>NC_090926.1:213694072-216194072 GCF_040938575.1 Ambystoma mexicanum
AAGAAGAAACAATACATTATTGGTAAGTAACAGTTTAAGTAAAGTTCAAAGGTTGTGTCCATATGAAACAGGATTAAGACAAAAAGGCAGAATCCCGTATTAGGTAAGCACTGTAAAAATATACATACATTTTAGGGGCGCATCATACAACGCAATCTTCAGCCTTGACTTGGAGATGGCTCCCATCAAGGAAGATCCAGATGAAGATCCATCACTGAATCATAAAAGGGAAGATTGCAGAAGTAGATCAGAGAGGCAGATGAAGTTGTAGTCTGTATCCAAGGGACAAGTCTGCCCACAGAGACTCCAGATAAGGTGGACTCCAAAGATCTGAAAAATGCTGTGGTGTTTCAATAGCAGAGTTTGCACTTTTCATGGGGACTCTTCTGTGCTGCAAAGAGACCCTCTGGTGACCAAGCAATGCGACCAACAGTGCAGGTGAGGTCAGTGGGCTCCCATGAGGCCAACTTCATGTTGGGCACAGCTGTGTAGAGAATGCTATCCCTATGTTCCAGCCAACCAGTGCTCTGTTCTGAATTCAATGCTGCAGGACAGGACAATATCAGGGTGTGGCTTGAAGGCTCCAGAGATGGAGTATGCCCTTTCTGACAGCAGAAGCAACAAGTTTGTCTCCAGTAGGAAAACAATGTTTCAACTTTTAGGACAGTGGCACATGACCATAGGTTTCGGAGGTGCACAAAACAGTTGTATTGATGGAGGATCAGATTGTCCCACCGGAACAAGAGGAGTGGTAGCACAGATGGTTCACACTGTTCATGGAGTAACAGGGCTTTGCCTTGGAGGATCAGGAGTCCCGCAAAAGAGCTTACATCAGGATCCTCAGTAAGTGCGTCTTCCTCAAGGAGCACAGGAGGCATTTCAGGTAGGGGCACAGGAGTAGCTCCACGCAGTCGACTAGTGGCTTGGGGTCCACAGGAATGATGCAGACGGCAGAACAGCCACCACTTACATGCACCATTCAGACATTTTTTGTAGCCTCCCAACCAATGGAGGCCACCTCACTCCTGTTTTGGCAGGCATCAGTGTGGACATATACAGGAATCTGTAATGGGATTACAAGCAAACCCTCAGCTGAGCTAGAACCAGTTCACATCCAGACAGACTGCTTACGTGAGGTGTGACCCACAGAAGCAAAACTGAAGGTTGTGGGATGGAAGGTCTTACATTAACCATAAGCGTTGTAGTCCAACACTACTGGAGAGCCAAAGGTTTCAGACCCTGGGTCTAGGCAACTATCTAGACCATTATTTTTGGAACTGCTAGGCCATCAAAGAAGGGGAAAAGACCATGTTCAAGTCAGACTTGGTCCTACTCCAAAAGGGGCAGTCCAGCTCGAACTGCAAGGTTACATTTCTTCTGCACTAGATCAGAAGCAACCACAGACAAAACTCTTCCCTGATTATGTCCAATGAGGCTGAAACCCAAGGCATTCTTACCTCCTTCCCCAATCTATACCTGCTCACTCCTTTGACCTCTTCCGCTTGAGACTCCACTGGCCCTCATGGATAACTAAAACCTCCCAAACATTTCACCCTCCATTCAACTGGATTCTCCTCTTTTGCATTACTCTCATCTCCCTTCACAACCTTCCCACATGGGGTGCCTGGGTAACTCTTGACCTAGTCTTCGTCTCCTCCCATCGGCCCAATCACAATCCACTATTACTCACCCCCTTTCCAACCACTCTATTCTCCAATTCAAAGTTGCTGTCCCCTGCTTAATTGCTCCACTTCACATCTTCGCATTCTCAAAACACACATTCAAAACAGACCCAATACCTTGCCATTGTGAAGTTCACCCCAGCTCTTCCACATTATCATATCCGAGTTTAACTTGGCTCTCCTCCACACGCCATTCGACCTCCATTATCCGGGAGTCTTGTCAGAGGTATGTAAGGAAAACAAGTTTTATTTTGTATACAAAAAGGAGAAAATGTAACGGAAGGTCCCGTAGATCCAAACGGACATGGAACACTCGTTAGTTTAACGCAAATATCGGATTTTATTGTACGGTTTCATCATCCATGATGCTATCAAGATACAGTGTATAGCCCCCACCCTCATTGGCTGCCGCCTATATACAAGCTAATAGTCCCCTATAGTCGCTCGACGGATTGGCCACAAACTAATCTACCACTGCCCTCTAACATATGGTCTCCTCATCCCCATCACCTTGGTTCCTGTAATTGGATTGGTGCATCACCTGGAATGTTATCCGCCCCATCAGTCTCTTCACGTGATATGCCCCTTGTCATTAACATGCACTCAGTGGATACCGACAAGGTCAAAATGGCCACTTAGAATAATGGTAGGCTTCTCATGATTCCAGACATATGGGCGCCACATCATTAGGCAAAATGTGTTTGCATGCCCTCTGACAAATCACAGGATATTTCACTCCTGGCTCCCCCTTATCAGCTGCCACTAACCAGGGCTTCTCCCGGCCTCTCAAGGACCACACTAAACAGACGGAATCTGATGGATTTAGGGGTTCTGTTTTACGGGCTTCTGGCAGTTCAAATGGGATGGCCATTCTTCTGAGGGGTGCTAGAATCCTAAATCTCGGAAGGACAGTTTGGCAGCTCGAGAACTCTAACCCCAGCTCCAATGGGTTTGTCCTTTGGGACAGGCACAGCCCCAGGGGCGTAGGAGACCCATAAAATCTGGGGGGGACAGGGGACACCTTGGGGACTTGGGCGGGGAGAGGCAGGAATTGCCTGCTCGCAGATACTCCTTTACATCTCCTCCCCACCCCCGTCACTGACATATGCAGTAGATTGTACAGTAGCTTACCCAAATGTATGGAAATACTTTTGTCTTAATATTCCCCCCACTGGCCTTGTTTTTCTCTTCCACCTCAGTTGGTGTGATGATCCGTTTCACTTCTTGTGTTTCTCCAGGTCTCCCAGGGATGGACCTTTAGAAAGATCTTTTATAATACTCTCACCTGTGCTTTAAGTGCAGATGCCTTATGGAGTTTCGCCAACCCATCCTATTCTATTCCACTTAAACCCTCAATGATGGAACATGAGTGTGCCCCTTTACAGCAGTGTATGAGCTGTAATCATACCTTGGCACCAGGGTATTCACTGGATTTACATGGATAGCAGAACAAGTGCTGTTGTGAATCTCGAGGCTCTGCTTTATTTTTTTCTGGATCACCAAGATGGCTTATGGTGGCCTCTATTAAAACATGTCTAAAACTCATTATTCAGCTTGTGGTGGGTACCAGAAATTCTGTTGCATCCCTATTTTCAAACAAGCGTTGGCAACGCCAACCAGTTGGGTTTTAATGTAGGCATGGAAAAGGCACTTGCCAGGCACCGCCATAGTGGTATTCGGAACCCTTGGATGGTAGCAGCTGCAAATTGGTGCAAGTACCTGGACATTTAATGGCAGTGCCTGGCAAATGCCCAATACATATACACAAGCAAACACTTGCCATTGCTGGTTTTTAGCAGGACTTCAGTGAAGGAAATGCAAAGTGCTAATAGAGTGGCTGAAAGCATCCCTGGATAAGACATTTCTATTACATCAGTACTATGTTCCCAGCTCCAATTAAGTTATTAACTACACAGGGCTTTGTAGTATGATATGATATATGACATGACATTTATAACACACCTATACACAAGTGTTTCAAGGAGCGACGAGGCAAGGGAGGGGGAACAGAGGGAAGACAGACAACAATCCTACTAGGCCAGGTGTCATTCAGATCAGGCAAGTGCATGGGAAGGGGAAGAGGGAAAGTGCAGAGGGGGCGGGGGGAGGGGACAGTGCAGTACATGGGATAATAAGATAAATAAACAAAGTAAAAGTAAGCCCAGCAGGTGGCAAATGCAAGGGTAAGTGCAGACAACAGGTGTCAAGTGCTGGTAGTGGGAATGTAAGGATACAGAAAACAGTCCCCAAGTGCAGGGGTTGCCAGGAAGGCAGTGCAGGAGTGCGACTGGCGGGGGAGGAGTCCTGGGTCTGGGATCAGAGGGCGGCCAGGTAACCAGTGCAGTTTCAGTATCAGCCAGGAAGTCAGCAGGGGAAAGGAGGAGAAAAGGCAGAAGCAAAGAGAAAGGTTTTGAGGTGCTTCCGGAACCGGAGATGATTCTCCTCAAGTTTCAGGGAGGCAGTTCCAGAGGGAGACCCCAGCCAAAGGAAGAGATCACCACCTCGTTGCTTGGAGGAGTGTCTGATCCTGAGGGCGTTAGAGGCGGATGAGCGAAGAGCTGAAGATGGAAGATGGAAGATATTTAGGGAGAGAGAGTTGTAGGTATTGAGGCCCCAGAAGGCCTTATGGACAATGCAGAGGGTTTTGAACTTAATCCACACAGCCACTAGGAAACAATGCAGAGATTTCAATCCTGGAGAGATACGATCCCTGGGCTTGAGGGCAAGGACAAGTCTCGCAGTCCTGTTCTGGATGAGTTGCAAAGGGCGTAGAGTAGCAGGCAGATTTAGAAAGAGGCTGTTGCAACAGTGCAGCCTAGAGATAGCCAGAGCTCTGGAGACAGTGAGCTTCTGGGGGAAGGAGAGGAATGGAAGAATACCTCTGAGGAGGTGCACCTGGTAGTGAGACTTCTTGGAGACGTCAGAGGTGAGGAGAGAAGGAGAGTGTGGAGTCGAAGAGGACGCCAAGGTTTTTGGCCTCACAGCTAGGAGCAGGAAGAGAGCCAAGAGAGGCCGGCCAGATAGTGACAGGAAAGGAGGGAGTGGGTGTGCTGATGAGGCAAATTTCAGTCTTACTGGTATTAAGGCAGAGATCATTGGCGGCACACCACTCCTGTATGGCGGGCAGACAGTCAAAGATGAAAGAGGGAGAAGAGGTGGCTGAGGGTAGCCTGGATGTGAGCTGAGTGTCATCTGCATAGCACTGGAAGTTGGGGCAGAGCAAAGCAATGCGGTGGGCAAGAAGTGCCAGGTATTGGTTGAACAGCCATGGAGAGAGGTTAGACACCTGGGGAACACCACATGTAGAGATAGATATAGAAGAGAGGAAGGACCCAAGTTGAACCTGGGAGGGTCGATCAGAGAGGAAAGAAGCCTGCCATGCTAGGGCCTGACCGGTAATCCCCATGTTATCACGGAGACGGTTGAGCAGGATGGCATGGTTGACTGTGTCAAAGGCAGAAGAGAGATCAAGTAAGATGAGGACAATGGGGTGTTGGAATCAAGGTTGGAGAGCAGGTCTTCACGGATTTTCAGGAGAGCAGTTGGCATCTCTGAAGCCAGACTGATGATCATGGAGACAAACAACACATTCAGTGTGAAGATTGAGCTGGGAGATGGCCAGCTTTTCCAAGAGTTTGCCCAGGAAAGGAGTGATGGAGATTGGGCGATAGTTAGCCGTGTAAGACGGGTCGGCAGAGTGTTTCTTAAGGAGAGAGTGCACAAGGGAGTGCTTCAGGTTTGAAGGGAAGACTCCAGTGTTGAAGGAGTGGTAGTATAAGTCAGCCAGGGCAGGAGCCAGGGAGTCAATGTGGTCCTCGATGGCTTTGGAGGAACACCACCTGTTTTGATGAGACTTTCATAGCTCGGACTTGTCTAGAAACCTTGTCTGGGGGGAATAGGGGAAAGGCAGAGAAGAAGGGGAAGAGGTGGCCAAAGAAGGGTCAGAGGAAGAGCAGGGAGTAGAGGGAGGAAGGGGAGAGGAGGAGAGAGAGGACAGGATGTCCTGAGTTTTAGAGATGAAATGAGAAGCGAGTGCCGTGCAAACATCCCTAAATCAATGGCTTTATCTAAACCCGAAGCACATCCCATGACATTTCTGCCCTACACCATTCTCCCTGTGTTCTGGTATTTCCTGAACCCATCTCTCCCGGGCACACACTGGTCACCCCCGTGCTGCAAACCATCACCATCTTTCATCTGCACTCCGTTCTTGTTCCCATCTCTCCCCTCCCTTGCTCCTCTCTTTTTCTGTCCTCTGCACCCTTTCAACCCTTTTTCACTTTGCATTCCCCCACTCTACTGCACCCCAGTCCCTCACTTCGCATTCCCCCACTCTACTGCACCCCAGTACCTCACTTCGCATTCCCCCATGGCCAGAACCCCACAACTCTCATCTGTACACTTACTCAGCACTTTCTTCTCAGTCTTCAGAGCACCCTCGATATCCATTGGGCGCTTTTCTACAACTATTAGTCATGCTTCATTGTCGTACCTAATTTTGAGGTCTTCTCCAGGTCACTGTCGAGGCAAGACCCAGCCAGTGCTGTGCACACATGCTTGTATTTATTATTTACACTATAATGCTGCTTGCCGGATGCTGCCCCTCCCCCATACCGGCCTGCACCGCACTGGTCTGAGACCACATGTTTGCCTCATCTGCATTGTATGCAGTGTCAGTATACATACACTCATCGCTCTGTGGTGATAAAGTCCAGGTATGGACCCAGCAGGGGGTTGAGGGGGGCAAGTAGGTAATGGGGATTATAAGCCACTTGAACTTCCATAAGCTAGTGCACTGTTCTGGATGTGCTAAGGGAACAGAAGGGAAGATGGCAACATGCTTCTTCTCACAGCAACAACATTAATACTGCATATACCATAGTGAGCTCTAAGAGGCAAACACACAACACAAGGGAAAGGAAACTGCAATGGAGCATGGACAGGAATGTGCACTGACAGGCAGGTCCATGGGGGAAAGAGGCCTGCTAACAAGTCCATACAGTGCTGTCAGGGGTCACGGTCACCAGTTAAGTAGCACAATGTAAGTGAAGGGCCTGCACTTATTTTCGGGTATTAAGCTGTGGGGTCAAGCCTTTGTAGTATTTACACATTAGCCTGCAGTGCAGGTCTAAGTCATTTCTCATTTCTGCATTCATGTAATACAGACTATTCTTTGTAGTCAACACGATTTCCAAACGGTCATCTCCCTATCATGGCTTTTTTATTCCCATGGGGGCAGGTGGCATGGCGGTGGTGGTGCTCTGACCAAACACTACACTTAGGGTTCCTAAATCCGAATTCAAGCTCTGCAGAGCCTAAACAAGCTCCCCCCTTGACCCGGGCCAACCGCTCCCTGCGATGCATACCTCCCCTCAGCGACAGCCACCACAGTACCATAGTTGGGTTCAACGGGTTCAACTGCTTCAAATGAATCCACAGACGTGTGAGCACATCCCTTTGCTCCAGTTACAGGTTGAGGCAACTTGCATTTCACACCCACTTTTGTGATCCTCACGAATGCCCTCATTATCGGGAAGACCACACTGCACAATGCACCCCATTATGAGCTTCAACATAAACAAATAGCTTAATTTTCCAAACAATGGAGACCTTCCCAGAATAGCGCTCCGGTGTATGTGCTCCAGGTATGTCACCACAAACCAGTTTGCCTGCGGCGACCTACAAAGTTTCACCAGGGGGTAAAAATCAGTACATATTGAATCCCTCTGAACTGGGGACTTTTTTCTGAAGTCGCGTAGGTTTGCGATGCACTCGTGAGCACGATGCGCAACACAGGGGTCTTGGATGTTGATTTATCATTAATGTTCTGTAATGGGGCTATGCGAAACGTGAACAGTGCATGCAACACATCAGGGACGTATGTATTTTGCTCATCGTTTAAAAGTGCACATTGCATGCACAGAACAGCCCAATTTAGCACTTGTGTGCTGTTGGGACACCTGCATGCAATTTGAAACCTTCACGAGGCATGGGGCGAAGCCTGTCTTTTCCTGTTATCATGAAATAAAACAAGGGTTCGACCCTCAGGTTTTTCAATTCATGATGAAACATTAAGATGCCAGGATTCCCTGATCAGTTTGCAATGCGCTGCACGTATTTACAAACTGTATAAATATGTTGGCACATTCCCCTTAATAAATCATCCCTATGCCGGCCTGCACTGCACCTGGGAGAGGGGGGCCATTTGACTTACCTTAAGTACGGTAGCTCGGGTCTCAGGAGGTCGAGTGGCAGTCAGAGTCTCACTCCGTCTCACTCGATATTAACACACGCTGTCAGTCAGTCACTCTCAGCAGGAGCATACGTCGCTGCCTGACTTCTCCTTCGTTCTGGAAGCTGAGGCTGGGCAGCAGTGCACTGTGCTGGGGCACGTGCTGTTCCCCGGCCTGGGCACGTTCCAAATGCACAGGCGTGGGGCACGCATGAGCAAGCAGCAGAAGTTCTTGTTTTAGCCCGCTGCTGCAGGCAGTCTGAAGTTAACTTGTACTTTTGCACGCATGACCAGGGATGTCATTTCACCAAAATGGCAGGGGTAGCGGAAGTGACATCACACAACCCTTGACCTCTGATGACATCACAGGAGATGATGTAATTTGACCCCACCCCGAAGTGATTTCGCGGGAAGCGATGGAACCCAACCTTTCACCCCTTGACAAAACAGGAAGTGGCATCAATTAGCATTCTTCCTAAGTACACTATGAAAAATATGTTTACAATATCACTATAATGTGATGTACATTTCATACAAGAATGGATCGCAATATGTATCATTAGGATCAGTGTGTATAGACCCATATTACCAAATTACTGTGAATTCAAGCAGATGTCCATGGCCAAATGAAAATGATGTGTTATTATATAGCACTTATACTTAAGCTCTTTATATAGAAAAACTATACACCCAATATCACCCAACCTGTTTTGGTACTCATTTATCGACCTCAGAAGGATGAAAGGCTGAATTGAGGTATTTAAGAACAGACTAAATCAGTGACTCACTTAAATGAACCTTTAATAAGTCTAGCAATTATTGTATAGAATTCCAGAAAGACACATTATTTGGTTTTCCTATTCTTTCTTACTTAGGGTCAGTGCTGAAAGTGTTAGACTTGTGGCACCCCTGTTCTTTTTTTTTTCTTCTTTTTTTTTGAGGCCTGTACAAGAAAGCCAGCCACTCCAGAAGTAAAGAGCCACATGGTGCTGGCCACAGCCCAGGAACTTGCATTACACAAAAAAAAAAGACACTTCTTTTCCCCATTTATTTTAGGGGTGGCAAGGGAGACCACAGGGGTAGCAAGCAGTTGCAACCTCTGGCGACCCCTAAATGACGTCTCTGCGCATGACATCTGCAGCCTGCACTGCAGGCTGCAGACGTATTTTACATGCTGAAATGACACAAATTCTGGAGGGGATAAATTACATTATATCCCCCCACTTAAAATTGTGGGGGGGGGGTTTGTCCCCCCTGTACCCTCCCATGTCCTACGCCCATGCACAGCCCTGCCTGTTCTCTGGTTTTGCAGGCCTACGACTCATTGCAATTAACCTGTGTTTACTGTGAAGACCTCTATGTTCGATGTTACCGCTAGAGCTTGGGAAAGGGAGGCGATTCAGACTCTTGATTGCGTTACGCTGCCACATTGCCAATGGGGATTGCAAACTACAAGGCCTCACTTCCAATATGGCAGTGCACTGGTATTTCTCACTTATGTGATCAGACATATACCACATGTTGACTATCCTACTACAATGTCATCATGCCCTATCCGTGAGCCTATTTGCATGTCCATTACTATTGCAAAACATCTATATCTACCATTCCCACTTTTGCGCGTTTCAGCCCCTGTTATCACGCACATTCGCTTTCATGTGCACACATATTTTCTGTAGGCTAAAATCGCTTAGGGGGTACATGGTAGCTGGACGTGCATCCCAACATTCCCTCCTTTATTTAATCCTTCCTTAACTAACCTCGCTGCTTCCCTGCTGCTGCATACATCATCTTTCCTTATCCACTCTATATACATTTTGCAAAAGTCCCTCCCCTTGCACATACTGCTCTGGAATACCTGCAAGGAAAGCTCAGTCTCCGTCACCAACTAGGTCAACCCAGTGTTCAACATAGTTTTTGGGTTCTTTTGGGGATAAAGTTATCAATCCTGGGTAATCTACGGGCTTATTTTTTGCACCATAGGATTATTATTTGGGTCTTCAGTTTGTGTGTATTTCTTTTTTTGACAGGAAGAGTTCCTCCTTCCCTTATCGAGATCATCATCATGGCACTTTTTGGGAGAGCCTTAGGGCAGCATCAGAGGGACATCTGGCACGTGCAGACTATCACCATCAGGAACACCAGAATGGCAACTAGTATCTTTACAGCTATACCGAGCCATGTCAGAGCCCAGGAGAACATGGTGTTAGGGGAGTTGTCCTAAAGTCCACTTGAGGTAATACTATAAATCTATCCCTTGGTATACAGGTCCCCAACTCTTAGTATAAGTCTCTACTACCCAAAGGATCAGGTAGAATGGCAGAGCAGCCAGGCTCATTTTAGGAGGCGGATGTGAGCTGTAGGCAAGTACACTGCACCCAGTCAATAGTCCAAAGAAACACTTATACACAAAGTTATATCAAAATATATTTTATATACACAGGCAGGTAAGTAAATACTCTTTTTAGATAACCAACACACACAGGAAATATCAGCAATACTTTTCAATGGTGACTGCTTGCATTGTAGTTGCTAGCGGTTAGAATGACACTAATGACAGTTCTGCTGTATTACTAGTAAAGACGTGCACTCGCACAGATTATGGATAAATGGTAATGGCATTCACATCATAAAGTCAAAGCAGACAAAGTCTGTGGGAAGGAAAGGATGGTTATACACACTTGAGCCATTTTAGACGTTCTAGTAACACTTGTTAAGGCTTCGAATGCTTTGTAATTCCAATCCCTAACCATCAGAAAAATCAGTGTAGGGGTGAATAAAAAGTCTTATGTAGTAGCTGGAGGGCAAGGTTCCTCAGAATACTTTAGTCACTAGAAGCAAAATGCACAGCAAGATAACACTAGTTATAGGGAACCTGTGAGGGGCACCTAATGGACACAAGGTGTAAAGCCTGGACCAGAGGTATGGGTGGACACCCAAAGAGACACCCAAACACCTTGTAACTCACTCCAGTCAAACTGGAGTGACTCTTCGGCTTAAGGTAAGTTCTACCTTTAGCCCCACAGTACCTAAGGTTAGAAAAAGCAAACGTAGTGGGATTCTCTTCTATGCAGCAGCGACGGACTCAGTCCTGTGATTCCTCGGTCTGGTGAGGAAAGGAAGGACTCAGAATGGGATGGCACAGCAGCAGTCGCAAGAGAGGACCGTTGGCATGGATTTCTTCAGTCTCTTTGTTCAGTCTGCGGTTTTGGTGCCTTTTTATCAGCTCCAAAAAAGGACGGTTATCATCTAGTCGATCTTATTCAAATCTGTAGCCCTGCACTCTGGTAAGGGGACTTAGATGAGTGGAATTGTGTATCCGATGGTCCAACTGGAGTTCAACAAGTAGTGGACGGATTCAGTGTCGCAAAGACTTTGCAATGCAAATGGGTCAGAGGTCTCCTGGTATTTGCGATTTGCAGCCCTGGAAGGTCAAAGCACCTCGGGAGATGGCTCGATTTGTAGTTTGTCTTGGGGCTGGTTGGTCCTATCAGCCAAAGGGAAGGAGTCATCCTCTTCAGCGCTCCTCTGTCAATAAGAAAACTGAGTCAGGCCAGCAGTGGTTGCTTTCCAGTTACTGGAAGGGTCTGCAGGCGTCTCTGCTTGACTTTAGCTTCGGATCTTCCGTTCCAGTGGTCAACTTGCCTGCCACCCCCACCCACCCACCCCCACCCACCCACCCACCCCCACACACACACACACACACACACGCACGCACACACGCACACACGCACACACGCGCAAAGTGCAACCATATAAGAAATGGCAAACAATAAAGGAGCCACCATGTTAGAACATAAGTTACCCGATTGTGTGAATGCAGTCTGCAGTAGAAAATAGCACAATTAGACTAGAAAGTCACAGAAGCAGAGAAAAGGGGGATAATAGGTATCCCCTTAGCACTACACCTAAGGTAGTGTGTGCTAATCTCCCGTAAGTATAAGTTTTGGGAAGGGTATAAAGTATCCCTCTTTCCTTAAGAACAGTAGTTCTAAGGAAATAAGAGACATAAAAAGGAGAACCCAAAGGGTTCCCAGCAACGCTGCACAAAGTGTGTGATGTGCTGCTTAAGTTAAACACAGACACCTCTAAAGAGATACGGAGGAAAGCAAACTCCATACACAAAGGTAAAACACAGAAAAGAGTTCTGAAAGACAGAGCAAATAAGAATGAATTATGGGAAAAAGGTTCCTCTCATTTAGGATAGAAAGAAAAATGTCTGGGGGACTCACTTGGAGGGGATTACGTATAAAGCTGATAAATCTCTCTGACGGGTATCGAACCAATCTTCAGCTTCCACTCCTGCTTCTGCTTCTGTTTCCATTACGGCCTTCATTTTATGTACAGGCCCCTATAATGTGCAATAGAGATCCATTGTCTGCATCATTTGGGGGATTTATGTGCAGCATGACAATCCTATTTTTTTTTGCAGCCGCCCCCCTACATCACAGTCAACAAGTCCAATACATAATGACTTTGCAAGGTCATCAGCCGGATCGCCAACAGCTCGCTCTTTATTGCGTTCAGGCCCTGTTCTGTATCGTTGACTAGCTGCATCATTTCTCACTTCACAATCTGCAACCATTTGGCAATGGCTGCACCCTGCAGTCCTGGCAGTAAGAGGGAGGCGAAGAAGGTCTGTCTTTTGTGTAGAGGCAGTATTCATCTGGAATCCCTTCCAGCAGTTTAGAGGATCTTCAGATATGCAGTTCGACTGCCTCTGGCGTGGTCTTCTGGTTGAGTATTTGTTTCTCTTTCTTTGCAGGGGCTGGGATGGGTCGGCTTTTGTCACGTTAGCTAGCAACAGGTATGCTTCTGGAGCCACTAGAATGGCAGAGTGCAATGTGGCTAGTGAGCACGTGCCTCTCCATGATGGTGGTAGATGCATGCACGCTGGCTGACCGCACACCCAAAAGATGTCCATAGGAGCAGGCGGATGAGGAATAAACAATGTTGTTTTGCACTTGTTGTTAGTGCCTACAAGTACAGTGCCATTTCCCTGGAAACAGAATTCATACTCTGCTGCTGCTTGCACGTTCACTGAGGTCTGTTTTGCTTTGAACCACATCAGTTTGGACACATATGTGGCTCATATGGCACAAAGGTTCTTGTTTACGCTCCATATCACTTCTTCATCGAAACCTGTCAGCCCCCTGAAGCTTAACTGACCACTTCCAACTCCCACGTGTTGACCACAAACAATACTCCTTCCATTCTTACCAAGGGGCATATTTTGCATTGTGGGCTGTATTTCTTCTCCACACATTCTTCTTTGTCTCAGTCCATCAGCTTAACCTGCACTTCATTCCATTGGAAAAGGCTTTGTACCTGACACAGTGCCAAATGAACCAGCCACTGGGCTATTAGAGGTGGCATCTCTAGAGGCATCAACATTTTGGGTGCCCCCACCACATGGCGTATGGGACAGCAAACATAGCAGCTCCCATTTGACCGCTCTATCCCCACCAAGTGCATGCGACTACCATATATTAGTAAATTCTGGGTGGTGCACATCCATCATTGTGTCAAACACAAACCCCTTCTACTCCTAGTATTCCGTTTCTTCTTGAACTCCCTGGGCAATAAGTCTCCTTTTCACCCACGTATTTGTCAGTTATGTTTCTTTTTATTCTCCCTACATTCTCTACATAATGAGAAAAAACATCAAGCTGTACGTTAGCCCCACCATTCCCTGAACACCACATACACCCTCCTTTATATGTCCTAACCATATAACTCTACTCAATGAATATGCTGACCGTCCTGCAAATAATCCCCAAAACATATACAATATAGACATAATTACACCTCGATTGTGATGAGGTACCTGTAATGGGTGAGTAAAAGAGACCAATAATGAGTATGTACATTCGCATTCCTAATCCTTAAAGTTAAACGAAACATATTATACCCTTGAATAATTACTGCTCTGAAAGAAACACATCGTACAGTAGTAATTTCTTTGATCAGCGTTTGATATGTGGAAGGTAGAATGTAATTATTCATACAAATTGTGCGAGAATTTAAATGTATTGTTGTTTACTCTGGCAAAGGGGATGTGGCACAAGGCACCTTTGGACATTAGAAAGATGTACTCAGTACTGCAACTCCTTTATTTTTACTGCAAAAGGGGTAGCATAGACTACAGTAGGTGGCCCATTAAACCTATGATTGTCCCATCGTCCAACAACATTTCTAGTATAGACTAGGTCTCCTGCCATGAGCTGTGCCGGTGGTGAATTCACGTCGGTGGGTGCAGTGTTAGCTTCTTTGTCTTCCCTATTGAGTGCAATCTGGTGAGAGAGAGCTTTAATGCATTTTGTTAACTGTCGCAAATACCCTTGAAACGCCTCCTCCAAAATGTTTGCAGCCCTATGAGCATCAGATGCAGTGTAGATAGGTGAAAGTGTTGTTTACATCCTCCACCCTGTTACTGTTTAGCAGGGAGGGAGGTGATGGTCCTTACAGGGCTGCGTTCTAACACTGAAGAGAGCCAAGGCCAAGCAGCGGACCCAATTCTTCTTGAGAGTGAATCACAATTTTGACAATTGTCTCTTGAGGAGTCAGTTCATCCCCTCCACCGCGTCATTGGTCAGGGGATGCTAAATGGAACAAACCTTATGCCGCAGTGCCAACAGGGCTGCAATCTTTTTAAACAACTCATCTAAAAAGTGGGCACCATTGTCAGACTTCAAAACCCTGCACACTGCCCAACAGGGGAATACTTCTTCAACTAGACATGTTGCTGCAGATTTGGCATCAGGGTGTGCACAGGCACCTGCCTCAACACAGGAGAAGGGACATACAACTACGATGAAGTAGCGGTAGATGTTGCATCATTGGCCCATATCAGCGAAAACCTATGTGGAGTATGCGAAATGGACCACTAGTGCTAGCAATGTTCGGAATGTTAGGCCCCTATTGTACAGGTGCTAGTGGTGCAATTTTCTAAAAAGGTATTCAATAGCTCCTGGAGGTTCAGTATGAACCAATCCACTTGTATGTCCGCAGCTATGTGTTTACATACATGTGCGGGATGGTGCAGCCGTTCAAATGCCACCATTAGTAATTCTCGGGGCATTACTACTTTTGCCTGCAATTGTTTGTCTCCAAATAAGGTCTGTGGGCGTCTGTTCCTACCCTCTCTTCTGCCATAGCTTTCTCCTCTCGGGGTGCCTGTCCTTGTAACTATTATTTGGGTTTGTGGTACTGCAGTGCATGGTACTTCTATTTGCACTTGTACTCACACATCTTCTGGGTATGTGGCAATGTCTGGCACTGGAAGGTATGCTATCTTCACAGCCCAGTCTGCTGCTTCGTTACTGTGAGAGAAATTGGATCAGTATTGTTTGTGTGTGCAGCACAATTGACAACCGAGGCAAGCGTTTGTAGTCCAAGGGTATAAATCAATTTGTCACGCAGAGCTGCATTTTGTACTGGTGAGCCATCTACTCTCCAAAACCCCTCCTCTTCCACCGGGAAAGTACTGAATGTACAGTAGTGGTCACATATGCTGAGTCAGAATAGATTGTTACTCGGTATCCCTGTGATGCTTCGAGCGAGTACTTCTATTAATGCAAACAGTTCTGCTGCTTGGGCTGAATAATGCACGGGCAGTTACTTCTGAACCAATATTTGATACTCTTCAGCTACCAGGCGTACTACTGCTGCGCCATTGTGTTTTCTGCCTGTCTCACGGTCTATGGTCGCTGAACCGTCCACGAAATACACTTGCCTGCCGTCAAGGACGTAATCTTGTGCCTTGGGTATGTCATCGTCCGGGCTCTCATACGTGACACAGTCATGTATTTCATCATTGTTTGCAATGGGTTCTGCCAGAAACGTGGTTGGGTTAACTGTATTACATCTCACAATGTGGATGGTGGGGTTTGATAAAAGTATCTCATAACCAGTTGTTCTGTGTGATCAATGTTGATTTCGATCTCTCTAGGATAGTGAACACTACTTGTTCCAAGTAGAACGTCACTTCACATCCCATCGTGATAGATGCAGACTTTTCAATTGCAAAGTCTGTGGCCGCCAATGCTTGTTCACATGGGACTTGGCCTTGCATGACAAAATCTAACATCCCACTATAGTACGCCAAGGGCTTACTATAGTGGGATGTGTATTTGGGGGACATTGTGTATTTGTGTCAAGACCGCTGTCATCATCTGTCCATCTGAGTGGTAAAACAAATAAAACTCTTGGGTATACTTAGGAGTTGCCAAAACAGGGGTGATACTAATAACTTGTTTGAGAACATCAAAAGAGGTGTCCATCTCCTCAGTCTATATCAAGTGCCCCTGCACTTTGTGTCTTTTAGGCCTTGCAGCAGTGGCCTGGCATATGAGGCATCATCGAAAATTCATGCAGTAAATTACACAACCCTAGGTCCCTCTACATGTATTTTACCGTCACTGGGCAGGGGGTGTTCAGCACTGCGACTGTGCGTTCACAGTCATGACTTTTTAGCAGTGAATGGAAATAAGCTGTCCCAAATATAACACTTCTTGTTGGAAATATTGCATCTTAGCCTGGTCCACCTTGTACCCTTTGTCTGCAAGCAGCTTCAAAAGTGTGACAGAATCCTCTCTACAGTGCGGTTTGTCTGCGCTGCACACCAAAAGATCATCAATATATTGAATAACAACACTTAAAAGAAAAACTGGGGGACTCACATAACCCCTGGGGGAGTATTGTATGCTGAAATCCTTTTCTGCGATAGGTAAACACAGTGAGGTATTGAGAATGCTCATGAATATGCTCGGTAAAAGCAAAGTTTCACTTTCAGTTCAAAGTGTATTTCTCCTCTAAACCAATCACTGTACTCTGGGTCATACTGCCCCCAGCCAAAAACTGCCCTCTCCCTGGCCTCCTATGGCAGGCATGTTCAGATTTGATAAGCACATAAAATGGCAGTATGACCAAGAAGACCTGCAGAGGGGTAGAAGGGAGACTTTGCATGTGAATCAATGCGGGACCCATGATGGAGAACAATAGTTACAGGTAAGTAACTTGTTCCTTCTACCGCATGGGGTCTGGCATGGATTCACATGCTCATGAATAAAGAATACATAGCAGTACAACATTACACAACCACGGGAGGTGGCAAGGCGCAACATAAGCAATTGCTCTCATCTCCGTAACAGACTCACGTTTAAGCCAACAGGTTGCGTAGCACTGCTTGACCGACCCTGTACTCCTCTCTGGAATCCCTGTCAACACAGTAGAATCTTGTAAAAGTGCGCATGGACCTCCATGTAGCCGCCCTGCAGATGGTCCAGCAGGGACATACCAGACAGGAACGCCATTGTTGCAGTGATTGCTCTGATGGAATGGGCTCTTGGACGGCAGGTCAGCGGTATGTTCACCAACCAATGATAGTGCGTGATGCAGACAGAGAGCCACCTTGAGATGGAAGCCTTGGACATGGCCTTCCCATAGTTCACAGGACCAAAGTTCCCGAACAGTGGAGACGCATTCCGAAAAATCTTTGTGCATGCCACATAGAACTTCAGAGCACAAGCAATGTCCAGAGAGGGCAAAATCCTTTCAGCCGGTGACAAAAGTTTCAGAAAGAACACAGGCCACACCAAAGGCTTGTTGAAGTGGAATTCCGACAGAACCTTTGGCATGAAGGAGGGGTGCATACGTAACACCACCCTCGATTCGTGAATAGTCAGATATGGATGTTTGCAGGATATGGTCTGGATCTCACCCACCCTCCTGGCAGCGGTGATGGCCACGAGAAAAGCAGTTTTCCATAAGAGGTATTTGAGAGGGGCCTGATGTTTAGGCTCGAAGGGGGCCCCCATGAATCTTGTCAACACCACATTGAGTTCCTATTCCGGAGCAGGTACTTTCACTGGCAGGAAAGATCGAAACAGTCCTTTGAGGAACTCCTTGATGAGACGGTGGGACCAAAGACAAGATCGTCCGGGAGACTTGGTGCAGCGGGAGATAGCCGCCAGATGCACCTAGATAGAGGCTTGAGCCAGCCTCGCCTTGGCCAAGGACAGGTATGGAAGAATCTGTAGGGCCGTGACCTTCAGACAGTTGATCTTCTGCGACCGGCACCACGTAGGAAAATGCTTCCACTTGTGCCCGTAGCACTAAGAGTCAATGCTCTGGAATTGGCAAGGACCTCCATGCAGTCCGCCGGCAACTTGTATCCTCCGAACTCTAGGGCTGGAGGAGCCAAGCCCTCAGGTTCAGCAATCCTGGGTCGTGATTGCACCTCCTTCTTCGGTCAGCAGATCGGCGACCACTGTCAGCTTGAGCAGAGGCGACGTTGACAGGCTAAGAAGGTCTGTGTTCCAAATCTGTCTCGGTCACACGGGGCGACAAATACCATCCTGCATAGACAAACAGAGTTGTTTGATGACTCGCAGCAGAGGGAACACGTATAGGAACTGGCCTTCCCACGGGAATGAGAATGCGTCCCCCAATGTCCTCGTCCTGCTGGCGAATTTCTGGCATTTGGAGTTTGCCGCCGTCGCAAACAGATCTACCTGGGGACTGCTCCACTTCAGGGAGAGGTGGTCCACCTTATCCTACCGAAGTTCTCACTCGTGGCAGGAGCGCAACTCCCTGCTGAGGGAGTCTGCAATGGTGTTCTTGACTCCCGCCAGGTAAAAGGGGATGAGGAACATCTCTTGGTCGACGGCCCATTGCCACAAGTCGTGAGACTCTCTGGTGGTGTTGTCCGTGAAGATCTGCACCACTTTGCCCTTCAGGGACGGAAAGAATGACTTGAGGGCGCAGAACACTGCCCACAGCTCCTGGAAATTGAGGTGGAGATCCTTCTACTCCGGCAGCCACAGGCCTCTGGCGTGCAGACGTCGGGTGTGGGCTTCCGAGCCCTCCAGGGTGGCATCTGTGGTGACCGTCTCCTGGTATGGGGTTTTTGAAACCATGTGCCCCGGGCGATGCTGGTGCAGGCGCCCCACCACCTTATCGCCAGACAGAACTCCTTGTCGAGAGGGATCTTGTCTGCAAAGCTTCTGGACATTTTTATCCATCGACCATCCAGGAACTCCTGAAGAGGTCGCATCCGTAACCTGCAGAGCCGGATAAGGTAGATGCACGACGACATCATGCCGAGCAGCAACCTGATGGTCTGCACAGTTGCTGTCTTCATTGACAACAGCCGTTGCACGTTTCCCAGTATGGCCTCTACCCTCTCCTCCGAGGGCGACGGCAGGCACAAGACTGTGTTGAGCCTGGCTCCCAGGAATATTGCATTCTGCGATGGTGTCAAGCAGGACTTTGGCTAAATGACGGGGAAACCCAGATCCGTCAGCAGCCGCATGGTCCTCTCTGTGTTCGGCAGCTAAATCTCTTGACTTGAGCCAGTCATTGAGGTACAGATGCAGGTGTATCCCCTGTAGACATAGATGGGCCGCCACTGGCGCCAAGCACTTATTAAACACCCTGGGTGCCGAAAGGGAGGGCCCTGAATTGGTAGCGTCTTCCCTGCACTACGAAGTGTAGGAACTTCCGATACTTGCTATGAATGGGGACATGGAAGTATGCGTCCTCTGGATCCAGCGACGTCGAGAAGTCTCCGTCCTCCAGTTTACCGAGCACGTGCTGCAACGTGACCATCCTGAATTTCTGGAACTTGAGGTGCTTGTTGAAGCGCTGCAGGTCTAGAATAATCCTGCCGGGTCACTGGAGGGATCCACAGACACTTCTGCTAAAACTCCAGGCTATGTCCATGGGCGAGAGCATCCAGCACCCATCTGTCGGTGGAGATCTTCTTTCACTCGCTAATGAATCCCTCCAGCCGGCCTCTCACCAGGGTGCATGGGTGGGGGCAGACTCCCTGCCCGGTTCAGTCCTGTTTTGGGCTTGCGTTCCACCTTTGGGCGATGACGCATCTGACCACCTCCAACGAAAGCCTTGGAACGGCCTCTGTAGGCCCCCTGGGTCATGGACCGGGAGGGCTGATGTTATGACGAGGAGCCGCCACCAAAGCCCTTTGTCGACCTCCCGGACTTTCTGCTAGAGGCGGGAAAGGCTGAGCATTGCTGTTGGAGGGCCCAGGGCACAAGCTGTATCCGTATCAGTCTTGATGGCCTGCAAGGACTCAGACAGCCTTTCTGAAGAGGTTATCCCGAAGGGCATGTCCAGTACCCTGGTTTGGACCTCCTGGCAGAAATTGGTGGCCTTCAGCCAGCCTCGAAGACTGAGGCAGACACTGTTATAAACCTGTGTCAGCGATGTCCAGGGCCACTGTGATGGCATGGTCCGACACCACTTCCCCTTCCTGGAGGAGGGAGATCACCTCCACCCACTTGTTATCGGGTAGGAACTCCAGAGTCAGGGCCAGCTTGTACGACAGCTCCCTGTCGTACCTGGCGTGGATCGCCAGCGCACTTGACGCTTTGACGGTCGATGTTGCAGAGTAGATGACCCTTCTCCCCATGGCGTCCAACTTCTTCCCCGTGCTGTCCGGAGGGACTGAGGACAATGACGAGGGATTAGACCTCTTCCTCACAGCCGCCAACACCACAGAGTCTGGTGACAATTGTGACCGTAGGCACTTGGGTTGTCACGCTCACCTGATTCTCACGGAGGCGCATGTCTGGCTTCGAGTGCTGATGCTTCTTCAATGGTGAAGCGCAGGACTCTGAAGATGGACTCACTGGCTCGCAGGAATATTCCCCTGTGCGTGAAAAGGGAGTATTACCTACTGACGGAATAATGCTCAAGCCTCCCACTCCCTTCCAACCCTCCACGATACCCTTCCTCGATTCCCCGTGAAGTCTCACCTTA
Source organism: Ambystoma mexicanum (assembly GCF_040938575.1). Taxonomy (NCBI): domain Eukaryota; kingdom Metazoa; phylum Chordata; class Amphibia; order Caudata; family Ambystomatidae; genus Ambystoma; species Ambystoma mexicanum. The sequence goes on from NC_090926.1 coordinate 213,714,770, forward strand.
GGGTCTGGAAGGATGAGTTCTCCATCCTGCTTCTGATGCAGGGGCGCGTTGAAACCCAGTTTCTTCACTGGATTGAGGTTTGAATAAGCTTGACTTTTCACGTAAGGCGCTGTAAGAGTTCTGTAGCAAGTTCAAAAGTTCAAGCTTAATAATAATGTTCATTGTCTTATTGCAGCAAGCGCTAACGCTTATGTCTTTTTCCCCTTAGGGGCCGGGGTTCGGAATGCCGGAGATATAGCGCCGACCCGAAGTGAAACGTGCAGTTCCAGTAAATGACAGGTAAGTTCTGGATGAGCGTTCGGGTAATGTCTTTGCATTCGCTCATTCAATGTCTGTCTTTTTTCCCCATAGGGGCCGGGGTCCGGAATGCCAGGAAGCGGCAGGACCCGAAATGAAATGGGAATGACCCAACAGGTAAGTCTTAGAAGGAAACTGAGCTTTTCCTATTCCCTTCCTTCTCTCACCTTGTGTTCTTGTCTTTTTCTCTCTAGGCTCTGGGAAGTGGCTGCGGATCTGGATGATCGCTGCTGAAGATGGAGGTGCCCAGGAAAGGTGAGTGAAATGCAGCGCTGCAGCGATCGAAGCGAAATGCTTTTAAAATGATGTCTTCCCTTTCAGGATTGTCGGTGTGATGTCTCCGTGATGCAGCTTTAGCAGGTAAGGTCTTCTTTCTCTCCAATTCTCTCTTAGCAGGTGACCCAGGATGCTGACAGGCGTGGCTGAAGTCCAGATGCAGGAGCTGACACGGTGAGCGCCCAGCTGCGAGGAGCAGAACAACGCAAAGCGTGAGTTGCTGATCGGGCGTGGTTTAAATAGCTTTGGAAGAAGTTCCAGGTATGTATCCTTCCACCGATCAGGTATGTATCCTTCCCCGACCACACCCAGGTGGACAGTAGTCCCACAGGTAAAGTAGTTCCATTCAGGCCTCAAGAGGGCCTGGATGTAGCAGCATGGTCTGCATCAGGTAAGTGCACATTAAAACACTTGAACACATGTCTAGCTTTATGAGCCTGGCGCCTAAGGCGCCAGGACAGGGGTCCAACATGAGCCTGGCGCCTAAGGCGCCAGGACTGTGTCCAAAGGGCCCCAGCTTGGGCCCGCTGGCACTTCCCTGGGGGAAATGATGCCTGCCTCTGGGGTTGCAGGGTCAGACCTGGCTCCTTGGAGGTAGGCATCATGACATGGGTGCGGACTACCTGTCCCTTTTCTCAAGCCTAGCCTGCTTGGCAACAGGGCCAGGCCTTCCTCCCAAACATCATCCAAGAGGGGCACCGCCATGAGGGTATTCCTTTTGGCCTCGCTCCTCTGGTAAAGGAAGCCTTCCTTCGTGATCTGCTCAGGTGTCAGCTGGAAAAGCTTGGACGCTCTGGCGACCAAGGCAAGACACTACCTCATCCAGTGGGGACACCCTGGGCTGCGGCTAAACACCCTCCATGACCATGTAGTCCGTCACTGCCGTGGCCGTCCCCGTGTCCGGGTGCCTCGGGCGGGGGGCACATGGCGCGGGTGTGGAGGCTGTTGCGGAGGCGTCGGATGGCGTTTCCATTTTTTCGCCAGAGGTTGATCCAGGGCCACCGGGCCGATACAGGCAAGGCCAAGGTCTGCGGCTTACGTTTCTGGATTTCCAACACCAACGTGTGTAGGGTCGAAAGGATATCAAGAGATATATCTCTCGGCAGAGTCGGAGCGGTAGGCCTACTAGTCCCTGTGCGCCATTGTCACCATTCCCATTGTCAGCGTTTCCGCTGTCATCCTCAAAGTCCTCCTGGATCGTGTGCATAGACACCTGGTCGTCCTCGTCCGAGGAAGAAAACTGTGTCCTAGGGCACGGCTAGTGGCTGGCCGTAGGCCTCCTCACCCCCCCTTTTTTTGCATCCTGAGGGGTCAGAATCAGGGTCAGCAAGGCATCCTTTTTTCCAGTGTCTTTTCCACCACCGCGGCCTCCCACCTTGGGGGTAGGGACACACTGGGCGCAGTCGGGCTACATTCACTGGGTCAGCCCACTTGGCCTTCTTGAGAGCAGACGCCACCAGCTCAATCACAGATGATAGTTCTTGCGCCGCATGGGCTTTCTTGGGTAGGCCGGATTACTTTTCTTCCACCCTACTCTTCTCGGGCCACTCCCGCAGCTTAGTCGTTGGGCGACTTCCTTTTCGAGTAGGAGCTGGATTGATGGCTGGAGATGGAGGCAGACGAAGAGAATGATCGCGCCCTGCCCATTGCGGGACCCACATGCACAGCGACGCTGACGGAAACTGACACACAGTGCTTGGCCTTGTCTTGGGCCACCACAGATGTAGCGCCCTCAAATGACTTAGAAGCCTGCTGCTCGGACCGGCCGGTCCTGGATGAGGCATGACCCTGCTTCGGGCACGGGGCCGAGGCCTTGGCGCTTAGCCACGCCGACAGTCTACTGTGGCAATCCTTTATCTTTCTCTTCGTGAGACCCAGGCAGATTTCGCAATCTCCTCCTTTGTGGTCCGGGTGAAGACAGAGGCACTGAAGGGGTTTGTCCTCCACAAACACGTTCCACAGTCTGCATCTGGAGCAGAGCTTGAAAAGGGAGCTTCCCTCTTTCTTCTCGTCCGACATGGTCTGGAGTACAGAGCAGGGTTGATGGCATCCTGGAATCTTCGATGAAACTCGACTTTCCTTGCCCTTGAGGGGCACTGAAATTCACCAACAAATGGATCCCCGCTTGTGGGTCAATGGAAAGAGCACATGGGATCTATTTGACAAAACTAGGACTTTCTCGAAAAACGTAGAATAGCTCAGAGAGCAAAACTCGAGGACTCCCAACAACTGAACGTGCAGTAAAAATCTGAAGATGGCTGCCAGAGGGGATTAGGGAGGGGGCAGTCATTGGCTGGGGGCAGTATGACCCATAGTACAGTGATTGGTTTAGAGGAGAAATACAGTTTGTAAGTGAAAGTGGAACAATATTTTCTTTTACTGAGGATTCCCGGCCTGACGACAGGGAATATTCATGAGCATGTGAATACATGCCAGACCACATGCTGGAGAACTCATCTTGTACAATGCTGTTTAGGGGACGTAAATCCCAGATCATCCTCCAGCTAGACTCTTGCTTTTTCCACAGGGTATATAGCTGTGTTACAGGGGGACTCAGAGGGCACTATAATCCCTTGTTGTAATAATGCTGTTAAAGTGTCAAATATTCCCACATTTGCTTCTTTGGACAGTGGGTACTGTTTCACTCTAGGTAGTTTTGCCCCTGGTTTAAGGGTGATGCGTAGTGCAGCCACTCTTTAGCAGCCCTACATCATGGGGTTTGTCTACAAATTATCGGGGACCTAGGCCAGGTCACCTTATGTAAATGGAGGGGCACTGGTGCATAGCATAATAGGGCATGAGACATTCCGATACTGAATAAATACTTCACATGGTATGCATATTTCTAGTATAATTTCACAGTCATCGGCTGTACCCACGAACAACTGGTTGTCTGATAATTACTTTTATGGTTGAGATGGGTCAATGCGCAACACTGTGCGCCATTCTCCTCCATCATCATCATCATCTGTCTCCATCAACAATATCCTACTTTTTGCCACAACATCCACTTTGAGTACTAGCAGTCAGGTATAATAAATAATAATAATAATAATAATTAGGCTTTTATATAGCGCTACAAACCCTCAGGTATCCGAGCGCTGCTTATTATTACCCACGGTGTGTGGTGCTCATTTATCGACCTCGGAAGGATGAAAGGCTGAGTTTGGCCCCGCCGGGATTCGAACCTGCGTTAACAGGCTCTGCACGGGTGTCAAAGCGAGCGCTCTACTCGCTGTGCCACTTGACCGGCTAGGTATGAGAGAGGAAGCAGAGGTGGTAGAGGAGGGAAGCGTAAAGGAGAGCAGAGTGTCATCAGCATAACACAAAGTGAGGAGAGAAGGTGGAGATAAAGTGGGCCAGAGGGGCAAGGCATATATAGTGAAAATAAATATAGGATAGGACAGAGCCCTGAAGGATGCCACAGGTATAGAGTGAGGTGGAGGAGAGGAAATGGCCCAATTGCAGTTAGAAAGGAAGGTAAGCCTTGCCAGTGCCCGGTCCATGATGCTAAGGGTATCACAGACTATTTATGAAGATGACATGATTGACCGTGTCAAAGGCAGAGGAAAGATCGAGAAGGATCAGAACGGAGGGAGATTTGGAATCAAGATAAGAGCAATTCTTCATGGGTGTGCAGGAGAGCTGTTTCTATGCATCTGGATGCTCTGTAGCCAGACTGGTGGTAGTGGAGGCAGCCAGTAGATTCAGTGTGGAGGGTCAGTTGGGGGATGAACAACTTCTCCAGGAGTTTGCCCAGGAAAGGGATGATTGACATAGGGTGATAGTTAGCGGGACAGGAAGGGTCAGCAGGTGTTTTTTTTTTTTTTAGCAGAGGATGCACAACTGAGTGCTTGAGGGAATTTGGGAAACAGCCAGTGGCAAAGGAGTGGTTGCAGAAGTCAGCCAAGGCAGGGGCGAGAGAGGAGATTTTGTCCATGATAGTTGTGGAGGAGTAGGGGGCACCTATTTGGAGGAGACTTTCATAAAGCAGATCACTCTACAGACTTCATCCGGTGGAATGGGAGAGAAGGAGGAAAGTCTGGGGAGAGGGGGGTTAGAAGAGAGTGAGGACAGGACGTCTTGAGTATTGGTGGAGGTGTAGGAGGCCAGTGCAGTGTACAGGGCCTGAGTGGGAAGAGAACAGGCGACTTCAGTAGGATTGTCAATTTGCTTGCAGATTTAGAAGAGTTCAGCTGTGTTATTAGTAGCCCCAGAAATGCAGACTTGGACACAAGCCTTTTTCTTAGAGTGGATGGAGAGTCGATATTGCCTTCAGAGCAAGTGACAGGCTAGTTTGTCAGAGGATGTGTTTCAGAGCGGCCAAGTCAGAATCATACTAAGAGTTGCACTTGGAGGAGGCAGGATATTTGCATCTCACACGGTATCGCTCTCTGCTCCAGCCTCCCCGACCCTCTCGTTCCCCCTTGCGCAGTTACTACCACTGCCTCCACCGACAAATTTGCTAACTTTATCTGTCCCAATTTCATTTCCGCTTTTGCTTCCACGGTTTCCTTTTCTTTCCTTCTTAGTGGTTTGCAATGATGCATTATCGACTGTATCTCTCAGCCACCCCTTTGCTTCGATACCCACTATTTTGTATAGCACCTTCTGCACTTCCCTGGGGAGTTCTTTCTCCAGGGTGTAATAGAAGAATGGCATGGACCTGTCCCAAGGCTCTCCTGTACCCACCCTCCACACTTCTGCATCTACAATATATACTGTGCAGGCACTTCATTGTCCTCCACTGTTTGTTACATTATGGACTGCATTTTGGGCGTGTCGAGGTGCGAACGCCACAGCGGCACCCATACTCAGGCCCTACAGTCATTAAATGGGCCCCATTGTGACTATCATCTCCTACCCGCACTCCGGGGTATCCTGCTTTCGCCCAAACATCATCAGCCTGTCACGTAGTACAATGGCGAATCATCTCTTCATATCACCTACTGCTAAGGTGATGCCCGTTTGTTTCTCAAAGGCATATATTCACTTACCTGCACCTACGGTGAGAGATGGTAACATTTTTATCAAATTATTCCTGTTCCCATGTGGCCATGGTACATACTGCCCCTCCCTGGACTTTTATTAAACACCAAAAACAGGACGCCTACAGACCTTCTTGTCATTTCCCTGCCAGCTTCACTTTCACAACCACCATGTGTCCATGGCAGGACATTAGCCTTGACATCCACAAACCTACCTGCGGTGATTGCGGGCAGAAACTCATCTCCCAGCTCCTCCTCCGTGTCCCACTCCACTGCCTCCGTAACTGCCGCTATATAAGCAACAGACCAGACTGACAAAATCTAAACTTTGTGGCCATCCTTTACTCTGTCTCTACGTGCACATCCCGAATTGCTGTGCTGTCAATCCTAAAGAGAATATCTCCTGCTCTCCACTTGTCCATTCCAACGGGCACCCTCTGCCCATCTCCTCTGTCCAACCTCATGTTAGCCAACTCTTCTTCCATTTTCTTAAACGCTTCCTCTAAATCCTTTAGCCGCCTTTGCTCTGGTTCCCTTTGCGCTTCAGCTTGAGTGACTGCAGACAAAATCGGGTTGGGTATATTCTGATACTGGGCAGGCTCAGGAGGAGGAGCCATGGGCAATGGGGCATAAATTGGGTTAGTGTACCCCGTCGCTGCGCGCAATGGGGTAACACCCTACTGCAGGAGACTTCACCACTGGTGCTGTGGGTGTTTGAGCCGGGCTACTTGGAATAGCGGGTGTGTGCAGAGTGCGCATGGGGCACTGGGGCACTGGGCGTGGATGGGGCACACAAGCATTCTGTTCACTGTTTTCATAGGATCTGGGAGAACATCCTCCAAATCCTCTCTCCTCCTCCATAATTCTAATATCCCCTTTCTCTTTTCTAACTTATTTCCCTTGCACTTAGCTGCTAAAAAGTTGTACACCTGGCCAAAGACTTCCTTATTTGTCCCTTGTTCTGGCTATTCCCCCTTCCGTCTCAGCCACTCTATCTCCCGATCTAGTGGGAGAGCCATACACATATACTCCAATGGAGTCGATGGCTCAGTTTTGAAGGCCTAGGTCCATTCCAAATTTTGTTCTTAACCAAGGCTCTGATCCAGTAGTGCCTTGATTCCCCCCTTTTTCTCAACTCCGTCCCCTTAGCACTTTTCCTTACTCCACACAGGCCTGTTACACACCACACACCTCATGTTCACCACACTACCATTCCACCAAGTTATACACACCAACACTAGACCCACCTTGGTCCTCTCCTTCACAACAAAAAACATCAATTAAAACAAAGAAAACAAAACCTACTATTTGCCCTCCTGCCCCCTTTATTTTGGGCATAGGGATCCCTCTCAATAGATGGTGCCTCTACCCATGTTATTCTCCTTTTTATTTCTGTAGTGGTGCTTTCTCACCCCCAATCGAAGAGGATCCCGTTGCTCTCTTCTTCATTGTTACCTCATCTAATAAAAAAATTAATTATACGCACTGCCACATGAACTTTCCACTCCACATCTAATCCACCTTCAAAACGTACACATCTCACTCTCTCACGCCACATCGCTAAGTTGTTTTCTCCAGCAAAAGGTACACTTGCATCTATGCGCTCTCCCGAAATCCTCTGTCACAGGATCCCGTCAACAGCCTACAGAGTCCAGGAGCAGCACTCTGCTCCAAACAACAGACAGGAATTCTGTTATAACGGCTCCTGTAAACCTCTCCAGGTTGTGCACAAGGGACTGGCCGCTGCAGGTGGGCTGTGGGATCACATTAGGGTCACCAATTTGTAAGGTCAACAAGTTTAATGTTGTATACAAAAAAGAAAAAATGTGAGTCGCGTAGAACCAAATTGACACGGAGCGCTTGTTAGTTCAAAGCAAATATCGGGTTTTATAGTACCGATTTGTAATCCATGATGCAATCAAGATCTAGTATTAATCCCTAACCCTCATTAGCTGCCACCTATATGCAAGCAAAGTCCCCTATAGTGCCTCGACCGATTAGCCACACTCTAATCTACCCTTGCCCTCTAACACTTGGTCTCCTCATCCCATCACCTTGGTTTCCGTTATCGGAATGGTGAATCACATGGAATATTACCTGCCCCATCGGCCTAGTCACATGATGTGCACCTGTTCATTAACATGCGCTCAGTGGATAACTTCAAGGTCAAATTGGCCCCTTACATGGCCTAAACCGCTTAGGGGAACACGTGAGCTGGATGTGCATCCTAACTGGTATTACTGGTCCAAAATGTCCAAATGGCGAATGAACGGAAATGTAAAGGGAAATTGGTCCTCATAGTTAGATAGGAACTAGACTGCATTGGTGAAGTAGAGGTTACCAGTCTTCTATTGGGAGGAGGCGGTGAGAAGGAAGGTCTTGGCAAGACCACAAGTTATGAAAGAAGAACCAGTTACTTACCTCTCAGTAATGTTCTTTTCTAAAGGACAATCCCTCCCATTTTTCCACATTTTTTCTATCTATCTCCCATCAGAGCTGCTTTTTGGAAACATATCTGCTGCCAGGGGGCGAATCGCGATTCAGCCCAACGGCTCTATGTACCCCTGCTGCGAACTTGATGCCGGGGCCAGTAAAGAGGTGCTGCGTCCTGTGATCCAAGTTCCACCCTTTTCCCCCTGCACTCTGACGCTGAGGGACCGCAGAACCAAGGTGAACTAGATAACCGTCAAGAGGGGCAGGTTGGGAAGGCAGGCAGCAATCAGAGAAACGTCCATCAAAATTACTGAGATGGAAATAATTTGTTCTTCTAATGGACTCGCTCCCTCCCACGCTTCATCTTTGACAGAATCCAAAAGCAATAAAATGACCTAGAGAAGGGAGGGTAGCAAGCAGGGAGGTTTGACAGAGAAATCTGGAGCTCAAGCACCCTTCTATCCGAAGCAGTGACCTTTGTTGGTGCTTTGATCCCTGGACCGGTGGGAACAACCAGTCTTGACTGCTGCTCAAGGGTCCGTTCCTGCTGAGCATTCAGAAGTGTCCCTGGACCTACCAGTGGACTAGCTAGCGCTCTCCTGAGCTACCTTGCTGCAGCTATCGTACCACACAGAGCCTTGTAAATTTGCAGATCTTCAGCGTGTGACACAAGCCGCCTGCTCCTGCATTTTCAGCAGTCACAAACCAAGAGATGGAGTGCTTGGCCTGCTCTTGTGTTTGCTGCTGTAAGGTCGCCTGTCGCTGCCTGACTAGTGACTCCCGCTGCAACACTCCTTCAATCCTGTGAGGTGTCCTGAGGTGGTCTGCCCACAGAAGTCATCATCTTTGTTTGGTCTTCTACTGATTCCTGTACATGCGCAATCAACGGAAACTAAATCCTGATGCTGAAAGTGACCTCTGCACCCGCGAATTGGGTCTTCCTTGAACGTACTAAGAGCAGAAGATTGTGTCCCCAACGGATTCCGAAACACCTGCAGTAGTCTCTGGAAGAATCAGAGTCAGGGTGGTAAGTTAACATACCTGTTTCTGTCCCTCCCACCCTCTCCTCCATAGGGTTAATTGGGCGTAAAGTCCTGGCCCTAACTGACTCTTACCTGACCTTTAGTGGTTCAACCTGGGTTAAGGATCCTTTCGTAGGCCTATCAAAGTGTGTTGGATTGAGTTGAGTACTTACCCAAACTTTACTTGAACATCTGACTAACTATGGAACTCCTGTATACATCATAACCACTGGCACTTAATATCTCTTTATAAACCAATGCAGATCTCTTTATAAACCTACCTGAAGAAGTATATCCCTTGGGGACTTGTGCCTAAATGTCACCAGTTCCAAACCATCTTAGGGTTGGACATTATAAGAATTAGGGAAGCTGTTTTGTGTTGTTTCTAAGAGTTCTTTCTATCTCTATTCAGCTGAACTACTTACCTGTGTTGCACTGGTCATTGCATCAAATGGTAATGTATCTCGCCTAAGGATAAATGTATATGGCATACATTATTTACTGTAATTGTATTTCTGAGGCATTTATCTGCTTAGATGTACACGCTTTGCATAGGCCAACATCTAGTGGTAGGTGTGGAGTATTGCACAGCTTGTTTTCAAAGTTCAAAAAGGGACGTCGACTGGGCGTGTTTGTAATACTATCCCTAGTGTGAAGTGTACTGTACCCATGATCCCATATGCGTCGAGGTCCGTCCGATTGTTATGTTTCTGACATGAGGGAGTATTGTATTGTAGTTGTCATTCATATAGCGCCTTTTTCCATTTGTATGGCCTCAACGTGCTTTGTGGTAGGAATGCCCTCAGGGACCGAAGTCCAGGTATGGGAACATTCTCAGAAAGGCTTAAAAGTGTGTATGCGCATTTGGCCAAGATTAGTATTTAGGGGGGCTGGCTAGGCCCTAGTAAGCAATCCAAGAGGTCAGGCATGTGGATGGGTGCTGACGGAGTTCACGACAGAGCGCTAGTGCAAGAGACTCAATGTGTGCTCAGCTAGACCGAAAAGTGTCATAGGTTGTCGCTGTATTCTAATGGAAGAGGTGTTGAGGCAAGTCTGGTGTAAGGGTGAAGCCGTTTGTGTCCAGCTAGACTGAATTTGTGATAGTCCTAGCTGCATTCCCAAGTGTGTGGTTGGAAAGCCCTGCCTGCGGTAAATATCCACCAAAGTGGTGCGTTTATACATACCTTGAGCTCAGATGGAGCTTATCTTTCGTCTAGCTGTGTGAGCCGATCATCTGTGTGAGAAAGACTACTTTATTTGCTCTTTTATGCGCTATAGCCAGGCCATACTCAAATTCCTCTAAGTGCAAATAGAATGGCTATCTTATACTGTCTTCCAAGTGTGGCAGACAGGCTGCCTTAAGATATAGGGTCAAAGGAGCTTCTAGCAGAATAGACAGGCTACCCTTATAGACTTACTCTTTATCTACTAAGTTTCATAATCGGCTAAGTGCGCTACGTTTCCTACCCCCAAAAGTCCATATATGACATTTCCCACCCTCAAAGTCCATCTAAGTGTGACAAATTTCCTGTGTATGAAGCGTATGCTAGAGTATTTGCAAAGTATAGATAAAGTGTGAAATATCTATGATTTGTCCATGTACCTTCAACGCCGAGAGGAAGGATAGGCATATGTGAATTCAAGCAGATGCAAGCCTCTGAACCTCCTTATGTGCCCAGGGGACGGTAGCTGCTACCTGACCCTGGGGGCGGCTATATAAGGGAGGATCACATGGGAGGAGACAGCCTCCGGTGAGATGTCATGGCTTCATTCGATGAGACGAGGAAGAAGGAAAGAACAATGCAGAACGGAAGGAGCCACAAGCTCAATGAGGGTTCCAGTTGTTTTCAGAAATGCACCTGTGCACGGGACATTTAAAGACCGAAGGCTAAATCTTAGAGGCTGCTGCTGTTTGGGAGAAGTTGTCTCACCTCTCTGAGAGACTTGTGAAGCCTTGAAGCACAAACCGGTGTGGCAGAGCCGAGCGGCTCGCTAGCAAGGGAGAAGAGAAACGCTGTGGGGACAGAAGTGCCGCAGACACGACAGGAGCCAGTGGAAGACTCCTGGCCGTTTGACAACTGAAGAAAACTGTGTTTTACCTACCGGGACCTGGTTAGAGGAAGGCGTGCTGAAGCAAAGCCGCAAGAGACACCAGAACAATGCAAGAGCAGTCCAGAGCAGAGTGGAAAGCAGGCGGTACACCTTTGCCGCGCGAACGGGGCCAAAAACACCAAGCAGAGCCGGTGAATCAACCCAAGCATAGTGGGGATTCCTGGGCGTTTCAGCAACAGCACCAAGTACAAACTATGATAATTAAAGTCACAGAAGCAGAGAAAGTAAAGGGACTAATTGAAAACCAGGAAAGCGAGAAATCCCAACTCCATCAATGTATAAATGTATGGAATGCAAATATGTGGGGAACCCAAATTGAATGATTTATCAAGGAGATCTACTATACCAAAAGGGGGATGCACAACTGTTGAAGTAAAAGAGGAACAATGTGTGAATATAAGAAGTTCTTTCTGGCAGGCCAGTAAACCAGGCAGTTGCAAATCTACAGGAAGACACAAGAAAGCTATAGAACTGTTTACTCGACAAGAAGGAACCTTTGAAAGAAGTTGAACTCCAAGACTAAACAGCTTTGTAAATACCAGTACTTTTGTGGGCCATGAACAACTCAAAGAACCATTAGACAAAGAATCATTTGTATTGAGGAAGAATCCGGGGAAAGGGAGCCACCCCTCTGGAACCAAGGCTTTTCAAACATATGTTTCTGTTTAACTTTAGTCGGCCGTAAGGCCATCAAAGTACAACATGTACATCACACATAATTCATATACATTTACAATTGCTCAAATTGCCATCCAAGTTTCTGCGGGGTGAAAATGGCAGCATCTACAATGGTAGCGGCCCTCAGGCCCAACCTAAGATCGGCCGCCAAACCCTCTGTCAGAAACTAATCAATTAGCCATGGGGACTGCAACCCCATTTCCACTGGAAGCCTCCCACCCCCAGGTCTTTTCCGTAATGGGACTACATTAGCTGTACAGAGTACATGGTGCGACTCCTGTTAGGATTGGGAAGAGCACTCATTTTCATGCTATGTGGTGAGGAGCACGGTCTCAAAGCAATTCCCAGTATTCCATTCCCCAGTTCGATGCAGATGGAATTTAACGAGCCCCCCCTAACCCCACGGTGTGTAATGAGATCTTGTGCAACTTATGTCGTCACGGATTAGGGAACAACATCTGCACACCGTTCGGAGCCAGTGGGTACATTTGTCAATCAATGATTCCCTGGATTTGTGCTGGTTGTGGGCCCCCTTGGGTACTTTACGCAAGAAAGTCTGCCCCCCACCCCACAAGACCCTCTCGGGTTTTCACGTTCCTCGACTTGGCATTGTTGGATATGATATATGATATTTTATTTGTATCGCGCTCATAAACAAGTGTTTCAGAGCGTGATTAGGCAAGGGAGGGGAACAGGGGAGAACACAACAATAACGATCTTACTAGGGGACCAGTACAGTCCCCAGTGCAATAAGATCGCTGTGGCTGATCTTATTAGGTGCTGGTTTAAAAATCGACAGAGCCTGGCCTTCTGCCTCGTTTGTTACCCCAGAATGTGATTCGGAGTCCGTGGTCAGCCTGCCCGTACACAGACCATCAAGATATTTGAACAGTCTTATGCTGTTGGTTAGAGATGAAAGCTTGGGTACTAAAATCAGCTTGCAACAATAGCCCCTTCATGGGCTGGGGAGTACTGGTGACAGACACATTTAATTCAATTGACTGGCTGCAGTGTGATCTCTTCGGTGCTAGCTGGGGTACCCTTATGATATTCTCCTTGCTTGGTAGTCCTCCCCCAGGGCGCCACCTCCCCTACGGTCTTTAAAGATGAACATAAGCAACTTCTTTATATCCGCTAGTTTGTTGAGGATGAGATTGCATTTGCATTCCGGAAAGGGGCCCTCATTCACTCGGACCGAGGAGGGGATGGCAAAAAGTCGAATGGGTTCAGGTGTGCCAAAAGAATTAAAACTTGGCTGGCGTGTTGGCTGATGTCTATTTTCATCACACAACACCTGCACATCATTGTGAACATGAACGTCCCTTCAAAATGATGCAAGTAGGATTGGCCTTGGTGGCGGGCGTCCTCCCCCCTGCAGCTTTTTCAGGGTGGGGAGGGTGGGGCTGGACACTGCATTGTCGATTGAAATGCTGCCACAATCAGAGCTAAATGGAGTATAGTTTGAGACACGGAGGGTCATACCGGGTCCGGGTTCCCTGAATGGGGAATTACCGGGCAATTCCAACCTTGGAGGACCCTGTATTTCCCCATTCGGGGAACCCATTCCCATTCGAGCCCCCCTAGGGCTCAATGGGAATGGGGACCATGCTATCAACGGGCCTGTTAACGGGCCCGTTGTTAGCATGCTGGTCCTTTAGCGGCTCCCACTAAGGGCGCCTGGTAAAACCAGCCACCCTTAGTGGACCTGCTAAAGGACCTCGTAATGCAGTGGTAAGGGGTTAACGGCATGGGCACCTTTACTGGCGGCGTTAACCCCTTACCACCAACCTCGGAATGAGGCCCATTGTCTCCATCAGGACAAGAGGGTATGAGAGAGTTTTGGTCTGTGATAATGGTAAAAAGTGCAGGTGTAAAATTGGCTTGTGCCCCTTTGGGTTGTCTTGCATGAGTCGAGCCCTCCTCTGTTGGGTAATTCCTCTGGTTTAGCCAGTCTATATGCAAGACTTCCTCTGATGTGTCTGGTCGCTCTCCTGTCTTTGCTAGCGCTATCATCAATGGGGAGGTTACCCTCTTCGAGCACCTCTACTCACCACCACATCCAGATTACTATTATTAGATGGTAAGCATAGCCCGTGAGCATGACAGGGCTGCAGGGCTGTCCCTTGATTCTGCCAGGATCGGGGGCGCCTCCAGCAGTCTCAGTTTGAAAGATAGTACTTTCCTCTTAGGGTGATTAAAAACTGGGTAGCTTTGTAAAGGTTGGGGTCGAACTTTGAGCCATTGGAGACATGGTAGACATGCTGAGGGAAGAGAGAAAAGTAGATAGGTGGTGATAAGGTTGACAGTTTGAACAGTTCAAATGTGCCCCCCCCCTATCGTGACCTCACTGTGACAACTTTCTCCACTCTTCTTTGCTTAGACAGTGCTCTGCAGTACCATGTATTCTGCGAAATCACCAGAAAGCACTCTGTGACCCTTACCCCCTGCGGGTGCCCAATACCCAGCGGGAGCTCAACACCCGCACCCTTGATCCCCGTGGGCTTTGGCCCTGGCGGGTGATGTGAAAGGGGGCGTGGCCTAGCCCCATTGGGTACGGAGGCCCTCCTGGGCAAAAGTCAGTACAGCAGCAGCACGCAGCCCCCAGCCATTGATCCCTGCATGCATTTGTGTTGGAGCTGTTCATTTTCCTTACAAACCCTTTTTGCAATCACCCAAGGTTAAAGACATTTCTCTTTTCACCTTATACTTTAGTTAATAGTGTAAGGGTCAGAATAGAACTTTAAGACACAAGGACAGTTTTGATTTTGACATCCTGACTCACACACATAGTTCGTTTTTGGTAGAGCACGGACAGAGGCCATTTCCCAATCCTTTTGTTTTCATTAAAAGACTAACCAAAAACATGGCTATCTTGGCTCTGAGTTTCATTCTAGACTCTTCAGTTGTCTGAAGGCACACAGCAAAAATATGTTTTAACACTGCTTGACCCACCTCTTGAATTTGTATCTAGACGGTAGTGTTGTGTGAAGGAGCGATTGGAACAGCAGCTTTGCAAATGGCATCTAAGTATACATTTGCAATAAAAGCTAGAGCAGGCCCCCCGCCCCAAGTTGAGTGTGCTCTGGGCTTGAAAGCTAAAGTCCTCTTGGCAAGAGAATAACATAGTTGGATGCATCCGACAATCCATTTGGAGATAGTCGATTTAGAGATGGGGTATCTTTCTCTCCCTACGGCTACAGACACAAAGAAATGGTCTGTTTATCTGAATGGCTTTGTCTCTTATAGGTAATATGTGATGGCTCTGACATCTAATTTAAGGAGGCTCTTTTTGGCCGATTGTTTGACATGGCACACAGAGATAAATATAAGAGAAAAGCGTGGATGTGTACGCCATTCCACGTTGTCTTTGTAAATAATGACAAAAGGATTTTGAACCAAAAGAACTTGCAGTTCACATACTCTTCTTATTGATGTAATAGCTACAAGAAAAGAATCTTATACGTGAAATGTTTACAAATGGCTTTGTGCATCGGCTCGAAGGAGGCTCCCATGAGCTTTGTGAGTACAACATTCAAGTCCCAGCAGGGAGTTAGATTTGAAGCTGGTGGGTATAATCTCTTAACCCCCTACATGAATGCTTTCACCATGGGCACATTTCACCACAATGCCTTACTTTGTGAACTGATGTATGCTGAGAGTGCTGCCAGGTGCACTAATAGCGAATCAAAGAATAACCCAGAGCCTAAAAGATATATCAAATAGTGTACTATGTGCGAAGGTGAACAGTCAATAGGGTTGACGTCGCGCGTTTTGCACCATAAAACAAAGTGTTTCCATTTGTTGAAATAGTAGTGTCTTGTGTTTGGTTTGCGTGCTTCCTTTAAAATGTCCATACATCTATGGTCTAGATTTAAATGTACAAATTCAATGACCTCAGGTGCCAAGTTGAGTGTTTGAGGACACGTATTGAGTGTCTCCTGATTCTGTCACATGTTGGAAGGGCACAGTTTATTTGTTTATTGATTTGTAGGGTGCACCGAACCAGTAGGTAACTGGGCGCAATGAAAACAAGAATACTTAAAGCTTGGGTTACACAATAAAATAGTTACAGTAGGGCGTCTTAAAATATACAAAGGAAGTACAGCAAAAAGGTGCAGTAGGTTACACAAGGCATATACATAAGGCATATAAAAGGAGTTAGGTCCAGTAGAGATCATGTGTTATTAGAGCGCAGCCAGTTTAGGGTATTGCGCCTGAAGCTGTGGTATGATTGGTCAGCTCTGAGAGCTGGAGGTAATGCGTTCCAGGACAGGGCAGCTTTCAAAGGGAAGTGGTTTCCTCCAGATTTCTTTAGCTTGAATCTTGGTATCTCCAGACAGAAGGAGTTAGCCACTCTGGAGGGGTGGGTGGACGTTTTCCTAATCATTCTCTCTGTTAAGTATGGGGGTGCTGCGTTGTTAATGCATTTGAATGTTAGCGAAACAGTTTTGAGTAGGATTCTGTCATTTATCTTCAGCAAGTGGTGTTCTCTTCTGATTTCTGAGACATGTTCTCTATTGGGTATGTTCAGGGCCGTTCTTAGGGCATTGTTCTGTAGAATTTGGATTTTGTCTAGGATATATTTGTTAGCACCTAGGTATAGGGCGTTACAATAATCCAGTTTTGAGGCGTTGGCTAAAATAATGCAGCGCGCTTTGGATAAGAATGGTCTGCAAGCTCTGATAAGCTTGCAGGTAGGTGTAGGTGGTTGAAGACGCCATGGAGTTTACCCATTTCCTTAGGGTTAAGGTGGAATCGAGGTAAAAACCTTGAGTTTTTACTTCTTTAACTACCTTGATTGTATTCCCATCTATGTTAAAGGCGGAATAGTTTGACTTCAGTTTTTTTAGGTTTGCCGCAGATCCAAGAATCAGGATTTCTGTTTTGTCGTCATTCAGGCAGAGGCCATGGGATGCCATCCATGCCTGAATGAGGAGGTATATTTTATTTACCAAAGCAGTATCCTTATCGAAATTGCCCGAAAGGGGGGATGAGGATCTGAGTGTTGGTTGCGTCATTCGTGTAGGTGACACCCAGCCTGTCCAATTTGTTAAATAGAGGCTTGGTAAATATATTGTACATGGCGGGCGACACACAAGAGCCTTGTGCAACGCCACATGTAGTCTGGATTGGGTCTGCCGATGCTGAAGGGGAGAAATCTCTCATCGTTCTGTTGTCTAAAAAGGACTGGACCCATGCTATTGCATCCCTCGAGAAGTGGGCAGCCAAGGCTAGGTGTTTGCACAAAGCGTTGTGGTCCACCAAGTCGAAGGCCACCGACAAGTGGAGGAGGAGCAGCATGGCCATTTTCCCTTTGCCTTGAGCTCATCTATTTGTGTTTTTAGGTTGATTAGTGCCGTTTCCGTGCCATGTTGTGGCCTGAAGCCGGATTGGCGGAATCCTAGGAGGTGGTTGGCCTCAAGGTAGTTCTGTATTTGCAGGTACGCTACTCTGTCGATTATTTTGAGTAGGAAAGGCACCGTGGTAATGGGCCTGTAGTTTGTTGGGATGGAAGGGTCGAGAGTCTGTTTTTTCAGCAGGGGTAAAACCCAGGACTCTTTTAGGTTGCTTGGGACAGTGTTAATCGTGAATTCGGCATTGATTAATTTTGAGATGAATGGTGCTAGTTCTCTCGCTGCGTCTTTGATTATTTGGGTGGGGCAGTTGTCACCCTGGCAATTGGATGGTTTCGGGGAGAAAATATTTTTTTTAGTTTCCTGGATGGATACTTTGGTGAACCTGAATGGTTCTAAGGGGCTGGAGGATTCAATGGGGCTGGGAGATTGCGGCTCGGTGGGGAGAAAGGCGGCTTTTTTTATAGGCAATCTTATTTTGGAGAGTTGTTATTTTATTGGTTAAGGCATTCTGAATGCTAGTGCACCAAGATTCGTCCTTAGGTACATTGTCTGAGAGAGGAGTGGGGATTCCAGTTCCAGAACGATCATGAAAAGTTCCTTTGTGTTGGAGCTGGCATTGGAAATTCTTTGATTATAAATGTCTTTTTTAGTGCAAATTATTTCCTTTTTGTAGTTATTTGCAAAGTGAGTAAGTTGCAACTTGTTTTTGTATAAAGGGGTGTGGCACCATAGGGATTCTAGTTTTGTTTTTTGTAGTCTGAGGTCTTTGAGTGGGATGTAAACCAGGCATTGAGGTGTGCACGCTGTTTGCTTTTGCGCAGTTTGACCAGTGCAAAAGTGTCTAAAGACTTCGACATGGTGTCATTGAATACCTCGACAAGGAGGTTGTGGTCGGAATCGCTCAGGAGTGAATTAAGCGATGGAAGGATATGTGGTAGCAATCTATCTGATGTGATTTTTTTTTTGCTCCTAATTGGAAGGGGTGGTGCCATGACGTTATCTTTGGGGGTTTGATTGTTTATTGCTAAAGAAAAGTCGATCAGGTGGTGGTCCGTCCACAATTGTGGGGTTACTTTAGTAATGGATGTTTCACAGTTCAGGTCAGCCACCCAGTTTAAGGTTCTTCCTTGGACATGGGTCGGTGCGTGAACTTTTTGGGTCAGTCCATGATCCGAGAGGATAGTGGCTATAGCCTGAGCATGCTTGTCCTCAGGATCATAAAATCCAAGGTTAAAATTCCCCAATATTAATATTTGTGATGAGTCTTTTGTGTTATTGGCAAGAAGGCTGGATATATTCTCCTCAAAGGTGCCAATTGGGCATGGAGGTCTGTAAAGCAGGTAAATGGTTAAGGTGCGGCAACTAGAGATAGGAAGTTTCGCACTGAGCATTTCGGAAGATTTGAGTGTAGGTGGAGTCAAGAGTCTTATAGGAAGGTTAGCTTTCACTATGCGGGCTAGGCCGCCCCCTCTGGCGTTGGATTTATCTGCTCTGAGTATTTGGTAATTGTCTGGTATTGCTAGCATAAAGGCTGGGCCTGCTGCGTCATGCAGCCACGACTCAGTGACCGCTACAATGTCAAGGTCATCTGTGGATAACAGGTCTGCTATTTCAGTTCCATGTGCCACTAGTGATCTAGCATTGATTAATGCTCCGGAGATCTTGGTCAAGGTTTTAGGCTCTTGAGGTCTGGTGGGAGCAGGTTTGGGTATTTTAGTCGTAATTTTGGTTTTATGGGGGGTCAGAGTTAAAGGTTCTTGGCAGGGCCTCATGGTCGAGTCTAGGGCATTTTTGTTGTGGCTGAGCTAGGGATTCATATTGGTACTAATCCTGGGCTCGTAGAGACAGGGTAGTCTAGCTCAGAGTCTTGTTTCTGTCAGGTAGAGGACAGGGAGAGCGCCTGGCATGGGCCATTGTTGGAGCTGAGATCTGCTCAAAGATTAACGGAATAATAAATGGTAGCCTGGTCATCTGGATATTTCGAAGGAACATAGTTCTGCGCTGGCAAGTGTGATTCAGCACTGTAAGCTAGTCGGGCATAGGCTAGAGCAAATCAGGATGGTAGGCTGGTCAGGCGTAGGCATGGCATGGTAGTTTGATTGGCAGGCAAAGAGACATTTTGAACAGGTGTGAAAACCATGTCTGATGTACCAAAATAGGGGCTATCAGGATAATGTTGTTATGTTCTTGGTGTAATATCCTGTTGAGAAGTGGGTGGTCGGGGGGGTGTACACACATTTTCCTGACTAGTTCATCAACAGTGTGTTCCTCTATGTATGAGATCTATGTATGGATGTACCCAGTTTGTGAAAAACACTGCAGGACGTTTGTATGCAACTGCCATTCGTGTTCGGCTTGTTTCTCAATGTTGTCTAGCTTTGTGACAGGCACTGGCGCCTTTAAGGACAGTCTCACTGTTTTTACAGAAGTTGCTTGGACAGCGAACCATTTTGTAATAAATACCAGTCCAGACATACTTTAACTTTAATTTCGTGTTTTATTAACATACAAATGATGATAAAAAAATGTATAGAGGGTAAGCTTTCTCCCTCTATCGCTGACCTAGATAGACAGCCCACCACTGCTAACTAAGGTAGGACAGTTAGAGTCTTTTGAAGGGACAGGTACGTAGGTTAGAAAATTGTTTTACATCCTCTTTTTGTGTTCTCAGATAACTTATTGGGCATCAGAAAGGAAATACGTGTGCCCAATAGGCCTTAAGTGTTAAGGAGAAGACTGCAGAAGTAGAAAGACCCAGAGACCAAGCAAAGATTACCTGGGGAGACACTAAAGGTATAGGGGTGGCCGGGACGGTTGGGAGGGGTAAAAGGGAGCAGTGGGATCCCTGACCCAGCTAAACGGGGGGGAAGAAGCTACGACCCACAAGCCAAGTGTAACGAGTCATCTTCCTCATGGCAGTACTTGGCCAAGAGGAGGGCCAAGTGAAGCGAACCGAATAAGAGAAACCAGGGTCTGGGACCCAAAGCAAGCAAAGCTTGAGAAGAGACATGGGGAAGGGGAGCATCCTTCCCAATAACGTGAAGAAAGACCAGGGGAAAGGAGACAACCGTGCTGGCACTGAACTTTTATATGGTAACAAGCCGAGAGAACTTGACTATTCTCTGAGCTCGTCCAGGAAGTGGAAATAAGGGAATTAATATATTTCTCCTTGGAACTTGTGAACCCCGTGTGAAGTCAAGAGAAGGGAGATACTCTCTTGACCCTTGTGGAACTTGTTTATTTTTGCACCATTTGGAACTTTATGTTTTGGAATCTGAAAGAAGCTTGGTGCGAACTGGCGAAGACGACAAACCATTTGCACCTTATATTTAGTCGACTAGTGTGAGAGTGAGAGTTGGGGTTTTCACAACCTGACAACCTGACAGACACCTTTGAGATTTATGTTGAGGCAGGCAACCACATCTTAGTGTTGGGGCTAGTGAGGCCTTTCCCCCAACCCCAATTATCAGTTGAATAAAAGTTTATAGCAATAACAATGTTAGCTGTGTCGACCTCTCACTACTGCACCCTTACAGATGGTAATCGCCAGATCTTCTGGGTCATGGCCAACAGGGTAATGAGGGTCATCCTACCAAGTGCACTGGTCATCCTCCCCCTGCTCGTGATAACAAAGAGGATCCTGGCCATCTTGCAGTGTCTGCAATATCAACAATACTATGTGTTAGCTAAGTATGACGTGTATGCAATTTGGATGATTTAGGTTGAGGTTCACCTATTTCTAAGTCTAATGTCTTCTGCCTAATAGGGTAGCGCTCCATGAAGTCAACAAAAGAAGATCCTTTGTCCATAGTTTCTTTGAGGCGCTTCCTGGTCCATGGCCCCATTTTGGGAGTGTGTTTACGGCTGGAAACAACTGCCTCAGGAACAGGCCAACGCCTCTTTTTATGAAGTGAATGTGAAGGGGGGAGATTTGGCCCTAGTATACTGTGAGTCCCCCTTGTGGATCAGCAGGGGGTGAACTTGGGGCAGAAGAAAGTACAGGTCCCTTGGAATGGGGTTGTGATGTTCCCCAGAGTGTATTTTTCTCACTAGCAGATTTTTGCGTTTGACGTTTTATCGATGTATGAGAAACCTCTGAAGATTTAGGATGCACATGGACTGGCACCTGTTTTTTTTTCTTGCCATGCGCTGAACACGAATTCAAAAGTGCAGCGGGCTTATGGCGAATTAGGGTCCGTTGGCCTTGAGGCACCTTGTAGTGTTGTGCGGCCTTCTTTCGACATAGAACAGCTCTGGGTAGTGCGTTTATGGTGTTTGTGTAATATGTGCCACTGTTGCCAGGAGTTTTCCCCATAGCAGCGCGCCGGGCCTGGTGACTGACACGTGGGAGTCAGCCCACTCCTGTAAAATGTCTTTGGCATCCGAACTGGAGCTGTTGCTGCCTGGACCTTTCACATCCAATTCGAAGCCGCCGGTGGGAGTCTGAGACTCAGCCATCATGGCGTAGGATGCCCATCGTTTGGTGCGTCTTTCTTTGATCGTCTTGGGCCTGAACAGTTTGCATGATGCACAATGCTTTTCAACGAGGACGGCAGTGATTACACATCTATGAGTGTCCTTGCAATGGAATTTTCTATTGCAGGACGGACTGAATTTAAATGAAGTTCTTTCCATTTAGAAATATTAATGTAGAGGTACCAAGACAAATGCAGTGTAAAAGGACAGCGAAAGGATGCATTCTCTAAAGGAGATGTACGAAATCATTCCCCCCAATCTCCCTACTGCAATGCCGAAGCCGGATGTAAAATTAATCCTGCCATTGAGCTGCTGAAGAGATTGTCGACATCTGCAGTCAGTGGATGCTGGTAGTGGTAGTCAGAACATGCCTCGAAGGAGATGCGTCGAAAAGACGCGAGCAAACTATTAATATTGTTATTAAGTAATAACTAGGTGACGAATGCTACAGACAGACAGCAAACTGACCACGCTGGTGAAAAAAAAACAAACTGAGGGACCTTGACGCTTGAGATCGTGGATACAGTACACGTCCCACCAAGGATATTATTACAAACACGTTCCTTTACGAACCTCGAAAACAAGCTGTACAATACTCTTCACTTACTACTGGATGTCGACCTATGCAAAGCATGTGATTCTAAGCAGATTCACAAGCTTCAGAAATCTGTTTTTTAAGGGATTTATGTCACAATATCTGACTGGCATTTTTGTCTGCTTAGTGTGTAAACTAAAGACTGCATAAATGATTGCATTTTCATATACTTACCTGTCTAATTGGAATTACTGGTGTTACTCTGTGTGGACTCATTGTAGCCCTAGACCCCTTTCAAACCCTTCCAGAGACAAGGCCTTAAGCCACTCTGCTACCTCACGTTGATTTGGTTTGACTAACCTCTCAGTGTCTTCCCTGTTCACCATAACAGAGTGACCTCCCAATATCCACGCACAATGGCATACTTTGGAAATCCAATTTAACACTGACATAGCAAAACACTGGAGGGGATAATACCTCCCTTCCCTTGAGACTCAGTGGGAGGATGAATGCCCAGGATCTCCATAATTCCAGCCAAACGGTTGTGGAACGACTTCACTGAAGATGGAAACTCATATTCCTCACCGTCATCCATATCATGTAAATCTGGAGCCGTCACAAAATCCCCTGACCAGGAGCTTCTTTAAGTTTCCTTGACGTGGGATCTGTGGTCACCGTTTGAATGCGAGGCTACACTGCCAGGGTCTGTACTTGAGGAGGTGATGGCTGCGGTGGATCGATAGTGGAGTAGCTGGGACAAATTCTTTAAAGAAGGATTTCCACAGGTATGTCATAAGAGTTCTCATTAGTCCCACAAAGTGTGATAAAAACCCATCCTCACATGCTGGGCTTTGGGATGAAGTCCGAGTATTTGTAGGCACAGACTAGGTCGCCATTGTGTTGTGGGTACCAAATGTAGTTGCTGAACCATACGGCCCGATGATCTGAATAAATCAGTGGCAATGAAGAAGGATGTACGGCGCACCAAGAGGATTGAACCTCAGCCCACTGAACATTGGGATTAAAGACACACCTAGATACTATAGGTGGCAATCAATGGAGCGTATGGGGCTCTGGGCGCAATTTTGGTACAGCTGCGGTCTCAGACTCATAAGAACCTCGAAGTGAACGTCCTGACAACATGCATCATGCCTGGCCACCATTTTGTGTGGGCCGGATTGGTTCATCTTCTCTGGGATGCACTGGAAACTTCCAGGGCCCAGCCCCAATATGCACAGGTTCACCCGAACCCTTGGGAGTAGATTTCAGCAGCGGTGACAAGATCTCATTTGGTTGCCCGGGAGTCCTCAAGCACTCAGAGACAAGGTCTCTGGGTAGACCTAGTAAGGGAAGGCTCCCCCTCGGGCCTCAACCCTGTATGAGAGTCAGCCAAAGTGCCAGTGACTAAAGCACCTGTGGCCTCAGACAAATGTCTCATATAAGAGCTTTTCAGCCCCTCTGCACAAGCGCCGTTAGAACCCCTGTCGGCTTTTTTGTTCTCCCTTGGTACAGTGGGAAGATTTCAAAGAGTTGGAGTCCCAACCATTCTTAGCAACTCACAGGGAAGGATTCCCCCAGTTTAGGTGTCTTAGAAAATAAAGGTGTGCTTACCCTTTCCACACACGTCTTCTCTGCAAATTCCCTTAAGTGACCATGAGGGGTTTTGCAGGAAGAGAACCAAAACAAAACAACAACAAAAACTACATTTTCATCGTCCTGGGTGTTAGTGTGTCACAAGCAAAACACATGTGATCAGCACTGAGGTACTAATAAAAGAAAAAGTGAGGGCAGGCCAAATACCTGTAAGGGACTCTCAAGAGGTGCATCTTGAAAAAATGGTAGAAACTGACACATGCAGGGGGAAACTGGGGGCACCAAACACCAGTGAAAAGAAACTGGAAAATTGGGAAAGAAGATGGGGAAACTGCGCTGAAAAAAGAAGCACTGCAGTGAGGCACCTGATCCCCTGGGTGCAGAAAAATGGACAGACGTGTGACATTGGAGGGCGGGTCTTATGGAGTAAAGGGGAAACACTCTTTTAGTGAAAAAGGCTCCAGTACAGTCCCCAACTGGGGAGGTGGGGGTGAAGGACGACGGGATGTAGGAGTATCTGAGGCACCACAGCAAAGCAGGCTTAGGGTGGTTCAAGTCATAGGCACCAGTGGCTCATCTTCCACTCTTTGTGATAATGTAGATTGCCCATATGCGACTCTGGAAATGCGAGGTTTGAGGCCATCTGCTTAAATTGGAATTAAACAGGACAGAGCCAATATAACCTGCTGCTCTCCCTTGTATGAAAAGATTAAAGACTGATGGGAGAAGAGGACTGGTCCATCATTGACATCCACGTGGAATCAAAAACTGAAAAGGCGTTCAAGCGATAGTCAAAGACACCTACTTTGCTTCTACAAGCACTACATTTGCCGCTACAAAGTGGATGGTTGCTTTACCAATCATGTGCAGCATATGCCTGAGGCTGGTAGTGAACCGGGGAACTCTGTGGTAATTGATGCATGTGTCACAAAACTATTACTTTAATATCCTGGATGTCTAGAAACCTCTTAAAGCCCTTGCCTTTAAAGCCACATGCGGGCCAGACCTGAGCTGTGGGCGTGTAAGGCCTTATGGAACAACCCAAAGGCAACTAGTTATGACCAGGGACTCAGAATAAAGGGAGACTGCAGTTGGGGCTGGAAGAGAACTCCAGATGGATCTCACAACTTCAGGAGCAGAAGCTCTCATAGACCACAGTACTGGAATCAGTAACTAAGTCAAAGAAGACAGCAGAAGGCAGTTAATCATCGAACCGTGTGTGTTCAATTTTGTCATCTGAAGATTATTTTCTCAAACCAAATGCATGCAGTTCTGTGGAATATACCGCAAAGAAAAACCCTTCATGACCTTGAAGGGGAATCGAGAAATAGCAGCGCCAGCTGTGGTCTGTGCCCACACTTTGGAACAAGCAGTCTCCGCCATTTCCGAACAAATAAATTACTAGATCTTAGCCCTGCAGCATGGGCAGGGCAACAATACTGAGCTTGAGGCTCCAAAGACACAGGCTCTGCCCATCTACTTCAGAAAACTGTCCTCGACAGTACCAGCATTATTTAGAGACGAACCATTGTGGAATTAATGACAAAACAGGAATAAATGAGGAAATTGAAGAGAAGGGTTGGCTCAAAGTACAACGCTTCTCCCTGAATTCCTGCAAAATACACACAAGATATATCTGTAACCCTGCAAGAGATATCCAATTGATGAAAACATGAAAAAACGAATGAAATTAACAATACAGTTTTCAAGGATGAGGGATGAGGTACCATGGTGTTAACTGAACCATGCCTCAGTCCAGGCTTGCTTTTCATGTTACATGGCTAATAAGACATTGTTTAGTACCAAAGAAAGACACCCCAGAAGCCTGGATATAGGATAACTAGATCTATGATCATCGAAAAGGCAACTACTGTTCAAAAGTGTCTCAAATTGTTCAACTGAGTAGGTAAATAATCTGCTGTGTTATGATGTAGCGGGCAGGGGATCTATTTGCTGAGGGATGGTTTATACCCTACCCTGCGCTTTGAGCAGATATGAGACTACTTAAGGGACCTTTTTATAAATAAAAAAAAACTGTGCATTCAGTTTATAATAAACTTTTGCACACATACATTAAAAGGAAAATACCCTAGCGCATCCTATTTATATGTACATATTTACATTTAATCCATTAAATCACAATTATAAAATTCAAAATTGTTTAGTAGTTCAGACATAAAAGAAAAACCAAAGGAATCTCCCTCTAGAATAATAAACATTTTCCCCCAAGAGGATAGGAATTCTAATGAGGAACTGAACCAAAAAGGTATTAAGAGAGTTCTGGCGACCACTTAAAAGTTGATGACAGAAACCCTCTCGAAAGAGGGAGTCCCTGCAGTGTAAACAATTCCACCCAAGAGTATGCTTCTTAAAAGTAAAGGTTCCACTACAATTTAAGGTAAGGTGCTTTAGAGTTTCTAATGAGCAGACGTTGTCAGAGTCTACAACGCTGATCGTAAAGTGCAATGTTCCTATTGGGTCCCCATCTCTCGAGGGCGCCCAAGAGGTTGTATTCTAAAGTGCATACAAATATGGCAATATATTGGACTGGGAAATCTGAAAAGATATCTAGGCATAGATGTAACTGAATAATGCATTTTCCCATACTCTTTACAAAGTTTATATTAAAATGAATTCACAATCCTGTATAAATCCTGTATAAATTCTTTGAGGACCACTGATTGGCTGGAATACATTAAAAAGTTTAACTCAGTGAACAAGGAATTAGATGGAGGATTTAAAATATTTGCATAGAACTTTAGTTTATTCTACGAGATGGAAACACTCCAGTTCTAGTCTAATCAGTACCAATGGGAGGGAACTAGGGAGACCTATTAATTTCTTCCACAATGTGCCTTCCAAAATGTTGAGAACATTCTAGTTTACTTTAAGAACTTCAAGTCCATACAATAGGGAAGGTAACACTGCCCACATATAAGTTTAACAAAGGTAACAGAGTAAATTGCAGAACCGAACATCGATCCTGCGCATTTTGAGCCAAGCAAGGCATCAACTTTGTGACAATTGTGGTATTGAGATCTGTAAGGCCACTATCAGCACGAATAATATAGCGCAGATATCTTAAACTGTCAACTTCAACTAACGTAGCCACACTGACTGACCAAAGACCGACATGATCATTGACTTTGCAAAATTAAATTATTATTGATTAGATGTAGACTATTAAGAAGAGAAGAAAGACCAACATGAGTCCTGTCTATCAAAATAATGTCTGTGTATCACAGTGTCTGAATATGTCGATAACCCAATTTAGGGGCATACAAATTTGACAGAGCTAAGTGGTCCATGAAATCAGATAAAGATTAAAAAGCGCTGTGGCAATGACACAGCCCTGTCTGAGGCTAACTAGAGTCTCTAGGTGAGTGCCCATGGTACCCATATTATTGACTCTCACTTATATTGTCCTATGCAGGTAGACTGACATGTTCCATAGGCTACTCGGTATCCCCCAATTATATAGCTTGGTTCCACAATTTTGCACAATCGACACAATCTAAGGCACAAGAAAGGTCCACCAAAGCCATATACGAACTTTGTCCTGGATTTTCTTTCTGTGCTTGCGTAAAAATTCACCAACAAGCCGTTCAGAGATGTACCGCAACTCTTCCGAAAGCATGTTTGAAACTTGGACGGCGAATCTATTGATAAGGCTTAAACGGCAAGATCATCCAGAAGCAACAATGCAAAGATCTTAGAAGAAGCATCTATTAACACGTTACGCTGGGCTCACTAGTAAGGCGCATATAAAGTGTGGGATGAACTCCCGGAGGAACCTGCGGAGGACCAGCTACTGGCAGGACTGTATGATATATGATATATTTGTAACACACCTATACACACAAGTGTTTCAAGGCGCGACGAGGCAGGGAGGGGGGAACAAAGGGAGGACAGACAAATGATCCTACTAGGCCAGGTGTCATTCAGATCGCGCAAGTGCATGGGTAGAAGGAAGGGAAAAGTGCAAGGGGAAAGGGAGGGGGGAAAAGTGCAGTACAGGGTAAGTAGAATAATAAATAATAAAAAGGCCAGCTGGTGGCAAGTGCAAGGGAAGTGCAGACAAGTGCTGGAGAAAGTATGCCTTGGGAAAGTTTGGGGAGGATCCCAGGGGGGACATTTTTCACGATCTATAAAATCCTACAGGAAGAAAAAGGGGAGCTCAAGGTGATCTCAAGGTTATGAAAGACTCAAAGTGTGAGTTACACTTTACGTTTGATGAGGAACAGTGGCGTAGAGTGTGCTCATACACGAAAGAGGTCTCCGGAAATGCCTGCCTGACACTCATACAATATAATGTCCTGCATAGGGCCTATCTAGCACCTTCCACATTGCATAAAATGAGTTCCCTAAGGCCAGACGCATGGCGCAAATGTGGCTCTACGGGGCTGACTTTTCTGCATATGATATGGCTCTGCCCGAAATTAACCAGTTCTGGATTGCAGTTATAGCCCAGGTCCAAGAATAAGGGTCTACAAGCCGAGTTTGATCACCATCCATGCACCTGTTGGGTATGATCTCATAGCAAAAATCTATGAAGCATTTTACTTAAATGACTGATTTGGCCTTGGTCTTAGCTAATCGTTGCACAGCCGTGACGTGTTACAGCCCCCTTGACCCATCGATCGCTGCTTGGAGAACCGATCTGCTGAAGTGGGCAAGAGGCGAATTGGCAGCATTAATGAGACATGAGATAGGGAAGAGGATGGTGAGTCACTGGGCATACCTGTATGGTCGACACTGCTGAATGGATGGTTATATCCCTCCGATCATAAACCCCCCTGAACCGGCCTTATACAAATGCATAATAGGCAAGGTGAGATTGTCACAGTAGAGGTGGGTAGCCTGAATATTGGTTACATAGAAACCAAACTGTACTTTTTCCATAATTGTTGCCCAATTTTCTAACCTGTAGGGGGAGGTAGGAGGGAGTTGGAAGGTTAGGGGAATGGCTTTGTTCTACTAGCAGATCTGACCGTTATTGATTGTACTGACGGTATTGTATGACTGATGAGAAAATAGAAATACACTTTAAAAAAAAAAAACAGCTTTAGCAAGCATTCAAAGAAATTACTTCAGAGCTATTGGATACAGGATGTCAACAACTCACCAGTCTGCTGAGACTGTTGTGGCAGCTGCTGTGTGCGTTGAGGGCTATAGGCCACCTGGTGTGAGAGAGGTCGGTACTGCGGACTTGAGTTTGGGAATTGCCCTGGGGGATAGTAGGAAACCTGAATCTGTCAAGATGAAAAACAAGATGTGCATTAATACAATAGTTAGCATACATATAACTAAACAGTACAGGGCATATACCTGAACAAAAACAATTTAGTTTACCTTGTGGAATGTGTGGGCCTGCATTTGATAATGTCACATGCAAGGAAATCTAGATCCATTGCTAGCTGTTCTAGTAGTGGGGCCTATAGATCATTACCTGGAACCTTGGCAATGTACATACTATTTAATAACCAATAATATTTTACTTACTAGTGAGCTGCATAGAATTTGTCAAATCACAGCCAACTCATCTTCACCATCATTCAAAAACTATTGCATCACTCCTGCAGCACTCCAGTGTACATTGGTACAGAACGACCAAAAGAGACAAAGGCAACAAAGAACATCACAATGAGCATGCACGTGACATGAAGAGGTTTTTGAGCCAAGACCTCTCAAATACATCTTCACCTACACAGCAAATTGCTATATGCACCAGTCATGGATATACTTGGAAGCGCAGATACTATGGACTCCAACGGATGGAACCAATTGTCAATTCACAACATTTCTCAGAACCCTGTTCTTCAGGAAAGCCTAGAGGACCACCTGAAGAACTACTGTTGTCTAACCTGCAACCAGACTCAACATTGCTTGTGGCATGCATGCAACAGGGCAGTTAAAATCACTCACAGCAGAGACCACTGGATGCCTAGTTCATAGTCTTTCTTCCTCCATAACTGGGGCATTCCATACTATGGGGAAGGGACAGGAGTATGGAGAAGTGGAACAGCACATTATGTATTGCCCCTATACAGCAACGCCCTCAGACATGCTCATGCACGTGACTGTCAGTCCATTTGTACGTGCAACTAAGATTTATTTTTAAGAATATGAGAATAGCCATATGGGGAAAGGGAAACATCGACTGAGCACATTAGTCAATACAGTAAGTAAACGTATTGAATTGTCCACCAAGTCAAAGTGGAAATTCCCTTGGTAAAAAATTTAAATATTTTTCCCAGAATAGAACAATACATTTGTGAACATTATGTGTGAGGCCTACATTAAGGCTTTTTTTAAAGGCTAATAGGTTTATTTTTATTTAGATTATCACTGGCCCTGCTGACCTTTTTAAATCCACCAGTGTCACCTCACATCACAGATTCAAAGAACACGAGATTACCTCAAAACCAAACTTGTGGGGTGGCTGGTGGAGTCAGGAATGGCCCCGCAAGCAGCTCTGTGGCCAGGGATAGGCTGATGTCCTGTGGTCTTAAAGGATCTACATGAGCAAGCGTGTGTTCCTTCCAATGGGCTGAATCCCTTCGCCTGGGCCCCATGCTGCCACACCGAAGGACTGTTCGCCATTTCCGCAGTGTACTGCATAAAAACGTCAGCCACTCCTGGAGTATGCAACCACCAGTCTAGCACCACCAGCAATCCACTCAGTTCTCCTGCATTCACGATTGTCAGCATTCACGGTCCAGAAACTCCAGCCCTCTCCACCTTCCTCTGGTCACTGCCTCACTAGCAAGCCAGGCAGCCGCTCCGGAAATATGCGGCTGCCATTTCAGGCATTCCTCTGCCCACATTAGTTTCCTCACTTTGCAGAAACTGCTTCTGACATATGCACCAGTGCCCTTCTACGCCTTTCTTTCCTGCTCTTCTTAGCTCCTCATGGGCCCTCTTGCTTGCTGCCTCGGTAGAGTGCTATTTCCTTCTCTCACAACCTACTTTATTTGTGAGTACCTGCATGCAAGCTTGTGAATACTGGTGCGTTAGCTTCTCATGATTTTTGCAACCTTATAAACATTGGCCATGCTTAAGTACTAGTCGGTCAGTACTCTGCCTGGGAGGTCTACAGCCTCAGTTCTTCTCTTATAAGGTACTTCCGGTGTCTCTCAAGTTTACCATTTTTCCCCGTCCTTCCAGTGCCCCGTGTTCTTTTTTTTTTTTAAATGATAGTTTATTTCAAACTTTTCATTTACAGCCATGTGTATCAAAAAACAAATTTATCAATTAAGTTCATTCCATATTAAAACTGTTGTGTGTCTCTTTGTGCCTTTCGCACATCATATTTTACTGGTGAGTATGTGTGCAGCTCCATTATGTTATTATGTTATGTTATTCCAGTAGTGAATGATCAGAACAATTAGCACTTTGTTTCCTAAAAGGATCTATGCCCATCTTTCGTTGGTATCATTCAAAGTTTCAGTTTGTGGGAGCATATCTCTAAATAAATGTATTTTTTCTGTCAAGGCCTTGCATTCCATTATAATATGAGAATGTTTCTGGTATTTGTGGATGTAGGCAGAATCGACAATAGTACAGTGTTGGTGACAGCTGCTTTGATTTTATCAAGACTTTCCAGGTGGGCAACAGAGTAAGACGTAGGTGCAAAAGGGGGTCTCGGATAAGGTGTGCTGGAAACATGTTTAAATATGGAGGAATTTGATTCAGCCATCTTGTATCAATCTCACAATTTAATGCTAGTTGGTAATTAGCTTTTAGTTGCAATGTTTTGATCCAATCATTTTGTTGGATAAGCTGTTTTGCCTGTTGGGGGCAAAATTTCAGCTTTTCCATGTTAATGTCGGTTATGCATAATTCTCATCGCAGCCTTTTTCCACTCATTTAGAACAACACCGGCAACACCATTGAGATTGGAGCGAAGTATCTCTACTGCAGGAATAGGATCATCTATGACGGTTTTTCTGAAGAGATCTAGATGTTTCCAATTTACTATCGACTCCAATGATTGGATGGCTATCTCGTGTTGTATACACGGCATGGGATACGATGGTGGCAAAGCTAACATTTTCCACCCGAAAATCCCTTCTAGCTGCTGCCATACAGTACGATCCAGATTTTGCATGGTATCGAACTCCCATATGATAAGATGGCAACCACCTTCTGTCTATAATAGGTAATGATTGGCTTCAGAGAGAACTTGCCAAATGAGTTATGCAACAGGAGGCCTTGCCTTGGATTTTAGATCTAACCAATCCTTCTCCATTGCCGAGTGGTTAACCAAAATTCCTATATATTTCACTGTTTTTACCTGTTCTAGTTTTGACCCCTCCGGGAACAGAGCTCAAGAATTGGTCTTTCCTTTAGTTTGGTGAGACAATGTCATGGTTTTTGATTTCTTTGTGTTAATTAAGAGATCATTAGTTTTCCCATAGTCTTCCAATTTTCGTAAACTTTTCTGTAGGCCCATTTGGGTTTTGTCAAAAATCACCAAATCGTCAGCATACATCATGTAAGGGTGTGGAGTCGCATTCACCTTAGGAGGATTAGCATTTACAAAAAGCTGGTTCTCTGCTATGTCTGAAGTGTAGAGATTAAACAGGGTCGTCGCGAGGGAGCAGCCCTGTTTCAATCCGTTGCACGTCTGAATCTGAGAGGATAGGGCTCCATCTTGCGTCAATCTTATTTTGATTATTGTATTCGAATACGGTTCTTTGATGGGCTCTAGTATATCCCCAGGGCATTTCCACTTGTTTCGTTTTTCCCACAGTTTATATCTATTAACTGCGTTGAATGGTAGTTGAAAATGCTGCATAGATTCAAATTGATATTATATAAAGCCTGTTTTGCCTTGGGTCTTGTCGTTGGTTTG
Source organism: Ambystoma mexicanum (assembly GCF_040938575.1). Classification (NCBI taxonomy): domain Eukaryota; kingdom Metazoa; phylum Chordata; class Amphibia; order Caudata; family Ambystomatidae; genus Ambystoma; species Ambystoma mexicanum. Next base: position 213,747,394 of record NC_090926.1, read on the forward strand.
ATCTTCCCCACTCTATTAGTTTCTTCAGCAGAAGTGATGCAAACACCTTTGCAAGAGGATCAAGAAAGCTTATGGGGCAGTAATTAGCCAGAGATTTTCTATCCCCTTGCTTGAAAAAAAAGGAAATAGTATAGCAAGTTTCCAAGTTGATGGGATCGTCTTCAGATCTGAGATGATAGCAAAGATCTGTGTGCAGAGGTTTGCCCATATTTCTGGATTGCGTTTAAGTATAACATTGGAAAGCCCGTCCGGACTGGGAGCCTGTGATGTATTCAGGTTCTTAATGAGTGTCGTGATTTCTTCATGATCCCAATTAATGGACCATTTCACCTTGTCTATTATTGGCAATTTCACCGAGACATCATTTCTTTCTTTATATAGCTCAGAAAAAAATATGTAATCCAGTCTGCTTCCGATACGTCTTGGATGATGTGTTCCTGTTGGTAAGATTGATAATTCAGTAAATTCCAAAGTTTTCTTGAGTTTTTGTTTTTCATGGCTTATAGTATGTTCTCAGCGTCATTTTGGGTAATCATCATCTTCATTGTCTTCATCCAGTTTCTGTATTATTGTTTTGCTAATTTGGTCAATTTCCATCGGTCTTCATTTTTATTTTTTCAATTGATTTAAGTTCCCTTTTCTTTTCTGCAATTTGGCTGAAATACCAATGCTGATGATTCTCTCTGGGATTTCTTGGCTGGCATTTTCATTGTTTAAAAAGGCAGCAATAACCATTCATAGTCTATGTTTGCCATTCCTGTGAGGGAGGTGTTACGAAACGTTTCAGTTAGACCTTCTAGTTGGACATCATTTATGCGTAGCCTGTTCATGCCACAGTTTAGCTCAAGACAAGGAAGATCCATTTTTTCATGAGGAGTTCGCTTGTTTACCCAAGTGAATGTAATGTTGTGATGGTCGCTATTTTCTGAATAAATGTTGTCAGAAGTATTTTCTCTTTTAGTCTTTGGGAGATGTAGATGTAATCTAGAATGGTGGTCGAGTTGCCTCTTGTCCATGTCGGTTTTAAGACTTTGGTCTCATTTATAGCTCCATCAAGCAAACTCATTTCTTTTTGCTATTTCTCGAGACCATCGTTTGACACTGGCAGGTAATTTTCCGAAGATAATTTCAAGATTGTTGAAGACTAAAAGATAGAAATGTATGTCACTGCAGATGATGTTTTCCATGAGAGGATGTTTTTCTCTCGCAGTATCAAAAGATGAGAAGACAGTATCCATGAACAACATATAATTTATTGCGACTGGATTCCAGTACAGGATCATGATGCCTATGTTATTCCCAACTTCAGAGTATGGTTCAGTGTCTACTGCATGTTCTGATTGATATTCAAAGATGGTAAATTGAATCCAAGGGTTGGGATTTGATGATTCCAATACTTTTAGCTTTGCTTCTATTTTAATTAGAGTCAAAAGTCTGGCAAACGGACACCCTTTAGAACAGTGAATTGCTGGATTCATAAACGTGAGATAACCGTCACATACAGGTTGGTCATATATACAAGTCTCTCGCAGACAGATTATTTGATATTTGGCTAAATCATTATTCTTTGCTTGCAATAGATGTACTGAGCCTCTCAAGTTCCATGAGTAATGGAAGCAAGCTAATTTTCCAAGTTCAAGGTAATGGAAGCGAGCTCATTTTTAGGTGGTTGTTACGTTTGTTTTTTCAGTTGAAAGCTGGTAGATTTAGTCTCCACCTCTAGATCTCTCCTTATAAATTATTTAGTTCTGTTCGATTTTTCTACTATTGGTCGCATACTGCTTCTGTTATGGGAGAGGTATAACTGGTTATTTTCCCGCACCTCTTTTCCCATTTGTATAGGATAGTCTCGATGGTGTATCTCATCACCAGGAGGGCTAACCCTTTAATGCTTCAGCTGTTTGTGGTTAACCGTCTCAGTATGAGTTTCCTCCTTGGTTCTTAAACAACAAAATCCTAATTTGTACTGTTGATAGTAGTTTTCCAATATCATTTCCATAGTTTGCTGCGATTTAAATTGTACTCTCACTTTGTCCATAGTTGTGTCATCTATGAACTCAACCAAGTTAATATCTTCTGACCCTAGCAAACGCAGTTGTGGTATCACATGAAGGAGGTGTAATATGTTTGTTTAAGGATTAAAGCATCATCATGTCTGTGATATCTCTTGATTTTTAAGCTATTTGTTGGATCATCTCGTTGTGGATTGATGAATATTGGGAATTTCAGCCCAGCATCCTGTGTTTCAAGATGTTTTCATCCAACATGGACATCACATGTTGTTCGACCTGTTCTAATCGACTATTCGTCCGAATCCGTGTCCGATGTTAGATCCATCACAGTCACGTGATCTCCGTACATGACTACCAAGTCAGAGTCCGACATTTCTTCACATGTCAAGTCGACTAGATGGGTGAGGATGGTATTACCTTCCCCATATTCATCCACAATGAGAAGCAAAGAGTATTCTGCATTCAGAGTTTCATCCATCAAAGGTTCCATATGTACCGATAAATTCCTCAGGATGTCATGTTTTAGCGGTTCTTCCATTTTTTGGTAAGCAGATTGCTCTTTGGATGAGCAGGGAGATTGTTTTGTAGCTGATCGATCATCCTTTCCATTTTGATTTAAATTTTTCCCACTCGTTTGTAGCGGTTTCCCTTTTGTCGTCATTGGCATTGTAAGATTTTGCAGAAAGGCCAGAGAGTCATTTTTCCTTGTATTCATTTTCTTTAGAGGCACTTGCTTCTGTTGATTATTAATATTCTTTCCCCATTTATTAGGGTCATCTTGTTTTTTTTTGGTTGATGATTGGAAAAGACTGTTCCTTGAGGTTTGAGGTGAGGCAGTTTTTGCAAGCTTCCTTGGGATATGGAAGACAAAGGTGCATCCTCAATCATAATTATCTCTTGCAGGTTTTTATTTGTATTCATTAACTGTGGCACATTATTTTGCGTTGTTGTAGCTTTGTGCTGTTGAATTTATGAGACTAGAACTTCATTCTGATTCATTAAACTGTCTTTTTGTCGCTGAGCGGAGGCATACATCTCTAGCATCGCCGCTGTCATTTGTGTTTTGTCAGCGCGATCACTTCTGGCTATATCAAATAGCCTGGTTTGCCACTGGGTTGTGGCCTCTGCTACAATATCCAGACGACTTTGAATTTTATTCACAAAAGCCTCTAAATAAATATTGTTTAGAGTGTATCAATACCAACTAAGTTGCCTAATCTTTAATTGTCTCTGTGACTGATTACTGCATTTTTAGAAAGGGCACAAGGGCATGGGTGGAAGCCGCCATCAGTAGGTTCTGAAGGTCCAACATCGTTGTTGGTATTACTTGCTGCTGTAATCTTCTCACAGGGGTGCATTGGCATTTATTGGATAGAATGTCATTTTGTACCTTTCTCGCCTCCCTTTGAGGATTCCATATATCCGAGGTGTCCGGTTCTACTTTTTGCAATTGAATTCCGGTGACTGCCATCTTTTTTAATAAGGTTGTATGTGTTGCAGGGTTTGGAATCGGATGAATTGGTGTTGAGGTCGTGGCAGACTAACGGTTTATTAGTGCTTATTTTGCCAACAACTTCAGATCTTTTTCATGATTACTCATGTGTAATTCAATCTCGGTAATATCCAGCGACAAATGCGCTGCTCAAGGATTTTCATTCAGAGGTATTAGTGGCAACTTGGTCACAGGTTTAAAATCTTGTCCAAATTTAGTTTTCCACCTTTGCTTTGCGAGAATTGCTGTATTTTGTTAAGATATAGGAGTTGTTTTAGCAAAAAGAGAGTCAAGCGTCTCTCAGACGGACTCTTTCGTGCTGGCTCAATTTTACCTCGCGAGCCATCATGTGGAAGATTTTCCTTATTGGGGTCAGCAAGTATCGAGGTAAGCGGTTTTGCGAGTCGTACATCATCCACCACGAGCAGTTGGTGAGAGGCTGCCCCTCTCTGATTAGAAAAGCGTGGACACTGGGACTGCTGTCGCTTCTATGAGGCGCGTCTAACACTATGTTCATAACCATGAATCCCTCCTTCCCAACGAAAACACTTTCATTCATTGTGGTGTTTACATTGCAGGGTTGGTCACTCACCTGGCATATTGTTGACACATTGTGATTCATCGTGGCTGTGCACAACAGGAAGTAGCTCCAGCAGGGAGTTTTTACTGTTTGGACGGGGAAGCTCCGTTGTCAATATCGTCTTTGCGCGATGTCTAAGCAACCACGATGTGTAGTAAGACTGCAAGTCTAATACAGTGGAGAAGAAGACTGTCCTCACAGGGCATAGCAGAGTATTCCGCAGCCTCCGCCAACTCTCCAAGACTCTCCAAGACTCTCCAAGACTCTCCAAGACTCTCCAAGACTCTCCAAGACTCTGCGGGTCAGCTGGGTTTTTGTATGCAAAGCTCCTCCTCCTGGTTGTGAATCCCACGGGACAATGAAAGGCCTTCTCAGGATGCCAGAGAGCAATGGTGGTAGCTCCCCTTCTCCCTTTCTCACCAAGATTCAGCTGACTCCGCCTTGCCCTGTGTTCCGACCCTGCAAGAAACCTCCCCCAGAACCAGAAGAACAGTCAGCCTGCACTACTTGGCTCCAGAACATTAAGGTTATGTTTTCTCTGTATCCAACCACAAATTGCTCAAAAGAGAAGCAGAGCGGGTTCTCCACCCTTCTAGTGATGTGTCTTTTACAACATGAATGTCTGACTGTGGCTTGTTCAAAGGCATGCCATTGGTCTGATATGAGGTGTTGGTCCATCAGACCAGAGTCTGGCAATAATCTGATGGTCATTATTCTTCGGTCTCATGAACTGAACCCATTGTGTGGGATTTTGAACCCATTGTGGGTTAGAATTCTGGAACCACCACCCAGGGATTATGGGCCTTTCCCATATAACTTATTGAACGTTATTTGGGCATTGCCTTGACAGGGAAAAGGCTCAGCAGGCCCACTGAGCGCAGCACCTGAACAAGTTAGTGTGAGATGCTGGATAGCACTCGATCAACATACGAAGAGAGGTAAAGTGAGTGCCAGGGGCTTACGTATATAGGGCAACCTTTTTACTGGACCAAAGCTTCATGCCTCCCATGGCTGGTGCCTCTGAGGGAGACCACAGTCCAAGTATCACCTGCAAAGGAAGATGTGAAGAGTTAGGGTGTTCGACGCCCTGAGTGCCCAGTGGGCAATCGCTTGCATGTTAGTTTGCAGAGTGGAATGTGTGCGAGATGCAGACTTGCTTGTCTAGTTTTTCTGTCAGTGATACGTTTGAGTTTGTTTTAAGGTAATACAAGGGGTTTTGTGGTGGTTGACTTTGAGAACAATGGAGAGTCCTTCGAAGGCAATTCTTTGGTTAGAGGGAGCCAGTGAAGCTACAGTGATATGTGAATGTTTTGGTAGTTGCATGCGGGCAAGGGTTCTGCTAGGGCGTCCAGGGAGGAAAGCATTGCCATGGCACAGCTTGGACCGAGCCAGAGCTTGGACTGCGGTACAGAAGTAATCAGGAGGAAGGATTTGTCTGACCTTACGAAGGAGGTATAGTTGTAGATTTCATGTTTTGGTGACAGCAGCTATGTGGTGTGTGAAGAAAAGGTGGGGGATGATGGTGAAGCAAATGGATTTGACAGGTGTGAAGAAGGATGTGTGTATTATCTGTGGCTCTTTGATCCAGGGGGTTAGATTCGGTTTGTGTCTTGGATGAGGAGGTATTCAGTTTTGAGCTTGAGGAAGTGGGTGGCCATCCGGGTGGTGAGACAGCTTTTGAGGATGTGGAGTTGGGGGAGTGGAAGATGAGATTTGGAAGTATATTTGGCGTCATATGCATATTGCTGGAAATTGATGTTTTGTTTGTTAAGGGTCTCTCCAAGGGACTCATATATGGGTTGAAGAGGAGTGAAGACAAAGCGGAATCTTGCAGGATCCGGTGCTTGACCTGGGTAGGGGGTCGAATCAAAAGGCGGTCATGCAGACACAGTGTGCCCTGTCAGTAAGGAACAAGGTTAATCAGTCAACGATGGCGCCTGAGATTTTCATCCTGTGGGATATGATGTTGAGTAGACTGGTATGGTTGATGGTGTCAAAAGCTGCATAGAAGTCGAGGCGCACGAGCAGTGCGGTCTATCCTTTGTCAGTGATGTTGTGGAGGTCATCAAGGATGTGAAGTGTAGTGGTCTCAGTGCTGTGTCCAGGTCAAAAGTCAAGTCAGATTGGATAGGGTTGTGCAGGTTGTTTATGGTAATATATTGTTGCAGCTGGGTAGTGATGAAGCGTTGCATGATTCTGGCAAGATACAGCAGGATGGTAATGGACTAATTTTGGATGTACATTGATCTACATTCAACTAGATGTCGGGAACTAGTGGGAAACAACAGACAAAATGCCTGGGTGACCTTTAGGAGCACTTTAAATGACCACCTCTCTCACTGTAACTGGAAGAATTATCTGGTCATATCTCAATACCTTTTAGTTCACACCACGGAATTAATTTGCCACTTTGGTATTCCTCACAGACCATATTAGCTTTCGGCCATCCTCGTTGGATGTAATGTTTCAGGCTGGTAAGTATTTGATCCTGGTCAATTGCATCAACCCAATCTGTTTCCGATACAGTCAATATCTCGGTCACATCCACTGTGCCCATTAAATATGTATCTCAATGCGTGTCTTTTTCACTGGAAGAGGAAGGTGAGGGAGTCAATCCATTGCTATTTTCAACCTTCCTGGTTTATGCTCCACTTCATGTGTGTATTCTCGAAATCCAGCCAATATTTAGGCTAATATAGGAGACACTTTGTTGTCTCCTCCAGCCGCTAGAATTCTTACCAAAGGCAAATGATCCGTATGCAGGGTGAAAGTAGCACAACACAAAATTTGCCTGAATTTTCTACTGCCCAAATATAAGCTAACACTTCCTGCTTAATTGCAGAGTAATTCAATTCAGCGCTCCTCAAGGACCTTGATGCACAGGCTACTTTATACTCTCACTAGTTCTCTCTCGAGACATTCTAGCTCCCAACTCTTTACTGCTGGCGTCGACAGTAAAGATTGTGGGTAGATGGGCATGACATCTTTTGAGGATAGGAGTCTTTGTGATCATTTTCTTGATCTCTAGGAATGCACTGCTGCCAGAGACATACCAAGTGAATGTGTTGCCCCTCTTAAGTACTTCACGTAATGGTTCATTCTAGCTGCAAAATGTTAACTTTGAATAAAATGCACATAAATCTATGAATGACATGATTTCTTCCTTAGATGAAGGAACACCAGCTTCCTTGACTGCTATCAAATTTAGCTTTGTTCTCACACGCTCTATTGTAGTGGCATGGCCCAGGTAATCTACTTCTTTACAGAATAGATTGCATTTCTCTTTAAGTGTGAGATCTCTGTCCTGTAATATCTGGAGTACTCTTTTGAGAACATCCATGTGTTCATTTTCTGTTCTTGAAAAAATGAGAATGTCATCTTGGAAACAAATGACATTTCCGACTTGATTTAATAGCCTCGCCATTAGAACACGGCTGCTGCATTAGCAAGGCAAAATGGCGTTCTCAGGAATCCAAAAGAACCAAAGGCAGTAAAGAAAGCACTTTTGTGTCTCGAGTTTTGTGTCAGTTCAATCTGGTGTTAAGGCTGATCTTAAGTCTAGCATTGAAAATGGGAGTAGTTTCTTACCTGTAACTCCATTTCTCCAGCGTCCGTATCATTCATGGATTGACATGAGGTGAATATTCCTCCTCATCAGGCTGGGAATCGCGGGTTACTTTGGCTTAGTAATTTTCCTTTGGAAAAACATGAGATCTTGAATGTCTCATCAACGTCATTGTGGGTGCTTTTGTCCCCACCAAATGGGGCGTTGAGTGTATAGCTCTGCCCCAGCAGCTTCCCCTCAGATTTTAACCACTACAGCTGGAGGATATCCCCCTGAAGAGGATGTTTGCCTGTAGGGGGAGGCTGGAGAGCGCATGTGAAGCCATGAAAGATACCAACGCTGCAGAGATGGAGTTACAGGTAAGAAACTACTCCCTTCTCCAGCATTGGATCTTTCATGGATTCACATGCTTTGAATAGATTTTGTAGTAGTATACATGTTAGGAGATAAACCAGGCAAACACTGATACGATACCTTAAAAATTGTCTGTGTAAATGTGAGAAGAATACATATGCAAGTAGAGAAAGGAAAAACCCCGGAAGCTTGCCTTACTGGAACAGCCGTTGAAGGACTGCTCAACCCATCTCTACATCTTCAGCGTGTTGCTGATGTAAGCAGTAGTGCCTGGTAAATGTGTGGCACTGCTCATTTTGCCGCTTGGCTGTTAGGGAGAATTCTCTGTTTAGGCTGAATTTCCTAACCTAGTGAGTCCCCCAGCAGCTTTGCTGGATTTTTTGGGGTTTATTTTTTTCTCCTGCCAAGAGTGAGACTCTTTTACCCTCACTCTTGGGCATGATTTGAGTGTGTTTCTTTGACTCTAGATGTGTTTAATGGGCTATGGGGTCTTTTACTCCATAGGGCTTCATGTGTTTTTGTGATGCGTGTTACACAGCACCCTCAGTGCAGTAACACAGGGGTGTCATAGTGACTCCCCAGTATAGACTCCATACCCTGGGACTGACTACTGTCTCCCAGGGCCTGTAAAGTCACCATTGACTTTACTAGTCTTAAATTCTGAACAGAACCAGTACAAACCATCATATTGTGGACGCACTGGTCGGGGCAATTCGATTGCCCCGGGGTCTGTTAGTCGAGGGGGCACGTCTCCGTCCCCCCTGATCGAGTTTTGGCTGGTGGCAGTGGATACTACTTTTTATATTCAACCGCAAATATTTCTCTATGGGATTTTCCCATTGTTCGAGGCTACTATCTTTATTTAATTACGATAGCCTCGAACATACCGCCGGTTTAATTAAAATGAATTCTCCGGTTGGTATTTTTTGCCAAAACTTGGTTCTAAAATGGCGTTTGTGTTCTCTTCTGAGACTCCAACCCAAGTCGAGCCCTTTGTTCCACTTTTTGGCGGGCTTCTCCACAGAAGCCCTCCAAAGTGGTGCCACTCTGTCTGGGGTACTTAGCAGGGGTGGAGGGGGATTTAGGCACCCTGGACTGAGTTGCCTAGGCAACTCAAGTCACACTCCGTCCTGATTGGCCCAAGTGGTTAGCCGGCCGGCTCACCACTTAGCATGTTTGAGTGACAGCTAGGCTGAGTGAATGGGGGTTTTCTGCATAAAAGCAGGGCTTTGGGGACTGGAACTTCAGAAGTCGCCACATGACCTAAGAATCCGACGAGGGAGAAGCTGAGCCGACCTGCCACGACGACACCATCGGTGGAGCCCTGCTGGACCGTCTCACCACTTTTCCCAACGACAGAGGGGGATCTCCCGCCGGAGAGTCTTCTTCCTTTGACTGGTGGGGATAACCAGTTTCACCGTCTTTTCGTCTTCCAGACGTATCTCGTGGCCGCCTTGCCTGTGCCAAGCACCCCGGCAACCGGGATACCACGTTTTACCACGACCGCGAATTAAAGGGTAATACCTTTAACCGGAAAAGTCTGCAGCTGGTTTCTTCCGTGGCAGTGCAACGACCTTCATCTTTCCTCCAAGTCGAGACCTTCTCTTCCCCTGGACAATGACGAGACTTGCACCCGCTGCCAGGAACAACTGCCACCGCTGGAGGATCCTTCCCACTTAAGGTACCGTGTCCCGCCCGGCTTCCCTTGCCAAGGACTGTACGGGGTAGATTTAGCCCCCGGCTTTCGAACCTGGGTTAGCCTGGGACACCCTGGCTAAACTTTTCTGAGCCTCTCTAAACTCTTTTCGAACTCTCTGCAAGACTTTCTAAGCCTAGTGTAACTGTGTGATCTTGGGCGCATTTGTGCTCTGCTCTCCCCAAGCATGGGCCCAGCCTATGGACTTTGGCTCACAAGTGACTTTTGCTCTTCTGCCTTGCTAATAGTGTTCCTAAATCTTAGAGTGGTGTACCTTCCCATATTCTGTCTTTTTCCCTCCCTTCTTCATAAACTTATTGGAGTGCCATCTATAGTTAAGCGCTCACCTCTGTATGGAAATAAGTGGTGTTAACTAAAACTTCTCTGATAAGGAACAAGGGTTGTATATATTATAATAGTAACTGTGTTTAGAGTGTTTTACCATAAGAGTGCTGGAGTGTTTCAAACAGTGTGTTTTTAAATAAATAATTATATACTTTGATACCAAAGCTCTGGTCAGTGTTTGCTTGTATTGTTGTATCCGAGTGCCTATTGTGTATACTTTGCATACTGCCTAACTATTCTTGAGGGAAGTCTGACTGCTCCGCCACAGCTACCAGGTAAATCTGGGTGGTACAGACTGCTACCAAGTGGGTTTACTGCTAACACCTGTAGTCCTAAATCTTTTGCAGTGTTCCCAAAGGGAATTGCACAGGTTTCTGCCTAACATTGGCAAATGTCTCTGATGGGTACTCCAGACCAGGCAGCCTCTGAGGCTACCGTTGCTGTAGTGGAGTGCGCTCTGGGCACCGTTTGCAACAGCCTATTGGCCTTAGAGTGTCAGAAGGAGATTGTAGATGAGACCCATCTTGAAATGCCCCGTTTCGATATGGATTTTCCCTTGTTGGATGGACAAAAGGTGACAAACAGCTGCGTAGTCGATCTGAAAGGTTTTGAGCGATCCAAATAATATTTCAATGCCGTTTTGATGTCCAGAGTGTGCAGGGCCTTCTCCGCGGGTGAAATGGCATTTTGAAAGAATGTGGGCAGAGCTATGGTAGCGTTTTTATGAAACTCTGAATGTACTTTAGGGATGAAATGAGGATTAGTGGAAAGTGCCACCTTGTATCTCATGAACCGTAGATACCGAGGGTCTACAACCGAAGATTGCAGCTCCGAAACACACCTAGAGGGCGTAACGGCCACTTAAAAAGCTACCTTCCACATTAGAAATTTGATGTGTTTGGTCGACAAAGATTCTAATGGAAGCGTCATAAGCCCTGCCAAAATCAGGTTTAGGCTCCATACAGGTGGAATACTTTTCTTTGGCGGAAAGGTACAAAAAATGCCTTTTAAGAAGTGTTTGATTAGCCTGTCACTGTAGAGAGGGGAAGATCTTTTCTGTGTAAACCTAGAGATTGCTAATAAGTGCACTTTGATGGAAGAGATTGCAAAAACTTCTGTAGGTAGTTTTAGCAGATAAGGAAGGATCTGATGAGGTGTTTTAGCTAGCGGCTACAGGTTAGGCTGCTTTGCACACCATGCACAGAATCTTTTCCAGGAAATGTTGGTAGAAGGAGCACTAGTCAGGATCCACGCGGTTTAACTTGTGAGAGCCTGGGTCGTGATGAAAGATCATCCCGTTGTTCTGGGATAGAAGATTGATATGAGATCCTACATGTGAGATACTACATGGATTGGATCGTCCACTTCCAGTTGTAGGAGGTCGGAGAACCAGGTCTGCCTGGGCCAGTATGGTGCTATCAAGATAATTCTGCAACAACCTTTGGCTATCATCTGTATTGTTTTTCCTGATGAGCGGAAACAGAGGGAACGTGTAAGCAAACACGCCGTTCCAAGGGAACGAAAATGCAGCCACCTGAGAGTCGGGATGCAGAAACCTCTGGCACTGTGGGTTGTTGGGACTGGCGTACAAGCCTAGAGGGGGATGACCCCACCTTGAGAAAATCCTGGCTATCTGGATGTTGTGCAGTTGCCACTCGTGTGTCTGCGAGGAATTCCTGCTGAGGGTGTCTGCTTGCTTGTTCTGCAACCCCGGCAAGTGGAAGATCTGAAGTAGGATGTTGTCCCGGATAGCCCAATGCCAAATGGTCTGTGCTTCCTGGGACAGGGTGCTTGATCGCGTACCACCTTGCTTCTGTAGATAAAACATTGTGGTTGTGTTGTCCGTGAGGATGCAAACCACTGAATTCTCGATTAGAGGGAGAAAGGATTTTAAAGCCCAATGCACTGCCCCCAATTCCAGCACATTGATGTGGAGGACGGCTTCCTCTGTGGCCTAGAGGCCTTTGACTTGGTGCTTGTCCAAATGAGCACCCCATCTCGCCTGGGAGGCATCTGTCACAATGGTAAGATGGTAATTTGGCTCGATCAGGGGCATTCCTTTCGTGATGTTGCAGGGGTATGTCCACCATTTCAGTGTGTTTGACAGAGCCAGAGAGATGGTAACTTTGACCAGGAAACCCAGGTTTGGGACCATCTGGCAGCCAGAAGCGTTTGCCCTGGCCGCATGTGCAGCTCGCAGTGTGGAATGAGAGAAATGCAAGAGGACATGGTCCCAAGGAGAGCCATGATTCTTTCCGAAGAGGGTCTGACCAGACTCAGGCCTGTAAGGAATGGAGCGCCCAGGTAAACCAAACTCCTTGAGGGAATTGTGCAGGATTTTGTATAATTTATTGTAAAGCCCAATTGTTGGCGCAGCGTTTCTGTTTGGTTGAGAGAAGATAAGGCTTGTTGATCAGTTGAACCTCGAACCAGCCAATCGTCCAAATACGGGTAGACGTGGTGGCCCTGTTTTTGGAGGAAGGCTGCTACGGTGCCAGGCACTTCGTGAATGTTCTGGGTGCAGATTTCAGGCCGAATGGCATTATCCGAAACTGATGAAGGTTTTTCGCTGACCACGAATTTGAGGTACTTTCGGTGCCTTGGATGTAATGGCACGTGGAAGTATGCATCCTTGAGATCTAAGGCTGCAAGGTATTCCTGGGGCTGAACAGCTTTTATGACCTCCTGGAGCGTTACCATTTAGAATTTTTGCTTTTTGATGTTCTTGTTTAGTCTTCGCAGATCCAAAATAGGGTACCACTTCGCATCTGTTTTTTAGACGGCAAAGCACCTGGATTATACTCCCATTCCTATTGCTGAAGGAGGAACTCTTTCGATGGCTCATTTTCTTAGATTTTAACATATCTCCTGCTGTAAAACCTGATGATGCGGGTGAGATACCTTTATGGGAGGTATCGGGGCTTGTGCTTGCTTGAATTCCAACAAGTGGCCGCACTGGATTGCATCTAGCACCCACCTGTCGTTCGTTGTTTGCCACTCGTCGAGGTAGAACGCCACATTTTACCCCACCTGTCTGCCCCTGAGGCAGTCGTCGTGGCTTCTTTTGCCTACCACTCTCTGGGTTGTGGCAGATCCGCTCTTTTGGTGCCCTTGACGGTTATTCTCCGTTGTGCTGGGAGGATTGGTAATTCCGCTTGTAGCCCTGAGAATAGTATCCGGCAGTACCATAGTTCTTGTTGTCTCTAGAGGCTGAGAATCTTGAATTATCTGAGGCTCCGCAAAAGGACCGCCTGCCCTGAAGGGCTGTAAGAGACGTAGCCGTGTCTGAGTCAGCCTTCATGGGCCCCATCAATTGTGTCCCCAAGCAGATTTTCCCCTTCACATGGCATATCAATAACTTTGCGTTGTACTTCCTGACAAAAATCTGTGCAACGTAGCCATGCTTGCCGTCCAAGGACTACCCCATTGCCAATCTTCTTAAACCCTGTTTCAGCAAGGTCTACATCGATATTGATGCTGTGATTCGACACTTCCTTCCCTTCGCGTAAAAGCATCATGACCTCTTTTCTCTGCTGTTCAGGCAAGTGTTCCAATGTAGGAGCCAGGCGGTGCCACATCTCTCTATCATATCGAGAAACTATTGCCAGGGCATTCTCTGCTTTAACTGATGTTGCCCCAATGGGGAGAACCTTTTTTCCAAAGTCATCCATTTTCTGGTATTCATTGTCTGGAGGAGTGGAGTACTTATGCTCCGTTCGAGCCTTGCGCTTGCTGCCGCTGAAACAACTGACTCTGGAGCCGGTTGGGAGGTGAGGCATTTTGGTGTTTTATCTGGAGCTTTAAACTTCTTCTCCAACCTACCTTTAACCACCGGTTCTGTAAAAGGATGCTGCATAGTATGGAGGTCCTCCTGACAAACGTGATTTAAAATGGGTATGGAAATCACTGCCTCCTGCATTTACCTATATGGTCGAAGTGGAAACAATCTTTCTTTTCCTCATCTGGACTCTACCAAACTCCCGGCATGTCTTAGACATCATGGGGTGAAACGCCCCGATGTCATCTGGAGGTGAAGGTTGAGCTGGTTTTGCCTGCGCGTCTTGGTCAGGATCTGTGTCCCAAGTGTCGGCTGTGCATGGAGACAAGGCCTCAAAGTACGTGGAGGTGGCGGTCTAGGAGGTGTTTGAATCCTAGGGAGTATGCCCTGGTCTCTACAGGGATGAGTTGGATCCCTTCGATGTTGTGGGGTAACTTGATCTTCTCCTTAAGGCTGAATTGTCCAAGCTTGAGGGAGCGGAAGCCTGGCATCAAGCAGTCCCAAAAGTGTGTGGTATTGTAAGAACCTGCAGGGAAAGCAGGGATTGTGGGTTTATAAGGGGGTATTGTGGACGCATTCCGCCTATTCCCGCAGGTGCTGATGGCAGAGCAGGTGTTGGAAACCTTAGAGGAGTCTTCCTCTCTAGAAGGTCCTTGGATAGGAGGATCGGAAGTTCCTTCTTCAGGATCGGATTCAAAAGACACCTGGATATTCCTGCGGCGAAGGCTCAAAATCTGATGTAATCTCATGCTGCAAAATGTCTTCTGGCATGATATTTGGGTACTCTATAGGAGACATTCCTAGGGGAGCCTGGTTGTGCTGCATCGTGGCCCCAGTTGGGGTTTCAAAATACCCTTAGGGGACAATATATTGCCTCCTGTCTGTAATTCCGAAATCTCCGTCATAGTGGGGGTCGACAGGTGCATAGGCTTTTATGCAGACGATTTTTCTTTGGTCGTTGGCGATAGACAAGCCGTAGACCCTGCCAAAGTTGTCATCGTGGATGCCGTCGATGGTGCTGTCGCCAGAGTATACTTCGACGGCGATTTGGCCGTCAACATGTTTCCCGATGACGACTCATGGCCAGAGGAGGATCTTCGAGATTCCAACAAGTAGTGTTTCTTTTTCGAAGACTATGCCGAGGTGGTTTTCATAGCCCATTTGGCTCTGTTCTCGTCCGTCGATGGAGAAGGTCTCCTGGACCAGTCCGCGGATTTTGACAGTGGGTGAGCGTTTCTGGTTTCTCCAATGGTGCTTTCGTCAACAGGCCCTTGGAAGAGTGTTTAGAACTGGTATGGGACCCCTTCGCCACTAGCTGGTGGTTTCTTTACAGGAAAAGTGTGTTTGGCCTTCTCGTGCCCAGAGGATGATTTTGCCTCACCTTTTTTTTGTTTTTTCGCCACCGGCTCCTCAGATCTGGACCTCTGTCTTGACAGTGACTTCTTGTTAAAGGGAGTGGTTGCTCTCCCACTCTGTGACGAACCAACCTCGGATGCCAGATAGACTCCTTCATTGAGCCAGTAGATTAGGCGACAGTTCCTGTCCTTAAGGGCTTTTTGCGAGAAACTCGGGCAGATGTCGCAGCCGTCAGCAGAATGGTTCGGGTAGAGGCAGTAAAGACATTCCATGTGTCTGTCCACTCACACATTTTTTTAGACCGCAAGTGTTGCACTGCCAAAATAAAGACTTCTTAGGTCCTGAAGCTTCTATGGGTGGAACTGGAACCATGTGTATGCAGATGTTGGTTGCTATGGATTGTGAAATGTGAAGAAAAGTTAACTTTCTAATAAATTACATTTTCTCTCAGGAGAAATACAAGGAATCCCAACAGCTTGGAAGCCAGTTGAAATCAGAGGGGTTGCTGCTGGGGTGAAGCTATACACTCAAAGTCCCTTTTGGGACCAAAAGCACCCACAACGTCGTCGATGGGACACTCAAGCTGTTCATTTTTTCCATAGGAAAATTACTAAGTTAAATGTATTTTATTTATTTGCATTTTTAAAGCGCTCACACAGCCCGCGGGCATCGAGGCGCTGTTACAGGAATTGTTTCTTTTTTGTTACGTAATTGTTTTTTTGGTCTTAGTTACGTATTTATAACGCGCTTAAATACCCAGAGGTTTCTAAGCACGGACCCGGGGATCGAACCTGTGTTGCTTCGTGTTGTCTTGCTTCCAAGGCGAACACGACGCAGCTGAGCTATCCTCCCGGTGACCGGGGATTCCCAGCCTGACGACGGGGAATATTCACTGCATGGGAATCCATGAAAGATCCAATGCTGGAGAAATGTAAATGTTTCGTAAGGTTAACTATTTCATTTATGTTGGGAAGAGGATAACTGTCCTCTAAAATGTTCCTACTCAATGCTCCGAGGTCCACACAACTGAATTTTATTGCTTCCTGTTTTTGGTGCCAACACTATCGCAATACAATCCAATGATTCTGTTGGTTCAATGATCCTATCCTTTTCTAACTTGACTAGGTGTTCCTTTGAGTTTTGGTTGAAGATACAATGGAACTTTCCTCATACTGTTGATGGGTACTGCATTGGTTTGGAGTACTATTCGATGTCTTTCATGGAGGTTTCTTTTATCCGAATAAACTTAACATTGACTATTCGATGCTTGAATCCTTGAAGTTTCGCAAGCTTTGGAGCTAAAACACTAGAAAGGCCTTAATTAAAGACTCCTTCGGATCACATTCATGGAAAGCACTTGTTCTGAATCTCCAAGTTTAAGTGTCATTTATTTATCTGCTTGGTGTTTCCAACCAAGAATTGGAATGCATGATTCTGCTACGAACACACTCCACGTCGTAATTCTATTTTAGGATTTTCTCTGAGCCTGGTACCTTAATTGGAGGCACTTTTGTGTCCTGAGTAACCTCTAGGTGAGAATTCTGCGGGTACCAACCTTTACACTGCACATTTGCAACAAATTGGCTGAGGGTATGCCTTAAACAAATACTGAGTACCCCAATGACTATCTAGAAGGTACATTGCTCTGCTGGTGAAGCCAAAACTAAATCAGCTTACACCCCAAAACCAATTTAGTGTTAGGGAGAATGTTCATTTATGTGCCAATTCCCCTAAGCCTTAGAGACCCCAGCACTTGTGCTGGATTCAGGGCTTTTTAATTTTAACTCCTGAGTGAGTGGGACTTTTTTCTCCCTCTCCCCTGTGTTTTTTCTGACTAAGATTTTTGTGTTTCTTACTGTTTTATGGAGTCTGGTAAACGCTATAGGCATCTGCTTTTTGCATTGTGACACACAGCACCTTTTGTGCAGTGCCACTGATGTTTTTTACTAAATGGTCTTGGGTGAAGTACTGTTCCCAAGAATACTAAGACGAGCCCTGTTTTACTTACCTTTTCCTTTGTGGGTTCAGCACACACCACGCCATGTGGAGTGCTGGGGGTGCATAGTAACTCCTTTAACCCAATCCTCAAGTAACATTCTGTTACAGTAACTCACTTGAATGGCTGGTGGCAGCGGTTTCTTTTTTACTACCTTGTTCCCCTCCCGCTTATGCACTCCCTTGTTCACACCCTTCTTAAGAAGCCCCCAGCCTATCCTTCCTCTCCGGCTATCTCCCTATTTCCATCACTCCTTTCCTGTGCAAACTCTTGGAAATGATGGCCATCTCCCAGCTTAATCTACATACTGCATCTGTTGGTTGCCTCCATGATCACCAGTCTCGCTTCAGGGCTGCCAGAAGTACGGAAACTGCTCTCTTGAACACCCGTGAAGACCTGCTCTCCAATCTTGACTCTAATCTGTCTTCATTCTCCTCAATCTATCCTCTGCTTTTGACACGGTGAACCATGCCATCCTGCTCAAACGTCGCTGTGACAACCTGGGTACCACTGATTAGGCCATGGCCTGGTTGACCTCCTTTCTCTCTGCCCTATTCTCCCAGGTCCAACTGGGGTCTTTTTTCCCTTCTATCTTGCTACTTGTGGTGTTCCCGAGCAGTCTAACCTCTCTCACCAGGCTGTTCAACCAATACCCAGCGCCTCTTGTCCACTGCATCGCTACTTTCTGTTCCAATTTTCAGTGCTATGCGGATAACACGAGCTCTATTTCAGGCTCCCCTCAGCCACCTTTGCTTCTTCTTTCATACCAGACTGTCTGGCCGCAATTCAGGAATGGTGTGCCGCCAACAATCTCTGCCCTAATGCCAGTAAGGCTGAAAACCTCCTCATTGGGACTTGCACTGCCTCCGGGCTCCCCCAGCACTTAAGGGTCTGTTCCTGCAACCCCGCAATCACTTCTGTATGCTCTTATGAGCCACCTGCTGACTGCACTTATTGATTTACCTGCACTTCTCCCTCCCTCCCCCCTCGCACTTCTCCGCTTCCTGGCACTTGCACGATCTGAATGACAAAAGGCCTAGAAAGATTGTGGTTTTGTCCTCCCTTTGTTTCCCCCTCCTTGTCGCGCCTAGAAACACTTGTGTACAGGCCCGTTATGAATGCGATATCATATCATGTATCGGCAGGCTCCCAATGGCCCAGTCTTCTTTCACCATTTCTTGTCAGTTAGTTTCTTCTGGGCTTTTACTCTGTTTGAATCGAGTTTGAGTCCTTTTTGTATTTTGCCTTTGGCGGGCTTCAGCCTTTGGCGGGTTTCAGCTCTGAAGTCCTGCCCAGGCTCCAGTGTATCTGGCAATGCACGAAGTGATGAAGGTTCTCGAAACTTCCCTGTCCTTTGTCTCTAGGTCTGCATGAGTAAAACCAGTTCTGATTGGCCAGCTGGCTGTCCTGAGCTGAGCTGTGAATGAATGGGAACTTGTTTAAAAGGTGAGGGTTTTGGGACTAGTGGCAGAGTCGACCACTGGAGGAAAACATCCGACAAAGACGCAAAGAAACGCCAGCAGCAACCGTCTGGACCGCAAAGTGCCCCGTGAAGCCCTGCAGCTGTGCTCACCCCGTTTTCGTTTCGTCTGGGAAGACCCATACGGGACGACTTCCTCCCTTAGGCTGGTGGGACCAACTAGCCTAAAGACAAACTCTATTTTGGCGCAAAACCCCTGACTTGCTGTGACTTTGCAAGGCTGCAGAATCCCAATACCCGGGGACCCCTGACCATCTTAGAGTGCATTGTCTTCCGAAGTGCAAATACGGACAAACCTTTGTGGGCATCCAGAGGACCCTAGAGGAGCAGGAAATCTTCATTCAGAGTTCCCTCAACAGAGTCCAGAACCGAGGGATCAAGCAACTACTAACCAGAGCTGTTTGTTATTTGACGCTGAGATGAAGGTGCCAAAACTACAAAGAGCCGCTGAATCAAGAAGAATCTATTGCTGCAGAGTCCCTCTCTCTCTCGAGTGCCGCCGCAGAAGCCCGCCAGACGTCCAACCTTTCATCACCACGACCAAGGACCACAAAAAAAGGTCTGCTGCACTGCAACCAGATGGCATCCAGCTGGAACAAATTCTTCAGTTCATAGGTACTGTGGAGCTTGAGCTACATCAACCTTTCGGCCTTTGTGGTACTTCCTACCTTGGGGAGTGCTTTGTTTTACCCTATTCTGAGTTGACGTTAACTCACTTGCACTGGCCTTTCAGCTTCTGCTTCTTCAAGGTGACTGCTCTTGAGTTGCTGTGACTTTCTTTTGAACTACTGACTATTTAAAGAAATGTTCTAAGAAGAGAGATTCAGAACTTTGAACTGGCCCATTGACTTTGGCTGTCCTGGCTCCCTCCCTTCTGAACCTATTGGCTTTGCCAGTGCGGGTTACCTTACAGGTTTTAATTGTTGACCACTATTATTGCTGGGATAATAGACTGCCCGCATCCCTTTGGGAGAATCTAACTGTTTTTTTAGAATACCAGAAAGTTCTGATCTAACCATAACCTTTCGCTCCCTTATAACTCAATACTTCAAAGATGATACAAATTAAGTGTTATTACTGACCTCAAATGATGTCACCCTTGGTGCTGGAAAATGTATAACATATTAAAGAATTACTCACCTGCTTTATTGTTCACTTTTTTGAATTGAATCCTAACTTGGGATTAATCTTACTATTAGTTGCTGCTTTTTAAAGAATGCTTTAAATATCTTTGTGTATATATAAATAAATATTTATACTAGAACTTAAGTGTTTAAGTTTTTACTTGGATACCTGTATTTACTGATGTCATTGTACCGCCATACGGCTCACATTACCCCTCTTAAAGTAAGCATGACTGCTCAGTCACACTACCAACTTGTGTAGTACAGGCCTATATTAAAAGATGTGTTACCTAATACCAAGAGAGAAGTCCTGTGTAGTCCTACACCAGTTGGACTGCATTAATTCTTAAACAACAAGGGTGTTCTAATTAGATCCGAGATTCCATCAGCCTGGACATTTCACTTCATTTTACCACAGTATTTGTATGGGATCTATGTGATATTTCTGCATTTTAAAGGCTGAACACAAAAAGAGACAGATTCTTTTTGGACCGTTTTTGTGTGGCCTTTAAAATGCAGAAATATCACATCTTAAACCCCTGCCCCTCGGCAGTCGATGCACCCCCATCCTTTCCCGTTGGCTTTCCTGTTAATCGGGGGTTTAACTTCCCAACCCCTCCCAATTTCCTCATCCACCACCTGCTTCCCTGCCCAACAGACGCTTTCTCCCCAAACACACAACCACACACTAACCTCACTCGATGATCCTTTCTTCTCCTGCTTGCGTTTGTCAGCCCCTGTGTGTGGCAGGGGCATGACAGTTTGACTAAGAAAGACCGCACTGTGCGGTCATAGAGCGGTCTTTTTAAATGAATCTTTTTTTCGATGTTTTTTTTAAACCACTTTTTCACTTGATACCATTTTTATGTGAGGCCAGCCACTCAGACTTCATTCTAACACCTTCCCACCCCATACTCCTTTTATCTACCCCCTTAGTTGCTATCCCTATAAAAATACATTAAGATGTGAGGTCATGTCTAGTGGGGAAAACTGTTCCAGAGGTTGGTTTGGGGAATCCAGTTCTAATCACTGTTGGGAAAAATAGGGTGCTTAAAAAGCCACATCAGACTGAAGAGGAATTATTTTATTTATTTCTTTATTTGTATACGATTCTCAAAGAATCTTTATGAAACAATTTTATTATAGTACAATTTTAACAAGAGAAATGTACATAGCATAATTACTTAAAATGTTTCAACACACTTGGTTAACACATGGTTAAAATATAATAGTCAATAATCAACTTAAAACCCCATATCGACGGGAGCAAATCCAAGTTCTGTTATCGGTGTAGATACCCAGACAGGTTTAATAACTGTACACTAATAACACCTGGTCATATCATTTATACTAAAATCAACAGCCTATTGCTAAATACAGTCTCACATTTTTTTCTCCTGGGCTCAGACAAATTAAAGGGCCTTTTTATCTAAAGGTAGTCGACTACCGATTCGACGCCAGAGCCAATAGAGGTTAATTTGGAGGCTTTCCAGATTGTAATTGAGACAGTATGTCCAAAATGAGTCACTTTTTATAGTATAGTTGTGTACGTATCCACAGAGTATGGTCATGTATATGACACCCAAATGATTACCATCAGTGAATATGTGTTTGGGGGTCTCTAGGGCAACCAGCACGTTACATATTCGACACACTCTTTGAGCCAGGGGGATCTTCCGGGGCGCACCCACAAAAACCAAGAGCGGGTGTTGATTGGTACCGAGTCTGAGGCTGTGCACTGCACGGGAGGAACTCTGGCGAAGATAGGACTGTAGGCTCAGGTAGCTTTGTCCGTATGTCGACACATGTGTATGACTTTAGTGTTGACAGTCGGAAATAGGTGTTAGTCCAATCCTATTGAGCCAATCTCTTTCATAGCAGATTCATCAGTATTTCATATTTAGTCCCCCGCCCAAAATAAGGATTCCATCCTAAGTTCTCATATAGCTGCTTAGACATATTAGAGAACTCTCAATCATCACCTCTCCAATTTTTCTCCCCTATCCGCTCCCACTATTGTCAGCAGCGTACATCTAGGATTTGAATTAGCCTTGAGATGGAGTCCACCCTGCCGTGCAAGCAACTGACCCCTCAATGATACCAGTCCCAGTACTAATCTTATGTATTGCATCGAGACGGTCGTAGCCAATTCTCAATACTCATTTCCAGAAGTAGCCCTTTAGTCTATCATGCCAATTTAGATCTGTCATTACTAGGGCCTGTAGGCCATATAACACCATTAAACAGAAACTGTGTTGGTATAGGATAAGGATCCCCTCTAATGAATAGCCGGCTGTTTTGACGTGCAAACCGCACAATCATATTTGCCAGTTTGAGGCCTTTGGTCGTTTTGGCTCTCTACAATCTATTTATAGCTGAAGCTCTGGCTATGGCTCATATAAAGGTCAAACTATGGGTACTTGTTGACATACATCAGATTGCCCAAACTCAGAGATTCTAGGGCGATTTATTTTCTTATCTGAGACTAGCATGATCTTTGTTTTTGACATATTAATGGTCGATTCATTTTTTGCAGCAAATTCAACCAAAGTTTCAAACATGTTCTTTAGTCCACTATACATATTGGTTGAATATAACCAGGTTGTCTGCGTAAATCAGGCCGGTGATAATCACCTCATTTACTCTCGGGCAACAACCTGTGCCGCTGCAAAAGCGGCAGGTAGGTCCCGCATATAAAGATTGTACAACAGGGGAGCCAAAACACACCCCTGTTTAACTCCCCTATTGAGCCAAACCGGGGCAGTAGTCAATCCTGCATCATTCATCCTCACCCTTCCCATCGTGCCATCATGCAGTCTCCTCACAATATCTAGCAGTCCCAGCCTGCCAGTTTTGCACATAATTTAGAGTGGCTTACCCCATCAAAGGCGGTCTGGAAATCGACGAAAATAATATATAGTGCGGGGCACCCTTTTTGGCAGCTGCCCGTTGTTAGGCAGAAACCTGTGCACTTCCCTCTGGGACCACTGCAAAAGATTTAGGACTACAGGTGTTTGGCAGTAAACCCACTTGGTAGCAGTCTGTACCACACAGATTCACTTGGTAGCTGTGGCTGAGCAGTCAGACTTCCCTCAAGAAGAGTTAGGCAGTATACAGAGTATTCACAATAGGTCAAGAGAACACAGTAGAACAAGTAAACACTGACCAGGGCTTGGTGTAAATAGATATAATTATTTATTTAAAGCCACATCTAGAAAAACACACAGGCACTAATAGTAAGCAATTCAAAAACACGGTCATTACAAGATATACACTCCCTTAAAAGAATATTAGACAAGTCTTAAGTAAAGCTCCACTTATTTTCAGACAGCGGTGAGCGCTTAACGTAGATGTCACTCTAATAATTCGGTTTAAAAGGGAGAGAAAAGCAGAGAACAAGTTGAAACAGATCCCAACACTTACCAGAACATAACGAGAGAAAGGCAAAGTGAAACCGTGAAGTTAGAGTTCAAGAGGCCGGATCCACTTTCAGAGGATCCAAACGAAATGTGTCCAAGGTCACACGGTTGCAGTGCACAAAAGTCTTGTCAAGGTTCAAAAAGGAGTTGGACCACGAAAGGGACCAGTTAGAGGGTCAAGGCGGCCAGCCCAGTCCAGAAGGTTAAGGGGTTATTATTACCTTGTAGCAATCTTTAGAAAGGGAGGCCTGGCGGACACGGTACCTTAAAGTGGTGAGAACACTCCAGCGGGGGCAGTTGTTCCTGGCAGCGGATGCAAGTCGGTGCTTCGTCCGGGGGAAGAGAGGATCCCGTTGTGGAGAAAGACAGGAGTCCGTTGCACTGCCAGGGAAGAAACCAGCCGCGAAGTTGCTCAGGTACAAGGAGCAGTCCAGTGATTTGCGGTTCAGTGGCGAGTGGCTATCCGGCTGCCGGGGTGCTTGGCACGGGCAGTTCGACCACAAACCGGGCTGGGGTGCGAAGAAAGAAAGGTAAACTGGTTGTGCCCACCAGTCAGGGGAAGAAGCCTCTCCAGCCGGGAGATCTTCTCTGTCGTCGGGAAGTGGTGAGTCGGTTCTGCAGGGCTCCACCGGTGGTGTCGTCGTGGTAGGTCAGCTCAGCTTCTCCCTCGTCGGATTCTCAGGTCCTGTGGCGACTTTTGAAGTTCCAGTCCCCAAAGCCCTGCTTTTATGCAGAAAACCCCCATTCACTCAGCCTAGCTGTCACTCAAACATGCTAAGTGGTGAGCCGGCCGGCTCACCACTTGGGCCAATCACACAAGAGTGCGACTTGAGTTACAAAGGTAACTCAGTCCAGGGTGCCTAAATCCCCTCCCACACACCCTGTGGTACCCAGACAGAGTGGCACCACTTTTCGAGGCTTCTGTGGAGAAGCCTGCCAAAAAGTGGAACAAAGGGCTCGACTTGGGTTGGAGTCACAGAAGAGAACACAAACCCCATTGTAGAATCGAGTCTTGGCAAAAAATACCAACCGGAGAATTAATATTAATTAAATAAACCGGCGGTATGTTCGAGGCTATGAGAATTAAATAATTAAAGTTGGTAGCCTCGAACAATGGGAAAATCCCATAGGAAAATATTTGTCGTTGAATATAAAAAGTAGTTTCCACTGCCACCAGCCAAAACTTGATCAGGGGGGACGGAGACGTGCCCCCTCGACTAACAGACCCCGGGGCAATCGAATTGCCCCGACCAGTGCGTCCACAATATGATGGTTTGTACTGGTTTCTGTTGATAATTTGGGACTAGTAAAGCCAATGGTGACTTAACATGCCCTGGGAGACAGTAGTCAGTCCCAGTGTATGGAGTCTATGGTGGGGTGGCACTATGACACCCCTGTGTTACTGCACGGAGGGTGCTGCGTAACACACACAGGAAAAACACATGAGACCCTATGGAGTAAAGGACCCCATAGCCCATAAAACACATTACCAGTCAAAGGAATACCATAAATCATGTCCAAGAGTGGGAGGAAAAGAGTCTCACTCTTGGCAGGAGGAAAAAAACAAACTCCAGAAATCCAGCAAAGCTGCTGGGGGACTCACTAGGTTAGGAAATTCATCCTAAAGAGAGAATTCTCCCTAACACTCGTATCAATAAATCCAACGCTCTCAGGTTATGTGAAGCGGAGCACCCTGGGCAAAAACCTGTTTGTGTAAAATGGAGCAGCTCTCTTTCCTCTGCCCATGATTTCAAGTGGCTCAATACCAGAGAGGAAAATATTGTGCGTGTTACATCATTGAGGGACAGCAGTCTGTAGTTCGATGGGGAGAATGAATTGCCCCTTTTATAGATCCGTAGGAGGATCGACTGTCGCCACGATTCCGGAATACAGTGCTTCGCACAGACTCTGTCAAGCAGTATGCAAAGGAGTTCAGCACATCCCTTCTGGTCTTGCTTTAATGCTATACTGGCCAGACCGTTGGGGCCGGGCACTCAAGTTCTTAAGGTTTTGAATAATTTTCAAGATTCTCTCAGTAGAGAACATCAAAGGCCAGCCATGTACACAATAAGGTTCCCTTGTTACAATGATCTCCTTCCCTGATCTGTCTCCCAGGTAGAGTAACCAATTCTTTTCTTGTATGGGATTAAGTGATTGTCCCATTCTGTCCCCTTTAGCACATAAGATCAGCCAGGTGGAGCTACTTTTTTTTTTACTGCGTAAAGCACCAATTGTACCTTGCCAATGGCTGTTGCGAACCGAGGTGCGCCGGCGTATTAACCAGTTCCTGTATTCGGCTTTTACCGCCTTGGCCTGTCATCTCATATCACTCTGATGCGTCGCCATGCCTCAGAGTTTTCTTAATTTGCCTCTCATGACCAGTTTTGCATCACATATGGCTATATCAAATTTATTAGCGTGACTCTTGATTATTTCCGGATTTTTCCCGCTGGTCTAGTCCGGCTGCCGTCGCAAGGCCTTTAACGCAGTCCTCTATATCGTTACTATTGGCCATAACCAACCAGTCCCTGTCCCTTGTTATTGCACATTTAAACAGTTGGTTGGCTTTACTTACATGGCTGGCTGTCCAGGTGATAGTAAGGGGTCCGTCGGGGTTGTGTTAAGGTCGAAAGTGTGCTGGTTGTTGGCAAACTTTTTCTAACCCCCACCTCTGCACTCTCAACGATTCTCAAGACCCCTTAGTTCATAAGATCATATTGCCCCATTCTTCACTAGCGGATAATTAGGAGAACTAGGCGAGTCTCCATGGGCACTAGGCTCCTCCATAACTCTCTTCTGGGACCTCCGGAAGGATATATGGGGTCATGGTCCTTTGGCACTTGTTTATTAACTGCCTTGTCCAGAAATGGGGACGAAGATTTTTTTTAAAGTCCATTTCTCCAGCAGACCACTAAGGGTAACTTGCCTTTTAGTGCCATCCCCCTTGTTTTTAACTATTATCCTCTGTGCCCTAGTCAGGGTACTTAGTCTTATCTTTATGTTGGGCTGGTTTTGCTGGAAGGCAGGGGGTGCACTGAGGAAGTTAACTTGTTTCACAGGATTGGGCATGGTAGCCTTCATGCACTTTCTATCAAACTCCTCCCTTTCCATTATGGACAGTTCATTACAAAGAGCTTCTAGAGCATCATCATCATTGTCCACCAAAATTGTTAAAAGGTTGGGATTATGGCAGGTGAGGGTTGTGGGTCTGATTCAGCCTGTTCTAGAATTGCTCAAAGTCCTGGTCGCCATTGGTGGCTCTTGTTCAGTCGGTATAGTCTCTGGAAAAGAGTCTAGTATGTCTGCAATTCTATCCGTGATCGTTTTTAGCTGCAGTGGATCCGCAGCCATATCGGAGTACAGATTATTGAGGCCTTCCATTTTTGTTAAAATGAGTGCCAATTGCTGTAAAATAGATTTGATGTCGGTCTCCATGGCATTTTTGTGCGAGAAGCTCGAGGTAACTTCAATAGAGTAGGCGTCATCAGATCCAGATTTATCTACCAATTCTATCAGGTTAGGGCTGATGGATGGCAAGGATATTATAGGGTTTACCGTCAGCTGCACATTGGTCCGCAGTGAATTGAATTAAAGGATGTACACATTTTGAGCAGTAAGCCGTTATTGTCAATCGAGAAAATAGGGCTCAATATTTGTCAAATTCTTCGCTCCCTGTTCCCTCTTGGTTTTTACTAGTAGGGATAGAATTACAAACCACTTTCCTCAGTCCTTGCTCAATGTTAAATTCTGCTGTTTAGCATGTTGCAGTCAGGGCGCTAGTCAAGAAGGAGGGGGGGCGATATTCTTCTCCTTCTGACTACCTCGAAGAAGCCCGTACGTTGTGGTTGCTTGGTACCCAGCATTGAGCTGGTTAACTGGTCTGATTCCTTTGTGTCTTTCCCAATAGAAGAAAGGGTCACACCAGGGTTTGCCTGAGCCATCAAGCTGCGGATAAGTTTCTCAGTTTTTCTTGTTCCACTCAGCAACTCTGCATTGGATCCCGGGCTTCGCTATGGACTGATGTGGGCCCATAGTGCCGAAAAAGGAAGAAAGGGGAAAGGAAGGAAAAAGGTAGGAAGGGGAAGGTAAGATGAGGGGCTGGAAGGGGCAGAGAGGATAAAAGAATGGGAGCGGGGAGGCATGAGGGTGTTCCAAGGTACCAAGACCCGCAGTACCACCTCTGCTCTACTTCCCATTTCAGTATTAGAGTTAGGGCTGCCTGGTCCTGCACCGACTGCAGTGATTGACTCTCTGGCGCCACTCCGCTGTGTCAAAGGGGTTTTGAGAGGAATAGACAAGCCTCCAATGGAAACAGCAAATAGACCAGGAAAACGCTGTGGTGACTGCAGTAACTGCCTCTCTGAGGAATTTCTGTTTTAGCCTGTTTGTCTGACTTAACAGTTGCTAGGCCACCCATCTCCACAGTAGGTGGCACAGGTTTCTTTAGTGCTAAGCAACATATGGTGCCAACATTTGGCTTATTAAATGCCTCAATGTTAGCTCGTTCCCCATTCGATGCACCCACGTCATCAACAGAATGTGGCACATCCGCACTGCCAGACCAACAGTCTCAATCTGTAGAAGAGCAAAAAACATAAGGGGTTGTTTCCATCAGGAACAACGGTGCAAGTGGGAAGTAACGGAAGAAGGGTCAGAAGACAAGGTGAAGAAACTGGAATGGTGGAGGCTGGGGAGAAACGAGCATTTGAGGCTGACCTAGTGACAGGTAGACAGGAAGAGGTTGACTGAGAAATAGGAGTCACGACCTTTTGATGCCCTTAAAGAAACTCTTCAAGGCAGCGACAATCTGTCATGAACCATGGACATAGCCCCTTCTGGTCTTCCTGGTCCTGGTCCAGACGGAGTGTGTGCTCCTTGATACTTCCAACATGGCCGTGCCCAGTGCCGTGTTCCGTACTAGCCTGTACGTCGGACACGGCATGTTCTATAAATAGGCCACGCCCCCGCGCGTCTCAACGCTATCTCTAGGTAGTGTCTCGACGTGTGTGCGCTGCTCGGTGTTACCCTTCCAAGTTACTGGCCAACTCCCTTATTCTTTCTTCCCTTTTCCCCTGTTTCCAGTATCTCTTACCTTTCTTCGATCCTCTTCCTGGACGTCCTGGAACACGCGACTTCCTGGAACTTTGAACGCTCGCGCTGGAGTCAGACTCGACTCGCGCGCACTTATACAAGGCCCGGTCCGGCCGGGAGAAGGAGTCCTCCGCGGAATGCCACAAGAAGAGAACTCAGGTGAGCCGGGGAGAAACCTTTGACAGATTGAGACGCCAAACGATCAACACTGATACCGCTATGGAGAAAGCGGTCCAGGACCTCATGCGCGGCATGCAGGAGCTAACAACCGAGGTACAGAACTTAAAGGCAGAGAACGCAGCCTTGAAACAATTAGTGCTGTCACGTGACTCTGCCAATAAGGAAAGCGTGATACTGGGTGGAGTGGTAGACAAATACGATGGCTCGCCAAAATCCTTACGTGGATTTCTGGATTCCTGCTTGGTGCATTTTACATTCAAGCCCTATTATTTTTCAACTTCCAGGGCCAAGGTGGGCTTCATAATCTCCCATCTTACAGGAAATGCGTTATCTTGGGCCACTCCCCTAGTGAACTCTGGAGACGTCCTCCTGGACGATTATGATGCATTTATCCAGGCGCTCAAGTCTATGTTTGACCGCCCCGAACAAGTGTTCAGTGCCCAGGAACGCCTACTTGATTTTCGGCAAGGATCCCAGGATATGCTAACGTTCGTTACCAGATTCAAACAGCTGGTAAAGGAGGCTGATTGGGGCCCTGAAGCGAGTTTCACCTTATTTCGCAGGGGTCTAAATTATGATATCAAGGATGAATTAGCCAGAGTGGCTCGCCCCAGTTCGTTTCAGGCTTTGGTAGATCTAGCCTTACAAATAGACTTTCGTATCCAGGAAAGAAGGGCTGAAAGGAAAAAGGCTAAGACTGCCTTTCAACGAACCCCTCCGGAGTCGACTGTGAAATCCGATCCTGTCTCAACCCCTGATAACGACTCTGAACCAATGCAAATAGGCGCCTTTCGTGGGCCAATTACTCAACAAGAAAGGATGAGAAGAATTCACACTGGCCTGTGTATGTATTGTGCCTCAGACAAGCATCTCGTTAGAGAATGTCCTTTAGCCCCTCCACGGCGTTCGGGAAACGCCAGCTTCCGGCCCTAGATGGAGCAAGGTTTCGTGAGAAAGATGTCTGCTCCACATCAATCCCATCCTTGAACTCTCCTGGACAGAATAACCTGGTGGTGCTACAGGCCTTTCTATCGCCCTCCAAGCACAAGACCTATCCCATACTTGCCCTGGTGGACTGTGGAGCTATGGGAATTTTCATTGATCAAGACTGGGTTATCAGACATAAAATACCATATGAGTCACAGAACATTAAACAGCCGGTAGAAGCAATTGATGGGAGACCTCTCTCTTCAGGACCCATAACCCTACAGACAAAAGAGGTCCGTCTCTCCATAAACCACCACCAAGAGCAGATTACATTCGACATCATCAAATCGGCCCATTACCCAATGGTTCTGGGTATGCCCTGGCTTCAAAGACATAATCCGTACATTAATTGGACAGCAGGGTCATTGTTTCTGGGCTCTGAGTTTTGTATGTCCCACTGTTTATCCCTGGATCTCTCCTTAACACCAGCTATTGAACATTCAGGAGAGCAAAAAACCTCACTCATGGTTTCCAACATTGTACAAGTCCCAGAGGTCTACCAAGGATATACTGATGTCTTTTCGACTACCATAGTCCAGGCTTTACCCCCTCACAGACCCGAAGATTGTGCCATTGAGACAGATCCCTCGGCAGTAATTCCCTTTGGCAGAATGTTTATCCTTTCAGAACCTGAAAAAAAGGCCCTCCGAGAATACCTGGACATCAATTTGGAAAATGGCACCATAAGACCCTCAAAATCTCCAGCGGGTGCCCCATTGTTCTTCGTTCCTAAGAAGGATTCCAAGGAACTCAGACCCTGCCTCGACTACCGTGGTCTAAAGCAATGCACCCTCAAAGATTGGTACCCTCTACCTCTGATTTCAGATATCCTGGAAGCTGTCAGAGGCGCCGTAATATTCACGAAGTTGGACCTCCGGGGTGCCTATCACTTAATCAGTATCCGAGAAGGGGACGAATGGAAGACCGCCTTTAGAACCCCCTTTGGTCACTTTGAATATCTAGTCATGCCCTTTGGATTAGCTAATGCCCCTGCAGTTTTTCAACGTTTCATGGATAGGGTGTTTTCTGATGCTTTTTCTCTTTGTCATGCTCTTGGTCAAACCTGAGAAATGTCTTTTTCACGTGACTTCAGTTCATTACCTTGGATTCATCCTCAGCCCAGAAGGAGTTGGAATGGACCCTTCAAAGGTAAAGGCCATACTGGCCTGGCCTGCTCCTACATCGGTGAAACAAGTTCAGTCTTTCTTGGGACTTGCTAACTTTTATCGAAAGTTCATTCCTACCTTTTCTGAGCTCGTCCAACCGATCGTTGCTCTGCTGAAGAAGGATGTCCCTTCATCTGGTCTTCCTCGCAAGAGAAGGCTTTTCAACGCTTGAAGACAAGATTCAGGCAAGCCCCCATCCTGGCTCAGTCTGACTTAGATCGCCCTTTCATAGTGGAAACGGATGCCTCCAACCATGCCATAGGAACAGTCTTGAAAGAGGTGCTTGAGGACAAGATGGACAACCCAGTGGCTTACCTCTCTAGAACCCTAACAACCAGCGAAACCCATTACTCCGTCCTGGAAAAGGAGCTGTTGGCAATCCGCCAAGCCTTCACAGAATGGTGACATTTACTGCTGGGTGCTAGATATCCAGTCCAGGTCCGTACGGACCATCGAAATCTACAAATTCTCCAATCTATGGAGTGCAGGAACAGTCGTCAGGCGCGTTGGGCCTACTTCTTCGCCCAGTACCAATTCCAAATCACTCATGTTCCTGGATCACAAAACGTGATTGCGGACGCCTTGTCCCGACGTCCTGACTATTTAACCACTGAAGATAGGACCTATCCTACAATGTTTCCCAACACAATCTTTATAGCTCAAGCGATCAACCTCTTGGAAGAGATTCGAGCCAAAACCCAGTCCTCTGACCTCTGGAAGGACGTCTCTAGGAAGAATCCCTGGAACTTAAGAATCAAGGAAGGATACTTATTCAAGGACAATGCCTTGGTCATTCCCACACCGAAACTTCAACATAAAATAATAACTCTCTGCCATGATACTTTTCATTCTGGACATCGTGGTGTAACCAACACGCTCCGTTTTATACAAAGACAGTTTTGGTGGCCGGAAATGAAATGCAAGGTACAAGAGTACATCAAAACCTGTACTGTCTGCAGTCAGAATAAGCACGACAATAAGAGACCGGCGGGCCTTCTATTGCAACCCACACTGCCAACAAGACCATGGGAATGTATAGCTACAGACTTCATCGTGGAATTACCATCTTCCCGGGGTTACACGACCATCATGGTAACCATAGACTTGTTTACTCATATGGCACATTTCACGCCTCTCTATAAACTTCCTTCCTCTTCAGAGCTCGCAGGAATTTTCCTAGAACACATTTTCCGCCTTCATGGACTCCCTTCCAAGATCATATCGGACCGAGGACCGCAATATATTTCACAATTCTGGAAACATCTGTCGTGTTCTAGGGATTCAACGCGCTCTTTCATCTGGATATCACCCACAGACCAACAGAGCCAGAGAACGTGTTAATCAAACCCTGGAGCAATATCTTCGTTGTTTCGCAAACCAAGGTACAGGATGATTGGTCCCTCCTTATACCCTTGGCCGAATTTGCCTATAACAATTCAGATCACTCAGCGATCAACGTTAGCCCCTTCTATTGCAGTCAAGGTTTTCATCCCTCAGTGTTACCTTCAGTTCCACCACATCCAACTCCAGTACCTTCACTTGATTCCTGGATTGAAACTCTCCTCAACATCCACAAGGAAGCCAAGGAACAATTGAGAAAGGCCCAGATTCGCACTAAACGATATGCTGATTCCAAAAGAAGACCAGCACCCTCCTATTCCAATGGTGACCAGGTCTGGTTGTCCTCGAAACTATTACCACGTCATCTACGCCCTAACAAGTTAGCCCCCCGATATTATGGTCCATTTTCCATAAAAGAAATCATCAATCCTGTTTCTTATCGGCTCAAGCTACCAGACTCCTGGAAGAGAATACATCCAGTTTTTCACACTTCTCTACTCAAACCCTACATCCACTCCACCCGGAAAACCGGCAGACCCAGTCCTGTGATTGTGGACAATCAGCTGGAATATGAAGTATCCAGAATATGTGACTCCAGGTACAAACGGGGTCGGCTTCAATACCTGGTCGAGTGGAAAGGCTATCCTCCTAGCGAGAGAACATGGGAACCACTATCCAACCTAAACATCCCTCGATTGCTGAGAAGATTCCATCTCATACACCCTGGCAAGCCTGGTGGGACGGGGTTTCGGAGGAGGCATGCTGTCATGAACCATGGACATAGCCCCTTCTGGTCTTCCTGGTCCAGACGGAGAGCGTGCTCCTTGATACTTCCAACATGGCCGTGCCCAGTTCCGTACTAGCCTGTACGTCGGACACGGCACGTTCTATAAATGGGCCACGCCTCTGCGCGTCTCAATGCTATCTCTAGGTAGTGTCTCGACGTGTGTGTGCTGCTCGGCGTTACCCTTCCAAGTTCCTGGCCAACTCCCTTATTCTTTCTTCCCTTTTCCCCTGTTTCCAGTATCTCTTACCTTTCTTCGATCCTCTTCCTGGATGTCCTGGAACACGCGACTTCCTGGAACTTTGAACGCTCGCGCTGGAGTCAGACTCGACTCGCGCGCACTTATACAAGTCCCGGTCCGGCCGGGAGAAGGAGTCCTCCGCGGAACGCCATAAGAAGAGAACTCAGGTGAGCCGGGGGGAAACCTTTGACACAATCATAACCGGCCCTAAACCTGTGATAAATTGTCTCCTCTTCCTGAAGAGCGCGATACTTAGAGCGAGCATTGGCCTAGAAGCGAGAGGGTATATATATTATATATATGGTTTAAAGAAATTCTCGCATAAGGCAAAGGTTCTGGCAGGCTGCAAAACACAGAATTAGTTGTTGAAAGAAAGCCTTAAATTAAATATCTGGCAGAGGACCAGTCCACTGTTTGCTGCAACACATGACTAGTAGCGAGAACATAATACATGACGAGACTGCTCCCTGAGAGCTCAAGAGATGAGGTACTTGGTGCCGTCGAGTGTTAAGATTTTCCTATGACAGAGGATGCAGGTCTTCTGCCTCAGAAAACATGGATGAGAAGTCATAGTTTCACTTCTAGGAAGGAATCTGAAAAAAGGCACAGGCAAGCAAACAAGAACACAAAGGTCCACACAATACATCAGTGTAAAATATATTCTTGTTTGGGTAAAAAAAAAAAAAAAAAACGGTGTTCATGTTTCAAAACTGTGACACAACACAATGTTGCATAATGGGGGAAACCCAAAAGGAAAGTCTCTGCAATTGTAGGAAAGCAGAACTGTCAGTAAAAGTCGCAGTTTGCCAACAGGGTTGCAATCAATGTTGATCAACGGACCAAAGGCAAACAAAAAGCTGCACAGTTAGTAGAAAAAGGAGCTGTCAAACTTTCTAGGGACTGTACATGTCACAGTTAAAGTGTGTGTAGGCAAAGACCCCCACGCATAGAGGGCAATCCAAGTTCCATGTCCCAGTATCATAGTGATGCCACAGTTGGTTCAATCAGGTATGCCTGGAAGTCTTAAAAGTACCAGGAGGGAATATGGGTGTCTTACAGCAGTTGTTTGGTGACCCTACCCACTATCAGTCCCTCAGGCCTGTTGTGACTCCAGCCTAAGGATATGTCAATTTGTGTCAGGCCATCAAGCTTTCAGGGAGAAATAAAACCTGGAGTTAAGTAACCTGCTAGTTCCGTGCAGATTAAATTTCCTTTGGTCACTGAAATAGTGGTTGTGCAGAAGACAGCAGTACTTCTTTGGTTGCAGAGGTCTGGACAAATACAAATACGAGAGAATCACCTTTATCTTTCTAGGCTGAGTCGTCCTTCAGGTGAATCCTGAGTGAATGACAAAGATGCATAGCACTTTTGGAAGCTGAACTTACTTTCACTTCCATTAAGATTTATAGCGCCTTTCAATCTTTTGACATGCAGCATGTGGTTGCAGTAAAACCTTTTCCAGGCTTCTTCCCGTTAAACACACAGGATGCAAAGTCAGTCCTAAATAACAGACATCCTATTCAAGCAATAAACCAGACAAGGCCATTGGCTGATCTGAGCTTCCAGGCTTGAGTGTCGGGAATGAAAAGCTCATATGGGTACAACCCATGTTCCAAGGCTAAAACGAGCCAAAGTACATTTCAAAGGGGTTACAAAACACATTTAGGGTGACCTACAGGAACCTACAATCCTTGTTCCCTGAAAAAGGTAAAATGGCTTCAGCAACGTGCAACCATTATAGCACACACAAAAAGCTGACATTAGCCAGCGAGCAACAGCAATCCAAGTAGGGTTGACCTCCTCGGAGGAAAAGAAAAAAGGAGAGACACAGAGGTTTTAGGGACTCCTAGGTTGCATAAAAGAGTTGGATCTCTAGTCAAGCTATAAATCATGACTTCGTTGGGTTAAAAAGTGTTCTGTGAACCAGTTAGGGTGTGTAAAAATTCAGGTGACTCGCAATAAGTTACAGTTTAGGGCTTTCAAGCCAATGCAGCGTTGTTCCCCACCCTCAATTTTAGCCTCTAGTTTTCCTCTGCCTATCAGCCATTTCCCTGACTCACAGGTGAAGGGCAGAAAGGGTGGAGGGCACAGTTAGCAAATATGGGGGGTAGAGGGCCTCACTGTTTCAGAAGAACAAGTTACTCCTTACCTGGTAACGTTCTTTCGATGGGATGTTCCTCCGACATATTCCTTATCTATGATATTTGTATCTCCAGCTTGCTGGCCTCGGAAAAACATTTTTCCCAGTAGAGGGCGCTGTGTGTCGACGTCCGTCAAGTAGGTGTTCCTCGACAGCCACCGTATCGACCCCGACTTCATCATGCCTATAAATGCAACACGCAGCGTCCGTTGCTCAGTTCCGTTTTGTAGAGTAAGGTAGTTATTGCATGAATGGTTACTACCCTTGAAGGAGCGTAAGCTGCAACCACAAGGGAAATGTTACTGCGGGGATGGATGGGAGAAGCGATAAGGAATACGTCGGAGGAACATCCCATCGAAAGAACGTTACCAGGTAAGGAGTAACTTGTTCTTCGAAGGGATTGTGTCCTCCGACGTATTCCTTATCTATGATAGACTCCCATAGCAGTGGTATGTGATTGGAGGCGGGAGTAAGAGATGCCATATTACTCTTTAAGAATGAAGAGAGTGTAACACAGCTTTGCCAAATCTAGTCTCTTCTCTAGAGGAGGAATCCAGGCTATAGAATTTGGTAAAGGTATGTGCGGACGACCATGTGGTAGCCTCACATATGTCTCGAATTGGTACCCCTCTTTGAAGAGCTGAGGAGGCTGCGATACCCCTGGTCGAATGAGCCCTTAGATTTTGAGGGGGCTCTTTCCCTGCCAGTTTGTAGCATTCCAGAATGGCTAAAATAATCCATCTGGAGATGGTTTGTTTGGTTATTGGTAATCCCAATTTATGTCCTGCGTAACCTACAAAGAGTTGGTCTGCTTGTCTAATTTTAGCAAGTCTACTGATATAAAAACTCAAGGCTCGCTTAGCGTCCAGCCTTTGTAGTCTCTATTCCTCTTTCCCCGGATGGGGAGGAGGATAGAATGAAGGTAAAGTAATCTTCTGAGTAATGTGAAATTCAGAAACTACCTTTGGGAGGAAGTTAGGCTTCACCTGTAGAACGACTTTGTCCTTGTGAAAAATTGTATGAGGAGGTTTACAAGATAGGGCTTGTATCTCGCTAACCCTTCTAGCAGTTGTTAATGCTACCAATAAAACAGTTTTGAGGGTGAGAAACTTCAATGAACAAGAGTGGAGTGGTTCAAATGGAGCACCCTTTAGGAAGTTTAAAACTAGATTTAAGTCCCATAAGGGAACTTGGAATGGTCTTGGAGGGTAAACATTAGTTAGACCTTTCAGGTATTGTATTACCAATGGAATTTTGAAATATGAAGGCTCCTCTGCAGTGCGCTTAAAGATCAATAGCGCTGCGAGATAGCCCTTAATAGTGCCAACTTGAAGGTCTGAATTTGCCAAATAAAGTAAGAAGGATAACACCGCAGGTGTACCACATGAAAAGGGTTCAATATTCTTTTCTCTGCACCAGCTGCAAAATTTATTCCAACTGCAGCGGTATAGAGTTTTAGTTGCTGGCCTTCTGGCCGAAAGCAACACCTCCATGACGTCATCTGGAAGGTCCCAATCCTTGTACCTCAACCTTTCAGATACCAAGCGTGAAGGTTGAGGGTCTTGATGGCTGGATGGAGAACCTGACCTCCCTTCTGCGAGAGAAGATCCTCTCTGTACGGTAGACGAATTGGAGGGTGGATGGACATGTACCACGTTCTCCTGGCCCAATCCGGGACAATTAGGATCATGGTCTTCCGAAACCTTCTCAACCTCCTGATCATTTGAGGAATGACAGGGACCGGAGGAAACACGTACAGAAGTGGGAACTCCCAGTCCACTACCAACGCGTCTCCTAGAGCTCCTCTCGGGGGAAATTCCCTTGAGCAAAATCTGTCGCACTTCCTGTTGATACTGGTGGCGAACAGATCCACTTGAGGGGTTCCCCAAAGGACGAAGATCTCTTGAAGGACTTCCTGAGCTATCTCCCACTCGTGGGAGACTGTGTTCTGCCTGCTCAGAGCGTCCGCTGTCAAGTTCTTCTCTACGGCTAGGTGAATTGCCGATAGAGAGATTCCTTCCTGAATTGCCCAAAACCAGAGCTGCATCGCCTCTCTGCACAGTGGCAGTGACCCTACGCCTCCTCTTTTGTTGAGGTAGTGCATGGCCACTGTATTGTCTGTCATTATCAGGACGTTTATCCCCCGTACAGACGGCAGAAAAGCCTTCAGTGCCAGTCTGATGGCTCTCAGCTCCAACAGGTTGATTTTAGTCTGGACTCCGATGGAGACCAACGATCGCTGATGGTCAAGTCGTTGGCATGGGCTCCCCACCCCGTGAGGGAGGCGTCTGTGACTACTGTTATCTCCGGCCATGGTTGCCAAAACAGTTCTCCTTTCAAGATGTTCTCTGGATAGGCCCACCATTGAAGGTCGTGGGCTACCTTGTCCGGAATGCAGAGGAGATCTGTCATCCTCCCTGAGAATTGTGACCACAGAGTCCTCAGTGCCCACTGAAGGGATCTCATTCTCAGGCGAGCCTCTGGCACAAGGGATATGCAGGATGCCATGAGGCCTAGCAACCTCAAAAAGTCGTAGGCTGGGAGACGTTGGGCATTTTGAAACCTGGTGACCATCTGCAGAATATCTTGAGCCCTCACCTCTGGTGGCGAGGCTTTTCTCAGGGACGTGTCCAGGACTGCTCCAATGAACTGGAGTCTCTGTGATGGTATCATCTGTGACTTCTTTAAATTGAGGGAGAAGCCCAGCTTGTGAAGGAAGTGGCAGACATAATCTAGTTGGATCCGAGTTTGTTCCGAAGAAACTACTCTGATCAACCAATCGTCCAGGTAGGGGTAGACATGAATCCCTTCCCTCCTTAGACTTGCAGCCACAACCAACATTAGCTTGGTGAAGACCCTCGGGGCGGAGTTCAGCCCAAATGGCAGAACTCGAAATTGATAATGAGAGTTGCCAATTGCGAACCTCAGGTACTTCCTGTGCTTGGGATGGATTGGCACATGGAAATAAGCATCCTGAAGGTCCAGAGATACCAACCAGTCCTGAAGCTGGAGGGCCTGAAGGATCTGAGAGAGAGTTACCATCTTGAACTTGTCCTTCCTGAGGAACTTGTTCAATTCTCGTAAATCCAGGATGGGTCTCAGTCCTCCGTCTTTCTTTGGTATGAGAAAGTAGGGGGGAGTACCAGCCCTTGTTCCTGTCCGCTACAGGTACCGGTTCTATGGCACCTTTCTCTAGCAGGTCTACAATTACCTGCAAGAGGAGCGGATCCGGCACTTTCAGAGAGCTGTTCCCCGGTGGATGGCTCTGAGGGATGCGTAGAAAAGGCAGGCAGTAACCTTGGGCAACTGTCTCCAATGCCCAAGCATCTGACTTAATAGCCTGCCATTCCGTCAGATGGTGAGTTAACATGCCCCCTACAGGTGTCTTGTGATGGGAGACCTCAAGAGTGGTTTGGGAGCGGCTGATGCAGTTTCCGAAGGTAAAGCGGCTCCTGCTCCTGCTGATGCGGCTTTCTTTCCTCTACCCCGTCCACCATGGGTACATTTTCCTTGGCCTCTTTGAGCCGGCCGTCCTCTGCCTCTTCCATATGAGGAATAATAGCGAAAGGACCTTCCTCTCCAAGAGGATCCTGAGGGACGAAAATTAGTTTGGCGGATTGCAGCTCCTAGTGACTTGGCTGCTGCTTTAGATGTTTGCAGTTTTTCCAAACTGTCATCCGCCTTTTTACCAAACAAGGAAGAGCCGTCAAAGGGCATATTTAAAAGTCTGGCCTGTACGTCAGAAGCAAAGCCGGACTTTCTCAACCACGCATGCCTGCGGATTGTGGTACTTGCCGCCATGGCCCTGCTGATACTGTCAGCAGAATAAATGCCAGTTTGAAGGGACTCTCACATTGCATCTTTACCATCTCTGATGATATTTAAAAATGCGTCTTTCTTCTCCTTCCTGGAGGCAGTCAGCCGCTGATGAAGCACACTCCCAAAGAGTGTGGCTGAACCTAGCGAGCGTACAAGTCGCATTAATAGATTTTAAAGCCATGCTACAGGGCGAGAAGACTTTCTTAGCCATGGCATCATATTTTTTATCATCCCTATCCTGTGGAGCAGTGGGGTATGCAGATGTACTGCCTGATGAAGTTGCAGCCTGGACCACCAGACTCTCTGGAGTAGGGTGTTTAGATAGGTATTCAGGGTCAGAAGCAGATACCCTATATTTCGCTGACAACTTCTTGTTAACCGCAGGGATAACTTCAGGAGTTTCCCAGTTAGTTAAAATCTTTCTCTGTGAGGCAGAGTGAAATGGAACCACAGGATCCTCCTGCGGACCTTTATCCAAAATGTCAGTGAGTTCATCCTGCTGAAAAACAGGTGAAGGTGCAGACCAACCCATGAATTCTATGATTCTTGACATTAGGGTTCTATAAGGGGGTTCAGCATGTTCCCCTGGGTCTAATTTGACAAATTCCACTTCAGGGGAAGTGTCTAAACCACTTGCGTCCTTTAATACATCCTGAAGGTCTTTCAACCTTCTTTCCTCAGGGTCAAAAGTCTCTGGTTCAGGTGATGTGGTCCTCTGCAGGTCAAAAGGCCTTTCTTGGTCTGAGTCTTCCCTTTCCTCATAAATTGAGGTTAAAGGGGGGTGTTCTGAGTGAAAAGGGACAAAACTCATTTCTAAAGCAGAAGGAGCCATCATCACTGGCCTTGAAAAGGTCGATGTCGTCGACACCGATGTAAAAATCCTCGAAGGCGCCGTCAAAGGCGTTGAGAAAACTGGAAGAGTCCCCGTAGAACTCGAAAGGATTGGAACGCTGCCCGAGGATGTTGACGACGCTCTCGGCGTCGTGTCGGAGGCTCTTGGCCTAACCGTTGGCTGTGGAGTAGCCGTGGTTTTTTCTTTTATCGACGTCGATGTCGACTCAATCGACGTATGCGTCAAAGAACCCTTCGATAATGGCGTCGATGGTGCCTATCTATGCTTCGAAGGGGCTTTCAACAATGGCGTCGAAGATGCTTTACTTCCCGATGGCTCATGGCGCTTTCGGGTCGACTCTTTCGCCGGGTGCTTTGACTCACAGCGTTTAGATTTTTTGGGCTTTTCACCCGGGGTATCACCCTCAGTTGACTTCGAGGGGGTCGAGGCCGCTTTCTCGAAGACGCTTAGCATCTTTATTCTGAATTCCTCCCACTCAGCCTGAGAGCTGTGTTTTGTGGGGCAATGTACTCTTTCAGGGGAACTACAAGACGACGACGAAGGAGATCTTCTACGTCTCTTTTTCGAATGTCTAGACCACGACGAGTGGTGGGAGCCACTTCGAGACCTAGACCGAGAATGCTTTCGACGGTGAGGAGACGAATGTCTCGACTCTACCGCGGAAACTTTCGAGGAAGTTAAAACTGACTTACCTCTCTCGAGCTTCCCCTTACGCTCCTTCAAGGCTTTCGCCGTCATGGATAGGCATTCCTCACACTCCGAACACTGGTGTTCGCTTCCCAGACACCACAAACAGATCCTGTGAGGATCCGTCAATGACATTTTCTTCCCACAGTCTCGCCATTTTTTTAAACCGGACCGAGGAGTCGTCGGGTAGGAGGAGGAAGCCATCGAGTACGAGTAGCGTTTTCTGGAGGAAATATGAATACATTTCGACTGACAAACTGAGCAACGGTATTCCGAGGCACACGAAGCGCGGAAAAACGGAACTGAGCAACGGACGCTGCGCGTGGCCATTTATAGGCATGATGATGTCGGCGTCGATACGGTGGCTGTAGAGGAACACCTACTCGACGGACGTCGACGTACAGCGCCCTCTACTGGGAAAAAAATGTTTCCGAGGCCAGCAAGCTGGAGATACAAATATCATAGATACCGAATACGTCGGAGGACACAATCCCTTCGAAAGTCCTTTTCTGGATCTAAAACATCCTGGTTATAGGGTTCTGAGGCTGAGCGCCGCTAGACCTGCATGACCAACCACATAGCATAGTCACCAAGCAAACAGAGGTGACTTAAGCAATAAGCCCTGAGCAGGGGGGCATTACAGCATCAGGTAATGCCCCCCGCCCATAGCAGTCCCCCACCACATGCATTCCCTTTCCATGGCAGCCACTCACTGAAGGAACCCGGGGGCTGCGGCGGGGAGTGGAGCCTTTTCGGGCAGGTCAGGACATAAAGAGGGAAAATCTGATCGTTTTAAACAATCTGATTGTCCCCCGCCGGGTACCACGAACAAGCAGCAGGGGAATTACTCCTGGGCTTGCTTTAACTGAACTACAAAAGGGAAATGTGGTGTCCCTTTGACAGTTCAGTAGTACCCCAGAGCACATTCTCAACGAGTCATGCAAAGCCGGAGGTGTTTTTCTTCCCCAGCCTTGCATGGCCCATTGGGGATGCAGGTTGGGGAACTGCAGGGTTGAATGTGCGAGGGGGCTCACTTCCTTCACATCCCAGACCAGAGCAGCGACATGAGGTGCTCTGGCACCACAGTACATATTCATCTCCTTAACGCACAAAAAACACTGGTCATCATCTACCTTATGTCCAGGATAGACTATGCCAAAAGCTTATACCTCGGAATGCCAGATTATTTTGTGAAGAAACTATAATGAATACAGAACGCAGCTGCCAGACTTCCTCAAACTCTCACATCCAGCGCTAAAGATGCTACATTGGCTGCCAGTCAAAAAACGAATTGCCTTCAAAACAATGTGCATAACACACAGAACTATCCAAGGTCTAGGAGTGGAATCCATACAAAAGAAAAAAAAAACATCTATAAGCCGACTAGAACACTCAGATCTAGCAACAACATCCGCCTAGAACCTAAACCATACACAAGGGAAAAAACTTTGGCGGATTAGCATTCGCTTGCTTAGCTGTAAAACTTTGGAACTCCCTCCCCAGAGAAACACGAAA
This sequence comes from Ambystoma mexicanum, assembly GCF_040938575.1. Taxonomy (NCBI): domain Eukaryota; kingdom Metazoa; phylum Chordata; class Amphibia; order Caudata; family Ambystomatidae; genus Ambystoma; species Ambystoma mexicanum. The sequence goes on from NC_090926.1 coordinate 213,789,395, forward strand.
TATGATGGATCATCTAAAATTAAAAAAACATCTAAAAACCTGACTCTTCAACTCAGAACGTGACAGAAAACGAATGAACACCCCCAGACCCTATAAAATGAACACACAACTGAAAAGGATAGGGGAATGGGTCAGACTGGAGTGAAGGGAAATAGAGAGGCATCTAAATGGGAGGGAGACCCAGAGGTATCCGTCCCATAGAGGGCCAAACCGGAAACAGGGGAGAGAGATGGGTCAGACTTAACCACAGACAGAGGGGGTCTTAGATGAAAAAGGGGAGAGAGAGGTGTCCCGAACTCAGAACAGATAGACCATGGGGGACACAGAGCACCGCCCCCCCCCCGGTGGGGGTGGGTTGCAGTGGGAGTGGTGGTCGCTGCACACTGGGGTGTACTAGGGAGGAAGGGATGTGGCGGGCAATTGGTCTGAACACTGGGGGTGGAGAGGATGCTGCCACTGAATAGCCCGGTTGAGGTCCCACACATTAGCACACAACATAGGAGTGGTAATTGTAGCACACCAGAATGTACGATAGGGAAAGAGATTTGTACTGCAGCCAGTCAAAACTTAAGGGGTATGATAGGGTACTGCTACTAACCAGCCATACTAGAAAAACTCATCTTTCAGCATACACCTCTCAAACTCTGAACTACACAACCATACCTCTACAGCACTACAAACCGCACCCACTTCACTACACCACAACGATGAAACAAACCACACAGTCTCGCCCAACAGCACACAGCGGCTACCAAACGAAAAACACACCAACGCTCAGTGAACAGTGTAAACCGAACTGAAGCTGCCAACAGCACATCACCACACTCTTGCTCTTGTCTTCTGCTTGGTTCTACTAACTTATGCCAGCCCGTGCCACCTTGCTTTACAGTTCTGCCAGAGCACCAAGAAACTACGCAGGGGGGCAACAGTGCACAGTACAAGAACCTCTAACATAACATATGAAGGACACACTCTGCATCTTGGTCCCTGTTGTATGTTGCATGGCAGCTGCAGGGACTTCATTGCAGCAGGGAGAATTAGGCGAAGTCTACTGGAATCCAGGGCGGGCTATAGATACAAAGTGCATGTGTGAGCAAGAGTATATGTTGTTTGGGTGCACGTGTGAATGAGCGTATAGAACTGTATGGGTGGTGCAGGTTAATGTGAGAGTCAATGAAGAATGCGGATGCTTTGTGTGAATAAAGAATGAATGCTGAATGAATGTGTGTTCTTGGCGGGGGTAACAGGCTTGGGGGGAGTAGCGGGGAGGGGTGGCGAGGTTTGTTTCCTTATGGTGGTATGGAATTTTTTCCATACCACAAGGATGAAACCAAGATGATGCATCTTATTATGTGGCTAGACTGGTCTACAATTGTGAAGCCAGTCTGTGTAGATCGTCTTACTATGTTATGTAACGTAAATGTATAGAACGCTCGTCCACCCAAAGGCATCTTGGCGCTGTGCTGAGTCCACTCAACAGCTCATACCCTCTGTTACCACTCAGACGAACAGACACGTATTTAAAGATCGGCGGAAGACTAAGTGATCCGCCGTAGCCCGAAGGCGAAGCGCAAGGGAATTCCAACACCTACCTGCAGCGACAGAAAAAGCATGCCCCCCAATTCGAGAGGGACGTACATCTGGAACAAAAATGGTGTATGACTCGAGAGAGCGAAGCGGCTGGTAAGGGACGAACGGGCGAAACTTACTCTGCAAGTAGAAGGCTTGGTGCACAATGCACACAGATCTGAATTGAACTCTGAGCCACAGGGATCCGGTTTGGTTGCCGTAGAGCTGGAAAGATGCACATACAGTAGGGAATACCTACCCCCAAGTCTGACTGCCGCATTCTGCAGTACTTGCCTGGCGGTGGGTCAGATATGTAGGCTGAGCTAAATATAGCGAGTTACAGTAGTCCAATACACTCGGCTCCAGTGCAGCCACCACTTGCGCGTGAAACTGCAGAGTGTGTGAGTGTGTTGCAGGTGTCCAGCTCGCTGTGCTTTTGGATTGTGAGCAAGTGGTTTTTCAGCCTCCATTGCAAAGGAGGAGCATTTTCATCAAAAACCCACATCCGGACGCGGAGCGTCGCAGAGTGTGTGGGAGTGTTCCAGGTGTTCACGGTGTGCGCAGTGGGCACTGTGTCGAGTAAAACACTGATGGAGGCCCTGCGTCAACAGCAGACATCACGACTCACGAAGCCGAAAGCTCTTCCGACTCAAACCAGGGCCCAGCTACATCAGTGTCACTCTGCTTCAGTGGCCGATGGATCCGTGAGAGAAGCACATCCCGAGCAAATCATATCACAAGGAAGTGGAAAAAATGCTCCGATAATGGAGAGACAAGCATTAATGCAGCATGCACATGACTTTTTGAAAACACCAAATATGCCACACACAAAAGTAGAATCAGAACCTAATCAGAATGACACTATGGGGCTGAACAGGGTTGCTTCAAGCGACCTATTAGGTGCTGGGTCACGAAATACTGAAGCGGAAGAAGTGTTTGCATGTAAAAATCTTGCTCCCTCGAATCCAGCATCTTTTGATCTGACCCACGATTTGCTGATGAAAAGCAATAAAAGCAATAAGGACCAGGACACGGACCTAGACCAAGACCTAGGTCCGGTGTACCTCATGACCGTAAGGGATTGACGCAGGTGTACACAAAAGTGCTTGACCGCACACAAACATGGCTGTAACATAAATCATGGACCTCAATGGGGCGGAAAGAGCAATGTGATACAGCAATTGCGGGTGTTGGCATGGCGGAGAGTTGAACAATTGTGTAACACCTCAAGGAATAATGAGAATCAGGTGAACCTTGCAATTAATGGACTCGAAGCCAGTGATATTCCAATTGGAAATGGTGACAAAGATGACGTCTTTGCCCCACTCGCTGTACTTGAATGGGAACAACATAGCCCACAAGGAAAGGAGGTAACAGACAAATGAAATGGATGAGGACAGTAATCGACCAAATTCCTTGGCGGTCGCAGAGAGGTTAATATAGGATCTAACTAAGATCAATGCGACACCGACTACCAGTCTTGCTAGCCCAAATTCACGGTGTGCCCCTGAAACGCCTTTGTCGGAAACTAACATCTATATAAATAAATCCAACTCAGGAACACCTGGGGATCCTCAGTGGAGTGCGCCTGAAGCTGATGGACAAAATTACATATCTCGCCCTAACAGAGAAGAATTGATTCTAGCCCAAAATCAACAATACTTTGCTCGCAAAAGCGACTTGGCATGGAGAATGTCACAAAAGGAGGGACGATGCAGTCGAATTTACCCAGTGCTGCAGCTCGGAAAACAGCACAGAGGTCATTTACCAGCTCATCCTCTGATGACTTCGAAGACTCGTCTGACTCTTCATTTGCAGAAAGGCACTTTCCAAAAGTGCGAAGAACAACAACCAGGACAAAGGAAAAAAAATAATGACGAATGAAAAAAAACAGATGACTCAGTGGTGAGACTACAACAGATACTAAATGAATTACAGCCAACTCTGATGTCTGCTATGACAATCTCTGTTGCTCCCTTTACAAAATGATATGAGCAATTGAATGGTAACAGTAAGGATCAAAGCACTTTGATGGCGCTTCTAAACTCCAAAATGATAAACATGGAGAGTACGCTTCAGGGGCTGAAGCGCCAAATTGAGCATGACACCAAAAAGAACGAAATCTGGAATAATTTACTCAAGGAGCAACTATAAAACAATGCAGAGGACAAACGACTGCTCGCTGATGTAGCGAGAGAAGCCCTTATAATTTTAAAGCAACATCATCATTCCAAAGAAGAGATTGCAGAGGTAATAAAGGAAAGTAGAGGCAATAGATTAGTCGCTATGGAAACTGAGCACGAACAAGATGTATCTAAGGTCCAAATAGGAAACAACATAGATCGGACATTGGGCCTTTGCTCTGCGAGTGACTACACTGAGCTTAGACCCCGGCTGGCCAATCCTAATGAAGGGAAGGGGACTAATGATATTGTGGGCCCTCAATTTGAATCTAGCTCATGTAGTCCAACTCCAACTTTGAATGAGAACAAAAATAGTAGACGACAGCTTGACATCCTTACCGTCCATCTCTGCAAACGCTGAAGGAGTTATGTCAATGCCTCCATCAACAAAGGAAATTGCGGAGAATAAAAGGTCTGCAAAAAAGTGAGTTATTTTTAACAAGGCCAAAAGACCTATTGAAGTGAACAAGGGAAACAAAAATCGTATTCCAGCAAACAAAAAAGGAAAAAAAAAATATGCCAAACAGGAAAAACCAAAATGCTAAGAACTCCTGTACATTTTTGAGGAACATAAAAGCATTTAACGTGACAATTCAAACTGTTGCATCACAAAACCAATTGGTTTCGGCAGAAGGTGTCAAAGATGTGATTAAAGAAGCAACCAAAAAAAGTGAGAAAGCAGGAAATGTCCCAGTGACGGATGTCTCCAAAGCTGAGGAAGATAAATTAGTAGAGGAATTGGCTAACATATCCATATGGTTCTGATGGTGAGGGGGAAGACGACGAAGAGGCTGCAGGAGTCGAAGATCGTATCTGCCTTGACTCAGAGCCCGAAGAAGAGGTATTACCAACGGCATCAAATGAGACTAAAAAGCCACTCGAGAGAAACACCAAGAGAACATGCATTATACTTGCTACGCCAAATAAGTAGAAGGAACCAAGTTCAAATGAGAAAGAATTGGCTGGGCAGAGGAGGAGATTTTTAACTCTAGAAGAGAGACTTGATATAGTGGCAATTAAAATTGACATGACGGGCAAACCGATGAGCAAGGCGCAGAGTTGCAACCTTATATCCGAGAAGGAGCGTGTTGAAAAACAATCGCAAAAATGTAACACATCAGGCATCAATAATGAATTGAAGGATAATCCAAAAAGAGATCAGGACGACGATTGGAGAGAGGGCAAGCGAAAGATAAAGGCCTATAAGAAAATCAATAAGACAAAAAATAGACTCAAACTATTGTGTATTATTGGAAAGAATCTTCCATGCAAATGATGGCTTAATTTTGAAAAGATGAACAAGTTACTTACCATATCTGGTAAAGTTCTTTCGATGGGATGTTCCTCCGACGTATTCCACATCTATGACAGGTAATGTCCACAGCTGTGCTGCTTTGGAAAATTTTCGTCAGAGGGCGTCCTGCGTCGTTCCGTTGTCCCTCAAGGGGCTCCGTCGAGGGTCGACGTCACTGGATGTTACATATAGGACGCACGGCGCCCGTAGCCTCAGCTGTAGTTTTTTCCCCAGAACGTGTGGGGCCAATCGCCTGCCAGTATGACTGCAGCTAGCCTTGCGGAAAGGTAAGCTGCAATTGCATAGGAAATTCAGTAGAGGGGCAGGCTGGGAGGGCGATGTGGAATACGTCGGAGGAAGATCCCATCGAAAGAACGTTACCAGATATGGTAAGTAACTTGTTCTTCGAGAGGATTGTGTCCTCCGACGTATTCCACATCTATGACAGACTCCCAAAGCAGTACCAATTTATGGAGGTGGGAAAAGAATTTACAATTTTACAATTTTAGAATGCCCAATCAAATGGCTGAATAGAGGACTGCCTTACCAAAGGCCAAATCCTGCACATGGAGTCCAAGAAATAGTGTCTCACAAAAGAATGGACAGAGGCCCATGTGGCTGCTTCGCAAATAAGAACAACCCTATATAGAGCAGTGGAACAGCTACACCCCTAGTAGAGTGAGCCCGTAAGCCTACTGGAGGGTCCTTTCCCTCCTAATGGTAACACTCAGAGATCGTCAAAATTATCCATCTGGACAAGGTCTGCTTGGAAACAGCCTGACCCAAGCGCCTTCCAGCATAACCAACAAAGAGCTGATTGTCCACTCTGAGCCGGGACATCCTTGAGAGATAAAAACTCAAAGCTCTCCTAGGATCCAACCTACGTAGCCTCTCCTCTTCCTTACCAGGATTCGGAGGTGGATAAAACCCCAGAACAATCACCTTCTGGCTCAAATGGAATTCCGACACAACCGTCGGAAGAAAAGAAGGCCACAACCGCAGGACAACCCTGTCCTTATGGAAAACGGGAAAGGGCAGCTTGGCGGAAAGTGCCTGCAACTCACTCACTCAGGGCGTGCGGAAGTAACCGCAACTAAAAACACAGTTTTAAAAGGACAACAGTCGCAACAGACAAGAATGTAAGGGCTCACACGGAGCTCCCATTAGGAACTTTAAAACCAAATTCAAATCCCATCCCGGCCCCTGGAAAGGCGACGGTGGAAACACATTAGTTAGCCCTTTTAGAAACTGGGAAATCAAAGGAATCTTAAAATAAGAACTTTCCTCAGACGAGCGCTTAAATATTGACAGCGCCGCCAGGTAACCCTTAATGGTACCCACTTGCAGGCCCTTGTGGGCTAAAGAAAGCAAGAAAGACAACCAAAGGAATGGAACATTGGAAAGGATCCACATTCTGTACCCTGCACCAGTCACAGAACTTTCTCCAATAGTACAGAGATTTCGTTGCGGGCCTTCTGGCCGAAAGCAACACCACCAGCACCACGTCTTCGGGGAGGTCCCAATCCTTATACCTCAACCTTTCTGATACAAAGCATGAAGGCTGAGAAACTTGACCTCTGGATGGAGAACCCGACCCCCGTTCAGTGAGAGCAGATCGTCTCGGTAGGGAAGACAGCATGGAGGGCAGATGGACATGTCTAGAAGGTCCAGGTACCACGCTCTCCTGACCCATGCCGGAGCAATGAGGATCATTCGGGAACCGAACCTCCGTAACACTTGCGGAATGACTAGCACTGGGGGAAACGCATACAGCAGTGGGAAAAGGGAACTCCACGTTGAAAGCGTCCTCTTGGGGGAAATTCCTGCGAGCAGAATCTCTCGCACTTCTGGTTTGACACTGGTGGCAAAGAGATCCACTTGTGGGGTTCCTCAAACGGCAAAGATCTCCAAAAGAACTTCCTGCGCCAGCTCCCACTTGTGAGAGATTGTGCTCTGCCTGCTCAGAGCGTCCGCCGCCGCGTTTTCATCTCTCAGCTCTAACAGATTGATGTGGAGTCTGGACTCCGATGGAGACCAACGTCTGCTGGCTGTCAACTCGTTGGCATGAGCACCCCAACCTGTGAGGGATGCGTCCGTCACGATAGTCACCTCCGGCCATGGTTGCCAAAATGGTGCTCCCTTCATCAGATTGCCTTCGTCGCCCCACCATAGAAGATCCTGGGCGACCGATGTCGGAATCTGAATGGGATCCGACATCCTGCCGTTGAACTGCGACCACTGCATCTTGAGAGCCCACTGCAGGGATCTCATCCGCAGCCTGGCCTCTGGCACCAGGAAAATGCAGGATGCCATGAGGCTGAGAAACCTCAACAATTCGAACACCTGGAGACTCTGGGCACGTTGAAACTTGTCCATCATCTGCAGAATGTGATGAGCCCTCACCTGGGGAGGCGAACACTGCCCCAGGGATGTGTCGAGCACTGCTCCGACGTATTGGAGCCGCTGGGTAGGTGTCAAATGTGACTTCTTTAAATTGAGGGTGAAGCCCAGCTCGTGAAGGGAGTGGCAGGTGACGGACAGATCCAGGGCTTGCTCGGGAGAGCGCGCCATGATCAACCAATCGTCCAGGTAGGGGTAGATGTGAATCCCCCCTTTCCGGAGATACGCTGCCACCACCACCATCAGCTTGGTGGGTGAAGACCCTCGGGCGGAGGTCAATCCCAACGGCAGGACCCGAAACTGAAAATGCGAGTCGTCAACCGCAAACCTCAGGTACTGCCTGTGCTTGGGATGAGTCGGCACATGAAAGTAAGCATCCTTTAGGTCTAGAGACACCAACCAATCCTGAAGTTGAAGGGCCTGGAGAACTTGAGAAATAGTTACCATCTTTAACTTGTCCTTCCTAAGGAGCTTGCTCAACCAACACAAGTCCATGATGGGTCTCAATCCCCCGTCTTTTTTCGGGATCAAAAAATAAGGGGAATACCATCAGTTGTTCCTCTCCGCTACAAGCACCAGTTCTATGGCATCTTTCTCCAGCAGGGATAGGATTTCCTGCCCAAGGAGCGGATCCTGACGCTTCAAAGAGAGCTTCCCCGGTGGATTGTTATGAGGCCTCTGCCGGAAGGGAAGACAGTAGCCATGGGCTATGATCTCCAGAACCCAAACATCTGAATTAATGGCCTGCCATTCTCCAAGATGCTGCGCAAGTCTGCCCCCAATCGCCGAACCATAGGACATGGCCTCATGACTGAGCGGATGCGACTGCAGCAGTGCCTGAGGGCAAAGAGGCAACTGCCCGAGCAGCTTTAGCACCCAGAGTACCATGCTTTCCATCCCGGGTACTCCTACGGTGGCCCCTTTGACTGGCAGCTCCTCTCAATCTACCAAAGGAAGAGTAGTACCGAAAGGAACCTCCCCTCCATTGCAGTCCCCTAGGATGAAAAGGCAGAGGTTGACGTACTGCAGCGCTCAAAGACTTTGCTGCAGCTTTGGAGGTTTGCAACCTCTCAAGGCTCTCATCAGTCTTGCTGGCAAACAGATGGAACACCATCATAGGGCATGTTCAGAAGACAGGATTGCACATCAGGAGCAAACCCCGACTTCCGCAACCATGCAAACCTGTGTAAGACGGTGCTCGCAGCCATGGACCGGCTGACACAGTGTGCCGTGTCCAAACCCGACTGAAGGGATTCACACATGGCATCCTTGCCGTCTTGCACAAGGGCTAGAAAACCATCCTTTTCTTCCCCTTCGGGAATATGCTCAGCCGCCAAGACGCACAGAGTGTGTGTAAATCTCGCTAAGGCACCAGTGGAGTTGGCCGACTTCAACGCCATACACCCAGCCGAAAATACCTTCTTCGCCCAACCATCAAAGTGCTTATCGTCCCTATAAGGAGGGATGGTAGGGTACGCAGCCTGCATCGAGGAGGCCATAGCCGCCTGCACCACCAACAATTCGAAGTAGGGTGCGTCGATAAGTAGCAGGGGTAACTACTGGATGGGCGGTATTTCTTCGAATGTGACTTATTAACTGCCGGTAGACTCTCAGGAGCAGTCCAAGCCGCCGCCACCCACCTTTGCAAAGCCATGTGAAACGGCAACACTGGGTCAGTGGGTGGACTTTGATCCAGGATGTCCGTCAAATCATCCTGAGAAAACTCAACAGGTGGAGCAGACCACCACAAGTATTCTGTCACCCTTGACATGAGATGCCGATAGGAGGAATCCGCATGCACCCCAGGCTCAGGTAGGCCAAACTCCACCTCCGGAGAGGTGTCAAGGCCACTAGCGTCATGCAATGACTGAGTTCCTCCATCTGACTATGCCCAGACAAAAGGTCATCAGGGACATTGGGAGGCACAGGCAAGGCCATCTCATCAGACAGATCCTCAACCTCTGAAATATCATGTAAAGGTTGGAAAAACTCCAATCTAGGAGGAGGAACAGAATAGGGCTCAAAACAGGCCTCAGACGTACTGGCAGCCTTCCTCGGAGGTTCCACAGCCCTCAGGGGCACCTCTGTCAAATCCTCCACAAACTGCGTATAGGGCACCGAAGGAATCCGCGTCAATCGAGGCACCGATGGCATTGACGACTTCTTTGAGGACGGAGCCCCGGGTGTGTCCCTCGGCGGACACGGCGCGGATGGAGTCCACGCCTTCTTGGAAGGCTTCACAGGTTCCGACGTCTCGATGGCGTTGAGGACCGGGACCTGGTGTCATGATCTCTGCTTCCAAAAGGTCAGGGTTTTCCCAACTCCCTTGGAAGCAGATCCATAACCCAGGTTCCGAGTGCCAACCAGTCCCAATTGGGACCTTTTGGACCCAGTCCTGGCGCCAGTGGCACCAGGCTCATAAATATGCCCAGTCCCAGCGCTGGAAGCGCCGGGCTCATAATGCTTGGGTGGACTTACCTGCAGCAGACCATGCTGCTTACTTGCCTGCCAGTCGAGCCTCTGATCCTCTTCTGTTTGGAACTACTTTTCCTGTTGGGTGGGGCAGGAGCCACTCCCTAGATTCAGAACACTGGAACTCTTCTGGAAAGCAGGAACTCTTTTCTTACCTAGGCGTGGCTGTGGAAGAAGACACCCAAGCACTACAGGAGGCTATTTAAACCACACCCGATGGATGAATCTTGCTTTGCGTTATTCTGCATCCTCTGCAGCAGAACGCTCATCGTGTCTTCTGCATCTGATCCTGGGCCTAAGGAAAAAGGCTTACCATCCTGAATCCAGTCTTCAGCAACACCTATAAAGACAAGAAAGAACAGGTTAGCATTACGGTCTTCAGTGACAGCTCTTCACTTACCTGGTCCATCGGCTGTCACCAACACCTCGCGCTGCATTCCGGCATCTGAAAGACAAAGGCTTACCTACTCTTCGTGCGCTCCGGAGGTCTTCACACTGCATTCCGGCATCTGAAAGACAAAAGCTTACCAACTCTTCGCACGCTCCGGAGGCCTTCGGCGCTGCATCCCGCATCTGAAAGACAAAACAAGGTGCGTTTAAAGACATTGGGGAACTTTAATACTCACGTGCCATTACTCCTTTCCACATCTAACTCAGTGGGTATTCCGGCACCCTGCAGCCGCTCCGAACTTGTACCTGCAAAATAAAAAGACAGTTAGAGCGCATCGTGAAGCAGGCAACAAGCGCTTACTTACGTGCTTCCAGGCGCTTCTATTCATCACACGGGCTCCATCTTCAACTCACTTCAGCCCGTCATCCGCCATCGCCGGAACCCTGCAAAACAAGAGACATCATTACTAAAGACTTTAAAGACATTAGAATTACTCGAAACTTACAGTTCGTGCAGTAAACGAAGGACAGCAGCCCTCTGAAGTCAAGAGGCCTGCGCTACCTATCCAGTGAAGAAACTGGTTACAGCACCCTGCCCCGAGGCAGATGGAGAGCTCGACATTCACTTACCTAAGACATCTTACTCTTCGAGTCAGGCATACAGTGCACAGAGGTCCAGCCCAAAGAGCCAACCGGGTGCTACACATCACCTTTGAAGATACGGTAGTCGCCCAGTGAAGACCGGCGCCTCTGCGAGAATCAGGTGAGCGTTACAGAACGCAAAGCCCACCGCAAAACTCTCGCCCAGGCGCTATGGAAACCTCTGATACCGACCACCTAGCCCGGTTACTTGGGGAACTAAGGGCAGAAGTGCATGCAGCTCGTCAGGAAACAAATGCTCTAAGAAGGGAACTAATTATTTCCAAGGAGAGAACAGACGATCTTGCTAGACAATTGCTACACTCACAAGCCGGACAGACCCTGTTACCCGCATCAGGGGCAAATCTTCCTTCAACATCCTCTATGAATCCAGTGCAGATCAACCTACCTGGGAATGTACCTCTGGCTCCGCCCGAACGATTTTCTGGTGACCCAAAGAGGTTTGCAGTATTTATCAATCAGTGCCGGTTGCATTTTTTATGCTGGCCAGCAGCCTTTCCAACTGATCAAGCTAAAGTAGCTTTTGTACTTTCGTACCTTAGTGGCAATGCGGCAGACTGGTCGATCCCTCTAGTTAATCAAGATGATCTGGTTCTCCATGATTTTCAAGCCTTTCAGCTTAGTATGGAAAAACTGTTCGCAAGACATTCACAGGGGCAGGCCTTGGACAATGAGCTTCTTTCGTTGCGACAGGGTAATCAAGACCTTTTGGCTTATATTGCATCTTTCAATAGACTAATAGTGGAAACTCAATGGCCTGAGGACAAAAGGATTACGCTATTTATAGAGGTCTACGTGGAGAGCTCAAAGACGTTTTAGCCCAAGTAGTGAATCCCCCACAAGACTGTTCGGATTATATAGACTTGGTCGTTCAAATAGATCACAGACTGCAGAACAGGAAGGCCGATCGTTCCAAGTTTGATGCTCGAGTATTTTCCAAACCGCCAACTCCTTCCAAAGGAGTAGACTCCGGGGAACCCATGCAAATAGGGGGTCTGAAAGGTCCTCTAACACAAAAGGAGCGGGAAAGGAGAAAACAGTTGCAATTATGCCTCTATTGCGGAAACTCAGGGCACTTTCTTCGAGACTGTCCGGTGAAACCTGCCAAGAAGGCAGTAGGAGCTGCAGTTACCAAAGTTACAAACTCTGAGCAGGGAAACGACCTCGCCCGACAAGAATAGAGGTCCTCTTGCCGAGCGTGAAAACCAGTTCCGTGACCTCGCATTTCGTGATACCTATGGTCCTCATTAGCCCTGATAATCCGGATCGATTACATGCAATTGAAGCTTACGTCGACAGCGGTGCCATCGGCAATTATGTGGATCATGAAATGGTTTTGAGGATGAATCTAACTCTTTGTCCCAAGGCTGTAAAGGACGTCATTACTACGGTGGATGGTACGGAGATAGCCTCCGGGCCAGTAACCACTCAAGAGGTGACGCTAGTAAGTCAAGATGGACACCATGAGAAGATCGTGTTCGATGTGATCAAGGCCCCTCAGTTTCAGATTATTCTAGGAATACCTTGGTTAGAGAAACACAATCCTCTGATCGATTGGCGAGCAAGAACGGTCCAGTTTCCAGAATGTGTCTCTACTTGTCACCCTCCACCTGGTGTTGCACTGGCAGCAATTTCTTCAGAGACTCCCCAGTTACCTCCCGAATACCTAGAATACCAAGATGTTTTCCGGAAGGATCAGGCTAACTCTCTACCTCCTCATAGGTCTTATGACTGCCAGATAGACCTGATACCTGGATCTACTCCTCCTAGTAGTAGAATTTATGCCCTCACCGAGCCTGAGAACCTTCACCTTCGACAATACCTGGATCAATACCTGGCAAATGGGTTTATTCGTCCTTCCAAGTCCCCCGCTTCTTCAGCTTTGTTCTTCGTTCCAAAAAAGGAAGGAGACCTTAGAACTTGTATAGATTATCGCTCCCTGAACCAGATCACGTTAAGAATAGATATCCGTTACCTTTGATCCCTGAACTCCTGGACCAAGTCAGAAAAGCATGCATATATACAAAGCTGGATCTTAGAGGAGCTTACCACTTGGTACGAGTAAAAGAGGGCGATGAATGGAAGACGGCCTTCCGCACCAAGTATGGGCTATTTGAATATCAGGTCATGCCCTTCGGACTTTGCAATGCCCCGGCCGCCTTTCAATATTTTATGAACGATGTCCTCAGAGAGCTCATAGATGTGTGTGTTGTTGTTTACATTGACGACATCCTCGTTTATTCTTCATCGGAATCTGAACATCGGAAACACGTGAAAATGGTCCTCGAAAGATTGCGTCAACACAAACTTTTCGCTAAGTTGGAAAAATGTGTTTTCAACGTGACTGAAGTTGAATTCTTGGGATTCATATTATCACCTGGCGGAGTGTGTATGGATTCAAAGAAGGTCGATGCAGTTCTCAAATGGCCATCACCATCCTCCGTAAAAGGTGTGCAAAGCATGTTAGGCTTTGCTAACTTTTACCGCAGGTTTATCCCCGAATTCTCTCGAATAGTCCAGCCCATCACTGCCTTGTTAAAGAAAAACAAACGTTTTGAATGGTCTACCGAGGCGGAACAAGCTTTCCAGGATTTGAAGACTAAATTTATCTCTGCACCAATCTTAAAACACCCTCGCCCCGAACTCCCCTACATCGTGGAAACTGATGCTTCAAGCCTTGCCATGGGGGCAGTTCTATCACAAAAGGACCCGGTAACCAATCAGTTGCATCCCGTGGCATTTTGGTCCCGCAAATTCTCGCCTCCTGAAATCAATTACACGATTACTGACAAGGAACTTCTGGCTATCAAGTCTGCCTTTAAGGCTTGGCGGCATTATCTGCTGGGGGCCCGACACACCGTTACTGTGATTACGGATCACCGAAACCTGCAATATTTGAAAACCGCAAAAGCCCAATCCTCTAGACAACTCCGTTGGGCATTATTCTTTGCCGAGTTTGACTTCATAATTACCTATCGACCTGGTACAAAGAACGGTAAAGCTGATGCCCTTTCTCGGATGGGAGTGGAAGAACACTTGATCAACCCTAAACATGTACCAATCATTCCCAAACAAAGAATTCTGGGTGTAATCGCCACAGAATCCATAGAGGAAGTTAAGGATAAAGCCAGGCAACTTGTAACTCCAGCAGACATACAGAATTGGCATCTGCAGGGAAAGGACTTTGCAGTAAAGGACAACTTATTGTATTTCCAAGAACGATTATACCTACCCAGCACAGATTTACAGAAAAAAGTAATCTCTTGTTATCACGATTCTTTAATGGAAAGTCATCCCGGTATGGCCAAGACCTCAGAAAAGATCAAGCGCTACTTCTGGAGGCCGTCTTGGAAAAAAGATATCAGAGACTTTATAATGTCCTGTGGAGTATGCGCCCAAAACAAGAGTCAAAAGGAAAGACCAGCAGGCCTCTTACGCCCTATTGACATCCCACCTCGCCCTTGGCATACGCTTTCTATGGACTTCATCACCGATCTACCTCCATGCTCCGGATACAATACGATTCTAGTAATCGTGGACTTATTCTCCAAGATGGCGCATTTCATTCCGCTCAAAGGCTTGCCAACAGCAGCAACTCTGGCCCGAGAATTTCTCGAAAACATCGTCCGACTGCACGGTTTTCCTTCGGTTCTAATTTCTGATCGAGGTAGTCAATTTATTTCTCATTTTTGGCAAAGTTGCCGTCGGTCGGCTCAAATTGATGTGAGACTATCGACCAGTCACCACCCTCAGACCGACGGACAAACCGAGAGGACCAATCAAACTCTGGAACAGTATTTACGCTGCATGCTGCAACAAACTGAAAAAACTTGGAAAGACATCCTTTGGATAGCCGAATATGCCTACAATAACTCTGTCCATTCGGGAACTGGGAAAACCCCGTTTTTTCTTTTGTACGGCAGTCACCCTCGAACCTCGGAGTTGGATCCCCTCCAAGATCTTGAAACACCAGCAGTAGACTACCTGCATTCTACAATCACCCAAGCCTTTAAGGAAGCTGTTTCTCACCTTCAAAGGGCTAAAGAACAATACAAGAAAGGAGCAGATCAACATCGGAAGGAAGCCCCTCAATATCAAGTAGGGGATCAAGTCTGGTTATCCACCAAATATCTACCTCTAAAAGGGCCACGCACATTCAACCCAAGATACCTTGGTCCCTATTCCATCACTACCATAGTAAACCCAGTAGCGGTCAAGTTGGACTTGCCCCCGCACATGAAGATACATCCGGTCTTCCACGTCTCTCTATTAAAACCCGTGCAACCTCAAACCCGACTAACTAAATCTCCAAAACCTATCCTAGTTGATGGAGAACTCGAGTTTGAAGTCAAAAGCATTCTGGACTCCAAGATCTCCAAATCTAAACTATTTTACCTAATTGACTGGAAAAGCTACGGCCCCCAAGAGAGATCCTGGGAACCTTCTGAATATGTCCACGCTCCTCGCCTAATCAAAAGATTTCACCGAACATTTCCTGACAAGCCAAAACCCCCGGAGAAGCCCGGTTTGGGAGGGGCCTTGAGGGGGGGTACTGTCATGATCTCTGCTTCCAAAAGGTCAGGGTTTTCCCAACTCCCTTGGCAGCAGATCCATAACCCAGGTTCCGAGTGCCAACCAGTCCCAATTGGGACCTTTTGGACCCAGTCCTGGCGCCAGTGGCACCAGGCTCATAAATATGCCCAGTCCCAGCGCTGGAAGCGCCGGGCTCATAATGCTTGGGTGGACTTACCTGCAGCAGACCATGCTGCTTACTTGCCTGCCAGTTGAGCCTCTGATCCTCTTCTGTTTGGAACTACTTTTCCTGTTGGGTGGGGCAGGAGCCACTCCCTAGATTCAGAACACTGGAACTCTTCTGGAAAGCAGGAACTCTTTTCTTACCTAGGCGTGGCTGTGGAAGGAGACACCTAAGCACTACAGGAGGCTATTTAAACCACACCCGATGGATGAATCTTGCTTTGCGTTATTCTGCATCCTCTGCAGCAGAACGCTCATCGTGTCTTCTGCATCTGATCCTGGGCCTAAGGAAAAAGGCTTACCATCCTGAATCCAGTCTTCAGCAACACCTATAAAGACAAGAAAGAACAGGTTAGCATTACGGTCTTCAGTGACAGCTCTTCACTTACCTGGTCCATCGGCTGTCACCAACGCCTCGCGCTGCATTCCGGCATCTGAAAGACAAAGGCTTACCTACTCTTCGTGCGCTCCGGAGGTCTTCACACTGCATTCCGGCATCTGAAAGACAAAAGCTTACCAACTCTTCGCACGCTCCGGAGGCCTTCGGCGCTGCATCCCGCATCTGAAAGACAAAACAAGGTGCGTTTAAAGACATTGGGGAACTTTAATACTCACGTGCCATTACTCCTTTCCACATCTAACTCAGTGGGTATTCCGGCACCCTGCAGCCGCTCCGAACTTGTACCTGCAAAATAAAAAGACAGTTAGAGCGCATCGTGAAGCAGGCAACAAGCGCTTACTTATGTGCTTCCAGGCGCTTCTATTCATCACACGGGCTCCATCTTCAACTCACTTCAGCCTGTCATCCGCCATCGCCGGAACCCTGCAAAACAAGAGACATCATTACTAAAGACTTTAAAGACATTAGAATTACTCGAAACTTACCGTTCGTGCAGTAAACGACGGACAACAGCCCTCTGAAGTCAAGAGGCCTGCGCTACCTATCCAGTGAAGAAACTGGTTACAGCACCCTGCCCCGAGGCAGATGGAGAGCTCGACATTCACTTACCTAAGACATCTTACTCTTCGAGTCAGGCATACAGTGCACAGAGGTCCAGCCCAAAGAGCCAACCGGGTGCTACACATCACCTTTGAAGATACGGTAGTCGCCCAGTCAAGACCGGCGCCTCTGCGAGAATCAGGTGAGCATTACACCTGGGTCTGGCACGGCTATGGCGATCTCCCTTGTCCGAGTGGAACCTCGATGGCTCCTGATGATTGCGCTGACCGCCCGAACCCAAAGGCGTGCGAGTGGTGGACCTAGTCAGTTCCCCTCCGGCTCCTTTCAAAGGCGCGGCCGGAACTGTGCCTTGCGACTCGAAAATCGCTAACATCTGCTGGCGGAATGCACCCCATTCGGCTGGCGATGAAGACTTGGTGGGACAAGTCAACCATCTGGTGGAGTCCTACTCCGACGAGGAAGGCGACCGGTGACGGCGCTTCCTAGAATGCCTCGACAAGGCAGAGGAATGGCGGGAACCACTTTTAGACCGAGATCCCCTGGATTTTCGTTGACATGGAGAGTCGCCCTTTGAGTCATCGGTCAAAAGCCCAGCGGAGTTCAATTTACAGGGGTTAGACACCCTACCTACCTTCAATTTCCCTTTACGTTGCCGCAAGGCATTAGACGTCAGGGACTGGCAATCCTCACAGTCATCGGTGGCGTGGCTTTCGCCGAGGCACCAGAGGCAGATGTCTTGCGGGTCTGTGATGGACATCTTCGAACCGCAGTCCCGACATTTTTTAAAGCCGACTTCGGGGTAGTAGAAGAAGATGAAGACATCGTACACGAAGAAAGAATCGAGCGCGCCGAGCTTCTGAAGCAAACACGTTTGCGGAAGAAACGGAACTGAGGCTACGGGTGCCGTGCATCCTATATATAAAATCCGGTGACGTTGACCCTCGACGGAGGCCCTCGAGGAAAAACGGATCGACACAGGACGCCCTCTGCCGAAAATTTTCCAAAGCAGCACAGCTGTGGACATTACCTGTCATAGATGTGGGATACATCGGAGGACACAATCCCCTCAAAATAATGTTTTGCAACTCTTCCACCACATTTCACAATTGCGGTCAATTTCTTTGAATGAAAAAAACTGTGGAGTTCGTTAAGGAAACAACGTCGGACAGAGTATTACTACATATTTACTCTAGAATCATTAGGGACATGATTATAAACAACATTGCTGACCTGAACTCTTTAGGATTCGACATAAAGAACCTTTGCCCAGAAGATGTTATATTTAATGTGATGCGTGAATCAAATGAGTCTAACTTTGCGATGCCCATTCGAAAAGGAGGCCAAAACCCAGCTCAAAGGACTCCAGAGAAGAAAAAAAACAGTGCTGAGAGCTTCGAAATCAAGAACGAAGAGGAACCCGAAAGTGTTGAAACCCCAGAAAGCGAGATGAGCCTAAAAAAAAAAAACAGATCAAAATCACATTAGTTTCTGAACTATATCATTGTCACAATCTGAGGGGAAAGGATGCTGAGAGGTGCAATAATTAAGAATTAGAACATTGGAGCTGGATTGCGGGTGCCCTAAACACAAGGTTTGACAGCTAATATTCAAAAACAAAGGAAGACGTTACAATACAGCTGGGCTCGTGGAACACAAAGGGGTTTGCCCATCTGTTGAGAACAACTTAACACACCTAAGAACCTTAGACATTATATTTGGCTCCAGGCATTTTTTCGTACAACCCCATTTGAGGGGTAATATCTTACACATCTGACCTTTGGTCCTGAGGAAGGCGTTTTTCTGTTTAGATCTTCACGCCGAAACGTATCTGACCACACCTGACTGACCTTCTTTGGCTGACAGCGGTGGCCATTGTGCGTATACTAGTTAGGCCAGATCCTACATACGTAGACCTGAGCAGCACTGTAAGCAGTGGTTGGCAAGTGTAAATATATAAACTAAGTCAACACTAGCCATATATTCTCAAACCCTACAAGGAACAATAATTGTTTTTTTCTTTTCCTGGGCACCCTTGGAATGTACATTGGTGGACTTCCATAACTAAAATAGGGTGAAAACTGAGTAATCTTATAATATCTTTTTGACATAGGAGAAGAACCTAAGTCCTGTGATACAGAGTTCTTGTTCAAATGGAAAGTCTCTTCTTTCATTTGTTTGTTTTTTTGAATTTTTTTAGTTCTTATTGTTTTTGTTTCATTTGTTCTCAAATTATTATTGTTTTCTATGGTGCATGATTCATTCAAATGCTGTCAATTTGACTGTAATAAGTTATGTATGTAAAGTTGAGCCCGTCTTAAAAATACCTTGTAAAATGTTATTGAGGCTCATGTACAAAAGATGGTTTTATGTTTTTCATTAAATAACGGGAAATATCGTTTCGTTTATGGTTAGATTTCATATCTAGTCAAGTGAGAAAATTAAAGCAATGATCTTTTGATAACATAAATGACATGTTTGCATGCAAATAAGATGTTAATGATTATAGATGGAGAAAATGAGGACACCGTCGGGAATTGGAGATTAGCACACCCAGACAGGAGTGATCCTTCTCTGAAACAGTTTTGTGCAAATCCTGCCAGGATACCATCTGGAATTAAGGAGTAATATATCCAGACTGTGGTACTCCTCGTTTGGAATAGTTCTGTGCAGAAATTGCCCGTTCTTTGAGGTCAGAGAAAACGAGGTGAGCATCGGTAACGTGTATACCGCATCACCATTTCTTTATACCCTATAGGGACATTATCTGTTTTTTATGGGAAAATGAGATGGCAGTGAGAGAAATGTCGATAATGAATGGAAACACCAACAGAGATACGCCCCCTAAACCAACCTGGGAAAGGAATGAGTCCAAGTCCATACTGGACTATTTCCATGTCTCTGATAGTTCTGAAAATACACAATCTTAATGTGACATCCATGCTAGAAAGCGACAATAACTTAGTGAAAATTGAAATATCTGGCCTGAACAAGACTTCTGATGCTAAATGACAACACAGTGTAAATGTAGTGCAGGGAAGAAACAGATTAAGAATGAACAGGGCCAAAATCACTAAGCGAACAAATACTTTATGTGAGCATGATCGAATATCCAACTGTTCTACAACTGTTTGAACAAAGTCAACTTTGGCGTAATAAATCAAGTTTCAAAAAACAACACGTCAGCGATTCTGAGGTCACTAATAAAAAAAGAGAATTGAGGAGGAAAATCCGAGAAATTAAGAGATCTGTTAAAGAAAACCGAAACTCTTAGATGAAAAGGGCAAAATTGAGCTATAAAAACTGGCTGCAGTTCCATAAACATATTAAGCTGCAAAGAGACGCCGAAACATTTTACAGGTTATAGCGGAAAAAGATCCAAGAGCGCTTTGGTCAATCATCAACAACATTGACGTACCACAACAATCAACCCAATGCAACATGGTGACAGAGACCCAATGGACACTATACCGCACTGTCTGCAAATACAAGTAAAAACAAATTTCAAAGTCAGGAAGTGGAAAGTAGTGGTTGGGAAATGATTACTAGACACAAAATACTAGCAAAAAAATCAAGAAAATCAGTATGTCGAGGGCTCCGGTCCCGGATGGTCTGACAAACCAAACACTCAAAGAGCATCCTGAAGAGTGGACAGACTTTGCGTAAATCTATTTCAGAACATTCTGAAAGAACACAGGATACCGACGTCATGAAAGAGTGCTATTATAGTGCCTATTTTTAAAAAGGGAGTAAGATCAGTCCCAAGAAACTATAGGCTGATAGCACTCCTGGACGTCGTGGGAAAGATTTTTGGCACGCAATTGCTAAACCACCTTACAAAATGGACCCAGAACACTGGAAACATTGACGTCTGTCAAACAGGTTTTGTAGGGGGGGGTTGGATGCGGTCGTAACCTCTTGCTAATGAACCTGCTAAAAATGGTGGCTATCAGGAAAAAAAAAAGATATACCTAGCCTTTGTTGATTTAGCGCAAGCTTTCGACAGCGTGGACCGTGAGTTATTATGGGCCAAGTTGGCGGCGAAGAACTGCCCTTATAGCTTACTGAGCGCAATTCAGGAAATCTATTCTTACACTGAGATTAAAATTCGATTAGATCAGAAGGGATCTCTCTCGACGGCAATAACAACATCTAGAGGTGTTAAACAGGGTGACCCCTTAGGTGCAACTCTGTTCAACCTATTTATCGAAGATGTAGGGAGAGAAATTGAGGAAGTAAAATCTTTTCTGCCAAACATCAATGGTAATCCACTGAGCTATATGTTGTACGCCAACGATATAGTATTGCTAGACCTAACACCGATCAGCCTACAGCGGAAACTCTCCGCATTGAGACAATATACAGAAGAAAATGGTCTTACGATAAATGCAAAAAAAAAAAAAAAACAGATTCTAGGACTACAAAATTTAAAGGGAGTAAAAAGAAAGACTGGGAACCAATTCACATGGAAGATTGGTCAAGAACTGTAAAATGTACGAACCAGACACAATGTCTGGGTGTATTAATTAATTCCCATGTAACAGATGACCCTATGGTTAAAAGAATTAAAAGCAAATGTAAACTTTTGGCGGTACAAGGAGCCATAATAAAGAAAAAGCTTGGAAAATTCTTGCTGAAACCAGTGGTGGAATTTTATAAAGTAAAAGGTCATACCTACCCTGATATTTGGTTGCGAAACAATGTTAGGGTGCCCTTACTCAACATGGTCTGCATGTGAAAATATACAATTGTCCAGAGGTACGTCAGCGGCTTGTATTAGATCCGAGCTAGGCTTAACCTCAATTAATGCAAGTGTTTTGTGGAATATGCTCTCCATCTACAGGAAAGTTATTGGAGCCGACAACCTCCCACAGACTAAAACCTTGAGCGTACCTGCAAAGGAAGTCAGGGAGTCAGTCTTCGATGAATAGAAACAAATTTGTGAGATGCTTCTGGATCAACTAAATTCGAATTAAGAAACCTTGACAGGTAATCCGAATGCTGTAAAAAAAAAAGATTGTCGGATTAAGACTGGTGCGAAACATCAGACCAAAGATCTATGCATAGGTGTATGGCCCAAGCCACACCTGAAGAGAGCAAGAAATACACTTCCTAAGTATTTAGAAATATTTTCATGCAACAAGAAGAGAAAAATTTTCATGAAGCTACGTTTAATTCTATTTCGTACAAAAGTCGTTCTCAATTGGAGAAACAAGAGCTCCGAGGATAATTCTCAATGTAGGTTCTGTGATGCATGCAAAGAAACATTGAAATATCTAGTGTTGTATTGCAGGAAGCTTAGAGATATCACAACTAAATACATGGGTAATGAATTCGCAAAAAGACCGCATCTAAGCGGTGAAGAATGGTGGAATGTGATGGCTGAAGGGAGTGATAAAAAAACTAACCTTCGCACCAACAGTCTACCTAGAACAACTGGAAACGAGGCTAATAACTGAAGATGGATGAAGTGCCAATGTAAACCAAAGTAAAGAACGAAACATCAAAGATCCCTTCAGGAAAAGAATTACGAGGCCCTTGACCATTGTTTGCGAACCATTTGTGCTTTAATTGTGGCTATTATTGCTTTTAGCTTAAATAATCAATTTGTTGAGTTACCCTGAAACATGATTGGAGAAACAATATATTTCAAAACTTTGCAATAAACTGTATAAAAAAAAAAGAAAAAAAAGAAACTGTAAAGAAATCCCTACACCCTACAAAGAACACCTCAACTTAAAGTGACCCGAGATTTTCACCCCGAAATCTTTCACCACAGAGACCGGAGTGGGACAGGGACCAGAGAGGAAGGCCAAAAAGCATAAGTCCACAGAGAAGCTGTAGACATGTGGCCCACCACCAACATCTCAGTCTCAGTCTCGTCCCCATCCAATGTAAGCTAGTTGCAGGTCAACCACCTCCCCACGCCCTGCAAGCAACTCCGTAGCTGAGACGCCAGATCAAGATGGGAATGCGATCAAGCCACAGAATAATCTGGTTGTCATTATCATAGGAGTAGAACTGGAGGCAGTGGGAGTGGATGAGCCTAACCAACTGCTTGATGTAGAGATTGAATAACGTAGGGGACACAGCCGAGCCCTGGGGACACAACAAGTTAAAGGACAGACACTGAGCGAAAAGGTGGAAAAGAAAGTTTGTGTACAATCAGCAAGGAAAGCAGAGAACCAGTAAAGTACTTCTGTGGATATACCCCACCCCGGCCAGGTGGGTGAGCAGGATAGGGTGGTCAACAGTATCAAACTCTGCTGATAGGTATAATAAGACCAACATCGCCACTCGCCCCTGGCCGGAGAGCCAGTACGCTCTCCATATCCCAGCCAGGACGGAAACTGGACTGAACGGGATCAAAGAAGGCATACGTTTCCAAGAAGGAACTAAGAAGAGGAGCAATTAAAGACTCCAGAAGCTTCACAAAGAAGGGGGGCAGAGAAATAGGGTGGAAGTTAGCAGGACAAGCATGATCTAGTGAAGGTTTTTTCAGAAGTGGGGTCAACAGTGCATGTTTCAGCTGCAAGGGAATAATCCCAGACTGACAGGAGTGATTAATAGCTTGGGCAACCCACGGGGCGATGGCTGCATGATATCGTTACACACCGCTAATGGAATAGCACCCAAAGCTGACAAAGATTTAAGCCGATAAGTGGCCTTTAAGATGCCCTCCACTGAAAACACAGGAAAGTTAGACCATGACTACGAGGAGGGGCAGCCGGATGCTGCCAAAAAGCCTCCATCAGACCCTGAGTGAGAAAACGCGATAGAATTGCACATTTTTACAATTTTCTCAGGAAAAAAGCTTGACAAAGAATCACACAACTCCTGTGATGTGACAGATCCGGTCAGAGCTGCTGCAGGGGAGGTTAGAGAGTGTACAAGTTGAAATAGCTCTCTGGGCTGATTAAGAGCAGCTTCAACTTTGCCTGAGTAGAACCGACACTTAGCAGCCATGACAAAATTGTGAATCGCAGCCGTGGCCTGAAGCACAGATGCCCGGTCGGGCTGAGAGTAGGAGCATCTCCATTTCCGCTCAGCCTGCCGCTGCTTAAGGTGCATAGATTTTAAAGCATCATAAAACCATTGTTTGGATTGCCAGAAACGCTGACTAGACAGTCTAGCAGGGGCAAAAGAGTCCACGGTCTCTGAGAAAATGTGGCCCAGAGAGAACCAAGTCCACAACTGGCGGGGCTTGCCAGCCGGATGCCACAAAACTGAAATACGTCATTCAAATTAACAGACTTCCAACTACGCTTCAAGATTTTTGCCTCGGCATGGGCCTGAGGTGGAGAATCCATCATTAGGCAGAATGGAACTGCAAAATAATGAGACCAGGCCAGTGGAAGGGCTGGGAAGGCTAAGGCAGACCCAGGAGGGGAGAATATCAGATCGAGAGTGTTACCCAAGAAATGGGTAGGACCATCCACCTGCTGAGTTAAATAAAAGTCCTTCATGCCTGACAGAAACCCAAGTGTAGGTTGGTCATCTGCCAAATTAACTTTGAAATTAAAATTCCCTATTAAATTATTAAACATGAGACACAGCTCAGCCACCAAATTTAAAAAGGCCCCACAAAAAGGCCCCACAAATAAAGGAATCATGAGAAGGGGCTGGGGTGCGTAAACTGTTAAAACATAGTAGGACTGGGATGGTGTCACTGATAAGTGAACTAGCAAAGTTTCCATTTTAATCCCATGATCGCAGGGAATAACACACGCAGTCAGAGGTGACTTGTAGAGCAGCGCAACCAGGCCCACAGACGTCAGAGGGGCGATCAGTTCTTAAAATACTATAATTAGGTGAAAGTGCCTGCACAATAGCGGGACCACAATGGTCGTGCAGCCAGGTCTCTGTAAAACAGGCGATATCTGGGTCATAGTCCTCCAGTAGATCATGGCATGGCAATGCATGTGCCACTAATGACTGCATGTTCAGTAGAAGGCACTTTAGATTCCCTAGATGGTCACCGTACCAATCGTGGCATGCCATTTATTACTAAAAATCAAGGGTAAACAATCATCATACAGGGATATTCCCAATTTAATGTTTGAGGATACCCTCCAACTGAATTCAGAATTGAAGAATTTCAATGATTAAAAATGTGGAAGAAGGTACAATAAAGGATTGAAGTACCCTTTTTTCAATCCGTTTTGCCAGTTTCCTAGAGATGCATTGGCTTTTGGGGCTTGCCATTGTTGTCTTTTTTTTTTTACTACGACTAAAGTATTAAATCTAATTTCCTCACAAAAACAGTTAATGCTTTGTAACATGAACAGTGATTGAGGAGAGATGAATTGACTTAGTTTTATGCTTTCCCTTTTAGATAGGCGGCACAACCACCTCAGTCTTAAGTCAGCTGACATCACACAGGGAGAGTTGAGAACTTCTCTAAAAGGAAACAAGTTAGTGACTATAAACACCTTTTTTCACTCAACATAACAAAGAAGATTTACATATATGTGTTAAATTAATCTAGAAGGCCCAGCGAATTCAGGAACTTCTACAGTGGTCCCTGAGTGAATCGGAGTACAGGGGTGAGTAAACATGCTTGTATTGTCCCCCCGTCACCAAAGGTTTGAATAGGTTTAATGTCCTAGCCCCATCTCTCCCTTGCTTAGCTTTGAACTATTGTGTTTTGGCGTGGTAACCTCCCATGCATATTCTCGAAGGCGGGTGGATTGGCATAGGGTCTTTTAAAGAATGTCCTCTTGTTTGTCCTAAACTTTGGAACTCTAAATACTTGTTGGCTCCAGCCAACACCTTTTCCATCTTCCTAAAGAGACTCATAACATCTTGAAAATACATATTGGGACCTGTGACTCTAATGGCACTAAGCCCTGTGACTCTAATGGCACTAAACCCCTGCTTTTCTAGGTAGGGAAGGACTTCTTAAAGATAGAACCTTAATTATAAGGTTTTGTATGGCCTTTGCCAATGTCTTTATTAGTAAACGATTCATTCTAAAAGTATTGATTACTTACTAGGTTGTGATTTCTTTATTCACTTGCTTTGCTACAGTTAAAATAAATTGAAAAGTGATTCCAACTGTATTTAAAAGTGAAGCGTTAGCGCTCTTTTTAAAAAAAACTTTATTTATAGCTGAGAGGTGCAACACATGTATATGACAGTTCAACTTTTTAGCATATGGGTACATGATCTTGTAGCAGGGGTACAAGTATACACAACAGAGATAATTAAACAGAAGTATCGAGCCATCATGGTGAATCCATAGTATCCGATTCTTGGGAGTCTCTAAGGTAGGTACGTAGCGGGGCCCAAATGTCTTTTAGTCTTCATGCTGCTGAAACACTTAACAAAACTTTCTTCACACTCCTGCACATATATGAGGTCTCGTAACCAGGTCTGCTGGGTAGGAGCTGCTCCAGTCTTCCAGGCCTTAAGTATGTTCCTCTTGGCTACTGCTCCGGCAATGGCAAAGAATCTGCGTGTTTTTGTGAGGCATTACCCATGTCACCTAGCAAGTATTAATTAATAGAGCACAGAGAGGTGGATGTGTACATATTAGTAGTGAGTAGTGTTTCAGATTTAGTGTCACTTACCTTTAGCTTTTTATTGCTAAGAGTTGTCAGAGACCTAAATAAATATTCTACATTCTGCCTAACTTGTATAATTAAGAGTTCCTCAGTGTTTAACAGAATCCTTCACCACTGTCACACCTTCCCAAGTAAGCCTTGCTGCTCATCCACACTACCCTGATAGTGTCTGGATAGACATTGAAGTTTGTTGCTGTTCATCAGAATAGCATGGCCTCTCAGAATCTGTCCGTAGAAAATGTATCTAAACACTAGTCTAATTTCGAACCGCCACCCCTAACCCAGTCGTCCCTTACACCAGGTTAGTAAGTACAGAAAAGTGACCCCATGGTCTAATACTGTATTATTCTAGTAGTGAGGACCCAACGGTGGCATGCCGCATCTCACTACACTCCCACAGGGACTTTCTAACTCTCTCTACACCATCAAATTGGCTAGTATTCTAATGGGAGTTGGGATGGTGCCATACAATTACACTGTTTGGCTCAGACCTTTACAAACACGCAAACACACTCACCTCTTCTTTTCCACTCTTATCCTTATGCTTATATCCCTCTGATTCACTCCTCCCAAAAGATTCTAACCCTCTGATGTATCTCCTCCACCCTTTGATGTTATTTCTCCCTCTACTACTACTACTGCTCCCTCCTCCGCGCTACTTGCTACTCAGTCACGCTCTTTTCACCCAGTAGTCATTCATTTCTTAAACACTTCTTACACTACTCACACACCCTACTCACACACACACTGCAGTACCACTTCCACACACTAGCAAATACCTCACCTGTTCCACAATTCACCGCCACTTGCTGGTCTATTGGTCATCCTCCACCTCTGACCTCACCCGAATCACTAACACTTCCTGTTCCCAGTTTTACACCCTTCCCGAGAAGACATGAGTTCCTGTTCATGGGGATTCAGTCCTACCCGATCCCACGAGAAGTGGTTTGTGCAAAGGTGGTTAAGGCTCCCCCTTAGGTCCTCAACCTCATTCTAAGTCCACTAAGGATAAGCACAAATTAAAGTGATAAGGAGGGGGGAGGAAAAGGGAACCAGCCATTAAAACACAGTTAAATATCTAGTGCCTGCAAAAAAGCAGTACATTGTCTTAAAGGACATAGCACACTCCTTATCATCTAGGAGGTTCAATTTTTGGTGTTAGGACACAACATAGAGACTATGGGTGAGGAGAAGGGAATACGGCATTAAAACATATATAACATACTCACACAAGATTCCTAGAGTCACCATTAACCTAAGTCACAGCACTTCAAGACCTCTGACAAAGTATTTGAAAATTACAAATGCATAGAACTCAGTTAATATGGTTTCAGCGGGGTAAAACAATTCTAAAACACAGCCAGAGGGCACCAAAAGATGATACATTTTTGCAAGAATTATGAAGCAAACACAATTTACAGAAAAATTGTTGGTATCACCATAAATAGCTACATAATTAATATGCATTCACAGAAGTGGTGCGCAGGACTGTAACAATACATTAAAAATCAAATCTAATAGGCGTTGGCCCAGACCCATTGCGGCTGAACCTGCTGGCCAGCACCTGAAGTAAGGCTGCATCAGATCCAGAATCGTTTGATCCGCAGTGAGGGGGAATCGGAGGAGGTAGGTGCTCAGAATTGGCTGTGGAGCAAGGGCGGCCAGTGCCCCAGCCCCCCCAATCAGGGCATATTGAAGTTAAAGAAAGCTCTGCAGCAGCCCCTATATACAGAGGCCAAGTGACCTGCAAACCATTACCGAGTCTGGACTGGAAGTGATTGGAGGCACATCAGATTGGCGTAGTTGTGCTGCTCCTTTATCATATTGTGCACAAACTGGGGAGATCTGGTGATCAGTGGTGTGGTTCCAGTCTGGAGGGGTGGTCCTGTGGATGCTGGTTGGAGGGAATGAGGGCCCACAGAGATAGGTGGGGCTGATTGGACCCAGGGAAGTGGTGTCACACACGGTGTAAGCTTGGATGGGCCCACTTTGCATCGGGAACGGCAAAGGATTGGCCGGGCCCTCCCAGAGGGATTGAAGCTACTGCCTGACTGAGATGTCTAGGAGCGGGATACTGGCGGTACATCTGCTGCGGGAGGTAGGCTTGCACGCCTGAGGTGGTCCTGGGCAGTGAATAACTCTGCCAGCTAGGCTTGAGGAGAGCATTTGTTTCCTGCAGCAGTTTCGGAGGCCAGCGGGAATGGAAGGTGTGCACAATGAAAGGCCATCACAGGTCGTGGCAGGCAGTGCCACGCAAGCCCCATCTACAAAGGAAGACATTAAAGACATCCAGCAGGAGATCCGTGCACTATGAGGGGAATTACCGGGTTCAGTATGGGACCTCAGAGGCAGGGTTGAGGTTCTGGAGAAAAAATTTGAAGGTATTGAGAACCACCATCTCAGTGCATGCTGTCGGACCTTGAGACCAGTGATGAGGACTATAATCTGAAAATGGACAACCTCGAAAATGGAGAATGCAGGAATAACCATCATGTTTTTAGGATCAAGGAACAGAAGGGGGAGTCGACAAGCGTTGCGGTGAAGAGGATCAAGGCATGAGTCAGCGCCATGTACTCTGATGTAGGTCGATATTGAGCGAGCCCACCGTGGTGTCTTGGCCTGGGGTAGATGCCCGAAAGACTGGTTGTGAAGTTCTTGAGGTACACTGAAAAGGCTGCAGTCTTGGAAAAGGCTACGCAATATACAGTACGAAGGAGACACCATACAAATTTATCAGGACCTTTTGAATTTCACCTTGGTGAGGCGCAGGGACTGGCGACCCCTTACAGCTTGGCTGTCAGAAAGGGGTATACGCTATAGGTGGACATTTCCATTCGCCCTGGTGTTTGAGATCAAGGAAGTTGACTATCGCATAACTAGGGGTACAGAAGCAGAACAGGTCCTTTGGCATCTTTCGGAGGGTGAAAATAATGGGGATGGGGGGCCCCGTAGTAGCAGCGGGATCGGCTGTGGGCAAAGATGCAGCGTGGGGTCTGATCCATCGCAAACAGATCACCAGGGGCCAGACATTTGGTATGACGTCCACTCATCGACATACATTTTTTCAATGGGTCTGATGCTGATTTTTCTCTCGTGAAAAAAACCCATTGAAAAAATAAGGGGCTGCTGGGAAGTGTATGTAAGGGGCTGGGGGGTGTCGACAATAGTGTTAGATTAATAGGGGTGGAGGGTGAGTGGCGGGGGAATCCCCCCAAAAGAAAAACAATTTGGATGGGTGTTTGAGAAAACATTTTTGCCCAAAAAAATGCATGTCGATATATGAACATAGAACTGAAAATGTCAGAGGCTCAACACTCCCTCGCCTGTAAAGTGAAGCAATGGGGACTGACTCTTCGACGAGTGTGCATTATCGTCTCCCAAGCAGTTTAATGTCATGCAGTTCATTCTGGTTAAGTGTTTATATGCGCTGTGGGAGACAGGGGTGCGGGTACGTCTTCCCTTGGTGGCCCAGCTTTTGATGGGCATCTCAAGTGTCAGGGGGGATAGGAGGAAGGTAGTTTGGGGGTTTTGCTGGTGAGCAGGTCAAGCGGCTTTGGGAACAGATTGGAGATACGGGATCTGGCAAGTGTGTATGCCACAAAATGAGTATACAGAGGTGGTTGGTAGGTTGACAATGACAGGTAGAAATATGGGGGTGGGTGGGGTTGATGGGCAGATCGCCTGCTTGTTGGGACTCTAAAGGCTAAGGGCTTAAATTCCCTGACTAAGCATAAGTAATCGTCGTTGCAAGGGAATTTCAGAGATCTGGGTTGGATGTGATGATGTTGCCGGAAACTAGGATGTTGAGGGGTGAGGAGAGGCGTATTACCTCTGGGCTGATTGTGGGAACATTCTTGGCATCTGGGTAAGTGAAGAAGGGCAGAGTCTGATTCAGCTGCACAGGAGGTTAAAGCTGGATAATGTGCTTGTGTGGGGGGAGTGGAATGGGAGAGCGTTGATGGTGTAGGGCATGAGAGGTGGGGTTTTGTCATCCTTTGCAACAATATATTACCCCAATCAAGGGCAGAAAGCTTTCCTTGAGGAGACACTCGTCCATCTAATTTAGGGAAGCTGAGGGACCTGTCATACTGGGTGGGGACTTTAATATGTGGGAAGACGCCAAGCTGAATAGGACCACTACTGGGGTGGATGGAGACCAGATGGCAGGAGCAGGGGGGTGAGGGTCTCCGGGAATGTCTGGACACATATGGACTGCAGGATGTCTGGAGGCAGCTTCATCCGGTCTGCGGTTTACATTCTACTCTCCTCCCCACAGCACCTACACACGTATTGATTATATTTGCCTGGACAGAGTGGAAACTTGTCTCTTAGTGCCTATTAGCTGGTCAGACCATGATATGGTCTTTTTGGGATTTTCACGGGTGGGGCTGCAATATCGGTACTCGCTATAGGGATGCAATACCTCACTGTGGAAGGACGTGCGGTTTTGTGAAGAGCTGAAGGGCGCTATTAAGGAATATTTCGATATAAATGATACGGGCAATGTGAATTAGTGCATCGTTTGGGAAGTGGCTAAAGCTACCTGGCGGGGATCATTGATCAGCGAAGGTGCAAATAAGAAAGGGGAAAGGAACCTTCTTGAGACTAAATTGACGGGCGATATGTACTCCATGGAGCGGAAAATACAGGTTTGTGAGGAAGCTAGGGGGACGTTAATATAGGAAGCAAGGGGTAAAAGAGGAACTGAAATCCCTCAAGCTGGGCAAGGTGGTGCGACACCTTCAATTCTTGAGACGGAAGTACTATGAAAAGGGGGATAGGGCAGATGGGCTGTTGGCAGCCCACCTATGGGGGCAGAGGGCGGAAAGATGGGTTGATGGGATTGAAGGGGAGGATGGACAAATGGATGCGTCCTCTGAGGGGATAGCGGAATGCTTTGCCAAATTTTATGAAGGGCTCTATAGCTGCTGATGAGGCACAGATAGCTGCATATTTGGGGGGCATAACCCTCCCGGTGTTGGGTGAGGACGAGGCACTAGTGGTAGACGCACTTTTTAGTTTAGAGCAAGTCCTCCTTGCAATTCTGAGGATGCAGGCGGGGAAGGCGATGGGGTATGATGGTTTTACGACTTCTTTCCCCATACCTAGTTAAACTGTTGAACCATATCCTGGAGACTGGGAGGGCACCAAAGTCCTTTCAGGGGGCCCCCAATATCCATGATTCCTAAGGGTGGGAGGGATCCAAGGTCATGTGGGCCCCATCGACCCTGCTCAACTTGGACTCTCTTTTTCACTAGGGTGTTGGGCTCCATATTGAAGTATCTGCTGCCCCGTTTGGTGCATGTCGACCTAGTGGGCTGTATCAAGGGGAGACGGGGGCTGGCACCTTGCAGAAGACTTTACAT
Organism: Ambystoma mexicanum; assembly: GCF_040938575.1. Lineage (NCBI taxonomy): Eukaryota > Metazoa > Chordata > Amphibia > Caudata > Ambystomatidae > Ambystoma > Ambystoma mexicanum. The sequence continues at coordinate 213,821,008 of NC_090926.1, forward strand.
CTGATGGACAGGTCTAGAGGGAATGGGAGCAATCTAACACTCCTGGCCTTCGATGCAGAGCAGGCCTTTGATAGGTGTGATTGGGATTTCCTGTATGTGGTTTTGGGAAAATATGGGTTTGGAAGGAATATTCTGTCATGTGTTCGAGCGTTGGCGCTTAATGGAAGGTACTCCAGGGCGTTTTTGTTGCATAGAGAGATGAGACAGGGGTGTCTGCTCTTGCCTTTATTGTTAGCGTTATTGATGGAGCCATTGGGCGAGAGGCTAAAGACTACCCCTCAGGTGGAAAGCATTTGGGTGGGGGAACTCAGTGTTTAAGCTAAGGTTGTACGCTGATGACGCCTCTTACATGTGCTGAACTTGCATACTTTGGTCCCGACAGCACGGCAGGTGATATATCTATATGGAGAGTTTTCCGGGTTTAAAATGTATAGGTCCAAGTCTTTTTTGTTTCCGTTCGATGAGGACAGAGCTAGGGATATAGGGATACTTAAACAGCTAGGGATCGAGGTGAGGCTGGAGACGCTTTGTTACCTCTGGGTTGTCATCAACTGCAGGCTGAGTGATCTATGTGAAGCCAATTACCCACCTGTGCTTGGTACATTGTATGGTGATATGTCAAAATGGGAGAAGATTACGATATCATGGATGGGATGCCTCAATGTGCTATAAAATGTTACTTCCTCCCTAGGAGCTTGTCTCTTTTCCAGATGCTCCCTATATGAATACACAACATACTACTCAGTGAGGCAAAGGGGCTGTATGTTACGTTTTTTGTGGCAGTGGAAGAAGCCTTGTGTGGCTTTCGACATTCTGGTGCAGCCTAAGGAGAGAGGGGGAGTGGGGTTTTTGGACCTTGTTGCGCATTATAAGGTGTCACAGCTGAGGGCATTGGTTCCTCATTTGCTGGAGGACAAAGGTAGGCAGTGGGTGTTTCTGGAGAATCTTCACTTGAGACTTGCAACGGTGGATGGTCGGGCGGGGGGTATGGCTCTGGGTCCCTAGAGATAAAATACAGCGCAGGATTCAAAACATCCTATCTTAGGAGTTGTATGGAATATATGGCCCCAAGTGTAGGGATGCGGGGATCATGTTGTGGCCTTCAGCTATGAGCCATCTGTGGGTGCCGTGTATAAGGGAGGAGATTCTGAATTTGGCCAGGATTCAGGCTTGGCTTGAAGGCGGGTTGGTTAGAGTGGGACAATTGTGGCATGAGAGGAAATTCCTTTTGATTCAATAGCTGGAGGAGGCTTTGCATATAGGGAAACTGTCGATATGTTCCTAGTTGCAGATCAAAGGAGATCTTACTGTGGAAAAATGGAAACCACAGATACAGAGGGAGCTTACTCAGACGAAAATCATTTTGAATACAGACTTGGCAAAGAAGGGCTTGATTTCCATGCTGTATGCTGCTTTGAATTAGGCAACAGGGTGTGGAATGGAGAGTCTTCGGGCCAGATGGGAGAGCGATCTAGGTAAGGAAATTGATGCGGGGCTGTGGCATAAGATGTGTGGTAAACCCTTCAAGACATCAATATCCTGGCAGTGTAAGCTCCATGGTATCAACATACTTCATAAATGGCAGTATGATCCCGTCACCTTTCTAGAATGTCCATACTGTTGGCATGGATGTGGAGAGCGCGCCATATATTGGCACATGCGGTGGGCCTGTGATAATGTCCAGGCATATTTGACTGAGGTCTTGGGTTGAATAAAGGAGGTTGAGGGATTCCCTCATCCGTTGGACTCCATGTTGATTTTATTTGGCCTTGAGGAGATGAAAGGGGAATACAGGGGCCTACCACATATGGCACATTTTTTATTGTTGGTGGGCAGAGCCTGCCTGGCTAGCCAGTGGAAGAGGGAAACGTTGCTGGGCCAGAGTGAATGGTCGTCAAAGGCCAAGGATACTTACTTGATGGAAAAGATTACGGCAGCACTTCATGGTGGAAATGGGGTGGCTGGGGTTCCTCAATAAATGCATGGGGTTGAGATGGATTTCTCCGGAGGTGCAGGCCCGTGGTCTGAGAGCTAGCATGGGGTAATGTTCTGCTCTCACCTCTATTGATCTCCCTGGATTCGAGGGGTAAGTTTCTGTGTGAAATGGAGACTAGTGTTCTGAAAACTCTTGTGCTTTTTATATATGCCGTGTCTGCTCCACTGTGGACGCGGATAGGGGAGTGGCTGCATGGTGGGGAGTAGGATGAAGGGAAATTATATGATCTGATATACTGCTGATTTGATGTAGTTCTGTGCTTTTCCTTCGCTATGTTTAAAATCAATAAAGCTTGGAATAAAAAAACAAAATAAAACAATCAAACCTAAGCGCTAAACTACTAGTTATTGAGCTTAAATTCCCTGGACCAAAACTGGAGGCAGGTAAAACAAAGAGGAAAGGCAAATGCCCCCAAAGTGACTTTAGAATAGCTTCAGGGGAATGGAATGTTCCCAATGGGAGAAAGTTATTAAGCAACCCATGTGAATGAGGAAAGGGCAGGTACGTACCAGCTGCATCCTACAGGTGCGGATGTGGCTGCACACGACCCTCCAGGAAGGACCATAGAAGAAATCATTGAAGAGATCCAGAGGTTGGTTCACGAACCAGAACATGCAGCACACCAGGAAAAGTCCCACTGAAAATCAATGGAGAACTGCGGTTGAGACTCTTACGAATAATCTCAAACCCGGAACATAGGCGCCCCAAGGGTCTCAACTATTCTAGCACCCCAGGGCTCAGAGATAAGTACTGTTGGTTCTTGCTTCCCGACAAACCTTTCCTAAAGGACTAAAGAACACAGTGAGTGAAAGGTTTCTTTTCTAGGAGTGGTCCCTGCTTCCCTCTCTCCATTTCCTGTTCTGCTGCTTGGACGAAGCATCTCTGCTGACCTTCTTAAGGAGATTTGTCTGCTGATTCTGAAGTTTAAAGCCCTTACTTGCCCATATTGGCTATGTACAGTGGCTTGGGCATATCCAGATTTGGGCTTTTCACATATGTAGGTCCAGTTCGGGCTTCCTGAAATTTCCTGTTGCCGCCCCACATCTTCCGAGTCAAGCCCTCAACACTGCAATCAGTTGTCTGGGCCTTTTACAGCTATGATCTTTTACTCAACTGTCCAAAAGGTTGGGAAGGGAGGGAGGATGCGGGGGACGGGGGGTTACGGCCTAAACACCCCACCACATTTTTAGCTTATGACGTCTGAGGTGGCCTCCAGCCACTGACCCCCTCCCTAAGAGTTTTCTGCTGTGCTGCCTTACTCTTTTGTCCACCGAGCCAAAAGGAACAGTCTTTGTAGGTTCCCACGTCTTCCTTTAATCTTCTTTGCTGGGGTTTTCACTTCAGGCTTGAAGGTTGACTGTGTAAGAAGGCCCTTTGTTCCTTGCCTTGGTCTGGGATGTTGATAACTCAGGGTGCAAGCCACTGGGTACTGAATCCTGGAAACCTTTTACTATGCCTGCATAGTTATGTGTTTCTGGAGTCGCTTTCAAAGAAACCACACACATGAATACATCTCTTGGTCCTACGGCGGGTGATCAATCAAGTTACTAAAACTCAAGTCTAGGTGTTGAGTCTTTGGCGGCGTCTCTCTACTGAATATCCAATAGAATTCTATTGGTGATGATCCTGCTATGCTACATCTTCCTATGGGGCTTCTGGTTTGTCCATCAACCTCTGGACCTATTCGTTATGGTCTCTTCTGGTGCTAGCCTTCCCTGGTATGGTTTGCCGCACAATCCACATCTCTGAGGTAGAACTAACTTACCTCCACTAAAGCAGATAGCCCATTGACGTCCCTCCGATTGTTGCCTACAGAACTTTTCAAACTGCTCTAAACTTACCAATACTAACTACCTAAGCCTAGACATTTGTCCTGTACTTACGAGTGGCTCAGTGAGCTCGGAACAAGAATAATAATGTTGGTACTTACCTGTGATTACTAATACACTGTTGAAGTCATGCTCAGCCTATTTCAGATGGTGAATGTATTTGATCATAGCCAGTTTTGATGACACTAAATATTTCTCCATGAAAACTGTTGCTAGGGTAACTGCTGATAAAATGTCTTTTTTAATTTGTGGAAGCCTTTGGCTATGGTTTGAAAATGCTCCGTACCCTCTAGGGCAATGATCATCATGTGTGCATTTGTATTATTTATAGCACCATGCCCTATGGGGTTCAAATTAATGTGGAGTGTTGGTGTAGGCCTATGGGATACTTTCATGCTGGTTAAAGCATCTACTTCCATTTTTCATCATATCTCCACTCAACGGTGTTAGGTGCTGACCACCTAGTCTACAGCCTCCCACATATACCAGGGGTGGGTTGTGTCTTTAGCACACTGTACTGAATTGTGCTGGCTGATAAGGAGCTTTATTGGCTTATTAGACTTTGTGGTTCTCTTGTTCTCCTCACCCTCTGTTAAATTATTTTCAGTGCCTACCTGAGATAGTGGACCCACATCTAGACAGTGAGTACGGAGTGTGAATTAAAGTATTTTTTCAGTGTATCAGTGTAGTGTATTTTCTAGGGATGTCTGTATATTGACTACCTTTGTGTGAACCTGCTTCCCGTACCTGAGAGTTAAGACTCAATCTTGTCCACATTAACTACCTTTAAGAAAGGTATATTTATTTATTTTATTCTTCATTTATAACTCGCTTAATACCAGCGAGTCATTTCCAAGCGAGGGATCGGGATTGGAACCTGTATTGCGCCGCTTTGTCTTGCTTCCAAGACACACATTTTGTCCCTGAGCTATCCTTCCTCCCTGGTGCCTGGCTTCCCTTTCTTGTCAGGTGTATTTAGCCCCCATTATGGTCAGTGGTTTTAATTCCCTAAACAGAGGGTGATACAAAAACTGCTTTAAATGGCGAGGAAGGTTCTGGTATGATGGTGGAACACTGCTGAGCAGGAACTGGCGGCTCGGAGGACAAGGAGAGAGTGCCTAGCACAGAAGACATTCCCACAAAGAAGATTAATGTGGAGGAGACCCAAGACAGTGCTAAAGAGCAGATGAGGCTGGGTGTTGGGAGTCTCAAATTGTTCCTGGCAGTGGCAGTTTCTAGATCCAAGGCAGGACGCCCTCAGCAGCAAAACGGCCCAGAGACCATTCCAGCACAGAAGGCCTAGCCCAGTAGACAAGAGAAATCATTAGAAGGACAGAGGCGGCCCTGATATGACGTCCAGAAACAGAACACCCAAACCGGAAAAATGAGCTCAAGACGACTCGCCATTCAGCCAGTAAGGCCAAGTGTGGTCCATAAATTGTAGCAATGACAGGAAAAGGCAGGAGAGCATCTCGCAGTTAAGTAAATCTGCTGTTCTGAAAAAATCCAGCACATCAATCATATTTCGGGATTTAGGGACAAAGGACCAAGAGACCAGACCATCTGGTTGGTCCCTGATTAGACCACACAACGCAGCGATATGACCAGCACAGGGACACAGACTGACTTAAACCAGTCGAAACCAATAGTAGGACTGCCTTGCAGGCTGGGCAGAAAGGTAATTTTAGGGTTACCTCATGGTGGCCCTAAATAAAGCAAACCTCCTAACAAAATGGTCGAGAGCAGGACTTGAAAATATACATTGGTACCCAAATGTTTATCAAAAACTTTGAATCTTTGGTAATGGAAAAACTAAACAACAGCTGCCACTAGCCTACTCTCTAAACTCAAGGAAGGCTAAAACAGTCACCCTAGGACACACATCGGGTGCTTAAGAAGCACCTCCTGGACTGGGAGCCTTATTGGCGAGCCAGCGCCATATATGCCAAGATTTGCAATGGTAGGGGGTTTCATTAGAAGTCCCTGTGATCACCAAAAATAAGGGAATAGTTTCTTACCTGTAACTCCATTTCTCCAGCATTGGTATCTTTCATGGATTCACATGCTTAGAATATTCCCCGTCGTCAGGCTGGGAAACCCCCGGTACATTATATATAGACCCTTTCCCGTAGGAAAACTTTTTCGACGCTTATGCGTCCTATCCACCTTGTTTTGTATCATGCGTGCCCGCACCGTCAGGACGTCATGATATAAATACAGGCCCCGCCCCCGCGCTCCCTCAGATTTCGGCCCCCAAAGTAGTGGGGGAACCGGTTTGCATGTTTAGGGGGAGGCAGGTGGGCGCATGTGAATCCATGAAAGATACCAATGCTGGAGAAATGGAGTTACAGGTAAGAAACTATTCCCTTCTCCAGCATTGGATCTTTCATGGATTCACATGCTTTGAATAGATTACATAGCAGTACACCCCCAAGAGAGGAGGCGTGCATGCAAACCCATATACTTTCTTCGCAAGGCCCGTTCCCTATGATCATGTATACATTAGTAATCGTTAACATAGGAAGACGAACCACATACAGTCATAAATTCCACAGGATACCACCCCTAGTCGGGGCTTACCTTATTGGAATAGGTGTCGGAGCACCGCCTGTCCCACCTTGGTATCTTCGGCATGTTGCTGCGACAGGCAGTAATGGCGGGTAAAGGTGTGTGTAGCCGCCCAGGTAGCCGCCATGCAAATTTCCCCCAGAGGGACTCCGGCCCACAGTGCCGTCGACGATGCCGCTGCTCTAGTTGAATGAGCTCTTGGCCGTCGTAGAAGAGGCTTCCCTGCCCTGGAATGGCAGTACGAAATGGTAGATGACACCCATCTTGACAGTCCTTGCTTAGAAATGGCTTTTCCTCCAGCACCCAAACCATAGGCCACGAACAGTTGTCTTGTTTCTCTGAATGGTTGCGTACGATGAAGATAAAACTTGAGAGCCCTTTTTACATCCAATGTGTGTAACGTGCGCTCCGCTACCGAGCATGGCTCCGGAAAGAACGTAGGCAACACGATAGAGGAGTGTTTATGGAACACCGAAGGAGCTTTCGGTATGAACTGTGGGTTAGTGGCAAGGGCTACCTTGTTCTTGAAAAATCGTAAGTACGGTGGGTCTACCATTAGAGCCTGAACTTCCGAAATACGTCGGGCTGAAGTGATGGCCACCAGGAAGGCCAATTTCCACGACAAAAACTTTAGAGACGATGATGACATTGGCTCAAAAGGAGGCTTCATAAGAGACGTTAAGACCAGATTGAGGCTCCACTCTGGTGGAAATTTCTTCTCTGGAGGGAAACTCCGAAAGAGGCCTTTAAGGAAGTGCTTAATCAGGCGGTTGCTGAACAATGGTGTCGAATGCCGTCGACGAGTAAACCTGGAAATGGCGGCCAGGTGTACTTTTATTGACGATACCGATAGGCCCTTTTGAGCTAAGAACAGCAAGTATGGCAGGAGCTGTTCCGGCTTAATCGATTGCGGGGCCAACCCTGGTTGATCCTCACACCACTGACAGAAACTTCTCCATTTGTACTTGTATGAGGCGTTTGTGGAAGGCGCTCTTGCCGCTTGCAGGATACGCCGACAGTCCTCCGGAATCGTTAGCCGACCGAATTCGGCGAAGTCAGGAGCCAGGCCGTCAACTTGAGGCTGTCCGGGTCGTGATGCCAAACTACACCCTCCTGTCGAGACAGAAGGTCGGGGGTCTTCTGGAATCTCATCGGTTCCACCACAGCTAAGTGCAGCAGGTCTGAAAACCACACCTGTCTGGCCCAGTACGGGGCCACCAGAATTACTCGACATGGGTACCTGAGGATCCATTGCAACGTCCTCCGGACAAGGGGAAATGAAGGGAATGCGTACAGGAATGTGTTCGACCATGGGAAGGAGAACGCATCCCCCAGTGAGCCCTGCTGAGGCCATCTGCTTGCGTACTGATGGCATTTCCTGTTGTTCTTCGTCGCGAACAAATCTATGGAAGGATGTCCCCATTTCTTGAATACTTGCTGTAGTTGTTGGTCGTTCAGCACCCATTCGTGAACTTCGTTCATTTCTCTGCTGAGGGCATCGGCTTCCACATTTCTCACACCTGGTAGGTGGAACGCCAAGATTTGCATGTTGTGTTGTAGGGCCCAATGCCAGATTTTCTGTGCCTCCGTCGATAGGGACCTGGAACGTGTCCCTCCTCGTTTCCTCAAGTAGAACATCGTAGTGGTGTTGTCCGTCATGACACGCACCACCGAGTCCCTCAGTTGAGGAAGAAAAGATTTCAGAGCCCATCTCACTGCTCTCAGTTCTAGCAGGTTGATATGCAGGGAGGACTCCTGCAATGACCACTGGCCTTGTACCTGTAACGTATCCAGATGAGCTCCCCATCCGCTCAGCGATGCATCCGTCACCACCGTCTTCTGGAACTCCGGTTCCACCAGAGGCATTCCTTTCGTTAGATGAGTAGAAACTCTCCACCAACGGAGTGCTTGTACCAGTTGTTCGTCGATGATCAGTCTGTCGGACCAGCGACCTTGGCTCTGCGCCCAACGGTCCGCTAGAAATTCCTGGCAGGGCCTCATAAACAGACGGCAGTTGTTTATCAGCGGAATGCAGGATGACATGGTCCCTAGCAGGGACATGTATTTGCGCACCGACACCCTGGTACCGCATCTCCATTCCGATGCCTTGCTTTGTAGCTTCTGTATTCTTTCGCTGGATGGTTTTACCAGACTTGTGTGCGTATGAAACTCCGCTCCTAGGAAGACCAAGGTCCTCGAAGGCTCTACGGAGGACTTGCTGAAGTTTATCGCGAAGCCCAGTTCCTGTAAGAGGGACATCGTGGCCCCCAGACTTTTTCGTGTTTGTTCCCTGGACGAGCCTCTGACCAGCCAGTCGTCTAGATAGGGATAGACATGGTGACCGTCCTTCCTTAAATGGGCCGCTATGGGGGCCAAGCACTTGGTGAACGTCCTGGGGGAGGACTTGAGACCGAACGGGAGGACCTTGAACTGAAAATGCTTTCGCCCGACGACGAACCTTAAATATCTCCTGTGTCGTGGGCGTATTGGGATGTGAAAATAGGCGTCTTGAAGGTCTAGTGACGACAGATAATCCATGGGTTGCACCGACCTGATAACCTCCTGGAGCTTTAGCATTTTGAACTTTAGGCTCTTTAGCCATTTGTTGAGTACCCTCAGGCCGAGAATGGGCCTCCATTTTCCATTTGGCTTCTTGACAACTAAGAACCGGGAATAAACTCCGTGTCCTTCCTGTGCCACAGGAACTCTCTCTACCGCTCCTTTTCGTAACATAAGCGCCGCCTCTTGTCGTAGGATTCGAAGGTGGGGCTGGGTCGAAAATACAGGCGGAAGACGTGGAGGCTTGTCTTTGAATTGTAGCGCATGACCCATGCGAATCGTGTCTAGAACCCATCGATCTGTGGTGATGCATTTCCATTGGTCGAAGTGATGAGAGACTCGTCCCCCCAGGACGTTCCGGAGGCCGTCATTGGTTGCTGGTTTGCTTGTTCTTCGTCGACGAGGGACCCGAGCCTCGCCGCCTGGAAGCTTGATAGTCTCTGCCTCTACGTGCCGATTGGGACGCTCGTCTGAACCCTTGTGAAGAGTACGAGGGCCTGTTAAATCCCCGGTCCCTCGAGGCTCCGAAGCGGGAGTTTCCAGAAGCACCCCTAAAGGGGCGAAAAGAGCGAAAGTTTCTACCCGTTTGGAGGGCGCCGAGGGACCTAGCGGTATCCGTGTCTTCCTTCATCCCCTTCAACGCTTCGTCAACCTTTTCGCCAAACAGGTGTTCCCCTTCACATGGCATGTCAAGGACTTTGTACTGGACTTCAGGACGGAAAGTAGTACATTTGAGCCACGCTTGTCGACGAAGGACTACGCCATGGTTGATTTGTTTGAATCCAGACTCTGCTAGGTCAACTGCAATATTAATTGCGTGGTTCGAGGCCTCTTCGCCCTCCCGCAACAGTAACATGGCTGCTTTCCGGTGTTCGTCTGGCAGGTGTTCTAGGATAGGGGCTAGTTTGTGCCACATTTCTCTATCGTATCGTGATACGATCGCTAAGGAATTGGCTGCTCTTACCGTCGTCGCACCGACCGAGAGCACCTTTTTTCCAAAGGCGTCTTGCCTCCTAGCCTCGCTTTCTGGTGGAGTTGAACATTTTTGCTGTACCCTGGCCTTCCTAGCCGCTGCCGCCGACACCACCGAGTCAGACAGAGGTTGTGATGTTAGACATTTTGGAGTGGACTCCGGAGCTTTAAACTTTTTCTCAATCCGCCCCTTTATAGCTGGCTCCGAGAACGGATGGCGCATCGTCTTGAGACCTTCCTGCCACACGTGGTCCAGAATTGGGATGGCAAATACCGATTTCCTCCTTTGACCCATATGGTCAAAAAGGAAACAGTCTTTCTTCTGCTCCTCAGGAATCAAGCCGAACTCAGAACAAGCTTTTCCCATCATTGCATGGAAGGCTCCCACATCATCCGGAGGAAATGGCTGTGACTGGCTCCTCGTAGACTCTACCTCTACATCCGAATTCCATGTTGGGTCCCTCGAAGGTGACAGGGAGATGTCTGACCCTGAGTCACCCAGTATAGCATCGGACTCCGACAACTCACCCTCCTCCTGCGCTCGAGGACGATCTTTTACTGCCTGAGAAGTCGATGGGTTTTTAGTCGTCGAGCGAGCCGCACAAGTTTGCTCGTCGACAGGAGGTACAGAAAAAGGTGATGACGAAGTCCCAGGTTGAGGGATCTGCGTATCCAGCCGCTGCAGGAGCTTCTGAAGAGTATTAAGCACATCCAGAGACAAAACTGCCTGGGGGTTCAATAACGTTGATGATATAGGTACCATACCCCCACTCGCACTCGTCGTCGCCGCCGACGTGGAAGGCCGTAAGCCTAAATCCGATGGCTGCAGAACCGTGCCACCTTCTCCTTCCACCGAGCAGGCCGTGTCTGGCTGCAGTAAGACCTCAGGGGGGATCGGGTCATAGACCTCTGGCAGCCAAGCCATAGACTGAGTCTCCGTCGACGAAGGAATCCCAACCGCTGCTGCCTGAACGGTAATAGGCATCGTCAATGACACCGAGGTCGACGAGCAAGTTGTCGTCGTCGAGCCCTTAGACTTCGTCGCCGATTTCGATGCCGACTTCCCGGCTGAAACATCTCGACTCACGGAAGACCTGGGACGGTCCCCTGAGGAGGATTTTGACAGCGCTCGCCTCTCCGTCTTAGATGAGGAGGAGGGCTTTTTATGTGATGAGGAGGACCCAGCATGCTTCCCCTTATGCTTGTCCTCATCGCGGTTTTCTGCTGGCCGTACCTTTTTCGATGGAGGTTCCGACTTGCTCCTGGAGGCCGTGGAGCCAACTTCCGAAGCCGGGTAGGCACCCGCTCCGTCATTAAGCCAGTCGACCAGCCTTCTTTTACGGTCCTTAAGGGTTTTTTGGGAGAAACCCTGGCATATCTCACATGTATCCGCCGTGTGGTGCGGGTGGAGACAGTAGATACAATCCATGTGGGCATCTCCTTCATAAACTTTTTTGAGGCCACATGTCGCACAAGGGCGAAATCACGCTTTTCCAGACATTCTCCAGAATTTGAACGTCGCCGAAGCGAAACAGAAAAAACAACCTAGTTTCCACTAGCAGTAATCACGAGGATCCCACTACTTTGAAAGACGGTTGAAATCTGAGGGAGCGCGGGGGCGGGGCCTGTATTTATATCATGACGTCCTGACGGTGCGGGCACGCATGATACAAAACAAGGTGGATAGGACGCATAAGCGTCGAAAAAGTTTTCCTACGGGAAAGGGTCTATATATAATGTACCGGGGATTCCCAGCCTGACGACGGGGAATATTCTAAGGATGTGAATCCATGAAAGATCCAATGCTGGAGAAGTCACAGATCCAGAAATAAAAATAGGGAAAAAACAAAAATGTTAAGGGGCCCCAAAAAGTGTCCCTCAAGTTCTTCAAATTGAAGTTCAGTCTTTAATATTGAGCTTCCAGGGTGGACATTGATATAACAGAGCCCATGTGGAATAAACTTATCCAGTTCATAGTTTATTATTATTATTATTTAGCATTTATATAGCGCTACGAACCCTCAGGTATCTGAGCGCTGCTTATTATTACCCATGGTGTGTGGTGCTCATTTATCGACCTCGGAAGGATGAAAGGCTGAGATTGGCCCTGCGTCAGCAGGCTCTGCACAGATGTCAAAGCTAGCGCCCTAAATTAAGTACCCTTTTTCTCTTTCCTTCGTCCAATTGTCCTATTAACAGCTTTTCGTAATGGTTTACCAAAAAGAATAATGTAAGGTTGCAGAAGGAGGAGGATGACACAAAGGTGGCATGTTTGGGGCTAAAGACATATTGAATAGGAATGAAAAATAAAACCCAACTATCTCTATTGCTAGGAGGTGTTTCCCTGCCTCAACCAAAGAGATAAGGTGACTGTCAGGATGTCTTGTCAACTCAAAAGTGTGCAGAGTCCTGTGTCAAGCAAAACCTTACTTTTGTCCATTACTCTAGAAACTAAAGAATAAGGCAGTACTGTTCTTGTACCAAGAGAATAGCTCCCTTCCCCTGGGGTAAGGGTTCCTGCTTTATTCAAACAATTGCCAGATCTTAGAACAGTTTTTTGTCTCCACACGTTGTCAGGGGAAATGACTCCCTTCCCCTGATGCTGAGGTTGCAAATAATACTTTTGTCTTCTGGATGGGCCAAGAGAATGTCTCTGTTCTCCTGTTGCCGGGTTTTGCATAGTCTGGGGAATGACTCCTTTCCCCAGGCTTTTGGCCCCTTATTCTCCTGGAAACCCAGACCGGAAGGACTCCCTTCTCCTGGTATCTTTTTATCAGTTCTTTACAACCAGGGTGGAATGACTCCTTTTCCCTGGTCTTCTTTCCCTTTGGCTTCACAACTACAATACCCAATTTTAAGTGTTAGGAGGATCCACAACCCTGGCATTGCTTTTTCTTTGATTGGTCTCCCTTGGTTCACAACCTTGCCAAGCACTGTGATGAGGAAGATGACTCATATCACTTTCTTACTTTGGGTCCCAGACCCTGTTTCTCTTCTTCTTTGAATTGGTCCACTTGGTTCAGTGCCCTGCCAAGTACTGTCATGAGGAAAAGGACTCGTACTTTGTTTAGGTCCCTGACCCTCATTTGGCTGTGAGTGGGCTTATCTCCGCCACTCTCGTGAGAGACTCACCCTCTCAAGTTCTCTTTACCTTCCCCAATGGTAAACGGGATTCATTCCACCACTCCAAAGAGAAGGTTTGTAGGGTTTCTGCCCCGGTCATGCCACCCAAGCGTTATGATTGCAAAAGTGCCTAGGGACATATCTGCGCTCTCTATGGTACCATTTGCCACTAAAATGCAGGAAAATGCAAACATAATGGGCCTGAAAATTGGCGCCAGCCTCTACAAAGCAACCATGTACGCGGATGACATCCCACTTACCTTAACTCGGGTAGACTGCTCGATGGACGCCGCCTGGCAAGAAATCGAGGCATTTGGTAAAGCATCAGGTTTCAGGGTCATTTACTCTAAATCAGTGGCCTTAGCCATTAACATAGGACAAAAGCACAGAGCGGCACTCGCAATTAAACACCCCGTTCCCTGGGTTAAATCTCATCACCTACCTGGGGGTGCAAATCCCAAACAAAATAGAGCAAACATACTGATCGAACTTCCCACAGCTATTTAGAGAAATGTACAAAGACCTAGAGCGCTGGCACAAACAAGCAGTATCTTGGTTAGGGAGAATAACAGCCATAAAAATGAACATAGTCCCAAGATTAATATACCATTGCTAGCCCTCCCAGTCCTAATTGCGGAGAGGGATCTCCAAAAGCTGTAAAACAACATTGAAATTTGTATCGGGGTAGGACAAAACCACGAATAGCCAAACGGATTATGCTCTAAGGCAAAAACATGGGCAGACTGGGGGTTCCAGATGTATCAAGACACTCTCGGGCAGCAAAACTCTCACACGCCTTTGCGTGGCATACAACCACCAATCCACCCCGCTGGAAACAACTAGAGGAAGCCTGGAGCCCAGTCCCACTTGCAACCCTCCCACACACCACAGTACCACGAAGCACCGTAAATTCAGGCCCACTAACATCTACCAAAAACACAATAGAAAGCTGGAGAAAGGCAGCCCGCAAGTGGGGATCCAGGGGTACCCTGGGCCCCCTATCCCAGGTTTGTAATAACCATGATTTCTCACCCGGCTCACCCCCACATGGATTTGAAAAGTGGAGGGAGGGGTGACTAACTCAAGTAACAGACTTCTTGGTCAGCTGGACCCCTCTAACATTCATAGAGTGTAAAACAAAATTCCGGGCCACGGAAACTGAAACATTCCAGTATGCGCAACGCAGGCACTGGATGTTACATAGCAACATGAGGACTAACAGGGGGAGGGACATAACTGCTCTGCAGCACACCCTAACACCACCAGCCCCCAAGGGGAAAGTCTCAACCCTATACAGGCTACTCAATAAATTTGACCCCAATAAAAAAGGAAACTATATGCTTAAATGGGAAAGAGATTTGGGACGAGGCCTAGAGTTGGAGGAATGGGCATATGGGCCCAACTGCACAAAAGTTCGAAATACGTCACAAACAAGGAGGTGGGGGTGTTGAAAGTGTGCTACAGGTGGTACGTAACTCCAGAATTATTAAATAAAAGTCATCCAGCGATACCACCTCAATAGTGGAGATGATGCCCAACTATCAGCTCACTGTTTCACTTACTCTGGTCCTGCCCAAAGTCAAACAGGTTCTGGCGAGAGGTGCTGGAGCAGATTCGACTAATCACAGGACTGACCATCTCATGGGATCCGGGGATAGTTTTTCTGGGGGACACAGGAGGAGGAGAAGGAGGAGGAGCTTTGCCGCTGACAGGGCACATATCGAACCTATGCACCCACCTGTTGACTGCAGCTAAAATCACTTTAGCATGCCTGTGGAAGCATCCTGACGGCCCAGCGCTGCCCAGGTGGTGGCCGAAATGTTGGGACACAGTAGTTCCCTAGAAAATAACCGCCATCCACACAGAAAACACAAATAAATTCCATAGTACATGAGCACCCTTCCTGGACTAGGTAGAGCAATTTCCGGGAATAACTCGCCAACCCCCCTGTAACCTGATGGCTCAAGTAACACAACTAGAAGGTCGATTCAAAGTCACGATCCGCCTAGAACTCAAGAAAATCTCAACAGCGCAAGGGACCCAGTAGAGACTTGGGAACAGCCCCTGTCTGCACCGCTCTACCAAATACCAAGATCCGCTGCAGCATAGAGCATTTAAGTAACCCTACCTTTGTGTCTTCTCCATCGGAATGAACGCTGACACTCCCCTATTGCGCCCATTATTTTTGTATGTTTTACAGCTATGTTATTGTAACCAATGTGCAAACACTCAAAATGTTTTTTAGAAGAAAAAAATGCCTAGGGACAACTGCATGTGCACTCTTGGTGAGCCACCATATGTCCCCCCCGCGACTCCCGTGCCACCCTTTACGTTGTCGGAGGTTTCGGTATGTCACCGGGGCTTCCTGGGATGGCAGGCATTTGGTTTGGCGTCTCTGGCATCTTGCTTTCCCTGCTGCTGTGCGATGGCATTCCCTGCTGCCATCTGCATTTCTTCCTCCTCTCGACAATGCTGTGCACAGGTCTGCTCCCACTGACCTTCCGATCCTCAGACGTGGCGGACTGCCAGCGCTCTCCTTTCGGATCACCGACGCGGGTTTGAATCCTGCGTGTTCGGTTTGCAGCGCACAAGCAAGTGTTTAGCCCATTGCCAATCTTTATACAATGTTGCCCGCAGTGTCTAGGGCCATTGTATAAGTCCTTTGTCTCTTTCATGGGTTTCATCTTCATTGCTCCGTGGGGCCCATTCTTCCAAGTACTTAGATTACATAGGTTCTGGTCGTTCTTCGTCTCAGTACTTTCAAGAAACTTGAAGTACTCTGCCTTATAACAGTATATAGGCTTACTGTCTACAAAGTGGTGAGCAGAGGAAGGAGGGGCTAGACTATGTGGGGGTGTAATGTTCTCCTAAGAGCTGTAACCTAAATTGTTGTCCTTATCCGCAGAGGGGTCCCTCCCCATTAGATCCTCCAGCATTATAGCACCCCTACAGGGGCCATCGGGTAGCAGACTCACCTCCCTGGGCTCATGGGAAACGGTTCCCCCTCTGGAAGAAGTGGAGACATCTAGTGACTTGTCCTAATAGTCTGAGCTGGAATAAGGAGGAGGCATGAGGACAGAGAGGCAGGGTAAACATGGGATCATATCAGGCTTCAATCAAACCGATTCATGTCCCAACAAAGCCTCAATACAGTAATTCTCATGAGGTACATATGGATGGGCTGTACAGACCTCCAAGAGTCAGTACAGGTTTTGGGATACTACAGATGTTAATTTCGCTCTGATGGAATGAGCAGAGATAGCAACAAGAGTAAAACCAATGAAAGAAAACATGTAGCCCTTTACGAGGCAATTGAGCAAGGTCAAGGGGCGATTTGAACTTCTGCCAAGATAAGGAGATGCAGTTGAGATCATTCCCTTGTACATGCCCCTTCTTGAACAGCCCTCTCCCAAAGCACTCCAAGGGGTCTACCAAGATCATATGCAGTACCATGGATGGATAAGCTGGCAGTCATGTGACCATTAACTATTTCTTCAACAGTGCTTCAAGATCAGGCAGTCAGGCGAAGGTTAACACCTGTTTGCATGTTAGTCTTTCATGCCATCCTCGCTCGCACAGGGTTATCATTACCACCCCTCACCAGGTACTCCACCTTTAGCAATAATTTGTACCCCGGGCGGCCACCATTCAGCACTTGCACACTCAACCACAGTTTACCACTGAACTACTGTTCTGAAATCCCCACCAGGTTCGTTTTACATTTTATTGATTGCTAATAGCATCATTTTCAATGGGCACCCTCTGTTTGCCTGTAAACGGTATTGGTGACTACATGATTGATTGTAATAATTATTGGTCGCCATTGGCAGGTTTGAGATTATTCTATTCGTCTCAATCTGCCAGATTAATTTACCCCCTGTCCCCCTTTTGTCACAACCATTCTTTTTGGGTGCAGTCACTATAATGTGCTTACTCATCACAACCACCTGTACCTTATAAACACCAACCAATTTCCACTTGTGTGTTTAAAAAAAAACTCCAAAAATTAAATTCTGCCCTAATTTTGTGAATCTCCAAAACAACGTTTCTGGCTTTTTCAGATTTTTTATTGTGTTCCCCTGTTGCTGCAACTCATACTGGTGTGCTTCTCTCTGGTAGTCTAAACTGGCTTGTGTTCTTTCATGCTTCCCAATGTACATCCTGTGTGAAAGTGCCTTTGCGTTTGGTGCTTTATAATAGGGCCAACCTATGTCTGGCACGCAAACCTTTGTGTGCTACCTGGATTGTAATTGGTGGGCTGGCTTAGCCAGCTCATGCGCAACTGTGCTCATCAGTGGGAGGCCCTGCCCATTGCTCAAATCGATTATTGAAACTCACCTGAAGAATGCTACTGACTATCTTGGTGTGGCCAGTCTGTCTTGGTCCTTTGTTCTCTGCATTCCTGCTCTGTGCTGGTGGAATCAGGGGCTGTGTTCTTACTTTACTTCTCCCAGCCATCCCTGCTGGACTGTCTGACCACCCTGACTGGAGCCCTCCTTGCTAGCTCATTAGTGCTGCTTGAAAATACTTCTGGCTTGGGTGCCTTAAGGTTCCCAAAAGCTATAATTTGCCTGGTATCAAAATGGCAGACCACTACATCGCCTCTGCTCTATCTCAGTACTCTTTGGGTGAACTTCGGCCATTACCTCCATCATGGGATCAATTTCCTGCTACCCAACTTGACCCTTGTGCTACATTGAGCTGACATGCAAGCCTTGCTGGGTCCTCATTAGCCGTAGTTCCGTTGGTGTGTTCTCCACCTTGTGGGTTATTCTTCCAGATGTCTTCTTCATTGGGATTGCCTTATTCGGGTTCATGACGTGTTGTGAGCTCAAAACACACTGACCGGAGCCCAAAGTCACCACAGCTAGAACTAATCCAGACAAGAAAACCCATCTGTGTACCTGTTACAGAGCTGTTTTTTGAAGCAGCCAGAGCAGAGTACTCGCCCCTGGGCACTTAGTATCCGATCCCATAGTTCTCGTCTTCCAAGGTCTCCTGGTTTCAGTTGCAGAGATGTTTCACTGTCCTCCTACCATGCAATCATGAACCTATGCTGACTCTGCAGCCAGCGCTCCCCAGCCACTAAGAACTGGAACTTTGGGCTGGAACTCTTCTTTGGGGGGTCTCTTACAAAGATGAGCCTGCTGGCTGCCTCTCCCTGCAGCACCTGAGGGTAAAAAGTAGAACTTACTTAACTTTTCCCCATTTCCACGACAGGCCTATTGGGTTTGCTTCAATGCTCCCCACAGAAGTCAGTTACTAGGACACCCCTTGGAGTCCTGGAGTTTAACAATTGGTTTTATATTAGTAAGTACATATTTTTGACATGGTGTCTATACAGCCTTAATTCTGGATGGGGGCTCAGTTTCGAAAATGGGTGCACCAGTATCATTCACTTCCTGAACATTATCTTCTAGTTCTTCATCTTCTGAGGAGTAAAACTCATCAAAACCCTGAACTTGCCATGTCTGAAGGCAGACTGTGGTGGGTGTGTATACAATTTTGTTTTCACTCAGTTTCAGTGCCAAGGCTAACAAAGTGCCCTTGTAAAGAGACTCAAAGAAAGGGGTTATAATCCTTACTTGTGTATACCCTTGTGATTGCTCTTCAACTGTGAAATGTAGTGGGCCTCTATCTAAAGTTTATATACGTTTTATTTGTTTCTATAGCACCTTACACCAAGATGCTTTACAAAAATCAATGCACTGCTACAATAAATTATATGACGACAATGTATAACGGGATACAACAGAGAAACAGAATAAAATAACCCCAGCATGAGAAATTAAATTATTTGATGGTATTTGGAACAATGGAAATGAAAGCCAGGCAATATAACAAAAAGGTTGCAAGACAAACCCCCAAACCACCCCCAGACAAAATAATGGATTACATTCTCCCACAGTTTCCTCATCATGATAGACTCCCAAAAACAGTACTGAATACACGCGGAGGAATGGTTTGACTAAGCAGCTCAGCAAGACTAACATACCAAAGTGGGCGTTTCAGCCCAGTGCCAATTCCAGAGTACAGTGTTTGGAAAATGTGTGTAGAGAAAACCAGGTTGTGGCCTGGCAGATTTCTCTAACTGGCACTTCCCTCTGCAAAGCAGAGGAAGCCACCACACTCCTGGTGGATTGAGCCTGTATGCCCGACGGCATTCTCATAGAATTTTGCGATTCAGAGCAGGATACAATCAAGATTGTCCGTTTTGTTACCACTAGCCTCAATCTGGACAGGGAGAACACAACAAACAGTTGATCTCCTCGCTGAAAAGGCGATATTCTCGCTATGTAAAAACTCAATGCCCTCTTGGGATCCGGTCTATGGCGTCTCTCCTGTTCTTTAGACTGATGAAGCAGTGGAAAGAAAACTGGTAACTCCACACTCTGCCAGATATGAAACTCCAATCCAAAGCCACATGTTGTAGAAACTTGGGCTGAAATTTAACAAAGTTACTCACCGTAGTGACTACCTTACTCATAGTCCATAGTCCCCTTTCCTCCATAACTTTGGGGCATTCCGTCCTGTGGGACGTGACTGGAGCCCTTTTTGTAAAAAAGTATCAAATTAAAAAATGTGTCCTCTTTTTACGTGGGGTACCGCACGTGGCCGTACCCCACCCACCTCCTCCCCACGCATCGCCCTCGAGTCCTTTTCTATTGCCAGCTCTGAGACCATTTAAGCAATAATAGAAGATACTTATTAGAGGGGATATGGAGGAAAGTGCTGGTGTATGGAGGAAAGCGGACTATGGAGTAGGAGTAAGGTAGTCACTACGGTGAGTAACTGTCATACTCTTACCTCCTGTCCCCTTTACTCCATACTATTGGGAGATTACCAAGCACTCCTTACAGGATAACGGGTCGATGGAACTACTTTACTGAAAGAGGTTTATGAGAAGATCAGCCCGAAGATCAGGTCTAAGCAGTAATGTTCCAGAAAAGCTGATGGTGAAGCCCACGTAGCTGCTTTGGCAATGGTTTCCCAAGGAACATTTTGGAAGGCAATGGCAGCTGCCTTGCCCCCCACAAGATGAGCATAAATTCCCTTCGGAGGCTGAAGGCCCTGAATGGTATACGCCTCAGAGATACAAGAAGCAATCCATCGGGAGATAGTTGCTTTTGAGGCCAGCGTTCCTTTCGCGTCACCGAAGGTCACCAAGTTTATGGCATAAAGCAGCAAGAACCACATTCAGATCCCAATTAGGATGCGGGTTACGCACAGGTGGATACAGATGCAATAGACCTGCAAAGTGCCTTTTAATGACAGGGTTTGTCAAAGAAAAAGAGCAAGCATCCGAAGACAGGTAAGCGGCAATTGCCGACAAATAAGTCCTGCAAGACAAGACATGCATGATACGCATATTATCCGTGGACAAATTGAATCTTTCTAAAGATTTGAACTCGGGCACCAGGTCGCCAAGCTAAATGATTGTGCGGAGCGGTGCCACATCTGCTGATCGCTCTGGTGAAGCAGGTTGGGAATCAGCAGAAGCCTGATCGGCGAGCAGACTGACAGATGCTGAAGCTCCGAAAACCAGAATCTGGCTGGCCACCACAGGGCTATGAACAGGAGAGTGCAATTCGACGTGTTCCTGAGCTTGCATAGCGCCCGGTGAATCAGAGGAAGAAGCGGGAAGGCGTAGACTCTTATACTGTGCCACGGAATCTCAAGAGCATCCCCCATGTAAGAGGCTCCGAGCCCGTTCCTGGAAGCAAAAAGAGGAAGTTTTCTGTTTGATGAGGTTGCATAGAGGTCCACTACTGGAGTGCCCCAATGGCGAAAGAGGTCGTAGAGGATCTCTGTGTTCAGCTCCCACTCGTAGCTGACCACCCCTCACCGACTGAGAGAATCTGCCATTACATTCAGCTGGCCCGGAATGTGTACCGCCAACAGCCAAACACTCTGCTGAATGGCCCATTCCCAAATCTGAATGGCTAGATCTACAAGGGGAGGTGACCTGGTAACCCACTGCTTGTTGACGTAAAACATGGATACCGCATTGTCCGTGCGGATACGGACCACTTTGTTCACAATACCTGGCTTGAAAGCTTTGAGCGCCATGAAAATCGCCAGAAGCTCCAGATAATTTATGTGAAATTGTCTGTCCTGCAGCGACCATAGGTCGAAAACCTGAAGATGACCCATCCACGCACCCCACCCGATAAGGGAGGGTCTGTCGTAATGGTCACCAGAGGGGAGGGCTCCTGAAAAGGCGCACCCACCGGCAGATTGCTGGAAGAAGACCACCATAGGAGATCTTTCATCATGTAGGGGGGAACCGGAACCATTTTGGTTTCCGGGTCCGCTGCCTGAAGCCAGGAGCTCTGAAGAGCCAACTGCGTAAGTCGCCCAAATCGCTCCACAGTTTCATATTTGCTGCCACCAGGGTGAGCTCTGCGTTAGCCTGATGCAATTGCAGCACCCCGAATTGGCAAAAATTTTCTTGCCCAAGGAATCAAGCAATTTGTCCACCTTGGACAAAACTTGAGCCGCAGCTGCAGAAGACGCAGAAGCCGCAGAAGCCGGCTTGTATTGCAGAGTGGCGGCCGCTACCACCGTCGAGGACGGGACCGGGCAGGACGCCAAGGCTACTTCCTCGGAGGTGTGAAGCCTGTAACAGGCGTCAATCGTTTTATTTACATGCAGCCCGGTGTGGGTTTTATGCCAGACCTTGCGGGCCTCAGCCAGGATGTCACTCTGAAGGAAAAGGACAGTGCGCTCCTGTGGAGACCAGGTTAGCGGCCCCGAAAGCACCACTTCCTGCGGAGCGGGTGCCTCAGGCACTGGTATGTCAAGGAGTGACATATCCAGTACCCGGTCCTGAAATGCTCATACAGAGTGGGGCTGGTCCTCACTGTCCTGATCTGCCAAAGGGTCATCTAGAGCATCCCGATCCCCTGACTGCGACGGCATCAGATTGACATCACGCTCTGCTGGAGTCTTGTCCACCAGTGACAAGGGATGCAGACGTGGAAGAGCCGGAGGAGGGCCGGGAGGCAGAGGAGGTGCTGCCGCCGGGGCGACAGGCCTAGTGACGTGAATTGTCGGGCAGGCAACGGAGTCTGAGGGCATATTTCCCTAAAGAGGCCCTTAAAGTACTCCCTCATGGGATCAGAGTTCATTAGACTATAAAATTTCCCAAAAAAGGCACTTAGGTGCTGGAGTGGGCAGAGGCCTCTCATGAGGAGCATAACCCCAGGAACGCAGTGAGGAGGGCTGCCAAGAGGGCACGCCACCAACCGGGTCTACATAGATCAATGGGGCAGATGTAGGAGGAAGCGATACTGAATGTGGTAGTGGCATCCGAGCACGCCAGTCATAGGAAGGGCAGAACGGATTCATTGTCGCGTGGAAACGTTGTCCACCGAAAAGAAGGTTCCCAGCACCTGCCGTCAATAGCGTGGGTGTGAGGGAAAAATCCAAAATGGCCACCGTAGAACATCTGAGGAGAACTGCGTCATGTGTAGATGGGGCAGTTGACTCCACAGATTGGTCAGGGAACTTTACAGAGATTTTAGCCTTGACACAAGGATCCTCAGCAGAGCCGGTACTATGGGGCCTTGTATGTTTACTGGACATCCAGTCCCCTGAATTGGCCTCCAAAGTAGGAACCTTGGCAATGCCGGTAACAGAGGAGTTATGGTCGACGGCCTCTCCCTGTGCCACCTCAACAGAACCGGTAACTCTGCGAGCGCGGGAAAGTTGAGGAATCCACCTCACAGACAAGACCTTAACAGGCCTCTCAGTTCTGTTGGTACACACCTTAGCCTCGTTAAGAGGAACCTCGAAACAGAGTCTGGTCTTAATAGCTCCCCGAAGAGGGGCCTCGAACCGTGGTTCGGTACAGAAAGCCTCAACGGAGGCCTCAGGGCGCACCCCGGTATCTGTGTGGGAAGCTCTTGATAAGGAGACCTTGGAGCAAACTCCGGTACCCAACGCCTCAGCGCGACTATGCTGGCTATTAGCACCTGATCGGTGAACCTTGGATCGTGATCCGGTAAAGGCAGGCCCCTCGCGGAAACCCTCCGAGAAAACCCCGGTACGCCTATTAGGCCTGCGAAGCACCGCAGGGAGAACACTGGTAGCAGAGCTTTTGAAGCCTCTCCTGGACCTGTAGGGCCCCTGGAAGGAGTCCCCCGGCCGGGGTGCCCTGAAAAGTAAGGAACTTACCGGGCGTCTCTTTCCATCGATGAAGAGTTGGA
Organism: Ambystoma mexicanum; assembly: GCF_040938575.1. NCBI lineage: Eukaryota > Metazoa > Chordata > Amphibia > Caudata > Ambystomatidae > Ambystoma > Ambystoma mexicanum. The sequence goes on from NC_090926.1 coordinate 213,844,266, forward strand.
AATGCAATGGAGGAATCTTCTGGAAGATCTCCTCCCACAGACGAAGACGACGTTGAAGTGCCCGGACCGAAAGGGAGTCACAGAAGAAACACGAGTCCCAACGGTGATTCGGTCCCAGACACTCCAAGCAGAGGGAATGGGGACCTGTGTAGCGAAGCGACGCTCGCAAGAGGAACAAGTGACAAATCCCAGACGCTCCGGCATAGACGGAGGACTACGCGACCGCAGAACCGGAGCAGGAGATAAGGACAATGGGAAGAAAAAGATCTTCCCAGTGATGCAAGCGCGTCCAGCCCTGACCACGCAGAGAAAAGGACTGAAAGGCGATGCGCTGGGTGGAGCTAAGGAGGGCGGGGTTACGGCCACGTGCGGTACCCCGCGTAAAAAGAGAAGGACACTTTTTCAATTGGATGCTTTTTTACAATAAGTGCTCTGGTCACATCCCACAAGACGGAATGTCCCAAAAGTTATGGAGGAAAGGGGATGGGACGTAGGAGTAATATAGAAATGTTCTCTTTGAAAAATCATAAGAATAGAGGGTTGCACAAGAGCACCTGAAGCTCACCGACACGCCGCACCAACATGATGGCCACCAAGAAGGCCGTCTTCAACATGAGGAGCCCGATAGATGTGGAGTGCAACGGCTCAAAAGGGAACCATAAAAAGGAAATTACTAATTTCAAACCCCAAGTAAGGACATCAAACGTTGTTGGAGGAAACATTTACAAAGCCCTTCTCAATAACTGGGCCACAACCAGAAAAGAGAAAAAGGAACCTTGATCCGGCAGCCTCTTGAACAGGGATGGGGCAGCCAGATAGCCTTTGACCGTGCCTATTTGTAGCCCTGATTCAGCCAGGTGTAGCAGAAATTCCATCATGGTAAAATTGGGGCATGACACAAGATCTACCCCCTCGGTCCTTACATCATGCTTCAAACTTCCTCCATATGCATGCATAAACAGACCTGGTGGAAGGCCTGCGTGCAACCAGCAACACTTCTAGGACCTCATTCAGATCCTCAATGCTCATACCTTAGCCTCTCAAGGGCCACAAGGGATCAGAGGTCTGGCCTCCTCAATCAGTTCGGGCGATTATCATCAGGAAGGCTCAGAACCTCCTCAACAAGCTAAAAACCCACCGAATGATTGAGATCATTGGCAATCCGTAGAGGATGTTGAAGACCCCTTCTACCAAGAATACTTCCCCCAACCCTTGCCCTCAAAACCCATTGAGGCTAGCCTAACTGCTCTCAACTCCAACAAGCTGATGTGCCATTGACATTCCACCTGGGATAAAAGGCTGCTCACCACTAAGTCCCTGCAGTGGGTGCCCCAATCATTCAGGGAAGTGTCTGTGACCACTTGGGCCTCTGGCCAAGGTGCCCACACTGGTTCCCCTGCCATCATGCCCTCCCTGTTGGGCCACAGCCCTCGATATTAGGAGGAGAATCGACGTTCCGCCCAAGTATTGTGATCATTGGCTCCTGAAAAGCCGGTGAAGGGAGAGCACCCAAAGTCTGTGCTCGGGTATCAAGAAAATGCAGGAAGCCATGAGGCCTAGAAGATCGAAGGAATGTGCTGGTAGCGTGCTGGTAGCCTGCTGGAGTTCTGGAACAGCGCAACCATCTGCCCAATGCTGGTGACCCACCTCCGGGAAGAAGGCCTACAACCAAGTGCGTTGGATTGACATGGGACTTCTGTAAGCGCAGGAATAAGGCCAGGCTTTGCAGCAGCAAGCAACTATCCTCAAGGTGACTCGAAACCTGCTCTGGGGACCCACCTCGGAGCAGCCAGACAGTACGGGAATACAAAGACACCAGATCTCTGGAGATGCGCCGCCAGCACTGCCATCAGCTTGGTAAATACCTTGGGTGCGAAGGTCAAGTCAAAAGGGAGCACTTTGAACTGATGAATTTCCCCATTGACGAAGCTCAGGAATGGCCTGTGCTTGCAGTGGATTGGCATGTGAAATTAGGCGTTCTGAAGATCCAAAGACACCAACGAGTCCTGGGATTGCAGAGCCTGAAGAATCTCTCTTAAGATCACCATCCCAAATGTTTCCTTCCTCATGACCTTGTTCAGGTCCCTGAGGTCCGGGATGGGATGAAGTCCTCCCCCTTAATGGGCACCAGGAAGTAGCGGGCATAGCAGCCATCTCTCTCCCAGGCTGGTACCTCCTCCACTGTGCCATTCATGATCAGGGCTTTAAATTCCTCCTGGAGCAGGTTCCAGCTGTCGAGGAAGAGGTGGTGGTCTGTTCAGGGGCAACCTCAGAAACGGTAGGCAGTATCCCACCAACAGGAGAACCCAAGTGTTAGAGGTAAGCACTTTCCACCTGCCGCATAATTGAGAGACTCTTCCTCCAATCAGAAAGCATTTGGAGAGGATGCAGGAGCCGCCAATGTCAAAGCTGTTGAAGATTGGCCCCTTGAGACCCCATTCTCTGCCGTTGTTTGGCCTGGGGCAACTGTGCTCTCCTCACAAAGAGGGTATAGTTTCTAAAACCTCTGCCGGCAATCAAAAAGGGTTGCTTGGCTGGCTGCTAAACTGCCAGAGACTTCACTGTGAACTTGGGAGTGCTTCAATCTTTTTAAGGACTTGTCAACCTTCGGTCCAAACCGGCGCTCGCCATCGAAGGTACTATCAAGGAGTTTGGCGTGCACATTTGGGAAGAAGCCTGATCATCAAAGGTATGACGCTCTCCGGAGCACCGTCTATATCCCCATCAACCTGCTGATGTTTTCCACGGCGTGGAGAACTGCCTGAAGAGCTTAGCATATCACATCTTTACCATTGTTCATTACATAAAAAACCTGTATTTTACTTCCACCTTCAGGAAGACGTCTAGCTGCTACTGAAATGGTTTTACCAAAGTATATGTGAATACTTGGCCAAAGTACAGGAGGCCTGGATAGCTTTCAGCACCATACTACCCGATGCAAAAACCTTCATTGCGAGGGCATCAGTCTTCTTTGACTCCCTATCTGTAGGGAGGTTTGACGTCGACAGCCTCGACTTTAACTTTGCAGCCTGAACCAGCAAACCTTTGGGGTTCGGAGGCACCATGAGTAAGGTCAAGTCACCCCTCACTGGTTTGTACTTTTTCATAAGGTCAGCGGTGAGCACTGACATGGTCAGAACATTGTAATGGGATATGCAATTGCCACATTGAAGGGCAGGGCTCTCGGACTGCGGGCCCCAGTCTAAGATCTCCGTAGGGTTATACTGCTGTAGCTGTCTGGTCGGCGGTTGCATTTTGGCATCGGGTGACATGTCTAGTCTGTTTCCATTCTACAAACCTGACCCCAACTAAGATCTCCAACTGGTCGGTCAGAAACTCTGGCATGTACTCCAGCTCCCAAAAGGGATACGATCCCCCTCAATGTTGAAAATCGTTATTATGCATTGCAAGAAATCCTTTCTGGACTATGACTTGCATCTTCGGTCCTGCATTGGAGCCGAAATCGACACAAGAACCCCGGTTTGGCCACTCAACGTTTCCATCATAGATGGTGCCGGAGCTCAAGAAATCTTTCACTTTGTTGAGGTCAAGCTTGACGGCATATGATGTCATCGACACTTGGATGCACCAGACTGGTTCCGACATCGAGGCCAGAGCCATACCAGTCGCAGCTTTCTTAAAGAGTTGCAGTATCTGCTGCTTGAACTCCACATAAATCCTCCATAGGGCGCCACTTGGATTGGTAATACTTGCCCTTGTCAGCTGAAGAATCACACCTATGTCTGAGTCGCCTCATTATGTTTTTGGGAGAATGAAGAGGAAGAGTGATGGGACTCGCTGCATGAGTGTGACCTCCTTTTCACCTTGTGTCGCTTGTCTTCCCTGTCCTCAGGAGTGGGTCCTTTAGGAACAGCACCCAAAGATTTGGTGGCCAGTGATTTAGAGGGGGGGGTGACCAAGGGCCAGTTTTGGCCAAGCATTCCCTCAGAGCCTTCGGTTCATCGACTGATAGGAACCGCATTGCTCTGTATCATGTTCCACCCTTACACACAATGTTGTGCTGGTTCATGATGGACATCTTCGAGCTGCAGTCCCAACAGTTTATGAACCCCCAAGGCTCGAGTCTTGACAAGATTGCAGAAAAAAGTATGAAAATTATGATGCGTGTTTCGAAAATAGCATGCTGATCATGTAGAAAGAGGAACTGAGGTGCGGGGGTGTATGGATGCTATACATGTGATCGGCAATATCACGCTCGGACTCGAGGAGTAGCGCAGTCAAGGCATGCAGAGGTCAAACAGACAACTCCGAGCAACACTGTCGAATTGTGCTGAGCATCTGGCGCTGAGGGGATGATCTATCAAAATCAGGAATCTGTAGGAGAATGCAATCCATTGAAAGAGGCCAATATACATGTAACCTAATAAATGCAGATATTTTTCAGTGTGTTGTATTTTCTATGAATGTGTGTGGACTATTGTATAGAGAAAAACGATGGGTGCGTCCCACCTTATTTGATGTCGGGGGCCTGTTTTCATGAGGGGAAGGAACAATACCACCCGAGACAAAAAAACAGGGAGCACAGGCTACCCCCCTCCCTTTTCCACGAGTTTAATGACCTAGAGCTATGATCTGTGCTATAATGGAATACATCCTCTACACGTTTATCAGTTAAAAACCAATGTAATGATTCAAACTTTATGACAATTCACATTACAACAAACATCATGGGTGCTGTCCCTTTGCCACTTTTCATGGACGCCCCAACACATTTTAAAATTGATCACTCCGCGGAGTTAGTATACAATGATGCAAACCCATTTTTCTTATTTTTTGTACTACAAGAAGACACAGAATAGTTCTGATGAATTTACAAACTTTAATCATTTTTATGACAATTATGTCAATCATTAAATTGGGTTTTAACTGATTTATGTTAAGTGTGCAAATTATTTATTCTATTATAGCACAGAGCATAGCTCTAGGTCATTAAAAGCGTGGAAAAGGCAGGTGGAAGGGAGGCATGGTATCACAAGTATGACACTGACACGAGTTACATGTTTTCAAAACCTTTACAACGGGAGTAGTCCAGCAAATGATAAAGAGAACACAGTCCTAGTCAGTCTTTGTCAAATCAAAATGGCCTATACTAACAAAACCTAATGCCTGCCCTATCTCTCATACAGAAAGTATGCAAAGGAAAATCAAAGTTATAACGAAGGATCAAAGTGGCTGAGTCAGCTCTCCTCCGCACGTTGGACAGCGCAGAGAAAGGCGGCCCCCGTAGACAGGAAGACACACTCTGGCTCATATTCTCAAAACAGAGGCAGTTGAAAACGTGGATCGAGGCCTGCTTGGCCTTCATGTTAAAGTCATTTATTTCAGCATTCCAAAAGTTCTTTCACAGTTCAACAAAAAGTTCACATAGGTCTCCCTCAGCCGGGCTCGGATCTCTCAATCACAGCACTTGCAGGGGTTCCCTTCCCCTAACCCATCACACTTCCGGTCTCCCTCAGTCGGGCTGGGACCTTTTTCTGATGTCGAAGACTTTCAAATGTGTGAGGCTTTTACCATAGACCTCCACAGGACCATTTCGACTTTCTCTTCAGCTCACATTTATGTTATTTGCCCCAGTGTTTCTTGGTCTTGGTATAGTCCAATACAATAAGCACAACATTTCAAAGAAATCTTTCGCTTCAAGCATTCACCTTTTCACTTCCCCCTTTTGCCGGGGTTAATCTTGACCATTACGCATTTCAGAGTTTGTTCACTTTGCCGCTTTATAACAGAACATTTCACATTTCGTGGAGACTTTGGAGTGGGCTACTTCCTTTCGCCGGACCACTCAGCTACTCTGCATTGCTGGCTTCACTGTTATCAGCCACTTAAAAGTTCATTAATGCTTAGCTTTCTTTCACGTCTCTTCCGCATGTGCGCAAACATTCACTTGTGAAATGCACTGCTGAAGCTTGAATCTTTACTTGACACAAACCGGGCCTTGCATAACTCACCGGTTGTGCGCGTTACTTTCTTGTCTCTGTGGCTTTGATTCACGAGTCAAGGTTAATACCACAGGCTTGGCCTCACCTACCAAACTCTGTCGTTCACCTGAAAGGGTCGCTGGTGTCCTTGAAACACAATGCAGGTTTCTTCTGGTCTGCGATTTGGCTTTCTCCGCATCTCCCTCACGGTTTCATGGAAGCAACAACCTTCTGTAGGGATCTTCAGAATTTCACTACCCTTTGCTTTAGCTCCTCGATCGGTCGCCCTGCTCTAGTAGGTTCGCCTTTGCTCCGGAATGTCTGCTCCTTCCCGGTTCCACCTTGCTCTGCGTGTCTCTATGTTCCGCCTTTTATCCATATGTGGAGAGCTAATTGGTATCAGATGTATGTGATTAAAGTTAAGTGCCTGACTTTGCCTGACCCAATTAGCGGGACATGTACAATGAGATAAGTATTAGCCTCTTTACTCTCAGTCGCCCTCTTCCTCGACCCATTGTTTGTGTAGAAAGTTGGGTGCGGGGGGGGGGGCGATTTGGGACCTTGGAAGCTCCTATAAAATAGGATAGGGCATGGTACGGGAAAGGGGGGAATACCATGTCTCATCATCGGTTGCCTTACCATCACTCCCAGAAGACCCCTCACCCAGGTGATCCTGCCACACCACCAGGGTTTGAATTCAAAGGCGATGGCTGTGCCCTGGCCACCTGAGAGAGAGATCCCAGGGGACTAGTAAGCGAGACACCCTTTGGTTTCTCACAAGGGGTAGCCTGTTCTCCTTTTTTTGTCTCTGTGCGGACTAGTTTCACCTTTGTTTCAATCTACTTCCCCTTCCTAGAGTTCAGTGTGACTGCTCCCTCATGCTATTATTTTTAAGAGGTTTGGCTCCCCTTTTGGGTTGGGTGCTCTGCCTTACCTTATGGTTAGTGGTTGTCCAGAAATTCAGAGGTCTGTGTACAAACTGCCTTAATAGATGGCCTGGCCAGCAGATCTTGCTTTTTCTCATGAACAGGAGGACCCGATCATAAGAACTAGAAGGCCTACAGCAGGGGTCTGCAACCTTTGGCTCTCCAGTGATTCAGACTACATTTATCATATCTAGCTATTTACTATGCTGGTTAGGCGTGATGAGGTTTAGTTCGAAACATCTGGAGAGCCAAAGGTTGCAGACCCCTGGCCTAAAGCCTTACACAAGCAGTTTTCAAAGACGGGATAGTGAACTTCTTTTTGGTCAGTGACAGTTTCATGGAGGAATGAGCACCAACCAATTACATTATGATTTGGTTGATAGTTTACAAGAGCTTCGACATGAGGGGGGGTGTTGGTTAGAGTTACTAGTTTGTGTTTAACTGCTTCTAAGAGGCAAGTTCTTAAAGGAGAGACTCAAGGACATAGTGGACTTGCTGTGCCCTTCTTTCGATTAGAGGGCATGAAGGAAGATGGGGGATGTTGCATGCTCTCTACAGCTAAGTGGGAAAGAGTGAAGACATTCTATCAAGGGGGATGCTGAGAAGACCAGGTCCAGTATGTTCACTCTGGGGGCGTGGACTGACTACTAACTATGTGGACGTGAGCTCTGTGAGCTCCTGCCAGCGCCGACTACATCCTGCGCTATCCTGATTTTCGTGATTAAAAGATCGATGGAGGGCAAACTGAATCCACAAAGTGTGGGGCTGCAATGGGTCGAGTTTGCAGCTTCTACTCTTCCAACTGACAGACAATGGGAAGGTAGCTGAGCGCCGGTGATCCACCCACGCCCGCTCCAAAATGGCCGACGACTGATACTCGAAGCGACCAAGCAGCCGTAAGAATTGTCCTCGCTAACTCCACACCACAGACCCCTGCTGCAGCAACGAGGGCGGAGGCTGGTGGACGTGCCGGAGCGCGGGGCTGTGCAAGCGAAGTGGCCAAACGCTGAGGCACTTCGGGGTATTTAAAATCCTCGGCTGTACCAGCAAGCTCCGGAAGCAGTGACACGCTAGAGGTTCGTGACACAACCAATGGAGGACAAGGCACGGGGGATGACCCGACACACAGGTGTCCTCAGATGCCGGGACACGAGCGGCAATCCTGTGGTGAAGACTGGAGGGACGCAGGCACCATCACGCTCCCCTCTCCTTGTGGGCACGGTAACGCTGCGCGGCGCCTGGTGAAGATTGCTTCTTCCCCCCTTTGGGGCTGACACACCATGCAGACCTTGAGCGGCGTGTTAGTGGTGCCTGGGCCCCGCTGGAATGAGCGTTGCGCTGCCTGGGGAGCTCGGGAAGGGAACACCGAGTGAGTGAGCAACCCCTAAGGAGAGCCGCCTGCCCTGCTGCTGCACAGCTGACGTAGGACACGCTGGGTGCAACTGGATGAGCACAACTCTCGTCAGGACACCTAACATCAACGTGCTCCGACCGCTGGCCCGTGCCACGCGGGGCACACACCTGGCCAGGCCTGTCCTGCCTGCATGCCCGCCTGCCACTCGGAACGCTGCCCCGAGCTGAGGCACCTGCATGGAGGGCCATCCACACGCGCCCACCACCCACAGAGTTGTGAGGAAACGTGCTCTGGGCCTGCCAGGCAAGTCAGTGTTAGCATCAAGGCACACTACAAGTAAGTGTCCCCTCCACAGAACTCTTCTCACAATTAATTGCTCCAAGGAATTAAAACACTTGAGAAGAGGACGCTGGGGCCTTGTAGGAACACGCAACTATAGATCATGGTGACGGGTGGGGGGTTGTGGTATGGCAGCCCTTCCCTCCACCCTGATTCCGGTTTTCGGACAACTTAATTGGTGCCCCTTTTGATTGAAGGGGGGTGGTAATAGTCCCCCGTGTGCTGATTCCATTCAAGGGTAAGTTGGTTAGGACAGGGTGAACTGGGTAAGACAGGTCCTTTTTTTGTTTGTTCTGATATTCAGGAAAATTGACAGAAAGTGACTTTTTCTGCCGCTGGTTGGTTGGATGCCAACTGTTGCTCAAATGGATTGACGGTTTCTGTTTGGGACCCTTGATCTATAGAGTGCTTAATCTCAATGGTTCTCTGGCTTGTCTGCTTCGGTGTTGGGGCCAATCTGGTGGGCGCAAGCAGAATTTTGTTGAACAGTTCGGAGTCCAATTTTTCTTTTGCAGCGATATATCCTTCCAGATAGATCAGTTTTGTGTGAGTCATTGCCAATAAAGTTGTTTGGTCTTTAAGTGAGTCACTTATTGCCTCATATAGTTTGCCAAACGGGGCAAGGGCGATTGTAATTGCAGACATTAAGGTTGGTATGTCTAGTCGTTTAGGAGGTGAATCTTCATGAGTTTCGGCTTGTTGCCGCTCTCCTGATTTACTTTTTCTTCTTGGAGTAACTGGAGGCGGAGTCAAGGGTGGAAACTTCTGCTGCAGGCTTCTTTTTTCCCGTCTTGAGTCCTTAGAAATTGGTGATATACTTACTTGTTGTGGTGAGAGCTTTAAAGGGGAGCTTGTCTGATTTTCCTCTGCATTTGCCTGAATTAAGGACGCAGAGATGGCTTCAGGTTGAGGTTGAAGTCGCCGCGCACTCTCGGCTTGAGCCGTGTTAGGCGAGAGAAGTTGCAAAGGCAACAATTTTGTAGGAGTTGGTAATGGCAAAGGGTTCTGTATAGGGAGGTTAGGATTGGCTTGCGCCCGGTCCTTGCATTGAGCAGCATCCATGGAATTAGTAGATGGTAAATTTGCGGGTACTGGTGGAGTAATCGGGCGCAAAGGCATCTGATTTCCTGCACTTGCACACGGGAGACTAAAGGGGCATTTTACTTTGTTTTGGCCGTTAATTTCTGTTAAAGCTGGTAGACTTTGGTTTAGGCCTGTTGGGTGCTCTATGGTGACTTCTAGTAACTCTGCGTCCATGAGTTCTTCTAGGACGTCATATTTTTTTTCCCTTGGCTCACAAAGTATTCCTTCAGTGAATTGCATATGACTGTTTTAGACAGTGCCTTCAGAGCAGATGTTTTTTTCTTTTTATTCTGGACGTTATGTTGGGTAATTTTAGTTTTTTTGTTGTTTTTTGATGCTGCTGGGTGTGACACTTTTGGTCCAGATCTTGATTTATTTTTCTTCTTTGGTGGAGGGGTCGCAGACAGCGAAATAGAAGACTCCATTATTTCCAGTTCTTCTATGGAATCGTCCATTTGAACACTGGATTCCGAGAGAGGAGCGCGCATCTTTCTCCCCTCTGACGTTGTCAGCGTGATTTCTTCCGGGAGCCACTTGGCTATGCCTTCACTTGGAGGCGGTGCCACGTCTTCGGAGGCGTGGAATAAAACCTTGGTCCGCCTTTGCTCTGATGAAGATGCGAGGGGAGGAGACCTACTTTCCTTCTCCACTCTGACCAGCACCATGGGCTCGGCGGTGTTGCCTGAGCCCGGGACTTTGAACGGGACCTCCATGTCCTCGAGCAGAGGTCCGCGAGCACCCGCAGTCAGCAGCGTTGAAACGGTGAGTTTACTTGGAGGTCGGATCGGGAGCTGCAAATCTTTTCTTTGAACAAACCCGGCGGGACAACTCAGACCGGCTGGCGAGTCACTCGCAGGCTGCCCTTCGGCAGGCTGCACTGGGGAGAGCCGGGAGTTTGAACCGCCTCAATTTGCTCTGGCTGTGGTAACACGTCCGATGCTGTTGTCGATACTCCGCTCTGTGTAGCCTCACTTACATTCGGGGTATGCAAATTGGTGAAAACGTCCAAGTCAACCAGAGCAGATGAAATCTGGAGAGGGGGGGTTGTGGACCCCGCGCGGACGATCGATGAAGGCGCAGTAGCTATAGCTGTGGTACTTGCACCCTTTGGGTCTTTGGCGAGCGTCAAAATCAGTGGGAAGCATCCACCAGATCCTGGGGTCAATCGGGCCGAGGGGCCCCTGCTTGGCTCTGGTCTGTTGTAGGATAGGCTGGCACTCCGTAACCAGCGCCCGTCTTCCTCCGGATCCGAAGGGGTTTTAGTTTCCATGGCTTGGAGGTCTGCCCGTCCTGCCCACAGACTGCCACAGACTGCAGCTACTCAACTCTGCTGCCAACTCTGCTGCCAACTCTGCTTCCAACTCTGCTGCCAACTCTGCTGCCAACTCTGCTGCCAACTCTGCTGCCAACTCTGCTGCCAACTCTGCTGCCGCTCCGTGGTTAGTATGGGGTTTTATGGACCTCCCACACACTGGAAACAGCAACTGAAGAGACTCAGGTCTCTGTAGAGATGGACAGGGTAGACTGCCACAGACTGCAGCTACTCAACTTTGCTGCCAACTCTGAGGCCGCTCCGCGGTTAGTATGGGGTTTTATGGACCTCCCACACACTGGAAACAGCAACTGAAGAGACTCAGGTCTCTGTAGAGATGGACAGTGTAGACTGCCCCAGACTGCAGCTACTCAACTCTGCTGCCAACTTCTTTTAGTGCTAAGCTTTGTGGTTAGTTGCACTAAGGTATCTTTAAGCACACTAAAATGTATACTCAATACAGATCCCACCGCTGTACACCAGTGTTAGGCAGAAACCTGTGCAGTTCCCTTAGGGACCACTGCAAAAGATTTAAGACTACAGGTGTTTGGCAGTAAACCCACTTGGTAGCAATCTATATCACACAGATTCACATGGTAGCTGTGGCTGAGCAGTCAGACTTCCCTCAAGAAGAGTTAGGCAGTATGCAGAGTATACACAATAGCCACAGAGACACAGTAGCACAAACAAACACTGACCAGAGCTTTGGTGTAAAAGTATATAATTATTTATTTAAAAACACCCATGTAATTTACACTAGCAAAAACGAGGTGAGTAAATTCAGCACACAGTCACTATCATATATATATACAAACCTATTCACTTATTAGACAAGTCTTAGTGAGACACACCACTTATTTCCAGACAGGTGAGCACTTAACATAAGATGACACTCTAATAAGTTGTAAAGAAAGGGAGGAAAAAGGCAGGGTTAAAGAAGCACACAAGTTTCAATACTTTTACAAAGAACCACAGTAAGGCAGGATAGGCAGAGCTCTACTGGAGAGCAAGGAAGTCAATTGCAAGGCCCACTCTTTGAGAGAGCAAACAGAAGGGGTCCAGGTTCACACAGTGGGGTTATGCCCAAAGAGTCTTGTAGATAGTTCGCACAAAAAGGATGAAATTAAAGTCAGGAAAAGTTAGCTAGGTTGTCCCAGGCTAGCCCAGGTAAGAAAGTCGACGCTTTACTGTCACCCCGAACGATCTGTCGCAAGGGTAGCCAGGCGGGACACAGTACCTTAAGTGTGAAGGAAGCTCCAGCGGGGGCAGTTGTTCCTGGCAGCAGGTGCAAGTCGGTGTTTCGTCCAGAGGAAGAAGAGGTCTCGCAGTGGAGGAAAGATGAAGGTCGTTGCACTGCCAGGGAAGAAACCAGCCGCGGAGTTCTCCGATTAAAAGGCATTACCCTTCTCTTTGCGGTAGTGGTAAACCATGGTAGTCCGGTTGCCGGGGTGCTTGGCACGGGCAAGGCGGCCACAAGATGCTCCAGGAAGGTGAAAAGGCGGCGAAACTGGTTATCCCCACCAGTCAAAGGAAGAAGACTCTCCGGACTGGAGATCTCCTCTGTCGTCGGGAAAAGTGGTGAGACGGTTCAGCAGGGCTCCACCAGTGGTGTCGTCGTTGCAGGTCGGCTCAGCTTCTCCCTCCTCGGATTCTTAGGTCCTGTGGCAACTTCTGAAGTTCCTGTCCCCAAAGCCCTGCTTTTATGCAGCACACCCCCATTCACTCAGCCTAGCCGTCAATCACACATGCTAAGTGGTGAGCCGGCCGGCTCACCACTTGGGCCAATCACACAAGAGTGCGACTTGAGTTACCAAGGTAACTCAGTCCAGGGTGCCTAAACCCCCTCCCGCACCCCCTGTGGTACCCAGACAAAGTGGCACCACTTTTGTAGGCTTCTGTGGAGAAGCCCGCCAAAAAGTGGAACAAAGGGCTCGACTTGGGTTGGAGTCACAGAAGAGAACACAAACGCCATCTTAGAATCGAGTTCTGGCAAAAAATACCAACCGGTGAATTAATATTAATTAAATAAACCGGCGGTTTGTTCGAGGCTATAAGAATTAAATAATTAAAGTTGGTAGCCTCGAACAATGGGAAAATCCCATAGAGATATATTTGCGGTCGAATTTAAAAAGTAGTATCCACTGCCACCAGCCAAAACTCGATCAGAGGGGACGGAGACGTGCCCCCTCGAACAACAGACCCCGGGGCAATCGAATTGCCCTGACCAGTACGTCCACAATATGATGGTTTGTACTGGTTTCTGTTCATAATTTGGGACTAGCAAAGCCAATGGTGACTTTACATGCCCTGGGAGACAGTAGTCGGTCCCAGGGTATGGAGTCTATGATGGGGGGTCGCTACGACACCCCTGGGTTACGGCACGGAGGGTGCAGTGTAACCCACATCAAAAAACACATGAGACCCTATGGAGTAAAAGACCCCATAGCCCATAAAACACATGGAAAGTTAAAGGAACACCTCAAATCATGTCTAAGAGTGGGAGCAAAAGAATCGCACTCTTAGCAGGAGAGAAAAAAATAAACCCCAAAAATCCAGCAAAGCTGCTGGGGGACTCACTAGGTTTGGGAAATTAGCCTTACAGAGAATTCTCCCTAACACCGTTGCCTTGGCTCTGAATGCGCGTGCATGCATGTTGGCCAGCAATGGCTTGTGCCGTCCCTCGTAGGCTTCTTTGATGGCCGAGACCATCCAACTGGCTATGGAGGCCTTGGAGGCCCGATACCCTGGTCTTGATCCTCCGAAGGAGACAAAAAGAGCGTCCAACTTGCGAAAGCCCTTGGTCCTGTCCAGGAAGAATTTCAGGGCACACCTGACATCAAGGCGGTGCAAAATTCTCTGTGCCTCGTCTTTGGGCTCAGCAAAAAAGGTGGGCAACACAATCTTTGTTCAGATGGAAAGCGGATGGCACCTTAGGTAGGAATGGTGGGTGCGTCTGTAGGACTACCTTGTGCTTCTGAAACGTAGTGTATGGCTCAGAGGCGACAAGTGCCTGGATTTTGCTGATTCTGCATGCTGAGGTGAGGCCGACTAACAATGCTGTCTTAATGGTGACCAGTCCGATGTCCGCGGATGCCATTGGTTTGAATGGTTTGTGCGCCAGGGCACCCAGGACTATGTTGAGGTCCCACACGGGGTGCGGCCTCTTGATGGGCAGGAAGAGCCTGGCGAGACCCGTCAAATGTCTGACAATTGGGTTGGAAGAGGAAAAACTCTCCTCCTCAGAGTTTGTTTGCCCCAATGGTTGCCAGGTAGGTGCGTCAAGTGTCTACCTGTACACCAAAATGGGCGAGATGCGCCGAAAACGAGAGAACGCCGCCCAGGCAACATGTCAGAGGGTCGGAGCCCCTCAAGTCTGCCCAGTGACAGAACCTGGTCCACTTGCTCTTATAATGGGCCCTGGTAGATTTGCGCCTTGTATGATCTCTAGATTAGCCCGAGAGAGGCTGAGATGTCCTAGCGTGACCTGTTCAGGAACCACGCTGGGAGGCCTAGGGCTAATTTCTCTGGTGCGGGGTGGATGACCATGCCCCCTGCTGTGCCGGAAGATGTGCTGGGCTCGCCTGCAGGCGAATTTGAAGCCTCTCAGAGAGGCTGAGCAGCTCCGAAAACCATGGTCTGGCTGGCCACCATGGAGCTATTAGGATGATCATACTTATATATGAGAGAGTACAGCCCTGAAGAAGGGGATGAATAGCCCCGAAATGCATTGGCAATAAAGACTGTTACAAAACTACGGCAGTGGTCCTTGTACTACACAAATTATTGAAAATTACAATATAGTGAAATATTCACAGATGTGAGACGTTCAGAAAAAAAAATAAAAGTATTTTAGATCGGCACAAGTTTAGATATCTACTTTGTTTTCACAATCTGATCAATCTCGGATGAGACCAATAGTGAGCGGCTGTTTAGCAGGGTGTGACTCGCCCATCATGTTTTCTGTATTGTAATTTTGGCCCAGGTGTCTCTGGACTCTACACAGCCAGCTCCTTATAAATTAAAAGATCTTTCCAGAACCTACACAGTAAAAGTAATAATTTCTGTAACATTGGGGGTGCCCACCTTATCCACATTTTCTACTGGGGGGTCAGCCACCGGTGGGTCGGTGTGGCCCTGGTACTGGATGACTTATACATCCTCATCGCTGTTGTCATAATATTAGTCTAAGTCCACTGTGTCCCCTTCGTCCTCTGGGTCTGTGAATGTGCCAGGGTCTTGCGAGCCTTGCATGCTATGGTAATAAGTGTCTTGACCTAGGTTCTGATGTGACGAGGTGGTAGCCTGCGTGGTGTCTAGGCAGGCTTTTTTTGGCAGAAGGCTGAGTGACTGCTGTCCCGCTTTGTAGGGTTCCCTGAAGGTTTTGGAGGACCTTGGGTGGTCATCAAAGAAATTTATGAAACGGGACATTCTCCTCATGACTTTGTCAAATTGTTTTGTGGCCCATTGTGAGGAGCTTGGCAATACAGAGGGATCAGGAGTAGGAGGAGCAGGTGTAGGTGGGGACTCTGGGGCAGGGGTTTTCTTATGGTGCATAGCCCCTGAAAGGGTGCCCTCTGGGGGAATATATGTAATCCCCGCTTTTAGTAGCCTGAAGTTTTTTAACCTGTGGCTTAGAGTTATGGTTTTTCGACGTTCTGGCCTTTATTAGGGTGTTAGGAATGTGCGTTTTAATTAACTCGCTCAGTTTTGAGCTCTTTGAGCTTTTTCCTCGAGGCCTTTGACGTGTCTTTCGACGCCCGGTTGTCGGCGCCCAATGACTTTCCAGATTTAGACACAGTGTTGGAAACAGACGGCCTATCGTGTGGTGATCGCGATGGCCCAGTGGACAGGGAATATTCAGACCTTCCCCTCGATGCCGTCTAAATGGTCGGCTTTCGGCTGTGGGGGATGCGCTTGTGTGATATAACTTGGTAGTGCTTGAGCTGCCGGGTGTCCCCGTAGCAGAACGGCCGACCTGCGTCTTGGGGTTAAGGGGATCGCACGCGGGAATCCAATGGATCCCAATCGGCCTCAACGTCACTTATGACGTCCATGCTGCCATCGCTAGAGGCTCCCTCAACATACATGGCGGCCTCTGCCTGCACGGCGTGGAGGGCCCAGCGTTTGGTCTTGCAGTCCTTTTCGAATTTCTCGCCTGAACAGCTTGTAAGACTTGCACTGTTCCTCAGCATGGCCCATGGGGAGACAAAGGTTACACACCCAGTGCAAATCTTTCCAGGGAAACTTCTTATTACAGGAAGGGAAAAATTTAAAAGGAGTGTTTTCCATGATCTATAAGGATGGCAGCCTGGTGTAATAAATGAGAGTAAAGGTATTATACATTCTCTTAATGAAACTAGAATATGAACCTCTGCCCGCTCCCTACTCTGCAGGGCCTTGAAAGGTCGTAGACAAAGGATCGCAGAGACCAAAGTTGCTGTAGTCGACGAATGAAACTTGTCCGTGAAGCCGTCACCGAAGATCTTGCAGTAAACGGTTGCCGAAAGGACAGAAAGAAATACTAGAATTAAACTTTACCAAGTAATGGCGTCAGCCAAGAAGGAACCCCACAATATGCATCCGACTAAGATGGTGGAAAAAAAACAATCTGAGGGACCTCGACACGTGAAGGACCATGGTTACAGTAGACGTCACATTAGGGATAGTATTACTGGCATGCAATGTAAACGTCCCTTTTTGAGTTTTGAAAACAAAAAATTTAATACTCCGGAGCTACCACTAGAAGTCGGCCTATGAAAGGCATGTGATCTAAACAGATTCCACAAGCATAAGAAATATGGGATACATTACTCACCGTAATCGCATTTCTGATGCTTGTATCTGCTTAGATAGACATGCTGTGCATAGGCCGACATCTAGTGGATGCTGCAGAGTATTACAGTTTGTTTTTCGAAACTCAAAAATGGGCGTCGACACAGGGCCTGCCAGTAATACTATCCCTAGTGTGATGTCCACTGTACCCATGATCCCTCACGCGTGTAGGACCCTCAGATTGTATTTTTTCTGACATGAGGTAGCATGAGGAGTAGCGTGAGTACAGATTATCCAAGCAGTTAGGAAGATAAGACTACAAGCATCCATGCGCATTCTCTCAGAGGGGAGGAAGGGCGGGTCGCATGTGAATCTAAGCAGATACAAGCATCAGAAATACGATTACGGTGAGTAATGTATCCCTTCTGAGGCTTGTGGAATCTGCTTAGATCATATGCTGTGCATAGATTAGTGAGCAGTGTTAGAAGAAGGAGGTGGGATGTGAGAAGGGTCATGAGCAAACAGATGTCTTAGAACCGCTTGTCCCACTTGAATATCTGTCTTGGAATGAGTGTCAATGCAGTAGTGCTGAGTAAAAGTGTGAACAGAGCTCCAAGTAGCTGCTTTGCAAATGGTGTCAAGGGGTACATTTGCAATGAAAGTCAGAGTGGCCCCAATGCCTCTTGTAGAGTGGACTCTTGGCGTAAAAGGAAGAGTCTTTTCAGAAAGGGAGTAACAGTTGGCTACAATCGACTATCCATTTGGAGATGGCACCTTTAGAGACGCAATCTCCTTCTCTGCCTGTAGCTACGGAGACGAACAGTTGGTCTGTTTTCCTTAGCGGTCTGGTCTTGTCTACATAGTAGAGGACCGCTCATCGCACATCTAGAGTGCGTAGTTTCACCTCAGCAGAGCTTTTGGGTTATTGGAAGAAGGCCGGAAGCTTGATGGACTGGTTAACGTGGAATTTAGAAATAAACTTAGGTGAGAACCTAGGGTGTGTTTGTAGAAATAGTTTATCCTTATGAGCAGTAAAGAAAGGATCCTGCACTGACAGAGCTTGAATTTCACTGACCCTTCTTATGGATGTAATGGCTACTAAGAAGGCAGTTTTATAGGTCAGGTGTTTGAGACTGGCTTTATGCATGGGTTCAAATGGTGGGCCCATGAGCTTAGCAAGCACCACATTAAGGTCTCACCCAGGTGGTGGGTTTGAAATTGGAGGGTGGAGTCTCTTTACCCCTTCCATGAAGGCTTTAACCACCAGTACTTTCCACCACAAAATCTTGTTGTGGGAAGTGGTGTAGGCTGACAGTGCTGCCAGATGTACCTTGAGTGAGTTAAATATATGGCCTGCATCCAGCAGGTGGAGCATGTAAGTGACAATATTGGAAGGAGTGCAATCAACTGGGTTGATTTGCTTATTCTGGCACCATACAACAAATCTTTTCCATTTATCAAAGTAACAGTGCCTCGTGCTAGGTTTCCTAGATTCCTTTAGGATGTTCATACATCTCTGTGGTAAGTTGTGATGTCTAAATACTATGATTTCAGGAGCCAGGCTTCCAGGTTCATTGAGTTGCATTGAGGGTGCACTGTTTGTCCTTGGTGCTGGGACAGTAGGTTGTACCAGCACGGGGGTGTTTGATGAGTTCGCACACCGCTAGCCTGCATAGGTGTGGGAACCACGGTTACCTCGCCTACACATGGGAGCAACTAGGATGAGCGTCATCAATTCCCTGAGCATCTTGTTGACCACTTTCCTCATGAGAGGGGTTGGTGGAAAAGCGTAGGCAAACATTCCTGACCAGTTTATCCACAGGGCGTTCCCCTTGGAGTCTGGCTGCGGGAACCTGGATGCGAATTCTGGGCACTGCCTATTTTCGCTTGTGGCGAATAGGTCTGTAGTGGGGAAACCCCACTGTGAGAAGATGTCTTCTACGACTTCTCTGAGTAGACACCATTCATGTTCTCTTTGGAGGGGATTTCTGCTTAAAGCATCCGCTAGCGAATTGAGATCCCCTGGAACATGTTGAGATGACAGGTAAATGTTCCGTCTGAGTGCCCATCTCCAAATTTTCTGGGCAAGCTTGGACAGATTTGGCGAACGAGTCCCTCCCTGTTTGTTTAGGTAAAACATTGCTGTTTTGCTGTCTGTCAGGATCTGCACTGACAGGTTCAACAGGTGGGGTTTGAACGCCTGAAGAGCTCTGAATACTGCCAGAAGCTCTAGCAGATTGATATGATTCTTAGCTACTGTGTGAGACCAGAGGCCCTGAACTGTGTGGTGGTGGATGTGTGCTCTCCACCCTGACAGGGATGCGTCTGTAGTGACTACAGCCTGTACTTCTGGATCGTAGAAGAGTTTCCCCTTTGACAGGTTCTCTCTCGTCCACCAGTGAAGACTTTGAACAAGTGTTGGCGAAACAACCACTAGATCATCCCACTGACCATTTGCCTGAGACCACTGTTTCGCCAACCATTCTTGCATGGGTCGCATGTGCAGGCGCGCGTGGGGGGACCAGGTAAATACATGACGCCATCATGCCTAGCAAACATATTGCTTTGCGCACCCTTATCTGGCGACCAGACTTGTAAAAAGGAATTTGCAGTAGTAGATTCCGAATTCTTTCCTCCGATGGAAAGGCCAACCCTTCGAGTGTCTAAGACAGCTCCTAAGAACTGTTTGGAGGTGCTTGGCACCAGACTTGATTTTTTCTCATTTATGGAGAAACCCAATTCAAAGAGGTCGATCGTTCTTTGAATGTTTGACCTGCAAATTACTGGGGTCTCCCCCTTGATGAGCCAGTCGTCCAGGTAAGGGTACACCAGGATTGCCTCCCTGCGCAGGTGTGCCGCCGCCACCGCCAGTACCTTGGTGAATACCCTTGGAGCCGAGGCTATACCGAAGGGCAGCACCTTGAACTGGTAGTGCTGACTGTCCATCTTGAAACGCAAGAATCTTCTGTGCGCTGGGAACATGGAAATATGAAAATAGGCATCTTTCATACCCAATGTTGCCATGTAATCCCCCTTTTTTTAGGAGGGGGGATAACCTCCTGGAGAGTAGTCATGCAAAACTTTTGGGGCTTGACATACTTGCTTGCAGGGCGTAAGTCTAATACTGGGCGCATTGTCAGATCTTTTTTGGCAAAAGGAAGTAAGTTGAATAAATACCCTTGTTTACCTGGTTGCCCGGGACGAGTTCCATCACGTCCTTTGCTAGAAGATTGACAATTTTCTCGAGGAGAATCTTCTGGTGGTCCAAGGAATGTACTTTTTGACGTGGGGTGTGGTTTCGGGAACGCTCGAACAGTTCTATGCAGTATCCTGCGGACACTGTGGATAGCACCCATTTGTCTGATATGATCCCTTCCCAACCTTGGGTGAAGTTGGTGATGCGTGGGAAGGGACCCTGAGCGCGGCATCACTGTTTAGTGGGAGGCGTGCCGCCTCTGCTGGGGCTGCCTCTACACTTACCACTTCCCCTCTTGTTTCCTCTGTTGTAACTCTCGGTAGGTTGTATACGAATTGTTCGAATGTCAATTGTTCGAACAATTGACCTTCTGCACAATTGACCGAATTTAAACAGTCAATTAGGATATATATGCGGGGCGAAACCCCCCGCACCCCCCCACCCAATCCAACCCCCACTCCCAACCCCCCTCCCAATCCCCTTATATTATTATTACACCAACCCAACCCATAATATATATTAAAATGACCATACGGTCAATTGTGCAGAAGGTCAATTAGGACCCCTATTATTCGAACAATTGTGTCATTCGAACAATCGTAAACGAACAATTTGGGTAATACCTCTGGGTAGACTGCTGGTTGTTACCCCATGATGTACCCTGCCCCTGTGAATAGTTGGAGCCTCTTTGTGAATTTTGGCTGCGTGGGCGACGAAAATTACTATTGCCTTTTTGATTAGGGGGCTTGTTGGTAAACTGCCCAGGGATTTCAGAGTCTCATACTCCTCTTTGGCATTCTTTAATGCGTCCTCTACCGCTAAGCCAAACAGTAGATTAGGCTCCACCGGCATGTCGATTAAGAATGCTTGTGTATCGGGTTTAAACCCTGACTGTCTTAACCAAGCATGCCTCTTAATGACAGTGCTCTCTGCTATTAGCCTGCCGGCATTATCTGTGGCATCAAAGGTTGCCTTAAGGATGCAACCGGACACAGCTCTCCCCTCCGACGCAACCTGGGCCAACTGGCCCTTTAAAGGTTCCGGTGCAGAGTCGATGAGGGCAGTTACTTGCTCCCACTGGTGGTAGTTGTAACTAGCCAGCAGATGGTGGAGTTGGCAATCCTTGCCTGGTAAGCGGAAGTGGAGGCTACATTCCTTCCCAGTCCCATTTAGAACGAGACAAAGGCGCTACTGAGCCATGGCTGAAGAGATACAGGGTGGGTTTTGAAAGAGAGCAGGATAGAAGGCGAATAACTGTCTATCCCTGTCCTAGCCCTATAAGTAGAGAAAACAACTGTCCTTAGAAGGTGCTGATGTGCCGCTTACAAAAAAGGGGGGACAGTATAAGAAGTCGTTGGTGAGCCTCTTCTAGATTTTAACTGTAGTCTCACCCTGGGAAGTTTCGATCTGCCTATGGGATAGTAAAATTATCATGTACCCATTATAGACAGACCATACTTGTTTTATATATACATTTTGTATATGTGTTCTCAGTCCAAGATGAAACTTTACTTTTACACACTTTTGCCTTTATCACTCAGAGTTCTTACAGTGACCGATGATATACAGGAGTCTAACAACTTTTATGTTGTTTTTCTTCAAAAATGAATTCTCTGTGACTTCTTATACTGTCCCCCCTTTTTTGTAAGCGGCACATCAGCACCTTCTAAGGACAGTTGTTTTCTCTACTTATAGGGCTAGGACAGGGATAGACAGTTATTCGCCTTCTATCCTGCTCTCTTTCAAAACCCACCCTGTATCTCTTCAGCCACGGCTCAGTAGCGCCTTTGTCTCGTTCTAAATGGGACTCCTAGACTGCCTATTCTTAATGATATACAGTTGTGTGATGCCCTCCTTTACTGTGTTACTATATTAGCCTGTTAGGGCTTCACCCTGTTCAATGTAACCTGAGTGCCCTTTGGGTTATAACTACCTTCTTTCCCAACCCATAGATTTTCTTGCTCTCCTTGTCGGGGGGGAGCCTCAGATGATGAGAGGCGTTCCCACCCTCTTCCGGGTATTAGTAACTTCCAGGGAGTCAGGCTTCAGTTGCCCCCTTATGTAAAGCGGGTCTGATTGGCTGCCCTGAACAATTTTTCGATTCTGGGGTTTACTGCCCTGGTGAGGTTAGGATTGAGAAGGGAAGGATGGATTCTCCGTTGGATGGACTCGAGAATTGGAAAGGCCTGAGCAATGGGTTTCTTTTCTCCTACTAGTTCCTCAGCAAAGTCCCTCTCCTCCTGTGCCCCCTGAGTGTCTATGCAGAAGTGTTCTGCCGCTCTAGACAAGACCTCATTTAGGAGGGGCTGGTTGTCGACTGGAGAGTCTGTAACTTGAGGTTCTTTGCCTACCGGGGAGTCTATTCTGTAGACTTCTGGGTCATCTTCCTCCTCCTCCTCCTCTTGGTCCTTGTCTTCCCCATAATAGACCACCCCAGTTCGGTCGTCCAACGTTACCAAGTCTGGATCCTCATCCTGTAGTGGATCCTCACTATACTGGGTGTAAGGCTGGATGTAAAAAGGGTCTGAAGACTGACCTTGCGTTGGGGTCTCAAACCGAGGTTTCTTACCAGGGGGCTGCGGGTCCCTAGACCCTGAGAGAGTAGTACCGTCAGGGGTATAGGAGAGGAAGTGTTCTGGGTTTTTGGAGTAGAAGTCTGCTAGGGAGGACATTCTAGACATAACCCTGTCTATATCCTCACTGGTCCATTTCTTGGAGCTGGGAATGACCCTTTCTTGAGAGGGTTCCCCTTCTATGACTTGACTGGACCTATGGGCTTGTGCAGGGGTCTTGGCTAGCTGTTTATCAGAAGACTCAGAACTGTCTTTATGTAACTGTGGTGCAGAAGGGTGAGATGGTTTCTTCTGCTGAGATTCGGGGGTAGTGTCCCTTTCCTTAGAGTGAGGGCGTCGGGATTTGGAAGCAGCCGGAGAACGGTCTGCTGGTGCCGACTCCTGGGACCGGCCTGGGGCTGGCGGTCGGCTTCGTCTTCTGACGAGCGTACCTCCATGACTTTGGTGTGTGAGGCACTTTTGGCAACTGTGGAAGGTTGCCTGGTGTCATGAGGCGATCTTGACCGAGAACACCCAGGGGACACCGATTCGGTGGACTGCTCTTTGTGTGCCTCTTTCCGAGAACTCGACATGCGCGTCGAGTCTCGGTTGGACTTTGAGTGTTTAGGTGTGGAAGTGGTGTGGGTAGCGCTCGTGTCGCTGGGTGTGTTCCGCATAACTGGCCTGCCGGACAGCCTTCCGAGGTCGGGGACTTGCGCTTGGCCGTCTTTCGACGCCTCGTTGCCCTCGCAGTCCGAAAGTACAGCGTCGCTGCCATCACTGAAGGTGCCTGGCGTGGTGGGCCCAACATTCGGTCGAGCGGTCCTTTAGCATATTAGCCTTGAACCGGCTACACACTCTACAGTTCGCCTCGGGGTGGTCCCTCTGCAAGCAGAAGTTACAGGTGGCGTGTTTGTCAACCCAAGGATACTTGTGGTTGCACTTGGGGCAGAATTTGAAAGGGGTGTCCTCCATACGCACCCTGTGGCAGCGGGCTAGTGTGTGTAGAGTATGTTTCCACCCCCCACTCTCCCTACTTGCAGGGCCGAGGCCAGAGGCCTTCCGAGGCCCAAAGTCCGTCGTGCAGCTCTCGACGGTTGTTTCTGCTCCAGGCCGGCGTCGAGCTCCGAACTTTGATGACTCGACGTAGAAGAGGAAGAAACGAGGAAATATTAAGATATTTTAGCAAAATACGGCTGAAAGCCAGGGAACTCCACAGAATGATTCCGTCAAGTATGGCATAAAAAAACAATCTGAGGGTCCTGAACGCATGAGGGATCATGGGTACAGTGGACGTCACACTAGGGATAGTATTACTGGCACGCCCTGTGTCGACGCCCATTTTTGAGTTTTGAAAAACAAACTAATACTCCGCAGCCTCCACTAGATGTCGGCCTATGCACAGCATGTGATCTAAGCAGATTCCACAAGCCACAGAAGAACAAGTTACTCTTACCTGGTAACGTTCTTTCGATGGGAGGGTCCGACGACGTATTCCATATCTATGACAGTAATCACCACAGCTGTGCTGCTTCGGAAAATCTTCGGCGTCTGCGTCCTGCGTCGATGTCGATACGCCGCCCTCCAGGACCTCCTCCGACGGCCGACGTCATTGGATGTTATAAGTAGCATGCACGATGCCCGTAGCCTCAGTTGTAGTTTTTTCCCCAGAACTTTTGCCACCAGTATTCTGCCAGTCTAACCACACAATGCCTTGCAGAAACGTAAGCTGCAATCGCATAAGAAATTCTGTAGCGGGGAAGGCAGGGAGGGAGTGATATGGAATACGTCGTCGGACCCTCCCATCGAAAGAATGTTACCAGGTAAGAGAGTCACTTGTTCTTCGAGGGGATTGGATCCTCCGACGTATTCCATATCTATGACAGACTCCCAAAGCAGTACCAATGCAAGGAGGTGGGAAAAGAATTTAGCAAAAGAAATTTAGAATGACCAATCAAATTGCAGAGCAAAGGACAGCCTTGCCAAAGGCCATATCCTGCCCACGGATGGAATCGAGGGAGTAGTGACGTACAAAAGTATGGACCGAAGCCCAGGTGGCTGCGTCACAGATGTTACGAATAGGAACACCCCTCTGTAGGGCAGTAGAGGAAGCCATACCACTGGTAGAATGGGCCCGCAAGCCGACCAGTGGGTCCTTACCCACCAAGCGGTAACACTCAAATAATCAGAATAATCCAGCGAGACAAAGTCTGCTTAGTCACAGCTTGTCCCAAACGCTTTCCAGCATAACCAATGAAGAGTTGCTCGTCCACTCTGACCCGGGACATGCGTGAAATATAAAAGCTTAAAGCTCTCCTAGGATCGGGCCTATGGAGCCTCTCCTCTTCCTTACCAGGATGTGGAGGAGGATGAAATGCCGGAAGAACAACCTTCTGGCCTAAATGAAATTCCGACTCCACCTTCGGAAGAAAGGAAGGACGAACTCTAAGGACAATCCTGTCCTTATGAAATACAGTGAAGGGTGGCTTAACTGAAAGTGCCTGTAACTCACTCACTCTGCGAGTCAAAGTGACCGCAACCAAAAATACAGTTTTAAGAGTTAACAGTCTCAAAGGGCAAGAATCCAAAAGCTAAAACGGAGCACCCATCAGAAACTTGACAAGGTTCAAATCCCAACCGGGCACCTGGAAAGGTGACGGAGGGAAGACATTAGTGAGCCCTTTTAGAAACTGAGAAATTAAAGGAATTTTAAAATAAGAACACTCTTCAGACTAGCGCTTAAATATGGACAACGCCGCCAGGTAACCTTTACCGTACACATTTGCAAGCCCCTGTGGGCTAAAGAAAGCAAACAAGACAGAACCACAGGAATGTCACATGCAAAAGGGTCCACATTCTTAACCCTGCACCAGTGTCAGAACTTTCGCCAACGGTACAGGGACTTAGTTGCGGGGCTTCTGGCCGAAAGCAACACCTCCATCACGTCTTCAAGGAGGTCCCAATCCTTATACCTCAACCTTTCAGAAACCAAGCGTGAAGGTTGAGGGATCTGACCTCTGGATGGAGAACCTGACCCCCCTCCCGTGAGAGCAGACCGTCTCGGTAGGGAAGACGACGTGGAGGGCAGATGGACAAGTCGAGAAGGTCTAGGTACCACATCCTCCGGGCCCACGTCGGAGCAATGAGGATCATCCGGGAACCGAACATTCGTAACCTCCGCAGCACTTGTGGGATGGAGGAAACGCGTACAGCAGTGGGAAAGACCACTCCACCACGAACGTGTCTCCTAAGGCTCATTTTGGAGGAAATTCCCGCGAGCAGAACCTTTTGCACTTCCGGTTGACACTGGAGGCGAAGAGATCCACTTGAGGGGTCCCCCAAAGGGCGAAGATCTCCAGGAGAATCTCCTGAGCCAACTCCCACTCCTGAGAGATCGCGCTCTGCCTGTTCAGAGCGTCCGCCGTCTCATTTTCGTCTCCGGCCAGATGAACTGCCGAGATCGAAACTTCCTGCTGGATTGCCCAGAACCAGAGCTGCATCGCCTCCCTGCACAGAGGAAGTGACCCTGCCCCCCCCCTTTTGTTGAGGTAGTGCATGGCCACTGTGTTGTCCGTCAGGATCAGGACATTCTTTACTCGCACAGTCGGCAGAAAAGCCTTCAGGGCAAGCCTGACGGCCCTCAGCTTCAACAGATTGATATGGAGTTTGGACTCTGATGGAGACCAACGACCGCTGACAACTCGTTGGCATGAGCTCCCCTTCCCGTGAGGGATGCGTCCCTCACGATCGTCATCTCCGGCCAGGGTAGCCGAAGAGGAGCCCCCTTTATCAGATTGCCTTTGACGGCCCACCACAGAAGGTCCTGGGCGACCGAGGACGGCACCTGAACTGGGTCCAACATCCTGCCAGAGGACTGAGACCACTGGAGATTGAGTGCCCATTGCAAAGATCTCATCCGCAACCTGGCCTCTGGCACCAGAAGAATGCAGGATGCCATGAGGCCGAGCAATCTCAAGAACTCGAACGCTGGGAGACTCTGGGCAAGCTGAAACTTGTGCACCATCTGCTGAATGTGATGAGCCCTCACCTGGGGAGGAAAACACTGCCCCAGGGACGTGTCGAGCACTGCTCCGATGTACTGGAGCCTCTGGGTTGGTGTCAAATGTTTAAGTTGAGGGAGAAGCCCAGCTTGTGAAGGGATTGGCAGGTGACGGACAGATGATCCAGGACTTGCTCGGGAGAGCGCGCCCTGATCAACCATCCAGGTAGGGGTAGACGTGAACCCCCCCCTTTCCTGAGATGCGCTGCCACCACTACCATGAGCTTGGTGAAGACCCTCGGGGCAGAGGTCAATCCGAACGGCAGGACCCGAAACGAAGTGCGAGTCGCCAACCGCGAACCTCAGGTACTTCTTGTGCTTTGGATGGATCGGCACATGAAATTAAGTGTCCTTGAGGTCGAGAGACACCAACCAGTCCTGAAGTTGAAGGGCCTGGAGGACTTCAGAGAGAGTAACCATCTTGAACTTGTCCTTCCTGAGGAGTTTGTTCAAACTGTCCAAGTCCATGATGGGTCTCAATCCCCCGTCCTTCTTGGAAATCAAAAAATAAGGGGAATATCATCCCTTGTTCCTCTCCGCTACATGCACCAGTTCTATGGCGCCTTTCTCCAGCAGGGATTGAATTTCCTGCGCAAGGAGCGGATTCGGACTCTTCAAAGAGATTCCCCGGTGGATTGTCGTGAGGCCTCTGCCGGAAAGGAAGACAGTAGCCGTAGGCTATGATCTCCAGAACCCACACATCTGAAGTAATGGCACGCCACTCTACAATATGCTGCGCCAGCCTTCCCCCAACCGGCGAACCATGGGACATGGCCTCATGACTGAGCTGAAGCAGCTGTGGCGTTGC
Organism: Ambystoma mexicanum; assembly: GCF_040938575.1. Taxonomy (NCBI): domain Eukaryota; kingdom Metazoa; phylum Chordata; class Amphibia; order Caudata; family Ambystomatidae; genus Ambystoma; species Ambystoma mexicanum. The sequence goes on from NC_090926.1 coordinate 213,871,610, forward strand.
CCGAGGGCAAAGAGGCAACTGCCCGAGCGGCCTTGGCACCTCGAGTACCTTGTTTTCCACCTCTGGCACTCCTACGGTGGCGCCTTTGACTGGCAGCTCCTCTCGCTTTACCAAAGGATGAGTAATAACGAAAGGAACCTCCCCTCCATTGCTGTCCCCCAGGGACGAAAAGGCGGAGGTTGTCGAACTGCAGCGCCCAACGACTTCGCTGCAGCTTTGGAGGTCTGCAACCTCTCAAGGCTCTTGTCAGCCTTGCTGCCAAAAAGATGTTCACCGTCAAAGGGCATGTTGAGGAGCCTGGCCGGCACATCAGGAGCAAACCCTGACTTCCGCAACCACGCGTATTACGGTGCTCGCCGCCATGGACCGGCTGACACAATCTGCCATGTCCAAACCCGACTGAACGGCCTCACACATGGAATCCTTTCCATCCTGAACCATGGCAAGGAAACATCCCGTTCGTCCCCTTCGGAGATATGTTCAGCCGCTAAGGAAACACAGTTCCACAGAGTGTGCGTGAAACGTGACAAGGCACATACGGAGTTGGCCACCTGAAGCGCCATACCCCCTGAAGCAAACACTTTCTTTACCCAACCATCAAAATGCTTGTCGTCCCCATCAGGAGGGTTGGTAGGATACGACGCCTGCTTTGCTGGGGCCGTAGCCGCCTGCACCACCAAACTCTCCGGAGTGGGGTGCTTGGTCAAGTAGCAGGGGTCGCTACTGGCTGGGTGGTATTTTCGCGGCAAAGACTTGCCCACTGCCGGGAGACTCTCCGGAGCAGTCCAAGCCGCCGTCACCCTCCTCTGTAGAGCCATATGGAACGGCAGTACCGGGGTCAGTTGGTGGACCTTGGTCGAGGATATCCGTAAGGTCATCCTGAAGAAAATACCCTGGGGGAAGCAGACCACCCCAAGTACTCAGCGACCCAAGACATAAGGTGCCGGTACGAGGAGTCGGCATGAGTGCCAGGCTCAGGCCTACAAAACTCCACCTCTGGAGAGGTGTCCAGACCACTGGCGTCGTGCAGGGACTGACGCAGGTCCTCAATTTGGCTATGGCCCGAGAGAATCTCATCTGGCACCGTATCAGGAACCATGCCATCATCAGAGCCCTCATCCACCTCTGAAATGTACTCAAGATGGCGGTAAGAGGGCACAGAATGGGGAACAAAGCCATGCTTGACCTTGGCCAGAGCCTTTTTAGGGGGTTCCACTGTGCCCCGGGGTACCCCTGTCGAAACAGCCTCGAAAGGCGGTGCGTTAATCGGCGTCGACGCCGAACGTGGCGCTGACAGCATCGACACAGGCCTCGAGGACGGAGCCAGAGCGTGTCCCTCGACAGCCTGGGTGCTGATGGCGTCGACGACCTCTTCGGAGGCAGAGCCTAGAAAGAGTCCGTCGACAACCTCGGCGCCACAGGCGTAAATGTCTTCCTCGAAGACACCACAGGTGCACACGGTCTCGAGCGTGTCGAGGACCGGGACCTGGAACAGGCTTGACAAGAACGATTCCCCTTGTCCGAGCGGGACCTTTCCCGCGAATCGTGCCGACCACCCGAGCCCGAAGGCGTACGAGCGGTGTCTCTCGACCGATCACGACCGGCCACACTCGGAGGCGCGGACGGACCAGTGCCCTGTGATTCGAGAATCGCAAGCATTTTCTTACCGAAGGAAGCCCATTCCTCTGGCGTCGCATGCTTGGTGGGATAAACGACCCGCCGACGGGCAGAGTCCTCGGATGAGGACGGGGAAGGCGACCGATGACGGCACTTCCGTGGCTTGGACACCTTACCTACCGACAGTTTCTTCTTGCGCTCCCGCAAGGCTTTGGACGTAAGCGACTGGCAGTCGACACAATCATCCGCGGCCTGGGCCTCCCCGAGGCACCAGAGGCAGGCGTAGTGCGAGTCAGTCACCGAGGTAGACATCACGAAGGAGAACTTCACAAACGAACAGGTTCGAAGAACCGATAAAGAACAGAAGCTCCAAAGAGTTTGAGGTGCGCCGAGATCTCCGAAGCGAACACATTCGTGGAAAAAACGGAACTGAGGCTACGGGCGTCGTGCGTCCTACTTATAACATCCAGTGACGTCATAGATATGGAATACGTCGGAGGACCCAATCCCCTATATATATATATACATATATATATATATATATTTAGTAAAGCAGATGATTAGCCAACAAATTGCGCTCTGCCTCATTACTGAGCTGGTGCTACCGGGCTAGAGCAGGCTACACTCAATATATGTTAAACAGAAGGGTAAAGGTGCTGGGGAGGAGACAACTCTCCCACAAACACCTACCAAAAAATGTCCAAGCACACAAGACTTCAAATTGTGTTCAAAATTTCATTTTATTTATCCAAAAAGAGTGAACATAGTATAAAAAGCATACATAACAATACCTAAGCAGACCAGGTGTCATGCAGCACTCACCCACAGCGGGTGTAAAACGTCACGCGCGTTCCGCTCGACTCGCGAGCTTCCTCAGGCTAGTATGATTCCAAACGTTTGTTTCCTTGTGTTTTTATTCCCTTGCACTGAAGGTGATTGGGTCTGCACAGCTGTGCAGCTTACATAACGTAAAAAAAGTTGACAGTTACATAACATGAAAAAAAACCTTAACAGTTAATTGTTTAGAACTCTATGGTTCTGATTGCAACAAATCCACCATTGTTCAGTGTGTAAATACATAGTTGCCCACATTTGTGAGTTGCCCAATTCCCCATTACTATACTGGGTGTATGCCAGCTGACGATAAGCCATAACAGCCCTTCACCTTCACTTGCTTTACAATGTTAAAAGAAGTGACCACAAGTAAAAGCGCTAGTGCACCTATTTAATTTAATGCTGCACCGTGATAGAAAAAATGTCTTCACTGTGCTGCTCTCTTCCCGCTAGTGGCATAAAATGCCCTAAAACGAATGTGTGCTGCTACTGCCCTAAAACCACAATGCCCGCTTCCGTATAGTAAAATAAGCCTTCAAGTGAAGGCCCCCTATATATGCACACTATAAATGCAACATGGCAATACCAGTGTATGGCCATATAAAAACAACAATGGTGTTCACTACACGGGGCGAGCATCTGTGGTATAGACAGTCTGATTCTCAATGACAAATTAAAACAATATCACTATTGGTGAAAAGTCACCATATCGAACAAAGTGACTAATGCATTAAAATACAATATAAGACAAAAACTGAGACCTAAGTTCCTATTCAGTGCAAAAGTATGGCTGTAAAACATCCAGATATCCATAAATTTAAATGAATATCAAAGTGTGTTGATTCATATAATACACACAGCCAATAAGAGGGAGGGTCTACCTAGATCGGTATCATAACTATAGACAATAGTTTGTAAACTTGTGATAATCATATATGCAGAATGAATGGACATATCAAGGTGTGTTGGTTGATATAGATTAGCACCTGGATATCAATGTTTAATTCCTCATTCATATAGGAACACATACATCTCTGAGTCTATATTTAGACCATTGGGTTTCAGAGTATCATATTTGCATATGAACTTGGCTTCTAGTTGACATAGCTTGAGTTCTCTATTGCCAAGTCTTTTATGTTGTGGTATATGGGCTAGTCCTTGGAAACTCATTTCTTTTACATTATTGCTGTGTTGTTCAGCAAAATGTGTTGCCAGTGGATAGGTTTGATCTCCATTTTTTATAGCCCTATAATGTTGCAAGATGCGCAGTTTGAGCGGGCCTATTGTGGATCCTATATAATTCAGGCCACAACTACAGGTAATGGCATACACAACGAACTTCGTTTGACATGTTATTCTATGTTTGTGTTTCAATTGTTTGCCATCAACACCAATAAATGGTGTTGATGTAAAACACATTTTACATTTACAACATTTTCTGAAACCCATTGTGTTCTCTCCTAAGAGCCAACTTGATGATTCATTCTTAGTCACTACCATACTTGGCGCCAAGATGTTTTTTAGTGTGGGGGGGCTCTGCGGAAAGTAACACTCGGTCTTGTCTCTAAGACTCTACACAGATCTCTATCGGTGGTCAGAATGTTCCAATGTTTTTGCATTATGACTCTTATTTGTTGGGCTTGTTGGTTGAAGCCTGTTATGAACCTGATTTTCTCATCTTTAGGTTTAATTTTGGGTTTGAACAGAATACTTCTAGAAAGTTTGTCTGCTTTTTCAAAGCATTCTGTCACTGTATTTTTAGAGTATCCTCTGCTTACGAACCTTCTGCCGATATTTTTGGCTTCTTCCTGGAAATCTTTCTCCTGACTACAGACACGTTTGGCTCTCAAGAATTCTCCATATGGTATGGATTTTTTGAGTGATGTGGGATGATGACTGTTGGCATGGAGGGTAGAGTTGGAACTAGTTTCCTTTCTATAGAGTGTATATTTTATCATGTTTTCTTCTATTTTAAACAACACATCTAAGAAGACCAATTCTTTTCTGCTGACAGTACTAGTCAATTCCAGATTATATGGGTTGCAATTCAAAATAGAGATGTATTTTTCTAATTCATTTTCAGTACCGTCCCATATTAGAAACAAATCATCAATGAAACGATACCACATCACTATGTGTTTGGTGAATTCTTCCATCTCCTCACTCCATGCCACTGTCGTTTCCCACCATCCCATATACAGATTTGCATAGGTTGGTGCCATGCATGACCCCATGGCCATGCCTTGTATTTGTCTATAGATAGCATTATCATACAGGAAGTAATTGTGTTCCAAGCAGAATCTGAACATGTCTAATAGCATGAGATTGTGTTGGCGATAGCTCACAGATCTACTCGCTAAAAAATGCTTACATGCATTTAACCCATACTGATGATGTATCGAAGTGTAAAGAGAGACTACATCTAGGGAAACCAAAAGAAAATTAGATTCCCAATTAACATCATTAAGCTTTGTTAGCAAGTCAGAAGTGTCTCGAATATATGAGTTCAAACTCAATACAAAAGGTTGGAGAAAATGGTCTAAAAATCTCAAGGTGTTCTCCAAAAGGCTGCCTATCGAGGATACAATAGGACGTCCAGGGGGATCTATAAGACTCTTGTGAATTTTGGGATTAAAATAAATGAGAGGAGTAGTGGGATGGACGTTCTTCAAATAGAAATACTCATCCTCATTTATTAAATCCTGCTCTTTCCAAATATGTAACAGAGTGTGGAATTCCTGATTAGTGGTATTAAGGATAGATCTGTCAACTTTTTCATAGCATGATGTATTGCTCAGTTGTCTGATGGCTTCCTTGTTCTAGTTGATACTGTCCATGATAACTATGCTACCCCCTTTATCCGATGGTCGAATAACAATATTATGGTCTTTACGCAGTGTTTCCAAGGCGCTGACTTGTGATATTTTCAGATTCTTAAATTTCATAGCATCAGAATTGAGGGTTGACAATTCTTTCAAATCCTTAATTACCAGTTTTTCAAAGATATCAATTGGACTACATTCAATGTTCGGACAAAAGACCGATTTGAGTCTAAAGTTGCTGAAACAGCTCACATTAGCATTGATTCCAAACTGTTCGGCCAATGTATCATTGTCTACAGTATCTGTATATCCAGTGCTTATATCAGTATTCCCTTGTAGTTCATCTAAACATAGCAGGGTACCCAAATCTCTCTCTGACAAAATTGATGCAGTTTCTTTATCTTGATCCTTTTTATGTCTGGTATCCCCAACTTGTGTGGCATAAAATTTGGTCAATTTCAGTTTGCGTGTAAATTTGAAAAGATCTATCCTGGCAGATGTATAGTCATAAGCGTGGGTGGGGCTGTATGACAGACCTAGTAGCAGGACTGACTCTTCAATTTGAGTAAGGGTCCTTGTCGAAATGTTATACATTTTCAACTGTTAATTTTCTTGCCCCTTGGTCTCCCCCGTGGTTTGGTCCCAGATCTTGTTGCCCTTCCAGTTTGATCGTCCCCATTTGGCACGACTACCTCGCCTGGTTGTACTTTTCCTGCTCTACCTCTTCGTCCTCTTCCTCGACTGGCTTGTTGGCCCCGTCCTCTTTTGTCCATTCTGCTGTCCATATGGAGTAGTTTGAACTCGTCTAAAAAATGAAATTTTTTTGAATATGCTCCTTCAGTGTCTGATAGCTCCACTTCAGAACTACTCGGATCTTCCGCTTGCATTTCAGTTTGTGGTATGTTGGGAATTTTTTGCTCCAATCTTGCTTTGATAGGGCCATCAAACCTTCTCGCAAAGGTGTATATTCTTCCCTGCTCATAGTCCAACCTGTCTCTTTTGAATTTTAGCTGTTTCCTCAGCTGTAATTCTCCTTCAAATCTCGCAAGGTTCTCTTCAACTCTTATCATCCGTTTCTTACACTCATCCCCATCTTCTGAGGAGAATAAGGTTTCTTGCATGTTTTCTATCTCCTTGATCAATTTGAGCCTATCCAATTTGGCATATTTGATAAGGCTCTCCATTATTCGAAATGAACAGGTATTTGTGTGTGTAGTCCACTCTTCTATGAGCTGGGGGTCCATATGTTCATATGTGGGTATTGTTAGTATTCTTAGTCCTCTTGGAATGCGTTGTGCTTCCAAGTACATTTGTAGGGTCATGGCTTCCCACCACTTGGAAATCTCCTTTTGCTTAACTCTCTCCAACTTATCAAGTTTTTGCTGCACTGTAAGGCTTGCGGGTAGGCTACTATCACCAGTGAGGTCAGTAGCCGCTTTGTCTTGGTCAAAGAGAATCAGTGCCGCTGCCATTCGTTTTGCTTCCACCTGGTCTGCCATGTCTGAGGCAGCAAAAGGCTGTTTGCTGCCCCAGCTGTATGCTGAATGGATTCACTCAGAACACAATGATACCCTGAGAAGTAAGACAAATACTACTAAAGAAATGTGTATGTCTTATCACAGCTCAACCCACAATTTCAGCGGTGGCTATGCCAGGTAGTCTCCCCGTCGTAAATGTCAAAAAGTTTGTTTATAATAAACTAACTCTTTTAATGACATAAGGGGCGCTCAACCGTGATCATAATTGAAACAGAAAATGTTAAAATGTAGAACATAATAATATGTCACGGGAGGCGGCTGCAATTTATAGAAAGTTAGTAAAGCAGATGATTAGCCAACAAATTGCGCTCTGCCTCATTACTGAGCTGGTGCTACCGGGCTAGAGCAGGCTACACTCAATATATGTTAAACAGAAAGGTAAAGGTGCTGGGGAGGAGAAAACTCTCCCACAAACACCTACCAAAAAATGCCCAAGCACACAAGACTTCAAATTGTGTTCAAAATTTCATTTTATTTATCCAAAAAGAGTGAACATAGTATAAAAAGCATACATAACAATACCTAAGCAAACCAGGTGTCATGCAGCACTCACCCACAGCGGGTGGAAAACGCCACGCGTTCCGCTCGACTCGCGAGCTTCCTCAAGCTAGTATGATTCCAAACGTTTGTTTCCTTGTGTTTTTATACCCTTGCACTGAAGGTGATTGGGTCTGCACAGCTGTGCAGCTTACCTAACGTAAAAAAAGTTGACAGTTACATAACATGAAAAAAAACCTTAACAGTTAATTGTTAGAACTCTATGGTTCTGATTGCAACAAATCCGCCATTGTTCAGTGTGTAAATACATAGTTGCCCACATTTGTGAGTTGCCTAATTCCCCATTACTATACTGGGTGTATGCCAGCTGACGATAAGCCATAACAGCCCTTCACCTTCACTTGCTTTACAATGTTAAAAGAAGTGACCACAAGTAAAAGCGCTAGTGCGCCTATTTAATTTAATGCTGCACCGTGATAGAAAAAAATGTCTTCACGGTGCCGCTCTCTTCCCGCTAGTGGCATAAAATGCCCTAAAACGAATGTGTGCTGCTACTGCCCTAAAACCACAATGCCCGCTTCCGTATAGTAAAATAATATATATATTTGATCCAGTCGATACCTTGATTACCAGTCGATACCTTGATTAGGCTAGCAAAGTCATTTATTTTGCATATTTGCGAGCTTTCGTGGAATGTCTCCACTTCCTCAGGCAGAGATGAAATGAAGCATTTGAAAAACATCACAGCATTACAGCTTAAATAGCCCGTCCTGCAGATAACCAGTTATCTGTGCCTGTCTGTACCCGATTTGTAGTTTTGCTCAGAAAGGCATGTGGATGTTCTACTCCCCCACACATGGCAATCTTCAAGGCGTCAATGGTACACTGTTAAGTAGGGCAGGGGTCAGTGAAAGTGAAGAGCAGGGAAAAGAAATGAAAAAAAACATCCCACCCTGTTAGTGTGCTCTCAGGAAGGCAGGAGGGGAAGGTTAGGTGTCAGTCATTGTATGGACAGTTCAATTGAAGCTCAGTATGCCAGGTCAGTCCCTTTACAAGATCAGTGGTATGACAATCATCAACATATCAGGCTTGTGCCTCTAGAAGTCTGAAACAGGGGATATACAGCCAGTTTATTGTTAGGCCTGTGATCCATGGAGCCCAGTGTGGTAACTTTTTGTCAAATACCATCTCAATCGAGAGGAAAGGGTGGGGTTTGACTAGAGACAAGGGCCCTGACAAGTTTCTGGGAAGCTTTTGGCAGATGGGGCTGGGTAGGATGGGGTCTGGCAACATTGCATTGCCTTAGAGAGGCTGGTGGGGCTGGTGCAGTGCCAGATGAAGGTCTGTGAACGGCTTTGGATAAAATGATGGAAAGTGTCAGGTCTGGATGTTGTGATCCCTGTATCTCTCCGAGTGGAAAAAGTGAAAGTCTGTAGTTGGAATGGTGACTCGTGAAACTGCAATGCCTGTTCAAGCCACCTGCCAGTGTATTGAAAATGTGCATGCATTTGAATTCATAGGTCTTTCTGACTTTTTCAGTCCTGAAATTAACCCTAGTACAGCAATCTTGAGATCGTTAAGGGTATGATTAGCTTCTGAAAATTGCTCACCCACTGGACTCTCGTTGGTAGTACATCGCTTCAAACTTTGATGACGTAGGTTCATGCGTTTATGTAGAGGTTGACTAGTTTCCCCATCATAGTAGCCACATCCGGCACATTTCATGCCCATAATCAAGTAACAATGTTGCTGGATGAACATGTAAACCGTCCCATAATTTTCTAGTGCTGCCTGTGTTTGGGGTATCTTGATTGTGTCAGAAATGTTGATATGTGGGCAGATTAAGCAGCTTTTGTTTCTGCAAAGTACAGTTCCATAATCTGTGCTATTTGTATGAAGTTTGTTCCTGACCATCATTCCCTTGAGACTGGCTGGTTGTCTGAAAGCAAAGAGGGGCATCTCCGGAAAACCTTCTCTCAGACGTTCATCTTGTTGCAGGATGTGTTGACATTCCTTAGGAATCTTGCGGGAGGCTTTGAGCTCTGCAATGTATGCGACTAGCAGTGGCACCCGGGTTTGTCTCTCTTTCGCTCTGTATTCTAAGAGGTTGCTCCGGGGGATCGGTGTTGCCCTGTGGATCTGGCTGTCCACAATTCTGTGGTTGTATGCACAGTTTATTAAGTCTAATCTCAAACTTTGCATGTTTTTATCCCAATCCCTTGTTTCTGAGCATATTCGAGTGTATCTTAATGCTTGGCTGAATATTGTAGCATGTTTTGTGTGCACTGGGTGGATCTGTCACTCTTCAAGTAGCTGGCACAGTCAGTTGAGTTTGCGATATACTGTGGTCTGTAGATGGCCATCTTTTATTGTTATGGTGGTGTTGAGGAAATGCACTTTTTCAGGAGAGTAGGAAAGTTTGAGGTGGTTTGTTGAGTGGAATTCATTAAATCTTCTGTGGAAGACAGAAGATTATAGATTTATCTCCCATTGTGCATTAAGAGGCTGACAAGATTTTCAAAATGAAAAAATAGCAACTTTCCCCAAAATTCTTTTGCTAATAACTTTTGACTTGCTGAATGGATTTGGATAAAAATATCAAAACAAAAAGGTTTTCAAGCCCTACCCCCGCAAACTGCACATTTTGGGAACAATACGTTCTAAAGAAAAAGTTATGAAGAAAGCTGCTGCTTTTGCTGACAATGGGGCTTTGTGCGTATGAGCCAGAGGAGGGGGCTGAGACTATCTGGCCCCAAGTGCACATCCTCTTGTGTCCCAATGTATGTTGCTGGGTGGATCTGATAAGCAGTGGCTGTCCATGAGTGGCACACCCGGTGCGGTTTGAATGTTGCAGATCTTTACCAGCTGAATCTTGGATAAAAAGGAGGGCTCCTGCAATTGTTAATCAGATCATCATTGGAACCAAGACTTCTATGAAGAGCAGCCTGCTGATGGCCAGAGGATGACCCCAGCAGCAGACCAGCATCGACTCCAGTGATTGGCCTGGTGAAGCAGTGCTCCTCTGCTTGATCTCAGAATACCCTGTTTGGTGCTTCTACCCTTGGAACAGTGGCACCAAACCCCTGCTTGAGTATCCATTACTCCAGAAACGTCCCTGAACCAACCAGTGGGCTGACCAGCTAGTTCGCTGTAGCAATCATTGTTCCGAGCAGTACTTTGCAGATCGCCAGCTTGTGCCACATGTCACCTGCACTTGCATTTTCACCCTGGGGCAGCGGAGGCCCATGTGTTACTGATGCTTGATCTTTTAGTTCTTGCTGAGGCATGGGTTCACTGATATCTTCTGTTATTTGGAGCAACTACTCAGTCTGAGAACATGGGTGAAAACCCATGTTGTGCTTCAAACTCCAAGTCAATATGATATTCCAGTATCTGGTCGGGCATTACGTCAGAAAATATAATTGACAAAACAGGTGGAGATGTCGGCCTTTGCGAAGAGCGCAATTCTTGCTCCTTTGACCTCTTGCGCATTTTTTTTGTTTTGTCCTGCTTTAGTTCTATCAGGGCCATGAATCTCCCGTCTGGTCTTCATTTGTCCTCATCGATTAGCTCTTGGATATTGCCATAGACTGGATTGTCGTTGACGCGGTTCTGCTAGCCGGCAGGTTGCAATATGATTTTGACATGGGACTGGTCGATGGATCGCTCATCGATGGGACACTGCTCATTGCCCAGCCGCTTTGGTATTGGCAGGATTACTGCCCCATCTTTCTGGGGCTAAGTTTCTTCTTCTTCTTAACAGGTTTATGTTGTATTTCCTCAGATCTAGACCTTTGAGTGGATGAGGTCTTCTCTCTGGAGCCTAGCTTTGCCAGTTTGCCAAGCTCCTGGAGGACTCTGCCTCTGAGGGAGGGTATTTGCCCTCAGTGCCCTCATACTAGGCGTCTATGCCAATCCCTCAGCATTTAGGAGCTGAATTACTGGCATATCTCACAATCATCAATGGTATGTTTAGGGTATAAACAATATACGCAATCTTCATGTTTAACCACCCACCTCCAAAACACAGGCTGAACAAGCCCTAAATAGGGATTTTCTGAACCTGCTCTCAGAGACAGTATTTTAAAATTCCTTATCCAACAGAAATCTTGGCTGAATAACTTCTCATTGGAGCAAGGTGTGAGGACTCCTTTCAGCACAACGTGTGGTTGGAATCTGAACATGGCCTCTAGGGGTGGTGCTCAATACCAACTAGCTGGGACAAAAGCACCCATAATGAGGTGGACAGACTAGGAAGTGTTTAACAGAGGGTTCCCAGCCTGAAGACGTGAATATTCAAAGCATGTGAATCTATGAAAGATCCAATACTGGAGAATACACTTTCTCTCACCCAAAGAAAGACGAGGCATGACATAATTCTGTGAGCAAGCAAGACAAGAAGGGAGAGAAAAAGCAGACGGTAGCTCTTCAATCAATACATGGAAAAGCTCCAGACTGATGGGGTAACTAAAGTGGCTGGGGAGAGCATATTCGTACTTTTAGAATCTGGCTCATACATTTCCATATTTTTGGGAAAACACAAACACCTTTTAATGTATATACCTGCACAAAAGCAAGTAGAAATAACTACTCCCACAGTACAAGTGGTAGAAAACATTGACATTTGTCCAATTGCAATTCACCTAGAGGGGGAACTAACAAAAGAGAATGAGGTACTGTTTTGTCCCAATCTACATTTAAAACCAGGTCACCGTTTACCAGCTAAAGGCTGCCCACCCACTGTCCATTATGGAAAGTGCTAGGGGATATTTTTTTTCAAAAGTAGTTCATCAACACCTAAAATATCAATCAATATGCATAATCGTGACCTGCTCCAGGATGCTGTGCAACTATTCAAGAACCATGTTGGTCACTACATAGAATGTCTACCACACAAAATGCAGAGGCACTAAATAACTAATTATCAGAAACTAAGCATATGCAATTCCTCACATAAAAGGCACAGTAGACGAAGGAGTCCTACTACAACAGGCAAGTCCATACATTACATCAGTCGAAGACAAAGTCACCCTGAACATTGCTTCAAAGATTGTTCACGATGTCCTGCTTAATGAGGTGCCTTTATTACTTCAACTTGGGATTGATATCCAACCCTTGAGTTTGTGAACTGTAGGGAGGGGGTCTCCAGCACTAATCTTAAGGACATTTTAATCTCCTTTAAGGCAGGGATGGTGGAGAAAAGAAATTTAACTTTGGTTTCACACAAGTCTACGTTTGGTGGGAAAGACTGGTCTTGGTTGGCGGGGGCATTAAAGTGAACAAGATATGCCAAAAAGAACATGCACGCCAATCTTTAGCTTAGATGGTCTTTGAAAATTAACATTGTGAAACACTCAGGCCCACAAGGCTCTGTTCAACAATCCTAAACTTGTTAAGGAGTTGAAACGGTTTGATTTGATTTTGTTGCAGGAAACAGTTATTGAAAAGGCCTCTGATGGATGGCTTTAAACTTGATTTTCAAGAGGCTCGCAAACATGCCAAGAGCAGGCCTTTTGGTGGCCTCATTACTGCAATTAAATCTATGATAGATGTGCCCTGGGTGAAGGAACAGAACATTGACCGGAGCATTGACTTCTGAGTGTGAAATCTTGATAAATTTGAAATATGTCACTTTGAATTATAAATATCTACTGGCATGAGGGTGTTGCGCCATTTTTTAGAACGTTTGATGGGCTTTGTGTATGATTGGAGGGGGGAAACTAATAATAGGACAATTATAGTTGCAGAAGACTTCAAATTCATCTTGTTTCATATTAGAGGATGACAACAAAGTTTTACTTTTTGTGTCTCAAGCTGGTATCTCATTACGCAAAGACCTCAATGGGGATAGATGGTTGTCCTGTTTACGACCTCTAGGCATGTATAGGCTGAATGGAAACATGGCGGGAGATGGAGCACTGCAAAATACATGGCATAGCGGTGACAGGGGGGTTGTGTTGGATTACATGCATCTCAATGCTTGTTTATTCACAGGGTTTAATAATTTTCATATTACTGAATTGGGTACTAGTGATCACTATACTCTTGTAGCTTTTTGTTATCGATAACTGTAAATCTAAGTAGTCAGGTCTCACTGATTTGGTTGCAAATCCCAGAACTGATAGGCGTAGGAGGAGTATTAAAAACATGGCTCGGTTAAACTAAGAATGATCAGATGTCATGGAAGGAACAAGTTACTTACCTGTAACTATTGTTCTCCAGCATGGGTCTGACATGGATTTGCATGCTCATGAATATTACCCATCATCCGGCTGGGAATCCTCGTTAAAAGAAAAAACAGTTTTACTTTCACTTACAAACTGTATTTCTCCTCTAAACCAATCACTGTCCTCTGGGTCATACTGCTCCCATCCAATGACAGTCCTCTCCCTAAGCACCTCCTGTGGAAGCCATCTTCAGATTTGGTAAGCAAGTTAAGCGGCAGTATGACCAAGAAGAGCCACAGAGGGGTTGGAGGGAGGGTTTGCATGTGAATCCATGCCAGACCCATGCTGGAGAACAATAGTTACAGATAAGTAACTTGTTCCTTCTTCAGCATGGGGTCTGGCATGGATTCACATGCTCATGAATAAATATATAGCAGTACAACACTACACCACCATGGGTGGTGGCAAAGCTCAACAGGAGAAATCAACTCCTACCTTGGGAACAGACTCACGTCAAGCGAGCAGGTTGCGTAGCACTGCTTGGCCGACTCTGGACTCCTCCCTGGAATCCCTGTCGACGCAGAAGAATCTTGTGAAGGTGTGCGTTCGCCTCCACGAAGCCGCCCTCCAGATGTCCAGTAGGGGCACAGATAGGAACACAGTCGTCACAGCGATTGCAATAGTGGAGTGGGCTCTGGGCCAGCCAGGCAGCGGTCGGTTCACCAACCGATGGCTCTCCGGCTGCATCACGTACTGTCACCTTGAGATGGAAGCCTTGGACAAGGACTTCCGATGGTTCACAAGACCAAAGTTCACGAACAGTTGAGAAGTCTTCTGAAAACTTTTTGTGCATGCCACGTAGAACTTCAGGCCACAAGCAACGTCCAGCGAGTGCAAGGTCCTTTCAGCCGGTGACTAAGGCTTCGGGAAAAAAACAGGTAACACAAAAGGCTCGTTGAGGTGGAATTCTGACGGAACCTTCGGCATGAAAGAGGGGTGCATCTGCAGCACCACCCTCGATTTGTGGAAAGTCAGATATGGCTGTTTGCAGGACAGGACCTGGATCTCACCAACTCTCCTGGCAGAGGTGATGGCCACAAGGAGAGCTGTTTCCCACGAGAGGAGCCTGAGCGGGGCCTGATGTATAGGCTCGAAGCACCCCCCCCGCCCCATGAGCCTCTTCAGCACCACGTTGAGTTCCCTCGCCAGGGCAGAAGCCTTCACCGGTGGGAAAGAATGAAATAGTCAGTTGAGGAACTCCTTGACGAGTCGGGGGACCAAAGTGAAGATCATCCTGGAGACATGGTGTAGCGGGAGATAGCCGCCAGATGTAACTTGATAGAGGCGTGCGCCTGTCCGGCCTTGGTCAAGGATAGCAAGTATGGAAGAATCTGCAGGGCCATGATCCTTAGAGGGGTAATCTTCAGAGACCGGCACCACGTGGCGAAACACTTCCACTTGTGACTACAGCAATTCAAATTCGCCAATGCCCTGGGATTGGCAAGGACCTCCCTACAGTCCGCAGGGAACTCATATCCGCCAAACTCTAGGGCAACACAAGCCAAGCCCTCGGGTTCAATGATCTTCAGTCATGGTGAAGGATTGTGCCTCCTTCTCTGGTGAGAAGGTCAAGAACCTCTGGTGAGAAGATCCGGAGGTGACGCTGAAAGGATGAGAAGGTAAGGGTACCAAATCTGCCTCGGCCACGCCGCGGCAATATCATCCTGCACTGACACTGTCGGAGTGTTTGAGGATTTGTAGCAGGAGAGGCAAGGGAGGAAACACGTACAGAAACAGGCCTTCCAAAGTGAAGGATAACGCGTCCCCAGGCTCCTTGGTTGGTGGAAATTGCTGGCAAACCTCTGGCATTTGGAGTTCGCCGCCATCGCAAACAGATCGATCTGGGGCCTGCCCCACTTGACGAAGATGTGGTCCACCTGGTCCTGCTGAAGTTCCCACTCGTGCCAGGAGAGCAATTCTCTGCTGAGGGAGGCTGCAATGGCAACGCCCACCAGGTGAAGAGGAACGAGGAACATCTCTTGTCCGACAAGTCCTGCGCCTCTTTGGAGAGCGCTGGTGATCGCGTGCCCCCTGCTTCCTGATGTAGAACATCGTGTTGGTGTTGCCCATGAAGATCCTCACCACCTTGCCCTCCAGAGACGGAAGGAATGACTTGAGGGCCCAGAACACTGCCCGTAGCTCCAGGATATTTATATGGAGATCCTTCTCCTCCTGCAGCCACAGGCCTCTGGCGTGCAGAGGTCTGGTGTGGACTCTGCTGCCTTCCAGGGAAGCTTCCATGGTGACCGTTGCCTGGTACGGAGGGGTTTTGAAACCCTGTACCCCAGGCGATGTTGGAGTGAACGCCCCACCACCTTATCGCCGGACGGAACTACTTGTCAAGCGGGATCTTGTCCGGGAAGCTTCCAGACACCAGTATCCAGCGAGTGTCCAGGAACTCCTGAAGAGGTTGCATCCGTAACCTGCAGATCTGGATAAGGCAGATGCAAGACGATATGCCGAACAGCAACTTGATGGTTTGCAGCGTGGCGATCTTCATTGACAACAGTCGTTGCACTTACCCTTGAATGGCCGCTACTCTCTCCTCAGCGGGCGACATTAGTCAGGAGACCATATTGAGCCTGGCTCCTAGGAACAGCGTGTTCTACAATGGTGTCAAGCAGGACTTCGGATAATTGATGAAGAATCCCAGATCTGTCAGCAGTTGAACGGTCGTCTCTGTGTGTCTGATGACTAACTCTCGCGAGCAGGCCCGGATGAGCCAGTCAGAGCTACATGTACATCCCTCGTGGATGCAGATAGGCCGCCACTGGTGCTAGGCACTTTGTGAACACCCTGGGGGCTGACTTCAAGCCGAAAGGAAGGGCCTTGAACTAGCAGTGCCGTCCTTTCACTAAGAAGCATAGAAACATTCAGTGTTTCTTGTGAATGGGGAGCATGTGCTGCAATGTGACCATCCTGAACTTTTGGGACTTGAGGTACTTGTACAGACATCACAATTCTAGAATGGGCCTCCAGCTCCCAGTCTTCTTTTTGACTAAAAGTTACCTGTAATAGACTCCGGAGCCCCTCAGTCGTTGGGAACCAGCTCTATCGCCCCTTTTCGTAGCAAGGCCCGTCCCTCCTCCAAGAGCTGAGGGATGTGCTGGTCCCGCCAGGCCACCGGAAGGATACGTGGACAACTGTGTTGAAATTCCAGGATATGTCCTTGGGCGAGAACGTCCAGCCCCCATCTGTCGGTGTTGATCTTTCCCCACTCGCTGACAAATCCAGTCAGCCAGCCTCCCATAGGGGTGCACAGCTGGGGGCCCAACGTCCTAGATGGTTCAGGCCTGCTTTGGCACCGGCGTCCTGCATCGCGGGGAAACAGCAACGCGGACCTCCTCCACCATAGACCTGGGAATGGCCTCTGTAGGCTTCCTGAGTCGTGGACCTGGAAGGCTGATGATACAAGGGAAAACCTTTTGACAACCTGTTCAACTTCCCTCAGGAGGAGCGAAAGGAAGAGCGGTGCTACCAGAGGGTGCCCAGGGAACGGGCCGTCTCCGCCTTGATGGCCTGTATGGACTCATCGAGGACCTTCCCAAAAAGGTTATCTCTGTCAAAAGGCATGTCCAGTACCCTCACCTAAACCTCCTGATGGAAATTGTTGGCCTTCAACCAGCCTTGACGAAGGCAGACAATGTTCCCCCATCTGTAGGAACCCTGTGTGCGGCAATGTCCAACACCACAGTGATGGCATGATCCGATGCTACCTCTCCCTCATGGAAGAGGGAGATCACCTCCATCCTCTTGTCGGGGAGGAAATCCAGAATCGGGCCCATCTTGTACCACAGCTCCCTGTCTGTAACGCTCACCTGGTATCCACGGGGACGACACTCAGCCTGTTTTGACCTCTTACGACCTCGAACCCTTCCCTGGAGTCTACTAGACTGGAGACTGGGCCTGAAACACAGGATTGGTAGAGTTTAACTCCCTATTGTCTCTGTGTACTTGAACCTGTGTTCTTCCCCGGGGTCCAACCCTTCCCCCTTTGATCCACAGCTCACCTTGTTTTCTTGGACAGTGTGCTCTCTGTCCTGCTTTCAGCGCAGGGGCGCGTTGATTGATGTGGGCTCGTTGCTGCCTAGTTACTTCACTGGCAAGAGTCCGACAGGTAAGTATAATGAGTCTTTTGAACAGTTCTCTAACTTCGTTCCTTTCCTTCCTTAGATGATGGCCGGCGTTCGGGGATGGCGACGTGCTGCTGAGATGAGTAGCGCTGAAGGTGAGTGAGAGCGCGATGCGACCTTTTCGCATTTGTATTGAACTGAGTTCTTTTTCTGTGTCTTTTAGGTGCCGCGACGTTTTCAGCGTGGATGCCGGTTATGAAGAAGAAATGCTGTGAGTAAGTGCGGTATGCGGCGCCTCTAGATGTTTCCACGCTAACCTGGAGTGTCTTTTCCCTCTTGCAGATGGATGAGAAGTTCCGGAGACAGAGTTCCCCCAGAGCGGCTGGGATTCAGGTAAGCGTTTGAAGCTCGTACAGTCTTTAAAAATAAGCAAAGATTTGCTGAATGCTTACTAATGCCTTTTTTCTGTTCTTTTCCCTTTTCCTTAGGAAGCGGCGTGCCGGGATGGGAGTGACACCGCCGAAGATGCCCGCAGAACAGAAGAAGCGATGAATGATGGGCAGAAGCGCCACAAGGTAAGGCTGTCCTAACTGTGTTCTTGCAGGAGTTGAGCGCAGAAGAAAGATGCAGGCCTACTGGAGACCGATCCGAACACAGTGAGTGTCACGTTGCAGGTGCAGAATACACAAAGCATGTTTCTCAGCCTGGGCGTGGCTTAAATTGTGTTTGGGTAGCCCAGGTGTCTCTGGGCTGAACCACACCCAAAAGACGACTGCACATGCAGTTCTGGGAACCGAAATATGTGGAGGCATCCATCTTGTCCCCATCAATGCACTACAAGTCCAATCCCCAATGTTATCATATGGGAGTGAGTGAGGCTGGTGCCACAAGCGCCAAACCTGACTCCAAATGGGTCTTTGGAGGGATGGAGAGGCCCTTGAGGGCCATGTAGGTGATCGTGGCCTGGCTCCAGCCTGACATCTTGGAGGGCTGGGGACATGAGGGGCAGGAATCATGACACTGTCGTACCTGGCTAGGATCGCCAGTGCGTTGGCTGCCTTGATGGCCGCGGTGTAAATGACCTTCCTTCCCATGGCATCCATCTTCTTCTCCTTGCTGTCCGGAGGGACTGAAGACAACTAGGATGGGTTAGCCAACTGTTTGCTCGCGGTTGCTGAAACCACTGAATCCGGGGATGGTTGCGACCTCAGGCACTTGGGTGCGAATTCCGGCACTCACTACTTTTTCTCCAGCCTATGCCATTTGGCTGGAGCCGTGCAAGGGTTCTTCAAGAGGGCCAGGCCCCCCTCCCACACTTCGTCCAGAAGGGGCACCGCCATGATGGTCTTCCTTATGGTCTCGTGCCTCTGGTACAGGAAACCATCCTTCTTGGTTTCCACGGGCACAAGCTGGAAAAGCTTTGAAGCTCTGGAGACCATGGAATGGAACGACCCCACCACATCTGGTGGGGATGCCCTCTGCTGCGAAGACCCGCCACCTGCTGCAACAATAGCGTTATCGTAAGTCGCCGTCCCTGCGTCTGGGTCCACCGGGGGAGAGGACACCCAATGCGGATGTGGAGGCTGAAACAGGGGCATCAGATGCCGCTTCCTCTTTGCTGGAAGGCTGATCAGGGACTTGGGGGATTGGGGGGGTGGAAGGGAAGGGTGTGCATAGGAACCGGGCACTGCAGCATCCTCTTCTGGATCTCAGACACCAAAGTGTGGAGGGTCGAAAGGATGTCCAGAGATACATCCCTCGTCTGAGCTGGTGTAATTGGAACACTAGGCCCTACGATGTTGTCGTCGCCCTCCTCCTCCACATCCTCGTTGCACCGTGCGTAAGGACTCCAGATCCTTGTCGTCCGTGAACTAAACTTCCAAGGCCTGGGACACAGCCTGGGGCTGGTACGGGCCTCCTTTTCCCCTCCCCCCTTTTTTCCACCCGAGAGGTTGGAGCCAGGCTCAGAGACAGCATCCTATTCTCTGGTGTCCCAGCAGACTTCGCCAAAGTCACTGCAGCGGTTTCTTGACTCGGAGGCAAGGACACCTGCACTGTGGGTGCTACCTTTATGGGGTCAGCTCCTTTTGCCTTCGTGAGAGCAGCCGCCACCAGTTCTATCGTCGACGAAGACATCTCCAGAGCCGATGGGGCATTCATAGGCAGTTCGGCCGTCTTCTCCTCCGTCCCTGGCTTCTCCAGCAGCCTAGCCGGGTCGGACGATTTCCTTTTTAAGGAAGAGCTTGATAGCTGGCTGGCAATTGTGGTGGATGTTGATGTCGATCGTGCCCTGTCCATCGCGAGACCCCAGTGGACCCGGACATGGTTTTGTCTTGGGCACCCACATAGGAGGTGCCCTCAAAGAACTTAGAAGGCCGCTCCTCCTGGGTGAAGCATGACCCTGCACGGGGCAGAAGCCTTGGCGTTCAGCCACTAGGCCAGTCTACTGTGCCTATCCTTCGCCTTCTCGGAGAAGCCGAGCCAGATATCACACTCCTTCCTTGTGGCACCGATCAAGACAGAGGCATTGCAAGCGTTTCGTTCCGTAACCCGCACTGGTGCAGGGCTTGAATAGGGATATCTTCTCCTCCGTCATGGTTGGAGGGCGCTAAGTAGGCCCCGATGGCGGTCTGGAAACTTTGACGATCTTCGCCCTTGAGGAGCGCTGAAATTCACAGACAACGGATACCTGCTGTCGGCAGATGGAAAGAAGAGCACACAGGCTCTTTTGGAATAAAAATAGAACCTTTATCCGTCAAACATAACAAACAAATGTAGAAGCAGCTTGCAGAGCAAACTCGAGGGCTCCCAACACTGAAGCGTGCGGTACAAATCTGAAGATGGCTGCCAGAGGAGAAGCTTAGGGAGAGGACTGTCATTGGATGTGGGCAGTATGACCCAGAGGACAGTGATTGGTTTAGAGGAGAAATACAGTTTGAAAGTGAAACTTTTTTCTTTTAAGGATGATTCCCGGCCTGACGACGGGGGATATTCCTGAGCATGTGAATCCATGCAGACCCCCCCATGCCGGAAAATGGAATACTTTAGAATGGACACAGCATACCTTTCTGGTGGAGGAATTTCATCCTTTTATGGATTGGTTATTGATGGTACTCTCCCGCAAGCACGAATTCCAGTAAGGCCAATACGAGGCAGCATACCCATGTTTTGATCCCCTATTGGGTGAGGAAGGTCCAGATGAAATCGAACATTAAAACTTTTAAAGAGACTGTTCTCTTTTCCTTCTGAGCATTTCACGCATATTACGGAGGCAAGGCAAATGAAGAATTAGACTAAGAATCATAGGCTGCAAAAAGAAGGAGAATTGATGCTGGACTTAACTGATATCCAAAGATGATTCACATTTTTTTTGGCTGTTATTAATTCACTAGGGCATCCCCAAATAAACAGTGTGATAGTATTCCAGAAACCGTATAGTTAGAGCATTTTACTTACCTTTACACCATGGGGTTATTTTGGGATATCAGGGAACACTTGTGTTGGGCTTCACCTCACGTCTCAGTGAAGTGGGGATTGAACCTGAAGCGGTCATTAACTGCATTAAGAAAGCAAGAAGGTCCAGAACTGGGGGGGGGCTGAATCATCTCACTAATCTTATGTTTAAGGTGGATGTGGTGACTTGGGAAAATGTTCTTACCTTTCTTTTTAATAACCTGCTTGTGACAGGAAGGTTTCCAGTATCATGGCCAACTTCATTTGGTGTCCCAATTTATAGGAAGGGATTAAGATCAGATCCCAGGAACTATTGGCCCATCATGGTGATGGACGCATCTGCAAGAATGGGCACTGAGGGCCGGTAGATAAAAATCCTTTCAGTCAGGCTTCCCCACATTTCACGGTACCTCTTTGAAAGGACTTGGTTAGGGAAATATGAAGCCATTCATATGGCACTGGTCGATCTTTCCTCAGCCTTTGACCTGGTTAGCCAGAGGGTTCAGTGGTCCAAACTCTACTCTTGGGGTATCCCGGAGGATCTTCTCAAAATCTTGATTGGGATGCACAATAATCAAAATATTAAAGTTAGGTTGAATTCAGATGTTGATCTATCTAGAAAATCCACGCTACATCGGGACTAAGGCTAGGTTGTATCTGTGCACCAACATTGTTCAATCTTTACGTATCCGACGCACATGTTTCAGTTAAGCATTCTTTTGTTCCTCCTAAATTAGCAGACACCAGGTTTACTTGTATATCCTTTGCCTATATATATAAGTCTGTGTTCCTTGATTGTACCCCTATTGACCTCCAGAGGTTAATGGAGGCTTTTTCCAACTATGCCCAGAAATATTACCCAACAAGCAATTCAGCAGAAACCAAGGTGATGTGTTTAACTGCTAGTCGTAAGCCCTGGCCTTTCACTTAGACCCATGAGAATAACCAATTGGAAATGTGTAGCAATTTGATTTACTTGGGATTCCATCTCCGATCGGCCGAAGAAATTGATCTTATTAGAATTCTTACAGCGTAAGGCCGGCCAATTGCTGAAGATGGGGTCAACATTTTGTAAATTCTCTATTCAGTCCCTCCTTAAATATTATGAGGGGAAGGTGGTCCTTGAACTTTTATATGCTGTAGAAATGTAACAGGAGTGGAATTTGGAAGACATTGCTTTATTTGAATCCTTGATTTGGTGTAAAGTTCTGTGCCTCCCTAACTGAATCCCAACAGCAGCTATTAGGTTTGAACTGGGGATAAAATCATTGGGGGCCCATGCAGAGTGGTGCATTGTAACTCTGTAGTCCAAGTTTCTTGATCCCCTAAGGATTTGCTTTATGGCAATTTCAATTGTATTCTGATGTTGAAAAGGGTAACATGTGTTAACAATTCGGCGTCTTTTTGTACAACCCTGCTCTTAGGTTTGGGGGCGAGTATGAGTGAACTTTTGGAGAATACCCGTTTAATTAAACAAATGATTTATAAAAGATTGGGTGGGTCATGACTGATGCCTTGCACGACTACACTTCTCTTGAGTATTTGGCCACTGATAACAAACAGATGGGAATTGTTATCCCCTATTTGAACTTGCATCTATTTAAGCAGGTGAGCAGTGATTTTCTTAGTTTTAGATTGTTTTGTGGGGATAGGAAGGTGGAGGAAATATTGAAGCACTTGTTTTCATACGGTACTGATTTAAACGCATTAAGCATTCTGTATTTTAAGAAATTGGTTTTTAAAATGGATTTTATCTATTTAGATAACCTATGGGAAAGATTGTTAAGGGGTTATCCAACTTCAGTAATTGCAGTTGTGGGGTTTTTAAAGGGTTTCAATCTGGAATCGTAATGTAATAGATAGATCTGCATTTGTAAAATGTTTTATTTGTATTATATTTCACTTGTGTGTGATCGTGTTGCAAAAGGTGGAATGCTTTTTTAACCATATGCAAATAATGTATATATTTTTTAAATACATCAGTTCTTCCAGTAGCCAAACCTGACGGTACTTATTGTTTGGTTTTGGACTGTAGAATAACCAAAGTGCGCGTGTATATCCACACCCACACACATATACACACACGGAAGTATACAAACACGAACACACACATGGCAGTTCAAAATCTGCACAGTTCTGGACTATTGAGTACCATCCAGAGGTGCAAATAAAAAACAGTGTTAGATTTGAGTAATGGGTTGTTCACATAACCTTCAGACTCAGGGAGTTTCAACTATTCTGCACTAACGTTCCCAGGGAAACACTACTGTTTCAAAAGAATTCACCGGGCTACTAAAACAGCCCAGAATCATTCTCAAGTAGAATACAGAGCCTACAAGAAGGGATTACAAATTGTTAGAAGTATGAGATGCCATCTATTGTACATATGAGACCCGAAATCACCCTTTTCTAGTTGGTTGATTAATAAAACAAATTGGTCTCAAAATATACATTCAATTAAATAAAGGTTACATTTTTAGGCTTTTCATGGTCAGATGAGTGGAGGGGGTTCGCCTCACAATTTTATAGAAAAAACGGGTCCAGCATTACTGGGTAGGTTTGCTAAATTACACATACACTTAAATGTTTAACTATGTATAATTAGTAAAAAAACCCTTAATGCATTAGTTAAATTGATTTCCGTCCATCGGATTGGAAAACAGAATATATTTTACAATCACATGACTGAAATCCCTTCTCTTCAAGACAGAAACCCTGAAACGTGTGAAAGTAACATTAATTCCTGGTCAAA
Source organism: Ambystoma mexicanum (assembly GCF_040938575.1). Classification (NCBI taxonomy): domain Eukaryota; kingdom Metazoa; phylum Chordata; class Amphibia; order Caudata; family Ambystomatidae; genus Ambystoma; species Ambystoma mexicanum. The sequence goes on from NC_090926.1 coordinate 213,895,424, forward strand.
ATGCTTTTACATACACAGTTTGTAACTATGGATAGACCAAACCATGAGCATATCGATCTTAACTTCAGGACAGGTTATAGTAAAGAAAGGATTCTAGTTGACAATGATATGATTTATGTTATTTATAACGCATTTGTACACAAGTGTTTCTAGGCGTGACAAGACAAGGGAGGTGGGGGGCAGGGAGAAGACAGAGGGAGGACAAGACAAACAATCTTACTAGGCCTTATGTCATTCAGATCGTGCAAGTGTGACAGCGCGAAAGTGCAGGGGGAAGGGAGAGAGGGGCGGTGCAGAGTGCCAAGGAGAAGGAAGGGGAAGTGCAATAAGGACAGCAATGCTTTGAGTGAGAGCAGCCAGGGCAGTGCAACTCTGGGCAAGTGCAAGGATGCAGGGGGGCTGTAGAGGTTACAGTTACAGCCCCCAAGTGCACAGTAGGCCCAGAGGCAATGCAGGGGAGACTGATCATGGAGGAGCCTGGTACCCAGTGAGACACTGTGGGTAGGCCAAGCAACCAGTCGGCGCAGCAGGCAGGTAGGTCAGCAGGAGAGAGAGAGAAAGCAGAGGAGAAAAGGAAGGCCTTGAGCAGCTTACAGAACTTCAGGTGGTATGGCTCAAGTTTGAGAGTGGCAGGGAGGCCATTCCAGAGGGAGGCACCTGCAGAGGGGAGAATCTACCGCCTACTCTTTGCCATGAGAAGCGTCTGACCATCAGAGAGTTGGAGGTAGCTGAGTAAATGGCTCGAGAAGGAAGGTATTTTGGAAGAGTGTAAGATGTAGTGAGGGCTCCGGACCCAGAAAGCCTTGTGGACGATGCAGAGGGTCCTAAACTTGATCTTTGCAGCCACCGGGAGCCAGTGGACAGATTTCAGCGCTGGAGATTTGGTCCCTGGGCTTGAGGCCAAGGAAAGGTTTTGCAGTCCTGTTCTGGATTAGTTGCAGAGAGTAGAGGAAGGCAGATTGAAAAAGAGGCTGTTGCAGAAGTACAGCCTAGAGAGAACCAGGGCTCTGGAGACAGTGAGGGAAAGTAAGAAAAGGAAGAATACCTCTGAGGAGGTGCAGCTGGTAACAGGCCTTCTTGGCAAGGTCAGTGATGTGAGGAGAGAAGGGGAGGGTGGAATAGAAGATGACACCAAGGTGTCTTGCCTCACAGGAAGGCCAAGGAAGAGGGCCCAAAGAGCGCGGCCAGAGTAAGAGGGAAAGCGGGAACAGGGGTCCCAATGATACGGATCTCCGTCTTACTGGCATTAAGGCAGATATCATTGGAGGCACACCAATCCTGAAGTGCGGATAGACGGTCAGGAATGAGCGATAGAGGAGAGGAGGAGAGGAGGCTGAGGGGAGCCTGAAAGAAAGCAGAGTGCCACCCGCATAACACTGAAAGTTGACCGTGTCAAAAGCAGAGGAGTATGAGGACAGAAGGAAGGCTGGAATCAAGATTACAGAGCAGATCTTAATTGGTGTTCAGAAGAGCAGTTTCCGTGCCCAGTCTGAAGCCAGACTGGTGGTCATGTAGACAACCAACAGATTCAGTGTGGAGAGTAAGCTGAGAGATGGCCAGCTTTTCCATGTGTTTGCCCAGGAAAGGAGTGATAGAGATTGGGCGATAGTTTGGACAGGTAGGGTCAGCAGAAGGGTTTTTAAGGAGGGGTTGCACAAGGGAGTGCTTGAGGAGAGAGGGGAAGGATCCAGTGTGGCGAAAGAGTGATTACAGAAATCGGCCAATGTTGGAGCAAGGGTGTCAATGTGGTCCTTGATGGTTCTGGAGGAGCAGGGGAGCAGTTCCCCCCCCCCGCCACCCCAATAGATTTTTATTGACGTTTTATAAGAATGAAACAAACGTATTAATAAACAACTGACAAACTAAATAAGGTCTCCCTCCCTTCCCTCCTGCTCAATCAACCACCCCCTCCACCCCAGTACGGAGCAGGTCCTAAAGTTTTGTGGCAGTTCGTTGGGTTCTTGCCCTCTGCGTACCACCGCTCTGTCCTTTGTGGTGGGCTCAGGCACCAGCTTTCGCTATATGTCTTCATCCTCCTGATCGGGGATTATCCCCATGAGGGTAATGGCCTTCGGACACCATGTTCTTCAAGCGCCCTCCTTAAGGTAGTTCAATAGGGCTGACCATTCTGTGTTAAACTTTAAGTGGTCTCCTTGTAGTGAATAGGTCAGCCATTCCATCACTATGAGTGGCCAAATGTTTGCGATCCATTCGTGGTCTACGGGAGGGTGCGCCGATTTCCATTTGCACGCAAGGACTAGGGCCGCCGCCATCATGATAAATTAGAGCTTCCGATGGGGTTTGTTATTGATTTCCTCTAGTGTCCCATTTAAGCCTTTCATGGCTAGGCCCGAGTTCCCCTCAATTTTTAGTCCCAGAACTTGTTTGATGGCTAGATGGATCGTTTGCCAGTATTGTGCTATTTTCGGGCATGACCACCATATGTGGCTCCATGTGCCCTCCTGACCACATTTCCTCCAGAATTCCTACGATACCCTTGGGTAGATCTTGTGGAGTCTCACCGGGGTGAGGTGCCATTGTGTTAGAAGTTTTATCCATATTTCCCGGATTTCGATTGATCTTGTGAGTTTTGTTATTTGGTTCCAAAGTTTCGCCCTTGCAGCGGAGTCCCACTTTGCTGTATATGACAGGGTTGGTCTTGGCTCCCCTTCTTTTATGAGCCTATATATGTTTGTGACCATTTTCTTGTCCCCGGTGTTCATGTTAAGATATTTCTCAAATGGGGTGAGCTCCCGAGTTGCTGTGGCTCTCATTTCTGGGTGGGACAGCCAGTGTCTCAGTGGAGCATAGGCGTATCGTTGGTTCTCCCCCAATTAGAAATCTGATCTGCTTTACACTGGTCATAAGTTTTGATCTGGGAACCAACAAACATGTCTTTCACTCTGTGGCAACCACCCCGTTGTCAGTCCTGGAAAGCGGTTCAGATGAGGCCAGGGGTGAACTGCGGGTTCCTGAAGAGAGGCGTATAGGGGGAAGGGAACAACATGGTACCGGCTTTGTTCGCCGCTAGGTCCCAGGCCCTGCCCACCGTCCCCGTGATGTGGCTTGCTTACATTTGTGGTGGTCTGTCCGCCTTGGGTTTCCACAGCGCTTCCTCCAACTCCGTTCCCACCTTTGCCCTATCCATCGGTCTCCATATCTTGCCCCTGTTGTCCCTTTGCCAGTCTCTGATGACCCTTATTTGGGCGGTGATGTAGTACGCTTTAAAGTCTGGCACTCCCATTCCCCCGCTCCCCACTGGAGTTTTCATCACCCTCCCCGCCACTCTCAGTGGTTTATGGTTCCAGAGGAAGTTGTCCATTGCTTTATGGAGAGTTTTGAAGAATCGAGGTGGCACCTGTATTGGGAGGGAGGTGAAGTGATAGAGGAGCCGCAGCAGGACCGTAATTTTCAAGACGCTGATGCGAACCAGCCATGATATGGCCAGTGGACCCCAGTCTATTAGTTTCGTTTTTAGCCTCTCTAGCAGGGGTGGTAAGTTTGCTTGGTACAGACCGTCCACTGTGCTGGTCAGCATTACCCCCAGGTATTTGATGGAATTTTCTGCCCATCTAAATTGGAAGTTGTGTTTAAGGGTTTGCATCTCCTGCTGGGTTAATGTGAGGTTGAGGATTTCTGATTTGGTTATGTTAACCTTTAGGCCCACCACTTCCCCAAATTGGTCAAGCTTTTTCTGGGCCGCTCTCAGAGATGTGTCTGGCTGAGTTAGGGCGAGGATCATTCGTCTGCAAAGGCTGTCATTTTATGTGATTCCCCCCCGAATGGCATCCCAGCTATCTACTCATTTGCCCTGATTGCCGCCAGGAAGGGTTCTAGTTGTAGGGCATAGAGAATGGGTGACAAGGGGCATCCTTGTTTCGCCCCTCTTTATACTAGGATCGGTTCCGAGATGTGACTGTTTATCGCCAGTCGCAGGAGTGGGTGCTGATAGTTGGCCACGACTCTTCGTAAAAAACTCGGCCCAAATCCCATCTTCCTCATGGTTGCGAAGAGGAATCCCCACTCCACTCTGTCGAAGGCTTTTTCAGCGTCCATGGTTAATAGCAGAGCAGGGATGGCCTTCTTCTGGGCTTTTTTGATTAGGTGGACTATGCGTCTAATTGTCACTTGTTTGCCTGCCCCTCACGAAGCCTGACTGATCGGCCTGGACTAATTTTGGGAGGATAAGTTCTAGCCTGTTGGCCAATATTTTAGTGTGGATTTAGGCATCTACATTTATTAACGCAATAGGGCGGTATGATCAACACTTGGTCACATCTTTTCCTTTCCTGTGAATTAATATAACTTTTGCCTCTTCCATAGTTTTCGGTAATGTTTTGGATGCCTCTATGTGGTTATATAATGTGGTGAGGTGAGGGATTAGGTCTTCCTTGTGGAGCTTATAAAACTGCACCGTATCTGTCGGGGCCCGGGGACATGTTGAGCGGGAGTGAGTTAATGGCTGCCCTTACTTCGTCTCTTGTGATTTCCTTTCTAGCCTAGTTCCTCTCTTCCCTGGTTAATTGGTTTAGGTGGGCTTCCCTCAGGTATTCTTCCTGTTTTTATATGGTCGGGTATTCGGTGCTGTATAAGTTGGTATAGAATTTAATAAATTCCTGTTGTATGTCCTCTGTATTGGTGCTTGTCTGCTCCCCCTGCTGCTTTATTTTCAATATAGTTCTGTCCCTCTCTTCCTTCCTGAGCATTCTAGGCTAGTAGACGGTCTGATTTATTGGCTTTGACATAAAGCCTCTGCTTAAGGCGAAGCAGGCTATGCTCCGCTGCTCTGGTCTGCAATGTGTCTAGATGTCCCCTGATCGCCCTGAATTCACTTTTGATGGCAGGGGTCTGTTTCGGGCCCATTTTGGGCCTCAGCTCTTTTAGTTTGGCTTCTAGGTTGGCTTCTTCGAGTCTCAGCTCCCGCGTGCGCCTAGCTTTGATCACTATGATCTTGCCCCTGAGAGTCGCTTTAAGCGCATCCCACAAGTTTTGCCAGCTGGTGACCCCCACATTATTGGTTTCTACGTATCTGTAAATTTCTTCCGAGACCTCCCTTGCCAAGGTTATGTCTTTGAAGAGGTGCCCCAGGTATCTCCACTTCCAGAGCCCCGGAGGGCCCCTTTTCCTAGCTAACTCTAGGGTCATAGGCGCGTGGTAAGAGAGGGCGATAGCCACCAGCGTAATGTCAGCTACTTTGCCCATCAGGGGAGTGGACCGCCAGATGTAATCAATTCTGGAATGCGATCTGTGGGCATGGGAGTAAAAGGAGTACCCCTCCGTCTCCAGCCGTTTAGTTCTCCATGCGTCTACTAGGCCTAATTGGTGTAGTTTTCGCTCGAGGTCCCCGGAGGGCAGCAGCATAGCCCTCTAAGCGTTTGAGTGCGTGTTGTATGTACGGGACCTGACCCATGTTAGGGGCGTATAATGTTGCAATCGTGTTTGCCTCCCTCCTTCCTTCCACTGTTACTGCGAGTTATCTGCCTTCGTTGTCTTTCTCTGAACTTGTTACAGTTAGGTCCAGCCCGTCTTAGAGCTATGAAAACCCCCCACCCCTTTTTTGCTAGGTTGTGTAGCCTGAAAGATTACCCTGTATCCCCAGAATCTGATCCTGTGGGTATCCCGTGTTTGTATGTGCGTTTCTTGTAAGGCGACAATGTGGGGGTCTTCTCTCCTAAGGTATCTCTCGACCTTCTTTCGCTTGAGCGGGGAGTTCAAGCCATTAATATTGAGCGATAGGATCTTTAATCGATTAACTAGAGCCATGTTTGGTGTCCCGTGTCCCGGCAGTCTATTTGGGGAGACCTGTGCCTCTTTGGTGTGCGCTGACCTACCTTTGCTCCTCCTCTGGGTGGTCCCTCTCTTGTTTTGTCTCCATCAAGCTGAAAGTACTGCTCCGTCCCTCCCTGCCCCCATTCTCCCTTCCCCCTTCCCCTCGCTGGATGGATCCAACTGGCGCTTAGCCCCCCCTCGTATGGCCACGAGAGCTGGACCCTAATTTCTGCCCAGCATGTACCCACGCAGGAATTCCCATTCCAATCGCCCTTCCCTCCTCCCGCGTCTCCCGCCTCCTTGTATTCCTATGGTTCTTTGTGGCGCTAGCTTGTGAGGTGCTTTGTTGTGTGCCCTGCCTAGGGTTTTCGTAGCTATTAGAGTCTGGGCCTTCTGTAGTATCTCATTCGTCTTGTGTTCCTGCTTGCCCTCGTTTAGCGTGGTCTGTGTGAGAGGATGGGCTACCACAGAAGGGCTGTCGCCCCTCTTTCTTGTTTTTCTTAGGCTCTATCGTTGTCCATTCGCGAGTTTTCAAAGTAGCTTTTTTTTAATTTGGTTTTATTAGTTTTAAATGAGTAACATAAAAGGAGAAAAAAAATGAAAATGAAAAAATGTCACATTCTGTTGTACACCTCCATTAACATATAATAGCTTAACTGAGACAGAACATGTTATATCATTTCACTTTCTTAATTTGACAGTAATTCCATATCTCTGGGTATATCACATCAACAGCTAGGCTTTACGCCCCACCCACCCCCCTCCCCTTCTTGGATAAGCATACATCTTATGAACATTCTTGTAGCGTGGGAGCTACGAAGGCACAGTGAACATAGTTCCATTGTCTGGCGGTTCTGTTACCACTTAATATGAGTCTCCTTCCACAGTGATTTGCTGGGTTTGGCGTCTAGTTTCAGGACCCTGTGGGCTCCCCCGGTTGGGAGTCGGAGGTCGTTGCGAGATATTTATTCTTAAAGTCCGCCCATAAAGCTTTGCATTGGGCCGCTTTATCATGTAGGGAGGCGGTTATTGTTTCTATTGAATAAATGTTTGATGCCAAGTTGATCCATTCATTCTTTCCTGGGACTGTTGGGGACTTCCATTTGATCACTAATAAGGCCCGCGCAGCTAAGAGTAGGTGGGGAGTTAGGCCTTTCACTCTGATCCAGTCGTCTTCGTCTCTTTCTAGACCAAATAATATTAAGTAGGGATTGGCGTCTCTTTGAATCCCGTCTATTTCCTTGATCCACCCGAGGACCTCGTCCCAGAACACTGATGCGTGGGCAACCCCAACAAATATGCCAGTAGTTGGCTGTTTCTCCACATTTTCTCCAGCATCTTGGGCTCATTGTTTGGGACATTTTGGAGAGTCGGAGGGGGTCGTATTGCCACCTGTTTAAGAGTTTGATGGCGTGGAGTTTGTATTGGCTGGATATGGAGGTCTTGGAAGCCGCTCTACACATTATTTCCCATTGGTCAGGTTGTATCTCTTCTCCAATATTTTTTTCCCATCTAGTTCTCAGGGGGTCCGTGGATCCCTCTCCTGCCGCCATTAACTCTTGGTACATTGCGGATATGAGACCTTTCATGTCGGATTTAGAGTCTAAGTCTCTCAAACGGGGTAAGGTCTCTTAAGTTTGTGTCTATTTGGGTTTTGTTAATACACCTTTTAGTTGGATAAACTGGAATGTGGATAGAGTGCCTATACCCAATGCCTCCGTCAGCTCTGGTAGAGTGATGAACAAATCTTTTCTCTGTAGCTGCCCCACCCTTTCTGGCCCACCTCATAACATGATTGGAACCTCCCCATGTTGGGGATGTGATTGTTTATGATGGGTGACCATAGGTGGCTGAGCGGGGACGGCCAGGAAGCGATTTTGTGCATTTCCTTGCCTGTCCGCCATATGGTGCTCAATATGGGGTGGTCTTTGATTTTCCTTTGCACCCTTTTGTGTTGGGTCCATAGCCACTCCAATACCGTAGCCGGGGCCAGGTAATGGTTGTCCATTTGTACCCATTGGAGGTTTTGTACGATCCCCAAGGTGTGGAGTTAGGACACGCAACTGGGCGGCTTTGTAGTAAGTTTTCAGGTCAGGGAGCGCCACCCCTCCCTTATCTTTGGGAAGTGTTAACGTATTGTATGGAATTCTTGCTTTCTTCCCCTGCCAGATGAATCGTATTGTAATCTTTTTGGCTTCCATAAAGAACCCTTTCGGTATCTCTACTGGTAACATTTGGAAGGGGTACAGGAATCGGAGGAGGCATACCATTTTGACAGCAATAATTTGCCCTAGCCAGGAAATCGTGAGTTTGTTCCATTTTTTGAGATCCGCTGTGAATCGCCAGAGAAGGGGGGGGGAAATTGGCTTCATATAGGTTGTTCAGGGTTTTGGTGATCTGTATGCCCAGGTATTGTAAAGTAGTGTGTTCCAAGTTAAGGCCTAAAGGGAGGAACTTAACGTCGTTCTCTTCAGCAGATCCCTGGAGGGGGAACAGTATGGACTTGGTCCTATTTACTTTGAACCCCGAGAATTGGCCATATTCGTCTATTAATTTAAGGGCGTGGGCGATAGATATTAAAGGATTAGTTATGTGTAGGAGAATGTCGTCTGCATACAGTGCTACTTTATATTCCGTTGTCCCTAGTCGCATTCCCTCTATATTAGGGTCAGCTCTCATTTTTTGAGCTAGGGGTTCTAAGGAGAGTGCAAATAAAATTTCAGAGAGTGGGCATCCCTGTCTGGTCCCCCGGTGTAGCTCGAACCATCTCGAAGATTCTCCATTTACAAATATCGATGCCTTGGGAGATGTGTATATCGCTCGTATCCCCTCTCGAATTCTCGAGCCTATACCAACTTTCTGTAGGACTGTTCCCAGAAATTCCCACTCTAACCTGTCCAAGGCTTTGTCTGCATCGATCGACAGAAGGGCAGATTCGCTTGGAAGGTTATGAGCTGCATGGATGAGGTGTAATGTTTTGCACATGGTATCGGCTTCCTGTCTCCCGAGAATAAACCCGACCTGGTCAGGGTGAATTAAGTGGGGCATTAGTGTTTCCAGTCTTGCAGCCAATACTCTGGCATAGATTTTGGCATCGAGGTTAAGGAGGGAGATGGGGCGGTAAGATCCGCAGAGTTTGGGGTCTCTCCCCTCTTTGGGAATCACTGTTATCAGTGCTCTCTTGAAAGAATCTGGTGCCACCCCCGTCTTTATCATCTTGTTGAATAGTTTTGTTAGGAAGGGTGTTAATTGCTTATTGAAGGTTTTATAGAAGCCGGCGGTGTAACCATCCTCCCCTGGGGATTTGCCCAGTGTTAGCCTTTTGATTGCATCTTGGACTTCCTGTTCAACGATTGGGGAGTCAAGGAGCTCAGTGTCTGCGGGCCTTATTTTATTGTGGGCATGGTGATTGGTGCTAAGTAGGAGGTTGTGTCTAATTGGTCGGAAGTTATTTCAGAGGTGTATAGGTTTTCGTAGAAGTTGGCGAAGCACTCTGGGATAGTGCGGGGGGAGGGGGGGTGCCAAGAGGGTGGAGTCTTCTATTATTTCCTTTACCTTGCGTTCCGCCCTTTGCTCCCCAAGTCTGGCTGCTAATAGCGCATCTGCTTTGTCTCCCTTTTCGTAAAATTTCAGTTTGAGAAACTGCAATTTACGTACTACTTGATTGTGTTCCAACAGCCGTAGTTCCTCCCTTTTTCGTTGGGCTGCTTTCCTTTTTATCAGGGTCCACCTGTGAGTTTTTTCTTAAGTCTCCCTCTAGCTGGCGTATTTCAGCCCGTAGTCTATGCTCAACAATCTTTCGCTCCCTTTTCTTAGAGGACCCCTCGCATATTAAAATGCCTCTCCATGTGGCCTTCCCAGCCTCCCAGATCGTTTGTTTGGAAACTTCCCCATTGTTATTTGTATTAAAGTATTCATTGATTTCGGTCTCCCTTTCAGTTTAAAGACCGCATTTTTCCAGAGGGTCTCATTGCACCGCCAGGTTCCCCCTGTAACGGGTAAGTCTGCCCAGTTAATATCTACTAGGACCATGTCATGGTCGGACCATGTTATCGGGATATCATCTGAATAACGTGCAGTGCTTGCGAGATCTCTCGCGAGAAATATGTAGTCTATACGGGTGAATGTGTTATGGGGGTTCGAATAGAAGGTGTATCCACTTTCGCCGGGGTGCAAAACTCTCCACACATCTTTCAATTCATAGAGTTCCATAATTTCAGACAGTTCAGTCCGATCCCCTCTATATTGGTTTCTCGTTTCAGGTTTACCCGGTTTCCAATCTTTGGACGGGTCTGCCCATTGGTTAAAGTCATCTCCCAGGATATGTCCCGTGGCTTCTAACATTATTTTAAGGATCGTTTTCTTAAGAAATGCTGCCTGTCCGGTGTTGGGCGAGTATACAGTGGCAATGGTTACCTGCAGTTTTGCAATTTTTCCTGTTATCAGAGGGCACGACCGCCCACATCGGACCATGTCTTCTCCACTTCAAATTTAATTCCCTTCTCGACACCTCCTTTCCTAAGTGGACCAGAACCCCAAAATTCCAGGCCCCCAACCCCCCCAACGTCTCCCCAGAACGCTCCGCTCCTCTCCCTTGGCAAACTTCGTCTCCTGTAGGAGAAGGATGTCAACATTGGATCTGTGAAATTCCCTAAGCACCAGTGACCTCTTAGTTGGTGAGTCAAGCCCTTCACATTGATGGTCCCAACTCTGAGGGAGTCCCTGTCATGCCGTCGTCTTTTGGTGGTCGCTGGCGGTTATGGAAAGCTTGGCGTTGGCGGCGCCATTAGATTGTTCCGTGTTTTTTCTTTCACTTCCTGGTTTGACGGTCTAGTCTTTTTCTCTTGTTTCTGTATTTAACCACGCCCTCTCCTGGGCTCTGTGCGTTGCAACTTTGTTTCCTTTTCCTGGTTGCCGTGCTACTTTGTTTTCCGTGCCTTTTCCTGTTGCCATTTTCCGCGGAGTCTATCGCGGTATCCTTTCACTCAGCTTCTCCCCCTTCCTTCCCTTTTTCTGTCTTTCCGTCCTCTCGGTCCTCTTACCTTTCGGGGTTCTCCTCTCCTTCCTTTCTCCCAGATCTCGTTCCTGGTTCCTGGCGGTACTTCCATTCCAGTCCCTCGCACTGCTCCTAGTTCAGTATCAGCATCTCCGGACTATCCAGCTTCCTGCCGCACCGAGAGACTTACCTTGATTCTCCTGCTCCGGTTTTTTCCTGCATTCCCGGGCTCTCCAGTCATCTCTTCCTGCACAGCATCCGTACCAACTACATCGTAGAGAGGTTTTTTTTAGCGGCTGCTTTTTTCCTCTTGTCTTGGTTTCTGCGGGACGGGGGCCGGTTGCTTCCCTGTTTAATCGGGGGATCAGGGTGGCTTCTTCCCGCGGACGGCCGTACCTCTTCACAAAGAAGAAGAAGCCCAAGAACAAGGCCTCCAGACGAGAAACCGTTTCGAAAGAGACAGGTGAGGAGAAAGGGGAGGTGGACGTTGATTTATCAGATTTGGAGGATAATCCGCTGGTTCCCATCATCCGTGACAGTCCCTTTCTTTAAGCTTATCAGATAATGCCATCGTTGGTTATCTTTCGGATGTTGCTCAGTTTCAGCGGCCAGACAATCATTCGGTCTCCCAGTCCCACATTATCTTTGGTATGTCGGATTAGTTCAGATGGTGCTATTACCTTTTCCAAGTTTCTATTCCCCCCTTCCCTCCCCCCTCCCTTGCCCTCCTGGGTTGATGGTGTTCAAGTGATCCCAGGAACTGAGGATGCAACATTCGCGGCCTTTGACGGCGTCCGGCTCGGACTTGATGAAAGTGTTCAGTCCAGTGTCGGACCATCAGTGGGGACCGTTGCTTCACGGCCCCAATCAAGTTTACCATTTTAACATAAGATTGAGCCCCCTTCCCGTCCCCCCCTACCCCCCAACATTACATATTTCAACAATAACAATAATAAGCATACAAAGGTGTAACGTTACGTGCGTTCTTCGGAAGTTCATTTCCCCCCTTACTTCAGGGAGGAGCTCAACAGCCGGCAGCCCCCATGTCTGTTGTGTTCCTGGGTCTCAATCTCTGTGGTGGTCTGTTTCCAGTATCTCATCCGTGGATTTTGATGCGTTGAATTGTAATATTCGCGAGACTCGCTTTCATTTTCCGCTGTCAGGCGTGTTAAGGTGCCTATATTTTCTTGAACCTTTTACTCTTTTTCTCCTAGGGCCCTGGAGCTCCCATTGCATTCCAGCTCGCTCGGTTTCGCCTCCCTCACCGTCTCTTGGGCCTGTTCCTAGAATGTCCACAATGCATTCCTTGATGATCTCCTCAGATCGAAGGATGATTTTCCTGCTTCCGTGCTCAAAGGTGAGTGAGAAGGGGTATCCCCACCTATATCGCGTGCCCCGTTGTTTGAGCCATTTCGTCAAGGGGCTGTAGAGGCGCCTTAGCGCCAGAGTGAGTGAGGATAAGTCCTGAAATATAGTAATTTGGGCACCTCCCATTGTTAGTGGGCCTCCAGATCTCGCCTTCTCAAGGATCCTAGTTCTGTCTTGGTATCGGTGGAATTTGGAAAGGACCGAGCGCGGGCCGCCAGGTGGTCCACCCGCCCTGTGTATTTGTTCAGTTTTGGGTTCGTCAATGTCTTCGTCCGCCGTTAAAATTTTAATGATATCGTGGATCGTGCTTTTGAGGACTTCTTCAGTTTCGCCCTCGCGTTCCGGAATCTCAAAAAAACGTAGGTTATTCCTCCTTTCTCTGTTTTCCAAATCGTCCATTTTCAGGCGTATCTCCACCTCCCTTTTTTCAATGTTTCGTATCCTTATGGCCATTTGGGTCTCAAGGGTATCAATTGAGGCATGATTGTGCTCGACACCCTCCAGCCTCTCCTCAAAGCTGTCCATTCTCTGGGTGATCTTGTCAATTTTACCACCCAGATTGGCACCCATGTTTTTTATCTCGCTTACCAGTGCGGCAATGTCACCCTTAGTGGCGGCTGCTCACGCTTCCGCGATTTTCGTTGACATGGTGGCTGTACGCTCGAGGGTCGGTGAGGGTGGGACGTAAGCGTATCTAGCTAGCCTGCTTGTCACGTTCACAGAATGGGTCCTGGGTTAGAGGAGGCACACGCCCCTGGATCGGGGGCCCTACCCTCTTCGGGGATGCGTAGGTCGGTGAACACAAGATTGACCCAAATGTTCAGATCGCTATGCGAAGCAGTGGGAGGCTGATGGGGTATTCAATAGGCGGTCTGCAGTGTCGGGAGGCCCGTCCTCCGGGGGCTTTTTGTTGGTTATGATGGTTCCTGTGCTAGCATGGCCATGACCAAACAGACCCCTTTAAGGTGGATCAACCTCGGCTTCTCTGAATGCTATGATGTGGCGGGGTAAGGATGTGCCTGAAGTCTGTAATGTTTTCGGGGTCACGGTTGGGCTGAAAACAGACTCTTATTGGATAGTCCTTTGCATAAAGAGAATCTTAGGGAAAGTTTAGGGAGTGGGGGTGTCTCATCGGGTCTCCGTCCACTACCACAAAGCTGGTGGCAACCTCTTCTGCTCTGCAAAGGGTAGTGTCTGTGAAAGACATCTGTATAGGGGCACAGATGCTGGTTTTGGTAGGGAACCCCGGCAAATGTAATGCTTTCAGCCCATTTCCAGTTTCATTTACTGCTATGGGAATTTATCCAGATGAGGAATCTTGAGCGTTGCAATCCATTGAAGGGAAAATGAGTTGCTCTTAATTTTCTTTCTCTGAATTCTCCTCCCACAGATTCCTCATCACCCTCCCACATTTTCCACACTAAGGTTTTCTTGTGGATGAGTCATAAAAGGAGTTAAAACAAAAATAGTGTGCTTGTTGCACAGATTTTACCAGAATAACATTGGTCTACAAAGTTTAGTAGTTGTTCCTCACAATAACAAAATAAATGTTGCATGCATTTTCCTTAGCAAGGGATTCCCTCAGCTCCTGAGAGCATGGGGGTAAAAAATGGGGAACTGAGGATAAGGAGGGTATGGGGGGGGGGGGGACGTCTGGGAATGTAGTGGAATGTAGTGCATACTACACTGATGTCATGTCTGGAGCTGTGAGTGCTGGAGCTGAGGAGCACAAGAGCTGGGGGCAATACCGTTGAGCCTTTCGATGCCCCTTGTCTGAGAACAGCTAACACTGGGTGAGTTCTATCCAGATAAGGGATCTGTGCGTGGGGGGGGGGAGAGTGGGAATCCATAGAAAGAACATTACCAGTATTTTCCTGTTCGTTTGAACATGTAATTTTGATTAGTAGAAAAGGTTCAGTCACATTGACTAGGACTTGAGTTTCTGCAAACAGGGCTTTAAAAGTTCATGCAACACTATTGTGTGTATGGAATTGACAGATCATGGCTCAAATCGGTCCCTTTGAACATAACCAGATTTTCTAGGTCTGATTTCTAGCATGGAGGGTAAGATGAGAATGTGTTGTCTCATCCAGCCTCTGTACTGATTATCAATTAAAAGGACAACTGAAGCATTAACCAGTTTTCCAGGTAATGTTTTCAAATCACATTGGTATGGTAAAGGTTTCAATCTACTTGTAGAGTATGAGATGTATATGGTATGATGATCTCCACTTCATTGTCCGTGTTTCTGAAATGCATGACTTCAGTGGAAGTTCTGACATCACACAATTGGACTTGTTTTTAACCGAGTGTTTTGCCCCGGTGTTTGAAGTTCCAAAAATCTTTTAAATGCTGGTATGGTTTACTTAATGCATGGGGGCAAAAATTAGTTACTTGCCTTCTGGCATGCATGTCAACGTTCTCAAAGGGAACACTAGTTTCTTACCATCACATTTAGTGCGTCACAGCACTCCCTTATAGCCATTGGTGAGGGGATATTCAGAGTACCTAGCCTTGACACTAAACTGGTGCAATTTTCATACCACACCAGTAAATGTTAAAGTACTGGCAATAAATGCGGTAAAAGTACTGGCAGTCCCGTCTATGCTTTTATGATTTGTCGGTTTTTTTTTTGGTGTTCTCTCCCTTTGAACCTAGACTTTTTTGGACAAACTTTGAGGTTCACAAGACATGCACTTTCTCCTTCCAAATTACCCTATGGGGAAACTTTAAATGTTTTTTATTTTTATACAGGTGTAGTTCCTTTAATCCACCATATCAATGATAGGTATTTAGTCTGAATAGATCTGTGGATGCTGGCACAGACTGGCTGGAGCGCTAATTGCAAATAACTGGCCGAGGAGCACTCCAAAGATAACCAAACGTAGCAGCTGCCTTATTACTTATTGCCTTCTGGACTGCAATCTAGAAGGATCCTTTAAGGAAACCACTTGGAAAGCAGCCTTAGGGTCTGGTTGATGCTCAGTGAGTAGTTGTACATTGATTGTAATCCGTTTTTGGCCTGTTTCATGTGCTCCTGTGGAGGGGTTTGGGTGCTTTTTTCAATCTTTTTTTGACTTGTTTGTGCTACTCTGGTGGGTTTCTCTTGTGTTTCTGTGGGTTCTCACCCTGTTTTCCTGAGCTGGTCTGCATCTAGAGTGTGCAGTTCCTGGGGTGTAGCCCTGTGTTTAAGTCTGGCTTTCTTCCTGTCCCCACCCTCCCCCCTTGCAATTGGTTGGAATAGTCAGGTGTGTCTCTGCCTTTGGTTTCTGGCAGTCCTTTCCACTTACGTTCTGGACCTTTCCCAATTCTCTGCCGCACCTGTGTGACCTCTCCCCTGCCCATTGTCTGTGATTGGAAGTCTCCCTCGAGGAGTCAGGCTCTTATCCACACCCCCTAAAGCAGCCCACTGCCCGTGCAGTCCCTTCAGCTAAGGGCCCCAAGTCAAAGGGCAGCTCCCAAAGAAGCAGCTCAAGAAAGGGTTTGCCTGAGAAGCCAGTAGCCAGCCGTCAACCAGCAGCGACTGACAAGGCAAGTGTAATCTGGGTGGGGAGTACAGCAATCAATGTATTCAAAATCCCTGCCTTCCATTACCTACAGAACAGAAGCATACCAAAATCAGCCAACTAGTAAAGAATACCCCTTCACTGTTGTGTAACAAACACTCAGTGATGTTATTCACTGTTGGATTCCAAATGTAGGCATTCTCCATCTATTCAGATACCTCAAATCTAGGTGTTTGCACTTCTGCTGTGCCCCCAATTTAAGCATTCACATTCTGTCCTGGTGAAGTTTAGCCATGCGTCGCACTCAGAAGATTTGTAAAGACTAGCATTGCGTCACACCTAGAAAATTAACACTAGCCTGCATCCCACCTCCACTCATCTGGGTGGTGACCAAGACACTCCACCACCGACCAACACAAGCTGCCCTGACAGTGTCCAGTGCCCACACCTGCCAGACGGGGACTAGACGGCCGACAACGGATAAGGTAGGAACAAATTTCAGGTACTAATAGCCACGTTAACGCTCAACTCACCCTAAACAACCAAAACCTGCAATAACTGTACCAATCACGCATGCCCTTGACATCATATGGGAAGACCAGTGAGAATCCAAGCGCACTTAAATACTGTTAATATTTTGAAGCTTGGGCATTTCCCCTGCTGTCTAGGAATCTCAAATTCAGCTGTGTTTATATCTGCCATTTTGTGAAAACTAGACCTTTCTCAAACTTTCTAGGAATCTAAGACATAGGTGTATTTATATCTGCCATTTTGAGAAAACCAGACCTTTCTCCATGCAGTCTAGGAATCTCAAACGTAGGTGTGGTTGTTACCGCCTTCAGTGAAAACTAGGCCTTTCTCCCACTATCTAGGAATCTAAGACAGTGTTTATATCTGCAAGACTGCAAAACCCAGGCTTTTCTACCACTATCTAGTAATCACAAGCTATTTTATGAAACCCAGGCCCTCACCAACCGTCCAGGAACATCCGGCAACCCGCTGAAAGCAACTAACCATAGCTTGATCATTACAAAACTAAGAACCAAGGTCAGGTCGTTCACCTCCCACAAGCAACCGATAATCCAACTGCCTACCGTCTCTCCAATACTTAATATCCCAACACCACTGCACTTATACCCTTCACCCACAGGTAAGAGATACGAAACCCAAATCCACTATTTAGGCAGCCACCCAGGAATCCCCCAGCAAACTACCTGCACCCTATAAAAACCCAAGCAAGAATCCCTCAAACATCTCAGAAATTGTACAAAAGAAGCGAGGCCACATAGTGCACCGCACAATCACAAGGCAAAAGGCCAAGAGTCAACACCTTCCAAATCACAAGAGATCCTATAGGTTGGCTACAGTCCCTGTAACCCAAATGAAAAGGAAAAAAAATAATCCATACCCTGCGACCATCTATGGCCAAAAGGTGTCCCGACGAGACGCCGCCAAAGAAACAGGGAAAAAGGAACAATCCCACTGCAGCTGCTCCCTCTTCCAGTACAAACTGCCACAAATACAGAACACACCCCTACAAACACCACGACCAACAGAACAAATGTCATGAGAAGAGAAAATCCCTACATCTAACACCATACCTCGCAACCTGCTTCCACACTGCAACACCCCAATGACACCAGCGGTTCGAGGCAGACAAAAAACCTATTGGAACCTCGCAGGAAAAGAAGAACAAGTTACTCTCTTACCTGGTAATGTTCTTTCAATGGGATGGTTCGACGACGTATTCCATATCTATGACAGTAATCACCACAGCTGTGCTGCTTCGGAAAATCTTTCGGCGTCTGCATCGATGATGTTGATACGCTGTCCTCGAGGGCTTCCGTGGAGCCGACGTCACCAGATGTTATAAGTAGGATGCACGACGCCTGTAGCCCCAGTTGTAGTTTTTCCCAGAACGTGTGGCACCAATCTTCTGCCAGTATGACCACGGAAAGCCTTGCGGAAACGTAAGCTGCAATCGCATAAGGAATTCTGTAGCGGGGTAGGCAGGGTGGGAGCGATATCCATGTGCCATCCCATCGAATGAACGTTACCAGGTACAAGAGTAACTTGTTCTTCGAGGGGATAGGTTCCTCCGACATATTCCATATCTATGACAGACTCGTAAAGCAGTACCAACGTATGGAGGAGGGAAAAAGAATTTAGAATATAGAAATTTAGAATGCCCAATCAAATTGCAGAGTAAAGGACCGGCTTGCCAAAGGCCAGATCCTGCCCATGGGTAGAATCTAGGGAGTAGTGTCGTACAAAAGTATGGACCGTAGCCCAAGTGGCTGGCTTCACAGGTGTTACGAATAGGAACACCCCTCTGCAGGGCAGTAGAGGCAGCCATACACCTAGTAGAATGGGCCCGTAAGCCTACCTGAGGGTCCTTACCTGCCAAGCGGTAACATTCAGAAATTGCCAAGATAATCCATCTAGACAAAGTCTGCTTAGTAACAGCTTGTCCCAAACGCCTTCTAGCGTAACCTATAAAGAGATGATCATCCACTCTGACCCGAGACATGCGTGAAATGTAGAAACTTAAAGCTCTCCTAGGATCCAACCTATGGAGCATCTCCTCTTCCTTACCAGGATGTGGAGGAGGATAAAATGCCGGAAGAATGGCCTTCTGCCTTAAAAGAAATTCCAACACCACTTTCGGAAGAAAGGAAGGACGAACTCTAAGGACAACCCTGTCCTTATGAAACACAGTGAAGGGTGGCTTAACTGAAAGTGCCTGTAACTCACTCACTCTGCGAGCGGAAGTGACCGCAACTAAAAATACTGTTTCAAGAGTTAACAGTCTCAAAGGACAAGAATGTAAAGGCTCAAATTGAGCACCTATTAGGAACTTTAGAACAAGGTTCAAATGCCAACCGGGCACCTGGAAAGGTGACGGTGGGAACACATTAGTGAGCGCTTTCAAAAACTGAGAAAGTAAAGGAATTTTGAAATAAGAACACCCCTCAGACGAGCACTTAAATATGGACAGTGCCGCCAGGTAACCTTTAATGGTAACCACTTGCAGGCCCTTGTGGGCTAAAGAAAGCAAAAAAGACAGAACCACAGGACCACAGGACCGTCACATGAAAAAGGATCCACATTCTTAACCCTGCACCAGTCGCAAAACTTTCTCCAACGGCAACGGTACAGGGACTTTGTTGCTGGTCGTCTGGCCGAAAGCAACACCTCCATCACGTCTTCAGGGAGGTCCCAATCCTTCTACTTCAACCTTTCAGAAGCCAAGCATGAAGGCTGAGGGATCTGACCTCTGGATGGAGAACCTGACCCCCCTCCCGTGAGAGTAGATCGTCTTGGCAGGGAAGACGACGTGGAGGGCAGATGGACAAGTCGAGAAGGTCCGGGTACCACGTCCTCCGAGCCCATGCTGGAGCAATGAGGATCATTTGGGAACCAAACCTCCGTAACATCCGCAGCACTTGCGGGATGACGGGCGCCCTGGAGGAAACTCGTACAGCAGTGGGAAGGACCACTCCACCACGAACGCGTCTCCTAAGGCTCCTCTTGGAGGAAATTCCTGTGAGCAGAACCTTTCGCACTTCCGTACTTCCGTAAATGCTAGGCGAAGAGGCAAAGAGATCCACTGGAGTCGAAGAGATCCACCTGAGGGGTCCCCCAAAGGGCAAAGATCTCCAGGAGAATATCCTGAGCCAACTCGTGAGAGATCGCGCTCTGCCTGCTCAGAGCGTCCGCTGTCTCGTTTTCGTCTCTGGCCAGATTAACTGCCGAGATCGAAATTCCCTGCTGGATGGCCCAGAACCAGAGCTGCATCGCCTCCCTGCACAGAGGAAGTGACCCTGCCCCCCCCCCTTTTTGTTGAGGAAGTGCATGGCCACCGTGTTGTCCGTCAGAATCAGGACATTCTTTCCTCGCAGTGTCGGCAGAAAAGCCTTCAGGGCAAGTCTGACGGCCCTCAGCTCCAACAGATTGATATGGAGTCTGAACTCCGACGGAGACCAACAACCGCTGACTGTCAACTCGTTGGCATGAGCTCCCCAACCCATGAGGGATGCATCCATCACTATCGTCACCTCCAGCCGGGTAGCCAAAATGGAGACACCTCATCAGAGTGCCTTCGTCAGCCCACCACAGAAGGTCCTGAACGACCGAGGGTGGCACCTGAACGGGGTCCGACATCCTGCCGGAGGACTGTGACCACTGCATCTTGAGAGCCCATTGCAGCGATCTCATCCGCAACCGGGCCTCTGGCACCAGAAGAATGCAGGATGCCATGAGGCCGAGCAACCACAAGAACTCGAACGCCAGGAGACTCTGGGCACGTTGAAACTTGCATACCATCTGCTGAATGTGAAGAGCCCTCACCTGGGGAGGAAAACACAGCCCCAGGGATGTGTCGAGCACTGCTCCGATGTACTGGAGCCGCTGAGTTGGCGTAAAGTGGGACTTCTTTAAGTTGAGGGAGAAGCCCAGCTTGTGAAGGGAGTGGCAGGTGACGGACAGATGATCCAGGACTTGCTCGGGAGAGCGCGCCCTGATCAACCAATCGTCCAGGTAGGGGTAGACGCGAATCCCCCCTTTCCTGAGAAACGCTGCCACCACCACCATGAGCTTGGTGAAAGCCCTCGGGAAGGAGGTCAATCCGAACGGCAGGACCCGAAACAAAGTGCGAGTCGCCAACCGTGAACCTCAGGTACTTCTTGTGCTCGGGATGGATCGGCACATGAAAGCAAGCGTCCTTCAGGTTGAGAGACACCAACCAGTCCTGAAGTTGAAGGGGCTGGAGGACTTGAGAGAGAGTAACCATCTTGAACTTGTCCTTCCCGAGGAGCTTGATCAAACCACGCAAGTCCATGATGGGTCTCAATCCCAGTCTTTCTTCAAAATCAAAAAATAAGGGGAATACCATCATTTGTTCCTCTCCGCTACAGGCACCAGTTCTATGGCGCCTTTCTCCAGCAGGGACTGAATTTCCTGCGCAAGGACCGGATCCAGACTCTTCAAAGAGAGATTCCCTGGTGGATTGTCGTGAGGCCTCTGCCGGAAAGGAAAACAGTAGCTGTGGGCTATGATCTCCAGAACCCACACATCTGAAGTAATGGCACGCCATTCTACAAGATGCTGCGCCAGCCTTCCCCCAACCGGCGAACCATGGGACATGGCCTCATGACTGAGCAAAAGCAGCTGCGGCATAGCCTGAGGGTAAAGAGGCAACTGCCCCAGCGGCCTCGGCACCTCGAGTACCCTGTTTTCCACCTCTGGCACTCCTACGGTGGCCCCTTTGACTTGCAGCTCCTCTCGATCTACTAAAGGATGAGTAATATCGAAAGGAACCTGCCCTCCATTGCTGTCCCCTAGGACGAAAAGGCGGAGGTTGGCGAACTGCAGCGCTCAATGACTTTGCTGCAGCTTTGGAGGTCTGCAACCTCTCAAGGCTCTTGTCAGCCTTGCTGCCAAAAAGATGTTCACCATCAAAGGGTATGTTGAGGAGCCGGGCTTGCACATAAGGAGCAAACCCCGACTTCCGCAACCACGCAAACCTGCGTATTACGGTGCTCGCGGCCATGGACCGGCTGACACAATCTGCCATGTCCAGACCCGACCGAACGGACGGACTCACAAATGGCATCCTTGTCATCCTGCACCATGGCAAAAAAACCATCCCGTTCCTCCCCTTCGGGAATATGATCAGCCACTAACGAAATACAGTGTAACGCTCACCTGATTTCCGCAGAGGCGCCGGTCTTGACTGGGTGAATGCCGTATCTTCAAAGGTGATGTGTAACACACGGTTGGCTCTTTGGGCTGGCCCTCTGTGCACTGTATGTCTGACTCGAAGAGTAAGATGTCTGCAGATAGAAAATATGGGATTAATGAACTGGGGTTATTGGGTGCCTCTCTCCTCTTCCCTTTCTCTTCTCCTGTAGAACCCCAAAGGTTAACGCCCTCACCTTAGGTAAGTGAACGCCGAGCTCTCCATCTGCCTCGGGGCAGGGTGCCGTAACCAGTTTCTTCACTGGATAAGGGTGCAGGCCTCTTGACCTCAGAGGACTGCTGTCCGTCGTTAACTGCACGAACGGTAAGTTCTGGGCACTTCAAATGTCTTAAAAGTCTTTTGTAATGATATCTCTTGTTTTGCAGGGTTCCGGCGATGGCGGATGGCGGGCTGATGAGAGTTGAGGATCGAACCCGCGTGAGGAATAGAAGCGCCTGGAAGCACGTAAGTAAGCGCTTGTAGCCTGCTTCACGATGCGCACTAACTGTCCCTTTTATCTTGCAGGTACAAGTTCGGAGCTTTAGAGAAGCTGAAGGGTGCTGGAATACCCACTGGATTCGGCGTGGGAAGGAGTAATGGCACGTGAGTAATAAAGTTGCCCAATGTCTTTAAACGCACCTTCTTTTGTCTTTCAGATGCGGGATGCAGCGCCGAAGGCCTCCGGAGCGTGCGAAGAGCTGGTAAACTTTTGTCTTTCAGATGCCGGAATGCAGCGCGAGGCGTTGGTGACAGCCGATGGACCAGGTAAGAGATGCGCTGCCACTGAAGACCGTAGTGCTAACCTGTTCTTTCTTTGTCTTTACAGGTGCTGCTGAAGACTGGATTCCAGGATGGTAAGCCTTTGTTCCCTTAGGCCCAGGATCAGAAGCAGAAGACACGATGAGCGTTCTGCTGCAGAGGATGCAGAATAACGCAAAGCAAGATTCATCCATCGGGTGTGGTTTAAATAGCCTCCTGTAGTGCTTAGGTGTCTCCTTCCACAGCCACGCCTAGGTAAGAAAAGAGTTCCTGCTTTCCAGAAGAGTTCCAGTGTTCTGAACCTAGGGAGTGGCTCCTGCCCCACCCAACAGGAAAAGTAGTCCCAAACAGAAGAGGATCAGGGGTTCAACTGGCAGGTAAGTAAGCAGCATGGTCTGCTGCAGGTAAGTCCACCCAAGCATTATGAGCCCGGCGCTTCCAGCGCTGGGACTGGGTATCTTTATGAGCCTGGTGCCACTGGCGCCAGGACAGGGTCCAAAAGGTCCCAATTGGGACTGGCTGGCACTCGGAACCGGGGTTATGGGTCTGCTTCCAAGGGAGTCGGGCAAGTCCTGATCTTTTGGAAGCAGAGATCATGACATACAGTTCCACAGAGTGTGCGTGAAACATGACAAGGCACACACGGAGTTGGCTGCCTGCAAAGCCATACCCCCTGAAGAAAACAATTTCTTTGCCCAGCCATCAAAACGCTTGTCGTCCCTATCAGGAGGGATGGTAGGGTACGACGCCTTGTTTGCTGGGGCCGTAGCCGCCTGCACCACCAAACTCTTCGGAGTGGGGTGCGTGGTCAAGTAGCAGGGGTCGCTACTGGCTGGACGATATTTGCACGACAAAGACTTGCTCACTGCCGGGAGACTCTCCGGGGGAGTCCAAGCCGCCGCCACTCTTCTTTGCAAGGCCATATGTAATGGCAGTACCGGGTCAGTTGGTGGACCTTGGTCGAGGATATCAGTCATGTCATTCTGCAGAAAATCCACTGGTGGCGCAGACGACCCCAGGTATTCCGTTACCCTCGACATAAGGCGCCGGTACGAGGACTCGGCATGGGTGCCAGGCTCAGGCCTACAGAACTCCACCTCCGGAGAGGTGTCCAGACCACTGGCGTCGTGCAATGACTGCCGCAGGTCTTCATTATGCCCAGACAAAATCTCAGGTACCTCCTCAGGAACCATACCTTCCTCAGACCCTTCATCCACCTCAAATATAATCCAGAGGCTGGAATGAGGGCACAGAAAAAGGGACAAAGACATTTTTACCCTCGGCCAGAGCCTTTCTAGGTGGTTCCACCGTGCCACAGGGTACCTCCAACAAAACTGCCTAAAAGGTGTTGAAGGCGTTGATGGAATCGGCGTCGAGCATGGCCTCGACAGCTTCGGACAGTCCTCGAGGGCGGAGCCCCGAGCGTGTCCTCCGACAGCCTGGGCGCTGATGGCGTCGACAGCTTCCTCGGACACGGAACCTCGAGAGAGTCCCTCGACGACCTCGGCGCCGCAGGCGTCGATGTCTTCTCCGAAGTCTTCACAGGCTATGACGGTCTCGAGGGCGTCGAGGACCGGGACCTGGAACGGGCATGTCTAGAGCGACCAACCTTGTCCAACCGAGACCTCGAAGGCGCTCGGTGATCACGACGACCACTCGAGCCCGAAGGCGTGTGAGTGGAGTCTCTAGCACGGTCACAGCCAGCATCTTTCAACGGCGTGGACAGACCGGAGCCCGCAACTGAAAAATCGCCATCATCTCCTGGCGAAAGGAATCCCATTCGGAAGGAGTGGAATGCTTGTTGGGACAAGGATGAGGAAGGCGACCGCTGACGGCGCTTCCGTGAGTGCCTCGAAGAGGCAGAGGAATGGCAGGACCTACTCCGGGACCAAGACCCGACGGCGATGCGGTTAGTCGCCCCTCGAATCGTCAGTCGAAAGGCCGGTGGACTTCGACTTCTGGGGCTTAGCCACCTTATCTACAGAAAGCTTCTTCTTACGCTCCCGCAAGGCCTTTGAAGTAAGCGACTGGCAGTCCACACAGTCATCCGTGTCGTGGTCCCCACCGAGGCACCAGAGGCAAGCAACGTGCGAATCCGTCAACGACATCTTGGACCCGCATTCCCGACACTTCTTAAAACCCGGCCGCGGGGTAGAAGACTAGGACATCACAGATATTCACAAACAGGTTCGAGGAACCGAATTAGAACTGAACTCAGAAGAGTCGAGGCGCGCCGAGATCTCCGAAGCGAACACATTCGCGGAAAAAACAGAACTGAGGCTACGGGCGTCGTGCATCCTACTTATAACATCCGGTGACGTTGGCTCGACGGAGGCCCTCGAGGACAGCGTATCGACGTCATCGACAAAGATTTTCCGAAGCAGCACAGCTGTGGTGATTGCTGTCAGATATGGAATACGTTGGAGGACTCAATCCCCTCGAAGAGAAGATCTGATAAGAGAAAGTAACGAAATCAACCCTCACTATCTATCTCACAAAAATACAAGGGCAGTATCAACTACATCAAAACATAGAAGAAAAGAAGTAGAAGATTTCTCAAACACAGCTATCAATCTAACAGAAGGATTCAACAACGAAGCATAGCCCACGAGCTCCAATAAATTTGTGTAAGCAAAACAGAAGCAACCTAACTGAACTACTGCAAGACAAAACAGACAAAAATGTAAATAAACCTAACACTGCCGAAAACATCCATTGTAACTTAATCAATGCAAGATCAATGTCCAAACATGCCACAGAGATGTTTTGACCTCCTGTGCG
Source organism: Ambystoma mexicanum (assembly GCF_040938575.1). Lineage (NCBI taxonomy): Eukaryota > Metazoa > Chordata > Amphibia > Caudata > Ambystomatidae > Ambystoma > Ambystoma mexicanum. Next base: position 213,920,343 of record NC_090926.1, read on the forward strand.
ACAGGGGTATTGACATCCTATTCAGAACCGAAACTTGACTAGACGGAAACTACAAAATCACACTCCACAACTGCCTCCCTGACAACCTCAAGTGCTCACAGGCAAACAGAAAAAACAAAAGATGAGGACTGGCATTAGCGGCATTAGCTTACAAGGAACACCTGAAAATTAAAACGGATGAACCACTAAGCGTAGAAAAATGCAAATCCCTAATCGTTCACCTAACAGCAAACCCAACAACAGACCTAAAATGTGTTCTAGTTTACAGACCACCGACAAGTGATGCGACCTTCGTAAAACGCCTTCACAGAAGCCATTACCAAACTAGCCATCGAGCAGGAACACCTGATATTTCTAGGAGACTTCAACATCTGGTTTGAAGAAGAAACCGCTAACTCACAAAAATCACTAGCAAAACTATTGAAGACAATGAAACTACATCAGCTAGTCAAAGGACCAATTCACACAGCGGGTCACACACTAGACGCAATCTTTTCCAACAAAAACCCCAACAGCATGGCACCACCAATACAGATCCTCTGGAGCAACCACTTCATCATCCCTTTCGTAATCATGCTACCCAGGACAACAGCCAAATAACCGGACAAACTGACCACCATCATGAAAAGAAACTGGAGGACCATCAAAGCTAGCAACCTAATAGAACAACTGGAAATCAACAAACCACAGACAGCGGCACTGGACGAAGCTGACCTCGACAAAAAAACAGAACTACTGCACAAGTGGATTGCCGAAACAAATCAACGACATCTCCAAGGAAAAACCTTTCATCCCATCACGCAAAAGAGGAACAACAAAATGGTTTAACCCACTTCTCAGCAACGTGAAAAGACAAAACAAGACGCCTCAACTAGAGTGGAGGAAAAAATATGACCAGGCAAAGAAATTACAATTCCAATGACAAATTCGCTCTTACAAAAATGAAATCCACAAGGCCGAAAAGAAATTCTGTGACAACCAAATCTACAAAGCTGCCAACACTTAAACAAAATGATATGATAGGATTATATGATAGTTTATTTATATAGCGCCTATACACAATGTGTTTCAAAGCGCTTCAAGGCAAGGGAGGGAACAAGGGAAAAAACGATGACATTCTTACAGGCCATGAACAGTAAGGATGTGAAATTAACTATTGTTCTCGGCCTGACGACATTTCAGATAGTGCAAGAGCTAAAACATAGATAAGGAAGGGAGGGGGAGAGTGGGAAGGAAATGGAAACAGACAGGCGACTACCGTACTAGGCCTGACGACATTTCTGGTAGAGCCGGAAATGAGGAAACCCCCTGGCTGCAACAACACACCCATGCTCTCACGGAAACTATGCAACAAAAACAAAATCAGCACCATCCACCAAATCATAAAAAGCAGACCAATCTACCACAACACACTATCGACCTTGCCAGGCGAGGATCGTCAGAACAAACTACAAAACACCCCCCAAATATCAGCAGAGACATTCGCCAAGCTGGTAAGAAACAACAACAAAGTCAGCTCCCCCATGAATCCCTGCAGACATACACAAATCAATCGTTACGCAAGGAGCACCCATGGAACACTACAGAAACCTTTTCAACAAATAACTTAACAGGGAAAGTACCGCAATCGTTCAAATCAGCATACATCAAGCCGCTCCTCAAAGACACTGCAGGCAGCGTGGAAGACCTCAACAACTACCGACACATCTCGAACATCCCCTATCCAACGAAACTGCTCGAAACCTAAGTATATAGAACAATACCTGATTACAAAGAAGAACACCTTCTGCTGGACCAGGGACAAGTAGGATTCAGACCGATAAGAGGAACAGAAACAGCACTGCTCTCAATCTGGGACGACCTGAAGGCTAATGCAGACTCAGACACAAGTGCAGCTCTAATACTTCTGGATCTCTCAGCAGCATTTGAAGAAATAGGAATCACAGACCTAGCCTTAATGCTGGAGTAAATCGTTCCCAACAGTTAGAACAGAAACCGTCTGGATCAAACCCTTCAAATCCACCTCAGGGGAATCCACCTGTGGAGTACCACAAGGATCCTCCCTATCTCCGCTGCTCTTTAACATATACCTTGCTCCACTAATCAAGCTCATTAAAAGACATGGCCTCAACATGCTACAACTACGCTGATGAAACAGATCATCTACAAAGTACAAAACACATACAAAGAAAACAAACCTGCAAGAATGCCTACAAGAACTCTACGGCTGGATGAACAAAAACAACCTCAAACTCAGCCCTGGCAAAACAGAAATAATGGTTATATTCGAAATCAGCCACTACATCCATGGCCAACAGAACTAGGAACAGCACAGACACCATCAGCAACAGTAAAGAACCTGATGAACAAACTAACACATGAGCCACAAGTAAATGCTATAAAAAGGATCCTACCGTTCCTCTCATTCACCCACAAAACACTCACCATCATCACACTCATGTCCAGAGTAGAGTACGCCAACAGCCTATACCTAGGAATGCCAGAACAGCTATTAAAGAAACATTAGCGTATCCAAAACTTAGCCGCCAGCCTCCTCCACGAAGAGAACACATTAGCTCAGCACTGAAAATACTACACTGGCTCTCGATAAAAAAGCAAATAATGTTCAAAACAATGTTCATAATGTACAGAGCAATCCACGGCTGAGGAGCAGAGTTCCTAAAGAAGAAAAAAAACCATTTACCATCCAGTAAGACCACTCAGATCAAGCTACGACATTTGCCTAGAACCAATTCATACAATAAAAGAAAATTCGGAGGAGCATCTTTCCCACACCTGGCTCCTAAAACATGGAATCCCCTACCAAAAAACACACAATACAGGGGATAATCTGGAATTCAGAAAATGACTAAAAATGTGGCTCTTCACAACAGAATCAGAAGGGAACGAGTAGCAATCATACATGCTGGCAAAAACAGGAACCAGGGAGGGACCTACAATCCATTGCCTAACCAACCCCAACTCGTGGGTGTAGGGAGGACATTTTGGACATCTCATGCACCCACACCGCCAAGTTCACAGAGGAAACCCATAGTAGGCATGGACCCCCACTAGATGTCAAGGGAGAGACCCATAACCTTCCTAACCATCTCTAACCCTAGGGCGGGGGCCACACATCTCCAACCCATGTCCACATACCGCTAGACTTCTAGATAAGATCATTACCACACCTCAATGTACCTGCCGACTAGGATGCCAAACAATATCAAAGCACGCAGGATGGTCATAGATGACCACAGAAACAAAAGCAGAGAGGTAAGAAGAAAACCCTGATAACCCAATACTAGAACCTCATTTTTCCGCAAACTCTTCTCCTACGGAAACTCAGACAACCACATCTCTGCACAGCAAACCGCACGTAATTCACCACACTGCAACAACATACAAACACATAACCATGAACAACAGCACATGGGAATCGCTCCCACTCAAAAATCGCACCCAAGCTCAGCGAAGCTGGCAACAGATCATCTCACTTTCCTATTCCCACTGTACCCTACTAACCGCTCCCACAGCCTCCCTGTTTCACACCGACCTTTTTCAGATCCGCCAGGGAACCACTACGGTGGCGATAGTGCGCAGTACAAGTAACCTTTAACATTAACATGTCATGTGAAGTGGGGGTTGATTCTTGGCAAGTCAGAGCAAGACACTTCAGAATAGCATGTAGATTTCTTCATATATATATATTTTTTAAAGTATACCAATGTTCAAGAACTAGACCTGTAACAGGGGAACATATCCTTTTACCCAGATCGTAAAGCCAAAGAGGGCAAGTTACGAGATGGAAAAAAGTAAAAGGAAGCTATGCTTAGTGGTAGAAGTCACATCACATATGCTTCATGCATGAGATATACAATCCAATGAGTGCAATAAAAGGTGTTTTGGATCCAGTGCACTGGTTACCTGGCCACCCTCTGATCTCGAGCCCAGGTCCCCTCCCCCACCAGTTGCACTTGGGGACTGTTTTCTGCATCCCTACAGTCCCCTACCAGCACTTGACACCTGATGTCTGCCCTTAACCTTGCACTTGCCACCAGCAGGCCGTACATTTACTTATTGCTTTTATTTATTCTATTTATTGTTTTTATTTATTCTATTTCTCCCTTGTACTGCACTGTCCCCTCCGCCCTGCCCCCCGCACGGTTACCCTTCTGCTGCACATGCGCGATCTGAATGACACCTGACCTAATGATCGTTGTCTCCGTCTTCCCTCCGTTCCCCCTCCCTTGCCTAGTCGCGCCTTGAAACACTTGTGTATAGGCACATTATAAATGCCATATCATATCAGTGTATGTCCTTACAGAGTTTACATTTCACACACTTCAGAAACCTGTGCAATCTCAACTGGGATGCTATGCCAGCCACTGGTTAAGCATCCAAAGTTAAGCTCTGCGTCATGCAGGACATCGACACATGGCGTTCTTCCAGCAATTGGACTAAAGTCACAGAAATTATTACACAACTATGAAAGCCTAGAAATAATTGCTTCAAGGAACAGACAAAGCCCTTACACTGCCGCCAGGATTCTATCTCAGCAATAGAACACCTAAAAGAGCATACCAGAGAGGGTGGTTATTTTGCTATTTTGCAAGGCATCTTCCTCCTTAGAGAGGTAATTGTGGATATGATTGGCACAAAACACCATGTTCTATCCACAACAATTGACAAACATGCTGCATCAAATGTTTTAAACATGACTGCCTTGCAAGACACACCAGGCAGGGTTTCTCCAGATTGTAATTCACCGACCTTTTCCATTCAAATAGGGGGAACATAAACTCTCTATACAAGAAAGGTCAATTCAGACACTACATACGCACTGTTGAGTGTAGTAAGCAAAACATGTTTAGGACCATCAGCCTCGGCTACAGATGTAACTTCTTGGACAATCCATGAGGTCTTGAAAAGTCCAATACCAAAAAACCCAGTCTGTTTTGCTTTACCTAGAACTACAATCCTGGAATACCCTACATCAAGTAGAGAGACACTGGATGAAGACTTCCAAACATGTGTGACAGAATGGCATTTAAGCAAAGGCCATTATGCCCTTAAAGACTGCATTGGAAACCAACAAGTTAAGTGCCAAATCATCACAAGTACACAGAACTGTAAGCAGTCAGTACATTCTATGGTCTGCACCAGGAGTGCAGTAAAGGTTGACAAATTAGTTAGCAGACCTTATGTGCTACCCAATAGGTCCTACATTTGCGAGTTCAAGGCAAGGTGCTGTAGTGTGCATTTAGGAATTGCCAGCCTGAAAACTGTCACAATGTGGTCAACTGAAGTGGATTCATTCTTCAATCTCCAGTTCATGCTGAACCAGTGAAATTACAATGGCCTGAAACTTTCTACTGCCATCGTGGAAGCTGGCACACCCGAAGAAATTGAAGATAACAATAGCCAGCACAACCATCAGTTTTTTGCTCTCTAATCTTAATTTATATAGTTTCAAGACATTATTAACTTTTTTTAGTGGGGGTGCCAAACTGGGTAAATATACATGTGATTTTAAAAGCTCTCAATCTGAGGCAAGCCACATACGCCTGAAACTTTCCCATTCACTTTGCCAGGGTTTACTTTGACATGCGTGCATTCAAAACTATTGACCAACAGATTTTCCTTTCAGCAAGGTACAATATACAGAATATTATTACATTCTAACAAATTGCATGATAAAGAATATTTTCCGTTATGCTATGTTGATTTATAACGTGCATCACTACCATTTGCATGGTCTCCAGGCACCCATGTGGCTCTGTATGAAAGTGGGGGGTAGGTTATTGTGGGAAGAGGGATAAGATAGAGGTTGTGCTCTTCTGTTGGTGCTTGCAGAGCCAAATGGTGTCTGTGCTTGTTGGCTTTCTGATTGTGTACACTGGGGTTATTGTGTCCAGAGGGGCAACATCCAGTCTGTGTTGTTTGCAGCAGTTCTTTAGGCGGATGTGCGAGTTGTGTGTTTTGTGTGCACTAAGGCTGGCCCATAAGGGGGTGTGCGCAGTATGTGGGCGGTATGCTGGAGAGGAGCGAGGAGCAGCAGTAGTTAGCAGTTAGTACAGTGCGGTTGTTTTATTGTTGGTTCCAGCATCCGTACTGTCACTTGAGGCTTGGGTCCAAGGTAAGAGTTGTGGGAGGTGCCCTTTTTATGCTAGTCTCAGTGGGTTGAAAAGCCAGATTTTCAGTCAATTTCTAAAGGTTAGGTGATCTTCTGTCATTCTTATTTCCTTCTGGATTGAGTTCCATAGTTTGACTAACGGGAGAATGCGGTTCCCCCGAATTTCTTTCTTGTATTGTTTTGTTTCGATTTGGAGGTCATTGCTCGATCTTAGGTTTCTTCCTGGTTGGCAGCGGTTGATTTTGGCTTGGAGGAATTCGGCTCCTTGTCAGTGTAGTGATTAGCAATTGTGAGCAGTGCAGAGGGCTTTAAGTTAATGCATTTCTTTACTCAAAGCCATTGTGAGCTTCTCAGTGCTGGTGCGACGTGGTCTCTTCGGTTTAGGATTTGGGGTAGTCATGCTGCAGTATTTTGCATGCACACACATGTTCACTTCAAGGAACATTAGAGGATGCCAACAAAGGTAGATGAGCAATGTGAGGTTAAACTACTTATGAGTACCCGTAGCAACTTAACCGTTATTCTTTTGCTTTTTATGAAAATACCAAACGGAGAATGCAACAATTCAAAAGTAAGCGATTTGATAAACACAGGAAGTATTTTGAAAGGCTACATTACACACTAATAGAAACACATTTATTCTCTCACACATTATGGCTTTGTAATTTGTTAAATACTCTGTTTTAATGATTCTTACTTGAAACAATGACCATGCAACACACAAAAACAGAGAAATCCATCCTATTGACATCCGACATCAAGCAACGATTAAATGCTCCTTCATGCACTGTCAGTTATAAAAAGCAGATACAAATAGGCTGCATGTAAAATAAGGGGTTATACATGTCCAAATCTGAAGCTGTTTGAATGGAAGACTTCCAAGTTCGTTAATGAGAATGAACAGGCGCCAACGCTTTATTAAAATGAGGGGACACAAGTCAAAATGATTTTCAATTGGCAGCAAAACTGCCTTTCTGTTCTTTGTCAAGAGGTGTAGAGGAGAGGCTAAAATGGGCCTCACTGGGGTCTTGTGTCTCTTCGTTGAAATATAAATATGCATAGATTAATTGACTGAATGCCATATTCTATGTGCTCAGCTGAGAGAGTAAAGTTAGCTTAATTTCAATGCAAACTAAAAAGATTTTATTGGTTAATAGGGGCACAGGGCGGGACAAATAGACTGAATGGGTGATCAAAATATTTTATAAACCAGCTGTATTAGAAATCATGGGCCCATTTCTCAGGAGGCCGCATCACTCCAGATCCTGATGGGGGCAGAGCTAAGGGGGACCAGCTGATTCCAACAAGATCTGAATGCCTTGGTAAGAGAGCAAGCATAGCATGTAATAACTAGGCCAGGACTAATTCCAGTTCATGAGCCTAAAAACAGACACTTTGCAAATGATTCCAAATTCAGATTTTTAATGCTGCTTCAAAAATTTGGAGGCAAAGCTAAAATTATAGAGCAGAACTGATTTGGGAACAATAAGCAAATAGCTAACAGATGCTTTCAACATGAGACCGTAAACAGTTCAAAAGGGCTAAAACATGGCACTTTGCCAATTTTTCCAAATTACATTTTTGAATAGTTTGGGGGGCTGAAATAAGACTATTTGTACCCATTTTTCTAACATATGCTTCGCTTTCCCATGGTTACACGATTAAGAGATACCATGATAGTGTGGTAATGAGTTGCAGCACAGTACGCATAGATTACATGTGCGGCCCACTTACGTTGTTGCCCAGGATAAGTAGATTCATCAAAGGATAGAAAAAGGGTGACAGAAATTCTCGCAGAGCGATTTAAAAGGCTTTAGCTGTAATTTCGTATCCATGGTTGTATAGTGCTTTTTGGGTTGTTCTTATTTAACTGCCTAAAGCAGCCATGGACCTTTGATCGAGGTTTAACCCTTTTTTATCTATCTAATGAGTTATTCAGGGGTTGGTATGTCTAACCTTCCCTGTGCCCTAGCTTGCCAATCTACAGCATCACGATTGTGAGTATGATTAGAAGTTTTATTGTGCTACAATGGCCACACAATTGTGATTGGTTGTAAATAGTTTTAACATTTTATAAGAAAACAGAAGATTAGGGTGCTGGGTATCTACTCAACTACTTTATTGCTAATATTGGGAACTGTATTTGGTTTGACTATACTATTTATAATGCTCATATATGATCTATATAAGAGAATAAACATACATAAATACTAAACAAGAGTGAGAATGCGTTTCTATTTAGGAGTATAAAAGATACTATATTGCAAGTGTAGATACTTGTTGGTTTCGTGATAAAACTGTGGGGAAATTATTTATAGAATCTAATGTTTTTTTATACACACAAGGGCAATACGTATTGGTACACAGGTACTCTAATAGACCCACAGCAATATGGTTGTCCAATAGTAAGCCTATTATATGTGCTCAGAGGTAGTAGTTTCTCTTCCACTAAGCGCAGAGACCAAACCTTTTCAAAAGCCCTGCTTTGGGTGCAGCACCGTTCTCTGCTGAAAAACCTGCCAGAGCCAAGGTGGGTATTTAGACCACATTTGGAGTGGAGGTTAGTCTCTGGCATGCAGTATTATGATGGAAACTATGACAGTGTAGACTAGGTGAAACTGCCAGGGAATTACCAGTGATTACCTCACAGCGTGACCCTCCTGCTCCTCGGCAAGGAACTCTGTGGAACAGAAGATATCAAGCTTCTTCAAGCTGGAAGTGAACAGAACCTTCTGAGACTCCCCAGAGGAAACTGTGCATTTACCTGTCAATTCAGACTGCGGGCGAGGAGTGAGGAGGTCACTCACTTCTTTCTTGATAGCCCAAAACCAGAGGTGCATAGCCTCTCTGCCCTGCCTGAGCAATCCACACTACCCATCTAACTTATAAAGTGTATGGAAGGGATGTTGTCCTTGAGGACCTGGACAGGCAAATCTCTGATAGATTGTAAAAAAGATTGAAAGTCCAGATGAGCTGCCTTGAGATCCAGCAGGGTAATGTGGAAGCACTTCTCCTGTCCTTTAAGACTTCTCAATGAAAGATCCGGCAGAAGAGCTCCCCATCCCATCAGGGATAGTCCTGTGAACAATGTGACTGATGACTGATGGCCACAGTTTCCTGAATGGAAATATTTGCAGACATGTTGGGAGGGGGGGGGGGGGTTAGGGAGGAAACGGACGAAGATAAAGTGCTGCATGTCCCAGTGGAACTCTGACTGCTAGCTCAACAGAGACTACTGCAATGACTGCATCTGTAGACCAGTCTTGTGTCAGGGACATTTAAGATGCAGGACACCTTGAGCCCTAGCAACCTTAAGAAAATCGCAGCCAAAAGTCTCAGGTTTAGTTTGGTGAGAGCTACCGTGACCTGGATGCTTGTCATTCTCTATGGGGGAAGAAATGCAATCATTAATTCCATATCCACAACTGCTCCTATAAACTGCAGATTTTTGAAGGGGATGAGAAAGAACTTCTTCAGGTGGATGGAAAAAACTAACTTGAAGAGAAGACTGCATGTCGTCTGCAGGTCCTCTAGTGCTGGCTCTTCAAATTTGGCCAACAGGAGCCAGTGGGTCCGGGTATGGAAAGACATGCAATTGCCTCAGGCAAATATGTGCAGCCACCACGGATAGGGCATCATGATTCCTCGTGAGGAGAAATAGAGCACTGTCAACTGCCAATGCTTGCTTCTCACACCAAAATGAAGGTGTTTTGGTTGGCATGGGTGTGAAAATACACATTGTGCAGATCTGAAGACAGGAACCAATCAAAGCTTTCAAGTCTGGATTTGCACCAGGGTGAACATCTTGAAGCTGTACTTCGGAAAAGATTTTTGAGGAGTCTCAGAACTAGGGTGGGGTTGAGTCCTCAGTCTTGGGTCCCAGGAAGAAATGGGAATAACAGCCTTTTCGGATCTCTGCTTTCATCCTGAAATGATCAGAGCCATCGAACAGCTAACTGCCTTGACAAGCTGAAGGGTAATCTCAGATTTTAAACAGTTCCTTGACATTTGCTGTTGCTTCCTTGAGGGCACGAAAGGAGCATGAGAAGACAATAAATTAGCGCAAGTGTTGGTATGCCTTTTTCTTCTTCTCTTACTCTACAGCACACAGGGGCAACATTCCAATGCTGGTGTCTCATGCACAAATCATGGAATCTTTGGTGCCTCTAAAGTATATTTCTCCAGTGTAGACCGCTTGCGTGAAGCCAGGAATAGCCTTCCCACACATTCCCTCACCTCTGTGGGATGCATTGACCGACAGGATCCAAACTCCTGTATCATGGTCCATCAAAGAACCAGACACCGAAGATGTGTGGATCTGTGATCAGCATGGAGCAATAGCACATATTACAGACCTTAACGCATGATTTCAGTCACAATGAAAGAAAGACATCCAAGGACTGTTGCAGAAGAACAAGTTACTTCTTACCTTGTAACGTTCTTTCGATGGGATGTTCCTCTGACATATTCCTTATCTTAGCTATCTCCTTCCAGCTCTGCTGGCCTCGGAAAAATTTTCTCTCTAGAGGGCGCAGCGCGTCGACGTCCGCCGAGTCGATGTCCCTCGACAGCCGCCGTATCAACGTCGACCTGCCTATAAAGGCCGCGCGCAGCGTCCGTTGCTCAGTTCCGTTTTGTAGCCTACAGTATTTCTGTTTGGACTAGACTAATCACCCTGAAGGAGCGTAAGCTGCAACAACAAGGGAAGTAGAACTGCGGGGATGGATGGGAGGGTCGATAAGGAATACGTCGGAGGAACATCCCATCGAAAGAACGTTACAAGGTAAGAAGTAACTTGTTCTTCAAAGGGATTGTGTCCTCCGACGTATTCCTTATCTTAGATAGGCTCCCATAGCAGTATTCTATTAATGGAGGTGGGAGTAATGACTTCACGCTGTCTTCTATTGATGAATAGAGTGCAATACAGCCCTTCCAAACCTAGTCTCTTGACTGGAGGAGGAATCCAAGTTGTAAAATCGTGTAAAGGTATGGACAGACGACCATGTGGCGGCCGCACAAATGTCTTTAACCGGCACACCTCTTTTGAGGGCCGATGAAGCTGCAATACCTCTGGTCGAATGAGCCCTAAGGTTTTGAGGGGGCTCTTTTCCTGCCAGTTTATAACATTCCAAAATGGCTAGAATGATCCATCTGGAAATGGTCTGCTTAGTTATTGCTAACCCCAGCTTGTGACCTGTGTAGCCTACAAACAACTGGTCTGCTTGTCTTATCCTTGCTAGTCTACTGATGTAAAAACTTAAAGCCCTTCTAGGGTCTAGCCTGTGTAACCTCTCTTCCTCTTTCCCCGGATGAGGAGGAGGATAGAAAGATGGCAGGGTAATCTCCTGAGTGATATGGAATTCAGAAACCACCTTTGGGAGGAAATTAGGCTTCACTTGCAGGACAACTTTGCCTTTGTGAAAGATTGTATGAGGGGGGTTTACAAGAAAGAGCTTGTAATTCGCTCACCCTTCTAGCAGATGTAAGTGCTATTAATAAAACAGTTTTAAGGGTAAGAAATCTTAACAAACAAGAATGGAGTGGTTCGAAAGGTGTGCCCATCAGGAAAGTTAGGACTAAGTTTAAATCCCATAGGGGAACCTGGAATGGTCTTGGGGGATAAACGTTGGTTAACCCCTTTAGAAACTGTATTACCAAGGGTAACTTGAAATAGGATGGTTCTTCCGCAGTGCGCTTAAAGATGGACAGCGCTGCGAGATAGCCCTTAATGGTGCCAACTTGAAGGCCTGAATTCGCCAAATAGAGTAGGAAGGACAAAACCATTGGTGTACCACATGAAAAGGGGTCGATATTCTGTTCTCTACACCAGCTGCAAAATCTGTTCCAACGGCAGTGGTATAAAGACTTTGTTGCTGGCCTCCTTGCCGAAAGCAACACCTCCATATCATCATCAGGGAGGTCCCAATCCTTGTACCTCAGCCTTTCAGAAGCCAAGCGTGAAGGTTGAGGGTTTTGATGTCTGGATGGAGAACCTGACCTCCCTTCTGTGAGAGTAGGTTCTCTCTGAGCGGAAGTCGAATTGGAGGGCAGATGGACAAGTCTAGAAGGTCCGGGTACCACGCTCTCCTGGCCCAATCCAGGGCAATTAGGATCATGGTTCTCCGGAATCTTCTCAACCTCCTGATCATTTGAGGAATGACAGGGACCGGTGGGAACGCGTACAGAAGCGGAAACTCCCAGTCCACTTTGAACGCGTCTCCCAGAGCTCCTCTCGGGGGAAATTCCCTTCAGCAGAACAGATTGCACTTCCTGTTGACACTGGTGGCGAACAGATCCACCTGAGGGGTTCCCCAAAGGGCGAAAATCTTTTGAAGGACTTCCTGAGCTAGTTCCCACTCGTGGGAGACTGTGCTCTGCCTGCTCAGAGCGTCCGCTGTCAAGTTCTTCTCTCCGGCTAGGTGAACTGCCGATAGAGAGATTCCTTCTTGGATTGCCCAAAACCAGAGCTGCATTGCCTCTCTGCACAGGGGTAGTGATCCTACGCCTCCTCTTTTGTTGAGGTAATGCATGGCCACTGTGTTGTCCGTCATCATCAGGACATTTTTCCCTTGTACAGCTGGCAGGAACGCCTTCAGCGCAAGTCTGATGCCCCTCAGCTCTAACAGGTTGATATGTAGTCTGGACTCCGATGGAGACCAACGACCGCTGATAGTCAAGTCGTTGGCATGGGCTCTCCACCCCGTGAGTGAGGCATCCGTGACTACTGTTATCTCCGGCCAGGGTTGCCAAAACTGTTCTCCTTTCAGAATGTTCTCCTGACAGGCCCACCACTGAAGGTCTCGAGCCACCCTGTCGGGAACCTGAAGAAGATCTGTCATTCTCCCTGAGAATTGTGACCACTGAGTCCTCAGTGCCCACTGGAGGGATCTCATTCTCAGGCGAGCCTCTGGCACTAGGAAAATGCAGGATACCATGAGGCCTAGCAACCTCAAAAAGTCGAAGGCTGGGAGACGTTGGGCATCTTGGAACTTGGTAACCATCTGTAGAATATTTGAGCCCTCACCTCTGGTGGCGAGGCTTTTCCCAGGGAAGTGTCCAGGATCGCTCCGATGAACTGGAGTCTCTGCGATGGTATCATTTGTGACTTCTTTAAATTGAGGGAGAAGCCCAGTCTGTGAAGGGAGTGGCAAACGTGATTTAGCTGGATCTGAGCTTGTTCCGAAGATACAGCCCTGATCAACCAATCGTCCAGGTAGGGGTTGACGTGAATCCCTTCCCTCTTTAGACTTGCCGCCACTACCGACATTAACTTGGTGAAGACCCTCGGGGCGGAGGTCAGCCCAAATGGCAGCACTCGAAACTGATAATGAGAGTTGCCAATTGCGAACCTCAGGTATTTCCTGTGTTTGAGATGGATAGGCACATGAAAATAAGAGTCCTGAAGGTCCAGAGATACCAACCAGTCCTGGAACTGAAGGGCCTGAAGGATCTGAGAAAGAGTTACCATTTTGAATTTGTCTTTCCTGAGGAATTTGTTCAATTCTCGCAAGTCCAAGATGGGTCTCAGTACTCCGTCTTTCTTTGGAATGAGAAAGTAAGGGGCGTACCAGCCCTTGTTCCTCTCCGCTACAGGTACCGGTTCTATGGCACCTTTCTCTAGCAGGTCCAAAATTTCCTGCAAGAGGAGCGGATCTGGAGCTTTCTGAGAGCTGATCCCCGGTGGATGACTCTGAGGTATGCGTAGGAGAGGCAGGCAGTAACCTTGGGCAACTGTTTCCAATGCCCAAGCATCTGACGTGATAGCCTGCCATTCCGCCAGATGTTGAGTTAACCTGCCTCCTACAGGTGTCCTGTGAGGGAAGTCCTCAGAGTGGTTTTGGGGCGGCTGATGCAGATGGCGATGGTAAAGAGGCACCTGCTGTTGCTGCGGATTTTCAATATCTACCCCGTCCACCTCGGGTAGTAGTTCTTTGTCCCCTTTGAACCGGTCGTCCTCTACCTCTTCCGAATGCGGAGTAGAAGCGAAAGGACTTGCCCCTCGCAGAGGTTCCTGTGGGACGAAAAGGTGTCCGACGGATTGCAGCCCCTAGGGATTTTGCTGCTGCTTTTGATGTTTGCAGTTTCTCTAGACTGTCATCCGCCTTTTTCCCGAACAAAGAGCCATCGAATGGCATGTTCAAGAGCCTGGCTTGCACATCTGGGGCAAAACCAGACTTTCTCAACCAAGCGAATCTCCTGGTTGTACTTGCCGCCATTGCTCTGCTGATACTGTCAGCCGAATGCCCGTCTGGAGGGATTCGCACATAGCGTCTTTACCGTCCTGTATGATATTCAGGAACGCCTCCCTTTCTTCTCCCTCCGGGATGCAGTCAGCCGCTGTAGAAGCACACTCCCAAAGTGTATGGCTGAATCTAGCAAGGGTGCAAGTAGCATTAACAGATTTTAACACCATGCTACATGCCGAAAAAAACTTTCTTTGCCATAGCATCATATTTTTTATCGTCCCTGTCCTGTGGGACGGTAGGGTAAGCAGTCTTGACGTCAGTAGAAGATGCTGCCTGTACCACCAGACTTTCTGGGGATGGGTGTTTTGACAAAAACTCCAGGTCTGCAGAAGATACTCTGTATTTTGTAGACAGTTTTTTATTTACTGCCGGGACGACATCTGGGGTTTCCCAGTTCGTCATAATCTTCCTCTGAAGAGCTTTATGAAAGGGCACTACAGGATCCTCCTGTGGACCTTTGTCAAGAATATCCGTAAGGTCATCTTGTTGGAAAGACTGTGAAGATGTAGACCACCCCATAAATTCTGTGATCCTGGCCATTAAGGCTCTATAGGGGGTTTCAGCATGCTCCCCCGGGTCTGGCCTAGCAAACTCCACCTGAGGGGAAGTGTCTAACCCACTTGCCTCATGTAAGGAATCATGAAGATCCTTTAACCTGCGTTCCTCAGAGGATAACTGCTCTCTAACTGGGGTTGCAGGTCCCTGCAACTCAAATGTGTCTTCCTGTTCAGATAGTTCACCCTCTTCCATAATTGAGGACATAGTTCTCAATTGTTCTGAACTCATAAAGGGTGTAAACCCCATCTCCAAGGCAGAGGGTGCCAAACTTGTCATAATCGGCCTCGAAAACGTCGATGTCGTCGACGCCGAAGGCTTCGGGCGTGGCGTCGAAAACAAAGGCGGAGGCCTCGATGACCTCGACAGAATTGGGATTCTGCTCGAGGAAGTCGACAACCTCGACGCCATCGAGCACCTGGGGATAGCCACTGGGGTGTGTCGTAACCGTGACTTTTCTTGGCGTCGACGCCGGTGTCGAAGATGACGTCGAGTCGACAGACCCGTGCGTCGACGGATCCTTCGTCGATGGCGTCGACGGAACCTTCGAAGAAGGTTTTGAGGTCATAGCCTTACTCGAGGGTTCGAGACGCGCTCGAGAAGCTTCCTTCGCCGGGTACTGCGACTCGCGGCGTTTTTGACCTTCGGGTCTTTCGACCAGAGCATCGCTCTCGGCAGTCTTCGAGGGGGTCGAGGCCGCTTTCTCGAAGACGCACATCATATTTTTGCGGAATTCCTCCCATTCAGCCCGGGAACTATGTTTCGTGGGGCAAGGGATTCTCTTTGGAGAAACAGAGGAAGAGGAGGACGGAGAAGGGGATCTTCGACGTCTCCTCTTCGAGTGCTTCGATCTCGAGGAGTGATGGGACCCACTCCGAGACCTGGAGCGCGAATGGTGACGAGGAGACGAATGTCTAGACTTCGTCGAGGAAGAAGCAGCTTTAAAAGTCTTACCTTTCTCCAGCTTCCCCCTACGCTCCTTCAGGGCCTTAGCTGTCATGGACATACAGTCCTCGCACTCCGAACAATGGTGTTCAGCTCCCAAACACCACAGACAAACTCTGTGGGGGTCAGTCAGCGACATCTTTTTCCCACAATCTTGGCATTTTTTGAAGCCAGACCGAGGAGTTGTCGGTTCCGACGAGGAAGCCATCGAGTACGGATCGAATATCTCGAGGTAAACAGGATTCATTTGACAAAACTGAGCAACGGTATTCCGAGGCACCGAGTAAGCGCGGAAAAACGGAACTGAGCAACGGACGCTGCGCGCGGCTTTTATAGGCAGGATGACGTCGACGTCGATACGGCGGCTGTCGAGGGACATCGACTCGGCGGACGTCGGCACGCAGCGCCCTCTAGAGAAAAAAAATTGCCGAGGCCAGCAGAGATGGAAGGAGATATCTAAGATAAGGAATACGTCGGAGGACACAATCCCTTCGAAAAATAGTTCCTGTGTTAACCACAAAAAAAAGCAAAGCAACTGGTGGAGATTGTGTTGGTGGCTCCAGGGTAGCATACAAATGACATTACTTCCAGCACAAAAGGGCGCCAATGAGCCATGATGGAGCAAACTGCAGAGCCGCCTGGTGGCTGTTGACATTTTTGCCAGATGAGACTGAGCCTGAAAGGGATTTTCAAAAGATGAGCAATATGTGGGAGGAATGTACCCTTTCAAGCAGCAGTTTGCCTTTAAAGAATGTTCTTGGAAAGGTTGGCACAGCAGAGCTTGCACAGAGTTGTCATTCTGGGCTTGCACAGCTTCTTGTGCTTCGGGACTCCTAGCAGATGACAAAAAGGTTCTCTACCTTATAGGAATATTGAAAGCCAAGTTTGCACTCTGCTGTCAATCGCAATCATGTATACTTTCAAGCATTTGGCCTTCATCCAATCAGTAAGGATCACCACTTTCAAAATGTCCCCAGCTTTTTGTCAGGCTGTCATACTGGATGTGGATTTAGCCTTGAATCAAGACACCCTAATCACATAATTGCCAGACATGGACTTGGTTAACCCTGGCCAGGGTTTCTGGACACAGAAATCCCACACACATACGCATCTGCATTTCTTCAAATAAAAAAACACAACTAATGCAAGAACGCCACCTAGGAGATCTGTGCCATGAAACATATTAGTTTTTTACTTACAAGGGCCACTTTCAGTGTAGTTTCACCATCAACATTTACTCAGGTTCGCAATGCCTACTTGCCCAAAGAAAAAACTAATTACCTTTTTGGGCTCCACGCCCTAAGAGTCGTAGGGAGCCCAACACAGATTTGCCACTTATTGAGGCCTTTGCCGAGGAATCAATACGGAAAAGGTTTGGCCAAACAGTACAGGACAAGCAAAACGATTACAGGGCTCACACTAGAGCCACATCTTAAGACTTCCAACTCAAAACTCACCTATAAGGAACATCTCATTCTCTCACACTGGTACAGACCCCACAAAATCAACCTACGACACCATCCTGACCTCATCTTTCTGCTACCACTCCTAATAGTTAACTTCCATGCTGACCTGGCTTGGTTTACTCATGTAATTGCCCATTACTTCACAGTCAAGATCATAGATACTCACCCCAGCCCCCAAATAGTCTACTGCTCACCCATCATCCCTTCTCGTCAAAACACCCACCACTTCCACTCTCATTCTTATGCTTCTTCCCTCCCAACACCCAGGAGAATTGAGACCTGTGCTCCAAGATGCCAACTCGCTGTGTGCTTCTATTTACTGTTTTGCTCCTCAGATGATGAAAGGGCAAACAACCCGTACCGATTCCTTCAGCACTCCCCTCTTCAAGCTTTAGCTACTGGGAACGTCCAACCTGCATCAGGTTAGCGAGCGCATTACCCATAGGAAAAGAATTCTCTGCTGACGCAAACAGTCCAGCCAACTATCTACCTGCCACTCTCCATCCAGACTAATCTAAAGTTCTAAAAAACACGGCTATCAACTAGATCGCATTCTACTTGGAGAACAATGTGTATTACACGCTAGTCAAGAATTCACAGCAAAGACTCAACTTAAACAGCACTGGTCCATGCCCACTCTAACGCCATCATTGCTCCAAGCTCTGCCAGCTCACTTCCCTCAGTCTGGAAACTCTCCCTGCATGGTAGCTGTGTGCAGTATAAATGAACCTAACATTACATATACTGAGGCTCAGATATATATCACCCTGGTTTGTGAAGTGATTCCGCAGAGTTATTCGCTCTCCAAGTGGTAGTATGGCTGACCAGTAAGGGCAGCACTTCAGATGGTAAAGGGTTATTTAAAAAGCACTGTAAACAGGATTGTGCAAAGCACCATGAGGGAGGGTTCACAAAATAGATCAGCAAAAAATATATTTTCATATAAACACTCTGGAAAGTAATAACTACATACTGTAACGGGTAAACATTTCAAGTTGCAAGCTACTAGGCTAGGCATAAAAAGTTACTTGTTTCCTCAATTCTGCACATGCACACAGCACACCATTTCTTACTCACCAATATTCAATTATCACTCGCCAATGGCTACTGGCGAGTGCACATTTTGAAGCCTGAAAGTAAGAAAGAGTAACTTTTCAAAATGATAGAAAGAACAGAAAGATGTGACAACACAGGGTCATTAAATATTTAGTGAAGCTCACAGGCCTCTAAAGGGATCTCAACCCCAAAACACTATATATTGCCCATTAGAAGTCACTGGGGCAATGTTATTCAGTGGAGGTAAGTGCACACAGGGACTCGGGAGATGAAGGACCCCCACATAAGACCCTGAAAAGAATGCGGGGACCCATAAGAAGAGGTCCAGTCCTGACCCTGACTAAGTCATAAGCATGCTGCGAGGGGCCAGGAAAGAAGCGCAGACACAGAGGACTCATGTTTTGGTTGTAAACATTTATTAAATGATAGATGGGTTGTAAAATACCTCACTATCCATAATCTAGGAGAAGTTTCCCTACCTTAACCAAAACGAATGGGTCTGTCCTTTGGCAAGATGTCCAAAGCAAAAATATGTCCTGTGTCCGAAATCCTACCCTTGCCCTCACACTCTAAAACTAACTCTAAGGTGTGAAGGATATTGTCTCTGGTTCTCAAAGTGCACGGATGTTCAAAAACAATACTAAAGTATGCATCCAACCAAAAAGAACCAAGTGGACAATGTTCACAATTCCAGGGATTAGCTCACTTCCCCAGATTCCTTTTCTCCAAAACGAAAAGTTAAAAAACAAAGAATAACCAAGTTCCTTGTAACCAAAGAAGATAATTTACTTTACTGGGTCTTTGCGGCCAGTTATGCGCCGCTGTACCTCCGATCTACTGTTTTAACTGCCTATCAGGAAATTACTTACTGTTTTTACTGTGCCGAGTAACATCTTATGCCTTTCCATTTCAGTGTTGTTGGACTACACGTCTGTTACTTTTATGTGTGCCTGCAGAGAGAAAAAGCGCTCTCATAGTACCCAATTGCAATTCTTGTAATTGTTGCAGCACCAAGATTTACTTCCTGCCCACAACTCCCAGGAAGAGTTCATCTCCCAGAGAAACGTCAGATGCTTCAGCGCCAGTGCTTCTGAGCCCAGCCGGTCTTCGCCGGTCCTCGCCGACCATCGCCGCTAACTGCTCACAGGACCCTGTTAGGGAGAATTCTCTGAAAAGGCTAATTTCCCAAACCTAGTGAGTCCCCCAGCAGCTTTGCTGGATTTATGGGGTTTATTTTTTTTTTCCTGCTAAGAGTGAGACTCTTTTTCTCCCACTCTTAGACATGATTTGAGGTTTTCCTTTGACTTTGTATGTGTTTTATGGGTTATGGGGTCCTTTACCTCATAGGGCTTCATGTGTTTTTGGTATGTGCGTTACACAGCACCCTCCGTGTGTTAACCCAGGGGTGTCGTAGCGACCCCCAAACAGACTCCATACCCTGGGACTGACTACTGTCTCCCAGGGCATGTAAAGTCAAGTCACCATTGGCTTTACTAGTCTCAAATTGTGAACAGAACCAGTACAAACCATCATATTGTGGACATACTGGTCTGGGCAATTCGATTGCCCCGGGGTCTGTTGTTCGAGGGGGCACTGTCCAGTCCCCTCCGACCGAGTTTTGGCTGGTGGCAGTGGATACTACTTTTTATATTCGACCGCGAATATATCCCTATGGGATTTTCCCATTGTTCGAGGCTACCACTTTTTAAAAAAGCCTCGAACATACCGCCGGTTTATTAAATTAACATAAATTCACCGGTTGGTATTGTTCGCCGAAACTTGGTTCCAAAATGGCGTTTGTGTTCGCGTCTGTGACTCCAACCCAAGTTGAGCCCTTTGTTCCACTTTTTGGCGGGCTTCTCCACAGAAGCCTCCAAAAGTGGTGCCACTCTGTCTGGGTACCACAGGGGGTGTGGGAGGGGGTTTAGGCACCCTGGACTGATTGCCTCGGCAGCGCAACAACCTCCAGCTTTCCTCCACGTCGAGACCTCCTCTTCCTCTGGACGAAACACTGACTTGCACCCGCTGCCAGGAACTGCCCCCGCTGGAGCGTTCTTCTCATTTTCAGGTACTGTGTCCCCCGCCTGGCTTCCCTTGCGACAGATCGTTCGGGGTGACAGAAAATCCTTGACTTTCTAACCTGGGATAGCCTGGGGCTTGTTAACTAACTTTTCCCGACTTGATCTCAATCTTTTGTGAACTATCTACAAAGACTCTTTGGGCATAACCCCACTGTGTGATCCTGGACACATTTGGCTTGCTCTCTCTAAGAGTGGGCCTGGCATTTGAACTTCCTTGCCCTCCAGTAGACTTTGCCTAACCTGCCTCACTGTGGTTCTTTGAAAAGTATTGAAATTTGTGTGCTTTCATAACTCTGCCTTTTTCCCTCCCTTTTTAATAACTTATTAGAGTGCCATCTTATGTTTAGCGCTCACCTCGGTCTGAAAATAAGTGGTGTTTCTCATTAAGACTTGTCTAATAAGTAATCAGGGTTGTATATATATAATAGTGACTTTGTGCTAGTGTAATTTACAAGTGTGTCTTTATATAAATAATTATATACTTTTACACCAAAGCTCTGGTCAGTGTTTGCTTGTGCTACTGTATCTCTGTACCTATTGTGTATACTTTATATACTGCCTAACTCATCTTGAGAGGGGTCCGACTGCTCAGCCACAGCTACCAGGTAAATCTGGGTGGTACAGACTGCTACCAATTGGGTTTACTGCCAACCACCTGTAGTCCTAAATCTTTTACAGTGGTCCCTAAGGGAACTGCACAGGTTTCTGCCTAACAGTCCCCTGTCGGGTAGTTGGCCTTAAATAAGTAATATGTGTATGTTGATATATCCCCGATAGGCACGTGGATTACTGCCTTTTTACAGAACTAGCAAGTCTCTAAAAATACCCCCTATTTATGCTTTGTATCTTCTCCCAGCGCGCACCACCACTTAGCAGCACCCAGTGTGGCAAATATCTGCCCTGCCTGCCGCTTGTCCCTGATTTGTCACTCCTTGTGTAACTGCACATTTGACACTAAGGAACCACGGTACCTAGTCAGCTCAGTCGGTGGCGGGTCTCGCAAGGACTGTGTTTGGAGCAACACAAACCATCTCGACAACATAGTCTGCCCTTATTCTGCCCAACCCTGCTAACCAGAATGTGTTCTATAGCTCCCCCCGGTCCGTAGTGAAGGACCCATTTGTTCAAATGGAACTGAAGTAGATGACACGGCTAACAACAAACATTGCACTCATGTAGGAATACTGATGCACCTAATTTCACGCTCGCTCTCTCCCTCCTCAACACAAGGTCACTGCTTAAGCATGGAGCAGAGGTGGCAGACTATCTTTTAGAATTTGGCTCGACATGTTTGCCCTAACCGAAACCTGGCTTAACCCTCTCCATACCTAGTGATGCCATCATCAATCAATCTACCTATGTGATCTTTCGATCGGATCGACTAAACAAAGGGGGTGGTGTAGACCTAATATGCAGAAATCACCTTGAATGCCACGCTATTACTCATACTATCCAGAGGACTGTGAATCATTATGGGTCAAGATCAAGACCTCGGCCAACTCCTCTTTAAGTATCTTGACTCTTTATAGGCCTCCTAGAGACATGCCACATTTTGAGGAGCAACTCCTGGAGGTGCTCACTCATATCATCAAACCTAAAAACCCTTTGATCATTATGGGTGACTTCAACCACTGGGCTAACTATCCCTCAGACAAACAGGCATCTTGACTCAGACTCCCTTAATTCTACAGGGTTTACACAATGGGTGAAAGAGGGCACACAAAGGTGGTCACAAGCTTGACTGGCTGGCATCCCACCATTCATCCATATCGTGCCTTGGGGTCACGCCTTGTGCGTGGTCTGATATTTTTTGATCCACCCCACCGTGCAACTCCCCGCACCACTAGCAAAAGTGAACACTACCCAGAATCAAGAAAAACTCATGTACCCTCAAAAACGTCATCCCCGCCAAATTTACTGCCCTCTTATGACAGCCTTGAGCCTCTTACACATTTCTCTGAGTCCTCTCAATTAGTGGAGCATGTCACCGCTTGTATAAAACAGGTCATCTTAGCTCTAGCACCACTAAAAAACAACATAATTAAACCAGAGGCACATAAAAATATGTGGTTCATCGACAATATCATTACCATCAGACAGAGCACGGGAAAGAGCCTGGCGGAAGAACCCCAGCCCGGACACATTGGGCCAATATAAACAAGCAGTGAAGGAATTCAAAACTGCCATCATTACCTCTAAATCTACCAATTTTAACAATAAGATTAATAATGCATGCTCCAACACCAGCAAACCTTTTAAAATCTTGACAGACTTTCAGGACACCCCTCCCACCAATCATGACTTAACTAGGGACTCTACATGGTGCCAGGAAATCCATAATGGGTTTTTAGCTGAGATTGCAGTCCATAGACAGACCATCAGGAACATCCAGACATCACAGGGATGTAATACTCATGCAAATGTCTCTCAGGACTTGACCCCCGCACTCAACAACATCCCCACTTTTGAATTTTCCCACTACTCAGAGGAGCAAGTCTCTAAAGTCATTCGCAATCTGAAACCCACCTCATGCCTCAGCGATTGTTGTCCAGCAGATGTCTTCAAGGTCTCACTGGAGCTACTGGCTCCCTGGATGACAAATCTCATTAACCTCCAAAAGAGGCTTGGATTACACCTCTACTAAAAAAAGGCCATTGCAGATCCTTGCCTTGCTGGCAAATATCGACCAATTTCAAATGTACAATTTGTCCTTAAGATCATGGACAATTGTCATATTTTCAGTTACAGAAACACATTGAAGACCACCACATTTTAGGGTCACGCCAATCAGGCTTTAGAGTTCAGCATGGGCCGGAAACCGCTATGCTGGATCTTAAATCCACCTTGAGCGGCATAGCGGATAAAGGTCATCCGGCCTTGCTGATCCTCCTGGATCTCTCTGCAGCCTTCGACCTAGTGGACCACTCTCTACTGGTGACAAGGCTCGGGGAGATGGCACACTGCTCCGATCAGGTATCTCATTGGATATTGGATATTAGCTCTTGCACTAACAGAAATGTCATCAGGCCGAGTACGATAGCTAATTTCACATTCTGGTTGTTCATGGCCTGTAAGAATGTCATGTATTTTACCTTATTCCCTCACTTGCCGTGAAGTGGTTTGAAACACAATTTGTATAGGAGCTATATAAATAATCATATCATATATCCTCGCTCCTAGGCCCTCAGACTGCTCGGGTAGTAGTCTGAAGAAAGTTCCTCCCCTGTTCTTCAAACCTGTGGCATCCCACAAGGCTCATGCCCATCGCCTACGTATACATCAGGCACCTGCTCGACTTATTAGACACCCTGGGTGTATAGTATATGAATTATGCTTACAACACCGAGGTCATCCTTGAACTGAGCGGGAAAAACAAACAGGATCTGGCTGCCATAATCAAAATCTATGACGCAATCCAGGCATGGATGGCAGGCAATTCACTCACCCTGAACTGTGACAAAACTGAGCTCCTGATCGTGGCATCTAGAACCAGCCTTGATAAACGGGCCCGGCCCACGCCAACTTTTATATCGCAGGCAACTTCAATGTGTACAAGAAAGACACTAGGGGTTGTCCTTGACGCTCAACTGACTATGAGACCCCATCTCTCCTATATGTCATCCTCTTGTGGCCTTAGCTCCAAGCTACTAAATTACACCCGCCCATTTCTCACAGCTAAGTACTGCGCGTTATTAGCCTCCACATTAATAAACTCCAGACTGGACTATTGCAACGGCCTTCTAGCTGGAACAACACGCTCAAACATACAATCGCTACAGGTTGCACAGAGCAGCACAGTTTGGGCCATCCATGGCATGTCTAAATGCGTCCATGTATCCGATGCTCGGAGGACATTACATTGGCTGTCAGTACAACAAAGGATCACCGACAAGATCCTGACTGTCATTTAAATGCTGTACTAATGCCTGTCCAACATACTTAAAGGATCGAGTGAAGACCCACACATCAGGGAGAACGCTCCATTCCTCTGCCTACCCCACCCTCGCGCAGCCTAGATACAAGCTGGTGCGCATTGGAGGGACATGGTTTAATGTCCAGGCTCCTCTACATTGGAACTCACTTCCCTGGCTTATACGCCTGGCTAACAATCTCATACTATTCAAGAAGCAAATCAAAACCTACCGGTTCAACCTTAACCCAAGCACCGCCCTGCCTATTCCTCCTGATCACTGACCCCTTGCATGATGCCCCTTAATCCATATTGTCTGTCATATGTGTGCTCTGAGGCCCATGGGCATGTGGCGCGTTATAAATATAAAAATAAATAAACTTGCTCCTCTTAGTGGGTTTACTGTTATTGAGGAAAAGGCTCCGTTCCCCAGGTCTCTCTTCACATTCAAGACCATCCAAAATACTAAGGACTTCTTCCTTGGGATTCTCTTTTCGCTGTATTACAATTTGGGTGCAGGTGCCAGACTCGTAGGTCTCCTTCCATATAATTCCCTGGCAGGCCCTTTTCCTCATTTATAACAATTCACAATCTTAAGGGCATGGATCTTCCTTGAGATTCTTTTCTTACTGTAGTTTATCACACACACTTGACTTTGCCTGGTATGCTCTCATGCCAGGTCTTGTATGCAGTTTCTTTCAACCACACGTTTTTGGTATTTTTAATACAATCATTCAGCTTGCTTTCCAAACGCTTGGTATATTTTTCTACCAGGTTTAAACACGTAATGTATCTCTGGTTTCCTTTCTTAGTCTCCCCCAAGTTCATTCTGAGGGTCCCAAACCCAAGTCCCAATGTCTAGGACTTTCGTTATCTCACCCGACAGTGCTTCTGCGTCCCAACCCATTTCCTGGGCTCACAGTTCTCTTCTTGAGCTTTCTCAGCATTCCCGACTCCAAGTTGGAAGTTTCTCCATTCCCTGCGTCTCTCTGCCCTTGCCGTTCGGGCTTCGGTCGGCTTTCCAGCCTCTGAGCGGTCAGGAAGCACAACTTGCTTCCTCGCACTTAGTTCTGGTTTCTGCTGAGCTTCCCTGAGCGTGTCGCTCCCCAGGCTGTCCTCTCACTTCGTGTAGCTGCTTGGACTTCAGCATCGCAGCCAGTACCTCGCTTGTCCTGAGCTGGAGAACTCCATGCTTCTCTTCCCGGTATGGTTTTAAACTATGTCGGACCAACTGAATTTCCCCAGCAACTAGACCACGGACAGTGGTTCTCATTAGGAGTAATCATCATTGCTACTTGCCTCTTCCTCATCTCAATTGTTGTCATACTGTTCCTTATGTGATGTTAAGGAATACTTGAAATAGACTTGACAAGTGGTTGAGGGAGAATGTTACAATATGCCATCAAGGCATGAGGAAAGGAGGGAACATCCCTAAAAGGGAATGTGGGTATGTAACTTTCTCTGTAAATGTCGTGTCTTCCCCCTGAGGGTCACCTCCCCTCATGTGGTCGCCCCCAGAGTCAGAATCAGCTGCTGTCCTCTAGCCACATGAGCAGAGGCTACCTCAGGGAAAGGAGTAATGACATCAGATTCATCACAATAATCATTTGGAGACTGTAGAAAAAGCTTTAGCATCAGTAGCCGCAGAGGTTGTGGTTCCCACCTGGATTGTTAAGGTTGACAACAGAAGAGAATGGGCCCTAAAGAACAGAACCAACACCCATAGGTATGTATGAGGACACTAAGAAAAAATCCAGTGAAAGGCTGGAGGAGCAGCTAGAGAGGCAATTTTTCCCCCCAGCAAGAGTAAGAATGGAAGTTAAGGACCATGCAGCCAAACGAGCAGACCAAAGAAATGAGGCAGGGTCCATGAACATCAGCAAGGTAATGCAACCTGAGAAGATCCATTGCAGCAGGTATAAAGACTGTATGATGGTGACTATATAGGGGACACTGGTCAGTGTTGGAAAGATGTATATACAGCAGGAAATGCCACTGAAGGTCTCCATCTAATAGGATGGTACGGAAGTCCTGCTGAACACAGTTTAATTATAGAATAAGAGGGCCACCATCAGCCATGTTGGGATGTTCAAAGGATGTGGCGCTCAGATTCAGAGGTCAAACAGATTCCAAAGAAAACATGCAGGTTATCCCCAAGACAAATTGTCTCAAGAACAAAAAATATATCTACAAAATTGTCAGAGTAAAAATGAATACATTTAAATAGCTGCCTTCTATTGCATCAGGAATTAATCCATATTTCACAAAACAACATGTAAAGAGAATAGAGAAAGCAATATTTATTATACTATATAAAAAATACAAAAAGTGCTGGTGCATAAAATGCCTACATATGATACCCAGACAGTACAATAAACTTTCATAAAAGCATACTATCTTCAAATTGGAACAAAAAGACAAGAAAAAACAATGATTAATGTACTTGTCGAAGTCAAAATTTCCCCCATTTCAATCACTCTGCTTGAATTGCTTAATGCTTATGAACATAAACTTTGCCATTCTTCAAGCAGCCGGCATTGCAGATCTCACAATAGGCCAGCTTGATGCTATCTTTATTGCCAAAGCACGGCTCTCGGCCACCTCCTCCCAGGTTTCTGACAACCTCATCACACATGGAAATAGCATCCAACGTGCTGATTTGACAAGGAATAATGGGGGGAAATGGGGCAAGTTTAGAGCAAAGTGCACGGCCCGATGGCTGTAAAATCAATTGAGTTCCTTGCTCATCAATTCCCGCTCACATCACGTGTGGTTCATTTATGTATGAGATCACAAACATTTTCTAATCAGCCTGTGCCAACCTTCAACCAACATCTTCCTCTGGGACTCGGAGCAGCAGAGAAACTCCTTCGCCTGGCAGACACCTTACATATAACTCAACATGTGCAAACTCTAGCCACATCACAGGGAACATCCTTGATCTTGTTGCCTCATCTTCCCATCGCATACATTGCCACAATCTCACTATGCTCGACTGAACAAACCATGCTGCCACCCGCCTAGCTCCTTAACAAACCCTCTCTACCCACTAGGGACAGGGTTAGCTCATCATGTCTGCCCATCACAGAGTATTGGAAGACAGTTTGATCAACCTCTCATACCTGCAATAAACGCACCATCAGAGTACATGAAAAACGATGACGCAAATCTTGGCAGCCTGAGGACCATCTCACCCTTAAGACACCATGAAACACATGTTGGACACTAATCACCGAAACCAAAGCATCCTATCATTCCAACAATTGCAGCAGCCTCCAACAGTAGCACTCTCTCCTGCAGTCAAACACTGCCCCTGTCCTCTATCAGACCCACAAATATGAAACTCCCTGGAGAAATGAAACTCCAGCAATTTTTGTATCTCTAAAATTGACACACAAACATCGCATTAGTGCCTCTTAATATGTCGCAACAATCATGTCTCGATTATCCCAATCCGGGACTGCCTTCACCATTTCACTCCCAAGGCTTGCGCTGAAATTCAGCTCACTAAAGTCAACCTCTTACCGTCACAATGTCCCAACCTATGCATTATGTACACAGACACTGCTTGCTTGTTCCACGATTTAAAGTAGAGTAAGAGTCTGCTAAATATGATGCTGCTGTGTTGAATATCACACTTGAGAAGAACACGCTGGGAATATGAATGGATTGTCCCTACCGAAATAATTTCTGGTCATTTTCTCCATCTGAAGCAAATAATTGATTAGGAGAACAATGATCCATGGCTGAGTGTTAGTGAAGAGGTACCATTTATCACATGTTTACAAGTGCTCTTGTCCCGAGGAAGACATGGCCGAAACTAAAGGGAGTGCCATCAAAACTAGTTTAGTGATATGTAATGTATTTTTTATATGTTTGCAAAATGTTGTACCATATTACAATAATTTTTCTTTCTAGTCCCATTCTCTCTATATTTAGTACCATGGGACACAAAAAAGAAATCATTTTAATTTTGGCAGAGTTGTTCATACTCTGGAGGTTATTTAATGACAGTTTTTGATGTCCAACCTTCTGCCATATTAAAATGAATCATAGGGTCCCTCCACACCGCTAAATAGTTAACACCTTGCTCAGTCTGGGCATCTTTACAAGCTGGTTATACAGGAGTTCATCTTTGTGATAACTGGGAACTGTATGCACGACTGGCTGGCTGATGCGATTTCTGATCATGTTCAGGCACCATCCACACTTAGATAGGCCGGAGAACTGACACTTCCATTGTTGTGGGGGGAAAAAAAGGTCCAATCAGCTTTGAGAGAAGAGGAGTGCTGTACGGTGAGCCGCATATGCTAGGTAAATTCCTCCTGGAGGAAGTGTGGCAGGAGACCAGAAGCACACACCCAGCATGACGTACCAAGGCACAGACAAGCCTGCGGAATGCACGGCAGTCCTGTCGCTAGACAGACCAGAAAGGCCTGGTCCCAGAGAGCCTTGAGCGGAGGAGGGGGCACAAGCAGGAACGAACAGCCACAATGACAAGCAGACGCGGGAGCCCCACAGAACAGCAACGGGAACAGAGCAAGGACTTCAAAACCCACACAACCAGAGAAAGCAGCTGGGGAAGAGAAGCGTGTCGCAATCCTGGAATGCTCGCCCAGAGGTGAACTGCTCAGAAACCAAAGGTGCACTGTCGCTGCAGGGAACATGGTGGTGGGTGGGGTGCAGGCGACCAACCCCAAAGCAGGATGAGTGACCAGAGGGCCCCACGGAGGGGTAAATACCAGGAGATAAATAATTCGAGAGAGTACAGCAAGATTCCTTAGTGGGAACCCCAGGAATCTATCTGATGTGGATGTATGTGCCAGGAAGCAAGTAAAGGCTAAACACAGTCCATAGACAGAGTGTTTTCGAATCACAAGAAAAAGAGACCAATCAGAGATTAAGATTCCATCCCAAGAAGGGGGACCTATAAGAGGAACTTGGTGGCGTGACTAGAACTTTGCAACAGGGCAAGGAGACGCTCGTCTTTTGAGAAAAAGGACAGTTACACTGGGATCAGAAACCGGACACAATTCTATGTTTGGGTCACATCCCTTATTATACATTTGTTAAGAATTCGGCTTTTTTTTTTACATCAAGTGGTAGGGACAGAAGTTAGGTCCGAATAGGATTCTGGATGGCAGACTTGAGTTATTCTGCAAGACATCTTGACAAGTACTCTTTTAGATTAGGGCCAAATGAGTTCTGGACAGCTTTGGTTTTGAGAGCTTAAAAATAAAGAAACCTTTAACCAAGATACCATCTTGTCCGTCTCCTGATTCTGACTTACCACTAGAAATAGATCTTGACAACTACAGGACAATCACTAGCCTCCCATTTGTCAGTAAAACCTTTGCAAAATCAACTGCACAAGCATATCAGCCACCAGTCAGCTCCCGGATTACCAATTGGTATCTGTACCGAATGCAGCACCGAAATAGCTACTATCCAGCTGTTCGACAATGCTCTCCATATTATAGACAGGGCACTCCTGCCTCCTGACCATTCCACAGACTGATTCGGTTGACCACCACCATTGAACCAGCCTTCTTGCACAAAGAATAGGCTTCTCAAGCTTGGTTGTCAATTGGTTCTCCTCTTTACTATCAGACAGACATCAAGTTAACATGGTCACCGTCACAGCTGACCACCGCCGGTTTATATGTGCAGAGTTCCACAGGGCTCAATACAATTCAGTTCATGCCCTCTACCCGAAAATGCAGACAATGCCCTGTTGTACCTCAGAGTGAGCTACTCCCACAGCAGATATCTCTGAAAATGTCTTGCCAACATTCAAATATCTGTATTGGATGATCAGCACATACCTAAAGCACAACCCAACCAAAACTGAATCGGTCCTCATAGGTCACCCATCCAAACGGGTGGCAAAATGACATTCACTTGGATGAGTTCACTCCTCAACTAGTCCCCTCTGACCAATACCTTGGATTTATCAAGAAAGCTTCCAGCAGCATATTAACCAAAGGGTTCAGAACGCTTGCTATCATCTCAGACTGATCAGTAATACAATCCCTTGCTCCCACCACATGATGTTCAGGGACTGCAATTCTGGCCCTCTTAATAGCACCCATTGATGATGAAAATGCTTGCCTCGCTAGGTTCCCTCCTTTTCATCTGTCTGATATGAAAACGGTCCTTCATGCTCCGGCACTCATAATAGGTTCCAAGACATTGAACCACATCACCACCATTTTGCGGGACTGTGACAAAAGGAGTACTGCTCTGCCTGAGTACAGGGATGAGTATTATCTATTAAGCACTTCACCCAAGTGTTGAACACAATAAAACAATGGTATAATATTAAGGTATGGATGACAAATTAATCAAAGCAAAGAAAGGAGAGAGGAAAAGGAGAAAACATCAGTTATTAGAAAGAGGAAAGTAGGTGGGATTTAAGTTGGGTTTGGAAGAGATGATTAGCAGATAAGACGTTCCAACGTTAAGAAGCAAGAAGAAAAAGGAAAGAAAACAGGATAAAACACAGAGGGATCTGGGGACAATAAGTAGGCACTGATTTATGAGTGAAGAGGACAAGAGGGGGAATATAGAGAAATAAGGGAGGCGATAAAGTGAAATAAGACTGTGGATTCAATTGTAGACAATAGTAAGGAAGTGGAAAAGAATGAGCGCATCAAAGCGTAGAAGGAAGATGAAAGTAAAAAGGGAGTGATAGAGGTGCATGGGGAGAGAGAACACAAGATGGATAGCCAAGTTATAAACAGAGCAAAGAGAAGTAAGATGAGAAGCAGCAAGGCTAAGAAGAAGAGCAGAACAATAGTCAATGCTGGAGAAAAAACGTGATGAGAAGCGTGTTGGCACGAACGATAAGAAAGGACAGGCACAACTAATGCTAAAAAGGAAGATATGGCAGGAGTGGGCCCTGTCAGGTATTTGTGTGGGGACAGGGAGGGTGCAGGGGAGAAGCGGAGTAAAAGGTCACGCTAAAATTACAAGCAAAGGTAGAGAAAGGAAGAGATGCAGGACGAAAATAAAGGGGGAGGGGATTGGATATAATTTTGGCAGGCAAGAAGAGACTCTGTTTTACAGGGGTTCACGTGCAAGAAATGGGAAGACATCCAGAGTTGAATGGCAGAAAGACCGTTTGAGACATTGGAATGAAGAGAATCAGAAAATGAAGTAAAAGAAAAAATAGATTTTAGTATCAGTATAGAAATGACAGAATATGTTATAGGATGATATAAGAGCAGAGAGGTATACTGCAGAGAGAAAAAAGCAAAGGGCCAAGTTCAGAACCTTGAGGGACACCAGAAAGAAGTGGACATGAGGAAGATATTTGTCCGGAACAGCATGGGCATCATTTTAGGTGGGGACAGGGGTGTTTGTCCCCCCCAACTCATGGCACACCATGTTGTCCCCATTCATTTGGCTGGGGCAACTTTTCTTCAGATGTCATGTCCACCCCCACCCCCCAACTTTTTCAGCAAAGTTACTGCACTGCTGAACAGGGTAGGAGGTTTTGAAAAGCTAGGAACGGAACCATTCAACAACAGAACCAGAGAGCCCAAGAGAAGAAAGGGAGGAAAGAAGTAGGGAATGATCGATAATGTCAAAAGCCACTGAGAGATCCACAAGAATAAGAATGGAGGAACATTTTGAGCGACGGCCATATAGAAGAGCAATGGAGACATGGAGAAGAGCAGTGTCTGTAGTGTGGGAGGGACAACAACCAGACTGAAGGGGAGGAAGAAGAGAATGAAGATTTAAGTAAGAGGACACCTAAGAATTAGTAGCATGCTCAAGTAATTTAGGGCAGGAGAGAAATAGAACGGAAGTTAGTGGAAATAGTGGATCAAGTCAAGTTTTTGTTTTAATATAGGTATAACTAAGACGTGCTTGAAGGATGATGGGAAGGAAGAACTAGAAAGGGTGATATTAAGGGAGGCAAGATGAGAGATGAGGAGGGTAAACTAGAGTGATCAGGGAGAATGGAAGAGGTTTGAAACAGTAGGGGGGCAGACACACAAAGGGTAACTGTCAATGTCTCTAAGTGGAGAAAAAGAAGAAAATTATTGAGGAAAATGGAGGCAAAGGAAGTGGGAGAAAATGTGGAGTGTAGAGCAGCAACTTTAGAGGTAAAGTAGTCAGAAAAACAAGCAGAGGAGCGAAGAATAAGTAATCAGGAGGGCTAGGAGACCGAATGTTTAAGAGTTGGAAAAAGGTAGCGGGTGTGGTGAGAGCATGAGAGTGGAGAAGTATTGGTTCTTAGTAGTCAACAAAGAAACGTTTTAGGATGCGTGAAGAGAGGAGCGGGCAGATTTTTCCACCGCCATTCAGCAGTGCGAAGAATAGTATATACAAGGAGGAAAGAGCCGGAGTAAGCCATGGTTGCAGGGGTTTACGGGAAGGAGAGAATGATGTGAAGAAAAGAGTCAAGGGTAGAAAGAACAAAAGTATAACGTCAAGTGTCAGCATCATCAGAAGAGAAAGCATTGACAGAAGAAAGATGAGAGGATAGAAAAGAGGAAGGATGACATGAGCGTAGATCGTGGCAACAAAAGATAAGTGGGGAGGGCGGAGGAGTGGAACATGGAGAGAGAGGGAGAAAAGGAGGCAGAGAAGATCAGAAAAGGTAATCAGGGAGGCAGAAATAATAGTGTTGGTGAAGGGAAGAGACGAGATCAAATTACGAGACAGATGTGAGGGGGAAGAGGAGGATTTGTTTTAAATGATGGGATTCAACAAGAGAAAGAAGAGGGAATGTAGAGAGTGCAGTGGTGAGGAAGATTGAAGTACCCAAGGAGAAAGAAACCAGAACACAGTGGAAGAAGAGCAGATATAGAGCTTTTTAATTTAAGCTAAGCTAACTATTTCGTTATGGCAGTTAGTTTACATGTACTGCCTATTTAAGTGTAAATCATGGATTCTGCTTTATCGCTTGTGTTCTCTTCACTTTTATATTTCTGGAATGGTGTAAGACTGTCTCAGCTGGTCTCATTTTTCACCTGCTCGGTACTGGTGAGTACCGGGGGCCGAAGTTGGTACACGCATGTTTCTCTGTACCCTTACATAAGCATTCTCAAATGCGGAAAACCAATCAATATCAGTTTTTCATCAGTCAACAGATATTTAGGAAATTTTGCATGAGAGGCCCACAGCCATTCCCAGACTCTCTGGGGAAGCCTCTTGGTCCATTCAGCCTGGATAACTACAGCTGGAAAGCTGTGTCCTTTTCTTTCTCAACTTTGCCCAACTTCATCTGTGCCATCATTGCAGTTCCATTTTCTTGAGGCTAAGCTTTCTGAAGTCATTTATGCTTTCAGTTTCAGGAGTGTTAACTGAAGATTGAGAAGATATCTCATCAGAATCACTTGTATCCTTCTACGGTTGCAAAAGGGCCATTACTACTGCTAGGTAGTGCCCCATCATCTGCAGCGCTACCAACAGGTAAATCACTCTTTCTAGACATCTGATGAAGCATCAGTTTCTGCATTAAGCCACTTTTGATACCAGAAGCATGTAAACCCTTCTTTGAAAGCAATTTCTTCAAATATTCCACCTATTCCATCTTCTGCAGAGCAATGGTTTCACCAGTGTAGGTTTGTATAAGATAAGTTAAGTAACTTTTACAGGCCTACAACTTTGAAAGCTCAGAATTCTGTGCACCAAGAACTATTTGATCACTTCAGTGGACCTACATCGAGTGTCAAATACCCTATCCCACCGCTGAGCACCAATTATTAAGACAGATTTTAAGAATCAACCTTGGGGGTGGATTGGGAGAGTCCAACCCATTATGGTGAACAGGAAAGACACATATCTAGCCAAGCCCAATCATGGTAGAGTAGTAAAGCAGTAAGGCATAAACTCAGGAAGGGTGTGAGTGTTCTAGGGCTACAGCGAGAGACGGAGCACACCAATAATTCCAGTTAAACAGAAGTGTACACAAATATACAATTATTTATTAGGACTTTAAGGAACACACTAAGCAAATGAAAACCTCAAGTATGTTTTTTCTCCAAACTACCATCAAATACATATGTACAATTATATTTGGGGGTTCTGTTAACAGAAAAACACTTTACTTTTAGAAACAGTTATGCAATTGTAGTATAATTAGAAGCAATACCTACTTGCACAATCATGGGCAGCCATTGCCCAAAGATTCTGCCCAGCAACAGAAACTCTGTAGCTCGGAAGTGTACTAGGACCAAACTGTCCCAGTCTCCACATCCGACCACACACAGGAACCACCATTTTAAACAGGAAAGCAGAGGCTTTGCTCGGGAAAATTTCTTTCCATACATGCCAATTCTGGACCTTAGACAGCAGGAAGAAGGCCAAGCTATAAAATGGTCAGAGGACAGGCGAAATAAATCTCACGCTACTGCCATTTTAGAGTACATTGTACTCTTAATGGCATAATGCAGTGAAATGTAAGCCTGCAGGGGGAGGGGTGCGGGAGTTGGCGTCTACAAGGAATTTGCTGCTGTCAGGCCTCCGATGCCCCACCATGAGTGCTTATCTGCCTACTGTCTATCGCAAAACAGGCTGTGCAGCCTACAGAACATGCGTATGGGATAAGTGGATCTGCTTTTATTTGGGGAAACAATAAGGAATCAAGGCGAATGCAATTCTTGTGTTGGCATTGATATTATGTGACTTTTTGCAATCACCAACGTTAATTGACTGAGCGGGGTTTGTACTTTTGAACACTGTACTACCCCCCCCCAAAAAGGGGAAAAGGGTCTTTGACAACTTGCTACACAGCTTTAAGATGGCTACCCCTCTCTCTTCTGTTCCATCTAACATATTGGATCAAATAACAGTATCACTCCCCAAATGAAAACTGTTGTCCGTGAAAAGGAAAATTCCAGCATTGGTGCCGGCCCCATTGTCCGCTATGTCCTGCCAAAACAAGTTTGCTTTATTCGCTTGGGAACCAGGGGAAAGCCTACACCCTCATTAGTGAGATAAACCAATGTTTGGTGTTCGTGTTTTTTTAAGGTTCCTGTCAGTTTGGACCCTTGGGGGGGAGGAGGGGAGCTCTTTGCACAATGTTGAGTCCCCTATTAAAATTGACAAGCCTGTACGTCTCCCCACCAGTGATCAGGGACAAATGGAAAGAGCCAACCAGTATCCCAGTATACCTGTCCTGCCTATCGGGCCCTTTTCCAATACCCCTGACCCAGTATTTGCTGCTGCATCTGTTCTTTCTACTGCTGCTACACCCTACAGTCAGTGCAGATCTGAGTGTCCTCATCCATTGGACATCACCAATGCAACTTTAGACGATGAGGAGGGCCTCATGTCATTAGAGCCGAACATCCCTGATGAACCCTCTCACCCTTTGGAACATGACCAGGGTCCACGGGCTCTAAGAATAAGGCATCACTGTTTGGAGACATTTGCCGGATGGTCCTTGAGGGGAGAGCGGCTGGCAGCTGTGCTGGTTTGGTCAATGAGATGCATAAGCCACTCCTACCCTGCAAACAAATGTCAGAATTTCCACCTATACAGTCTGGCAAGGGGAACTTCTAACACAAAGAATGCCAGTGCTGTTCTCACCAAATTTCTCATTCTAAAGAAACTGGTCCTTTAATTAGTGGATGCTGTCGGGAAAGACCTAACCAAAGTTACTGTGTCAGCAAGAGGTGGGAAAAAAAGTTCCAATATACTCTGGCCCGACTTTTGTCCGAAATTTACCCCAGTAACATCTGAGCCATTAAAACCACCAAATTTAACGAGGGTGGAAGGGTAACAACAAACCAAGTACTAGCTCCACATCTCTCAACTGTAGATATTGGTCTGCTACCTGAAATGACTAACTAGCCGTATCTGCCAAAGGAGTGCTCAAGAATCAATCAACCCCACACTGCCATGGAAGACTGAATCTCAGGTGGATAAGGAATATAGGTTAAAAATTGTATCGGACAAGGAGAACTGAATTGGTCACCTTGACTACATCCGCCATCTAAATTCTGGATGGCTAATAGCTCCGCAGACATCTGAGGAGGATTGTATATTTGCACAGGGTACCTAAACTACTGGTGTTAAGTGTCTATGAACCCAGGTAAGCACTTGTTAATAAATGTACACACTAACTTTGAACTGTAAGAGCCTATTTGCAACGTAAGACTAAGTCCTGAGTTGTGCAACGGTATGCGAGAGGGGTAGCAATGTTTCTGACTCTGTTAAAATTGTTTTCAAGAGCCCAAATATCACTCAGCGCATACTGAGCTTTCTGGCAAGATGCCAACCATCTGTGAATAGTGTAATTATACCTAGTGGTCACAATTTGGAAAATGCATTAAAGCCAGGGCTTTTGGGACCGAACATCATTCACTTGGGAAAAGTCCTACAGTACAAACCCCTCAGCCGAGACCCCCTTACAAAATGCTGAAGTAACGTGCCCCTGCCTACATGTCAAACAAAATCACACCACCACACCGCTCAAGAACTACCAGAACTGCCCATCTACATCTTCTCACAACCCCCAGATTCCAGCTACAAAAAGCGGTAGGCAGCAGCTTCATCACGATCGCCAGCAAACAATGGACCACCCTACCTAGGAGCAGAAGGATCCTTTTGGGTATTCCGTAGACAACTCAAAACCTACCTCTTCACTCAAGGCCTGGGTAATTAATGCCACTGCCACCCTTGTCCGCCAACTCACCAAACTCGTTCCAGCCATTTGGCCCTTCCACATGTAAATATCGGATCTATAATAATATATTATAACTGTATCTGCTGTGCCTCTGGCTATATGTAACCTGTGCAACTGTAACTTTGCTCTGTAAGTAAGTGCAAAGATGCCTTTGGGCTTCACGCGCTATATAAGCAACAAAATAAACATTACTGTGTCTCCATAAACGGACTGATCTTTCTTTCTTCGCTTTTCTCTTCCTTTTTTCCTTAAAACGTTACTTTTTTAAAAATGTTTTGCAATACCTTTATGGCTCTTAGCCGAAATAAAGTTATTGAACAAAGTTAAAAGTTAAAAACACAATAGAGCCCATCCTGGACACATTGCATTTGTAACCTGTAACCAGAAAGTTACAAAAGAAAAAGTTATAATGATAAAAAAGTATCCTAACCACACTTCACTTTAAGGTGATGTGTGCAGCTTTAAAAATACAAGAATTCCACTAAAGGAGACTGGGCCTCCAAGTACTGATGGCCTAAAAGACGGATTGATTTCCACATAAGTGAGCAAAAAGCAAGGAAAGTAAATCTGAGGGGTTTAATTACCTCCCAAAAAATCAGATCAGTGTTAGGAAAGATTTCTCTTTTAGGAACTTTCCACTCCGTAGTATGGTCTCCCAAACCTTTTGCTTTTGTTTCTGAACCTGTCCTCACTTTTCACAGGGAAAATAAGCCTCCAACTTCACTACCCCATGGTCTTTTGCTCCTTTTGTTGTGGGGAAACTGGTCAGTCCTTCAGACTATCAGTACTGGGCAACAAGGTTTCCTTTTTGTCTTTTTAAACATTTTAACATTGCACACAGCATCGTACAAAGCACTGCAGTGGAGATACTTTTGAATTACCCTAAATCTTTTACGCTTGGGATTTCTGGTTACTTTTTTATGTGCCTAAAGACGAGCTGGTGGCAACAAACAATGCTAAAAATATATTTGCTATGTCTAGTGTGCACATTCGCATTTAACACGTATGGCTACTAAAGGTGGCCGTTGCCCTAAAAGGGCCACGCCACAAGATTTTCTCTTGTTCTTTGGCCATACTGTTGTTTAGCCTTCTTTCTGCATTGCGATTTCATGAAATCCCATATAAGATAATGCACTTGCCCTGGAAAACTGCTGCCTTTGAGTGTGTGGCTCGGGAAGTGGGTGGGAGACTGTCTGGTCCCACTCCACATCCGTGGTGCCCGAAAGTCTGGGTGTGGGGCATGAGCAAAACCAACAGTGGTCCCTCACTGGACCACTGCTGGCTATTTGAATGGTTCAGATCCTTACCATTTGAGTGATTGGACTTGCATCCAGCCAGAATTGTGGATAAGAAGAGGACTCCTGCAGCCATTTCCTCAGATCAGTGTTGGGGCCAAGAATCCAGTGTAGAAGAACAGCCGACTGAAGATCTGAAGAAGTCTCCTAAAGAGGAAAAGCATCCCTTCCTGCTTCTGGTCCTGTAAAGCCTTGTTCGACTACCTGATCTGCGAAAGGCCCTGTGCGTTAACCATTGGTCGATACGTTCTCGAAGATCCCGTCGTCCTGAGCCGGATTGAGCAGCTCTTTAGTGGGCTACCTCACTAGAACAGGTGCCATTCTGTGTTTGCAGTTGGAACTTTTGAGGTTCCCATCTTGTGGTTTAAGATACCTTACTGCCGAATTTTAGCCTCAGAGCTTCAAGGCATCCTGCTGTGGAAGGTCTTCAACCTCGACGGGAAGGACACCTGCCGTCTGTGTGCCGTGGCTGTCGCTGGAACTCACCTTCTCCCGTCCTGTGAAGTGTTCTGAAGAGGTCTGCATCAGTACTTTCTGCATTTCTCCATTGCCAAGGGTTGCACTCTGCTCCTGGACCCGACTGGAAGAATTGCTGCACCCGCAGCTCCTGGGCACCTCAAACCTGAACCAACGGCGGGAAAACCAACCTCGAGCGACCCCCCCAGTCTACCCATCCAGCCATATGGAAAATCAGAGTTAAGGGGGTAAGTAAAAACAAAGCATTTGTCTGCCACTGTGCTCCATAGGAGAACAAGCCTCTTTGTATCCTTCCATGCCACTGCTTTTTGGTTGTTGCACCTGAGCAGTGTAAACTGAAAGATTAACACATTTTTACTTACCAGTAACTTTGTTGCATCTCTTCTCTTGAACAATCAACAACACAAGTACTTTACCTGCATCAGATACATTCTGGGGAGTGTAAAGGCTGGAGAGGGTATCTGTACTTCTGCTCTCTATATGGTACAGGAGAGGCACAGAGGACTCCAGCCAAGATTCTCTATTACGGTAGCAATGGACGAGCAATCAAGGGCCTAGCTTCTCAGGAGGTGATGGATGCTCTTTCTTAAGTACAGTGTAATCCCCAAGCCCTCACAAAGGAATGTCCACACAATATTAGTTAAAACACAGTCTTTATATAATTAAGTTCAAGATTATGTACACAATCACAATAACTCACTTTGTGCTCAGTAAATCTACAATGGCAAATATATACAGTTCTAAGTGGTACCACAATTATTATTAGATTTCATTAAAGTGCATCAGCTGTACTCTGGTTAAATGTCACACAAATCATTTAATAAAGGTAACCAACAATAGACATAGGAGGAAAGCAGTTGGTTTAGAACAATTGGCAGAATACTGTCCCCTACCACTTGACAGTTG
The DNA here is from genome assembly GCF_040938575.1 of Ambystoma mexicanum. Classification (NCBI taxonomy): domain Eukaryota; kingdom Metazoa; phylum Chordata; class Amphibia; order Caudata; family Ambystomatidae; genus Ambystoma; species Ambystoma mexicanum. The sequence goes on from NC_090926.1 coordinate 213,960,062, forward strand.
TGTGTGGAGACCCCACCCCAACCTGTAAAGTAAAGATATATCACAAGCCCAGTCCATTTGTTCTATAAGTCTAATTTCCTTCTGTAATGTTTCTACCATCCCAATATACCTGGAATAGCACAGTTTGACGACAGGTCGTCGACGGATCCTTCTTGAGCGGTTCCCTTTAAAGCAGGAGCCACGGATCGTCAAGGTCCCTCAAAGAAAGTGAACTCGGCACCGAGGAGGCAGCTTCGATCCCAGCGGTGCTCGTCGACGACGATTCAAAGACGTCCTGCAAGGAAGAGGCGTGCGGGGCACCTCGATTTCGATAGTTCAAGACCGCAAAGAGTTTGTGAACAACTGTGGCCCAGCAAGGGCGTCGAGTCACCTGGAGTCTCTACGGTCTTTGGGTGGCGGGAAACCCACCGATGGATGCTCCTCTGCGCGTCGACGACCTGGCCTTCTCCTGCGGGATAAGGAGGGTGGCGGTGCGGACAAGCATGTCTGTGAATCAAAAAGTCTTAGGCAAAGGAGCGTGCGGCTCCTGTCGTCGATGGCACAGCGTCAAGTGGTCCCCCTCTTCTGGGCAACACAGCTTCGACGGGCCTCCAGGGGTTATGCAAACCTGCGAACCCTGGTCGACAGCGGTGGACGGAATGTCTGGTGCTTATCTTCGTTCTCGTCAGAGGTCCCCGTCTCTGGTCGGCAGCCTGTCGAGTGTCTGACTTCCAGGGCGCTTTGGCGAAGGTTAGCGGTGCTCGATGGTCCCTCGGATCACGGGAAGAGTGCGCCTAATCAGGTCCTCTCTTGGATCAGTCTCGACGGCTTTCGCTTTTGGATTTCGGCAAAGGGAGACAGCAGTCAACCTTATTCTTCAGTCTCAGCTTTGAGATTCAGCTTCAGTTTCAATGTTAGTTTCAACTCCAGCTTCTGAACGAATTCTAGCAGTGAGAGGCCCCCAGATACACTAGTTGATCTCCCATTCATTCTGCTGGGTCACACACAGGCAACCAATCATTCAGAAGGGCATTCAGCAGTCAGCCAGTCAATCAGGCATACAGTGCATTCATGCCATTCTCCTCCCTCTCAGAAACTCACAACAAGGAATGTGTATTGGGACAAGTACCCAGCCATTCAACACTACACACTGCAATCTTACCAGTTTCGTGCAGGGCTTTCTCAGTCATAGTGTCAAACACCAGAAACCAGACATCCACAACAAGAAGTGCATATTGGTCACACAATCCATTCACCCAGGTCCCACCCACAGGGTGTACCCACAACATACAGTCACTGGGAAGGCTCCAGCCAGTCTGGCCTGGACTTCACAACACCACCATATATGGAACTTCCAGCCAACAGCCAGTCAGGGCGATGGGACAGACTCAGGGCTTCCTAGGACTCTGGGAAAACAAGATAGCAGGCAATAGAAAGCAAGAGGCCACAGGGGCCATCTGGTTTCCCATCAGGAATCAACTGATTCCAATGGTAGAGCTTGGGTATCCCAAAATGGAGGATACTCAGTGCACCTGACAAATTCAGCATGGAGCTGCCACCAGCCCATACCATGCTCTGTGGGCCACAAACAGGTGCCCGAAAACATACACTAGGGGCACAGGGTTGTACCCCCAACGATGGGTGCCATAAGGGCATCTCATGGGTCTTTACACCAAACCAAAAACAGGAAGAGCTGCACTGCCATGAGTCCCACATGGAATCCTGGGCAGAAAACAAAGAACACACATGAAAAAGGACTACAGGACAAGGACAGGGAGGCCCTGTCCCTCCAATGCATTTCCAGCATCACAGGCAGACGCACTGTAACGTTTTGGCACAAGGCGCCACTCTTCATAGGGATTGGACTTCCGAAGCTATGGCATATTTCTTGTGACTTGGCACTTACTTACCTTCTTTTATTGATTTAAGTCATTGAATGCATTTTAAGAACTTACGGTGACTGTATATATGTTTGAGTGTTGTGCATTATGATCACCTGCTTAATTATTTTGTGTGCGTTTGAAGCCTAGAATAAATATTTTGTGTGCATTCCTGTCTAAATTGATTTATTTTGTGCTTCACTGTGTGTACTCATTGCGGACCCCTGATACCACTCACACGTCTCCTGATAATAACATTGACTGCTCTCCATTGCTACCTTTATTGGGTTTTGGCTGAATTCTCAAAGTTCCTCTGTTCACTATAACTAAGGTAGCCTCCTAAACCATGTCCACCAGGCCAGATTCTAGAAATCCATCTCAGTCAGAAAGCAAAGAATAGAAAAAAGAAAGGGTGTCCCACAAAAGTCCATTGGAGGAAAGCAGTACAAATCAAATCTTTCTTAACAAGAGAGTAGTCTGTGTGCTTAACTGAACCCTTCACCACTCTCACTTCCTACATCCAAGCTTTGCTGCTCAGCCATACTACCCAGAAAGAGTTTGGCTAGACATTACTGTCTACACCTGTTCACAATACTGTGTGGCCTCTCAAAATCGGTCTACAGGACCGATTCTAAAAATCCATCCTAACATTCACCATTGAGCATACGGCGAATGTCTTTTTTTAAGAATATTTTGGGTCTTTAGCTTTCAACATCGAACTATGCTATGCACACCAAGCTTGATGTGCTTTTCTTAGAAAGACAACCAGTTATACTTTGGCTGGGAGTGTGGTCCAATTAGAAAGCAATTTGAAGCCACAACATTAAGAACCATATTGTATTATCTCAGGGAAATTATTGAGTAATCCATTGGATAGCTTATATTAAACAATTGCACAATATTAATGTTAGTAAATTTTTAATGCAAGCATTATCACTGGGCAGTCTGTTAATAAGATTAAAGAAATATCACTTTTGGCAAGTGCTGTTAGCAGGGAGTTTATGAAACCCCAATCATTCACATGTGATCTTAACATCAAACCACAGCTTGCGCTTAACATGATAACAATGTAAACATGAGCACACTCTAATTACTAGGGCATGCTTTAACTTGATACCTTTAAGAGCAGTTGTGGCAAAATGACCTACCTCTGCATTGTCAGGTAATTAACCAGTAACCCTCTGATGCACCGATTGCATATTTTTTCCAGTTTGTCTGCCTATGCTTCAGTTCACAAGTATCTATTAATTCCTTTACTCAGAATGCTCAATTTTTCTCAATACAGGTCTGCATTGCATTTTATGGTAGGTGATTGCCCTGTAGTTGCTTGGATGGTGTTACGATATGACAGGGGTGCTTTAAAATCAGAAATGTTTAGTTCAGAGATAGTATTCCACGTGGGTAGAAAAGAACATTTGTAGCTTGAATGCTTTGAGCATTTCATTCTTTATTATGTTTACATTTTAGTTTTTCTATTGTATGGTTTAATGAATGGAATTCCGAAAAAAAACTTTTTTTTGACTGACTGCCTCACATACCTTTTCCACTTTCCGGATAGTGTAAGAATGTTTGAAATACAATGAGAATTACCGATAATGCATTATAGGTTGAACCCCCGTTTGCCACTTTTATGAGACAATTTGATCAAGCTTTATTTCAGGTACAATGTCAAATGTATTTATCAACCCCAATCTCCACCCCCATTCTTTTTATGCAAGTTTAAAAAACATAACTCAATTGACAGGATTTGAGCTTGCTCTCATTGTTAACTGTGCTCAACCCGTCTAATTCCTTGTGCATTCCATCAAGGGTTGAGGTAGTTGGTGGGACTACACCACAATACAGACTCTCCCTGTTTGGCTGAAAGAAGCAAAGGGGGGGGGGGGGTGGGGAGAGAAAGTGAAAGACAGAGAGAGACACACAATTGTGTTTTAAAGGGTGGGCATGGAGGAGTGACAAATACACAGGATCTTCTGACCTCACGCTATGTTAGTGCTGCAAAAAGACGATTATGTCAATTTGATTCTGCACTTAACCAATTGAACACGTGAGGTTCCCAAGAAGAGGGGACTATAAGGGCCTTGGAATACAAAATTAACATTCTTCAACAAGAGCAGCAACCAAACTGTCTGCAGTCTCAGCAGAAAAATTAAGAATTCTTTGGGTATGGGCATGAAAGCCGGTGTTCCCCATTCCATTTGGAAAAAGGTTGTAATCCTACAAGCTGAAGGAATTAAAAAAGTTCACGTGCCCCAGCGACGTAGGTCGGGGCATCGCGTAAAATAGGAGATGTGTGAATAGAAGAAAAGCATTTAATTTGGGCAATGTCCGTCTGGGAACTTCACAAGCAAAGCTTAAAAAAAAACATTAACAAATTAATGAACAAAAAAGCATATACGGTCACAAATACAGGCCCTAAAGCCACCAGCACACACCCAATGAAAGTTATGGAATGCACATAATCCCAATCCTCACTACATGAGTTTGACTGACGTACTTGCTGTGGAGACTGCATGTAGCCCTGGGGTGGGAGGACTTGCTGCGTCGGAGGTGGGTGCGCTGATGTTGGGTAGCTGTTGCCTGGGATGGCTGGCCCAGCAGTTGCCATGATGAAACCAGTCTGCTGGGGATGTTGGGACATAAGGGGTGGTGGGTACATTGAAGAGGTTTGGTCGGGGGCTTCTGTGGACCCCTGGCGACTGAGGCTCATCTGTCCGAAGTGATTGTTGATGCGATCATCAGGCTGCATAGTGGGCAAGAAGAGACATCTTGTGAGTGGTTAAAAGAAAACCGCTTTATCTCTCCGAGTTCCCAAGCAGCATTGCTGGGTTAGGACCATGGTTAAAGGCACAGAACACAGCTATCACTTCACATTTAATTGTCACCAAGGTACCAGTCACACAAGTTAACATGCATGTCAAGCAAACAAGACCAAACAACCCATTAAGAGTATTTCCATGAAAATTACAATTTAAGATCCTCCTTGGAGCTAACGGAAATGGCAACGTTTTTATTCTTTTTCTTTGGATGCCATCTCAGAAGATCGGTCAGGGGTTAGGTAAAGTCTGCTCCAGATAACACAAAATCTTGGAAAGAGGAAAAAACGTTACTTGGCACTGAAGGTCAGCAGTGTTGTAGTGGAGTTATGTGGGCTCAGAAGACAAATGGCAGAAAGGCATAATGTTAGCACTGAGGTGCTATGGAAAGTGTGTGTGAGTCACCGTACAGCAGTGATGCTAGAGGGGAAATAGCAAAGTGATGTGTACATTACAGGCCAATAACAGCAAATGTACTATAGATCAGGATCAATGTTGTCAACGGTGGTAGGGTACAAAGATCTCACTCCCTAGTAAAAAAAAAATGGATTGTCTGGATAGCATAAGGTAGGGACAAAACTGCAATAGCAAGGGGGTGGTACAGGTCAAGATTGTGGTGCAGACTGGTTTGTCCCCAGAATTAGATCAGAAGGAGACAGGATTGAGGTACACTGGAGGAGAAATGTAAGCACTGATATATCAGTCTGTGCTACAAGTCAACATTGAAATGCAAAGTCATATGAGTTACTGGATGACGGGACCTATTCTGCAAAACCAGATTTAAGTCATGAAGAGGTGCACGCTAACCGCTGTCAGTCCAAATATGTCAAAAGTCGCAAACACCATGCACAAAATGGATGTAGCACCTCAAATGCTTCAGTTTCTAATCCAAGTGGCTAACGTGTATGATGATTCCAAGGTAGTGCCATAAATATACTTGCACACTGGACAAAGCTCACAAAGCGCATGCAAACAGACCAGGAAGAGAAAATGAATTAAGGAGCTGTACCATGTTATATTGCTGGGAAGGAGAAACTGGAAGGAGAACTTGGGGGCAGGCGCTTGGAGTGTACTGAACAGCCTGTGGAGAGGGCTGCAGAGCTGGCACTGGCTGTTGACCAACCCACCATTCATGCAGAAGACAACCGATAGATTTGTGGAAGGATAAAAAGGTGGGGCAACAGGCAGGAAGGGAAATGATTAGTTGAAAAGGAAGGTAGTGGAAAGGGTAATGTGCCAGAAGGGTGGATAAATGGAGAGCAGGAAGAATATGCGAGGCAGGCAAGTAGAGAAAAGTCGTTAAGAGGGAACAAGAAAGCGTCAAGTAAGCAAATGGGCCAGGATGAAGGAAGGAGGCAGGAAAGAAGAGAAAGGATAGTAGGAGAGTTAAGGGGAAAATAATTAGGTTGAGAAAGGACAAGAGCAAACAGCCGCAGAGAGAGAATAGAAAAGGGGGTAGTAAAGAGGAAAAACAGGGAGGGCAAAGGGGAAGACGGTGGACAATGAGTAAAGAGGGAGTGGCAAGAGGATGAAGAGGAGGGGAAAGGACCAGGAGTTGGAGAGAATCGGGTGGGGAGGGCAGATGGGAAGGGAGATAAAAATAAGAAATGAAAAGGTTAGTAAAATAAAATATTAACTGCAAAATTATTAAGTTAAAGGTGGAGCACATTTCTCATTTTTAACAACAGTTCTGCAGTATGGGAACCCTTACTGAATTAGCTTGCTTTGGATAACCCAGCAGCACTATACACTGGATCTTGTATCCCTCGGACAAGGCATGCAACTACTTCACACGCATACAATATAGGTCACTTGGTGAGTTGGGTCAAAAGTATTTAACTGCAACACTGGCATAAGCTCCTGAAGTTTTTGCATCTCTGAACATGTTGGCCAAAACCTTTTCCATATTAAGTCCTAATCCGAGGCCTCGCTAGGAATGTAGGAATGCAACCCTGTGAATGTGAGTCCTTGAAAGAGCCTCTCAGGGCGGGGTGCCTCCAAGATACCCAATGCCACCCAACGCACATAGCTTTGCTCAGGTAGCTGTGGTAGCCCCAATATCATGGTAACATTGATACTAAGTTTGCAAAGCAGTTGCAACTTACAATAGGGAACAGCTGACTGTTGAACGCCCCTAGGTGGCACTGGTGCGTTGGAAATACTGAAAGTTGCAAAACAAAAAGTGGTTTCCTTTGTAAGAAATTATTCATATTTTGACATATGTGGTCTTGGCTACTGCTTGCCGTCAGGACCAGATTTGTCCATTTTATGTCTAGGTTGTCTGGTAATTTATGGATTGAATGTGGCAGGCCACAATAATGGGGTGACTGCAACAGTTTCCCAAAATGTCCACAAGACAGGGGAATCTAAATCTTCAGAGTGCCAACCGCTGGGAAGAATCCCGAAACACAGAAAGATGGCTATACTGAAGGGCACAGTGAGGAGGCTCTGCACTGGCATCTGTCCATGACTACATGGACAGCAAATTGTTGCTGGGATTTGTGAATTCCAACATTCTGAAGACCAGTGGAAACCATACAATAGTCGCTGTTGCTCCCTACCCAAGTACAGGCGCACTCTCCACCAGAAATACATCTTGCTACCTGACTGATCATCCAGTGCTCCTGTCTTTTGTGTTGGATCATGCAACGTGCTGGTAATGAGTGATAATAATAATAATAATTTAGCATTTATATTGCGCTACAAACCCTCAGGTATCTGAGCGCTGCTTATATAATGACCCACGGTGTCTGGTGCTCATTTATCGACCTCTGAGGATGAAAGGCTGAGTTTGGCCCTGCCAGGATTCGAACCTGCGTCGGCAGGCTCTGCACGGATACCAAAGCAAGCGTTCTACTCGCTGTGCTATTTGACCGAGTAGTGTCAGATGCCTAGTTTTACTAAGCAAAGTTTTTAAACCTGCCTTAACTGACATGCACAGCTGAACCACAGACTACAACCATCAGTAATTGTACCTGTACTTCAGCTACCAAGCAACAGACCCATACACCAGAATCCAGTCCTTCTCTAAAATCCTGAAACATGCGATGAATCAGAAGTGATTCCTCCAAAAACCCTGGTCTGGGACCCTTTTCATGTAGCCAGGCAAAGGCAGACGGTTCGCGAACCCGACCCTAGGGGTGGTGTTCCGTGGGAGGATCACATGGTGGTGGTGGCGGGTGGGGGGGGGCTGTTGGACCAGGCATGGGAAACGGGGATGCCTCCCTTAATTATTTCCATAAAGACACTACAATCTTAATGGCCTATTGTAAATCCGAACCAGATGAAGAAAGAAATAATCACAACATTGGGGACTTCAAGTCTCACAATGGCCCAAGTACTGGGATGAGGAAGAGGGCCTCGGAGGTACTAAACTACAAAAGGCAGTCTAGTGGTTCTAATGGCCCAACCCTTACCAGGACCTTTGAATATATAAAGCCCCCTCAGGTGATAACCATTAGAACAACAGAGTGGAGTTGCAGACCCCACCTGTTACCGATGCAGTGGAAACAAAAAGAGAGACGCCAGACCAGCCGTAATTGGAAAGTGGGTGTCAGTCCTGAGAGGGTCTCCAAGGTGGAAAACCTTAATTGCAGAATTGGCGCACTGGAAGAGGGGCATGGCGGCTGACTTCACCCCCCTGGAGAGAGAGGCTCTCCTGTGGGCGTGTTGTGTCACAGTGGCAGGCAAGCACAGGTTGACACTTGAGGCGAGGAAAGCTCCTTTCCAGTTTGGCTTGGACCGCAGGAGCCAAGAAGCAGCCTGCCGTACAGACGGAAGCAGAAGCAGCAGAACGAGGAAACCAACGGATTGCACGTATGACAAATCCGGTGAGTTTACCATCAGTAGGTAAGCCCGGTACGCTCTGAACGTAACCACTGAACAATACTAATTATTTTGAATAACAAACTGATAGAAAGAAATCTTATTGGCGAGATAAGAACTTTATAAAAAGACAAGAAAGAAAAATCACCAGCATAATTATAAAAGCCATCACAAGCATCAAAACAAAGAAAGAGCAATACTGAATCCAGTTGACCAAAACCATAATTTCCAAAGTAAAGAGGGATCTATTAACAATGGGTACTTCCCAATTGTTAAAGAGGAACTAGTTGCTGATGGGGAAGATGCCTATGAGACTAAATAAAGAGAGCGATAGGTTACCACTCACTCATCTACACTTCTATTTCACAGCAAACTCGATTCTTATGCTATAGTTAAATAGTCCAAAACAACCAAAGTTCGTGATCTAAAAACATCTATTTGTACAAATTATAAAAAAGACATGTAAAAAATTAAATCTCACAATACTATAACATTGAATATGAAGATTTTTAAAAATGTGTTATAGTGGGGTTAGTAGCAATGCGATTTAATTGCTTTTCAATTTTTTTCTCACTATAATACTGCTCTTGCTTTTTCCTTTAATCTGAAAAAAACAATATACATAGTACCACAAAAGGGGTGTCTACGTATTTGCCGAGACAACGAGGTGGGGAGAAAAGAGGGAGAAAGGATCGAAAGCTTGACAGCCTGAGCCAGTCGCTCTCTTTATAAAGCTGCAAAATAAAGAGGGGGCAATTCCTTACAGAATGCATAAAGTAAGTTGGCTGAATTACAAGAGAACAGTGTTGCAGAATATTTTAACTGTTTTTGTCAGAATAAGAAAAAGACAACAGTTCAGGGAGATGACAAGCTATACAGCAAATGCACAATCACAACATTAAACATCTTTTTTCAGGGTCAAAAAGTCTTTGTAAAAATCTAAACAGATCAAGAACAAATAATTGAAAAAAAATAACAAGCACTGCCTAGATTTTGTCAGCAGTTTGTTGATGTGAAAGTGGGAACACAGAAGTAGCAGGCGAAGGGCCGTCCTGATAGAGTGCTCAGGAGTAGAGGAGCCAAAAGTGCCTTACCTGTGACAAAACCAAGAGTGGAACAAACAGCACCAACGTGTAACATGTTTTCCTCAAAGAATTTGTGATTTTCGATGTGGTTGAAAGGTAGACTTGCTTAATGATTTGCAGTTGACCTCATCTCAGAATACTTGTAGTGTTAGGAGCTTTTTGTCCTGGCAGGTGAGTATATTAGGATGGGGCCCTTTTTAGTGTTTGTCCTGGCAAGTTAGTGGGCCAAGAAGAAGTAATTGATGTACTGTATTGTGGTAGAAGGTTTTTGTCAAAAAGCAGACGTGGCAAAGTCACTAAAGTGTTCATGAACTGTTATGGAACCCTCCTGACAAACCTTTGTTGTTGATGCAGAAGAATTATAGAAGTGTTTACAATTTCTCAAAGAAGAAGTTGTGTTGAACTGTTGCTATAAGTGGAAAGACAAAGACTTGTCATCTAATTGAACTATTGACTAAAGTCCAAGTGGAAGACTTTTGGAGAAAGAGGAACTTGTATGTTTCAAACTTGGATACAAAAAGGAACTTTCTTATTTTAACTTTTGAGTGGAAATCCTGCTTTGAATCTGGGTAAAGGAAACAAACCCAGGTTACAAGGCCATACAGTTATTGGATCCGTTTTGAACCTAATTGTTATTTCGATTACATTTGAATTGCCATATATTCCCTTTATGAGTTTTTATGTATGCACAAGTGTGAGGGACACATTCCTTCTGTTAGAGTGTTTCCTTTAGTTTGTTTTCACAGGCAGGGACATTTTCATTAGGTTAGGGATAGTGAGGCGTTTATCAAACCTTTTTAAGTTAATAAAAGGACATCATGTGAACACCCTTTACCAAGTTGTCCGCTTCACATTTCTGGCCCCTCACAATCATCTGCAATCACCCCTAAGTGGAGAAACATGCATAGAAGTCTTTCATCATCAGAACCATGAATGCCAAACTGAACAAGTGTCTGCAATTGGAAGTCTGACTTTAGAAACTAAGTTGTGACAACTACCTGTTGATTTCTTAAAACCATGAAGGCAGACCTTGGCTTTACACTGCTAGCTATGAAAAAACTCATTCGGGTTGGGACAACCTTGGATTTGGCACATCTCTAACCATAACCTGTTCAAACCTGGTTGATCCTGAACTCTCCTGGTGACAAGAAGCTAGTGCTCTATGAACAGGAGACACTAAAATAACTCAATTTCCCTTAGTTGCTTAACCTGCAGTACGATTTATTTTGCACAGTATATGTTATGGCATTTATAACAGCATGATAGATAAATTGTGACTAATATAATGGGTGGACAGTCTCACATTCAATGTTACGCACCCTGCCCCCCACTCCTGAGTGTTTGGCCTTCAACGCTCGGACAGGTTATCCCAGCCGAATGAGACGGATTTGAGGGGAACCCGGTTGCCTAGTTGTGGGTAGGTCACTGTTATGAAAGATTTTCTTGTTGCACATTTCCCTCCATAGATTCCTATGCGGCCCTCAGTCTTATTTGCTTATTTTTAAACCTGTCCTTACTTTTAGAGGTCAGTAAAGCATTCTGCTTTAGAAACTTGTTCTTTGGCCATCTTGCCCTTTGGCTTTCTTCCCGCCTTATCAGGCCAAGAAATGCCAAACATGGTAACCCTTTTCCCGGTGAAAGCCAATGCTTTTGCAGGCAAGTGGCGTGTGTGTGCGTGTGTGAATTCTGTTGGAAGGATGGATGGGATAACCAGTGATTGTTCAGGATAGGACAACCCTCGGCTGTTTCAACGTAGCAGATACTTGCCATTGGTGGGCTTTGTCCCAGCCTAAATCATCGACACATAGTTGGAACCAAGACTTCTACGAAGAAGAGCAGCCTACTGATGACCCAAGAACAATCCCTGAAGCTGACCAGCATAACTCCAGCGATTGGCCCGGTGAAGCCCCGCTCCTCTGCCTGATCTCAGAAGACCTTAGTTGGTGCTTCGACGCTTGGACTTGGACTGGTGGAACAACCAGTCTCGATCGCAGCTCGAGGTTCCAAGCCTTGGAAGCCTTCCGAAGTGTTGCTGGACCCCCTGGTGAACTGATCATTTCCATTTTGTTCTATGTCGCTGCAGTCGACAACGTCACAAGCAGAGCCTTGTGACTTTCAAGATGTTCAGCTTATGCCATAAGTTCCCTGTCCTTGCAATTTCAGCCATCTCACTGCAAGGGAAGCTGTGCAGGAAATGCTTCCATGTTCACCAGTGGATGATCGCCTGTCGCCGCCTGGCCGTGGTGACCTCCGCTGGAACAATCTTTCGGCACTCATCTGAGGTGTCCTCAAGGGTCTATACTGCAGAATTTAGTATCTTCTCTTCATTTGGGGTCTTCCTGAAGCTGCTTAGAACCGTCTGGTGAGAAGCGCAACAATCTCTCGATCCAAAAAGTGACATCTGCACATGCAAACCCTGGGCTTCTATCACCCGAACCAAGGACAGAAGATTGTGTCCCCAGCAAATTGCGAAAGACCTGCAGTGTCGCCTGAAAGAAACAGGGTCAGGGTGGTAACTGAACATAGCTGTTTCTGCCTCCCCATGTCCTCCATAGGGTAACATTTGATGTATAGCCCGTGTCCCCAACTCCCTGCCACCTGGCCTCTGGTTGTCAAACCTGGGCTAACGATCCTTTCCTAACACTTATCTTAGGACAAGGCATTTAAAGGAGCTTTCAATGCACCACCACAGCCCACTTCCTCAGTTCTAAAATACCTTCCCTAAAAAAACAATATGGAACATATTTGGGCAAACCACCCCATATGTTTTAGGGCTGGACTTCAAAAGATAGAGGGAACTGGGTATGTGCTTATTCTTACTATTCTACCTATTTTGCATGCACCCGATTACTCACCTGTTGAACACAGGTACATAATTCATATGCTATTCTATTCCTAAGGGTGAATATATACATCATTTCTTCCCGCGGCCCTGTAGTTATGGTTAAGTTGCTCAACCCATAGGAAGAGCACCTTTTGGGTGCAGCTTATAGCTTCACCCTCCCTGAATGAATCCTCACGTAACCTTGCAACCTTGCAAGAAAAGTATATGGCCCTGTCAGAGGTTTCATCAAGGAGGGAGGGGGGGTGTGGAGGAGGGTTGAAAAGTATTTAGGGGGTCCCATAATTTGTGGGTTTTCCCCATAGATGCAAAGGAAAAATATTTTTGCTCACGCCTACAGCCCAAGCCGCTGGAAGGATTTTGATTTTCATCAAATTTGCGGCAGGAGCGGCGGCCTGGTCCCGGAAGCGTACTTTTGTAAAATTGGTCTAAATCCACCCAGTCATTCTTTTTTAAAACAGTATAAAAGTAGGTCAAACATTTATTTTTATATCTGGGTTCGGTCCAGGTACAGGCATCCAATTGCCCTAGAGGGCGACATGCTGTCCGCCGACATCAGACGCACCCACTGATTGGATGGTGAAAGCGTGAAGCGCTTCAGATTTTTGGAAACGCTCGCCATGTTAGATTTGCGGACAGCCGCCGTTGACCGCGAACATTGCAGCAAAAACATATTTAAAAACACTACATTGCCCTTGTCAAACAATCTCTGGGGGATAAGGGGTGATGAGATGGGATATTGCCATAAGAAGCCAAAAAAAAACAAACTGTTTTTTTACATCCCCGAAGTTCACGAACAGTCGGGATGTTCGGGTACAGTCCTGTGATGTTGACACACACTTCAGATGTTCTGGGACATCTATGCCTATTTCTGCATTACAAGGTTGGTGAAAAGCAGTTTTTGAATGGCTTATAATTTTGCCGCCACTCAATGAAACTGCATGAAATTCTAGTATTTTATGGTAGCCTTGGCTCTGAATGGGTTTGGAGAGTGTGGTGCTGTGTTGTCAAGAGGGAACAAAATTAGAGGGGGCTCCCAAAATATTGCAAAGGCTTATACAGGTGGAGCCATTTGACAAATCTGCACAAAAGTTTGCCAAATGATTTTAAATATAGATATAAATGTTTTTGCAACGTTTGGTGGGTGTTTGTCAAGAGGGGGCTAAATTACATGGGGGGGGTCAACATTTTTAGATGGCTTATAACTTTGTTACCATTTGACGAATGTGGATACAAGTTTTCAGAAAGATTAAAGATCCAACCTTAAATGTTTGTACAAAGTCTGAATGGATTTTGTCAAGTGGGGGCTAAGTTATAGGACTATTTTATGTATGTACATTTTGACACTTTTGAAAAAATAAACGGGTGGATTTCTAGCAAACTAGTAAGGAGCATTGGCAAGGACCTTAAAGCATGGTTTTGCAAATGTGTCCGTGTTTTATTTTTTGACAAGTGTCATAATGTAGGTACAAAAAATTGTGATATACCTTTGGTGACTGAGGTATATAGCCTGTGGTCAAGGCAGTGGCAAGATTGTCCGGGTCATGGTATAAGGTCATGACCCGGACAATCTGGTTAATGGACATGACCATGAGGGACAACCAATGGGGTTAAAGTGTCCATGTCCACCAGGGACCGGCTATGTAGTAAAGTTATTCAAAAGTGGGATAGGTTTGAAAGGGAAAAAAAATGTGCTTGTGGTTATAAGGTCATATGGTTATCTTTGCCTTCTGTAGGCTGCCACGGAAAGGGAAGAGGGGCTCTGTATGGAGCCCGGCCTTCCCTTTCCATGGTGGCCATCTTGGAAAAGGACTTTCCTTCGAACAGCGGGACACCACGCGCGTCCTGGTGTAGAAGAAAAATCCTTTTTTTTCTAGCACCCCGGGGTACCACTTTGGGAACCCAGGGTGCTAGTGGACTTCATCCCCCATTGCAGGGGATGGACAGGGGGATAATTGTCTGAAGCCCACGTTATCCGTCCTCACATCGCTTGGGCCGATAACTTGTGCTGCCAAACCATTATTCCCTCGTTCCAGTCCCTGGAATTGGGGATGAATGCCACATTATTCCCATTAGCATAACACAAAATGCTAATGGAAATGTTGGAAAATCTTATTGAGTTTATGTACTTTACATAGAAATGTAAAGTTGATTGAGTTGATCATTTTTTTTAGTTTTATTTTGTTTAACTGTGAAAGGTTAACAAACTTTTTTTTTTTTTGCAGGAGAGGTCAGAATATAAGGTAGTGAGGGAACTGAGGGAAGAGGCACGAAGTACTAATATGGAGGGGCAGGTGAACAGGGGAAGATGTTGAGCGTGTGTTACTTCTAAGGTAGGGAGCAGTGTTTCTCATGGTCCTTGATTACAGATTCAAAAGCACTTCAAATTGCTCTGCCCTGCAGAGTGGTGTGTTTCAGTACTGCGGTCTTCAAAAGATATGGATCAAAAGCCTCTTTTATTGCTTGCAAGGTAGCTGGTGGGATATTGTGTTCCACAGAAGTAGGCTGTGTGGTTACAGTATTGGTTGAGGAAGATGAGGTGGAGGAAGACAGACTACTACTTGCTAAAAAAGGCACAACCTTTCTGAGAGCATTACGGTGGTTGAATTTGGTGTGGCAGCGCATGGAGGTGGTCCCGTAGGAGTACTGTCCAGGTAGTCTGCGAATTAGTATGTTGCACTCAGTGCATTTCACTTTGGTAGCTTTAGCCTTTGGTACATTCCCAACACAGTGGTAAAGAATTGCCACACCCACGATTCTCTCTGGGTGCTAGAGGTAGGTACTTCCTTTACCTCATCTTCTTGGTCCCCTTAACTGTCTTTGGAAAAACTGCGCTTTTTTTGTTATGTAGGTCGTCCAGTTGGTGGTGACTCTTGGGGAGGAGGGATGGCAATAGCTGATGAAATTTGTAAGATAAATAGCAGTTTTGCTAATATTCTTCCAAGTATGTGCTTTGTAGTAGATTGTTCATGGATAAATTATAAGCTACTCACTGTACTGATTAATGTACTCCTAGTCCTTAGTCCCCTTTTCTCCATACTGCATGGGCGTCCCTCGCAAGGGCGGGAGACGGAACGTTTTTCACCAGAAAAACCCACCTTCCCCTTTACATTTAGAGGCACGCGGCAATGAGGCCCTGGGAGCATGTGCTGCCAACACCTCAATCCCCATAGACGCATCGACAATAGATTTAACATTGCCTAATGACACTAGTTTTATTAGGGGGGGGGAGGTTTGTGGGACGTATGGAGAAAAGGGGACCAAGGGCTTAGTCACTACGGTGAGTAACTTATAATTACTCTTATGTCCCATCCCCTTTCCTCCATACTGCATGGGCGATTACAACTGAGTGTAGCCCAAGGGTGGAGAGGAGACCCTCCTTAAGCAAACAAGTTTTTAAGAACCACCTGTCTGAAAGCCGCATCTGATCTAGAGCTGGCATCCAAACAGTAGTGCTTGCAGAATGTCGAAGGGGTTGCCCCATGTGGCTGCCCTGCTTATGACTTGCCAGTGGACATGTCGCTGGAAAGCGATGGCCGTTGCCTTTGCTCTGACCACGTGGGCATGCATGTTGGCCGGCAGTGGCTTGTGCTGTCCCTCGTAGGTTTCTTTGAAGGCAGAGACCATGCAACGGGCTATGGAGACCTTGGAGGCCTGATACCCCGGTCTTGATCCTCCGAAGGTGACAAAAAGAGCGTCCGACTTGCGGAAGCCCTTGATCCTGTCCAGGTAGAATTTCAGCGCACGCCTGACATAAAGGCAGTGCAACACTCTCTGTGCCTCGTCTCTGGGCTCAGCAAAAAACGCGGGCAACACAATCTCTTCGTTCAGATGGAAAGCGGACGGCACCTTATGTAGGAATGCTGGGAACGTCTGTAGGACTACCTTGCCCTTGTGAAACATAGTGTATGGCTCCGAGGCGACCATTGACTGCAATTCGCGGATTCTGCAAGCCGAGGTCAGGCCGACTACCAAGGGTGTCTTAATGGTGACCAGTCTGATCTCCGCAGACGTCAATCGTTCGAATGGTTTGTGCACCAGGGCACCCAAGACTAAATTGTGGTCGCACACGGGGTCCAGCCTTTTGAGTACAGTCTGGAGGGTAGAGCTTGGCGAGACCTGTCAAATATCTCTTGACAATTGGGTTGGAAGAGTTGGAAGAGTTTCTGCATGCCCCAATGGCTGCCAGGTATGTGCAGCAAGTGTCCACCTGCACACCTGAATGGGCGAGATGCGCTGAAAAGGAGAGCATGTCGTCCAGATAAGATGTCAGAGGGTTGGGGCCCCTCGAGTCTTCCAGAACCTGGTCCACTTGCTCTTATATAGGGCCCTGGTAGATTTGATCCTGGCGCCCCGTTTGATCTCTAGATTAGCCTGAGGGAGGCTGAGATGTCCTAGCGTGACCCGTTGAGGAGCCACGTCGTGAGGGCTAATTTCTCTGGTGCGGGGTGGATGACCCTGCCCCCCCCGCTGCGCCAGAAGATGTGCTGGGCCCGTCTGCAGGCGAATGGTAGGGCTCTCCGAGAGGCTGAGCAGCTCCAAAAACCATGGTCTGGCTGGCCACCATGGAGCTATTAGGATGATGCTGAGGATGGGGAAGTCTTGATCTTGCATATCACCCCGTGAACCAGGAGAGTGGGCGGAAAGGCGTATGCGGTCATTCCGTCCCATCTGATCTGAAAGGCATCGCTCAGGGAGCCCGGGCCCGGACCCTGCCAGGAGGCGAACAGTTGGCACTTCTTGTTGCCCCGGGAGGCAATGAGGTCCACTTGAGGGTGACCCCATTTGCAAAAGATCTCCTGCGGCACTAGGTCGTTCAACTGCTACTCGTAGTTGTCTGCTCCCAGTCTGCAGAGCCTGACTGCCTCCAGGTTGGATTACCCCGGCAGGTGGACCGCCCTGAGGTACAGGTTGTTCTCCAGAGCCCACTCCCACATGCTGACTGCCAGCCTGCACAGTGGGGCGTGGGGGTGCCGGGTACCTCCCTGTTTGGTGACATAGAAGACAACTGGTCGAGTTCTCCGTCTGAATGAAGATGACCTTGCCCTCGATAACCCGGAAGGAAGGTCCTGAGCGCCAGCCAGATAGCCTTCAATTCCAGAAAATTGATGTGGTAGTCCTGCTGGGTCCAGGCGCCATGGACGCAGTGGTTGTCCAGTGTGGCCCCCCCAACCCTCGAGAGAGGAGTCTGTGGTGATGGGGACCTGCGGTGTAGGTTGCCGGAAAGGCTTGCCCGTCCGCAGGTTGCAGTCCATGAACCGCCATGTGAGGTCTGGGTCAAGCGACGGAGGAACTTTGACCATCCATGACTGATGGCCCCGTTCCTGGTTCCAGGATACTGCAAAGTGCAGCTGTATCATCCTCATCCTGAGTCTTGTGTGGTTGACGGCCAAGAGGACTGCTGCCATGAGACCCAGTAGGTGTTGGTACCCCCAAGCCAAAGTCACTTCTCTGCTGAGTAAGTGCGCCGTGGCCCCCTTGATGGCTGTGATCTTGTCCTCCGAGGGAAAAACTTTCTTGGAGCACGTGTACCAAATGAGGCCCAAGAAGGTCAGTCTCTGCGTGGGCTGCAGGAAAGACTTCTTGAGGTTGAGTGAAAAACCCAACTCGTGCAGTGTGTTCAGAAGAGCGTGGGAAGTATGGTGAAATGCTTCCGGAGATGTAGCCCTGACGAGCCAGTCGTTGAGGTACGGGTAGATGTGGTAGCCCTGTGACCTGAGGAGGGCCGCCACAGTGTTTATCAGCCTGGTAAAGACCCTGGGGGACGAGTTGAGGCCGAAAGGGAGCAACTTGTATTGGAAGGAACAAGTTACTTACCTGCAACTGTTGTTCTCCAGCATGGGTCTAGCATGGATTCACATGCTCATGAATATTCCCTGTCGTCAGGCTGGGAATTCTCGGTAAAGAAGAAAATCAGTTTCAGTTTTGTTTCTGAACTGTCTTTCTACTACAAGGCATAAAATAACCAGTATCACATAGCAATTCACTAGACAAGAATGATTAATTGCTTTACATTTTATAAATCATGTCACACTAACTGCAATGTAATTTCAGAGAAGGTGAGCATGTTTATTATTCTTTGTACCAAGCACCAGGACAGTACAGGGCCTATACAGAGCAAAGCAGAGATCCAGGCTGCAGGCTGACCCCAAAGTTCATTTTTAATGAGCACTTTGGCTGATGGAAACTGCAGATAAGGGTGACTGAGTGGGAGCTTGTCTGTCTTCCACTGTAAATATTGGGAGGGGCGCAGGATGGAACTAAACAAGTTCGCTCTTTCTCTCGGATTTGTCATTGCTTCCACCTCTGCTCCCCAGCATTTTTCTATTTCATAATTTGTTTGCTCACTTATACGCCCTTAAAAGGTCTACCCCTTTTTTATGTTCACTTTGCTCTCATGTATCCACCGACCCTATAACTTCCTCTCTTGCCCATCTCCCCTCATCACTTCTGAGAGGCGGCTCTTACATCTATTTCTTTCTCACGCATCTTGCTTCCTAAATCAATTGTCTAATTCCCTTCTCTTCGCTGTCCACCTTTGTTGAGCTCTATATTCCACTCTGACTGCAATGGCCTTAAACATGACAGGCCTTCATGTGCGCATGCAAAAGGCTGTTTTGTCATGCATCTGAAAGGATGTGAAAGGCTGAGTGGGCACGTGTGTATTTTTCATGTGCATGCATGTGAAAGGCTATAGTTGTTTGTGCCTGAAAAGCTATGCTGCATATGAAAGGCTAGGTGTGCACAGGTAAGGCTGAGGTCTGTGTGCATGTGAAAGTCTGCATTGCGCATGCGAAGTTGCAGTGCCATGGTATGTGTTGCTGTGTGTATTGTACATGTTACCATTTGGACACCATCTTAATTAAGTGACCACACCAAAAGCTAAGATTATTGTTAACCCATCTATTATCAGGGTCTATAGTCCGAACCAAGCATGCAAAGCGTAGACTAATCTTTTTTTAATGAATGCACATGCCATGTGATGGGAACTTGATATGCATGCAGGCATTAAACTCATGACAAACATGAACTTTCCTTTCCATATAAAGTTGCCAGATTTATAATTTAAGTGGCTGTGCAATACATGATGACTCCCCTAATTTGCATGTGTATTGACATCGCCGGAAGTGATACCACAGAAAATGAGCGCATATGTAGCCTTGGATACTAAATGTGATGACCGTAAAATTCATTACAAAACGTTTTTATAAGTAAGCCAACAGACAAATAACTTTGCTGTGCAGATTAAGTGGCATTATCATTATTGTATATGAAGCAGTACCTTGAGTGAGCTTTTTAGTGTAGCATACACATGTCAACTGAATGGCTTGTTGGCACTTCCGTGAGATCTAATTATTTGCCAAGGATCACACACGTTAGTTAATTGTGAAGCCGGGATTGAGACTCGTCTGCAACATAAGGCCCTTAACCAAATATCTTCCCAGCTTTACTTGGTAGAAATAGTACTTTGGTTTTAAATAACACTGTTTTGTAGAGATGTTTTGAAACTTACAAAAAAATCATCAGCCAAGCTGAAAAATATATAAATCCATGTTGAGAACAAACACTATGGTCATAGCTTTAGTTACTAATTCTTGAATGGAAAATTACAAGAACGCAAAGTAATTTTAAGCTAGAAAACATCCTATGAGTTTGGTAAATGTACATTTAAGACACGCATAAAAGGTATTGTATGATAAGTTCACCTTCTTCTAGTGATTGTTTGACAGAATCAAGCTTGCTACTGCATATCATGTGATGGGAAAGTGAACATTTGTCAGAAACAATGGTTTATCAATGAACCACCACTAATAAGGAGCGTGCCATTTAAAGGCTCTGTCAATAGATATCTGTGTGTTTATTTTATTCATTTTTACATTTGTATATCGCACTAAGCCAAAGAGCATCAAGGCACTGTTGCATGACCAGTTACTCAGATATGTACAGACATTGGGATAAGCACAGTCTAATAGTTATTCAGTAAAAGTGACTGTAGTTTGGAAGCTCAGACCAGGTAAGGGGCCCGTGTCCAGCATTCAGGCAAACAGTATTGTTTTTAGAGTTCTTCAGAAAGTCCAGTAGGAGAGTTCAGCATGTAGAGTGGGAGGGAGGAGGTTCCAGTGTTTGGCAGCTGCGGCTGGGAAACTAGAGCCTCCAGCTCTGGTCCTCTTGAATTTAGGCGAAGTGATGCAGTTGGCGTAGACAGCTCTGGGAATTGTTGACTATTGTTGACGATTTGCGAGGCACCAGTGGTGAAACAAGCCTGCAAGGTTCCTAGGCCCTCTGCTGCCGTACATGTGAAACATGTCTTGCATTGGTCCTGATTGAAAGTAAGGATATGCATATTTGATAATCATATACGTTGAATTGCTAATCAAAATATTTTTATTTAGCAGTCTCGACTAATCAATTTTGCAAGACTAATTTATGCCTTATACAAGTAGCCAATCACTGGTCTCTGGGTCATACTGCCCCAGCCAATGACTGCCCTCTAACTAAGCCCCTCCTCTGTGTTACGCTCACCTGGTCTCTGCGGAGGCGTTGGGGCAAGGTTGCAGCCCTCCCTGGACTTGAATCACCTCCCTTCAGGCCTCTCCCTCAGTAGAAAAGCTGTGAGCGGTGGTGAGACTGCTCCTGAGTGGAGAGAAGTGTGCGTGAGTGCGCCAATCTATGATTGTTGTTCCTCTCGAACCCTTCACCCCGAAGTACGGTTTCTGTGAGCATACGCTGGCCCATAAAGCTCACCTGTGAATTATGGAGGATAAGCTCTCCGTCCTGCTACAGAGGCGCGTTGAATGGGATCTAGTTCCTTCACTGATCCCTGATAAGGATTAGGCCAGTCCAGCTGTGACTATGTTTCTCCTTAAGATTGGCAAGTCTTTCTTGAGCTCTTGTGATGCTGTTCATTCTGTTTAATGTTATATGTTGCTCCCAATTATGCCCGCAATAATGTCTCACTTCTGTTTTCTCCCTTAGATGGAAACGCGGCATAGATGCAGCTGTGAGACGTCAGACGCGACAGGAGCGAAGATGGAGGCAACCACAATGTTCGACAGCAGGTAAGTGAAGGTTTAAGGTAAAACGCGAGGTATGACAAAGCGCAACCTTAAACTGACTGTTTTTTCAATGTCTACCTTGTCTTCTGTTTCTCCTTGCAGGCGCTGCTATCGACAATGAAGCGTGTTGTTCTGCGGTGCCAAGATGAAGATTTCGGCATTCCGGAAAGTGTAAAGATGAATACTTGGCTCGCCGAAGAGATGTACCAGTAAGAACAGCTTCCTCCAGTTGTTAAGTATGCTGGCAGGAAGCAGGATGTCCAGGAAGCAGGATCTTCAAAGGTAAGTCTGACCTCAGGTTATCGTGAGCGTTAAGCTGCTTGCAAGTGCAGAATAACGCAAAGCACTGGCCTTAAGGATGAGCAGCTTATATAGCTGAGCTTCTGAAGTCACGCCCACCAGGTTCAGCCTGCCTGCCACACCCGAAGGCAATCCATTAGCAGCCACACCCAAGAATACACTTGGGGCTGCTTAACGAATAGAATGTTCACGTTAATGCATTCTGATTAATGGATGGAATGTTCAAGGTTAATGCATCTGGAGTGCTATGTCCATAAGGAACAAGTTACTTACCTGTAACTGTTGTTCTCCAGCATGGGTCTGGCATGGATTCACATGCTCATGAATATTCCCCGTCAGGCTGGGAATCCTCGGTAAAGAAAAATCAGTATCAGTTTCGTTTCTGATCTGTCTCTCGTAGTAGTAACCAATCACTGGTCTCTGCGTCATACTGACCACAGCCAATGACTGCCATCTCCCTAAGCCCTGCCTCTGGCAGCCATCTTCAGATTTGGTAGCACGTGAAGAGGCAGTATGACCAAGTGAAGAGCTGCAGAGGGGTAGGCGGGAGGGTTCGCATGTGAATCCATGCCAGACCCATGCTGGAGAACAACAGTTACAGGTAAGTAACTTGTTCCTTCTCCAGCATGGGGTCTGGCATGGATTCACATGCTCATGAATAAAAGAATACATAGCAGTACACACATGCACAACCACGGGAGGTGGCAAAGGCTCAACATTAAGCATTACATCAAAGCTCAACATTAAGCAATTCTTACCTCCTCACAAGGCTCACCTTAGGCGAACAGGTTGCGCAGCACTGCTTGGCCAACCCTGGACTCCTCCCTGGAATCCCGATCGACGCAGTAGAATTTCGTGAAGGTGTGCGTCGACCTCCACGTAGAAGCCCTGCAGATGTCCAGCAAGGGCACACCAGATAGGAACGCCGTGGTAGCTGCGATCGCTCTGGTTGAATGGGCTCTCGGACGGCCAGGCAGCGGTCGGTTTGCCAACCGATGGCAGTACATGATACAGCCGGAGAGCCATCTGGAAATGGAAGCCTTCGAGAGAGCCTTCCCCTGATTGACAGGTCCAAAGTTCACAAAAAGTTGTGACGTCTTCCGAAAACACTTTGTGCGGTCCACGTAGAACTTCAGCGCTCTAGCCACATCCAGCGAGTGCAAAGTCCTTTCAGCCGGCGACGAAGGCGACGGGAAGAAAACAGGCAACACCAAGGGTTCGTTGAGGTGGAAGTCCGATGGCACCTTGGGCATGAAGGAGGAGTGCGTCCTGAGCACTACCCTCGTGTCGTGAAAAGTCAAGTACGGGGGCTTGCAGGAAAGGGCCTGGATCTCTCCCACCCGTCGTGCAGAGGTGATGGCCACAAGAAACGCTCTTTTCCACGACAAGAACTTCAACGGAGCCGAGTGCAGAGGCTCGAACGGAGGTCCCATGAGCCTGGTCAGCACCACGTTGAGCTCCCACGCCGGGGCCGGGGCCTTCACCGGCGGGAACGATCTGAACAGTCCCTTCATGAATTCTTTCACCAGACGATGAGACCACAAAGACGACCGTCCCGTGGTTCTGGTGTATCGGGAGATCGTAGCAAGATGAATCTTGATGGAAGCGTGCGCCAGTCCAGCCTTGGCCAGCGTCAGCAGGTACGGCAGTACTTGGGGAGCCGTAATCCGTAGAGGGTTAATCTTCTGTGCGTGGCACCAGACAGAGAACCTCTTCCATTTGTGTCCGTAGCATTTAAGAGTTGAGGACGCCCTGCTCTTTGCAAGAACCTCTCTGCAGTCGGCCGGTATGTCGTATCCTCCAAACTCTAACGCTGCAGGAGCCAGGCCTGCAAGTTCAGCGACTTCGGGTTGTGATGGAGGATGGCGCCTCCTTCCCTGGAGAGAAGATCCGCGCCCACTGGCAGTTTGATTGACAGGGACGCTGACAAGTCCAGAAGGTCCGGGAACCATATCTGCCTCGGCCACGCAGGTGCGACGAGGATCATCCTGCACCGGGACCTCTTGAGCTGGTTGATGAGCCGGATCAGCAGCAGCAATGGAGGGAACGCATATAGGAACAGGCCCTCCCAGGGGAACGAGAAAGCATCGCCCATGCTCCTCGGCTGGGGAAACCTGCTGGCGAACCTCCGGCACTTGGAGTTCGTCGCGAACAGGTCGATCTGGGGTGTGCCCCACCGTCGGAAGAGGCGGTCCACTAGATCCTGTCGTAGTTCCCACTCGTGGCACGAGCGCAGCTCTCTGCTGAGCGAGTCGGCGATGGTGTTTTTTATTCCTGCCAGATGAAACGGCACCAGAAACATCCCTTGGGCGACGGCCCAATGCCACAGATCCTGTGCCTTCTTGCACAGGGCTGGGGATCTGGTACCGCCCTGCTTCCTGATGTAGAACATGGTGGTGGTGTTGTCAATGAAGATCCTCACCACCTTGCCCTTGAGGGACAGAAGAAAGGACCTGAGGGCCCAAAACACTGCACGGAGTTCCAGGACGTTGATATGGATGGACCTCTCTGCCGGCAGCCAAAGACCCCTCGCGTGCAGGTTTTCGGTGTGCGCTCCCCACCCCTCCAGGGAGGCGTCCGTGGTCACCTTCTTATGGTGGCCCGGAAGTCCATGCCCGCCGTCAGATGCGCGTGGGTGCCCCACCACCAGATCGCTCGTCGGAAACTCTCGTCGAGTGTGATCCTCTCCTCGAAGCTGCCCGTCGTCTGGATCCAGCGCGCATCCAGGAACTCCTGCAACGGGCGCATCCGGAGCCTGCACAGGCGGATGAGATAAATGCAAGACGACATCATTCCGAGGAGGGACTTGATGGACCTCACCCTGGCCGCGTCCGCAACCAGCATCCGCTGCACCTTGCCCAAGAAGGCCCTCGTCCTTTCCTCCGACGGAGAGGCCAGAAGCGACACTGTGTCGCGCTTCCCTCCCAGAAACAGTACATCTTGCGCGGGCACCAGGTGGGACTTGGCGTAGTTTATGGAGAATCCCAGGTCCGCGAGTAGTTGGAGGGTCCTTGCCGTGTGCTCCACGGCGAGCTCCTTCGTCTTTGCTCGGATGAGCCAGTCGTCCAGGTAGGGGTAGACGTGGATCCCCTCTAGGCGCAGCCGCGCCGCCACTGGTGCGAGGCACCTGGTGAACACCCTGGGTGCCGACCTCAATCCGAAGGGAAGGGCTCTGAACGGGTAGTGAGACCCTTGGACCACGAATCTAAGAAACTTTCGGTGTCCCTTAAGGATGGGGATATGGAAGTAGGCATCCTCCAAATCCAACGATGACAGGAAATCGCCCTCCTCCAGTTGACCCAGGACGTGTTGGAGGGTGACAATCCGGAACTTCTGTGCCTTGATGAATTTGTTCAGTCGTCGTAGGTCCAGGATGGGACGCCATCCTCCAGTCTTCTTCTTCACGAGGAAGTATCTTGAGTAAACTCCAGAGCCCCGAAGCCTCTTTGGGACGAGCTTGATGGCGCCCTTCCTGAGCATCGCCTTTACCTCCAAGAGAAGTTGAGGGACGTGATGTTCCTTCCTGGCTACAGGGGGGACACGCGGGCACCTCTTTAGAAACTCGAGTGCGTGACCCTGAGCCAGGGGGTCCAGCACACAACGGTCGGTGGAGATGGACTCCCACACGCTGACGAAGCTCGCCAGCCGGCCTCCCACCGGGGTGCTTCGGTGGGGGCCCGACCCCACGGCCGGTTCAGTCCTGCTTCGACAAGGCTTTGCCGCCTTGTCCTCCTTGGCGACGACGGCGGGGTCCACCCGACTTGCCTCGTCCCCTGTAGGCTTCCTGTGACGACGAACGGGCCGCTTGACGATAGGTGGAAAATCCGCCGCTGGAACCTTTGGAGGCACCCTGTTTGACTCTGCCGCTCCGAAAGGGCGGCCGTCGTTGCTGGAGAACACCAAGAGCCCGGGCCGTCTCCGCCTTGATGGCTTGTAGGGAATCGTCCACTGTTTTCCCAAACAGGTTGCTCCCGTCGAACGGCATGTCCAAGACTCTGGTCTGCACGTCCTGACGGAAGTCAGTAGCCTTGAGCCATCCAGGCCGCCTAAGGCACACGCCGTTGCCCAACTGGCGAAATCCAGTGTCAGCGATGTCCGTCGCTATCGTAATGGCGTGGTCCGACGCCACTTCTCCTTCCTGCAAGATCTCTAGGGCCTCCGCCCTCTTGTCGTCTGGTAGGAAGTCCAGCAGGGGGGCGAGTTTGTACCACAACTCCCTGTCGTAGCGGGCTACGATAGCCAAGGCGTTGGCAGCCTTAATCGTCATCGCTGCCGATGAGATGACTCTGCGTCCCATCGTGTCCAATTTCTTTCCCTCGCCGTCCGGCAGGGAGGTTGACGTAGAGGCCGCACCCCCCCCCCCAGCTTTCTTCCTGGCCGCCGCGGAGACGACCGAGTCCGGGGTCGGCTGTGCCCGAAGGCACAAGGGGGCCGCGTCCGGGACCCGGTACTTCTTCTCGTACCGATCCCTTCTAGCCGGCGTCGTGGATGGGTTCTTGAGGAGGGAGAGACCCTCATCCCAGATATCGTCCAGTAGAGGAACAGCGAGGACCGTCTTCCTCTTGGTCTCGCGCCGTTGATAAAGGAAACCTTCCTTCTTCTTCTCTTCCGGGCAGAGCTGGAAAAGCTTGGATGCCCTGGCGATCATGGCGTGAAACGATCCAATCTCGTCGGGCGGGGAAGCCCGGGTGGGAGGTGACGACGGGAGATCCTTGTCGTAAACCTTGTCGTCTGTACCCATCGCGGCCGTGTCAGTCCCCGTATCATCCCCACGTGTCGTGGACGGGGAGGAGGGCTGAGCAGGGCGCGATGGTTGAAAAGGAGGTGGAGGATGAATCCTCCTTCTCTTAAGAGGAGGGCTCCCAGAAGGGCCTGGCTCCGGGTCCCCCGTCGGGAGCGGTTCCTCCGTTGGTGGTAACAGCAGTCTCGTCCTTATCTCCGAGCATAAGGACTGTATAGCCAACAAAATGGCCGCCGAGTTGTCATGCGGCACTGGTTGAGGGGGTTCCGATGGGCAATCAGGAGCCCCGTCGGCACCCTCGACGTTCTCGTCGTCTCCCACGTCGGGGTCCCTCCCGACAGGATGGTCGTCTTCGACGCCAGCGCCGTGGCCTAAGACTTCGATCAGCTCCTCCTCAGAGGTTGAGGCCGAATCCACGACGACCTCCTGCCCCCCCCTTTTTCTTCTCCATCGGAGGTTTCACAGGGGTCCTGTCGATGGGCATGAAAGAGGACTCCCTCCGCGGTGGCACGGAGATTCTGGGCCCCAAGGTCGCCACCACTGGTGTAGCCTCCACAGGCTGAGCCAGGGCCGCTGCGACTGTCTCGATAGAGGCCTTGGCCGGATGGATGAAGGGTTTCACCACCTTCGGTGCGCTCACTGCCTTCTCCTTGGGGGGAGGGTCACCACCTCGCTCCCCCTCTGATGAGGCCTTCGAGCACGACCGGGGTCTCTCCAGGAGCTTCGCCGGGTGCTCGGCCTTCCTCTTACCCGAGCCAGAGCGTTGGCTCGTGGTTGATGGCGCCGGGGAGGATGCGCCCTGCCTGGCGCCCGTAGAGCCCGACCGTTCGGCGCTCCCGGTGCCAGCGGACTCGCAGTGCTTGGCCTTCTGTTGGACCCCCGTCGCCGGGGCGCCCTCAAAGGTCTTAGAAGACTGCTTGGACTTCTTCTTCTTCTCGCCTGACGGGCTCTTCCCTTCCAGCCAGTTGGCGAGACGCTGATGGCGGTCCTTCATGGTCCGCTCCGACATATTGCCGCAAAACGCACAGTCCTTCTCCACGTGCGTCTTGTCTTCATGCAGGAAGTAAAGGCAAAGGGAGTGTTCGTCCTCCTTAAAGACATTCTGAAGCTGGCATCCAGGGCAGACCCTGAACAGCTTTCCGGGCGTCGAGCTTCCCTTCTCCTGGGCCATGCTCGAGAAGGGCCTGAGAAACTTCTGGAGTCCTCCAAAAGCGTGGCTCGACGAAATCTTCACCCTTGAGGGGCGTAGAAGAATCCGACACGGGTCCCCGTTGATCGGATAAAGAAACGGTGGAGCTTGAGGCTCTTTTGACCGAAAAAGAGAAAATTTTCCTAAGGAAAAGCGCGAAAAAAGCACCAACGCTCGAGAGCAATAGCACGAGGATCCCAACACTTGAACGTGCGGTAAAAATCTGAAGATGGCTGCCAGAGGCGGGGCTTAGGGAGATGGCAGTCATTGGCTGTGGTCAGTATGACGCAGAGATCAGTGATTGGTTACTACTACGAAAGACAGATCAGAAACGAAACTGATACTGATTTTTCTTTACCGAGGATTCCCAGCCTGACGACGGGGAATATTCATGAGCATGTGAATCCATGCCAGACCACATGCTGGAGTATAAAGGCTTTGGGTGTCAAATTGATGTTCTGGTTTACCTTTGTTCATGAGCCTTCTGCCAAAGGCGCCCGGACAGTGTCCACCCAGGTCTCCTGTGCATGTGACCCCTGCATGCCTGTGCCTCTGACTTCATGACCATGACACTCTGGCAGCCATCCTCAGATTTGGTAGCACATAAAGTGGCAGTAGGACCAGGAGAAGAGCAGCATAGGGGGTGGAGGGAGGGATCGCAAGTGAATCCACGCCAGACCCATGCTGGAGAACAACAGTTACATATAAGTAACTTGTTCCTTCTCTAGCATGGTGTCTGGCATGGATTCACATGCTCATGAATAAAAGACTACATAGCAGTACACATATGCACAACCACGGGAGGTGGCAAGGCTCAACATTAAACATTTCAACAACTCAACATTAAGCATCTCTTACCTCATCACCAGGCTCACCTTCAAGCGAACAGGTTGCGCAGCACTGCCTGGCCGACTCTGGACTACTCCCTGGAATCCCGGTCGATGCAATAGAATCTCGTGAAGGTGTATGTTGACCTCCATATAGCAGTCCAGCAGATGTCCAGCAGGGGCACACCAGAGAGGAACGCCGTAGTCCAGAAGCAGCTGTGGAGCCTGGTTTTCTTTCCTGGTCACAGGAGGAAAATGGGGGCACTTTCTTTGAAACTCCAGAGTGTGCCCGTGGGCCAGGGCATCCAGCACCCAACGGTCGGTGAAGATGGACTCCCACACGCCGACGAAGTTCGCCAGCCGGCCTCCCACCGGGGTGCTTAGGTGGGGGCCCAACGTCACAGCCGGCTCAATCCTGTTTCGCCGAGGCCTTGCCACCCTGGGCTTCTTGGCGACGACAGTATCCACCAGACTTGCTGCAGTCTCTGTAAGCTTCCTGCGACTAGAAACGGGCTGCTTGGCGGTACGATTAACTGCCGCCGAATCCTTTGGAGGCACCGTGAGATTTGCCTCCAGAGGTCCGAAAGGACAGCCGTCGTCTATGAAGAGTGCCTAAGGCACGGGCCGTCTCGGTGTTTGCTTTGATGGCCTGTAGCGACTCGTCCACCGCTTTCCCGAATAGGCTGTTTCTGTAGAAGGGCATGTCCAGTACCCTGGTCTGCACGTCCTGATGGAAATCGGTGGCCTTGAGCCAACCGCGCCGGCAAACGCTGTTGCCCATCTGGCGAAAGCCGGTGTCGGTGATGTCCGTGGCCACTGTGATGGCGTGGTCCGAAGCCACCTTGCCTTCCTGCAGCATTTCAAGGACTTCCGCCCTCTTGTCTGGGCGGAAGGCCAGCAGGGTAGCGATCTTGAACCACAGCTCCCCGTCGTAGCGTGCCACGATCGTGAGGGTGTTGGCCGCCTTGATGGTCATGCCCATGGCATCCAGCTTCTTCCCCCTCGCCGTCCGGTGGGGAACTGGAAGTTGATGCCGTCGCCCCTGCCGATTTCTTCTTGGCCGCGGGGTTGACCACCGAATCTGGGGACGGCTGTGCACAGAGGCACATAGGAGCGGAGTCTGGGACCCGGTACTTCTTCTCGTACAGGTCCCTCTTCGCAGGGGCCGTGGACGGGTTCTTCAGTAGGGACAGTCCTTCGTCCCAGATGTTGTCCAGTAATGGGACTGAGAGGACGGTTTTCCTCTTGGCCTTCCGTCGTTGGTAGAGGAAACCTTCCTTCTTCTGCTCTTCAGGGCATAGCTGGAAAAGTTCTGATGCCCTGGCGATCATGGCGTGAAAGGAGCCAATTTCGTCAGGGGGGTTTGAGGGGGTCCGGGCAGGGGGTGATGGGAGGTACGTCCCGTCGTCACCACTGTAGTCGTCGTCGCCACCGTCGTCGTCCGTCCCCGTCGTCTCTGTTCCCGTCTCATCCCTCGGTGGAGGGGACTGAGGTGAAGGATGGAAGGGACGGGGAGGCTGGATTCGCCTCCGCTTGCAAGGTGGGCTCCCCGACGGTTCAGGCACTGCTGGATTGTCCGCTGGGGGTAAGGGCAACCTTTTCCTTATCTCCGTACACAGGGTCTGCAAAACCATCAAGATTGCCCCTGGTCTTCTCGAAAGGCTGGAAAGATTATTCCCTCTGGGGTGGCAGGGAAACTCTAGGCCCGGAAGTAGTCTCCACTGGGGTAGCCTCCACCGGCTTCGCCAGGGCCACCACGACTCCTTCAATCGAGGCCTTCACCGGGTGAATCATGGCCTTCACAACCTTGGGCGCGTCTGAGGCCTTCACCTTAGGGGGAGGGTCACCGCCTTGCCCCCCCACCCCCTGGCTTTCTCTGTTGGGATCGACCAGGGCTTCTCCCGAACGTACCCGGGTTCTCCGACTTCCTTTTCCCCCGAGCCAGAGCGTTTGCTCGTGGATGATGGAGTCGGTGACATCGCGCCCTGCCTGGCAGCCGAGGAGCCCGAACCAACGGCACTCACGGTGCCCGCAGACTCGCAGTGCTTTGCCTTTTCTTGGGCCCCCGTCGCCAGAGCACCCTCAAAGGTCAGAAGACCGCTCCGACGACTTCTCACCTGCTGCTGTGCTCTTCCCCTCCAGCCAGTTGGTGAGTCGAGTAAAACGGTCCTTCATTGTCTGGATGGAAAAGTTCTTACAGAACGCACAGTCCTCCTCCATGTGCGACTTGTCAGCGTGAAGGCAGTAGAGGCACCGGGAGTGCTCATCTTCCTTGAAGACATTCTGTAATCCACAACCTGGGCAGTTCCTGAACAGTTTGGATCCAGTAGGCATCGAATCTCCCTTATCCTGGCCATGCCATGTCCGAATCAGGGTAGGCCTAAAAGGTCTTCCGGAATCCTCCAAGAAGTGTAATTCAACGAAAATCCGCCCTTGAGGGGCATAGAAAAATTCAGAAACGGGTCCCCATTGATCGGAAGAAGAATCGGTGGAGCTTGAGGCTTGAATTGACAGAAAAAATAAGTAAACTCTTCAAAAAACGCAGTAAAAGCTCGAGAGCTACAGCACGAGGACTCCCAACACTTGAACGTGCGGTAAAAATCTGAAGATGGCTTCCAGAGGAGGGGTTTAGGTAGAGGGCAGTCATTGGCTGGGGGCAGTATGACCCAGACACCAGTGATTGGTAACTAGTAGAAAGACAGTTCAGAAACGAAACAAACCGATTTCTTTTTTTACCGAGGATTCCCAGCCTGATGGGGAATATTCACGAGCATGTGAATCCATGCCAGACCCCATGCTGTAGAAATGGTAGCCCATGATCCTGAATCCTAAAAAGGAATGATCGGGATGTGTAGGTACACGTCCATCAGACCCAGGGAGTACATCCAGTCTCCCTTGCACAATGTTTCCGCTATCAAAGCTGGCGTAACCATCTTAAATTTGTGTAGAGGTAGGGAGAGGTTGAGGGTGGAAAAGTCCAGCACAACTCTCAGGCCCGCCTGGTTCTTTTTCTGAATGTCGAAAATCCTGGAGTAAAAGCCCAAGCTTTGCTGGGAGGCTGGGACTTCCTCCACTGCCTGGCTCTTGACGAGCGACCGGATCTCAGCCAAAAGAGTTGCTGTCCCAACCTGTGGGAGTGGAAGGGAGGAGGGTGGAGAGGGTGGGATAGGGAGGCGTAACCTCGTGGAGACTACAGAGAGGATTCAGGGGTCTGCGAATACTGGTGACAAAAATTTGCATGGAAAGCAAGCCTGCCCCCACCACTGGAGGGACGTGGACCCGGAGGGGCGTGTCATGCCTTTTCCTCAGAGGCTGCTGTGCAGGAGGGGGACTGGAAAAAGCCCTTCACCCCAACCCCCTTTTTGTTGTTTGCACTGATGCTGGGACGCAAACGGTCAGGCTGCATTGACCTCCGCTCTTGCAAGCCAGAGAAACCTCTGTATGTACACCCCTTCTCAGAGCATTGCAGTGACTGGGTATACGGTTGAGGCGTGGTCTTTGTAAGAGTGGATAAAGACTTAGCTGTTTGAGAGGGGTTTTTCTTTTTATCCAGCTCCTTGTCCGTTGTGGAGTGGAAGAGGTAACCCCCTTCGAACGGAAGATCCAGTATGCGTTCCTGGACATCTGGGTTGAATTTCGTAGTATGGAGCCATATCATGTCACTGGCAATACAGATGGCACGGCCAGAGGTGTCAATGTGGGCCACAGAGGACTCCATGATGTCCTGCGCCATGATCTTGGCCTCCGCCAATCCCGCATTGAATCGTGATTGGCTTTGCGCCGGAAGCTCTGGGAGGAAATCAGCAATTTCTCGCCAGAGCCTCTGGTTAACGGCTGCCAGCATGGCATCCGCGTTGGCTTGACGCAGGTGCAAGGATGCGTTGGAATACAGCTTCTTCCTGTACGCCCCCAAGATCTTCTCTCCTTGCCTAGCAGCGCTGCAGAGAGGAGGCCGAGGACAACTGAGGCTTGGGGTACAGTGATACTGCAGCGATCACCGAGGAGTGTGGCTGAGGATGGGCCGATAGCAAGAGTGTACCCCCCACACATCTGCCTGTACTTGGCGTCCAGGCGTTTATTCACTGGCTGGCCTGAGTGGGGCTTGAGCCAACCCTTCTTGGCCAAGGCAACTACGTCCTTCTGCATCAGGATCCCTGTTCTGGCAACGTGACGTAGCGTGAGGACTTCTGCGAGGACCCCCTCTGCTGGTTGCTCAATATCGGGTTAAGGCAGGCCCAAGTATTCTGCCAGACCTTTGTGGAAGGCTAGGGCTGAAGACGGCGTGTCAGGGTCCTCCTCATCTGTGTTCACCTGCGGATCCAGAGGATCCGGCACCGGAGGGGGAGTGCTAGCAGCCAGGGGCTACGGAACAGGGACCGGAGCCAGAGGCTGCGGCGGAGGCCAGTGCGGAAACACCTACGCGATCAGCTAGGGAGCTGAAGCGGGCTGCTGAGACTGAACAGGAACCGGAGGAGCCTGTACTGGGGCCTGAGGCGCCGGCGGGACAATTGGAGGGAGCAAGACCCTGATGGCATCGCTGAGCATGACTCCCCCCATCTGTGGAGATTTCTGAATCCGAGAAACTTTTCAAAGAACCTGTCCTCACAGGCTGGATTGGTGGTACGCGATATTGACGGGGTAGCTGGCGGCTGCTGAAGCCGTTGCATGCCCTGCCCATATGGACGCAGCAGGAACCTGCCTTGCGCAAAGAAAGGATAAACTGCAAGCCACATACCTGGTTGACACCAGTCCCACCTCGACACACAGTCCTCCGCCTGCCTTCCAGGAGGAGCATTGGCCGGATGTCTGGATTTTCTGGCGCGGCGGCCATCTTGTCGAGCTGCCTTCCACGTGCCTGCGTCGTGTTGCTCGGCTCACTGGGTCCCACCCTGTCCAGGACTCTGGAGTGTGGATCATGGGGCCTACCCTCTTCATCAGGCTTAGGCGTTACGCCCTCGGCGGACCTGCCGATAGAACTGTGTAAAGGTGCCCCTTGGACATCATGCCGGTACTAGGGCGTAGCACCTCGGGTGAAGACCCGGTAAAAGAGGATCTACTGATCCCTCGGCTGGTAGCTGATACAGCCTCGGTACTTGTGCTGGTAACAGGACCAAGGCGGTCCACCCGCGCGGGCAACTCCTTGGGATGGAGTCTCCCTTGCGGGGTGCACTGGCAAAGAGCGGCCCTACATTGGGCTTGAATCGATGATCGATACAGTCCTTTAGGTCGTCTGGAGGCGATCTGTGGAAGAGCTCCCTCCACCTGGCCAGTCTGTTCTTCAGAGACCTTGAAGAAAGCACTTTGCATGCGGTACAAGCTTGCCAGCCGTGGTCGGGGCCAAGGCACCAGAGCCAGAGGGCGTGGGCTTCTTTAGTCGGGAAGAGCCCGTCGCAGGATGGACACCTGCTGAATCCTTTAGAAGTCGACATGCGCTGGGGAGGAGCGTGACGCCTGAGGACTGAGTACCTGAATGGTCAAAAGATAAAAAAGACAAAGAAGAAGTATCCGCACATGGAATTACATAGCTAAAGCCAAACCCAGGAGCGCTAGTGAATTCAGCCCTTTCCCGTCGACGCCGAAAAGGGGACCGAGATGTGGCGCCAGAGGGCGGAGTCAGAGCAGCACATGTTCCCAGGGCCGCACCACTGCGTGCCTATAAATTTAAAGGGGAAGGTGTTTTTTTTCTGGTGAAAAAGGATCCTTCTCCCGTCCCTCGCGAGGGATGCCCATGCAGTATGGAGGAAAGGAGACAGGACGTAAGAGTACAACATAACAGGTAAGTAACTTGTTCCTTGCCCAGCATGGTTTCTGGCATGGATTCACATGCTCATGAATAAATAATATATAGCATTACACACATGCACAACCACGGGAGGTGGCAAGGCTCAACAGAAGCAATCTCTTACTTCCTCACCAGGCTCACTTCAAGCAAACCGGTTGCGCAGCCCTGCTTGGCCAACTCTGGACTCCTCCCTGGAATCCCTGTCGATGCAGTAGAATTTCGTGAAGGTGTGCATCGACCTCCACATAGCAGCCCTGCAAATGTCCAGCAGGGACACACCAGACAGGAACACCATAGTAGCAGCGATTGCTCTGGTAGAGTGGGCTCTCAGACTGCCAGGCAGCGGTTGGTTTGCCAACCGGTGACAGTGAGTGATACAGACAGAGAGCCACCAGAAAATGGAAGCCTTGGACAGGGCCTTCCCATGGTTCACAGGACTAAAGTTCACAAAAAGTTTAGAGGTTGTCTGGAAACTCTTTGTGCGGGCCACATGAAACTTCAGCACTCTAACCACGTCCAGCGAGTGCAAGTCCTTTCAACTGTCGAAAAAGGCGTCGGAAAAAACACAGGTAATACCAAGGACTCGTTAAGGTGAAAGTTCGATGGCACCTCGCGAATGAAGGAGGGGGGCGCCCGCAGCACCACCCTCGTCTCGTGGAAATTCAAGTACGGTGGCTTACAGGACAGGGCCTGGTTCTCACCCACTTGTCGTGCAGAGGTGATGGCCACGAGGAAAGCGGTCTTCCATGACAGAAATTTGAGCAGTGCTGAATGTATAGGTTCGAACGGGGCTCCCATGAGCCTAGTCAACACCACATTGAGTTCCCATGCCAGGGCCGGAGCCTTCACCGGCGGGAACGAGTGGAAACAGTCCCATGATGAATTCTTTAACTAGATGTTGCAACCACAGTGAAGACATTCCCAGAGATCTGGTGTAAGCGGGAGATAGCCGCCAGATGAAACTTGATGGAGGCGTGAGCTAGCCCGTTTTAGCCAATGACATCAAATCCGGAAATACTTGAGGGGCCGTGACCCTCAGAGGGTTGATCTTCTGCGAACAGCACCAAACTGCAAATTGTTTCCATTTGTGTCCGTAGATGACGCCCTGGCCTTGGCGAGCACCTCCTTGCAGTCCGCTGGAAGATCATAGCTCCCAAACTAACGCTGCAGGTGCCAGGCCTTCAGGTTCAGAGGCCCCGGATCATGATGCAGAATTGCGCCTCCTTCCTTGGCGAGAAGATCCGCAACCACTGGCAGCTTGAATGGAGGGGACGCCGACATGCTGATAAGGTCCGGGTAACAGATCTACCTCGGCCACGCTGGTTCGATGAGGATCATCCTACACCGGTACTGTCTGAGTTGATTGATGACTCGAAGAAGCAACAGCAAAAAAGCATACGGAAACAGGCCTTCCCAGGGGAATGATGATGCGTCCCCCGTGCTCCCCCAGCTGGGGGAACCTACTGGCAAGCCTCCAGCACTTGGTGTTTGTCGCCGTAGCAAACAGATCGATCTGGGGACTGCTCCATTTGAGGAAAAGATTGTCCACTTTATCCTGCCAAAGTTCCCACTTGTGGCACGAGTGCAGCTCTCTGCTGAGAGAGTCATCAACTGTGTTCTTTACTCCTGCCAGGTGAAACGGAATGAGGAACATCCCCTGGGCCAATGCCATTAGTCCTGCACCTCTTTGGAGAGCGCTGGGGATCTGGTGCCCCCCCCCGCTTCTGGATGTAAAACATTGTGGTGGTATTGTCTGTGAAGACCCTCACCACTTTGCCCTTGAGGGACGGCAGGAACGACTTGAGGGCCCAAAACACTGCCCGTAGCTCCAGAACGTTGATGTGCAGTCTCTTCTCCTGTGGCAGCCAAAGGCCTCTGGCTTGAAGATGTCCGGTGCCGACTCCCCATCCTTCCAGGGGAGCATCCGTCTTGACAGTCTCCTGGTAGGGGGGGCTCTGGAAATCTGTGCCTGCAGCAATATTGGACCGCACACTACATCATCTTTTTGCTCCGCAGAACTCCTCGTCGAGCGTGATCCTGTCCTGGAAGCTCCCAGACACCTGGACCCAACGGGCATCTAGGAACTCCTGCAGCGGGCGCATCCGCAACATGCAGAGCCGAATCAGGTATATGCACGACAACATCATGCTGAGTAGAGACTTGATGGTCCTCACCGTTGCGGTCTTCAGTGCCAACAGCCATTGCACCTTGCCCTAGATGGCCGATATCCTTTCCTCCGACTGCGATGCCAGGCGCAACACCGTGTTGCGCCTGGATCCCAGGAACAGCGCATCCAGCGATGGAGTTAAGCTGGATTTCGCATAATTCACTGAGAACCCCAGTTCCGTCAGCAGGCGAACGGTCCGTGCTGTGTGGTCGACGGCGATGTCTTTTGACATGGCCCGGATGAGCCAGTCGTCCAGGTGGGGGTAAACGTGGATGCCTTTCAGTCGTAAATGGGCCACCACTGGCACCAAGCACTTGGTGAAGACTTTGGCCGCTGACTTCAGTCCGAAATGAAGTGCCTTGAACTGATAATGCTTCCCTTGAACGACAAAGCGCAGAAACTTGCAGTGTCCTTTACTTATGGGGACGTGGAAGTGCGCGTCCTCCAGATCAAACAACGACAAAGTCCCCCTCCTCCAGCTGGCAGAGCACATGCTGCAGTGTGACCATCCTTAACTTCTGGGACTTTATGTACTTGTTGAGCAATAGGTCGAGAATGGGCCTCCAGCCCCCGGTCGTCTTTCTTACGAGAAAGTACCTTGAGTATACTCCGGAGCCCCGGAGTCGCTGTGGAACCAGCTCCATCTCCCCTTTTCGTAACATGGCCTGAACCTCCAGCAGCAGCTGAGGGATGTGGTTTTTTTGGCGGGCCACCGGTGGTATTCGCAGACACTTTCGATGAAACTCCAATGTGTGTCTGTGGGTGAGAGCTTCCAGCACCCATCTGTCGGTGGAGATGGTCTCCCACAGGCCGACAAAGTTCACCAGCCGGCCTCCCACTGGGGTGCACGGGTGGGGGGCCCGACGTCCTGGCTGGTTCAATCTTGCTTGGAGGTCGACGAGCCGCCTCGTGGACCCAGACGTCAGCCCCCGAAGGCCTTGGAGCGACCCCTGTTGGCTTCCTGGGTCGAGGAGCGGGAGGGCTGGCGGTACGAGGAAGAGCCCCCTTCGAAGACAGGATAGAGTTCCCTCCTGAGGAACCAAAGGATAGTTGTCGTTGCTGTAGAGTGCCCAGGGAACGTGCCGTCGCCATGTCCATCTTGATTGCCTGGATGGAGTCATCCACAGCCTTCCCGAACAGGTTGTCCCTGTCAAAGTGCATGTCTAAAACCCTTGTCTGGACCTCCTGTCTGAAGTTGGTGGCCGACAGAAGCAGACTTGCAGTGCTTGGTCCTGTGTTGGGCCCACACGGATGGGGCACCCTCAAAGGACTTAGAAGCCCGTTCAGGTTTGCCGGATCAGGGAGAGGCATGCTCCTGGGTACCACCCGGTGCAGAGGCCTTGGCCTGCGGTCACAACTCCAGTCGTTGGTATCAATCCTTCATTTTGCACTTCGTGAAGCCACAGCAAATCACACAATCTTCCTCCTTATGGGTCGGGTACAGACACCGGGAAATGCTTGTCGTCCATGTACACATTCTGCAAGCCGCAGTTGGAGCAAAGCTTGAAGAGGGAAGCACAGTCCTTCTCGTCCGACATGATCCACACGGTGTAGCCCTGAAGAATCTTCTGGAATCCTCCAAGAACACTCAATGAAAACAGCCCTTGAGGGGTGCTGAAATAAATGAAAAACGGGTCCCCGTCGGATGGATAATCGATGGAGCACACAGGCTTGATTGACCGAAGAATAGAGTTTAACTACCAAAACGTGAAAAACGCAGAAAAAAGCTTGAAGAGCGAAACATGGAGATTCCCAACACTTGGATGTGCCGTAAAAATCTAAAGACGGCTGCCAGAGGAGGGGCTTAGGTAGAGGGCAGCCATTAGCTGGGGGCAGTATGACCCAGAGCTCAGTGATTGGTTTATAGGAGAAAGACAGTTTAGAAACGAAACAGAAACTGTTTTTTTGTTACCGAGGATTCCCAGCCTGACGACGGGGACTATTCATGAGCATGTGAATCCATGCCAGACCCCATGCTGGGGAAGTCAAGCAAACTGTGGGATCACTTTTCAAAGTCAATAAAGTTGGTGAATACACTTTGGTTATGCTAATACACTTCTCCTACACCCTGAAGTGACTTCAATAACAAGGATAGTATTGCATTTATATGAAACACCAATATACTTTTTAGCTTCTGGGTTTCAGGAAGGAAGAGTTAGGGAAAAATTGAAAGGTTAGAACATACTTTCTTATGAAGTAAAGACAGTTGGAATCCTCCAATGAAATCTATGGAAGACTTTCCCAGCAGTAACAGTGTTCAACAAATTACAACCTATAAGGGACAAGCAATGTCAAAGTCAATGGATTGAGAAGGGTGCCATTAGGGAGCCAAGTCAGCCAAAGTCAATTGGACAAAGTCTATAGTTTTGATGCATTTCTTGGAAACAGTCTTTCACAAAGTTAGTTCAAGAAAATCACTAAAGGAACCCAAGTGGTTATACCTGTGCAAGCGGAGTTGAAATCATTCAGAAAGTTAAGCAATTGCAAGTCTCAACTGAGAGAGCACGACTTAAGGCAAGAAAGTAAGTACCCCAAAGCCCAAGAAGTACCTCTGGTTTGAAGAAAAGTGGTCCAGCTGAATTTGTTTTGCTACAGCCAAGCAGACCCTGGTTCCTGAGCCTCAGTTGTGGGGACAAGAGAGGACGTCTGGAGGATTCCTGTTGCAGTACTCGGGAAGAACTTCAGCAGCTACGGGATCTCTTCGATTCCGCAGCTCTTCATGGTTTCAGCGCCTCGCAAATAGAACTGATGCAGAATGAATATCTCTGGTTGGACTTTCCTTACTCCCTCAGTCCTGGGCTCTGGTGTGGGGACACTGGATCAGGAT
The DNA here is from genome assembly GCF_040938575.1 of Ambystoma mexicanum. NCBI lineage: Eukaryota > Metazoa > Chordata > Amphibia > Caudata > Ambystomatidae > Ambystoma > Ambystoma mexicanum. The sequence continues at coordinate 213,999,378 of NC_090926.1, forward strand.
TTCCTGCTTCTGGAGTGTTCCAAGGAGGCTCCTGGAGCTTTTATCCGGATTCATTCCACAGACGACGTTGCACTCTGTTAAATGATACGTAACCCCTCGAATTGGGCTTCTGCATGACTGGAGAGGCACAGCAAGTCGGAGATTGCACTAAAGTGGAGTTTGCCACGGGCTGGTTGGTCCCACAAGCCCAAGGGGAGTAGTTATTCCATCCAGAGCTTCTCTGTCAATACGAAAAAGGAGGTCAGCACAGCAGCAGGGCTTCACCGGGCAATTCAGGGTGCAGGAGGTTGCAGCTGACTTCTCTTCACGATTTCTTCTTCGGATGTTTCTTCCAGTGGTCGACTCTGCCTCTAACCCCAAAACCCTCGCCTTTTATGCAAGTTTCGCATTCATTCACAGTCTAGGCTGTCAATCACACAGCAGGGTGGCTGTCCTTCCTGGACAGCCAGCAGGCCAATCAGGACTGGTTTGGTTCAGGCATACCTAGAGACAAAGGACAGGGGCGTTTCAGGACCCTCCTTCACATCCTGTCCTTCCAGACACACTAAAGGCAGGGGCGGGCTTCAGGGTTGAAGCCCACCAAAGGCAAAACACACAAAGGGCTCAAATCTGTCAACGCACAGAGTAAAAGCCAAGAAAGACCTCACAAACAGAAAACATTGAAAGAAGACAGGCGGCAGTTTGACAAAATGGTCACCCATGGGTGCTGTACTGCAGCCAAGTGTTTAGCCTGCGGTAAAAACGCACATTGGTAGTAAAAAGAAAACCACTGCCACCATCCATTTCAAATAGTGAGGGTAACAAAAAATATTACATGAGAAAGTGGTATAAGAGGCTACTATGTAACCCCCCACCCCCGCCACGCGCCCGCAGCACTCCACATAAAGATGGTGTGTGCTGGACCCACAAAGTGAAAAGGTAAGCACAATACATTTCATCTTACTATTCTTGGAAACAGCAGTTCACCCAAGAAAAGGTATTTAAACATTAAGAAAAATCCAAAGAATTTCTCAGCGACACAGCACTGAGGGTGCTCTGTGCCACTATCCAAAAAGCAGATGCCTATAGAGTTTGTCAGACTGCAAAAACAGTGATAAAATCCTAATCAGGGGGCGGGGGGGGGGAACACATGACAGTGTGAAAAAAAGGTTCCACTCACTCGAGTTAAAATTAAAAAGTCCTAAATCCAGCAAAAGAGCTGGGGGGTCTCTAAGGTTGAAGGGAAATTAGCCCAAAAATGAAAATTCTCCCCAACATCCATCAACACAAATATCAGGGAGAATGAATCCCTTCTCCTGATTTACAGGTATCAAAACAGTCTTTACACAATGTTGTCTGCAGGGGAATGGCTCCCTTCTGGTGTGATTCTGTACAAGTTCCAATAGAACTAGGGGGAATTAATCCCTTCCTCTGGTATGTCTTGATATAATGCAAACAAGGCCAGGGGGAATGACCCCCTTCGTCTGGCACCACCAACTAGACTTCTATATCAGGACCATAGAATGCCTCCCTTCTCTTGGTTGGCTGTTGACACACAAAGCCAGGGGGGAATGACTCCCTTACCCCGATGTCTCTCTACTTCTGATTGATTAGCAGGAGAAAGACTCCCTTCTCCTGGTATCGCCTGATATTCCGAGCATTCAAATTGATACACACTTTGCCATTGTAATTTCCTTTCAACAATGTCCCGAAGCTTCTTAGGATCCCAGATCCTGCTCTTGAGACTAGTGGACTTATCTCCACCACTATGAGGAGGAACATTTCCTCTCTGCTTTAAAGTATCTTTGCTGGGGATCCAGACCCTTCTTATATCGCCAGTGGTTTCCTCTTCACCAATGTTTACAATGGACAGGGTCCCAGACCCTTCCCTGATGGCCAGTGGCTCTTCTTCCCCAATGGGATTGTAAACAGGGTCCGGGACCCTTCCCTGGTAGCCAGTGGGTGTTTCTCCCCCCCGCTGTGATTGTGGGCAGGGTCCCAGACAATTCCCTGGTGGTCAGTACTTTTCTGCCACAGTCTTCAGGACAACTCCCTCTGATACTTACTTGGTTTTGCTATGGGTCCCAGACCCCCATCTTGCCGGAGTTCCAAACCCTTTCTTTCTTCCCCTTTTCACTAGGCCCACTTGGTTCACTCTCCTGCCAAGTACTGCCACGAGGAAGATTACTTGTATCAAGTTCAGTTAACTTGCACTCAGTATTTCCAATTAACTTGTATTTACTCTTGTATGCCTCTACCGGTTCCCGCGTTACACCTGTTACCTTTGCTGGCTTTGGGCGATCTCCAGGGTGCTTTCTGGAGTCGCTTTGTTCGGGAGCAGGGTGCAGGCCTTCATTGTCTTTGCAGCCCTTGCTCCAGGTTCTTTATTCCCGCTCGTCTGGCCGGCGGTGTAGGCTATGTTGCAGGACCGCACAGTCCACCTTCTGAAGGTCCCGCCACCGCTGCGCAGCCTCCAGCCATGTTCCCAACCAGCGGCACACCACAAGGCAAAGGATGGTCACTGCCTGCTTCTCATCTCCAGTGGATGACTGCTTTCAGCTTCCCTGGAACGTTCTCTGCTGCACCTTTGATTCTACCGGGCTGGACTGTATCACATGCTGCTTTTCTTCGCGGCTGGCCCACATCCAGGACGTTTCGGTCGCAGAGCCCTTCATCTGTTTTTGTGTTGTTTTAGTGACCACTCTCCCACGGATCACTAGAACGTTCTCTCTTGTTCCATTAGTCTCTTTTCATGGCTCCTTGGGGCCAATTCTTCTCAGTACTTGCAATGGGGTTGCCCTTTGCTTTTCGGACTATCTTCATCTCAGTTGATGAAACGGACAGGATATTACAACTGGGTTCAAAATTGAGGGGAGTTGGAAGCTATTTATCTCTGGCTTGTAGAGCCTAGTTGGCCTGATACCAAGAGCTACCAGGAGCTACTTTTGGCTCATCGTGCCAACTGATGCTTGACTAACCCACCTATGTGAATTTACCAACCTATGTGCATTTGGGACAGTCCATAAATAAGCTTTGGATACATCTACATCTACATGACATTTAAAGTAAAAGGGGTCCTAAATAATGGACAAATAACTGCTTCCATCTAATACGGAAATCAGATTTATGCAAAGCAATTTACTAGCTCCTCGTTCCCCAGTGGTAGCTCGTGGTCACTGGTTAATGCTGGAAACCAGCAGCTACTTTTAGCTCTGGCTTATCCAATCTTTATTTTGATCCCTGTACAAGCATCAGAAATAAGATTACGGTAAGTAATGTATGCCTTCTGAGGTTTGTGGATCTGCTTAGAATCGCATGCTTTGTGTTAGGGAGAATTCTCAGAAATGTGTTAATTCTCTTCTACCTTAGGGACATCCAGCTCTTTTGCTGGTTCTTAGGACTTAATGTTTATCCTGGAGAGAGTGAGACCTTTTTCCCACTCTCTCATGTATTTTCATGTGATTTTAACTCAGTTTCCTTTGGTTTTGGAGTCTGACAAACTCTATATGCATCATCTTTTTACATTGCGACACACAGCACCTTCAGTGCAGTGCAGTGGCACAGGGAAGTCTTTCAGATTTCCCAAAGGTTTAAATACCTTCTTGTATAGCCTACTGTTTCCAAGAGCAGTAAAGTGAAATTGAAACAGCACACACCATCTTACAACAGGGTCCTGGAAGGGTTACTTAGTATCCCCTTTTATCTTCTCATGTAACAGTTTTATGTTAACCTTTCTAAGATTAATGGCTGGTGGCAGCGGTTTACTGTTTTCTACCATTGAGTGTTTCTACCGCGGGCTGCAATTGCAGCTGCAGTAAAGCACCCATGGGTGCCCATTTTTTAAAAATGGCATGGTCTTCTTTTCTCACCATTTCTTGTTGTAAAGGTCCTTCTTGAGATTTACTCTATGCGCCAAACCCAGTTTGGTCCCTTTGATCATTTTGTCTCTGGCTCCAGCGTGTCTGGCAGGGCAAGAAGTGAGGGAGGTTCCCAAAACTCCCTGTGCTTAGTCTCCTTGGTTACAGGAATGCACCCACAGGTGATTGGCAGGACTAAATAAGCCTGAGCCACCTCAACAGAGTGCTGGACCCCAGAAGCAAGGAACGCCCACAAGGTACCTGAGAACTGCAGTGGTGCTATTTGCCAGAAGCTGAAACCGCGAAGTGCAGCGGATCTGAACTTTGCCCATTGCTGCCGCCGACCTTCCAAATCGTAGTGCAGGAGTCCCCAGATGTCCTCCCTCTTGTCCCCACGACTGAGGCCCAGGAACAACAGGATCTGCCATACTACAACAGGCACAGAAGACAGCCGGAACCAATTTCTTCAGACTTAAGGTATTGTAAACTAAGGGGTACTTACCTCTTGCTGTGTAACTTGCTTGCTCTCAGTTGAGACTAGCCATCATTACCTTTTGCAGAGTTGCTTGCAACTTGGCCCATCACAAGCCTCCCAGCTTGAGCCAAACAGGGATTTGTTTTTCAACAAAAACTCTCTATAACATTGTGCAAGACTTTACTTACCTTCAAGAATAACTCCAGTCCCCCTAGACTTTGCTCAATTGACTTGGCTGTCCTGGCTCCCTGAAGACTAACATCTGACTTTCTGTTTTGATCTCTTCTTCCAAAAAGTCACACGTTCTTTACTTGTGTAGCTGAGAAAGGGATAATCTACATGGCATTGGGGCGTTCAAAAGTGCATACCTGTTTGACAAATTTGTTAACCGTTGTTTCCTCCCTTAAATCTTTACTTTCGACTCCACACTCAGTATTGCTCTAAATGTACCAGTGATATATCAATGTCCACAGTATCCTAGTTATTGAAGTCACCTCAGCATGCAGGAAGCGTCTGACATCCCAAATGGGTATCTACTTCTTTATTCAAACTGAGTGTGTATTCCGACGTATATTTTATTGTTACTTATTTGCTCCTTTCTAAAGAAAGCTTATTCAAACTGACTGTTCAATTAATAAATAATTGTTTAATCAAGAAACCTTGAGTGCAAGTGCTATTTGGATACTTGTTCCTGTGAAAGTCTGTGTTACAACCCTACAGCTCACATTGACCCCTCTTGAGATAAGCCTGGCTGCTCAGTCACTCTACCAACTTGTGTAGTGCATGCTTATACCAAAGGTTGGGTTAACTATTGCCAAGAGGACAAGACTGGTGCAGTCTCCCACAGGGTACTGCATACAATCTTGCCTAACACTTTGCATAGACTAGCAAGCAGTACCTGAAGAAGGTGGTGGGTTGTTTGAAGGTACAGTGGCAAAAAGATGCTTTAACACTGCCTGGCCAATCTGCAAATCACCTCTTGAATGTGCATCTAAGTAGTAATGCTGTGTGAAGTTGTGAATTGAAATCCTTTGCAAATAGCATCTAAGGGCAGATATACAATGAGTAGCCCCGGAACCTTGAGTTGAGTGTGCTCTGGCTGTGAATGGTAATGTTCTCTTGGGCATTGAATAACAGATGTGGGCCCATTTGACTTTGAAACAGCTGACTTACAGACACGTGTTAAGATTGTCATAATTATGAGAGGGCGCTAGCGAGCCACACAAGATGGCAGCTCACTAGAGAGCTCCGTGCGGAGCCCCGTGAAGATCCTGCAAATAGAGTGCCAAAATTCGCAATTCCAACTCCAGACAGCGGCAGAGTCACCCTGAAACTCCTGTGAAGCCGATGTGCCGTTTGCTCGGCAGTCAATCCCCCCCAGAGTCCCTGTCAGGGAACCTGAGAGGGCGGCCCGGGCCAGAGAAGAGACCGCGGCCCCGAGCCAGCTCAGAGGTGGGCCTGCCTGCTTTGACCGGCACTGAGCTTTGGGCCCGAAAACAGCGCTGCCACCCTGCCGGTCCACTCCAATAGCGAACAGCAGAAGCGAGAGGACTCTGTTGTGGCCATCCCGAGGCGGACTGGGGGCGGCCTGGGGGTGGACTGGAGGAATTACGGTGCAACAGGGGGGAAGATACGCAGGTGCAGCTCCCGCGACGAGAGGAGCACTAGGGGCGGCGGCAGTTTGGAGCCCGCCGGAGAGCTTGGAGGCGTTTGCAACTCCCTTGATGGGGCACCGTTTCGCAGAGAGCACCGCTTCAACTGTATCCGATGGGGACAGGCTGGCAACACCGTGTCCCGCGCTGTATCAGACACACCTGCCCCCTGGGAGTGGCTGGCTTACGGCAGGAGACAGACTCGCTGCATCAGATCGTGGGGCTGGAGCGGGCCGGACTGCCTGCGCCGTAGGGCCCGCGGACGGCAAACCATCCGGTGGCCCGGACTGCCTGCGCCGTAGGGCCACCGGACGGCGAACCATCCGCCAGGTAGGGGCAAAACCTGCATTTCCTGCCATCTATATCAAGGTGGCAGAGGTATAAGGCAAGAGGAACTGCTCTCTGGGGGCCAGGCCGAGGAGGGGGTCCCCCAGTGACGGACGATCATGCACCCATCCCCCACAGCCTTCTGCAGCAAACTTCATACAAGGCGATGCAAGCCACAGACGGTGCGTCTGCAGTGTAGAGGAGGTTGTCTGTGATTGTGGGCCCCTTGCCACTCCGGAGTCGGGCGGTGCATGACCCTCTACCTGCCGCGGCCCACCTTTATATTGTGGGGGGGGGGGGGCCGCAACAAGCCTCGACAACTGTACTCTCCTGCAATTCAGACAGCAGCATATGCAAAGCGATATTGTACCACCAGTCGGCCCTACAGTGTGCCCGGGACCGAACAATGCACTCTATGCACCCAACGCCTGGCTAAGAGCCTAATTAAACATACTCCGCAACATTTTCTATGAAAGAGACTTTACGGCGTAAGCCCCTCCAGCCATTAGTCAAGTGAGATCCAGGTTCCTGGGGTTTTTGGTGCCTTGGCCCTGTTGGCGGCTCTTACCTAGGGCAAGGGTCTCCCCCCGAACAGTTCCCAATCTACCACCCCACCAGAAAACAAACTTCAGAACTCCCATCGGGGTGCCTTATTACAATGCCCTCCTCGGGCAGTTCCCATACCAACGCAGACTCAAAACCCAGTCCAGAATGGGCAAAAATGACAAATCGCAACGCAGGTTGACCTTTGAGACTGGCACCATAGTAAAAAACCAGAGACAACCATGTCAATCGGCAGCCATGGAGCACGGTGAAGAAGCCCTGGAACCTTCGACATAAGGGAAATTCTACTCTAACTCAAGGCAGGGATAGGTAACCTCGACTCAAAAATGGACGTACTGTCGTCTAATGTGGACCTCCGGCAGCACTGGATGGACAAACACGGCGAACGGCTTGACACGGTAGAGCAGAGGGTCTCTAATCTGGATAACACTACGTCATGCTTGTCCAGGGTAGCGGTACTGGAAAAACAGATGAAGGTGGACAAGAACCGAAGATTTAGAGGGCCGCGCCTGGAGAAGCAATATTCGGCTGGTAGGCTTACGGGAGCAACTGAAACCCCCCTGACCCCCGCAAGATGGAGGAACTCGGAGAAGCTGTGCAAGGATCTCTTTGGAAACTCCGCGAACTCCCAGCTATTCGTAGTTTAATGCGCACACAGGGTCACGTCTAGTCGACCGATCCCAGGAGCACCGCCCCGTCCCATCATTGCGAAGCTCCTTAATTTCAGGGACCGGGACACTCCCCTCAGGCTAGCCAGAGAGAAAGACAAACTGCAATATGATGGTGACAAGATCCAGATATTCCCAGATTTTTCGTCGTGGTGCAGTCTTCGCAGAGAGCCTTTGCTGTAGTGAAGCGCTGACTTCACGACAGCCAAATGCAATACTCCATGCTATTCCCGGCCAAATTACGGATTCTACACGCGGACAAGACTCCGTTATTTACCTCCCCCGAAGAAGCCAACTCCTTTCTAGATAGCATTGGCTGCGGCCCTCTGCGGGCCAGTCCCAGACCACAGAGGAGAGACAGGGGCGGTGGAGACCCACCGTGAAGCTAGAGACGCCGGTTCGGAGTGCTGTCGTGGATGGCTCTTACCGTGCAACGCGGGCACAACGACGATGTATCCTTCCCAGGGGCAGCCGCTCTTGGAGGACACTAGCGTCCCATGCTCTGCATTGTTAAACCTTAATTTGTTTAGTTGGGTGGGTACATTCCCGGGCATGTTGAGGGTTGCTCGAACCGGGAGTAAAAGGGAGAGGGGAAACGAGTTCCAAAGGTTGCATCGGTCCAGGGCCCGCCCACCGTTGTCCATCCCGCCGCAGTCACCCTAAGGACGTCCTGCGATTGCACGCCCCCACACCACTAACTGATCCAAGGATCAACGAACTATCACTAAATATTTCTCCTCGGCCATCCATTCAAGCTGCTTACGTGGAATATTAGAGGAGCCGGCACCCCAGCTAAAGCTAGGAAGATAGCCCTTTATCTAAGAAGGCACAAGGTGGACATCGCTTTTATCCAAGAAACGCACTTAACACGATCCTCAGAGAACTGCAGGGAGGATGTCACTGTTATTACTCATCGTTTTCATCTTACGCGTGAGGAGTCGCAATCCTGATCAGCAGGAGGATTACCTTCAAACTGATCAAAGTCTCTCAGGATACGGAGGGGAGAGCGCTACTAGTGCATGGTATCCTGGCAGGAATCAAAATAACCCTAGTCAACTCATACGGCCCAAATGTGGACAACGACAACTCCTTTGGATGGGTGATGCAAGATCTGGCGGATTCCGGTTTTTCCACGATCATATGGGGCGGAGACCTCAATACAGTACTGGACCCCGTAATGGATAGGTCCAACACCACTACTGGGCACAGGTCCAAAGCAAGCTCCCAAGTCAGGGAAATATGTGATACATACGACCTGGTCGATGTCTGGAGACAACAGCATTGATCTTCTTGCGAATATACATATCACTCCTGGGTCCATGGTACAGGCTCTTGTCTAGATTCCCTGTTGGTATCAAGAGCTGGGTCCCTGCAATGGAGCGAGTGCCAGATTCTGCCAAGGACGATCTCGGACCACTCCCTGGTGGTTATAGAGGCTACACCAGCAGGTCATGTCACTAGGTAACGCTCAGAGATTTAAATCAGGAGCCCTGCAGGGGACAGTGTTCGCCCGAGAGATTAAAGAATAGGTTGAGTCTTCCCTGACCATTAATCAAAAAACAGCACCAACACAAGGCATTCTTTGGGAAACATTAAAATGCTACACAAGAGGTATATGGATTGCCAAGGAACATGCAGTCCTAAAAACAATCAGAAATGACATGCAAAAAATGAAACCTGTCTAAAAGACCTGGAACGCACCTATGACCTCGATGGGGACCAAGTCACCCTGGCTCTCATAACAGAGCTGCAGAAGTTCAGAGACAACGCGGAGCGAGAGAGTCGCTACCTATCCAGAAGCCATCATATACGCCAGTATGGGGAAGGTCAGAAGCCTGGAGCCCTCCTGGCAAGAATGCTTGCAGCGGATAGGAAACCACCGGTGATCGATGGCATCCGCAACCAGCGAGGGGAGTTGGTCCACACAGAAGGAGAGATCATTGAAGCCTTCCGAGAATTTTACCAGGAACTTTACAGTTGCAAATCGACAGAGTCCCCTGAAGCTCTTAGAGAATACCGAAAAGATATTGAGTTGTTCTGGTTATCTGACGAGTTGAGAGAACACCTCAATAAACAGATCACAGTTTAAGAAATTCAAGCAGCGATAAAGGATCTACCCAGTTCAAAAGCACCAGGCCCCGACGGGTTGTCAGGAGAATTTTATAAAGCATTAGGACCCTTACTCGCCCCAATCCTTTTATCTGTCTTTAATGAAGCCACAGAAGTAGGACACCTACCTTCCACACTAAGAGAAGCCAATCTCATCTTACTACATAAACCCGGGAAACCCACAGATGACTGTGCTTCATACAGGCCAATATCATTGATAAATATAGACAACAAAATTCTAGCCAAACCCCTTACCAACAGGCTTCTCCCATTAATGCCTGTACTCGTACTGGCTGACCAAGCGGGCTAAATATGACCTTCAGCATCCGGCATCTCTTTGGTGTAATGGAGGCCTTGGATCCATCAAGTCAAGCCATAGCAGTCCTGCTGGATGCGGAAAAGGCATTTGAGTCTGTTGAGTGGCCCTTCCTCTTTGCTGTTCTTCGTAAGATGGGTCTGGGCTCCTTTTTCCTGAAACTGGTCTCACTGCTGTATCAGAACCCCCAGACGTGTATCAATCTAGGGTCTACCAGATCCAAACCCATCAAATTGAAAAGGGTCACCAGGCAAGGCTGCCCTCCGTCAGCCTTGCTGGTTGCTTTGGCCATGGAGCCCATAGCTGCCAACTTGAGGAGCAAATTCATAGACAAAGGCATCTCCGTCGGGCCGCAAAGATTGATCCTGTCGCTGTATGCAGACGATGTGGTCCTGCTACTGAGTGATCCAAGCACCAATCTGAATCCTGTAATGTGAGAAGTTCTCAGAAACGGCTCCTACTCAGGACTCAGAATTAATAACAATAAGTCAGTGATATTCCCCTTAACATCTGGAACAGAAGAATTTACTGACGATTTCCAGTTCCGCTGGGAAACCTTTAACGTCAGATACCTCGGAATCATGCTATCCAGAAAGCGTGAGGAAGTGTACAGCAACAACTATAGCAGAGTCATAACATCGCTCACAGAGAAAATTGCCCGATGGAGACACCTTCCTTTAACGCTGTGGGGCCGCGTCTCCATAGCCAAAATGGTCATACTCCCGAAGTTTCTATATCTTGTTGTGAACCTACCCCTGCTACTGCCACAACGCTTCTTCAAGCAACTAAAAACGCTCATTTTAGACTTGATTTGGGCAGGCAGACCGGCAAAAGTGGCGCACTGCACCCTAACTCAACCAGTTGAGAAGGGCGGCCTTGCGCTTCCGGACCTGGAAAGGTACTACTACACTGGTACACAACACAATTTGTCCGTCCACATGTCCAAGTGGAAAGGGCTCTCGCCACCCCCCAATCTCCTCAGAGTGGTGATCATGGGAGAGCAGCTGGTTCCTCTACAAACCATGAACGTGGTATTAATCATGTATGAGATCTGGAGGAGAATGGCCTAGAAACTGGACATCACGTGCAGATACTCCCAGAAAAGTTTATTCCAAGGTTGCCAATCATCACCAAAGGTGGCTCTCAACTAGCGATTCAAATTGATTCATGTTAACTTTCTTAATCAGACCTATCTCACTACTAGCAGGCTTTATCTTCAGCACAACTCCAGCGTGCAAAAGGTGCGGCTCCATCTCTGCCGACTCCTTATATATTTGGCATGGGAATGCCCATTCATTATAGGCTTCTGGGACGATGTTCTACCCATTGTGTCAGCGATTGCCGGCGAACAGGTTAGCATGCGCTCAGAGGTGGCTTTACTGGGATTTACTCGTGACCTACAACCGATGGTCAGGAAATTAGTGGGTCTACTGCTGGTGCTGGCAAAGCGCAAAATCGCTATGACATGGGGAGGAGGGCCACCACCAGCCAAAGACCACTGGTTACACGACGTGACATATTGTCACGATGTTGAGACAGACTAAGATACTGCCATTACATGCTCGCCCCCCAGACATATGGGCCACTTGGGTGTATTATTTGCTTAACCAGACTGATTGCTCGCCGCCATGAAAGGCTGAGAGTGATGGCGGGGAGGCCTCTGCACCATGCTGGACATATTTCAACTGCTCTTGGGGTTTAAGCTAAAATAGGACGACGATGATGGGGGTGGGGACTGCATTCTGGAGGGTGGGCAGTGGGGGGAGGGGTCTACGATGCAACCTTCTTATGTTTGGTATTTGTTATGTTCGTTCTTTATGTAAAATACCTAAAATAAAAGGTTTTTTTTTAAAAAAAGATTGCCATAATTATGATAAATCTTACAGACCCATGTCAACCCAAGAACATTTTGCTTGGACTTGGTAACTATTTTACCTTGTCCCTTGGTGAAGGGTAATCTTTTCCCCCATCTCACCTAGTCTTTTACTCTTTTTATGGGTCATCTTTTCATAGCTCTTATAATGTCTGGTTGGAGTTAAAGTTTCCTTTAACTTTTGGGCTTAGGCTGGGTTGCCCCTTTGGGCTACCCTGTTAATTTTTCTTTCCTATACTTGGGTGAACTACTGTAACGAATTAGTAAAGAGGGATTTTCGTCCCCTTTATATTTTGTATAAGCGAGCCATCAGCACACCTAATGTGGCGTGCTGGAGGCATATAAGAACCTGGTAACATTTTACAATTGCGAGTTTACATGAATGGCTGGTGGCAGTGCTTTTATCTTCTTGACTTTTAGTCTTCATTACTCGCAGGATGTTAATTCAGCCTGGGTAATGCACAGAACGGCTGCTATTTTGCTAAAATGGTGGTCTCCTCTTTTTTCACCATTTCTTGTGCGCTTGCTGTTTGAGGACTCCCCCTGCCATTCTAGGTGGGAACTACCTCAGTGGAAGTTTGGTCTTTGTCAGGAATCCTTTGCATTCCCCGCCATGGCTCCAGAGTGTCCGAGAAGGCAGGAAGCGAGGGATGAGTCCAAACCTTTGCAGCACTGTCTTTCACCTTGCCTGAAAGGAACCAATTCCTAGTGGGGGGCTGGCTGTCCTGAATGGACAGCCAGACCACTACTTGCTGTAAAATGCAGGGAGAGAATGCAGAGGTTGTGCTGTAATACCTGGTAAAAACTCAGAACCTGGAAGCTGCTCACAAGTCGACCACTGGAGCTTAAAACGAAGAGGATGAAGAAACAACAGGCTTAGCAATTTCCAGCAACCAGAGAGCCTGCTGTGTAACCAGAGCCTTTCGGTTACCCTTCCTTCCAAGCGACATGGGGACCCCAAAAGGACAACCCAGAGTATGTTGAGACCCACTAGACCTGAGGAGACCTGCATTTTGAGCCATTCCTTTGCGTGCTACATCCTTGCCGGGCTGCAATACCCCAATCCCCTGGGGCCTCGAGCCATTATGCGGTGCACAGTCTTCTGAATTCCGAATCAAGCTGAAACTTTGGTGGCATCTTTCTGGACCTACACAGACTTGATTCGAATCCTTGAAGTCCCTTCACCAGGACCAGATTAGCAATGAGAATCCGACCAGTGATATTCAGTCTTCTTCTGGCTCCTGAAAAGGTGCGCCAAAACCACAGAACCGCATCCATGCGTGAAGAAACCCTTGTCTGGAGTTTTCCCAGTTCATACCGGCGGCAAATTCGCTTCTATTGTCTTTTCTTCAGTCTTCACCACAAGGAATTAATCAACCAATTTTTGGCTGCAGATCCTGCTGCAAACACTTCTCTGTTGAGGTACTGCGTTGGCTGGGTTATTTATCCCAAGCCTTGTGCGATTCCTGTGAAGCTTTGGGCCGATTCATGCGATTACCCTAAGCCATGTGTGACTCCTGTGAAGTTTTGGGGCGATTAATGTGATTGGGAGTCCTCTCATCCAATTCACCCAGGCCCATTGCTGGAATACCTCTAGGGTGTCTTCACTGAAGTCACTGGAACCTTTCTACTTGTTTGAACAGCTTTCCTCAAGAACGCTGACTTTTGCTACATCTGGGCCTATCCCGGCCGGTCTGTTGGCCCTAGAGACTAGTGACACCCTGCTGCTACTGAGAACACTCATGCTCCAGGAATAGGGAAGGCCTTGTAAAGGTTTGGGCCTTTTGCCTAGAAAATGTAACAAGTGTTTCAAAGTTATTTACTTGTAATAGGGCTAGCTTGGTAACCGTCACCCTAAAGTATGAGCACTTACAAGAGTTGTTACTTTCCTTTGAATGTGTCTTAGCCATTCTTAAAAGTATATATAGGGTTACATGTACTTGTCTGTGAATTGGTTGCTCCTCTTCCCAAAAGTAATGCTGTTGGCTTCACTTTACCATTTCTGCTAGGATATAAATGTATAAGTTCACCGACTCTATTTTGCTTCCCCTGAACTGCTTTTAGCCTGTCTAGAATAAGTCTGCTTTGGGTTTTACCTACCTTAACTAGCTGTGTGCCATTCTGATACTGTGAGTTTAGCTGACCTTAGTCTGCCTGGTGCCATCCTAGAATAGTGTAAAGATTTCTGGCTTACCCTAGTCTGTGTTCCACTGATCTGAAAAGAAACTGTAATAGTTTATTACACCATTCGGTCTTACTAACCTAGTATAACCAAATGTTATCCTGAATGTAGTTAGGGTTTCACTAACCTTGGTCTGCCTTGTGCCATCCTAAAATAAGCTTGAGAGTTATTGCTTGCCTCAATCTGTGTTCCACTGATCTGAAAAGCAACTAATAGTGTATTACAACATTAGGCCTAACTCACCTAGTATAACTGAGGGTTATCCTAAATGTAGTTATAGGTTTATACTGTTCCATGAATTTGTGTTTCACTATTCAGAAATGTATCCTGATAAAAGGGTCGGTTTAATATGTGATTTCTTAACCGATTGTCACTGCATAACTGACAGGGTCTACCACCCTTGAATTACTGCAAGTAATCTAAAGGTAACTTGTGGTTGTACTCCCCCTGAAGAGGTGTGTTCAATTCTAAATGTGTACGATTAGGTCTGACTTGCCTAGAAATACGGTTAGTTATTCTGAAAAAGGTCTATGCACCTTATGCATTGTGTTGTGTTTTTATATTGTGCTTATGATTCTATGTCAAAGTACTTACCCACCAAGATTTACTTTGGCCTATTTGTATTTATAATAAACCTTTATGTTTTATAATACTTCTGGGTCTTCTTTTGAACCTTTGTATGCTACAGGTTCTACGTACCTTCCTGCAGCCCTCTCTCCCTCCTAAGATAAGCCTGGCTGCTCTGTCTACACTACCAAATACTCAGGTGGTACAGCATTATACTAAGAGTTGTGTTTTGTACTGTCTCGGTTGTATGGTTTTACAAAGCCCTTAGTTGGACTTCAGAAAAACTGGCCTAACAGGATCTCCTTCTCTTCCCGCACTAAGGGAAACAAAGCATTGATCAGTTTTCCGCAATCAATTGGTTATGTCTAGGTAATACATTACTGCCCGCCTGATGTCCAGTGTATGGATGCTTATTTCTGCTGAATTTTGAAAGTAGGAAGCTCAATGGATTGACATGGAATTTTAAAATAAATTTAGGAGAGAAAAATGGATGTGTACCTAACACAACTTTGTCCTTGTGAATAATAAACTATTTGGGGTTGTTTTACCACGGATGAAATGTTCGAAGAAGAAACGACCGAAGATTATTTGTTCAAAATAATCTTTGGTGGTTTCTCCCCTGAACAGTCCTGATGTGCCCAAACCCCCACCCACTCCCCTACGAATCCCGCCAACACACCCCCGCCACACCCTGACCCCCTACTTACCTTCAATTCCAGGTGGCTGGTCTCTACAACGCCTGTTCCCTTTCACTTCCGTAATCGGGAACCGGCGCAGCAGGGTCCTTTCCTTTCCCCCCCCCTTCGGATCAGCTGCGGGGGTGTCCCCTGCAACTCCCACTCACTATACTGTACAGTTTAGTGAGCAGGGTGTTGCGGGACACCTCTACAGCCTTTTTCTTTTTTTGGTCCGCTCAGCTGCAGGGTTTTTTTTTTTTATTGGGACTGCGAGACAGCTAAGGGGGAAACCCCCGCAACCCTTGCTCAAAGTGTAGTAAGCAGGAGTTGGGGGGGGGGGGGGGGGGGCGGGGGCAACCTCTGCAGCCCTAACCCGAATCCAAGTGACCTATTCAACCAAAAGTCGACCTTTTAGAAGGTCGAGCATTTGTTGGTACCATCTTTCAGACTTTTGGTTGGTTAGGTCATTTGGATTCGGTCATTTTGGCCGAAACCTAATAAACAGATATTGAACTGAGAGATCTTGCAGTTTGCTGATCCTCCTAATTGAAGTGATAGCAACAAGAAAAGAAGTTTTATAAGTGAGATGTTTAAGAATGTCTATGTGTTGGCTCAAAAGGGTATCCCATGAGTTTTCTTAAGGACATTAAGATCCCAACAAGGAGTAGGATTGGAAATTGGAGGCCATTTTCTCTTAACTTCCTTCATAAATGCTTTAACCACTGGAACTTTCTACCATGAGATTTGACTCAGAGATGTGGCATATGCTGAAAGTGCTGATAGATGAACTATTAAAAAACAAAACCTGTATCCAGTAGATAAAGCAGGTAGTGTACTAAATGTGAAGGTGAGCAGTCAATGGGGTTGATGCTGTGTATTCTGCATCAGAAAATAAAGCGTTTCCATTTGTTGAAATAGCAGTGTCTTGTTTTGGGCTTACGTGCCTCCTTTAAGATGTCAAAACATATTTGTGTCAGGTTCAAGTGTCCAAATGATATGGCTTCAGTAGCCAAGCTGTCAAGTTCACTGTTTGTGGACATGGATGCAGTGTTGTCCTCTGATGCTGGGATAACATGTTGTAAGTGCACAGTAGTTTGACTGGTGGGCAAGGAGACATTGTCAATAGGTGTGAGAACAAACAAAGTTTGGACGTGCCTACATTGGTGCTATTAGGATCAAGTTGACATGTTCCTGGTGCATTTTGTGGATTATCTTGTTTAGAAGTGGTGTTGTGTGAAAGCGTATGCAACTATCCCTGACCAATTCATCCACAGCTTGGACCCTGTCTGGGGATATCTGGATGCCTGGTCGTGGCATTGTGTGTTCTCTTATGTTGCAAAGGTATCTGTCTAGATGGCCTCAGTCTTGGAAGACGTCGTAACAAATGTCTGCATGTAAATGCCATAAATACAACTGAAGGAAGTTGTATGTTTCTGCTTAGGACCTCTGCCAGACAATTGTGTTCCCCTAGAGAATGTTACAACAGGAGAAACATTGCGTTTGAGTGCCCAGATGTTCTGGACTAGTTTGTTTATATAGTACATGGCTGTAGTGTTGTGTCAGGACTGTCTTGCGGTCAGCTAGTGTTGAAAAGCTTGTAAAGCTTTGAACAATACTAGTAATTGCAGAAGGTTGATATGCTGGTCTGTTAATGCTGGAGTCCCCACGCTGTGCTCGATGTAATGGAGAAAGTGAACTCCCCACCCTGAAAGTGATGTGTCTGTTAGAGGGGCCTCGAATGCAGGGGGTGGTGAATGATGTGTCTTTCAAAAGGTTTTCTTCTGTTCACCACTGCAGTGTTTCAACAAAGGGATGCAAACCAACCATTAATTTGTCCCACAGGCTGGGTGCCTGTGACTATTGTTTTGCTAGTCACTCTTACATTGGACGCATGTGTAAACGAGCCTGTGGGATAAGGTAAATGCAGGAAAGCATTCCCAGAAAGCGCATTGCCTTTTGCAGTTATCGGACTGGCTACATATTGTGGAACTTGAAAGAGTATGTTTTGGGGGGGCGTGGCTTGGAGCTGCCGTGGGTGGCATGGCTCCTTAATAGCTCCTGGCTGACTCCATGCTTGGAGCGTAATCGCGGCGGCTCCCCTCTCCGGTTTTTGTCACGGTGCACAACATTGAGGCTGGTGAACGAGTCGCTGCAGTAATAGCGCCCGAAATCACTGGGGTGTAGAGCGGCGGCCCTCAAGTTGCGGTCCGGGCCATGAGGTGCCAAAAGCAAATGGCAGCGGCGGTTCCCAGCAGGTCAGAGCACCGTGGGCAGAGGAAAGCCCCCACAGTAAAGTGTCCAGCTGTTCCCAACCTGGCATACTGACGCAGCAGCATAGATGTCCTCTGGAGTCCTTTAGAAGGAAGAAAGCTCCCATCCTGGGATGGTTGGTGTTCTGTTGGCTTGTCTCGTCCAGCATACAGCAGTCCTGATCTGCAACGACTCCTCGGCGGGGTGCCCAGGTCACATTGCCGGCAATCGGGCTGAGCCTCTCTACTTTCAGCGGGTCGAGAACTGAAGTGCCGACCAGTCTTGTGCCCGCCGTCTAGCTCTGGAACGCTTGAGGTCTTCTCTCTATCAATGCTGAAGTCCTGTAGGGGGGTTCCTGGCTGGCGGTGCGCGCCTCCCTTCCCCCGCCTCAAGTGCATCACAGCCCTCTGGGGTCCGTGGCTCCTCATCAACACAGGCGGAGGGTGCCTGGTGGAGGGGCGTGTTGGGTCATCCGGCCTCCCTGGATGCGCTCTCCTCCCCCCCAAGCATCGGAACGGAGCTGGTGGAATCCCTGCCCGGCTGGAGGCATCTCACTTACCGCTTGCGCGGTTCGAGCCAGAGGCAGGGGCTCTTCTTGGATAGGCAGTGTTTTGCTGGTTTGTCTTGACCCTCACTCATCGGTCCTGGCCCGGGGCGCCTCCTGCATGGGGTGCCCCAATCATCTCGCCGATACTTCATGTGGAGCCCCGCCACCTTCAGCGATTTGGGCATTGGAGTGCCGACTAGTCCTGCACCTACCACCTGACTGCAGAGCGCTCGACATTGGCCCTTGATCAACAGTGAAGACCTGGGGGGTGGGGGGGCTTCTACATAACTGTGGGCACCCACCCTCCTTTGACTGCATATCACCACAGCGCTCTGAGTTCCGTGGAGTGGAGGGCGTCTCCTGGGGGGCGCGTTGGGGGCAACCGTCGTCCCTGGCCGCACTCTCCCCCGCCTGTCAACAGAGTGGTGCTGATGGTTTGCCCGCTTGGTGGGAGGCACCATACTTCTCGTCTTTACGGCCTGAGCTTGGGGCAATCTGGACTCAAGGTGATCGGAGTGGGGGTTTCACGTGCCTGACCGGCCTGGGAGGCTCATGTTCCAGACCTCAGTTAGGAAGCGCAGCCTGTCAAAAACACAGGTGGTATAGTGGGGGAGGTCTGCCCTGCTGGATTTGGAGCTCCCGTGGGCCAGAGGTGTCAGCCCCAGGAACCCCCAAGCCGCCGCAGCTCTGGCGGGGTGTAGTGAAGGAGTGGCGTCCCTGATATCCAGTCGTGTTTGTCTTCGAGGAGCCCTCTGTGCAAAATAGGAAGAAGTTTCCTCTGCAGTTAGATCCACCACTAGAGGACCAGGAACAATGGGGAAAAGTGGCATGTCGACCAGGAAAACTGACATTGATGCCATGATGGGACACAGTAATCCGGACAAGTTAAGAAAGGGGGGGGGGGGGGGGTCAACCATTGAGCAAATGAGGGACCAGGCGGCCACCAGGGCGGATCCGAAGGACCACCTCGCCACCCTAACTAAAGAAATCCAAAAGGGCACGGAGGAAGTGACAAAAATAATCGATTCCATTGACAAGAGGGTGGGGGCAGTGTAAAACCGCACAGCAAAGGTTGAAGATGCACTATGCGACCATGCATTTGAACTGGAGAAAGGCCAAGATAGACTAAAAGCGTTGGAAATGCGATGTGAGGCGATCGAATTGAAGTTGGAAGACACAGAAAAATCGGTCCTGACGAAACAATATCCGCATCCGTGGGATCCCATTGTCGGTTCCAGATTTGGAGCTGGAGGCATATGTGGCTGAGTTGTTTAGATTCATCAAAAGCCTCCCTGGGGATTCCCCACTGGAACTGGACCAAGTCCATAGAACGTCCCCACGTCGCACCACAACTATGCCTCCGGACGTTCTGGCCTGGGGTCCACTTTTTCAGACTGAAGGAAAAAATTATGAGAGAAGCCAGATCGATGCAACACATCTCATTCCGGGACTCGAGCATCCTCCTATTCCAAGATCTAGCAACCTCCACCCTCCAAAAGAGGAAATCCCTTAAGCCACTGACGGCCTGGTTGCGCGAAAGGAAAATCCTGTATCATTGGGGCTTTCCTACATCTATCAGATTCCTATGGGAGGGGGTGCAATATCAGTTCCAATCTCTGAAGGAAGTCGAGAAATTAATGGGCATTGAGGCACAAAGCGACAGAGCCGATGCAGAACCAAAACCGGAGATCGCGCCAAGAAACAAGCCGGAAGGTCATGGACAAGGGTGAACAGGCGTCGCAAACCTCGAGCCTCCCGCAGAGGAAGCCCAATCCAGACTGAGCAGTAACATTACACTATGAGCAATCACAACTGGACTGGAGCATATGAGGTTATGATCTGGGGGTGGGGGGCGATTCTAATGCATCCTCCTTTCTCCGGGGTTTGCCGATTCCTGCTTAGATTTTCACGCCGATTACTGACTTTGCTACTATGTCGTGAAGCCCTGTTAGTACGAGGTCTTAATGTCAGGTGGGGCCCGGTTGGCCATTGGGGCTCGTGGTTGAAGCCCATCCAGTTGCCCGTTGGGGTAGGAGTATCTCCTGTCTTTCAGTTTTGGGGGTAAAAAAAAATCAGGGGAGTTAGTTTCAGGGGTAAAAAGGGGCGAATATATACTCTCACATGCGTTGAAATGTTACTGCAATCAGACATCCACATTATCACTGTGTTCAATTTTGGTCAGACCCACAACTTTCAGGAAGCCTGCTCAGGAGCTGCTATTGCCATTACCAAAGCAACATCTATTAGTACATCCTATGGAGCAGGCTGACGAAAGAAAGCTCCGAGTCCTGTCATGGTACGTCCAGGGCCTCAATTTCCCAGGGAACAGTAGATCGGTGGAGCAGTCGCTCAACCAGATAGAGGGCGACAGTCTTCCTACAGGAGATTCACCTGCTTCAGGTTGATGGAAAACGGGTGAGATTTAAAAAGGTTTAAGGAAAATTCTTTGCCACCTGTGGGGGGGAAAGAGGGGTAGCAATCCTGCTAAGCGAAAAAGTCCCCCTGACAAGAAACTCGGTGAAGCGTGACCCAGAGGGCAGGTTCATATTTTTGAAGGGTTGGCTGGTGGAACAACCAATCACCTCAATCACAGTTTACTGCCCAAAAACCGCCCAGGATAAATTTCTAGCGAACCCAACTCCAATGATTCTGGCATTGTCGGAGGGACACCTAAAATCACCTAATCATAGGGGGTGATTTTAATGCTGTCCCGGACCCCATTATAGATCAAACGCTCCCGCCATCCAAGGTAGATCATTCTCTAGCACTGGCCTTGGCTGGATTATTCAGGGATACAGGGACGGTGGACGCATGGATGTTGGCCAATGTGGGGGTCAAGGGTTTCATGCACTATTCCCACGCAAATAAAGGGTTCTCCAGAATTGACCCGTTACTAGTTGCAGCTGTAATTTATCCATGCTTAGATAGGGTAGTGATTCATACAGGGGAAATCTCGGACCATGCGCCCGTATCAGTGGATTTACACATCCGCGGTTCCCCTCCAGCGCCGGTGAGGTTCTGGAAGTTATGCGACTCCCTATTGTTAGACGCAAACGTAAAAAGGGAAATGGAGGAAACACTAAAGAAGTACTTCTCCAAAAATCTGGGGAAGGACACTCCCACTGGGGTAGTCAAGGATGCTATGAAGGCGGTGGTGCGGGGTTCACTCATAAGTGCTCGGGCTGAGCTACGAAGGGTTTCAAAGAACTGAGGGGACAGTCGCCTCACTGGAAAAATACCTACAAGCTCCCTGGTCTAGGAATGGGGAGAGGGCGCTGCGTAAAGCTAGAATAGCGCTGGAGATGCACAGGGCGCATCGATCGGCGAAATCCCTGGCGTACACTAAACAGTTTTACTACAGTAAATCTAACAAGGCTAACCGCATTCTAGCATACAACCTGAAGAGAATCCACATTAGGAATAACAGTCCGCCTTAGGGATGGGAAGGGACAAATACACTATGATGTTCGGGACAAGATGGATGTGCTTGTTGAGTACCATAAAGCGATCATGTCTGGCTCTCCTACAGTCCTTGAGGGGCTGCCGGACTATCTCAGAGCTAGCAAAACCCAGGAATATAGGTCCAGGCTGAGTGCTTTAGAGGGTCCTATCACACTGGAAGAAACGGCTGAGGCCATTAAAACATTGAAAAATTCTACCCCTGGCCCGGACGGGTTATCGGCTAAATTTTATAAATCTTTCTCCCATATCTTAGTCCCGCAGCTAACTGCTCTATGCAACTCATTTCTGGACACAGGGACCATCACCAAGTCAATGGCGGAATCGGTAACGGTTCTCTTGCAGAAGCCGGGAAAGGATGGTGATCACCCAGCGTCATATAGACAAAGTTCTCTACTGAATAATGATAGTAAACTTTTTTCAAAAGTCTTGGCAGCGAGGCTGAACGTGCACCTCCCTCGCATTATAGCTCAAGACCAAACGGGATTTATCCCAGGGAGGGGAACGCACGATCACATTAGGTGCACTATAGACCTCATTGAATGAGGTACTAGAATAGGGGAAGGGATGCTGGTGATATCACTAGATGCTCATAAGGCGTTTGATTTAGTGGACTGGGGCTATATTCGGAACACCCTGCTGCACTGGGGCTTTGGTACAAACTTTATAACTTGGGTAATGGCTGATTTCCAGTTCCCCACCACTCAAATGCGGATGAATGGTACTAGATCGGGAACGATAAACATCTCCAGGGGCAGGAAACAAGGCTGCCCCCCGTCGCCATTGATTTATGCTTTCTCCATGGAGCCGTTTGCGAACAGGGTCCGGAAAAACTTGGGGATTAGGGGGGTTCATGGTCGGAAATCAGGAGTACAAAGTGGCGCTGTACGCGGAAGACGTCCTACGCACGATAACTAACCCTTTCTCCTCTCTGGCCCCACTCTGGGGAGAAATGGAAGAATTTGGCCTGATCTTGGGGTTTAAAGTGAACCTTGATAAATCTGAAGCGATGGTAATCAATCTCACCAAGCAACACAAGGTAGACTTGCGTCATGCCTTGCCAATTCCATGAGCTACTTCCTCCATAGGGTACCTGGGTGTTCAGATCCCCAAAGTTACATCTTTAACATACCAGTGCAACTTCCCGCGACTGTTCGGCGAGTTCAAGCGTGATCTGGAACAATGGCAATGTCCAATGTTGCCACGTAATCCCCTTGCTTCAGAAGGGGAATTATTTCCTGCAGCCTTGTAATCCTGAAATGTTGCGGCTTGACATACGTGTCTGAAGGACACAGGTCTAAGACAAGGCGTATGCTTAAATCCTTTTTGGGGACAAGGAAGTATATTGAATAAATACCTTTGTTTACCTCTAGAAGTGGAACCAGCTCCATCGCTCCCTTGTGTACGTAGTAGTGTTAGTATTTGCTTGTAGAATCAAGTGATGCTCTTGCATCCTTCTGCTTGATCTATGTGCAGGTGGCAGCGTGTTTCCAGGAAATAGATCGAATATCCTTTGGACACTGTTGATAACACCCATTGGTCGGAAGTTATGCCCTCCCATGCGTGGGTGAAATGAGTAATGCAACCCCCTACTGGGGAAGTATGGGAGGGCACTTGTTTTGGTATGTCATTTGCTGGAGGGGGCAGTGGAGCCTCTAGTGGCTGCACTTCTGCTCCGACCTTTGTCTCGCCTAAAACCTCTTTGTTGTGCGGTCTTAAAAAGAGGTGGTTTGGGCATTAGATCAAGCTACAACATACAAGTAAAAAACATGGGGGATCCTCATTCTATCACCTGGCAGCAAAAACTTGGAACACCGTTCCGAAAGAAATACGTAGTACAAAGGATGACCTAAAATTCAGAAAACGACTCAAAACTTGGCTCTTCACCTCAGAACCAGACTGAAACAACTAGAAAAACTATGACGCCAATGGAAATAAAATGCGCCACAAACACGCGCACATGGCGGGAAGTATCTGGGGATGGAGGGAGCCCAGGATTAACCCTCTGCTAAACCAAACCGCTACGCTAGGCAACGCCTTAGGGACAGGCACCCTATCTGCAGATGAGGGAGCATTAACCAATAACTAGCACAAAACAGGACAGTGAGCAACTGGGATTCAGAAGGAGGGGACCCCGCCCTAGGAGCTCAGGGAGGTGATGGCAGGCACACCTCACTGACGATCTAAGGGCAACCCACAACCTTACCAATCTTGACCCACCCACAGATAACTAGACTGTTAGAGACATTCCACCGCCTCGTGCAGAACCCGGCGAGTGACCCACCACAGAACGCTCCAGCAGACAGCATGGTCAGAGACATCCAACACAGATGTCCAAAGCAACAAAGTAACCCCACTAACCCATCCGCTAAAACATCAACTCTCTGCATGCACCTCTCAAACTCAAACAAATTCAACCACTTCCTTGCACAGCAAACCGCATGCACTTCACTACACTGCAACAACAAAACAAACCACAAAGTCTCGCACAACAGCACACAGGAGTCTACCGATCCGTGAACCTCACCCATGCTCAGTGGATGGTGTTAACCGAACTGAAGATTTCAACAGGACATCACAACTCTCATTCTACCTTTGTCCCACTATGCCCTACTAACCCATCCTACCCTCTTACCTTTCAGATCCACCCGAGCGCCAGAGGACAACCCGGTGGTCATTGTGTGCGGTATATGCCCTTTAACGCGGTTGACCCAAGTCCTGACTGCGCGGACCCTGTAAACCCTTGGATTGGAAAGGAATGCCTGGTATTAAACATCCCTTGTTGATAGTCGGGTTTAGTAATCTGACCCAAAGCCTTCAAAGTCTTGTGATCTTTTGTAGCTGTTAATAGCGCATCATTTACCGCTTTGCCAAACAGGACAGCGTCTTCTATAGGCATGTTGATGAGGGTGACCTTTGTCTGAAGCTTGAAACCTGAATTGCGAAGCAAGAAATGGCGTTTCAGCAGAATATATTGTGTTTTTAATAATGTTCTAAGCAACCGGTTTCCCCTCTAACAATATGAAGTCATTGTGACTTCATTGGTTCAGGGATTGAATCTAAATGATTTTGCACTGAGTCCCATTGTGCACTGTTGTAAATGGCGAGCAACAGTCTTCTTTGCTATGAGAGTACATAAATCTGCAAATGTGCCTACTTTCTTTCCACAGGCATAAAGGCTCTTACACTCCTTGTCAGTTGGTGCTTCAATATTGGACAACAGTACACCAGCCCGTTTTCTGGTGGTAGTAACAAGAGAATCTGGTTTGACATTGCCCTTAATATAAAGAGGGTCTGTTGAAAAGGGTTTAAAAAATGTGTTGTACCCTAGGATTAACTGCACGTGTAAGGGACGTTGTAGTTAGTGAATATTTAATTCTCTTTTTAATTAACTGAAGCAATGGTATAGACTGACCGCTTTATTTCTCGTTTAAAATATCGCCCTCAAAGTCTGTGTCCTCAACAGACTATTGGGTTTGTATTTTAAAATGATTAGCTGCTTTTTTAAGCAGATCATTGAATAAAAGTTGGTCAACTGGAGATGCGTATCCCAATTCAGCAGTTATTTCGGGAGACTGTAAAATAGTATCATCTGGGTCATAGATAGGATCACTAGGATCTTCATACCATGCATCCTGGTCAGTTTCAACCTAATCTTTGTCATCATCATCCAGACGATCTTGGAATACATCATGTTGTGACTGAACAGTTGCATCAATGCTGGTATGAGTGGGTGATGCATATAATGTGTGTAACCTAGGAAACTTTCCAGGAGGTTTTCCTTCTGCTAGTTAAGACTTCTGTTTTACATGAGAGCGTTCAATAAAGGAAACAAAGGAGGAAACCTTGCCCATTGTCCGCTTAAAAAAGACCATGAACCTGTTCTGGGAGATTCTGGCAGAAGCAAAATAATAGTCTGTGGATCGATAGTCTGCTTCTTATTCAGTTGAGACTGGGATAAAGGAGAGGAGGCTTTGTGTAGAGGGTGTTATTGAAGCACTTGTAACAGGTATATAAACTAGGGTGTCTCCTGAGTGTTAGGGAGATTTTCATCTGAATGCTTCATCCCCTCTCCTAGTGAGACCCCCCCCCCAAGCACATTTTGCTGGACTTCTGGACCTTTCTCTTTCAATCCTGAATGAGTGGAGTCTTTTTCCACTCATTCATTCTTGTGGGCTCTATCTTTTGGAACTCTATTGTTTGTAATCTACCTGCACTATGGAGTCTGTCTGCTCCATAGCTCTTAAAGGCATCTGTGTTTTACTACTGAGACAGAGGAGACCTGCTGCCCATTTCGAGGGCATTGTCGGGGAAAGGCTGAATACGTCCAAATCTTTGCTGAACCCGTAAGGACACTCCAGAGATCTGATCCAACTCGCCCAGACCCCCCCTCACCAGAATATGGAACTGCAGGAAGCGAAGAAGATCGACAGAGCGATCCGTGTCCTTTCATGGTGCTGCTGAAAAGGCACCAAAACAGCAGAGTGAATCAAGTTGCTGAAAGTCGTGCCACAGTTCCTCCCTCCAGATTGCTGCTGAGAGATACCGTCCATTGTCCTGCCTTTCATCACCAGACCAAGGAATCCAGGGGTCAGGTCCAGAACTGCAACATCACAGAGAAGCCAACACGAAAACGTTCTTCAAAAGGTACTGTGGGGAAAAAGGAATTGCTTATCCAATTCCACGAAGTCGCTCCAGAGCGTTGGAGTGCACGTAGAGTAGTCCAGGGCAACCTCCTCTTACCTCTGACCCAAGCCGCTGCTTGTGTCCCCTTCAAGTCCGTTTTAAGGTCTCTTTTGTTAGTTTATAAATTGCTGCTTCAATAAGTTTAAACACTGGAAGAAATCTGCAGGAACTCTGCATAATTCTCTGTTTGTCCAGACTTCAAGCCCTCTCCAAACTGCCTCCAACTATGGTTGCGTTTTTGGACTTAAGACTTGCCAGGCGAAGAAACCGTCTCTAGAACATTGAACTAAGCTCATGTTGCACTAACCACTTATTTTCCTCCCTATATGTGTTTGCAGGGTAGATGCATTACTGTATAACCCGTTGAAACACAGAGTTGCTCTGTTTTCCTTAGTTTAGTGTTGTTCACATAGCACAAGACCACCCTCCGCACATCAAGTGTATGGGGGCTCCTTACAGTTGAGTTGGATGGATTTTGAAAAAAGGTAGAAGTTCTATGGATTAACATGGAACTTTGATCTGAATTTAGGTGAAAACATAGGGTGTGTTCTGAGGACAACCTTGTGCTTGTGGATTATGAAGAAAGGGTCTTGAAGGACAAAGCCTGCAGCTCACAGGCTCGTCTTATAGAGGTGATAGCTACTAGGAATGCATTTTTATAAGTTAGCTGTTTTAGGCTAGCCTTGTGCATAGGCTCAAAAGGTGGACCCATAAGCTTTGAGAGCACGACATTAAGATCCCAATCCAGGGTTGGAAATTGGGGGTATAGTCTCTATCCCTTCCAGGAACGCTTTAATGACAGGAACTTTCCACCAGGACACATTTTTTTGTTAAGTGGTGTAAGCTGATAGGGCCCGCCAGATGTACTTTAATGGAGTTGAATTGTAGGCCGGAGTCTAGAATGTAAAGCATGTAATGTAGAATGTTAGCTGAGGGACATTGTTAGGTTTAGTGTTTGTCATCTGCATCATATCACAAATCTCTTCCACTTACAGAAATATCAATGTCTGGTGTTGGGTTTTCGTGCCTCCTTTAAGATATCCATACACCTTTGTGAAAGATTAAACTGGCCAAAATCTATGACTTTAGGAGCCAGGCTGCCAAGTTCATACATTGAGGGCGGGGTGGAGGGACGCTCCCTTGTGTTGTGTTAGCGTGTTGTATGGGCGTGGGAGCTTGATTGGGTTGCACATCACCAGTTTGAGCAAATGTGGAAACCAAGGTTGTCTCGCCGACATAGGAGCAACCCAGATTAGAGTTACTTGTTCCTGGTGCACCTTGTGCACTATTTTCCTTAGGAGTGGTTTTCTGAGGAAAAGCTTAAGCAAATTTTCCTGACCAGCTCATCCACAAGGCGTTCCCTTTGGACTCTGTTGGGGAAACCTGGATGTGAAGTCTGGGCATTGAGCGTTTAGGCTTGTGGCTAACAAATCTTAAGGGGGAAAACCCCATTGTGAGAATATTCTGTCTGGGATATCCATGTCGAGTTGCCGCTTGGGTTCTCGTGGTAGAGGGTACCTGCTTAGTGTGTCTGCCAGAGAATTGAGTTCCCCTGGAACATGTTGGGATGTTAAGAACATGTACCACTTCGGTGCCCACTTCCATAATTTTTGTGATCGCTTGCACAGACTGAGAGTGTGCCTCCCTGCTTATTTATGTAGAACATGGCAGTGGTGCTGTCTGTAAGGACTTGCACTGTGACCAGTAAGATGTTGCTGAAAGGCCTGAAGGGCCCCAAGGACTGCTAAAGGAAGTTGATGTGTCTTTGGGCTGTAGCACGTGTCCACAGGCCGTAGCCTGTCTGGTGAAGGAAGTGAACCCCCCATTCAGCGAGTGAGACGTCTGTAGTTAGGATCGCTTGTGCTGGTGAAAGGGTTTTCCACTTAGTAGGTTGTCCCTGGACCACCAGCGAAGAGCCTGTAAAAGGGTTAGCAAAACAACCACTAGATCGTCTCACTGACCGCTTGCCTGAGACTATGGTTTCGCTAACCATTCCTGCATTGGGCATAGGCGTGCATGTGGAACCTAGTGAATGCATGAGGCCATCATCCCGAGCAAGCTCATTGCTTTGTGTACAGTTATCTGGCAACCGGTCTTGTAATGAGGTACTTGTAACAGCATGTTTTGTACCCTCTCATTTGATGGGAAAGCCAGCTCCTCTATTGTCTTTAGAATAGCCCCCAGAAATTGGTTTGTCCAGGCGGGGACTAGACTGGATTTCTTTTCGTTGATGAAGACCAGATTGAAAATAAGGTCTATTGTCTTTTGTATGCAAATTTGAGGAGATTCCCCGTTAATTAGCCAGTCGTCCAGATAAGGGTATACTGGTATTGACGTTCTGCGCAGGTGTGCTGCTACTACTACTGCGAGTACCTTTGTGAATACTCTTGGCGCTAAGGTGAAGCCGAATGCAGATATTTTCTGTGCACAGGGAGTATTGAAATAAAGTATGCATCTTTCATATCCAATGTTGCCATGTATTTCCCCGTTTTAGGAGGCAGATTACTTCTTGTAGCGTGGTCATGCAAAACGTTTGGGGTTTGAGATTTTTTCCCAGGGTGCAGATCTAGTACTGTGTGCTGGTCTTTCTTTGGCACAAGGAAGTACGTTGAATAAAGACCCTTGTTTACCTGATTTTATGGGACGATCTCTATGGCATACTTTTTCAGCAGTGTCTTCACTTTTTCCAACAGTATGCACTCTTCTTCTGGCGTCATCCTCCTCCGTCTAACAGTTCTATACAATACCCGCCTGCCATGGTGGACAGCACCCACTGGTCTGACGTTATCCCCTCCCATGCGTGGGTAAAGTGTGAAATTCGGCCTCCTTCTGCAGTGGCTTGAGAGGGGACCTGCAGCGGTGCATCATTGTTTGGGAGGGGTGGAGTCTCTCCCAGGTGAGGTTCCGTCTCTTCCTCTGGAATTTTATTTCCTCTTTGAAAACCAGAAGAGGAAGTTTGTCCTTGCGATAGGCCCCAAGATGAAGACTGTCCGCTTTGTGTATATTCAGAGAAGCATTGGGAACCCTGACCCTGAAACCTTTTGGAGTTTGGGGAGCCCTGTTGTACGTAGGGCTTGTTTTTCAACTGGCCAAGGGCTTTAAGAGTGTCATACTCCTCCTTTGCACTCTTGAGGGCGTCTTCAACAGCCTTACCGCAAAGTACATTAGGCTCCCCCAGCATGTTAAGGAGGGTGGCCTGTGTCTCTAGCTTAAAACGGGACTGTCTGAGCCAGGCGTATTGCCTGATGAGCATGCCTTCTGCGATGATGCGGCCTACATCGTCTGCTGCATCAAGATTATTTTTAAGGATGCAGTTGGATACCTGCTTGCCCTATGCAATAGTACTTAATTGCGACTTGAGGTGTTCTGGAAATGCTTCAATTTGATGTTCCAGGTCAACCCACTTGTGGTAGCCTTAACTAGCTAGAAGCGTAGTGTTAGCAATTCTGGCTTGATCTGCTAATGAGGAGGCAATCTTTCTACCGAAAGTATAGATTTTCTTGCTTTCCTTGTGTGGCGGGGCTTCAGCTGATGCCAGGGGAGAGCCTGCCCTCTTTCTGGTAGTGGTCACCACTAGAGAATCGGTTTTAGCAGATCCCTAATAAACAGAGGGTCAGTGGGTGCTGGCATGAATAGTCTCTCTATTCTGGGATTAACCGCCCTTGTGAAATTGGCCGCAAGTAGGGAGGGCTGTATACGCCTTTGAACAGACTAACAACGGGACACACTGAGTGGAAGACTGTCTCCCAGAATGTCCTCCTTGTCTACTTGTGCCGCTTGGGTGACAATATTAAAGTGTTGGGCAGCCTTCAGCAGCAGTTCATTATATTGTAGTTTGTTGCCAATGGGAAAATCTGCTACAAGCTGGTCTTGGTGGTCAGGTGACTGAATGACAATATCGTCGTCGTAGTATTCAACCAGACTATAAAGATCAGATTGAGAGCCGGGGTCTTGTGACACAGATCCACATCATACATGTCATGAACGGGGTCTTGGTAGGTCGAGGCTGGGGGGTCTAGCGCAGTAGTGCTAGGCTGTGGCTCAAGACAAGGTTTGTTGGCAGGGGGTTGGTGTGGTGAGGCCTCTGGCTGGGAGGCATCTCTCAGGGACGTTAGTTCTTCTGGATGCCTGTCCATAAAGTCAACAAAGCACGACATCCTTTTTCAGATTTTATGGAATTTTTCAGAAGTATAGTCGCATGAAGGTGGGAAGCCTGACATGGTAGGGGTGGCTTGGGAGGGAGCTTGGTCCTTGTGGTACATAGGCCGAGAGATTTTGTCCACAGGGTGAGAAGAATGTACAGCCTGGGTGCTTTTGGAGGACAACAGTGTTGAGGATTTGGACTTTTCTGGTGATGTAGCTTTTAACAGGGTAGCACCGACGTGTTTAATTCTTGCATTTTTGTTGTTTGTTTGGGGGACGCTGATGCGCCTTTCGTGGCCTGTTCTACGGCGCGCGAAAGGAGAGCCTTTTTCTGCGCAGTGTCCGAATCGACCTTGGGGTCCGGTTTCGGAGGCCTGTTGTGGGGCGAAAGCATATGCGAAGGCCCAGAGGACAGGAAAGGACTTCTTGAGACACTGCATGGACCTCAACACTCGATTTTGTCGAATGTCGGCCGTGGGGTATGTGCTTTGCGTTCTTGAACGTGTGCGCTATGGGTGTCGTCTGTCACAGAGGCGCCGGCCTTCTTATTGGAGCCGGGGGCCCGCACATGAGGTTCCGATGAATGCTGCTTGGTTTCTGCACCACTAAGAGCACCGATACTGCCCTCGCTGGAGTCCTCCAGCACGTCGATGGAGGCCTCTGCCTGTATTGAGTGAGCTGCCCAACGTTTGGTGCATCAACCTTTTTTTAGAGCTTTTGGTCAAAAAACTTTGCAGGACTTGCAAAGCTTTTCGGGGTTAGCCCGAGGAAGACAATTGCCATTTGGAATTTTGTATGGCAGGTAGGGCAAAATTTAAAAGGTGAGTTTTGTCCATTATTATTTAAAAGGGCAGTTTGGTGTGGAAAAAGGAAAAGGGATGATAGAATATGCATTCTCTAAAGAGGTCAGTATGAAGAACCTCCCCCCTCTCTCCCTACTGTAAGGGAGGAAGCCCGAAGAGGTCCATGCAGGCCGCGTCTGGTCGACGTTTCAACCAAGCAGTCGACGATGGAGTTGTCCGTCGAGCAGTCTGTTGGCCATACGCAAAAGCGGACAATAACGAAAGAGAAAAGTCTACAAATAAACTTTCAAATAGTTAAAAGGCATCAGCCTGGCAAAGAACTCTGCAATTTGTGACCGACCACGATGGCGGAAAGAAACATTCTGAGGGACCTCAAAGCATGAAGGACCATGGGTACAGTACACGTCACACCCCCTGTCGACATCCGTTTGAGTTTCGAAAACAAATCTTGTAATACTCTGCGACTACCACTAGATGTCGGACTATGCAGAGCATGTGATCTATCTAACCAGATCCACAAGCTCCAGAAATAAATATATATAGTTATGGTTAAGTTGCTTAACTCATAGGAAGACCACTTTTTCGGCGGCTTATTAACTTCGCTCCCCCTGGAGGAAGCGTCACCAAACTTATGGCCCGGTCTGAATTTTTTTTGCAAAGTTTGGTGAGGTATCGTGCAGGGGGTCACGGGGGATAAAGTTATAGGGGGAGTCCCACATTTGTTTTTTCTTCCATAGACTGAATAGGGGAAAACGTTGCGCACGGCTACAGGCCGAACGGCTGGATGGATTTTCGCCAAATTTGCGAAAGGAGCAGGGGCTAGGGTCAGAAAGAGTGCTTTTGTGTGTTTGGTGGATATCCGACCAGTACTTTAGTTGCAAAGAACTGAACTGCACGTCCCCAAAAAATTCATGATATATGGGTCCGCTCTGCGGACCCATTTCCCTGATCGATCCGCGGACAGAAGTGTTGTTGACACGCGTTATGGCGTGCTGTCAGAGAAGTTTGGACGTGGCTGGAGGGAAGCGTGCTGTGCGTCAACATTTTTGGGGAAAGCCGCCATGGTGTATCGTACGACAGTGCGGCGATAGAAGGGTCTGGAAAATTTACCATACGCAATGTGTTGGCGGCAATAAGGGAGGGAACGGTATGGGGGTGAGAAGTGATTCATGTGACATACGTACATAGGTGGAAGACGACTGAGGAGTGCCTGCAGTATTTGCACGTACTGCACCAATTCTCGGATACCTAGACAGGCGAGTTCTTTGTGTGGTGATTGGAGGCAGATGTCGTAACGGCCCCATAGCTTCTGCCGCAACCTGTTTGCGGCAACCTCTTTTCATGGTGAGTGGTGGCAGGTCAACTGCAGAAGGGGAGTGAATTGCACATGACATAGGTTGGGTGGGAGCGTGGGTGGCTGTGCGCAGTGGATGGAATGCGGTAGTTGGGCACATGGTGCCATGCATGGGCGAATGAAGTTGCGGTGTGTCTGTGGAAGGATTTGACTATTGGGTGCATGGCCGTAGGGCTTCAACATACCCACCGCAGGAATGCATGTTTGACTCTGCATCCAGTAGAGGGTGGTGCTTGCATAGTGTGGTGTGTACAGATGGTTGCAATAGGGCCAGCGTTGCGAACAGAATGTGGGTAGGTTGGCAGTGACAGTACTTTGTGAATGGAAGTAGGTACGCCCATAGTATGTGAATGAAAGTGCACAGGGGTGCAGGAGAGTGTTTTGTTTGTACCTTATGTTAACTGTTGCAATTTGTTGCTGCATATCTCCATGGCGGTGAGCAGGTTGGGTAGGAGACATGTAATGAATGGTTGTGGAGCACATTAGGCCAGAGTTGCAAACAGAATGTGGGTAGGTTGCCAGTGGCACAATACTTTGTGAATGGAAGTGGGAACGCCCATAGTATGTGATTGAAAGTGCACAGGGGTGCAGGAGAGAGCTTTTTGTTTGTACATTATGGTAACTGTTGCAATTTGTTGCTGCATAGCTCCATGGCGGTGCGCTATGGTTGGGGCTGCATTAAAAAGTCACTCAGTGCGGGCACTGGGTGAAGTGTTTGCATACTTGCAGTACGGTAGAGGGTATGGTTGAAGGGCAGCTGATATGAGCTTGGATAGTGTGCTGTGTGCGCAATGCTTGCAGTATGGGCAATGTTGTAAACATTTTGTGGTTACGTTGGCAGTGACAATACTTTCTGAGTGGAAGTGGGTAAGACAATAGTATGTGAATGAAAGGGCATAGTGGTGCCGGAGACAGTGTAATGTTTATAAATTATGATAACTGTTGCATGTAACGCTGTGCATATCCATTGCAGTGTGGAGGTTGCTTAGGAGTGCTGGTGCCAGTGGTGTGTATGTGCATAGTGGTAGTTGGTAATAGGCTGACATGCATGGTTGCATTACGGTGTGGGGAATGTGTGCAAGGAGCACATCCACTGCAGCAATGCAGGTTTGACAGTGCATCAGGGAAAAGGTGGTGATCTTTGGAGAATGGGTGTGGAGCACATGGTCGACATGCTACAGCACCACAAGTGAGTTGCAAAGAGTGTATTGTGCATTCCATGTTTGTGGTGATAGTTGCAACATTCTACAGTATTTGGTGTGCGGCAGGAGATGGTGCAGTGAGAAGTTGTGTAGTGTGGCCACAGGGTGCAGTGTGTACGTAATGTGAGTATGGAAGAGGATATGGTTGAAGTGCAGCTTATATGTGGTTGGTTAGTCTGCTGTGTGCAGATTTATTGAAGTAGGCCCAATGTTGTGAAGCTGTTGTGCATAGGTTGCCAGTAACAATACTTTGTGAATGGCAGTGCGTAGGGGTGGTGCAAGCTGTGGTATGTTTGTGGATTCTGCTAAGTGGGACACGTTTTCGTGAATGGGCATTTTATGGTGTGGGGGAGTTGGGTAGAAGTGCAGCTACGTAGGTTACATTTGTGCATAATGTTAGGTGCCACATGGTCGCTTGCTTGGATGTATAGTGTTATGGTGGGTGTAGAAAGGGCTCCACTGTTGTGTGCCTGGCCAAAGGTGTGCTGGGTGCATCTTGGGATCTTTGTGGATGCTGCAAACGTGCATTCTTTATCAGAAGTTTCTGGTGGAGGGGCTTTGCAATCAAATGGAACGTGTACAGATAGTGTTTAACGGTAAATATGGAGTGGTGCACAGAGACAGTGTGCAATGCAGAGGTTTTGTATGCTGTACGGTGTCCTGGTGGGGAATGATGCAAGACTGAACAAATATGGTCTTTTGCGTTTTGTGGTGTAACCACCCTTTTTTTGCTCTATATTTATGCATTTGGATCAAGGTTCCTCTATATGCTTGACAATCGGAAATACTGTCATTATTGTTATGGGGCAACCTGGGTACTGATCACAATTGTGTGAATGCCATGTTTCACTATGTCTATGTTCCCTTGTCCCCTGCTTTATACTACATGTGTAGTGTCCATCTCCAGAAAGTCGTTACAGGTTAGTAGGGTGTCAATTGACATGTACTTTTTCTATTACATACACTAGCTCCATTTTGTGTTGTGTGTGCCTGAAGTACATATTAACATGATAACTAGAACAGATTACTTTTATTTTATTTGCCTTTAAAGTGACAATTTTTTTTAGCAAACTGGAAATGACAAAATAGCACAAGTAAGAGACAGGAAAGATCAACAACAACATACAGAACAGTCAGATAAAAAACAAATGACTCAAAACAAAGTGTATACTTTGGTATATTTCAGTATACCAGCGTTTGGTTTTCTTTGGTTAAATGTGTGGACTAACTGACTTTACCTACCAGCCCTCCTCCTTTTCTGAAGTTAAGTCTCACTTTTTTGCCTCTTTTGGTTGGATGTGTTGTTCTGTCATTAGCTTGGATGGTTGTACAGCCTTCACCAGAGGGTTGTACAGCCATCTCCCTAAAACGGGACAGTAAGTCCCATTTCAGGCACACCCGGGACTCTGCTCTATATCCGCCTACAATAAATTGCATTAGTACATAAGTATTTTAGAACCGCTTTCAGTACTGGAGCAAAATCAATAGGAATATGGGGAACTTGCAGGACAGATTCATGAAAGGCATTTTTTCCTTCTGCAAGAGAAAATGGGGCCTCCGAGTTTGCCCGTGAGATTGCATGTGAATTTACTAAGAGTGCATGCTCTATGACATCAATATTAAGAGAATAAAAGCATACGTGCTTATGACGCAAAACAATTCTAGTCTTACCCGCAATAAAATGCCATTACAAAAAACAACGTAAGATACTCTGTTTTAGTGGCAAAGAGGAGCCAACATGCAGTCTTTTTTCTCGAAATGCAGGAAGATCTTTGAGCGGATGGTTCCCACTAACAGAAGCAAGGAGTGGGGGGGGGTCAAGGGGCTCATGACCATTTTGCATCATTCTTTCTTTTCTTTACTAGTGGGACAAATAGGTTTTTGGACATAAAATAAGCTGTGATTTCCTGATCTATGCAAGAAGACAACTTCTAGTATGAATATTAAGGGGAAAAAATCTTGAATGCATTAGAAAAAGAAAAGCTCTACATCAGAGTGTAGTATACACTCCCTGATTGCTTCAAACTATTGTGGTTACTTAACATGGCAAAAACTTTGTAAGGCAACCATAAAACAGTATTTGGTACAGGAAGGCCAAAAGCACAGGCTCATTTTGTGGTGAGAGGATGCCTTATTTGTTTATGGAAACTGACTATGGAAACTGACAGTTTACATTCTACTGATAAAACAAGTGGCAACTGGTGGAACTCCTTGCCAATTCATCAGCACCCTAAAAAGCTTTGTTTTTATATACGTTGATGAACCTCACCATATGGATCTTAAACTCCATGCACATTCAGTTAGTAACTCACCTGTGACATAATGTGATTGACGAGTGGCGGCTGCTGGGGAGTGGGCTGGAGTTGATGCTGGCCAGTGCATGGCATGAGGCTTCTTAGCGACTGGGGAGAAGAGGAAACCTGGCTGCAGACATCGGGGGCCACCAATGACAGGCCTATGGATTCAATGGTAAGGATTTAGACTATCTGCATTAATCTTCATAATCAATGGCAACTTTCTCAAATGACAATGGGGCAGAAAGCGAAGACTACTCTGATGTACTTCCATGTGCAAGCCCTGGGCATAGAAAGTGCATTTTCGGAAAGGCTCACATCCTTCCCTGCATCACCATAGTCTTACACATCAGAGTCTCTACAAAGAAACCTCAATCCTTCCATAACAATTATTCAGAGCATGTGTTGACGTTTCTGCCCACAGACTGTCATGAAATTTAGTGCACATATATTGTTATGGCACTTTAACAACCAATTCCACAATGCACCACTTCATTTAGATTTCTTAATTATCAAAGATACTTCGCTGTGGGCTAAACAATTCATATAGATTTTAAAGTAATACCGATATGCACTACACTTAAAAAGACACTTAATAGGAGAGTTTATCTATTCATGGAGGATTTAAAGAGAACACCTAAAAGAAATACACATTAAGCCAACAAAGCAGACATTTCACTTTGCACTTCCTTCATCGTATATACCTCAATGGTGTCTCATCTTTTATGATAAATGATAGCCCAGGCTTGCAGTAGTAGAGACAAGGGGATCGTTTTACACAAACAATAAGAATGTAATATGTACATAGATAATTTTCTCAGATTATCTATCTGAGTTGGGTTCCATGTTAGTGTCTGTAAGAGGTGGAGATCCTGGAACACAACTGGGGACCATAGGAATTGTACTTTTGGTCCACTAAGGCGGAGGTAGTGGCAGGCCTGGCACAGGAGCTGGTGTCAGAGGCAAAACTGGAGTAGGCATTTGGGCCAGCGGAGGCAGAAAGAGGATGCAACTTTAAGTTCTCCTTCTTGAAAACCTACATGAGCGGGCACTTAAAATATGCTTTGAATGTATTTAGTCCGACATCCTTCAATAACTGGTGAGTTAAGCCACATGGAAGTGAAGATAAGCATTACAAATGGTACTTACCTGTTACAAAATTTTTACAGCTTGTCTCTGTTGGGGAGTGTTACCAAGGTACACCTATGGGAGGACTGTAGAAGACTCTTAGTGTACAGGGCTCCAACCTTTAGTATAGGCCTGAACACCCAAAAGGTTTGGTAGCAATGGCTGAGCAACCAGGCTGAAACTAGGAGGCAGAAGGGCTGTATTACAGTACAAAGCCCTTTGAGCGCACAGTCAAGAAGACCCTTCCAGTTCTATAAATATAAGCATTAATTAATCAATCTATACTAGAAACCAGTGGCAATCTGCGAGGATGACTTCTTAACGGGAGTGACAAGTCTAAATTGATACAGCGCACTCATGACTAGAGATCTGCACGATCATTTCAATATTTTGTGTAGCCCGCAGAGATATGATGTAAAATCACAAAACAGGAACCCTCAATCCCCTGCAGAAAGAAAAGAGGTCAGCGATGGTTTAAACAAATGGAAGCAAGGGACCTGCACATCCTGGATGGTTCTACTATGGGCGACATGCCCAGCAACTCGACCTGGCACAGAGGATCGCAGTCGGCGACCAAAGATTATGTTTTTGTCACAGGCAACATGCTGTAGCTGATTCAAAGTTTTTAAGCATTGGAAATGGTAAACAGCGACCACAACCTCTTGAGTACAAAGTGGATGGTATAGCCATATAAAATTGAAACAAACCAGGGAATAAACCGTCTGCGCATGAACCACGCAAAAAGTTAACATCTTATCAGTCAGTATGAAGCCCAGACAACATCACAGGAAGGAGTTACACCCTTGGAAGCACTGGAATACACACCCATTCTACAGAGATTTGCTGAAACGAAAAGGGCAGGGGGGAAAAAAGGACCTGCTAACATCATCACCTATATGATCCAGCGATTATCGTTTCAACGGAAACTACTTGGACATAAATGGCAAAAACCTCAACCTCCTGGGAAATCATAAGGGCTATTTAAACTGAGGAAACAGTATAAAAACTGGCTCTTGTGCCACAAAGCAACCATGTTGCAACAAGATCCAGAATCCATGTTAAAATTGGTGTGTAAAATACGAACAAGAGATTTGGTGGCTAATTAACAGTGCGGGAGTATCGCAAGCAGCTGTTATATCTGCGGTGGTGGAAAACGTTATGGATCAAGCATTTTTCGCCCCTTTTCTCGGTCGAGGATGACACTGTAGAAACTAAATATGGTTAACCATTTGACATCTCATGGAGCATACCAATTGATAAAGAGGATAAACTAGCCTAAATTAGAAGGGTGAGTAGCTCAAGAACACTGAAAAAAGAACCCGCAGATGTGGAATGACTGTTTTTGCTGTTCACACAGGTGCTAAAGACAAGGATGGTCCCACCATCCTGAAGACTTTCGATCATGATTCCGATATTCAAGAAGGGCAACAGGGATGACCCAAAGAATTATCAACCTATTGCCCTTGTTGATGTGATCAGAAATATGTTTGCCTCTATGATTCCCCAAGGTTTAAATGAATGGTCAAGTAACAGGGAGAGATGACATGTTTTAGTCGGTATTAACAAGGGAATAGGGACAAATGCTATTATCTTTCTCAACATTATCAAGGGAAGGATCATTTTGAGAAAAACAAAAATATACTTGTGCTTTGTAGACCTGGCCCAGGCTTTTGACAGTATCAATCGCACCCTCATGGTTCAAATTGGTGAGCTGGGGTTGCCCCAATGACATCTTGGAGGCCACAAAAGCCTCAGATTTAGATTGAACATTGTAGGACTCCTCTCAGAGGAAATGCTCACTTCCAAGGGCCTAAAACAGGGGTGCCCATTGGCTCCTACTTCTTTAACCTATATCGGATCTAGGGGACAATTTAGCAAAGGCTGGATGCAGATGATGTGGTCCTTTTGGACCAGACGCCAATTTGCTGCAAAAGGCAATTAAGTAAATTAGTGATAAACGTCCCAAAATCAAAAGTACAGATATTGGGAGTATGCACAGGGGAGGAGAGGCAAGATCTGTGCATGGTATTTGGAGGATGAACCTTTGGAACAAGTGGAGGTGTTCAGATACCTAGGTGTATGTGTCAACCCTAGCTGGAGGAACGCCCCAACAGAAAACAATGGCGAAAATAAAAGATAAAACACCTTGCATCTCAAGGAAAAGCATTACATGAAAAATGTGGCCGTTTTTCATTAGTACCAGTTATCCAGTTTCACAAATTGGAGATGATGGCAGGGCTGATGTACGGGTCAGCGGCGGCCTTGTTTTTGCCTACCGTGTTCAGGCCAATATTAGAGGGTTTGTTCTGGAAATAATTCCTGGGGCTACCAAAATCAATCCCAATACAAGTGGTCCAACATGAATTAGGCTAAGTGTCCCTCTACAGTATGGTGGAAAAGCTTATCCCTCTATCGCAAGTGCATCGAAGAAAATTAAGGACCATTACTCCACATTTAAAAAAAGGCCTTGATCTCTGGGAGGGATCAGTTAAATGAAACTGCAGATGCCCTTGTGAGCAACACAGACACAGTGAAGGTTGAAGCCTGGAGATCAGACTGGTTGCTTACACAGAATGAAGGGAAGAAATTCAAATTGTTCCATCATTGCGCACATGAAATGAGAGCATATGAAACAGTGCCAATGTACTTGTTAAAATTCCCCAACAGTTGCTTTAGGATTCAATTCCTTTGGTTAAGAATGAACTAATACTTGACAAGGTAGGTACTTACATCTCGCTCAGGATTAAGTGAATTGGCTCCTCAGTGTCAATATTGTAAAAGAGAGAAGGCACGAGAAACATTAAAACACCTCCTGTTGTCTTGTACGTGTTACCCATTAGAGAACTGTTTATATGGGGACTTTTTCATGTGCAATAGAACACGATCAATTGAAGAATGTTGGGCGGTTTTAATAAGTGATTAAAATGTACATCTGGTCTTAGCTGCAATATATTTTTTTAATACAATATTTTAGGAGGAATCAATGATGTATACTGTTTTTAGAGGAAGTAATTGTGTTGATGAATTCTAAGTCTGGTTCTGATTTTGACAGATCAGAAACTGATTTTAAACTGGTGTTTTATGTATCGAATTAGCTAAAGGGTTTATGATAAACCAATGCTTTTAAATATAAATAAATAATAAAAAAGTAGTATTTATTATACAAACTTGACAATGCTAGGTTCACTAGTCAATTCAGTTAAGTAAGAGATATATGGGATACAGTACTCACCCGTAATCGTATTTCTGATGCTTGTATTTGCTTAGATTCACATGTTGTGCATAGGCCGACATTTAGTGGAAGCTGCAGAATATTACAGTTTTTTTCGAAACTCGAAAAGGGACGTCGATAGGGCGTGCCAGTAATACTATCCCTAGTGCGACGTCCACTGTACCCATGATCCCTTACATGTCTAGGTCCCTCAGATTGTTATTTTTCTGACATGAGGTAGCATTCAGTGTATTGTAAGTACAGGTGTATCCAAGCAGATATGTATCAGACAAGCTCATAAGCATCCAGGTGCCTTCTCTCCGAATGGAGGAAGGGTGGGCGCACGTGAACGTAAGCAGATACAAGCATCAGAAATACGATTACGGTGAGTAATGTATCCCGTTTGAGGCATGTGGAATCGGCTTAGATCACATGCTGTGCATAGATTAGCGAGCAGTGTTAGAAGAAGGTGGTGGGATGTGAGAAGGTTCATGGGTGAACAGATGTCTTAGAACCGCTTGCCCCACCTGTGTCTCGGTCTTGGAATGAGTGTCAATACAGTAATGCTGAGTGAAAGTGTGTATTGAGCTCCATGTAGCTGCTTTCCAAATGCTGTCTAGACAGACATTTGCAATGAAAGCCTGAATGGCTCCTATGCTTCTTGTGGAGTGAGCTCTGGGTATAAAAGGCAGTGTCTAGTTTGATAGGGAATAGCACAATTGTATAAATCTAACTATCCACCTAGAGATGGCATTCTTAGAGATGCAGTCACCTGGTCTGCCTGGCGCTATGGAGACAAACAGTTGATCTGTCTTTGTTAGCGGTCTGGTCTTGTCTACGTAGTAGAGGACCGCTCTCCTCACATCTAGTGTGTACAGTTTTACCTCAGCAGAGCTTTTGGGCTCCTGGAAGAAAGCTGGTAACTCAATAGACTGGTTTACATTAAATTTGGAGATGAATTTAGGTGAGAACCTAGGGTGAGTTTGTAAAACCAGCTAGTCCTTATGTATAGTAAAGAAAGGATCCTGCACCGACAATGCTTGGATTCCACTAACCCTTCTTATGGAAGTGATAGCTATTAAGAAGTCATGTGTTTGAGACTAGA
Organism: Ambystoma mexicanum; assembly: GCF_040938575.1. Lineage (NCBI taxonomy): Eukaryota > Metazoa > Chordata > Amphibia > Caudata > Ambystomatidae > Ambystoma > Ambystoma mexicanum. The sequence goes on from NC_090926.1 coordinate 214,040,806, forward strand.
CTTGTGCATAGGGTCGAATGGGGGTTCCATGAGCTTAGCAAGTACCACATTGAGGTCCCAACCTGGTGGTGGGTTAGAAATTGGAGGGTGGAGTCTCTTTACTCCTTCCATAAATGCTTTGATGAGTGGTACTTTCCACCATGAGACCTTATTATGGGAATTGGTGTAGGCTGACAAGGCCGCCTGGTGGACTTTTAGGGAGTTGAACACTAACCCTGTATCTAGCAAGTGGAGCATGTAGGTTAGAATGTTAGATGGAGTACAATCTATGGGGTTGATCTGCTTAGTCTGGCACCAAATTACAAATCTCCTCCGCTTGTCAAAATAACAGTGCCTAGTGTTGGGATTTCTTGATTCTTTCAAGATATCCATAGATCTCTGTGGCAGAATAAGATGTCCAAACCCTATAACTTCAGGAGCCATGCAGCCAAGTTCATTGAGTGAGGTTGAGGATGCACTGTTAGCCCCCTGTGCCAAGTGAGCAGATTGTACGGACACGGGAGCTTGATGGGATCGCACATCGCCAGTTTGCGCAGATGTGGATACCAGGGTTGTCTTGCCCACATAGGAGCAACTAGGATGAGCATCACCTGTTCCTTATGGATCTTGTTCACCACCTTCCTCATTAGAGGCGTTGGGGGGAAAAGCGTAAGCAAATTTCCCTAACCAGTTCATACATATGACGTTCCCCGTGGAGCCTGGCTGGGGGAATCTGGACGCGAAGTCTGGGCATTGCCTGTTTTCGCTTGCAGCGAACAAGTCTATTGTGGGGAAACCCCATTGAGAGAAGGTGTTCTACGACCCCTGCATGTAGTTGCCACTCGTGTTCTGGTAGGGGATCTCTGCTCAATGAGTCTCCCAGAGGGTTGAGTTCCCCTGGAACGTGCTGCGACGATAGGAACATTTTCTGTTTGAGTGCCCTTTCCCAAATGTGTTGTGCAAGCCTGGACAGATTTGGAGAACATGTGCCCCCATGTTTGTTGATGTAAAACATTGCTGTAGTGCTGTCTGTCAGGATTTGCACAGATTGGTTCGCTAAGTGAGACTCGAACGATTGTCGGGCTTTGAATACTGCCAGTAATTCTAGCAGATTGATATGGTTCTGTGTTGCCGCATGAGACCACAGACCCCGAGCTGTGTGGTGAAGGTAATGAGCTCCCCACGCAGTGAGTGAGGCGTCTGTTGTGACAATCGCTTGTACTTCCAGATCATAGAAGGGTTTCCCCTTCAACAGATTTTTTTCTTGTCCACCAGCAAAGATTTTGTACTCGTGTTGGCAAAACAACCACTAGATCGTCCCACTGACCACTCGCCTGAGACCACTGTTTCGCCACCCACTCCTGCATAGGTCGCAGGCGTGTGTGAGGTAACGGGTAAATACAAGATGCCATCATGCCTAGCAAACCCATTGCTTTGCGCAGCCTTATCTGGCGGCCGGCCTGATAATGTGGTATTTGCAGTAACATGTTTTGGACGCTTTCCTATGATCGAAATACCAAGCCCTCGTGTGAGTTTAGGACAGCTCCTGGGAATTGCTTGGTTGTGCTTGGCACTAGGCTTGATTTTTTCGCATTGATGGAAAAGCCCAATTGGAAGAGTAGGTTGAAAGTTCTCAGAATGTTTTGCCTGCAAATTAGGGGAGACTCCCCTGTAATCAGCCAGTCGTCCAGGCAAGGGTACAACTGGGATTGCCTCCCTGCGCAGGTGTGCTGCCACCACCGCCAGTACCTCCATGAATACCCTTGGAGCAGATGCTATTCCGAGAATAGTACTTTGAATTGGTAGTGCTGGTTCGCTATCTTGAAACGCAAGAATCTTCTGTGCGCTGGGAACATGAAATATGAAAATAGTCATCTTTCATATCCAGTGTTGCCATGTAAACCCCCCTTTTTTAGTAGAGGGATTAACTCTTGTAGCGTAGTCATGCAGAACTTTTGTGGCTTGACATATTTGTTTGCAGGGCGCAAATCTAATAATGGGCGCATTGTTAAATCTTTCTTTGGTACAAGGAAGTTGAATAAATACCCTTGTTTACCTGGTTGGGCAGGACGACTTTGATGGCGTCCTTTAATAAAAGCGTGGCGATTTCCTCGAGGAGGATGCACTGGTGTTCCTTGGAATGGGACTTTTGTTGTGGGGGTTGGTCGAGGAGCCCTATACAAAACCGCCTGTTACGGTGGACAGCACCCATCTGTCTGTGGTGATTTCCTCTGATATGTGGGTGAAGCTGGATATGCGCCCTTCAACTGGAGAGGCATGGGAGGGCGCCTGGAGCGGACAGTCACTGCTTTTGAGGTGGGGTACCACCTCGGGAGGAGTTGCCCCTACCGCGACTGCGGGATCTGCGCGCTCCACAAGGGTAATTCTGGGAGGACTGACCCTGATTGTTTCCCCAGGCAGTACCTTGGCTCTGGTTATAGGTGGAACCCCTCTGTGAATTTTGGCCGCGTGAGGGATGAAAATTCCTGTTTCCCCTCTGGCCAGTAGGTTTATTGGTCAGTTGGCCCAATGACTTCAGAGTATCGTATTCTTCTTTGGCTGTCTTTAAGGAGTCTGACAGCGTTGACAAAGAGCACATTGGGCTCAAAGGGCATGTTAATAAGGGTGGCTTGAGTCTCTCGTTTAAAACCCGATTGGCGCAACCAAGCGTGGCGCTTGATAATTGTCCCTTCTGCTGTTATCCTGTATGCGTTGTCCGCAGCGTCAAGATTGGTTTTTAATAAGCAGCTTGAGACTGCCCTGCCTTCTGCGGCCACCTGGGCAAGCTTAGACTTAAGTGGTTCCGGGGCCGAAGATAGTAAGGCTGAGACCTCATCCCATTTGTGGCAGTTGTAGCTGGCCAACAGGGTACAATTGTCAGCAATCCTGGTTTGAAATGCCGCGGAGGAGGCCACCTTTCTGCCCATTGTGTAAAATCTCTTGCTTTCTTCGTCAGGCGGGGCCTCAGAGGAAGCTACGGGAGATCCAGCCTTCTTCCTTGTAGTAACATGTAATGAATCAGGCTCTAGTTGCCCTCTGATATACAGCGCGTCAGAATGGGAAGGTCTAAACAGTTTCTCTATGCAGGGGTTCACTGCCCGTGTAAGATTAGGGGTCTCCAGCGATTGCTGTATTTTTCGCTGAATGGACGAGCAGAGAGATATACTGAGTAACAGCCTTCTTATCTCCTAAGATTTCGTCTATGAAATCTTTATCTTGTTGTTCTTCCTGAGTAGCTATCTGAGAATGCTCTGCCACCTTGACAAGCACTTCATTTAGCAGGGGTTGATCGTCAATGGGCGAGTCCATGACCGGGGGTCCTGATCAACAGGAGAGTCCATGACCTACATATTGTCTCTGGGTCAACCTCACGGTCCTCATCATCCCCGTAATAAGGGTCTACTGCCTCTTGAATAGAGAGATCCTCATGATCGGAGTCTGGGTCATAGAGGTCAATGACTGCTTTGCACTGGATTCTCGGGGTGAGACCTTTTAGCAGGGGGTTGAGCATGGATCTGCGACCCAGATGGTGCTGTAGTGAGGGTCGGGGGAGCGAGGGTGTAGCAGAAATAGTCAGGGTCCTTTTCATAGAAGTTGGCCCTACAGGACATCCTCCTCATGACCCTGTCAATATCCTCAGCCGACCATTGGGCAGAACTAGGGAGGACCAATGGTTGAGAAAGGTGCCCTAAATCTTCATTTGAGGGAGGAAGTAAGGTAGAAGGAGGAACCTTCTTTTTCAGGGTGGAAGACAGAATAATGAGATACAGGTTCTTTACTCTTCTGAGTGGGCCTAACCTCCTGAGATTTTTCCCTATTAGGGATCTTTGAGGACTTTTTCTTGGACTCGCTTTCTTGACCCTGGCCCTCTGAAGCGTGATTCTTGCCTAAGTGGGTGAAACCCGACTGTATAGGGCCTTGTACCTGAATCGACGCAGAACGTCGAATTTTGGGTGTGGGCTGAACCGGAGCCTCGTCTGCGGACTATCTGCCTCCGGTGGGAGTTTTTCGTGCAACGTCTGTACCGTCATTCAACGGCTGGGACCTGTCATGTGGCGATCTCGATCGAGAGTGCCCAGAGGACAGAGATTCATCGGACCTCTCCCTAGACGTTGTGTGCTGCCGTCTGCTCGACACGTGTATCGAGTCTTGGTTGTGTGTTAGTGGAGGATGAAGTGATAGCGTTTCCACCGCCGGGTGTCGTCCCCATATCAAGTCCGCCGGCCTGTCTTCCGGTGTCGGGGGCCTGCACTTGGGTAACCGGAGTAACGCCATCGCCTTTGAATAATGTAGCCCTGCTGCCGTCGCCAAAGGCACCCTCTACTTTCATGGCCTCAAGCTGCATGGCGTAGTGGGTCCAGCGTTTAGTAGATCGGTCCTTCAAAGTCTTGGGCTTGAAGAGCCTGCACGCTCAACAAGAACCCTCGATGTGGTCTTGTGGGAGACACAAGTTACACATAAGTTGTTTATCGACCCACAGAAATTTCCTATTGCACTTGGGGAAAAATTTAAAGGGGAGGTCTTGTCCATAACAGAATGACACAGCAGCTAGGCGAATGTAGTGTAAGAAAAGGGGCATATACATTCTAAAATGACCTGCCCCCTCTCTCCCTACTGTGTGGGCCAAAGCATGTAGCGGCCTTCATAGGCCGAAAAGGATCCGTTGCGGGAGTCTTTCGCCGGTTGTTTTTCTTGTTCTTCACCTGCATCTGGTGTTTCGATAGTTTTTTCTTACCATCCATCCTTTATATCATCGACTATCAGTAATTTGATAATAGTAAATGGATATAAGCCAAAAGAGGAACTTCGCTATAAGCGTCTGTCTAGAATGGCAGAAAGAAACAATCTAAGGGAACTTGACTCCTGAAGGATCATGTGTACAGTGGACGTCACACTGGGGGTAGTATTACCGGCACGCCCTGTCGACATCCCTTTTCGAGTTTTGAAAACAACAACTGTAATACTCTGCAACTTCCACTAGATGTCAGTAAGCAGGTTCCAGAAGCCTCAGAAATATAGGGGATACATTACTCACCGTAATCGTATTTTTGATGCTTGTATCTGCTTAGATTCACATGTTGTGCATAGGGCGACATCTCTTGGAAGCTGCGGAGTATTACAGTTTGATTTTCAAAACTCGAAAAGGGGCATCGAACTAGGGCGTGCCAGTAATACTATCCCTAGTGTGACGTCCACTGTACCCATGATCCCTCACGCGTGTAGGACACTCAGATTGTATTTTTTCTGACATGAGGTAGCATGAGGAGTAGCGCGAGTACAGATTATCCAAGCAGATAAGATAGATAAGACTACAAGCATCCATGCGCCTTCTCTCAAGAGGGGAGGAAGGGCTTTCGCATGTGAATCTAAGCAGATACAAGCATCAGAAATACTATTACAGTCAGTAATGTATCCCTTCTGAAGCAAGTGGAATCTGCTTAGATCATATGCTGTGCATAGATTAGCGAGCAGTGTTAGAAGAAGGAGGTGGTATGTGAGCTGGGTCATGAGCGAACAAATGTCTTACAACTGCTTGTTCCACTTGAGTATCTGTCTTGGAATGAGTGTCAATGCATTAGTGCTGAGTAAAGGTGTGAATAGAGCTCTATGTAGCTGCTTTGAAAATGGTGCCAAGGGGTACATTTGCAATGAAAGCCAGAGTGGCTCCAGTATCTCTTGTAGAGTGGGCCCTAGGCAGTGTTTTATATGAAAGGGAATATCACAATTGGATACATCCGACTATCCACCTAGAGATGGCATTCTTAGAGACGCAATCTCCCTCTCTGTCTGTAGCTATGGAGACGAACAGTGGATCTGTCTTCTTAGCGGCCTGGTCTTGTCTACATTGTAGAGGACTGCCCTCCTCACATCTAGTGTGTGGAGTTTCACCTCAGCAGAGCTTTTGGGTTCCTGGAAGAAGGCCTGTAGCTCAATAGACTGGTTAACATGGAATTTGGAAATGAACTTAGGTGAGAACCTAGGGTAAGTGCGTAAAACCAGTTTATCCTTATGAAAAGTAAAGAAAGGATCCTGCACTGAGAGCTTGAATTTCACTGACCCTTCTTAGGGATGTGATGGATATTAAGAAGGCAGTTTTATAAGTCAAGTGTTTGAGACTAGATTTGTGCATGGGCTCAAAGGGGGGGCCCCATGAGATTAGCAATACCACATTAAGGCCTCAACCTGGTGGTGGGTTAGAAATTGGAGGGTGGAGTCTCTTTACCCCTTCCATAAATGCTTTGACAAATGGCACTTTCCACCATGTTACCTTGTTATAGGAAGTGGTGTAGGCTGATAAAGATTCCAGGTGCACTTTAAGGGAGTTAAACACTAGCCCTGCATCCAATTGGTGGAGCATATAGGTGACGACATTAGAGGGTGTACAATCAACTGGGTTGATTTGCTTATTCTGGCACCAAATAATGAATTGTTTCCATTTGTCATAGTAACAGTGCCTTGTGTTAGGTTTTCTTGACTCTTTCAAGATATCCATACATCTCTGGGGTAAATTGAGAGGTCCGAACTCTATGACTTCAGGAGCCAAGTTCATTGAGTTGGGCTGAGGATGCACTATTAGGCCCTCATGTTGGGAGATAGGTTGTACCGGCATGGGATTTTGATGGGGTCGCACACCACCAATTAGCGTAGGTGTGGGTACCACGATTGTCTCGCCCACATAGGAGCAACTAGGATGAGCGTCATCGATCCACTGTGGATCTTGTTGACCACTTTCCATAGGGTGTTCCCCTTGAAGCCTGGCTGGAGGAACCTGGATGCGAAGTCTGCTCATTGCCCGTTTTCGCTTGTGGCAAATAGGTCTATGGTGGGGAAACCCCACTGAGAGAAGAGGTCTCCTACGACTTCTTCGTGCAGTGTCCACTTGTGATCTTCTGGAAGGGGATCCCTGCTCAGAGCATCTGCTAGCGATTTGAGATCCCATGGAACATGTTGGGATGACAGGTAAATGTTCCGTCTGAGTGCCCATCTCCAAATTTTCTGGGCAAGCTTGGACAGATTTGGGAACGAGTGCCCCCTTGTTTGTTTAAGTAAAACATTGCCGCTGTGCTGTCTGTTAGGATCTGCACTGACAGGTTGGATAGGAGGGGTTTGAATGCCCGAAGCACTCTGAAGACTGCCAGAAGTTCTAGCAGATTGATGTGATTCTGAGCCACTGTGTGAGACCAGAGACTCTGAGCTGTGTGGTGAATGTAGTGAGCCCTCCACCTTGCCAGGGAGGCGTCTGTTGTGACGACAGCCTGTATCTCTGGATCGTAGAAGGGGTTCCCTTCATAAGATTCTCTCTCGTACACCAGCGAAGACTCTGTCCTAGTGTTGGCAAAATGACCACTAGATCGTCCCACTGACCACTTGCTTAAAACCACTGTTTCGCCAACCATTCCTACATGGGTCGCAAGCACAGGCGAGCGTGGGGAACCAGGTAAATGCAAGATGTCATCATGCCTAGCAAACGCATCGCTTTGCGCACCCTTATTTGGCGACCAGCCTGATATTGTGGAATCTGCAGCAACAGATTCCGAAGTCTTTCCTCTAATGGAAAGGCCAACCCCTCTTGGATGTTTAGGACAGCGCCTACGAACTGTTTTGAGGTCCTTGGCACCAGGCTTGATTTTTTTCTCGTTGATTGAGAAGCCCAATTGCAAGATTGAGGTTGATTGTTCTTTGAATGTTTAGTCTGCAAATTACGGGGGTTTCCCCTGTGATGAGCCAGTTGTCCAGGTAAGGGTACACTGGGATTACCTCCCTGTGTAGGTCCGCCGCCACCACCGCCAATACCTTGGTGAATACCCTTGGAGTCGAGGCTATACCGAAGGGCAGCACCTTGAACTGGTAGCTCTGGTTGTCTATTTTGAAATGCAAGAATCTTCTGTGCGCTGGGAACATTGAAATATGAAAATAGGCAGCTTTCATATCCAATGTTGCCATGTAATCCCCCTTGTTTAGTAGGCGGATTACCTCTTGGAGTGTAGTCATGCAGAATTTTTGTGGTTTGACATACTTGTCTGTGCTGCCTCTACCCCTAGTGCGGCCTCTGCACTGCCCTCTGGGGAAGGCTTGTGGTGCTTGGAACTGATTGTTGCCCCATGCGGTTCCTTGATTTTGATAGTAACTGGAACCCCACTGGGAGCTTTGACCCTGAAAGCGACGAAAATTAGAGTTTCCCCTCTGTCCTGAGAGTTTATTTGTAAATTGTCAGATTTTAGTGTCTCATACTCGTCCTTAGCTGTCTTTAAGTCTTCCTCCACTGCCTTGCCGAATAGTACATCCGCCTCTACCAGCATGTCTATAAGAGTGGCTTGGGTCTCGGGTTTGAACCCTGACTGTCTTAATCATGCGTGACGTTTTATCACAGTGCCTTCTGTGATTATTCTTCCAGCATTATCTGCTGCATCAAAGTTCGTTTTCAGAATGCATCCTGATACCGACCTTCCATCTGCTGCTAGCTGGGCCAACTGGCTCTTCAGTGGTTCAGGTGCAGAGGATACCAAAGCAGCTACTTCTTCCCACTGGTGGCAATTATAGCTTGCCAACAGAGTTGTGCTGTTTGCAATTCATGCCTGATAGGCGGAAGTGGTGGCAACTTTCCTGCCGAGAGTATATAGTCTCTTGCTCTCTTTATCGGGAGGTGCTTCCGAAGAAGCGAGTGGTGTATCTGCCCTTTTTCTGGTGGTTACTACCAGGGAGTCTGGTTTTAATTGGCCTCTAATGTTTAGGGGGTCAGAAGGTTTGTCACGGAATAATTTTTCAACTTGTGGATTAACCACACGAGTAAGATTGAGTTATCAGAGAGGGGTCAATTCTATGCTGGACAGACTTCAATCTAGGGATAGCCTGAGCACTGGTTTTTTGTCACCCAGGATCTCTTTCGCAAAATCCCTGGCCTCTTGGACACCTTGTGTGTCAATTTGAAAATGGGCTGCTGCCTTGGCCAGTACCTTGTTGAGGAGAGGTTGATTATCTACCGGTGAGTTATGCACCAGGGGTTCTTTAGGAATTGGGGAGTCAAGACTGTATGCTTCAGCCTCATCCTACTCCTCCTGATCCTCATCATCTCCATAATAAGAAACCCCTACCTGGTCTTCCATAATTTGTGGGTCTGTTTCATCACAGCATGACTCAGGATGGTAAGAATCAATGACCAAAGGGTATGTGACCAAATCCTGTACATGGGCATCAGAGCAAGGTCTTTTCGTAGGGGGTTGAGAATCCTTGGACCCCGAAGGGGCCGAGGTAGCTGGTGTGTTTGCCTAACTATGAAAATAATTAGGGTCTTTTTCATAGAAGTCTGCCATAAATGACATTCTTCTCATAACCCTATTGATATCAGCTGTGCTTTGGAGCTAGGGATAACTACAACGTCTTCTGTTTCTTCTTCCATAACCATGTCGTGAGAAGTGGGTGGGATGATTTTTCCTTTAGGAGGAGGGTCAGGGACCTTGGAATTCCCTACTGATTTAGGGGCCTTTTGTTTTTCCTTATGAACATGGTGTTCTGAAGGTTTTTTCTATTTCTCTCCCTTCCCATGACTAGAGGAATGGTTCCCAGTGCTTTTAGGGGCCTCAGAGGAACCAGACGCCTTACGTCGAGAATCGGAGGTGGTCTTGGAGGAAGGGCGTCGAATCTCGGGAGTAGACGCTACGCGTACTGACTGGGGATAGAGGTTGGATTCGTCTTCTGATGATCGGGCCTCCGGGAGTATTGGGAGTGCGACACCTTTTCCAACCGTGGACGGTTGGTCTTTGTCATGATGCAATCTCGAATGATAATGGCCAGAGGACACAATCATTGGACCGCTCTCTCGGCGTCTTCCGTTGCCGATCGCTCAACAAGCGTGTCGAATCGCGGCTGGGGCTGATGTGCTTAGTGGAAGTGGTGTGTGTCACGCTTATGCCGCCGGGTGTTGTCCCATAACCGAGCCGCTGGCCAGTCCTACGGGATCGGGGGATTGCGCGTGGGTGTTTGAAGTCACCCCTCTGCCCTCGCTGTCCAAAACGGCGGCGTTGCTGCCATTGCTAAAAGATGCTTCGCAATCCATGGTCTCTCGTTGCCTGGTGTAGTGGGCCCAGCGTTTAGTGGAGCGGTCCTCAAACGCGGTCCTTAAGTGTTTTCGGCTTGAAGAGCTTGCACACTCTACAGGTAGCCTCGAGACACAAATTGCACTATTGTGCTTATCTACCCAGGGGAACTTCCTGTTTCACTTAGGGCAGAATTTGAAAGGAGTACTCTCCATATGTATCAATTTGGCAGCGGGCGGGTATTTGTAGGAAATAAATGTGGGAGCCTGTATGACCACCCCCCACTCTCCCTACTTGTACAGGGCAGAGGCCTTCCAAGGCCCGGGCCGAAGCTAGAGGCCTTTCAAGGCCCAAGGTCCGTCATGGAGTTTCGACGGCTGGTTTCCTCGATCTTCACCGGCGTCGATCTTTAGCATAGGGTGGAAAGAACAGGAAGTTTTAACACTAATTTTAGTATAATTGGCTAATGCCAAGGGAACTCTGCAACATGCGTCCGACTAGTATGGCGTAAAAAATCAATCTGAGGGTCCTACACGTGTGAGGGATCATGGGTACAGTGGACGTCACCCTAGGGATAGTATTACTGGCACGCCCTAGTTCGACACCCCTTTACGAGTTTCGAAAAACAAACTGTAATACTCCACAGCTTCCACTAGATGTCGGCCTATGCACATCATGTGATCCAAGCAGATTCCACAAGCCTCAAAAAATATATGAGCTACATTACTCACCGTAATCGTATTTCTGATGCTTGTATCTGCTTAGATTCACATGCTGTGCATAGGCCGACATCTAGTGGAAGTTGCAGAGTATTACAGTTTGTTTTTCTAAACTCGAAAATGGGCGTGGACACAGGGCGTGCCAGTAATACTATCCATAGTGTGACGTCCACTGTACCCATGATCCCTCACGCGCCTAGGACCCTCAGATTGTGTTTTTTCTTTGTGACATGAGGTAGCATGAGGAGTAGCGTGAGTACAGATAATCCAAGCAGATAGATAGACGATAAGACTACAAGCATCCATGCGCCTTCTCTCGGAGGGGAGGAAGGGTGGGTTGCATGTGAATCTAAGCAGATACAAGCATCAGAAATACAATTACGGTGAGTAATGTATCTCTTCTGAGGCTTGTGGAATCTGCTTAGATCACATGCTGTGCATAGATTAGCGAGCAGTGTTAGAAGAAGGCGGTGGTATGTGAGGAGGCTCATGAGCAAATAAATGTCTTAGAACCGCTTGTCCCACTTGAGTATCTGTCTTGGAATGAGTGTCAATGTAGTAGTGCTGAGTAAAAGTGTGAATAGAGCTCCAAGTAGCTGCTTTGCAAATGGCGTCTAGGGGTACATTTGAAATGAAAGCCAGAGAGGCACTGATGCCTCTTGTAGAGTGGGCTCTTGGCGTGAAAGGCAGAGTCTTTTCAGAAAGGGAGTAACATAGTTAGATACAATTGACAATTGCTGGATACAATAGGGATGGCCTGCGCAACAGGTCTCCTTTCTCCCACCAACTCTTCACCAAAATCTCTTTCCTCTTGAGCACCCTGGGTGTCAATGAGTAAGTGGTTTGCTGCTCGAGATAGGACTTCATTTAGGAGGGGCTGGTTGTCGACAGGGGGTACATTTGGAGATGGCACATTTAGAGACGCGATCTCCTTCTCTGCCTGTAGCTACGGAGACAAACAGTTGGTCTGTTTTCCTTAGCGGTCTGGTCTTGTCTACATAGTAGAGGACCGCTCTTCGCACATCTAGAGTGTGTAGTTTCACCTCAGCAGAGCTTTTGGGTTCTTGGAAGAAGGCTGGAAGCTCGATGGACTGGTTAACGTGGAATTTAGAAATAAACTTGGGTGAGAACCTAGGGTGTGTTCGTAGAACCAGTTTATCCTTATGAACAGTAAAGAAAGGATCCTGCACTGACAGAGCCTGAATTTCACTGACCCTTCTTATGGATGTAATGCCTACTAAGAAGGCAGTTTTATAGGTCAGGTGTTTGAGACTGGCTTTATGCATGGGTTCAAATGGTGGGCCTATGAGCTTCGCAAGCACCACATTAAGCTCCCACCCAGGTGGTGGGTTTGAAATTGGAGGGTGGAGTCTCTTTACCCCTTCCATGAAGGCTTTAACCACTGGTATTTTCCACCACGAAACCTTGTTGTGGGAAGTGGTGTAGGCTGACAGCGCTGCCAGATGTACCTTTAGTGAGTTAAATACCAGGCCTGCATCCAGCAGGTGGAGCATGTAAGTGACAATATTGGAAGGAGTGCAATCAACTGGGTTGATTTGCTTATTCTGGCACCATTTAACAAATCTTTTCCATTTATCAAAGTAACAGTGCCTTGTGTTAGGTTTCCTAGATTCCTTTAGGTTGTCCATACATCTCTGTGGTAAGTTGAGATGTCCGAACTCTGACTTCAGGAGCCATGCTGCCAGGTTCATTGAGTTGGGTTGAGGGTGCACGGTTTGTCCTTGGTGCTGGGACAGTAGGTTGTACCAGCACGGGGGTGTCTGATGGGTTTGCACACCGCTAGCCTGCGTAGGTGTGGGAACCACGGTTGCCTCGCCCACATGGGAGCAACTAGGATGAGCGTCATCGATTCCCTGTGCATCTTGTTGACCACATTCCTCACGAGAGGGGTTGGTGGAAAAGCGTAGGCAAACATTCCTGACCAGTTCATCCACAGGGCGTTCCCCTTGGAGTCTGGCTGGGGGAACCTGGATGCAAATTCTGGGCATTGCCTGTTTTCGCTTGTGGCGAATAGGTCTGTAGTGGGGAAACCTGGATGTGAGAAGATGTCTTCTACGACTTCTCTGAGTAGACACCATTTGTGTTCTCTTGGGAGGGGGTCTCTGCTTAAAGCGTCCGCTAGCGAATTGAGATCCCCTGGAACATGTTGAGACGACAGGTAAATGTTCCGTCTGAGTGCCCATCTCCAAATTTTCTGGGCAAGCTTGGATAGATTTGGCGAACAAGTCCCTCCCTGTTTGTTTAGGTAAAACATTGCTGTTGTGCTGTCTGTCAGGATCTGCACTGACAGGTTCAACAGGTGGGGTTCGAACGCCTGAAGCACTCTGAATACTGACAGAAGCTCTAGCAGATTGATATGATTCTTGGCTACTGTGTGAGACCAGAGACCATGAGCTGGGCGGTGGAGGAGGTGTGCTCCCCACCCTGACAGGGATGCGTCTGTAGTGACTAAAGCCTGTACTTCTGGATCGTAGAAGGGTTTCCCCTTTGACAGGTTCTCTCTCGTTCACCAGTGAAGACTTTGAACAAGTGTTGGCGAAACAACCACTAGATCGTCCCAATGACCATTTGTCAAGACCACGGTTTCACCAACCATTCTTGCATGGGTCGCAGGCGCGCGTGGGTGACCAGGTCAATACATGACGCCATCACGCCTAGCAAACGCATCGCTTTGCGCACCCTTATCTGGTGACCGGACTTGTAAAAAGGAATTTGCAGTAGTAGATTCCAAATTATTTCCTCTGATGGAAAGGCCAACCCCTCTTGAGTGTCTAAGACAGCTCCTAAGAACTGTTTCGAGGTGCTTGGCACCAGACTTGATTTTTTTCTCGTTTATGGAGAAACCCAATTCGAAGAGGAGGTTGATGGTTGTTTGAATGTTTGACCTGAAAATTACTGGGGTCTCCCCCGTGATGAGCCAGTCGTCCAGGTAAGGGTACACCGGGATTTCCTCCCTGCGCAGGTGTTGCGCCGCCACCACCAGTACCTTGGTGAATACCCTTGGAGCCGAGGCTATACCGAAGGGCAGCACCTTAAACTGGTAGTGCTGACTGTCCACCTTGAAACTCAAGAATCCTCTGTGCACTGGGAACATGGAAATATGAAAATAGGCATCTTTCATATCCAATGTTGCCATTTAATCCCCCTTTTTTAGGAGGGGGATTACCTCTTGGAGAGTAGTCATGCAAAACTTTTGGGGCTTGACATACTTGTTTGCAGGGCGTAAATCTAATACTGGGCGCATTGTCAGATCTTTTTTTGGCACAATGAAGTAAATTGAATAAATACCCTTGTTTACCTGGTTGCCCGGGACGAGTTCTATCGCGTCCTTTGCTAGAAGATTGACGATTTCCTCGAGGAGAATCTTCTGGTGGTCCAAGGAATATACTTTTTGACGTGGGGGGGTGGTTTCGGGGACGCTCGAGTAGTTCTATGCAGTATCCTGCGGACACTGTGGACAGCACCCATTTGTCTGATGTGATTCCTTCCCAAGCTTGGGGGAAGTTGGTAATGCGTCCCCCTACTGGGGATGTGTGAGAAGGGACCCTGAGCGTTGCTTCACTGTTTAACGGGAGGCGTGCCGCCTTTGCTGGGGCTGCCTCTACCCTTACCACGGCCCCTCTCATTTCCTCTGTTACTCTGGGTAGACTGCTGGTTGTTACCCCATGATGTACCCTGCCCCTGTGAATAGTTTGAGCCTCTTTGTGAATTGTGGCCGCGTGGGCAACAAAAATTACTATTGCCTTTTTGATTAGGGGCTTGTTGGTCAACTGTCCCAGGGATTTCAGAGTCTCATACTCATCTTTGGCATTCTCTAATGCATCCTCTACCGCTTTGCCAAACAGTAGATTAGGCTCCACCGGCATGTCGATTAAGGATGCTTGTGTCTCGGGTTTCAACCCTGAATGTCTTAACCAAGCATGCCTCTTAATGACAGTGCTCTCTGCTATTAGCCTGCTGGGGTCATCTGCGGCATCAAAGGTTGCCTTAAGGATGTAACCGGACATGGCTCTCCCATCCGACGCAACTGGCCCTTTAAAGGTTCCGGTGCGGAGTCGATGAGGGCAGCTACTTGCTCCCACTGGTGGCAGTTGTAAATAGCCAGCAGAGTGGTTGAGTTGGCAATCCTTGCCTGGTAAACGGAAGTGGAGGCTACCTTCGTTCCCAACCCATAGATTTTCTTGTTCTCCTTGTCGAGGGGAGCCTCAGATGATGTTAGAGGCGTTCCCGCCCTCTTCCGGGTATTAGTAACTACCAGGGAGTCAGGCTTCAGTTGACCCCTTATGTAAAGTGGGTCTGATTGGCTGCCCTGAACAATTTCTCCATTCTGGGGTTTACTGCCCTGATGAGGTTAGGATTGACAAGGGAAAGAGCGATTCTCCGTTGGATGGACTTGAGAATTGGAATGGCCTGAGCAATGGGTTTCTTTTCTCCTACTAGTTCCTCATTAAAGTCCCTCTCCTCCTGTGCCCCCCCGAGTGTCTATGCAGAAGTGTTCTACTGCTCTAGACAAGACCTCATTTAGGAGGGGCTGGTTGCCCACTGGAGAGTCTGTAACTTTAGGTTCTTTGCCTACCGGGGAGTCTATTCTGTAGACTTCTGGGTCATCTTTCTCCTCATCTTGGTCCTCGTCGTCCCCATAATAGTCCACCCCAGTTTGGTCGTCCAACGTTACCAAGTCTGGATCCTCATCCTGTAGAGGATCCTCACTATACTGGGTGTAAGGCTGGATGTAAAAAGAGTCTGAAGACCGACCTTGCGTTGGAGTCTCAAACCGAGGTTTCTTACCAGGGGGCTGCAGGTCCCTAGACCCTGAGGGAGTAGCACCATCAGGGGTATAGGAGAGGAAGTGTTCTGGGTTTTTGGAGTAGATGTCTGCTAGGGAGGACATTATAGACATAACCCTGTCTATATCCTCACTGGTCCATTTCTTGGAGCTGGGAATGACCCTTTCTTGAGAGGGTTCCCCTTCTATGACTTGACTGGAAAGATGGGCTTGTGCAGGGGTCTTAGCTAGCTGTTTATCAGAAGACTCAGAACTGTCTTTATGTAACTGTGGTGCAGAAGAAGGGTGAGCTGGTTTCTTCTGCTGTTTCCCCCCCCTTCCCCATGAGTGGAAGAGTGTTTCCCTGGTGTTTTCACCCTCTCCGAGCTTTTTGACGCCTGGCGTCGAGATACAGGGATTTCCTTAGAGTGAGGGCATTGGGATTCAGAAGCAGCCGCAGAATGGTCTGCTGGCGCCGACTCCTGGTGAGCGGCCTGGGGCTGGCGGTCGGATTCTTCTTCTGATGAGCGTACCTCCATGACTTTGGTGAGTGAGGCACTTTTGGCAACTGTGGAAGGTTGCCTGGTGTTGTGAGGCGATCTTGACCGAGAATGCCCAGAGGACACCGATACGGTGGACCGCTCTTTGTGTGCCTCTTTCCGAGAACTCGACACGCGCGTCGAGTCTCGGTTGGACTTTGAGTGTTTAGGTGTGGAAGTGGTGTGGGTAGCGCTCGTGTCGCCAGTTGTGTTTCCCATAACTGGCCTGCCAGACAGCCTTCCGAGGTCGGGGACTTGCGCTTGGCAGTCTTTCGACGCCTCATTGCCCTCGCCGTCCGAAAGTACGGCGTCGCGGCCATCACTGAATGTGCCCTCCGCTTCCATGGCCTCGCGTTGCCTGGCGTGGTGGGCCCAACGTTTGGTCGAGTGTCTAAGCCTTGAACCGGCTACACGCTCTACAGTTCGCCTCGGGGTGGTCCCTCTGCAAGCAGAGATTACAGGTGGCATGTTTGTCAACCCAAGGATACTTGCGCTTGGGGCAGAATTTGAAAGGGGTATCCTCCTTACGCACCCTGTGGTAGCGGGCTAGGTTGTGTAGTATATATATGCAGAGTATGTTTCCACCCCCCACTCTCCCTACTTGCAGGGCCGAGGCCAGAGGCCTTCCAAGGCCCGGGACGAGGCCAGAGGCCTTCCGAGGCCCAAAGTCCGTCGTGCAGCTCTCGACGGTTGTTTCTTCTCTGGGCCGGCGTCGAGCTCCGAACTTCGATGACTCGACTTTGGAGAGGAAGAAACGGCGAAATATTAAGATATTTTAGCAAAATATGGCTGAAAGCCAGGGAACTCTGCGGAATGCTTCCGTCAAGTATGGCGGAAAAAAACAATCTAAGGGTCCTACACGCGTGAGGGATCATTGGTACAGTGGACGTCACACTAGGGATAGTATTACTGGCACGCCCTGTGTCGACGCCCATTTTCGAGTTTCGAAAAACAAATTGTAATACTCTGCAGCTTCCACTAGATGTCGGCCTATGCACAGCATGTGATCTAAGCAGATTCCACAAGCCTCAGAAATATATATATATATATATACATACTCACACACTTCTTTGTTGGGAAAAAGGGTTCCGGGACTTAGACAGGAAGAAGTTGTTGCAGCACAATGCAGCAACAGTGGAACCGGTCACCGGATTCTTGGTCAGGCAGACTGAAGAAGGGATACTGGATGGATCTACACAGTAGCGGTCGAGTGGAGAGCCTCCTCCTAAGAGTTCATGTAAGCTCCATTGGCCACCAGATAGATGCAGCATGTGTCTAGCTGCACCCACAGTGTTCAAGGTGCGCAGAGAAGGATAGCACGCAGTCCAATGTGCAGGTCAACGGATCAACCTCCTTTGATTCCGCCCAGTGACAAAACGAGGTCCACTTGCTTTTGTACTGGCTCCTGGTAGCATCGCTCCAAGCCCCTTCAATGTCTAGGTTAGCCTGTGGCAGAGGCCTCAGTGTAGCTTTTTCATGAAGCACGCTGCAAAGGCTAACTTCTGGGGGGGCGGGGTGGATGGCCGTGCCTCCCTGCTGATAGAGTAGGTGTACTGGGCCCAGCGGAAGGTGCACTGGGGCCTGATCCGACAGGCTGAGTAGTTCTGAGAACCATGGCCTTTTTGGCCACCACAGAGCTATCAGGATGATACGGAGGTGTCGGGCCTCCCTGATCTTGCAGATTACCCTGTGGACCAGGGGAGTGGGAGGGAAGGCATACGCTTCCATGTTGTTCCACTGGATCTGCATTGCATCGCCCAGAGAGCCCTGCTTTGTCCCGACCAGCACGGGAACTGGGGGCACATCGTGTTGTACAAGGTGGCGAAGAGATCCACCTGAGGATGACGCCACTTGTTGAAAATCCCCTGAAGGACCTGTTCGTCCAACAGCCATTGTAGTTGTCTGAACGCAGCCTGCAGAGCCTGTACGCCTCAAGGATGGACTCCCCGGGAGGTGGATTGCTGCCAGGTGCATGTTTACTAAAGCCCACTCCCAAATGTTGACCGCTAGAGTGCAGAGGAGAGAAGACCCGGTGCCACCCTGCTTGTTGATGTAATACATGCTGGTGGAGCTGTCTGAATGAGGATCGCCTTGCCACTGATCGGGAAGAAGGATTTGAGAGCAAGCCAGATGGCCATCAACTCGAACCAGTTGATGTGGGCCGCCTGCTCCGGACAGGACCATACCCCAGGGAGACTGTGGCTGCCCAAGGTAGCTCCGCAGCCATCTAGGGATGCGTCCGTGGTGATGGTGACCTGAGGTACTGGTTGACGGAAGGGCCTGCCTCTCTGCAGGTTGTTGTCTATGCTAGACCAGACTAAGTCCCTGGTGGAGATGATGTGGGATGCTGACCTGCTCTGCCTGGAAACCCCTCATCTTACTCCAGGAGGCTGAAAAGTGCAACTGCAGTCGCCTCATTTTGAGCCTTGTATGCGGCACTGCCAGGAGAAATGCCGCCATGATGCCCAAGAGATGTTGGTACCACCATGCCGAGGTCACTGCTCTTCTGAGAAAATTCCCCGCGGTCCTCTTGATGGCTGCAATCTTGTCCGCTGAGGGGAAAATACTCGGAGCTCGTATTCCAGATAAGGCCCAGGAAGGTTAGATTCTGAGTGTGCGCCAACTCTGCCTTCTTGAGATTGATGGAAAATCCCTACTCGTGTAGTGTATCCATGAGGGCGGAGGCAGTGTGCCAGACTGCCTTCGGAGACCTTGCCCTGACAAGCCAGTCGTCTAGATATGATATGATGCCCCTACGCCCGAGTAGAGCTGCAACAGCGTTCAGTCTTGTAAAGACCCTGGGGGCCTAATAGAGGTCAAAGGATAGAACCTTGTATTGGAAGTGAAAACCCATGATCCTGAACTTCAAAGGACGGATGGGGTTGCCAGATTGGGATGTGTAGGTAGGCATCCTTCAGATCCAGGGAGCACATCCTGTATCCCGCACACAATGCCTCTGCTATTAGTGCTGGGGTAACCATCTTGAATTTTTGGAGAGGAAAGGAACAACTCTCAGGCCAGCCTGGCTGTTTTTGTGTATGGGGAAAATGTGTGAATATAAGGCCAAACCCCGCTGAGAGGCTGGGACTTCCTCCACTGCCTGACTCTCTATGAGCAAGCTTATTTCCGCCAACATAGTTTCTGTACCGAGCGGAGGGGAGGAGAAGGAGGGATAGGGAGCCGGAAGCCCGTGGACACTATGGAGAGGATCCATGAGTCCATGAATCTTGTCTGGCAGCGGTGAGCGTGAAGGGCAAACTTGCCCCCCACTGGAGACTTGTGGATCCGGATGGGTGTGTCACGATTTCTGGCCCTCTGAGGCTGGGGCTGACTAGGGGGACTGGAAAAAGCCCTTGTGAGCCGCCTTGTGCTGATTGCGCTTGTGCTGGCTTGGGGATCTGTCCGGTTGTCTGGACCATCTCTCTTGGATGCCCCTGAAGCCTCCAAAGGACGGACCCTTGTCTGAGCGCTGGTGCGCTTGGCTATATGTCTTAGGGGTGGACTTAATGAGGATCGATAAAGACTTAGCAGTCTGCGAGCTATTCTTTTTCTTATCGAGTTCCTCATTTGTTGTTGAATGGAACAGATCGACCCCCTCGAAAGGAAGGTCCAGTATACGTTCCTGGACATCAGGGTTGAACTTAGTCGCTATTAGCCAAGTCGCCCTTCTCATGTCGGTAGCAATACAGATGGCACGACCTGATGCATCAATGTGAGCCACTGTGGACTCCATAATGTCCTGTGCTGCTATTTTGGATTCAGCCAGCCCAGATTTGAAGCAAGCCTGGCTCTGCACAGGGAGGAAGTCTGCCATCTACCGCCAGAGGCTCTGGTTGGCCGCCGCCAGCATGGCATCCGCATTGGAATAGATTTTCTTTCCAAATGCCTCAAGGATCTTCTCCTCCTTACCCAGGAGTGCGGATGCTGATGTAGTCAAGGACTATTGAGGCTTAGAGTACAGTGATGCTGCCGCCCATCACTGAGGAGTGTGGCTGGGGGTGCACCGACAGGAAGGGGGTGGGGGGCCCCCCTTCCATTCGCCTAAACTTACGTTGAGACGCCAAATTGTAGGATGGGTACAAAGTGGCTTGAGCCATCCTTTTTTGGCAAGCGCCACCACATCCTTCTGCAGTGGGATTCTCGTTCTAGCTGTGGGGCGTAGAGTGAACTTCTGCCAATACCCCCCAGCTCTGGTTGTTCCACCTGTGGCTGTGGGATCCACAAATACTCAGCCAGGCCCGCCAGCCGTGCGTGAAAGGCTTGTGCTGGTCGTAGGACCGGTTAGGTACCTCCCACTAGTGCGCTTCCTTGGTAAGGAGTCAACTTTGCAGGGTGCGGAGAACAGTGCACCTACCTTGGGCCTGGTCTTCTGCTTCACGAATGCTTTTAAGTCCTCTGGCGGCGACCTTCGGAGGGCTTCCTCCACCTGGCTAGCCTGTTCTTGAGGGCGCTCTGTGTCAGAGCGTCACACATGGTGCAGCCATACCAGCCGTGGTCAGGGCAGAGGGTGTGGGGGTCGGACGATGGGATGGGCACCTGCTGAAGCCTGCCGCCCTCCACATACACCGGGAGGAGCGTGACACCAGAGGACAAAGCGGTACCTGACAATTGAAAAAGAAGAAGACAAAAGTACTTCTACCAGGAAGAGCGTGTGGAATTACTGGGCCAGAGGCCTAACCCAGGAGCACTGTTAAAAGCGGTCCCGTCGACACAGAAAAGAGGACTGAGGAGTGGCGCCGGTGGCCAGAGTCAGGGGAGCACATGCTCCCAGGGTTACGCCCCTGCACGCATCTAAATTTTATGGGGATGATGATTTTGCGAGTGAAAAAGGTTCCGACTCCCGTCTCTAGCAAGGGATGCCCATACAGTTATGGAGGAAAGGGGACGGATGAGTTTGGCCATTGTGCACACATGGGCTCACTGAGTCCAGCCCAACATGCTTTATTGTGGTTATGAAGGGTTTAGATCAGCCTCTAGCCCTAGACAGGCTATTACACAACCTGTGAGCGGACCTTAATATTGGCAGTTTTTGGAGCCAACCTGATTGGCTGGCCACCAAAACCTGTGTTTAGGTGGCTGTGCGATTTGAGGGCTGGCCTAGGCAGCCGATGTGCATAGCGGTTTATCTAGGGAAAACCCTGCCCCAGCTTTAGTTCTGTTGATTTTGCTGGAGTTCTCTTGAACTCAGCAGGATATTTTCACCAAGTAGATACTACTGGACCAATGGAACCAAGGTATGAGAAAAGGGAGCCCAGCGATTTTAGAAACTACTATAGTGGTCTCTTAGCAAATCAGAGTAAAGGGCGTGAGAAAGCATATACTTCTGAGCCCCCGCCCCCTCCTGTCTCTTTAGCACCATAGGGTGTACTGGGTGTAAAGTCCTTTTCCTAACTCTCCCTTGCCTGACCGTGAACGGTGGTGTTCTGGACAAGCATTCTTCACTGAGATTCCCCCAGGGTATTTGGATTTGGAGAAGGTCTGCTAAGAACTTTTCTTTAATAGTTGACTAACTTGTGGACACTTACACACTTGTCTGTTAGCTTTGACAACTTTTGTTCAGATTCTTTAAAATACCCTTAGCCTTCTAAGGGACTTGTGACTCTAAGGACCAAGATCCCATTTTCTAGCTAGGGAAGGACTTTTTATTAGGCTTTGCATGGTATTTTTCTAACTCCTTTATTTTTTGTATTTAATGTCACATGATTAAATAATGTAACCTTTAACATTCTTCACAGCAAAGAAAACAAACATCATAAAAACAACTAAAAACAAAATACATAGAATCACACTATCATTTCTGGACTATCAATATATATTTACAATACAGAACATTCCTGGTCAAATACTAAATTCATGAAGCAGCAGACAATTTGACACAAACTGCTAAAACACATGACTTCAAAAGGTTAAAACCCATCATGTACAAATTCATCAATTAAAATAATAATGGATGTAACAATTACTCTTCCCATCCAAAAATACAAGTACATACAAGAATATTTTCCTAGAAACAATTAGTCTATATCAAGATCAAAAGGCATATGAAATATGTGGGGTACATTTATCCGCCCAGCAGAACTCCCCTACATCACCAAACTGCATTTTTCAGCAGTACCAGCAGAATGGTGCCGCTGACTCTGTTGAGCACCATTGCATTGCACCAAAACCATGTTTTGCAGTCACTGAAATAATGGCTGCGCTGTCTTTGCCAAGCACATATGGGGCGAGATGGAACATGGAACCCCTGAGAAAGGCTGCCAGTGTTTTCCTTATGTGCACCAACGAAAGGAATTGAAAAGCAGTGCTGCTATGCTGCTAGCTCAAAATTTCCCAGTGAAAAGGAAATATTTTGCATTTAAAATGACTGCACCCCGATGCCCTTTTCCACCGTTTCAACAGTACACAGTTCTGTTCCAGTGAGACCCTGCTAGGTCCCTCCATATTAAGGTTGTGCTCCAGCAAAAAGGGGGCATTTCTCACTGAATGACAGGCTGTGTCAGGCAAGATCTGTGAAATAACAAAGAACTTCACTCAAAGCCATACGGAAAAACGCTTGACTTTTTGCAACAGAATATCACAGCTAAACTCTTCACAAGAAGCCCTATCTATCTGTGCTTATGGCAGTTTCAGTGGACCCTTGCCTTGAACAGATTTCTGTATATGAGAAATTGACTAGGGATATAAGGAACAAGTTAATTACCTGTAACTGTTGTTCTCCAGCATGGGTCTGGCATGGATTCACATGCTCATGAATATTCCCCGTCGTCAGGCTGGGAATCCTCGGTAAAGAAAAAATCAGTATCAGTTTCGTTTCTGATCTGTCTTTCGTAGTAGTAACCAATCACTGATCTCTGCATCATACTGACCACAGCCAATGACTGCCCTCTACCTAAGCCCCGCCTCTGGCAGCCATCTTCAGATTTGGTAGCACGTGAAGTGGCAGTATGACCAAGTGAAGAGCCGCAGAGGGGTAGGCGGGAGGGTTCGCATGTGAATCCATGCCAGACCCATGCTGGAGAACAGTTACAGGTAAGTAACTTGTTCCTTCTCCAGCATGGGGTCTGGCATGGATTCACATGCTCATGAATAAAGAATACATAGCAGTACACACACGCACAACCACGGGAGGTGGCAATGGCTCAACATTAAGCATTACATCAAACTCAACATTAAGCAATTCTTACCTCCTCACCAGGCTCACCTTAGGCGAACAGGTTGCGCAGCACTGCTTGGCCGACCCTGGACTCCTCCCTGGAATCCCGATCGACGCAGTAGAATTTCGTGAAGGTGTGCGTCGACCTCCACGTAGCAGCCCTGCAGATGTCCAGCAAGGACACACCAGATAGGAACGCCGTGGTAGCTGCGATCGCTCTGGTGGAATGGGCTCTCGGACGGCCAGGCAGCGGTCGGTTTGCCAACCGATAACAGTACATGATACAGCCGGAGAGCCATCTGGAAATGGCGGCCTTTGAGAGAGCCTTCCCCTCATTGACAGTTCCAAAGTTCACAAAAAGTTGTGACGTCTTCCGAAAACTCTTCGTGCGGTCCACGTAGAACTTCAGCGCTCTAGCCACATCCAGCGAGTGCAAAGTCCTTTCGGCCGGCGACGAAGGCGATGGGAAGAAAACCGGCAACACCAAGGGTTCGTTGAGGTGGAAGTCCGACGGCACCTTGGGCATGAAGGAGGGGTGCGTCCTGAGCACTACCCTCGTGTCGTGAAAAGTCAAGTACGGGGGCTTGCAGGAAAGGGCCTGGATCTCTCCCACTCTTCGTGCGGAGGTGATGGCCACAAGAAACGCTGTTTTCCACGACAAGAACTTCAACAGAGCCGAGTGCAGAGGCTCGAACGGAGGTCCCATGAGCTTGGTCAGCACCACGTTGAGCTCCCACGCCGGGGCCGGAGCCTTCACCGGCGGGAACGATCTGAACAGTCCCTTCATGAATTCCTTCACCAGACGATGAGACCACAAAGACGTCCGCCCCATGGTTCTGGTGTATCGGGAGATCGCAGCAAGATGAATCTTGATGGACGCGTGCGCCAGTCCAGCCTTGGCCAGCGTCAGAAGGTATGGCAGTACTTGGGGAGCCGTAATCCGTAGAGGGTTAATCTTCTGTGCGCAGCACCAGACAGAGAACCTCTTCCATTTGTGTCCATAGCATTTAAGAGTTGAGGACGCCCTGGCCTTTGCAAGAACCTCTCTGCAGTCGGCCGGTATGTCGTATCCTCCAAACTCTAACGCTGCAGGAGCCAGGCCTGCAAGTTCAGCGACTTCGGGTCGTGATGGAGGATGGCGCCTCCTTCCCTGGAGAGAAGATCCGCGTCCACTGGCAGCTTGATTGATGGGGACGCTGACAAGTCCAGAAAGTCCGGGAACCATATCTGCCTCGGCCACTCAGGTGCGACGAGGATCATCCTGCACCGTGACCTCTTGAGCTGGTGGATGAGCCGGATCAGCAATGGCAATGGAGGGAACGCCTATAGAAACAGGCCCTCCCAGGGGAACGAGAAAGCATCGCCCATGCTCCTCGGCTGGGGAAACCTGCTGGCGAACCTCCGGCACTTGGAGTTCGTCGCCGTCGCGAACAGATCGATCTGGGGTGTGCCCCACTGTCGGAATAGGCGGTCCACTAGATCCTGTCGTGGTTCCCACTCGTGGCACGAGCGCAGCTCTCTGCTGAGCGAGTCGGCGATGGTGTCTTTTATCCCTGCCAGATGAAACGGCACCAGAAACATCCCTTGGGCGACGGCCCAATGCCACAGATCCTGCGCCTCCTTGGACAGGGCTGGGGATCTGGTACCGCCCTGCTTCCTGATGTAGAACATGGTGGTGGTGTTGTCTTTGAAGATCCTCACCACCTTGCCCTTGAGGGACGGAAGAAAGGACCTGAGGGCCCAAAACACTGCACGGAGCTCCAGGACGTTGATATGGAGGGACTTCTCCGTCGGAAGCCAAAGGCCTCTGGCGTGCAGATTTTCGGTGTGCGCTCCCCATCCTTCCAGGGAGGCATCCGTGGTCACTGTCTCCTGGTGGCCGGGGGTCTGGAAGTCCATGCCCGCCGTCAGATGCGCGCGGTTGCCCCACCACCGAATCGCTCGTCGGAAACTCTCGAGTGTGATCCTCTCCTCAAAGCTGCCCGTCGTCTGGATCCAGCGCGCGTCCAGGAACTCCTGCAACGGGCGCATCCGGAGCCTGCACAGGCGGATGAGATAAATGCAAGACATCATTCCGAGGAGGGACTTGATGGACCTCACCCTGGCCGCGTCCGCAACCAGCATCCGCTGCACCTTGCCCAAGATGGCCCTCGTCCTTTCCTCCGACGGAGAGGCCAGGAGCGACACTGTGTCGAGCTTCGCTCCCAGAAACAGTGTGTCTTGCGCAGGCACCAGGTGGGACTTGGCGTAGTTTCTGGAGAATCCCAGGTCCGTGAGCAGTTGGACGGTCCTTGCCGTGTGCTCCACAGCGAGCTCCTTCGTCTTTGCTCGGATGAGCCAGTCGTCCAGGTAGGGGTAGACGTGGATCCCCTCTCGGCGCAGCTGCGCCACCACCGGTGCGAGGCACTTGGTGAACACCCTGGGTGCCGACCTCAATCCGAAGGGAAGGGCTCTGAACTGGTAGTGACACCCTTGGACCACGAACTTGAGAAACTTTTGGTGTCCCTTTAGGATGGGGATATGGAAGTAGGCATCCTCCAAATCCAACGACGACAGGAAATCGCCTGTAACGCTCACCTGATTCCCACGGAAGCTGTCTGACTCGAAAAATGATGTGCAGGACTCTATTGGCTTCTGGGGTCGAACCTCTTCGCACTGTGTGTCGGACTCGAAGAGTGAGGTTTCTGCAGGTGAAAGAATATGGGGGTTAATGGTCTGGGTTGTTTTCGTTCGTCTCTCTCTCTCTCTCTCTCTCTCTCTCTCTCTCTCTCTCTCTCTCTCTCCCTCCCCTCCCCCCCCCCCTCCCCCCCCCCCCAGGTCAACGTGCTCACCTTATTATAGGTGAATGCTGGGCTCTCCATCTGCGCCTGGTGCAGGGTGCCGTTGCCAGTTCCTTCACTGGTGAAACACAGGCCTCTTGAATTCAGAGGATGGTTACCGTAATTATCTGCACGAGCGGTGAGTTTCTGGACACCTTTTGTCTTTATAGTCTTTACATGCGTGGCACTTTTATATGCAGACTCTGTATAATGCCTTTCCCTTATGTATTGCAGGGCGCTTGAGATGAAAGATGAAGTGAAGCGCTTGGAAGTTCGTAAGTATGGCAAGCGCTCTAGCTGTCTCTTTCCTTGCAGCTTAGTTCGTGTTAAAGAGACGCCGGAGAATTCGCAGGCGTTTTATTGCGACGAGTGTGATTAACGTAAGTAGATACCTGCTTAATGTCTTTTCTTTTGCCTTTCAGATGTTGGGTTGCAGGGCCGGAGTCCGCGGAATGCCAGTAAGTTGTTAACGATACTTTGTCTTCACAGGCGGCGATGCAGAACGAAGAAATCCGGAATTCACAGCGTGCCGGTAAGTATGGTAATGCTTTTGTTCTTGCAGGTGGAGATGCGGCGTGAAGAAACGGCCGCAGCCGATGGATCAGGTAAGTAAGCACTGCGTGTAAAGTTCGCCTTGCTAACCTGTTGTTTCTGTTCTTTGCAGGTGCTGATGATGTCTGGATACTGAAATGGTAAGTAGGATTCTTGCAGGTCCAGGATCGGAAGAAGAAAGGCAGGAGCAGACTCGGTGAGCGTTCTGCTGCAGAATAACGCGAAGCACGCTTCATCTATCGGGTGTGGTTTAAATAGCCTTGGAGTGATGAGGCGTCTTCTTCCACGGCCCCGCCTAGGTAAGAAAAGAGTTCCAGTTTCCAGAAGAGTTCCAGTGCTGTATCCAGGGAGTGGACCTGCCCCACCCAGGTAAGAAAGTAGTTCGTGTTCTCAGATGGCCTCTAAGTGGCTGGTAAGTAAGCAGCATGGTCTGCTGCAGGTAAGTCCACCCAAGCTTCTTCACACCTATTATGAGCCCGGCGCTTCCAGTGCCGGGACCAATGGTTTTGATGAGCCTGGTGCCACCGGCGCCAGGACAAGGTCCAAAAGGTCCCAGTGGGGACCGGCTGGTGCTTAGGATTAGGGGCCTGCTTCCAAGGACGTTGGGCCGGTCCTGGCTCCTTGGAAGCAGTGATCATGACATCGCCCTCCTCCAGTTGACCCACGACGTGTTGGAGGGTGACCATCCGGAACTTCTGTGCCTTGATGAATTTGTTCAGTCGTCGTAGGTCCAGGATGGGACGCCATCCTCCCGTCTTCTTCTTCACGAGGAAGTATCTTGAGTAAACTCCGGAGCCCCGAAGCCTCTTTGGGACGAGCTTGATGGCGCCCTTCTTGAGCATCGCCTTTACCTCCAAGAGAAGTTGAGGGATGTGATGTTCTTTCCTGGCCACAGGGGGGACGCGCGGGCACCTCTATAGAAACCCTGAGCTAGGGCGTCCAGCACCCAACGGTCGGTGGAGATGGACTCCCACACGCTGACGAAGCTCGCCAGCCGGCCTCCCACCGGGGTGCTTCGGTGGGGGCCCGACCCCGCGGCCGGTTCAGCCCTGCTTCGACGAGGCTTTGCCGCCTTGTCCTCCTTGGCGACGACGGCGGGGTCCGCCTGACTTGCCTCGTCCCCTGTAAGCTTCCTGTGACGACGAACAGGCCGCTTGACGGTAGGTGGAAAATCCGCCGCTGGAACCTTTGGAGGCACCCTGTTTGCCTCCGCCGCTCCGAAAGGGCGGCCGCCGTTGCTGGAGAACCCCAAGAGCCCGGGCCATCTCCGTGTCCGCCTTGATGGCTTGTAGGGAATCATCCACTGTTTTCCCAAACAGGTTGTTTCCGTCGAACGGCATGTCCAAGACTCTGATCTGCACGTCCTGACGGAAGTCAGTAGCCTTGAGCCATCCACGCCGCCTAAGGCACACGCTGTTGCCCAACTGGCGAAATCCAGCGTCAGCGATGTCCGTCGCAATCGTAATGGCGTGGTCCGACGCCACCTCTCCTTCCTGCAAGATCTCTAGGGCTTCCGCCCTCTTGTCCTCTCGTAGGAAGTCCAGCAGGGCGGCCAGTTTGTACCACAACTCCCTGTCGTAGCGGGCTACGATAGCCAAGGCGTTGGCCGCCTTAATCGTCGTCGCTGCCGACGAGATGACTCTGCGTCCCATCGTGTCTAATTTCTTTCCCTCGCCGTCCGGCGGGGAGGTTGACGTAGAGGCCACCCCCCACCCGCTTTCTTCCTGGCCGCCACGGAGACGACCGGGTCCGGGGTCGGCTGTGCCCGAAGGCACAAGGGGGCCGCGTCCAAGACCCGGTACTTCTTCTTGTACCGATCCCTTCTAGCCGGCGTCGTGGATGGGTTCTTGAGGAGGGCGAGGCCCTCATCCCAAATGTCGTCTACTAGACCGTCTTCCTCTTGGTCTCGCGCCGTTGATAAAGGAAACCTTCCTTCTTCTCTTCCGGGCAGAGCTGGAAAAGCTCGGATGCCCTGGCGATCATGGAGTGAAACGATCCAATCTCGCCGGGCGGGGAAGCCCGGGTGGGAGGTGACGACGGGAGATCCTTGTCGTAAACCTCGTCGTCTGTACCCGTCGCGGCCGTGTCAGTCCCCGTATCATCCCCACGTGGAGGAGGGCTGAACAGGGCGCGATGGCTGAAAAGGAGGTGGAGGATGAATCCTTCTCTTAGGGGGGGGGCTCCCAGAAGGGCCTGGCTCCGGGTCCCCGTCGGGAGCGGTTCCTCCATTGGTGGTAACGGCAGTCTCGTCCTTATCTCCGAGCATAAGGACTGTATAGCCAACAAAATGGCCGCCGAGTTGTCTTGCGGCACTGGTTGAGGGGGATCCGACGGGCGATCAGGAGCCCTGTCGGCATCCTCGACGCCCTTGTCGTCTTCCACGTCGGGGTCCCTCCCGACAGGATGGCCTTCTTCCACGCCAGAGCCGTGGCCTAAGACTTCGATCAGCTCTTCCTCAGAGGTTGAGGCCGAGTCCACGACAACCTCCTGCCCCCCCTTTTTCTTCTCCGTCGGAGGTTTCACGGGGGTCCTGTCGATGGGCATGAAAGAGGACTCCCTCCGCGGTGGCAGGGAGATTCTGGGCCCCGGGGTCGCCACCACTGGTGTAGCCTCCACAGGCTGAGCCAGGGCCGCCGCGACTGTCTCGATAGAGGCCTTGGCCGGATGGATCAAGGCTTTCACCACCTTAGGTGCGCTCACCGCCTTCTCCTTGGGGGGAGGGTCACCACCTCGCTCCCCCTCCGATGGGGCCTTAGGGCACGACCGGGGTCTCTCCAGGAGTTTCGCCGGGTGCTCGGCCTTCCTTTTACCCGAGCCAGAGCGTTGGCTCGTGGTTGATGGCGCCGGGGAGGACGCGCCCTGCCTGGCGCCCGTAGAGCCCGACCGTTCGGCGCTCCCGGTGCCAGCGGACTCGCGGTGCTTGGCCTTCTGTTGGACACCCGTCGCCGGGGCGCCCTCAAAGGTCTTAGAAGACCGCTCGGACTTCTTCTCGACTGACGGGCTCTTTCCCTCCAGCCAGTTGGCGAGACGTTGATGGCGGTCCTTCATGGTCCGCTCCGACATATAGCCGCAAAACACACAGTCCTTCTCCACGTGCGTCTTGTCCTCATGTAGGCAGTAAAGGCAAAGGGAGTGTTCGTCCTCCTTAAAGACATTCTGAAGCTGGCATCCAGGGCAGACCCTGAACAGCTTTCCGGGCGTCGAGCTTCCCTTCTCCTGGGCCATGTCCGAGATGGGCCTGAGAAACTTCTGGAGTCCTCCAAAAGCGTGGCTCGACGAAATCTTCACCCTTGAGGGGCGTAGACGAATCCGACACGGGTCCCCGTTGATCGGATGAAGAAACGGTGGAGCTTGAGGTTCTTTTGACCGAAAAAAGATAATTTTCTGAGAAAAAACGTGAAAAAATAGCACTAACGCTCGAGAGCAATAGCACGAGGATCCCAACACTTGAACGTGCGGTAAAAATCTGAAGATGGCTGCCAGAGGCGGGGCTTAGGTAGAGGGCAGTCATTGGCTGTGGTCAGTATGACACAGAGATCAGTGATTGGTTACTACTACAAAAGACAGATCAGAAACGAAACTGATACTGATTTTTTCTTTACCGAGGATTCCCAGCCTGACGACGGGGAATATTCATGAGCATGTGAATCTATGCCAGACCCCATGCTGGAGAAATAATGTTTAGAATCTAGAGTAAGAGAAAACCGCATTGTGAAGTGACAGCAAAGGAAAATTAACCACATGTAAAATGTTGCTTTTTTACAAACAAGGAAATGTCTGTTTCAAAGTAAATTGTTGAATTAACGCCCTGTCCTTGCATAGAAAGGTGAGGGGGGTTTGTTTTAAAACATATGTAGAATATTTAATTCCAACAGTTTTGCTTTCTGGTTCCAGAAAGAAAAAAGAATAAATATATTTGCTGAAGCCACAGAACAGGTTTTTTCCTGGCCTTCATGTGGACCAGCCCCGGGGCATATGAATAGTCAACGGTGGTAGATCTCCCCTCCTCGTACAATGGATTTCTGGGACACATAGGTGTGAATTCTTAGCAGCACCTCCCTGCAACTCAAACTGGGAGCTTCAAAGGCAACTCCAGAGCAACATTGGGAAGTATGCCCTTAATTGGAAGACAATGCTGGCCATTTGGGGCAAAATACTTTTCTGAATTAATAAACTTTAAGACTTATTTCTGCAACCGGAAGATGCAGGAATGCAACAGTTTAACAGTTAAAATGTAATTTTTGTGGTATTATATTGAGACGACGTAGCTTTCCCTAGCAGGCAGGGGACGCAAACAGCAGACAAATTTAATCATGGCAAAAGTATACTTGGTGCAACTTTGAAATTTAATGCAAACATGATAATATCTACCCATATATAAAATTGTAGAATTTTAGGGGCAATATTTCCCACCAGAAATGGCGAAAGAATTTTAGAACAACTAAACAATATAGTATAAATGTGGGAATTGGAATGGCAGGTTCAGTGTAAAATCTGGAATCTGCCAATGTGATTTTCAAAAGTGTCTCAACAGTAAAAATGTGTAAGTAATGTCATAACTGATTTCAACTAAAAGAACTGTTGTGGGAGGGCCATGGGCGTTGTAAGCACACACCATAAAAACTGATGTCATGTCCCTGAAGTCCAACCTGCTGACAGGAAGACGGTAAAAGTAAACCCTGACCAATCCAGTTGTTAGAGGCATGTCAAGCCAAAGGTCTGCCCCCATAGTAAATCCTGTGATGTAATCCGCCTTATAAAAGGTGGACGCTCACAGAGACAAAGGACACACACTTCTGAATTTTCAAACTCCTGTGTATCCAGATATTACATATTCATCCTGCAACATTCCAGATTCCACTTCCAGGCCAGAGCATAGCTGACTCTATCCAGGCAGGACCATTGATCCAGAAAAACCCCACTAACAATCCCAGTAACTCAGGGAGAAAGGGGAAAGGTGGCTGAATCCTCATTGGGATTATCCAGTACTAACTGCTTGCCCTGCTACCCGCTTTATCCAGCTGACCAGACCTTTGCCCAGCTGTTTTCTTCTAGGAGAGCCCGCTGCTATGATCAGATATTGCCTCGCTGTCCAGCAACTCGGTCCGCTGTCCAAAATAACCCATTCAAGTGCTTGTTGCGAGTATTTCCCTTCCCCAATAACCACAAACTGCATCCCTTGCTCTGTTACATTGTATTAGGTCCAATCCCATAGAAATCTCCTAACTGCCTTAGCAGAAATCCTCAAAACTGTCAGAATCCTCTGTGCATCCTGCCATTGATCTCCAAGTCTTAGCGCCATTCTTTCAACTAATTTCTGTCCTTGTGTAAATCCTTAGTACTATTTTGCTAAAATACATTTATTCTCCCTAAAAGAGGCACACAGCGTGAAGGGGTTACAACTGCAGCTTAACCTTCTTATTCACGGGTGGCGTTTCTCTTTTCTAGCCACTAAAATCTAGTTTAAGTGAAACAGATTTTCTTTGTCATCTGCTGTTATGTCTAAAACTGAATTTCCTTTCCCATTGAGAATCTCATACTGTCATTAATTTAGTCACCCTTTCACTTTCATATTATCCCTGTGATGTGCATCTGTCACTCAGCATAAAAACCGCATTCCGATTTGGTCTTTTTCACCCGTTTTTAAAGCCGTTTTGACATTTAAACCTATGAAAATAAGAAAATGCAATTTCTACGTGTGTGATTTAGCTGCACTGTGTTTTTCACTTTCAAGTTGATTTTCTGAATTGTATGCCTGTTGTATAGGACATTGCTTGTAGTTTGCTAGTGTTCTTACATCCCGGATACTGTTATAACTCATTTACCTCGTTCATTCAACCACACATGTAAATTAAATATTTAGTAATTCCCCATTTCATGGGGGAAGGTTGAATTTCACTTCTGTTTGCTGCCTAGTATACCTGGCTCCTTGCTACCCACCCAAAATTCAGTTAATAGGGGTTTGAGGGAGTATTGCAGGGAGAAACCGTAACTGTATTTCATCAATTTACATTGTGATTATCACCCCATTGGTGATTGCTGCCCAATATTAAATTGTGTGATTTTATTTGAATTTAAAATAAATACTGAATTACCACCCACCGGACTGGTTCATGATTCATTGGGACCCGGGGTATTTGTAAAATGGGGTGTGAGGCGGGTTGGGTACCATCTCAATCTGAATCATTAGGAAATAAAGTAAGCGTGTTTTAATTGTGCGCTGCATCCTAGGCCAGTGGCAAGAGTCCTGGGCTGGTGTGTGACGCCCGATTAGAATCCTTAACAAATAACAATCAAAGTTATAAAGGAAGAGTGCCATACAAGAATTTATCTAGTTGGAGTGCTCCAGCTGCAAGGAGTTCAAAAAGCCTACTACTGTCAGTATAGTCGATGTCATGCGTCCCGGGAACGCAAATAAACTACACTATTTCCCAATCCCCGATGCAAACACATTTTCAACTTTCTTAGCAGCATCATCCGTTTAAATTGTAGTGCATTGCATGACATAATTCAATGTCTCAAAGTCTCACTTTGGCCTTGTTTATTGCAGAATCTAAAATTAGCAACATCTGATTGCAACATACCATATCCACCTAAAATGTCTGATTAAAAACAGATTTCATCTGAATCTCAGGAAAAGGCACCTGATCTTCCTATAAGGATAGAATGCAAGACATGGAGCTAATACTCCCACCTGCCTAAGCTCAAAATGCAGATGACTCAGTGATATGTATTTATGCAAACCTGTGGTTGCTATCGAATCATGTTCATTTATCAAGCGTTAAAGATTTTCCTGGATTCTCCACAAGCTATAGGGTCGATGAACCAATTTTGCTACGAAGGTCAAGACAAAACACAGAAAACTCTGATACAAACTTATTGCCACTCTCCTCTAAGATAACTTTCAAATCTTCAAAAAAGGAGCCTTTCGGTGAACTCAATCTTATTGTAAAAGGACAAGTTTCCCCAGTTTACTCTACAGGACATCGAGCAAATGCCAAGTTCATACCTAATAGAATCTAGTAGTACAGAATTCTGAACCCTTAAGGCTTTCCTCCAAATCAGTGCCTCCATTTAAGGCAAAACATCCAAAGACGGCAGTGCTCGTACCTCTATCCCATATAAAATGTTCTCTCATATAAACTTTTTAGAATAGGAACCATACTAAATGTGCCATACCTGGCATCAACCGTGTTCAACAGTTAGACAAGGACGTTGCACAAGTTTTCAACCACTCCTTGATTTGGAATGTCTATGGTTTATCAGTAAGTGGGAACCCTAGGTAAACAAAGCCACCCACCTTCTCCAACGCTTCAGAGCCCACTCGCCATTGGAACAAGGTATTTTTCCTATTCTTTGTCCAATGCATAATTTTGGCTTTAGCTGAATTATGAAGGAGTTCATTAAATACTATATGGGTATAGTCGAGCATTAAGAACTAATCAGCATATGCCATCCAAATAGTTAATATTACATATTTAAGGGGTGGCAAAGGCAGCCGATTCCAAATGATCCCATATATCCATCATGTAAAGATTAAAAAGGCAGGGCGCAAGCACAAAGCCCTGCTTGACCCCTTCTAAAGGTAGCTATTTTGTGGGAAAGATTCCCATTTTGATGCCCATATACCTGATGCCTCTAATCAAGGTAATTAAAAAACATGGCATCAATTGTTATATCTACGCTGATGACACACAGATCGTCTACAAAATACAAGACACACAGGAAGTAAAGACTAGAAGAATGCCTACAAGAACTGTACAGCTGGATGAACACTAAGCCTCAAACTCAACCCAGAAAAAACAGAAATAATGATCATACCCAAAAACGGGGAAACAATCACTACATCCCATGGCCGACGCAAATGGGAACAATATCGATTCTGACAACGATAGTAGGGACATGGGAGTCTTAACGGACAACAAACTAACATTCGGGCCACTAGTAAACGCTATAATCAAGAACTGTTTCTTCCTCTTACATGCAGTAAAAAGGATCTTACCATTCCTCTCCTTCACCCACAAAACACTCACCATCATCGCACTCATGTCCCGAGTAGACTACGCCAACAGCCTATACCTAGGAATGCCAGAACGACTATTAAAAAAACTCCAGCGCATCCAAAACGCTGCGGCCAGACTACTGCTCAAACTACCGCTAAGAGAACACATAACCCCAGCGCTGAATCTGCTACACTGGCTACCAATAAAACAGCAAATAAAGTTCAAAACGATGTGCACAACACACAGGGCAATCCACGGTCAAGGAGCAGAGTTCCTTAAGGAGAAAATAACAGTCTACCATCCAACAAGACCACTAAGATCCATCAACGGCATACGCCTAGAACCAACACCATTCAACAAGAGAACATTCAGGGATCTTCGTTCTCTCACCTGGCAGCAAGATCCTGGAACACGTACCCAAAAAGATACGCAACACAAAGGATCATCTGAAATTTAGAAAACTGCTCAAAACTTGGCTCTTTGTTCCGGAAACGGGATGAAACTACTGCAAAAGATTAGAACCCTTCAGGAACAAGATACCCAGGGAGGAAACCATAAACCGAAATCAATTCCTCACCTAACCATAAAGCGGGCCCCTCCACCCCAGACCACCCACCCCACAACGCCAACCCACAGAAAAACCTAGGTAGGTTAAAACCCTGCACGGGACAGGCAGGGAGGGACCAGAGTCCTCTAACCTAAACATCTCCGACCCAAAGTCCTTCCCTAGCTAGAAAAGATGAGACCTTGTGCCTTACAAACTGGCTGTTGGCAGTGACAACTGTTGTTCAGATTCTTTAAAAGACCCCTAGCCTTCTGAGCTCATCTCGTCGTTCACCATCGGCGTCCGCTTGTCCATTAAATACATATGTCAACCGTTCATTTTTGTGTGGGACTCTTACACCCTTCCATTTCTGGGCCACTGCCACCCTGCCTGCCCTTAACATCGTTTCACATTCTTGGGTATCTAAGTGTCAGTCTCTCTCGGTGGGAGCCCCAATAACACCTGAAGGGGGTTAAGGAGGAGAACTTCCCCTATGATTAAAGACATCCACCCCAATAGATTCCGCCAGTGCGATTGGATCCGTGGGCAGTGCAACCACATATGTTCTCTCGAGCCTACCAGGCCACACGCTGTCGGGCACAATGGGGATGACCCTGCACAATTTGAGGAAATCTTTAGGGTGGGGGGGTCTCTGTGCCACCCGTTTAGTACTTTGAAGTTGTGTTCCATGTCTGCTGTAAAGACGTTCAAAGTTAGCTGCTGCCAGTGATAAGTCTCTGGTTAGTTGAACCCCCAGGCATGTGATAGCTTATTTTTCAACTCTTACCCCTAGAATTCGGCTCCTTTGATCTAAACCTGGGTCGATTGCACAGAGTGGCATCAGTACGGATTTGAAATTATTAATTCCTAGGCCCAAGAACGCCCCAAAGGTGTTAAGCGAGAATAGGTCCGGGAGTGTGGAGGGCACATTTACCAGGTCCCAGTATGTAATCAGCGAACAGGGAAAGCTTGAGTTAGACTTCCCTTCTCTGGATGCCCTTTATTCTCTGGTGGTTTCTTATCGCTATTGCCAGGGGTTCCTTCGCAAGTACGTACAGTAAGGGGGACAAAGAGCACCCCTGTCTTGTACCTCTAGTAAGCTGGAAGGGAGCAGTCAGTTCCCCATTAACCTGCACCCTACCACTTGCCGCCCTGTATAGAGCCCCCACCTATTTCATTAATGAAGCCAACCTGGTCACCGAGGACTAGGGATGGCATAACCCCCTCCAGTCTTCTACCCAACACTTTGGCAGGATCTTCACGTCTGTGTTAAGTATAAAGATTGGACAGTATGATGAGCACTGTGTCGGTCCTTACCCTCTTTTGGGGTACAACTATAATGGCCCCCATCGTTGTCTCAAGGAGGATTTCTACCTCCTCAACCTCATTGAAAATTGAACTCTTGGCAAGTGTGGGGCCAAGGTGGATCGGTACATCTTAAAGAACTTCACTGAGAACCTGTCTTCCCCTGGCATTGTACCCCCTTCATCATCTTGATTGCCTGGTCAACCACCTCGTCTGTTACTGGGGCTTCCAGCTCTCAGGCGACATCTCTGGCTAGTGCCGGTTTGGGGAGTTGAGCCAGAAAGTCCTCTATAAGGGATTCAGCCCCGTCAAATTCTGACTTGTACAATTGTTAAAAATATTGTTTAAAGACTATCCTATGCTCGTGGTGTCATAGTTCATTGTCCCCTCATCGGTCCTCACAGCTCGGACCATCTTGCTTTTCTGGGATTCCCTCAGTTTCCACGTCAGCAGTTTGTCGGTCCAGTCGCCTTTTTCATAGTATTTTTGTTTTAAGAACAATACATTATTTTCTGTTTTGCACAGCAACATGTTTTTCAGCCATTCTTTAAAAGTTTCTAATGTCTTTGTCTGGTCTAGGGAGATGAAACCTCCCAAGGCTCATCCGGGCTGGAGCACAGCAATTTTCGCCCTCAGGTTTCTTCCCATCCCTCTTCTTTTGTGGCCCTATCCTTATTAGGATGCCACGGATTGTCGCTTTAAAGGCATCGCATAGGGCGTGGGGGCCTACCTCCCCATTATCATGAAGTTCAAAATATTCTAGTATGTGGGTGAGCACTGTTTGGGCTACCTCCTTATACTTAGGAAGGGAGTCATTACATTTCCATCAATGTAGCTCGCACAAGATCATGATCCGACCACGGGACCGGTGTTGTGATGTTTATTACTATGGTTATCAGTACACTGCTGAAACTATGATGTTAATGAGTTCTGTAACCATGACGGCATGTTCGTGTATGGTTCCAGAATGTTGATGGAACCATACACGAAGTTGCCTGAACAGATGAAGGTTGGCCTCCATGGGGGCTTCTCCCAATAAAACCAGATACTATATAAATTACTCTTATAGTATGACTAAGAGTTATTATCACACTTCTTAACAATTGGCGACGAGGATTCCACAGGGAGGAAGCCCCCAGAAGCAGTGAATAACAAGTGCTGACTCGACCAACTGCATCGAAAAATGGTGAGGCAGCAGAACCCACGGAAAAATTATATCTGATTGAAGGCAAGTGGGCGGAAGTAGCGGCGCTAATCGCGAAAAAAAAAAAAAGGCAACTTTTAAAAAAAAAAACAAAAGATATTGTGCTTACGTTAGATTGGCATCATTTGAACGCTGCGCGAGGCCGACATGAGAAAACGCTAGAGGAAAGCACCTACGTGCGTGGTGTGCGTGCCGCCATCTTAAGGGATACGATATTTTCATCACACCGGCAAACGCTACGCGAAAGGCCGTCAATGTGCGTATCATGACAAGGATGAAAGTGATGAAGTATGCGCTGGCCTGCGTGCGTTAGTGTAAGTGAATGACAGCACTCAGCTGTCCATACTAAGTAAATGTGAATGCGCCCCAAGTGGATACAGCGAAGTGCAACAGCTGATTGAATTGAGATAAATGTAAAGCACGTTTAAATCAAAACACGCGCATATTAG
This sequence comes from Ambystoma mexicanum, assembly GCF_040938575.1. Lineage (NCBI taxonomy): Eukaryota > Metazoa > Chordata > Amphibia > Caudata > Ambystomatidae > Ambystoma > Ambystoma mexicanum. The sequence goes on from NC_090926.1 coordinate 214,078,892, forward strand.
TGTGGGAACGTTGGGATTGCCGGAGTTACATATAACTGCATTAAAGACATAAACACTGAAATAAAAGTTGGCATGATGGCACTGAGTTTCAAGGAGTGAAAGTTGATACAGTTGCAAGACAACTTGAAATATAAAAAAAAAAAAGAGGATCATCCAGTGACAGTCACACGAGTATACAAAGAGTTGTGTGTCAAGGAATGATGCAGAACATAGCAGCTCCAATGAAATTTTTGGCACTGCCTGGAGATCCAGTGTGTCCTTGGGAACAGTGGCAGGACAATTTTCAAGTATACTTAAGGGCGATAGGAGGTGCCAAGTTTAATGATGATTTAAAAGAGGCCACGTTGCTTAACTGTATAGGTGCAGAGGCACTCAGGATCTTCAGGAACTTACCAGAATTGGATCACACAGATGTAGTTCTGGGTGGTGAATCCTCCAGTGGAGCCAGAAAATATGATGTGACAATAACTAAACTAAACAAACATTTTGGAAATAAAACTAACATTGTGTTGGAACATAATAGATTCTTTTCAAGGAAACAAAATAAGGGTGAAAGCATTGATGCTTACATAGCTGCGTTGAGAGGTCTGTTGGCTACGTGTATCTTCACAGGAGTGGCGGAGGAATACTTGAGAGATCAACTGGTTCTACATGTGGCAGATCCTCGCATACAACAGCGTTTGTGGCAGGCAAAAAACCCTACATTGGAACAAGCAATTGAAATAGCTAGGTCCATAGAACTTGGCGAGAAATGCATGAAGGAGGTTCAGAACAAGATGGAGAATGCAGAAATAAAGTCAGTTAGAGAAACAATCGATGGACAATATGGTAGTGAAGAGGATTTGATTGCCATTGTCAAAAGAAGAGTCAGGTCTGACAATGATGCTGGATCTAGACAGGGAAGAGACAGTGCATACAGAATGAACAACAAGTGTTTCAAATGTGGTGGATTTAGACACATAAATGCAGAGAAAGACTGTCCTGCTGTATCTGCTGAATGTTATAAGTGTGGACTAATAGTTCATTTTGGTAAAGTGTGTCGCAACAATAGAGGCAGAGGCAGATTTAATGCCCGTCATGCGAGAAATAATGGTCGATATGGTAGAGGAAGGAGTGCTGCCATGACAAGCATAAAAGCTTTAGAAGAAATTGGTGGTCCCAGTAGTCTATTAGCCATCACAGACAGATTTGAAGAGGAAGTACAGATACTTGCATTCACACCAAATCAGAGTGGTTTGGGCCCGTGGGTGCCAATGGAAATAGATGGGATAACGTTGCAAGTCATGGTGGACACAGGTTCTCCATATACTATGGTGGATGTGGACACATATGTGAACATACTAAAAAAAAAATGGAAGAATTGAAATTGACCAAGATTAAAGCGACCGGATATGGTAAGACTCCCATTAATATAGTTGGGTACATTTAAATTTTGAAGGAAGGAAGACATACTGCAGATTGTATGTTGCTGAAAATGGATTTTCCATAGTTGGATGGTGGGAACAAGCATCATTGAAGATACAGATACATCCAGGCGAGAGTGTGTCTATTCTTTGCATAAATGGAGACAGCTGTAGTACATCGGAGAATTTAGCCAAGAGTTTTCCTAAAGTCTTCAATGATAACATTGGAATTCTTAAAGGTTTCAAGCATCGGATCATACTTAAAAGAGGAGCAAATCCTGTGGTACATAAGGTAAGAAACATACCTATTGGCACTAGAGAAGCATTGAAAAGAGAATTAGATAAATTGAGCATGCAGGACATCATTGAACCCATCGAAAGCTCTGAATGGTTATCCCCTATTGTTATTGTTAAAAAACCAGACGGATCAATAAGAATGTGTGTTGACCTGAGAGATCTGAATGCCAACATCTGGGTAGACCGCCATCCACTACCTAATATAGGAGAGATGTTGACCACGATGAAGCCAGCGGAATTTTTCACGACACTCGACTTATCATCAGCATATCACCAGGTAGTGTTAGATGAAGAATCCAGACATTTAACATCATTTATAACACCATTGGGGGCATTCAGATACAAAAGGATGCCGTTTGGATTGGCTTCTGCGGCTGCAGTATTTCAGAGATTAATGCATCATTTGTTTGATGGTCTTCAAGGGGTTCATTATTTTCAGGACGATATCCTGATATCCGGAATGTCTGAAAAAGACCATGATGCTAAGTTGTTAGGGGTGCTACAAGTTATACAACAGAAAGGCATGACACTCAAAATTGAAAAATGCAAGGTAAAGAAAAACGAAGTAACTTATTTAGGTCATCGCATAAATGCGGATGGTATAAAACCCAAAGAGTCATTGGTCGACACCATTCTCAAGATTCCTGATCCGTTAAATAAAGACCAACTCCGAAGTTTTTTAGGATTAACAGAATACTATTCAAAGTTTGTGGATCACTACGCTTGTAGAACAGAACAATTGAGAAATCTGATGTGCAAAGGTATGAAATTTCATTGGCTGAAAGATGCAAGAAGGAGTTTGAAACAATGAAGTCATTAATAAACAGAGCACCTGCACTAAAAATGTTTGACTCAAGTGCCAAGACCAGAATATCAGTAGATGCCAGCAACATGGGCTTAGGGGGTGTATTAGAGCAGATTCAAGGATGGTGAGGTAGTTCCCATTGCCTTTGCATCCAGGACATTGAGAGGAGCTGAGAAGAATTATTCGACTATTGAGAAGGAGGCTTTGGGAGTTAAATGGATTCTAGAACATTTCAAAAGTCTCATTTGGGGCATACCAGTTGAAATCAGAACTGATCACAAGCCACTTGTACATGTTTTATATTCAAAGAATCCCCACATGACTTCTCCACGCATAAGGAGGTGGACGTTAATTATCATGCAATACAATATCAGTATAAAATACACCCCTGGGAAGACCAATGTAGTGGCTGATTGCTTTTCTCGTCTACCATGTAACTGTGACACGATTGAATGTGATGACAAAGGAGAACTTACAGATGATCAAAACATGGAGTGTATAATAGCACATATACACCCAGGGTTTTCAAAAGAAGATTGGATTGAGGCGAGAGAACAAGATCTTGAACAAAAATTGTTAAGAAGTGTGATAATAACACTTAGTCATACTATAAGAGTAATTTATATAGTATCTGGTTTTATTGGGAGAAGCCCCCATGGAGGCCAACCTTCATCTGTTCAGGCAACTTCGTGTATGGTTCCATCAACATTCTGGAACCATACACGAACATGCCGTCATGGTTACAGAACTCATTAACATCATAGTTTCAGCACAGTGTACTGATAACCATAGTAATAAACATCACAACATCGCATAGGGTGTGGGGGCCTACCTCCCCATTATCATGAAGTTCAAAATATTCTAGTATGTGGGTGAGCACTGTTTGGGCTTCCTCCTTATACTTAGGAAGGGAGTCATTACATTTCCATCAATGTAGCTCGCACAAGATCATGATCCGACCACGGGACCGGGTCCACTCGTGACTCCCCCATATAGCAAGCTAGGGAGCTGTTAACTAGAATGTAATCCGTCTTCGAGAACGTTTCATGGACTTTCAAATAATAAGTGAAGGGGGGACTACCCTGGGGGCGTGCAAAGCAGGGAGTCCACTAAGCCCAACTCTGAATTGATCCTATGGAAATTTTGTGATGTGGCTTTGTCTAATGGGAGGGCTGGGAGGGATCTCTGCGCAGTCATTCTTTTCCTATCTTTGGAGTGGTCCAAGACCATATTGAAGTCCCCCTCTCACAAAAAGTAGTAAGTTGTCCCTGGTTTTCTTCCAGAAAGGTATCTGGCCTTCGTTCGGGCAGTAGATCACTCTTAGCATGAGTGGGGTTCCCTGTAGGTCACCTCTAAAACAGGTAGCGACCTTCCGGGTCCCCTAAACCCAGGTTGTTAGCCATAATGATTGCCACAGCAATTTTCTTAGTTGTGAACGAGGCCCGATGGACCTCCCCTATCCCATGTCCATGGAGGGTTGGTTCCTTCTCCCCTCACCCAGTGTGTTTCCTGAAGGAAGAGCAGGTCCAGTACAGCACAAGCAAACTGATGAACCAGAAGGGATCTTTTTGTTGGTGAGTTAACTCCCCTACCGTTTAAAGAGCATATATCCAGGGACGGAAACATTGTGAATTCCCTAATTGGCCCCTGATCAATTACTCTGAGGCCCCATGTGGGGGACGTTGTGTGTGCTAGAAACCACTAATACCACAACCCCCAAAATCCCCACAATCCCAATAACTCCACCCCCCCTCCTACCCGAAAGGATGAAACATCAACTTCTCCCCTGATTTCACACCAACTCCCTTCCCCTTGTTCCCTTCCCCGGCTGCCCAATATTTTCACCCCTGTCCCATCCCACCTCCCTCAGCACCCAATCAGGGTCTGACCATTCCTGGTACCCGACTGGACCACCAGCTTGCCTGATCTCCCCGGGCCTATCCTTGCCAATGCTCCTTGGGTTTAGCCCCCCGCTCCCCACCAGAAACCCCTTGAAAACCAATGAACTTCTTCCTCTTCCTCTCCCTCCCGTCCCGTCATCCCATTCCTCAGCCTGCGGATCATTCCCCTCTGGCCCAGTGCTCAGCTCCCCACCCCACCAGATTGTTGCAAATTAGGGGGGGATCTCTCTGTCTCTGGTATCTATTAGGCAAAGGCTTGAGAGGACCAGGCTAAGAGTGACTTCATCCCCATAATGGTATCAGGGGCCATCGTTGTGCGAGGTGTGCAGTTTCTTTAAATTTCTCGCGCACCGGACCCGTATCCTGTCCATCGGCATCCCCCTCTCACTTCTCCCTCCAGCGGCTTCTCCAGAAGGCTGTTTATGTTCGTCTGGGGTTTCTTACTTTGATATCCTCTAGTCTGGACTGTTGGCTCATGTATTCGAAGGTGAGTGAAAAGCGGAAGCCTCATTGGTATCGTATTCCCTTCTCTTGTAGGGTAGGCACTGCATCAATGGGGCACAAATCCTCCTCCTAGCCATGGTGAACAAGGAGAGGTTCCGGAATATCGCGATTACTGCATTGTTTTATGTGATGGTGGCAGCTTTCCTGGCTTACTCCAAGATCTTTACTTTTTCGGCATAGTAATGGAAATTAACCAGGACAGAGTCCGGTCCCCCAGCTCGGCCCACCGCCCTGTCTATGGTGGGTTTGTTTGGTGCTTCATCGCCAAACATAAGGCAGATCACGTCCTTAACTGCCCAGCAGATGTGTCTTTCGGTCTCCCCCTATGCCCCTGGAAGGCGAAGAACCTGAGGTTGTTTCACCGCTCCCTGCTCTACTAAATTGTCCATTTGTAGGGATTTTTCCTCATCCCTCTTTAGAGCAGACAGTTGGCTGTCAATCTGTGTCTCTAATATAACAGAGGATTGGTTGGATTCCAGACCCTGTATTCGGTCCTCTATCTTGTCCAATCTTTGGTCCATCTATTCTAGTCTGTGATCAATGTCAGCCCACATTTCCCCGATTCCCTGCATTAGGACTGCAATGTCCATCTTTGTGGACATTGTGTCGTCTGCTTGGTCTGCCATTTTGTGGGGGGTTGTGCCTCCCGGTCTCTCCAAAGTTTCCTGAAATCGGAATTCCTGCAGGGCCTTCTTCCAATTCATTCAAATGGACCCAGAGGGGAGGGGAATGGAGGGGGAGAGGTTGCAGGTCCTTTCGCTCGTGGGTGAACTGAGTGTTCTTCCCTTTAGTGGTCAGGGTTGTTAGTAGTCTTGCAGCTCTTGATCGGGTTTTGATTTGCAAAGATGGTTATCCGGGTTCGGGCCTCTCTCCACTAGTTTGCTTGCGGGCCTGGTACCATGGGCAGAAGGGAGTTTCAGACACTTCAACTCTGCACATTTTCTGCTGCCTCGGGACGATGCGGCCCACTTTCACAGGTCCAGATAGGGGTGGGTGAGAGTGTCCTCCAGGTGCACGTGAACCTCTCTGCGTTGCACCTCTGGGTGTTTCACGAGCCAGTGGGGTTCTCAGTGAGGTGTGTTTCCACTTTTCTCCTGGATTCTGTGTCTCCCGGCAGGCTTATCCTGACTATATCTCGGGGGCCACTGGGGAGCCGCCCTCAGGGGTGGGATCTCTGCTGACGTGCATTGAAATATTCAGAATTGACATGGGCGGTCCCCAGGGCTCTCCATGTGGGCTGTTCCGTGTCCGCAGTTGGATTGGGGATTCTAGGCGGCTATGTTAGTTGAGATGCCTGTAGCCTCCCTGTGACCTGCTGTTATGACAGTTTTTCTGAAGAACAACTAAGGGCTTAGTAAAACTTTACAACTGAGACAGTACCACCTGATTATTTGGTAGGATAGACAGATCAGCCAGCCTTATCTTAGGAAGAAGGGAGGGCTGTAAGAATGTACAAAGAACTTGTAGTATACCAATGGTTCAACAAAAATCGTTACAACCAGAAGCATTATACAAAATAAAGGTTTATTATAAATACAATTAGGGCAAGTAGAGGGGGAGTAATTTGTCAGAGTCAATCATCATAAAAACACAACACAATGCTTTAAAGTACACAGACACCTACATAGACCCTGTTCAGAAAACAAATAGTATTTCTAGGGAAGTCAAACCTTATCAAACACATTTAGTATAGGACACACCTATTCATGGGGACTAAAACCATTAGTTAAGTTTAGATTACTTTACAGTAAGTCAAGGGTAGTAGACCCTGTCAGTCATGCAGGACACTCAATTAAGAAATCGCTTAGTAACCAACCTTGTCACCAGGATACTTTTCTGAATAGTGGAATGCAAATTCATGGAACAGAATGAACGAGTAAGACCTTGTGGTGCAATATACAATTACAGTTGCTTTTCAGATCAGTGGAACACAGACTAAAGTAAGCAAAAACGCTCTAACTTATTTTAAGATGACACGAGGCATGCCAAGGTTAGTAAAACCTACAGTACACTTATTAAGAATTGCACACAGCTATTAAAAGGCAAGTAAAACTTAAGGCAGACTTATTTTAGACAGACCATACAGCAGGTCAGGGGTCGCAAGACCCAGTTGGTATATTTATACATTTATATCCTAAAAGAAATAGTAAAGTGAAGCCAACAGCATTTTATGGGAAGAGGCACAACCAATTCACAGGTGAGTAAAATAACCTTAACTATACTTTTCAGAATGGCAAAACACATTCAAGGTAAGTAGAAACCTTTGGTAACTGTCACTATATGAGTGAGCAGTTACAACCAACTCTTTTACAAGTAAGTACACTTAATTGGGTTCAGTGTACTTAACTACAGCTCACATCTTCCTCTTAAGGTAAACCTGACTGCTCTGCCACTCTACCAAGGTCTCGGAGTAGTACAGACTGATACTAAGAGTTTGGGATCTACAAACTACTGGTATAGCTTACTTAAGTCTTAAATCCAAGATGGACTTTAGGAAAACTCCCCTAAAACCGGCATTGCAAGATGCCCTGCCCTGCAGAATGTGGCCCCATTTGCTGTGAAATTGCGGTTATCCTTTTCTTCAGTATGAGTGGAGTGCTTTTGTTGAGTATCTAGGGCTACCTTTTACTCTGCTGATCTACGTCCTTAGAGCGTAGGGGACCAATCGGATTGTACCCCAGACTACAAGGACACAGACTCATACATTGTGACTTTAACTGACTCTTAACTCTGCCTTGTTGAACAAAACTATTGGATTTTGTCACAAACCTTGGGTTTTATGAACTGCCCCTGAATGGACACACCATGTCTGAGACTTTGTGCAAGATTAGGGCAAAACTAGCGCATCATGAATCAGACTGCAACAGTACTCATGCTCTTTATTCACCTCTCTGTTATTGCTGGTTTTAACACCACTTGTCACAATTACTCTGGTACTTCAGTGCACCCTTGGACTCAAAGTGACAACACTTTCCTTAACTTAGCAGGGCAGTACGCCTGCGTCCAGAACATTTCTGACTGTTGGGTTTCTGCACACCTCCCCCGTGATCTAACTTCTGGATTTCCTGTAGCCCCTGTTAACTTTAATTAGGGAGATGTCTCCGGGGACCTTCAGCTGGTATCCCGGACACATCCAGGAACCTGTGGTGGTCACATTTCCCAGATGGGGTTCACTTGTCCTCCAAATGTTCACTCCCAGAACAGTTATCAAGAAAACTTACTGCAATTCCCCCTTCTCTACCGTGTTCTTCTTATGCATGTAATTTGAGTGTAATCTTCAACCTCTCCCTTTACTTTACACATTTCTTCTAGTGTTCAATCTTGCCGCTATGCTCTGTTCAACATTTGACATGCTCGACCTCATCTGTAGCTCCTTCCTTCCTGTTTGGTTTCCTCTCATCTTGACTATTGATCCACTCTCCTTTTTGGTCTTTCTGCCTCTTCTTCATTCTAGTTATACTTCTTCTGTTAGTCTTCTTTTTATCTTTCTGTGCGTTCCTCGATTACACCTTCCCTTTTTTCTATATCACTTCATTTTGAATCTCGTAACCTTTATCACTTCCTTTCTATTGTCTTTAAGTGTATCCATGTCCTTGCACCTTCCTAACTTATCTCATTCTATGACCCTTACCAGACTTTCCATTCCAAGAATCGCTGTGATAACTGTCCCACAAGAAATTGTGGCATTGGAGGCCTGCTGAGACGTGCATTGGGAATGATGAAAACGCAGGACACCATCATGGCCAGTAGCCTCATAACGTTTTTGACTTCTGTCGACCGGCTTTGTAACAAGGGAGCTAGCCTAGCAATGCATATGCTCTTTGAGTGGCATACGTGCTACTGTCTTGTGGGTAATTTCTAATGGCCCCTAAAAATGTACCTTGTCTTGACATGAGGCTTGACTTTTATTAGCCAACATAAAAGTTAGGCAATTTACGGTTTACTGCTTGTGTTTGTGGCAAATTGTCATACCTTCTCCTGTTATTAGCCAGTTGTCTAAACAAGGGTATATTTGTATGTCATTGCAGTGTGCATATGTGTTGCCACCACTGTGAGCTCGTTCGTGAAAACAGTGTTCATGCAATCCCAAAAAGTAGTGCCTTGAACTGAAAATGTGGATTGTCTGCCTTGAAGCACCAATACTTGCAGTGTCCTGGGAATATTGAAAATATGGAAGTATGCATCTTTCATATCCAATGTTGCCATGTAATACCCTTTTTTCTTTCTTTTTTTTTTTAGAAGCTCAATGATCTCTTGGAGGGAAGTCATTTGGAAATTCCGGTTATTCACAAATGTTTTGGATGCCGGTGGGCCCAATACTGGCCTTTTGGTTTGAAGCTTTTAGGGAACAGGGAAATACAGTGAGAAAATCAGGGGTGCCTAGAACCGTCTTGATTGCTCCCTTTTCAGCAGAGCTTCCACCTTCTTTTGGAGCAACAAAAGGTGTTTGCAGAGCATTTCATATGCTTGTGGAGGTAAGTCGTGAAGTTTGTTTAGTAGTTACAGGCAATATCCATTTTTCACCATGCTCAAAACTCACATATCGGTAGTAATCTCCTTGCATGCATGGGCAAAATATGTTGGTCATCATCCTAACGGAGAATAAAGTGCAGTAAATGCACACGCCCCTGTCTATGCTGAAATGTGTAGCAGAATAGTTGTGTTCCAGTGTGTGTGAACCACGCGCTTCCTGAGGTGCGGATATACTGGCCTCTGCAGAGCCCATATGTGTGGGGACGAACAGAAGGCGTGGCAGCTGTTCACCATTGTTAATACAGCCTCCCTGAAATCTGGTCTAGAGTTTTTAACATGTCATGCTCTTTCTTGGCCCTTTTCAGTGCATTCTCCACAGCTTTACCCAACCATACAGACTGCTCCATTGGTTTCACTAAGAGGCTTTCCTGACTCTCAGGCATGAAGTATGTACTGAAGAAATAAAGGGTGCCTTTTCACAACAGTTGCTCCAACAATTTGCCTGCCTGCAGTATCTGCAGAATAAAGAGCCTTTTAATAAAAGCGTTAGCGGATGCATCCCGTCTTGAAAAATCTTCTGGAAGGCTAGCTTGAGAGATTGGGGTATTACCTTGACCTTGTCCTCTAAAACATCCCATTGTGTTTGTATGATTATATTATGCCATTAACGAGGTGGCGTTGGCGATCCACACAACATTGGTTGGTGAGGTTTCAGTTTTCGTACCAAAAGAGAATATTGTCTTTTTTTTTATTCAGGGGCAGCCTCTACAAAATCAACAATATCATCTAGCTTGTGCACTGTCCCCAAACCATTCTGCCGCCCTCTATATTAGAGCAGTACTTGGAATTGGTCCCCATTTGCAAAAGCCGTTAACTGAAGACCGTCCTCCCTCTGGTGGAAACTCTTCCTGGTAAGATTTCTTTTCACCATGCTCAACTAAATCATTGCCCTGGGATTGACGGCATGGCCTTTGGATTCTTTTATGAGGATGTACCTCAGCAAACGGATTCTGCAGTCTTCTTTGGCCTTTCAGTCATTATCGTCCATTAATTAGACCATCTTTCCCATTGTGGCATTGAAGTCCTCTAATGAGTTCTTTAATGACCAACACTGTTGATGTTGAGTTGTAGACTTGCTCTTCCCCTCCCACTCTTCCTTGGACTTCCAAAAAATTGCCATTTTCTGCACAGAAAATTAGTAAATTAGAGATGCCCCCTTCCATTTTGTGTCCCCCTGTGTGCTTATTTTATGTGGCGTCAAATCTTGTTGATTGCGTGTTTGCCCTTCCTTTCCAAGTGTCTTCCCTTTACTGTGCATGGGGTTTCTATTTTTTCACATGGATGCACTCGGCGAACGGGCCAATCACACTCATATTTGTTAAACCAACCTGGAATGATCCGCGCTCGACTTAGATCTGGATCCACCCGGATTTGCCTGTGTTAAGTTTTTAGGTTTGGATGGCAGGAATTTTTCCAAGACGCCTAATGAAGCCGAAGGCCAACTGTGAGGATTTGCAGCTCCTTGGCATCATCCGATACCCATGTTTGTGTCTCGACTTTGGGGTCCCCCACGGGAGCAATGGTCTTGCCCTGTGCCTTTTTAGTCTGAAAAAGGTATGCACCCCGTCACTTGGTATAGGCCTCAATCAATGTTTGAGGTTTAAACTGGCTGTCACGGATGGCCTCAAAACGCAAAGGTGTGCTTAAAGTGTTTTTATTAGAAACAATATAAGGTACTCAGATTTTCAAGGTATTGCAAAGGGGTTGGAGTACACCAGTAGGCATCCCTCTCTTGATCTTCTGTGGTCTCCCACCTCCTTAGCCCAGGTGTCTAAAAATCAAAATGTAATAACTAGTGATAACCCCTATTCATCTAAAATCTGGCTCACATGATGGTCGAAAGGTCATAGCATTCTCTGACTCCATCCAGGATTCTTCTAAGGGATTGTAAAGATTATCAATATTGTAGCTCTCTGCAAGCACCCTGCTCCTTTCTCTCCCACTTACACTCTCCCTTTCCTTTGCCCGATCTTCCTACTCTACATTATATTCTACTCATACCCCACCCCATTCCCACTACTACTACTACTCCTCCTCCTCCTCCTCCTCCTCCTCCTCCTCTGGTCTGTACCTGCTCTCCTCATCTTTCCCTCTAATATAGAAACACTCTCCCTTTCTCCTTACCTCTCGCCAATACCCACTCTTCCCAGGCTACTATCAAATGGCAAGGTATGGAGTGATTGAAAGTGGCACCATATTCAAAACACCATATACGAGGGGGCAGAGACCTGGGCCCTCACTACACCCTCACCACACTTGCACCAGGCTGGGAGGGATTTCTGTTTCCCCCTATCCTGGTCACACTGCACACCCAAAACCAATCATTGGCATGGTCCCTCGGAAAGTAGCTGTTGCGCACCCAGTGCGTGTCCTTCCAAGGGAATTTAGAGATACTGTCAAGATATTAGTCTATTCTATTCTAATTGTTCTTCACTAGGTGGGTATCCATTATTTAACACCCCCAAATATAAAATCAAAACCCACAGTTCTCGGATAAGAAGCAGTAATAATATGTATTACTAATATCTGTATATTAGTAATACATATTTTGATTTATTCATATAAATTAATTTGAAAGATGGTCCTCTTGCTTTATGCTCGGGAAACCCTATCGCTGCACCCAGACAGAAGCCAGCTGGACCACTTCTTCTAACCAAAGGTACTGTTCTGACTTGGGGTACTTAACTCAGTGTCTGTAGCTTGCTCTTCCTTGATCTTCTCAGTTGAGACTTGCATTAGCTGCTTTGCTGGAGTTGATTTCAGCTGTAACCTGCACAAGTGTAACAGCTTGTGACCCTACAGTGATTTTTCTTCAACAAACTCTCTAACTTTGTGCAAGACCTTTACAGCTAAGAAGTGCCTCAACTCCAGTCTTTGCTCCAATTGACTTTGGCTGTCCTGGCTCCCTGCAGACTCTTCTATTCCATTTGACTTTGATTCTTACTGTCCCTCATAGAGGATACATTGGCTTTAAACTAATACTGCTGGGAAAGGTTATCTGGACTTCATTGGAAGATTTAAAGTGCTCACATGCTTTGGGAACCTGTCTAACCTTTCTCCTTCCTTTAACCTTTCCTTTCTGCAAACCTCAGAATCTACAAAGTGTACTAGTGATATATAAATACAATTACTGTCCTAGTTAGTGAAGTTTGTAAGAAGCATCTCTAAAGAGTATCTACTAGCTTTGTGTTGATTTGAAATAAGTATTTGAAAGTGTATTTGATTGTTACATATATTGCCCTTTTTAAAGAATGCTTATTTAAAAACGACTGTTACACTCAAGGTTTATGTTATAAATAATTGTTTAAGTGTTATTTGGCTACTTGTATTTGTAGATGTCATTGCTACAGCTCTAATTTCCCCCTCTTGAGATAAGCCTGGCTGCTCAGTCACACTACCAACTTGTGTAGTACAGGCCTATACCAATAGGTCGGTTACCTAGTACCAAGAGGACAAAGATTGAGTAGTCTCCCCGAGGGTTACTACATCAGTTCTAACAAGAGGTAGAAAGCCTTGGCTTCTATCCTGATTCCTGCCTGCCTTGGATCGGATGCTCCCCCTCCTCCTGTGCAGGTGGAAAACTGCAGCAGCTTGCCTGAGGAGGCTGCTCTGCCTCTGCCCTCCCCCTGTGCGTGGTGTAGCAGGTCAACACTGCACCCCACGATCAGCACTTTCACTTTTCCACCTACAGTATGCCTGCCACAGAAAGACAGCCAGCCAGGAGCCTGAGGAACTTTTTGAGCCGCTTCTCCTCGATTAGGGAAGGTACATATATTCATCATCCATGCAGTGCAGTCACAAGGGGCGTGCCAGTCAGAGGGGCAAACTGCCCTGGACCTCGTGGGTCAGGGAGTCCTTGCTGGGTAGAGGTTACTCATGTGTTGTAAGTTATTATTTGCATAGCACTTCTGGTATCTGCAGCCAAGTTCCAGTGATAACGAATTGGGATGTGGGCCTAGTGTCCACATTAATTGGTTAAGAACGCAGACACTTCGATTTGTACATGATCAGCACAGTGTTATTCTTGACCAATCTCTGAATCTCCCCATGTCTACACGTGCAATTATGTGGAATGTGATGTAAAACTGTATCTGCCAGCTACTGTGCTGCTGTGTGGCAATATCGTCCCATCACTTTTAGGATTCTCTAATTTGGCTTCCACAGCCCCAAGGCTAGATGGTCATGCATGCAGTAGTGCATGTTTGAGGGGGGGCCCTGCCTCTATCTATCTCAAATATCAGTCTTTATCTGGTAGGAGACAGGAAGCAATAGTTCACCTTTTACAGTACATTGGATTTGTTATAAACTGCTCGGAGTACAAAAATATACACAAAGTTAAAGCAAAAGGAAATGGGGCACTGTGCTCCGTAACCGGCAGGACACAGTTTCTGAACCACTCAGGGCCATTTCAGCCTTTCATTGGCGGATAATATGAGCACTGGTTAGCGGAGCATTGTAACCCCTGATCACTTAAGCACCAGGTTAGTTTAAAGTGTCCAAAATAACATAACTCGGATAATAAAATAAAATGCTTGTCTAAGAAATGAGGTCGTCACATTGGACGAGGAAGGTTGAGGAGGGCATTGGCAGTACCTCAATTTAGTAGAAAGTATTTCTGGCGTGGCAGCCCCCCTGAGCCCTTGATTCTGTAAGGCACACAGTGAGGGGGATCCTCCATCCAAAGGGTCTGCAAATAAGTGTACGATTTCAGAAAGCAGGGATGTATAGCCTGAGAAGGCAATCATTTTGAAAGCAACCGGGTAAAGTTTTCACACAGCATGCTGTACGAGCAAAAGTTTGTCTGTATTCAAATTTTTCATATAGCGCATTGTAACAGACAGGCTGGGAAAATGCTATCTCAACCAGATACTGGGCCGCTTCTAATCCACTGCACATTTGATACGCAGTCGTGATTGGCCGGGGTAAACTCCCTGGAGCCTGTGCATCCAAGAGAAAACAAAAGCGTGTGGCAGATAGACTGCATCCCCAGATGTAACAGGAAAGTAATAATGGAAATCATGTTGCCCCATAAATGTTTTGGTGTGTGAAGGCTTTCATTGAGAATATTTTCTCTGGCAATTATGTGCATGCTGAACTGTTGTAGAGGAGCTGTACAAATTAGAATAAACAGACATAGGATGCAATCTCACCTTAGTCCCTGTCGTTCAATGTTGGCAATCATTTTGAAAAACAAAAACCCTGACGTATTCCTTCTTTGCAGCATGTCTGTTATAGTTCATCTTTGGTGCAGTGCTGGCATCCACACCCTAGCCGTTGGTACATTGTAAATCTCAATCAGCGTCTAGCTAAGGTGATGGCTGCCAACAAAAGTGATAAGATGCAGGACAAGTGTGATCAATTTGTCTGCATACACTGAGATATTCCAATGTGGGAGGGCCCTCCACCTTGCTACACGGCAAAAAAGTTGCTACACTTTTTTTAAAGATTAAACCATATCATGATACTGCATGGTGTGCTGATGAGATATTGCAACCAAGTTCAGATCAGATCAACTCAACCTCTAAATGCCCCATTTGTGCATTCACTGCAGAAAAACCTTTGTGGTGATTCCATCTTTCACTGGGGACTATATTAATAAAATGCAATAATTAAAGTTGAAATTAATATTGATAAGTCTGAGTTCCACTATGGTGCAGAAGATAGCTCAGTGAGTTAAGCAGTTGTTGCAGAGATCTGTGTTTGTGTTATAGGGTTCATTTTTGTGTATATACATGCTGTTGATGGGAGGTCTTACTGTGCTACTAAACAACATACCTGCAAAAAAAAGAACTAGTTATGTAAAATAAAAAAAATCATTATTTTCAGGAATTGGGGCTTGAGAGCAGCCAGGAAGCGTGTGGGACACTAGAGACTTCAGTTCCAAGCATGCTTGGGAAAAAACTGTAGTCATCTGCGCGGATTAACAGCTGAAGGCTGATTGCAGTTCCTATTTTAACCGCCGGCTGCAGGTGTGGCTTATTGAGAGTATGCAGCACGGGCAGTCACGGCGGCGTGTAGGAGAACATTTGGATTTCTGAGGAACGCCGAAGGAATGCTTCACTACATTCATTCCAGGTGGCGGAGGTGAGTGTTCTCTGGAGGATTCAACGCGCTGCTACGTTTGGTTCAGGTCTTTTCCCACGGGAGGCCCGGGCCGTCAGTTAAGTGCTGGGAACTCAGATATGGGCACGTTTTTCATTGTACTCACTTTTCTACAGGCTAATAGGCATTGAGAAGTAGGGACATTTAAAGGCAATTTCATGCAAAGTGGCTCAGTATGAACCTTGCCTTCCCAACTGCCTAAAGACTAATTTTCAGCATTAAGACACTCTATTCCATGTTTGTGATTTATGTTTGCTTACGCTCGCCCATCGGGCCATGTGTCTCATTCATGAAAGGAGTCATTCCCGTGTATGTTTCATTACCGCTTGCTTAGTGACTAAGTGTGGCAACGTCCCCATGTGCTACATGTCAGGTGTACTATTTCAGAGTGGCAATAAGGTTTGTGTTAATATGTGAATCTACTCACACGCTTTGTTACATGTATATGCTACATGTGTCTAAGTTTGCTAAACCATCACGTTGTGTAAGGAGGTACAGGGCTGGAGTGATGATAGGAATTAAGAATGGTGCATGCAGGAACCTACTCCAGTCCTAGGTGTTAGTGTGGATAGGTGTTGCTACAGACTGGTGTTAGAGGGCAGATCTATGTGTTTTGACCTTTCCCTTTCAACTCCCTTACCCTGTTTTACGGTTTCCCTAATTTCTCTTTCCTATCCAAAACCTCTCCCTAATCCCTCCTTCCCCCATTGGCTGCCACGTGGTACCCTGTGATTCTAGTATCAGGAGCCCGTGCCAACCACGGGTGGAGGGGGTCGATCTATTCGGCTTCTGTGGTTCGGGGCAGGGTGTAGTACGCTTACCCCGCTTGTGTGAATTCTTGACAATTATGGAGCTGGTCTCGTTAGTGGTGGTGCATGTCTTTCCTCACACCAATATTTTTTACAGCAGCAAAAACAGCATTGCAAGATAAATTATAGTTGCTACATTTCTTGCGGTCACCCATCTGATTTATGCAAAATGTGCAATGGGAAGTTGATGTGTTGCTCATAGCCCCCCTATAATTGCCCTCTTCATCTCTTAAATTTAATGTGTGCTTTCTTTGAGAAGTATCATTCATATAATGGGCCCCCTTTGATCAATGTCCTGTTATTTAATCAATTCCTGAGCAGGACGTAAGTCACATTTTAGAATGCACACAGTGTGAAGAATTGCCATTTGGTAAGGGTGCAAAGCTCTGGCGTTTTTGATTTTTGTTAACTTTCTTTTTTTTCATGATTTTAGCCAAATCGCTTTTTGCAACATTTAAAGAAAAACAATTACTAATAAACATGAAAAATAAAAAACAAAAACCCTACATTTGCTTTCAAAAGGAACAACAATACATACATAATCAATATCCACATAAGAAAATAATATATACATTCACGTAACTTAAACTACATGGAAGGAAAGTGCATGTGCCTAATCATAATCTATTAAAAACTGTATACAATGCAAAACCCAACATGTCACATTCATTGCAAATCTTAGCAGGAGCAATTTGGCCATATTTTCAATGTTGAATTATACACATAATGCCATTATAGCCAAGCTTTTTGGGATGCCAACTAAACATAGTATGCTACAGCCGTGATGACCAGTGAGACTGCGGCATATATTGCGGACCATAGTTGGTCATTTCTGAACCCACAACCAATTAGGCAAAATTCTCAATACCCTCGTCTGTAATTCTCCACTAGTTTGGAACAGCTTGTCAACTTGTTTTCACCTCCAACTTACACACGCGTCACCTACGCTCTTCTAGTCCCAGGTTCTGCCATGGCCCAGTAGGTTGCAGGACCGGGAGTCTGTCCAAGCGGATATACAAAATAAAGCGGCAGATCTTTGTGCAACACATTTTTGTTAAATAGCTCCTAGGAACTCCCAGGTTATGTCCCTGAATTGACTGTTCCTTATATTGTTTCTTACTTGATAGGGCAGCTATGATTTTTTTTCTGTCCCAGATCAAAGACTTGTTCTCTAGCGTCTTTTCAAAAATACCAAACTCTTTGGCTTTTGGGACAGAAAAGCCCAAATCTATTAGATGCTGGTAGACAACCCTTTTGAGGTTCTCAAAAGTTACGTTTTTTCCCTTTTTGTTAATGTCACTGTCCTCCTTGCGTATATAGTCCGACATAACTGACATCAAGGTGTTGCTGCGCTCTCGCCTGTATATACATTTAATGTATAACTTGCTGCAAGCATTTTTCCAAAGCGTGTGGAGTGTGGTTAGGCCTAAGGTGGGTTGCCCTAGTATTGATCGAAGTATCTTCCCTTAC
Source organism: Ambystoma mexicanum (assembly GCF_040938575.1). NCBI lineage: Eukaryota > Metazoa > Chordata > Amphibia > Caudata > Ambystomatidae > Ambystoma > Ambystoma mexicanum. The sequence goes on from NC_090926.1 coordinate 214,096,716, forward strand.
AGGACCTTGAGCCAATCTGTGTTATTCGGTGGAACAGTTTCGAGAGCATATAAGATACAGGGTATTGTGCTTGTAGTATATATATCTTATAAGGGACTCTACTGATCCACCACATTTTTATTTAACTTTTTTTCAACACCTGCCAGCGTCCTAGCTCTACATTTAACCTGAAACCGTGGGGTAGGTGTAAATCTGACAGCCCAAATGGAGCTATGAATTTACAACCTCCAATTCGTCCTTATCCATATAACCGGTAAATGGGAGGCTGCAATGTTTTTTGTCCGCTCTAGTCATTACCTTTGTTTTTTTGGGATTAGATTTCAGCCCATTAATCTGCGCATACTCATGTAGTTTTGTTATTGTTCTTTGGAGCCCCACCAGGGTAAGATCAATTAGAATGGTGTTGTCCGCATAACAACCAGCCAATATTTTTATTAAATAGCTTGGGGGTGGAGGGAGTTTATGCAGTTTTCCAACACTTCACCCATGTCACAAACATAGGTTGTAAAGTGCAGGGGCAAGGACGAAGCCTTGCTTTAGGCCAACATTTGTCCCGTTGGACCGGGTTACTGCTCCATCCTGTGATGTTCTGACTGTAGTCTGTGAACAAGGCCTTTATGAAGTGTAGCAAGTCCAGATCTATGCCCCAATTTTTGAATTTGTCCCACAGCCTTACTCGATTTACACTAACAAAGTAGTAGGAAAAATCTATTAAGCAAAGATGAAGACAATTGCACCCGCCACCAGCAAGCGTTGTGCCAAATGCTATCAACAGTTCCGCAGACTGATCTAAAGCCGGTTTGTTGGGGACTTAAAGGTTTCTCGTCAGCAACCCATTAGTCAGTCGTTTAATAACATTTTTGCAAAGATTTTCCTGCTAACATCTAGCATTGCTAATCTGAAGTTGTTTGGTTCTGAATAGAGGCCTTCTTTATGCACTGGTATTAGTATGGAGCGGCACCAGCTGCCTAGAATCTTCCTGGTCTCCACTATCTGCCTGAAGGCACTGTAGATTATCCTTGCCCATACCTCATGGCTGTGTTTCATAACTATATTTGGTATATTATCAGGCCCAGGAGCCCTTGATGAATTTAGGCCCATGATTATTTGATGTAGGTCTTCTTCATCAAAGGATATTTTCCTCTGAGCATAGACTTCCTGGAGTTGCTTGTTACCATTGTCGTGTGATGGATTCCAGTTCTTTTAAATATTCACACCATTTAGTTTCCGATATTGAATTAATTTCCCTTGGTACATGAACCTGGATATGTGATCTATAAAGATTGCAAACGTTTCTGGCATCATGTGTTTTTATTAAACGATCAATCAGTTTCCAGTTTGACAAGCGTTTACTAAACCTATGGGTTCTTAACCAGTGTTCATAGGTAACTTTGCATTTGTTTTTTTTCACTTTTTCTCTCGCTGAAACTTTAAGCTTTAGAAGATGTATAGGTTAGTACGACTCCACCTTTTATAAAACATTTTGTAAAGGAGTGGCGCAAGAGTAATGAAATTCGTGATGAGAAATACCTTCTATGTGCAGACTCCAGTCTGCGGAAAGACCCGGCTGTGAAGCAGGGTAACTATGTAGTTTTGTGGATCTCATGGCAAAAAGCACAATTTTTGGCGAATTGGTCAAGTGCATGATGGTCAAAATATGGTGGACTTTGAGTTTTAGCGTTTTAAATACAAGCTGAAAGCAAATTAAATTGGATGTTATAATATTCTGAAAGAAATCTTTGCAGTACTTTTTTTCTCCAATGAATGCTGCATTACATGATCCACGCCCAATTTCGCGCCTTTTAAAGAGTATGCGCTTGTCTGCGTCTACTTTATACAAGTTAGTTACTCCCCCTACAGCTCAATTAACAGCACAATGTGGTAGAAGAAATTGGTAATCAGATTTGGATTACGTATTGTCGGATTCTGAATGGAACCGAGTGTGCATGGGTCCAATTATATAAAAATTGACTTAGATCTTAGATACACAGCAGATAATCAATCACTACCTGTACTGGTCCCCCTGGAAGATGTGCTCGTGTGAGCTGTGTGATGTAGATGTTTGTTGGAATTGTAAAAGAGGTGGGCACCACGTTCCATATTTTGTGGTTGTGTAGTAAGACTCAGCTATTCTGGGATGCTGTTTTCCAGAGAATAGATTTGGTTTTGGGCCAATCCCTCCCAAGAGACCCTCTTCTTGGTGTGTTGGGACTGTTCCCCTCAAGTATTGAGTTGTCTAATAGTAAGATGTTTTGGATATATAGAGCTCTTCTTCTTGCTAAGAAGCATATTCTTAAATTTTGTAAAAGCGGCACAAATCCTCCTGTGTGGATGATTGGTTACATAGTTTGTCCTCTTGCCCAGAAGAGAGAAAGTATCCTTTAAAGCCAAGGATCAACTTTATAAATGTGAGAGGATATGGGGAGGATTGAATGATCTATATGCTTTGTTTTTTCTCAGAATCTAAGTTCTTTTTTCTCGTTTTAAATTTTTTCTTGTTGGCATTTCTCAATCTTTTATTCTCTTCATCTTCCATTTTTCTTTTGTTTTCTCTCACACCCTTTGGAGAATTGAGCTGTTATGATGTACTTTAAAAATGTTATTTTTGGTATCAAAGCTACTGTATTCATGTTATTGTTCTTTTTTATATTATTTGAATAAACAATTTTGAAAAAGAAGACGTAATGGCACTGCCACATGTGCGGTGTGATAGTTTGCCTGAGTGTATTGCCATGTCAAAGACCACCTGCTGATTACCCACTATGTTGTGCGAGGGTCTAGCTCGATTAAGTGATGCAATAATGCTCCTCACTGTACATTTTTGGAAAAGAAGCTTGACAGGAGTGACCTATCTCAGTAAAGATTGATTAGTGCACCACATATCTACCACAGACCATCTCAGCCTATTAAGCTGCTGACAAGCAATGCTAAGTCAGCTTAAACCTCCCTTTATTGCGGTGACAAGAGCACTACCAATGGTGCATGATCACTTAATTCATTAAAGCAGACATAAGAGCAAATCCACTTTGTAAATGGTTTGTGGTGAAAATGGCATCTAGGCAGGAAGAACTGCCCCGCCAAGTCTTTAACTTTAATGCGGACAGGCAGTCTGATGGAGTCAAACGAGTCAAGTCGAAATCCAGGAAGCAATATGATAAGGTCCTTCCTCTATCGAGAAGTTTTTTTCAATGTGATTTATGAGAATCTCTTTCCTTATTTCCCCATTCACAGGACTGTTTCTCTAGTTCATAATCTCAAATGGGGACATAATGGGCATTGAGATCTCCAACTACGATAACAGCACCCCCAGGTTCCTCTTCTTGCTATGCTGCCAATATTTCGTCAATGCTAATTATCAAGGATGCATTGCAGAGCTGTCTGGAGGATCATAGATTGAAAGTCTTTTGCTTTAGTTTGAGGAAATCTGAAATGATAGCACATGACATGCATTATTTACCATAAAAGCATTTCTGATGATTGTATCTGCTTAGATTCACATGCTTTGCATATAGTCTGACATTCAGTGATAACCACAGAGCATTGCATCTTGTCTTTCAAGAATCGAAAGGAGACGTCGACATGGGCGTGCCTGTAACACTATCCCTACATGTAGTGTACCCAAAATCCCTCACGCATCGAGGTCCCTCTGATTTATTTTTTCCGCCATGAGAGAGTCTATGTTCATTCAATCCGAGCGGGGAAGAAGGGTGGGCGCATGTGAATCTAAGCAGATACAATCATCAGAAATGCTTTTACGGTAAGTAATGCATGTATACTGATGCTTGTTAATCTGCTTAGAATCACATGCTGTGCATAGACTAGCGAGCAGTACCCAGAGTTGGAGGTGGGTTGTTAGAAGGAAGAGTTGTGAAAAGATGTCCTAGTACTGCTTGTCCCACCTGAGAATGAGACCTAGAATGAGTGTCTAGGAAATAGTGTTTTGTAAACTTGTGCACAGAACTCCAGGTTGTCGCTTTGCAAATGGACTCTAGGGGAACATTTGCAATGAATGCTATGGAAGCCCCAGTGCCTCGAGTAGAATGCGCTCTAGGCTTGAAGGGCTGTTCTCTCTTAGCAAGAGAGAAACAGAGTGTGATGCATTTGACAATCCACCTTGAGATTGCAGAATTAGAGACAGCATTCCCCGTCTCTAACAGCTTCCACTGAAATGAAAAACTGGTTTGTCTTTCTCAGTGGTTTAGTTCTGTCCAGGTAAAACATGACTGGCCTACGCACATCTAATGTGTGTTGGCTTCTTTCAGCCATGTTAGTACGGTTCCGGAAGAAAGTTAGCAGTTCTATTCATTGGTTCACATGAAATTTGGAAATAAATGTAGGCGCAAATCGAGGGTGAGTGCGCAGAAGCACCTTATCTCTGAACTTTAACGAAAGGGTCTAGAACTGAAAGGGCCTAAAGTTCACTAACCCTTCTAATAGAAGTGATAGCCACTAGGAAGGCTGTCTTATGGGTAAGATCTTGGAGACTTGCCTTATCCATAGGTTCCAATGGAGACCCCGTAAATCTGGTTAATACCACATTCAGGTCCAATCCGGGAGCTGGATTAGAAATGGGGGGATGAATTCTCTTGTCCCCTTCCATGAAAGCCTTAATAACTGGTATCTTCCACCACAACACCTTCTGGTACGTAGTGTAGGCTGAAAGAGCAACTAAGTGAACCTTAAGGGAATTAAAAACCAGCCCTTAGTCAAGTGAGTGAGTCAGGTACAATACAATGTGCGTGGGAGAGCAATCAATGGGATTGACACCCTTGGTATTGCACCAGATAAAGCGTTTCCATTTACTGGAACAACAATATTGGGGGTTAGGTTTTCTCGCTTCCCTAAGTATGTCCCTGCATCTCTGAGTGAGTTGCAGGTGCCCGAACTCTATGAGCTCAGGAGTCAGGCCGCTAAATTCAATGTTTGCGGGCATGGCTGGAGTGTCTCCCCTTTGTCCTGAGACAACATGTTGTACGGGCAAGGTAGGTTCACTGGGGCAGATAGAGACATCTCCATCAGATGAGCGAACCAGGGTTGGCAAGCCCACCAATATCATGGTGACTGGTTCCTGGTGCTTCTTGTTGAGTAGGGGAGTCAGAGGGAAAAGCATAAAATTTCCCTGACCATGTGATCCAGACTCCGTTTCCCCCTTTGAGCGGTTCTGGGGGTACCGGAGGCGTAGTCTTGGCATTGAACATTCTCCAGAGTTGCGAACAGGTCGATCTCTGAGAAGCCCCATTCTGCGAAAACATTGGAGATGTCTTAGTGTAATCACCATTCGTACTCCATGGGTAGTGGGAAATCTCTGCAGAGTATGTGTGCCAGAAGATTGAATTCCCCTGGAACATGTGTGTTTGAGAGCCCACTTCCAAATGTTCTGGGACAATTTGGACAGCCCTGGAGAGTGAGCGCCCCCCTGTTTGTTCAGATAATACATGACCATGGTGCCGTCTGCGAGGATCAGGACCGCCTTCCCTTGCAGTTGTGTCTGAAAGGCTTTCAGTGCTTTGAATACGGCTAACAGTTCCAACAGATTTATGTGGTTGGATGCTATGTCGGACGCTCAAACTCTGTGCGCTGTTTGTGGAAGCAGGTGAGCTCCCCACCCTGTGAGAGATGCGTCTGTAGTGAGTAGCCTCCACTGCGGGGGTAGTAAAGGATTCTCCCTTCAGAAGATTCTCCCTCGACCACCACCGCAGCGAGAGAACGAGGGCTGGCGAGACAACCACTAGATCGTCCCATTGTCCGCTGGCCTGACCACTGGCTGTTGAGCCACTTCTGCATTGGACGCATGCGCAAGCGAGCGTGAGGAACCAAATAAATGCATGACGCCATCATTCCTAAGAGTCGCATAGCCTTGCGTACTGGCACCTCTCGACTGGCTACAGTGAGGGATTTGAAACATGTTTTAGACCTTCTCGTTGGAGGGGAAGACTAGGCCGTCCTTCAAATTAGAGCCCCTAGGAATGCTTGACTTGACTGGGGTTTAAGCTGGATTTCTTCTCGTTGACGGAGAATCCCAGGCTGAATAAAAGGTCTATTGTCTTTCGGGTATTTGACAGGCATGTCTCGTAGGAATCTCCTGTTATGAGCCAGTCGTCGAGGTAAGGATAAACCTGGATGGACAGCTTGCGCAGGTGTGCTGCTGCCACTGCCAGTACCTTTGTAATAATATAAATATTATTTATTAGTGAAGGTTGAGTCTCTGGTTTGAAATCAGAGTTTCGTAACCATGCATGCCTCTTCAGGAGGGTACCCTGAGCCAATGACCTGCCAGCTGTCTGCCGCATCTAGAGTATTCTTAAGGATAATCTGATTAACCTGTCTGCCTTCTGCTACCGTGGAGAGCAGGCGAGCCTGCAGCGGTTCCCGGACATCTTGAAGGCCCTCCTGTAGCAGAGCCTGTTGTGCATTGGCACAGCTAGCCAGCAAAGCCGCGTTATTTGCGATGCGAGTGGAAAAAGCCACGGCAGCCGTCACCCTTTTCCCTAGAGAGTATAGCTTCTTGCACTCCTTGTCAGGGGGTGCCTCCCCAGTTGATAGTGGAACCCCGCTCTCTACCACCAGTGAGGCTGGAGTAGCATGGCCCCTGATGTAAAGGGAGTCAGAGGGGGGAAGGTCGAAACCATTTTTTTTATTCTAGGATTTACTGCTCTAGTTAGGGCAGGTGTCAACGAAGGGGCCAATCACTTATTGATTTAGTTTAACAGAGGAATGGCTTGGCTGACCGGTGGTTTCTCTTTTAAGATGTCCTCGACAAAATCAGCCTCTGATACAGCTTCCTGGGTAGCAATCTGGAAATGTTCCACTGCCTTCCTTAATATGGCGTGGAATGCCATTTGTTCGTCAACCAGGGAGGCCTGTCGAGTGGGTGTGAGCGGGGGGGAATCCATGCACAAGGCATCAGGTTCCGGTGTTGGATTAGGTGACTGCCAAGGCTGAGGATCAACCAGGTTGTGGTCGTCCCCTCAACCCTCTGTGGGGTCTATATGAACATCCTCAGTGTCAGCAAAGGGATCTTCATCCCGATTGTATTGGTCCACATGACCTTCATCCTCAGTGAGGTCATAAGTAAATTATTCTTCTTGAGAAGGATCAAAGACTTTTTTGAAGTTTACCCAAGGGGGGAAAGGGACTCTCCGCTCCAGGCCTTCTGGGTGTGGACTTCTCAGAGTTGTACAAACCTCTCTAACCTATCTATACATCCCTCAAACTTCTCCCTGGTCCAAATAGATGAACCAGGAGTCTGGGAGTGGAAAAGGCTCCTGTAATGGATGTTCCGTCGCAGAATGTCGAGATTTCTCCTTTAACGTCGAAGAAATCCCTCCAGTGCCTTCTGAAAAGTCCTTTCGGGGGACCGACGGTTGATGTGTGTCTTCTCCGTGGGTTCTGATGAATCCTTCAGCCTATCCCTGGATTTCGACGAATCCCTAGGTTTGTCCTTGTGTATCCATGAATCCCTGGACCGTTGCTTCTGATTTTCTGCCGAAGTAATCCTAGCGATGCTTTCGGCAACCTCTTCAGAGGCGGAAAGGTGTCTAGTTCGGGCCTGTGGTTGTTTCTGGCAGAACAGGGGCCTTCTCGACCATAGACATCTTCTTCCGATTCGTCTCAAGGGTCTCCTGAATATTGGGGGCAGCGCCTTTGATTTAGAATGCCTGGTCGCAAGGCGCACATGCGGTTGCGGTGAGGGCTGCCGATCCTGACGATCGGCAGGCACGGTCAAAAATAGCCAGTGTGCCCGTTGGCGCTATGGCCGCTTCGACTGTTTTGTCGAAGACGTCCCGGGGGTTGTGTCCTTAGTGTGTAAAGAGAGTGCGTCCTTGTCGCTGGGGTGTACAGTCCCCATAGCAGGACCTGAGTCTTGCCTGACGGGGCCGGGGACGGACGACACAGAGCGGGAATGCTCCACCGAGAGGTCAATGGCCTCCGAATCGGAGGCCTGTTCGTCACTTAGCCCCTCGTCACAATCGGCGGTTGTGGCAGCAGAGAACTGGACTCGGCCTGCGACATTCCGTAGGCCGCCCACTACTTAATACGGCGCTCCTTTAGTGTCTTTGGACACATGAGCTTGCAAGCCGCACAAGCCGTCTCGTCGTGATTCAGGGGCAAACACCTATTACACTTAGTGTTTATCCCACCAAGGAAATTTGGCCTTACAAGAAGGACAAACCTAAACGGAGTCCTCTCCATAGCTGAGGAAAAATATAGTGACGAAAAGACCCAGGGAACAAAGAAGGGAATGGCATTCTCAGAAAAGGAAATGTCCACCGCGACCCCACTCTCCCTACTGTGTAGGCCAGCCAGAAGGCCCGGCCACATGGTCGGCAGCACTGACCGGAACACTGTCCGTCGAAGGTCCGTGCAACCGGCATTGGCGTAGATCAGGAAACAAACGTCGCAGGAATGGACGGTAGGATAATATTCAATAACTTTATAATATACGACCAAGGGTTGAAAGGCTAACAATAGCAATGTCTCTGGACGCGCTCCGCATAAGGCGACCAGTATGCTGAGCGGAAAAACACAATCTGAGGGACCTGGACGCGCGAGGGATTTTGGGTACACTACACTTCACGTAGGGATAGTGTTACAGGCACGCCATGTCGACGTACCCTTTTGATTCTCGAAAGACAAGATGCAATACTCTGCGGTTACCACTGGATGTCGAACTATATGCACAGCATGTGATTCTAAGCAGATTAACAAGCATCAGAAAAGATATTTCATGTTTGGCTTGTCCAGAGGATAATCAGCTGTGTTCAGATTAATACGGGCTCCAATGAATAAGCCTCCACTGGGATGCCCCTCGTTACTCTTGGTTGCCTCTCTGGACAGTATGGTGTAGCCATCAATGGCCAGTTTTCCAGTCAGCCATGTCTCTTGCAGCAGGAATAAGTCTTATGTGTTCAGTAATGACCTGCCTTCCACTCTGGAACTAAATGAGTGATACCCTCTTGTGTTCCATGATGCAATTCTTCACGATTCCCCTTCTGGTTCTGCCAATTTTGCCAACCAAAGTGCGGTTGTACAGAGCACTCCATTGATCCAGTCAGTGGGCCCAGGGCTTGAGCAGGTTCAGGAGTAATGTATTGTTGGCCCTGCTTCCATGGTTGGTAATCACTTTCTGTCCTGGAATATGAATGAGCTGGGACCGTATGTGCAACTTTAGTATTTGGAAGGTGTTGGATCTCAAATCCAAATTTTTGCAATTCTGCTGATCAGGCGATGCTATCCATGATGACAGGGGAGATGAACGTTGCATCAACCCAATTGGTACTACTGCCCACTTCCGACAATTCTCCTTTAGTAAATCATTTGTGGAAATTATTCCCAGTTACGAGACCAGATGTAGTAGGCTCAAAAGATGAGAGCGGTTAATGAAAGGGCCGTCACAAGAAGTATATTTGCCCCATATACCGATCATATTACCGCATAACGGTGGCCCGTTACCAGCATTTGCTGTTGTAGTAGATTTGCTTATAACATTTGTTTCCCACGTTGTGATTTTCTTATTACATTAGCCTTCTGCTGTACTGGTAGCCACACAAATGCAGGAATCTGTTGATATGTTTCTTGTCCGTACGTCTGTGTGAGCTCTTGTTCATCAGCATAGATCTATTCATCAGGCAGAGGGTCCTCTTCTATGGCATGGCTGTGTCCTGCTTCTTGACCAAAAATCCAGTTATCCAAGGTGTTAGTTGCTTGAGTTACTGTTTTCCTTTTCGCAATAAATCCTTTTCCCTTTTGTTTTTTCAATTCATAACTTTCTTCTCCTTTAATACAAACAATGTCCATTTGATTAGATATTGTGAGGGTCTGTTTGTTATTCATCTGTGGCCCCCTCAATTAAAGAGACCCCCCCCCATATTCTTTCTTCCTCGTTTATTTCTGCACTGTTACGTTTCTTGTTTCTCCCAGTTTTGTTTTCTTTCACACTCCTACAGGTTTCCTCCAATATTTTAGGAGACAATGTTGGTGGTGTACCAAAGTCCTCACCGTCTAGGTGTATTGTGAAACTATATACTGGTCCCCTGCAGCGTGAGGAAACTGGCTCTGTATTAAGATGACATCCACTACTTTTGCCAGTATGTTTTTAATTTCAAGCTGTTCTTTTGTGAGCCACAAGCCGAGAGCAAAAGTGGTTCCAATGTGGTTGCAATGCCGTTCTCACAGGTCTTCATGGATGTTCCAAGTTGAAAGTCATGTATTCTTGAATTCCCGTCCGCTGTTGTAGTAGAAGAGGAATCAGTGATGGAATCATCCAATGAGATTGAGGCAAGCGTGTCTAGATCTGGGGAGGCAGACACATTTGTACTGGGTATCAGCGAGGGGCCAGGCATAGCTTCCAGTGCCCTTGAAATGGCATGCACTCTGGGGCCTCCCCCTGTAGGTTACCTAGTTTGAGGAGAGAGTTACCATTATCAACTGAAGTTGAAAGGGATGTGGCTGCATGATCTGCTCTTTGACTTTATTTGGAGCAGCAGGGAAGAATACAGTGATTTTAATGTTGGATGTTTTCCTATTTGGGCTGGCTGTTTTGGGAAGTGTTTTTTGGGATGGGGGTTCAGTCTGATTGCGTGGGGAGGAGCAGGTGAAGGCAACCTTTGGTAATATGTTTAGTCTGTCCCTGCTGAAGTGACTTTTCAGATCTTAAGGTGTCGTTAGGTCTACCTGACTGCGCAAACTAATAGTTCGGGGAACAGGTGGCCTTGCAAGTTTTTTCTTTTTGTCTTTGCTCAATCCAATTGTTGTTACCCTCCTGCTTTTCAATTCTCGTTGCGGGCAAGCCCTTTGAATTTGAGATGTTTGGTGGGATTTGTCAAAAAAAAAAGCAGCAGCACGTTGGTAGAAAAGGGGGCTCAAAGGCTCAGTCCAGCAAGCAACCCATGTTGGTTTGCTGGTAAAATTAGGTTGTGATCAGCACCCGCTCCAACTATAGTTGCAGTTACTAATAAGCAGAGTGTTGTCGGTTAATGATGGTGAGCCTGTAAATTTTAAAATCAGGAGGGCGAGGTTAACAAGGTAAAAAGGTTTTCAAAGCCGGGAACAAGCGGATTAAGTAATGACCGCCCCCTCGCCCTTAAGCTGCAACACTTACTCAACATGCCTAACACACAGTTAGTGATAACTCTTACTTGTCAGTGTCTGCAACATTAGGATGTCCTTCAACAAGCCTTCAGTTTCTTGCGGGATGAAAATCGCTGTCTCATATTTGACTCCTTTAATCTGTTTGGAGCTCCCAGGTTTAATAGTGTCACCAAACCATCCGACAGTCCCAATGCACGTTGTATGTTTCTTCGATGCACTGTTGCCCGATGGAATTAATGGGGTAATAAAGCGTCCGAGATATGGCAGCAAGAAAGCCGAATCTTGTTTCAGGGTCACTTCTCTTCCGGAACACCAAGAAACACCAAGTAACACCAAGTAACACTCCTGCCTCACTCGGTGGCGCTCTGCGAGGGACAGAGGATTTTGTGATGTGGCTCCTCCTCTTTACCAATGGTAGTGTAGAAAGAGACTGCACTGCAGACACTTATCCAAGTCAGCAAGAAACACTCATGATGCAGGTAATTCCATCTTCAAAACAGTAATCTACTAACCAGCTTCGTCTTTCATCAACTCCATGCTAAAATCATACTGTGCTTGTGGCCTCACTCGGTGGCGCTCTGCGAGGGACAGAGGATTTTGTGATGTGGCTCCTCCTCTTTACCAATGGTAGTGTAGAAAGAGACTGCACTGCAGACACTTATCCAAGTCAGCAAGAAACACTCATGATGCAGGTAATTCCATCTTCAAAACAGTAATCTACTAACCAGCTTCGTCTTTCATCAACTCCATGCTAAAATCATACTGTGCTTGTGGCCCTGCTGCATCAGTAGCCTGATCCACAGAGCCCGCTCTGCTCGTGGCGTAGAGCAGAATCAAAAATCAGCAGATGCCCACTTTACAGCCACAGTACAGCCATGTTTCTGCCGCGCAGAGGCGGCATTTAGGATATACCCCAGTATGAAAACAACGATTATCATGAGTAACCCATACTGGTGGCAGGGTAAATTCTAAATAAGGCTATGCTCGAGTTTAGGCATGGTGCATGGTACTAGTGATCATGGCCACCACATCCCAACTGATATTGCACATGTGCCTGCTCCTGTGAGTCGGCTCTGCTGTGGAATGTGATGTGCATTCTGGCCAGCCGGGTGGAGACTGCCAACTGGCAGGAGAGGAACCTGGAGGACCGGGTCTTTTCTTTGATCGCTTTGTGAGGGCAGGTAACTGCCTCTGCCAGAGGCAGCTGCTGTCCTGTGCCCGGGCCTCAAAAGAGCACACTTATTCCAAAGCAGTAGCCTCACACCAGGATGTTGCATCTCCAAGTGCCTTTGTCATTAGTAGGAAGGGAAGGGGCAGGATTAGAGTAGGCAGGAGGCCCTGGTTAATGAAAGGAGACTTACACCATCTGGTTTCTCTCTGTGTTTCTCTATACATCCCTTTCCTGTCCCCTCCACGTACTCTAGAGCAAAGCACTTTGGATGCAACATCAGAAGGGCAAGTCCATTTGTTTCAAGAACAGGAATTGGACCACTAAGTCAGGCTCGCTTTAGTCAAGTCAATTATGGACTTTGGCCTTTAAAAGAAGGGGCCTCCCACCTCTTCTTAAGATACTCTCAGATCCTCTCAAGACACAGATTTGCATGAGAAGAACTCAATGGACTTCCTTTGGGAAAGTTGTGCTTTCCCAAGCCCTCAGCCTAAGGTGAAGGAGCTGTTCAAGGAAGGTCTGCACGCTACCTGCTCATCGGGAGTGACCTTTGCAGTGGTCCAGCAACTGTCACTCTGCGCCTGAATCTTGTGAAGTTGGGAGAGCACACCCTGAACGGAACTACCCTGTCCACGAGTCGCCCTGAGCGGACTTCACAGCAGCTGCAGGGCCAGAACAGCCAAAGCTCTGTGACCAGGGGTTACAACCATGATTCAGCCCATCGTGTTCTTGAACGGATGCCTCATCGACGCCACCAGGTCAACACTTCGACGACCGTTGCCCGCTGACTCGAAACGCTGGAGTCACTCATCGACCCCTCGCAGTGGCTAAAAACCGACTCAGCCTGGCTCAACTGCAAAGCAGTCCTGGGACAGTTCTGACCTGTGTCATTGAGAGCATGCCTTCTGCTGCACAGAGCGACCACATTCACCCCCTACTGGGTGGCCAAGAAATAAATCCAAGTACTGTTGACCCTGAACTGCCCACTCAGTCCACTTGAAAATTCGACAGAGGAGTTTAGAGTACCTGTGTGCTCTTTGGCAAAGGTCCCTACTACCTGCTCATATTGAGCTTGCAAGTTCTGTTGTACAAAATGTCGCTGGGAGGGGTGTTTGGTTGCATGTGTGTGCGGGTAAGTGGCCTTGCCTTCAACCATCTTCCATAAGCATGGAGTGCGATACATACCAGTTTGCTGTTGCTGGCTTCTTGGTTTCGTAGATACGGCAATGACTCCCTCCTGTTCTGCTAGAGATTATTCTTAGGTCATTCGGTGAATGCATGGAAGGTTGATGCTGCCCTGGACTGTCTGGGATGATTGAGTAGCTCGAGAGGGCAGAGTTTCTCAGGGTTGGAATATATATAGGAATTGACTCATGATTATTCAAATCACTTGTGTTACTAACCTCACACATTTCTTGAAAGTCGTTGGTCGGTTGATTGCATTTATAGTGGCCGACATGACCGTCTGCATGTGATTTTTCTGCATTTCTGTCTAGCGTCTTCAAAAAACGCTGATAAACTCATACTGGCCTACAAAAGGCCTTTTTACCGGGTTATTTTCACAAGTACATGTTTTTATATTGTTGTGTACTTATTAAAATATGTTTTTTGATACTTGAATTGATGTGGACATACATAAATTGAATGAAAGTGATCTTCATTCAATAAGTAGTTACCGAATGGTCTCTTGTAGTGCCTTCACAAGACCTGATTCTCTCTCCTCTTTTTTCCACACTAAGATCAAGACTATCCGAAATGACAGACGTGGTCGGCCTCTCTATTGCTCCTACTCCCCTAGAACTGCCTCATAGGTTCAGGTACTAATCCTATGCCAATGACACATTTTGGTTCGTCTGGATCTTACCCATTCAGACACTGCGGCACGGCTTAGGAGGTGGTTGGAGGACCTGGGCTCCTGGACGGCGGCCAACTGGTTAAAACTGAATGGCAATAAGACGGAAGTTCTTGTTGGAACCTCGAGTCCTCTCTCTTTTTGGATGATAGAGTTTTGGCCAATTTCTCTGGGCTCGTTTCCCTTGCCATCCTCAGTAAAAAATGTGGGTGTAAAAATCTCATCTTCTTTATCTATGGTGGAGTAGGTTGCGGCTGTTTGTCCACCGGGCTATTTATAAACTCGGGGCAGAATATCTTCAGGAGAAGTTTCCACGGTATGTTCCTGCTCGCCCACTTCGCTCTCAGTCTGCCCTCTTGCTTTCTGTCCCTCGTGTCAGACTGTCGCGTATAGGTGGCTGCGCCTTTTCTGTGACTGCCGCAAAGGCCTGGAATGACCTTCTATAGGCCCTCAGAGCCACTGTGGACCATCTTGCCTTTCGCCGCTCCTTGAAACACTATTTTAGGCTCCTTCTCCAACTACTGCCGTCCCTCTGCTGCTTAGCAACATAATGCCCCCGGCGAACATGCGCTTTACAAGTACACAACATAACCGGGAGAGGGCTCATGAAGAGGTTGAAGAGAAGAGGTGGCAGGCAAGCGCCTTGTGGGACTGTTACTGGCGATGCACGGTGGTTGAGGTGAAGTGAGTGAGGTAGGTGATTGGGTATCTGTTGGCGAGGAATGACTAGATCCACTTTAGCGCTGTGACTCTTATGTCGAGGGAGTTAAGTCTGTCAATGAAGATGCTGTGGTCGATGGTGTCAAAGGCAGCCGAGACGTTAAGGAGTAGGAGTGAAGTGCAGCCCTTTGTGTCTGCAGTGTTTTTGAGGCCATATTGATTGGACATTCACTTTTCTTTTGTACTGTGATCCTGTGTTTGGGTTCACTGGTTAACCTTCACACCCCTCTTACGAGCGCAGCCTTCCCTCGGGCAACGTTACCAGAAAAGGCAAAGGACTTAAATCTCTTAACTGTCCCTGTTTTACATTTATGATTGAAGCCAGATTGAATTATTTGGCTCTGTTAAGCATTGAGTCTGGAATAGTTTAAGAGTTAGAATTTTCTGACATAATTATTTTGCAATATGCATATATAGTTTAATAATGACAGTGTTTTGAAAGCATATACTCAATGGGTGCTTCTCATTTAATTCTTTCTAGGATTACTTGAATTTGCTTGATGTGTGGGCATTAACTGAAATGCTTTGTTTTCTCTGCTGCCTAGTCATGTAATGTTTTCCCAAGGGAATATACTTTGGACACATTCATACAGAAAAAATGGTCACGTTATAATTTTATTAAATAAATATTTGCTTCAAAATAATTTTCCTTTATTGTTTCAAAATATATTATTCGAAAAACAAAGTGAAAATGTCTTAAATATAGCACTTTCTAGGGGAAACGGGTCACAGATTTGTAATGATTATATTTTATTAACTGGATAATCCATTTAAAGCCTAAACGAGTTTCTGTTGAATATGACTCGAAGTATGCAATCCCTTTATATTGGGAATCCATTTAAAGCCTAAACGAGTTTCTGTTGAATATGACTCGAAGTATGCAATCCCTTTATATTGGGGATTGGGAGTGGACATGGGTTTCGGGGCCGAGCAGTGGGCGAGGGGCAAAGAGGGGTGCAATGATTTTTCTAGTGGATGCCCAAGGCAGTCGGTGCCCCAGGCCCCAGAAACAGTCAAGAAGGACTCAGTGCAATGGGGACACTAAAGACTAAAGACAAGCTGCTGGCAGCAATTCTATTTTGTACATTTTTGTGTTCTTTCCAGTGTGCAAAATGGTGTTTACCACGTATGGCTATTAAATGTGGCTAGTGCCCTAAAATGGCCACACCACGAGATTTTCACTTGTTCTTTGCCATATTGTTGTTTGGACTCGTTCCTACACTGCCAGGTCAGGAAATCCCATAGAAGGTCATGCACTTACCCCAGAAAGCTGTTGCATTTGTGTGTGAATGGCTCTGGAAGTGAGAGGGACTGTTTGGTCACATTCCTGGAGCCAGAGAGCCAATGTGTGGGGCATGAGTGAAACCAATATTTGTCCTCGATTGGACAACTACTGGCTGTTTGTGTGGTACAGATCCTAATCATTGGTTGGCTTGGACTGGCTTTTAGGCAGAATTTTGGATAAGAGGACTCCTGCAGCCATTTCTTCAGATCAGAGTTGGACCCAAGAATCCTCTGTAGAAGAACAGCCAACTGAAGATACTAAGAAGACTCCTGAAGAGGCCCCAGCATCCCTTCCTGTGTCTGGCCTGGTGAAGCCCTGTTGGACTACCTGATGTGCGAAGGCCCTGTGTGGTGCTTCAACAGCTGGACTGGTTGGACCAACCAGTCTCAAAGTGTTCGAGGATCCAGTTGTCCAGAGCCTTCAGAAGTGTCCTGGGACCACCCAGCGGACTGCCCAGATTCAAAGGGCTACCTCGCTAGCCGGAACTTCGGTGGTCACTTGCTTGTGGTGTAAGTCACTTGGCTGTTAAATTTCAGCCTCCCAGCTTCTCTAGATCCAGCTCGGGAAGGTCACCTTCAACCGCGACTGAATAGACACCTGCCGCCTGTGTGCAGGGGCCGTAGTTGGAACTCGCCTTCCCTATCCTGTGCTTTCTGCATTTCTCCATCGCCAAGGGTTGGACTCTGCTCCTTGACCTGACCAGGAGAATAGTTGCACCGCAGCTCCTGGGCATCTCTCACCGGAACCAATGGCAGAAAAACAAACAAACCTCCTGCGACCCACCTCCCCCCCAGTCTACCCATCCAGTCATCTGGGAAAATCAGAGTCACGGGGGTAAGCAAAAGCAAAGCATTTGTCTCCCCCGTCCTCCATAGGATATCACTGAGAACAAGTCTCTGTATGCTTCCATTCCACCACCTTTTGGTCATCGAACCTGAACAGTGTAACCTGAAAAATAAGGCCACCAGTAACTTTATTGCAGCTCTTCTCTTGAACAATCTCACACACATACTTTACAATCTCACACACATAGTTTACATGCACCGGATAATTTTTGGGGTGAAGCATTGCGACATTTGGGCACAAACCCCACTCTTCATCGGAATTGGACTTCTGAAACTAGGGCATATTTCTTGTAACTTGGTTTCATCTTACTGTATCACTTACCTACCTTCTTTTATTGATGCAAGTCACTGAATGCATTTCAAGAACCTACTAGCAAAAGTTCCAGTGCTCCGCACAGGTTCTGTACACAGACATGACAACACTCATCAAATGTTGAAAATCAATCCTGTAGGTTATTGTTCCGAGTCGCTTATCGCTTGATGTGCTTTGCACTCTGAAGTAATCTGCACTGAGAATGGGCATGTGTGGCTGGCTGACATACCCAGGAGAAGACGTGGAGGGGATGCAGCATACTGGGACCTTCTGCGTGCTCTCCCCACCCATCGCCTCACTCTGGCACAGTGCAGTGCATTGCAAATATCTCGGAAACAGTGCGCCCTAGGGCCTTGAAACGTGGTTTGAGGTACTTTGAGAGTTTTGTTCCTCACGTTGAGACACTTAAAACTTCACTTTTTCTGGTCCTTCTACGACCACATTGATACTTTGCTGCTTTCAGGAATCCATCTCATGTGGGAAGTGGCTGAAATCTGGGGAAAGGGATGGGGTGCCCAAATGTCATGTAGCCAGTAATATCTGGAGGGTCATAACGGGTAACTACGCAAAGTTTTGTGCAGATGTTCTAGATAAATAGATAGGGGGCGATGGTGACAGTAAGGCATACATTACTTACTGTAATAATATTTGATGCTTTTATCTGCTTGGATTCACATGCTATGCACAGGCCGACATCTAGTGGGAGTCACTGAGTATTACATGATATTTTTTCGAAACTCCAAAAGGGACGTAGACTGGGTGTGTTAGTAATACTATCCCTAGTGTGACGTCTACTGTATCCATGGTCCTTCACATGTTGAGGACCCTCACATTGTTTTGTTTCTGACATGAGGGCGCATGTTAGGAAGAATTCTAAGAAATGTGCGAATTCCCTTCTACCTTAGATATCGCCGGCTCTTTTGCTGGACTTTAGCACTATACATTTTTATCCTGGAGAGAGAGACCCTTTTCTGACTCCCTCATGTATTTTTCTTTGATTTGAACACGGTTTCTTTTGGTTTGTCTGATTAACTCCATAGGCTTAATCCTTTTACATTGTGCCATACAGCACCCTCAGTGCAGTGGCACAGGGAAGTCTGTCAGATTTTCCGAAGGTTTAAATACCTTCCCTTGGTTAAACTTCTGTTTCCAAGAGTAGTAAAGTGAAATTTAGTATACTTACCTTTTGTAACTTTGTAGACCCAGCACACACCATCTTACATAGTGTGCTGGAGGGGTTACTTGGTATCCCCTTTATCTACTTCCTCATATAACATTTTTTATGTTACTCTTTCTACAATTAATGGCTGGTGGCAGTGGTTTAATTTTCCTACCATTGTGTGTTTTTACCGCAGGCTGCGTTCGGAGCTGCAGTATAGCACCCCTGTGTGATCATTTAGTCAAAAAGGCCCGAGTCTTCTTTTTTCGCCATTTCTTGGTGTAGAGGTTGTTCTTAAGATTTACTCTGCACGCCAAACCAGGTGTGTTCCCTTTGTACGTTTTGTCTTTGGCGGGGGTCACTGCTGAATTCCGCCTCTGGCTCCAAGCTCCTCTGGCTCCAGCGTTTCTGGCAGGCAGGGGAGTTGCTAGGTCTGGAAAAGATCCGGGGCTACGCTAATGTTGGGACTGTCGGGACTCGGGGCTAGCTAGCCTTTTGGTTGGTGCCCCGGAGCTTCTATAAGGGGCTACAACCAAAAGAATGGGGCGATAGCCCCCATTGCCCCTTCTAGCAACGCCTCTGCTGGCAGGTCAGGAAGCAAGGGAGGTTCCCGAAACTCCCTGTGCTTAGTCTACTTGGTTACAGGAATGCACCCAAAGGTGATTGGCCGGCTGCCTGCTGTGTGAGCGACAGCTAGGTTGCGAATGAATGGGAGAGACTTGCATAAAAGGTGAGGTCTTTTGCAAGGAAGGCAGAGTCGACCACTGGACGAAAGGAATCCAAAGAAGAACTTTGAAGAACAAGTTACTTTCTTACCTGGTAACGTTCTTTCAATGGGATGTTCCGACGACGTATTCCACATCTACGACAGGTAATCACCACAGCTGTGCTGCTTCGGAAGATTCTCAGTGTCTGCGTCCTGCGTCGATGACGTCGATACGCTGTCCTCACGGGCCTCCGTCGAGCAGAAGTCACCGGATGTTATAAGTAGGACACACGATGCCCGTAGCCTCAGTTGTAGTTCTTTCCCCAGAACGTGTGGCACCAATCTTCTGCCAGAATGACTACAGAAAGCCTTGCGGAAACGAAAGCTGCAATCGCATAAGAAATTCTGCAGAGGGGCAGGTAGGGAGGGAGCAATGTCGAATACGTCGTCGGAACATCCCACCGAAAGAACGTTACCAGGTAAGAAAGTAACTTGTTCTTCAAAGGGATTGGTTCCTCCGACGTATTCCACATCTATGACAGACTCCAAAGCAGTACCAACGTAAGGAGGAGGGAAAAGAATTTAGAATTTTAGAATGCCCAATTAATTTGCAGAATAGAGGACCGCCTTGCCAAATCTTGCCCATGGATAGGATCCAGGGAGTAGTGTTTTACAAAAGTATGGACAGAGGCCCATGTGGCTGCTTCACAAATGTTACGAATGGGAACACCCCTCTGCAGGGCAGTAGAGGAAGCCAGACCCCTAGTAGAATGGGCCCGTAAATCTCCCGGAGAGTCCTTACCCGCCAAGCAGTAACATTCAGAAATTGTCAAGATAATCCATCTAGACAAAGTCTGTTTAGTAACAGCTTGTCCCAAACGCCTTCCAGCGTATCCTACAAAGAGCTGATCGTCCACTCTGACCAGGATGCGGAGGAGGATAGAACACGGGAAGAATGACCTTCTGGCTTAAATGAAATTCCGACAACTTTCGGAAGAAAAGAAGGCGAACCCTAAGGACAACCCTGTCCTTATGGAACACGGTGAAGGGTGGCTTAACGGAAACTGCCTGCAACTCACTCAATCCGGAAGTAACCGCAACAAAAAATACAGTTTTCAAGGTCAACAGTCCCAAAGGGCAAGAATGTAAAGGCTCAAACAGAGCTCCCATGAGGAACTTTAGAACCAGGTTCAAATCTCAACCGGGCACCTGGAAAGGAGACGGTGGGAACACATTAGTGAGCCCTTTCAGAAACTGAGAAATCAAAGGTATTTTAAAATAAGAACACTCCTCAGACGAGCGCTTAAATATGGACAGCGCCGCCAGGTAACCTTTAATGGTACCCACTTGCAGGCCCTTGTGGGCTAACAAAAGCAAAAAAGACAGAACCACAGAAATGGCACATGAAACAGGATCCACATTCTTAACCCTGCACCAGTCGCAGAACTTACTCCAACGGCAACGGTACAGGGACTTTGTTGCAGGCCTTCTGGCCGAAAGCATCACGTCTTCAGGGAGGTCCCTATCCTTATACCTCAACCTTTCAGAAGCCAAACATGAAGTTTGAGGGACTTGACCTCAGGATGGAGAACCTGACCCCCCCCCCCCCCCTCCCGTGAGAGCAGATCGTCTCGGTAGGGAAGACGGCATGGAGGGCAGATGGACAGGTCGAGAAGGTCCGGGTACCATTTTCTCCTGGCCCATTACGGAGCAATGAGGATAATTCGGGAATTGAACCTCCGTAACCTCCGCAGCACTTGCGGAATGACGGGGGCTGGAGGAAACGCGTACAGCAGTGGGAAGGACCACGTCCCCTAAGGCTCCTTTTGGAGGAAATTCCCGCAAGCAGAATCTTTCGCACTTCCGGTTGACAATGGTGGCGAAGAGATCCACTTGCGGGGTCCCCCAAAGGGCGAAGATCTCCAGGAGAATCTCTTGAGCCAGCTCCCACTCGTGAGAGACCATGCTCTGCCTGCTCAGAGCGTCCGCCGTCTCGTTTTTGTCTCCGGCAAGATGACCTGTCGAGATCGAAACTTCCTGCTGGATGGCCCATAACCAGAGCTGCATCGCCTCCCTGCACAGAGGAAGTGACCCTGCCCCCCCTTTTTGTTGAGGTAGTACATGGCCACTGCGCTGTCCGTCAGAATCGGGACACTCTTCCCACGCATAGTCGGCAGAAAAGCCTTCAGATTGATATTGAGTCTGGACTCCAATGGAGACCAACAACCGCTGACTGTTAACTCGTTGGCATGAGCTCCCCATCCCATGTGGGACGCGTCCGTCACAATCGTCACCTCCGGACAGGGCAGCCAAAATGGAGCCCCCCTCATCAGATTGCCTTCGACAGCCCACCACAGGAGGTTCTGGGCGACCGAAGGCGGCACCTGAACGGGGTCCGACATCCTGCCAGAGGACTGTGACCACTGCATCTTGAGAGCCCATTGCAAAGATCTCATCCGCAACCTGGCCTCTGGCACCAGAAGAATGCAGGATGCCATGAGGCCGAGCAACCTCAAGAACTCGAATGCCGGGAGACTCTGGGCATGCTGAAACTTGTGCACCATCTGCTGAATGTGATGAGCCCTCACCTGGGGAGGAGAACACTGCCCCATGGACGTGTCGAGCACTGCTCCGATGTACTGGAGCCGCTGAGTTGGCGTCAAGTGGTACTTCTTTAAGTTGAGGGAGAAGCCCAGCTTGTGAAGGGAGTGGCAGGTGACGGAAAGATGATCCAGGACTTGCTCGGGAGAGCGCGCCCTGATCAACCAATCGTCCAGGTAGGGGTAGACATGAATTCCCCCCTTTCCTGAGATACGCTGCCACCACCACCATGAGCTTGGTGAAGACCCTCGGGGCAGAGGTCAATCCGAATGGCAGGACCCGAGACTGAAAGTGCGAGTCGCTATCCGCGAACCTCGGGTACTTCTTATGCTTGGGATGGATGGCCCAGAAGGAACAAGTTACTTACCTGTGACTGTTGTTCTCCAGCATGGATCTGGCATGGATTCACATGCTCATGAATATTCCCCGTCAGGCTGGGAATCCTCGGTAAAGAAAAATCAGTATCAGTTTCGTTTCTGATCTGTCTTTCGTAGTAGTAACCAATCACTGATCTCTGCGTCATACTGACCACAGCCAATGACTGCCATCTCCCTAAACCCCGCCTCTGGCAGCCATCCTCAGATTTGGTAGCACGTGAAGAGGCAGTATGACCAAGTGAAGAGCCGCAGAGGGGTAGGCGGGAGGGTTCGCATGTGAATCCATGCCAGACCCATGCTGGAGAACAACAGTTACAGGTAAGTAACTTGTTCCTTCTCCAGCATGGGGTCTGGCATGGATTCACATGCTCATGAATAAAAGAATACATAGCAGTACACATGCACAACCACGGGAGGTGGCAAAGGCTCAACATTAAGCATTACATCAAAACTCAACATTAAGCAATTCTTACCTCCTCACCAGGCTCACCTTAGGCGAACAGGTTGCGCAGCACTGCTTGGTCGACCCTGGACTCCTCCCTGGAATCCCGATCGACGCAGTAGAATTTCGTGAAGGTGTGCGTCGACCTCTACGTAGCAGCCCTGCAGATGTCCAGCAAGGCCACACCAGATAGGAACGCCGTGGTAGCTGCGATCGCTCTGGTGGAATGGGCTCTCGGACGGCCAGGCAGCGGTCGGTTTGCCAACCAATGGCAGTACATGATAGAGCCGGAGAGCCATCTGGAAATGGAAGCCTTCGAGAGAGCCTTCCCCTGATTGACAGGTCCAAAGTTCACAAAAAGTTGTGACGTCTTCCGAAAACCCTTCGTGCGGTCCACGTAGAACTTCAGCGCTCTAGCCACATCCAGCGAGTGCAAAGTCCTTTCAACCGGCGACGAAGGCGATGGGAAGAAAACAGGCAACACCAAGGGTTTGTTGAGGTGGAAGTCCGACGGCACCTTGGGCATGAAGGAGGGGTGCGTCCTGAGCACTACCCTCGTGTCGTGAAACGTCAAGTACGGGGGCTTGCAGGAAAGGGCCTGGATCTCTCCCACCCGTCGTGACGAGGTGATGGCCACAAGAAACGCTGTTTTCCACGACAAGAACTTCAACGGAGCCGAGTGCAGAGGCTCGCACGGAGGTCCAATGAGCCTGGTCAGCACCACGTTGAGCTCCCACGCCGGGGCTAGGAGCTTCACCGGCGGGAACGATCTGAACAGTCCCTTCATGAATTCTTTCACCAGACGATGAGACCACAAAGACGACCGTCCCGTGGTTCTGGTGTATCGGGAGATCGCAGCAAGATGAAACTTGATGGAAGCGTGCGCCAGTCCAGCCTTGGCCAGCGTCAGCAGGTATGGCAGTACTTGGGGAGACGTAATCTGTAGAGGGTTAATCTTCTGTGCGTGGCACCAGACAGAGAACCTCTTCCATTTGTGTCCGTAGCATTTAAGAGTTGAGGACGCCCTGGCCTTGCAAGAACCTCTCTGCAGTCGGCCGGTATGTCGTAAGCTCCAAACTCTAACGCTGCAGGAGCCAGGCCTGCAGGTTCAGCGACTTCGGGTCGTGATGGAGGATGGCGCCTCCTTCCCTGGAGAGAAGATCCGCGTCCACTGGCAGTTTGATTGACGGGGACGCTGACAAGTCCAGACCGTCCGGGAACCATATCTGCCTCGGCCACGCAGGTGCAACGAGGATCATCCTGCACCGTGACCTCTTGAGCTGGTTGATGAGCAGGATCAGCAGTGGCAATGGAGGGAACGCATATAGGACCAGGCCCTCCCAGGGAAACGAGAAAGCATCGCCCATGCTCCTCGGCTGGGGAAACCTGCTGGCGAACCTCCGGCACTTGGAGTTCGTCGCCGTCGCGAACAGGTCGATCTGGGGTGTGCCCCACCGTCGGAAGAGGTGGTCCACTAGATCCTGTCGTAGTTCCCACTCGTGGCACGAACGCAGCTCTCTGCTGAGCGAGTCGGCGATGGTGTTTTTTATTCCTGCCAGATGAAACGGCACCAGAAACATCCCTTGGGCGACGCCCCAATGCCACAGATCCTGTGCCTCCTTGGACAGGGCTGGGGATCTGGTACCGCCCTGCTTCCTGATGTAGAACATGGTGGTGGTGTTGTCGGTGAAGATCCTCACCACCTTGCCCTTGACGGACGGAAGAAAGGACCTGAGGGCCCAAAACACTGCACGGAGTTCCAGGACGTTGATATGGAGGGACCTCTCTGCCGGCAGCCAAAGACCCCTCGCGTGCAGGTTTTCGGTGTGCGCTCCCCACCCCTCCAGGGAGGCATCCGTGGTCACTGTCTTCTGGTGGCCCGGGGTCTGGAAGTCCATGCCCGCCGTCAGATGCGCGCGGGTGCCGCACCACCGGATCGCTCGTCGGAAACTCTCGTCGAGTGTGATCCTCTCCTCGAAGCTGCCCGTCGTCTGGATCCAGCGCGCGTCCAGGAACTCCTGCAACGGGCGCATCCGGAGCCTGCACAGGCGGATGAGATAAATGCAAGAAGACATCATTCCGAGGAGGGACTTGATGGACCTCACCCTGGCCGCGTTAACAACCAGCATCGGCTGCACCTTGCCCAAGATAGCCCTCGTCCTTTCCTCCGACGGAGAGGCCAGAAGCGACATTGTGTCGAGCTTCGCTCCCAGAAACAGTGCGTCTTGCGCGGGCACCAGGTGGGACTTGGCGTAGTTTATGGAGAATCCTAGGTCCGTGAGTAGTTGGACGGTCCTTGCCGTGTGCTCCACGGCGAGCTCCTTCGTCTTTGCTCGGATGAGCCAGTCGTCCAGGTAGGGGTAGACGTGGATCCCCTCTAGGCGCAGCCGCGCCGCCACCGGTGCGAGGCACTTGGTGAACACCCTGGGTGCCGACCTCAATCCGAAGGGAAGGGCTCTGAACTGGTAGTGACGCCCTTGGACCATGAATCTGAGAAACTTTCGGTGTCCCTTTAGGATGGGGATATGGAAGTAGGCATCCTCCAAATCCAACGACGACAGGAAATCGCCCTCCTCCAGTTGACCCAGGACATGTTGGAGGGTGACCATCCGGAACTTCTGTGCCTTGATGAATTTGTTCAGTCGTCGTAGGTCCAGGATGGGACTCCATCCTCCCGTCGTCTTCTTCACGAGGAAGAATCTTGAGTAAACTCCGGACCCCCGAAGCCTCTTTGGGACGAGCTTGATGGCGCCCTTCCTGAGCATCGCCTTTACCTCCAAGAGAAGTTGAGGGACGTGATGTTCCTTCCTGGTCACGGGGGGGACGCGCGGGCACCTCTTTAGAAACTCGAGCGCGTGACCCTGAGCCAGGGCGTCCAGCACCCAACGGTCGGTGGAGATGGACTCCCACACGCTGACGAAGCTGGCCAGCCGGCCTCCCACCGGGGTGCTTCGGTGGGGGCCCGACCCCACGGCCGGTTCAGTCCTGCTTCAACGAGGCTTTGCCGCCTTGTCCTCCTTGGCGACGACGGCGGGGTCCGCCCGACTTGCCTCGTCCCCTGTAGGCTTCCTGTGACGACGAACGGGCCGCTTGACGATAGGTGGAAAATCCACCGCTGGAACCTTTGGAGGCACCCTGTTTGCCTCCACCGCTCCGAAAGGGCGGCCGTCGTTGCTGGAGAACACCAAGAGCCCGGGCCGTCTCCGCCTTGATGGCTTGTAGGGAATCGTCCACTGTTTTCCCAAACAGGTTGCTCCCGTCGAACGGCATGTCCAAGACTCTGGTCTGCATGTCCTGACAGAAGTCAGTAGCCTTGAGCCATCCACGCCGCCTAAGGCACACGCCGTTGCCCAACTGGTGAAATCCAGTGTCAGCGATGTCCGTCGCTATCGTAATGGCGTGGTCCGACGCCACTTCTCCTTCCAGCAAGATCTCTAGGGCCTCCGCTCTCTTGTCTGGTAGGAAGTCCAGCAGGGGGGCGAGTTTGTACCACAACTCCCTGTCGTAGCGGGCTACGATAGCCAAGGCGTTGGCAGCCTTAATCGTCATTGCTGCCGATGATGACTCTGCGTCCCATCGTGTCCAATTTCTTTCCCTCGCCCTCCGGCGGGGAGGTTGACGTAGAGGCCGCCCCCCCCCCCGATTTCTTCCTGGCTGCCGCGGAGACGACAGAGTCCGGGGTCGGCTGTGCCCGAAGGCACAAAGGGGCCGCGTCCGGGACCCGGTACTTCTTCTCGTACCGATCCCTTCTAGCCGGCGTGGTGGATGGGTTCTTGAGGAGGGAAGAGACCCTCATCCCAGATATCGTCCAGTAGAGGAACAGCGAGGACCGTCTTCCTCTTGGTCTCGCGCCGTTGATAAAGGAAACCTTCCTTCTTCTCTTCCGGGCAGAGCTAGAAAAGCTCGGATGCCCTGGCGATCATGGGGTGAAACGATCCAATCTTGTCGGGCGGGGAAGCCCGGGTGGGAGGTGACGATGGGAGATCCTCGTCGTAAACCTTGTTGTCTGTACCCGTCGCGGCCGTGTCAGTCCCCGTATCATCCCCACGTGTCATGGACGGGGAGGAGGGCTGAGCAGGGCGCGATGGTTGAAAAGGAGGTGGAGGATGAATCCTTCTCTTGAGAGGAGGGCTCCCAGAAGGGCCTGGCTCTGGGTCCCCCGTCGGGAGCGGTTCCTCCGTTGGTGGTAACGGCAGTCTCGTCCTTATCTCCGAGCATAAGGACTGTATAGCCAACAAAATGGCCGCCGAGTTGTCTTGCGGCACTGGTTGAGGGGGTTCCGATGGGCGATCAGGAGCCCCGTCGGCACCCTCGACGTTCTCGTCGTCTCCCACGTCGGGGTCCCTCCCGACAGGATGGTCTTCCAGCGCCGTGGCCTAAGACTTCGATCAGCTCCTCCTCAGAGGTTGAGGCCTAATCCACGACGACCTCCTGCCCCCCCTTTTTCTTCTCCGTCGGAGGTTTCATGGGGGTCCTGTCGATGGGCATGAAAGAGGACTCCCTCCGCAGTGGCAGGGAGATTCTGGGCCCCGAGGTCGCCACCACTGGTGTAGCCTCCACAGGCTGAGCCAGGGCCGCCGCGACTGTCTCGATAGAGGCCTGGGCCGGATGGATCAAGGCTTTCACCACCTTAGGTGCGCTCACCGCCTTCTCCTTGGGCGGAGGGTCACCACCTCGCTCCCCCTCCGATGGGGCCTTCGAGCACGACTGGGGTCTCTCCAGGAGCTTCGCCGGGTGCTCGGCCTTCCTCTTACCCGAGCCAGAGCGTTGGCTCGTGGTTGATGGCGCCGGGGAGGATGCGCCCTGCCTGGCGCCCGTAGAGCCCGACCGTCTCCCGGTGCCAGCGGACTCGCGGTGCTTGGCCTTCTGTTGGACCCCCGTCGCCGGGGCGACCTCAAAGGTCTTAGAAGACCGCTCAGACTTCTTCTTCTCGCCTGACGGGCTCTTCCCTTCCAGCCAGTTGGCGAGACGCTGATGGCGGTCCGTCATGGTCCGCTCCGACATATTGCCGCAAAACGCACAGTCCTTCTCCACGTGCATCTTGTCTTCATGCAGGAAGTAAAGGCAAAGGGAGTGTTCGTCCTCCTTAAAGACATTCTGAAGCTGGCATCCAGGGCAGACCCTGAACAGCTTTCCGGGCGTCGAGCTTCCCTTCTCCTGGGCCATGCTCGAGAAGGGCCTGAGAAACTTCTGGAGTCCTCCAAAAGCGTGGCTCGACGAAATCTTCACCCTTGAGGGGCATAGAAGAATCCGACACGGGTCCCCGTTGATCGGATAAAGAAACGGTGGAGCTTGAGGCTCTTTTGACCGAAAAAGAGAAAATTTTCCTAAGAAAAAGCACGAAAAAAGCACTAACGCTCAAGAGCAATAGCACGAGGATCCCAACACTTGAATGTGCGGTAAAAATCTGAAGATGGCTGCCAGAGGCGGGGCTTAGGGAGATGGCAGTCATTGGCTGTGGTCAGTATGACGTAGAGATCAGTGATTGGTTACTACTACGAAAGACAGATCAGAAACGAAACTGATACTGATACTGATTTTTCTTTACCGAGGATTCCCAGCCTGACGACGGGGAATATTCATGAGCATGTGAATCCATGCTGGAGAACCAGAGCTGCATCGCCTCTCTGCACAGAGGCAGAGACCCTGCACCCACCTTTTTGTTGAGGTAGTACATGGCCACTGTATTGTCCGTCAGAATCAGGACAGTCTTCCCCCGCACAGACGGCAGAAAAGCCTTCAGGGCTAGCCTGACGGTCCTCTGCTCCAACAGTTTGATATGGAGTCTTGACTCCGACGGAGACCAATGACCATTGACTGTCAACTTGTTGGCATGAGCTCCCCATCCCGTGAGAGATGCGTCCGTCATGATGGTCACCTCCAGCCAGGGTAGCCAAAATGGAGCCCCGTTCATCAGATTGCCTTCGACGGCCCACCACAGAAGATCCTTGGCGACCGAGGGCGGCACCTGAACCGGGATCTGACATCCTGCCAGAGGACTGTGACCACTGCATCTTGAGAGCCCACTGAAGAGATCTCATTCTCAGCCTGGCCTCTGGCACCAGGAAAATGCAGGAAGCCATGAGGCCGAGCAACCTCAAGAACGCGAACGCCGGGAGACTCTGGGCATGTCGAAACTTGTTCACCTGCAGAATGTGATGAGCCCTCACCTGGGGAGGAAAACACCGACCCAGGGATGTGTCGAGCACTGCTCTGATGTACTGGAGCCGCTGGGTAGGTGTCACGTGGGACTTCTTTAAGTTGAGGGAGAAGCCCAGGCAGTGAAGGGAGTGGCCGGTGACTGACAAGATTATTCAGGACTTGCTCGGGAGAGCACGCCCTGATCAACCAATCGTCCAGGTAGGGGTAGACGTGAATCCCCCTTTCCTGAGATACACTGCCACCACCACCATGAGCTTGGTGAAGACCCTCGGGGCGGAGGTCAATCCGAATGGCAGGACCCGAAACTATAAATGCAAGTCGCCAACCGCAAACCTCAGGTACTAATTGTGCTTGGGATGAATCGGCACAAGAAAGTAAGCGTCCTTGAGGTCCAGAGACACCAACCAGTCCTGAAGTTGAAGGGCCTGGAGGACTTGAGAGAGAGTAACCATCTTGAACTTGTCCTTCCTGAGGATCTTGTTCAAACCATGCAAGTCCATGATGGGTCTCAATCCCCCTTCTTTTTTCGGGGAATAAAAAATATGGGGAATACCATCCCTTGTTCCTCTCCGCTATAGGCACCAGTTCTATGGTGCCTTTCTCCAGCAGGGACTTGATTTCCTGCGCAAATAGCAGATCCGGACTCTTCAAAGAGATTCCCTGGTGGATTGTCGTGAGGCCTCTGCCGGAAAGGAAGACAGTAGCCGTGGGCTATGATCTCCAGAACCCACACATCTTAAGTAATGGCACGCCACTCTACAAGATGCTGCACCAGCCTACCCCCAACCGGCGAACCATGGGACATGGCCTCATGACTGAGCTGAAGAGGCTGTGGCAGTGCCTGAGGGCAAAGAGGCAACTGCCCGAGCGGCCTTGGCACCTTGAGTACCTTGCTTTCCACCTCTGGTAATCCTACGGTGGCCCCTTTGACTTACAGCTCCCCTCGATCTACCAAAGGAAGAGTAGTATCGAAAGGAACTACCCCTCCATTGCTGTCCCCTAGGACGAAGGTTGGCGAACTGCAGCAGTCAACGACTTTGCTGCAGCTTTGGAGGTCTGCAACCTCAAGGCTCTCGTCAGCCTTGCTGCCAAAAAGATGAACATCATCAAAGGGCATGTTGAGAAGCCAGGCTTGTACGTCAGGAGCAAACCTCGACTCCCGCAACCACGAAAATCTGCGCATCACAGTGCTCGCCGCCATGGACCGGCTGACACAGTCTTCCATGTCCAGACCCAACGGAACGGATTCACACATGGCATCCTTGCCAACCTGAACGAGGGCAAGAAAACCATCCCGTTCCTCCCCTTCGGGAATATGTTCAGCCGCCAAAGACATACAATTCCACAGAGTGAGTGAAAAGTGCTAAGGCACACATGGAGTTGGCTACCTGTAAAGCCATACCCCCTGAAGAAAACACTTTCTTCGCCCAGCCATCAAAAAGTTTGTCGTCCCTATCAGGAGGGATGGTTTGGTACGACGCCTGCTTTGCTGGGGCCGTAGCCGCCTGCACCACCAAACTCTCCGGAGTAGGGTGCATAGTCAAATAGCAGAGGTTGCTACTGGCTGGATGGTATTTTTTCGGCAGCTACTTGCTTACAGCCGGGAGACTCTCCGGAGCAGTCCAAGCCGCCGCCGCCCTTCTCTGTAAAGCCATATGAAATGGCAGCACCGGGTCAGTGAGTGGACCTTGGTCAAGGATATCTGTTAGGTCATCCTGCAGAAAATCCACTGGCGGCGCAGACCACCCCAAGTACTCCGTCAACCGCAACATGAGTCGCCTGTACGAAGATTCAGCATGCGTACCAGGCTCGGGCCTGCCAAACACAACCTCTGGGGAGGTATCAAGACCACTGGCATCGTGCAAAGACTGAAGCAGGTCTTCCAACTGGCTATGACCAGATAACAGTCATCAGGAACCTCATCAGGCACCAAACCTTCCTCAGACCCTTCATCCGCCTCAGAGATGTAATCCAGAGGCTGGAACAAATCCCTGGATGAGGGCACAGAAAAAGGCTCAAATACAGGCCTTACCGACTTCTTCAGGGCCTTCCCTCTGAGTTCCCACTGATGCACGGGGTACCTCCAGTAAAGCCTCCAAAAAAGGCATTGAGGGCGTCGACAAAGTCGACGTCGAGCGTGGCACCGATGGCTTCGACACAGACCTAGAGGGCGGTGCCCAGAGAGTGTCCTTCGACGGCCTCGGCGTCGATGACTTCTCGGAAGTGGAGCCTCGAGAGAGTCCCTCGACGGACATGGCGCCGATGGCGTAGACGTCTTCCTCGAAGACCTCACAGGCTCTGACAGTCTCGAGGGCGTCGAGGACCGGGACCTGGAGCGGGCATGCCTAGAGCGATCCACCTTGTTCGATCGGGACCTCGAAGGCTCCCGATGTTCTTGCCGACCACCCGAGCCCGAAGGCGTGCGAGTGGCGTCCCTAGCGCGTTCTCTGCCGGCTTCTTTCAAAGGCGCAGACGGAATGGAGCCCTGCGATTGGAATATTGCCATCATCTCCATACGAAATGCATCCCATTCTGCAGGAGGAGAATGCTTGCTGGGACAAGCTACCTGCCGACGGGCGGAGTCCTCGGACGAGGAAGGTGACCAGTGACGGCGTTCCGCAAGTGCCTCGAAGAGGCAGAGGAATGGCGGGAACCACTTTGGGACCGAGACGCCCTGGACTTACGCCGACGATGCGGAGAGTTGCCCCTCGAAAGCCCAGAGGATTTCGACTTTCGGGGCTTGGAAACCCTACCTACCGACAGCTTCTTCTTTCGCTCCCGCAAGGCCTTTGACGTCAAAGACTGGCATTCGTCACAGTCATCGGTGGCGTGGTTCTCGCCGAGGCACCAGAGGCAGACGTTGTGCGGGTCTGTAAGTGACATCTTGGAAGCGCAGTCCTGTCACTTCTTGAATCCCGACCGCGGGGCAGAAGAAGAAGACATGGTAATTTCACTAACCAAGTTCGAAGAACCGATAGAATCAGAAGAACGAGGCACGCCGAGCTCTCAAAAGCGAAAACGTTCGCGAAAAAAAAAACTGAGGCTACGGGCGTCGTGCGTCCTACTTATAACATCCGGTGACATCGGCTCGACGGAGGCCCTCGAGGACAGCATATCGACGCAGAACATTTTCCGAAACAGCACAGCTGTGTGATTACCTGTTATAGATGTGGAATACGTCGGAGGAACCAATCCCTTCGAAGAGACGTTTACTGCAACTCCTGGACCGTTGCTTTGCCCGGTGAAGCCCCGCTGCAGTGCTAAAGCTCAGAATTCGCCTCGACTAGAGAAGCCCTGCAAAGGATGGCTTCTCCCCTTGAGTTGGTGAGACCAATCAACCCCAAGACAAACTCATCTGGAAATCCTCTGTGCTGGCTGTACTTCCATTGCTGCTGCAAGAACAGAATGCCAGGGACAGGAACACCAGAATCGAGTGCATCGTTTTTAAGCCGGACCTGAACTCCAGGAAGATCCTCCGGACTCCCTCAAAGCAGGGCTGACCAAGCCTGAGCCACCTCAGAGTGGTGGACCCCAGAAGCAAGGAAAGCTCACAAGGTGTCCAAGAACCGCAGTGGTGCTATTCACAAGAAGATGAAACCACGAAGTGCCACTGATCTGAACGTTGCCCATTACTGCCGCCGACCTTCGAATCGTAGAGCAGGAGTCTCCACACGTCCTCCCTCACCCCACGACTCAGGCCCAGGAACTGCCATACTACAACAGGAACAGACGCCACCTGGAACCAATTTCTTCAGACCTAAGATACTGTGAACTAAGGGGTACTTACCTCTTGTTGAGTAGCTTGCCTGCTCTCAGTGGAGACTTGCATTTGATGCCTTTTGCAGAGATGCTTGCGGCTTTTGCTTTCACAAGCGTCCCAGCTTGTGGCCCAACAGTGATTTCTTTTTCTACAAAACTCTCCATAACATTGTGCAAGACTTTTTACTTACCTTCAAGAACAACTTCAGCTCCCCTAGACTTTGCTCAATTGACATTGGCTGCCCTGGCACCCTCAAGACTCTTCTAACCTCTGACTGTGTTTGATCTGTCCCTCCAAAAGTCATACATTCTTTACTTGTAAAGCTGGGAAAGGGTTAATCTACATTGCATTGGGGGGTTCAAAACTTGTTGGAGAAACTTAACCATTGTTTCCTTCCCTAACCTTTTCCTTTTTGACACCAAACTCAGTATTGCTCTAAATGTACCTGTGATATATTAATGCCCACAGTGTCCTAGTAATTGAAGTCACCTCAGGGTGTAGGAAATGTCTGTGTGCCACCCCCAAAGGGTATTTACTGATTCTAATAGTGATTCTAGAAATGCCAAGCAAGGTAATGAAGCCCCTTCTCTTCCTACTGTACACCTGAATGGTGAGATGTCGTGAAGTAAGGTGTCTGCACTACATCTATTCCGTTGCTTGATTAATGTTGAATGACAGTTTTAGGCATTCGGAAATGTGGCAATAAAAGTCTACCAACGTTCAAATATTGTTCACTTTGCGTACATACGGCCAAATGATGGTGGAAAAGCAGTAATCTGAGGATGTCCACTGATGAAGGATTATGCACAAAGTAGGGATAGTGTGACAGGAATGCCCCTAGAGATGCCCCTTTTTAAATTCCAAAAAACAAATTAATATTCTGTGCCAACCACTAGTTAGAAGCCTAAGCAAAGCACCCACCTCAAAGCAGATTCACAAGGCCCATAAACAAACACATTGGATTGACACTGGGGGGGCGTCCTGCCTGTGGTAGTCAGTAATTGCAATTATTTAAATGCAAAATCAAATTGTTTCAGCTGTGTGAAATGCATCAAAGGCAAATTACTTTTTGCCACGTGGTGAACAAATGTACAATATTCAAACACACGCTCAATTTAAATGGTGTTATTCAGCTTTTTATACTGCTGTACCTTTTATTGTTTTGAGTATTCTGAGAAAAACAATTTTTCATAAAAATAAACCATAATTCTTTTACAGGGGTGTAGCGTAGCTATTCCCCTCTCCAAGGGTATAGAGACCAAATGGTATAAAACAGAGGTGGACCACAAAGTACAAAGGGGGAAGTCCACAATGTGCATCACTTAATACAAAAATCAAATCTGTGCAAAGCGATACAAACCATAGCATATATAAGAAATGCACAGACATACATCACGTTCTAATACATGATGGTGTCCTATATATACATTTCAACAACCCAGAAAAGCGTATGTGCTGTAGCTTATCTGGGTGGGAGACCTTGGGTATGTCTACCAAAGCCAGGCTAAAGGGTGACCCAGACAGACAGACAGACAGACAGACACAGTATCCAGTAAGTCTTTGAGGATTGAATCCGTTTACAGTAAGATGTTGTGAATACACCTGCCATAAAGCTCCGCAAGTCGATGCCTTCAGTTTATTTCTTTTCTGATTAGATGCCCACATATGATATCAAGAAAAGAGTAATATCTGTCTACAGAGGCACGTACATCTGTTTAGACTCCTGCTTTGCATAGACGAGCAAGCAGTACCTAAAGGTAGAGGGGGAGCGGAAGAAACAGTGGTAAATCAATGTTTTAGGAGATTTTCCCACTTGAGAATCTGCTCTAGTCAGAGTGTCTACACAATTGTATGTTGTACATGTATGAACTGAGCTTTGCATATTGGGTATAGAGTAACAATGAATGCCAACAAGGCCCCATACCTCATGTGAAATGAGCCTTTGGATTGAAAGACGAAAGGTTTATGCACTAGTTTATAATGTTTGCATACAGAGCAAGATCCACAATGCAAGAGTGGATTTGATTACAGGGTTCCCCTCCTGCACTGCAGCCAAAGAACTGGCTGTACACGTGTTCTGTCCATGAAACACATGAGGGTCCTGTGGAGGCTAATGTATGCAACACCTTTTCCACTTGTGTATGTGGGTTAGGAAAAAATGAGGAGATTTTTGGATTGGTTCTGGCTGAAAGACTACTGGTTTAATGCTCTGTAAGGTTTGGTCTGTCATAGGGTTGGCTTGCTGGTTGTCCTAAGCATGTATCAAACTCATCCTTGCTTCGTCAAGCCCTTCCTCCACAACTTACTGAAAAGACCCTCTTCTTCAAGGCCTGTCAGGCAGTGTTGCTGAAGCATGAAACTAAAGCTTGTGCAGTGCAGCCAAACATTGTACTGGACTACCACCACATTGACAATCTATTTGCCTGCATTTTCTGCAGCATCTAAGCAACCTTTAATGGAAGTTAGCCTTCCCTAACAATAGCTTGTACCTGTGCTGGACCTGTCTGACACATGCCCTTGATGAAGCGCGTTGAGTTGGTCCCAATGAACTCTGTTGTAAAGGGCCTACAGACCTGTCAAATTAGTAAAAAAGTAGAATGTATGCTGTCGCAGTTGCCATCTATCTTCTTATTTGATAAACGTTATAACTTTATCAGCTAGTAATTAAGACGTTGATGCATCACACCTTTTCCTTGGTGTTGCGACAACTAAGGAATCTGAAATGGAATGTGCTTTCTCGAGTCATCTGGCGAGGGTCAACATTTCTTAATCGGAACATTAGCACGCCTGCTACTGGCTAGTTTCCGCATTCATTTTTGTGCGACAGATTTTAAAATAAGGACACCACGAGCAATAGGCTGGGATCGCTCTAAACTAGTCCATAAAATAAGTGTCCTCTTCATCTACCAATCTTGCATTACCAAGTATGCACACAATTCTCTAACAGGGCAGTGTACCCTCCCAAGAACATAAGTATGGGAATTAGAAACTAGGAATTCAATATCTTATGGGAATCCATAAGTAGGTTTATGGGTTCTTCCCGCCTTCTCCCATGGGGTTTTCTGTCCTCATCTTCCTCACTAAAATCCCCTTCAAAGTCTTCTGGATTGAAATCTTAAATGATTTGGGCAGAGTATCATCTTCAAAAGACAGTCAGGTTTTCCTTTTAGTTGTATGCCTAGGCCTCCTTTCATTAAAGAAAGCATTAATCTTCTCAGTATCTTGGAGTTGCTAGGAGTGCAGGTTATTTCGCGTCTGGTTTACTCACACTCTATTAGGTTTCCTTCAGAAGAGTCTTTGTAGTATGTGTCCATAGATGCAAGGACCCCATCCTGTGTCGATGATGACATCAAGAAAAGGCTAGAGTCTCCCAGTTTGGGTGCATTGGACATTCACAAGGTACCTTTATCTATCAGTGGGGTAAATCCTGTGGTAAATGAAAAGGTGTTTTGACACCGTGTTTGTCTGTGGGCTTAATTGGGCCTCTCTCCGTCGATGGGTGTATTTCAGTCTAGGGTGGTGTTTGGGTGTGATCTTTGAATGGTCTTGGTGTTTGTTTTGTACAAGGTATCTTTTTGGCACCATGTAATGCATCAGTACCAAGAAGTTGTTTCTTTGGCACCATCTTTGGGTACAGGATTATGAGGTCCTAGCACCATATTTATGGACAAACATTTCACTGCCCTGAGCAAAGTTTGATGCTGCTGGCTTAGTGGTCTTTGTAAACACAGAATGTTTGGCCAGGGAATAGGCTACTTTAAGGAGCAGCCTCAAAAGAGGGTAGGTTTCATTTTAAAAGATCCCTTTCTGTCTCTGCTATTCTCTGGGACAATGTCTATGCAAGGAGGTTGTGGAAGGTCTGCACCAAATGCGAAGGCATCTGTCCCAGAGAAGGCAACCAGGATCAACGGCAGTCATTTTTGATGGTCTAGCTTAATCGGTTACTCCTGTGACCACATCGATGGTGGAAAGGAAACAAACAATCTAAGGATGTCAAGGTGCAGCAAGTCATGCATATACATATGGATGGTATGACAGTGACACCCGTGTTGACATCTTTTTACTTTGAAGGTAAATAACTTTTAATACTCAACACCAACCACAATATTGCAGCTAACGCAAAGCATGCAGGTCTAACCAGATTCAGAATTCATATAAATATATGTTGATGTTTAAAAAAATAAATTAAGGTTAAACCTACTAAAATGTTAGTCAACAAACGCTAGAAGAACAAGTTACTTACCTTATCTGGTAACGTTCTTTCGATGGGATGTTCCTCCGACGTATTCCACTTCTATGACAGGTAATGACCACAGCTGTGCTGCTTCGGAAAATTTCGGCAGAGGGCATCCTGCATCGATGACGTCGATCCGTTGTCCCTCGAGGGCCTCCGTTGAGCATCAGCGTCACTCGATGTTATATATAGGATGCGCAGCGCCCGTAGCCTAAGTTGTAGTTTTTTCCCAGAACGTGTGGCACCAATCTCCTGCCAGTATGACTACAAAAAACCTTGCGGAAACGTAAGCTGCAATCGCATAAGAAATTCTGAAGAGGGGTAGGCTGGGAGGGTTCGATGTGGAATACGTCGGAGGAACATCCCCTCGAAAGAACGTTACCAGATAAGGTAAGTAACTTGTTCTTCGAGAGGATTGTGTCCACCGACGTATTCCACATCTATAACAGACTCCCAAAGCAGTATCAACATACGGAGGTGGGAAAAGAATTTATAATTTTAGAATGCCTAATCAAATTGCTGAATAAAGGTCTGCCTTACCAAAGACCAAATCCTGCCCATGGATGGAGTCCAAGGAATAGTGTCTCACAAAAGTATGGACAGAGGCCCAAGTAGCTGCTTCGCAAGTACTGTGAATCGGAACACCCATCTGTAGAGCAGTGGAGGCAGCCGCACCCCTAACAGAGTGAGCCCGTAAGCCTACTGGAGAGTCCTTTCCCGCCAAACGGTAACACTCAGAGATTGTCAAAATGATCCATCTAGACAAAGTCTGTTTGGAAACAGCCTGACCCAAGCGCCTTCCAGCATAACCAACTCTGAACCGGGACATCCGTGAGAGATAGAAACTCAAAGCTCTTCTAGGATCCATCCTATGGAGCCTCTCCTCTTCCTTACCAGGATGTGGAGGAGGATAAAACGCAGGAAAGATCACCTTCTGGCTCAAGTGGAATTCCGACACAACCTTAGGCAGAAAAGAAGACCGCACCCGCAGGACAACCCTGTCCTTATGGAACACAGTAAAGGGTGGCTTAGCGGAAAATGCCTGCAACTCACTCACTCTGCGTGCGGAAGTAACCGCAACAAAAAATATAGTTTTAAAGGACAACAGTCGCAACGGACAAGAATGTAAGGGCACAAACGGAGCTCCCATTAGGAACTTTAAAACCAAATTCAAATCCCATCCCGACACCTGGAAAGGTGGCGTTGGAAACACATTAGTTAGCCCTTTTAGAAACTGAGAAATAAAAAGGGATCTTAAAATAAGAACATTCCTCAGACGAGCGCTTAAATATGGACGCCGCCAAGCAACCCTTAATGGAAAGGATCCACATTCTGTACCCTGCACCAGTCACAGAACTGTCTCCAACGGCAACGGTACAAGGATTTCGTTGCGGGCCTTCTGGCCGAAAGCAACACCTCCATCATGTCTTCGGGGAGGTCCCAATCCTTATACCTCAACCTTTCAGATATCAAGCATGAAGGCTGAGAGACTTGATCCCTGGATGGAGAACCCGACCCCCCTCCTCCCGTGGGAGCAGATCGTCTCGGTAGGGAAGATGGCGTGGAGGGCAGATGGACATGTTTAAAAGGTCCAGGTACCATGCTCTCCTGGCCCATGCCGGAGCAATGAGGATCATCTGGAAACCGAACCTCTACAACACTTGCGGAATGACGGGGACTGGAGGAAACGCGTACAGCAGTGGGAAGGACCACTCCACTACGAATGCGTCCCCCAAGGCTCCTCTTGGAGGAAATTCCCGCCAGCATAATCTTTTGCACTTCCGGCTGACAGTGGTGGAGAAGAGATCCACTTGTGGGGTTCCCCAAAGGGCGAAGATCTCCAACAGAACTTTCTGAGCCAGCTCCCACTCGTGAGAGACCATGCTCTGCCTGCTCAGAGTGTCCGCCTCTGCTTTTTCGTCTCCGACCAGATGAACAGCTGAGATCGCAATTTCTTGCTGGATGGCCCAGAACCAGAGCTGCATCGCCTCCCTGCACAACGGGAGTGAACCTGTCCCCCCCTTTTTTGTTGAGGTAGTGCAGGGCCACTGTATTGTCCGTCAAACGATTATATTAAAAAAAGACAGTCACAAGGGGGGCAGATTGAAATTTGTCCACCATCTGCAGAATGTGATGAGCCCTCACCTGGGGAGGCGAACACTGCCCCAGGGATGTGTCGAGCACTGGTCCGATGTATTGGAGCCGCTGGGTAGGTGTCAAATGGGACAGCTTGTGAAGGGAGTGGCAGGTGACGGATAGATCTAAGGCTTGCTCGGGAGAGTGCGCCCTGATCAACCAATCGTCCAGGCTGGGGTAGATGTGAATCCCCCTTTCCTGAGATACGCTGCCACCACCACCACCATCAGCTTGGTGAAGACCCTCGGGCGGAGGTCAATCCTGAACGGCAGGACCCAAAACAGAAAATGCGAGTCACCAACCGCGAACCTCAGGTACTTCCTGTGCTTGGGATGAATCAGCACATGAAAGTAAGCATCCTTGAGGTCAAGAGACACCAACCAATCCTGAAGTTGAAGGGCCTGGAGTACTTGAGAAAGAGTTACCATCTTGAACTTGTCCTTCCTGAGGAGCTTGTTCAGCCAACGCAAGTCCATGATGGGTCTCAATCCCCAGTCTTTTTTTCGGGATAAAAAAATAAGGGGAATACCATCCCGTGTTCCTCTCCGCTACAAGCACCAGTTCTATGGTGCCTTTCTCCAGCAGGGATGGGATTTCCTGCGCAAGGAGCGGATCCGGATGCTTCAAAGAGAGTTTCGCCGCTGGATTGTCGTGAGGCCTCTGCCTGAAGGGAAGACAGTAGCCGTGGGTTATGATCTCCAGGACCCACACATCTGAAGTAATGGCTTGCCATTCTCCAAAATGCTGCGCAAGTCTGCCCCCAACCGGCGAACCATGGGACATGGCCTCATGACTGAGCGGACGCGGCCGTGCCTGAGGGCAAAGAGGCAACTGCCCGAGCGGCTTTGGCACCTCGAGTACCTTGCTTTCCACCTCTGGTACTCCTACGGTGGCCCCTTTGACTGGCAGCTCCTCTCGATCTACCAGAGGAAGAGTAGTACCGAAAGGAACCTCCCCTCCATTGCTGTCCCCTAGGACGAAAAGGCAGAGGTTGACGTACTGCAGTGCTCAAAGACTTTGCTGCCTCTTTGGAGGTCTGCAACTTCTCAAGGCTCTCGTCATCCTTGCTGCCAAACAGATGGACACGATCAAAGGGCATGTTGAGAAGCCGGGATTGCACATCAGGAGCAAACCCGACTTGCGCAACCATGCAAGTGTAACGCTCACCTGATTCTCGCAGAGGCGCCGGTCTTGACTGGGCGACTACCGTATCTTCAAAGGTGATGTGCAGCACCCGGTTGGCTCTTTGGGCTGGACCTCTGTGCCCTGTATGCCTGACGTGCAGAGTAAGATGTCTGCAGATAGAAAATACGGGGTTAATGAACTGGGGTTATTGGGGTGTCCCTATCTCTTTCCCCTTCTCCTCTCCTGTAGACCCCCACAGGTTAACGCTCTCACCTTAGGTAAGTGAATGCCGAGCTCTCCATCTGCCTCGGGGCAGGGTGCTGTAACCAGTTTCTTCACTGGATAGGTAGCGCAGGCCTCTTGACTTCAGAGGACTGCTGTCCGTCGTTTACTGCACGAACGGTAAGTTTCGAGTAACTCAAATGTCTTTAAAGTCTTTAATAATGATGTCTCTTGTTTTGCAGGGTTCCGGCGATGGCGGATGACGGGCTGAAGTGAGTTGAAGATGGAGCCCGTGTGATGGATAGAAGCGCCTGGAAGCACGTAAGTAAGCGCTTGTTGCCAGCTTCACGATGCGCTCTAACTGTCTTTTTATTTTGCAGGTACAAGTTCGGAGCGGCTGCAGGGTGCCGGGATACCCACTGGGTTAGATGTGGAAAGGAGTAATGGCACGTGAGTATTAAAGTTCCCCAATGTCTTTAAACGCACCTTGTTTTGTCTTTCAGATGCCGGATGCAGCGCCGACGGCCTCCGGAGCGTGCGAAGAGTTGGTAAGCTTTTGTCTTTCAGATGCCGGAATGCAGTGTGAAGACCTCCGGAGCGCACGAAGAGTAGGTAAGCCTTTGCCTTTCAGATGCCGGAATGCTAACCTGTTCTTTCTTGTCTTTATAGGTGTTGCTGAAGACTGGATTCTGGATGGTAAGCCTTTTTCCTTAGGCCCAGGACCGGATGCAGAAGACACGATGAGCGTTCTGCTGCAGAGGGTGCAGAATAACGCAAAGCAAGATTCATCCACCGGGTGTGGTTTAAATAGCCTCCTGTAGTGCTTAGGTGTCTCCTTCCACAGCCACGCCTAAGTAAGAAAAGAGTTCCTGGTAAGAAAAGAGTTCCTGCCTTCCAGAAGAGTTCCAGTGTTCTGAATCTAGGGAGTGGCTCCAGCCCCACCCAACAGGAAAAGTAGTTCCAAACAGAAGAGGATCAGAGGCTCAACTGGCAGGCAAGTAAGCAGCATGGTCTGCTGCAGGTAAGTCCACCCAAGCATTATGAGCCCGGCGCTTCCAGCGCTGGGACTGGGCATATTTATGAGCCTGGTGCCACTGGCGCCAGGACTGGGTCCAAAAGGTCCCAATTGGGACTGGTTGGTACTCGGAACCTGGGTTATGGATCTGCTTCCAAGGGTGTTGGGAAAACCCTGACCTTTTGGAAGCAGAGATCATGACAGTACCCCCCCTCAAGGCCCCTCCCAAACCGGGCTTCTCCGGGGGTTTTGGCTTGTCAGGAAATGTTCGGTGAAATCTTTTGATTAGGCGAGGAGCGTGGACATATTCAGCAGGTTCCCAGGATCTCTCTTGGGGGCCGTAGCCTTTCCAGTCAATTAGGTAGAATAGTTTAGATTTGGAGATCTTGGAGTCCAGAATGCTTTTGACTTCAAACTCGAGTTCTCCATCAACTAGGATAGGTTTTGGAGATTTGGTTAGTCGGGTTTGAGGTTGCACAGGTTTTAATAGAGAGACGTGGAAGACCGGATGTATCTTCATGTGCGGGGGCAAGTCCAACTTGACCGCTACTGGGTTTACTATGGTAGTGACGGAATAGGGACCAAGATATCTTGGGTTGAATGTGCGTGGCCCTTTTAGAGATAGATATTTAGTGGATAACCAGACTTGATCCCCTACTTGATAGTGAGGGGCTTCCTTCCGATGTTGATCTGCTCCTTTCTTGTATTGTTCTTTAGCCCTTTGAAGGTGAGTAACAGCTTCCTTAAAGGCTTGGGTGATTGTAGAATGCAGGTAGTCTACTGCTGGTGTTTCAAGATCTTGGAGGGGATCCAACTCCGAGGTTCGAGGGTGACTGCCGTACAAAAGAAAAAACGGGGTTTTCCCAGTTCCCGAATGGACAGAGTTATTGTAGGCATACTCGGCTATCCAAAGGATATCTTTCCAAGTTTTTTCAGTTTGTTGCAGCATGCAGCGTAAATACTGTTCCAGAGTTTGATTGGTCCTCTCGGTTTGTCCGTCGGTCTGAGGGTGGTGACTGGTCGATAGTCTCACATCAATTTGAGCCGACCGACAGCAACTTTGCCAAAAATGAGAAATAAATTGACTACCTCGATCCGAAATTAGAACCGAAGGAAAACCGTGCAGTCGGACGATGTTTTCGAGAAATTCTCGGGCCAGAGTTGCT
The DNA here is from genome assembly GCF_040938575.1 of Ambystoma mexicanum. Taxonomy (NCBI): domain Eukaryota; kingdom Metazoa; phylum Chordata; class Amphibia; order Caudata; family Ambystomatidae; genus Ambystoma; species Ambystoma mexicanum. The sequence goes on from NC_090926.1 coordinate 214,139,095, forward strand.
GCTGTTGGCAAGCCTTTGAGCGGAATGAAATGCGCCATCTTGGAGAATAAGTCCACGATTACTAGAATCGTATTGTATCCGGAGCATGGAGGTAGATCGGTGATGAAGTCCTTAGAAAGCGTATGCCAAGGGCGAGGTGGGATGTCAATAGGGCGTAAGAGGCCTGCTGGTCTTTCCTTTTGACTCTTGTTTTGGGCGCATACTCCACAGGACATTATAAAGTCTCTGATATCTTTTTTCCAAGACGGCCACCAGAAGTAGCGCTTGATCTTTTCTGAGGTCTTGGCTATACCGGGATGACCTTCCATTAAAGAGTCGTGATAACAAGAGATTACTTTTTTCTGTAAATCTGTGCTGGGTAGGTATAATCGTTCTTGGAAATACAATAAGTTGTCCTTTACTGCAAAGTCCTTTCCCTGCAGATGCCAATTCTGTATGTCTGCTGGAGTTACAAGTTGCCTGGCTTTATCCTTAACTTCCTCTATGGATTCTGTGGCGATTACACCCAGAATTCTTTGTTCGGGAATGATTGGTACAGGTTTAGGGTTGATCAAGTGTTCTTCCACTCCCATCCGAGAAAGGGCATCGGCTTTACCGTTCTTTGTACCAGGTCGATAGGTAATTATGAAGTCAAACTCGGCAAAGAATAATGCCCAACGGAGTTGTCTAGAGGATTGGGCTTTTGCGGTTTTCAAATATTGCAGGTTTCGGTGATCCGTAATCACAGTAACGGTGTGTCGGGCCCCCAGCAGATAATGCCGCCAAGCCTTAAAGGCAGACTTGATAGCCAGAAGTTCCTTGTCAGTAATCGTGTAATTGATTTCAGGAGGCGAGAATTTGCGGGACCAAAATGCCACGGGATGCAACTGATTGGTTACCGGGTCCTTTTGTGATAGAACTGCCCCCATGGCAAGGCTTGAAGCATCAGTTTCCACGATGTAGGGGAGTTCGGGGCGAGGGTGTTTTAAGATTGGTGCAGAGATAAATTTAGTCTTCAAATCCTGGAAAGCTTGTTCCGCCTCGGTAGACCATTCAAAACGTTTGTTTTTCTTTAATAAGGCAGTGATGGGCTGGACTATTCGAGAGAACTCGGGGATAAACCTGCGGTAAAAGTTAGCGAAGCCTAACATGCTTTGCACACCTTTTACGGAGGATGGTGATGGCCATTTGAGAACTGCATCGACCTTCTTTGAATCCATACGCACTCCGCCAGGTGATAATATGAATCCCAAGAATTCAACTTCAGTCACGTTGAAAACACATTTTTCCAACTTAGCGAAAAGTTTGTGTTGACGCAATCTTTCGAGGACCATTTTCACGTGTTTCCGATGTTCAGATTCCGATGAAGAATAAACGAGAATGTCGTCGATGTAAACAACACACACATCTATGAGCTCTCTGAGGACATCGTTCATAAAATATTGAAAGGCGGCTGGGGCATTGCAAAGTCCGAAGGGCATGACCTGATATTCAAATAGCCCATACTTGGTGCGGAAGGCCGTCTTCCATTCATCGCCCTCTTTTACTCGTACCAAGTGGTAAGCTCCTCTAAGATCCAGCTTTGTATATATGCATGCTTTTCTGACTTGGTCCAGGAGTTCAGGGATCAAAGGTAACGGATATCTATTCTTAACGGTGATCTGGTTCAGGGAGCGATAATCGATACAAGTTCTAAGGTCTCCTTCCTTTTTTGGAACGAAGAACAAAGCTGAAGAGGCAGGGGACTTGGAAGGACGAATAAACCCATTTGCCAGGTATTGATCCAGGTATTGTCGAAGGTGAAGGTTCTCAGGCTCGGTGAGGGCATAAATTCTACTACAAGGAGGAGTAGATCCAGGTATCAGGTCTATCTGGCAGTCATAAGACCTATGAGGAGGTAGAGAGTTAGCCTGCTCCTTCCGGAAAACATCTTGGTATTCTAGGTATTCGGGAGGTAACTGGGGAGTCTCTGAAGAAATTGCTGCCAGTGCAACACCAGGTGGAGGGTGACAAGTAGAGACACATTCTAGAAACTGGACCGTTCTTGCTCGCCAATCGATCAGAGGATTGTGTTTCTCTAACCAAGGTATTCCTAGAATAATCTGGAACTGAGGGGCCTTGATCACATCGAACACGATCTTCTCATGGTGTCCATCTTGACTTACTAGCGTCACCTCTTGAGTGGTATGCGTTACTGGCCCGGAGGCTATTTCCGTACCATCCACCGTAGTAATGACGTCCTTTACAGCCTTGGGACAAAGAGTTAGATTCATCCTCAAAACCATTTCATGATCCACATAATTGCCGATGGCACCGCTGTCGACGTAAGCTTCAATTGCATGTAATCGATCCGGATTATCAGGGCTAATGAGGGCCATAGGTATCACGAAATGTGAGGTCACGGAACTGGTTTTCACGCTCGGCAAGAGGACCTCTATTCTTGTCGGGCGAGGTCGTTTCCCTGCTCAGAGTTTGTAACTGTGGTAACTGCAGCTCCTACTGCCTTCTTGGCAGGTTTCACCGGACAGTCTCGAAGAAAGTGCCCTGAGTTTCCGCAATATAGGCATAATTGCAACTGTTTTCTCCTTTCCCGCTCCCTTTGTGTTAGAGGACCTTTCAGACCGCCTATTTGCATGGGTTCCCCGGAGTCTACTCCTTTGGAAGGAGTTGGCGGTTTGGAAAATACTCGAGCATCAAACTTGGAACGATCGGCCTTCCTGTTCTGCAGTCTGATCTATTTGAACGACCAAGTCTATATAATCCGAACAGTCTTGTGGGGGATTCCCTACTTGGGCTAAAACGTCTTTGAGCTCTCCACGTAGACCTCTATAAAACAGCGTAATCCTTTTGTCCTCAGGCCATTGAATTTCCACTATTAATCTATTGAAAGATGCAATATAAGCCAAAAGGTCTTGATTACCCTGTCGCAACGAAAGAAGCTCATTGTCCAAGGCCTGCCCCTGTGCATGTCTTGCGAACAGTTTTTCCATACTAAGCTGAAAGGCTTGAAAATCATGGAGAACCGGATCATCTTGATTAACTAGAGGGATCGACCAGTCTGCCGCATTGCCACTAAGGTACGAAAGTACAAAAGCTACTTTAGCTTGATCAGTTGGAAAGGCTGCTGGCCGGCATAAGAAGTGCAACCGGCACTGATTGATAAATACCGCAAACCTCTTTGGGTCACCAGAAAATCGTTCGGGCGGAGCCAGAGGTACATTCCCAGGTAGGTTGATCTGCACTGGATTCATAGAGGATGTTGAAGGAAGATTTGCCCCTGATGCGGGTAGTGGGGTCTGTCCGGCTTGTGACTGTAGCAATTGTCTAGCAAGATCATCTGTTCTCTCCTTGGAAATAATTAGTTCCCTTCTTAGAGCGTTCGTTTCCTGACGAGCTGCATGCACTTCTGCCCTTAGTTCTCCAAGTAACCGGGCTAGGCGGTCAGTATCCGAGGTTTCCATAGCGCCTGGGCGAGAGTTTTGCGGTAGGCTTTGCGTTCTGTAACGCTCACCTGATTCTCGCAGAGGCGCCGGTCTTGACTGGGCGACTACCGTATCTTCAAAGGTGATGTGCAGCACCCGGTTGGCTCTTTGGGCTGGACCTCTGTGCCCTGTATGCCTGAAGTGCAGAGTAAGATGTCTGCAGATAGAAAATACGGGGTTAATGAACTGGGGTTATTGGGGTGTCCCTATCTCTTTCCCCTTCTCCTCTCCTGTAGACCCCCACAGGTTAACGCTCTCACCTTAGGTAAGTGAATGCCGAGCTCTCCATCTGCCTCGGGGCAGGGTGCTGTAACCAGTTTCTTCACTGGATAGGTAGCGCAGGCCTCTTGACTTCAGAGGACTGCTGTCCGTCGTTTACTGCACGAACGGTAAGTTTCGAGTAACTCAAATGTCTTTAAAGTCTTTAATAATGATGTCTCTTGTTTTGCAGGGTTCCGGCGATGGCGGATGACGGGCTGAAGTGAGTTGAAGATGGAGCCCGTGTGATGGATAGAAGCGCCTGGAAGCACGTAAGTAAGCGCTTGTTGCCAGCTTCACGATGCGCTCCAACTGTCTTTTTATTTGGCAGGTACAAGTTCGGAGCGGCTGCAGGGTGCCGGGATACCCACTGGGTTAGATGTGGAAAGGAGTAATGGCACGTGAGTATTAAAGTTCCCCAATGTCTTTAAACGCACCTTGTTTTGTCTTTCAGATGTGGGATGCAGCGCCGACGGCCTCCGGAGCGTGCGAAGAGTTGGTAAGCTTTTGTCTTTCAGATGCCGGAATGCAGTGTGAAGACCTCCGGAGCGCACGAAGAGTAGGTAAGCCTTTGCCTTTCAGATGCCGGAATGCTAACCTGTTCTTTCTTGTCTTTATAGGTGTTGCTGAAGACTGGATTCTGGATGGTAAGCCTTTTTCCTTAGGCCCAGGACCGGATGCAGAAGACACGATGAGCGTTCTGCTGCAGAGGGTGCAGAATAACGCAAAGCAAGATTCATCCACCGGGTGTGGTTTAAATAGCCTCCTGTATTGCTTTGGTGTCTCCTTCCACAGCCACGCCTAAGTAAGAAAAGAGTTCCTGGTAAGAAAAGAGTTCCTGCCTTCCAGAAGAGTTCCAGTGTTCTGAATCTAGGGAGTGGCTCCAGCCCCACCCAACAGGAAAAGTAGTTCCAAACAGAAGAGGATCAGAGGCTCAACTGGCAGGCAAGTAAGCAGCATGGTCTGCTGCAGGTAAGTCCACCCAAGCATTATGAGCCCGGCGCTTCCAGCGCTGGGACTGGGCATATTTATGAGCCTGGTGCCACTGGCGCCAGGACTGGGTCCAAAAGGTCCCAATTGGGACTGGTTGGTACTCGGAACCTGGGTTATGGATCTGCTTCCAAGGGTGTTGGGAAAACCCTGACCTTTTGGAAGCAGAGATCATGACAGCAAGCCTGCGTATCACGGTGCTCGCAGCCATGGACCGGCTGACAGTCTGCCATGTCCAAACCCGACTGAACGGATACACACACATGGCATCCTTGCCGTCTTGCACGAGGGCTAGAAAACCATCATGCTCCTCCCCTTCGGGAATATGCTCAGCCGCCAAAGATGCATAATTCCACAGCATGTGAGTGAATCTCGCCATGGCACGAACGGAGTTGGCTGCCTTCAAAGCCATACCCCCAGATGACAATACCTTCTTTGCCAAACCATCCAAGCGCTTATCGTCCCTATCAGGAGGGATGGTAGGGTATGCAGCCTGCTTCGCGTGGGCCGTAGCCGCCTGCACCACTAAACTCTCCGGAGCAGGGTGCATCGACAAGTAGCAGGGGTCACTACTGGCTGGGCAGTATTTTTTCAGAAGCGACTCATCTACTGCCGGGAGACTCTCCGGAGCAGTCCAAGCTGCCGCCACCCTTCTTTGCAAAGCCATGTGAAATAGGCAGATCTTGGTCCAGGATGTCTGTCAGATCATCCTGATCAAAATCAACAGGTGGAGCAGACCACCCCAAGTATTCAGTTACCCTTGACATGAGACGCCTATAGGAGGATTCAGCATGCGTCCCAGGATCAGGCCTGCCAAACTCCACCTCCAGAGAGTTGTCAATACCATTGGTGTCATGCAAGGACTGACAGAGTTCCTCCATCTGACTGTGCCCAGACAAAAGGTCATCAGGGACATCAGGAGGCACAACCATCTCCTCACCAGACCCTTCCTCCACCTCCGAAATATAATCCAAAGGTTGGAACAAATCCAATCTGGGAGGAGGAACAGAGTAGCGCTCAAAAACAGGCCTCACAGACTTACTGAGAGCCTTCCTCTGAGTTTCCACAGCCCTCTGAGGCACCTCCAGCAAAACCTCCACAAACAGCGTCGAAGGCGCAGAGGGAATCAAAGTCAACGTTGACCGAGGTGCTGACAACTTCTTCGAAGGCGGAGCCCGAGAGCGTCCTTCGACGGACACGGCGCCGATGGCGTTGACACCTTCCTCGAAGGCTTCACAGGTTCCGACCGTCTCGATGGCATCGAGGTCCGGGACCTGGATCTGGCACAGCTATGGCGATCTCCCTTGTCCGAGCGGGACCTCGACGGCTCCCGAAGATCACGCTGACCGCACGAGCCTGAAGGCGTGCGAGTGGTGGACCGAGCCCGTTCACTGCCGGCTTCTTTCGAAGGCGTGGCCGGAACTCTGCCATGCGATTCGAAAATCACCATCATCTGCTGGCAGAATGCATCCCATTCGGCCCGCGACAAAGACTTGGTGGGACAAGTCAACCGTCTGGCGGAGTCCTCTGATGAGGACGGGGAAGGCGACCGGTGGCGCAGAGGAATGACGGGAACCACTCCGAGACCGAGACCTCTATGGATTTTCGCCGACGCAGAGAGTCACCCCTCAAGTCATCGGTCGAAAGACCAGCGGACTTCGATTTATGGGGCTTAGACACCCTACCTACCTTTAAGTTCTTCTAATGTTCCTGCAAGGCCTTAGACGTCAGGGACTGGCAATCATCGCAGTCATCGGTGGCATGGCTTTCGCCGAGGCACCAGAAGCAGATGTCGTGCGGGTCTGTGATGGCCCTCTTCGAACTATAGTTCCGACATTTTTTAAAGCCAGACTTCGGGGTAGTAGAAGACATTGCTATTGAAGGAGAATTAAGCGCGCCGAGATTCTGAGCAAACGCGTTTTCGGAAAAAATGGAACTGAGGCAACGGGCGCTGTGCGTCCTATATATAACATCCGGTGACGCAGACGCTTGACGGAGGCCCACGAGGGACAATGGATTGACGCCATCGACGCAGGATGCCCTCTGCCGAAATTTTCCAAAGCAGCACAGCTGTGGTCATTACCGGTCATAGATGTGGAATAGGCCGTAGGACACAATCCCCTCGAAATAAAGTTAAATTTGAAAAGATATGTACAGTCTAAGCTGAATTTAAAATAGATTACATAAATGAAACATCATGGTAATATTAATGCACCCTTGTTTTGTTTACGTTGAATTTGCTTTTTTAAAAAAAATATATATTTTATAGGTAAAGTTATTCAGGGTCTGCTTTAGTATGTCGGATCAATTGTTTTTTTTTAATTACCTTTTAAAATAAATGTTTAATTGGATGTACTGTTATAATGTGTATGGTAATACTGTTTGGTTTTTAATGTATTGTGTTTTTAAATTATAATTTTCTTGTATGTAATTTAAGAATGTCTGTTCATCACCTATTAAAGACAGCTGGATTAAAAATACAGCCATTAAGAGCCAATTTAGAAATTAAAAATACCAATTATTATAGGTAAGTACTGCAAAAAGTATAAATAAAAATCTAACAAATGGTCCTTGTGTTTTTTTGCAAGCATTGTTTAGACTTTTTTTAATATATGAACATAATCTCAGATCAATCAATAAAACAAGAACAGGTGACGTCAAACAGCAAATCAATAGTCATCAGATTCAACAGAAGCGTCATATTAATAATAGTAGTTCAACACATCAGAAAATCTGTGGTTTGTGGGTCAAATGTTCACGGGACCCTAGGAACTGAACAATGGGGAGCCATGCCCTGTAAAAAGTCTTGATATGAGTCATTAAGTATGGTGGTTATTTTCTCTAGTGACACTAGCGTCCAAACCGTTACCACTATTGCGCAACTATCGGGCCCCCCCAGTAGCTTCCAGGAGGTGGCCAATGTCACTCTGTCAGCCACCTGAAGCTGCGTGATAACTTGTGCATTCTGACCTCTCAGGCAGTAGCCACCCTCTTCATTAGCGTCCCCCAGTATAAATCACCCTTGGGTCCCAGGGAGGTCAACTGCTGTGAGGTCCTTTATATGCGAGAGGATCGCCTTTCAATATCTTTGTGAGAGATGGCAAGACCACCACATATCCCCAAGTGTTCCCCGTTCTCCACAGTCCCTCCAGCACAGATCAAAGATATTGAGATTAATTGCATGCAGCCCTACTTGGTGACATGTACAATCTGCATAACATTTTAAGGGACGCCTTATGGGTTCTCTCCCAAATAAGTATCCAAGAGTCAACGTGGCTGTCTAACTGTTAGAGAGATTTATCATTTTATGCTTCATCGCTTCTCCTATTGAGCAACCCAGCACTTTTTTTTGATGGACTTTTTCTTTCAATCCCGAATGAGTGGAGCCTTTTTCTTGTGGGCTTTGGCTTTTGGAACTCTATTCTTTGTATCCTACCTGTACTATGGAGTCTGTCTGCTCCATAGCACTTAAAGGCATCTGTGTTTTTACTACTGCAGCACACAGCTCCTTATGGGTGGTGTTGCTGGGGACCCTTAGGATCCTCTTTTGAGATTTTTTCTATATCCTCAAGTAACAAATTCTTAAGGATAGAGAGATACTTTGTATGTCTCCCAAAACTCAATAGCACGAGAGATTGGCACACACCACCTTCAGTGGAGTGCCAACGGGATACTTAGTATCCCCCTTCTCTCTACTTCTGTGACTTTTTAGTCACCTAGACAATCACCTAGTTATGGCTGGTGCAGTGGACGCGTTCTACCAACTATTGTATATTTTTTATACCACAGGCTATGTCCATAGCCACCGTAGTGCGCAATAGGGGCACCCAAGTACCAACTTGGGGCCTCCCTTTTATTTCGCCATTACCAGTGTGGTTGTTCTTTGTTAGCCCTTCTATCATTCTGGGAGGGGGAGGTCAGTGTGTGTTTTGCCTTTGGCAGGAACCCTTCCGTATCCCCGCCTAGGCTCCAGAGTGTCTGGGCAAGCAGGAAGTTGGGGGAGGAGTTTTCCACGCAACTGTCCTTTGTCTGCCAGAGTGCCTGAATAGGTTCAGCTCCCACAGCGGGGGTCTGGCTGTCCCGATTGGAAAAGAAACGTCCCTTGCTGTAAAATGCTGAGAGAGATTGCAGAGGAGTGTGTGCTGCAACTGTATAAAAGGTGAGGCTTCTGGAGTGAAAAGCAAGTCAGCCACTGGAAGCTGAAGTAACTGAAGAAGACAACCAGAGACGCCTGCAGACCCTTTGCAACACATTGAAGCAAGCACTGCTGTCCTGACCCTGTTTTCTGTGCGTCAGAGGAGCTCTGACGAGGATGTCTTTCCTTTGGCTGGCGGAAACAACCAGTCCCAAGACCTCCCGAGGTACTAGGAGTTTCCAGAGCTGCAGAACCCCATTCCCATTTTAAATGCATCACCATGGAAAGGCCAAATCCGTACAAATCGTTGCTGAACCCATAAGGACCCACCGGAGATCCGATCCAATTCACCCAGACCCCATAATCAGAGTGCGGTACTGCAGGAAGCGAAGATTGACTGGGCGATCTGTGTCCTTTGTTGGTGCTGCAGAAAAGGCAGCAAAACCGCAGAGTGAACCAAGAAGTTTCTGAAAGTCGTCCTACAGGTCCTCTCAGGAGACTGCTGCTGAGAGATCCTGTTCATTGTCCTGCTTTCAATTATCAGACCAAGTAATCCGGAGGTCTGGTCCAGAGCTGCAACATCGCAGAGCATCTGGCACGAACATTTTCTTCAAACCTACCTTTAGTTAGGGTTGTGTTTTTGGACTTGAAAGACTTAATAGGGGAAGAAACAGTCTCTAGATCCTTGACCTAACTATTTTCATCCCTTTAAGTGACTTTACTATAAGTGTTTTCAGAGTAAATGCATTACCCAATAAACCGTTACAAAACCCATGAGTGTGCAATATCCGATAATACGATAACCTTCTTTTCCCTCTCTAACATTGCTACAAATGTAACCGTGAACAAACACAAAAGTGAAAATACCCTTTGAAGTGTATTATCAAGAATTCCTAAGTATTCTACTATACATTTCTGAAGTATTTAGTGATTCTGGTGTACATATAATAAATATATACTGTTTATATAACTATAAGTGCTTCTTTTCTGGGCCTGTCTAAGATTCAGTGTACTTACCTACAGCTCACATCTTCCTCTTAAGATAAGCCTGACTGCTCTGCCACTCTACCAAGGTCCTGAGCTAGTACAGACAAAGAGTTGGGGGATCTACACACCACTGGGAAAACTTACTTAGTCTTACTGCCAGTAGGACTTTAGGAACACTCCCCCAACACCAACCCAAACTCCCCTTCCCATTTCCACATGTAGGGTAGGGTATCCGAGATGTCTGATGGGCCCAGCAGTCAGTGGCTGCTGTGTGCTTCCTGGAGAGACCTTCCGTAAGCATAAGTTCCATCACTGTAGGTTCCCTTGTCCCCCTGTGTAACTTCATTATTGGTGATCCAGTGCCTGAGCTGGTCACAACGGTAGCGTTCCTTCTCATTTAAAGCAAAGAACAAGTTACTTTCTTACCTGGTAACGTTCTTTCGATGGGATGGTCCGACGACGTATTCCATATCTATGACAGTAATCACCACAGCTGTGCTGCTTCGGAAACTTTTTCGGCGTCTGCGTCCTGCGTCGATGACGTCGATGCGCCGCCGTCGAGGACCTCCTCCGACGTCCGACGTCATCCGATGTGATAAGTAGGACGCACGACGCCAGTAGCCTCAGTTGTAGTTTTTTCCCCCAGAACGTGTGACAATAGTCAACTGCCAGTCCGACACAAAGCCTTGCGGAACGTAAGCTGCAAACGCAACAGAAATTCTGCAGCGGGGAAGGCAGGGCGGGAGCGATATGGAATACGTCGTCGGACCATCCCATCGAAAGAACGTTACCAGGTAAGAAAGTAACTTGTTCTTCGAGGGGATTGGGTCCTCCGACGTATTCCATATCTATGACAGACTCCCAAAGCAGTACCAAATCAAGGAGGAGGGAAAGAATTTAGAAACAAAATTTAGAATAGCCAATCAAATAGCAGAGCAAAGGACCGCCTTGCCAAAGGCCAGATCCTGCCCTCTGATGGAATCGAGGGAATAATGCCGCACAAATGTATGCACTGAAGCCCAGGTGGCAGCATCACAGATGTTGCGAATAGGAACACCCCTCTGCAGGGCAGTAGATGCAGCCAAGCCCCTGGTAGAATGGGCCCGCAAGCCAGCCGGAGGGTCCTTGCCCGCCAAGCGGTAACACTCCGAGATGGCCAAAATAATCCAGCGGGACAAAGTCTGTTTCGTCACAGCTTGCCCCAAGCGCTTACCAGCGTAATCAATAAAGAGTTGATCGTCCACTCTGACCCGGGACATGCGAGAAACATAAAAGCTCAAAGCTCTCCTAGGATCAAGCCTATGGAGCCTCTCCTCTTCCTTACCAGGATGCGGAGGAGGATAGAATGCCGGAAGAACAATCTTCTGGGCCAAATGAAATTCCGTCACTACCTTCGGAAGAAAAGAAGGACGAACTCGAAGGACAACCCTGTCCTTGTGAAATACAGTGAAGGGTGGCTTAACAGAAAGTGCCTGTAACTCACTCACTCTGCGAGCGGAAGTAACCGCAACTAAAAACACAGTTTTCAAAGTCAACAGCCTCAAAGGGCAAGAATGTAACGGCTCAAACGGAGCACCCATAAGAAACCTAAGAACAAGGTTCAAATCCCAACCGGGCACCAGGAAAGGCGACGGAGGGAACACATTAGTGAGCCCTTTCAGAAACTGTGAAATTAAAGGGATTTTAAAGTAAGAACATTCTTCAGATGAGCGCTTAAAGATGGACAGCGCCGCCAGGTAACCCTTAACGGTACCCACTTGCAAGCCCCTGTGGGCCAAAGAAAGCAAAAAGGACAGAACCATGGGGATGTCACATGCAAAAGGATCCACATTCTGAACTCTGCACCAGTCGCAGAACTTACGCCAACGGCAACGGTACAGAGACTTAGTTGCGGGCCTTCGGGCCGAAAGCAACACCTCCATCACGTCTTCAGGGAGGTCCCAATCCTTAAACCTCAACCTTTCAGAAGCCAAGCGTGAAGGTTGAGGGATCCGACCTCTGGATGGAGAACCTGACCCCCCTCCCGTGAGAGCAGATCGTCTCGGTAGGGAAGACGACGTGGAGGGCAGATGGACAAGTCGAGAAGGTCCGGGTACCACGTCCTCCGAGCCCACGCCGGAGCAATGAGGATCATCCGGGAACCGAACTTCCGTAACCTCCGCAGCACTTGCGGGATGACGGGGACCGGAGGAAACGCGTACAGCAGCGGGAACGACCACTCCACCACGAACGCGTCTCCTAAGGCTCCTTTTGGAGGAAATTCCCGCGAGCAAAACCTTTCGCACTTCCGGTTGACACTGGAGGCAAAGAGATCCACTTGAGGGGTCCCCCAAAGGGCGAAGATCTCCAGGAGAATCTCCTGAGCCAACTCCCACTCGTGAGAGATCGTGCTCTGCCTGCTCAGAGCGTCCGCCGTCACGTTCTCGACTCCGGCCAGATGAACTGCCGAGATCGAAACTTCCTGCTGGATGGCCCAGAACTCGAGCTGCATCGCCTCCCTGCACAGAGGAAGTGACCCTGCCCCCCCCCTTTTTGTTGAGGTAGTGCATGGCCACCGTGTTGTCCGTCAGGATCAGGACACTCTTCCCTCGCACAGTCGGCAGAAAAGCCTTCAGGGCTAGCCTGACGGCCCTCAGCTCCAACAGATTGATATGGAGTCTGGACTCCGACGGAGACCAACGACCGCTGACTGACAGCCCGTTGGCATGAGCTCCCCATCCCGTGAGGGATGCATCCGACACGATCGTCACCTCCGGCCAGGGAAGCCAAAACGGAGCCCCCTTCATCAAGTTGCCTTCGACGGCCCACCACAGAAGGTCCCGGGCGACCGAGGGCGGCACCTGAATCGGGTCCGACATCCTGCCGGAGGACTGCGACCATTGCATCTTGAGTGCCCACTGCAAAGATCTCATTCGCAGGCGAGCCTCTGGCACCAGAAGAATGCAGGATGCCATGAGGCCGAGCAACCTCAAGAACTCGAACGCTGGGAGCGTCTGGGCATGCTGAAACTTGCGCACCATCTGCTGAATGTGAAGAGCCCTCACCTGGGGAGGAAAACACTGCCCCAGGGAAGTGTCGAGCACTGCTCCGATGTACTGGAGCCTCTGCGTTGGCGTCAAATGGGACTTCTTTAAATTGAGGGAGAAGCCCAGCCTGTGAAGGGAGTGGCAGGCGACGGACAGATGATCCAGGACCTGCTCGGGAGAGCTCCCCCTGATCAACCAATCGTCCAGGTAGGGGTAGACGTGAATCCCCCCTTGCCTGAGATGCGCTGCCACCACCACCATGAGCTTGGTGAAAACCCTCGGGGCGGAGGTCAAACCGAACGGCAGGACCCGAAACTGAAAGTGCGAGTCGCCAACCGCGAACCTCAGGTACTTCTTGTGCTTGGGATGGATCGGCACATGGAAGTAAGCATCCTTGAGGTCGAGTGACACCAACCAGTCCTGAAGCTGAAGGGCCTGGAGGACTTGAGAGAGAGTAACCATCTTGAACTTGTCCTTCCTGAGGAGTTTGTTCAAACCGCGCAAGTCCATGATGGGTCTCAATCCCCCGTCTTTCTTGGAAATCAAAAAATAAGGGGAATACCATCCCTTGTTCCTCTCCGCTACAGGCACCAGTTCTATGGCGCCTTTCTCCAGCAGGGCTTGAATTTCCTGCGCAAGGAGCGGATCCGGACACTTCAAAGAGAGGTTCCCCGGTGGATTGTCGCGAGGCCTGTGCCGAAAGGGAAGACAGTAGCCGTGGGTTATGATCTCCAGAACCCACACATCCGAAGTAATGGCACGCCACTCTACAAGATGCTGCGCCAGCCTTCCCCCAACCGGCGAACCATGGGACAAGGCCTCATGACTGAGTAGGAGCGGCTGCGGCGTTACCTGAGGGCAAAGAGGCAACTGCCCGAGCGGCCTTGGCACCACGGGTACCCTGTCGTCCACCTCTGGTACCCCTGCGTTGGCCCCTTTGACTGCCAGCTCCTCTCGCTCTACCAAAGGACGAGTAATAGCGAAAGGAGCCACCCCTCCACTGCTGTCCCCTAGGACGAAAAGGCGGAGGTTGGCGAACTGCAGCGCCCAACGACTTCGCTGCAGCTTTTGAGGTCTGCAACCTCTCAAGGCTCTCGTCAGCCTTGCTGCCAAAAAGATGTTCACCATCAAAGGGCATGTTGAGGAGCCGGGACTGCACATCAGGAGCAAACCCCGACTTCCGCAACCACGCAAACCTGCGTATCACGGTGCTCGCCGCCATGGACCTACTGACGCATTCAGCTAAGTCCAAACCCGACTGAACGGACTCACACATGGCATCCTTACCATCCTGGACCAAAGCAAGGAAACCAACCCGTTCGTCCCCTTCGGGAATATGTTCAGCCGCTAACGCAACACAGTTCCACAGAGTGTGCGTGAAACGTGACAAGGCACAAATGGAGTTGGCCGCCTGAAGCGCCATACCACCAGAAGAAAACACCTTCTTCGCCCAGCCATCAAAACGTTTGTCGTCCCTATCAGGAGGGATGGTAGGGTACGACGCCTGCTTTGCCGGGGCCGTGGCCGCCTGCACCACCAAACTCTCCGGAGTGGGGTGCCTGGTCAAGTAGCAGGGGTCGCCACTGGCTGGACGGTATTTCCGCGACAAGGATCTGCCCACTGCCGGGAGACTCTCCGGAGCAGTCCAAGCCGCCGCCACCCTACGCTGTAAAGCCATATGGAATGGCAGAACCGGGTCAGATGGGGGACCAACATCAAGGATGTCCGTCAGATCATCCTGCACAAACTCCCCTGGGGGAGCAGACCATCCCAGATACTCAGACACCCTAGCCATAAGGCGCCGGTATGAGGAATCGGCATGGGAGCCAGGCTCAGGCCGACCAAATTCCACCTCCGGAGAGGTGTCCAGACCACTAGCATCATGCAGCGACTGCCTCAAATCGTCAAATTGACTATGGCCCGAGACAACGTCATCCGGCACCTGATCAGGAACCAGGCCAACCGAATCCTCATCCGCCTCCGAAATATAATCCAAGAGGTGGAAAGGCACCTGAGAGTGCCTGCTCTTAGCCAGAGCCTTCCTAGGGGGTACACCCGAGACACGGGGCACCTCCGACACGAAAGGCGTCGATGGCGTCGAGCGAATCGGCGCCGCCGTCGAGAAAACCGGCAACGGCGCCGAGAGGATCGGCGTCGACGTCGAGGAAATCGGCGTCGACGTCAGATGCAGCGCCTCCAATATCGGCGGCGTCGACACAGCCCTCGAAGCCGGAGCCCCGAGCGTGTCCCTCGACGACCTGAACGTCGACGGCTTCGACGACTTCCTCGGAGCCAGAGCCTCGAGAAAGCCTGTCGACGCCCTCGACGCCTCAGACGTCGATGTCTTCCTCGAAGACATCACAGGTGCACACGGTCTCGATCGCGTCGAGGACCGGGACCTGGAACGGGTACGGCGAGAACGAGCCTCCTTGTCCGAACGGGACCTCTCCCGTGACTCGTGCCGACCACTCTTGCGAGCGGCGTCTCTCGACCTCACACGGCCGACCCCACTCGGGGGCGCGGACGGTTGAGTACCCTGCGACTCAAGAATCGCCAACATTTTCTTCCCGAAGGAAGCCCATTCCTCCGGCGTCGCACGGCTGGTGGGATAACCGACGTGCCGGGCAGAGTCCTCGGAAGAGGACCTGGAAGGCGACCGGTGACGGCGCTTCCGAGAACGCCTCGAAGAGGCAGAGGAGTGGCGAGACCGACTCCTAGAAGAAGACCGACGAGACCTCCGACGATGACGCGGAGAGTCACCCCTCGAATCATCCGTCGAAAGCCCCGCCGACTTCGACTTCCGGGGCTTGGACACCCGACCTACCGACAATTTCTTCTTACGTTCGCGTAAGGCCTTGGAAGTGAGCGACAGGCAGTCGACACAGTCATCCGTGTCGTGGGCCTCCCCGAGGCACCAGAGGCAGGCGTCGTGCGAGTCAGTCACCGACATCCTGGACCCACACACCCCGCACTTCTTGAAGCCCGGACGCGGGGTTGAAGACGAAGCGGAAGACATCGCTGCGAAGGAATATTCACAAACGAACAGGCTCGAAGAACCAGAAAGAACAGAACTCCAAAGAGTTGAGGCTAGACCGAGAAACACGAAGCAACACGTTCGCGGAAAAAACGGAACTGAGGCTACTGGCGTCGTGCGTCCTACTTATCACATCGGATGACGTCGGACGTCGGAGGAGGTCCTCGACGGCGGCGCATCGACGTCATCGACGCAGGACGCAGACGCCGAAAAAGTTTCCGAAGCAGCACAGCTGTGGTGATTACTGTCATAGATATGGAATACGTCGGAGGACCCAATCCCCTCGAATGTAGCTTTACATGCTCTGTACCTGTAAACATATGGCCCAGTCCAAGCCTACCAGAGGACTTCCATGCTGCAAATTCCCAGCCCCTTAACCCTGGGCTGAATTCTGGGTTGTTGGTCACTGGTTTTTGTGGGCCCAGCGATAGTGGAATCTTCAGCATACGTTCTCCCATGTCCCAATACACAATCAAAGCGTTGGTGTGTGACGGAGCTTGGCCCCATCCTCCCGACCACTGGGTTTAAGAAACGGCATGCCATTCAAGGGTATTGACGTGACCTCCTGCTCCAGCCCCACCCACTTGTTCCTGCTGTCATCCCACCTCCCCCCAGTTGAATAGGGAGCTTATCTGGGCAGCAACTAAGTATCTTTTAAGAGAGGGAACCCCCCAGACCTCCCTGTCAAGGGGATCGAATTAAGACTTTCCTGCTCACTCAGTGTCTCTTCTCTCCCCAGATGAACTTCAAAATGTTCCCCTGCAACTAGGAAATTGGTTTTGTGGGAATTCTAACCGGTAGGGCATGTAACACGTACAACAACCGTGGGATAATAGACATCTTAATTGCCACTATTCGACCTAGCCAAGAGGTGCTCTCTCTGCTCAAGGTCATCCTCAGATTCCTTGAACAGGCCCGGGATGTACGCCTTCTACAGCATGTCAGCCCTCAGTGTCAGAACCCCCCCCCCCCACCCCTGCCCATGCACTTTATCTCATCTGGGACCAATTGAGAAGTAGGGAGAGACAGATGTTCTGCAATGGCTCTTCCGGACCCCCAATTCTCATTCACACAGATTTCCCATAATTGATAGAGAAGCCGGAATAGATACTGAACCATTCAATCTCCGCTAGAGCTCAAGGAGCACAGTGCCCAGGATCGCTAAGAAATAATGTAACATGTCCGCATAAAGCCCAATCCTAAACTGTGTTTGCCCTTTAGAGAGACCTGTGATGTCACGATCTATCCTTATTAGTTGGGCCAAGGGCTCCATAACTAGGGCAAACAATAATGGGGACAGATGGCAACCCTGTCTGGTTCCCCATCTGATTTTAATCGTCCCCGTATAGGATCTGTTTACCGTTAGCTGTGTGGAGGGATCCATAAAGTTAGCCAACACCAGCCTACATCATCATCGGCCAAAGCCATATGCTCTCAGTACTTCCTGCAGGAATGGCCATGGTCGGCTGTCAAAAGCATTGTTTGCATCCAGCTATAGCGCCACTGGCGTCTGCCCTTTACGTGCCCCTACCTCAATCAAATGTAACGTGCGCTGGATATTGTTGAATGCAGACCTACCCCCAATAAAACCTGTTTAGTCTTTATTAAGGACGTCAAAATCTCAGAGCCTACTGGCCAATATCTTGGTGAATATCTTTGCATCACTGTTGATCAGTGCTATCGGCATCAACAAATTACTATCTTCAGGGTCCTTCCTTGGTTTCAGAATGAGTGATGTTCGAGATTCCCGCAAAATGCCTGAGACCCGCCTACACGCCCCAAAAGGGTTGAAGACCTTCTTCAAAGAGGGTACTAGCTGGGACCGAAACTCTTTGTAAAAGGCGTTGGGAAACCAGTTAGGCCCCGGAGCCTTGTTGTTTGGGAGTTTAATGACTGATTCCACCTCTTGCGCCATAATGGGATCCTCTGTGAGCCTGTCCATATCCGATAGGCGGGGCAGGTGAGCTGAATCAATACAATTCTGTAAGGCAACATGTGCATCCAGACATTTTTTGTAGTAACTTTCAATTTGAAGTTTAGCTTGCTCATCCAACCACTGCCTCCCCTCATGCTATCGCAACACTCCCATGCCATTGCGTGCTTGTGCACATTTAAATTTGGCCACCAAAAGTGTATTCACCTTGTCCCCTCTAGAGTAATAATACTGCTTGGCTTGTAAGAGAGATTGCGCAGCCGCTCCTGCCTGCACCGCCTCCAATTTAGCCCGGGCTGCCCATAGTACCCAGAGTTACCTCAACACATTTTTCAGTTTATGCTCTCTCTCGCTTTGATCTTCAGCTCAACGTCTGGTGTTTCCCGCATGCAGGCTGCTGCTGCTCGAGTCACGGCAATGGTCCTCCCAATCCACTCCCCTCCTCTCCCATCAAAACACTGCTTCGCCTGCATCTCACACCAGCCCGAGATCCAATTCCCCAGGTCGTTCTCCCTAAAATACTGCTCTATCACTTTCCCCATTCCCCTTTTCAGCACCGGGTCTCGTAATGCAGCCCTGTTCAGTTGTCAAATTACTCGCTCCGTGGGTGGAAGCACGAGACCCTCAACAATGAGTGTGACTGGGGCATTGTCTGTGGGGAGCATGGGTTCAATTTAGATAGAGGTAGTGTTCCCCACAAGAGGCGGCACCGTCAGGATCAGGTCTATTCTAGAAAAGTATCCGTGTACTGAAGAATAAAATGTGAAATCACGTTCCCCCTTGTGGTGGAACCGCCACGACTCCATCACGTCCAGCTCTCAGCATGCTTGTGATGGCCCTCGTTCCAGAGATCCACCCGAGAGACTGGGGAAATCTTATTCATGTGAGGATCGATGGCGGAGTTAAAAACCCCCCCCACCCCTATGATCAATTCTCCCGCCTTGAACCCTAAAATGACTGGGACCAACTCCCGGACAAATTGATCCTGGTTGTCATTTGGACAATATAGCACCGCTTTCATCAGCGGAAAGCTGTCTAGGGATCCCTGCAGGGCCATGTACCTCCCTTCTGGGTTCAATAAGACGCTACTAAAATAGCTGCATGGAAACCTACATTTGATCCTCTTTTCATCTGGGGCAACAAGTAGGTCTCCCGGAGGATTGCAATGTCCCACCGCAGGGATCCCAGCCCCCCGATAACCAGTTTACGTTTCATGGAGGAATTAAGCCCATGCACGTTCCATGTACCCACCTGCAGTGCTGATGTCACAGAATTATGTGGAGCCATGTTCGCTATTAGTATTCCTGTAGAAGGTGAGCACCCTGCCACACCAGCCCAAATGCAGCTCCTGCCCAGGTCCTGGTGAATCCAAGTGTAACGATGCCAACCATAGCGTAGACCTCAACCAAAAACAACAACCCTCTAGCGGTATAACTAAACCAAGTGGCAAGTGACTCCAACCAAGGACAGTTCCTGTGTGCTGAGGCCACACCGTCTACTTCCCCGCCATTGAAAATCCCTCCCCCGCCCCCAAGAACCAACCAGGATTCCCACCAACATCTTTTTACCTCCAATCAGAGTGTGAGCCCAAGGTCCTTCCCGCTCCCCCAGGGCCTCACCGGCAATGTTCACAGTTCTCCTGCACCTCTCTGCTGTGGCTCTCCGCTGGCGCCGGTGATATGTAGGGCCATGGCCCCAGATGTCAAAGCCAGATTGTCAGTTCGCCAGCCTGGCCATTTTAGATTTGGCTTTGCTAGGAGGGCCGCGCAGACTGGGATGCTTCTCCTGTTCTGGAGGAGGACTCAACTGGTTTCGCCCCCCTCCCCCCGCGAGCCTCTTCTCCTTCGATCAGTGATGCCACTTCCTACTCCTTGGTCACAGAGTACATCTTCCTGTTCACTTCAAAAAGTAGTTGCCAAAAAAACCTCCAACCCCCATCTGTAGGGGATATTTTTGTCCGCAGCCTGGCTGTGACAGCATTTAATTTCTTGGGCCTGTAGAAAGTAGCCTGGGAGCAATCCTGGAACACCAAGTCAGTTCCTCAAATCTGAATTGCCTTTGTCTTCCGGGCCTCTTGCATCACCTGCTCCGTCTGAGCGTAGAAATGCACCCTTGTGAGCACGTTCCGGACAAAGGCCATTTTTGATCTGAAACGCTTTATAAACCAAATGTGTACAGTCCAGGATCAGGTCTTCGGCCTCTGGCAATTGCAATATGGAGCGCAGCAGGGCTTTGACGTAGGGATGCAGCTCTTGGTCCGGTATAAGCCTGGGGATCCCACTGATGTGGATGTTCTGACTAGTGTGGTATTCCGCATATTCCTGTTTGAACATGAAAACCTACAGCCGCTGTTCCAGGGCATCCATTTGTTCTGACAGCACTGCTTGGTCATGCGCCTGCTCCGTTGATAATCCTTCCAGCTCTTCAAGCCTGGTTTCCACACATGTGAGAAAGGACTGAAGGTCAGCGACTGCACCAGTCAGCTTATCTATGCTCCCCTGGATCTCTTGCTTAGGCTCGAGCCTCAGATCGGTCAGCATGGCCCTGATGTCCACCCTCAAGGCCGTAAACATGCAGGAGTCCTCACCAGGCGAGAGCAGGGATGCCGGGGCGTGGATCTGGGCGCTTGTCTGCAGCTGGGGTTTCTTAGGATGCACCTCATGCATCGCCAGCATATGCAGAACGTTTCCAGACGCGGGCACCATGGATTTCCCTGTGCCAGACTCAATCGCCTCTTGGGCTATAATTAAAAGAAGTAATAGCAGGCCCCCCGTACGGGAAAAGGGCATCTACCCATAGATACAGGAGAATAAGGTCCTTGACAGCACGACCCTGTCGCACTTTGCCTCTTCAACCACCTCCTAAGATGCTGCCAAAGGTATGTGCCAAACTCCAGCGCCAGGCAGAGTCAACATATGCACACCATCACCACTTTAGTCTCCTCAGTGGCAAAGGTCCACACTCGCGCCTGAGGGTGCTTCCCTAACTCACTTAGCTGGCCTCCTGACCCTTATTCTTCGATGCTGCCACCTAGCATGGGGGCTGCACGTGTCCTCTGCCCTGGCAATGCACTGCAAACATGCCTCCTTTATAAGTTTATAATTAGCTCATTACACAGTTTAATGGATGGCAGGCACTCTTCATCTCCACCAGCTATCCCAAAGGAGGAGAGTAGTTACTTCAGTCCAGGTCAACCTAGCGCCGGGGCCCACACAGCCAGAACGCGAGCCTCTCACTCACCGGCTCTCACTGCTGTCAGCTGCTGCCTCCCTGCTCCCACCGGCCAGGTGGGACATCTCGGAGGTTCCAGCCTCGCCAAGGCTCACACCACATTGGGAAGCACTCTTTCCGGCCTCCCCGCCGTCAGCTGCTCCACTGCCCCCGACTCACCAGGGATGTCAGATGGAGTCGATCCATTAATGCCTGCTTCTTATTCGCGGGCTGTCGGGACCGCCACAGAAGGCAAAGCACAGCAGCACAGCCCGGGAAACCAGCTCCTCCAGGCTCCAGCAGCTGTCACCACAGGGATCGGTGGATGCCCCCTCCAGCAAGATGCATTGGTCAATATGCCCTCAGATGTCCTGCGGCAACCTTCACAGTTGCAATCGCTGTTCCCCATGCAATCCGACAGAAATTTGCAGCATCAGGGCCTTCCCCCAAGCCGGGCTCCCCTCTTAGATCTCTGCATCTTCATGCGGGCCACCATCTTGACCATGCAGGCCCTGAGGGTTATCCCGGAGCTCTGGGTCTTCAGGCTGCAGCTTTGCTCCCAGCTGGCTGTCTAGGGTTGGGTGCTAGATCAAAAACATACACCCCCCACCCCCGATTCATCTGGGTAAGGGAAGGACAAATAAAGGAGCTCACGGGATCGGCACAGTTCGCAGCTAGGCCACGCCCCACATGTCCTTCTGTTTTTTAATGTATAATGAAAGTTACTTGTACAAATTTACACTGGGTATTACAGTGAACTTCGACCAGAGAACGAGGAAGTACATAAAAGAATAGGTACATACATCAATTAAATATATGATTTTATTGTTTATTTTTTAAACTAACATTTTAGTTTATAAAGGTGTTTTAGTAATGTGTAACTGTTACTGCATTCTACGATTTACATTTAAAATGTGACAAATAAAATAGCAAAAAGTTGGCATTTTTAACAAACAATTATACTAATGTAGTGTGCTCCACACTTAGGTTTATGGTGCTGCTGCTCGTTTTAGTAATATCATGAACACATCTTTTAAATTCCATGGCAGTCTTTCCTTTACAGAGATTTATTCATTACATTAAAATATACATGATTGTGTCTTACATATGCAATGTGGTGTGATCTAATTTTTTCGGTTCAACAGCAGTAAAAGAACAAGTTACTCTCTTACCTGGTAACGTTCTTTCGAGGGAATGGTCCGAATACGTATTCAATAGATATGACTGTAATCCCAACAGCTGTGCTGCTTCAGAAAATGTTAGGCGTCGTCGATGACCTCGATACGCTGTCCTCGAGGGCCTCTGTCGAGCCGACGTCACCGGATGTTATAAGTAGGACGCACGACGCCCGTAGCCTCAGTTGTATTTTTTTCCCCAGAACATGTGGCACCACACTACTGTCAGTATGACCACAGAAAGCCTTGCGGAAATGTAAGCTGCAATCGCATAAGAAATTCTGTTGCGGGGCAGGCTGGGAGGGAGCGATATGGAATACGTCGTCGGACCATCCCATCGAAAGAAGGTTACCAGGTAAGAGAGTAACTTGTTCTTCGAGGGGATTGGTCCTCCGATGTATTCCATATCTATGACAGACTCCCAAAGCAGTACCAACGTATGGAGGAGGGAAAAAGAATTTGGAATATAGAAATTTAGAATGTCCAATTAAAATTGCAGAGTAAAGGACCGCCTTGCCAAAGGCCAGATCCTGCCCATGGATAGAATCTAGGGAGTAGTGTCGTACAAAAGTATGGACCGAAGCCCAAGTGGCTGCTTCACAGATGTTTCGAATAGGAACACCCCTCTGCAGGGCAGTAGAGCCAGCCATACCCCTAGCAGAATGGGCCCGTAAGCCAACCGGAGGGTCCTTACCCGCCAAGTAGTAACATTCAGAAATTGCCAAGATAATCCACCTAGACAAAGTCTGCTTAGTAACAGCTTGTCCCAAACACCTTCCAGCGTAAATTATAAAGAGCTGATCGTCCACTCTGACCCAGGACATGCGTGAAATGTAGAAACTTAAAGCTCTCCTAGGATCCAGGCTATGGAGCCTCGCCTCTTCCTTACCAGGATGCGGAGGAGGATAAAATGCCGGAAGAATGACCTTCTGACAAATGAAATTCCGACACCACTTTCGGAAGAAAGGAAGGACGAACTCTAAGGACAACCCTGTTATGAAACTCAGTGAAGGGTGGCTTAACTGAAAGTGCCTGCAACTCACTCCCTCTGCGAGCAGAAGTGACCGCACCTAAAAATACAGTTTTAAGAGTAAACAGTCTCAAAGGACAAGAATGAAAGACTCAAATGGAGCACCCATTATAAATTTTAGAACAAGGTTCAAATCCCAACAAGGCACCTGGAAAGGTGACGGCAGAAACACATTAGTGAGCCCTTTGAGAAACTGAGAAATTAAAGGAATCTTGAAATAAGAACACTCCTCAGACAAGCGCTTAAATATGGACAGCGCTGCCAGGTAACCTTTAATGGTACCCACTTGCAGGCCCTTGTGGGCTAACAAAAGCAAAAAAGACAGAACCACAGAAATGGCACATGAAACGGGATCCACATTCTTAACCCTGCACTAGTCGCAGAACGTTCTGCAACGGTACAGGGACTTGGCTGCAGGCCGTCTGGCCGAAAGCAACACCTCCATCACATCTTCAGGGAGGTCCCAATCCTTATACCTCAACCTTTCAGAAGCCAAGCGTGAAAGTTCAGGGATCTGACCTCTGGATGGAGAACCTGACCCCCCCCCCCTCCCGTGAGAGCAGATCGTCTCAGTAGGGAAGACGACGTGGAGGGCAGATGGACAAGTCTAGAAGGTCCGGGTACCACGTTCTCCGGGCCCATGGCGGAGCAATGAGGATCATCCGGGAACCAAACCTCCGTAACCTCTGCAGCACTTGCGGGATGACGGGGACTGGAGGAAACGCGTAGAGCAGTGGGAAGGACCACTCCACCACGAACGCGTCTCCTAAGGCCCCTTTTGGAGGAAATTCCCACAAGCCGAACCTTTCGCACTTCCGGTTGGCACTGGAGGCGAAGAGCTCCACTTGAGGGGTCCCCCAAAGGGCGAAGATCTCCATGAGAATCTCCTGAGCTAGCTCCTACCCCTGAGAGATCGCGATGTGCCTGCTCAGAGCGTCCGCCGTCTCGTTTTTGTCTCCGGCAAGATGACCTGTCGAGATCGAAACTTCCTGCTATATGGCCCATAACCAGAGCTGCATCGCCTCCCTGCGCAGAGGAAGTGACCCTCCCCCCCCCTTTTTGTTGAGGTAGTACATGGCCACTGTGCTGTCCGTCAGAATCGGGACACTCTTCCCTCGCATAGTCGGCAGAAAAGCCTTCAGGGCAAGCCTGACGGCCCTCAGCTCCAACAGATTGATATTGAGTCTGGACTCCAATGGAGACCAACAACCGCTGACTGTTAACTCGTTGGCATGAGCTCCCCATCCCATGAGGGACGCGTCCGTCACAATCGTCACCTCCGGACAGGGCAGCCAAAATGGAGCCCCCCTCATCAGATTGCCTTCGACAGCCCACCACAGGAGGTTCTGGGCGACCGAGGGCGGCACCTGAACGGGGTCCGACATCCTGCCAGAGGACTGTGACCACTGCATCTTGAGAGCCCATTGCAAAGATCTCATCCGCAACCTGGCCTCTGGCACCAGAAGCATGCAGGGTGCCATGAGGCCGAGCAACCTCAAGAACTCGAATGCCGGGAGACTCTGGGCATGCTGAAACTTGTGCACCATCTGCTGAATGTGATGAGCCCTCACCTGGGGAGGAGAACACTGCCCCATGGACGTGTCGAGCACTGCTCCGATGTACTGGAGCCGCTGAGTTGGCGTCAAGTGGTACTTCTTTAAGTTGAGGGAGAAGCCCAGCTTGTGAAGGGAGTGGCAGGTGACGGAAAGATGATCCAGGACTTGCTCGGGAGAGCGCGCCCTGATCAACCAATCGTCCAGGTAGGGGTAGACATGAATTCCCCCCTTCCCTGAGATACGCTGCCACCACCACCATGAGCTTGGTGAAGACCCTCGGGGCAGAGGTCAATCCGAATGGCAGGACCCGAGACAAAGTGCGAGTCGCTATCCGCGAACCTCGGGTACTTCTTATGCTTGGGATGGATTGGCACATGAAAGTAAGCGTCCTTGAGGTCGAGACACCAACCAGTCCTGGAGTTGAAGGGCCTGGAGGATTTGAGAAAGAGTAACCATCTTTTACTTGTCCTTCCTGAGGAGCTTGTTCAAACCGCGCAAGTCCATGATGGGTCTCAATCCCCCCCCCCGTCTCTCTTCAAAATCAAAAAATAAGGGGAATACCATCCCTTGTTCCTCTCCGCTACAGGCACCAGTTCTATGGCGCCTTTCTCCAGCAGGGATTGAATTTCCTGCGCAAGGAGCGGATCCGGACTCTTCAAAGAGATTCCCTGGTGGATTGTCGTAAGGCCTCTGCCGGAAAGGAAGACAGTAGCAGTGGGCTATGATCTCCAGAACCCACACATCTGAAGTAATGGCACGCCACTCTACAAGATGCTGCGCCAGCCTTCCCCCAACCGGCGAACCATGGGACATGGCCTCATGACTGAGCTGAAGCTGCTGCAGCAGTGCCTGAGGGCAAAGATGCAATTGCCCGAGCGGCTCTGGCACCTCGAGTACCCTGTTTTCCACCTCTGGCAATCCTACGTTGGCCCCTTTGACTTGCAGCTCCTCTCGATTTACCAAAAGGATGAGTAATATCGAAAGGAACCTCCCCTCCATTGCTGTTCCCTAGGACGAAAAGGCAGAGGTTGGTGAACTGCAGCGCTCAACGACTTCGCTGCAGCTTTGGAGGTCTGCAACCTCTCAAGGCTCTCGTCAGCCTTGCTGTCAAAAAGATGTTCACCATCAAAGGGCATGTTGAGGAGCCGGGCTTGCACATCCGGAGCAAACCCCGACTTCCGCAACTACGCAAACCTGCGTATTACGGTGCTCGCCGGCATGGACCGGCGGACACAATCTGCCATTTCCAGACCAAACTGAACGGACTCACACATGGCATCCTTGCCATCCTGCACAATAGCAAGAAAACCATCCCGTTCCTCCCTTTCGGGAATATGTTTAGCCACTAACAAAATACAGTTCCATAGTGTGTGCGTGAAACGTGACAAGGCACACACAGAGTTGGCTGCCTGTAAAGCCATACCCCCTGAAGAAAACACTTTCTTCGCCCAGCCATCAAAACGCTCGTCGTCCTTATCAGGAGGGACCGTAGGGTACGACGCCTGCTTTGCTGGGGCCGTAGCCGTCTGCACCACCAAACTCTCCGGAGTGAGGTGCGTGGTCAAGTAGCAGGGGTCGCTACTGGCTGGGTGGTATTTTTGCGGCAAAGACTTGCTCACTGCCGGGAGACTCTCCGGAGCAGTCCAAGCTGCTGTCACCCTTCCGTGCAAGGCCATATGGAATGGCAGTACCGGGTCAGTTGGTGGACCTTGGTCCAAGATATCCGTCAGGTCATCCTGAAGAAAATCCACTGGTGGTGCAGACCACCCCAAGTATTCTGTGACCATCGACATAAGGCGCCGGTACGAGGACTCTGCATGGGTGCCAGGTCCAGGCCTACAGAACTCCACCTCCGGAGAGGTGTCCAGACCACTGGCGTCATGCAACAATTGACGCAGGTCTTCAATCTGGCTATGACCAGACAAAATCTCGTCAGGTACCTCCTCAGGAACCATACCTTCCAACGACCCTTCATCCACCTCAGAAATATAATCCAGAGGCTGGAATGAGGGCACAGAAAAAAGGACAAAGACATTTTTATCCTTGGCCAGAGCCTTTCTAGGGGGTTCCACTGTGCCACAGGGTACCTCCGACAAAGCATCCTCGAAAGGCGTCGAGGGCGTTGATGGAATCGGCGTCGACGTTGAGCATGGCGCGGACGGCTTCGACACAGTCCTCGAGGACGGAGCCGCGAGCGTGTCCTTCGACAGCCTGGGTGCCTAAGGCGTCGACGGCTTCCGCGGAGGCGGAGCCTCGAGTGTGTCCCTCGACGACCTCACAGGCTTCGACGGTCTCGAGGGCGTCGAGGACCGGGACTTGGAATGGGAATGTCTAGAGCGACCATCCTTGTCCGACCGTGACCTCGAAGGTGCCCGGTCATCGCGACGACCGCTCGAGCCCGAAGGCGTGCGAGTGGTGTCTCTAGCACGGTCACGGCCGGCGTCTTTCGACGGCGTGGACAGAACAGAGCCCTGCGACTGAAAATCACCAACATCTCCTGCCGGAACGAATCCCATTCCACAGGAGTGGAGTGCTTGTTGGGACAAGCCACCCGCCGACGGGCAGAGTCCTCGGACGAGGACTGGGAAGGTGACCGATGCCAGCGCTTCCGTGAGTGCCTCGAAGAAGCAGAGGAATGGCAGGACCTACTCCTGGACCGAGACCCCCCCGTATTTACACCGATGATGCGGAGAGTCGCGCCTCGAATCAGTAGTCGAAAGCCCAGGGGAACTCGACTTCCGGGTCTTGGCCACCTTACCTACAGAAAGCTTCTTCTTACGCTCCCGCAAAGTCTTCGATGTAAGCGACTGGCATTCTACACAGGCATGTCCTCACCGAGACCCCAGAGGCAGGCGTCGTGCGAATCCGTGAACGACATCTTGGACCCGCAGTCCCGACACTTCTTAAAACCCGGCCGCGGGGTGGTAGAAGACAAAGACATCATGGAAATCTTTACAACGAACAGGTTCGAAGAACCGAAAGAACAGAACTCAGAAGAACCGAGGCACGCCGAGATCTCCGAAGCAAACACGTTCGCGGAAAAAATGGAACCGAGGCTATGGGCGTCGTGCGTCCTACTTAGAACATCCGGTGACGTCGGCTCGACAGAGGCCCTCGAGGACAGTGCATCGACGCAGGACATTTTCCGAAGCAGCACAGCTGTGGTGATTACTGTCATAGAATTCGTCGGAGGACCCAATCCCCTCGAAATAGGTTTTTATAATTTCTATAAACACATTTACGAATGGGTGTAATTGGCAAATAAGGTATTTAGTTTTACACCATGTGCTCCCAGTTAGGGAGAATTTTAATTTCTGTTCCAATTCCCCTTTAACCTTAGAGACCCCCCCTCCCCCACCCCATCTCATTTGCTGGGCTCGGGGATTTTTTATTTTTACTCCCCCACCCCTTCATGTGTTTTTCTGACTAGGATTTTGTGTTTCTCACTGTTTAACGGAGTCTGGTAAACTACATATGCATCTGCTTTTTGCATTGTGACACACAGCACCTTTTGTGCAGTGCCACTGAGAAGGCCCTTTGACTTCTCTTAATGTTTAAATCCATTTCCTTGGGTGAACTGCTGTTCCCAAGAATAGTAAGATGACTTTTGTCTTACTTACCTTTTCTTTTGTGGGTCCAGCACACACCACCCTATGTGGAGTGCTGGGGGTTTACATAGTAACGCTTTATCCCACTTCTCATGTAACATTCCGTTAACTAACTCTTGAATGGCTGGTGGCAGTGGTTTCTTTTTTACTACCTTTGTGCCATGTATCTGCAGGCTGACTTCTCAGCTGCAGTACAGCACCCATGGGGTACCAATTTCCCACAATAGCCCCCGTCTCTTTTCACCATTTCTAGTCAGTTAGTTCCTTCTGGGTTTTTACTCTGTTTGAATCAGGTTTGAGTGCATTTGGCCTTTGGTGGGCTTCAGCCCTGAAGCCTGCACAGGCTGCAGTGTGTCTGGAAAGGTAGGAAGAGAAGGAGGGAGGGTCCCTAAACTTCGCTGTCCTTGGACTCTAGGTGTGCCTGAGTAAAACCAGTTCTGATTGGCCAGCTGGCTGTCCGGCAGGACAACCACCCTGCTAGGGCTGTGAATGAAAGGGAACTTGCGTAAAAGGCAAGGTTTTGGGATTGGAGGCAAAGTCGACTACTGGAGAACAACATCCGACGAAAAAGACGTGAAGAGATGCCAGCAGAAACCTCCTGGACCGCGAAGTGCCCAGTGAAGCCTTGCAGCTGTGCTGACCCTGTTTTTTTTTTTACTGGGAAGGCCCGCAAGGGACGACTTCCTCCCTTGGGCTGGTGGGACCAACTGGCCTTAAGACAAGCTTCATTTTGGCACAACCGCCGACTTGCTGTGACTTTCCAAGGCTGCAGAATCCCAATGCCCGGGGGCCCCTGACCATCATTAAGTACATTGTCTTCGTAAGTGTGAATCCGGCCAAAACATTGTGGGCATCCAAAGGACACTAAAAGGGATCAAGTAACTTCCAACCTGAGCTGTCTGTTCTAATTTGGAGCTCAGAAAAAGGCGCCAAAACCAGAAAAGGCTGCTGAATCAAGGAGAATCCCTTGCTGCCAAGTCCCTCTCCCAAGTACTGTCACAGAAGCTT
The DNA here is from genome assembly GCF_040938575.1 of Ambystoma mexicanum. Taxonomy (NCBI): domain Eukaryota; kingdom Metazoa; phylum Chordata; class Amphibia; order Caudata; family Ambystomatidae; genus Ambystoma; species Ambystoma mexicanum. Next base: position 214,168,506 of record NC_090926.1, read on the forward strand.
GCCAGAACTTCTCCCTTTCGTCACCACGACCACGTACCAGGAACAAGGGTCTGGTACACTGCAACAGGAAGGCACCCAGCTGGAACTAAGTCTACAATTCTCAGATACTGCGGAGCTAGGGGTACATCTACCTTTTGGCAATTGTGGGGCTTCCTAGCTTGGAGAGTACTATTTTAAACCCTTTTGAATTGACTTCAACTCACCTGCACTGGCCTCCCAGCTTGTGCTTCTTCAACGTGGCACCTCTTGGCTATTTTAAAACATTCAAAGAAGAGTGCATCAGAACTTTGAACTGGCCCATTGACTGACTGTCCTAGCTCCCTAAAGACTCCTCTTCTGAACCTATTAGGTTTGGCAGTGCTTGTTTCCCTTACATGTTTTAATTGTTGCACTATTATTGCTCGGATAAAAGACTGCCTACATCCATATAGGACAATCTGTTTTTCTACTTACAAAGTATGGTCTGATCGGAGTTTAACTTTTCCCTCCTTGAAACTCAATATTGTAATGGTGATCACAAATAAGTGTTAATACTGACCAATGTGCTGGAATATGTGTAGCATAAGAATAGTTAACTCGCCTACTTTATTGCTCTTGTTGAATTTGAATTGAATCCTAACTTTGGGATTAAGGTTACTGTTAGTGACTGCTTTTTAAGTATTGTCTAATTATCCTTGTGTACATATAATATAATATACTATAACTAAGTGTGTAAGTTTACGTGGACACCTATATTTACTAATTTCAATGTACAGCTCTACAGCTCACATTACCCCTCTAAGGATAAGACTGGCTGCTCAGTCACTCTACCAACTTGTGTGCTACAGGCCTATATTAAAAGGTGGGTTACCTAATACCAAGAGATAAGTCTTGTAAAGTCTCACACCAGTAGGAATATACAGATTCTTACCGAACACTCCCTAGCATAGTAAAATGACCACAAGAAATCGGCAATGTATAACTTGAAAGTTTCAATATGTTCGCAACATCATGCATATGTATTTTGTTATAAGGTTAGTAAACAGCTCTTTAAAACCCATTTGTGGACTGGAATATGAAGAAGTGCCTATTGTAATGGATTTTTTCAGTTTGCAAATTCAAATTTCTTGAAGTATGTGTGCTTATTCTATCTCTTGCTTTATGTTCTGAGTTAATTACCAATGCTTCCAATAGTTTTGTCTTTTGTTGTACATGTTTTCAACTGGTCCTCAGTTAACTGGTTTTAATTGTAACATATCACTGTATAAAATAATATGTTTATGACCCAAAATGTCATCACATTTAAAAATGTCTTGTATTATAACATGAATGCAGTCATTATGTTGGAGACCAGGATTCCTTTGTCCATAATCAATAGTTTCATACTTATTTTTCTATAAAGTCACTCTTTCATAAGCATCTTCTCCAAATAGTGCAGATGCTTCGATCGAAAATAAAAGTAAGAATATGGGGATTTCCTCAAGTTTTGTTTTCTTTTCTGACAAAAATGTGTTGCTTTGTCGAATGGTGATTCGAAGTTTAAAATAAAGTTTAACATTAACGAGGAAATTATGAAGATTAACACATTAAAAACAGGGATTGCTCTAAAGGCTTAAGGTCCTTAAGTCGTACAAAGGAAAAATGACATTTCACAGTTCCAGAAAGTTTGCTCATAGTGTTTAATGGGACAAAGCCAATAGTTCTCTCGCAGTTAGGGGGAAAAGGTAAGCAAGTAAAAATTCGGGCCTACTGGTGTGCGAGTGGCGATAACCACCTAGCGGAGGAGTCTCAAGAACCCTGGCACAAGAGTTACAGACCTTGCTCCCAGCTCCAGATGCCTGGACAAGGGTGGCTGGAAAGTGAGGTCCCACGTCACAAGCGTAATGAAGTCCAGGTTAGGGGTGCAGAAGGGGCACACAAAAAACTCTGCACACTGAGCCAGAAGGCCCATGATCGGGGTCACAGAACGCTGGGACAACTACTTACTGTGCTGGCTTTCGCAGAAATAGTCTAGGGTGCATAGTTGAGGTTTTTGTTTGGGATTAGGCCCAGCTAGAAGGCTGCAGAGACTCATGTCAGTTGGAGCAGAGTCCATACGAGTTCCAAAGCCGTCTTATGAAGACAAGACACAAGGAATAGTGCGTAACAGCAGCCCAGAAGCAGAGAACAGGACACAATAAGTAGGTCACAGATAGCCCATGCGCAGATAGGATTAGGCAGCAAGAAAATCTTCAGCAAAGGGAAACTGCTGCAGGAGGGGGCACAGTGTCCCACGATGAAGCATGTCAAGATGGAGCAGCAGCAAGCCAGTCCGTTCAGGCACATCAGCTGCTTGGCTCAATCTTATCCAGCGATAACCACAATGACAGGTAGGCTTCTAGAAAAGCAATGCAGGCCTGGGGTTCCAGTGATTATTTCTCTCCCATGGCCCCATAGAGTTCAGAATGTGCCATTTAAATCTATTTTATCTGAAAGGAAAGAAAATATCCTTCAAAAGAAGAACAAGTTACTTACCAACTGGTAACGTTCTTTTTACTGGATGTTCCTCCAACGTATTCCACATCTTTGACATGTAATGTGCACAGCTGTGCAAATGACATGTCTAAGATGTGGAATACGTTGGAGGACACAGTCCATTCAAAAGGATAAATAGGAAGATTATGGGAACATTTGGGATTTTTCTTTAATGAATTGTATAGATGATGCTGCTGGCCAAGATTTATTTGTCCTTCTCTTTCTCCTTTCATGTACGTTAATGTACAAAGATTAATGAACTAATGTAATTCACTGTCAAAATATTTGGAACTGAAATAAAATAGTTTTAATAAAATGTTTTAAAAATAATTCCAGGTTTAATTGTTTAAGTAGACTAGTCGAAATGTTGACCATACCACAAGGAGAGAGGCAAGGAAAGGGTAGGTTGAAGCACTTTAAAGGAATTTACAGCACCCAGACACAAGGACAGCCATGATGCCACCATCACTGGCCTCGGGACTCTCAGCTAATGGTGCTCAAGCGTCCGGTCAGCGCCGTTTCACAATAGCCCATTGTCAACATGGCAATGGCGACACGAACATCAGTATTTTTATTCGGAAAGAATGTACATATTTGCAAACACTTTGTGAATACAAAGGCCCTGCACTTAAAGACCCTTTTCCCATTAGGCAAATGAGCCAAGAGATTTGACATAGAATGGCATGAAAATGGAGGTGTAGCACCCGGCTGCCCAAAATAAATCTACAAACACTGACCAGAGAGGCAGCCCACTCTGCCTGCACAAATTGGTACCTGGCCTGCTGGTCCTGCATGTGGTGCCCTTGATGCTCCCAATGCTGTCGCCACGTGTGAGAATGGAGATCCCACTGAAGCTACTGGCTTTAGTGACCGGTGGACGCATACTACGAATGGAGCCATCAGAGTCGGTGCTGCACCACGGCCTTGGCTCCGATGACTTCATATCACTGTCTGTACTGCTCTGACGGCTGCTGGCGGCTCGGATCAAGCCATCCCGGTGAACTCTGCAGGGACAGGAAAAACAAGCACCACAGGAGTTACTTGTGAGGGCAAAAAGGAAGGCTACTAACCAGTCAACAACGGCGCAGAAATAAATGCAAGACTAAGGATCCAGCAATCAGTTTAGGTACAATTGAGAAAACAACATATGCAGAACTTGGAAAATTGCTGCTAATAGACTACAAGAAGTGTCAATCGTGGATTTAAGTTAATTCTAGTAAAGTACGCATATTGCTTAAAAAAGTTCATAAGGCGACTACTTAATCGCCATCTCTGACAACCAACAAGCACCCTAGATACGTTTATTAAAGGTCTCAATACAAAGTTCTTAATAATCAGTCCAATGTTTGACTTTACTTTACCTTATGTTAAGCATCTCCCTTTGTAATTCTACAAACCCACTTCAATTGCAAACCAAAACACTGCCTCATCACTCGAACTCCCGCCGCCTTTTCAACATTCAGGTCCCCAGAGTTGCCCCATCAGTCGAGGGTCTCCATATCCAAGCTTTGCTAGGTTTTTAATGGCAAACCTTACTATGTGGATTCAACCTCCATCAAACTGATCTGATGTTGGCTTCTGCAACTATTTAAAGTACCAGGATGGCAGAATCAAACCAAATATGGGAACATCCTCATCTCACACACTCATTAGGAAGGAGGCCCGACTGGAGGACAAAACTCGATTTTACACAGATGGGTGGTAGACTCATTCAAACGCAAAATTGCTGAAAGGTATCCAAGGCTGAGGAATTGGCAGACCCCTTCACAGTGAGCTTTGAGAGGTTACAAGTGCGGAAAAAGTTGTAGATTATGCACCATGACACTTTGGGACTTAGGGTCCCTGGAAGTAAGGTGGGGCAGCACTTGTATTTATCTGCATCTCTAATGAGTTGCAGGGCTCGAGCTTATTAGGCACAAATCAGGAGAGCAATGACAAAAGCGAAAAGGTTCAGAGACAGTCTCTTAAGTGCTACAGCTGCTGATAGAATACAGGATACAATCAAACAAGTACTGAAAGCGTTCAAGTCATCCTTTAGACATCAATGTTTTCCTAGTTCCACATGAAGGATTCATAATTTACACGACAAATCTAGGTGAAAATATTTGGAAAGAACTGTACATTTCTATTAATAAAGCTCTGTAATTGAACCACTATACACCCAAGATGGCTTGCAAGCCATGCTAAAAAAATGTCAGATTTGATCTTTTGTTTGTGTGGCATGGTATGGTTCACATTGACTTTCAAAAGTGCTGTCATCATTTTGTCATATGGTTTGATTTCAGGATGGTGGCTATAATCTAAACTGTCATCTCACTGTCTACTCTTTACGACTCGTGAATGCAATATTACAAAGCAAAGATTACAAGACAGATGAAAAAAATGCTATTCCAGGTTTGTCATGAGGACTTATTACAAGATTCTGGAAAAAATCCCAAAATGCAACCCGATAGCCTAGAAAGCAATTGTGATGTGAGCCAAATTAAAGTGTTCTCTGTAGGTTTCCTTAGAAATTAAATAAAAAATGTGTTTTCTATTTCTATGTAAAGTTCCAGGTATGGTTTCATTTGAAAGTCGGTTAGTGCTCTCTCCTAGGAAGGCAAATAGTGCAGAAACGTTTCAAATGTTGAGAATATCATGCATGGTACATACAGAAAACCAAGAACATTCAAGAAGGCATGTACTGTTATTTTAATGCAGTATACACTTCTTGGCAACATTGTACCCATCATTAAATATATTTTGTTTGCATTAACAATGCTTTTTGGGTCACCTGCAGGTATTTAGAGCCTTCAAACTCAAACTCTCATCCTCCAAACTCTAGGGCTGCAGGAGCCAAGCCTTCAGGTTCAGCGATCCTGGGTCGTGATGCAGGATTGTGCCTCCTCCTCTGGAGAAGAGATCCGCGACCACCGACAGCTTGACCGGAGGCGTCGCCGACAGGCTGAGAATGTTCGGGTACCAAATCTGCCTCAGCCACGCCGAAGCGATGAGTATTACCCTGCAACGGCACTGTTTGAGTTGATGGATGACTCGCAACAGGAGAGGCAATGGAGGGCACACGTACAGAAACAGGCCTTTCCACGGGAAGGAGAACATGTCCCCCATGCTCCCCGGTTGGTGGAATCTGCTTGCAAATTTTGTGGCATTTGGAGTTTGCTACAGTCAAACAGTTCTATCTGGGGCCTGCCCCATTTGATGAAGATGCGGTCCACCTGGTCCTGCAAAACTCCCTGCTGAGGGACTCAGCAATGGTGTTCTTGACTCCCGCCAGGTGATAGGGGATGAGGAACATCTCTTGCTCGATGGCCCAGTGCCACAAATCCTGCGCCTCTTTTGGAGAGTGCCGGGGATAGAGTGCCCCCCTGCTTCCTGATGTAGAACATCATGGTGGAGCTGTCCATGAAGATCCTCACCACCTTGCCCTTCAGGGACGGAAGGAAGGAATTGAGGGCCCATAACACTGCCCGTCGCTCCAGGATATTGATGTGAAGATCCTTCTCCTCCACCTGCCACTGGCATGAAGGCATCCGGTGTGGGCTCCCCAGCCCTCTAGGGAAGTGTGCATGGTGACCGTCTAGTGGTACGGGGGGGGCTTTGGAACCCTGTGCTGTGGGCGATGGGCGTGGACACCTCATCACCGCATCGCCCGATGGAACTCCGGACACCTGAACCCAGAGAGCGTCCAGGAATTTCTGAACGGGTCGCATCAGTAACCACCAGAGCCGGATAAGATAGATGCAAGACGACGACATGCCGAGCAGCAACTTCATGGTCTGCACTGTGGTGGTCTTCAATGACGAAAGTTGTTCCACCTTCCCCAGAATGGCCGTTACCCTCTCCTCCGTGGGAAACACCAGGCAGGAGACCGTATGGAGTCTGGCTCTTAGGAACAGCACATTCTGTGATGGTGTCAAGCAGGACTTTGGATAATTGATGGAGAACCCCAGATCCACCAGCAGCCGGACAGTCGTCTCTGTGTGTCTGATGGCCAACTCTCGTGAACTGAGCCGGATGAGCCAGTCGTGGTACGGGTACACGTGTATCCCTGTAGACGCAGATGGGCCGCCACGGGAGCCAGACACTTCATGAATACCATGTGGGCCGATTTCAGGCCGAAGGGGCGGGCCTTGAACTGGTAGTGCTGTCCCTGCACTACCAAGTGGAAGAACATTCAGTGCTTCCTGTGAATGGGGGACGTGGAAGTAGGTGTCCTCCAAGTCCAGCGAGGTCTAGAAGTCTCCTTCTTCCAGTTGACCGAGCACCTGCTGCAACGTGACCATCCTGAATTTTTGGAACTTGAGGTATTTGTTGAGATGTCGCAAGTCCAGAATGGGCCACCAGCCCCCAGTTTTCTTTTTGACTAAAGTATCTGGAGTCGTTGCGGAACCAGCTCTATCGCCCCCATGCGCAATACAGCCCGTACCTCCTCCAAGAGTTGAGGAACGTGCTGCTCCTGCCGGGCCACTGGAGGGATCCGCGGACACCTGTGCTGAAACTCCAGGGTATATCTGTCGGCGAGAGCGTCCAGCACCCATCTGTTGATGGAGATCTTCTCCCACTCGCTGACTAATTCTATCAGCCGGCCTTTGGGGGCTCGACGTCTTGGCTGGTTCAATCCTGCTTCTGTGCCTGCGTTCTGACTTGAGGGCGATGACGGCACTGAGCATGTCTACTGTACTCCTTAGAACAGCCTCTGTAGGCCTCCTGGTTCGTGCACCGGGAGGGTTGACGGAACGACGAGGAGAATCCTTTCGCTAATCTGTCCAATTTTCCTCTGGAGGCGCGAAAGGAAGAGCGGTGTTGCTGGAGGGTGCCAGGGCCACGAGCCGTATCTGTATGAGCTTAGCAGGTCTGCAGGGACTAATCAACGGCCTTCCCAAAGAGTTTATCCCCATCGAAGGGCATGTCCAGCACCCTCGTCTGGACCTCCTGGTGGAAAATTGTGGACTTCAGTCAGCCTCGACGACGGAGGCAGACACTGTTCTCCAGCTGCCAGAAAACTGTGTCGGCGATGTCTAGCACCACTGGAATGGCATGGTCCAAAGCCACCTCTCCCTCCTGGAAGAGGGCGATCGTCTCCGTCCTCTTGTCTGGCAGGAACTCCAGAATCGGGCCCAGATTGTACCACAGCTCCCCGTCACAGCTAGCACAGATCGCCAGTGCGTTGGCCGCCTTGATGGTCGACGCTGCAGTTTATTTATTAGCATTTTTAAAGCGCACAGCAGCCCAAAGGCATCATGGTGCTGTTACAGGAAAGAGTATGTAACAGTGATAAGAAAAGGAGCAATCACATCTGGTTACAGTGAAGAAAAATCAGTTACATGCATGAAGGAGCTGCAGGTACAGTAACAGTTATTCAAGCATACTTAGTTACAATTGTGAGAATCAAGGGAGATCAAAAGGGATTGGGTAGGTCAGTTGAACAGGGCGATTTTTATCTCTTTGCGGAATAGCGCAAGGGAGGTCTCGGCCCGCAGGGCATTCCAACGTTTAGGAGCAATGTAGGGGAAGCCTATACCTCCTCCTTTAGCCTTTTTTTACTAGGGGTATGCTAAACTGGTTAGAGTTGTGTGTCCTTCTGGGGCGGGTGGATGTCTCTCGAATTATGGTTTCGGCGAGGTAGGAGGGGGCAGAAAGGCTGAGGCTTTTGTGGGTTAAGGTAAGAGTTTTGAAGGTTATTCTTTCCTTAACCAGAAGCCAGTGAGCCTCTCTCCTGGCTTGGGTAATGTGTTCTCTCTTGGAGATGTTGAGGGCCGCTCTAAGCGCGTTATTTTGTACTGTCTGGAGCCTGATAAGGTTTTTTGCAGTGGTGCCTGCTAGTAGAGTGTTCCAATAATCAAACTTTGTGCCAATGGTGGCTCGAGCGATGGCTAGGCAGTTTTGGTTAGTGAGGAAAGGTTTAACTGCATTTATAAGTATGGTGGTGTGAGCAGAGGCAATGGCACTGACCGGTTTGTCCATGGATAAGGTGGCATCTATATATACACCTAGGGTCTTTACAGATGGGGAGACAGGGATGGTGGTGTTTTCAATGATGAAGTGGTCATATTTGGCGTCCATTTTGTTCAGATTTACTTTAGAGCCTATGATAATGATCTCGGTTTCGTCTCCATAGAGGCATAAACCGTTGGTGGCCATCCACGCCTGGATGGTAGAGTAGATTTTGAGTAGGGCTGCCGAGTCATGGTCGTGGAAGCCTGTAAGTGCGAGGACTTCAGTGTCGTAAGCATAGTTTGTGTAAGCTATGCCGAGGCAGTCAATCTTGTCAAACAGGGGTTTGCTAAACAAGTTATAGATGGTGGGAGCAGTGGATGATCCCTGCGGCACACCGCAGTGGATGGTGGTAGGGGCAGTGTTGGCTATGTCTGAAAAGACTTTCATTGCTCTACCTTCCAAGAATGAGGTAATCCATGAGGTGGCCTGATTGGAGAAGTGGGCAGCGTTGGTGAGGTGAGAGTTTTGTGATCAACGAGGTCGAACGCAGCAGATAGGTCCAGTAGAAGTAAGAGGGCTGGTTTGCCTGTGTCCATTATTTTGATGATTTGGTTCTTTAAGTCTAAGAGTGCAGTTTCCGTGCCATGGCCTTTACGAATTCCTGATTGCCTCTTGCCTAAAATGGAGTGGGTTTCAAGGAAGTGCTGGATTTGATTATGGGCAGCCTTGTCAAGGATTTTGAGGAGGAACGGGAGGGCCGTGATAGGACAATTGTTGTTAGGGGATGAGGGGTCTAGGGATGGTTTTCTGAGGATGGGACGGACCCAAGCTTCTTTGAGGCTGGTTGGGACGATGTCTGAGGAGAATGATGCATTAATGAAAGCTGTGATAAGTGGGGCAAGGGAGTCAACGCTATCTTTAATGATGTTAGGTGGGCAGATAACACCTATGCATGTGGATTGTTTGATGTGTTGTATAAGCGCAGTGATTTCTGTTTCAGAGACCTATCTGAATGTGAAGAGGGAAGGGGGAGGCTTCTGGTTGGGGGGGGTAGGTGAGTATGAGGGGTCTGATTTAGGTAGGTTGGTGCGCTGGGTTAGAATTTTAGCTTGGAGGAGTGAGATTTTATTTAGGAGTGCTTCTTGTATACTGTTGCACCAGGCTTGGTCTTTGGTTATCTCATCGGGGCTTGTCGGTGTGGAGGTGAGATCCTTGAAGATGGAGAATAGTTCCTTTGATTTGGAGTTGGCTTTGGAGATGCGAGAGTTGATGTTATTGGATTTGGCAGTGAAAATTGCTTTTTGTATACTGAAGAGGTATTTTTAAAAGAGTGTCTAGTGGTTTCACAGGGGTTACATTGCCAGTTGGATAGGGCAGTTTGTTGGCGCGGGGGCCATTAAGTCATCAGTGAACCAGGAGTTGGTGTTCATGGATTTTTTCTCTTTTTTGCCTCAATGGGGCAATGGTGTTGATGGCTTTCGTGAGGGTGCTGGGGTAAATGTCAGCCAGGACCTTGATGTCTAGGAAGGGATGACGATTCTTGGCCGTGAGTTTTTTAGAACTTCTGACCAGGGCAAGGGGCATGTAAGTGAGAGTTTTAGTGGTGGTTTCGGTGGGGATAGAAAATTGGATGCAGTTGTGATCTGTCCATGGGTAACCAAGGTTTGATGTTATGGGGACGGAACAATTGTGTTCAGCCACCCAATCTAAGGTGCGGCCTTTGGAGTGGGTGGGGTCGGTGACTTGGTGTGAAGCCTAGGCATGGAGGAGGTGACCTTGGAAGTCAGGGGGTGTTCCAGGTGGTCTATAGATAACGTGTATGTTTAAGGTGTCATTGGCTGATGTGGGGAGTTTGACAGAGAGGAGGTTGGTATTACCTTCCCAGGTGTGGTTGCAGAGTCTGACAGGAAGTTCGTTTCTGTGGATGAGGGCAACACCCCCTCCTGTGTCGTGTTTCCTGTCCTGGCGAAATATGGAGTAGCCTTGAGGAAGGGCGAGTGTGATTGCAGGGCCAGAGGACTTGTTCAGCCAAGTTTCTGTAATGTTAAAGGATATTTATACCGTGCACTATCACCACCGGAGTGGCCCCCCGGCACTCTGGCGGATCTGAAATAAAGAGGGCAGGGTGTTGCGGGCAAGAGTTAGTGGGGATAAGTGGGAAAAGTGCAAGGGAGCAGTGATGTCCTGTTGGCAGCCGCCGCCCGGATAACACCATTGGCTTGGGCTTGGTGTGTTTCCTGGTCGGCAAACGTGGGCTTGGGGTGTTTGCTGGTCGGCAGACGTCATGTGCTGTTGTGTGAGTCTATGTGTGGTTTGTTTTGTTGTTGCTGTGTAGTGAAATCTGTGCGGGTGGTTGTTCTTATAGGTTTTGGTTGTATTAGTTTAGAATTTGAGAGGAGTATGCAGAGGGGTGAAATTGTTAGCGGGTTGGTAGACTTGGCCTGGCTGTTTGGGAGCAAGGCGCTAGGCTTGTATTTCTCAAGGTGGGGTGCGCAAGCATTTCCAGCTCTTCATCTGTATCTGTGACTTGTCGACACCCCTGAGGCCTTCCCACTAGTTGCCCACCCATAATCATAGACCATGTTAGAGTTTGGTCCTGCCGATCTCGGTCCGATCTGTCTGTTAACATGGTAAGCATGAGTTTGTGGTTCAGTCTCAATCTAATTTGGTGGGATTAGCATGGGGTTTTATACTTGTCCTCGCGCTGGAAGTCTGTGTCTTATGAGATTTTTCTGGTCTCTCGTTAATGTGGGGTTTTCCTTGGTCGGCTCTGGTGTTGCCATTCTCATCCTAGTTTCTGTCATCCTGGTGTGTCTTTCCGGTTTGTCGTTTTATAATTGTTTAGGTTGTGTCAGTGGTATTGAAGAGACAGGTTTTAAGTAGTTTTCTGAACTGTAGGTGGCCTTCGGTGTTTCTTATTTGTTTAGGGATGGTGTTCCAGGTTTTTGCAGCCAGGTGTTAGGAGGATCCTCCTAGTTTTTTCTTAAGGTATGGTTTTAGTTCTAGGCGGATTTCGTTGCTTGATCTGAGAGGCCTCGTTGGCTTGTACTTTCTTTTGCAGAAATTCAGCTCCCTGTCCCCTGATTGCCCTGTGCGTTATGCACAATGTTTTGAAGGTGATGCACGGTTTGATTGGGAGCCAGTGTAGTATTTTTAGCGCTGGAATGATGTGGTCTCTTCTGGACAGTTTTAGGAGGAGTCTGGCTGCTGTATTTTGGATGCGTTGTAGTTTCTTCATGAGGTTTTCTGGCATCCCCGAGGTAGAGGCTGTTTGCGTAGTCGATTCTTGACATGATGAGGGCGACCATTGTGAGTGTTTTGTGGGTGAAGGAGAGGAAAGGTAGGACTCTTCTTGTTGTGTGAAGGAGGAAGAAGCATTTCTTGACTACTGCATTTATTTGTGGTTCTAAGGTTAGTTTGTTGTCCATTAGGACTCACAAGTTTTTTTACTACCTTAGATGGCGTTGGTGCGGTTCCTAATTCTGTTGGCCATGGAATGCAGGTGGTGTTCTCTTGATTATTGGATATGATCATGATTTCTGTCTTTCTTGGGTTAATTTTCAAGTTGTTGGAGCTCATCCATTTAAAGACTTCTTTAGACATTCAATTAGGGTTGAGTGGTCGGTTTGATTATCTTTGATTTTGTAGATAATTTGGGTGTCGTCTGCGTAGTTGTAGCATGTGATTGGGCTTTCTGCAGATTCTGATTACTGGAGTCTGGTATATGTTGAAATATAGTGGTGATGGTGAGGATCCTTTGGGTACTCCACAGTCGTTAACTCATGGAGTCGATTTATAGGGTTTAAGCCATACCGTTTCTGTTCTGTCTGTTAGGAATTATTTAGTCCAGACTAGTGCCATGTCCGTTATGCCTATGTCTTCCAGTCTTTTGATTAGGGCGTCATGTCTGACTGTGTCGAAGGCTGCGCAGAGGTCGAGCAGGATCAGGGCGGAGGTTGTGTTTGAATCTGCGTTTGTCTTGCGGTCGTCCCAGATGGATAGTGCTGATTCTGTTCCTCTGGCGGGTCTGAAACCGACTTGTGCTTGGTCCAGCAGGTGGTGTTCTTCTACATATTCTTGGGTTACTTTGTATACGTAGGTTTCTAGGAGTTTCGCCGGGTAGGGAATGTTTGAAATTGGTCTGTAGTTGGAGAGGTCTATCACATCACCACTTATGTTTTTTAAAAATGGTTTGATATATGCTGATTTGAAGGATCTTGGTACTGTCCCTGTTGCGAGATAGAGGTTTAGGAGGTTTCTGAAATATTGTGATGGTGTTCCTTTTGTAAGGATTGCTTTGTAGATGTCAGGGGGGCAGGGATCCATGGGTGATCATGCTTTCTTGCTCTGTTTTACCAGCTTTGCAAATACATCTGCTGATATTTCAGGGAAGTTTTTGAGTTTGTGTTGTGGCTGTTCTTTAAGTCCGGTTGGTTGAGTGTTATGATTGGTTGGTTTGTTTTGGATGATTTGTCGGATGTCGTTGATTTTGCTCTTGAAATGGTCTGCCAGGTCGTTGCAGAGTTTCTCTGAGGGGATTGGAGTATTGTCGCAGCCAGGTGGGTTTCTTATTTCCTTAATGATGTTGAACATTTCTTTCTGTGTGTTGCTGGCATTGGTGATTCTGTCATCATAATGCCTCCTGTTCGCTTTTTCTATTTCCTTCTTGTATGCGCGGATTTGTTTCTGGAACAATATTTTCTTGTCATGGTTGTATTCTTTTCTCCATTCCAGTTCTATCTTCTTGTTCTTTTTCATTTTTCTTAGTAGCGGGGTGAACCATTTTGCCATTGCCCTTTTTCTCGAGGGAGTGAATGGTTTTTCTGGGGGTGATGTTTTCAATTTTAGCAGCAATCCACTTGTGTAGTAGCTCTGCTTTCCCGTCTAGGTCAGGCATCTCTTGTTCTGTAGTTGAGGGTTTGGTAATCTCTAGTTGTTCCATTATGTTGCTTGTTTTGACGGTTTTCCAGTTCCTTTTTGTGATGGCTGCGAGCTTGGGTGGCTGGGTGAGGACCTGTGTCGGTAGTGTTATCACGAATGGGATGATGAGGTGGTCGCTCCACAGTATTTGTATTGGTGGTGCTGTGGTGATAAGTTTTTTCTTTGCAAAGATTGCGTCGAGGGTGTGTCCTGCTGAGTGGTTTGCTCCTTTGACCAACTGTTGTAGTTTTATGGTTGTTAGTGAGTTTTGGGAGCTGGCGTGTTTTTCTTCAAACCAGATGTTGAACTCCCCCAGGATTATTAGATATTGTTACTCATCGGTATGGGGAGTGTGTAAAAACAGACCAGTCCTCTTGTGCTGGAGATTTGCTTGAAGGAGCTTGGGTTGGAGCCTCCACCTGAGCCACCTCTCTGTGAGGGAATGAACTCTTTAAACTGATATGACCACCTGCTGAACTATACAGACAAGGGAACCGATCAATCAAAAGAGCGGGGAGAACACACTGCCACGGACCCAGCTGTAAAGAAAAGACAAGAGATGAATATTCTATCGGATTCAACCCTGGCTTTCCCCAAGACTATTACCCTTAATAGAGTACCTGAGTGAGTTCCCCTTAAGCCACAAAAAAGGACCTGGAGCAACCTATAAAGCAGAAGAGACTTTAGATACTAGCTAAATGTGAAACTGCCCAATGATGGTAATCAAGGAAATATACTTTACCACTGGTGGAGGTAAGAGTAGTGCAAGGAATCCTGGGCAACAACGAAAGTATGAAAAAAAAAAAAAACTGAAGGTTAGTAGGGGTAGCTATCCCCAGACGGAACGAGGGTCGCACTGGTTTCTGGATGGTGCACCACAGCAAAGCGTTCCAAAAAGCACTTAAGAAATGAAGCAATGTTATCCAAAGATGAGGTAACAGTTCGATGAAGACAGGATTTCAAAATGAAGAATTGTTCTTACCAGTGTTATTCCCCAGAAGAACGGAAGCACTCTGAGGAATGGGTTCAAGAGTCGGTGGCCAAATGAGAGATGGTATTCAAACAGGAAGTAGCAGTAGCAAAATCACAATCCAGGAGTCCAGGAGCAGGCAAAGGTCTGGTACACGAGTGGTCAGCAAACAACAAAATCACAATCCAGGAGTCCAGGGAGCAGGCAAGGGGTCTGGTACACAGACGGTCAGCAAACAAAACCAAGACAGGATCAGGAATTAGAAGACCGTGTGCAGACAAGGTCGGTACACGGGCGGACAGCAAATAATACCAAAGTAGATTCAAGATGTAGGAGTCTGTGTGCAGGCAAGGTCGGTACACAGAGAAAACAGGAGACTTCCAGAATTAAGGTACAGAAGTAGCACTTCAGAAAATGCCGGTTGTAACTATAAACAGAAGCAGCGTTCTGAAAACCGCTGTGGATTAAATACAACAAGGAGGCGTGACGTAATCGAAAACGAGGCTCCCGTATTAATGCCGGGAACTACAATCCATGGCAGGTTTTCTGGGAAATGTAGTTTGTCGCAGCTATTCGCCATGGCAGCTGCCAGTGTGAGAAAAAAGGTGCATGACGGCGCCGTAGCCCCTTATGAAGAGCAACCACTTTCTTGTCCCTCTTTCTGGCCTTACATAGAGCTCCCCAACTGTCCTTGTTAACACGGGAGACTGAAGAGGCACGAGGCAGACACCGGGGAGTGTGATGCGGCGAAGGTCGAGGTGTAACAGATATTCATGTTTGAGGGCTAGGTTGGTGATGGCTTCTATGAAGTTGTCGACAAAGGATGTGTCGTATGTCGGTGGTCTGTACACCAGAATGAATGTGATGTTAGTTTTAGGGTTCACTGATAGTGGTATGACCATGGTTTCACAGTTGAGGATGTTGAGAGGTTCGTCTGTTTTTATTTTCAGGTATCCTTTCAATGCCATCGCAAGGCCTCCTCCTTTTTCATTTTTCCTGTTTACCTGAAGGCATTTGAAGTTGGTTGGGAGGCAACTTTGAAGTGTGATTTTGTAGTTGTCGTCGAGCCACGTTTCTGTGATGAATAGGATGTCAATGTCGTCACGCAGAAGGTCAAAGATCTCAGTTGAATGTTTAGACATGGATCTTGCGTTGATTAGGTTGCAGTGGAGTTTGAAGCTGGAGTTTGGCTTCTGCTTGATTGTCTGTGTTGTGCTCTGATTGGCGTTGAGGTTTTTTTCCAGGTTGATATCTAGTTGGGGTGTTCGTACAGGTGTCTCAGTGTTGTCGACGAGTTCCTCTAGGTTTAGTATAGGATTTTTGTTCTCATCTGGTTCTTCTTCCCAGTTTGGGGGTGTTGGGTTGCGATTCCTCTGGTTTTTGTGATGTACGGTGTTATTGCGTCGATTGTGTTCCTGTTGGTTCTTGTTTTGCCTGTTCCTCTTCTGCGTGGTTCTGTTTGGTTGTCCGCTGTTGGTTCGTGGGTTGGGTTGGCTCGCTCAGGTGATTGGTTTGTTTGCGAGGTAAGGAGTTAGGTAGAGTGATTTCTCTCTTCTCTCTGCGTTGGTTTAGTTGTTGGTTTAGTTGTTGTTCCTGTTTGTCGGAGTGTGCTGTGTAGCTGTGGATCCTCTGTAGTGTTTGGTTGTGTTTGTTCCTTCTGCTCTTTGTCTTTCCTTTGGTCCAGGTCGTTTGCACAGCATTTTGAGTGCAAGCGTTTTTGTTGCCCTTATTTGCTTTCGTCAATGAAGGTTGTCTGGTGGGGGATTTGGGCTTGGTCTGTAGGGGTTCCTGTCAGTTAATATTGATGGCAAGTACAGTCAGTCATTGTCTCGGGTATGATGGAGTTTGCTGGGTTGTTAGGTTCAGGTATCCCAATGGGTAACCCTAATGTGGGTCTCTGAGGTTCGCTGCCGTGGGCTGCCTAAGTCGTTTTAGGAGGGGTATAGCTGGTAGCTATAAAGTCCCAATAGGAGTAGCTGACGGTCTACTGATGCAAACCTTAGTTTCGTACAATGTGATTTTGAAATAGAACCCCTGCTAGATTGAGAGATCTGTGTAGTGGGAGAGACACCTAGGTATGCAACCTGGATATCATACAATGGAATTTAAGAGTGGACCCCCTGCTAGATTTCAGAGACCTGTATAGTGGGAGAGAGGCCTATCAGCTCCAACAGATTGATATGGAGTCTGGACTCCGACGGAGACCAACGACCGCTGACTGTCAGCAGGTTGGCATGAGCTCCCCATCCCGTGAGGGATGCATCCGTCACGATCGTCACCTCCGGCCAGGGAAGCCAAAATGGAGCCCCCTTCATCAAGTTGCCTTCGACGGCCCACCACAGAAGGTCCCAGGCGACCGAGGGCGGCACCTGAACCGGGTCCGACATCCTGCCGGAGGACTGCGACCATTGCGTCTTGAGTGCCCACTGCAAAGATCTCATCCGCAGGCGAGCCTCTGGCACCAGAAGAATGCAGGATGCCATGAGGCCGAGCAACCTCAAGAACTCGAACGCTGGGAGCGTCTGGGCATGCTGAAACTTGTGCACCATCTGCTGAATGTGAAGAGCCCTCACCTGGGGAGGAAAACACTGCCCCAGGGAAGTGTCGAGCACTGCTCCGATGTACTCGAGCCGCTGTGTTGGCGTCAAATGGGACTTCTTTAAATTGAGGGAGAAGCCCAGCCTTTGAAGGGAGTGGCAGGTGACGGACAGATGATCCAGGACTTGCTCGAGAGAGCTCCCCTGATCAACCAATCGTCCAGGGAGGGGTAGACGTGAATCCCCCATTGCCTGAGATGCGCTGCCACCACCACCATGAGCTTGGTGAAAACCCTCGGGGCGGAGGTCAATCCGAACGGCAGGACCCGAAACTGAAAGTGCGAGTCGCCAACCGCGAACCTCAGGTACTTCTTGTGCTTGGGATGGATCGGCACATGGAAGTAAGCATCCTTGAGGTCGAGTGACACCAACCAGTCCTGAAGCTGAAGGGCCTGGAGGACTTGAGAGAGAGTAACCATCTTGAACTTGTCCTTCCTGAGGAGTTTGTTCAAACCGCGCAAGTCCATGATGGGTCTCAATCCCCCGTCTTTCTTCGAAATCAAAAAATAAGGGGAATACCATCCCTTGTTCCTCTCCGCTACAGGCACCAGTTCTATGGCGTCTTTCTCCAGCAGGGCTTGAATTTCCTGCACAAGGAGCGGATCCTGACTCTGCAAAGAGAGGTTCCCCGGTGGATTGTCGCGAGGCCTGTGCCGAAAGGGAAGACAGTAGCCCTGGGTTATGATCTCCAGAACCCACACATCTGAAGTAATGGCTTGCCACTCTACAAGATGCTGCGCCAGCCTTCCCCCCAACCGGCGAACCATGGGACATGGCCTCATGACTGAGAGGGAGCGGCTGCGGTGTTACCTGAGGGCAAAGAGGCAACTGCCCGAGCGGCCTTGGCACCACGGGTACCCTGTCGTCCACCTCTGGTACCCCTGCGCTGGCCTCTTTGACTGCCAGCTCCTCTCGCTTTACTGAAGGACGAGTAATAGCGAAAGGAACCACCCCTCCACTGCTGTCCGCTAGGACGAAAAGGCAGAGGTTGGCAAACTGCAGCGCCCAACGACTTCGCTGCAGCTTTTGAGGTCTGCAACCTCTCAAGGCTCTCGTCAGCTTTGCTGCCAAAAAGGTGTTCACCGTCAAAGGGCATGTTGAGGAGCCGGGACTGCACATCAGGAGCAAACCCCGACTTCCGCAACCACGCAAACCTGCGTATCACGGTGCTCGCCGCCATGGACCTACTGACGCATTCAGCCAAGTCCAAACCCGACTGAACGGACTCACACATGGCATCCTTACCATCCTGGACCATAGCAAGGAAACCATCCCGTTCGTCCCCTTCGGGAATATGTTCAGCCGCTAACGCAACACAGTTCCACAGAGTGTGTGTGAAACGAGACAAGGCACAAATGGAGTTGGCCGCCTGAAGCGCCATACCACCAGAAGAAAACCCTTTCTTCGCCCAGCCATCAAAACGTTTGTCGTCCCTATCAGGAGGGATGGTAGGGTACAACGCCTGCTTTGCCGGGGCCGTGGCCGCCTGCACCACCAAACTCTCCAGAGTGGGGTGCCTGGTCAAGTAGCAGGGGTCGCTACTGGCTGGACGGTATTTTCGCTTCAAGGATCTGCCCACCGCCGGGAGACTCTCCGGAGCAGTCCAAGCCGCCGCCACCCTTCTCTGTAAAGCCATATGGAACGGCAGTACCGGGTCAGTTGGGGGACCAACATCAAGGATGTCCGTTAGATCATCCTGCACAAACTCCCCTGGGGGAGCAGACCATCCCAAGTACTCAGAAACCCTAGCCATAAGGCGCCGGTACGAGGAATCGGCATGAGAGCCAGGCTCAGGCCTACAAAACTCCACCTCCGGAGAGGTGTCCAGTCCACTGGCATCATGCAGTGACTGCCTCAAATTGTCAAACTGACTATGGGCCGAGACAATTTCATCTGGAACCTGACTAGGAACCAGGCCATCAGAATCCTCATCCGCCTCTGAAATATATTCCAGGTGGCGAAAAGAAGGCACCCGAGAGTGCTTGCTCTTAACCAGAGCCTTCCTAGGGGGTTCCACCGTGCCACGGGGTACCTCCGACACGAAAGGCGTCGATGGAGTCGAGCGAATCGGCGTCGAGAGAACAGGCATCGGCGCCGAGAGGATCGGCGTCGACGTCGAGGAAATCGACGTCAGATGCAGCGCCGCCAGCATCGGCGGCGTCGACACAGCCCTCGAAGCCGGAGCCCCGAGCGTGTCCCTCGACGACCTGAGCGTGGACGGCTTCGACGACTTCCTCTGAGCCGGAGCCTCGAGAAAGCCTGTCGACGCCCTGGACGCCTCAGACGTCGATGTCTTCCTCGAAGACCTCACAGGTGCACACGGTCTCGAACGCGTCGAGGACCGGGACCTGGAACGGGTACGTCGAGAACGAGTCTCCTTGTCCGAACGGGACCTCTCCCGTGACGACCACTCTTGCGAGCGGTGTCTCTCGGCCTCTCACGACCGACCCCACTCGGGGGCGCGGATGGCTTAGTACCCTGCGACTCAAGAATCACCAGCATTTTCTTCCCGAAGGAAGCCCATTCCTCCTGCGTCGCACGGCTGGTGGGGTAAGCGACGTGCCGGGCAGAGTCCTCCGAAGAGGACCTGGAAGACGACCGGTATCGGCGCTTCCGAGAATGCCTCTAAGAGGCTGAGGAGTGGCGAGACCGACTCCTAAAAGGAGACCCACGAGACTTCCGACGATGACGCGGAGATTCACCCCTCGAATCATCCGTCGAAAGCCCCGCAGACTTCGACTTCCGGGGCTTGGACACCCGACCTAC
This sequence comes from Ambystoma mexicanum, assembly GCF_040938575.1. Lineage (NCBI taxonomy): Eukaryota > Metazoa > Chordata > Amphibia > Caudata > Ambystomatidae > Ambystoma > Ambystoma mexicanum. The sequence goes on from NC_090926.1 coordinate 214,188,189, forward strand.
CGACAACAACTTCTTACGTTTGCGTAAGGCTTTGGACGTGAGCGACTGGCAGTCGATACAGTCATCCGTGTCGTGGGCCTCCCCGAAGCACCAGAGGCCGGCGTCGTGCGAGTCCGTCACCGACATCTTGGACCCACACTCCCCGCACTTCTTGAAGCCCGGACGCGGGGTCGAAGACGAAGTAGAAGACATCTTCACACAAAGGATTTTCACAAAAACGAACAGGTTCGAAGAACTGAGAAGAACAGAACTCCAAAGAGTCGAAGCGTTAACCGAGATTCACGAAGCAACACGTTCGCGGAAAAAACGGAACTGAGACTACGGGCGTCATGCGTCCTACTTATCACATCGGATGACGTCGGAGGAGGTCCTCGACGACGGCGCATCGACGCAGGAAAAAGTTTCCGAAGCAGCACAGCTGTGGTGATTACATGTCATCGATATGGAATACGTCGGAGGACCCAATCCCCTCGAAAGATACATTAGGTTGAGTGGTGTTCTGCGGCTAAGGAGTGGTGAGCTGTGGTGGGAGGACGGAGTGGTCGTGTAAGTGGTAGTGGCCAGGATAGAAGCACTAGCAGCTGAGGTGGCAGGGGTGCTTGGAGCACCATTCAGTAGCCTTGGTTACAGTTTACACGATTAGCAGATTAGTAGGCTAGATCAATGTTGACGTGCAACAATAGGTATTCAGGCTACTAAGGTGGCAGGACGTAAAATCAAAAGTTAGGCTGTACTAGACTAGAGACATACTCAATCTGGGGCTGGAAAGTTGGAAGGTTCCGCATAACAGCATTCTGGTTACTGGCGAGGCTAGGTGTAGCAATCAGTGGGCGGGCGATTGCTAGATGCGACAATCAAGTAGTGGGCAAAAGTAAGCTAGATATAAATTAAATAGTGGGTAGAAGGAACGCTAGATGCAGCAAAAAGCTATTTGGAAGCAGCTATGCTGTAGGCGGCAGTCTATTTAGCATCAGGTATGGGGGGCGTGGCCAGCGCCGATGGTGTAAAGACGTGTCTGTGAGGAGCTCCCGTCTCGATCCTGGCCTAGATCCTTAATTCGATCGAAAATTTTGACCTGAACAAGTTCCAAGCCCATACTCCGGTGGGGGAAGCGATTCTGGCCCTGCCCGGCGCAGGAACGAAGAGAAACGGAGCCGGCGTCCCTGAAAACGCAGCATCCGAACTGATACCCCCGGGAGAAACAAGATGGCGGACGGCGCCGAGGCCTGACGGAAGAGCAGTTTAAGCCGGCAGCGAGGCAGCAGGGAGAAGGTCGCGTCGAAGGAGTCCCTGTGAGTAGAGCGGAAAGACCCCAGTGGAAACCAGGCACAGGACCGGCCGCCCTTAGATCTCCCTCCCCCCCAGAAGCCCCTGAGCGCACAGGAGAGCCTCCGCATTACCCAGGGGAGCGAACGGAACTACATCCGAGGCCCTGGGACCGCTGCAGAGGAGACACAGGGGGTAAGCGGACCGCTGCCATTTCGAGGGAGACCCGTCGGTGAACTGCCAGCCGCGAGTGCGGTGGGGCTCCGTGGGCCAGAGAGGCAGCAGAGTAAACGAACCCTTGCCGCTGTCGTTACAGCGTACTGCACGGGGCCCTCCTCCCTCCCTGAACAGGCAACCGCGCGGTTGAAGAGGGAACGGTCCACGCTCAGATGAACCGGAAGACTTGCAGACCCTAACCCAACACCGGGGAGCAGGAACTCGCCCGTGCCGCAGACAGCAGGGCCTAGCAGGGTTACAGGACAGCGGCAGAGCACTCCATTGCCCAACCGGGAGAATACCCTGCGCAGGAGCGTATACTTAATTGCACCCCCCCTGTGTTCTCCGGTGCCATCACGGACTAACACTGTGCATCACTGCATAACGCTCGCCTTGTTACTCACCGTCTAAGGGCTCGTATCTGCCTCCACAACATTAAGAGGGACTAATGTCTACCTCACGAAACAAAAACAGGGGTGCAACAATCATGGACTCGTTCTCAGGGGCTAAACCTAAACAGTCCAGCCAATATGAGATCCCCACACAGACGGAACCCCCTGCAACAGTTGACGACCCCAGCAACGCCCAAGTGCTGCAGGCCATTGCTACACTCCAAACGTGCATGGAGACCAGGATAGATGAACTTAAGGTAGACATGCAGCTCATCCGCCAAGATGCCCGCAACCTAGCGGAAAGAATAAACACGGTGGAAATAAAACTGCAGGACACCACAGACACTGCCAAGGACTTAAAGCACAAAGTTATCGCACTTGAGAAACAAGTGGCTCAGCTCGAGGCGAGGTCTGAGGAAGCAGAGGGAAGGGCCCGCCGCAGTAACATCCGAGTCCTTGGCGTTCCGGAAGGGATGGAAGGTACCGACCCCACGGAATTCATTGAATCCCTATTAATACAAGAGGTGGGAGCTGGCAAGCTTACACAGGGATTCTCCGTCGAGAGAGCCCACCGCTCCCTACAAAAACGACCCCCACCGGGATCACACCCACGCCCGATGATAGCCAAGATTTTAAACTTTCGCGATAGAGAGACGATCCTCAAATTCTCGAGGGACGGAGGCGAGATCAGACGCAATGACTCCAAGATCGTTATCTACCCAGATTATACCCCACAAGTGCAGCGTGCCAGGAACTCATTTATACCTGTCAAAGCCCAACTGCGGAAGCTGGATCTCAAATACATGCTCCTGTACCCCTCGCGCCTTAAGATACTATACAAAGGCAAAGCTGTCTTCATGGAGACTCCGGCAGCAGCCACTATGTGGATGGAGCACAATAATTTGGCTGAGGGAGAGGATCACGCCCTGACGCCCAACGGCTGATCACGAACAGATCTCTTTGCTGTAATGATCAATTGGTTCTTTCAAGGACGGGAGCTATAAGGACTACCCATGGACATTGTCACAACCCACCCCACCCCAAGCATGGCTGGCCTATGGCCAACACCACATCCGCACCTCACGGCCCGGATCGGCCTATGGGTAGCGGAAGCCCCCGAGCGTTGTCCTCCCAGAACGACTGCTGGGGGCAACACACAGTTATCTTTCATATTCGATCCACCTGTTCGAGTGGAAGTTAAATTTGTTCATAAGTCTCCGTTTAATATATCAACACAACAATCATGGGCAACAGGAAGATTACAATGCGCATTGCTGACGGCCGACCCAGGGGGCATTTGTTCAGCACACGAAGCTGGCTTGAAGACGGTTGAGACCACCATGAGTTCAGCGCTCCAACTCCCCTGCCACCATCATGTCTACACGCCTTAAGATCGCCACTTGGAATGTGAGAGGTTTGGGTACCTACTTACGCCGCAACAGAGTTAAATCCTTTCTACACAGGAAGAAGATAGGGCTGGCCCTATTACAAGAAACCCACTTAACCAAGGAATCCACCGCGACGCTCCAATCATACTGGGGTGGACAGGGGTTCGGGTCCGCCTATTCTAAATTCGCAAGAGGGGTGTTCACTTGGATCAGCCCTCACATCCCCTTCCAGCTCAAAAAAGCCGAACAGGACCCGGAAGGAAGGTACGTGATACTCTGGGGCCACATCGAACAAACTGAGGTATGCATTGTCAATTCATACCTCCCCAACAACAATATCCCCGCGCACCTTGCTATGTTGTACACAAAGATTACACTGTATAGAGACACATTCTTTATCTGGGGAGGCGATTTTAATTGCGTCAGTGACTCAGTGCTTGACAGATCTGCTCCTCCCTTGGGGGGCCCGTCGACCGCTACCACCGCCATGAATGTCATGCTGAACCGCCTAGACCTGGTAGACATCTGGCGGGAGCAACACCCAGGGGATCGAGGCTATTCCTTCTACTCCTCGCCACATAATCTTCACACCAGAATTGACTACCTCTTTACTGGCAGAGAAAGCTTTCCCCAGATTGCTTCTTCCAATTATTTGGGCCGTACCATCTCTGATCACTCCCCCCTGGTAATTGAATGGAACATTACGGGCCCCAGACCTCCTATACCTACATGGAGGATGCCCACCGAGGCACTTAAAGATTCGGAGTTCAGGGAAGATCTCAGGGAATCCCTAGAGGACTACATTCGTGAGAATAAAGACAGCGTTGACCACCTAAGCACAGTCTGGGATGCTCTCAAAGTGGTTGTAAGGGGAGAGGTCATAGCAAAGGCTGGAGGAATGAGAAAACGCCTAAGATCTGAACTTGAATTACTAGAGACTGAAATAGAACAGCTAGAATCCAACACCCTGGACCCCCAACCGCAGGAAGACAGGCTTGCCAGTACAAGGGCCACCTGCAAGGAAGCCTGGGACAGACTGGCCAAATTTGATTATATCACCAGAACCAATAAAGCACACGCCCACGCTGATAAACCTGGTAGACTGCTCGCCTGGCTGTGTAGGAAAGAACACCCTAAACATCCGACTACAGCCTTAAGAGATGCTGATGGCACATTACATCGGACCCAACATGGGATTAACGACACTTTCGGGCAGTTTTATGCCCAACTATACTCCCATAATGACGTGGTGCCCCCTGAGGAAATTTCAAACACCTTGGATGAAATTGGCCTGCCCCTACTCCCGCCGTCACATAAGGAGGCTTTGGATGCTGATATCACCATAGATGACATAACCGATGCCATCAAGTCTCTGGCCACTTGTAAGGCCCCGGGCAGTGATGGGCTACCTGCCGAATTTTACAAAACCTACGAGCCGGAATTGACTCCGCTGCTGCACGAGGTGTTCCTAGAGGCCTACGAGACGGGTATCCTGCCTGGGAGCATGCGTGAGACTTTGGTGGTTCCGCTCCTCAAGCCAGGTAAACCTGCAGATGACTGTGACTCCTATCGCCCTCTCGCGATGCTCAATTATGATGTCAAAATTCTTACAACCATTCTGGCTAAGCGGCTGTCCAGGGTGATCGGAGGAGTGGTGCACCCCGACCAGAGCGGCTTTGTGCCGGGCCGCAACACCACTGCCAACCTTCGTAGGCTACAACATGTATTATCACATTCCACTCATGTGGGGGAATCTTATGCCTTGCTCTCTTTGGACGCCATCAAGGCGTTCGATTCTATTTTCTGGGAATGGCTAATTGCGGTGCTCCGGGAGTTCGGCTTTGGAGAACGATTCGTTAGATGGATCACAGTTCTCTACACTAAACCACGAGCACGAGTAAAATCAGGCCGGCTCATCTCCACGGCATGGGACATACAAAGGGGCACGAGGCAGGGCTGCCCGCTCTCCCCTATGTTATATATACTTGGGCTCGAACCCATCGCCATCTTTTTTAGGAAACAGTTCTTCGATGCTGGTATAAGGCTAGACGGGGTGGACCACATAATTTCCCTGTATGCAGATGATGTCCTCCTTTATGTGAGGGACCCGCAGTTGAATGTCCCGACCATGCTGGAGGTCCTCGGCAACTTTGCCAAGGTATCAGGCATACACTTCAGCAGACATAAGTCTTGTCTGTTTCCGTTAGGCGCCCTCCAAAACACACACGTCGATGACCTCCCCTTGCTGGGTATAAGTTGGCGCCCCATCACGTTCCGCTATCTGGGCATTAATATTTATCACACGCCTGAACTTATGCACGTCAACAACACGGCAGCGGCGCTGCCTCCCTTGCGCAGGTCGATTAAGTTTTGGGCTCGCCTCCCCCTATCCATGATGGGCAGGGCTTCCATCATCAAGATGATTGTTCTCCCCAGATTTCTTTATGGTTTCCAAAACATTTTTTATTATATTAGGACACCCTTCTTTCGCCTTTTGGGGAAGATACTTAAAGACTTCCTGTGGGGAATTAGTAGGCACAAATTTGCATTATCCACGCTGACCCTACCCTATGAGCAGGGAGGCATTCGGCTCCCTGATCTGGAGCGATACTACCTGGCTGCCCAACTAAGCTTCGTGGCTAAATGGCTAGCTGATGATGACACCCCCGAAACAGCGCTTTTACAACGCTCAATTGCTCCGATCCGGCTAAACGAACTCATCTGGGCCCCTCAATGTCTTGTGGATGGGATCCCATATTTAGCTACCCTGGGTCGTCAGATATGGCAAAGGGTTAAAATTCTTCTCCACTTGAAACATAGATATACTCCGGACACACCGCTCCTGGCCGACCTGTGTCAGAACTCTGTAGACCTTGCTTCCATTAGATACTGGGAAAGGCTGGGAGTGTACACTTGGGGGGATCTATATAACGAGGGCTCCTTCCGGGATTTCTCCTCCTTGCAGTCAGTAGATGGCGTCCCGGCTGGCCAATTCCTTTGGTACTTAAAGATCCGTAAATTTGCTCGGACCAAATGGGACGCGTGGCCAGAAGAACCTGAAACTGACCCCTTCATAACACTCCTATATAGTTTGGGAGATGGATGGAGGCCTGTGTCCCGTATATACAGCCACCTAATCGATAGGCCCAATCCCCGCAGTCAGGATCTCAAACTCAAATGGGAAGGAGACTTGGGGCATGAATTGTCTGAAGCAGAATGGGGTAGAGCACTAGCGTTTCCCAACGTGGTATCTAGAAACTCTAGATTTAAATTGATTCAGCTTAATATGTTATATCGCTCGTACCTGACACCACTTAGAATAGCCAAAATATATGGGCTACCCCAACATAACTGCCCTTGGTGCGGCAGAGATGAAGCAAATCTTTTACACATGTTCTGGGGATGTGTCCAGGTCCGGCAACTCTGGGCGAAGGTGGAACTCCTCTGTAGCGAGGCAGGCATGACCAGATATGAGTGGACCCCAAAGGAGTGCCTTCTCGGAACGTATCCCAGACTGGCCAAGTTCAAACACTCAGTTAAGCTCATGGACCTAGTATGCATTCTGGTCAAAAGGACCATTGCTATGGCCTGGAAGCGACCTGGAGGCCCACGATACCAGGTATGGCGTAACGAACTGGAGCGCTGGATAGGGGCAGAAACATCTGCTTGGGAGGATGGGGTCACCACATCCCCCGAAGACACGAGCTTGGCACTTTCTGCCTGGAAAACTCTCACCTGGGCCTTACTTAACCCCCCCAATGACGATAAACCCCCTTGAGTAACTTGCCACTATCGAAACATGCTATCTGACACAGAACATTTGCGCAGTCCATAAATTGAACTTATTTGTTGCCTGATCTTCCTACGTTGCTTACGCCACTGACCATACGGAGACTTGTTAATGTTGTTTACGTTTTGTTGTTTCTGTTTAATTGTTAATTTCTATTTGGCCTATCTTGATTAATCCTGACTTATACCAATGTGATCGCACAATGTTACGATGCAACTGTCTCTTATATAAATGCCAATAAAGAAATTTGAAAATTAAAAAAAAAAAAAAAAAAAAAAAAAAAAAAAAAAAAAAAAAAAAAAAATCAGGTATGCTAAATGCACAAATAGTGGGCAATAGTATGCTGGATACAAATTAATCTGTGGTCAAAAGTGCGCTAGATGCAGCGATCAGTTGTTTGGTAGCAGTTGTGCTGTATTCAACAATGACTTAATGGACATGAAAATGATCTAGGTGCAACAATAGTTTGTATGAGCTACTGAAATTCAGTCCCAAGCGAGTGCACGCGGTGTTCAGTGATAGAAGGCCTGGGTGGGGATGAAGTGTAGGAGAGCAGCGTGTGTTCCTGGGTATAACGTACTGATAAATGAGAATCTTACTTCGCATGTCTGTAGGCGCGCCGTGTGATCTCTGGTAATGGCGGATCAAGTGTAGAATCGTGTCGGTTGCGGGGAAAGGCTAGCATGGCCACGGCATGGCCCACCGTGGACAGGCCCTTAGAATCGCGGCCCTTGGCAAGAGCGGCTGGCTTCCGCCTCCGGTCCTGCCGAAAATATTGGCGCAAAACACCAATCAGCACTGGTGGGCGGGGAAAGGTACTCGTTAGAGGTGCATTTCAATCAGAAAATGGTGGCCATATTGAAATGGTCATGGCAAGGTTGTAGAAGCTGCAATTTCAGGGCTGGAGGCCATATTGCAGGCAGTGGATCAGATAAGGAAGGAGCGATTGCTTTTGTAGGTCAATGAAGGCTTACTGTGAAATATCGGTGCAGATATGGTGCATCAATGAGGATTTCCTTTCGTGGGGCTCTGGGCACGGTCCCGATGCAGGACGACGGTCCAGTAGGTGAGTGGGGGGGGGGGTTTCTCCTGCCCTGCCCTGGATAACCTTCCTCTCTATGGCATCCAGTTTCTTCCCTTCGCTGTCCGGCGGGACTGTGGATGACAAGGAAGTGTTTGACTATCTCTTCCTGCGGTCGCCAAAACCAACCAGTCAGGCGACAGTTGAGACCACCGACACCTGGGGCAGACTCTGGCACCGGTACTTTTTCTCCAGTCCATCCTGTTTCACAGGGACCGTGCAAGTATCCTTCAAGTGGGCCAGGCCTTCCTCCCACACGTCCTCCAGGAGGGGCACTGCCATGATGGTCTTCCTCTTGGCCTTGCGCCTATGCTATAGGAAACCCTCCTTCGTGGTTTCCGCGGGCATAAGCTGGAAAAGTTAGGAAGCTTTGGCGACCATGGAATGACGACACCACCTCATCCGGTAGGGATGCTCTCGGTGATGGGATCCACCCGCTGTGACGATATCGTCAGTCGTCGCCATACCCGTGTACACCCCAGTGTCCACTTGGGAGGGGCCAGGGGGGCACCTGATGGGGGTGTGGAGGTTGATACGGGGGTGTCCAATGACACTTCCTCTTTAGCCAGAGGCTGATCCGAGGCCAGAGGGACCAGAGCCTGTGGAATCTTTTTTCTTGATTTCTGACACCAACGTGTGTAGGGTCAGAAGGGTGTCCAGGGATACATCCCTCAGCTGAACTGGTATGGTCGGAACACTAGGCCCCACACCGCCGTTGGGTTTGCCATCCTCCACGGCCTCCTGGACCATGTGCAGGGCCTCCAGGTCGTCATCTGTGGATGACACTTACATGGCCTGGGGCATGGCCTGGGACTTCCATCACATCCCGCTCCCCCTTTTTTGCACCCCGAGGGTTGGGTGCCGGGCTCAAAGACAGCATATTTTGCTCTGGTGAGGCAGCCGGTTTCGCCACCGCCCCATTTGAGGCCTCCCACCTGGGAGGTAGGGGCATCCTGGGCACAGTAGGGGCTACCTTCACGGGGCCAGCCCCTTGGGCCTTCGAGAGAGCAGCCGCCACCAGCCCAATCATCAACAATTTCTCCTGTACCGCTTGGGCCTTCTTGGGCAGGTCAGCCTCCTTTTCCTACATACTGGGCTTCTCTGGCTTCTCCCGCAGCTTAGGCAGGTTGGACGATTTCCTCTTTGAGGAGGAGCTCGATCGCTGGCTGGCGATGGAGGCAGATGGTGATCGCGCCCTACCCATCGAGGAACCCGTTTGCGCAGCGATACCAACGGAAACAGACTTGCAGTGCTTGGCCTTGTCTTGAGCCCCCACGGATTGGGCACCCTCAAACAACTTAGAAGCCCGCTCCTCAGACACCCCACTACCTTATCACATGACAGAACTCTTGTCGAGGGGATTATGGTCTGCGAAGCTTCCGGACACCTGTACCCAGCAAGTGTCCAGGAACTCCTGAAGAGGTTGCATACGTAGCCTGCAGAGCTGGATAAGGTAGATGCACGAAGACATGCTGAGCAGCGACTTGATGGTCCGCACCGTGGCGGTCTTCAGCGCCAGCAGCAGTTGTACCGTCCACAGTATGGCCACTACACACTCCTCCGAGGGCAATGCTAGGCAGGAGTGCGTGTTGAGCCTGGCTCCCAGGAACATTGAATTCTGCGATGAAATCAAGTAGGGCTTCCCAGAATCCTAGATGCGTCAGCAGCTGATTGGACCTTTCCGTGTGCGCGACTGCCACATCCCTTGACTTGGACCGGATGATCCAGTCGAGGTGCGGGTACATGTCTACACCCTGTAGACGTAGATGGGCCGCCACTGGTGCCAGGCGCTTTACCCTGGGCGCCGACTTCAAGACGAAGGGGAGGGCCTTGAATTCGTAGTGTCTTCCTTGCACCACGTAGTGCAGGAACATCCGATGTTTCCTGTGGATGGGGACGTGGAAGTATGCGTTCTCCAGATCCAGCGACGGCAAGAAGTCACCTTCCTCCAGTTGGCCGAGCACATGCTGCAACGTGACCATCCTGAATTTTTGGGACTTGAGGTATTTGTTGAGATGCCGCAGGTCTAGAATGGGCCTCCAGCCCCAGGTCTTTCTTTACTAAGAAGCATCTGGAGTAGACTCTGGAGCCTCAGAGTTGTCTTGCAACTATCGCCCCTTTTGTAGCATGGCCGGTACCTCCTGCAGGAGCTGAGGGATCCACTGACATGTTTGCTGAAACTCCAGTGTATGTTCGTGGGCGAGAGCATCCAGCCCCCATCTGTTGGTGGAGATCATCTTCCAATCACCGACAAAACTCAGCAGCCGGCTGCCCACCATTGTGCATGGGTGGAGGCCCGATGTCTTGGCCGGTTCAGTCCTGCTTCGGCACCTGTGTCCCGCCTTGGGAGCAGCGACAGCGCTGGCTACCTCCACCGAAAGCCTTGGAACAGCCTCTGTAGGCCTCCTGGGTCGTGGCCAAGAAGGGTTGACTAGTGCCCAGGGCATGAGCAGTCTTCCTGTCAGTCTTGATGGCCTGCAAAGGCACGACGACGGTCTTCCCGAAGAGGTTGTCACCAAAGGGAATATCCAGTACTCTTGTCTGGACCTCCTGGCGAAAGTTGGTGGCCTTAAGCCAGCCTCAACGCCGGAGACAGACACTGTTCCCAATCACTCTGAAATCCTGTGCCTGTGATGTCCAGGGCCACCATAATGGCATGGTCTGACACCACCTCTCCTTCCTGGAGGAGTAAGATCACCTCTACCTGTTTGTCGTTGGGTACGAAGTCCAAAATAGGGGCCAGTTTGTGCCAGAGTTCTGTCATACCTGGCCACCAGCGCGTTGGCCACCTTGACTGTCAACGCAGCGGAGTAGAAGATTCTTCTCTCCAAGGTGTCCAACCTCTTTCCCTCACTGTCCGGAGGGATGGAGGATGAAGACGATGGGTTAGATCTCTTCCTCGCTGCTGCCAATACCACCCAGTTCAGAGGAGATGGCTGCAGCGAGCTGCCCGCCGTGACAATGTTGTTGTGTCTGTTCCCATGTCCTGGTCCCTTTGGTGCATAGGTTGAAGAAGAGGTAGTGGGTGGTGATTCTGCTTTTTCACCAGTGTTGGGGGCGGGATCCTCTGAATTTCCGACACCAGCGTGTGCAGGGTCGAGAGTATGTCCAGCAACACATCTCTTGGAGCCAGGTCAGCAGGCTTACGAGGCCCCATCCCACTGGCATTTCCATCATCAGCTCCGTTTCCATAGTCGTCCCCCACGTCCTCATGGATCGTGTATATGGACTCCTGGTCTTCCTCGTCCGATGACGAAAACTCGGTTCCTTGGAGTACGACTCGACCTGAGGAATCCCTGCACCCCCCCCCCACCCTCTTACATTCTGAGGGTTCAGATTCGCACCTTCGGCTTCTCGGGCTTCTCCCGCAGCTGAGCTGAATCTTGCATTAAGATTTGAAGGTGTACAAACGAGATCAAAAAATATAAGGCTGAAGAGGAAAACCTAATAGTAAATCTAACAGATCAGGATCCCTCCCCAAGTCTCAAAATAGCTTTGAATAAAGGATTATCCTGTATTTAATTTCTGAAGACGAACAAAGCTCAAAAGAGTGCTCATCTACATCAGCAATCAAACCAAGCAAAGCTATATATTTACCATCCAAATTATCAGTATCACATATTGAAGACACGTCCAGTCTTCTAAATATTCAGGAAAAGAATGAATTACACAATATGGAATTACTTTCTGCTGACCTCAATATCAACTTGGGTTTGTCTTAAGAAACAACACTAAAACCAAAGTCCCAATTCACTCCTCATTTAGTATCAGATAATGTAATAGATATATTTTTATAAAAGCAACCTCACAAGATCTAAGGCACATCTATCTTTCTGGAACCAATTCAAAAATTCAACACAACTTAACACTGAAGGAGAAAATGGAATTGGAACTAATGAATAATCCTGACATAATAGACAAGAAGGCTGACAAAGGAGGAAATATTGTCTGTATAAAAACAGAGGACTACATAAAATCAGCTGTTCAACACCTAAATCAACAAGAATATTATGAGAATCTAACAAACCCCTAGTCATAACTTAAGGAAGATTGGAAACTTATGACCATGCACTAGTTACAACAACAGAAGATTAACATGATTATATGAACACTTCTTTTCCGGTACTGGGAACCATTTACTTCAGTCCAAAAACCCATAAACCTTTTGTCAACTTTCCATCAAGCAGAACGATTATCAATAGCATCGGTTCATTCACTGAACCTATTTCAAAATATATCGATAAACACTTGCAACCATTGGTATAAGGACTAGCATCATACATAAGATACTAAACATGTGATTCAGCATTTGGATTCAGTAATCTGGGAAGAACATTTTAGATTCGTCAATTTGGACGTTTCTTCACTTTACACGAGTATTCCAAATAAAAAAGGTATTGAAATTATAAACTATTTCCTAAAATCATGATTTGTCTCCTTCAATCTAAAAAATGAAATGCTACTGGAAATGTTGGATTTCACACTGCAAAATAATGTTTTCACCTTCAATAAGGAAGTATACAGACAAAAGCAAGGAATGGCTATGGGGGCCAAATTTGCACCCGCATATGCAAACCTATACATGCCTCATTTTGAAATAGAACCTGCCTGCCAACATGCCGCGTTCACTACTAACAATTGCATTATATACTGGGTTGCTACATAGACTATGTTCTAATAATCTGGAATGGAAACCACAAAGGCTTACAAGACTACTATGACTATCTCTACAATATCCTCAATACATTTCCTCGACTTGGAATTTTACATCAAAAACGGCAAAATACACACCATTCTATTCGACAAATCGACCGCGGGAAATACAAATCCTACATGCAAAGAGTAACCATCAGGAACACGTAAATCTCAATATTCCATATGGTGAACTGTTACGCATCAAAAGGAACTACACAGAAAAAGAAGAATATGAGAAACATGCACATAAATTGAGATATTCCAAGCAAGAGGTTATAACAGAGCATTTGCAAAACACCTATCTAAAAACAAATAACAGGACAAGAGCACAACTTCACTGACAAACCGACACCGAAGCTAACTGACAATACCAACAAAATCAGATTCAGAACCACCTATAGTTCAAATACTAAAGTCATCTAGTCCATCATAGCGAAGAACTGGTATATTCTACAATTAGATGAAGACATAGCAACATTTCTAGATGAAAAAGCCAACTTTACCTTTAGGAAAGCCTAAAATCTGAAAGATGTACTTAGTCCATCACACTTTCATACAAATGAGCAAAATAAAGCAACAGGTCTTCCCCAGATGTGGAAAGAAAAGCCACTGGTAGGACATTTCAAATGTGGAAATTGCAAAGTATGTCCAAACTCAGCAAATGGCAAAAATATTTTTTTATTGCCAAACAGAGCAAGTAGAAAAATCAAGCAATTTATAAACTAATACCAAATTTGTGGTATTTGGCATTCAATGCATCTGCCAGACACACTATATAGGCAGCACCATTTTTGCTCACTAAAATTGCGAATATTGGAACATTTAAGAACAACCAAAAATAAAGACATCAGATTTCCATTGGGTGCCCACTTTCAAAAAGAACACCAACAACATTCACATGAAGGAATCACATTTTTCGGCATTGAAAAAAAATCTTCCCCCTGCCTCGGGGAGGTAACCAAGAGAAGATCTTGAGGGCTAAAGAAGCTACATGGATGTGTCTTTTTGACTTGATGATACAGAGATGTACAATCTGCTCTAGCGAGCCTGCACACAATTGTACATCATGAGTTAACTCAGCCACTACATGCCGGGAAAGTAGAAAGTTTAACCTTTTTCTAAATTCTTTTTTCTACTTGTCTCAGCTGGATAATATCGTTTAAAAAAATGTCATTGTGTGTGTGCTGCACCTGTATTGATTAAGACTTTAGACATGCTGGGAAAGAAGGATGTCCAATCCTATTGCCACATTTTATTTTTCTGTCAGCTGGACAATGTCTTTACAAAAATTATTCGTTGTATGTATTGCACCTGTAACGATCGTGACTCTAGATCCACTGCTTTGAATCAAGTTCTTCACATAAACTAAAAATATAGATTATCGAAATAGGATTTATTCCTTTTTTATAAACAAATAAACTAGGGAAATAACACATTACCTAACCCAAACAACTTTGTAAACGCCAAACGGCCCGAATCTGAAACAAAGATGGCGGTGATGTGTGCGACCACGTCATCGCAACGAGTGTGATCACGTCGGTATAAATAGGAAGCCATCTTTTGTCCATGCCGCGAGGGTGCTGTAGTTCGAGGAATCCGCAAACAAATGTATGGTACGAACGAGGTAAGCCCTACATTTGTACACTATGCTATCAGTATTATTGTTACATAATAACTGGCCATTATTGGGCCACTGAGTATCCCCCTATTCACTATTTACCCTTAGGATTACCTAAGAGGGGGAAAATAACCGGCACAATCGAGTAAACATTGAGACACTGCATCGGCTTATCCTGCTTAGCTATTATATCCTGGGACACTATCAAATAACAAGATTCAAGGTAATCTATCTGCAAAGACTATCAGTAAGTGATATCTGGAGTTTTGATCTAACATGGCGTTTACTGGATAGCGGAAACTATTAGCTATACCAGTTAAATAGGCACTTAAAACAAACTCTAAAAAAATGTTTTTTATCCCTTATTTATCTTTTTGTTTCCTTTAGGATCTGAGTGGAATTATTGAGTTAAAAACCCTCCTGATGAACCGCCACAACTAATGGCCAGGGAAACACGCGTCGAGGGACACATTCTACATCTTTTTTGAAAGAAAGCTAATCTAACAATTGGTTAGGGGCCTAAGGCTGACAGCAAAGGACAACCAGATATATTTCACTGAAATAAAATTTCATTTGAAGCAAACAATACCAATTGTTTTCCTTTGCGACGAGGAGTGTGTACATGCAACTGAAGCTATTAAAACACCATTACTTAAAACCATTTGAATGTGGCGCACATTTTTGGATTTTGAGAGTTTATTCTACTGGGTGAGGCATGCCCCTGCTCAGGGCAGAGGCCTTGGTGCTGAGCCACGCTGCCAGTCTACTGTGACGATCTTTCATGGTTCGCTTGCTGAACCCGAGGCAGATCTCCCGAGGCAGATCTCGCAATCTCCTTCTCGGTGGTCCGGGTGGAGACAGTAGAGGCACTGAAGGCGTTTGTCCTCTACAAACACGTTCTGCAGTCGCAGCTGGAACTTGAAAAGGGAGCTTCTTTCTTTCTTCTCTTCTGACATGGTCCGGAGTAGGCCTGATAGCCTTCTGGATCTTTTGACAAACACTCGTCGATACTTGCCCTTCAGGGGTGCGAAATTCAAAAACAGGTCCCCGCTTGTCGGTCGATGTAGAGAAAGAGCACACAGGCTCTGTTTGACAAAAACAGGGCTTTTTCTCGAAAAAGCGCGAACAATGTAGAATAGCTCACGGAGCGAAACTCGAGGACTCAACACTTGAATGTGCAGTAAAAATCTAAAGATGGCTGCCATCAGAGGGGCTTGGGGAGAGGGCAGTAATTGGCTAGGGGCAGAATGACCCAGAGTTCAGTGATTGGTTTAGAGGAGAAATACAGTTGGTAAGTGAAAGTGAAACAGTTTTTTCTTTTACTGAGGATTCTCAGCCTGACAGGGAATATTCATGAGCATGTGAATCCAATTTCAGACCCCATGCTGGAGAAAGACAAATTATGGCACATCTAACAGACATTTAAGCACAATGGATCATTCATAATGGGCAAAAAGTTAAAGTGTGTTTCTGATGAGGAAGTTCGATTTGCCTTGCGCTGGGTATTTGCTCCAGTTTCCCCATCAGGAGCGCTTGCCTACTGGGTGATGCCAACACCCAGGAGATGGTTTAGCTCCTGCTCATTTAATCCCAATTTCGAGCCCTATAATGTGATGATCACAACGATCTGCCAGGTAGCAGAGAGCATGCAGGTTGATAGTTTTATAGAACAGCTTGCAACAACTCGTATACTATGTGCTGTACTACACGTCTGTCAGGGGCAGGTTGGTGCACTTCAGTCTGGTACCACACATTATGCATATACACTACAGCGCACTATGCGAAGTAGACCAGGAATGCCAGATTGTTTGCGCCCATGCCAAGGCAGCCAACAAGGCTGAAAAGGGTGAGGAAGAGGGCTTCCAACAAAGGCTAGACATCACTGACAAGGTGGGTGTTGTACACTTGTGGGGTGGGTGGAGTGTGAATGATTCACTGAGTAAGCCAGTGTAGCAGTATATATTATTCTTAAGTCCAACTCCTAAGGGCAGCATACTGACCCCTCACAGTTGAATGGTAAATACAACAGCGGTATAATCATTGTGAGCTTGAAAGCCCAAAACTGCATGTCGGGTCATGGTACTTTTTGCCCCCCCACCAGTCCCCTGGTTTACTGGCATTTTCCCTGATGTGTCCCCGATCTCAGACCTGCAACATGGTCATGGGCTCCGACACCGTCAAAGGGTGGCCAAGGATGCCTCCTGTTAAGATGGATTTCTGAACTCTGACCTGGTAGGCCAGCCTAGTGTCTTGGAACAGGGTAACCTTCTGGACAAGCCAGACTAACCAAGGTAGCATTTGCGGCGGTCAAGACTAGGTCTCAGGAGGGGTGAGTGACTGAAAGACCTCGATGAGCACACGGAGTAAAGGACACTTACAAATCACTCCCAGTTAGGTATATATTAAAGATACATGTATATGTATTCAAGGCCTTTGAACTCAAACACAAAGCAATTATCAACAGTAAAACATCAAGCCAATACAAAAGTACCATAACACATATACAATACCAAGTGGCCTAAAGGGTTAAGAGCACAGAATGGGTCCACAACTTAAAAGGGAAGGAAGAAAGCAGTGAAAATTGACTTTAGGCAGTTCATCATCTATCAATCCCTAACTGAGTGGCAGACTAGTCCCTACGAAGAGTGAAGCCTAGTGCTCAAAAGTACTGTAAAAACGCTGGTGCACGCGATAGTGCAGAAGGGCAAAAATGGGGTCTCTTTGCAGGGGCTGTAGCAGCTCAGGAAGGAGGGCGAGGCGAAGAACCAGTTTCCACTATTCTTGGGTCTCCTCAAAAGGGCAGAGCAGGTTCCAGGAGTTGGGAATGGGGTGGTAGCACAGGCTATCTGTGGAAAGGTGAGTGGCCCACAGGGGACACTTGTGCGTAAAACTGGATGATGCGCTAGCGGCCACCGGTAAGGGTTGCTGGTACTCACCGACCCCCGGCGCACTTCAGACCAAACTTCGTCAGTCGAGTCCACTTCAGTTGCAGGTTCAAATGCGGCACTTGTGCAGCTCTGCGGCTTTCAGCAACAAAGTTACATCAATGATTCCCAGACGGACAGTGGTGATTTCCTGGTGGATGGATCAGGCCCGTTTCCCTGTAGCAGGCTGCAGGGCCCAGAGGGGTACAGCAGCAAGGCACCTGCGAAGATCGTTACCACGGCTGGGCGACACAGTAAACACATGTACTCCGGTTCGGCGTTTTCTTTATTCCAGACCTAGGAATGCCAAGTGTACACAATTCAGTGTGAGAGTGCCGTGAACACAGAGCTTGCGATGTACCAAGTTTCAAGGGTCTCCTCGAAACGGAAGCGGTTTCAGAGCAAAGGTCCTGTGCAAGCTGGCTAGCCCACTGGTTGTCCCAGAGACACTTCCGAAGAGGCTTACTTGCAGGATTAGATGAAGGTGCCGGAATAGTTGGTCCCATTATTCCAATGGGTTGAAGCGCCTTTGTAGACCTTCTGGTTCGATCAGATGCAGAGGGGTCCAGCAGGACAACAGCGGGCTCAGGGTTCCAAACCTTCAAGCGGTCACCAGAGGATCCTCGACTTGGCTTCTTAGTTTCAGGATGCTTGGAGCCTAAACTAAGTTCAGTGAGAACTCGAGAGATCAACCTGGTGTCGGTGTTTGGGGCCTTCTCTTATCCAGAATCTAATTTGCGCCAAAAGGAAGAGGACCCAATGGAAGATCTGCTCACATACAAGCATACCAGACGTGGACCAATCACAGATCACGGTGGTTCCAGTCACTCACAGCGCACCAGAGTCTCTGGCACCCAGGATGTGTATTGGAACTAGACAGTCCAGCCCACACATCATGGAGGCACACACACCAAGCATGCAGAAGCCTGCAAAAGCTTGGCGTTTTGTGGGAGAATGCACGGCAAAATAAGGACTGACCTGGGTCGGCTCGACCTGGGGAAGGCAAAGGGGCAAGATGGCCAAAGGACAGGAGAAAGAACCTCGTAGCATTGCCATTTTGAAGCCAGGCCACCTTCCTGTGACAACTGCGGTAAATGCGGTTTGCATGGCCAGAAAGGGTTAAAAATAAGTGAAAAGATAAGCTACCAACAGCCCTGTCCAAGGAACATCTGCACTTCGCCTAAAAAATCTTTTGAGGGAGTTTAGGGCCTTTGGAAATGAAAGAAAGACCTGTACTTTAAGGTACATTGTGCACTTACAACATGTTGCAGAAAAGTTGCAACATTGGAAAGGACCAAGGGAAACAGTCTCCCAGTACTCACTGTCTTTAAGGGAATGTCAGTTTCCCCATAACAAAGTGAGCGAAAGCCCAGTGGAGTGCAGCTGAAGACTGTGCTCCACTGGCAAATGTCAGACTATGATGTTTAAATAGCAGCAAAGCGTTGTGGGGTACACAACTGGAGAGACAATTACACATAAATGGGAAACTTTCCTAACAACTCCCAACCTGGAATAAGTGGCCTACCAGTATAGCTCCAGAGCCCATCCCCAAAGGTGGTGCAGGGGAGGTCGGTGTACTCTGGTCCCAGTATGGGTGGAGCAGTGTATGTGCATTGGTGCCTCTGTCTCTGACCCAATGACTATCAACATCTGTCTTGGCCCATGTCTATCTTTCAAGGTGGTTTCCCAGAGTCAAAGATTTCAGAACAGCCTGATGTGGCCACAAATCCCAGGGACTATAACAACAAGCAAGCACCAGACTCATAAGAAACCTGGGATGGACCGTGGATCTCAGGAAGCAGTATATAGCAAGAACTGCTAGGTGCGGTTTCCTATGAGCAGGGGAAAGCTACTAGGTAGAAGGAGGGCTATAAAAAGCCAGCATTATAGTGTTCAGATGAGATCATGGAGGAGGCCGAAGAGGACTTGCAGAAGAAGTTTTTACATATTTGGAGACAGCGAAGGTAAGGCGTTGGGATTTAGAGTGGAACCATCTTTGCCCGTTTGTATGCATGTGGGTGAGCAAGAGAAGACTAGAGTTAGAGGGAGTAAATGTGCTCGTGAGGAAGGGGGGGGTGCTGTTTAGTGAGTAGGGCTCGATATCCCTAGTGTCAGTGCTACAAGCTGGTCACTATAGCCTTAAAAGGTGGCTAAGGCACAATAGCCCTAGAGGTGGATGGATGATATTAGAGACAGGAATAGCGATAGGAGCACAATATCAGGACGGAGGTGGAGAATAGATATACGAGAAAGAAGTGAAGTGGTAAGGTCAGAGATAGACTGTGGAGGAAGGGTAGAGAGGCAGACAGAGCTAGAAAGGTATAGAAGAGCATGAATAGGAGAGTGACGTTAAAGTTTGAAAGTAATATACATCTTAGGATTACTCCATACACAGACAACGTACAAAGCAAAAACAGCTTGTGTTTGGATTTTTTTTTTTTTTCGAGAGTCCATAACTAGATGGAGTTTTCATCTCTTCTAAACAGGACAATAGTCGTGTTAGAACACCAATGGGCGAGTAGTTTTTTCACCCATGTGTGCTTTTCTCACCCATTTGTGTTTTATATAGTATTTGTTCACATCTGTGCAGCATAAGTGGAATATATTCAGCTGCACTTTTTCCATTGTAGGTATTGTCCCGTTTCAATAAAAAGGCCTGCAGCATTAAAAATTTGAATTTTTCCATTAAGAACTAAGCTAATAATTGGCAAACTTAAGCTGTGGAGTGCCTTATTTAGTTAAGACTCAAATGTATGGTCTCCTATAGTATTTTGAACCAAAAACAAAGACATTAAGCAGCTCCCTTATTATAGCTCAGTTATTTTCCGTTTTTGTAAATACCTTGCACCTCACAAATGTTCCAATCCCCTGCTCGGTGGTGTAATGCAAAAAGATACAGCCCCTTTCCCGGAACAACTGAAAAACAAAACTAATGCTTTTAAAATGACAAGTGTCATTTGTGTTGTAAATCCCTTTTCAATTAACAAACATGTTTCTCACATTCAAACAGTCAGAAAAGAAAATTGAACACACTCGTTGCATGAGGGCAAGCAGTGGCAGAGGCAACTTTTGAGATGGATTTGTAGATGGGCAGGCTGAACAGTTCCTGAGGGAGTACTGGCATTTTAAAGGATTCAATGGTGGTTGCAGCTCGAGAATACTTTCACTACAGGGGCACCATCATTTGCCTGAGTGACAGAGTATAGCAAGGGAGCACAAAAGAATGGGCTTCAGGGGAGGGAAATACTTGGATGAAATAGTCATTTCATAGCATGATTGAGAAAAATACAGTAAAATGTCATACAATTGGTTCTACATATTAACACATGAAAACATTGACTAACGGCCAGGTCACAAAATATGTCTACATTCCCACTCTAAATCACTTTTGAAGTTGCATCCACCCGCTATTTGCCAGCAATCAAATAGTAAATCACGTCTATGACGTGCGATTTATAATTTGATTGCCTGCAAATAGTGTGTAGCCCCACAATATGCTAGCTGTGTCAGGGTAAATCCCTTTTATAATCATAATAATAATAAAGCTGCACACACAATATATGCCAGCAATCAAGATATACATCACTGATGTTATGCTTACAATACATTTATAAACGAAAACAGTGTTCTTAAGATCTCAATATTATCAGCCTATTTGCAGGCACATATATGACTACATAATAGAAAGTGAAAGAAAACTAGACATTGTTTTGTTTTTGTTTGATTAGTTTATTACAAACTTTTAACAAAACGTACATTTCAAAATGTGTCCAGTCCTGCAAAAATGAATGTATAAAACATACTCTATTCAAACAATCCCATGCATCAGGGTCTGGGAACTCTGATCCCGCTCTTAATGTTCAGTACGGAGTTCAATACTTTCAAATAGCGGTGTTAGTTTAGCTCTAATTTGGATAAAACTATTTCTAAGAATTTCACTAAAACAAACGTGACTCTTGGTTTTTGTCCTCCATACATCAGCTCCCACCATGTTTCAGCATCTAAGCCGACGATATCTAAGGCTCCATTATAGAGATGTATCGTCCGTAGATCTCTAAGATTATGGGCAGAATATGGTCAAGTGTTTTAAGGATTCACGCTTGGCCTCACAGAAGCAACCTTTCTCCTCAAGTTTTAGATTGTATCTTTGCAGGGTTGTTTTGGTCAGCAGCACATTCAGTCTAAATCTCATGAATAACTCCCGGTGCTTGTTATTAGGGAACTTTTTCAGATAGCCAGGAAGCATCTTAAGACTACCAAAACTGATGTTTTGCTTGTGTCTCTTTGGTTTTTTCGCCAATCATCGGCCCATAAGATTTTTTTTGTCCTCAAAGTATCCAAGGATACACCCAGGGTCAGCAAGGTTTCAAAACAAAGTTTGCCAATGTGTCAGAGCCCAGTCGTCCCTGTCTGGGCTGCTTTGTTTGATTATATCAGACTGTCGAGGGCTGTTTTCCATTACTGTCTTCCTGAGACGTTGTAAAGCTTTGCACACAACCCTCACATATATGGATGGAAGGCTCAACTCATACCGAATTATTACCATCGGAATGGCCTTGGGAAGGTGTAAGATGTGTTACCAAAAGAAGCCCTCCAAGTAATTCCAAAGCTCTCGGTTCAAGCCAATGCATGTTTTAGCCCTATATGTGAGACTAGGTGTGACTTTTTGGTTGTAGAATATTACGAGCGGTTCTAATGAGAATTTGCCAAACTTTGTTAACTAATTGGCTTTGGGCAGATAGATGTCGAACTTTTTTTAACTGATCGCTCCAGGCAGTGAGTCCTAGATATTTTAGTTCTTTGGACGGCGACACACGTATACCCAATACAAGCCAGATTTCTCTTCTCATTTTCCTGCGATTCGATGGACCAAATATCAGTCTTTCAGTTTTTGCAGCATTTATTTTTAAACCATTCCGTGTAACAATCTTCTACGGTTTTTAATTTCCTCTGCAGACTGATCTTTGTCTGGCCTGCCAGCATTAAATCATCCGCATAGAGTAGCCATCCTACGTGTGTCCCATTTATCTTGGCGGGAAACGATGGGGTGTTCACCAAAATCATACTTCAGATCTTCAATGAAGAAGTTGAATAGAATTGACGCTAATGGGCATCCTTGTTTGAGGTCTTTGCTGGTGTTAATATTTTTAGTCAGGGCTCAATTTTTGTCAAGTTTAAATTGCATGGAGGTATCCGTGTGAAGTTCTTGAATGGCAGTCAGAAGATCTGTGGGACACCCCTTTTCCTCTAACTTCTTCCACAGCAGATCTCTATCAACGTTGTCGAAAGCCTGCTCAAGATCTATACATGCTATGTAAATTACTTCTTTGGTCTTAGATGTCTGTAGTTTCAAGGTGTTGATCAAAACAGGTTTAAACAGCTGCCTACCTCACTGGTTTGTCTTTTGTCAAAGTTCCCGGTCACTATGATCCACTCGCTTAGGCGTCTCTGAAAAATCAAGGCAAACAATTTCCCGAACACATCCAATAAAGCTATTGGTCCATAGATTTTTGGACAATTCCGATCTCCCTTTTTAAACACTGGGAATGCAATTTATTTTTTCCAAGAATTGGGGATTTTACCAACTTCTACAATTCTTTGGAACAAAATGAAGCAGACATGTGCCCATAGTTCCGGGGCTACTTTCAGTGTGAAATTTGATAGTTAGGTCCAGGAGCTCTTGACCGGCTTGCTTTTTTGATTAAGAGTATTATTCCGTCCATGTCTATTCTATTTCTATGTTCCACTTTTCGTTTTGAAGTTTGTTGTCTCTTTGCTTTTAAATATTGATGAGAAATGGGCCATCCATATGTTTTCAGGTAGTGGGCTTATGGTTTGGGAACACAACCTGCCCCCTTCATCTAATAGTTGCCACAAAGATCTGCAGTTTGTGCTATTTAGCGCTTGTAACATCCTCTATGCATTTTTTTGGAAAGCGGATGACTGAAGTTGTTTTACCCAGTTTCGATATTTTTCTTTTCTTCAATAGATCTTTTGTGTGGAAGTTTATTTTCTGAAGAATTTTTATTTATGTCTTGCCTTAGGTTTTTTTGTGCTACTACTTCTTTATCGTAGGTATGACGGGTCTTTAATGTTGGATTCAAGGGATCGCGACTTTTTTCTTTAAATAGCATAAAGACCTTCTTGTATTCCACATCCTCCTTGTTGTGTCTGTGCCGTGACTCAAGGGTCTTGGTCATGTTAGGAATAGCTTTTGGATGTAGTTGTAAGAGGTTCCTTCCTCCTTCCATTTCTATAGGGTTGGTCCAGTAAGATATGTAAGGGTCTGAATCAGACAGAACTGACATTACTACGAGGTCATGGTCGCTATGCTTTGTTGTTCGTACCTTTAATTCGCAAACATTCGATAGCATGTTTTGAGAGACAAACAAGTAGTCCAAAACTGCAAACTTTGTCCCAGAAGACCAGGTGGTTTTGTCTGGAATGTCTCCAACGGTATTACCATTAAGCATATGTCAAGCCTGTCAATTTCTTCAATACATTCATAGCCTCTGCGGCTTTTTGAGGTGTAAGATCGTGTTTCAAAGGGTAGATTATTTTTATCCGGGCAGTCTGAATTGAAGTCCCCACATATCAGTTTGGGGTTCTGGAAGTTTCGGTATAGTTGATCAAGCCAATCGATAACATTCACAAATTCTTTCCCTTCCTGCACCTCTGGGATCCAGTATAGGTTAAACAGTTAAAGGTCCGGGTCTTTAGTTCTGAAATTATTGAGGCTGCAGATTAGAATTTGTATGTAGGCATTTGGATTTATTGTTTGCTTTACTACAATTTTCAAATCGTTTTTTTAATCGCAACTAGTAGGCTGGCAGGTGGTCTGCCTGTGTGGCCCTTTTACCCCTTAATCAAAAAGACTTGGTACCCATCAAGAATTGGCGCTTCAGTCAGCCAGGCATCCTGGAGGCAGATGATATCTAATTTGCGAATAGTAGGATCCAGGTCATTAAAGAGATGCCAATGACCTTGGATGTTCCATGAACCTACGTATAGTGTGTTTTTCATGTCAGTCTTTGGATTCTATGCATGCTGGTTGATCAACAAAGCTTCTGCAAGCCAGTTACATGATTCGACGTCCACAGTGCATGATTTAATTGCTGGCGTTGTGGTTGACTTATTTTCAATGCTACAGATGGTAATTTTGGAGGTTAGGTCGACTCACTGTATCCTTTCTTGATGGATCAAATGAGGGACTCTTTCTTACCTGGTCCGTTTTGTTGAGTCATGTTTCAAGTATGCTTCCAACTTCGGCATTCATTTGAGCATGGTTACCTCCTTCAGAATTTTGACATTGCTCCTTTGCAGTATCGATGCCATTTGCTTCGAATCCAAGTCTGTGTAGATCGTTTTCTGCCTCGAGTAAGAGTGAGACCACTGGGGCAGAGCTCATTCGTACTCTCACTCTGTCATTAATCGCTTCATTAGGGAAGCTAACAATTTTCATAACTGCCGATTTTATCACTCAACTTCAGTATATGATGTAGTAGTGTCATGAGATTTGCTCAATTCAATATTAATCCATCAGTGGACCGTGGGATTCTCTCAATTACTGTAGAGTTGCCTTCCCATCTTGAAGGCCGATTCATCACTGTGTCATTGATATCTCTGCTTTTGAAGGAAACCCCTACGCAGGATGTTCCCTCAAATTTCTTTGGGTTGAGAAACGATCCTTGACTGTTTGCAAAACCAGTTTTTTCACTAGACATTCGGGATTTAAGGTGCTATCGGCATCCACATTAGGGAGCGACAACATCCACCTTTTTTCTTCCATTGTCAGAAAAGGGAATGAGTCCCTGACCTCGTCTGTATTCTCGGATTCTCTCAGCAAAGGTGAGTTTGGGGACACTACTAGCCTTTCTTCAATGCCTGTTTCATTGATGTCGACTTCACTGTCTTCACAAATGGACAAATCCATAAGATCAACTTCCTCCAAGTCAATTTCTTCACTCTGAGGATTCCGGAGGTTGGGGTCCTCAATGGACTGTTTTGGAGAGATCTGATCTCTTTGCGATGTTGGGAAGGTTCTAGCTCTTCCTTGTGCCAAGTTTGGCAGTGTGCTTGTTGACGGTGGTTTAAAGTTTCTCAAAAAGCTTCGAGAACCACAAGCTTTCTGGTGGCCAGATAGCTTTATGTTTTTTCGTTTGGGGCGCCAATTTATCCTTTTTTTGGCACCTCCACATGTGGACTTGGACCCAAAGATAGTGAACGGGTTTGTCTTACTTGTCAGGGTCTCAGGCCCATCCTTTAGCTCAAGCGGTTTATCTTGAGGAGGGGTACCGCTGGTGTTGAGATTTCAACATTTACCAGCAAGGATGCTTTTGTTCCAGTTGTCATCAATTTGTTCCCATCTTTGATTGAGGGAGCAAAGGCCATGGGGGAGGGTGGGGAAATCAGCCCCAAGGTTTTGATTCCAGATAAGGGAGCTTTTCGGTGATCTGTCGATCCCAACCATTTCTTCTGCAGGGGGCTGTAACGGTATCTTTGAGCACTCATCTCAATTTTTATAACAGGCAGTGATTTCCCTCACCCCCTCTAAGAAGATCTGCTTGTCAGATCTCAAATCCTGCAGCAAGTCAATTAGAAATTTTAGGATGATTCCATCCATCTCTTTTTCTCTGCCCCCATTTCTCTTTTACCGCCGCAATGAATAATTATGTGTGTTAATTTTCCTGGAGGTTTACATACAGTTTTAAGTAAGGGGACAGGGCAACTGTGACTGAAGAATGGATAGATTGTTGCATATTACAAGCCCAAGGTGGTTGAATTGAAAGGGCCTTTGTTAGATTTTCAGCCTCATTGAAGCGTAAAAATGTTTTCTTTTTCGTAGAGGTATAGGATCGCTGTGTTCCGACTATGAAATTGAAACCTTTTTTTTTTTTATTTGTGTTGATCATATTAGATCTTTACAAAATGAATAAAAAATTTGGCTTTAAACTTTAAAAAGAGTATATCAAAGAAATGTTTTTTCCATTTACGATAGAAAGAGAAAAAAAAGTGATGAAAAGGGATTATTTATGAAACTTCCGAAGCAGAAACATAATTCATCCATCAGGTCCCATTTTCGTTTTCGATGTCTCAAATTTTCTTTCCCCGAAAAAAAGAAGAAAAAAAAAAAAGGAGCATAGTGGGGCCCAGGAACCATTGTCATTTTTCACACTCCCACTTTCTCTTGGGGTTCTTTAGGTCCAGTGTTCATAATCTGCCTGGTCTCTGTAGGCAGTAGGCCAATCCTTTTTAGGACCTGGCCTACTGCTATTCTGAGCGGTATTGTGACCAGAAATCAGGAAGTTCCAAAAACTTTCCGATAGCAGGCCTTCAACTGTATTTACAAACTTGGAGAAGTAGGTTACTCTGGTATCCCAGGTCCCTTCGCAATCCTTGAGCAAATGCTATAAATTTTGGGTTCTTGAGTCTGCGCACCTTTTACAAAGGATAATAGTTTTGCGTTTTTGTCCTGATGTTCAAAATTTCACCTGTACATATTAGATTTAGTCGTGTTCTGAGAAATGTGTTTCTTGATTCACAGGCGGGGTGCTTTTGCAGATATTTTGCCAGTACTCCCAGCTTTTTGTCAACAATTTGAAAGCTGTTTTTTGGTTTTACAAGCCTCATTTCCATTCCTATTTTAATCAAATCCATCGTTTCCATTTCCCTCTTCGCTTTCAGGGGATTTTCTTTCAGTGTTTCCACCGATGAGTTGGCCTCAGTCAGGAGACTTATAACTTTTGCGTCCATCTTTTGAAGTATCTTGGATTTTTTCAGTTTTAACTGTTATTTTATGTCCTTGGAAAGTGAGTTTTCTTTTGGGATTATTAACAGCCTATACAATGAGAGCAGTCTCCAGCACACTTGCTGCTGTAGTGATTTTTGCCCAAGTTCGAATCTTAGTACATGCATAGAGAGGCTAGTTGGCAAGCCCAGGGATCTTTTCCAGAGTTGGCTCTCCACGTTTTGCCAATCTATATCCCAAAGTGTTGGTTGGGCCTCCAGACCATAAAGAAGAACCAGCAGTATTTTTGCAGCGTAGAATTTTAGTAGTGGCAGGATTGATAATTTGCAGAGGTCGTGTAGGATATTTTTAATCTGCTGAACCACTTTATCGACCTTCCGTTTCATTTCTCTTTCCGCCTTGTTTATTGAAGGTGAGGAGAAAATCGTATAACCCAAGAAAAACAGGTCTTATGTTCTCTCAATTACCTCTCCCTCAAAAAAACATTTGCCATAGTCCATAATCTTTTTTGGTTGCTTCATCACTAGAATTTTAGATTTACTTGAAGGCCATTCATTTTGGTGTAAACGCTTAGACCGTTTAGTAAATGTTGTAGTCCTATTGCTGTCCTGTCTAACAGGACAATGTCATCTGCGTATGCGAGCCAAAACATTTTGGTTGAGTTTAGTTTTGGACTCACCATTGTCCAAGAATGCAGGAAAGTCCCTAAATCAGCCAAGTACAGATTAAAGAAGAATGGAGCTCTCAAGCATCCTCGTCTCACACCGTGTTCAACTGTGATCGTGTTGGTAAGATGGCCGGCCTCATCTAGTCTAACCATCAAAGAGGTATCCCTGTGTAGCTCGATTAAAATGGCTAGCAGCCTTCGTGGTAGTACCCAATATCTTAGTTTGGCCCACTGTTTTTCTCTTACTATTAGATTGAAGACATTTGAGAAGTCTATCCAGGCTCCATATATTGGGCCCTCTCCTTGTTGTTTTGCGTATTCTGCTAAGAGATTCAAAGTTAAACCATTTAACGTGGTAGACATGCCGCATCCAAACCCTGTTTGAAATGTAGACCGGACATTCAGTGTTTTGGCCCAGTCTTCTAGTTCTAACAGAAGGATTCGCGTAAATATTTTGCTTTTGATGTCCAGCAGAGCGATAGGCCTGTAGTTCTCTGGTTGAGATCTGTCGCCCCCCTTAAAAATGGTATAACTACTGCTCGCTTCCATGATGGAGGGAAGCTCCTCGACTCTAGTATTGCATTGTAAAGATTATAAAGGAGGTTTGCCCATGTTTTTATGTTATTTTTTAGTACCTGGTAGGTCAGACCATTGGGGCCTGCTGCTTTTGATGTTGAAGCACTCCGGATTAGATCCTCTATCAGTTTGATGTCAAATTTGAGCTCCCATTTTACAGTTTCTTGCTCCTCTTCTTGGGATTCCTCTGTATTCTTAAAATTCTTTGTGAGGTAGTCTGTCCAGCCCTTGTCAGTGACCAAATTACATTGAATGCTGTTACTGCCAGATTTCAGCCCCACTTTGTTTATGATAGACCAGAAATTGCGCATGTTATTTTCACACAAGGCTGAAAGCATCTGTTCATTATCTTGTTGGATTCTCAGTGCTTTCCTTACCCTTGACCACTGCTTGTATCTTCTTTTCAGCTTTTCCAATTCAGCTATTAGTTCCGTTTGATTTGTGGTATTTTTCTTTGTTGTTTCAGAGTCCGGTGAGGCCAACGTTTCAGAGTGCATAAGTGGAACGTTAACAGATGGACTGACTTCCAAGTCATTGTTCATATTCTTTTTGTGCTCTCGCTCAGAAGGTTATTACGAGTGAGACCTTTTTTATTCAGTCTCTGTTCAAATTTTTTTTTTGGGTGGTATAGGCCAAAGATGGTCAAGGGAGATTGCAGACTTTTCATGAGTTCATTTCACCTTTTTGGGGATCATCTCTGCACAAATTTAAGGCCAATTCTTCCAGAACTTTTTGTTAGGCGAGCAGTTTCAGGCTACTCAACCGACTCAGAAGTTTGAATGTGGTTTTCCTCTAGTTTTGCAGCCATGTGCAACTGAGCCCCTCAATCCATTCCTTCCGACCTCATTCGGGGAGGCATCAGGGCTCACCGATCATTCCTTTGGTGTTGTGTTTTCTTGGTGCTGCGCACAGATGCATTTCAGACTTGGGTGAAGTTAGAGCTGGGCGTTTTGTCCATTATAATAGGTTTTGAAGTTTCACGGTTGTGGGTGCCCTGGGAAAAGGATGCAGAAATAGCATTACTCGAGTTAATAGATGTTTCACTACTGAGCAGGAGTTCGTCTGATGGATCCTCCCAGACGGACTTATTTCCTACTAATTGAGCTGGAGTAGACGAAAATGCTTTTTCCACATGGGGGGTTTTGTTTCTTGATTGAGCTGGAGTCAGTGAAGCGTTTTCTTCCTCATGAGGGCTTTTATTTCCTGTTGGGGAATTTACCGACGAACAGGGGTCCGGTTTTCTGAAGTGCGATTTTAGTTTACTCGCGTCCGAAACAGAGTAAGCCTTATTTTTTAACTAGGGGGGCTACTATGAGGTCTGTAACAGATTTGACAGTAAGTTGGGTGTGTCCGACTTGCTGCTTGTAGTCGCACCCGAGTGTGCGCCTGACATTTTTTGGGTTTGGACTTTCCCCTGCACGAGAGACTTTGGGTAAGTTAAATATAATAGGGCATGTGTTCTTTTCTGGCAACTCCAGTTTTTTACCAATTTGGTCTAGTGTGCACTTTGAGGTGTTATTGCACCATTCAGTATGCATAGCAGTCGCATTGCGCAGCAAGTCTCAGAGAGCCATTAATGATTGCTCCGGTTCCAAGGAGGGGCAGTGAGGGCTAATTGCACATTTTCCTACGCCGGCTGAGGTTGCAGCAACAGATTGTTTTTTTCTGCACGGCTTGCTAATATAGGTTGCTTGTGTTTTAGTATGTGACAGAAGCGCGACCTGAGGGAGGCATTCAGAACACAGCTCCGCGAGATTGCTTAATGCAGCAGGTACTTCCGTGAAAGTGGGGCTAACAACCAGACTCTTGCTAAAATCAGAGGGACTGTCGCAGGGCGGCAGCACGGATGTTTTAGAGTTTAAACGTATCTGTCTGTGCGTCTGCTGCAGGTTTCTGGCATCTGGATCCATGTCGATGGAATTAGCCTTTCAAAATGGTGTAAAGCAAAAAACAAATTGGCTGCAGCTGTGTTTTTGCACAGTCCGATATTCCTGAAAGACAAAGAAAAGGGAAAACAAAAAGGGGTTCAACTTCAGCTGCAGTCTGCAGACTGCACTCCATTTAGACCCACTCCACGCCATTTTTGTGGTTGAAAGGTGTCTTATTGAAGAAAAAGGGAGGTGGAGCTCATCCCTCTCACAGCGTCCCCAGCAATCCTTAAAAGGCACGGTGCAGTGTGTTTAGGCTCTGGTGCTTTTTGCAGAAATAAGTTTTGTGAATCCAAGCAATATGCAGTAAAACAGCAGGACCTCCTGCAGACTGCAGTCCACTTTGAATTGCACTTATTGTTCAAACATTGTATGATAAAATTTAGAAATGTATTATCAAGTGACCAACACATGAATCTATCAGTGTAAACTCATTCATATCCCAAGCATTCCTCTTCCATCAATTTACAAAACAGGGCATTCAAAGAATAAATGTTTAAGTCAAGGAAAAGAAAAATATTTCATAAAGTTGACATATGGAAGGCAATTTAATGATCCACCCCTTTTTATGGAAAAAGGGCCTACATACTTCGACTTAAGTGCACGCCCTTCACTGCATGCTTCGACTTCACTGTTCTTTTGGCACAGTCCTCTTTAGGGTCAATGTGAATACAGGTCATCCAGAAAATATATTGAAAACTGTGCAATAAATACAACCCAAATATTAACAGTCAGGATATGCTTTCTATGAAGCCGAGTCAACCCCAAGCATCATTCAATTTGACTATGAGCCCTTTAATAGAATGGACTTCAAGCATATTCCTGCACTTTTACACACTCACAGAAACATACATACACACACACTCCCAAGTAAGGTTGCAACTTCATCCAAACTTTTCCAAACACATTGTATTCCGTTTGAAAGATGCATGCACGCAAACACTAACTTAAACTCACATGAGTAATATGCTTTTTCAGGCAGTTTGTTCTCCGGTCTAGTGGGCCTCGCAGGCAGCAGGACCCATCACACTGCAAGACCAGGAAGTGAAAGGAGGCACACTTTCGATGAGGGGCAACCTCTTGGTTGCCAACCAATCAACAAACTTGCATTAGGGCCTGCTTATCATTACACATTTTCTGTTATTAATAAATGAGTGCTGGCAACGCTAGCACAATGTGTTGCAGGTTGGGTGCAACGGAAAGGAGGATGGACCAGAAGGGGAACGGTTGCTCCCATTCTACTTGGCTCTGCCACAGAAGTTGGCAGGGACCCAACTGGATTTTTACTTTTTTTTATTGTGTCACCAATTTTATTTAAAAACGAAAACAGTTCCAGAAAAACAATGTTAACAAAATTCACCTCGCAACAATGCATTAACATTCATAACATTAGAAATCATTCAATTCATCTTAATACCAGTATAAAACTTCACCTGTATTATAAAACCATTTTTTATCTTACAAAATCCATCCTTTATTCTTTCGCTCAATTTAAATAACTAACTTCTTCCACTAATCTGTGGAGCTAAAAATGTAATTAGTGATATGATCATCAATGTTACCAGACCCATCCCCCCCCCCCCCATCAATTTCTCCCAAAACCAATCATTGTCTGTATATTGTTTAGCTGCCACAAACCTTTCAAAGTGCATTTTTCTCAGAGATCTTCTTGCCGGAACACAACACCCAATGTTTGAGTGTCTCTGGAACAGTCTTCATCTTAAACAACCTACATGTCCCATCTTTCTCTTCTATAGCCCTAATCCGCACCCATCTTTCTAATGTACCTAGTAGATTAAATTTGAACCTCATATATACTGTGCAATATTTATAATTAGGAAATCTAATTATATATTCTGGGAGAGACAGGCAATTTCTATATTGCTTGGACAATTCCAGGTGTAATTTATATCTACTTCGTGCATCATAATCACATCACCACTGGTATAGCTTTATCGTCTCATATACCTTCCCAGGGCTTACACTTAACTAGCTTTGGTTTATCCCAGAGTCCGTAAGAATAGTCACTCACTCTGTAATAAATTCTAATAGAGGCTTACATGAAAGTTGGGCTTGTACGTCCTTTAAATCTTCAAACAAGGAGCAGTTTGGCACTGTTAAAATGTTTCCACGTAGTCTAAATGTTTCTTTTTTTACTTACCTTTGCCACACACTAATGCAGGTTTGTGGAGAATAACCACATATGGGGTGGCCAATGGAAGACCTACACGTTTTTTCCCAGAAAGTACCTTTTATACTCTAGCTTTTTCTAATCCACGGTATACAATTTCATCCCATATATCATTGATGGCAACACCTTCCCCATATGAAAGCTGATTACCGGTTTCAAGGTATATTAACTGTATTTCACAAGAATTCTTTTACATTGTGCACATAGTTGTAGCAAATTAATTTCAATTCGGCAGTCAACATACCCCTGTGCTTCTTGCTCGTGATTATAAATATCAGATATTTCATTTTGCCTACTACTTCCAACTTATTTTCAATAAATCAAACCTTTAAATCCCTGGTTTTCCTGTCAGAAACGATTATAGCTGTCTTTTCAGCATTACTAACCAAGTTCTACGTTACATTTTTTTGACAAGGATTCAGAGCATGTTGAACATCGATCGAGGTGCTATCGATAAAAGTAGTACATCGTCAGCAGGGAGAACAGTCAGCACTGTAAGACTGCCTAATTTGCGGGGGGGGGGGGTATAGGGCATCTATCAAGGTGCTCGACTATGTCCGACAGGTATAGGTTGAAAAGACAGGGTGCTAAAATGCAGCCCTGTCCGAGGCCCCCATTTGTCTTAACTGGAGACCCCAATTTCACATAGCTGTCTAACCGTATCTGGCCACAGGTATTTGAATATAGCTCAACCAAAAATATCAACAGAGCACCTGGGAGCCCTCAACCAGAGTCTATTTCAGTCGATGGTATCAAAGGCACTGGCTAGGTCCACACTCGCAATGTAGAATGGTGGTGTCCCCCTAAAGAGTGCACATTTCTTCAGCACCTGAACTATCAAACCATTCAAAGTAGTACCACAATATTCCCTAAAGCCTGTTTGCTATTTTGATGGTCTATTTTCCCTTCTGGCCAAGATTTTAATATCCTCCAAGAATAATCCCCTGGAGTGTTCATGTTAAGTTTGTACTGGGACCAAATGGACATGGCTTCTGCCCACAAGCGCCGTGGATGCAGGCGACCCTCTAGAAAGATCAGAGGACTTAAATTTCATTTTCCAACCTAACCCTGCCCAATTGGTTATCTATCCATTTAAGGGGCTTATCCTCAATAAAACAATTTAGGTCTCCCATTAAGAATACCCTTGTTGATCCACCTTGATAGAACCATTCATATAGAAGATCGGACAGACTCTTAAAGAGATTTTCTTCTTTTGTTTTGTACACATTCCAATACACAATTATCAAAACCTTGTCCGAAACCCCCTGCCCCCCTTCCGTAGTCTATGACAAAGTCACTGCCAATATATCCGGGGAGTCAACAGGTATCCTTTCGATTTCTGGGCATAGAGAGTTACGAATCCCGACCAAGGGGACCCGACAGGGGCAGACTGACCGCCTTACTGCCTCATTCAAAAACAAAACTAACCAGCTAACCTAGGTACCTCAAATAACCACACCTCTTGCAATGAAAAAAGATAGGATGACCGCACAGGTGCATTTTCAATAGGTTTTAAAAAACGAATATGCCCTGCAATAAAGCCAACTGCTATAAATCCTGCTATTGCATGAGATTTGGTTTTACACGCTGGAACTTTGTTTAAAGGGGATGCTTAGGCGTCACTGACGAAGTTAGAACAAGGGCCAATGCCAACCAGGACTAATCTTCCTGTGCAGAAGACTTACTGCCCTGCCCATTTTCAACATGTACTATCCTGCTCCCTTTGTTATTCGCAGTACACTTCAGACTTCTATCCCCTTCCTCTAAAAGTTGTTTCTGCAACACCTCCAAAGTTCTTTCGAGGATCTGTTTTAAAGATCCCTTAAAGGGAAAGATGCCATAGCCCAAAACAGATAATGAGCTTTCCCCACTTAAGATCAAGTCATAGTTAATTTTCCGCTTTATATGCAATAGGACTATATCTGTCCTCTCCACGTGGATAAACTCCACTTGATTAATCTCATCAGACTGACTCATCCGCAAGGGTAAGATGTCCATGAACAATTCCAGAGTCACTGATCTGTTCAGGACTATATCATCTTTCCGTTTGAAAGCACACACGAGAATAAGAATTTTCCTCAATTTGTGGAGTCTTTTTTCCTATTGGTCTTAACCTTTTCCTGGACTGTTATTTCCAACAGCATGGCCCCCCTTTGTTGTTTACTGTCGCCCAACAAACTAGATTGTTTTGAATTACCTTTAGATGGGAGCTTGCCAGCCGGAATGACAGACCTCAGAACTTCAGAATATAGAGGTTTGGGCATCTGGGTGCGATTTTATGCATACTCTCTCTTCTCCCAATTTCAAAATGTTTTCTTTGGACACCTTATCCAAAGAACACCCCTTCATCTGTCCACACTGGGCTCTCGCATTCCCTTTTCTCGACCCATTGTATCCACAGCCCCCCAACCATTTTTGTCTAATGTATCAATACTTATACAAATATTCACCCATGTCATTTCTGCCACAGGATGGCCTGTTAGATAGGGCAATATACTCCTCAATGTTGACGAGACTGGATTATTTTTTACAACCCCTTCTTTTTTGCCTTTGTCCATTTGATGACCTGAATTTCTGAGGTTAGATCAAATGCTGAATCCAGCACTGGTAGGGCATCCTCCTCACGAGAACATTTTATCAACATTTTACTGGGTTTAGTTTTTGTTAACTTTTCTGTGAAAGACGCCTTTTTTTTTAGCTTTTTTCTCCTCTTTTCAATACACTTATTTGGATTTTTTTTGGGGTGGTTCCCTGCAGATTTTCTTTTAGCTGAGACGCTTGAACCTCTTTTCAGCCTCCAAGAATCCTGTGACCAAGCCACAAGTACCCTCATTCCCTTGCAGATCTAGACTACATGAATCGGTCGATAAATCCACAATTTCAACTACAGTTATATCAGCCTCCGTCTGACAAAAAACAAAAACAAAGGATTAAGCGGTGTGTTGAATATTTTGACTACAGTTGATTGAGATTCCCCATGCACAATGTTTCCTTGTGATGCACCCTCAATCACATTCTCTACCCGAAGAGCTTGTGGTAGATGGCAGTTATTGACTTCTCGGGGGGTTCTTATTATCCATTAACGCCTGGGATATCAGCTTCACTTCCCCGAGCAGTACATCCTACAGCCTTACCAAAGCTTGTAATGTTATATGGATGGGTAAAGTTGAAGTATTTGCCAAAGGCGCCCTTTCCATCAAACTATTCAATAGGATGTTACAATCTTCAGTAGAAGGGTCCTGCGGCGGGGGGGCGCCGTTGAGCAGCCTGTAAAATGGCTGCCTAGCCTGGAAGCTCCGTGTGCCACTGACAGTAATCCGTCAGCAACGGCGAGATCCTACTACTCAGAGCAGTGCAATCAGCGGCACAACTTGCCGTGTACTCAGGGAACACCCGATTCTTCCCAATTTACGGAATGGAGGTCTCTGCCCAAGATATAGCCACCTGCATCTATTACTGTTTGTGCCTGCACTCCGGCTGTGTGGGCGGCGCGATCCCTGCCTCGTTCCGTGGAGGCGGACTGCGCTGTCTGAGGAGGTGGCTGCTGTCCCAGGCCGGGGCCGTGCTTGACCGCGCAGGAGACCTGTGTCCCACTGGGGTGTGCGACGGAGGCGCACCGGACAAGACGATCGGGGGGCTGCGCTGGTGGTGCACCCCCTGCGACGAACCATTGGCGCCTGGCCTGTGCCGCCGTGGGCTGTTGCCGACTGCTGGCGGCCAAGGTAGGTGCACCGGGGGGGTGTGCGAGGCGGCGCTGCCACTGTGATCTAGGGCCCCCGCAGCTGAGCGGGCCACCGCCTACGCCTCCCTGGGCCGTGTTCGCTGTGGGTCGCTGCAGCGGACCGCCCCCACCCCCTGATGCCTTAGCAGTGTGGCTCACGCTCACCTCCTGCCCGCCTTAATTCTGACCCGGAATGGGGCCTGGCCGTACTGGAGAGGAGCTCTGACTGCAGGCCTGCGCCCGCGTGCCTCATTTCTGGAGCCTGCCTCCTCCCAGCGGGGTGTTCGGAAGGCGAACGCGCTGAGCCCAAACAGATCACCATACGGAGCTGCTTGTGGGACACAGGGCTGGCTGTCTCTGCCTTTAGCAAAACACAGACCAACACACGTTGAAGGTGGAGACCCAGAAAACACACTTTGCCTTGGACATAAGATCCATCAAATGTGCATGGACTTTTGAGCACATCTATTCCCTCTTACTCCAATCTTGTCAATACACTGCCAAAAGCTCCACAACATCAAGCCCCCCCCCCTACAGACCTGGCTGGAGACGGCACTGTGGGCTGCCCCATTCTCTACATGAACTGCAGTAACACCCATGTGCCTTGACCCACAACTGCCACCCCGGATCCACCCCTGCACCCCCTTCTGAGCCGTCACTTTCAGAGGGGCCCGCTATAACAGCTGCTGAGCCGCCATACCCACCTCTGCTGCTGCTGGGGTGGAGATCTTGCCCACCGAGGACGCGGCTGCCCGGATGACACCCTCCTGACATCCACAACTGTGTGACAACGTAATACTGTGGATCTATACGCGTGCTGCACGGAGGGTAACATAGTAGACGCGGCATACCCCTGCGGCCCTACTGCGGCACCCACCTTTCACCACGGGCCCCCCTGTCCTCCCGCAGGAGCAGGGGAGGGGCAGCTGCCCCCTCTTTTGACCCATGCACGGAGGTGAGCTACTTGGTCCTCCACCGGATAAAACTTGGACTGAACGTTGCACAATGAGTACTACAATACACGCCATGCCGCCCCCTTCCTGGCTCTAACCGAGTGGGCTGCGTCACTGGGCACTCTCGAAGTGCTCGTGTGGCAGCCAACTGTGCCAGGGAGCACAGGACCACACCAAAGATGTCTAACAGATGACGCGGCGCCAATAAAATAGGGGCCATGGACAAGTTTGCCAAGGTGGCGCCCAGGCCTGAGCAAGGGGGCCCCTGTGAGGCTCAGGACGATATGGACATACCATCAGATTATCCTCAGCCCAATTTCACTGCTATGATGGAGTCAATGGCCAAGAACTTCACATCCTTTCATGAGAAACTGGATGATAAAAATGCAAATGTGGCATCACTAAGAGCCAAAATTGATCAACATGGAACCAGGATTACGGAAGCCGAGTCTAGAATCAGCTCTAATGAAGGTGAGTCCAGGCGCTGCAGAACACCGTTACAGAGCTCACTCGCGACATAAAACTAGTCAAAGCCAAGGGTGATGATTTGGAGTCCAGGTCACGCAGAAACAACATTCGCATTGGGGGGGAACCTGAGTCAGCACTCAAAGGGCGCATGGAGACTGCAACCGAAAACCTACTCAAAGACTTGCTTGGTAACCCTGAGCTGTCCCCGTACTCCGCTGTGGAGTGCGCGCATCGCGTACTAGCTCCTCGACCCAAATCAGGTGACTTCCCCAGACCCATAATTGCGAAGATCCTGAGCTACAGAGATAGGGATCACATACTCCGACTGGCACGCAAGAAGGGGGAGCTCAGGTTTGAATCGCAAATCATCAGGATCTTCCCGGATTTCACCCACCGCAATAAACTTTCTTCACAGTCCCGGATAAATCAGTAAAATATATAGACACACATATCCCGCAGAATGCTCCAGGTGATGACCTGGAGGCCAATGACTGTGGCTCCTGGTGCCAGCCGCTTGCAGTGGGCCCTCCCCAGTTGAACTCTACCCTTCAACCTATAGCTCACCTCCCCCCCCTTGGTTTACATCTCAAGGGGTGCCCGCCTTCTGACAATAATATCCCTGTTTCACGAATACCCAGGCTGATAACCATCCCCTACCACGTCAGCCATTGGTGCACCCACTGGAGGGTGCCACAACCTAATTGTAAGATATGCGCGCTCCGAAGGACATTTCTCATATGTTAGATCATCTGGTCATCTGATCATACTCCAATTAATGCTGTAACTAAAAGCATCATGTGCCGTTGTAAAATGAATGTGGAATTTTACTCCTGTTCCTTTCCACACCAAGTTATAAGCAATGTCGGTCACACGGCAGCGGCGGCTGCAATGGTTTCTCATTTTGGACTGCTGGTTAATTGCCCCTGTTGGGCTAGTGGGCCCACCGTGCTCTATGGAGGGGGGGGGGGGGGGGGGGGGAGTATTACATGCCTGGTTGGGGTTGGGCAGCAAGGGTGG
The DNA here is from genome assembly GCF_040938575.1 of Ambystoma mexicanum. Taxonomy (NCBI): domain Eukaryota; kingdom Metazoa; phylum Chordata; class Amphibia; order Caudata; family Ambystomatidae; genus Ambystoma; species Ambystoma mexicanum. The sequence goes on from NC_090926.1 coordinate 214,226,828, forward strand.
GTGGGGTGGACAGAGTTGGGGGAAGACGCGAGAAAACTGGCGGGAATGCGGTGGCTAGGACTGGGGCGTGCCACAAGCGCGCCGGCGCAACTCGCACAGTCCAAAACAGCGAAAGATCCTACAGTTGGGATGTTCCATAACTCTATGTCATGACCATCAAAGTCATGACGTGGAATGTTCGAGGGCCAAGCACCTATACAAAGGCCAGTAGGATAACCACGTATGCCCAGAGACACGGCATTAAAATACTCCTTTTGCAAGAGACATGATCTGGGGCGCCTGGCATTACCCGTGGCGCCAACCTGGGGACCCAATAGGTTCTACACGAAATATTCCACTCGATCCAGGGGTGTGCTAATTCTGGTTCATAAATCGGTGGTATTTACAATAAAGACGACCCACATAGATTCAGAAGGAAGGTATGTCATACTTCATTGCATCTTAGCAAACGAGGAGTGCTTGCTGATTAACACATATGGCCCGAATATAGCCATTGCTGAATTTTTCGACGAGGTGGTCAACCTACTCATGGGTCACAGATATTCACATGCTGGCACGTATGCTCTCGGCCCACTCCTACGTTGTAACACAAATGAGACTCGGGGAGGGCACGCCCACCCACATTGTCTTGCACTTCAAATCAGAGGCACGATATTGTGTTTAAAGCCGAGATACTGACATCAACACCTTCTTCGACTGCAATAAACAGGACACATCAGAGGGAACTCGCTGGGAGGCATTCAAGGTTGGGGACATCAGGGATGTGCATCTCCAGGGAGGCCGGGATACTTAAACTCATAAAACATGATCTACATCGCTCTGAAACCAGACTCGGGCAACTGGAGAGCGAATGCGCCACAGCAGCTAACCCAGCTAAGCTGGCGCTGATCAGATCAGAGCTGAAAACCTTTGAATCTCATGCTGTCCGAGAGATACAATACTACACACGCCCACTAGCGCCATGCAAATACGGGGAGGCGGACAGGCCGGGGAGGACTCTGGCCAGGCTGGTGCGCACCGAGGGGGGCAGGACCTGCATAGATAGCATTATGGATGCGACAGGCATATGACACTGGTCAGACCAGCAGATCCTCGACACCTTCTCGGAATTCTATGCCTCTATATGTACCCCAAAAGGAACACCCCACCTCGGATGTGCACAAGCTCCTTGACCGCATTCCAATTCTCGGCTATCCCCAACCACTAGAGAAAAACTCAATACCCCAATCTCCCTCGACGAGATAGTCAAAGCCATCTCAGACCTCGCAAAAGGCAAAGCCCTGGGGCCCTGACAGGCTCACCACTGAATTCTATCAGGAACACGTGACCATTCTGACGCCGAAATTACTCAAGGTCTGGACCGAGTCGCTCTCCCAGTCCATCCTACCCCAATCCCTAAGGGAGATGCTCATAACGGTGCTCCTCAAGCCAGGCAAGCCTCTCGATGCGTGCGGGTCATACAAGCCACTATCCCTCATAAATACGGACACGAAAATATTCGCTAAAGTGTTGGCAGGCAGATTCCTCCCAATTGTGTCATGCCTGGTTCACGAAGACCAAAGTGGTTTTGTCCCTGGATGCTCAACTGCCCTCCATATCCGACGGCTCTTCAATGTGATGTCCAGGATAGATCATAAAGCGGACGCAGTCGCGGTCACATTGGATGCTCAGAAGACATTTGACATGGTGTCCTGGCGTTACATCTGGGCGGGACTGGAGGGGATGGGCCCGCACATGCTGTCCTACATTAAACTGTTACACAGATCCCCTAGCAAGAGTATTAGTTAACTCCTGGACGTCCTCTCCCTTCAGGCTGCACAGGGGCACCCGCCAGGGTTGTCCCTTCTCCCCTATCCTATTTGCATGAGCCATCGAACCAATGGCCGACCATGTCAGAGCTCGCAATACGCGCAAGGGAATAAGTCTGCAAGACACACCAGAGATAATTTCTCTCTATGCTGACGACGTACTCCTGTACAACAGGCTCCCATCTACGCATCTTGACCCCATTATTCGCGACATCACAAAAATAGACACATTCTCTGGTTTTACTTTTAATTACTCTAAATCGGACATATTTCCACTTACTCCAGCCACTCAGCAACCAACATGCAAGTTCCCGCTCCGTTGGTCCCCCGACGGCATCAAATACCTCGGGGTCCAGGAGGCACTATCTGGGTCCTCCCTACTGGCAGACAACTACACTGCTACGGCGCAGCTTATAGAATCAAAAATAGCAAGATGGTGTAGCCTCCCACTCTCCCTAGCGGGTAAACTCTCCCTGATAAAGATGATAGTAGTCCCCAAACTCCTCTATATCTCCGCCAACGTCCCGATGTGGCCTGGGAAGTATTACTTTAAAAAACTACACTCCTCATGCGCCCAATTCCTCTCGCATTCTGGCGTGGTTCGTAAAAAGTGGCGACACATGTACTCTCTTATGAGAGGGGGGCTTTACGGCCCCCGATCTCACCAGATACTGGATCACTGCACAAGCTCAACACACCACACACCGGTACAAGTCTCCAAACTCACGTAAAACTCGAAAAATTTGCGGCCGCGGATACTAATCCCATGTCCCTCATTCTACATCGTGCATACCATGCGGACACCCCGGCGGACCCGGTGGCGACGATTGGTGCATGGAATCGTTTACTACAGCCTCAGCCTGAGCATAGACCATATTACAAGCGGCTGCCCATCTGGCAATTCCCCGGCCTTGCCCCCATCCATGATACTGGCTCGCTCTAGGATACCAGGCACTGACTAACCTATATCTTGAAGGCAAATTCATAACCCCTCAGACTTGGTGACCGGGCCACTCGGGCTCCGCACTGAAGCTACTGCACTATTTCAGACTCCTACCCGGACGAAACCCCAGACACTCCCGAGATACATTACATTGCTAATTCAGCTAATTCAGCTGACAGTAGGGGTATAGTATCCTCGTTATACAGGATACTGATGGTAAAATCTGAATATGCACCCTCTAGCCCACGCGACGAGTGGGCAAAGGAGCTGGGCTTGGAGATCACAGATGATATGTGGAGGAAAATGTGTTTACACAAGCACAAGGTCTCCCTCAACTCTAGATTTCGCTGCATACAATATAAATTCCTCAACCGATTGTATTATACACCGCACAAAGTTGCAAAATTCACACAAACTCAAACACACATTTGCCCTAAATGCAGATCCGAAAATGCTGACCACATACACATGCTCTGGTCCTGTGATGCGCTAGGCGAGTTCTGGGGGGCGGTGACTGAAGCCCTTTCAGAAATAGCTGAGACTACAGTGGGCCTGGACCAGCTGGCTCTCTTATTAGGGATGTGGGGGGGGAGATGATGCTAAGAAAATGTCTACATTTCTGAATGTGAGCGCCATGGTGGTCAAAAAATGTATCTTACAATGCTGGAAACGCTGCCCCCCTCCCACATTTGAGAAGTGGCTAAGAACTCTTACATGCACACAGACGTGCAAAGAGGAGTATATCAATATCCTCCCAGCACATTCCCGCCTGAAGAATGTGTGGGCATACTTCTGTAGCTATCTTAATAACAGGGAGGATGCAGAACCAGTCTCCCCCCACCCCCGGGCGCACAGGACTAGTGGCGTCTGGATGAACTGGACATGAGACCGGGTTGATAGCCCTCCCCCCTCACCGAACATTCCTTAATTGCACCGTGAAAACAAATATGTGATCATAGCTGTTGATGTACTGTGTTGTGTACCTGCCATTACTTCCTGCCAATAAAGAAAAGTTTTTAAAAAATGTAAAAAAAAGGGGTCTGCGGCGCCAGGCCAGTTAACCCAAACTTCAAAAGACCATCTTCTTTAACTGTATTAGTACTCCTGTCCGATGACTGTCCAGTTGAATTGGCAAACAGGTATGGCGTTGCTGCAAGATGGTCAAGCTCTTGGCTACTCGATGCTTTGTTCCCCTCATTCTCCAGACTGATACAAAGCAGCAAGAAAGAATGATCCACCTCTTCCAGAGAGCGATCTTTCTGGGAATCTACTGCAACCTAGTTTCTACTCAGACCACATTGCACCTACATTTTGCTCTGCAGGTGCCCGCTTGTCATCCATGACTTCTCCCTGCCTTACTTCCTCTGCATAATCAGCCACTTACTGGATGGGGCATGGAATCCCTCAAACTTAAGGGGCAGAAATGCTTAGACCACCAATATTTACTACTGTTTCATCAGAAACCACATCTAGTAGAACAGGCCAATGCGCTGATATATCTGAAGCGCTGCTCAGAATATTGCTGAGGGATGGAACTGGGCCAGACACAGTCAGGGCAACGTAGAGGCAACACGTTCGGTCTTTCAAGCAAAATGAACCATCTTAAATTCTGGCGCCTTTAAATCCAAAACACCCCAAATATTAATGCCCCTCCGCCCAACTGCCACTACAGTCGACATTGCACTCGTCCTAAACTGCTTCTTCTTCGGCAACTTCTTAGCCTAGCCGGAGGGCAGACTACCTGCCCAGGGTAGATTGAGCTGTATTATGCACACTAGGCATCAATCAGCCTACTCTACCAAAACTGGGCGCTGTGATATCCCCCCACGACTCGCTCTATCATAACGAGGCTCCATAGGCCTCAACCTCTCAGGGAGGTCAGGATGTAAGGGAGGGGGTCACAGGTCAGGTTCTGCCCACATAATAAGGCTCCCCAATGCACTGCACTCTCACAAGAGAATTAGCTCAGGTTTGACCTTACTGCTTTCAGCTCTCCAACGGCTCTCTATTGCCATCAGCGAGTTTCTCAGTTGTCACGGCTTCTCATAACAGACCAAGCCAAGTAGCCATTCATAAAACACTGCCGTAGTTTGCACACACTAATGAAAGCAGTCAGCCAACCATCCACTGGGAAAGTCAGAGAAAAGACCCTCTCAACATAAGCCATCAGGCCGAAACAAGACACGAAAGAGCTTGGCAGCTTCCGACAACCACCTCTTTTGACCGCTTTGATTCCCCTACTGGATTGCAGAGGTGCAGAGAGCTGTAGTCACGCTTCTGGTCTAATTTCCACTGCAGTCCCCTGCCACTGCAACCCCTTTTCTTATGTGCTGCCGATAGAGCCTCTGTGACACCACTTCACTTTAGTCTCAGTGTGTCTTTCTCACTGAAACTGAGTTGTAAAGTAGGATAGTGGTGGCTGTAATTTAGTTTTCACTACACCAGAGTTTAAGGTACGTTTATCACATTAGCTGGACAAAACATCTATGTGGTTGCAATTTCATGATTTCAGACATTCCTGGCCTTTTTGATGGTATCCAGTGATTTTACAGAAAAAAAGCCATTGAAAAACATTGAATTAAAAGAAATATGTATATGGGGGTAAACTGGTAGGGAGGGATTTTGGGGGGTTAAAAACATAGGGAAACTGGGGGCTTGGGGAGAGGCCCAAATAAAATACTTTTAAAAATTGTGATTTTTTTCGATTGATTTTGTTTTCTGCCATTCCGGTGTCTATGTGGACCAGACGGCAGTCCACCTTAGTTGCAGTTTAAAATGGTGTAAAGTCTTGACTACTCAAGCTATACAGTGGGCGAATAACTGTTTCTCAGTTTTGAAGGAAAGCCAGATTCGATGTCAGCCAAACTGTGAGCTTGCCTATGATGATTGGTGCCAGTCTCCAGGTGAATGTCTCTTCAGTGGCAGACACTCTGCATTCCTCAGATCTGTAACTGAGCTCCTGGAAGACCGTTGGTGAGGATCCTGTTCTGGCCATCCAGGCTAGATCGTGGCTCATTTGTCCGTGCATCCTGCTACTTTCCCGCTGACGGATCCCCCTATGGGCTCTTTGGTTTCTTGCCGTCATCCTACCTGGCTGGACAGCCTTTTCCTTCATGGGACATCGTCATAATCTGCGGCAATGCCTTCCCAGGTACATCTCTCTGGCACAAATACCTTGGTGGTAAGTCTTGCAGGCGGGGAAATAGAGTGTTTTTTCTGCTCCATCTCAGCTCTGTTTTCAGGGCACCCCGGGTGGCCGCTTGTCATGCATCTCATGGTGGGACCACTGATAGGTGGATGTCCCTTCCTGATCTGTGGATTTGAGCCAGTCTAATCCCAGTCCCCAAAAGCTAGCCGGCCCTAAAAGTGACATTTAAACTCACCTACGCACTAGCCATTCCTGTGTCAAATACTTCACAGCAGGCACCATGAGTACTTGCCCTCAACAACAGGAGTTCCATTACTGCAGTTGGTTAGCCAGCCTCATTAGATCTTTTGTTTCTAGGTCTATGCCGATGATACTCAGTCGATTTTTCACTTAAGACATCCAGATAGATCTCAGGCTGCTCCCTTTAAATAATGCCTGGAACATGTCAGCTCTTGGATGACTATGAATCGTCTAAAGTTGAATATCCCAAAAAACAAAATTCTGCTCGGCATCATCGCATCTCATTGTCGAGAACATCTCTCACATAATACCACATAGGAGTTTTGAATTTTGATTATGTGGTCTCATGTGTTCAGGCCCACTTTCTCTTGGCATCTGCCCTATTACATCACAAAGGGTGGAAACTTTGAATATGGCTCGACCCCTGCTCTCTCTTGATCACCACATGTTGATATTCTCCAGAGTCTGCATTTTTAATTTCCATTCTCTAAAAACTCTTTTGGAGTGTTTTGTATTTCCTCCTAAAACCCAGCTGCTAAACGATTTTGTATAGAGCAGATAAGACTCATGCAATGTATTTGGGTTTGTCAAAATTTGCCATTCCCGAATTACAAATTGTCCAGAACACTGCTGCCAGACTTATCTTTCATCTGGAGTGCAGGTCCTGTGTGTTCTCCGTTCTTTCGACACAACACTGGCTGCTGGTCGAACAAGGATTTAAGTTTTAGGCCTTGTGTTTCTTGCACAAATCATATTATAACCTTGCTCCCTCTAGGTTCTAACACTACTTACCCCCACATGTACTGCGCTCATCGTCTACTGGGCTTTGCACATTCCTAACTTTCAAGATGTTCGATAGGGTGGCCGTTCATTCTCAATGCAGGCATCCAAGCTGTGGAATTCTCTACCCGTCTCCCGCTGTCAAATTGTAAATCATTTGAAATTCAGGAATTGCTTAAAGACTTTCTTGTTCCAGCAATACTCTGGTATCTTGTGGCCTTGTCTTTTGGCAAGATATCTTTTGGATCTTGATTAGCACCTAGTTGACATTTCAAGGTAGTGTGCGTTCTTATAAATTATAATAACTTACCATACCATGCCATTCCATTCCATTCCATACCTCTAAATGGATTAGGACTCAAAAGAAGCTAATCTAGTGTGACAGGGTTGTGTCAACCAGAGGTCAAATGAAATACGCCCTCTTAAGGTAGTGAGGCTGAACAAGGCTGACCTAAGGAAGAAGGGCAAATTGATGTGCAGTATACTCAACACTTAAAAAGATTATAAATAAAAGAAACACAGCTAAGTGCAAGATTAGTTTATTTAACTAAGACATACTTTTCATAATGGACACTTACCCTATATGACAGGCCCCAAAGCAGAGATAATATCACATCTACTCAAGGCAGCTAGAATAAATCGTGCTAGGTTGTGAAAACCTGAGGGGCCATGTATTGCGTATTGGTGAATCAGGGTATATGGCATAATTGTAATAGAAAGTTTCTGTGCTTGTGTCGGATAGAAAGGCAAATTTTGCTCGAACCATTGGCCCCCTTTGTAGAATCTATTCGGGAGAGGGAGCACATGTTCTTCCAGCCGCAGCTGTTGAAAACATCATTGGAGTAGGGCATGCAGAGAGGTTATAACCACCTATACTGTTACGTATTTAAGCAAGATGAATGTGAGGATTAAGGGCTGGAGCAAGAAACGTGTGTGTCAGAACACGTAGAAACACAGTAAATCTGGAGTTAAACTACAATTCCCAGCAGCACTTGGGAAATTTGTAGTTTCAGCCGTGCGCCGTTGTATCAACTGGGAACAATCAGCAATAGCCATAAATGAGCAAACGGCGTACAGCAGTTGTGGCTTATTTTGTTCTTGGAAGCAGAGATGAGCGTGTCAGGACTTCGTTATGCAGCACGTTCCATGAGGGAATCCGACGAGTGGCAGAGGCGGCGAGCGGGCAATCACTACAGTAACTGTTGCGTCTGGGATGGCTCACATGCCTCCCGGACATGAGATAAGTAAAGGGGAAAGAAACTGTGTGAAGCATTGGGCGGCGGCTGGCGGTTGCTTTATTTTTCCTCGCTGCCAGTTACAGGCTGTTTACTGTGGTGTCCGGGACGACCAGCGGGTCTCCCGGACTTAAGTTAAGTGCTACACGAATTCTTTAGGAATTTGTTTCTTCCTTTTCAAATGCTAATTACTTTATGTTTAATACAAGGCACGGCCTTTCATGTGTGTTGTACAACTTGTGGGTTGGAATTTAACCCGTTCTGAACACAAAAGGACTCGGCTGGAGGGGGTGTGGGAGACTCTGCACTCAACAGGGGAAAATGTGTTTTCCTTTATGTTATCCAGTCCACGTTGCAGGTCATGTTTCATGTTCATTGATTATCCGTGCCTGATGACCATGTGTTCTGTCTATCATTGTGATTAATGTGAATGCAAGCAGTTTTGGTAGACGGCAATCTACTTGATACGAGTCTTGTGAGGTCAGACTGGCATGCCAGGAACCAGATATACCTAGTAAGGTGTATATTGTCTCATGTTGCAAGTACCTTGTGGGTTTGACACGCATTAAGTGTTGTCTAGCCTGAGGGAAAGGTATGCACAATTTGGTATGAATGTTACAAGTACAGATTGAGTACTGAGTGTTACAAGTAGAAACAGGGACTGTTTTTTCCCTGTGGTTTCCCCTCATCCTATCCACATTAGGTGTTCCCTTAACCTCTTTCCGGTTTTTCTATACTCCCCTACCCATCCACAACCTCTCCCTAACTCCTCTTCCCCCCCCCCATTGGCTGCCACGTGGTGTCCTGTTTTATACTATCAGGCACCTGTGCCAACCACGGGTGGAGGGTCGACTTTCATTCGGCTTCTGTGGTTCGGGAGAGAGTGTCGAAGCTTCTCCCCTTATATTTTGACATAGATGCTTGTTTGAACCAGAGATGGACAATGCTGAACTCAATTGTGGAATTTATTTGCTTTTTCCTACTCGGTGAGGGATCAGGGGGGTATTTGTTGTAATTTTTTAAATGAAATTCTGAGGATGCAATGCTGTCATTGGAAGATGTTTGTCGCTGTTAAGCTAGTGCCGATTGTCAAAACTTCAATAAAATAAATGTTACAAAAAAAAAGAAGCAGCATTTGAGGTATAACAACTTGGGTGCACCAGTCGCATGAGGTATCAGAGTATGAATAGCAGTTCTTGTTTGACCTCTTCTTCCCCACTTTGCGCGTTTGATCTTAACACTTGTTGCCCGACTATCCCTTTGTATCTGTTGTATTCTATCTCTTCCTCAGTTTCCCTCCTAGTTCGTGTTAACCCCAAAGGTACATCTGTTTCATTCCCATACTCAACCCATATAAAATAACCACACAAAAACACTAGAGCTACTCCACTAAGAAAACATATACAATATAACATATATTACACAGCACTTTTAGTGTTGACCCTGTAGACGTAGAGAAAAAACAGAACCAAGTAAAAAAGTTTAAGTCCATCATAGTAAGGGGATTGATCAACTGCAATACCAAAAAGGAACATGCTTCAAAATATACTTTATTAGTCAGCAAGTTGGTCATTCTCATGAGAAGGTGGAGCAGTGCCGGATGCCTTCTGGACCCGGATAGGTGGACCCACCCAAAGAGCAAAGGGGGTGGTGAAGACTGCCGTAACGATTGACGAAGTTACGGATGTTCACCAGTTCTCCCAGGTAGAGCTGCGGGGGTGGTAGGTTCAGATCATCTGCCGCTGATGCTGCAGCTTTCTCTTCTTTTCTAGGAGCAATATGTCGAAGCAACATTTTCATACATCTCCCATAAGTACCCCTGAAATTCCGCCCCCAAAACTCCTGCTTGCCTGTGAGCATCTGAAGCTGTGCATGTAGGAGTCAGTGGCATGTGCATTTTTCTCCCCGTCACTATCCTGTGCAGGGACAAGGAGTGGTCTTTACTGGGCTACGCTCTCAAGCTAAACAAAGACACAGGGAGACACTGCACCCAGTTCCTCGCTACCATTACACATATCTTAGACAATTTATTCTTCAAAAGTCCATTCATCTTCTCCACAATTCTGTTAGCCTGAGGATGATAAATCAAGCACAGTTTGTGCTTTAACCCCAATAGGGACACTATTTCCATCATTTAAATAAGAGGGTTCCATTATCATATTTTAGGACCCCCCAAATGAGGAAATACCTTGCGGATCAAAGACTTGGCTGCTGATTTTGCATCGGGTTGTGTGCAGGAACCAGCCTTAAGCCAACAGGAGAACAGACATACTACAAAAATAAGCTATCAATAATTACTGCACCTGTTAAACATATCCACGTAGTCGATATGAAGCTCCCTTAACGGGGCAATGAATGTCCTATGGGATCTGGCCCCACTGTTTCCAACAGTAGATGTTTGGGAAACTATTTAAACTACTTCAAAGTGACATACTAATGTAGTTACCTTAACTAAGACATTCTGACAAACTCATTGGGCACTGTGTCACGCTCACCTGATTCACACGGAGGCGCAGGTCTGGCTTCGAGTGCTGATGCTTCTTCAATGATGAAGCGCAGGACTCTGAGGATGGACAGGTAGGGCCCCTTTACTCTGGCTTCTCTGGCTCGCAGGAATATTCCCCTGTGCGTGAAAAGGGAGTATTACCTACTGACGGAATAATGCTCAAGCCTCCCACTCCCTTCCAACCCTCCACGATACCCTTCCACGATTCCCTGTGAAGTCTCACCTTAGGGTCTGGAAGGATGAGTTCTCCATCCTGCTTCTGATGCAGGGGCGCGTTGAAACCCAGTTACTTCAATGGATTGAGGTTTGATGGGAGTTCAAATAAGCTTGACTATTCAGGTAAGGCGCTGTAAGAGTTCTGTAGCAAGTTCAAAAGTTCAAGCTTAATAATAATGTTCATTGTCTTATTGCAGCAAGCGCTAACGCTTATGTCTTTTTCCCCTTAGGGGCCGGGGTTCGGAATGCCAGAGATATGGCGCTGACCCGAAGTGAAACGTGCAGTTCCAATAAATGACAGGTAAGTTCTGGATGAGCGTTCGGGTAATGTCTTTGCATTCGCTCATTCAATGTCTTTGTCTTTTTTCCCCATAGGGGCCGGGGTCCGGAATGCAAGGAAGCAGCAGGACCCAAAATGAAATGGGAATGACCCAACAGGTAAGTCTTAGAAGGAAACTGAGCTTTTCCTATTCCCTTCCTTCTCTCACCTTGTGTTCTTGTCTTTTTCTCTCTAGGCTCTGGGAAGTGGCTGCGGATCCGGATGATCGCTGCTGAAGATGGAGGTGCCCAGGAAAGGTGAGTGAAATGCAGCGCTGCAGCGATCGAAGCAAAATGCTTTTAAAAATGATGTCTTCCCTTTCAGGATCGTCGGTGTGATGTCTCCGAGATGCAGCTTTAGCAGGTAAGGTCTTCTTTCTCACCAATTCTCTCTCATCTCCCTTTGCAGGTGACCCAGGATGCTGACAGGCGTGGCTGAAGTCCAGATGCAGGAGCTGACACGGTGAGCGTCCAGCTGCGAGGAGCAGAACAACGCGAAGCGTGAGTTGCTGATCGGGCGTGGTTTAAATAGCTTTGGAAGAAGTTCTAGGTATGTATCCTTCCACCGATCAGGTATGTATCCTTCCCCGACCACACCCAGGTGGAAAGTAGTCCCACAGGTAAAGTAGTTCCATTCAGGCCTCAAGAGGGCCTGGATGTAGCAGCATGGTCTGCATCAGGTAAGTGCACATTAACACACTTGAACACATGTCTAGCTTTATGAGCCTGGCGCCTAAGGCGCCAGGACAGGGGTCCAACATGAGCCTGGCGCCTAAGGAGCCAGGACTGTGTCCAAAGGGCCCCAGCTTGGGCTCGCTGGCACTTCCCTGGGGGGAATGATGCCTGCCTCTGGGGTTGCTGGGTCGGACCTGGCTCCTTGGAGGTAGGCATCATGACACACTGGAGATTTCAGAATAAAGACTCATTTTAGAATGTAGTAGCGATTTGTTACAGCTTTAACCATAACAAATCACAGCAGTTCACTCTGGGCTTAGGAAAACATGGTTTAACAATAACAACTAGAGGTTACATTGTTACTATTTTCTAGTGGGAACCTCACAAGATTCCCATGGTAACGCCAAAAGTTGCACTTGGTGAAGAAATGCAACACGTGAACCTGAGAGTGAAAGGGGGTATTGGGAGAGGGTCAAGGAGGAACTACACAAAGAGGAGTTGGGGGGCTTGAAAAGAACAGGGGGAACAAATGGTGAGTAGCACTGGTTAAGTGGAAGAACTACATTGTTCAGTGTTCTTTCGCATTACCGCATAAATCGGCAATTGTGTTACGGCGGAAATCAACATTACTGTTGCCTCAAGAACAGAGGACTGCATTGAGGAGCTCATGGATTGTTAACATAATAACTTAATGCAGGAATAAAAAGGAGGGGGGAAAAAAACAGGAAAATGAGCGATAGTTTAGGACACAGTCTTTTACAGCTGCCATAGGAAGCGGACACTAGGGCCACCACATGGAAGGAGGGATCTGGTTAGTTACTAGGGGATGAGAATATGGGCTGCCGCATGTAGGCAGGGGAAACTGTCCATAGTCGGTTGCCTTCCCTCATTTTAAATATTTGGTGCAACATGTGCATATGCAACAGTCATAGCAGCCAGTAGGGCAGTGGGCCTTCCCTCTTCAAATAATTGGTGCAACTTAATTTTAGAAACAGTATTAAAAAAACTTGAAATTCATTGAACATTCTTCATATCTAATTTATCGCAACAAACCCTTGGAATTCAGTGGGTGTGAAGTGACTACCATCTTTACTTGGGAGTGTCCAACCCCCCACCTCCATTATATAAAAAATATCATGGGAGATTTTTACGGGGAGGGGACTGAGTGAAGAAGGTCACCACTTCCTAAACCTGCTAAATGGTTTTAAAACAATGCAATAAATCTGATCACCTGAACTGTCGACTAAAGTTTTTCACTGAACTATACATATAGCAAATATTACTTTGCTTAGAATGACATGCTTTGCATAGGCCACCATCTAGTGGGTAGTGCAGAGTATTACATCTTGTTTTCAAATTTCAAAAGGGGACATTGAACGGGACATGCCAGCAATCCTATCCCTATCTTCAGTGTACCCATGATCCTTCAAGCGTCGACATCCTGAGATTGTCAGACATGACAAAGGTGAAAAAGGGGAGATGTATATATTGTATTATAGATTTTTTAAATGTTCCTTTCACTCCCAAGTGGGGACCCTGCCTGGGTTGCACGTGATTCTAAACGGAAGCAAGCCTCAAAGACCTTTATTATGAAGTAATATTTGCTTTCTGGGGGTTATGAATCTTCGATTCACATGCTTTGCATAGATAAGCAAGCAGTATAGGCCAACGTTGGCAAGTGAGTGGAAGCAACAGCTGCAAACACATTTTGAGTATTGCCTGACCTCTTTGGGGTCATTTTTGGCTTGCCCATCTACACAAGAGTGCTGTGTGAAAGTATAGATTAAACTCTAGGTTGCAGCTTTGCAAATTGTTTCAGTAGTACGTTGGCCCCGTTATTTGTGCTAAATGATCTTGAGGTGAGAACAGAAGTGACTTGTTTGCCAAAGTGTAACAACTGTATGCACCCAACAATCCATCTTGCAATGGTTGCTTTAGTGACTGGATAGCTTTCATTACCTGCAGCCACCTATACAAATGACTGATTTGTTTTGTTTCATCTAAGTAGTACCTTGTCGTACGTCTAGTGTATGTAAAGCCATTTCACCTTTACTCTGTGGATTCTGAAAGAAAGCCAGTAATGCATTGGCTCGATTAACATAACATTGATATACATTTTGGGATAAATATTGGATGGGTTCTTAAAACCACTTCGTTTTTGTGTATTGAAACAAAAGGTTCTGAAGCTGATAAAGCTTCTAACTCACTTACCCTCCTTACTGATTTAACAGCAATGAGGAAGGCCACCTTGTACATAAATTGAAATAAGAGATATTGTTTCTTGTTCTTTATTTTTATTTGTTGTTTTCCAAACCCTCAAAATCCTCCCCACCACCAACCCTTGATCTCTGTCACTTTTTAATGTTCAATAGTGATTAACTGAATAAGATGTTAAATACTGGCCAGATTTGAAAAAGGCACTTGACCCGAAACACGTGTTATCATAAGAGCTGACCCACAGGAGTTGAATAGAATCTTGTTTGAAGCAATTAAAAAGATGATACTTTCAAATTGGACTTGGCGCCTCCTTTAAGAGTATATAATCAAACAATTCATACACTGGAGTTGGTTTTTATCTCCGTTTTATTCTAAAGACGCAACATACAAGTCAGACACGAAATGAACTGAGTTGTTGGGCAATTCTTACTGATATTAAAAAGAAAGAAAAAAAACACCATACCCGGATTAGCATGGTTGTCTTGCCTACATTGGAACAATGAGCTTCATTGTAAGTTTTCTTTGGTGTTATTTTTGGGTCTACTCTGCATAACAGGTGAGATTGATGGGGGGTGGGTGGTTCATAAGCAACTGACGTTTTCTTCTGCTGATGCACACAGGACTGACATGTAGCCCCAATTTGAAAATATCTGTTTCAGGATATTGGTGTTGAGTTCCCACTCGCACTCCTGTCACTATTGTTCTGCTCAATTATGTTCCCCTGGAAAATGTTGTGTCTATATTGTGATGCTGTTTTGAATGCAACAGTGCTATATGTTATGTGCAAGTGCATACAGTGTTTTTGGTTGCTTTGCCTCCTTGTTTGTTAATGCAGAACACGGCTATGGTATTGTCTCTACTGACAAGACTACGCTTTCCAAAATGTCCTTTTTGGAGAAAAAAAAGTGTCATTTTCATTTTTAGGAGTTCTAGTTCTTGTAAAAGATGCATCCACAAAGTACAAATAAAGTACTAAGAACTGTTGATATGCAAGGGGAAAGCCAGCTATAGAAGTATCAAGCACCACGTGGGTGCTCACTCAGGAAACTCTGGGCAAATATCCTGTTGAAACTACTGTTATCAGAAGGCCTTGGGAGAAAGGTGCGAAGGGGGTCAAAGTGGTCCTACAGGGGTCTAGTATAATCCTCTGTACAGTCGAAAGCCTTCAACCAACAGATGATTGTGAAGCTAAGGGAAGCAAATCCTGCATCGCAAAGTTGGCAAGAGTGAACCCGATGGAGGGATGCCGATTAAGAAGGGGTGAAGTCAAAAGTCCTGATTAACAGTGTGTTGACAAGAGTAAACCCGGCAAAGGTATGTCCATAGTGAACAGTTTAAAAATCAAGATTTGTGAAATAAGTGTCACAGATGAGATTGTGTTGAAAGCCATTGTGAACCCGGCAGAGGGAGGGTAACAATCGAGAAGGGTCTGAGCCTGGAAAAGGGGGACCCAGGGGTGAAGATGTATCAACCAAACACAAGAAGAGAAGAACTTTGGAAATGTTGTTAACCTTTTGTTTAATATTTTGGAGCACATCAGACTTTCAGAAGCGAGAAGCTTAAATACGGAAGGGCATGACACTGCTGAGAACTTCTTGAGAATCTGAGCCAGGAAAAAGGGGATCCAGGGGTGAAGAGACATCACCTTACGTGCAAGCAGAAAGGAACTTTTTGTTCATTATTTTGGGAACAGATCAGGTCCTCGGAGGCAAGGGACTTTTTAGTAGAAATGAGACTTAACCACCGAAGGCCCTGATAAGTTGAGAGCGGCACTGGAAAGCTCAAGCGTGCGCTGTGCTCCAAAGTCCTACCTTATCCTGTGCTCAAAATGTGGGAAAGGGAGATGTTGGGGAGAATTCTCAGAAACGTGCTAATTGCCTTCTACCTTAGAGACCCCCAGCTCTTTTGCTGGACTTTAGGACTTTTAATTTCAAACATGGAAAGAGTGGGAAACTTTTTCCCACTCGTATTTTTCTGTGATAGGGACTCTGTTTCTTTTGACTATGGAGTCTGACAAACTCCATAGGCATCATCTTTACATTGTGACACAAAGCGCCTTCAGTGCAGTGACACAGGGTAGTCTCTTAGATTTCCCAAAGGTTTAAATACCTTCTCTTGGTGAAGCTACTGTTTCCAATAGCAGTGAAGTGGCATTGACTTTATTTACATTTTCTAACTTTCTAGACCCAGCACACACTATCTTACCATAGGGTCCTGGAGGGGTTACTTAGTATCCCCTTTGTCTAATTTCTCATGTAAAATGTTTTATGTTATCCTTTCTACAATTAATGGCTGGTGGCAGTGGTTTACTTTTTACTACCATTGTGTTTTACCACAAGCTGAGTGCGTAGCTGCAGTAAGGCACCCATCGGTGCCCATTTTGTCAAAATGGCCCCGGTCGTCTTTTTTCACAATTTCTTGTTGGAAAGGTCCTTCTTGAGATTTATTCTGCGCGCCAGATTTGGTCCCTTTGTGCGTTTTGTCTTTGGCGGGATTCACGAGTGAAGCCCTCCTCTGCTCCAGTATGTCTGGCAGGGGCAGGAAGTGAGGGAGGTGCCCGAAACTCCCTGTCCTTAATCACCTTGGTTACAGGTATGCACCCAAAGGTGATTGGTCGGCTGGCTGTCCGGCAAGGACAGCCATCCTGCTGTGTGATTGACAGCTAAGCTGGAATGAATGGAGGAAACCTGAATAAAAGGTGAGACTTTTGGCTTGGAAGGCAGAGTCGACCACTGGACGAAGGAATCCGAAGAAGAATTTGGAAGAGACGCCTGCTGAAACTCCTGGACCGTTGGTTTGCCTGGTGAAGCCCTGCTGCTGTGCTGAAAGTCCGGATTCATTTCGACTAGAGAAGCCCTGCGACTTCTCCCCTTGAGGTGGTGGGACCAATCAACTCCAAAGTGAACTCATTTGGACATCCTCTCAAAGCTGGCTGTCCTTCCACTCCACTGCTGCTGGAACCGAAGTGCCAGGGAGAGAAACACCAAATCGAGTGGATCACTTTTAAAATCGGACCCGAGCGCCAGGAACATCCTTCGGACTTCCCTGAAGCAGGACTGACCAACCTTGAGCGACCTCAACAGAGTGCTGGACCCCAGATGCACGGAAAGTCTGAAGTGGTATCCGAGAACCACAGTGTTGCCATGTACTGTCAGATGAGAGGAGCTGAAACACTGAAGTGCCGCTGAATTGAAGTTTGCCCATTGCTGCCGCTGACCATCCCACTGTGTTGCAGGAGTCCCCAGAAGTCCTCCCTCTTGTCACCACGACTGAGGCACAGGAACAGCAGGATTTGCAGAGCCACACAGGAACAGAAGCCAGCTGGAACCATTTCTTCTAACCAAACGTACAGTAAAGACTAAGAGAACTTACCTCTTGTGGTGTAGACTTACTTTTTCTCAGCTGAGACTTGTCTTGGTTAACCTTGCAGAGTTACTTGCATCTTTGCCCCTCACAAGCCTCCCAGCTTGTGGCCCCTTAAATGAATCTTATTTCTACAAACCTTTCTAAAAACAGCGTGCAAGACTTTTACTTGCCTGCAAAGAAGATCTTCAGCTCCCCTTTACTTTATTCAACTAACATTGGCTGTCCAGGCTCCCTGAGAGACTCTTCTAACTCTGCATTGGAGGGTTTTAAAAGTACGTACCAGTTTGTGAATTATTTGTTAACCTTTGTTTTATTCCCCTATTTAACCCTTTTCACCCAAACTCAGTATTGCTCTAATGTACCCATGATAAATCAATGTCCACAGTGTCCTAGCTAATTAAGACACCTGGGGGTGTAGGAAGTTTCTGTGTGCATCCCCAATTGGTAACATCGGATTTAGAGAAACAGAGTGTGTTTTGAAGTGTATTATAATTGTTACATGTTTTGCTCCCTTGTGAAGTAGGCTTATATAACTGACTGTTCAATAAATTAATCATTGTTTAATCAAGAAACCTTGAGTGCAAGTGTTTATTTGAATAACTGTCACTGTGAAACTCTGCATTACAACCCTAATGCTCACACTGACCCCTCTTGAGATAAGCCTGGCTGCTCAGCCACACTACCAAACTGTGTACTACAGACTTATACCAAAGTTTAGGTTCCTATTGCCAGGAGGTCAAGGTTGCTGTAGGGCACCCAGAGGATACTGCACACAATCATGCCTAAGAGGAGACCAGACTACTGCATCCCAACTTATTTGTAAACACTTCTTTTTTACCTGTGAAACTTATCGCAAACTATTTGTATTTAGCGCAAGGATTGGCAATAGGTTTTACTATAGAGCATTTTATTTGACAAGACGCCCCTAGGACTGCCTTATTATTATTTGATGGTCGTAGCTTGCTCCCATCTTAGATTTAGGCTTAGATTCAGCGTTTTTCCAAACCGCATATACAGTTTAATAAACACCCTTGAACTGTGATCACTTGTTTGTCTTGACTGTTGCCACTTTAGTTCCTTACAGGTGGGACTGTCTGGTTGCAGTACATATCCGGGTGCCTGAATGTCTGTTGCTGGGCAGATGGTTGGGGTTGGTGGCTATCCATGACTGGATAAAAGGAGGGCTCCTCTAGCCATTTGACAGATAATTGTTGTAGCAAGTCCTCTAAGTAGAGCAGCCCATTGACAACCAGACGACGACCCCGGGAGCTGATCAGCATCAACTCCAGTAAATTCCCAGTAAAGCCGTGCTACTCTGCTTGATCTCAAGAAGACCCTTTTCAGTGTGTCGACCCCTGGGCTGGTGGGAGCAACCAGTCTCAACCCCTGCTAGAGAATCTGTGCTTTGAGTCTTCGGAAGTGTTCCTGAGCAAAGCAGTGGACTGACCAGCTCTCTCCTGGGCTACCTCGCTGCAGCCATCACTGGTCCGAGTGCATCCTTGGAACTTGGAGGATCTTCAATTTACACAAGACGGCTGTTCTTACATTTTCAGCTTTCTTGCATCAAAGGAAGCCATGAAGGTCCTGCTCCTTAGTTTGTCCCTGGTAGAACACCTGTCATCGCCTGATTATGTTGAGTCCAGTTGCAACTAATCTTATTTGCATACTAGCTGTCCTGTGGTTTCATGAATCAAACAAGTCTTCATCTTTTCTTCATTCAGGTATTCAGCTGGAAGGTGTCTGGAACAAATTAATAAGCACTGCAACCGACCAAAAGTAAATCCCTGCCTCTGTAAGTGACCAACAGCGACCCCGGGTCCCACCTCAACTGGATCAAGCACAGACTACTGTCCCCAATGGATTCCAGAATCTCAGCAATGTTCTCTGAAGAGACCCAGGCAAGTAAACATACCTGTAGTCCCCCCCCCCTACACACCCCAGTTCTCCAAAGGGTTACACCTGACCTGTGCCTAAACTACTCTTTTCCAACTTTAGTCAATGGAGAACTGACTTTGGTCGATGGAGGACTGACCAAGAATCCCTTTCTAGTCCTATTCTAGTGACTGGGATCAAGTTAGTTTACTTACCTGAACTTCACTTACCTTTTTGCCTTTTTTGATCATATCGACATGCATCTTCTAAATCTCTGTTTAGAGGGCACAAGGTCCCAAACCATCTTAGGGCTGGACTCCTAAGGGTGAATGTATGTATCTGTTTTATAGTAAGTGTGTGACAATGTTATGTTAAAAAATGTTATAAAGCACTCATAGGCCCGAGGGCATCTTGGCGCTAGGGACACCTAGTACAACTAATATTGCGGGGTAATCAATATTTGACTAAATGTTTTTCTTGCTTAGTGTGTAATCAAAAGGCCTAATAATTAATTGAACTTATCAGTCTAACTTGAATTACTAGTGTTGTGTGAACTCATTGTAGATGTAGTCCACCCTCACACCACTCTTGAGACTAAGCCCTGC
Source organism: Ambystoma mexicanum (assembly GCF_040938575.1). Classification (NCBI taxonomy): domain Eukaryota; kingdom Metazoa; phylum Chordata; class Amphibia; order Caudata; family Ambystomatidae; genus Ambystoma; species Ambystoma mexicanum. Next base: position 214,246,757 of record NC_090926.1, read on the forward strand.
TGCTCTGCTACATAACCTTGATTGGGTTTGGTTACAATCTCAGTGTCTCCCTGTTCACCATAACAGGGTGGACTCCCACAATCCTCCTCCAGGTTTCATTTTGGAAATCCATTTTAACAGTAGAAGCCACAACGACTTACTGGGCAAGTAATATTGGTCTTCTATATTACAGCAGATAGGTGAAATATTTGGAAGAATGGTGCTGTTGATGACAGAAGCCTGAAACATAGGTCACATATACTACATATGGAAAGGTTTTATTTTGGCTATGAGGCCATACCAGATTTCCCCCCTAGCAGTAATGGCAGACATTCAAAATGGCGGCCTCAGAAAATTCTTAATCTGCTCTTTTGTATGTTATTTGATGCTGTTACTTCTACATTAATACAATTGTGAATACAAAACCAAAATGCTTTTTTGTGACATGCCTGCCCCATTTGGAAGATCATTGTGTATAGCATCCACATTCGGACTTGATACTCGCACTCATCACTGTGCCCTTAAACTAGAAGGCAAACCCCTGCTTACTAAACTGAGTGCAAGCAATCTTATTGCACAAGCAAGATGCCATGTACCATACGCATTGCCCCAAATTATATAATAGAGAAAAGAAATATGAGAAATTGAGAAATCCCAAATTAATTGGGATATTTATACCACACCCTAGCACCATCGGAGTGGACCAAATTAATCATTGTATTGCATTTGCAGAACTTTTATCGTACATCGAAGATGCTCAAACGGACACTGACATTGCACCCATATTTAAACTTGTTGACCTATGCAATCTACAGCATGAGGATGAAATAACTTGCTGGTGATCTTTCAGGGTGCATACATTCCACGAAACTGAAAAAACATGATACTTGCTTACTTTCTTGACACTACTGGGGATTATGGATCTGCTTGGATGCACATGCTTTGCATAGATTAGCAAGCACTATCTGACAATGGTAGTGGGCAAGCAGGCGTTACAGTAAAGATGCTTAAGGACCGCTTGTCCTACCTGTTAATTAGCCCTTGCTTGCTCGGACACAATAGTTTATGGACTGAACTCAAGTTGTAACCTCACATCTCTCTTCTTATGGTACATTGACAATAAAGGCCAATGCTTTACCAGTGCTATATGTAGAATGGGCCCCTGATGTGAATGGTAATGTTTACTTGCAAATTAATAGAGTCCAATGCATTTGACAATCCATCTAGAAATTCTGACCTTGGTTACAGTTTCTCCTTCTTGGTCCACTGCAAATAGAACAAAGAACTGGCGTGATTTCCTTCTAGTCTTGCTTTTATTAAGGTAATATATTGCAGCTCTTTGTGAATCAAGTGCGTATAAAGCCCTTCCTCCCTACCTTGAGGATTTGGAAAGTAAAAATCAGTTAGATGGATTCATTGACATGGAATTTGGAAATGTATTTTGGTGAGAACTGGGCTAAGTTCTTAAAATCACTTTGTGCTTGTGAATGGAGACAAAAAGATCTGTAACAGAAACCCGGAAATTCATGTACTCTTATAATATATGTGGCTGCTATTAGAAAGACAACTGTTTGTATGAGGTCCTTCAATGTAGCCTTGTGCATCTGCTTGAAAGGAGGCCCTGTGATCCTTTCTAAAACTGTGTAGATGTCCCACTGAGGGGGAGGTGTCTGAAACTGGAGGCTGAATATGTTTTACCCCTTCCATTAAATCATTGATGACTACAGGGACTTTCCACCATGATATCGTCTTGTTGAGATGTAGTTTAGGCTGATAACACTGCCAGATAAACCTTAAAGCAGTTCAAAACCAGCCCTGAGTCTAAAAGGTGCAATAGGTATATTACAACAAGTGCAGAGGTACAGTAAATTCTGTTGATAACCTTTCGGGTGCACCATACAACAAAACGTTTCAAATTGTTGAAAGAATTGTCTAGCATTTGGTTTTCTGGCTTCCCCAAGTATTTTCATGTATCTTGTTCAGAGTTGCAAATTGCTAACTGCGAGACAGGCATGGTATCAACAGAGACACAGACACAAAGGTGTTAGTTTTAAAACCTTTATTTACTAAGGTTCCTGGGTTGGTGCAATGCCCGACTGGCCCCAAATCTAAAGGGATGATTACCTTAACTGATGTTTCTAATGGCAGTCGCTGTCTAATAGTCAAAATTAAAAGTCTGTGCGTCTGAACCTATGCTTGCCCTCACGCTTTACAAAAATGTGATAGGAAGTCTTTAAAAAGGAAAGTAGTGGTTCAACAGAAAACTGGAAACCAAAGTTGGTTTCGGATGGTCTTCTCACCAGGTGTAGTTTGGTCAATGTCACAAAAATTAGTTCAATCAAAAAGGGCTGCTTGTAAAACTTTCTCCACAGAGCCCTTGCAGTGGTTTCAATAGCTACAGTGTCTTTGGGTTCCTTGCGGTTCACTTCCCTAAGCTTCAGCTTGTTCAAGTTCCAAACACCACAAAAGACATAACAGTTCCTTTAGAAGCTTCTCATGGTTCCCTTCCCCAAGCTTAAATCCATTCAACACTACAAAAACAATAGGTCTACAACTTGGTTGGGGCCTCTCAGGATTATCTTCCCCAAGCTCAGGCCCCTTCCAGCTTCCAACACAAATTCAGTTTTATCGAGATGCACTTTTTTTTGGTAGGCCTCTCAGGGTTCCCTTCTCCAAGCTTAGTCCACTTTCAGTTTCAAACACCAATTCAACTCGTCATGATGTACCTATACAGTTTCTCTCACATGCAATCCTTTCATGGGCAGAATCAGAGGCTTTCGAAAGCGCCAGGCTCTTTGCTCTCTCCCTAAGCGCGACCACTCTGATCCTTTGCCCCTCTATTTCTTACACTTGCTTTCCTTCGTACTTTCTATCTTCAGGTGCTTCCTGCACCCCTTTCATCCATCTGTGTTCCTTTCACTTTGTGGTGCACACTTGCAGCTTCTTTTACTTTCTCGGTGTTGTGCCTCTTGCATGCTTCCCTCCTTCTGCCGTGCACACTTGCACCTACCCTTTTCCTATCGTGCCTCTTGCACACTGCTTTCACTTTTCCGTGCACACCTGCACTTGTTTCCTACTTTCTGGGTCATTTGCACCCTTTTTTACTCTGGACTTTACTTTTTACTTCTGCACCTCTAGTGTGCCTTTTCCCCTTCTTTCTGTGCCACTAGCGTGCTTTCTCCTACTTTCCGTCTTTCTTACTTTGTTTCTTTACACCGTCCTTCTCACCTTCCGCTCTGTGCCACTTTAGAAATCTTGCTATTCTCCCTTTCCTGCTCCAGCCACCAGCACGCTCCCAAATTTCTTAGTCATGCAAAATTCACTGGGCAGCGTACATCTGGCAAGCTGTCTCTCCTGGAGGCTTTGGGTCCAGGTGAGGGTCTCAACCCCTACTCCTAAGATACCTGTGGGCCCGGTACACTGACTACGCCAGCAGGATACCAGCTACATCGCTTCGGCTCTCTGGAAACACGGCTCCCTAGCCATGCTGCAGTGCCTCACAAACACTGAGCCAGCGTCACGGCACGCCGTTCTCCTCCGGATGATTCTTTCTGCAGCTCCATGGCTTCTCTGGTCCAGTATGCCTCCCCAGTTCACTCACTCCCTTCCTTGTGTGAAACCCCAACTTTTATAGCTCCTAGTGGAGTCGGGTGTGAATCATTAGTATAGAGTGTCTGACTATTAGTGGGACACTTCAATGGTAGTGGTAATAGTAGGCCTCTCCCTGCCTTCCCATGTTAACTATAGGGGAAACCTTACTTGCTCTCGATCGTCTCTCCCTCGTCCCAGTACTTGTTGAAAATGGGGAGGGGAGTCAAGGCAAGATGGGAACTGATATTTACAGGCTATATTATTACAAGGTAATTGGTAAAGGATAGGGGGATACCCTAGCCTGGGTTTTCTATGTAAAAGGTGATTCTCTTTGTATCAAATTACTCTCTATGTTGAACACATGGAAATTTGAACACAGGTCTGTAGAACACTTCCCATAATCTAAACTAGAGAAAGACAATGAAGTGTTGGGATTGAGGTTATGTCTTTGTTTTACTTGGCTTTCCTCTTTTCCGGGGTTTGTTCTGGGATGACTTGTTTTTCTCTATCTTGGGTTAGGGGTACTGGGACATGTATAACCCATAAAGGCTTCTGTGATCTCTTCACCCATCATCCTGTTGGAATGCTGCATCTCTCCTAGGGTACTCTCCAGCAAGCAACCCCAGACTTCCTACCCAGGTGATCCTCCCTGGCTTGTCCACCCCAAGGGTTGGGATCCAAAGGCGATGGCCCTACATTGGCCACTTGAATAGAGGAGTCTCGGCTCTACAAGGGAGAATACCCCTAGATTTCTCACATAACTCTGACTTGAGGAAGCATTCAGCCAAGTTTAGTGTGTGTGTGGGCATGGATGTGTTAGTTATCCATGTTTCTGTGTTAGTAAGCTGTGTCTTATTTGTAGTTTTAGGGGTGATTGAATTGCCATCATCGTGAGGTGACGATCCACGTTTATCTTGCTCACATTGACGGCCAGGTTAGATGGATATAATAATAATAATATAGTATAATACTATAATTTGAATGAGACTAAACAAGGTGCTTTAGGGCGTCTGGTATGGGGAATTTTAATGGGGGGTTGTCTAACTGTTAGCCCAGCAATAAGTAGAATTGAGGTAGATCTGTCTGATATTGAAGCAGTTAGATTGCTTTGGCCAGGGTTGAAGGCTACGCAGTCAGTATATCACTAATTCGCACCTGGGGAAGGGTGCACAGCTAATCGGGTGGCTGGAAGAGCAGGCAAAGATTACACAATCACTGCCTGCTGTCCCAGCTTCCCCGGGTGGCATTTTTCTATTTGCTTTCCCATCGCGGGGAGGCAACAGGGAGCATCCACCGTGCCCCCCCAGCACCCCAAAATGTCCTGCTTCCCCTCCACTTAAATGCAGGACCGGAGCATTGTGCTCCGGTCCCAAGCTCCTCCATCTGGCCACCAACACTTTTCCATATGGCGGCAGGCATTTTTTTTTTAATTTACATCGGAAAATAGTCTGCACAAGCATCGCGGATCTCCCGATGCAAAACTGTGAAAGCCATTTGCACCCCGGGCGAACCCCAGGGTGCGAATGGCTTTCATGCCCTGCCTGTTGGGTGAACATGGCCTTGAACGGCCCATAGCCAGGGCTAAGGCCCTCGCTTCGCTCAGGCCTGCCTTAGCTCAGGCTGGCTGGCCGTTAAAAGCCTGTGAACGCCCTCCAGGCAGGGCATGAAAGCTACAATACCATCTTTTGGAATGTGAAACTAATGAGGAGGATCTATTTTAGAAGTTGAACTAGCTGGGGTACCCAGAGAGGCCCGTGTCCTGATCGAGTGGTGTCTCATGTGCCCTGGAGGATGTTGCGCTTGTCCTCATGTCAACAAATCTTGCTTCAGTTTGCTCCGGCATCTCATTTGCCCTGGAGAAAGTTGCTCTTTTCCTCTGGTCAGTAAGTCATGCTGCTGTTTGTTGTTGTGTTTCAGAAGCTCTTGATATTGATTTTCGCTTTGCATCCGATGGAGCTTTTCCAAGTGATGTTTGTTTTTTGTGCTACATGTTCCAGTCACTTAATGGTTTCAGCACATTTGAGAAAATGTCTAAGAAATATTGATTGTGCTCTCTTCTCGTGAATGAACTAAAGTAAACTGTAACCTTGCCATTTCCAATATTCTGAGTGGCGTGATAGAAAAATCTCTTTTATTCCCTTTAAAAATGCTTTACTAACTTTCAAACTGTATACAGTAGTGATGCACTTTAAAGGAATAACCAACATATCTAACATTTTGCTTCAGACACTTTTCCAAATTTTGCCTCCTAATGCCTACTGTAGTGAATAGTGAGGAGTATCAGTAAATCAGGGTGTCTACAGAGTACAATTTTTGCATCCAAACAGACTATAATCATGCCTCAGACAAATGAGGAATCCATGCAAAATTTGGTAGCAGTGGGTTTAACTGTGTGGATTTATATAGCCGAACAAACATACGCACAAACATATATATAAAGAAGATTAATAGTGTAGGCAGGAAAATAATGTGGCAATTATGGGAGTCCTGAATTGCACTATACATGAGTGAGTTCCCATGAGCAGTTGCTGCATCATGAAAGGGCCTAAATCCTCTAGACAAAGGGGCACCAAATGGGCTGATACCATGTACTCTTGGTCTATGTTTAAACTGAAAGGGAACACAGCTGGTGGTAACTGAGCTAAAGCTACACGGCAAAGAGGTTCTGGTATCTCAATCCACAATGTCTAGGTCTCACAATTTCTCCTTCCAGGGGTGGCCAGACTGGAAATTGATCCCGTTTCGGCAAGTGATCATGGCTACTTCTCTGTAACACTACAAATTATTGTGGAACACCATAAGTGCGGTGGATGGCCTATAGATTAAGTCTCAAATACAAAGACAAGGTAATTTGGTCATTTAAAGCAATGCTATTGAAATTGGGTGAAATATCATCAGTATAATTTGGATGAGTAAGTAGCCCAAGAAATGCTGAGGATTTCAAATAAATTCAGCGCTGACAAATTTTGAAAAAGGATACTTCCTGTGCAGGTAATTATAGAGAGAAAACTCAATCAATTGAAAGTATAATTGAAAGTATAATTCCGGAAGGGGGTGGATTAGTTATTTCAGGGAAAAAAAATGTGGTGGTAAAGAGATCACACGCCGTAACATTGTCATCGACAATTTAGAATCCAGGCCAGGGAGGTTTGAACGATGGATATTGAAATTTTGATAAAAAGATCAAAAGGGTCTAGAGCTGCAAGGCCTGAAAAGGATTCCTAATTTAGTGTTCAAATCAAACCAGGAGCTAAGGGCAAGATTATTATGTCAAATGTTTCATTAAATGATATTGTTGCGTGTGATTCTGTAATCGTTGTGAAGGTGTTACTTGGTAACAATTTTTTTAAAGGGGCAACATTAGTTCACCCGGTAATTATCACACAATCGACTATTTGACTCGGTTATTTGCTGGTCTGTTATTTTAAGACACTATGGGCTGAAGCAATGAACAAGGAAGCAAATTTGAGTGGGCACCACAGGGGTATCGAGTCCTTCTGGCGTTATCAAAGGTCTCTAGTGTGATAAGTCTTTGTTAGGAAGTAAGATCCTCTATGCAGGAGCTGGCTGAAAAAGGCCTGGAGACACCCAAACCCAAAAAATACAGCAAGAAACAAAGATTAGGTGACAACCCAATCATACAGCCGCTCTCTGGAATCCCATACTGGGTTCTATATTAGTTGTAATTTCACTATGTATAGTTTCTTTGATCCAATTCTTGAAAAAATACAAAAGTCAAATATATAGTGATTTTTCAATGTTGAAAATTATTTTATAGAAAGAAGTGACTAGTAGCCACCAAAATTGTTCTTCGTGAGGAAGAGATTGCCATAAATCACTCATTCTGTAGACTTATTTTTGTCCAATGCATTTCGGAATATAACAAATTCCTTCATCAGGGCAAGTCTAAAACAATAAACAACATTCACATGCGATTGTGCCAACCATCCCAAGATTAATATCCAATATAGAATAATTCCCATATTAGAAACAACGTAAGTATATAAATATCGGTATGAACAGTCATCATCCAAATAGTTGAAAAAATATGAAGGTAAACACATACCCGACAATGTAATGAGCCGGATCAGAAGGCAGGTCAAAAGATATAAAATAAGAAACAAATCAGTACAAAGGCAAGTAAAGTTATCCTATAACAAAATGGAGGGAATCGGGTCCATTACCTGATATAGGTGAGTAATGGCGAAATCTATGTTTCAGAGGTCAGGCTGCTCCACCGTGTACGGCGAGCAGGTGCTGTGAATGGTAAAGTGAATATATATATAAAGGACCTATCCAAAGTGTAGCTAACCGCTAAGTAGAAATAAACAGGCGTGGATTGTAACTCACCATATGTAAAGAACGAAGCGGAGAAGTTCTCTCAGCGTCTGCTCAAAGCAGACTGTCTTCGTTGTATCGGCGCGTTGCCGAGCAACCTGGTTTAATAAGACACGTGATTGAAGGCAGAATGTCCTCCTTGCATCGGTGCGCAGCCGAGCAACTCAGTTGTGTAAGACACGTGATCACGGCTCTATGAACACGAGCCGTGACCCGTGTCCGAGAACTGGTCAATAAACTAAATATGATCAAAAGATCTAATTACTGGACCTCCTGGGGCAGTAATGATAAAAGTCATCGCCTAAGAATCAAAAAAGAAATAAGTAATCTGTCATCCATGGACATAGAAAAAATACTAAGATTGAACCCATTTGGATAAAAGTAATGGCTGTTATATGAACACCTCAGATGAGACTATAAGCAACCCTAGGGCTATACCTTATATTAATAGTATGTGCCTAAATGCCGCTAGTGGTGTCGTCTAGACAGACGGCACCTCGGGTCCTGGGGGAACTCCAGGATGCGCAGCATGCAGGACATCTTTTAAACATGGGAAACGTCTCTTATTCATATACATTCAAGTGACCCTCAACATTCAGGTCATATACGTACTGGTGTCAATCTAAACCAAATGATGCTAAATGCAATGTAAGAAAACAATTAGAGAAAACAATTCGAGAAAACAGTGAAAGTTGATCTCCTCATTTAACCCATTGGGTGCCAGACTGCCAAGTTTGTCAATCCAATATGTCTCTCTGCGACTCAAACGTTGGCATAAATCCTCATGAGGGCTATTCTTGGTTAAAGCTTCCAAAATCACAAATTTTATTTGGGACACGTTATGTCCATTGGCCATCCAATGTCGTGCCACAGCTGAATTGATGTTTGCATTACGAATACAAGATCAGTGTTCACCCCACCTCAACTTGGCTGTTCGGGTTGACTGTCCCACATAAAATTTCCCACACGGGCATTTAATGCCGTAGATGATATTACTACTGTCACATGTGGCAAAAGTCTTAAGCATAATCTTCTGCCCCGTCCTTGGATGGTTAATGGAGTTTCCTTTAATAACAAAATTACAGTTGACACACTGTAAACAAGGATATGTCCCAGTTCGCTGTGTCATAGGTTCCCTGACTGTAGGTTTCGTCTGCACCAGTTCATCCCTTAGGTTCCTACTGTGTTGGTATGCAAAGATTGGTTTTTCACTGAAAATATCTTGAACTCGAATATCATTCTTGAAAATCTCCCAATGTTTCATAATAGTTTTCTTGATTTTGTTACTTTGCGTAGAGAACTTGGATACAAATACTGGTGACTTCAATTCTCTCTTACTTTTGGGATTCTGTTCTGATAATAGAGTCTCTCGTGATATGGCATCAACTCTGTCAGATGCCAGATCGAGTTCACCCTGCTTATATCCCCGGGCCAGAAATTTTTCTTTCATTTCCATCTGTTGCATTCTGTAGTCTTCAGGATCACTCACTATTTTCTTGACCCTAAGTAATTGGCTGTATGGTAGATTCTTCAGTAGGCTCGGCTGATGGAAGCTGAGTCGGTGCAGGAGATTATTCCGATCAGTCTCTTTCCGAAACAGTGAAGTGCTGTAGCTAGTGAGTTGCTTTCTGACTTGTACATCAAGGAATGTTATGATTTCATATGAGATCTCTCTAGTGAACTGTACCCTTTGGTCGATGCTGTTTAGATACACAAAAAATTTTTCAAAAGACTCTCTGGTTCCTTTCCAAATTCCAAAGATGTCGTCTATGTATCTCGTCCAGATGCGGATGTCCTTGTTCCATTCCTGTTTATTCAATACATGGTCTGTTTCAAATTTATACATGAAACTGTTGGCATATGAGGGTGCCATGGTAGCTCCCATTGAAGTCCCTGCAGTTTGTAGAAAAAATTGGTTGCCATATTGAAAATAGGAGTTCTCAGCAATGAATTGTAATAATGCCAGTATGAATTCCTTCTGGGCACGTATCTCGGGTGCTTTCAGTAACAGCCATTCTACAGCCTCCATTCCCAGGTCGTGGGGTATAGAGGTGTATAAACTCTTCACGTCTATAGTAAAGGTGTCAGGCAAAGGTGTCAATGAGCTAAGCTTTTGCAGGAAGTGGGTGGTATCCCTTGTGTAGGTGTTGGTCTCTTGTATCAATGGCTGTAGGAAGAAATCTATATAGATCCCTAAAGGTTGGTTGATGCTCTCTATCCCTGCAACAATTGGTCTACCTGGTGGTTTGATGGCATCTTTATGGATTTTTGGCAGCGTATAGAAATTAGGTATTCTAGGATGTTCTTTCGAGAGAAATTTTTGTGTATGCTCGTTGATCCAATCCAATTCAAATGCTTTATCTAGGAGGCTCTTCAAATTCTGTTTAATCGAAAGGGTGGGATCATGGTCCAAACTAGCATATGTAGTCTGGTCTTGGAGCTGTCTTCTACATTCAGCATCATAGTCACATGTATTCTGAATAACCAAGGCTCCTCCCTTATCTGCAGGACGAATGGTAATACTCTTGTCACTAAACAGGTCTCTAATCAATCTCATCTCGTGTGGTTTTAAGTTCCTGTACGGAGGATTTCTGTAACTGATACGTTCAAGGTCCCGAGTGACTAGTCTCTGGAAAATTTCTATGGATGGTACTGTAATGGGTGGAACAAACCCACTTTTGACTCTAAATTCTTGAAAGTCTGGAATCTCGGTCGGACTCTCTTGTGTCTCCAATTCGTTAAAGAAGACTAAGTTTAAGTTTACGAACAAACTTGTATAGTTCTATCTTCGTGTCAAACAAGGTGGTACCGTAAGTCGGTACGAAGCTGAGACCTTTCTGTAGAGTCTCTTCCTCTGCCTTGTTGAGTCGCCTCCCCGAAATGTTAACGACTAACTTTTCTTCTGCTGTAATCTCGTTAGGGGTTTGTTTCTTGTGTTGCCTCCTCCCCCTGCGGGTTCTTTTCGGCGGGCGCCTAAAAAAGATACAGCAGACGGAGCTCGTGCCAAAGGGCTTGTTGTCTGTGCAAGATTCTCTGTGGTTTGTTCTGCTGGAATATCAGACTCTCTCTGGGCTTCTGAATCGGAACTGGAGGTATTGTCAGATGTGTATCCAAAAGGTTTCTTTGGTGCTACTCGGCCGTATTTGTCCATCCAGGTGTATACCTCGTCATTGATATAATCATAGGTATCCCTCTTGAATTTTTTAATCTTCTTTTGCTCCAATTCAGATTTGTAGTTCTCAAGTTTAGTGTTAATCTCTAGTAGTATAGTGTCATATTCCTCTCTTCCAAGTGTATCAACTAATTCCTTCTCTATCTCCTGAATTTCTGTACCCAGGGTTGTTAAATTCTTTGATAACTCTTGGATAGTTAGCAAGATGAGGTCCAGTGAACATTTATTCAGTATAGATTCCCACCTTCGAACAAACTCTTTACTCTCTTTGCACAAGGTCGGTCAGAGCTGTATGCTTCTCCGCTTCGTTCTTTACATATGGTGAGTTACAATCCACGCCTGTTTATTTCTACTTAGCGGTTAGCTACACTTTGGATAGGTCCTTTATATATATTCACTTTACCATTCACAGCACCTGCTCGCCGTACACGGTGGAGCAGCCTGACCTCTGAAACATAGATTTCGCCATTACTCACCTATATCAGGTAATGGACCCGATTCCCTCCATTTTGTTATAGGATAACTTTACTTGCCTTTGTACTGATTTGTTTCTTATTTTATATCTTTTGACCTGCCTTCTGATCCGGCTCATTACATTGTCGGGTATGTGTTTACCTTCATATTTTTTCAACTATTTGGATGATGACTGTTCATACCGATATTTATATACTTACGTTGTTTCTAATATGGGAATTATTCTATATTGGATATTAATCTTGGGATGGTTGGCACAATCGCATGTGAATGTTATGTGTTTATTGTTTTAGACTTGCCCTGATGAAGGAATTTGTTATATTCCGAAATGCATTGGCACAAAAATAAGTCTACAGAATGAGTGATTTATGGCAATCTCTTCCTCACGAAGAACAATTTTGGTGGCTACTAGTCACTTCTTTCTATAAAATAATTTTCAACATTGTAAAATCACTATATATTTGACTTTTGTATTTTTTCAAGAATTGGATCAAAGAAACTATACATAGTGAAATTACAACTAATATAGAACCCAGTATGGGATTCCAGAGAGCGGCTGTATGATTGGGTTGTCACCTAATCTTTGTTTCTCGCTGTATTTTTTGGGTTTGGGTGTCTCCAGGCCTTTTTCAGCCAGCTCCTGCATAGAGGATCTTACTTCCTAACAAAGACTTATCACACTAGAGACCTTTGATAACGCCAGAAGGACTCGATACCCCTGTGGTGCCCACTCAAATTTGCTTCCTGCTTCTTTCCTTCCCTCTTTTGGTGAGACACACAGCAGTGGTGGCACACAATTTAAAAAAAAAGGATTACCCAACACACTGAACATGTCATTTGAGGACATTGAAGGTTTATCCAACATATGTGCAGAAACTTTAGGTTTCTCAACTGAGGAAGCATCTGCCATTCTTGAACTCATTAGCGAAATGTCTATTGGTGCTCATGGTACTACACCAAAGGATCCGGCTAAACGAATTAAACAATTAGAGTATCTTATACGGAAGGAGATGAACAGGAAATTACACGCAATTACCCTCGGACGATATTTCAAAAACCAACGCATCCCAAGGGGGCTTCGCATACAGCTCCGACCGACCTTGTGCAAAGAGAGTAAAGAGTTTGTTCGAAGGTGGGAATCTATACTGAATAAATGTTCACTGGACCTCATCTTGCTAACTATCCAAGAGTTATCAAAGAATTTAACAACCCTGGGTACAGAAATTCAGGAGATAGAGAAGGAATTAGTTGATACACTTGGAAGAGAGGAATATGACACTATACTACTAGAGATTAACACTAAACTTGAGAACTACAAATCTGAATTGGAGCAAAAGAAGATTAAAAAATTCAAGAGGGATACCTATGATTATATCAATGACGAGGTATACACCTAGATGGACAAATACGGCCGAGTAGCACCAAAGAAACCTTTTGGATACACATCTGACAATACCTCCAGTTCCGATTCAGAAGCCCAGAGAGAGTCTGATATTCCAGCAGAACAAACCACAGAGAATCTTGCACAGACAACAAGCCCTTTGGCACGAGATCCGTCTGCTGTATCTTTTTTAGGCGCCCGCAGAAAAGAACCCGCAGGGGGAGGAGGCAACACAAGAAACAAACCCCTAACGAGATTACAGCAGAAGAAAAGTTAGTCGTTAACATTTCGGGGAGGCGACTCAACAAGGCAGAGGAAGAGACTCTACAGAAAGGTCTCAGCTTCGTACCGACTTACGGTACCACCTTGTTTGACACGAAGATAGAACTATACAAGTTTGTTCGTAAACTTAAACTTAGTCTTCTTTAACGAATTGGAGACACAAGAGAGTCCGACCGAGATTCCAGACTTTCAAGAATTTAGAGTCAAAAGTGGGTTTGTTCCACCCATTACAGTACCATCCATAGAAATTTTCCAGAGACTAGTCACTCGGGACCTTGAACGTATCAGTTACAGAAATCGTCCGTACAGGAACTTAAAACCACAGGAGATGAGATTGATTAGAGACCTGTTTAGTGACAAGAGTATTACCATTCGTCCTGCAGATAAGGGAGGAGCCTTGGTTATTCAGAATACATGTGACTATGATGCTGAATGTAGAAGACAGCTCCAAGACCAGACTACATATGCTAGTTTGGACCATGATCCCACCCTTTCGATTAAACAGAATTTGAAGAGCCTCCTAGATAAAGCATTTGAATTGGATTGGATCAACGAGCATACACAAAAATTTCTCTCGAAAGAACATCCTAGAATACCTAATTTCTATACGCTGCCAAAAATCCATAAAGATGCCATCAAACCACCAGGTAGACCAATTGTTGCAGGGATAGAGAGCATCAACCAACCTTTAGGGATCTATATAGATTTCTTCCTACAGCCATTGATACAAGAGACCAACACCTACACAAGGGATACCACCCACTTCCTGCAAAAGCTTAGCTCATTGACACCTTTGCCTGAAGATCTGTTGTTTACTATAGACGTGAAGAGTTTATACACCTCTATACCCCACGACCTGGGAATGGAGGCTGTAGAATGGCTGTTACTGAAAGCACCCGAGATACGTGCCCAGAAGGAATTCATACTGGCATTATTACAATTCATTGCTGAGAACTCCTATTTTCAATATGGCAACCAATTTTTTCTACAAACTGCAGGGACTTCAATGGGAGCTGGCACCCTCATATGCCAACAGTTTCATGTATAAATTTGAAACAGACCATGTATTGAATAAACAGGAATGGAACAAGGACATCCGCATCTGGACGAGATACATAGACGACATCTTTGGAATTTGGAAAGGAACCAGAGAGTCTTTTGAAACATTTTTTGTGTATCTAAACAGCATCGACCAAAGGGTACAGTTCACTAGAGAGATCTCATATGAAATCATAACATTCCTTGATGTACAAGTCAGAAAGCAACTCACTAGCTACAGCACTTCACTGTTTCGGAAAGAGACTGATCGGAATAATCTCCTGCACCGACTCAGCTTCCATCAGCCGAGCCTACTGAAGAATCTACCATACAGCCAATTACTTAGGGTCAAGAAAATAGTGAGTGATCCTGAAGACTACAGAATGCAACAGATGGAAATGAAAGAAACATTTCTGGCCCGGGGATATAAGCAGGGTGAACTCGATCTGGCATCTGACAGAGTTGATGCCATATCACGAGAGACTCTATTATCAGAACAGAATCCCAAAAGTAAGAGAGAATTGAAGTCACCAGTATTTGTATCCAAGTTCTCTACGCAAAGTAACAAAATCAAGAAAACTATTATGAAACATTGGGAGATTTTCAAGAATGATATTCGAGTTCAAGATATTTTCAGTGAAAAACCAATCTTTGCATACCAACGCAGTAGGAACCTAATGGATGAACTGGTGCAGACGAAACCTACAGTCAGGGAACCTATGACACAGCGAACTGGGACATATCCTTGTTTACAGTGTGTCAACTGTAATTTTGTTA
This sequence comes from Ambystoma mexicanum, assembly GCF_040938575.1. Classification (NCBI taxonomy): domain Eukaryota; kingdom Metazoa; phylum Chordata; class Amphibia; order Caudata; family Ambystomatidae; genus Ambystoma; species Ambystoma mexicanum. The sequence goes on from NC_090926.1 coordinate 214,261,789, forward strand.
TTAAAGGAAACTCCATTAACCATCCAAGGACGGGGCAGAACATTATGCTTAAGACTTTTGCCACATGTGACAGTAGTAATATCATCTGGTTCATAGACAAAAAGTCGAAAACTTAATGTCGAAAAGCAAAAATGTCGAAAAAAAAATGTCGAATGCAAAAAAGTCGAAAACACATACATATAATAGGAAAAGTCATAATTTCGAAACAAAAATGTCGAAAAAAAAATCGAAAACCCAAAACACTTTTTTTTTTTTTTTTTACACAAATACTAACATTTTTTATGGGGGGGGGTCCCCCCCCAACCCCCCCATCCCAAACCCCTACCCCAACCCCCCCCTCCTCCCCATCCCCCCCACCCCCCATAGATATACCTTTAATTATTTTTAAAAAATCTTTAATATAATATTAAATAATTAATTAATTATTTAAGAAACCCATCCCAAACCCCTACCTCCAACCCCCCCTCCTCCCCATCCCCCCCACCCACCATGGATATACCTTTAACCATTTAAAAAAAATTATGTTTTATAAACTATAATTAATTATTTATTTAAACATTAATTCGAAAAAAAATCGAAAAAAATTCGACATTTTTGTAATTCGACATTTTTATTTTCGATTGAATATTTTCGACATTTTGTCTTTCGACATTATTGTATTCGACATTATGACTGGATACCATATCATCTACGGCATTAAATGCCCGTGTGGGAAATTTTATGTGGGACAGTCAACCCGAACAGCCAAGTTGAGGTGGGGTGAACACCGATCTTGTATTCGTAATGCAAACATCAATTCAGCTGTGGCACGACATTGGATGGCCAATGGACATAACGTGTCCCAAATAAAATTTGTGATTTTGGAAGCTTTAACCAAGAATAGCCCTCATGAGGATTTATGCCAACGTTTGAGTCGCAGAGAGACATATTGGATTGACAAACTTGGCAGTCTGGCACCCAATGGGTTAAATGAGGAGATCAACTTTCACTGTTTTCTCTATTTGTTTTCTCTAATTGTTTTCTTACATTGCATTTAGCATAATTTGGTTTAGATTGACACCAGTACGTATATGACCTGAATGTTGAGGGTCACTTGAATGTATATGAATAAGAGATGTTTCCCATGTTTAAAAGATGTCCTGCATGCTGCGCATCCTGGAGTTCCCCCAGGACCCGAGGTGCCGTCTGTCTAGACGACACCACTAGCGGCATTAAGGCACATACTATTAATATAAGGTACAGCCCTAGGGTTGCTTATAGTCTCATCTGAGGTGTTCATATAACAGCCATTACTTTTATCCAAATGGGTTCAATCTTAGTATTTTTTCTATGTCCATGGATGACAGATTACTTATTTCTTTTTTGATTCTTAGGCGATGACTTTTATCATTACTGCCCCAGGAGGTCCAGTAATTAGATCTTTTGATCATATTTAGTTTATTGACCAGTTCTCGGACACGGGTCGCGGCTCGTGTTCATAGAGCCGTGATCACGTGTCTTACACAACTGAGTTGCTCGGCTGCGCACCGATGCAAGGAGGACATTCTGCCTTCAATCACATGTCTTATTAAACCAGGTTGCTCGGCAACGCGCCGATACAACGAAGACAGTCTGCTTTGAGCAGACGCTGAGAGAACTTCTCCGCTTCGTTCTTTACATATGGTGAGTTACAATCCACGCCTGTTTATTTCTACTTAGCGGTTAGCTACACTTTGGATAGGTCCTTTATATATATTCACTTTACCATTCACAGCACCTGCTCGCCGTACACGGTGGAGCAGCCTGACCTCTGAAACATAGATTTCGCCATTACTCACCTATATCAGGTAATGGACCCGATTCTCTCCATGTTATAGGATAACTTTACTTGCCTTTGTACTGATTTGTTTCCTATTTTATATCTTTTGACCTGCCTTCTGATCCGGCTCATTACATTGTCAGGTATGTGTTTACCTTCATATTTTTTCAACTATTTGGATGATGACTGTTCATACCGATATTTATATACTTACGTTGTTTCTAATATGGGAATTATTCTATATTGGATATTAATCTTGGGATGGTTGGCACAATCACATATGAATGTTATGTGTTTATTGTTTTAGACTTGCCCTGATGAAGGAATTTGTTATATTCCGAAATGCATTGGCACAAAAATAAGTCTACAGAATGAGTGATTTATGGCAATCTCTTCCTCACGAAGAACAATTTTGGTGGCTACTAGTCACTTCTTTCTATAAACTAATTTTCAACATTGAAAAATCACTATATATTTGACTTTTGTATTTTTTCAAGAATTGGATCAAAGAAACGATACATAGTGAAATTACAACTAATATAGAACCCAGTATGGGATTCAAGAGAGCGGCTGTATGATTGGGTTGTCACCTAATCTTTGTTTCTTGCTGAAGCAATGAACAAACCAGACACATTTCAAACTGGGTTCAGGAAAAAGTATTGGACTAACCTCAACGGATTGCTTATTCATTTACTTAAAAAACAGGCATTGCAAAAGGGGAGGCTGCTACTACATATGGCAAGTATTGACTAAGCTAGTGCATTTGACACAATAAATGGGAATCGAATCTGGTACAAAATGCTCAGCTGGGGGAATTTATTGGGACTAGTACGCTTTAGAGTGAGTTGCACTGTAACTCTAATATACAAATTAGACTAGACAGTTTAGGAAATTAAATGCCCCAATAAAGAAGACAGGTCTTAGGCAGGATTGGTGTTGGCAACCTGCCATGTTGATCTGTACTTATATGACCTGACAGAGCTCTTAGCCAATTGCCGTACATTTACACCATAATTGGGAAGTCTGAGGGTTGCTGCCCTCCTATTTGCAGACAACATTGTTCTATTTGACAACACCCATATTGGCCTACAGAGTCCTAAATTTCCTATCTGAATACTTACTTTTGAATAATGTAACCCTGCATGTTTGTAAGACATCAGTAATACCAATCACAACTAGGAAACATCCTGTATGGTCAAAAAATTGAAAAGTATTAGGGACAACATCGGAACTGAACAACCTAGGTTTTTGGATTAGCAATAAAGCTCGGATGGCCAAATAATTAGGGAATTAAAGGACAAAATTAGCAGCACTATACACCAAAACACAAAAATCTTAGAGATGTTTTGTAGGTTCACTTTCTCCCAGTTATAAGATTTTATCTGAGGAAAGTGATAGGGTTTGGAGCTGTAGGTCTAGAATTGGATTGCCATTGAGAGAATGGAAGGTCTTTTTTGGAAGAAATTGCTGAGACTTACTTCATCTCTCCCGTTCGTGACTATTCGACACAAACCTTCCTGGCAGACGAACAAGTTACTTACCAAACTGGTAACGTTCTTTCGACTGGATGTTCCTCCAATGTATTCCTCATCTATGACATGTAATGTCCACAGCTGTGCTGCTTTGGAATTTTTACAGCAGACGGGGTCCTTGCGTCAATTGCATCGGGTCGATGTCCCTCGGAGGCCTTAGTCGAAGGTGACATCATAAGTAGCACACACGGCGCCTGTGGCATCAGTTCGTGTCCCCCCCTCACAATGTGTGGCACACATGCCCAGAACACGGCATCGACTGCACTTAGCCTTGCGGGACATAAGCTGTAATGGCATGGGAAATTCTTGCGAGGGGTACGCTGGAAGGGCAATGAGGAATACGATGGGGGAACATCCAGTCGAAAGAATGTTACCAGTTTGGTAAGTAACTTGTTCTTCGAATGGATTGTGTCCTCCAACGCATTCCTCATCTATGACAGACTCCCAAAGCAGTAAAAATGATCTGAGGAGGGAAAAGAATTTAGACATATCCAATTAAATGACGGAATAAAGAACTGCCTTACCAAAGGCAACATCCTGAGCATGGGAAGTAACCAGGGAGTAATGCTTGACAAACGTGTGTATAGAAGACCACGTTGCAGCATCAGATATTCCTCACCGGCAATGCCCCAGTGGAATTAGCCTGCAAGCCCGCAGGAGGGTCCTTACCAGTCAATCGGTAGCATTCTGAAATAGTGAGGATAATCCACCTAGACAAGGTCTGGTTCAAAACAGCCTGTCCTAAACAGTGTCCAGTATATCCCTCGAGCTGGTTGGCCACTCTGATCGTTGCTATTCTGGATATATAAAAGCTCAAGGCTCTTCTAAGATCCGACCTATGAAGACGTTCCTCTTCCTTACTAGGATGAGGAGGGTAGAAAGCGGGGAGTACCACCACCTGACTCAAATGAAAGTCTGACACAACCTTCCGGAGAAAGAATGGATGTACCCTCAGGACAACCCTGTCCTTGTGGAAGAAAGTAAAGGATGGCTTAGAAGAAAATGCCTTCAACTCGCTCACTCTTCTAGAAGACGTAACTCCAACCAAGAAAACAGTTTTAAGAGTCAACAACCTTAAAGGGCAAGAGTGCAAGGGTTCAAATGGAGCACCCATCAGCAAGTTTAGAACATAATTAAGGTACCCGACCGGCACCTGAATCAGCGACGGTCGGAACATATTCATGAGTGATCAGTGGAATTTTAGAATAAGAACATTCCTCTGACGAGCGCTTAAAGATACATAGCGCTGCCAAATAACCTTTAATGGTGCCCACCTGAAGGCCCCTGTGGGCCAAAGAAAGTAAGAATGAGAGAACCTCGCGAATTGAACACTGAAAAGGATCCACATTCTTTCCTCTGCACCAGTCGCAAAACTTACGCCAGCGATAAAGGGCCTTTGTTCCGGGTCGCCTAGCCGAAAGCAACACCTCCATCACATCATCCGGGAGGTCCCAATCCTTCTATCTCAACCTCTCAGAAACCATGCGTGAAGTTTGAGAGTCTTGACCTCTGGATGGAGAACCCGACCTTCTCTCACGAGAGAAGATCCTCACTTTGGGGAAGACAAATTGGAGGACAGATGGACATGTCTAGAAGATCCGGGTACCACACTCTCCTGGCCCAATCCGGAGCAATGAGACTCATGCGGGTCCCGAAGTGACGTAACCTCCTGAGGACTTGAGGGATGACTGGGATCGGGGAAAACGCATACAGAAGCGGGAAGAGCCACTCAACGACAAATATGTCTACTGGAGCTCCTCTCTGAGGAAATTCCCTTGAGCAGTACCTTTCGCACTTTTGGTTTGCACCAGTCGCAAACGGGTCGACCTAAGTGTTGCCCCCAAGGGCAAAGTTCTCTTGAAGGACTTCCTGGGCTAACTCCCACTCGTGAGAAACCGCGCTCTGCCTGCTCAGATCGTCCGCCGTCATGTTCTCTTTGCCGGCTAGATGAATCGCTGAAAGGGACATACTCTCGCTCATTGCCCAGAACCAGAGCTGCATTGCCTCCATGCACAGAGGTAGTGACCCTACACCCCCTGTCTTGTTGAAGTAATGCACAGCCACTGTGTCGTCCGTCGCTATCAGGACATTCTTCCCCCGTACAGACAGCAGGAAAGCCTTCAGCGCTAGTCTGATGGCTTTCAGCTCCAAAAGATATATGAAGTCTGGACTCCGATGAAGCCCAATGACCGCTGAAGGATAGATCGTCGGCATGAGCTCACCACCCTGTCAGGGAAGCGCCCATTACCACCGTGACATCGGGCAATGGCTGCCAAAAAGGCACCCCATTCATTAGATTTCTCTCGTCGGCCCACCACAGAAGGTCCTGTGAGACTGAGAATGGAACATGAAGGACATCCAACATCTTGCCGAGAACTGGGGCCATTGAGTCCTTAGAGCCCACTGAAGGGATATTCTCAAGCGGGCCTCAGGGACCAGAACAATGCAGGATGCCATGAGGCCGAGCAACCCAGGAATTTTAAAGCAAGCAGACTCTGGGCTTGTTTAAATCTTGTGACCATCTGAAGAATGTGGTGCGCCCTCACCTTGGGTGGCGAGCACATCCCCAAGGAAGTGTCCAAAACAGCCCCTATATACTGGAGCGCTGGGATGCTGTCAAATAAGACTTCTTTAAGTTGAGGGAGAAGCCCAGCTTGTGAAGGGAGTGGCAGGGGATGCTGAGAAGATCCAATGCTTGTTGAGGAGAATGCGCCATGATCAGCCAATCGTCCAAGTAGGGGTAGACGTGACCACCCCCTCTCCGGAGGTGTGCGGCCACCACCAACACCATAAGCTTGTTGAAGACCCTCGGGCGGAGGTGAGCCCGAAAGGCAGGACCCGAAACTGGTTGTGGGATCCACCAACTGCGAACCTGTGGTATTTCCTGAGCTTGAGATTGATCGGCACATGAAAATAAGCATCCTGCAGGTCCAATGACACCCACCAATCCTGAAGTTGGAGTACCTGAAGGATCTGAGAAAGTAACCATCTTGAACTTGTCCTTCCTGAGGAACATGTTCAAGCATCGTAAGTCCAAGATGGGTTTCAGTCCCCCGTCCTTCTAGGGTAACAAAAAATAAGGGGAATACCAACCCCTGTTCCACTCCATCACAGGCACCGGTTCTATAGAGCCTCTCTCGAGCAGGGCGAAAATCTCCTGCAACAGGAGAAGATCCTGAACCTTCAAAGAGTGTTTCCCCGGTGGATTGTCATGAGGCCATTTCAGAAAAGGAAGGCAGTAACCATGGGTCATCGTATCCAGAGCCCACGCATCTAAAGTAATGGCTCGCCATTCTTTGAGATGCTGCGACAGCCTGCCCCCCACTGGAGAACCAGTAGTCATGGCCTCAGAGCTGTTTAGAAGCGCCAGTGCCGGAAGGCAAAGAGGCAGCTGCCTGAGCAGCTTTGGCACCCTTACCTCGTCCACCACGAGTGCCTCTACGGAGGCCCCTTTGACTGGGCATCCCCCTTGACCTTCCAAATTAGGAGTAATAACGAAAGGAACCACCCCCCTCCATTGTTGTCCCCTAGGACAAAAAGGCAGAGGCTCTCATCAGCCTTGCTGCCAAAAATAAGCGACACGTCAAAGGGCATGTTGAGAAGACGGGCCTGCACGTCGGGTGAAATACAATTCCACAGTGTGGAAAAAGTGGAAGTTGGCCGATTTCAGGGCCATACTCCCAGCAGCAAATACCTTGCGCGCCCATCCATTCGTTTATCGTCCCTATCCAGAGGGATGGTAGGGTATGTTGCCTGCTTCGAGGTGGCCGTAGCCGCCTGAACCACTAAACTCTAAGGAGTGGGGTGAGTGGACAGGTAGCCGGGGTCGCTACTAGATGGGCGGTATTTCTTAGACAAATACTTGTTAACTGCCAGAATACACTCCAGGGAAGAACAAGTAGCAGCCAATCTTTTTTTATAAAGCCACATGAAATGGCAACACCGGGTCAGTGGACGGACCCTGATCCAAGATGTCCGTACGGTAATCCTGATCATACTCAACCTGAGGCCTGGACCAACCCAGGTACTCCGCAACTCTCCACATCAGTCTCCTATAAGAGGAATCGGCATGGTCACCAGGCTCGGGTTTCCCAAATTCCAACTCAGGAGATGGGTCAAGGCCATCATGTAAGGACTGACGCAGATGCTCAATCCGACTGTCAATCAGACATTCCGGAGCATTGGGCGTCCCATAAGGCAGACCAAAAGGAACAAAGTCCCCATCATCTTCCTCAAAGAAGTTTTGGAGAGACTGGAAAAACTTCTTCCTAGGGAGAGGAGTGCACCTCGCATCAGGGATAGGCTTCGCAGATTTAGCAGTAGCCTTCTTTGGAGGTATCAGAGCCACAGGGCATTCCGACAGCAAATCCTGCCTAGTAGGCACTGATGGCTCCGATGGTGTCAGCGTCGAAAAAGGCGACGAAGAGCTCAAAGGTCTGACCCAAGGTAAAGACCCGACAAACTCACTCGACGATGGCGCCAACACCTTGGACAGCTTCTCAGGCTTCGACGGCTTTGTGGATGACGAAGACAGCAACATCTCTGGCGATCCCCTGAAGCCTTATTCGAACGGAACCTCAAAGGCTCCCGAAGTTTATCGCGCCGACTGCCCGGGCGCGAAGGTGCACGTGCATCGGACCGAGGCCGTACCTTGCCGGTTTCAACCGAAGGCGCGGACGGAACTGTGCTGTGAGACTGAAAAATCAGCAACATTTGCTCCGAAAAGCCTCCCATTCCTCGGGGGTAGAGGATTTAGTGGGGCATGACATCTTTTTCGGGTATCCGTCATCCGACGAGGATGGGGAAGGCGGACAGTGACTCTGCTTCCGGGACCACCTCGACGAAAAGGAGTGGCGCGAACCACTCCAGGACCTAGATCTTCTGGACGTTTTCCGATGAGGAGACTCTCGACTCATCGGTAGAGATATCAGCCGATTTGGATTTACAGGGTTTGGAAACACGGCCTACCTTTAATTTCCCCTTACATTCCCGCAAGGCCTTGGCAGTTAGTGACTGGCACTTCGAGCAGTCCTCTGTGGCGTGGTCCTCACCCAGGCACCACAAGCAGATATAGTGCGGGTCCGTGATGGACATCTTGGACACACAGTCCCGACATTTCTTTAAGCCAGACCGCGGGGTCCTATGTGTGGAAGAAGACAATCGTACAATACGAAGTGAAAGACAATAGGCGCGCAGAGTTCTCAAAGCAAACACGTTTGCAGAAAAAAACGGAACTGAGGCTATGGGGGCCGTGCATGCTACTTATAACTTCTGACATCACCCTCGACGGAGGCTCCGAGGGACATCGACCGGACGCCATCGACGCAAGGACGCCTTCTGCCAAACAAATTTGCTAAGCAGCACAGCTGTGGAAATTACATGTCGTAGATGAGGAATACGTTGGAGGGCATAATCCATTCGAAAAGTCTATATTTAGCTAAATTTAAACAGTTTCAGAAACGTGTTAGGTAAGAATTGGTGCAGTCACACTGTGTGAGACTACACAAAACTCATCTCATCAGCTTGGTATTAGGTAACCCACCTTTTGGTATAGGTCTGTACTGCACAAGTTGTTAGTGTGATAGAGCAGCCAGGCCTATCTCAAGAGGAGTAAATGGAAGCTGCAGAGCTGTACAGATTAAATCAGTCAATACAAGTAAGCAAGTAACACTTACACTCAAGGATTCAGTTATAAATATATTTGTATTTACACAAGTTTTAGTTGAGAATTCTTCAAAAAGGCAATTGTTTGTAAGAGTCGAGCAAACTTTGGAATCACTTTACACAGTCAAAGTTGGTGAATACTCTTTGGATAGGCTAACACATTTCTCCAACACCCTGAAGTGTCTTCAATAACAAGGATAGTATTGCATTTATCATAAAAACCAATATACTTTTAGACTCTGGGTTTCAGGAAGGAAGAGTTACGGAAAAATAGAAAGGTTAGAACAATACTTTCTTTTAAAGTAAAGAGTTTGAATCCTCCAATGAAATCTAGGTAAGCCTTCCCAGCAGTAAAAGTGTTCAACAAATCACAACCTATGGAGGGACAAGTAATACCAAAGACAATGGATTCAGAAGGGTGCCTTTAGGGAGGCAGGACAGCCAAAGTCAATTGGACAAAGTCTATAGTTCTGATGCACTTGTTGGATACAGTCTTTCACAAAGTCAGATAGTTCAAAAAAGATCACTGAACGAACACAAGCTGTTAAGCCTGTGTAAGGGGAGTTGAGATCAACTCAGAAAGTTAAGCAAGTGCCCTTCTCAAGTGAGAAAGCACGAGTTAAGGCACGAAAGGTAAGTACCCCAAGCCCAAAAAGTACCTCTGGTTTGAAGAAACGTTGTCCAGGTGGATTCCGTCTTGCTACAGCCAAGCAGACCCTGGTTCCTGAGCTTCAGTCGTGGGGACAAGAGGGAGGACATGTGGAGGGCTCCTGTGGCAGTACTCGGGAAGAACTTCGGCAGCTGCGGGCCTTCTTCGATTCAGCAGCTCTTTGCAGTTTCAGCGCCTCGCTAACAGCACTGATGCAGAACTAAAATCTCTGGTTGGGCTTTACTTGCTCCCTCGGTCCTGTACTCTGGTGAAGGAACTCTGGATCGTGATTCCCTGCTTCTGGAGTGTCCTTAGGAGGCTCCTGGAGATTTTGGCTGGATTCCTTCCACGGAAGACGTTGCATTCGGTTATGGACACTCGACCCCTGCCATTGGTCTTCTGCAAGACTGGAGCAGCAGAGCAAGCCGGTATTGCGCCAAAGTGGAGTTTGTCAGGGGCTAGTTGGTGCCACCAGCCAAGGGGGAGAAGTTGTTCTGTCCAGAGCTTCTCGGTCGATAAAAAAAAAAAAGGAGGTCAGCAGAGCAGCAGGACTTCACCAAGCAATTCAAGGTCCGGGAGGTTGCAGCGGGCTGCTCTTCACAATTTCTTCGGATGTTTCTTCCAGTGGTTGACTCTGCCTGCAGTCCAAGAACCTCGTCTTTTACGCTCATTCTCATTCATTCAACACCCTGGACTGTCAATCACACAGCAGGGTTGCTGTCCTTCCCAGGCAGCCAGCTGGCCAATCAGGACTGGTTTCGTTCAGGCACTGCTAGAGACAAAGGACAGGGGAGTTTTGAAACCCTCCCCCACATACTGTCCTTCCATAAACACCGGAGAAAGGGGCAGGTTTCAGGGCAGAAGCCCACCAAAGGCAAAACACACAATGGACTCAAACCTGTCTCAATGCACAGAATAAAAGCCAAGACCGACCTCACAAACAGAAAATGGCCAAAAAAAAGAAGACAGGGGCCATTTTGACAAAATGGACACCCACGGGTGCAGTAAACCACTGCCACCAGCCATTTAAGGTAGTGAGGGTAACAAAAAATGTTACGTGAGAAAGTAGGATAAGGGGGTACTAGGTAAACCCCCCAGCACTCTACATAAGATGGTGCATGCTGGACCTACAAAGTAAAAGGTAAGTAAGATCAATTTCACCTTATGGTTCTGGGGAACAGTAGTTCACCCAGGAAAAGGTATTTAAACCTTAAGAGACACCTCAGTGACACTGCAATGAGAGGGCTCTGTGTCACTATACCAGTCAACATACTTTTATTCAACATAAAAAAGTCTTCAAGTTGATACATAAAACACATTATTCCATAACACAATTTACATCAAGGAAAAAAATCATTATGGATTCCAGGGATGTTTTTGACAGTACAGTTTTGGCAGCAATACAGATATCTTAAAATCCACCCTACATGGGAGAGCATAGCTTGCAGCCTAGACAGATTTAGATGGTTTCAGTTTTTCTTAGCAACCAGGCTCTATAAGTATATGGAGCTACTGCAAAGACTACATGTAGCTGGGTGCTTTGTCTTGGGAAGCTCATTGCTGATTTGGTGTCTCTCGTTGCGGCTTCTCTCAGCACAGGCTTCCAAGTATACGAGTCTCAGATGTTTCATTTTCTCAACATAAAATGTGTCATTGTTTCTATTCCCCTGCTCCCTTTATCCCCCCACACAGCACACAATTATCAGAATTCGATTCTTTCCATTTGGCCGTAAAGCTTGCCACATGGAGGGTCCCCAGGCTCACTTGCATATAAAGAGATTTCTCATATGAGGGTGAGATGAAATCTTGATAAAGCTTCATGCCTGGAGTGAAGAGCTCAAGATATGCCAAACCCAGTTTTAGCTCCCTCGTGCTACCCATCAATCGATCCCTTGCTTTTCTGGCCGTGCATAATTTTTTTTGCTCTTTTCTTATACCAAGTAACTGATTTTGGGCGTTCTCCCATAAATTGACAGCATCCAATTCCTGGAACGTCTTTTTTATGTGGCAAAACCACTCCAAGGACTTTCCTCCATCATGGACATCACGTGACTCAGAACTTCTCTATATTGGACTAGTCCCTTCTGGTTCCAGAGTCTTAACCAGAAAAGAGCCGGACAGAGTGACGCATGAGAAGCCACTGGAGTAACCTCTTACTCCAAAACTAACAGTGCGGAGGGAGTACTTTTGTGTAAAAGAACAAGTTTTTTCAGAAATGTGATCTCATTAGGAGATAATTTATCAAAATGTCCATGCCCCCACAGTTCAGCCCCATACAAGGTGGCAGGGACTGCCTGCTTCCCCTACAGATCTAGCACAGGAGAGATTCCACCACGACACTGCCTCGCATTAAATGCTACTATGGACCCCCGAAATGCGTCAAGGTTGGTTGTCGAACGCTTCACTTCGGCAGCCCACCCCTCGGTCTCTTGGAAATTAATCTCCAGTTTTTTACCTGCTCTATTTGGTTTCTATTCACCCCCAGGGTTTAGGGGTCTAATTTTTGCAAACCTGGGCCTGAACACCATTGATTTTGTCTTAACTGTGTTCAGGTGCAGCTCAAGTTCATTGCACTTTTGCACGAACAAGAACAATGATTTTTCAACCCTTGCAGGGTTGTTGCCAATATTACCGCATCATCTGCATAGAACAGGGCAGGGAATTTATCCTGGTCAATTTTGGGGGCCTTGGCATTCCATGGGCAGAATATCTATTATTTCCTGGATATATAGATTAAATAAAATGGGTGTCATAGGGCAACCATGTCACACCCCCCCTGGTTAACTCGAAATCCTCCGTCATTTCCCCTCCTAGCCCATAGTGCATTGTGGCTTTATCGGTATAGAGAAGCCCGATAAGCCTAATCAGTTGGGCCGGGGCTTTACTAAGTAGTATCTTCCACAGTTTTTCTCGTGAAACTATCAAAAGTGGTCAAATCAAGGAACAGCATACAATTTCATGTGCTTCAACACTGCATATTTTTGAATACGCATATATAATAGAAAGCAGTGCTCAGTTGTTCCCCTGTTTTTCCGAAAAGCCTGCCTGCAGATTGCTTATTACTTTGTTGTCATCGGCCCAGGCTGGAGTTTCTTTAAAATAATGTTCCCAAACAATTTTCTGGCACTATCCAATAGGGATATTGGACGATAATTGGCCGCGATCTCCCTCCCACCTTTTTTGTAGATGGAAATTATAGTAGCCCTGCGGCAAGATTCTGGGATACGCCCTCCCTAATAACTGTTGAATATCTTGCACAGGACTAGTGCCCAAATGGCCACTTCATCTTTGAATATATCCGCTGGGATAAGATCAGGACCAGCTGCTTTACTCCCCCTTACCCTGCCTTTTGGGTGGAGATTGCATGCAGAAAACCACTAGAGACATACTCTCTACCCTTGAGTAATCTGCTTCTACATGCAATACCTCTGAGGTGCCAATATTTACCTCTCCCACCATACAGGGTCTCGAAGTGGCATCACCATTTCTCTTCCCCTATGCAGCAGTATCTGTTCACCTCTCAGGTTTTTATCTGTTACAAGCTGCCAAAATAGCACAGTTTTGTTTTTTAAGTGCCTCGACCATTGACCTCGACTTTTCCTGTACATTATTTTTTTTTTTTAATGGCCATCAGCTTTTTTTTCTCTAGGCAGGCTTGTTGCAGTTTGTTTTTATATACTGGCCCCTTTTTTATCTATACATCCCAAGATTACCTTTTAAGCCATTCGCCACGCTTCATCGTAGCACTCGTTTTGACATTTTACACTGTTTTTTCCTTAATGGCCCCTCTTGTGTTCAGAAATGTGGGTAAATGGATTTAGTTTTCAAATGTTTCCAGTACCGAATCAACAATCTCCGGGTTGCACATCATTTCTATGTTGGGGATAATTGAAATATAAAAATCTTGTTTCCCATTCTGTGTAATAAACTTTGACCACTTCACTGCTTTACTTGCGTGTCTTTCCACCCGTAATGAGTTTACATGTCTTAATTCTGTGGGGTTTACTACCCTCTGTGCCACACAATCAATTTGTACACACAAGGGGAAATGGTCGCTCTCTGTATTTAATTGACTTTAAAAGTCCATTACCTTGGCCCAAGCTACTCCTAATACAAGGATATGATCTATCAGCGATGAGCCACTATGGCCCTTTGCAGGTTGATCTTAATTAAAGAAAATGGTGAAAAAAGAAGACAGGGAACATTTTGACAAAATGGACACCCATGGGTGCTGTACTGGAGCGGAGGCTTCAGCTGTTGTAAAAAAAAAAAGCACACTGGTAGTCAAAGTTAAACCACTACCACCAGTCATTTCAAGTAGTGAGGGTAACAAAAGTTACATGAGAAAGTACGATAAGGGGCTACTAGGTAACCCCCCCAGCACTCCATATGAGATGGTGTGTGCTGGACCTACAAAGTAAAAAGGTAAGTAAGATCAATTTCACCTTACGGTTCTGGGGACCAGTAGTTTATCCAAGAAAGGTATTTAAACCTTAAGAGAAATCCAAAGGATTTCTCAGTGACACTGCAATGAGGCTGTGTGTCACTATACAAAAAGCAGATGCCTATGGAGTTTGACAGACTCCAAAACAGTGAAAACATAAAATCCTAATCATGGAAAAACACATGAGTGAGAAAAAGGTCCCAACTCACTCAGGAGTTAAAATTAAAAAAGTCCTAAGTCCAGCAAAAGAGATGGGGGTCTCTAAGGTGGGAGGGAAATAGCACAGAAATGAAAATTATGTAACAAAAACCATGAATCCCCCTACAAAAATTGTTATTTCTGGATCTATTCGACATTTTGGTTGCCAAACCCTGTAAAGGTTTAAATCTTTTCAAGATGGAGTGCGAGATTATCTTGAAGGGCGTTGAACTAAATAGTGACCACTTTCTTCAGAATCTGGATAAAGTGTTTAAAACAATAAAAAATAAAATAATTCACAAGGGGCAATGATCAAGATCTATTGACACATTACAAATTGCACAGAGAATTGGCTAAACCAAGGCAGTTCCAGAGGCTCACTGGTTATGAAGAGAGATGCTCTAACCCCAAATGTTGCTTAGACTTTCTCAGATTCAGGTTAAATCTACTAGGGACCCTTCAAAGATGGGGCCGGATGCATCAAATTGAGAGGAAAGATCAATATTGTAGATTCTGTCAGAATGTTCACTTTCTAGAGATGCTTAAGCTCTGGGTAACCTGTTGTCCATCAATGGAGTGAAGGAAACAGCACTTTAAAAGATGTGTTGCACAAGAAGCAGACATAGAAGTGAGTGGTTTTGGAATAGGTTAAGGGGTGAGCATTCAACTAAACTAATCACAGCACTTGTAAAAGTTGTAATCATTCAGAAAAATCTGGGCAAATTTGGTTATTATTTTATAAGCATTATATGTGTTAACGTTTTATACACTAGAAAGACAAATGCAAAATTAAGAAAAATGTCTGTGTTCCTGTGTTAGTAAGTTGTGTCATAAATTAAGTTTTAGGGGTGGTTGAATTGCCACCATCGTGAGGCAAGGATACCATGTTTGTATTGCTCATATTGACACAATATTACAGTTACCCGTTTGTGAAATACTTGGTGTACCACTTTGCAGAGGGGGCAGTGGGTGGAAGCAGATGCAAATATCCCAGATCAACTCACCCACAGAGCATTCCCTGGAGACCATTTCTTCGGGTAGCTGGATGCAAATGTGGGGGGATTTGGCGTATTGGACTGTTAGAAACCGATCCACTGTTAGCTGACCTTACATCTTGAAAATGTGTTTGAGTGTGTTTATGTTGATTTCCAATTCATGGTTTTGTCGGAAGCACTCTGCTTAGATTGTCTTGCATGCAGTTGCAATCTCCTTGTAGATGGTGTGCCAGGAGGTAAATTGCCTTTTTGACACCAGTACCATATATCCTGTTGCTAGGAAAAACAGTGTTATTGAGAGTGTCCGTCCTGTATACCATTGCTGCAGTGTTGTCAGTGCTGTTGTGTAGACTTGTTTGAAATGATAAAAGGGCAATTCTTACAAGAATTTCCAATACATTTATATGGGCTCTTGACTGTAGCGACAGTTGCATGTACTGGTGGCTGCCTCAAAGGTCTTCCATATAACAGGTTTAATTTTGTCCACTAATGCAGAGCACTTACTACCTTCTTTTGGTACTACCACTAGATCGTCCCAGACAGACCACAGATGGGAGAGACTCTGCTGAATGGTATGGATGTTTTGGCATGAATGTGGAACTATGTAGATGCAGGATGCCATCAGCCCAAGAGCTTCATTACTTTTCTTACTGTTATCTATACACCGATTTGGGAATAGGGAACGTGTGCTAGAATTGTCTGTATGATTTCCTGAGTTGGGTATGCTATTGCTAGTTCTGTGTAAACTATGGTACTCGGGAACTGTTTCTTCTGCGCGGGTAACAAGCTTGACTTGGCCCGGTTTATTATAAAGCCCAACTTTTGCAAAACGTTTACAGTTGTGTGTATTGATTAAACTCTAGTGTTTGTCCAGCATTGAGCCAGTCATCCAGGTATGAGTAGACACTAATATCTTGGTGGTACCCTGCCACTACCGCAAACACTTTGGTGAATAAACATGGTGCAGATGCCATTACAAAAGGTAGTATCCTTGAATTAGAAGTGGTATGTTCCTATCTTAAACCTTAGGAATCTTCTGTGACTTGCGAACATTGAAATATAAAATTATGCATTGTTCATGTCTAGTGTGGTCATGTATATTCCCTTCTTGAAGAGGGGAATGACTTCTTGTAGTGTGGTGAATCTGACCTTGTACGACTTTATCTAGTTTGCTTGTCTAAGATTCAGGACTGGTCTCTCCGTTTTGTTTTTCTTGGTTACTAGAAAGTAAAATCGGTAGATGCCCCAGTTTACCTGGAACTGGTTTGATGACATTATTTTGAAGCAGAGCCTCTACTTCCTTATAAATGCTCACACTAGACGTGAAGATGCATACATTCATATCTCAATTTCCTCTGCATGTGTTTCCTCAAGGTGCAGAGTTTGAGAAGTACTGTGATTGTAAACCAGAGTAGGAACTGGGCCCCGTTTGGGTATGTTGGATAGTCTGTTGTAAATATGCTGTGGCATGAAAGCACCCCCACTCTTCCATATCGCCCCATCAGGCCTGTTGTACCTAGACAGAAGAGCTGTAGAATTGGCTATTTGGGTGCTCTATGCAACCCAGGGACCCACATTCCTGCCAAAAGCTACATGCACCGGCTCTCCCTTTCCGGTGGGTATTCTGTGATATCATGGGTCGATTTGCTCTTTTATGAACAGTGGCTACTAAAAGAGTCAGGTGCTAACTAACCACTTATAACAAGGGTACAATGTTTTTGATTTTTTTTTCTACCCTTGGGTTTACAGCTTTTTCATTTAGTTAAAGAGGGAGTGACCCTCTTCTTAATTGAGGCTAGTAGGGAATGCAGGGGGATATCTTCTGCTTAATCCAAGATGTCCTCAAAAAATTCTACATACTCATCTGGTTCCTCAGTAAGGATCCCAAACTATTGTGCTGTCCTTCTTAACAGATCTATATATAGAAAGATATCTTCTGTGGGGGGGAGAATGAGATTGGGAATTCTTATTCATCTGGCGATACCATGACAATCATCAGAGAATACACAGTCCCGATGTGAGTGAGTGTCCCCTGTATCCTCGCGGCCAGAGTATGATGGGTCAATCTGAATGTAGAGCCCTTGTTCTGACCTTAATGTAATTCTCAGCGGTTGCCCCGAGATCGGTCTGTTCATCTGTTCCCTCATGTTGCTCCATCAAAGAAACTATTTCGGACAAATTCCCTAAAGTTCTTCATGGACCATTCTTTCTGGTGTCAAGAAATATCCACTGATGCTGTAGATCACACTCTTCCTTCCACTCCTCTGTGGATTTGTGGATGTCTACTAGGACCTTCTCCATTGCAGCAGAATGTCTTACCTTCCTCTGTGAACCACCTTTAATCCATTTATATTGCGGGTTCAAGGTGGAAACTAAACTGGTTGGTTTGGAAACCCCGTCCTCTGTATAACAATGTTTCTGTGAAGGTTGTGCGTCAGGTTTTGTTTTCTCGAAGTCGAGGCCTACCATGCTTGACACCGTTGTAACTGTAGTGTCTGAGCATATGGGTCAATATCGACCCCTCCATGCCTTTGACTTGACTTCCGTCATGGTGGTGGTTTTGTTTGCGTTTTTATAGCCACACGATCACGAGGGGACTTCTCCATAACTGTTTTTGTTGACGAGCCGTCAGAGCGGTCGATCAGCTGTATGATGTTGCCTGCAGCACTTCTCTGATTGGCTATTGGGGTCAACGCCAAGCACTGTGTCAAAAACTCAGACCTCGAGTTCTGAGGTCAATCAGACTCGTTTGTGCGGATTCTGTGTGCATGGCATATTCTGTGCTTCAGACAGCACTTCCTGAGAATTTTTGGCACGCCGAGTAGTGATGCTCGGGGAGACCGCTATTGCACAATTTGTGCATATCCCAACAGGGGAACTTGGAATTACACAGTGGCCGAAATGTATACAGGGTAAGACAGTCATAGTGTGGAGAGAGGAGGCCTTCTCGAAGTCTAGAAAGTGAGAACAAATGTGTCTCCCCACCCCCCGACTATACACCTTGTTGCGGAAGTGGTGACTTCTTATCAATGTCGATCAATCTGGAGAGAAAACTACGCACCTTCTCTCCAAGGGGAGGAAGGGTGGGCGCATGTGAATGTAAGGAGTTAGAAGCATAAGAATTACGATTACGGTGAGTAATGTATCCCTTCTGAAGATTGTGGAATCTGCTTAGATCACATGCTATGCATAGATTAGCAAGCAGTGTTAGTAGAAGGTAGTGGGAAGGTTCAGCGGCAAACAGAAGTTTTAGAACCGCTTGTCCCACCTGTGTATCTGCTTTGGAAGGCTGTCAATGCAGTAGTGCGGAGTGAAAGTGTGTATTGCGTTCCATGTAGCTGCTTTGCAAATGCTGTCTAGGGGGACATTTGCAATAAAAGCCAAAGTGGCTCCTGAGCTCCTTGTTGAGCAATCTCTTGGTGTGAAAGGCAGTGTCTTGTTTGATAAAGAATAGCACAGTTGTATGAATAGGACTATCCATCTGGCGATGGCATCCTTGGACATGTGGTCTCCTGCTCTGCCTGGTGCTATGGAGACAAACAGTTGTTCTGTTTTTCGTGGCGGTCTGGTCTTGTTTACATAGTAAAGAACCGCCCTCCTTACATATAGTGTGTGGGTTTTTACCTCAACTGAGCTCTTGGGGTTCTGAAAGAAAGCCGGCAGTTCAATGGTCAGGTTCACTTAAAATTTTGAGATGAACTTAGGAGAGAGCCTAGGATGTGTACGTAAAACCAGTTTGTCCTTGTGTATGACAAAGAAAGAATCCTGCACTGACAATGATTGCAATTCACTAACCCTTCTTATGGAAGTAATAGCCACTAAGAAGGCAGTCTTGTAAGTCCGGTGTTTAAGACTTGACTTGTGAATAGGCTCGAATGGGGGTCCTATGAGCTTTGCAAGTCCTACATTGAGATCCCATCCTGGCGGTGGGTTTGAAATTGGAGGGTGGAGTCTTTTTACTCCCTCCATGAATGCCTTTAAGAATAGAACCTTCCACCATGATACTTTATTGTGAGAGGTGGTGCATGCTGATAAAGCCGCCAGGTGAACATTTATAGAGTTAAAGACTAACCCTGAGTCTAGCAAGTGGAGCATGTGATGGAGAATGTGGGATGAGTACACTCTATGGGGTTTATTTGTTTAGACTGGCACCAAATTACAAATCTCATCCACTTGTCCAAACAACAGTGTCTGGTTAACGTGCCTCCTTGAGGATATCCATAGATCTTTGTGGTAAATTAAGATGTCCAAACTATGACCTCAGAAGTCATGCTGCTAAGTTCATCGAGTGTGGTTGAGGGTGCAATGTTGTTCCCCCGTGCCGGGATAGAAAATTGGTCTGGCACAGGAGCTTGATGGTATTGAACATCACCAGTTTACGCAGATGTGGCTACCAGGCTTGTCTTACCCACATGGGAGCAACTACGATAAGCGTCTTCTGTTGTCTGTGAATCTTGTTCACCACATTGTTCATTAGTGGAGTTGGGGGAAAAGCGTAAGCAAATTTCCTTGATCAACTCATTCATAGGGCGTTCCCCCTTGGAGTCTGGTTGGGGAAAACCGGGCGCGAAGTCGGTGCATTGCTTGTTTTCTCTTGAAGCTAACAAGTCTAGCGTGGGGTAACCCCACTGTGAGAAAATGTGATCTACTGCACTTTTGTCGAGTCGCCACTCGTGATCTTCTGGTAGAGGATCTCTGCTTAGCGAGTCCGCTACGGTGTGCTAGGGTGTCGAGTTCCACAGGAACATGTTGGGAAGTCATGAACATCTCCCGTTTGAGTTTCCGTTTCCATATTGTATGTGCTAGCTTGGACAGATTTGGAGAATGTGTGCCCCCCTGCTTGTTGATACAGAACATTGCAGTGTTGCTGTATGTGAGGATTTGTACCGACTGATTTATCAGATGCGCTTCGAAGGCTTGGAGCGCTTTGAATACTGCTAGAAGTTCCAGCAGGTTGTTATGGTTTGGTGCTGTGATGTGAGACCACAGACCATGTGCTGTGAGATTAAGGTGATGTGCCCCCACCCGGAGAGTGATGCGTCTGTTGTAACTACTGCTTGGCCGGCTCGTTGAAGGGGTTTCCCTTCAGAAGATTCTCCTTTGTCCACCAGTGAAGAGCTTGTACTAGTGTTGGTGAAACGACCACTAGATCGTCCCACTGACCACTTGACTGAGACCACTGTTTCGCCAACCACTCCTGCATTGGGTGGATGCGTGTGGGACCAGGTAAAGCAAGATGCCATCATGCCGCGCAAACAAATAGCTTTGCGTACGCTCATCTTGTGACTGGCTTGATACGGAGGTATTTGCAGCAGTATGTTTTGGATTCTTTCTTTTGATTGAAAGACTAGTCCTTCTTCTGTCTTTATGACCACTCCCAGGAACTGTTTGGCCTTGTTTGGTACAAGACGTGATTTTTTTCTCGTTTATCAAGAAGCCCAATTGGAAAAGAAGGTTGATGGTTCTTTGTTTATTTTGCATGCAAATGTGGCGTGACTCCCCTGTGATCAGCCAGTCGTCCAGGTAGGGGTACACTGGGATTGCCTCCCTGCGCAGGTGCTCTGCCACCACCGCCAGTACCTTGGTGAATACCATTGGAGCAGATGCTATTCCGAAGGGAAGAATCTTTGAATTTGTAGTGGTGGTTTGCTATCTTGAAACGCAATAATTTTCTGTGCGCTGTGAACATTGAAATATGAAAATAGGCATCTTTCATAGCCAAGGTTGCCATGTAGTCCCCTTGCTTTAGCAGAGGGATTACTTCCTGTAGCGTTGTCAGGTGGAATTTTTGTGGCTTGACATAGGTGTTTGCAGGGCGCAGATCTAATACGGGGCGCATTGTTTGATCTTTTTTCGGCACAAGGAAGTACGTTGAATAGATATCCTTGTTTACCTGGTGTGCCGGGACGATTTTGATGGCGTCCTTAAACAGCAGCGCAGCAACCTCTTCCAGACGCATTTGCTGTTCCTCCTTTGTGGTGGTTCTTTTTCACGGGGGATGGTTGCTGCAGTATCTCTACGCAATAACTGCCCGCTGCAGTTGAAAGCAACCAGTTGTCCGAGGTGATTCCCTTCCATGCGTGGGTGAAGTGTGTAATACGTCCTTCCACTGGAGTGACATGGGAGGGGACTTGAAGCGGGTGGTCATTGCTTTGGGGGTGTGGCTCCACCTCTGGAAAAGGAGGACCTCCCCCGACCGCGAGACATTCGCTGGCCCCTTTGGAAGCCTTGATAGGATTGTCCTTGAGTGGAACCCCAGGATGAAGCCTGATTTTGGTTGTAACCGGAGCCCCTTTGCAGATTTTGTCCCCTGAAGCGACGGAAATTATTTGCCCCCATTTGGCCCGATGGTTTGTTAGTTAGCTGGCCTGGAGACTTTAGCGTGTCGCACTCTTCCTTTGCACTCTTTAACGCATCCTCTACTGCCTTGCCAAACAGGACATTAGGCTCGATCAGCATATTGAGGAGGGTTGCTTGTGTCTCTAATTTAAAGCCTGACTGGCGTAGTCATGCATGGTGTTTGATAAATGTACCCAATGCGATGATTCTACCAGCATTATCAGCCACATCTAAAAAATACAGTTAGACACCGCCTTCCCTTCTGCTACTGCAAGGGACAGTTGGGACTTTAGAGGCCCTGGGGCTGAGGCCATTAATGTGGCAATTTCCTCCCACTTGTCGTAGTTGTAACTGGCCAGCAAAGTGGTGTTGTTGGCAATTATTTAATATTCAGCAGAGGTGGCCACTTTCCTTCCTTCTCTTTATCGGGGGTGCCTCTGATGAAGCGAGAGGTATTCCCACCCTTTTCCTTGTTGTGGCAACTACCAGTGAGTCTGGCTTTAATTGACCCCTGATGTAGAGGGGGCTCTGTGGGCAGTGGGCGGAACATTTTCTCAATGCAGGGGTTTACTGCCCACGTTTATTAGGGGTTTCTAGAGAGGGTTGCATTCTTCTCTGTACGGACTATAAAATGGGTATAAATTGGGTCACAGCTTTTTTTAATCGCCCATTATGTCTTCGACAAAATCCTTGTCGAACTGTGTTTCCTGCGTTTGAATTTGGAAATGATCTGCTGCTTTTAGGAGCATGTCATTAAATTTTAGTTGGTTATCAACCGGTGAGTCTGCCACCGGCGGGTATACATGATCTGGAGAGGGTAAGACGTAAACATCATCTTCATCATAGTAATGATCTACCTCCCCTCGGGTCTCTGGATCCTCTGAATCTGTATTGGGGTCATAGAGATCAAAGTGATCTGGGTCCTGCTGAGGGGTATCTCGAAGGTTGTCTGGTCGTGCTCTTTTTGCTGGGGTTGTGACGATGTGGCCCCAGTAGCTGGTGGCGCAATTTGAAAATGGTCAATTGCTTTAAGATTTTTTTTTCAAATAAATCGGCCATAAACGACATGCGTCTCATCACTCTGTCAATATCCTCAGCATACCACTGTGAGGAACTCTGGATAACTACAAGAGAGGGAGTTTGTTCAGATGTAGGCTGCCACCTATGTTTCATAGTTGCAGATATAGTAACCGCCCCTTGAGAAACACTTTCTTTCTCTCTATGGGATCCACTCTCTTTCTCCCTATGGGAGTTGTGGCTCTTTGAAGTGTGGTGTTTCGAAATCACCCGTTTATGCAGTGTTTCAGGGACATGTTTCTTTACAAGATGGAACAATTCCAAAGTTTGTGGTGACTTTGCCGATTTCGACGTTAGTATACATTATTGTTTTTTGGCAGATGTGCAAGCCGGAGCCGCGTCTCGCGACAGTCTGTCTCAGGCGGCAGTATTAGACACAGCGTCCAAGTCGGATTTATCTCTCGAGTTTTGGGGCCTGTCGTGAGGCGAACGTGATCATGAATGCCCAGGGAACTGGTGGACCTTCCCCTTGACGCTGTGTGGCCGTGTAGACAGTGTTGTCGTCAACTTATGGTCTTGGGTTGTGTGCTTTGCGTGGGATTTGCCTGTGCTGATGCCGCCGGGTGTAGTCCCTGTAACAGCGCTGCCGGCCTGTCTGATGGGGTCGGAGACTTGCACGTGAGAACTGAAGCTTCCCCTTTCGCTTTCGTCATCCGAAAAGACGCCAATGCTGCCGTCACTAGAAACACCCTCGACATCTATGGCGGCCTCAGCCTGCATGGTGTGGTGGGCCCAGCGTTTTGTCTTTCGGTCCTTTAGGGTCTTGGGTTTAAAAAGCTTGCAAACTTGTGGTCCCTCGGAATAACGATTGCACACCCAGTGAGAGTCCTTCCAGGGAAATGTTTTATTACACTTGGGACAAAATTTAAACTGTGTATTTCCATGTCTAATTGGAAATGCGCTTGGCGATTATAAATCTTAGTTGCCCAAGATATATCCACCCACCAGTCTCCCTACTATATGGGCCGAGGCCTGGAGTGGGCTTCCGAGGCTGCATGGAGTGTCTTTGAGGCAAGTTCTGCATCCAACGACGCTTGTCCTTGAAACCGTTGAAGATGTTTGTCGAAGAACGGCAATACAAAGGACAGAAAGAGCAACTAGCTCTCATTTCGTTGCTAATAAATGGCGTTGGCCGAAAAGGAACTCTGCGTTTTAGCATCCAACAATGATGGTGGAAAAAAACAATCTGAAGGACCTCGATGCATGAAGGACCATGGGTAACAGTGGACGTCACACTAGGGATAGTATTACTGGTAGGCCCTGTCGAAGTCACTTTTCGAGTTTCGAAAACAACTAATACTCTGCAGCTTCCACTAGATGTTGGCCTATGCATAGCATGTGATCTGAGCAGATTACAAAAGTCTCAGAAATGTATATACTTTTTCTGGAGCTCAAGAGCGATTTATTTATACAATGATTAGGATCACAGCAACACCTTCCTTGCTGCCAACAACAGAGCAGATCATCTTTCTAACCCAGTTCCTCTTCAATTTACCCGATTCAACTTCAGAGAGATCCATTTCTTGTAGGGCTCTAGTGCACTGCTGTGGTTTCTGAAAATGTTTTTTTTAAAAAAAATGTTAACAGTGCTACTCATTTATTTGGCATTTTAAGTTGTAACTAGGGCCCATCATCAGATAGCTGACACGATATTCATCGGGTTTATTAGTACTTCAGAATTATTTTCACCCAAATGTAAAAAAAAAAAAAAAAATTTAAAAAAGGATTTGTCAAGATAGGGCATTTGTTTTTTCCGGGCACTGTGTCCCAGCAAGAGGAAAGTTCCCAGATTAAATTTGTAAATGGACAGAGAAAGGGATAACAGGGCCACAATGAGCCATGGTTTAGAAGTTGATTACAAAAAAGAAAACTCTCCCATCAAAGGTCACCAATGAAAACGGAGATCCCCCTCTGCCCCTCACACCAACAGTATAGTTTTCATGATGTTTATACATCGACTACAGCATCACTTGACCCGGATTGTGAACCCATGGCCCACTTTATCTCGCTTCCATTACAGATGGCCTCAGAAAAACACAAAGATAATAGATTGGTGGTGCTTTATTAAGATTTAAAACAAATGGATTGGGAAGGTTGACTAGGGGGTGTCTCGAACCTCCCCATGTGCTCACTCCACCTTAGCCGAGACGTCCCTAATCACTGGAATGCCCCTTCTGTCTTCTTCATTCATTCATTGAGGGGAAGCTAAAGGGCGTTATCTTTTCCATCCATCTACATCTGGGATTATTATACAGGATATTTGTCTGTTTGTACTGCCCAATGGCATGTTTCTTTTCCAGTCTCTCCCTTTTCACACACTCATTTTGCGCCTCCATTTCTCCCTTTATACCCATCCCTGCCATCTTCCTACTGTGCCCCCAATCTCCTATTTCTAGCTCACCTCCTCCCATAGCTTCTCCCTCTACACTGCCCAGTTTCCACCTCTCCCGCTCTCTAATCCCCTATCTATGCTTCTGTTTCCTAATCTCAACACACTTTCTATGCCTGTCTCTCCCCACTTAACTCCCTCCTGCTTCCCTCTGCCTTACCACTACCATCTTACTCCCCTTCACCACTCTCCTACCATACAACTATCACTTCCATTCACACTCTCACTCTCTAAACCCCCTATACTGCTCCCTATTTCTGTGTCTCACCTTTCCCACCTCCCCCCGCCATTCTAGACAACAGGTACCACCCTCTCACAGGAACAATACCTTGCCTACATTATCTCAGAACACTGACACAGTCTCATCAGCAGCCCACTCCAAGATCTGCCTGCTTCTGCCTTCTTTCATGGTGCAATACTGTTCCATCTGATCTCAGCCACACACCTTTCAATCTCATTTGTGCTGGCTTTTGTAGCCTCAGCCTACCACCTTTCCAATACTCCTCCTTGCTACCATTGCTCTCCCTGGTCACATGTTCCCCTTGGCCAATATCTATCTATGTTAGCCCTCTGAGGGTTGGGAGTTCCCTCTGGAAGGCTTTAAGAAGGCTTTTTGCCCTTCCCCTTTACCAGTCTCCATATATGGGGTGCCATGCAGGTGCGTAGGTTGCTAGTTTTCCCTGTGGCTTGATTCAGGTGTTGGTGGGTTTGGTTCCCAGCTGGGTTTGAGGATGTTGTCAGTTTCCCCTGCAGTCCCTTCACACTCTCAATTCATTTTCTGCTGCCCTATCATTCCACTGGTGTTGGTGGCACAGGTGTTGGTTGACTCGATCCCTTATTGGCAGGACGAATACCAGTCCATTCCATGTCTGGTCTTGATTGCATTCCTCTGGTTCCAGTCCAGGTCTCACTTGGGTCCACATTCTGGAATTTGAAGGTCTGAAAAAGATCCAAAAAGAACTGTCCAGAATAGAGTCTTTAAGGCACTGTGGAAGAGACAGTGGTTCCAGTAGTCCTACACAATGCACCCCCCCCCCTCCCAGGGTGGCAGGAACTAGAAATACCCACCACCTCCCATCTCCTCCCCGCTCCCAAACTCCATCAAACAGCTTCTGGGATACAACTGGTAGGGCACTTACCCCAGGTTGGGGGGGGGGGGGCGCAGTCTCTGTTCCGCCGACAGGGTAAAGGACCCTGGCCATCCTGTCACACTGCCTACCTACTGAAAGATCATTAACATTCCAACTGAATCCCAAAACATTGAATATCAATGTATACAGTAACTTAGTGTCATAACTAATATCTCAACATCTGTTAATCCACAATTAATATAGGCATCGCATTTAAGCAGTGCATTAGAGCAGTATTCGGCAAACACAAACAGATATAGAAATATTTAGAACAGAAATTCTAAAAGTTATGCAGTGCAAATCAAGACTCCACTGTGGCTAGAAGTGACAGTGATCCGCTTTAAAAACCCAATTCAAAAGGATGCTCTAAAACTCTGTCAAATGGGCACCAAAAATACAAGCTGAGTCGTCTTGATTAAGAAAAAGGCTCTGGCGCAATATCCCCTATACACGCACGCCCACAAAAGGTGGCATCCCAAACTGTCTGCTGGAAAAAGCATGTGAGATAATTATGACAAAGAAAAAAGGAAATACAAATACAAATAAAAAAGCATGGGGTGCCTAAACCTTTGCATTCTATTAACGGTAGGTTGTGCGAGTTTTTGGATGAGCTGGTCATTAATTGGAGACAGCACAAAGGATAGTAAGCATTTAATTTCTGTTCTTCAGATGTACTCGACTATCAAAGACTACTCCGCAGAGCATACGAGATGAAATACATACAGAGTACAAAATCGTACTGACCTATCAGTAAGATATCCATTCTGGGCAGTTTGCTGTGGGAGAAAAACAAAAGCATTGGTAAGGAAAAAAGATTAGAAGACCATTGAGTCACATTCTAAAAAATATTACTTGCAGTGCTGGAAATTGAAAATATTTACTGGTGGAAACCCTCTCACCCTTCGAGGGGTGGCCCTGGGGAGAAGGGGCTCCGAGATCTGGCCCCAGATGTGTAGCCGGATCTCGGGATCCGGCCAGAGTCAGCCCACTCCCCCCCAAACCCCTGCTCTGCGCTTTGGAGTAGAAAAAAAAAAGCGCACGCATGCAAACTAACTTCCTCCGGTGACCCCATGCAAGAGGTCACAAGTGGAAGTTACAGTCCTCAGCCATGACGTGGTTTATTTATTTATATTTGCAATGTTTGTCGGATACTTGTATCCGACAAACAATGCATAAATAAATATACAGGTATTCGACAAACATTGCATAAATAAATACCTCTATTAACATCACACACGATGCAGCCACCCAACTGCCTTCAGGGGGGAGCTGCAGGAGCTGTGCTGGGTGTGGTTTAAGTAAAGGAAAACGTTGCTTATGGCGAACAGAAATCACTGTGTTTGAATAGCACCCAAGGGGGCGTTTAAAAAAAATGGCATGCAAATGGTGCATTTTAAAGAATATTTACTCAGCAACACTGGTCAAAACTATTATCAGCATAGTGAAGTAACTCATCACCAGCGCCAATGAAGTGGTTTAGAGTGGAATTCATATATAGTTTGGAAAAGCAGCAGCATGAAATAAATAGCGCCGTTTTAAACTATATTTTGGACATTTCCTTTGATCAGAGGTCAACTGCCAGCTCCGCCCCCTTAGCCCTGCCTCCTCGGGCAGCACCCCTCCACCCCCCATCTCCGCCACCACACCAGCCCTTGTGGGATCGCCCACCAATTTGTTTCCATTTCCACCACTGCATAGAACCCAATACTGGCGATTTGTATAAAAGCAAAGAGCATTAAGGGAACATAAGAGTGTCCACAATTAAAAATTTGTAACCTGTCAGTGTTTCATTAAGTAACACTTGAGTGAAGTTGGGCTCTGCAGTTTGATTTGTCATCCTACTCACCCTAAGAAAACAATGCCTGTACATTACAGGACATATATATCAGTTTAGACAGCTGAAACAAGTACCTCAGGCTTTGGCTGTGCTTCTGTATTCAGTTTCCCTTGCCGAGTCTACTGAAAGTGTCTGCTTGTTGAAACACGGTTGCTCGTGCATCATAACTCCACTTCAGGACTGGGACTATCCAGTTCTAAAGTCATCACAGCACAAGCAACCCACACCTCTTGTTCTGGGGACAAGGCAGTGCTCAGTCTAGTTCCAGCCCAATTCCTGTGCTGAATGTGAAAAGATGTGCGGTACACCGCGTTTCGGCGCCGCTGGTTCGGCGCAGGCTGATTCCCCGCGGCCAGTTCGGCGACGGGATGTTTTGGCGCGCCAGTACATGCATATACTTGGAGGGATTAATTTCCCTGAAAAAAAAAAAGTCTCCATAGCACGAGTGCCAGCCACAGCAAGTAAGAAAAACATATGTCTCCATAGTTGGATGCTTGCAGTGCAGAGACTCTTGCTGAAATGAAAGATAGCCATTTCAGAAACCTGCTCCTTTATTTTCAGAGCACGTGTGATGGAGTCATTTCTCTTTGGTTGCAGCCTATGGCCAATTTTAGGTGCGCCCTGCAAACTTTTAACCTAGGTCTTGCTAGCATGAATGTGGAGATTGCTGCAGGTTAGCAAAGCACCTTGCCAAGGTGTATCCCCACTAAAGTGCTGTCATCAATGCCGTCCGCGAGATACAATAACGGTCTTACCACAAGTGCAAGGAAAAAAGGGCATGTCTGGTACCAATGAAGTGCTAAGGAGGGAAGGGAATGGTGAGGGGGAAGTGCAGTTGTAACGGGAGGCCATGAGGCAAGTGCCATCGAAGCAGGTTTGCACAGGGAAGGGGGAGGAAAGAGTTAGTGCCATGGAGAGCAGGTAAGCAGGAGGGGGAGACTGGCGGTAGAGGGCCTTAAATCTTATAATACTCAGAGGAAACCAAGAGGCCAGTCAGAGGAGGGGAAAGGGATTAGCATGGATGGGGGAAAAGAGAAGAATGTTGGGCCTAAATACCAAACAGTAGCCCCCTTAACGTTGATGGTGCGAAGTTCTATCAAATTACGCCTTACAATTTAAGTCTGCTTGACGTATTTCATTTGAACATTAAAATAAACAGTGTGCTGTATTTTAATATATTGAGATGTGCCTAAACAGTAAAGTAGCGCACGGCAGACATACACAGGTGTGTACATCATTTGTAGTAGCACACCCATTAGCACAGGTCCTACTCACAAGTTGTAACTTTTTCCTGTTAACAATAGTTTATGGAAAGCTAGAAATAGCTGATCAGAGCTGTTCCAAATCAATTGAAAGACTTCAAATATATATTCACCCATTTCCTTAATCTCCAAGTGGCGCCTATAAAAAGTAGACCATTGTCCACAGAGTGCAGGGAAGAAGTAAGCCAGACTCCATCCCCCGCATTCACTCCGAAGTGAAGCACAGGAGGGTGGCAAGTGTAACCTCAGCGAGGTGCTGACTGCTCAGACCACCCTCCCTGAATGATAACGCGGTTCAGCACGGAAAAGAACCCACGATCCCCAAAAAGAAAAGGTAAAAAAGCAGGAGTTGTGAAACTAGAACTTTGGACAGAGGCTGCAGTAACTAGCTTCAATGCTCACAGTGATACAACTAATTAACACGGAGCAGTTAACATCACTGATCAAGCTGTCCATGTATGTACAGGGAAGGCAGCTCTTAAAAGCAAGTGTCTTGAGATCTCCCATAAAGGAGGAGAGCCGGGAGACTGATGTGGCTAGAGCAGCATCAAAATAATGTTTTCGTGAGTTGCACTTTCCTCCCGGATCGCATGTGCCTATGAGTCTAGCGAGGCTACTCGCATCGTGGACCCTCGTGAGACACTGTCTCCACATACCTCCTTTCGTTGAGCAGCTTGGTCCCAATCAGTCATGAAGTCTTTTGTACCTTGATGGCCTGCGTTTCTCTCTATGTGAACGATCTCCATAACTCCGACTGCTCGGTGACCCAGGAGCTGATACAACTCTACTGTCCTTCTCTGCATCGTCAATGTTTCTTACACCGGTCATCCATCTCGATTTCCTTGCAAACTTGGATCTCCTTAATTCCTGGGGCATGCCCCAACACAAGATCCGCTCCACTTATGTCAGAGGTGGCGTCATGGTCATTCTCTTGTGCACTACTTTCGTCCATGCTGGTTTCTCTGGACTCACTGGCTTTTTTCTCATACATGGCAACCCTTTCCAAGTTCCATTGCTTCCCATCCTGTGTGCACACATGATTCAAACCTTTCTGTGTAACTCTGATCGGTTTGCTGAATCTTGAGCCTGTCTCTTGATCCTTGTGGGGTAGTCAAATTTTGACTATGTACCTCTTGTACTTCTGTGTGCACTGCTCTTCTTTCGTCACTCCTCTTCATATTTGCCTTACTTCTTTAAATTCTCCAAACCACATCTTCCATCCATGTCCACAACTTTATCCTCCCTCACTCTGCTTAGTCAAGGAGGTAGCAGTGTGGACGCTGCCCTTCTTCCCCCTAGCATGTGAAAAGGAGACACATTGGTGGTCCTGTTTGGGGTAAGGCGATGAGATGCAATAGCCTCTTTCACAGTTTTGTATGGATCAATACCGGAGGCTCTTGCTAAATGCAGTGCATCTTTGATAAAAAATAAATCTGTTGGAACTTTCGACCAGTCCCTTAGCCTGGGGATGATATAACAAGATTTTAATCTGCTTAATGTTATTGCCAACTAAGAATTTCTCCATCTCCCTAGAGACCAACTAGACACCATTGTCTGTCACAAAATCCTTGGGTAAGCCTTCTTTCAAAAACTGCAGTGAGAATGGTCACTGTGGTCATGTCTGATACAAATTCAGCTTCCACCCACTTCAACAAATAGTCAATCATTATTATTCCGTATCTGTGGTATGGTTACATGGCTTCTAGCCATCCGATGAAGTACAGACCCAATTTGCACCACACACCCTCTGGTATCTCTGTTGGAATGAGTGGTGCCGTCTCACTTGAAGACGCTTGTTACTGTTTAAATATTCGTGACATCTCTCCATCATTATTCGGATGTCGTCACCCATGCACGGCCACCAGTATGCATCTGACACTGAGCTGTGTCATGTTGCTCCCCAGATGTCCCGAATGGGCCCTGCAGAGAATCCCTTTCCTCATACCCGCTGGTGGAATGTCCTGGTCACCTCGCCGTAGTAACCCATCCAATTCATGTCTCATTAGCTACTTTCCAGAATGGTCTCAGTCCCAATGGAACGGCATTCTACTTTGGTCAAACTCTTCCGACCCACTCAGTCAACTTTTGCTTTGTGGGATCGTTGTTAGACTCCTCCCTCCAATGGTTTTCACCCATTTCCATAAACGCTTGGCTGCTCAGGATGCCGATTGACACCACCACACATCTTTTAGAAAGGAGGTCGCTGTACCTCTTCTATCTGGCAACCTAAACATGCAGTCGGCTTGGGGATTTATCGAGCCTGCGATGTGTCCCATTTCATACGTGTACACTCCTGAAGTTTAGCTGCTATGTGTGCTAACCTGGGAGTCAATGTTCTTGTCCCACCATGGCTCAATATGTGTATGAGTGGATTTTGGTCAGTAAGCAGATATAACTTCTTGCCCCAGAAATATGTCCTAAAGTATTCCACGGCCCACGCACACAACAATATTTCTTTCCCTATGATCAAGTAATTTTTGTCTTCGTCCGACAGTGCTTTTGATGCAAAGGCTATGACATGTTCTGTGTCGCCCTTCTTCTGGGTTAGAGTCGCTCCCAAACCATATGCACAGGCGTCAGTGGTAATTAATGTCTTCCATTGAGGGATTGAAAGGCCGCAGACATGCTTCCCTCAGTATTTTTTCCTTTACTTCTTCAAAAGCCTTTTGCTGTTCCTGTCGCCACCGTGCTCTGCCCCCTTTTTTTTAATAGTTCTCTCAATTGGGCCGTCATTTCGGAAAATCTGGCCACCGATTTGGCATAGTAATCAGACAATCCTAAGAAGGATCTCAACTCTTCCTTGTTAGTTGGTGCAGGGGCCTTCACTAAATCCATTGAGGAGATGGTGTATCCAGGTACTCAACGTCAGCACTTGAATCGCGCACTTATCATATCGAAGACTCACACCAGCATCCCAGAGTTTGTGGAGAACCTTCTTCAGTGCACTGTCATGCGCTGCCACACATTCTGCATAAATAAGGATCTCATCTTGAAAGTATGAACGGCATCCTGGTGAGCTGCAAGGTGCCAAACTCGGTGATGAACGTTGTCAATGGTCTCAAATCTTTGTGTAGAGAAAATGAATAGTTAATCACCATAGTGTCTAACGTACTCTTAGTCCATAGTCCCCTTTCCTCCATACTGCATGGGCGATTGCACTGAATGTAGCCACAGGGTGGAGAGACGACCCGGCTTAAAAAAATAGATTTCTTAGAACCACCTGCCCGACAGCCGGGTCTGACTTCAAGCCGGCATCCAAACAGTAATGCTTACAGAAGCCGATGGGATGGGCAGGTGGCCGCCCCGCTGATGACCTGCCACAGTACCTGCCATTGGAATGCAATGGCTGTGGCCATGGCTCTGACAGTGTGGGGGTGCATGTTGGCTGACAATGGCCTGTGCTGCCCCTCGTAGGCCTCCATGATGGCGGAAACCATCCACCGTGCAGTAGAGGCCTTGGATGCTTGATACCTGGGCCTTGATCCCCCTGGAGGTTAACAAACAGTGCACCTGACTTGCGGAAGCCCATGGCCATGTCCAGAATTTCAGAGCACGTCGGACATCCAGACAGTGCAAGGCCCTCTGAGCCTCGTCATAGGGTCATCAAATAAAACGTACATGAGACTATTTACTTGTTTAAATGGAAAGCAGAGGATACCTTAGGTAGGAACGTGGGTTGAGTGCGCAGGACCACTTATCTCTATAAAACGTGCCATAGGGTTCTAAGGCCACCAGTGCCTGGTTTTCGCTGATTCTGCGAGCAGAGGTGAGGCCCACTAATAAAGCTGTCTTAATGGTGACCAGCCTGATGTCCGCAGACGCCATGGCTCGAAGGGCTTGTGTCCTGAGGTGCCCAGCACTACATTGAGGATCCACACAGGATGTGGTTTCTTGAAGGGCAGGCAGAGCCTGGAGAGGCCTGCCAAATGTCTTCTATCGGGTTGGAAGAGGAGACTGTCTCCTCTTCAGAATTTCTGCAGGCCCCTACGGCTGCCAAATAGGTGCGGCATGTTTCCACATGCGCGCCCGAGTGCACAAGATGGGCAGAGAGGGAGAGCTCATCATCCAGTGTGCACGTAAGGGGGTCGGTCAATTTAGAGTACGCCCAATGACACAACCTAGTCCATTTACTTTTGTACTGGCTCCTGGTAGCTTTGCTCCTGGCCCCCTGAATGAGCTCTAGGCTAGCCTGTGAGAGGCTCAGGTGCTTGAGCGGGACCTGTTCAGGAACCACGCTACAACTTCTGTGGAGCGGGGAGGACGACCTTGCCCCTTGCTGCACCAGAAAAGGAGCTGGCCCCCTTCGGAAGGTGAATGTGTGGTCTGTCCGTGAGGCTGAGGAGTTCAGAGAAGCACGGTCTCGTCGGCCACCCTGGAGCTATCAGATGATGCTGAGGTGACAAGACTCTCCTTTATCTTGCAGATCGCCTTGTGCACCAGGGGTGCGGGAGGGAAGGCATACGCTGTCATGCCGCCCCACTGTATCTGGAATGCGTCACCCCAGGGCCCTGTCCCTGGCTAGGACACGAACTTCTGGTACCTCCGGTTGCTGGAGATCTCCAGCAAAACCTGGTCGTTCAATTGATCCGCGTAATTGTCCGATCCCAGTCTGCTGAGCCTGTCCGCCTCCAGGTTGGACTCATCCAGGAGGTGGAGGGCCGTAAGGTAGATATCGTTCTCCAAGGGAAAGACTCTCTCTTAGCTGGTGTCCCAGATGAGGCCCAGGAAGGTTAGGTTCTGCGTAGGCTGCAGCTCAGACTTCTTGAGGTTGATCGTAAACCCCAGGTATAGGAGTGTGTTCAGAAGTGCGGAGGAAGAGTGGTGTAAAGCCTCCGGAGATCTCACCATGACTAGCCTGTCGTCCAGGTACAGGTAGACGTAGTGACCCTGGGCCCTGAGAAGGGCTGCCACTGCATGCATGAGTCTGGTGAATGCCCTGGGATTGAGTTGAGGCCAAGGGTAGCACCTTGTATTGGAAATAGCAGCCCGGAAGCTTGAAGCTCAGGAAGGCATGATGCGGCTGCCAAATCGGGACGTGTAGATAAGCGTCCTTCAGATCCAGGGAGCACATCCAGTCTCCCCTGTCCAGTGTCTACGCAATGAGTGCTGGAGTAGTCATCTTGAATGTTTGCAGAGGGAAGGAGAGGTTGAGGGTGGAGCGGTACAACAACTCTCCGGCCAGCCTGGGTCTTCTTTTGTATGGCGAAAATCCTGGAATAGAAGCCCAATCATCTCTGGGAGGCTGGGACCTCTTCCACTGCCTGGCTCTCGACGAGCAACCGACTTTCCGCCAACAGACTTGCTGTCCCAGTCTGTGGGAGTGGAGGGGAGGAGGGAGGAGAGGGCGGGACCGGTAGGTGGTACCCCAAGGAAACTACCAGGAGGATCCAGGAGTCCGAAAAGTTGTGGCACCAAAACTGCACGTGAAAGGCAAGCCTGGCCTCCACCAGAGACATGTGAACCCGAAGGGACGTTTCATGCCTCCTTTCCCTCCGAGGCTGCTGCGGAGGAAGGGGACTGGAAAAAACCATTGCCCTGCCTCCCGGCCCCCTCTGTTGTTTGCACCGGTGCCGACTGAGAATGGTCAGGCTGTCTGGACCTCCATTCCTGGAAGCCCCGGAACCCACCAAACGTCTGCCCCTTATCGGAGCGTTGATGCGACTGGGTGTACGCCTTGGGCGTGGCCTTCGTTGGGATAAAGACTTTTCAGTTTGCAAACTGTTCTTTTTATCTAATTCCTCATCTGTGGTGGGGGTGAGAGGTCACTACCTGCAAATGGAAGGTCCAATATGTGTTCCTGGATGTCAGGGTTAAACTTAGTAGCCCAAAGCCAGGCAGTCCTCATGTCCGTGGCAATGCATATGGCCCAGCCAGAGGTATCAATGTGGGCCACAATGGACTCCATGATGTCCTGCCCTGCCAGCTTGGCTCTCCTAGCCCAGCCTTGAAGCGTGCTTGGCTCTGCACCGGAAGTTCTGGAAGGAAGTCCGCTATTTCCCGCCAAAGCCTGCATGGCATCCATGTTGGATTGACGCAGGTACAGCGAGGCATTGGAGTACAGCTTCTTTCCGTACGCCTCCAAGATCTTCTCCTCTTTGCCTAACAGCGCCGAGGTGGTCGAGGACGACAGGCTTACAGTAGAGTGAGGCTGCAGCGATCACTGAAGTGTGGGGTTGAGGGTGTGCCGACAGCAAGAGTGGATCCCTCTCCATCTGCCAATACTTGGCGTCGAGGCGTCCATTGACAGGTTGGGCCGAGTGTGGCTTGAGCCACCCCCTCTTGGCCAAGGCAACAACATCCATCTGCATCGGGATACCCGTTGTGGTAGGGGGTCGTAGGGTGAGGACTTCTGCCAAGTCCCCCTCCTTGGGTTGCTCGACCTCTGGTTGAGGAAGGCCCAAATATTCAGCCAAACCTGCAAGCTGTTCATGGAAGGCTTTGGCTGATGACGGCATGTCAGGGTCCTCCTCCTTGTCTGTGTCCACCTGTCTTTGGAGGCTGATGAGGTGGCAGGTGATAATGACGGAGTGGCTGGAGGCTTCTGGGGCCAGAGTGCACTCTGTCTTGGCTGCAGGGGGAAACCTGCCCTGCCCTGCTGATGGATAACCTGTAGGCCACATACCTGGTTGACACCAGTCCCACCCTGAAACTCGTTCTCCCGCCTGTTCCGTTCCCATTAGTGTTATCGGACGAGCAGCCATGCGGTCTGGCACAGTGGCCATTTTGTCGAGCTGCGTGCCACCCGCCGAAGTCGTGGTGCTTGGCTCCCTGGGTCGGGCCACCTCCAAGACTCTTGGCGGTGGAGCATGAGACCTACCATGCACCTCAGGTCGAGGCCTGGAAGGCGTATTGCCCCGGCAGTATGGTCAGTAGTACTGCATGCAGGTGCCCCCTCGGACATTAGGCCAGTACTAGGGCGTTGCCCCTCGGGTGTACACCCGGTAAAAGAAACTTGCGGTCCCTCAGCACTGCGTCCGGAAGGATCTACTGACCCCTCAGCCATGAGGCTGGTAGTTGGCCATGCCTCTGAACATGTACTGGTGCAAGAACCAGAGAGGTTCCACCCGCTCGGGCGCTTCCTTGGGAAGGAGTTGCCCTTACAGGGTGCGATGGAAGACAGCGGCCCTGTGGATAAACTGTAGGCCATGGACCTGGTTGGGACCAGTACCACCTTGAAACTCGTTCTCTCGCTTTCTCTGTTCCTAGGAGTGGCATCGGACAAGCAGCCATGTTGTCTGGCACGGGGGCCATTTTGTCAAGCTGCGTGCCACAAGCCGAACTTGTGGGGCTTGGCTCTCTGGGCCCGGCCTCCTCCAAGACTCTTGGCAGTGGAGCATGAGACCTACCCTGCGCCTCAGGCCGGGGCCTGGAAGGCATATTGCTCTCAACAGTGCCACCGGTAGTGCTGTATGCAGGCGCCGCCTCAAACATTAGGCCGGTACTAGGGTGTTGCCCCTCGGGTGTACATCCGGTGAAAGAACCTTGCGGTCCCTCAGCACTGCGTCTGGAAGGATCTACTGACCCTTCGGCCGTGAGGCCGGTAGCTGCACTAGCCTTGTGCATGTGCGAGAACTAGAGAGGTTCTAGAAGGAGTCGCCCTTACGGGGTGCGATGTAAAACAACGGACCTCCATTGGGCCTCGATCTCTGACTGACGAAGTCCTTTAAGTCCTCTGAAGCGACCTTTCAAAGAGCTCTCTCCACCTAGCTAGCCTGTTCTTCATTGCGCGTGGAGTCAGTGCATCGCACACAGTACAACCTTCCCAGCCATGGTCGGGGCCAAGGCAGCAGAAGCAAAGAGCTTGGGGGTCGGATGTAGGAAAGAGCCCCTCGCAGGCTGGACACCAGTTGAAGTCGGCTTGTGCCGGGAGGAGGGTGGCGCAGGAGGACCAAGTACCCGATTGCCAAAAAGAAGACAAAAAGATCGAAGTATCCGGGGAAAAGTGCGTGGAATTACATGGCCGGACCCAAACCCAGGAGAGATGATAAAAAAGGGGCCTGTTGCCGTCGACACGGAAAAGGGGACTGGGAGTAGTGCTGGTGGGCGGAGTCAGGGGAGCACGTACTCTCAGGGACGAACCCCTACACGCCTCTAAATTAAAGGGGAAGTAGGTTTTTTTCTGGTGAAAAAGGTTTCGTCCCTAGCGAGGGACGCCCATGCAGTATGGATGAAAGGGGACGGGACGCAAGAGTATCTGATGGTATGCATCCTGCATGTCCAGCTTAACGAAGACTGGCTTCCTTCATCATCAATATGAGCTCACTGATGCAGAACAACAGGTAACAACTGTCTGATCACTTCGAGGTTCAAGCTGCGCAAGTCAATACACATTTTTAGATCATTTCAGGATTGTTTCTTGATCAATACTGTGAGCCATTCTGATGACCATTGTCTCTATGGTGCCCTCCTTGACCATTCTCTCCAAGTGCACCTCTAATGCCTGCCGTGCTGTAGCTGGCACTGGTCTTACCTTATGCTTCACTGAAATCACATTCTGCCGTAGCCTGATTTTGCGCACATAGTTTTTTTATTTTTCCTGGCTCATTGGAGAATAATCTGGGAAACTCCTTTATTAATCCCAGTGCTGCTCCTTCTGCTACAGATAAGACCTGGTCTTCCGTGCTGGGATCCAGTTTAGCCTGGTCATCCCACCCTAAGACAGCTCCACTTTCATTAGCGAAGTATACTCTTCTGTGTGTCTTCCTTCCGGTAAATTCTACGGTGCTGTTTACGTATCCCAATAATTGAACAGAAGCACCTCCGAACACTGTTGGTCTATGCTTCAGTCTCTTTACTTTGACCGTGCTCTGGCCTACCATGTCTTTATATGTGCTGATCAGAATAGTCAAATCCGACCCTGAGTCGGCCAGGATTCTAGTTTAATTTCCATCTATCTTGATGACAGTGCAAATTCTTTCTCCTTGCGGTGGTACTGTTGACCATTATGATGGTGGGCGCATTATCCCCATGTCATTCATCTCCTATAGTATCGTTTGCTTCCACTGATGAGATTTTCTTGCCCTTCCACCCGCAGGCAACCGTTGTCCAAATCTCCTGCAATTTGAGCATTCCTTGCTCTGTGCCGGACATTCTCCGTTTGCTAGATGTTGAGTGCTGGCACACCTGTGGCATTTCAAAGGTTTTCTCTCAACCTTGCCATCCCACATTGGTCTCGGTTTCTCCAGTACTGGATAGCATGCACTTCTGATGCTGGCACACTTCCCGCCATTTCCTTGCATCTGCTTGAGGTTTCCTCTACAGCTCTGGCAATTTGAATTGCCTTGAGGAGCACCAACCCTTTCGCCATAATGAACTTGTCTTGTATCTTCCTCGAGTTGGTATGAGCCACCAGCATGTCGCAGATCATATTCTCAGTGTTGTTTCCAAAAGTACATAAAGCTGCCAATTCTCTCGGAAGTTCTTCCAGCGAGCATAAATGATGACTAGGGAGTTCTTGTGAGGTGGAAAGAGAAGCAGAATAGCGTTGAGAACGCTACAGGGAGACTAAACTAACGGGGGGATTAGGTGGCCCAATTTCGAATTATACTATATAACAGGACAGCTGCAGTTTGTTGTTAGTTGACTGGCGGATGAGGCCTTGTTGGACACACAGCTCCTGCTGCCCTAAGTGGAACCTTATAACTTGAAAGAGATGCTTTAGACAGGGGAGACTGGCTTTCCCAGACTACCGCACCTTCCAACACATGGGAAGAGGCTATGGCATAGAGCTTGGAAGTTCCTAGGAGTCAGAGACCCCCTTCTCCCCGCACATAGCCTTGATGGCGAAAATAGGGGGCATTTGGATATGGCCAAAGACATCAGAAGGCACAGGGAAGAGAGCAGGACGGCCACTATGGGGGACTTGATGAGGCAGGGAGGGACGGCTGACAGATTTTGCTACATTGGCACAGGAAAGCGCATCCAAATGGGACAATTCCTGACCCACATAAGTTTGGTGCAGATGATCACAGAGAGAAGGCCCAAGGCTAGATCTGGAATGGAGGATAAACAGGCATTAGGAATTGTCGGAGGGGGTGGGGGCACGTGGTATCACGACTATATGAACTATTCCTGAGCCAGTGGGTGGAAAAGAGGTGCGGAGAAGGGGTAATGAGAACACTGGCAAAATAGATTTGGGTAGAACGTTCACAGACGAGGAATGGACACAGGTCCTCATGTATCCAAAAAGAGTCTTGAGAAATGCTAGATTTAATCTTGTGCAATTATATTTGACACACTACACATACTTGACACCGCACAGGATATCACAATTTAAAGGAGCAGGCAGGCAGGGTTGCCCAAGGTGTAATGGAGATGGAGCTTTTATACTGCACATGTTCTGGTCCTGGCCAGCGATTGTAAAGTTCTGGGAACTAATTGCGGATAAGGTGTCCACGGGCAGGGCAGGGTTGCAAGGCTGGTCCCTTGAGGCCTGCCTGCTGGGCATGTTTCCCAGAGGAAGAAGAGGGGGAGGTAGTCGCAAACATACGGTGCACCTGACAAAAATGAAAGACCTTATGTGCATGCTGGCAAAGTGCAGGATAGCCATGGCCTCCCCGTCAGCAGCGAGCCCCAGCATACATGCATGTTGGGGGACCTGCAAAGATGGGCAATTGGCACAGACAGTGGTTTGGCACTGTGCGGTATACAGGGGCTTAAGGGAAGTAAACGAAGATGTGGCGTCCTGGCATGCGCTCACTCAGGCAATGTTCAGCGCCATGCCCAAAAAACAACAAATGCAGAGGGATGGAGGAGGGTGCCCGATAGGTGAATTAAAGGTATGAGGGTGGCGTGTATGGGGAGCCCTTTGTGTGTGGGGGGTTTGGTAGATGGAGATCTAGTGTTTGAGAGGGTACACCTGAGCAGGAGTTGCAACCAGGATGAACGCAGCCCGCCCCGCTCATGACATACCGAGGGCACCCGAGAGGCAGTGGGAACTGGGTGCATAGAAACAATGGAAGCATTTTAGATACCACAAGTAGACCTTGCAAGACTTGGCCGCTGGGGGCTCTATTGAACTACAAACTGTAAAGGGCTTCTAGGACACGAGGATGCTGGACGATAAAAGACCTCATGTGATCAGGAATTACAGGTGATAGATAGAGTTGTATTTTATGTTTTGATTCACCCTGGAGCTAGGGGGGAGCGGGAGGGAAGGCAAGGGTTACTGAATGTTGTTGTTATGTTAAAACCAATAGAAACAAATTACAACAACAAAAAAGCTGTCAATTTTCTTATTCTTGCGACAGATGCTTCTTGCTTCCTGCCATAGAACTTGATACGGTTCAGGACTGTGTTCTCTTTATTTGAAAACCAATTTACGATCCTCCTCCTCCTCCTTGGTTTCAGGGTTGAGCCCACCAAAAATCCTCTGCCTTTTCTTCCACCCCCATGGCATTTAACAGCATGGTCCTCTTCCTTGCTGGGGAATAGTCCACTACCCACTCCCCCCAATGGCATAAAAATATGTAGTGAATAGGGGTTTCCATTGGGGCCATAGGATGGTAGGCCTACCTGGGGCTTGCAGAAAAGCGGGGGATGGCATTGCTCCCTGCATGTTGAACATGTGGTGCTCGTGGCCAATTAGGTTGTGAATTGAGAACTCTGGAC
Organism: Ambystoma mexicanum; assembly: GCF_040938575.1. Taxonomy (NCBI): domain Eukaryota; kingdom Metazoa; phylum Chordata; class Amphibia; order Caudata; family Ambystomatidae; genus Ambystoma; species Ambystoma mexicanum. The sequence goes on from NC_090926.1 coordinate 214,302,713, forward strand.
CCAGAGACTGCAGTAACTAGCTTTAATTCTCACAGTGTTATAACCTATTTACAAGCAGTGACATCACTGATCAAGTTGTCCATTTATGTACAGGCAACCAATTGTCTTGATGAGATCTCCCGTAATGGAGGAGCGCTGGGAGGCTGCTTTGGCTACAGCAGCAGCAAAGGCTGTTTCACAGGTTGCACTTTCCTCCCGAAGCACATGCGCCTAGGAGTCTCGTGAGGCCACTCGCATCGCAGACCCTCGCAATTTTTCCATGGCAGGCCTCATGGGACTGGTACGGGGCCATGGTAACCTACAGAAGAAGAGCACAAAGGCAACAGGAGTCCTGCCGGGCACACAGGGAAGCCATGGTGGCCCCTATGCCAAAAGGGAATAGGTGTGCAGAGGTCAATAGTCATGGCTCTTCCCTCCCCAACCCAGCGAGACAAAGACATCATGTGGCGAACATGCGGTGAGGCGGGGATGAGGGCGGCATCGATCTGGCGAAGCAACCAGAGTAGACTTGTTGCTATTAAAAGAAATGAAGATGTTGCAAGGGTAGACCTCCAATCAATGTGGAGCTGAAATCAAGGATCGACAAGGTGGAGGTGCTGGAGAACCACCAGCTCGCATGGACCTAATGGAGATAAAATATGAAGCCTATATGAAAGATCTAGTGGACAGTAGGATTTTGCTCTAAAAGTGGAGGATTTTGAGAACAGTGGAAGGAGATGTGATATCGGAATTCTAGGGGTGAAGGAACATGGGAGGTAGACAGCCAGTCTAGCCTGGACAACACAATAAAAGTCTTGATGAACGCTCTGTTCCAAGATGAAGGGGAAAATGTGTTCAATTTCAATGGGATTCATCAGGGCAGAGGCCCACATTCCATTCTAGGGAAGTGCCGCTACTACAGAGAAAAGTTGGATAGTAGACAAAGCAAGATGGATAGGAGAGATTGCGTTTGATGTCTAAAATACAAATATTACGATCTCTCTGTACTGACTTTGATCAAGCTCAACGAATCAAGGCAACTGACCTCCTAGCTGGGCGAGAGCATTATCAAATAAAAATGAGGGTTCCCTTTCTTGATGTCCTTTGAGAACCCAACTGAAGAATTCCGAATAACACAGGAGGAAGCAAAAGGAGATTTAGCTTGCCTAACGGGGCAATCAATGCTCACCTTTCAAACTCACAAGAATTATTGCAAATGAGAGCTAAATAGGCGAGAGGATTCTATACAAGAGAAAAGATTACTGGAGCCAGGAAATTTAGGAAGCTAAGCTTCCTGCCTCCGGCAAGGTGGCATTTGCTTGGCTCTGTGGAACAAAGAGGTTTTGAAGTATCTAGGGTAAGCCTCCATTGTACCTCTAAGCAGTAAGGTAGGGACCACAGCAACACAAGGATCTCTCAAATAAAGTATCCTAATCCTCTTAGGGACATTATCTGGCCGTTTGCGAAGGCCTGTAGAGATTGCGGTCACAGACTAAAAAAATAAATATAAAATAAATAAAAATAATCAAAGGGGGAAATTTCACTGCTATAAAGTGGAATGAATGAAAGTCAGCGGGATGGGGGGGACAAAGAAAGGAAGATATAAGTGAAGATACAAAATAAGGAAAGAGGAAATGGGGGGGGGGGAGATAATGAGGATGAAGGGGTATCAGAATAAGGTGATCAAGTGGGGACCACCCAAGGTGGCCCGATATCTATTGGGGCATCTTGATGAGACACCTTTAGACACTGAGGAAAGGGGGATGGAGAAAGGAGGTAACTAGGGACACGGGAGGGGAAAGTGACAAATGTTTCTTTCATCTCTGGTAGTGGTTAACATTCATATGTTTGAGAAAATGATTGCGATGTATGTACCTATGGGAATGTTGGCCAATATGTATATATGGAGGTCACAGGTGCAAGAAAAAACAAACTTGTCAAATGACAGAGGCTAGAGGTCTACGAATCGCCACCTTGATTGTGAAAGGCCTAAACTCTCAAGTTAAGCTAGCAGTGTTGGCCAGGGAATTCAACCAAGAGTATCTAGACACATTGGTACAAGAAATCAGATTTAGAGCTAGAGAAAGGTAACCAATCAAGGGTCGACAGATTGGGAGGTAGTTTGGCATCAGGCCCTCTCAAGATGGAAGTCAAAGGTATATTACAAAAGAAAATCACTGGTGTTTGAGATTTTGCTAGTCAAGAAATCATTACAGGGAAGGTTTCTAGTGGAGAGCACAGCTATTGACAACGGGCTCACTACACAGCCCTAAACCAAGGGCAAGCACCCTTCTGCAGGGATGCTGTGGGTTGGGTGGTTTGGAAGAAAGGTACCCTCATATGTTGTGGGGATTTGAACACAATAGCAGACCCAGCCTTAGATTGGTACTCATTCCGAGTGGGGCCGATGAGAGGGCAGAACAGTCACGAAGACAGGCTGGCGTCCCATCTGTAGAAATGCTACCCGTAGGACACCCAGAGGGAGGCCAACCCAGTGAAATGTAAATACACATTTTATTCAATACCACATAGAACATACACGCAAATAGATCACACATGAATGCAAGACGGGCAGGAACACACAGTGGGATGGTCAGATAATTATTTGGTTAGGGTTACAGTGGATCTGGGAGATGGGGTGGCTAAGAGGGAATTTATGGATCTGCAATGAAACTTTAAGGACCAGGTCTTTAGAAATGAGATGACAGAACATCAAATCCTTTGTTTCCATAAACACCATGGGGATAGGGGGTTGCCCCCAACATAGTCTGGGATGCCGCCAAAGCCACTTTCTAAGGCGTCTTAATTGCCATGGTGTCGGCTAAGGAATGTGAAAAATTACTGCTGGAAGTCAACTTTAGAACTTCAGAAGGACATACGGAAGCTGGATAGCCAATTAAGAGAAAATAGGGACGGCGTAGACTCCTTGGTGCAAAAAATATTACATAAAACGCAAGAGTTAAATAGCATGTGGTCCTCCAGAGTATGTAGGCAGCTGAGATACTTAAAGCAGAGATGCTTTAAAAAGGGACAGAAGATCCACAACATGGTAGAAGGCAGATAGAGCACAGAGGGCAGAAAGCAGTGTTACAAGAATTAAAGTCAAAGATGGGGAATCCATGATATTCCCTAAGGTAATCGCTCAGCGGTTTGGACAATTTGTAAGAGGTCATGCACGATGTAGAAAACCCCTCCTCCAATGTGTAATTGTCATTCCTTGAGACTCTCCTGCTTCCGTTGCTAAGGCAGTCAAAGGTCAAAATATTATAAGCCCTGATATCAGAAGGACATTTCTAAAGTAATATTGATACTAAAGGTTGGGAAAGCCCCAGGTGATGACAAGTTTACACCTGGGTTGTACAAGAGATTCTAGAAGGTGGGGATGCCCCGGAATCTTTTGCGAACAGGATATGTTGAAAGAGGGTAAACCAAAAATTGAGTGCAGCTCTTATAGGCCAACATCCCTGTTAAATGGTGAGGTTAAACTATTTGCAAGCATTCTGGCAGGATGGATGAACCAATTTCTCCCTGGGCTGATATACTCGAACCAGGCAGGGTTAATATGCGAACGGCAGGGGACATTTAACATCCGAAAGACACTCTAGCTCATTGCAGCTCGTAGTGATGACACAGGGGAGACCCTTCTGCTCTTCCGATGCCAAAAAGGCATTTGAATGAATCAATGAGTCAGTTAGAAGTCTATTTCCGATCCTCAAAGACAGGTTTTTGAGTAGAGATGGACCAATAGAGTGAAAGAACTCTTCTAAAAACCAAGAGAAGTGATTGTAGTTAAGGGGTTGGCCTTGAATGTATTCCTATTGAGAAGAGGCACCAAACAGGGGTGTGCTCTCTGCTCCCGCTGCGGATTGCCGTGGAGTCATAGGCCATTGCCATTAGGGGGAACAAAACAATCTGAGGTTTTCAGCTGCTACTTCATTCAAAGCCCTGAGGGAATTGCTGTATGAGTTTGGAAGGCATTCGTGTTTTAAAATAAATCTAAACAAATTCAAGGTGCTCCCACTTAACCTCTATATACCGAAAACCAGGGAACTATTGTCTCAAACTCAGATCCACATAAAAGAGAACATACGATACCCAGGGCTACAGAGCACCAGATCTGTTGATATTTTTGGGCCAACTACCCGCTACTGCGGGGTTGGGTGATGGAAGACCAGGCCCGATGGTCAAAACTGATTCCATCTTGGTCAGCAAGGCTCACAGCCAACAAAAGAAACATCCTCCAGAGGATTTTGTTCCCCTTGCAGATGCTGCCTGCCCAGCTCCCACAATGTCTTTCAGCGAAATGACGAGAAACCTCACGTCCTTCCTGTGGAGTAAGTAAAGACCAAGGATTGCCTCAAATAACCAGATCTGAAAGTACGAGGGAGATGGGTGATGGTTGACCATCCAAGAAACAACCCAGAAAAACAGCTGGTAACTCTAGAGAATAAGGTCATGGTTCCGGTCTTGAGAGTGGTTGTGGGTCCACACTTGTGAGCTCCCAAAAAGGATATATAAACCCCCAATGCTGCTCGTGTAGTGGGACCTTTGGAGGGGGAAAAAGTAAACATACAAGAGTTGTACCCTGTACCTGGCCCTCACCACTCATCAATAAGGGGTCTTATCCAGGAGCCCCTGAGACTTCAAAGTTGGTATGAGGTAGGCCTTTCCCAGGTGGGTCAGCTCTGGGATAAAGATAAGTACATAGTACTGTTTGGGATTACTAAGGAAGGTGACATCTTTAGGCCAATACTCCACATGGCACACAATTTAATGTTGGAGGCAAGGGTTTGCCTAGCTCTTTATTGGAAACACCCTCACCTCCACACGCAATGGGAATGAGCAAGAAAAGCTAAAGAGATATCTGACATGGAAAATCTCACAGCTTTGTTGCTAGAAAACCCAAAGAGTTATTAGTTAGAATGGGCACCCTTCCTAGATTTGGGATAGGACCACTGAAACTCAACTCTGAACAAGACCTGGAAATAAAACTGTTTAAACCCTGGAGAAGATTGAAACTGGTCTACCTGTTTTTGACTACATGATGAAGCCACGCTATGAGTCAGACGGGCATGCACGTAACAAAAATGTGTTAAGCCACTGCTGGAGTTTAATTTTGTTAACGCAGGAGGAATATAGCAATGTTAAGTTTCACGTACTGAATTGAAATGGAGACAGGTGATGTGTTCGTGTTCAGATTTTGCTAGGTCTTCATTTTTTAGTTATATGCTGAAAGTTCTGAGAAGGTCTGCGGATGCACGGACCTGAACACTACACCAATATCTTCATTGTTGTATTGTAAAAATATGTAAAATGAAAGTTATTTGTGGGTTTTGTTAAGAGAAAGAAAAACCTCAATAAAAAGCTATTGGAACAAATACACATATATTGTTTGCATTTGTTATTTAAGGAGTCTTAAATTCAGTACTAGCACTACCTACATTCTACTGGTAATTGTGGCAATATATATCAAACAGTTTTATTTAGAGTTCAGGCTGCTGTGTGTAGCACACCAGATTTCCTTGCTAATTAGTAACTGTGTCCAGAGTATTTACCTGTATAAATGTTGGCATCTCTGAGAAGGCCTGACCCTAAACAGATAATTATTATATACCAATCAACCCATTTTTCCTCTGAAATGTCATGTCTGTACTGCTTAATTATAGTTTTTTGCTGTATTTCTTGATTACTTACAGATCCATATCTACTACAACATCATCTCAATGTTTATTATCGGACCATTATTCATCTACTAATGGTCAATATAGTCTACCATCACACTAAATTGTGTTAATCCAAAAACATTGGGTCCACTCCTCTTTAAACTCTTCACTTCTGCTCTTGGGGCACCAATCTTCTCCTTTGTGTTCTCGTACCAACTCTACGCAGACAACACCCAAATCTTCTCATTTCCTGAACTCTCCTCTGATCTCTCTATCAACATTTCCAACTGTCTGCCATTAAATATTGGATGGCTTTGCACTCTCCGATGTTCAAATCTACCAAAACAGAGGTACTCTTCTTCCCTGCTTAAAGCTCTCGCTCATCTCCTCCTCCTGCCGATCCAGTTCCCATCCGACACACTCCTCTACTCTTCTTCAGCTAGAAGCATAATTTATGACCCTTCTCATACCTGCTCTACTTTCAGCTCCAAAACTGGAACAGCAGCATGCTAAATATAAGGAAAATCAGGCACCTCCTTCCCTTCAACACCACCAAGCATCTCTTACTGCCGATCCAGTTCCCATCCGACACACTCCTCTACTCTTCTTCAGCTAGAAGCATAATTTATGACCCTTCTCATACCTGCTCTACTTTCAGCTCCAAAACTGGAACAGCAGCATGCTAAATATAAGGAAAATCAGGCACCTCCTTCCCTTCAACACCACCAAGCATCTCTTAACCACTCTTGAATTCTCTAAACTGGACTTCTGTACCAGCATCCACTATGGTCTCCCCAACTATGATTTCTGTCCTCTCGACAACATAATTAACTTAGCTACCAGGACACTTCGAATTGCGTCAAAACAGGGCCAGATGAACAAGTTACTTCTTACCTTGTAATGTTCTTTCGACGGGATGTTCCTCCGACGTATTCCTCATCTTAGATATCTCCTTCCAGCTCTGCTGGCCTCGGAAAAAATTTTCTCTAGAGGGCGCTGCGCGTCGACGTCCTTCGAGTCGATGTCCCTCGACAGCCGCCGTATCAACATTCGACGTCATCCTGCCTATAAAGGCCGCGCGCAGCGTCCATTGCTCAGTTCCGTTTTGTAGCCCACAGTATTACTGTCTGGACTAGACTAATCACCCTGAAGGAGCGTAAGCTGCAACAACAAGGGAAGTAGAACTGCGGGGATGGATGGGAGGGTCGATGAGGAATACGTCGGAGGAACATCCCGTCGAAAGAACGTTACAAGGTAAGAAGTAACTTGTTCTTCGAAGGGATTGTGTCCTCCGACGTATTCCTCATCTTAGATAGGCTCCCATAGCAGTATTCTATACTCGGAGGAGGGAGTACTGACTTCACGCTGTCTTCTATTGATGAATAGAATAGAGTACAGCCCTTCCAAACCTAGTCTCTTGACTGGAGGAGGAATCCAGATTGTAAAAACGTGTAAAGGTATGGACAGACGACCATGTAGCGGCCGCACATATGTCTTTAACCGGCACGCCTCTTTTGAGGGCCGATGAAGCTGCAATACCTCTGGTCGAATGAGCCCTAAGGTTTTGAGGGGGCTCTTTCCCTGCCAGTTTATAACATTCCAGAATGGCTAGAATGATCCATCTGGAAATGGTCTGCTTAGTTATTGGTAACCCCAGCTTGTGACCTGTGTAACCTACAAACAGCTGGTCTGCCTGCCTTATCCTGGCAAGTCTACTAATGTAAAAACTTAAAGCCCTCCTAGGGTCTAGTCTGTGTAAACTCTCTTCCTCTTTCCCCGGGTGAGGAGGAGGATAGAAAGATGGTAGGGTAATCTTCTGAGTGATATGGAATTCAGAAACCACCTTTGGGAGGAAATTAGGCTTTACTTGCAGGACAACTTTGTCTTTGTGAAAGATTGTATGAGGGGGTTTACAAGAAAGAGCTTGTAATTCGCTCACCCTTCTAGCAGATGTAAGTGCTATTAATAAAACAGGTTTAAGGGTAAGGAATCTTAACGAACAAGAATGGAGAGGTTCGAAAGGTGTACCCATCAGGAAAGTTAGTACTAAGTTTAAATCCCATAGGGGAACTTGGAATGGTCTTGGGGGATAAACATTGGTTAACCCCTTTAGAAACTGTATTACCAAGGGTAATTTGAAATAGGATGGTTCTTCCGCAGTACGCTTAAAGATGGATAGCGCTGCGAGATAGCCCTTAATGGTGCCAACTTGAAGGCCTGAATTTGCCAAATATAGTAGGAAGGACAAAACCATTGGTGTACCACATGAAAATGGGTCGATATTCTGTTCTCTACACCAGCTGCAAAATCTGTTCCAACGGCAGCGGTATAAAGACTTTGTTGCTGGCCTCCTTGCCGAAAGCAACACCTCCATAACATCATCAGGGAGGTCCCAATCCTTGTACCTCAGCCGTTCAGAAGCCAAGCGTGAAGGTTGAGGGTTTTGATGTCTGGATGGAGAACCTGACCTCCCTTCTGTGAGAGTAGGTTCTCTCTGAGTGGAAGTCGAATTGGAGGGCAGATGGACAAGTCTAGAAGGTCCGGGTACCACGTTCTCCTGGCCCAATCCGGGGCAATTAGGATCATGGTTCGCTGGAATCTTCTCAACCTCCTGATCATTTGAGGAATGACAGGGACCGGTGGGAACGCGTACAGAAGCGGAAACTCCCAGTCCACTATGAACGCGTCTCCCAGAGCTCCTCTCGGAGGAAATTCCCTTGAGCAGAACAGGTCGCATTTCCTGTTTAGGCTGGTGGCGAACAGATCTACCTGAGGGGTTCCCCAAAGGGCTAAGATCTCTTGAAGGACTTCCTGAGCTAGCTCCCACTCGTGGGAGACCGTGTTCTGCCTGCTCAGAGCGTCCGCTGTCAAGTTCTTCTCTCCGGCTAGGTGAACTGCCGATAGAGAGATTCCTTCTTGGATTGCCCAAAACCAGAGCTGCATCGCTTCTCTGCACAGGGGTAGTGATCGTACGCCTCCTCTTTTGTTGAGGTAATGCATGGCCACCGTGTTGTCCGTCATTATCAGGACGTTCTTCCCTTGTACAGCTGGCAGGAAAGCCTTCAGCGCAAGTCTGATGGCTCTCAGCTCTAACAGGTTGATGTGTAGTCTGGACTCCGATGGAGACCAACGACCGCTGATGGTCAAGTCGTTGGCGTGGGCTCCCCACCCCGTGAGTGAGGCATCCGTGACTACGGTTATCTCCGGCCAGGGTTGCCAAAACTGTTCTCCTTTCAGAATGTTCTCCTGACAGGCCCACCACTGAAGGTCTCGAGCCACCCTGCCGGGAACCTGAAAAAGATCTGTCATTCTCCCTGAGAATTGTGACCACTGAGTCTTCAGTGCCCACTGGAGGGATCTCATTCTCAGGCGAGCCTCTGGCACAAGGCCTAGCAACCTCAAAAAGTCGAAGGCTGGGAGACGTTGGGCATGCTGGAACTTGGTAACCATCTGTAGAATATCTTGAGCCCTCATCTCTGGTGGCGAGGCTTTTCCCAGGGAAGTATCCAGGATCGCTCCTATGAACTGGAGTCTCTGCGATGGTATAATTTGTGACTTCTTTAAATTGAGGGAGAAGCCCAGTCTGTGAAGGAAGTGGCACACGTGATTTAGCTGGATCTGAGCTTGCTCCGGAGAAACAGCCCTGATCAGCCAATCGTCCAGGTAGGGGTAGACGTGAATCCCTTCCCTCCTTAGACTTGCAGCCACTACCGACATTAACTTGGTGAAGACCCTCGGGCGGAGGTCAGCCCAAATGGCAGCACTCGAAATTGATAGTGAGAGTTGCCAATTGCGAACCTCAGGTATTTCCTGTGTTTGAGATGGATAGGCACATGGAAATAAGCGTCCTGAAGGTCCAGAGATACCAACCAGTCCTGGAACTGAAGGGCCTGGAGGATCTGAGAAAGAGTGACCATCTTGAATTTGTCTTTTCTGAGGAATTTGTTCAATTCTCGCAAGTCCAAGATGGGTCTCAGTCCTCCGTCTTTCTTCGGAATGAGAAAGTAAGGGGAGTACCAGCCCTTGTTCCTCTCCGCTACAGGTACCGGTTCTATGGCACCTTTCTCTAGCAGGTCCAAAATTTCCTGCAAGAGGAGCGGATCTGGAGCTTTCTGAGAGCTGATCCCCGGTGGATGACTCTGAGGTATACGTAGGAAAGGCAGGCAGTAACCTTGGGCAACTGTTTCCAATGCCCAAGCATCTGACGTGATAGCCTGCCATACCGTCAGATGTTGAGTCAACCTGCCTCCTACAGGTGTCCTGTGAGGGGAGTCCTCAGAGTGGTTTTGGGGCGGCTGATGCAGATGCCGATGGTAAAGAGGCACCTGCTGTTGCTGCGGCTTTAGAATATCTACCCCGTCCACCTCGGGTAGTTCTTCTTTGACCCCTTTGAGCCGGTCGTCCTCTACCTCTTCCGAATGCGGAGTAGAAGCGAAAGGACTTGCCCCTCGCAGAGGTTCCTGTGGGACGAAAAGGAGTCTGACGGATTGCAGCTCCTAGGGATTTTGCTGCAGCTTTTGAAGTTTGCAGTTTCTCTAAACTGTCATCCGCCTTTTTCCCGAACAAAGAAGAGCCATCGAATGGCATGTTCAAGAGCCTGGCTTGCACATCTGGGGCAAAACCCGACTTTCTCAACCAAGCGAATCTCCTGGTTGATGTACTTGCCGCCATTGCTCTGCTGATACTGTCAGCCGAATCAATGCCCGTCTGGAGGGATTCGCACATAGCGTCTTTACCGTCCTGTATAATATTCAGGAACGCATCCCTTTCTTCTCCCTCCGGGATGCAGTCAGCCGCTGTAGAAGCACACTCCCAAAGTGTATGGCTGAACCTAGCAAGGGTGCAAGTAGCATTAACAGACTTTAACGCCATGCTACATGCTGAGAAGACTTTCTTTGCCATAGCATCATATTTTTTATCGTCCCTGTCCTGTGGGACTGTAGGATAAGCCGTCTTGACATCGGTAGAGGATGCTGCTTGTACCACCAGACTTTCTGGGGATGGGTGTTTAGACAAAAACTCTGGGTCTGTGGAAGATACCCTGTACTTTGTAGACAGTTTTTTATTTACTGCTGGTATTACATCTGGGGTTTCCCAGTTTGTCATGATCTTTCTCTGAAGAGCTTTATGAAAGGGCACCACAGGATCCTCTTGTGGGCCTTTGTCAAGAATATCCGTGAGGTCATCTTGTTGGAAAGATTGTGAAGGTGCAGACCACCCCATGAACTCTGTAATCCTGGCCATTAAGGCTCTGTAGGGGGTTTCAGCATGCTCCCCCGGGTCTGTCTTAGCAAACTCCACCTCAAGGGAAGTGTCTAACCCACTTGCCTCATGTAAAGAATCATGAAGATCCTTTAATCTGCGCTCTTCAGAAGAAAATTCCTCTCTAACTGGGGTTACAGGTCCCTGTAACTCAAATGTGTCTTGTTAAGACAATTCACCCTCTTCCAAAATTGAGGATATAGTTCTCAATTGTTCTGAACTCATAAAGGAAGTAAATCCCATTTCCAAGGCAGAGGGTGCCGAACTTGTCATTATTGGCCTCGAAAGCGTCGATGTCGTCGACGCCGAAGGCTTCGAGCGTGGCGTCGAAAACAGAGGTGGAGGCCTCGAGGACCTCGACAGAATTGGAATTTTACTCGACAATATCGAAGCCATCGACGTTGAGGGCCTGGGGATAGTCACTGGATGTGTGGTAACCGTGACTTTTCTTGGCGTCGACGCCGGTGTCGAGGCCGGCGTCGAGTCGACAGACCCGTGTGTCGAAGGTCCCCTCGACAACGGCGTCGAAGACATCGACCTCGACGGGACCTTCGTCGACGGAACCTTCGAGGAAGGTTTGGAGGTCATAGTCCTGCTCGAGGGTTCGAAACGCGCTCGAGAGGTTTCTTTTGCCGGGTACTGCGACTCGCAGCGTTTTTGACCTTCGGGTCTTTCGACCAGAGCATCGCTCTCGGCAGTCTTCGAGGGGGTCGAGGCCGCTTTCTCGAAGACGCTCATCATATTCTTTCGGAATTCCTCCCATTCAGCCCGGGAACTATGTTTCGTGGGGAAAGGGATTCTTTTTGGCGAAACAGAGGAAGAGGAAGACGGAGAAGGGGATCTTCGACGTCTCCTCTTCGAGTGCTTCGATCTCGAGGAGTGATGAGACCCACTCCGAGACCTGGAGCGCGAATGGTGACGAGGAGACGAATGTCTCGACTTCGTCGACGAAGAAGAAGCTTTAAAAGTCTTACCTTTCTCCAGCTTCCCCCTACGCTCCTTCAGGGCCTTAGCTGTCATGGACATACAGTCCTCGCATTCCGAACAATGGTGTTCAGCTCCCAAGCACCACAGACAAATTCTGTGAGGATCGGTCAATGACATCTTTTTCCCACAATCTCGACATTTTTTGAAGCCGGATCGAGGAGTTGTCGGTTCCGACGAGGAAGCCATCGAGTACGGATCGAATAACTCGAGGTAAATAGAATTAATCTGACTAAGAACTGAGCAACGGTATTCCGAGGCACCGAGTAAGCGCGGAAAAACGGAACTGAACAACGGACGCTGCGCGCGGCCTTTATAGGCAGGATCACGTCGAACGTCGATACGGCGGCTGTCGAGGGACATCGACTCGAAGGACGTTGACGCGCAGCGCCCTCTAGAGAAAAATGTTTCCGAGGCCAGCAGAGCTGGAAGGAGATATCTAAGATGAGGAATACGTCGGAGGACACAATCCCTTCGAATATAATTTCTGTTCCTGGTTCACAAATCTATCTATGGTAAGGCACCACTGTATCTATCCAACTCTATAAGCCTTCTCGTAATCTCTGCTCCGCGTCTTCGACTAACCTTGTGGGCTCCTCGCCCTCCCTGTGCTTCCTCTCGCTTACGCTCTTTCTCTCTTCTTGCACCACTTGCATGAAATTCTATTCTACGGACATCCGAGAACAGTCCACACGGATTTGTTCAAAACCAAACTAAAAGCCTACCTCTTCGCCTCAGAGTTACCCTGTTAACCTACCTCTCATCTGCCTTCTAGCTAAAATGTTTTGCTCGCCTCTAACCTGCCTCTGTCCCTCACTTTCTTTGCCTCCATTCAAGCACTTCATCCATCATCGTCATATCCTGAGCACAACTGGCTGTACCGTCTATGTGCACTTAAAAATGTCCATTGTTGGTTGTCCCTAATCTATGTATGTTCACTTCTGTATTGTGCCCAGTGACTTCCATGTACTCCCCTCCACAACCTGGTCAGAATGTCCTTCAAACTCACCCCATTGTAAGAAGCTCACTCCCATCTCCCATCAAATCTGATTTCCTATCCATTGTATGTTCTTTTGTGATCAAAAAAGCATTGTTCCTCCTGTACATAAATGCATAAAATGTTTTATGTATGATGTGGGAACTTTTCATTTTTTGATTGCACATTTTCTTTACCAAATAGATTTTTTATTGTATTTTAAAATACCTAGCACCAGAAGCTAGATACTAAAGAGTTTCACATTATGGCAGATATAAAAAGTATATCTGCATATAACCAGAGCTATTACATAGTTACTAAAACTAATACATTAAATAAAAGCACAATCAATTGAAAGGAAAAAGACTTATTAATGACAAATAAGATATGACGAAGTAAGGGGAGAAAACTGCTGCAACGGTCTCTATAATCCAATCAGTTCAATTTCCTCAACATAAAGGCAAGCACTACCTCTCTCCCAAAACTACACATCATGTGAGTAACTGGGAAGCTAGCGAGAGATTTTGGAAAAAGGATATTCCCCATGGGTCTACAGAATATTTTTCCAGACAGGCCCACCATTCTTCCATGGAGGAATATACATTGTTGTGTGGCATGTATATGAATAACATTTTAACACAAAGGCAAGCTAGACTGTCTTTAATCAGTCACATTTCCTTGGTGGAAAGAAAGGTTCCCGTGTTAGCACTAATTCTAATCTCAGATAAGGTGTAATGCCTGGGAGGGAACCAAAAAAGCATCGGCAAAGGATCAACAGTAACCTCTACCCAAAGATGCCACTAGTCCAAGGCAAGGCCATTAATCCACAGCAATAAAGACTGACAGTCCCACCAGATCTGCTACATCAGGCCGCATGATACATTTCACTGCATATATGCAGTCTTTTTATGGGGGGCAAGACGGCCCTGCTCCTCTTCTACTCCACCTCCAACATCCTGCATCCCCCTAAAAATGAATCAAACAAAGGCAGTGAAATGGATGCTGCCAGAAACGCAGATAACATCCTACCACATATGAAAGTAATCTGCCACCTGGCCATGTATAGTCGGACATTTACCAGATAGCTATACAAACATCCTAGAGGGTCCCTACAGTTCCAAATACCTCCAGCAAAGGATTTATTTTGAAATGAAGGAACATCTATGCGGGAACAATACCATCAAAAATGAGCTCGTAAATCCTATCGAAATACCTCTAGCACTAGTCTCACTCCCACTCCTTTTCAAATTTCTATCACTCCACCAGCTCTGGTGATTTTAGGCTTATAAAGTTGGGATGACATATGCCCTATCTGGACATAGTTTTGGTAATCACTATCGAAACAGAGTTATGCTTTTGGTTATCTTCATCCCAACATCAAACATAGTGCCCTCGAATATAAGGTATGTGACAACAGAGTGATTTTCCCCACATCACTTGTAGCTCATCACATGCACTAAACTTGCCCTCAAGTAAGCACCCTCACCCAGTTTACCTACCCTCTCCAGACTATTATCCGACCACAACTCAGTCAAGGAAACAGCCAGTTTCCAAATTCAAAGTGAGTGCCACAAGGACAGATGGTCAGATCATCTCTCCAGCTCTTGCAAACAACTCCTAAATCCCAGAGGACTCCTAATTGATTTGATATATATGATATGGCATTTATAATGCACCTGTATGCAATTTTTTCTCGGCCTGACAAGACAAGGAGGGGGAAACAAAGGGAGGACAAAATAACAATCTTACTAGGCCTTGTGTCATTCACATCGGCCAAGTGCGGGGGAAGAGGGAAGTTGAGAAGTGCCAGGGGGGAAGCAAAGGGGGCAGTGCAGTTACCTCACAAGTGTAGCCAGCGGGTGGCTCGCAAATGCAGAGAGAAGGGGCTGTAGGGTTGCAGGTACAGACTCTTAAGTGCTGGGGAGCCCGGAGGCAGTGCAAGGGCAACTGGACATGCAGGAGCCTGGGCCCGAGTTTAGAGGGTGACCAGTGCGCGGAGCAGTCAGGTGCATCAGCGGGTGGGAGGAAGAGATAAAAGCGGAAGTGAGAAAGAAGGTCTTGAGTTGCTTCCGGAACCAGAAGTGGTTCTGCTCAAGTTTGAGAGAGGCAGGGAGGCTGTTCCAGAGGGAGGCCCCAGCCGAGGAGATAGATCTGCCCCCAGCTCTCTGCTTGGAGAAGTGTCTGACCCCCAGAGAGATGGAGGTGGATGAACGGAGAGCTCGAGAAGGAAGATGTTTCGGAAGAGTACGTTGGAGGTAGAGCAGTCTCAGGCCCCAGAACGCCTTGTGAACGATGCAGGGGGCCTTGAAGTTGATTCTTGCAGCCACGAGGAGCCAGTGAAGAGATTTAAGAGCTGGAGAGATACGATCCCTGGGCTTGAGACCAAGGATAAGTCTTACATCCCAGTTCTGGATAAATTGTAAAGGTCGAAGAGTAGAGGCAGGAAGATTTAGAAAGAGGCTGCTGCAATAGTCCAGCCTAGAGAGGACCAGAGCTCTGGAGACAGTGAGCCTCTGGGGGGGAAAGTGAGAAAACAAAGAATATCTCTGACAAGAAGTTTGACTTCTTAGAGACGTAGGAGAGAAGGAGAGGGTGGAGTCGAAGATGACTCCAAGGTTCTTAGCCTCACAGGAAGAGGGCCCAGAGTAGGTGGCCAGAGAGCGAGAGGAAAGGAAGGAGCGGGTGTCCCAATGAGGAGGATCTCGGTCTTACTGCCGGTAAGATAGCTCAGCGGGTTGAGTGCTCGCTGCTGCAATGTGAGCGTGATCTGCAGGTTAGAATCTCGGCAAGGCCAACTCAGCCTTTCATCCTTCCGAGGTCCATAAATGAGTACCAACTTCTGTTGGGTGATATTGTATTTAAATATGTGCTCTTTAAAGCACTTTGGGCAAAAGGCGCTATATAAATAACACATCATTATCATTACTAGCATCAAAGCAGAGATCATTGGTGGCACACCATTCCTGAATTGCGGTCCGACAGTCTGGTATGAGAGAAGAAGCAGAGGTGGCTGAGGGGGAGCCTGAAAGAGAGCTGAGTGTCAACCGCATAACAGTTGCCAGGTAGTGGTTGAAGAGCTAGGGAGAGAGGTTAGACCCCTGGGTAACACCACAAATTAATCTGAGAACTCTCTTCCTCAAACACCATAGTAGATCTCAAATCTTATGGGGAGCAGTCCAGGCAGGCAAAATGTACCCTCCCACTTTCGAAAAGGCATCTACCTGGTAATCTTTCCTATCCAACGAAAGGAGAGGAATTCATATTTAATCTTGAGTAAAAAGAAATCCGGCTTTTTATTACAAGCATCATTAACAGTAGCAGTAGACAGGGGAGGGAGTTCATTTTAATCCCAGTCATTTGGCACAACTAAGACACACAAAGCTCAAACCAATGTTTAAGAGCTCATTTACTTCCCATCGCTTCCCCAGGTGACATGGAATTTGGGATGTGGCTTTCACCCGCTCTGGGTTAATTGGCTCAAACACCCGAGCTTAATTGTGACTCAACCGTGGTAACTTCAGACCCTTTGAACTGTAAGCTACTCAACTATACGTACCTCATCTCTCCTTGGCCTGTCAGTACCCACTAGCATCATCACTTCTTACTTGTATGCCCCTCAATCTACAGGCCAACATCCTATCTGCTTTCTCGCAGTACTTTTGTTTGCTTTAGCAGACTGTAACCCCTGGAACATTCAGGGAGTTGCTAAGGTGGGGCTACTAGTGCTGGTTATATCAAGAAAAACAGACACACTGACTTTGGTTTTAGTGAAGTTTATTTAATACTAGCCGATAAACCCGGTGTTGCCCGGGCGTTCATTCCCTCATAGGTACAGGTAACTGTGCAAAATATGGTTCAGATTGGTGAAACAGTGTCAAATTGTATAAGGAACAATACTTCGCCAAGCCACAAAAGCCACACCCGAATGTGCACTCAGGGAAAGAGGTGGGGTGTCCAGAAGTCATGTAGCCAGTAATGCCTGGAGGGTCTTAACAGGTGACTGTGCAAAATGTGGTGCAGATTGGTGAAACAGTGTGGCATGGGGAACATATGGGAAGCCACAAACCACACATATATGATACATTACTCACCGTAATCGTATTCTTGATGCTTGTATCTGCTTAGATGAACATGCTATGCATAAGCCGACATCTAGTGGAAGCTGCAGAGTATTACAGTTGTTTTCGAAACTCAAAAAGGGACGTCAACAGGGCGTCCACTGTACCAATGGTCCTTCACGCATCGAGGTCCCTCAGATTGTTTTGTTTCTGACATGAGGTTGCATGAAGTGTAGTGTGAGCATAGGTGTATTAAAGCAGATATGTATCAGATAAAGCTCAGAAAACATCTCTGCACCTTCTACTGCAAGGGGGGGCATGTGAATCTAAGATACAAGCATCAGAAATACGATTACGGTGAGTAATGTATCCCTTCTGAGGCTTGTGGAATCTGCTTAGATCCCATGCTATGCATAGATTACCAAGCATTGTTAGGAGAAGGTGGTGGGTTGTGAGAAAGTTCAGCGGCAAATCAATGTTTTAGAACCACGTGTCCCATTTGAGTATCTGCTTTAGAGTGTGTGTCAATGCAGTAGTGATGAGTGAAGGTGTGTACTGAGCTCCATGTAGCTGCTTTGCAAATGGCGTCTAGCGGGATGTTTGCGATAAAGGCCAGAGTAGCTCCTGTAAACCTTGTGGAGTGAGCTCTTGGTGTGAAAGGCAGTGTCTTGCTTGATAAAGAGTCGCAGAACTGTATGCATCTGACTATCCATCTGGAGATGGCATTTTTGGAAATGCAGTCTCCTTCTCTGCCTGGTGGTACGGAGACAAATAGTTGGTCTGTGTCTCTGAGCTGCCTGGTCTTGTTTACATAGTAAAGGACTGCCCTCCTTACATCTAGTGTATGGAGTTTCTTCTCAGCTGAACTTGTTGGGTTCTGAAAGAATGCCGGTTGCTCGATGGATTGGTTTATGTAGAATTTTTAAATTAACTGGGTGCGTTCTTAAAACCAATTTGTCTTTGTGGATAACAAATAAAGGATCTTGCACTGACAATGCTTGAAGTTCACCGACACTCCTAATGGAGGTGATAGCCACCAAGAAAGCCGTTGTAAACATGAGGTGTTTAAGGCTTGACTTATGCATAGGCTCAAAGGGGGCTCCCATGTGTTTTGCAAGTAGTACATTGAGGTCCCAGCCTGGCAGTGGAGTCTCTTTACTCCCTCCATGAATGCCTTAATGACATGGATCTTCCACCATCATACTTTACTGTGAGAGGTGGTGTAGCGGATAGAGCCGCCCAGTGAAACTTTATCGAGTTAAAGACTAACCCACAGTCTAATAAGTGGAGTATATAATGAAGAATGTGTGTTGGAGTACATTGTCGGGTCTATTAGTATTGACTGACACCAAATTACAAATCTTCTCCACTTGTCAAAAGAACCGTGTCTGGTGGTTGGTTTACGTACCTTCTTGAGGATATCCGTACACCTTTGAGGTAAATTGAGATGTCCAAACTATGACCTCAGGAGCCATGCAGCCATGTTCAGTGAGTGAGGTTGAGGGTGTAATGTTGTCCCCCCATGCTGTGAAAGCAAGTTGGTCTGGCAAGAAAAGCTTGATGGGATCGCACATCGCCAGTTTGCGTAGATGTGGATACCAGGGTTGTCTCGCTGACATGGGAGCAACTAGGATTAGAGTCATCGGTTCTCTCTGAATCTTGTTCACCATCCTGTTCATTAGTGGAGTTCGCGGAAAGTGCAGGCAATTTTCCTTGACCAACTCATCCATTGGGCGTTCCCCTTGGAGTCTGGTTGGGGAAACCTGGACGCGAAGTCTGGGCATTGCTCGTTTTCTCTTGTAGCGAACAAGTCTAGCGTGGGGTAACCCCACTGTGAGAGAATGTGATCTATGACATTTCTGTTGAGTCGCCACTCGTGATCTTCTGGTAGAGGATCTCTGCTTAGCGAGTCCACTAGGGTGTTGAGTTACCCTAGAACATGTTGGGAAGTCAGAAACATCCCCCATTCGAGTGCCCAATTCCATATTTTCTGTGCTTGATTGGACAAATTTGGAGAATGTGTGCCCCCCTGCTTGTATGGGAACATTACTGTGGTGCTGTCTGTTAGAAATTTGTACCGACTGCTGTGTCAGGTGTGCTTCGAAGGCTTGTAGCGCTTTGAATACTGCTTGAAGTTCCAGCAAGTTGATGTGGTTCTGTGATGCAAGTCCACAGATCATGTGCTGTGAGGTTATAAGGGCCCCCAACCCGGAGAGTGATGCGTCTGTTGTAACTACTGCTTGCACCGCAAAGTCGTGGAAGCGTTTTCCACTTCAACAGATTCTCCTTTGTCCACCAGCGTAGAGGCTTGTACTGGTGTGGGCGAAATGACCACTAGATTGTCCCACTGACCGCTTGCCACTGAGACCACTGTTTAGCCAACCACTACTGAATCGGGCGCATGCGCCATTGTGCATGTGGGACCAGGTAAATTCAAGATGCCATCATGCCAAACAAAGGCATAGCTTTGCGTGCGCTTATCTGGTGACCGGCTTGATAATGAGGTATTTGCAGCAGTATGTTTTGGATTCTTTCCTTCGATGGAAAGACTAGGCTTTCCTCTGTTTTTATGACAGCTCCTAAGAACTGTTTGGTACGAGGCTGGACTTTTTCTCGTTTATCGAGAAGCCCAATTGGAAAAGAAGGTTGATCGTTCTTTGTGTATTTTGCTTGCAAATTTGCGGTGTTTCCCCTGTGATCAGCCAGTCGTCCAGGTAGGGGTACACTGGAATTGCCTCCCTGCACAGGTGAGGTGCCACCACCGCCAGTACATTGGGAATACCCTTGGAGCGGATGCTATTCCGAAGGGTAACACCTTTAATTGGTAGTGCTGGTTTGCCATCTTGAAACGTAAGAATTTTCTGTGCGCTAGGAACGGAACATTGAAATATTAAAATAGGCATCTTTCATATCCAAGGTTGCCATGTAGTCTCTTTGCTTTAGCAGTGTGATTACTTCCTGTAGCGTTGTCATGCAGAACCTTTGTGGCTTGACATGGGTGTTTGCAGGGGGCAGATCCAACATGGGGTGCATTATTATATCTTTTTTGGGCACAAGGAAGTTAGTTGAATAGATTCCCTCATTTACCTGGTTTGACCGGGACGATTGACAACATCCTTTGACACCAGCGCTGCCACCTCTTCCAGAAGTATGTATGTAAAGTCGCAGAGACAAGAAAGGAACACGCACAACCAGTGAGTTAGTGAAAGACATGAAAGGCCAGTTTGTGTCAAGTAAAGATTGAAGCCGCAACAGTATCTTACAAGAGAATGTTGCGCAAATGCTGATGAGATGTGTAAGAAAGCTAACCAGTGATGAACTTTTAAGTGGCTGATAATTGTAAGCCAATTATACAGAGTAGCAGAGTGGTTCCGCGAAAGGAAGTAGCCCACTCAAAAGTCTCTGCAAAATGTGAAATGTTTTATTATCAAGCAAAGTCAACGATCTCTGAAATACGTAATGGTCAAGAATAACCCCCACAAAAGGGGAAGTGAAAAGGTGAATGCTTGAAGAGGAAGATTTCTTCAAACTTTTGTGCTCTTATTGAACTACCAAGACCAAGAGACACTGAGGCAAATAACAAAAGTGTGCGCTGCAGAGAAAGGTGAAGTGGTCCTGCGGAGGTCTATGGTAAAAGCCTGGCACATTCGAAACTCTTTGACATCAGTAAAAAGTCAGAACCTGACAGAAGGAGATCGGAAGTGTGATAAATTAGGTGAAGACAACCCCTAGCGAATGTGCATCAACTTGGGGAAAGGAACCCCTGCAAATGCTGTGACTGCAAGGTCTGGGCCTAACTGAGGGAGATATGCGCTGAATCAGGTACTTGTTTGTTTATTAATTTATATAGCGCACCAAACCCTCAGGTATCTAGGCACCTTTACACAGCATTACAAGTATACTTTCTACTTTCGGCATGAGTTACAGTTGATTTATACATAAAGATTTATACATAACAGATAATAAATACATGAGGTACAAGTACAGGCGAAGATCCATTCGCAATCAATGGCAGTGGTTATAGTGGCAAAGGGTCATATAACCACACATGAATAAGTCTCGGACTATCAGTTGTGTCAGAGGTCTTTAGCTTTGAGCCAATTTATGGCGTTACGCCTAAAGTTAGGAAAGGGATGGTCTGCTCTCAAGGAAGGAGGGAGGATGTTCCATGCTTGCGCTGCAATAACAGGGAAGCTGCTCCCCCCTGCTTTTTTGAGTTTGAATCTAGGAATGGCCAGACCACTTGAGTTGACTATCCTTGTAGGTCGTGGAGGAGGATTTGTTGATAATTCTCTCAGAGAGGTAGAGTGGGGCCGCATGATTAAGACATTTATGGGTTAGTGAGAGTTTTAAGCATCATTTTGTCTTTAGTGGAAAGCCATTTGTTCTGTCTCCTCAGCTCCGAGATATGCTCTCTCCTTGGTATGCCAAGTGCTGTTCTGAGGGCATTATTTTGAAGAATTCGGATTTTGTTAACAATGTACTTGCTCGCACCTAGGTACAATGCGTTATAATAATCCAGCTTAGAGAGGATAAGGGCTCTGGCTAGGATCGTACAGCTTTCTTTGGAAAGAAAGGGTTTGCAGGCTCTGATCAGCTTACAAGTATAAGCTGTAGAGGAGGCCATGGCATTGACTTGCTTACTTAGTGTAAGGGCTGAGTCGAGGTAGAAACCTAAGGTTTTTACTTCTTTTACCACTTTAATGTTGTTCCCATCTATATTGAGGGAAGTGTATTTGGTGCTAAGTATATTGAGGTTGGCTGTAGCTCCGAGTATCAAGCTCTCGGTTTTATCTTCATTCAGTCATAGGCCGTGTGCTGCCATCCATGCCTGGATGATTAAATAAATCTTGTTCACTAAGGCCATGTCCTTGTACTCTCCAGTAAGAGTTATGAGGATCTGGGTGTCATCTGCATAATTTGTGGAGGTAACACCCATATGGTCCATGTCGTCGAACAGTAGCTTTGAAAATATATTATACATTGTTGGTGAGACACAGGAACCTTGTGGCACACCACAGGTTATTGGATTAGGATCAGCGGCAGCTAAGGGAGAGAAGACTCATGGTCCTATTGTTCAAAAAGGATTTGATCCAAGTGATAGCATCCTGTGAAAAGCTGAGGCAAGGTGTTCACATAGTACTTTGTGATCCACCAAATCGAAGGCAGCAGAAAGATCGATGAGATGTAACAAGGCCATTTTTCCTTTATCTTTGAGTTCATCTATCAAGTCTATTAATGCCGTTTAAGTATCGTGCTGTGGCCTATAGCCCGATTGGTGGACACCAAAGAGGTGATTAGTCTCCAAGTACTCCTGTATCCAATTGTAGGCCACTTTGTCCAGTATCTTAAGTAGGAACGGTACAGTAGTGATCGGCCTGTAATTAGTAGGGATGGTAGGGTCCAGAGATTGTTTTTTTTTTAGGAGTGATGAGACCCAGGACTCCTTTAAGTTGCTGGGGACAGTGCCAAATGAAAACAAGGCATTCATTTAGAGATAAAAGGCACCAAGTCTCTAGCGGCATCTTTGATTATCTGAGCTGGGCAGCCATCTCCTTGACACCTTGAGGGTTTGAGGTAGGCAATGATGTTTTTCTACCTCATGGATGGAGACTTGTGAGAATCAAAAACGATTAGGTGGTTTAGTGGACGGAGCTGGGGTAGTGGTGTGCTTGCTTAAGCTATATAGGTTTGCTCTTTTGTCTGTAATCTTATTCTGGAGGAGGGAAATGTTATTCGTTAAGGCATCCTGGATATTAGTGCACCAGAGTTTGCCCTTCAGGCAGTTGTCTGTCTGAGGTCTAGGAGCTTCCATTTCTCTTAAGATAGAAAACAGTTCATTAGTACTTGAACTAGCTTTATTAATCCCATTCCTGTTTTGTGCATATTATTTCCTTTATATAGATGGCCGCTATGTTGATCAGGTTTTATTTATTTTCCTCAGTAGGTAGATTTCTCCAAAGGACTTCTAGTTTCCTTTTTCCCCACTCAAGGATTTTAGTTGGGGAGGGAACCATGAGCTCAGGTGAGCGCTAGTTTTATTTTTCTGCATTTTAAGTGGGGCAATTGTATCTAGTGCTTTAGTCATAGTGGCGTTATAAGAATCTACTAAGATATGTGGATTTAATGAGTCTGGCAGTGAGTTGAGGGTAGGGGTTAGGAGAGGTATGATCTTGTCTGCTGTGATATTCCTTTTGTTCCTCGTGAGGATTGGTGGTGCTATTAGATTGACCTTGGTAGGGATGTGAGCTAGGGTGGTAAAAGACAGAAGGAAGATACCTGTCCATTTTGGAGTGTAATAGAGGTGATTGATGCTTCGCAGTGGAAGTCTGCCACCCAATCTAAAGTTCTACCTTTGTCATGGGTAGCCTACTTCACTCTTTGGGTGAATCCAAGTTCGGTGAGCGCATTAGATATTGCTAAGGCATGTTGGTCGTTAGGATCATTGAAGCCCAAATTGAGATCCCCAAGCAGTAGAATTTGGGTAGAAGCTTTAGCGTTATCAGATAGTATTATGGAAATGCCTTCTTCGAATGAACCATTTGGTCCTGGTGGTCTGTATATTAAGTGGGCTGTTAAAGTACCGGAGTTGGAGATGGGAAATATAGCTGTGAGTGGTTCACAAGAATTGACAACTGGTGAGGGGGCTAGTCTCTTAGCCAAGTGCGACTTAGCAATGAGGGCAATGCCGCCTCCTCTAGAGTCAACTCTGTCTGCTCCTCTTATATTGTAATTGTCGGGAACTGCAAGTAAGAGGGCAGGGCCTGCAGCTGCGTGTAGCCATGACTCAGTCATTGCTAGGAAGTCAAGGTTGTCGGCCGTAATCAGGTCTGTTATTTCAGTAGCATGCAACACCAATGATCTAGTGTTGATTGGGGCGCCCTTGATTTGGGGTGGGGGGGGGGGGGAGGGGTTGGTGTTGGACAGGGGAACAGTAGGATTGGCCTGACTTGCTTTATTGTTAGAGCTTTGAATGGTGACTGGGGCATTATTGTTTGATGTCATTAATTTTGGTATTAAGGTTGTTCCCCATATTAGGAAGACCAATAGGTTTGCCCTGGCTTACTTTATTGTAGGAACTTTGATTAGTGGCTGTGGCATTATTTTTCTCCCCGTCATTAATTTTGGTATCAAGGTCGGTCCCCATATTAGGGAGGCCTGTTTTGGCTAGAGTGTTGGTCGGTGCTTCGTGGAGTCTAGTTA
The DNA here is from genome assembly GCF_040938575.1 of Ambystoma mexicanum. NCBI lineage: Eukaryota > Metazoa > Chordata > Amphibia > Caudata > Ambystomatidae > Ambystoma > Ambystoma mexicanum. The sequence goes on from NC_090926.1 coordinate 214,326,838, forward strand.
ATCTCGCACAAAGTCTAATTTCTATGTATGGTGGAACAAGGTATATTTGTCTTACTAAGGCTATTGGCTTTTAGATTAGTAGGTGGCAGGTGGCTAGGGCCCTCGCCTCTGGTATATTCTACTTGAGTAGTTTTGATATCTACGTTCAACATGGGTAAGAATCCGGTAGGTTTTATAATTAAGAGCGGACTGTCAAATTTAAGCCGTGGGAGGAATGTGGTAGGTTTGATTTCCAGTAGCGGACAGGTTTTATTTGCCATAGTGATAATCTGATAGTCAAGGTAGTAGGAGCCTACTACTTTGGCCTGTAGTCCTATAGCAAGTAGGGCAAACAGTTGTTTTAACAGCAGATGGGTAATAGTTTGCATAGTGCTAGTCGCGTACTGCAGTAGTTGACTAAGACACTCATTTTAAAGGACAACCATCAAAAGGTACGAAGCCCACAATGTCAAGTAGTAGGCAATGAAAAAAAAAGGGGAGGGCAATAGTGTTACAGTTTTATTATACAAGGGCAGAATTAGGCCCAAAGTAGTAATGCACAGTGCCAATCTAGCCACATCTGGAAGGAGTCTTGCATCATACCCAGTAATGATAATGCACAGCATACTATCGAATTTACAGGACAGAAGAATCACAATAGACCAAGTATTGCTGCATAAATCACATGAAGACACAACATGCTAGATGTGCAACTCAGGGCAGTAGCAGAATTATGGAAAGCTAAACAAGGCACTTAGAAGCAAGAAGTCAAGTTGTGAGGCTCAAAAAGGCAGAAGAAGTGCACAGGTTAAACATAGCAGTATGGATCAGTCACTACTCCAATGGGCAAGAGGTCGACACAGGGTAAGTGATGCATACAATCATCACATGCGATAGGTTAAACATATGATCCGTAGCAACGTAGTTTGAAAATGGTGTTTAAGCATGTAGAGAAGTTTTTGAGCCACACAGGCAGAGGGGCGTAAAGTGGTCATTGGCGGCGGGGCAGACGGCTCATGCAGTGATGGATAGCAGTGAGTGTTAAAAGTCAAGTGCTGTGGTGGCCTACCGCAGTGTACAGGCAACCAAAGAAAGATTGATGGCAGATACGATAGACTGAGATGCTGTAAAGCGATCAGAGCGTTGCACAGGTGGGGTAGTACGCCATTTGTAGGCCTTATAGCCACGATAGACTATGCTCATGGGATGCGGCCAGAAGGCTCCACTGAGAATTGAGAAGTTATTAAGTAGAAATGATGTTTCGGACATGTATTAGAGTGAGAGAGAGGAGAAGGTGTGATGGAAGGAATGAAGACTCACCTGGGCAGACAAAGAGTAGCTCCACGTGGCGAACAGGGCTTTTTTCTAGGCCTTCTTCATTGGCCGGCACTTCCGCCTGCCGGCAGATTCTGATGTAGATCTTAGTTGCCAGGCAACAGGACGTCAACCTTTTTGTGACACTGCGTCGCACCCGACATTTTGGAATCAGGCGGGGAAAATTACGATCGGATGAACGTTGGTTGGCAGTGAGCTGCAAATGGGTGCAGGAAGCTAGAAAGCTTCAGTGGGCATGAGGGGATGATCAGATTATCATGGGCCTCAACCCATTAAGATTAGCTGTATAAGGCACGATGAATGTTGCAGAGGGGGCTACGGCGGCAGCGATCCCACTGACAGTAGCACACTGCTTCAGGTAGCTGCTCCTGGAGTGGAAGGGTGGGGGCTCCTGCCTTCTCCACCTCGAAGTGAGAGGTCCTTGATTGAGAGGACCGAGCCCAGCTGAGGGAGACCTATGTGAACTATAAAAGCTTTGAAAGGTGCGAACCCAATGAGGGAGAGCTACGTGAACCTTTGGTGAACTGTGATAGAACATTTGGAACGCTGGAATAAGTGAGTTTAACATGGAAAGCAAGGCAGGCCTCAATCCACATTTTGAACTGCCTTTGCCCACAGAAAGCGCAATATAAAATTAAGGAAGCTCAGGCATCCTTATCCCCTGTTCTCGTATCTAATCAAAGCCAGACTGAGACACGTAGCTTGTGCAAATACCTTAAAAAAATCAGTTAAGTCAGGAATCTGAAACAGTAACCCAACTAGATCAGCCTTCAGGGTTTAGCTTCGAGGAATCCACCACAGTTGAAATGCTTGACATACTTAAAACTATGCATCCTACCAACTGTCCAGAAAAATATATATTAGAACATAGGGACTTGTTTGCACCCTTCCTTTGCAGATTTGTGAATTCAATCTTCCCAACCAGTGCCATCCCCAGTCAATTAAAAGCATAGTGGTCACACAATTGCTAAAAAATAAAAGTAGGACTGCAACTTACTGATGCAGCAAATTCAAGGCCTATTACCAACACCATGTTTTTTCTTAAACTTATCGATAAAGCAGCCACTATACAGCTTCAATCCCCTGTTCAGACTACCGGCAGACTACCTGTGAAACAGTAAGGGTTCAGGAGTTGTTATGCCACAGAGTGCACATCTGGACTTACAGACACACATGCTTTCGAAGTTGGAACATAAGTCAGGGCTGCTGATGTTAGATCTATCGGCAGTCTTTGACGTGCTACATCATAAAATATTGCTTGATCAGTTGACAACTGTCGGAGGTCTTTCTATGGATGCCATTACTTTGCTTAGATCTTTTGTAGAAAGCCGCCAGTCCCGAGTATATTGGGGTGACTGTGCTTCCGAGTCACAAATCATAACATGTGGAGTTCCCCAGGGGGCGTCCCTTTCTCCCTTGTTATTCAACATTTACATCCTTCCCCTGTGTGGTGACCTATAACTGCTGGAGATATTCTTCTGCAATTATGCCGATGATTTCCAATTGGTTCTAGATATTACTGGAGGTCACTAAAAGGATCAACGGACGCTGGAAGCCATATACCACATCGTAAAATGCTGGATGTCTACTAACTGGCTCTGTTGAATGCAGCCAAGACCAAACTTATGCTATTCGGTCCTCGGCAGGCCCAAACCAACTTAGATAAGAGGTATGCCAGCTTTTTCATTGATGGTACCCAAATTAAGGTAGTGCAGAAGGTAAAGACGCTTGGCACCTATATGGAAGAAAGCTTGGACTGTGAAGCCCATTAACAGCTGAAACCACCAGTACCAATTATCATCCTAAGGTACTCCGGCAAGTAGCACCATTGGTCTCAATAGAGAATCGCATTAAACTTGAGAGCAGTGAGCCTTCCACGTGTAGATTATTGTAACGCACTACTGGGAGGTACAAATAAGGCTAACATCCAACAAAACTCAGAATGCTGCAATATGGATCATCTTTCAGATGAAACGATTGGAGCCAACAACTGCAACAAGGAAAAAACTACATTGGCACCCAGTGGCAGCCCATATCCAGGTCAAACTGTTATCCACATGCCATAAGTGCATTTTTAGTAATGCTCTAGCCTATTTGAAGGATTAGGTTAATATTTACCATCCTAAGAAAAAAACTCCTGGAACTACATCGGGTGAAACAAGCCCGCCGTCTTGGTCCGGCGTTCCATGTTCAGGGAGCTAAGGCATGGAATGCCTTACCATTACAGCTGCGTAAAACAGAGAACCATCTTGCTTTTCGGAAGCAGTTAAAAAAACGATCCTCTTTAATTAGAATGAATGTCTCCTGAGCAATCTTATTCATCCATCTGTCTGTCTCTCAGCGCCTGGATGCCTATGGGCTTTAGCGGTGTCCGGTCAAAGGTTTGAATCCAAAAGGATTGAATGCCAAAGGGTCGAGTCAATAGGACCTAAAACCAAAGGGTCGAATTTGTTTTTTTTTTTAAATATATATTTTTTTGGTTTCTGACCACAAAAAAGGGGGTTTTGGGCCCCCCACCCTCCCCAAAAAAAAGAAAAATTCGACCCTTTTGTTTTCGGTCCTTTTGATTCGACCCTTTTGTCATTCGATCCTTTTCATTAGATACTGTGACCTACAACCGGCTTTGTCGTGGTATAAGTATAATAACATAACACAACATTTGTTTTGAGAACCTGAGCCAGAGTGGGTCATCCGTCTATGGGGGCCACCTTTCTCGTGCTGTCCAACGTGGGGAGGAGAGCTGACTTAGCCACTTTGATCCTTTAAGTTAGAACGCTGATTTTCCCTTGACTACATATTCCCCTTTACACACTGTACACGAGATAGGGCAGGCATTAGGTTTTGTCAGCATAAGCCATTTTGATTTGACAAAGACTGACTAGGACTGTGTCTTCTTTACTATTTGATGGTAGACACTACTCCCATATTAGCTATAGGGCACAGTAGGAGTTGCTCCAAACCCCAAAAAGATAATAAATGTTTTGAAACTTGTAACTCTTTTGTCAGTATCAGACTTGCGATACCATGCCTCCCTTACAGTAGGCTAGTCGATTTTGCAAGCCCTGATACATTTGGAAGCCTACCAATAAAGGGGCCAGGGGTCAGCCTGACAAGGGTAACCAAGCAAGATGCCTAGTTACAAGTCTTGAAAAACACCACAAAGCCAATGGCTCCTTTTATGGAACAGTTGGCTGCCTTGGAGGTAAAATGGGTTCTTTCTTAAACGGCTGCATCACAATGTAAAGAGATGCAATCAGTCTGTAACAGATACATGATCTACAAGGGTCTAGGTGAGAAATAAGGTGTCATAGTCACTTTAATGGCTACCAATGCAGCCCACGAAAAATGAGTTGGTCTCAAGGGAGGCTATGGAATAAGCCTTACTGTAGAGAGAAAAATCGAGGACACAAAAGAGCCAGAAAAAATGTTAAGGGACTCACTGATGCAGGGAAAAGGGCCTTTTTTTAACCCAACAGTGGGTCTCTTGGAGGGGGTTTGTAGACTTAATCCATGTTTTCTCTGCACATTCACCACGATTCAAGCCCTTGGACGCTATGACCATGGGGCCAAGGGCATCACTCCCCCCCCCCCCCCCAGAAGGATGATGGAAACCTGTTCTAGTTTGCTGCAGCAGCAAATTCCTTCTACCCATCCAAAAGGGCAGATGTAAAAGACTGATCGGTAGTCCCACATGTGGTTATTAAAACCAACTCGGACGCCATCAGTGTTACCGTCCTACAATTGTAGAGAGGTTTTGTGAATCATTTGACAAATGGTTTCCATTCACTTGGTGTCCTAAACCAAGAAAGCAGTTTTGAGGGCCATTGTGACTCTTATGTTTGGCAGTAGTGACAACATAGGACTCCGAGGTGAGCTGTGAGGATTTGTGCTGCATTCAGTGTATCCTTATACTTTGATTCAAATGTTTTTATATGGAAGTCAACTACTTCCAACCACAACTGTCAGCACAACCCACTAGATCGGGATGTCAACTTTCTCTGCCCTTGAAAGCAAAACTGTAGTCATGACCCCTGTGTTATAGACCACAGGATCCTCTAGTTTGGGAGTGAAAAACGGGTAGTAACTGTTGAAATGGCTTTCTAGAATCTGGCATGGTGGACAGATTTCAGGAGGCCACGCTAGTTATAATGAACCGAGAACTCGTTAAGGTTTGCCAAAACCCAATCAGGATATTTAGAAGCCATACCCCCCTCCCGCTTTTCCAACAAGAACACTTTAGCACGTCTTGAAAGACAACTAACACCATAGCCGTTTACCTGACATGTTCCAACACAAGGGTCAGGCAATTGACAACCACACACGCCTGACAACCCTTTTCCTTCCCCACGGGGATAAAAGGCAGAGCACGAGAGCACACTGTGAGCAAGGCAAAACGCACAAGGAAGCAGCTATTCCAGAATGGCAGTTCAAACTGATAAGAAAAGCGGCGAAACCTGAAAGGACAACAAAGAGGGAAGTGGCACTTGCCCTTTTCGACCCAGACCTTTCAAGCCTCCGTGAAAGGAATCATAAAACCGGAAACTACAGCTGTTGTGTGGTGTAACAGATGTCAACGATGCCCGGGTCTCTCGCTCTCCGATAACCAAGGCAGGGAGACACGCTTGCTACTGTGGCACCGTCCTTGGCTCCAGAGACAAGAAACGACATGGAGTTCAGCACAGCCGGTGAGTCAGAGGGAGAACCGATACTAAACTGGACGGTGTTGAGCAAAGGTTGTAAACAGCAACATATGAACAATCCACTTTTATGTTACTGAACTTTTGAAAGAACAGGGAATATCCAGCTGCAGAATGGTCAGGCGCCACATGGGCGCACATTCGAAAGACTCAGGCTGTTTTCCCCTTTTGTTGACATTACAGATACCAGGAGGCACTAGGCGAGCCTGACGCAAGAGGTGAAAGTGGTCATACAAGGATCGAGCAAAACCCCTTGTGCAATCAAACGTCTGACATGTAGTGAAGAGAAAGCTAGGGGAAGGGAACCCCGCTTTCTGATGAACTGTGTAAACTGGCCAATGTGAACCCGGCTGAGGTATGTCCACAGTGAACAGTTGTTTGAAAGGATATTGTGTCGCTTGAATACTACAGGTAATAATACTGGACCCGAAAGACGTACTGAACCCCACTGAGGGAGGCCAACATTGAAAAAGGATCGGAGCCCGGTTGAGGGGGATCCACGGGTGAAGGGAAATTACCAGACGTGAAGAAAAACTGAAAGGAACATTTGTTTTGTTGCTTATAGCACATCAGGTCCTCTGAGGCAAGAGAATGTGCAAAAGAGACTTGGCCCGAGAAGGCCCCGATATTTTGGAAACTAACGTATCTCTCCAGCTCTGAAATCTCTCCACTGGCTCCCAGTGGATGCAAGGATTAAATTCAAAACCCTATGCATTGTCCACAAGGCTTTCTGGGGCCTGGGTCCAAAATACCTTCAGCTATCCCTCTGCAAATACCTCCCCTCTCGAGCTCTTCACTCCTCTACCTCCAACTCACTCAGGGACAGTTGTTTTTCTAAGAAACAAGCTGGGGGTAGATCTCTGTCTTGGGCTGGGGCCTCCCTCTGGAACAGCCTCCCTGCCACTCTAAAACTTGAGGAGAACCATCTCCGGTTCCGGAAGCACCTCAAGACCTTCCTCTTTTCTTCTGCCTTCGCTCCCCCTCTCCCATGCTGATCTGTTCTCTCTTGGCACCGTGCACCTGGCCACCCTCTGTCTTTTGAGCCCAGGTACCTGCTCATCCTGCCACCCTCCCGCACTGCCTCCAGGCCACCACTTGCACTGGGGTCTGTATCTGTACCCATACAGCCCCCCCCTTTTTCTTCCTGCACTGTCTGCTGGCTGCCTTAAACCTAGCACTTGCAAATTGCTGGCTGCATTACCACTGTTTGTTGCCTTTATTATTTATTTATTGTTATTTATCTGTTTCTCCTTTGCTTCGCACTTTCTACCTCTTCCCTCTTCCATGCACTTTTCCCCTTCCCCCTCTCCCATGCACTTGTGCGTTCTCAATGCCACTGGGCCTAGTAAGATCGCTGTTTTGTTCTCCCCTATTCCCCTCCCTTGCCTTGTCACGCTCTGAAACACTTGTGTACGAGCGCGACAGAAATAAAATATCAATCAATCAATCAAAAACTGGAAGCTCGTGCTTGACAAGTCCAGAAGTGTGCTGTGGTTGAGAATCCCGCATTGCCCCTTGCTAAAAATGTGGGGACGGGAGAACCCAGTTATACCATCCTGACTCCTTTTGTGAACATTTCTTTTTTTCTGGTGAACAATATCCCACACTATTTTGAAACTTAGCAGTAAGGGTTGGCAATGTTTTTTTTTTTAGTATAGGCCCTTTTTATTTGACAAGACGCCACTAGGACTGCCTTATTATTTGATGGTCGTAGCTTGCTCCCATCTTAGATTTAGGTTCAGATTAGGTGTTTTTCTCACCCATTGATACAGTTTAATAAACACCCATGACGTGTGATGTTTACTGTTGCCACCATAAGTTCCTTACAAATGGAATACAGGAGCCAAAGGGACTTGTTCCCAATCTTATTCTATGGAGGGCGGGGGAGCGGGCGGGCGATTGATACACTGCGTTTACTTACCTCCCCGCCCCCAACCCCAATTTACTGTATGTCTTCATGAATCGTTTGGGGGCTCGTTATTCCGCCGTTGGTTCTTTGAAATATGCCCAAGGTTTGCAGGTTCAAGGATTCTTCCAGTCAGGAACAGCTGCAAGATGCAACCTCCGTTGATGAAGAAGGGAGAAGTTTCTTACCTGTAACTCAATTTCTCCAGCACTGGTATTTTTCATTGATTCACATGCTGTGAATATTCCCCGTCAGGCTGGGAATCCCTGGTTACTTTGATCTAGTAATTTTCCTATTGAATAACTTGACACCCTGAGTGTCCCATCGACGTTGTGAGTGCTTTTGATCCCCACCAATAGTACCGTCAAGTGTATAGATCCGCCCCAGCAGCTTCCCCCTCAGATTTTTAACCATTCTAGCTGGAGGATATCCCCTGTAGAGGAAAGTTGCCTGGAGGGGGCAGGCTGGAGGGCGCATGTGGATCCATGAAAGATACCAACGCTGGAGAAATGGAATTACAGGTAAGAAACTACTCCCTTCTCCAGCATTGGATCTTTCATGGATTCACATGCTATGTATAGATTTTATAGCAGTATATATGTTAAGAGGAGATAAACCAGTCAAACAAATATTAGAGACTTTCAGATTTTCTGCGCTAACGCAAGAAGTATACAAACATAAGCACAAGAAAATACCCAGGAAGATGCAGGGCTTACCTTATTGGAACAGCCATTGAAGGACTGCTCGTCCCATCTGCACATCTTAAGCATGCTGTTGTAAACAGTAATGGCTGTTAAATGTGTAAGGCACTGCCCATGTTGCCGCCTGGCAAAATGTCATTGATGGGCACTCCGAACCAGAGTACATCATAGGCAGATGTGGCCCTTGAATGTGCTCTAGCCGCAGTTTGCAGAGGCCTGTTGGCCTTCGTGTGGCAGGAGGAAATCGCTGAGGATATCCACCTTGCGATGCCTCGTTTTGAAATGGATTTTCCCGTGTTTGATGGGCCAAAGGCGACAAAAAGCAGTTTAGTTCTAAATGATTTTATCCGGTCCAGATAATATTTTAATACTCTTTTCACGTCCAGAGAGTGTAGGGCTCTCTCCGATGGGGAAGTGGCTTTTTGAAAGAATGTAGGCAGACTTATGGTTGCATTCTTGTGAAATTCTGATGGCACTTTTGGGATGAACTGATGATTGGTGGAAAGTATCACTTTGTCCGTCGCGAATCGGACATACTAGCGAATCGGATTTAATACTAAAGCTTGTAGTTCCAAAACTCATCTAGAGGATGCAATGGCTATTAAGAATGCCACTTTCCAGGTCACAAATTTGATGTGTGCGGTTGGAGGTTCGAAAGGAGTTTTCATAAGCCCGGCCAGGACGAGATTCTGGCTCCATACCAGTGGAATACTTTTCTTTGGAGAAAAAGTACGAAAGAGACCTTTTTAGAAGTATTTGAGTAGCCTGTCGATGTAGAGAGGAGGTGCTCCTCTTTTCCTTGTAAATCTAGAAATTGCCTCCAAGTGCACCTTTATATAGGAGATTGCTAGACTTTCTTTTGCCAATTTGAAAAGGTAGGGAAGAACCTGTTGAGATTTTATGGCCAGTGCATGATGGTTGGGCTGCTGTGCACACCATGTACACAACCGTTTCCATTTGTGGTTGTAGCAAATGTTAGTGGACGGAGCTCTAGCCGCCACTAGAATGCGCTCGCAGGTTGGTGGGATGTTTAATTGGCCAAATTTGGCGCGATCAGGAGCCACTCTGTTAATTTGAGGAAGTCCCAGTCGTAATGTAGAATCACCCCGTCATTCTGCGATGGGAGATTGGCGTGAGATCCTAGATGGATTGGATTGTCCGTCGCCAGTTGAAGGAGGTCCAGGAACCAGGTCTGTCTGAGCCAGTACTGTTCTACCAGGATTATTTTGCAGTGATATTTGCGTATCATCTGGATTGTTTTCCTGATTAGAGGGAATAGAGGGAGCGCATATGCGAACATGCCGGTCCATTGGAACGAGAATGAGTCCCCTTGAGAGTCGGGATGAGGGGTCCGACTTGCTAATTTCTTGCACTGCTTATTGCTCCGAGTGGCGAAGATGTCCAGAGGAAGATGACCCTATGTTGAGAAGCTTTTGGATATTTGGTTGTGTAGTTGCCATGCGTGGGCCTGCGACAAATCCCTACTGAGGGTGTCCGCTTGTTAGTTTTGTATCCCTGAGAGGTGGCAGACTTGAAGCAGAATGTTATTGTGAATTGCCCAGTGCCAAATGGTATGTGCTTCTTGGGACAGGGTGTTTGACCGCGTTCGGCCTTGTTTCTGCCAATAAAACATCAGGGTCGTGCTGTCCATGAGGACTCGTACCACCAAATTCTTGATTAGTGCAGGGAAGGATTTTAGGGACCAACATACTGCCCGCAGTTGCGGCACTTTTATGTGGATGATGGATTCTTCGGGGGTCCACAGGCCTTTGACTTGGTGTTTGTCCAGGTGAGTTCCCCATCCCGCCAGGGCGGCATCGGTCACGATTGTGAGATGGTAGTTGGGCTCCACAAGGAGCATCCCCTTTGCGATGTTGTAGGGTTATGTCCACCATTTTAGTGTGTTGAGAGAGTCTGAGTGATGGTTATCATGTCTGACCAGGACCCCTGGGTTTGGGACCATCTAGTAGCTAGAAACCTTTGTATTGGTTGCATGTTTAGCCTGCAGTTGGGTATTAGAGGAATGCAGGAAGACGTGGTCCCTAGCAGAGCCATGAATTTGCGCACAGTGATTAGCTTGTTTGGTTTAAAGGAATTTGCTAGGGTTATCAATTTTTTCATCCTGTCTGATGAGGGTCTGACGAGACTTTTGTCCTTGAGGAATTGAGCACCCAGGAACACCAAACTCTTTGAAGGAACTGTGCACGATTTGGTGTAATTTATTGCAAATTCCAATTGTTGGAGAAGAGTTTATCTCAGAGAAAACATGGTTTTCTGTTATGTTGGACCTCGAACCAGCCAGTCGTCTAGGTATGGGTACATGTGGTGGCCCTGTTTCCTGAGAAAAGCTACCACTGGCGCTAGGCACTTAGTGAGCATCCTGGGGCCTGATTTTAGACCACATGGAAATACTCTAAACTGATAATGGCTTTCACCGACCTTGAATCTGAGGTACTTTCGGTGTCTTGGATGTATCAGGATGTGGAAGTACACAATATTTGAGGTCAAACTCTGCCAGATATTCGTGGGGTTATATGGCCTTTATGACGTCCTTAAGTATCACCACCTTGAACTTTTGCTTTTTGATGTTTTTGTTTAGCTTTCGCAAGTCCAGGATAGGATGCCACTTCCCGTCTGGTTTCTTGACGACAAAGTACCTGGAGTGTGCTCCTTTTCCCTTTCCCGAATGAGGAACTCTTTATTGCCTGTGTCCTTAATATTTGATGCATCTCCTTTTGTAGAACAGAAAGGTGCAGGTGTGATACCTTGATGCGAGGTAACAGGATTTGTGGGCATTTGAACTCCAGCAAGTGGCTGTGCTGGATGGCATCTAGCACCCATCTGTCTTTTGTAATGGCTTGCCACTTGCTGAGGTAAAATGCCACATTTCCTCCCACCTGTGTGCCCCGCAGGCAGTCGTTGGGCCTTGTTCTGTCTACCTTTTTGAGATGTGGCTGTGCCGCGCTTTCACTGTCCCTGGTGATACTCCCTGCTGCGCTGGGAGGACCGGTAATTTCTCTTTTAGACCCAAGAGTAGTATCCAGATCTGCCATAATTTTTATTGTCCCATGAGGACGAGAATCTAGAATTACCCAAGGCTCCTCGAAAGGACCTTCCGCCCTGTAAGATTGTTAAGAGATCTAGCAGTATCTGGGTATGCTTTGATTGTTTTGAGGGCCTCATTAATTTTGTCACCAAACAGATGTTATCCTTCAAAAGGAATGTTGACCATCTTATGTAGTACCTCTTGCTGAAAGTCAGTGCAAAGTAGCCATCCTGGTCTTTCGAGGACTGCCCCATTGCCAATTTGTTTGAACCCCATTTCAGCGATATCTACAGCGATATTAATGTGGTTTAAGGCGTCCTCACCTTCAGCACCAGCATTATAGCTTCCTTCCTCTGCTGCTGCGGTAAGCGCTCTAATATAGGAGCCAACAGATGCCACATTTCTCGATCGTAGCGAGCAACTATTGCAAGGGCATCAGCTGCTTTGACTGTTGTTGCTCCGATGGTGAGCACCTTTTTACAGAAGACATACATTTTTCTGTCTTCATTGTCTGGGGGAGTGACGCATTTGTGCTGCGTATGAGGCTTGCGACCCACTGCTGCTGACACCACCGACTCTGGAAAAGGTCATGAGATGAGACATTTTGGTGTTATATCGGGTGCCTTACATTTTTTATCCAGTCTTCCTTTAAGTGCCGGCTCTGCAAATGGGTGTTTTAGAGTACGAAGACCTTCCTGCAAAACATGATCTAGGATGGGTATAGAAAAAGCCTTTTTGCGCTCACCGATGTGGTCAAAAAGAAGACGGTCCTTTTCTTCTGCAGGAGTTGAACCAAATTCCTGGCACATCTTCGATACCATGGAGTGGAAAGCCATAATGTCATCCTCAGGCGAGGGTTGAGCAGGACTACCATGTATATCATTGTATGGGTCATCAGTGTCCTGTGACTGACTTTTGTAACCACTCCCTTACCACTGGAGCCTTTTCCTCCCCCTCTGAAGCACTCCATTGTGCACCCTCTTCTCAAGAAAAACACTGCCGACCCGTCCTGCACTGCCAACTATAACCCGATCTCTATCACTCCTTTCCTGGGCAAACTCCTGGAAAAGCTGGCCATCTACCATCTTAATCTCCAAGGGCCAGGAGATAACACCCCCTTGCACCAGAAGAGATTGAAATCTATTTTATAAACATACAAGCACTATAAAAATCTATCACTTTGGAGTAATAGAAGTAGGAGAGCCCCTCCACATATCACTACGTTTCTTTCCTTCGATGTATATTGGCCACATTTGAGGGAGCACCCACCACCAACAAATTGAGATCAAATCAGAATAAGCATGTTGTTTGCGAAAATCGAATCTACTACAAAGAATAGAGCAGAAACACTAGGATTCAGTCAAGAGGAAGCGATAACGATATTAGCCCTAATAAAAAGCACTTGAGGTTGACCACATCTGATAAACCGGAGGCACTCATTAAACAAATGGACCATAAGGAGGGAAATTAATCGGAAACTGCACGCCAGGATACTATCTCAATCTACATAGCACAAAGAATACCACAAGGTCTGAAAGTCCCGCTAGAGCCTACTTTGTGCAAGGAAAATCCAAGTTTTGTCAAACAAAGGAGACTAATACTAAATAAGTGCTCGTTAGACCTTATATTACTAACAATGGAAGAGTTGGCACACAACCGTACAAACCTTCAAGAGGAAATAGCGAACATCAAGATCAGCTTGAGTAAAACTTTGTCAAAAGAGGAAATAGAATGAACCCTTGAAGACACCAACTCAAAATTTGCTAAATATAAACAAGAATTAGAGGTCAAAAAGATCATAAATTGGACATTGTACACACCTGAGAGGAATACTACAATCAAAAATCCTAGAACTTCAAACACACAACGCCCAAAATCCAATATCCCGAATCCAGAGTTATTGTCATCCAACGCATCGAGTACTGAACTCGAAATAGTTCCAGAAGTAGAAATAAACAACGGAAAAAGCGACTATAGAGGACAGAGAAACGGGAATCAGACCTGCTCCTTTTTTAGAGTTAAACCAGTCAGGAGAGGACAAAAGAAAAAAAGAAATCGCTGAGGAAGAACACGAAAAAGAGTGAGTAGTTAACATCTCCTCATATCCTCTTTCCAAAATGGAATTGAAAGTCCTACATAAGGGTTTGTCCTTCGTCCCCCAGTTCTGCAGTAGTCTACTAAAAGAGAAGATGGACTTCTTCAAATTAGTACTGTAAACTGAAACCAACAATTCCATAGAGGAGGACTCAAGAATTTCTAGAAGAGCAAACTGAATTAGTAGAAATGTCTCCTAAAAGAACATTCTACCAACCGGTGCAAAACCATGTGTTGAATGTTTTTGAGAAAAAGGTGTTACCGACTTCAAGAAATTGAAGTTTAAACAAAGGAGATGTACCAACTTTTCCAAAATCGAGCATCTGACACTGAAAGGATTGTTAGACAATCAAGACATCATTTTCAAACTAGAGACAAGGGCAGAGGCACAGTGTTGTTAAACAAGGAGCATTACCTAGCAGAAGTGGAAAGACAATTGAGTGACAAGGAAACTTACCATGAAATATCCTTTGACCCCACGGAAAGAGTACAGTAACTCATTAAAGAAGTGTTGGACGAAGGAGAAGCTAACAACTATATAAAACTGAACACAAGAAGATTTTTGGAAACCACACACCCTGTGATGCTGGTATTTCATCGAAAATCCATAAGAGCCTCAGAAATCCACCAGGGAGACTCATCATAGTGGCTATGGGTAGCGTATTAGAGCCTCTAGCGAAATATTTAGACAAGTTGATACAGCCATTAATCCAAAACAGTCCCACTTACATCAGGGATACCACTGTCTTTCTGTCGAAATTGGCAGGTATTAAATTTGAGATTGGGCACGACATCTTATTTACAATGGATGTCACATCACTCTATACCAATATCACGCACAAAGCTGGAATTGAGGCCATGGAGTGGCTCCTACTACAGACAGGATCATGTGGTGACAAAGTTTTAATACTAAAACTGTTAAAACTGATATTGATGAATAACTTTTTCAAATTCAGAAATAGTTACTATCTGCAGTTATCGGGCACTAGCATGGGGGCAGCAATGGCCCTATGCTATGCCAATACCTACATGTTGTTTCTCGCAACAGAACACCTGCTTAACTCCAACGGATGGTGGCAACATCTAACCATGTATGTAAAGTACATAGATGGCATTTCTGGAATCTGGAGTGGATCAGAGAAGGAACTGGAAGAATTTGTTCATATGATGAATTTGATGCATCCATGCATCAAATTCACCACTGAACACAGTAAGTCTAAAATACATTTCTTGGATGCGGAGATCTATAGTACCGAGATGATGTTACGCACCCCTATTTTTAAGAAACCTACAGATAGAAACTGTTAATAGCCACTAATTTTCATCCTAAAAGGACGATAGAAAGCGTTCCAATAGGTCAGTTCCTGCGGTACCGAAGAAACATCTCGGAGGAAGAATAATACAGAAGACAAGTGGGATCATTGAAGCTGAAGTTGCAGCAAAGAGGATACAAAAAAGAACACATAGAACAAGTAGCGGAGAAAGTAGCAAGGATGCCAAGAGAATCCTTTTTAAAAGTGCAGCAAAAAGGAGGGGAAAAAAATCATTGGTATATGTTGCCACTCATTCACTACAAAGTGGTCAAATTAAAAAAATAATCAAGAAAAACTGGCCGCTATTAAAGATGGATCCGACACTTGAGAGATCCCTACCGGATGTGCCCATATTTGCCTTCCGCAATAGCCAGGTACTTCGTAACACACTGGTCAGAGCTGAATTGATGAAGAAAACGCCAACAATGAAACATAAAGGCACGACACCGTGCTTGAACTGGCAGCATTGTGACAACATTATGAAGGGGAATGAAATTAGACATCCATACTATGGAAAAGCCATCAAACTAAATCACTCATGCAAGTGTGATTCCAGTAATGTTGTGAATGCGCTGAAATGTCCTTCTGGACTATTTTATGTAGGGATGAGAACATGTAAAGTTAAAATACGATGGACGGAACATAAATATACCCTAAGAACCAAAAGCCTAAAGTCACCAGTTTCAGCCCATTTTCATGGAAGCAAGGCACAGTATTGCACATTTAGAAAAAGTAAAATCTAGTAGCAGGGGAGATATCAATAAGAAACTTCTACAGAAAGAAATGACATGGATTGAGAGACTGGATTCCCTCTCACCGAGGGGGATGAATTGTGAGTTTGATTTAATGTGCTTCTTTTGACGACTCATTATTTCCCTGCACAGGACATCTCACACATACAATTTGGGTGGGGTGTTGGAATGGTATCGTCACTCCAACTTACATATGCAGGAACATGGTGTTTCAAGAGAATGTGAGCCATCTTTTTGAACAGATGGACTGAGTCTCAAGATATATCTGATGACTAAGCCTACTGTGATTTGACAAATCCGATAAAACACCAGTTTCATATTGTTATCGGACCCCTATGCATTAGAGACCTGTATACAACTGGTTATTTTGAATGCCTTCAGTTGGAGAGATTGTGAGCTACCATGTTAGACGGTGACGTTCTCCACAACAGGGTGCATTGGATAATTTCTGTTAGAAATCAATCAGACTCTACAAAACCTACAGAGACTGCCCAATTAAATTTTGGTCCATGTACATTCCCTCTAAAGTACCGAGGAACGTTTGATGTAATAGAGGTTTTCAGTTTGTGAGACTGTGAGCTAACAGGGTGGACAGAGGAGGTGAACATTCACTAGAAGGTATAATATATTATGAATCCGGAAACGGAACATCTAGTAGGTGTGACCTATATATATCTGGTTGAGAAGTATCCAGTGATTAGCCGGTTTCGTATTATTTGAGAGATGGTGTTGTGAGGGAGGATTCAGGTTACATTTACTATCCAAGAGAATTTAGTTTACGGTGAGATTAGCCAAGGCTCCTATTGATCATAACTTGCCGACAGTCCTTAGGGATGCAAAACTAATGCAAGAAGTGGGGACTCAAGGAGGTTAATGACTGTCCTTCACTTCCCCACCTCCTCGCTATACACGTTAATGTAAAATCAAACGACACTGCATTAATGTGACCAGTTGGAATATGAGCCTCTTGTGAGGTACGCTACTCTAAATATCACATACTGATGAGCCATATCTGATTATGAGCCTCTAAGGAGTCAAGCCAAACTAAAATACCATACTTCCTATAGTAAGATGGTGGACAAATGAGCGCATGCCCACAGCGTCCATGACAACTGAAAGCATATCTACGAGCATTCCAATGCGAGGCAGCTTTTGCTGTAAAACTCTGCAAGCCGAGTATTCTACACGGAACTCATCCATAAGGTAAGCTTATGCCTACATGATGTATGTCCTGCTTCATATGACCTAGTAACCGACCTACGAAATGCTATTCAAAAAGATTTAGAATTGATTGTAACACGAGCCCCCCAGGCGAGCGAGACACTTTAAAAATGTTGCAGTGGTCAGATATTGCATATGGTATTGGGGAACCTTCTTGGAAAGTGAAGGGTAGACTTAAAGTGAGAACTTCTTAATACCCATAAACTATGTATACAAAGATGTAAGCCCACATGATTGGCATATCTTAATACACAAGTCTTAGACCTACTCGGTATGATCACTCAACTGGGTTTCAATGTAGACTAACCCATAAGAGCTATGTGACTTGAATAGTGAGAGTGACATACAGTAATGAGACACAGCTATTGTCTCTTCGGTCTATCCCGGGTTGACAGAGAACCAGTTCCACCACTCTCACCGGAGTAGTATGAATTAAGAAGTGAAAATCCATGGTGGGATACTGCGTTATTTATGTCCAGGTAGATATACTCTATACTTCCGATGATGCCTAATCCAGGGTACACGTACTTGGGTCAACTCCTAAAAGTGATGTTTGTCATTGTTTTATGTAGGTTACACCATACAGAGAAAGGTAAAGAGTATTGAGACAAGAGATCCCAACCCTAAGCGTAACGCAGTTATTGAAACAAGATCCCAGAAGATCAGTTGAATAGTTAAATTTGTTAGAGTACTGAAGCTTGAATTTAGTCACACCTCAAACACTAAAACATGGATTATGATCTTTATTTTCAGAAGAACAAGTTACTTTCTTACCTGTTAACGTTCTTTCGATGGGATGGTCCGACGACGTATTCCATATCTATGACATGTAATCACCACAGCTGTGCTGCTTCGGAAACTTTTTCGGCGTCTGCGTCCTGCGTCGATGACGTCGATGCGCCGTCGTCGAGGACCTCCTCCGACGTCATCCGATGTGATAAGTAGGACGCACGACGCCCATAGCCTCAGTTATAGTTTTTTCCCCCAGAACGTGTGACATAAGTCAACTGCCAGTCAGACACAAAGCCTTGCGGAACGTAAGCTGCAATCGCAAAAGAAATTCTGCAGCGGGGAAGGCAGGGCGGGAGCGATATGGAATACGTCGTTGGACCATCCCATCGAAAGAACGTTACCAGGTAAGAAAGTAACTTGTTCTTCGAGGGGATTGGGTCCTCCGACGTATTCCATATCTATGACAGACTCCCAAAGCAGTACCAAAGCAAGGAGGAGGGAAAGAATTTAGAATCAAAATGTAGAATAGCCAATCAAATAGCAGAGCAAAGAACCGCCTTGCCAAAGGCCAGATCCTGTGCTCGGATGGAATCAAGGGAATAGTGACGTACAAATGTATGTACTGAAGCCCAGGTGGCTGCATCACAGATGTTGCGAATAGGAACACCCCTCTGCAGGGCAGTAGACGCAGCCATACCCCTGGTAGAATGGGCCCGCAAGCCAGCCGGTGGGTCCTTACCCGCCAAACGGTAGCACTCCGAGATGGCCAAAATAATCCAGCGAGACAGTCTGTTTCGTCACAGCTTGCCCCAAACGCTTTCCAGCGTAACCAATAAAGAGTTGATCATCCACTCTGACCCGGGACATGCGTGAAACATAAAAGCTTAAAGCTCTCCTAGGATCAAGCCTATGGAGCCTCTCCTCTTCCTTACCAGGATGCGGAGGAGGATAGAATGCCGGAAGAACAATCTTCTGGGCCAAATGAAATTCCGTCACTACCTTCGGAAGAAAAGAAGGACGAACTCTAAGGACAACCCTGTCCTTGTGAAATACAGTGAAGGGAGGCTGAAAGTGCCTGTAACTCACTCACTCTGCGAGCGGAAGTAACCGCAACTAAAAACACAGTTTTCAGAGTTAACAGCCTCAAAGGGCAAGAATGTAAAGGCTCAAACGGAGCACCCATAAGAAACTTAAGAACCAGGTTTAAATCCCAACCGGGCACCAGGAAAGGTGACGGAGGGAACACATTAGTGAGCCCTTTCAGGAACTGTGAAATCAAAGGGATTTTAAAGTAAGAACACTCTTCAGACGAGCGCTTAAAGATGGACAGCGCCGCCAGGTAACCCTTAACGGTACCCACTTGCAAGCCCCTGTGGGCCAAAGAAAGCAAAAAGGACAGAACCATGGGGATGTCACATGCAAAAGGATCCACATTCTGAACTCTGCACCAGTCGCAGAACTTACGCCAACGGCAACGGTACAGAGACTTTGTTGCCGGCCTTCGGGCCGAAAGCAACACCTCCATCACGTCCTCAGGGAGGTCCCAATCCTTATACCTCAACCTTTCAGAAGCCAAGCGTGAAGGTTGAGAGACCTGACCTCTGGATGGAGAACCTGACCCCCCTCCCGTGAGAGCAGATCGTCTCGGTAGGGAAGACGACGTGGAGGGCAGATGGATAAGTCGAGAAGGTCCGGGTACCACGTCCTCCGAGCCCACGCCGGGGCAATGAGGATCATCCGGGAACCGAACTTCCGTAACCTCCGCAGCACTTGCGGGATGACGGGGACTGGAGGAAACGCGTACAGCAGCGGGAATGACCACTCCACCACGAACGCGTCTCCTAAGGCTCCTTCTGGAGGAAATTCCCGCGAGCAAAACCTTTCGCACTTCCGGTTGACACTGGAGGCGAAGAGATCCACTTGAGGGGTCCCCCAAAGGGCGAAGATCTCCAGGAGAATCTCCTGAGCCAACTCCCACTCGTGAGAGATTGCGCTCTGCCTGCTCAGAGCGTCCGCCGTCACGTTTTCGGCTCCGGCCAGATGAACTGCCGAGATCGAAACTTCCTGCTGGATGGCCCAGAACTCGAGCTGCATCGCCTCCCTGCACAGAGGAAGTGACCCTGCCCCCCCCCTTTTTGTTGAGGTAGTGCATGGCCACTGTGTTGTCCGTCAGGATCAGGACATTCTTCCCTCGCACAGACGGCAGAAAAGCCTTCAGGGCTAGCCTGACGGCCCTCAGCTCCAACAGATTGATATGGAGTCTGGACTCCGACGGAGACCAACGACCGCTGACTGTCAGCCCGTTGGCATGAGCTCCCCATCCCGTGAGGGATGCATCCGTCACGATCGTCACCTCCGGCCAGGGAAGCCAAAATGGAGCCCCCTTCATCAAGTTGCCTTCGACGGCCCACCACAGAAGGTCCCGGGCGACCGAGGACGGCACCCGAATCGAGTCCGACATCCTGCCGGAGGACTGCGACCATTGCGTCTTGAGTGCCCACTGCAAAGATCTCATCCGCAGGCGAGCCTCTGGCACCAGAAGAATGCAGGATGCCATGAGGCCGAGCAACCTCAGGAACTCGAACGCTGGGAGCGTCTGGGCATGCTGAAACTTGTGCACCATCTGCTGAATGTGAAGAGCCCTCACCTGGGGAGGAAAACACTGCCCCAGGGAAGTGTCGAGCACTGCTCCGATGTACTGGAGCCGCTGTGTTGGCGTCAAATGGGACTTCTTTAAATTGAGGGAGAAGCCCAGCCTGTGAAGGGAGCGACAGGTGATCGATAGATGATCCAGGACTTGCTCGGGAGAGCTCCCCCTGATCAACCAATCGTCCAGGTAGGGGTAGACGTGAATCCCCCCTTGCCTGAGATGCGCTGCCACCACCACCATGAGCTCGGTGAAAACCCTCGGGGCGGAGGTCAATCCGAACGGCAGGACCCGAAACTGAAAGTGCGAGTCGCCAACCGCGAACCTCAGGTACTTCTTGTGCTTGGGATGGATCGGCACATGGAAGTAAGCATCCTTGAGGTCGAGTGACACCAACCAGTCCTGAAGCTGAAGGGCCTGGAGGACTTGAGAGAGAGTAACCATCTTGAACTTGTCCTTCCTGAGGAGTTTGTTCAAACCGCCCAAGTCCATGATGGGTCTCAATCCCCCGTCTTTCTTCGAAACCAAAAAATAAGGGGAATACCATCCCTTGTTCCTCTCCGCTACAGGCACCAGTTCTATGGCGCCTTTCTCCAGCAGGGCTTGAATTTCCTGCGCAAGGAGCGGATCCGGACTCTGCAAAGAGAGGTTCCCCGGTGGATTGTCGCGAGGCCTGTGCCGAAAAGGAAGACAGTAGCCGTGGGTTATGATCTCCAGAACCCACACATCTGAAGTAATGGCTTGCCACTCTACAAGATGCTGCGCCAGCCTTCCCCCAACCGGCGAACCATGGGACATGGCCTCACGACTGAGCGGGAGCGGCTGCGGCGTTACCTGAGGGCAAAGAGGCAACTGCCCGAGCGGCCTTGGCACCACGGGTACCCTGCCGTCCACCTCTGGTACCCCTGCGTTGGCCTCTTTGACTGCCAGCTCCTCTCGCTTTACTGAAGGACGAGTAATAGCGAAAGGAACCACCCCTCCACTGCTGTCCCCTGGGACGAAAAGGCGGAGGTTGGCGAACTGCAGCGCCCAACGACTTCGCTGCAGCTTTTGAGGTCTGCAACCTCTCAAGGCTCTCGTCAGCCTTGCTGCCAAAAAGGTGTTCACCATCAAAGGGCATGTTGAGGAGCCGGGACTGCACATCAGGCGCAAACCCCGACTTCCGCAACCACGCAAACCTGTGTATCACGGTGCTCCCCGCCATGGACCTACTGACGCATTCAGCTAAGTCCAAACCCGACTGAACGGACTCACACATGGCATCCTTACCATCCTGGACCATAGCAAGGAAACCATCCCGTTCATCCCCTTCGGGAACATGTTCAGCCGCTAACGCAACACAGTTCCACAGAGTGTGCGTGAAACGTGACAAGGCACAAACTGAGTTGGCCGCCTGAAGCGCCATACCACCAGAAGAAAACACTTTCTTCGCCCAGCCATCAAAACGTTTGTCGTCCCTATCAGGAGGGATGGTAGGGTACGACGCCTGCTTCGCCGGGGCCGTGGCCGCCTGCACCACCAAACTCTCTGGAGTGGGGTGCCTGGTCAAGTAGCAGGGGTCGCCACTGGCTGGACGGTATTTTCGCGACAAGGATCTGCCCACCGCCGGGAGACTCTCCGGAGCAGTCCAAGCCGCCGCCACCCTTCTCTGTAAAGCCATATGGAACGGCAGAACCGGGTCAGTTGGGGGACCAACATCAAGGATGTCTGTCAGATCATCCTGCACAAACTCCCCTGGGGGAGCAGACCAACCCAAGTACTCAGAAACCCTAGCCATAAGGCGCCGGTACGAGGAATCAGCATGAGAGCCAGGCTCAGAACTACAAAACTCCACCTCCGGAGAGGTGTCCAGTCCACTGGCATCATGCAGTGACTGTCGCAACTCGTCAAACTGACTATGGCCCGAGACAATGTCATCCGGAACCTGACTAGGAACCAGGCCATCAGAATCCTCATCCGCCTCTGAAATATAATCCAGGTGGCGAAAAGAAGGCACTCGAGAGTGCTTGCTCTTAACCAGAGCCTTCCTAGGGGGTCCACCCGTGCCCTGGGGTACCTCCGACACGAAATGCGTCGATGGCGTCGAGCGAATCGGCGCCAGCGTCGAGAGAACCGGCATCGGCGCCGAGAGGATCGGCGTCGACGTAATCGGCGTCGTCAGATGCAGCGCCTCCAGAATCGGCGGTGTCGACACAGCCCTCGAGGCCGGAGCCCCGAGCGTGTCCCTCGACGACCTGAGCGTCGACGGCATCGACGACTTCCTCGGAGCCAGAGCCTCGAGAAAACCTGTCGAAGCCCTCGACGCCACAGACGTCGAAGCCTTCTTCGAAGACCTCACAGGTGCACACGGTCTCGAACGCGTCGAGGACCGGGACCTGGAACGGGTACGTCGAGAACGAGTCCCCTTGTCCGAACGGGACCTTTCCCGTGACTCGTGCCGACCACTCTTGCGAGCGGTGTCTCTCGACCTCACACGACCGACCCCACTCGGGGGCGCGGACGGCTGAGTACCCTGTGACTCAAGAATCGCCAACATCTTCTTCCCGAAGGAAGCCCATTCCTCCGGCGTCGCACGGCCCGAGGGGTAAGCGACGTGCCAGGCAGAGCCCTCCGAAGAGGACCTGGAAGACGACCGATGTCGGCGCTTCCGAGAATGCCTCGAAGAGGCAGAGGAGTGGCGAGACCGACTCCTAGAAGGAGACCCACGAGACTTCCGACGATGACACGGAGAGTCACCCCTCGAATCATCCGTCGAAAGCCCCGCAGACTTTGACTTCCGGGGCTTGGACACCCGACCTACCGACAACTTCTTCTTACGTTCGCGTAAGGCTTTGGACGTGAGCGACTGGCAGTCGATACAGTCATCCGTGTCGTGGGCCTCCCCGAGGCACAGAGGCAGGCGCCGTGCGAGTCCGCCACCGACATCTTGGACCCACACACCCCGCACTTCTTGAAACCCGGACGCGGGGTCGAAGACGAAGTAGAAGACATCTTCAGAAGGATGTACACAAACGAACAGGTTCGAAGAACCGAGAAGAACAGAACTCCAAATAGTCGAGGCGTTCAAACCGAGAAACACGAAGCAACACGTTCGCGGAAAAAACGGAACTGAGGCTATGGGCGTCGTGCGTCCTACTTATCACATCGGATGACGTCGGACGAGGGCCTCGACGACGGCGCATCGACGTCATCGACGCAGGACGCAGACGCCGAAAAAGTTTCCGAAGCAGCACAGCTGTGGTGATTACATGTCATAGATATGGAATACGTCGGAGGACCCAATCCCCTCGAAATACAGATTAAATGGAATGATTGCATCAACTATACGTCAGTGTTGAATAAGCCTCGATGAAGGATGCTATATCCGAAACGCGTCGGCTAAAAATAAACTGACAGACCGCTTATTGTCACACTTGTGTATCTATGGAAAGGAATCTGGTTGTCTTAGAACACATTTTAAAAAACTGTTTGATGCATTATTGTAAGAAAACTGCTTACTCTGAAGTAATTTTGATTATACTTCTTGATGGCGATTGGAAACCATCAACATTGAAAGTATTGTTTGGTATTGTGAATTCAAGTAAACATTTCAAGAAGATTTGGAAAACTGTTGAACTGTTTCTTGGACTGGTACAACTGAGGAAATCTGTTAATGAAAGTTGTTGAATAACTAAAATGTTTGTTGTGTGTGTATATATATAGCCCATGAAAACTAGGAGGTTTTAATTGACCCCATTGGAGTGCATAGGGGTTGTCTGTTGGAAACGAAAGGTTGTATGGGTGTTTCATCTCCCAGCTTAATCTCCAAACTGATTCTGTGTATTGTCTCCATGACTATCAGTCTGGCTTCAGAGACGCCAGAAGAACGGAACTGCTCTCCTGAAGATCCGTGAAAATCTGATCTCCTACCTTGCTGCTAACCTCCCCTCTGTCCTTATGGTACTTGATCTCTCTTCTGCCATTGACACGGTCAACCATACCATCCTGCTCAACCGCCTCTGTGATAACTTGGGTATCACTGATCAGACCCTGGCCTGGCTGACCACCCTTTCCAACCGACCCTCCAAAGTTCAACTTGGGTCCTTCCTTCCCCTATCTCACTCTCCACTTGTGGTTATGCCCAGGGGTCTTACCTCTTTCCCTGGCTTTTCAACCAATACCTGGCACCCCTCACCCACTGCATTGCTGCCCCAACTTTCAGTGCTATGCAGACAACTCAGCTCGTTTTCAGGCTCCCCTATGCCACCTCTTCTCCCTCCATCATCTCTAACTGACTGCTATCCAGGAGTGGTGTGCTGCCAATGACCTCTGCCTTAATGCCAATATGACAGAGATCCTCCTCATCGGCCCCTGCACCTTCCATTCCTGTCACTTTCTGGCCGGCCTCCCCTGGCCCTCTCCCCGCTCCCTCCTGTGAAGCCAGGAACCTTGGGGTCATCTTGAACTCTATGTTTTCCTTTCCCCCATACATCTGACATCTCTATGAAGTCAAACTACCAACTGCACCTCCTCAGAGGTATTCTTACTTTGCTCTCCTTCCCCCAGAAGCTCACCGTCTCTAGAGCTCCCGTTCTCTCTAGGCTGGACTCTGCAACAGCCTGTTTCAAAATCTGCCTGCTACTACCCTCTGCCGTCTGCAACTCATCTAGAACAGGACTGCGAGACTTATCCTTGACCTCAAGCCCAGGGATCGTAGCTCCCCAGCCCTGAAATCTCTTCACTGGCTCCTACTGGCTAAAAGGATTAGGTTCAAGACCCGTTGCATTGTCCACAAGGCCTTCTGGGGCCTGGGTCGCCAATACTTTCAACTCTCCCTTCGGAAATACATTTCCACTAGAGCTCTTGGCTCCTCCACCTCAAACTCCCTCAGAGTCAGCGGCGTCTCCAAGCAACGAGTTGTGGGTAGATCTCTTCCTTCGGCTGGGTCCTCCCTCTGGAACAGCCTCCCTGCCACGCAAACCTGAGGAGAACCATCTTCGGTTCCGGAAGCACCTCAAGACCTTTCTCTTTGCTTCTGCCTTCTCTCTTCCTCTCCCCTGCTGATCTCTGCCTGTTCCTGGCTGGGCAACTGGCTACCCTCTGATCTCGGGCCCAGATCTCTGCCCACCCAGCTGCCTACCCACACTGCCTCCTGGCAACCCCTGCACTTGGGTCTGTATCTGCATCCCTAAACCCCCCCACCTGCACTTATCTGACACCCTCTGTCTGCGCTTTATTCTTTAACTTGTCACCTGCTGGCCACACTTCCTGTTTTGATCACGTGTCCTGCATTTTTCCACTCCTCCCCTGCCCCTTGCACTTCTCCCCCTTCCCTCTCCCCTGCACTTGCAAATTCTCAATGTCACTGGGCCTAGTAAGATCGTTTTGACCTTTGTACCCCCCCTTGCCTCGTCACGCCCTGAAACACTTGTGTATGGGTGCGATATAAATAAAATATATCATGTATCGTCTCTGCGAGGAGACGGAGGAAGTGGAGCTTGTGTCCCTTGGACCACTGTCTTGGTCTGTATCTACTAATTGTCCTGCTTCTTGATTGCGTATAGTCTTTGTTGCTGCTGACTTGACCTACCCTGGTCTCTTACGCATACATGAACTGACTGTGGCTGAGGGGGTGGAAGCCTGGCATTGAGTTGACCCAATAGTGACGGTAGCGTGAAAAGCACTTGCAGGGAGAGCAAGGATTGAGGGTTTAGAAGAGGGTATTGTGGATTCATAGCTCCCATGCCCAGAGGTGTGGATGGTAGAGTAGGTGTTTGTATCCTTAGAAGTGTTTTTTCTCCTCTTAATGGTAGGCGATCAGAGGGGTTGTCCTGAATATGAGGCTTGGACATACCTTCCTCAGGATCTGAGTCCATAACACCTGGACACTTCTCTGCCGAAGGCTCGAAATCTCAAGTGATTTCATGCTGTAAAATATCATCTGGTAGCTTATAGGAGAGATTCCTAGAAGAATAGGTCCATGCTCCACCGCGTTCCTTGTCAGGGTTTTTAGTATACCTTTGGCGGATTATATACTGTCCGTCCTGTATAGATAATTCAGTGGTTTCCGTTGTGATCGAGGTCGACGGGGTTGAAGGCAGTGTAGGGTTACTCCCGGACGATTTGTGATTTTTGTCTGTTGACGAATGATGTCCCGGTGTCGTTAATTTCCTTGTCGGAGTTGATATCGACAATGATTTGGTCGTTGGAGGGTGTTTTGTGGAAGACTTGTCCAAAATAGGACAAACGGTGTTTCCTTTTTGCAGGAGAGCGTGTCTTCGTAGACAACCTGGATTTGTGCTTGTCCGTAGTCGGAGAGGACATTCGCCAATTCGGACGTGGGTTTAGTCAACGGGTGTGAGCCTTTATCCGACTGTTTTTCCGATGGCGTCTTCGTCGACAAGACCTTGGACGAGTGCTTAGACCCAGTATGTGACTCCTCACAACTACCTGGTACTTTAATTTTATTTTTTAACAGGAGAAGAGCATTTGGTCTTATCGTGGCTCATGGACAATTTTGGCTCACCTGTTTTTCTGCCAATGGTTCTTCAGACCTGGACCTGTGACCTCATGGCAACCTCCCGTCAGAGGGAGTGGTAGCCCTCCCAATCCTTGACGAACCCGCTTCAGACACCCGGTATGCTTCCTCATTCAGCCAACAAATGAGGCGACGGTTTCTGTCCTTAAGTGTTTTTTGTGAAAAACCCTGGCAGATTTCACATTCCTCCGCGGAATGGTTAGGGTAGAGGCAGTGAAGACACACTGCATGCTTCTCACCTCCGTACACATTTTTTTAGGCTGTTACTGTCACAAGGCCTGAACAAGGACTTTTGGTCCTGAGGTCTCCATAGTCGTAAAGGGGACCATATATGAGTCATCTGTTACGCCGGATGGAGGAAAAGTTGAAGAAATTACAATTTTGTGTCAGTTTTCTCTCAGGAGAGTAGGACGTGAGGAATCCCACCAGCTGAAAAGACGGTTGAAATCTGAGGGGAAGCTGCTGGGGCAAAGCTATAAACTCTACGTCCTATTGGTGGGGACCACAAGCAGCCACAATGACGTCAATGAGACACTCAAGGTGTCAAAGTTTTTCCGTAGGAAAATGACTAAATCCAAGTAACCGGGGATTCCCAGCCTGACGACGGGGAATATTCACAGCATGTGAATCCATAAAAAGATCCAATGCTGGAGAAATGCAAGAAACACCGATGCAGACCTCTTCAGGAAACTTCGCAGGTTGGAGAAAGGTGAGTGATAGCGACTGTCTCCACACACAAGTGACCACAGGCATACTGCCAGTCGCAGTCACTCCAGGACAGGATGCCTTGATTATGGGATGCTGAAATTCGGGGAGAAGCCAAATTTTGGCAAAAGCTGGTCACCACTGAAGTTCCAGGATTGAACGCCTAGCAGCAATGCTTCTGGCATGGTAGGCAGCAGCTTTCACGGGAAAGTGTAAGACCTTAAAAGGGATTTCCTGAACTGCAAAGGAGTTGGGCTGATACCTCATCGAGCTCAAAACCTTGTGTTAGAACACCCTAGTGGTGTTTCCACAAACCTGATTGACTAATCTGCGGGCTATACAAACTGGTATAGCCCGCAGATATAACATAGCCTGACATTTTAATTACCCCATAACTCTGCCGCAAAGTTAATTGCAGCTGCAGCCGCTTTCCTGATACGCCTGCGTCAATTTTCGCACCTGCACTGGCAACAGTTTCACGTTGCAGTGCATGCGTGCCCAAAGTGACCCTGTTAAAGCTTTCTGATATACATTACAAAAAAGGTACATTTACTCAATAGTAGCATTGATTTTGCTGTTCTTTGGAAGACTTACATTGTCTGTGTATCGCAACCATTCTACATCTTCTTATACTTGTATGGTGAAGCATTTTATTGGCATTGGACACTATCGTTCCTTATTACTGCCTATAATGTCCCCGATCGCCCACCATGCCTCTCCCAAAAACATCTAGCAGGAAATTTGAAACTCTTGCCTCGAAACGCAACTTGTTTAGTCATTCACAGCACAGGTGACCTTGCTTGATTTTGTATTACCATCATGCTACGTAACGTTTGCAAATCTTTGTAATTCATTGTACATCTGATTTTGTCTGACTTCGTTTGACTAATATGTAAACCGAATTATTGCACTGCACTTTGTCAATCTCTGCACACTTGACTTGGTTTTATTAGCATGACCACGCATACATTTATTTTTCCAATTTAAATACTCCAGCCCACATTGCCAATTACATGCCTGATAAAAACAAGGAATAAGTACTCACACCTGCATTTACTTTCCATTAATTTCTACAGCATTCAGTGGTCAATTGTCTCTTTCTGATTTATTAAGAGACTGATTAAATAACATTGAGGTTTTTCTAATACCTTTATAATCCTGCTGCTTAGGCCATACGGGGTGTTATGGTCCCTCATACCTTGTTAAAGGCCCTGGCTATGTTCAGAACTTTAACTCGGTCTTCAAGGCCCATAACACCCGCTATGGCCCTCGCTATAGGTGTATAAAGCTATATTATGTTCAATTCGCTTAAATGTTAAAGGTATTTGTACTGCGCACCGTCACCAACGGAGTTGGTCCGCAGGCGCTCTGGCGGATCTGCAAACGAGAAGGTCTGATGGGTTAGTAAGGTGAAGAGGGAGTAGGATAGTGAGAGGAGTGGTGTTCTGTTGGCAGCTTCAACTCGGTATACACCGGGTGCTGAGCTTTGGTGCGTGTATCGGATCAATGTCAGTCCGCATGTGCTGTTGGTGCGGCTTATGTGTTGTTGCAGTGTTGTGAAGTGTGTGCGGGTTGTTGTGCGAGAGATGGTTGAGAGTTTTTTGATTGAGATAAGTATTTAGAGGTGTTAAGTATTTTTGGTTAGTGGGTTATATGATATTTAACATGCTAATATTCACAATACTGTCTAGATGTGGCGCAGGCTAGTGTTCACAATTCTAGGTGAGTCACTTGCTAACCTTCACAATTCCATCTAAGTGTGTCAGATGCTAACCTTCTCAATCCTGTCTAGATGCGACGCAGGCTACTGTTCACCATTCCATCTAAGTGTTGGACATGCTAACATTCAAATTGTATCTAAGTGTGGTAGATACTAAGGTTCACAGTCCTATCAAGATGCGATGTAGGCTAATGTTCACAATTCTGTGTGTGAGACATGCTAACATTCAAGATCCATCCAAGTGTGGCACATGCTGACTTTCACAATACTATCTATGTGTGGCATGGGCTAACATTCTTAACAAAAACTAGTGATTAAAAAACACAGGTTGTCAGCATGCATTGGTCAAAACTATATGACACTAGCACTAGGTCATGAAAATAAAGTATTTAGAGAAGGAACAAGTTACTTATCTGTAACTGTTGTTCTCCAGCATGGGTCTGGCAGGGATTCACATGCTCATGAGTATTCCCCATCGTCGGGCTGGGAATCCTCAGTCCTCAGTAAAGAAAAAAAATCAGTTTAATTTCTGAACTGTCTTTCTCCTAACAACCAATCACTGAGCTCTGGGTCATACTGCCCCCAGCCAATCACTGCCCTCTGTCTAAGTCCCTCCTCTGGCAGCCATCTTCAGATTTGGTAGCATGTAAAGTGGCAGTAGGACCAAGAGAAGTGTCGCAGAGGAGCCGGCGGGAGGGTTCGCATGTGAATCCGTGCCAGACCCATGCTGGAGAACAACAGTTAAAGGTAAATAACTTGTTCCTTCTCCAGCATGGGGTCTGGCATGGATTCCATTGCTCATGAATAAAGAATACATAGCAGTACACACATGCACAACCACGGGAGGTGGCAAGGCTCAACATAAGCATCTCTTACCTCCTCACCAGGCTCACCTTCAAGCGAACAGGTTATGCAGCACTGCTTGGACGACTCTGGACTCCTCCCTGGAATCCCTGTCGACGCAGTAGAACTTCATTAAGGTGTGGGTTGACCTTCATGTAGCAGCCCTGCAGATGTCCAGCAGGGGCACACCAGATAGGAATGCCGTAGTTGCAGCGATCGCTTTGGTCGAATGGGCTCTCGGGCGGCCAGGCAACGGTCGATTTGCCAACCGGTGACAATTGCGCCTCCTTCCCTGCAAGAAGATCTGTGACCACCAGAAGCTTGACTGGAGGGGACGCTGACATGCTGAGAAGGTCCGGGTACAAATCCTGCCTAGGCCACGCCGGTGTGGAGGCGATCATCCTGCACCGGGACCGTCTGAGTTGATTCATGAGTCGAAGAAGCAACGGCAACGGAGGGAACGCATACAGAAACAGGCCATCTCAGGGGAATGAGAATGCGTCCCCCATGCACCCCAGCTGGGGAAACCTGCTGGCGAACCTCCGGCACTTGTTGTTTGTCGTCATCGCAAAGAGATTGATCTGGGGACTGCCCCATCTGCGGAACAGCTGGTCCACTTGATCCTGCCGAAGTTCCCACTCATGGCACGATCGAAGCTCCCTACTGAGGGAATCGGCGACTGTGCTCTATACTCCTGCAGGATGAAAAGGAATGAGGAACATCGCCTGGGTGACAGCCCAGTGCCATAGGTCCAGCGCCTCTTTGGAGAGCGCTCGGGATCTGGTTCCCCCCTGCTTCCTGATGTAAATCATTGTGGTGGTATTGTCCGTGAAGACCCGCACCACCTTGCCCTTGAGAGACAGAAGGAAAAACATGAGAGCCCAAAACACAGCTCGAAGCTACAGCATGTTGATGTGGAACGACTTCTCTTTTGGCAGCCACAGGCCTGTGGCGTGGAGACTTCCAGTGTGAGCCCTCAATCCTCCCACGTAGGTGTCCGTCGTGAACGCCTCCTGGTGTGGTGGGGTCTTGAAATCTGCGCCTCTGGACAGGTGAGAGCGCACTCCCCACCACCTTATCGCTAGATGGAAGCCCTCGTTGAGTGTGATCTTGTCCTGGAAGCTTCCTGTCACTTGAACCCAAGAGTTGTTGAGGAACTCCTGCAACAGACGCATCCATAGCCTGCAGAGTCGGATGAGGTAGATGCATGATGACATCATGCCGAGCGGAGACTTTATGGTCCTCACCGTAGCGATCTTCAGTGCTAACAGCCATTGCACCTTGCCCAAGATGGCCGCTATCCTTTCTTCCGACGGTGACGCCAGACACGACACGTGTTGAGTCGTGTTCCCAAAAACAGAGCGCCCTGCGATCGAGACAAGCAGGACTTTGCATAGTTCATCGAGAACCCCAGATCTGTCAGTAGGCCGACGGTCCTCTCCGTGCAGTAAACAGCGATGTCCTTCGAACTGGCCAGGATGAGTCAGTTGTCCAAGTAAGGGTAGATGTGAATCCCTTGCAGTCTCAGATGCGCCACCACCGGCGCCAGGCACTGGAAGACCCTTGGCGCCAACTTCAGTCTGAAGGGGAGGGCATTGAATTGGTAATGCTTCCCCTGAATGACAAAGCACAGAAACTTGCGGTGTCCCTTATGGATTGGAATATAAAAGTACGCATCCTCCAAGTCAAGCGATGACAGAAAGTCTCCTTCGAGCTGTCCAAGCACGTGCTGAAGAGTGACAATTACTTGAAGTATTTGTTCAGTCGACGGAGGTCGGGAATGGGCCTCCAACCCCCAGTCGTCTTTTTCACAAGGAAGTACCTAGAGTACACTCCGGAGCCCCGAAGCCTCTTTGGGACGAGCTCTATCGTGCCATTTTTTAGCATGGGCCACACGTCCAGTAGCACCTCCTGCCGGCCCCCAATTGGTATTCGCAGACACTTCCGTTGACATTCCAAGGTGTGTCCTTGGGCAAGAGCGTCCAGCACCTACCGGTCGGTGGAAATGGTCTTCCGCACGCTGATGATGGGGTGCATGGGTGGGGACCAACGGCATGGGTCGTTCAGTAACCCTTTGATGTCGAAGGGCCACCTTGGGGTCCCTGTCAACGAAAACGTCCTCCTTCGAAAGCCTTGTAATGGCCCATGTTGGTGTCCTGGGCCGAGGAGCGATAGGGCTGGCGGTAGGAAGAAAAGCTCCAGCTGAAACCTTTGGAAGATCCTTGGGACTTGCTTCCTGAGGGCCGAAAGGATGGCCGCCACTGCTGAAGAGTGCCCAGGGCCTGTGCGGTCTCGGTGTCAGCTTTGATGGCCTGGAGAAACTCATCTACAGCCTTCCCGAAGACGTTGTCTCCATCAAAGCCTGAACATCTTGACTAAAGTTGGTGGCCTTGAGCCAGACACGACAACAAAGGCAAACGCTGTTGCGCATCTGGCGGAACCCCGCATCAGCGATGTCAATGGCCACCGTGATGGCGTGGTCCGACACCACCTCGCCTTCCTGCAGAATCTCCAACGTTTCTGACCGCTTGTCGTTGAGGAGCAAAGTCCAGGATGGGGGCAATCTTTAACCATGGCTCACAGTCGTAGTGCGCGACGATAGCAATGGCGTTGGCGGCCTTGATGGCAGTGGCCACAGAGTAGATAACCCGTCGTCCCATGGCATCTAATTTCTTCCCCTCGCTGTCCGGAGGGGTGGCCGCTACCGAGGAAGAAGCGCCTGATGACTTCTTGGCCACTGCCGATACCGGGTCCGTCTCATCCCTCTTGGGGGGCGCAGAGGGTGGGGAGGGGTAGAAGGCGAGTGGTATCAGGGAGGTGGAGCATGCTTCCTCTTCTTGGCCGGTGGTTCCTCCATCACCAGGCATCCTTGTCTGTATCTTAGAGACCATAGTATGCAGTGCAGAGAGAAAATGTCCGCCGAGTGGTCTTGAGGAGGTAGTTGAGGCAGGGGTGGCAGCTGAGGTTGAGGCGTAATAGGCAGCTGGGGCATCGGCAGGGAGCCCAGGCCCTAGTTGCCTTGCTGCTCTTCCTCGATTGTATCCTTGCCGTTGTCGCCTTCGTCGGTATGCTCATCGTAGGTTGTTCTCTCCCCCCCGGATGGTTTGCAGGTAGACAAGCTCCTCCTCAGAGGAGATAGCCGTAGCCTGGGGGGCCACTGTGCTCCCCCCCTTCTTTGCTTCCAGAGGGGAAGGTCTCGGGGAGATGACGGACATCATCTTCTCCGGGGTCTTCTCTATGGGCCGGAACGCAGCGTCCCTCCTGGGAGGACAGAATACCCTCGCCTTCGGTGTTGCGCCCTATGGAGCCGCCTCAGCGGCCTTCGCGAGAGATGCCTCCACTCCCTCGATGGAAGGATGGGCCTTTGCCGGGTGTACTTCAGACTTCATGGTCAGCACCGGAGCCTTGTCCAGTTTGGCCTTGGGTGTCCCAGACACCTTGTCCTGCTTGGCATTCTCCTTAGTGGGGAGCGTTCGTGCCCCGATCCCCCTTGACCTTCTTCAGCAGGTCGCTCTTGGGCTTCTCCTTGAGTTTGCCCGGATGGTCCGACTTCCTCTTGGACAACAATCCTGAACGCTGGCTAGTGACTGAAGTCGCTGGAGATGGATGCGCCCTCGCCACCGGGGAGCATGCCGCAACAGCGCTCCTGGGGGCATTGGACATGCAGTGCTTAGCCTGCTGTTGGAACCGAGCGGGAGGGGCGCCCTCAAAGGTCTTAGAAGCCCGCTCAGCTTTCTTAGAACTGGGAGAGGCATGCTGCTGGGACCCACCCACAGCAGGGGCCTTGGCCTGCAGCCACTCCTTCAGCCGCCTATGCCGATCGTTCAGCGTGCGAGGCGGCATCTCCTGGCAAAACGCAGTCTTCCTCCACATGCGCCGAGTACAGGCAATAAAGACACTGGGAATGCTTGTCGTCTGAAAAGACATTCCACAAGCTGCAGTCGGAGCAAAGTCTGAACAGGGGGCCTGAATCCGCCTCCTCCGACATGGTCCACGCGGCGTAGGCCTGAAGAATCTTCTGGAAGCCTCCAAGAAGAAGCTCAATGAAATTCGCCTTTGAGGGGTGCTGAAGAAACCGAAAAACGAGTCCCCGTTAATCGGAAGGTTGATAGATGGAGCCACAAGGCCCTATTGACCGAAAAATAGAGAAAAACTCTTCCAAAAAGCGAAAACGCGGTAAAAGCTTGAGAGCTAAACAGAAGGACTCCCAACAATTTAACTGAATCTGAAGATGGCTGCCAGAGGAGGGGCTTAGGTAGAGGGCAGTCACTGGCTGGGGGCAATATAACCCAGAACTCAGTGATTAGTTAGGAGAAAGAGATTAGAAATTAAACTGAAACCGATTTTTTCTTTACCGGGGACTGAGGAGTCCCAGCCTGACGACGGGGAATATTCACCTTGCCCTTCAGAGATGGAAGGAACGACTTGAGGGCCCAGAACACTGCCCACAGCCCCAGAATGTTGAGATGGAGATCCTTCTCCTCCGGCAGCCACAGGCCTCTGGCATGAAGATGTCCGGTGTGGGCTCCCAAGCCTTCCAGGGAAGCGTCCATCATAACAGTTTCCTGGAAAGGAGGGTGCTGAAATTCCGTGCCATGGGCGATGTTGGAGCGGTTGAACCACCACCTTATCGCCTGATGGAACTCGTCATCCAGAGTGCTCTTTTCTGTGAAGTTTCCTGACACCTGCACCCAGCGATCGTCCATGAACCCCTGAAGAGGTTGCATCTGTAACCTGCAGAGCCGGATGAGGTAGATGCAGAACATCATGCGTAGCAACGACTTGATGGTCTGCACCGCGGCCGTCTTCATCGGCAACAGCCGATGCACCTTTCCCTGATTGCCCGCTACGCTCTCCTCCAAGGGATATGCTAGGCAGGACACTGTATCGAGCCTGGCTCCCAGTAATAGCGCGTTCTGCGATGTTCAAGCAGGACTTTGGATAATTGATAGAGAATCCCAGATCCGTCAGCAACTTGACGGCCACCACTGTGCGTGTATCTGACAGCCAATTCCCACAAGCGGGCCCGGATGAGCCAGTCGTTGAGGTACGGGCATACGTGAATCCCTCGTAGACGCAGATAGGCCGCCACCGGTGCCAGGCACTTTGTGAACACTCTGCGGGCCGATTTTAAGCTGAAGGGTAGGGCCTTGAACTGGTAGCACTGTCCCTGCACTACAAAGCGTAGGAACCTGCAGTGTTTCCTGTGAATGGAGGCAAGGAAGTAGAAGTCCTCCAGGTCCAGCGATGTCAAGAAATCCCCTCTTTCCAGTTGGCTGAGCACATGCTGCAACGTAACCCATCCTGAATTTCTGAGACTTGAGGTACTTGTTTAGACTTTGCAGGTCTAGAATTTGCATCCAGACACCCCCCCCCATATTTTTTCTTATCAAGAAGTATCTGGAGTAGAGTCCGGAGGCCCGAAGTCGCTGGGGAACCAGCTCTATTGCCTCTATTCGCAGAATGGCCCATACTTCCTCCAGGAGCTGAGGAACATGTTGCTCCTGACGGGCCAGACACCTTTGCTGAAATTCCAGGGTCTGTCCTTGGACGAGAGCATCCAGCACCCATCCGTTGGTGGTGATCTTTTCCCACTTGCTGACAAATCTAGTCATCCGGCCTCCCACCGGGGTGGGGGCCCGACGCCTTGGCCAGTTCAGGCTTGCTTCGGCATCCTGCCTTGCTGGTGACGACAATGCTGACCACCTCCTATGTAGGCCTGTGAACAGCCTCTGTAGGCTTTCTGGATCGTGGATCTGGAAGGCTGAAGGTACATTGAGGAGAAACCTTTCGACAACCTGCCTGACTTTCCTCTGGAAGAACAAAAAGGAAGAGCCTCTACATATCCGCCTTGATGGCCTGAAGGGACTCGGGGACAGCCTTTCCGAAAAGGTAATCTTGGTCGAAAGGCAAGTCCAAAACCTTCGTTTGGACCTCCTGACGGAAATACGTGGCTTTCATTCAGCCTTGACGATGAAGGAAGACACTGTTCCCCATCTGGCGGAACCCTGTGTCGGCAATATCCAACGCCCTGTGATGTCGTGATCCGATGCCATCTCCCTCCTGGAAGAGGGCGATTGCCTCCATCCTCTTGTCCTCGGGGACGAACTCTAGAATAGGCCTGAGCTTGTACCACAGCTCCGCCTTGATGGTGGACGCCGCAGTGTAAATTACCTTCCTCGCGGTCGCTGAATCCACCGAATCCGGCGATCGTTGCGACATCAGGCACTTGTGGGCGGATTATCATAGCCAGAACTCCTCCTCCAGCCTATCTCGATTGGCTGGAGCGTGCAAGGATTCTTCAAGAGCACCCAGGCCCCTCCTCCCACACGTCCACCAGGAGGGGCACCACCATGATTGTCTTCCTCTTGGCCTCGTGCCTCTGGCACAGGAAACGCTCCTTCCTGGTCTCCTCGGGCACGAGCTGGAAAGGTTTGGAGGCTTTGGTGACCATAGATTGGAACGATCCCACCCCGTCTGATGGGGACGCCCTAGGCTGCGGTGATCCGCTGCCTGCTCCGACAATATCATAGGCGTAGTGGCCGTATCTGTCTCTGGTATGCAGGGGGAGATGGACCCGACGCAGGTGTGGAGGCTGGAAAGGGGGTATCGGATGGCGCTGTCAGCGGTTGATCAGGGGCCCAGAGGACCGTTGGAACAGGTCCTTGTGACATCCGCTTCCAGATCTCTTGACACCAAGTTGTCGAGGGCTGATATGATGTCCAGAGAGACATCCCTCAGCGGAAGTGGCGAGATCTGAACCCTAGGCCCTGTGCTCTCATCGTCATCCTCTTCCACGTGGACCGTGTGCAGGGACTCCATAACCTCGTCCGTGGATGAAATTTCCATGGCTTGAGCCACGGCCTGTGACTGACCGGGGCCGCCTCATCCTACTCCCCCTTTTTTCCACCCAAAGGGGCTGCAACCAGGTTCTGAGGGGGGAGTACCATTCTCCGTAGTGCTGGCAGACCTTGCCAAAGTCACCACAGCGGTTTCTCACCTCAGGTGGAGGGATACCTACCTTCAGTGCTGTGGGTGCTACCCTCTCAGGCTCAGCCCCTTTAGCTTTCCAAAGAGCAGCCGCCACCAGCTCTATCGTCGATAAAGACTTTCTTGTGCTGCCTAGGCCTTTTTGGGCAGCTCGGCCTTCTCCTCCTTCCACGGCTTCTCAGGCTTCTCCTGCAGTTTAGCCGGGTTGGACAACTTTCTCTTCGAGGAGGAGCTCGATTACCAGCTGGCAATGGAGGCGGAGGGTGATGTCGATCATGCCCTGCCTGCCGTGGGACCCGTTTCTGCGGCGACCCTGGAGGACCCAGACTTGTGGTGCTTGGCCTTATCTTGGGCCCCCACGGATGAGGTGCCCTCACAGGACTTAGAAGCGCGCTCCTCGGACTGACCGTCCTTGGGTGAGGCATGCCCCTGCTCAGGGCAAGGGACAGAGGCCCTGGCCTTCAGCTATGCCACCAGTCTACTATGCCTGTCCTTTGTTGTCTTCTTGGAGAATCTGCGGAAAGTCTCACAATCCCCTTCCTTGTTGTCCGGGTGCAAGCAGTAGAGGCATTTTAGGTGCTTCCCGCACTTGGTGCAGGGCTTGAAAAGGGATCTTCCTTCTTTCTTTTCCTCCGTCATAGTAGGAGGGCGCGAAGTAGGCCCGATAGCCTTCTGGAAACTTCGACGATCTTCGCCCTTGAGGGGCGTTGAACTTCACAGACAATGGATCCCCGCTGTTGGCAGATGGAGAGAAGAGCACACAGGCTCTTTTGGAAGAAAAATATAACCCTTTTCTGTGAAAAAACACAAAACCTAGAAGTAGCTCACAGAGCAGAACTTGGACTCCTAACACTGAAGCCTCCAGTAAAAATCTGTAGATTGCAGCCAGCGGAGGGACTTAGGGAGAGGGCTGTCTCTGGCAGTATGACCCAGAGGACAGCGATTGGTTTATGGCGAAATATAGTTTTGTATGTGAAAATGGAACTGTTTTTCTTTTACCGAGGATTCCCAGCCTGTCGACGGGGAATATTCATGACCATGTGAATCCATGCAAGACCCCATGCTGGAGAAAGGGGATTTCAACTCCCCACGCTCTTTTACGCTCGTTTACACCCCCCCCATTCCTCATTCCACAGCCAGATCTACATGTCAACCTTAAAATGTCTTATTTGAGGCTGTTAAGTCTTTTGTAGGCCTACCATGGGACCCCATGCCCAGGAAATCCATGTACCTTGTTACCAGTGGACTGGTTAGCAGTGGAAGAACGCATTGGATTCAAGGTGACTTGTCTCATCTTTCAATGCTTGAACGAATTGGCCCCAGCATACTTTAAAAATCAAATTCAACGCTACCAACCATCGAGATGTTTAAAAACCAGAGACTGATTGCTTTTGTCTATTTCCCCCCCTCAGTTTGTACAACAAGGGAGGCAGAAGATTTGCAGTCTTTGGTCTAAAACTGTGGAACTCGATTCCTAAAGAAATCAGGACTCTCAAATCACTATCAGTTTCGTAAGGCCTTGAAGATGTTTCTGTTCAGATAAGGATCTTTATGGTTATTGCTGCTTATGTGCCTCTTATTCTGGCTCATGTTCTGCCTCACAAGAATGTATTGCTCCATCTGTGCTGCTATACGGTTTGGTCCGTCATGTGCACCATATAAATACAAAATACTAAATTAACCGATGATGAATTTGCCTTTTTTAGAATGGGAAACCATGATAGGATGTTATTAATAAACAGTACAATTGTTTATGCTGGCAACAAGTCAAACTTCTGAGTCAACGTGAGGGACACATTTGGGCAAGCAGTGGCAAACGAATCAACAAAATGGAAACAGGCTACTGGAGAGGTAGACCATAGCACGTAACTGCAAGATGTTCCACAGAAGCCAAGGTTGAGATAGTTACAGCAGGTATTATTTGAAAAATAAAGGATATACCTCTAACCACAGACCTAAACCAGTCAAAATCAAAAACCCCTAATGGCTGACCAGGTCCAGAGTTGAGCAAGGGCATAGCCAAACAAGATCAGGCATCAACATAATGTGACGTTTTAAGCAATGCTTCTTTAAGGTTACTCTAGACAGTACAACTTGACACACCCACAGCTGACATGCACAAGGTTGGGAGTGGGGCGGGGCAGACTGGTGTGGCAACAGAAGAATGGGGAGCTGCCCACCCACCAAGCAACTGAACACATATCCTCCAATTACTCACTTCTCGTGCAAATATCCTCTCCCTGACCCGCTGGTACTCCTCCTCTCGCTCTTCTATGGATTTACTTCGCCGGCCATCCTGCAAAGGCACTCGCATCTAGAAAAGAAAATAGATTACTTAATGAGAAGACAGTACAGTGCAAGAGAATAAAGAGCTACAAAGCAAACTAAGAAATTGAATAAATAGGCACAAATGTGTTACCATATTAACATCTGAACTCAGTCCTTCAGCCCAATGAGTCATAACTGTTGGATCTCCAAATCCCAAATGGGCTATGCCTGAGTAAATGCATCACATGGAGGAAAAAATATTGGCCTGAGCACATTACAAGCCAGGTCATACCCAGGTTCTTCCTGACCAAAAAGCCTCACAACCCAGCTTCACATTATACTTTATTGTAAATAGAATGGAGGTGATGTCTGGCAATTCATTACTAAAAAGAGGGACTACATTGATAATCGATTTTTGTATTCCTTTGTCCGAGCTGTTTTTTGGCTTCTCCTGTCAAGTTTACTATAAATGTATGTTGCAAGAGAGTAGGAATAGGTCTAAACATCATAACTTTTTTAGCATGGCTTAAGCAATCAGACAGAACAAAATATGATTACTGCTGCATGATGTATAAAGAAATGCATGAGGGGGTTGCCCATTTGCAACTTTCCAAATAATTATAAAAATGTACCCTTAAAAGGTGAGTGTTGCCTTAACATGTGTTTGAGGTTGGAGCGATACCAGACCTGCAAAGTGTTCCACAACAAGAGTGTTTTCCTTCAAAAGGAGACAACCTCTAGCATTTTCACAAAATCCTCTTGCAAGGCGATATGGCTGGGACATTTCTTCTGCAAGTATCGGAGCAGGGGTCTTCAGCTTCTGGCTCACATGGCAGCTGAGACTGAAGGGAAGGAACAACATTTCTGCAGAGATGTCCCAGGAAGACCTCATCTCTCCTGTTCCACTGCAAAGCCTGTGCGTACTGCACAGCCACAGAGGGGCTCAAATTGATGCCTAGGTAGTTGTATGGTCCAGAGGATTTGCTACTAGAGCCAAAGGGGAGCTCATTCCTGCAGGGCTATTGGCTGCTTTGCAAGGATTGCTGATGTGCCGGTGCCATCTACCCTAACTTTGAAATTATAGCACCAAATTCATGTTATGGTCTCTGTTGAACAGGTTCACCACTAACATGCTGCTGACAGACGAACAACCGGTGCCAAATCAGAGCTCGACAGAGTAGGCCACAGAGCAGCACAATATGTGATGCACCTCTTCACAAGCTGGAGAGCACATAGGTAGTATGCACAGAGACGATGAGTAGAGGGCTGATGTTTTCCAGAGCTTGGAGAGCTTGATCAGGGAAGGAGATATTTATACATAAGAGGATATGAATGACTGAACGCAATTTGTTTATAAAACTTGCTATTTGTTGCATTGCTAATGATCCTGCAGTGGCAGTCTGTTCTAGGACAAAGGAATGAAGATTTCCCTAATGGGCTCAGGCTCCCCAACTATCATATGTGTCTTTTGCTGGAAACGCAATAAAGGTTGACATCAATGGTGATGCATACTTTTCTAAACGGGTTATGAAGATTTCCAGACAGGACAATCTCATTAAATTCCTCCTCCAAAGAAATGCAAGTATAGATGTGTAAACTTTTTTTAAAAAGGTTTTCCATAGATAACATGCCATGCGGGTACGGACAAACTAATAGGACCAATTGTAAATAGGTTACATTCATGGCATCAACACTTATTCAGCAGAAGGTCAAAACAATGATAACCCCAAAAGACGGCCCCTCCTCCAAATACACTCACTACATCCCCCCCCTCAGATCTAAGGCAGTCTGAGATCGGAACGTCTTTCCAAGGTGTCCCACACCTCATGCCACACTGTGTATCGCAATGCTCCCTCATCCACATGTCCCCAAATTCCATTTCTGCCAAAACCCATTTGTGCATAGCCTTGAGCCATCTCCAATTTTGGGTCCCCCTGCGCCTTCCAGGCCCATTGCAATCACTCTCTTGGCCAGCAGAAGCCTGAATGCTAGAACCTTGG
Source organism: Ambystoma mexicanum (assembly GCF_040938575.1). Lineage (NCBI taxonomy): Eukaryota > Metazoa > Chordata > Amphibia > Caudata > Ambystomatidae > Ambystoma > Ambystoma mexicanum. Next base: position 214,368,304 of record NC_090926.1, read on the forward strand.
CCACAAGCCTTACCCCCTCCTACCATTCCTAAGAGGCCCAAGCAAACGCTGTTACAGCACAAGATGAGTCCTCACTGCTACCAACCCAAACAGTTCTTCAGCAACCATCTCCCAAAAAACCAGTCAGTCTCTCGATCACATCCACACCACATATGTAAATAGGTCCCAGTCTCTCTCCTTCACCTCCAGCAATTCGGGTCTGCCCCTTCCACCATCTTAACCACCCTGACCAGTGTGATATATGCCCTCTGTACACTTTTATATTGTATTCACTGAAACCAGGCATTTCCGGATACCTGCTTTGCTTGTACAAGAACCCTGCCCCATTCCCCGGATACCTGCTTTGCTTGTACAAGAACCCTGCCCCATTCCCCATCCGTGGATTGCCAACCCCAAGCCCATTTCAGTATTGGCTCTCCAGCTGAGACATTGCGCTCGGCTCTATCCGCTGCGTATAATAACCCAGGCGTTCCTCCTGCCCATCTGCCAATTTCAGCAAAGTCACACAGACCTGTGGTGTAACCGCAAACCCATTCCAGGCTTCCCTTACCGCTGCCATCAGAGTAGCAAACTAGAAAGTTAACGTGAAACATGGGGTGGACAGTCTGGAACTCCCTGTAAGTGAGAGCCTTATACTCCTAATACACGTCTCCTATTAAAACACAATGCCCCAGTCGACCAACACTGGTACCACACACCCCATGAGGAACAGGTCTCGGTCTGCTGCAGCTCAGTGGTACTGCAGGAATAAAGAGAAATCTCGGGCCAACCCCTTTGGTGGCTCTCCAACAGACCTGGATAATGGTGCTGATCGGGGTAGAGAGTCACCAAAGCTCCCTGTCCCGTCCCCAAGTGTCATGCATGGCAGTCAAGTCGCACCTGGGCCTGTTAAACACTCTGCACATAGACTTGTTTATGCCCATAGAACCGCAAGCCTTTCTATTCTAGATGGAGGCTGTTTGATACCTTGCCCGGAAAACGTCTGCATTATACACGTCGTTAGTATCACGTGATTTGAGATTGTCACGTGGGTTCCACTTTACGTTTATACGCAGTATTTGGATGTCTCTCACTGCTTTTGATTGAACAAACATGGAGTCCTGTAGCTGAAACTTTGATCTGCGTCCTCGCATCTCTTCAGCAACTTCTCTGGCTTTCCTTCCGCATGTAAATCCCACACACGAACTCCGGTAGCCGCTTCCAAGAAGAAACAGGCGGTTTTCCTTGTCTGCATGCAATTTTCCACACACTAACTTCTGTAGCAGTGTCCAAGAAGACCAACGTGCGGCTTTCCATTCACACGCAAACGCGCGTAAATTCCAAACGCAAGTTATTGTGCTACGCTCTAATTTAATCCTGTCGCCTGTGATGACACAACAGGGGGATTTCTAACTTCTCTTTTGACTCTTTCTTTTGTGCTACATGGGAAAGGAAGGACTGCCGACAACTGTTAATTAGGAAGGTGATTGTGCACGCTACTTTGGATGCTATCCTGTGGTGCACCAACCCGGTATCTAGCGTGACCCTTGTGCCGTTTGGGATAAGTTTCCCTTACTAACCTTCCCTCCTTTTTCGTTGGTTCTATATTGGATTCCTTCTGTTGTGAGAGCCTCCAGTTATTAGCATCCAGCATCCAAAGGTTAGTGGTGTTGTCCTAATTGCTGAACTACTAGTGAGAATTAATGTTGGGATACGTATTCATTACTCCTTAATTTATCCTAGGCTGACTTCCGCTGGTTTTCCCACCCCATCCCAGTGATTTCTCCTTCTGCCTGTTTTATTAGTCAGAGTGTTATCATTTGGAAGGTCTATTTTGACTTCACTACCCTTAAGCAGTTTGCCTCAAAGATCCGGAAGAACCCCATCAATTGTGTCCTTTATGGATACACTACAACAAAGGATATGTTTCTCACACATATAAATAATTAAATTCACAATGCAACCACAGTCTCTCTTCACAACCTTGGTGAATTCTCCTTGCCCAGGTTTAACTAGATTCTGTGCCACAGTTCAAGAAAACACCACAAGGAAACCCTGGGTTTAAACAAAAGTTTCAAAACAGTTTTGTGCCGCTTCCACGTGTACTAGGAAAGTTCCAACATGAAAAGTATAGAGCTTCTCTTCCTTCTTGAACAAGTTCGGAGTTCATAAATAGCAGCAATGATGCTCTTGGTCACAAGAATATATTTCAAAGAAATATAGTTCTGTTGCCACAGCTTTACTCAGCTTTTTCACCACAAATAACATACATTGGGCCTCATTACGACCCTGGCGGAAGACCATGGTGCTATAAGCACCATGGTCCATGCCGGTAAGTTACCGACTCCGCCATGGAGAAAGGGGGAATTACCACCCCATTACAAGTTTGGTGGGGCGGTAATCCCCCCTTCCTCCATGGCCCTTCCCCATTCCCATTTTTGCCCCATAGGGTTCAATGGGAATGGGGAAGGCACTAAGTAAATTGCGGCACCGTAATTAGCACCAAGGTCCCTTTGCGGGTCCCTACTTTAACGGCTGGTCTACACCAGCCGTTAAGGTCGGATCCCTCAAAGGGACCTCGTAATTAGGCGCTAATAGGTTAACGGCGCCGCAGCCTTTTACAGCGCCGTTAACCCATTAGCGCCTGGGTCGTAATGAGGCCCATTGACTCTGCCAGATCCACTCTGTTGTCCTTCTCCAACGTCTACCTGGTATATTCCCATGCCAGGTCGACTTATCCAAATGTTAGTCATCCAGGTATACTCCCCTGCCCAAACAGTTCACATCAACAGTGCCTTTGTGGTTTAGATCAACTGTCAAGAGGTTCACAACAACTTCACAATATTCAACAAATTGTAGCTTCAGTATTGACATTAATTCTTCAGGGGAGGCAAGATTCACATTGGTGCCTTTTACTATTCTTCCACAAATAATACTCTTCTCCTTCTGGATATCCCTTCCCCAGAAGAGCAGCCTTTTCGCCACTCTTGTTTCCCCACTACACCAGTAACCAATGACTGACAAGGATAAGATTTCTTTCTGCTTCTCCCCTCGCTTTGACAAAACGAGTTTTTATCAGCTTTCACGGTGTGTTTGACAAAATGTGGATAACAACACTCCCAGCCTGTGGACCTTTCATTAGCCCCCATCTGATGTTGGCAATGTCGACTAATTGGTGCTTGTCTAAGTCTTAGACTCTCTTGTCTTTGGCAATGCATGTTGATTTGAGCTTTTTACCAATTTTGACCCCATGTTCTGCTGGGCTTCCCAACAACTCACATTTAACACTACAGTTTTTCACCTTGGTATCAATGTGTTGCTTTCCACTGGTTAGCCATTCAAATTCACTTGGTGAATCACTTTCTATCCTACGCGAGGGTGACGTCTGCTGCTGTTTAATATTTTGGCATTCAAAGTTAAGCTTTGGGCTTCTCTTTTTCCTACGCAAGTGTCTACCACCCGCCGAATGCCTGCGGCACGTGAGCAGAGGTTGGGTCACTACAAACCTGTGAACTCACCGGGTAAGGCACGCGTCTCCATTCCCCTCACAGAGCACAGGACTTCTGCTTTTGTGGCTCTTCGCTTCTTGGTAGACTGCTTCCTTCGATCTGCCTTTGCTGGCACCACCTTCGTTGGGAGCGTCACTTGCTCCAGTGGTCTTCAGATGCATGCCGCCACCAGAAACCTGCTTCGGGCAATCGGATGCACACCAGCCACCTGAGTTGGCCTCCCAGGAAGCAAAGCTTCCTTTGCCTTTGCTTCCTGCTGCAACACATGTCTCCAACGGGCAAGGTTTTCTCCTGCACGTTTTTTGTTGCATGACCTCTGCCCTTCAGACTCCACAAGAGAGAGAGTGTCTCAGGACTGGCAGCTGCAATCTGCCACACAAAGGTCCCTGGCTTCGAGAAAGACCGAGAAGTTTAGGCACCAGTATCTCCCCATATGCATTATATACTTCAACCAGGATCCCATCCATCTCTGGAGTTTCACTCAGAGGGAGGCTTTCAATCCCCTGTAGCACCTCATGCTCATCAAGCTCCCTACCCTGGAGTGCCCTTTGCTCCCCCGTCAAGCACTCCAAGGGACGCCTCAACAAGCCACTGCGCTAATTGCTCATCAGTAGCCGCCCCCAGACATGCTGCACGTATCCCTTCATTATCCTATGTTCTTGACGTACTCCCAGATGTGTTGCACCCTTTCCTTCCTAACCAACCACGCTAAGAGTTTACCTGCCTTATCCCCTTCCAAGTACTAGCATAGCGGTAATGCCCAAAACCACCGAATGAGAAAACAATGAGGCTGAAAAGATTGAGTTTTTAAGGTAGGGGGAATTAGGGGAGGCGTGTGGGGTCTCCCACTGCATTATTTAAAAAAAATAACAAAAGTGCAAAGCCACCAAATATTTTTGTGATTTGACCCCAAAAAAACGGTCTGACGTTATTCTTTCCTGTTTTTTCCAATAGATCCAGCTTAGCAATCAGAATCTAATCTCTCCCTCGCCCCATGGAGATCACAATGAACCTCTGCCACTACTTCCGCAGATAGCCCCCCCACCCCAACCCTCCTGAGCCAACTCCTATTACAACGTTGCTACGGTCAGGGATAGGAGTAGGCAAGGACAAAGACAGAACGCACATAAGGGTGTTGTGGGGGCTGTTGTATCTGGGTCTGCTGTAAAAACACTTCCTAAGAAACTGCAGACGTACAAAAGACTGCTTTGCCCTATGTGCAGGAAAGCAGCACTAAAACTACATTGCCCAGCAGAAGGCATCGTGTAACTACAACTTCCAGCATGCTTTGGGCCAATCAGTAGCCAGGACGGGCGTGGCACGCCGACGCGCATGCGCCGAGCCCAAGGCACGGGGCTAGCGCTTAAGACTCCACAGCAAGAGGACGTGCGCAAAGGAGCTCCTGCAAAATCACACGCGAGGGGCCCAGCCCCACCCGGCCAGCAGCCCGGCCCCTTGCCTTTGCAAGGTAAGTACCTGCCTATACCAGAACCTAAGGGGACCGCGGGGAAAGTGCAGGGGGGCCATCGCTTGCCCATCCATAGCCGTTGCACCTCCGAGTTAAGATAAGTGGGCGTATCTTTGGTGCCATAGTGCGCAGCTAGCATTTCTGCTGGGGAATTAACCTGTTCAAAGCTCCATATAACTTTTGGGGTGACTCCGCTTCCTGGAAACCTGGAAAAAGGCTCATCAGGCGAATACACCAGTGGCACCATACTTCCTAACTCACGTGTGCTTGCCAGGGTCTGGGGAAAGACCGCTCGTGCGACACTAGAGGAAAAAACTGTTACGCCGCAAGGGTCTGAAGAAAAGACCACTTGTGGCCAATTGTGAATCCTGGTGCATTCTTACTTATTTCTGGCGCAGTCATCCACACGCTGTACCGAGCCTTGATGGAAGAACGCTATGTGTAGTGTTGTATGCATGCGAGTGTGGCATGAGTATGAATGCTTACAAACTCTGAGGGCATACTCTAATTTTTGTCCTTTCTTTTAGCGTGGACCACCCACCGGTGTGAACTGCCTAAAATCTGTGTACTGGTATTATGACATAGGGCTAGTTAGTGAGGGGCAAACTTATGTGAAAGAACAGCCAAGTGGTGCTGAGGACACCTGAACAAAAGTGTGCAACAATCAACCTTTCCCTAAATTCCACGGCCCTAACCATAACCTCTAACTCACCCTCAATCCGGTTTTTCTAACCTCCCCCTACCCATCCAAACTTCGAGACCCTAACCCTCCTTCCCTGCTCCGATCAAGGAAGTCTGTGTAATCTTAGACCTGCGGGCTACGAGACCACAGTGGCGGTGGTTGGTACTGCGTCGCTCCTGCGCCTTGGATCTGGATATCGTGACAGCTAACTTCAGTTCACAACCATTCAAATCCGTGAAGAGGACCCTACGTACGCCCACACCTGCCTAATAAAGACTTCCAGTGCTTCCCACTCAGAACAGCTATGCACTGTTGGGCCCCAATTGACCTGCAAGAACTGTCAAATCTGATCCCTCAGAGATGTTCTAAAGGTGCAGTCCAATAGCATCGAATTGTCAAATTTTCATTTGGGTACACTTGGACGAACATTCTTCCTGACCAACCTCACTAACAGTGGCAAGTGATCTGATAACATCCTATCCAGGAAAGCCACTGACGCAATCAAGTGAAAGCCCTCCTCGCCCACAAATGCATAATCAATGCAGGAGTAAGCCCCAGGCACAGCAGAAAAAGGAATAACTGTGCTCACCATCCTGTAGCGGCCGCCATGCATCCCGAAAACCCACGTCAGTAACAACCCACGCAAACTCCTTAGTCGGCGCACCCAGGGGTCTCACCACGGCACTTGCCACATCCAACGTACAACCCAGCATGTAATTGAAATCACCAAGCCAGAGATCCCTATGGCCTGCTATTAGATCTTGCATCCACTGAAAAAACACAGAACGCCCCAACATCTTTCCCACCACTGCAACGCAACTCCATTCCTTATCTCCTATTGTCTACGTTACATGTAGTTTAGACGCATCGCTAATCCACAGAATCACCCCCTTGAATAAGAGTAGAAAACCGCGCCAATCACCCTCCCTTTCCAATTTGTACTTGCCCCATGTAGCCCCTGTCCATTCAGATGGGTCTCTTGCAGAACCGCCACACTGACCTTATGCCTGATGAGAGCGTATCTTGCCCCTCTTAACGACGTTGTTTAGCCCATCCTCACATTGCAACTGAACATTCAATGCTGCCATAAAATAAACCTGGTGTCTGCAATACCCAAACCCCTACACCAAAGACATTTCCACATCGATGACAAAATAATCTCAAACCCATAAAACCTCAACCACCCCCCCACGCCAAACTTCACCAACGCACCCTGAAATCCCACCCCCCCATCAAACCCAAACACCCCCAGAAAACCTAAGTAGGCTCCACTCCAGGTCCTGTCCTAACCATGGTGGCCAAATACAAAGGCAAAAGTAGAACACCAAGGGTGAGCTTCTCCCTCCAACCCAGGCAAATCGCCCTCTTCCAGTGCAAGCCCATTATAAATTACATGGCACAGTCCCCCGCCCCCACAACAGATAGCAATGGAAAGCGTCCCCCCAAGTCCAATACCCAATTCCAAAGACCCTGTAGCAAACACCCCCCCCACCAAACCAACACTCACAGCAAAACAGAAAACTCCCCTCAGATGAACATATGACAGGTCGTCCAACATGGCGCCCGACATGCAAGAACAAAGTCACAGATGCCTCTTTGCCACCAACCAGCCCTTCAACCGGTCTCTTCCTCGTCCTTTGGGCCAGATCCCACATCCTCCACTGTCCCTTGTTCCAGTTTCACCGGAGGCCCGGGATTCGGATTTGCCTCTCAGGATCAGCATGCCATCCGTTCTCACACAGTCTTTCCCTGGGGTACTCTCCACTTGCAGCCTTCTGGGTAACCTGGGACCAACTTTGCACCTCGAGCGCCTGTCAGGTACCCGACACATGTTGCGGATTCGCACTACCCGCTATTCAGTGTCTAAACAATCCAAGACATCACTCGGGCGTTGCAAGAAAGAAAGGGAACAACCATCCTGCAGCACCTTCATTTTCACCAGGAAGATCATCATGTATTTATACCCCAGGTATCGGAGTCTCCTTCTCACCACATCATAGAACTTGCGTTGCTTCTGAAGTCCGGGAAGACCAGCATTCGCATGCCTCCCACGTTATAGACTGACGTTCTGTGCGCTTCTTGAAGAATCGTATCGGATCCCTGAAGTTCAATAATTTAACCACTATGGCCCACATAGGGGATGCAAACGGTGGTCTCCTTCCCGGTACCCTATGCGCCCTCTGGAAAGTGAACCACATCGACAACTCCTTAACTTTCAAAGTGTCAGTGAAAAGCTGCTTAAAGTACAACTCCATGCTGGGGCCTTCCCCCTCTGCAACTCAGAATCCTGAGGTTACTTTACCAAGACCGGCCCTTAGTGTCCTCGTCCTCTACTTCCAGGGCTCACGTGGCTGCAGCCAATGCATTGATCCGAGTCTGTAACATGGCTACTGTATCCTCCACATACCCAATTCTCTTTTCCGACTCAACACGTTTTGGCCATCTTCTTGATGTCCATTCTCACCAGAGAGCTCAACGGACACCGTCTGCACGTTACCCTCCAGCGATGTCCGAGACACCTGGATTGCTTCCAACAACTGGACTATAGTTAACCCTTTTTCAGATGGATCCAGGTCCTGTCCTTCATCTGCAACCTGCGACTTGTTCTTGGATTGTTTATTTGTGCCCTCCATGCATTGCGCCAATTTCTGCTGGCCTTTCAGCATCATGCGACCTGCTACTCCATAGGGATGAACCAACACAAGCAATTTGTCCTATGCAATCAAAAAATATTTTCATTAGCATATTACATTTTCTATCATTTTAAGATTTATTTTTTTTAGCAAAAATATTGTATTCTTATAAAAATAGCATTGACATGACATAAATTGAAAGCTTCAACCATACCAACATATATACAATAATTTAAGAATTAAACATACAATAAATATCTCGCACTTCAAACATGTATACCTCCTGCATAACACATAACACAAAAAAGAATCTGGCCAACATACACACCATTCTAACATTACATATAATGTGCAACAAATGACAATTTTGTACAATGAAAAAAAAACGTTTATGGACCACTACCAAATATTGTCTGTCAGCCTAAACATCCTCAACCATGTGCCTCTACTTCAAAAGATGCGCAATGGCTAATCACTTGTCCCCTAGGACTAACAGTGTCCAATTTGTGATGCAATTTGTCAACACATTTTTACTTTGTAGCCAACTCGAGTTTCGGCCTTGTAGGCAGCAATTCACAATGACCAAGCCTTTCTCGGGGATGAACATCATTTGTCACAAAGGAGTCCTTAGATGGCCTGTGAAACAAACCATAAGGTATCAAGTTTATTCAAATTGTTTTAGCTGTTCATAGCAAAACGACCCCCATCACCTCATAAAAGTGCTCCTATCGCCAGTTCATCATACACAAAATACTTGATGCTAACCTGATATGCTTTTCGTGTTCGGACTGATATGCCATTCAAAGTCTCAAACATCTTGGCAGTCGGTGAGTCCAATTTCTCAGTTCTGCTCCTCCCCCGACCTCTGGTGCACCAAGCCTTTACCTGAAACCAGATACAGACTCATCAGACTAAGTATGCATTTAAGGGCTCCATGGGGAAGCCATCTAGTGCTCGCAACCAATCAGTTGGGCCCTGGTAAGTGTAACTGCAGCCACTTGCAGCACACACAGCTCTACTAGCACCAATCCTGTGGAGGGTCTGAGTAGTCCCCCCACATTGTCAACTCCCAGCTCCAACTGGCTGTACTGGATAAAGCCCTAGCCCATCCAGTGCCAACAACCCCACCCGCTCCAAAGCTATTAAAATACCAGAACCCCCGCACCTAAATGGGCACAGGGAGGACAGAGGGGCCTCCAGTATCACATCAGCTGCACTCCGCTCCATCTCCTCTGCTGTTAACTGTTCTCAGCAGTCGGGTGTTCTCTGCGTAGGCACCGCAGCCCTGAAACTAGGCCACAGTAGCCTATGGATCGCAGTCGCAGATGTCCAGTAACCCAAGGGGGCTCTGCAGGTCCAGCGAGTCCCATAAGACGAGCCAACACAACCTCATTGCAGGATCACGCCAGCCGCCATATTTCAACTCAATTCAGCGCTCGAGGGTCCCATCCAAACTGCTACTGTTGTGCCGTGATGAGGTCCAGCATCTCCTGCTCCCACTCTGGGACCACACCGACCACTATGGCCGTTGTCCTCCCCAAGGGTCACAATGCCTCTGGCATCCACTCAGCATAACTTCTAAACAGGAGGCCAGGTCACCCCCACGGGCATTTCCTCCCGCGCACGAAGCAGGCACCAGCGCCACCACACAGCAGCACACTACTCCCAAAGCTTACAACAGGATTCTGGCGATCAGGTGGCTGCCGTCACTTCCTAAAGCACAACAGCACTGGCACACCAGCTTTAGGGTCACATACACGTCTGACCCACCATGTATACCCAGGATCTCAAAGGATATTGGGGGCAATTTCCCCAGGCGAAACTGAGCTCAGAGTCACGGCCATATTAGTCGGCTTTCTAGCGCCACCCCCAAATGTGTAAATTTTTGACAGAATTAAAGGCTGTGCTGCAGAGACGGCCACTTACATTTACCAAGAACCCACCTACTTGCACATCTCAGGATCAGATCTTATTATTGGAAGGAATAGGGACAATGATTGATGAAACGTACATTAAGATGTTTTGTCAGAGGGCGTGGCTAGACAAACATGCAGTACGTCGGATCCTGAGTTGCTCCTGCTGGTCTGACATTGATCCTGGGTATTATGGTGGCTATACCGAGTACAGAAGCCAGCCGAGATACCATAGACAACATGAAGGCGACGTGCACATCCTGGTGCCAATTACAAGATTGCGGCAAGAATTGCTACGTAAATCCAGCTGTAAGAAGTTTCGGACCTAGAAGGCTAATGTGCAAGCAAGATGGCAGCGTTCTGAGAACAAAGGAGTGGGAAAGCTGGCTGAGCTGAGAAGGAACCGGCTGCTGTGAGGGATGATACCGAGCCACGGATGTCCGGCCAACGGCAACTAACATGGCGCGGATGGCGTGAGGCGGAAAGTGTGCAGTGCACAACGCCTGTGGAGCGCGTACAGCCGATCCGAAGTTCCAGCAAAGATCAGACTGACACGGCCCCTGGAGCTGCAGATGAGGCAACAAAGGCGGTATAGACCCGTTGCGGATATAAAAGTAAGCCCCTTTCAGAGGAAGGCGGCAACCTGATCTGTAGCACAAGAAGGCAGGTGCATGGGACAATATAAGTGCCAGAGCAACAGTGCTTGAAAAGTCGAGTTAATACATAATCCAGCCCGGGCCACCCTGCACATGAATAAGGGAAACCATAGCTCCAACTAATACACCCAGTGGGAACCGTGCACGGAGACCGGGGAAATGCCAAGTGACACTGCAGTAGGTAGAAGGCGCCTGCAGAGGAAACAAGCCGGAGTAAATGTACCTGTAAATACTGGATGCGCACTGTAAGCAACACCCAAGTCTATAAGGCAGCAATACTAGGCAAATTGTGTACCGACACAGCCAAGGAATCACCGTCTGACTTACACGAGGAAGCTCCCATTAATGAGCCAGAAAACAGGGACACCATTCCCAGAATATTACGCATTGGGCAGGGTATGCAATATCAAGAGTCAGACGCGATAACAGGACATAGGCCAAGCAAAGGACTGAAGCCTGATCAGTAGCACAAGAGGGCAGGCGTAAGGAACAAAATAAGGGCCAGAGCACAACAAATGTTGGCAAGCACGGACCGGTAAGCAGAGCCATTGACACGACCGGCAGAGGAAACCACTGGCAGGTGTGCTGAAGAACGAGGCGGGAACGAATCATGGCGTCTAAAACTGAAAGAAGCAAAGGGAAGCAGCTAACCTTGGAAGAATGCACAAAACCAGCGTTCCCAGTAGAGGACCCCGCCCAGGTAACTTCACCATCTCAAGGGGCGCAGATGCCAGACAATGGAAATGAAAAGATTCTAGAAGCCATAGCAGCACTGAAAGTCTCTCGAAGCCAAAATAGATGCTATCAGTATAGATGTGAACTTGTTAAGACAAGAGGTAAAGGCTCTTGCAGAGCACACGGGAACACTCGAAAAGACGGTGACGAAGTAGTCAGGGTACTGCAACAACAAGTGCATATCCTGGAAGACAGAGTCGAGGATGCAGAAGGTATGCAAGACGCAATAATGTACAAATTATTGGGCTCCCGGAAGGAGAAGAGGGTACAGACCTGACAAATTACATAGAGACCCTGCTGCAGCAAAAATTGGTCCAGGCACCCTTACTCAAGGCTTCACGGTCAAAAGGGCGCAAAGGTCACTGATGAGGAAACTACCACAAGGAGCCCCACCGAGGCTTATAATAACCCGGATACTGAATTACCAAGATAGAGAAAAGATCCAGGAATAGTTCTGCAAGGGAGGGACTATTCAACACCCGTCTGCCACAATAACTGCATACCCGGATTACACCCTATAAGTACAGAAGCAGCGGATGAACTACATAGCAGTGAAAAGAAGGCTACTGGTGGCCAATCTGAAGTACATGTTGTATCCGGCTAGACTGAAAGTGCTCCACAAGGGACGTGCAATTTTCTTTGATAATCCGGAAGATGCGAGTGAATGGATCGACACGCAGAATTTGCCGACCGAAACAGAAGCTGATCTGAGTAGACGCACTCCGGAAACAAGGTCCACTATAAGTCAGCAAAAGCCTATATGTATTTGAGACAGCGGCAGTTCGACCCATTAGGTGGAAGCCATAGGAAACGAGGGCTGGCGGAATGCAGAAGGCAACGACGTGGTGCCCATTTAAGATCTCACCATGCAGGAGCATCCTACACCTAAGAGTGGATTTGTTTGTTTGGATACTGACAGTTTCGTATAAGCCTACTGCGCCCACGCACCAGGACAAGATCTGGAAGTGAGGGCGAGAAGTGGGGATGCCGGAGCACAAGGAATTGAGCTGGGCAATTGTTGGACGCGCGGGGGGGTAGTGGAGTTGGGGGAGCCAGTTGGGAGTTAGCCTATACATCCACACTGTATATGCTGTATTTGAACATAGAACCGTTGATGCATAGTAGAATTATTCAGTACAATGAGGGAACTTAGAATCCTGGAATGTCAGGGGCCTCAACAGTTATATTAAGCATAATAGAATTATGACTTTAAGACATCAGAAAATTGAAATTGCGCTCCTGCAAGAAACTCACCTTACACAGGAGAAAAAGCACTCTTGCTAAAACATGGCGAGGTACGACGCTAGGTTCGACATACTCTGCTTATGCTAGGGGAGTGGCTGTATGGGTGGCACCGTCAGTACCCTTGAGGGTGCTTGAGACCTTCCGAGATAAAGAGGGCAGGATGTTTGTAATGCGAGGTTGGGTTGAACATGGAGAATTTTGCATTATCAATACGTATGCCCCAAACCAAGAAATAGTGGCTTATTTCTACAAGTTATACCCACTAATAAGTCTACACATAGATGATACATTGATATGGGGTGGATACTTCAATTGTATGCTCATCCCTATACTAGATAGATCAGATGACAAATGTATGCACCCCGCCTCCTCTGCCAAAGCCCTGTACACATTGTTACAAGCATTCAAACTCACTGATGTATGGCGGACTCTCCACCTGCAAGCCTAGAGTTACTCACATTACTCAGCGCCCCAGAACTTGAACACTAGGTTGGATTACATTTTTACGGGAGATCACACTGAGTGAATTCAAGGAGGTGGAATATAAAGCACAAGTGCTGTCAGGTCACGGCCTGTTGTCGATTACATGGCAGGTCCCCCATCACCCCCCACCCGAGAGCAAGCATCCCGAAATGGAAACTAAGGAGCGAGGCTCTGAGGGACGAAGCATTCCGTGAACATTTAAGGGAAGGAGTAAAGGAGTATTTTACGCATAGCACCAGAAGTGTTGAATCAGCGGGCACGCAGTGGGAGGCGTGATCAGGGGGACTGCGATCGCAAAAGCAAACAGGGTGCAAGCCGCAATAGAGAATGACTTGCGTAAGACAGAGGAAAAATTAGAAGCCATGAACGGTCAGCAAGATTTACCCAGCGGGAGGGCCCAAGAAATGGTTGCCCTCCAGCAAGAGTGCTTAGTACACTGGGACAGACGAGGTAAATTAAGCTATAGGAAATATGTTGAAAGGCAACATGCTGAAGGAGACAAACCAGGACGCTTGTTAGCCTGGTTGTACAAAAATTAAACAGAGCGGGTCGCGATTCGAGCTGTGTCAGCCAAGAATGGCGAGATCTGTGAGAGGCAGCAGGATATTAACAAATGTTTCTATGCTTTCTATAAAACATTATACAAAGAGATATCAGAAACTTAGGAGTCAGAAATAGAAGAAGCCTTAGCGCTGATAGATCTTCCACAGTTAGATGCAGAAGAGGCAAACCAGCTGTAAGTCCCCAGAACCAAAAAAGAGTTGGAAGACAACATGAGAGTTACCGTCAGGGAAGGCCCCGGGGGCAGATGAGTTGCCAAGTGAGTTCTACAAGGAATTCATGTTAGAGATCACGCCCTCACTGTTAGCAATGCTAAATGAAGCACTAGATCAAGGCATTTTGCTGCTTTCATTAAGAGAATCGATTATAGTTCCATTACTGAAGCCTAAGAAATCAGATACCGATTGCAGGTCGTATAGACTCCTCTCGCTGCTCAACCAAGATGGAAAGATGTGGATGGCTCGGATGGCCAACAGGTTGAAACCAGTTATTCACAAACTTATACATCCAGACCAATCAGGTTATGCCCCAAATAGGAATATCACTTGTAATTTAAGATGTCTGCACCATGTCATAGACCAAACCCAGGAGAGCGCCTAGCTTATGGCCGTGACTTCGCTAGATGCCGTCAAGGCTTCAACTCAGTCCGGTGGCCCTGGCTACTAGCGGTATTGAAAGGTTTTGGCATAGGCCCTACATATAGCAAATGGGTTCAGCTACTATACTGTAACCCAATTGGCGAGAGACAGGCTCCACTATATCAGAGCAGTGGAGGTTAAGCAACGGCACAATGCAGGGCTTCCCATGGTCTCCTATGCCATTTATATTGGCCTTGGAGCCGCTGGCGGTATATCTACAGAAACCCTGAGCAGTGCACCCCTTGAGAAGGTGAAGCTGGAGCTTCCCTTCATCAAGGTAAGCACCCGGACCCTGCAGCCAGTGTTATATGTCCGATGCTTTATTTTTTCTAAGTGCGGTTTAATGCGCACCGACGTCTGACACTGCTCTTGCCTGTGGATATAATCACAGCCAGGCTCTCCAACAGCAGTAAATACCCATAATCTGATGTGCACCCTTACTGGGCTGCACGTGGGCATCCGCTTCAAGATGGATGCCTAGCTGCACTAGGCTCCATTTCCTGCCTCTCCCCAACCTGGCCCTACTGGCTACAACCATTGGCCACCACAGGCTACACGCTGGCGAATCGCGCGCCGGGAGGCGCGAGCTGGCTATCCTCACGAAGGCCACGAACAAAGGCAAATCACCTGTCCATGCCTAACCCTGCACCCCAAAAACCAGCCATCACCGGATGGCACCAATATAAGGTACTGTAACCTGTGTCCTGGACCCTACCGTTCGATCACCACCCATTTACCAGAGACCTCCTCAACGGCGTTACGGCCCTACACCTATGCTAAATGCTAGGCACTTCACACTATGATTGACCATACATTGCCTACGAGACGCTCCTTTGAACTGCTACCAGTATATGCCTTGCAATTATGTTTTGCAATATGTATCTGCCTGTTCATTACCATGCTGTCACTCATTGAAGACTTGCGCCCTAGTACTTATGCTGTTTGAACACTCCCGTTGTAACGCTACAATGCTTAAAAGGTACTCGCCTTACATTCAGGACTCTATTTGAACATTGCATTTAGCCTACACTTGCCTCACTAACCTGGTATTGTACTTGCCTATACTAGCCCGCTACCTGAATGCTGAATTGTCCCACATTTGCCTTTTATCTGATTGATGCATTTAGCATTGCATTTAGCACACGCTTACCTTGCCACTTTGAATGTTGATTTGGCCTACATTTGCCTTTATCTGATTGTTGCATTGAGCATATGCCTACCTTGCCATTTGAATGCTACTTTAGACTATATCTACCTGATCCTTGAACACTTTAACTAGCCCATACTTGCCTGACAGCTGAGATTTGCACTGCGCCTATGTCCAATTATGCAATAGTCTAAACCTGCTGCTACCTATAAACCGCTTCTCCCGTCCTATGATCATGAGGAAAACTATAAAAATTCAGATAATTTACCTTAGATTAGGCCTCCTTGCTATTATGGCATCCCTCTCCCTTGCCTCATGGCCACGTAAGGACAGAAATATGAGAATGAGAGCAAGACTATCCCGCCTCCATGAACCTCTAACCAAACACACTACTAGAGGCTTCTCATGTAAGGCTACCCAACCTACTGGATTAGCTAATAAACTTACACAACACCACAACCATAGTCCTCTGTCCTCTGTCCCCCTCGACCCCTGCCCAAAACATCTTCCAAAAAGCTAACCAAAACCAAACAACCTTCTACCACTAAACCTAGAAGTACCCTACTACTATCTGGGTCGCTTATCAATGCCAGATCCATGGTGGCTAATGCCACTGTTACTGCGGACACCCTTACTATCGGGAGTCTGGACTTTTTGGTCATAACAGAGACCTGGCTTCACGAGGCTGCAGGCCCAGCCTTAATGTTAGCTGTTCCAGAGGGCTATCAACTACTAAGAGTTGACAGACCAAACGCTAGAGGCGGTGGTCTAGCTATTATCCACAAATCTAACCTACCTATTAGACTGACTACTATCCCATTGTTCCAATCCTGAGAGACTCACAGCTAAACTTCACCTCTCCAACAACCGTACCCTTACTATTCATGTGATCTATAGACCACCTGGACCTTACGGATCATTTGAGGAGGACTTAAATATGCGCAAATGCTGCTATTGGGAGATTTTAATCTCGGCTTCAACGACAGTAATGATAAACATGCCTTATCGTTAGCTTCCCTTTTCAAGGATTACGGGCTGACACAAAGTGTCTCTACCCCTACACATGCTAAAGGAAGGACCCTAGATTGGGTTGCCGACCCGAATTGCAACATTAGTATTACTAATATAATACCTCAACTGTGGACTGACCACCATTTAATTACCTTCTCTGCCTCACTTGACCGTATCCACCCTAAAATGATAGTCATGCTACCGCCACTTCCTACCAGGAGGAAGAAAGACATAACTGCTGAAAAACTATTACCACTTCTACTCCCCACTCTTGACAACACAATTAACAGCCCCGACCCCACCCTAGTAGTGGAAGTTTTCAATAGCCCTATGTCTAAGGCATTTGACACTATTGCACCGGTTAAAATTCGCAAAGCGAGACAAACATCTCATCTGAATAACTGGTTCACACCTCAATTGAAAGAATTAAGGATCCAAAAAAGAAAATTGCAAGCAATCTGGCACCACTCGCCTACTGTGGAAAATAAAACTAAGCTAACTAATCATTCTAAACTGTATAAAAAGGAAATTATCAGTAGAACACATTCAACGATAGAATATCCAAAGCTAAATCAGACACTAAGGAATTATTCTCTATCCTTCGTGAAATGGAATTACCTATGCCTCAGGTAGATAACACCCCGAAAGATAAGCCTTGGTGTACCAACATACAAAATGCTCTCGCTGATAAAATTAGCTCCCTCCAAATTAAAATTGCCAAAAAGAAAGCTTCCCTGCTCCTACCAGCTGAGCCCCTACCTCAGCAGCAACCGCTTCCAAATTTACATAATACCCCATTACCGTTTAACTTTAAAAAACCCTCTAATTGCAAAGGAGACAACTGTCCAGCCCAAAATATAAAGGATGCAGCTATGGAGCTAGCCCCTTTCATCTCGAAGCTTATCAATGCCTCCTTTAAAATGAACCTTGTGCCTAACAATCAAACATTCTTGGGTGTTAGCATTGCTCAAAAAACAAACCTTAGACCCGTCTATACCTACTAATTATAGACCCATAACCACCGTCCCCTTCTTACTTAAAATATCGACAGAGTAGCCTACTTACAAATTCAGGACTATCTAGAAACTAACAACTTACTAGGCTCACGCCAGTCTGGCTTTCTCCCCCTTCGAGGCACAGAAACTGCCCTGATCGACCTTAAGACCCAAATTGACGAGTTGAAGGACAATGGCAAATCAGCTATGCTACTCCTCAATCTATCAGCAGCCTTTGATTTGGTGGATCATGAAGTCTTATGCAACCATCTAAGTTCAGCTGCCCATTTCTCAAGTGATGCCATGTCCTGGGTGCAATCCTTCCTTCAAAATAGTACGAGAGTCTTCTCCCCCATAGTAACCGCCAACCCCATACAAGTCTCCTGCGGTGTCTGTCAAGGATCATGCGATGTATAATATCTTTACTAAGCCCTTGTTGGACGGATTGGGCGTCACCTACACTAACTACGCAGATGACACTCAGATCCTCATCCCCCTTTCTGGCAACTTCCTGGAAGACACAGCCTTAGTAAATAGGATATACCTCCTCATCCAGGCATGGGTGGCAACCCATGGCCTGTGCCGGAATGACGGAAAAACAGAGCTAATGATCCTAGGCTCAGAGATGGCCATAAAAACAAAGCTTAACCCCAGTTACGCCTCATTTAATATTGATAACAATGTCATCAAAGTGATGCCGGCAGTCAAAACCCTTGGTTTCTATTTTGACTCGGCACTTACCTTCAAAAAACAAATGAACTCTCTAGCATCTTCTACAGCATACACGATCAAATGAATCCGAGCATGCAGACCATTTCTTTCTGAGACTAGCTGCATCACACTAGCTAATGCACTCATTCCATCCAGACTGGACTACTGGAATGCCTTATATGCGGGATCCAATAAGTACATTATTGATAAACTGCAAAGACTCCAAAATAATGCTCTCAGAGCAGCATTAAATATCCCGAACAGTGAGCATATCTCTGCATTCAGAAGAGATGCCCATTGGCTTAAAATTAAGGACAGGATTTCCCTTAAAACCCTCTCTCTCACGTCCAAATGTCTTAACAATATAGCGCCTCCCTACCTTGTAGAAAGAGTAAACAAAAGAACCTCGGACCGTCCCACGAGAATGTCCAATGCCTACACCCTAGAGGTTCCTAGATACAAACGGATCACAGCTAGTGGCTCTAGCTTCCCGGTTATAGCTGCTCAATCCTGGAACGGACACCCCCTAGATCTCAGAACTGACCAACATTACTCAAGATTCAGACGGAAAGTCCTCACTTGGCTAAGGACTAACGACACCTAACCCGACTACTCCCTACTGACCCTTCACCCTACCCTCTCTTGAATACCCTCTTTAAGAACTGCTATGCCTGACCATCGTCAACTGTACACCCTGTGGCATCGCTTATCGGTACCTGGCATCTGGTATCCCCAGTATGACCACTTGGCCATTGCCACTGCCAACCTATGGCGTGGTCTATGGCAACATGGTCTATAACTGTCTTTACTCATTGTATGTCACGTTTTATAACTATGTTTTTACCCACTGTATGTACTCACCTACTTCTGTAACCAAGTCACTCAAGTATCCTTGTAATGCCATGCAACTAAGCTTCTAAAGTATCCTTGTAATGTTCGCTCCCGGTTACCTGAGGGTCTTGGTTTCCGCTATATGAAATAAACAATACCAGGACGCTGGCATCAAAATACTGGGCAGCTCGCACTTGATCTCCGTGTATGCAGATGATATGCTCCTTTACCGACAACAATCGGAGACTAAATTTGGAATACATATTAGACGTTTGAGCGCTACGCAGAGCTTTCTGGGATTACAATTAATGCACAGCAGTCAAGCTTGTTCCTTCTTGCAGGGTACAGAGGGAAGACTGTGGTCGAGTTGCCGGAGTTACCGATTAAACGGGAAACGGATACATTTAGATACCTCGGAGTAGACATTTTCCACGAGCCTAAGATAGAACATGCACAGAACACCTTAAAGGCGGTGAATAAAATGGAGAACATGAAATTCTAGGCCAAGCTGCTGCTTTCATTAATGGGAAGGGCTGCGTTGTTGAAGATGGTAGTGCTTCCAAGGCTGCTTCATTACTTTACGAATGTCCCATTTAATATTCCTAAAGCCTTCTTTAGACACTGAACACAATTTACCGGAGCTTCTTGTGGAACAACTAGAGGTGTAGGATGTTGTTAGAGAAATTACAGAGATCATACGAACAGGGAGGGATAAAAATGCCAGACTCTGAAAGATACCTTGTGTCGTGCCAACTACAGTTTGTCACGTACTGGCTGTCAGATGAACAGACCCAAGACACAGGATTACTACAACAGGCATGCACCCCATTTATTTTAAAAAGGAGATGGTATGGAACACATTACCGCGTGAAACCCCAGCCCCCCCCCCCCCACACCCCCCGTTACTGAAGCTAGGCATGATGATATGGCAAAGAGCCTGCTGGTTTCTAGATAAGGAAACACCCTACTCACCCCAAATCCCACTGGTGACACTAAAAATAGAAGATAAGCAACTCAGGTTGAACATCCGAAAATACTGGGAGACCAGAGGGGTAGCAACACTAGGAGATCTACTCAAGAGGGACGACCGAAAACCTTTAGCAAGGTAGTTTCGGAGTCAGGAGTGCAGGAAGGGCAGCACATAACCTACGCCTCACTTCTCCATAGAATAAAATTAAAATGGCCACACATGGAAGGAATAGGGGTAGAAGATGAAAGGATTGAAACGCTCTATGATATCTCTCAAGGTGGACACGCAGTATCAAGAATATATTAGATACTGTGGGCGAGTCGGATAGCAATCTAACACTCAGCAATGTTGGGAAATAGATTTGCAAGAGCAGCTGCAGGACGCTGCCTGGAGTAGGACTACGGGGTACCATAAGAAAGTGTCCAGAAATGTGAAATTACAACTGATCCAGTTATATCACACAGAGCATACCCGACTTCCGAAGAAGATCACAAAATTTGGTAACGCAACAGGGCAAGCTTGTTCGAAATGTGTCCTGATCAAAGCAGAATTGAAACATATGTTCTGGGACTGAGTGGAAATACGCCAATATGGGAGGAAGTAGTCGGGACCCCAACTAAGGTGGACTTGTCCTCCGACTCTGTCTCCCCCCAAGGCGTGCTTGCTAGGAATTTTTCAGAGACTGAAACAGGCCAGACATGCAAGTAAACAGAGTTCTAGCATACATCCTAGCGAAGCGTAGGATAGCAATGCAATGGAAAGACCGTCATGGCCCAGTGATAAGCGTGTGGTTGAGAGACCTCCAGAAATGGGCACTAGCAGAAACTGTTGTGTGGCATGAAGCATCCCGTCGGGGTCAAGAGGAGCAAAATATGGATTTAGTGGCCTGGAAACAGTTAATAAAGTACCTGACTCCCCCCAACATGTGTCGATACCCAAACTCAAACACACAGCATCACAATCTGCCTGATAGAGTTACAGAGAGAAGTTCAAGTAATTTAATAGATACCATAAGTAGAAAGAAAGTGCAATAGAATGGGAGGAGGGAGGGCAAGGGGTGGGGGTGGAGAGGATGGAGATTTATTTCAAAAGGCGAATGATATGATGTACCATTGGAAATACTTCAAAGTCTGTATGTTATTTTGTTTGTTCTGAAAATTGATAAAATTAATATTTTTTAAAAACGTTTTGCCATAAGCTTCCGTATTACCTGTGAGGGGGGCTCCAAGATGTGTCTTCTGAGTGGTGCTTTTGGGAAAGGTTACGTTTGGAAATTTCCTCCATGGCTTTAATTCAGTTTCCCCAACATATCTGCTAATAATCTAAATCCTGACTGAT
Source organism: Ambystoma mexicanum (assembly GCF_040938575.1). Classification (NCBI taxonomy): domain Eukaryota; kingdom Metazoa; phylum Chordata; class Amphibia; order Caudata; family Ambystomatidae; genus Ambystoma; species Ambystoma mexicanum. The sequence continues at coordinate 214,389,809 of NC_090926.1, forward strand.
TTCTGGTGATAGTGAGGACCTATTGCCTTTTCAACTCACTTTGTTTGAGGTACACTAGTCAGCCCTTGTACTTGCCAGTGCAGAGACACCTTTTCCCATGTTGGTTTTACCTTTGTTTTTTCCTGAAAGCACAAGTCACCTTACATGGATTCCTGGAGGGACACATGTTGCCCACTTCTCATTTTCTCTGAGTCTTCTAGCCTTTGGGATGGATACTTTGTGAGCAGCCTTCCAGCACTGCAAAGATTTCTTAACCTCACCACTGCTGTTCTTCACCATAAAAAATAATGGCCTGCCTGGAGCTGAAGTCTGACCATCATGCTGCTTGATGACCCTGTCTGGTGTTGCTGCAGTCTGCTGTTCCTGGGGGGTCCTCCTGCCTTATAGGAGCAGAAATAAAGCAGTCTCATCCCGCGGTTGTCTGCTGGCATCTGGCCAGACAGCTGGAAGGAGCCTTAAACCTGCGACCAGAGCCTGTTGTTGCAGAGTCCTCCGGTGAGCCACGTTGTCCCCAACAGTCCTCTGTCCTGTGGGGGTGTTGTGTTTGTTGTTAGGAGTCGAAGGGGCTGGGTTAATTGTATGTCCCCAAGTCCCCTGGACGAATTGAAAAGTATTAGGACTTTAAGTCAACCTGCTGCTATCCTTTCATTTTCTAAGTGGCACTGCCTGGGCGTAGGAGCCCTTGTCTGTAAGCCCTTGAACATTAAAGTGTCAGTCTGCCTTTTTCCAAAAAAGAACCTCAACTTTTTTATTATCTACAATGGATTTTAAACTAAAAATGTTCTTTGTTTTGCTTTGAGAAACAACTGACCAAGGGGTGCTTTCCCAATTATTTCACTCTGCACCATCTGAGTCTATGGGACTTTGAAAGGTTATGCATTATGCCATCTGTGCTTAATATTTCCAGCTCAGCTAGTCCAATACAAGATTTCAAATCCTATATGTTATGTGACTTTAAAACTGGACTAACAAGGCAGCAAACTTTTTTTTCACTCCAAAATAGACACTGAAATGTGCCAGACAGTGGCTCATCTGCCAAATGAGGAGAAAGAAATACCAGCTGGACATTGATATTTTCTTACTGGCTGCAAAAAAAACATCTCATACACCAACTCTACTCCCAAATGAACCAGAGTGAGAAAGAAAGGCTAAGCAAATAAATAAATGGCCGAGCACCACTACCCATGCTCTGAAAAACTATTAGATGGACTGAATTCTGTGTCACAACTGGGAGGTAAGCATTATGCTTCTCTTTCTTTAAATATAAGTCGGGGAATACATTTTGAAATACTTCAAACGGTGGAACATCCATTAAAATAAAACTCCCTTAGAGCAAGGGAAAATATAATTTATATGACATGAACTGGCCAATCACATTGCCTTCCATGCTAGAAGACCTTCCTCCCAGACCAAGCCGAAACACGTGTCAGGGGTGGCTGTTGGTACTCTTGTTCAGAGGAGAACTGCCTCGCATTTCGGTGCTTGACTGCCCTTTTGGCTGGGACAAAGACTGATCTGCAAATGAATATTTCTCCTCTGTGAAAGGTACAGTGAGCTAAAATATAGTTGTAGACCCTCCCTAGTGGGCACCTTCCCATAGAACAGGTTATTTGGTCGTTTTTGTTCTCGGTAAAGGGGCTCCCAGACCGTTCTGTGCTGGTTATTATCAATGTGCTACACAAATTCCCCTGGGTTTAAGGGAATGGAAGTTTAATGGCTATTGCATTGTTTGAAATATTTCAAAGTTTGCTGCTTGAATTGAAATGAAAAAAGATGCATAATGCTAGTCTTCTTTTCTTTAATAGAATCAATTCGAAAAAACAATTAACTATGACCTTCAAGAAATGGCATAAGTTACTGCTTGGGGACAGGGTAAAGGTACCATTTAAACAGTTATGCTATGTTTATTTGTACTGCACACTGCATCCAATGCAGAGGCAGTCTCCAGGCGCTCACGTGGTTCAGCAAGAAAGAGGACAGGGCGGGCTAGTGAGGATAGAGGGATAGGATAAGTCCAGCACCAGGAGAAACTGCCAGCTGTGTGCGATGGTTTGCAGCTGGCTTTGATTGTGTGCAATGGCTTGCTGTATCCATAAGGGTGATGTCCAGTACCTGGGTTCTTTGTTGTGTGTGAATGTTGGTTATGATGCGAGTGTGAGTGTTTTATGTGTAGATTGGCTGGAGTTTAAGGCTGTGGTTATGTGCATTGGCTTGTTGCATCTGTAGGAGTAAGGCCTAATTCCTGGGCAGTTTGTTTTGTGCGAGTGTTACATGTGTTGGATGTGTTGGATGTGTGTTTGCGTATAGTTTGGCTAGCGCAAACGTGTGTATAATAGTTGAGAGGTGTGTTTGAGGGGAGCAGGGTGGTTAGTGCATTGGGAATTCTCGCACTTCTTCAAGGTGGCGAGTCCACAGAGTTATATCTTGTTGTGATGCGTGGCTAATCTTTACAATTCTAACTAGATATGACGCAAAGCTAATCTTAATTCACTCTAAAAGTGACAAATGTTAATCTTCACAATTCTGTCTACAAGTGATGCAGTCTATTCTTTACAATTCTAGCTAGTTGTGATACAAGGCTAGTCCACACAACTCTACCACACCCAAAACTGGTCAAATGCAAACTGGTCGACGGATACAAATGGCTAGATGCAAAATATAGCCAAGTAACACAAATCGGATGAATGCAAGCAAAACAAATAAACAAAATACATAGAAAATATCATCTTACACAACGAGACAAATTCAAGATGGCTACTTTATGCAATTAGGTTAAATACATCAAAAAACACAGTGCAGGGGAAGTGAGATATTAGGTAATGAGTGGTGGGGTAGTTAATGGAATACAGTAATGGCTGTAGTCCCTACCTACACCACACTTACCTTGTCAGACGCTGCTGGTTGAGGACTGCATGCTTCCCAGGCGTACAACAAACTAAACTGCACCAACACTGAAGACCAGATAGGAGACCTCCCCAGCAATACACTGCTCTGGCCATTAACTTGCACCTGCTGAACAGTTTGCACTCTCAAAAGGACTGAACTTTTGCCCCAGCTAGAAAGTAGAGTGAGTAACACAGCTGGATACAGTTAATAATCCACTTCGAGATGGCACCTTTAGAGACGCGATCCCCCTCTCTAGGGAGACAAACAGTTGATCTGTTTTCCTTAGCGGTCTGGTTTTATTTACATAGTAGAGGACCGCCCTACGCACATCTAGGGTGTGTAGTTTCACCTCAGCCGAGCTTTGAGGGTCATGGAAGAAAGCCGGAAGCTCGATGGACTGGTTTACGTGGAATTTAGATATAACCTTAGGTGAGAACCTAGGGTGTGTGTGTAAAACCAGTTTGTCTTTATGGACAGTAAAGAAGGGATCCTGCATTGACAGAGCCTGAATTTCACTGACCCTTCTTATAGAAGTAATAGCTACTAAGAAGGCCGTTTTATAAGTCAGGTGTTTGAGACTGCTTTTATGCATGGGCTCGAAAGGGGGGCCCATGAGCTTAGATAACACCACATTAAGGTCCCACCCTGGTGGTGGGTTTGAAATAGGAGGGTGAAGTCTCTTTACTCCTTCCATGAAGGCTTTAACTACTGGTACTTTCCACCACGAGACCTTGTTATGGGAAGTGGTGTATGCCGACAGGGCTGCCAGGTGTACTTTCAGTGAGTTAAAAACCAATCCTGCATCTAGCAGGTGGAGCATGTATGTAACAATAGTGGAAGGAGTGCAATCAACTGGGTTGATTTGTCTACTCTGGCACCAGATAACGAATCTCTTCCACTTGTCAAAGTAACAGTGCCTTGTGTTTAGTTTCCTAGATTCCTTTAGGATGTCCATACACCTCTGTGGTAAATTGAGATGTCCAAACTCTATGACCTCAGGAGCCATGCTGCCAGGTTCATTGAGTTGGGTTGCTGATGCACTGTTTGACCTTGGTGCTGGGACAGTAGGTTGTACCAGGCTGGAAGTTTTATGGGCTCGCCCACCGCCATCCTGCGTAGGTGTGGGAACCATGGTTGTCTTGCCCACATGGGAGCAACTAGGACGAGCGTCATCGACTCTCTGTTCATCTTGTTGACCACCTTCCTGGTGAGGAGTTGGTGGAAAAGCGTACGCAAACATCCCTGACCAGTTCATCCACAGGGCGTTCCCCTGGGAGTCTGGTTGGGGGAACCTGGATGCAAATCCTGGGCATTGTCTGTTTTCGCTTGTGGCAAATAAGTCTATAGTGGGGAAACCCCACTGAGAGAAATCTTCTACGACCTCTCTGTGTAGAACCCATTCGTGTTCCTCTGGAAGGGAGTCTCTGCTCAGAGCATCCGCTAGGGAATTGAGCTCCCCTGGAACATGTTGTGATGACAGGAAGATGTTCCGTCTGAGTGCCCATCTCCAGATTTTCTGGGCAAGCTTGGACAGATTTGGCGAACGAGTCCCTCCTTGCTTGTTCAGGTAGAACATGGCTGTTGTGCTGTCCGTCCGGATTTGCACTGACAGGTTTAGTAGGTGGGGCTCGAACGCTTGAAGCGCTCTGAATACTGCCAGAAGCTCTAGCAGGTTGATGTGGTTCTTGGCCACTGAGGGAGACCAGAGACCCTGAGCTGTGTGGTGGAGATGGTGAGCTCCCCACCCCGTCAGACATGCATCGGTAGTGACTACTGCCTGTACTTCGGGATCGTAAAAGGGTTTTCCCTGTGCAAGATTCTTTCTTGTCCACCAGTGAAGGCTTTGTACTAGTGTTGGCGAAACGACCACTAGATCATCCCACTGACCACTTGCCTGAGACCACTGTTTCGCCAACCATTCTTGCATGGGACGCAGGCGCGCGTGGAGGACCAGGTAAATACATGACGCCATCATGCCCAGCAAACGCATAGCTTTGCGTACCGTTATTTGGTGACCGGACTGATATTGCGGAATTTGCAGTAGTATATTCCGAATTCTTTCCTCTGAAGGAAATGTCAACCCCTCTTGAGTATCTAGGATTGCTCCTAGGAACTGTTTGGAGGTGCTTGGCACCAGGCTTGACTTTTTCTCGTTGATTGAGAAGCCTAATTCGTGGAGGAGGTCGATAGTCCTTTGAATGTTTGTTCTGCAAATTACTGGGGTTTCCCAGCTGCCACCGCCAGTACCTTGGTGAATACCCTTGGTGCCAAAGCTATCCCGAAGGGCAGTACCTTGAACTGGTAGTGCCGACTGTCCACCTTGAAGCGCAAGTACCTTCTGTGCGCTGGGAACATGGAAATATGAAAATAGGCATCTTTCATATCCAAGGTTGCCATGTAATCCCCCTTTTTTAGAAGGGGGATTACCTCTTGTAGCGTAGTCATACGAAACTTTTGGGGCTTGATATACTTATTGGCAGGCCATAAGTCCAATACTGGGCGCATTGTCAAATCTTTTTTTGGCACAAGGAAGTAAATTGAATAAATACCCTTGTTTACCTGGTGTCCCGGCACGAGTTCTATCGCGTCCTTTGCTAGCAGATTGGCGATCTCCTCAAGGAGAATCTTCTGATGTTCTAAAGAGTGTACTCTGTCGTGGAGGATGGTTCCAGGGACGCTGCAGTAGTTCTATACAGTACCCTGAGGATACTGTTGACAGCAACCATCTGTCTGATGTGATCCTTTCCCAAGCCTGGGTGAAGTTGGAAATGCGTCCCCCTACTGGGGTTGCGTGAGAAGCGACCCTGAACTGAGCGTCACTGCTTTGGTGGAGGGGTGCCGCCTCCTTTACTGGGGCTGCCTCTGCCTTTACCACGTCCTCTCCTATTACCCCTGCCGTAACCCTGGGTAGACTGTTGGCTGTTGTTGTTCCACTGTGTACCCTGCCCCTGGGAATAGTTTGATCCTCTCTGGGAATTTTGGTGGCGTGGGCGACAAAAATTACTATTCCCTCTGTGGTTAGGGGGTTTATTGGTTAACTGGCCAAGGGACTTGAGTGCCTCGTATTCGTCTTGGCATTCTTCAGCGCGTCCTCGACCACCTTACCAAACGGATCGGCTTCCACCGGTTTGTCCAACAATGATGCCTGGGTTTCTGCCTTAAAACCAGACTGCCGTAACCACGCATGTCTCTTGATAACAGTACCTTCTGCTATCAATCTGCCTGCGTTGTCCACGGCGTCAAAAGTTGCTTTTAAAATGCAACCAGACACGGCTCTGCCCTCTGCGGAAATTCGTGCTAACTGGCCCTTTAAGGGTTCTGGTGCAGAGGCTATGAGTGCAGCGACTTCTTCCCACTGATGGCAGTTGTAGCTAGCCAACAGGGTGGAGTTTGCAATCCTTGCCTGATAGGCGGACGTTGAGGCTACTTTCCTGCCGAAACCATATAGTTTTTTGCTCTGCTTGTCTGGAGGAGCTTCGGACGATGACAAGGGTGTTCCAGCCCTCTTACGAGTGTTACTGACAACTAGGGAGTCTGGTTTCAGATGTCCTTTTATATAGAGAGGGTCAGACTGGGCTGCCCTGAAAAGTTTTTCAACTCTGGGATTGACTGCTCTGGTGAGGTTCGGGTTCACCAGGGACGGGTCTATTCTTCGCTGAATAGACTTAAGGATAGGGATCGTCTGGGCAACAGGCCTCCTTTCTCCCATTAACTCCTCGGCGAAGTCCCTCTCTTCCTGGACACCATGGGTGTCAATATGGAAATGTTCTGCTGCTCGTGCGAGAACCTCGTTCAGGAGGGGTTGGTTATCGACAGGGGAGTCGTTAACCGGGGCTTCCTTCTCTACCGGGGAATCTACTCTGTAGGTTTCAGGGTCTTCCTCTTACTCTTCTTGGTCCTCATCATCCCCATAGTAGCCCGTCCCGGTTTGCTCTTCTACCATGCCAAAATCTTGGTCCTCACCAAAGTCTCTCCTTGATACAGTGAGTATGGCCGTGAGTATGGTTGTACCTCGAAGGGGTCTGTAGACCTCATTGGTGTCTCAAACCGGGGCTTCTTACTCGGGGGTATAGGATCATTAGAGCCTGAGGGTGTAGCCCCTTGTGGATTATATGAAAGGAAATGGTCTGGATTTTTATCGTAAAAGTCTGCCAAAGAAGACATCTTGACATGACCCTATCTATGTCATCACTCGACCATTTTTTGGAACTGGGAATGACTCTTTCAGAAAGTCTAGGAGATTTATCTTGAGTAGATTTCCTGGTTTTAGAAATATCAGCAGACCTGGTCTTGTCTGTCTGTTTAGGAGGAGTGGAGTGTATCACAGGTGTGGAAGAGTGCAGAGGCTGCTTCTTCTGCTGTTTTCCCCCCTCCCCGGGAGTGGAAAAGTGTTTTCCCTGTCCCTTTGTGGCTCCGGAGGTTTTCGACACCTGGCGTCGAGGATCGGGGGTAGAGTCCCTATCCTTCGAACGTGGGGCCTCGCTGATCTTGTCTGCGGGCACCGACTCCTGGAGAGCGGCATGGGGGTGGAAGTCGTCTTCGTCCTCCGACGAGCGAACTTCTGTTAGCCTAGGGAGCGAGGCACTCTTGGCAATAGTGGATGATTGCCTGGAGTCATGCGGCGATCTCGATCGAGAACGCCCAGAGGACACCGATTCGGACCGTTCTGTTTGTGCCTCTTTCCGAGAACTCGACGTCGAGTCTCGGTTGGACTTTGTGTGTTTAGTGTGTGTGGTGTGTGAAGCGCTTGTGTCGCTGGGGGTCTTCCCCATAGCCGCCCTGTCGGACGACCTTCTGAGGTCGGGGACCTGCGCTCGGCTGTCTTTCGACGCCGTAATGCCCTCGCTGTCCGAAAGCACGGCGTCGCTGCCATCGCTGAAGGCGCCCTCCGCTGCCATGGCCGCCTGCCTGGCGTGGTGGGCCCAACGCTTCGTAGAACGGTCCTTAAGTGTCTTAGGTTTAAACCTACTACACGCTCTGCAGTTCGCTTCGGGGCGGTCCCTCGGCAAGCAGAGATTGCACGTGGCGTGCCCGTCGACCCAAGGGTATTTGTGATTGCACTTGGGGCAGAATTGAAAAGGGGTACCCTCCATACGCACCTTTAGGCAGCTGGCTGGTAAGTGTAGGAAATGTATAAGGTGTACCTATATACCAAGAGTGTAGAGTATGTCCAACCCCCCACTCTCCCTACTTGCAGGGCCGAGGCCAGAGGCCTTCCAAGGCCCGGGGCGAGGCCAGAGGCCTTCCGAGGCCCAAATCCGTTGTGCAGCAGCCGACGGTCGATTTCTTCTCCAAGCCGGCGTCGAGTGTCGAAGTTCGACGTTGGGATGGGGAAAGGATGTAAATTAATCAATATTTTAGCAAAAGTATGGCTAAGGCCAGGGGACTCCGCAAAATGCTTCCGACCAGTATGGCGGAAAAAAACAATCTGAGAATCCTAGACGCGTGAGGGATCTTGGGTACAGTGGACGTCACACTAGGGATAGTATTACTGGCACGCCCTGTTTCGACGCCCATTTTCGAGTTTCGAAAAACAAACTAATACTCTGCAGCTTCCACTAGATGTCAGCCTATGCACAGCATGTGATCTAAGCAGATTCCACAAGCCTCAGAAATATATATATATAAATTTATTTTTGATAAATAAAAGGAAATAATTGTTAAACTTAGTAAATGGTCGTGAGTGCTTGGGCAAGTTTTGGTTAAAGCTGGAGGTGTTGTTCATCTGCCTACCTGTATGTTTTTCCTGACACCTTTTTTGCAATTTTTAGAGCTCAGCCCGCTCTAGCCCAACAGCACCAGCTCAATAATGAAGCAGAGCGCAGTCTAGGGGCTGACAAATGTTTATGGAAAACATTTGTCAGCCCCTAGACTGCGCTCTGACTTTTCCAGACCAACAGATTTTAAGGTTGTGAACTCCAGGATATATTATTTACATGAGCTCCAAACAGTTTCTCCTGTAAAGGGTCATCCAAAAATTCATACTGGAAGTGCACCTTTAGAACTTTTAACTAGTGCCAGGATGACCTGCTCATAGAATGGTAATTGCAGCAAACACGGTCGAGTTCAAAATCCTAGACGGACGTGCAAGTCCCCAGACTACTTTGGTTCCTGGACGGTTTCACATATTTGATTTGTTAGTGAGTGGTAATCTAAGGCTTCAATAGGGATGCAGCACAGCATGCTGTGCAAGGCCATCCTGAGGGAGGGATCAAAGGAGAAAACTGCCCCAGGCCTTGCGGGGGTGTGTGGAGAGGGGGGGCTTACAGAGTGGGTGTTCTTCCCTGCCATTCCAAGTCACCAGTCATGATATGATATAGGATATGTGGCATTTATAGCGCACCTGTACATAAGTGTTTCTAGGCATGACAAGACAAGGAGGGGGAACCAAAGGGATGACAAAATAACGATCTTACTAGGCCTGGTGTCATTCAGATTACGCAAGTGCAGGGAAGAGGGAAGGGGAGAACTGCCGGGAGGAGGAGAAGGGGGAGGAGTGCAGTTAACTCACATGTGCAGCCAGTGGGTGGCTCATACGTGCAGAGAAGGGACTGTAGGGTTGCAGATACAGACCCTTAAATGCTGGAGAGCCAGGAGGCAGTGCAAGGGCAACTGGACATGCAGGAGCCTGGGCCAGAGTTCAGAGGGTGACCAGGTGACCAGTGCGCAGAGCAGTAAGGTGCATCAGCAGGTAGAGTAAGAGCGAAAAGGAAGGTCTTGGGTTGCTTCCGGAACCGGAGGTGGTTCTGCTCAAGTTTGAGAGAGACAGGGAGGCTGTTCCAGAGGGAGGCCGGAGCAGAGGAGATCGATCTACCCCAAGAAAGTTGGAGGTGGATGAGAGGAGAGCTCGAGAAGATGTTTTGGAAGAGAAAGTTGGAGGTAGAACAGTCCTAGGCCCCAGAAAGCCTTGAGGGCGATACAGAGGTTCTTGAAGTTGATCCTTGCAGCCACAGGGAGCCAGTGAAGAGATTTTAGAGCTGGATAGATATGATCCATGGGCTTGAGGCTAAGGACATGGACAAGTCTCGCAGTCCTGTTCTGGTTAAGTTGAAATGGTCGAAGAGTAGCGGTAGGAAGAATTAGAAAGAGGCTGTTACAATAGGCCAGCCTAGAGATGACCTGAGCTCTGGAGACAGTGAGCTCCTGGGGTAAAGTGAGAAAAGGAAGAATACCTCTGAGGAGGGGCAGCTGATAGTTTGACTTCGCAGAGATGTCAGATGTGAGGAGAGGGTGGAGTCGAAGATGACACCAAGGTTCTTAGCCTCACAAGAAGGGGGCCCAGAGTGGGCGGCCAGAGAGGAAAGGAGGGAGTGGGTGTCCCAATGAGGAGGATCTAAGTCTTACTAACATTAAGGTAGAGATCATTGGTGGCACACCATTCCTGAATTGCAGCCAGACAGTCTGGTATGAGAGAAGATGCAGAGGTGGCTGATGGGAGCCAGAAAGAGAGCCTAGTGTCATCCTCATAACATTGAAAATTGGAGCAGAAAGTAGCAACGCAGTGGGCAAGAGGTGGCAGGTAGTGGTTGAAGAGCCAGGGAGAGAGGTTAGACCCCTGGGGAACAAGTAGAGAGAGAGATAGAAGAGAGGAAAGACATGAATTGGACCGGAGAGGGTCGGTCAGTGAGAAAGGAGGTCACCCAGGCCAGGACCTGATCAGAAATACCAAGGTTGTCGCAGAGGCAATTGAGCAGGATGGCATGGTTGACCGTGTCAAAAGCAGAAGATCGATCGAGGAGAATAAGAACAGAAGGGAGATTAGAGCCAAGATTGGAGATTAAGTCTTCAAGGGTTGTCAAGAGAGCAGCTTCCGTGCTTCTGGCAGTTCTGAAGCCAGGCTGGTGGTCATGGAGGCAACCAACAGATTCAGTATATATATTAAGCTGGGAGTTGGCCAGCTTTTCCAAGAGTTTGCCCAGGAAAGGAGGGATGGAGATTGGGCAATAGTTAGCCAGAGAGGAAGGATCGGCCGAGGGCTTCTTTAGAAGGGGGTGCATAAGAGGGCTTAAGGGGGGAGGTGAACGTTCCAGTGGCAAAGGAGTGATCGAAGAAATCGGCCAAGGCTGGAGCAAGGGCGTCGATGTGGTCCTTTATGGTTCTGGATGAGTATGGGAGAACCTGCTTTGACGAGACTTTCAATCGGACTTGTCAAGAAACACTGTCAGGGGTGAACAGGGGAAAGGGGGGAGGAGGAGGAGGAGGAGTACAGACAGGCCAGGAGTGGTAGAGGAGGAAGAGCAGGTAGAGTAAAAGAGAGTGGACAGGATGTTCCCTTATTGGAACAAATCCTTAATAACTGCCTGCCCAAATTGGGTATCAGCCTAGGAGCTCCGGTCAAGACAGTAATGTCTGGTCCAGAATGGCTTTCTTGCGGTCAATAGTAAATTGGACGATATCGGGGCAACAATCAGCTCCTTGAAGGCAAGAGTCAATAAAGAAAGCGCACGCACCATTGAGGCTGAAAACAGGATCAACGCCAATGAGGACTCGATAACAAAGCACAGCCGTGACATCGCCCAGCTGAAGGGTGACCTACAGAAAACCCTAGATAAATGCTAAGATCTTGAATCTCGGTCCAGAAGGAATATCCGTCTGGTCGGGGTTGCCGAAACCTTTGGCAGGGGATCCATGGAACGCCAAGTGGAAACCCTCCTGAAATCCCTTCTGGGCCATGACTCCTCCTCAGATCATTTTGTTGTGGAGCGTGCTCATCGAACCCTGGCACCTCCTCCCAGGCCTGGAGCACCACCCTGTACAATCATTGCCCGCCTCCTTAATTATAGAGACAGACGCTATCCAGAGAATCTCCAGGGAGAAAGGCTCCTTATTTTACAAGAACAACAGAATACACATATACCTGGACTTCTCGACAAATGTGCAAACATTAAGAAGGTCCTACGAGCCAGTTAAGAAACAGCTGAGACTACGCCAGATTCCCTATGCGCTCGTCTTCCCGGCTAATATGAGGATCCAACACGGAGGCCGGGCGCATTTCTTTGAAAATCCTACAGAAGCCATGTCCTACGTTGAAGCCTCTATCCCACTTCCCCCGGGAGGCCGGGCAATGAACCAGAACTTGCCACCCCAGCCAGCTGACGAACCTGAGGACCACGCTGGCTGACAGGCCTTAGCCCACACTGCACTGTCACAAAGTTAAAAACCTGTGAGCGGCGAGGTGGCCCCGACTTTCACATGTTTGAAGTAGGGCCGTGAGCCCCACTTGGTAGACGGCCACGCGAGTACAACTCTCACCCCCAGGAGACTTCCCAAGTTATGTTTCAAGGGATACATCATCGGGTTGGGGTTGATGTGGGTGCGGGGTGGTGAGGAAATCAAGAAAAGGTTCATCCTGGCACTCCGTCAGATTGTTGGGGGAAGTTACAATGTTAAAACCAGAGGGCTGCTTCTTAGCGGGACACCCACACTACTTGGGACAATGGCAATGCAACGGGCAAATGGTTATCCCGAGATACGACTATGACACCGGCTAACAGAGGCTTAAACATTAGGCTGCTCTCCTGGAATATTCCTGGGCTTAATAACCCTGTTAAGGCAAGGAAGATTGCAGCATATATCGTACGCCATAACCCCCATATCCTTTTCATAAAAGAAACGCATGCATTGGGGAATGTCAACACCAAATTCCTGCCACGGTGGGACCCCCACAGATACTATATGGAATACTCAGCGCAATCTAGGGGAGTGCTGACACTTATACATCCCAAGCTATGCTTCAAATATCAGTCCAGTAAGATAGACCCGCAAGGTAGATATACACTGGTGTGGGGGGAGTTGGCAGGGTGCCAGATAATCAGGATTAACACATATGGTCCACCCAGACCAGGCTGGCTTTATACCAACAAGATCCACAGCCCTGAATTTGAGACCTCTATTTAACGTAATGGCACAGATAGATCCGGAAGCAAAAGCGGCCGTGGTGGCCCTGGATGCTGAAAAAGCCATTGACTCCGTATCCTGAACATACCTCTTTCTGGTGCTCCAGCGGTCTGGTCACGGTCAATACTTTATTAAATGCGTGCGGCTATTGTACACCCAGCCGTCTGCCAAAGTCTTAACCAATAACACTTTATCCTCTACATTTCGGCTTCACAGGGGGACCAGACAGGGCTGTCCCTTCTCACCTATCCTTTTTGCACTCACCATAGAACCAATGGCGGAATACATCCGTCAGAACCACACACAGAGGTCTCAGGATGACTGGTCCCCCCACAGATCATATCACTATACGCAAACGACACCCTATTATATGTCCGAGACCCACAGGAAAATGTGCAACACATTATGTCAGACATATATGAGTTCTCAGAACGCTCGGGATACAATATTAATGTCCCAAAGTCTGAAATATTTCCTTTAACCCCCGATACAGGTGACCTATCTGGGATAACGGGGTTTAAACCTGTCCCTAGTCAGGTATGCTACTTGGGAATCATGGTAGCTAGAGATAGACAAATGCTTTACACACATAACCACAAGTGAATTGTTGCTGAACCTGATGGCCAAGCTCCAGCTGTGGGCCAACCTTCCACTGTCCCTATATGGCCAAGTAGCACTACTCAAAATGGTGGTTCTCCCCAAACTCCTATATTACTTTAACAACCCGATCTAGCCCGGTAAACCCTTTTTCACGAAACTCAAGTCACTCGCCTCCTCTTATCTGGAACAGGAAGGCAGCCAGGCTAGGGTGGGGTGGGCTAAGATGGTGGAACCATATTCACAGGGCAGTATTGCTGCACCTGATTTTTAACTGTACTACTTAACTGCACAGGCACAATTTCCGAAGCACTGGTTTGATCCCAAGGACACAGCCCCACATATACCCCTTGAAAAACATGCAGTCCGCCCCAATGACATACGCTCCATTATCCTTAACCCCACTTATGGGGACATCTGCCCATTCGACCCGGTATATACCACCACACATGCCTGGTCCAAGATCTACAAAAGGATCGGCCTGGAGACCCCCTACGACCCAGAGGTCCCCATGTGGAATTTCTCTAGCATTTCCCCAATGTTTAACAAGGCCCTTCAGCAATCTTGGGACCCTAATAAGCTCTTCATGATGCGGGACATGTTCCCAGATGGCACGTTCTGCGAACTTACAGACTGCATTGATGCGGTGGGAGGAGGCCAGCTTAAACGCTTCCAGTTCCATCGTATGAGAGCCGCATTTGCTGCTAGATGTCCAACATTCCCACTGGAACCCCAGGCACACAAATGCATCAGAGCTGTAGTATCCACAGGTGGCCATGGCAAAGGGGTCTTGATGTTATACTCTTTAGTGCAAACTCACTCCCCGTCACGTAACACAATTAAAGAGACCTGGGAACGGGACATGGGCACTCAAATCGATGACATCAGATGGACCCGTTATTGCCAACTTACCAAATCTGTCTCAATGAATTCTGGTCTCCAATTGATTCAATTTAAAATCTTGAATCACTTACACTACGCCCCTGCTAAACTAGTTAAATTTGTAAAAAATTGTACAGGGTCATGTCCAAAATGCAATGCTCCCAATGCTGGGCCGTATCATATGTACTGGTCATGCCCCTTGATTGTGGAATTCTGGCGGGAGGTGGCGGGACTCCTTGAGGAAATAATAGGGATCCCGACGACTCTGTCCCCCATGAAATATCTATTTGGCGACATCTGCAAAGTTAGGGAGACCACTAGGCGATTATTTAATATCTCATGCATAGTTGCCAAACGATGTATCCTTAAATGTTGGAAATCCGCAGCTGGACCAACCCAAGCTAATTTCCAGAAAGACCTGTGTATGGTAAATGATAATGAGGAACTCTTTGTACTGTCGATCCCAACACCCTGCCGCCCCAAGGACATTTTGATGCCTGACACAGATGTGAGGCCTATTTCTTCACCTTAATTTGCGATGTTTGCCTGCCTATCTTAAGTATACGAGTAACGGAATTATGTTCAAATTATATTGCAATGTTTATGTAAATGGTCTTGCTGTGAAGCTGCTCTTTTAATAAATAAAAGTTTTTTTTTAAAAAGACAGTAATGTCTGCAGAAAGCCGATGGGGAGGCCCACGTAGCTGCCTTGGCAATGGACTCCCAAGGGACATCTTTTTTTAAGGCAACAGCATCCGCTTTGCCATGAACCAGATATGCATGAATGCCCTTTGGCTGTTGAAGTCCATGAATCTTGTAGGCCTTGTAAATACATGAAGCTATCCAATGAGAAATGGACGCTTTCGAGGCTGGTTTCCCTTTTGGGTTACCAAACTTAACAGAGTTGTGAAGAGCCGAGTTTGCTTGTTCTGTCGAGGTAACACTTCAGAGCTCGTCTGACATCTAGGTTGTGTAGAACCCTCTCGAGTTCGGGAAGAAGACCTGTAAAGATAATGACTGGTTTAAATGGAATTCAGAAACCACTTAAGGAAGGAAGGAAGGAAGGGCGAGTGCAAAGCACAACCTTATCTTTGTGGAAAGTTAGGAACGGATGTTCGACAGAGAGCTTGAATCTCACTTATTCGCCCTGCAGAGGTTACCACAATCAAAAAGGCCACCTTCCAAGAAAGGTACTTGAGCTTGGTAGTGGCCATAGCTTCAAAAGGATTTTGACAAAGCGGTGAGGACCACATTCAGATCCCATTTGGGATGAGGGGCCCAAACCGGCGGAAAAGCACGAAGACCTGCAAACGGTCTCTTGATGACTGCATTAGCCAGTGAAAAAGAGCAACGGTCTGTAGACAGGTAAGCCGCAATGGCAGATAAATATGTCCTGCATGATAAGACACGGATGCCAGTAGCTGCAAGGTCAGATACAAAAGACAAGACACTGTCAATAAAAGCCTGTGTAGGGTCAAACTCTTTGGCTAGACACCAATGGCTGAATCAGAGCCACTTGATCCTGTATTGAGCTCTTTAATTATACGCATGTTATCCTCAGAGAGGTTGAACCGCTTTAATGATCGGAACTCAGGCACCAGACCGCCAAGCTGAAGGATTGTGGGGTAGGGGTGCCACAACTGATGGTTGCTCTGGTGAAAAAGGTCAGGAATCTGTGGCAACCTGATCGGGGAGCACACCGTCAGGTGCTGCAGTTCTGAAAACCAGAACCTGGCTGGCTACCAAGAAGCTATGAAGAGGAGAGTGCAGTTGGAGGCACTCCCGAGTTTCCAGAGTGACCGATGAATCCGTGGCAAAGGAGGAAAAGCTTAAGCCTCCATGTTGTCCCACGGATCTCACGAGCATCCCCCAAGGAAGACACACTGAGCCCGTCCCTGGAAGCATAAAGAAGAAGTTTCCGGTTCAATGAGGTTGCAAAAAAGGTCCACCACTGGAGAACCCCATTGCTGGAAGATCTTGGTGAGAACATCAGTGTTGAGGGAGTCTGCAGCCACATTGATGTGACCTGGAATGTTCACAGCTTGAAGCCAGACATTGTGTTGGATAGCCCAATTCCGAATTTGGATAGCTAGGTCCAGAGGAGACTTGGTCCCCCCCCTGTTGGTTGATGTAGAACATCGCTACGGAATGGTCCATGCACGTTCGAACCACACTGTTGGTGCTAGATGGTTGAAAAGCCATTAGCACCAGAAAAACTGCCAGGAGCTCTAGGTAATTGATATGGGACGGAAGAAAAAAGGACCTAGGCTGATTGGCCATCGGTGTGGGCCGCACACATGTAATTCCCACGAATGGTTAAATATTTTGTATTTTGCTTTGTCAAAAAATGTATAATGATGAATAAAAACGGTCCACATAATGTATAAGTGATATTCTTTAATCCACAAAATTGTGAATTGATAAATGCTTGTCATTGGTTAAAAAGCACCAATTTATAACTTGTTTTTTTGTAGGCAAATGAAAAACCCTATTGCTAATGCATTTCCAAAATTCTATTTTCCTTCTTCAGAGCCGGGTAAATCTGCACAGGATTACTTAAATTATTCTTCCATAATCAAAAAAATCAAAAACATGCAATTCATGTTGCAATAGACGTGTTATAAAGACATTTGAAAAGACAGGGTACCCACAGGAGACAAAAACGATTTACAAATAACACAAAGAAAGAGAAAAAACATATGTCGAATTAGTTACTTGGGTTAGAGTACTTGTTAGTTATTGCAAGATCCACATTTCACTTAATCAATGTACACTCATAATTCAACAGTCAAACGTAATTCACGTATTGCGGCAACATTAGAGGCAATATACCTCTTCTTCTACGTGATCCCAAGGTTGATTATTCACATTTCCATAGTCAAAACTGTACCAATTTGAGATGATAGTTACTTTGTGTGTTATCAGCTCTCGCCAAATGTAATTGCCATCTACTCTTCCTTTTTACGTGTACGAGCACTAACCTGCAGGTGCATCTATGTTCCAGACGCTGTCAGCGCCGGTCAACGTTGTCAAATGCGTTCGTAAAACGCTGTAACAAATTAAATAAAACGAACGCGTGCATTAGCGTGTTCATCATGATAGAGAGCACTGCTGCACTTGTTAAGTTACTGCTTAATCATTCCTCGTGCTTACCTTTAAAGCTTTGCTTTGCTATCCTTTCGTGTGTGTCCTTCTGAGCTGCTGTCTTTCTTGGATGTTGCAGAAAAGTGAAGCGTTGTCTAGGCAACGTATATATCTAAAATGGCCACTCACAGACAAGCATAACGGCATATTGGTATGGGCAAGTTGAATGTCCCTAATGTTAACTACTGCGGTCTATCTCAGTAATCTGCTAATTTTGCTTGGCTAATGACTGTCTAATGCCTTGAAGGCAAATCATTATTATAAATTGAACGTGTGCGAATTCAATCCGTGTCATGGGTGTCGAGGTGCGTGTATGGATCGTGTACTGTTATGGTGTGTACAATAAAGTTGTGATGTTGAATGGTTAGCTGGACAGTGCCCATGTGCATTCTGGTATATGTGTCATTGTAGGCTGTTGATGTTCAAAGATGATGTTTCTGTCAGAAATGTACATTGTTCAAATAAAGGAGGTTGTGAGCGGAAGAGCAACTCAATTACTGTCACTTATGAAAATGCGAATGTACAGTACTCTATTTGATACTTGAGCGCGCATTCAGCCCATGATAAACTTGGTAAAATACAAATATAGTCTACATTTGTCGATATATAGTACAATACATAGAGACTTGATTAATTACAGTGACAATTCATATTGCAGTGAGATGTACTAAGTAAAATAGAAAGTTATCAAAGAAAGCAATTAAGGTCAAATTCATCGTTAATTCCTTGCGGTGATAATGCTTCTAGTCGATCGATCCAGTATGCTTCTCTCTGCTGTCTCTTCTTTTTTTTATATCTCTGGAGGTGTTGTCATTTAGTTCTAATACTTGAAATCTAAGTTGTGAGATGTTGTGCTTTTTTTCATTGTTTTGCCACTGCGGAGTTGCTGTTTTTACTGCGTATACATGGTTTATGTTCATTAATGCGTAGTTGCCGTCCTGTTTTGCCAACATAGTATATACCAAAAGGGCAACATATACAGTATACGCAATTTTCTGTATTGCAGGTTGCATGGCATTTTAGTTTGATCTGTTCACCTGTGTAGGGATGTACCATTGTTCCTCCTTTAATTATGTTGTTGCAATTCCCACAATTTAGGCACGGGTAAGTGCCAGTTCTTGGTCAAGGTACTTTTTCTGGGTTTGTCTTCTCGTGTGTTAACAAGTAAATCTCTCAAGTTGTTTGATCTCTGGTACGCGAATGTTGGGGGAGCAGAAAAAAGATCTTTGGTTCTTTCATCTTTCGTGAGTATTTGCCAATTTTTATTTATAGATATATACATTGCCTACACAATGCTTCACTTCTCTGCAACATCCGAGAAAGACCGCAGCTCAGAAGGACACACGAAAGGCTCACACGAACGGATAGCAAAGCAAAGCTTTAAAGGTAAGCACGAGGCATGATTAAGCAGTAACTTAAGTGCAGCAGTGCTCTCTATCATGATGAACACGCTAATGCACGTGTTTGTTTCATTTCATTTGTTACAGCGTTACACGAACGCATTTGACAACGTTGACCAGCGCTGACAGCATCTGGAACATAGATGCACCTACAGGTTAGTGCTCGTAAACGTAAAAAGGAAGAGTAGATGGCAATAACATTTGGCGAGAGCTGATAACACACAGAGTAACTATCATCTCAAATTGGTACAGTTTTGACTATGGAAATGTGAATAATCAACCTTGAGATCACATAGAAGAGGTATATTGCCTCTAATGTTGCCGCAATACGTGAATTACGTTTGACCATTCAATTATGAGTGTACATTGATTAAGTGAAATGTGGATCTAGCAATAACTAACAAGTACTCTAACCCAAGTAACTAATTGCGACATATGTTTTTTCTCTTTCTTTATGTGTTATTTGTAAATCGTTTTTGTCTCCTGTGGGTACCCTGTCTTTTCAAATGTCTAACACGTCTATTGCAACATGAATTGCATGTTTTTGATTATGGAAGAATAATTTAAGTAATCCTGTGTAGATTTACCCGGCTCTGAAGAAGGAAATTAGCATTTCCGAAATGCATTAGCCATAGGGTTTTTCATTTGCCTACAAAAAAGCAAGTTATAAATTGGTGCTTTTTAACCAATGACAAGCATTTATCAATTCACAATTTTGTGGATTAAAGAATATCACTTATGCATTATGTAAACCGTTTTTATTCATCATTATACATTTTTTGACAAAGCAAAATACAAAATATTTAACCATTTGTGGGAATTACAGGTGTGCGGCCCACACCGATGGCTAATCAGCCTAGGTCCTTTTTTCTTCAGTCTATTACGAGAGCCCAGCACGGAGGCACTATTTAGTGAGCTGCACCCTATTAAGCAACTATAAACCAATAAGAACATTGCATAAAGCAATTCTTCAAAATCACAGAGAACATAGCTGTGCACCCTCTCCCTTGCTCCATTTTCAATTGATATGGGACCGCCTGTCTTTCGGCGTCCACAAATCGTACAACTCGAGGTGACACAGTGTAGCTCCCCAACCCAGGAGGGAGGAGTCTGTCATAACCATTGCCTGTTGGCAGGGTACCTGGAAGGAGGTCCCCACTGAAAGGTTGTTGGCGAAGACCACCATTGAAGATCCGTCGTCATGCAGGATGGGACTGGAATCATCTTCAGAGTCTGGATCCGTAGCCTGGGACCAGCAGCTCTGAAGAGCAAGCTGAGTGCGCCTCATTTTCAGGCGTGCAAGAGTGTTATGCTTGAGCTAAAACATGACGCTGATGCGCAGTGCATTCTGGGGGCACTCAGAGCTATAATGGATATTTATTCCATGCCTCAGTGAAAACTGCACTTGCTTTGCTAAAAAACATGCTTTCAATGTTATTCGTTGCTGAGCCTGGTCTTGGCCTCAGTCAAGGACACTGTGCTGGGAAAGCTGCTGGGATCCACAGGTGCCGGCTGGCACCAGATATAAAAAAAAGGGTTTTGTTATGTCTTGCTCAGGATGAGTTATGGAATTGTTTTCCGTGGTGCTTTAGAAGGAAGCTTTTCTCCTTGGGGGTTACTGTCGGTTCACCCGGCCGGCAACTGACAGTCACTCAGCAATGCGCAAGCGCTAGTGCCAGAAGGTTCGAGAAATTGCCACCCCTTTTTGAGGGCATATATGCGGAGCTCTGGAAAGGTCAGGTGGAAAAAACACAAAGACCTCAGTCGGAGGGGGGACGCCTTGTACCGACCTTCCTGTGGTCTGTTGTGCTCTCTGCCTGGCTGTTACCAGGGTCTTCCAGCCGCTTCTGGCGAGATGAGGGATTCAGTTACGGCCATGGTGATGTATTTTCTCTTGAATTCTCTATCCTTTCTGTTATTTATTTCTGTTTTATCACTTGTTGCTTCTTAGCTATGAATAAATAGCCGTATAAGTGCTCATTATTTTGCTAAATGCGTATCTGGTTGTGAGTTATTGCTCAGTCTACCTGCGTTTAAAGTAATTGCTCTGCTCTGTAAATGTACTGGTGATAAATAACTGTCCGTGCACTCTTGGCGAGCAATACAAAGAGGAAGAGCTAACGGGCAAGAGGCCATGAGGCCCAGGAGTCTCTGCAACCAGTAGGGCGACATGTGGGAGGACTGCAGGAAGAACTGGCATGTGGTCAAAAGGTCCACAATCCTGTCCTCCGCCAGAAACACTCTGGTACGGCGGTATCCCAATGGAAACCCAGTAAGATAAGGTCTTGAGCAGCCGTCAGACGATTTCTGCCAGTTCACCCACATCCCAAGATGGAACAGGAGCTGAAGGGGTGACTGTGCAGGGGCCAATCGTACAAGTATGGATATACATGAACTCCCTGCAGTCGGAGGAATGCTGCGATGACCGGCATCTTCGTAAAGACATGCAGTGCCAAGCTGAGACCAAAATAACGGAAGCACGCGATACTGGAAATCTTCTGTTTCAACAGAGAACCGCAGATATTCTGGATGCAGGCTCCAGATCAGAATATGCATGTAGGCATCCTGAAGGTCTACTACGCTGAGCCAATCGCCCGTCCAGAGATAGGACCTTATCTGGCTGGGCATAATCATCTTGAATTTCTCTGAACTTGGAGGCCAAGGATAGTGCGCAGGCCAGCCTGGTTTGGTTTGGGCACTGTAAACAGACGGGAGTAGTAGCCCTCCCCTAGCTCCTGCAAGGGAACAGGTTCCACTGCTCTGAGGTCTAGAGGTTTATGTACCTTGGCTCTGAGGGAGGGGGACCCAGTCTTCTGGAGAGGAAGGTGAGAGGGTGGGGCAAGGGGGAGGGTCAAGCGGAAACCCACCCGGGCGACAGGCAAAACCCATCGGTCTTCTATCATGGTCTGCCACACCTCCAGATGAGACCAAATTCGTCCTCCCATCGGAGTCTTGTGCAACCGATGAAAAACATAATTTAGATGGTTTATCAGTGGGGAGACCACCCGTTGCCTATGCTGTTTACGGCGAGGGCCACCAGTGGGAACCTCTGTCCAGCGTGCACAGCGGTCCTGAAAGCATCTAAAACCAGAGAAGTACCTCGTTTGAGACCCCGAGTATAAGGGGCCTTTGCTGGTGCTTTTGGCAAGGACCGACAATGACTTGGCAGTTTGGGTGATTGCCTTGGTTTTGGTAAGTTCCTCGTTAGTGGAGGAATGGAACAGTTCCTTACCGCCGAATAGAAGATCAAGCACCTTCCTTTGAAAACTTTGTACCATACAGCCACGCTTGGCCGGAGAGGTCTACTCCGACCATAAGGCCCCGAGCGGAGGTGTCACCATAATGGGCTGCGGCCTCCAGTAGATCCTGCGCCAGAACTCTGGCATCCGATAAGCCGCCCTTATCATTAGATTTATTTTGCGTTTAGGTGTTGCCCGGAATTAGGTTTTTCCCAGCCCTTACGGGTCACGGCCAGGACGTCCTTCTGTAGGAACAGGCCTATGCGCTCCTGTGTTGACAGACTAAAGGCTCCAGAAAGTACCCCTTCTTGTGGTGCCAAGGGCTCGGGAATTCGGATGTCTAGCAATGACATCATAGCCACAACCCGGTGGTGAAAGGCTCTAAAGCGGGGCGGGTCATCAATGTCCCGTTATGCCTGATCCTCATCCAATGAGGCGGGAGCAGAAGTCTGATCCACCGCACGTGGCGCCTCAGGCCCCAAAGGCACAGTTGACTGTGCAACAGGAGTCTTTTCCACAGGGGAAAGTGGAGGCAAAGGAGGCAGTGGAGGAGGCCCCACAGGAAGTGGTGGAGGAGGTGGCACTTCTGGGACCTGCATAGGGATTGCCAGAGCAGGGGCTGTCTCAGGCGGCCTGGGATACACTTCCTTAAATAAATCCTTGAAGTACACCTTCATGGGATCAGAATGCACATGCGTCGGAAACTTGCCAAAAAAACATTTGCAGATGAAGGTCTAGGCGCTGGAGTGGGTAGAGGGTGCTTTGAAGGGGCATACCCCCAGGATCGCACAGAGGATGGTTGCCAGGATGGTCCTCCACCAATTGGATCCACGTAAATCAAAAGGCACGGACGTAGGAGGAAGCGAGACTTGGTGGCAGCGGAGTCCGAGCACGCCAATCCATTGGAGGGCAGAACGGGTTCTTGTTATCCACAAAACATGGAAAAGGCTAAGATGCCCCAAAAACAGGCCCCCTCAGTACCAGCCGTGGTGAATGTTGGAGTAAAAAGTAGTCAAAATAGCCACCATGGACAGCAGGGGTTGGACCGCCATTTTGTTAACGCCCGAGGCGAACTGAGTCACCGATGTAATCGAGGCCGTGGTCGCCACGGGGGAATCTGGGGACTTATGTTTCATTTTAGCCTTGTGATGAGGACCTCGACAGAGCTGGTGCTAACAGATCTGGAGTGTTTCTGAGACACCTTAGGGACTGCTGATGAATTAACCCCAAGTGAGGGAACCTCGGAAGAGCCGGTGCTCAAAGACTTAAAGATTTTAACCAGCTTTGTTGCCCCATCAGCAGGATTAGTTCCACCACAGGTCTGAGTGTGGGAAGGCTGAGAGTCACCCCCCGACGCCAGAACCCTCAAAGGGGGCCCTCAATCCGGCTGTTCTTAGATATAGCCCCAAGAGGGGGAACCTCAGGGGTAACCCCGGTACGTTGAGTCACCTTGACAGGGACCTCGAGACGAGACTCTGTGCACTTAGTTCCAGATGTGGAAACCTTGGGCTTACCCTGGTGACAACAGCCCCAGAAGTAGTGGGCCTAACTTTTGCCCCCAAAATGGGAACCTTGGATGAAGATCCGGTTTTGGCAGCCCACTTGCATGGGTCCTCGAAGGAAACTCCGGAGTGCCTGTTAGATCCCTTTCGATAAAACTAGGAGATCCCTGGCAACAGAGCCGCTTGAGCCCCTCCAGGACCCAGAAGGCCCCGGGAAGGAGTCCCCTGGCCGTTTCCTTTTTTCTTCAATGAACTTCTGTAAATGTAGTGGAGGAATGCATTGAAACCCCTCCTCCCACGTGACAAGCCGACACTGGAGTGCCCAGACAAAGAGGGAATCGCAGTAGAAGCACGAGTCCCAACTGTGTTCCAGGCCTAAGCACTCCAGGCTAAGAGTGGGATCTGCCTTCGCGAACCGACGTTCGCACGATGAACAGAACACGAATCCCAGACGCTCCAGCATAGACCGAAGAAAGATGACTGTGGAACTTGGACAGGAATGAAGGACAAGGGAACAAAAAGAAAAATACCCCCTTTGATGAAAGTGCGTCCGACCCCGACCACGCGGAGAAAAGGACTAAAGGGCGATGCGGAGCTCAGGAAGGCAGGCTACGGTCATGTGCGGTGGCCCGCATAAAAATAAGAGGACAAAAAAGTTGTTTTTGATGCTTAAAAGTGCTCTGGTCTCGTCCCAAAGGATGGAATGTCGCACAAGTATGGCGGAAAGGGGACGGGACGTAGGAGTATCACTTCTCTGCTACACCTGGAGCCTCTGACAAAGAAGTTATTCAAAAAATGTTCTAAGACTTAAACACATCATGTTAACATATAGTGCACCGATGAGGGTATGACAACTAATTTGTGATCAGATCAATTTCACCTGTAATGCACTCTGTGTTCATTGTAGCACACCAAGTGTGTGCGTTCACTATAGCACAACCTTTGTAGCATCTTTAAATTAATCAAATGCAATAATCCTTGTTGAAATTAATATTGATACGTTTGAGTGCTACCATGGTGAGAAAGATGGCTCAGTTAATCATTTTTTGCAGAGATCTGTGTTCATCTGTTGTACCACAATATCCTATCCTGGCAAGGGCAATTCAACCTTTCCTATCATTCTGTCACTGAGGAAGATGTGTGTATAAATATGCTTCTGATAGGAACACCTACTGTGCTACAAAACAACATATCTTCTAAAAAAAAAAGCACTGGTTAAATAAACTAAAGTAGCATCATTATGGTGCAGGTCTATTTAACTCCCCGTCCCTCCCATCCCCCAACGAAGAGCATAGAGTGTTAGTTGGGAAAGGTAAAGAGGTAGTCAATTAGAGACTGAAACCATTGTGCAGAATAGAGTATCCCAGCTGCACTATCAGACAATACACTGATCCTGGACAGATTATAATTATTGATTGTATTGGGCTATCTTTGGTGAAAAGGGTTGCCTTCCAACAATCTGGCTAAATTACTTAACCAACTGCCTGCTCTTTCCTTTCATCTAGCTCATTTGAGTAGAAGGGGTCCTAGGCAGGAGATGGTCAGCCAAACGTTAAAGACCTCTGGTGAGCTTATATGACAACCTATTTGCTTTTTGTAGATTTTCAAATTTTCTTCATGTCTTGCATAGCAATCTGCCAGTCTGTCAACAATGACAACGGAATTGTCACTCATTTTCTTTCAAGGGGTATAGTTAAATCGTCAACATGTTTACAATTAGAACTCTGGATCACGCCAACTTCCATATACTACAATCAGGCTCCTTTCATATGTAAGGATTTTTTTTTTAAAGTGTTAGTTTCTCACGTAATTTATGTAGCTTCTATGTCAGCACTACAAAACATGGAATTTTAGTTCATGGATGTCCAACACTAAGAATTATTTGCATCTTGCTATATGACAAGAACTGGGAATCAATGTAGTCAAGGGTCAAAATTGTAGACTGGGATCAAATCCCAGCTTATCCACTTAAAGTGCATAATCAGAGCCAACACATTTAATGTCAGTATCTAACATGTCAACATTTCCAGTTCCTAAAAACTGCCAGTTAGTGTAATTTAGTTCACAGGATAATCTCTAAAAACAAGCATTGCTCATGGCTTAACTGGCTTTTCTGCTGCTTTATAAAATTATTTTAGTAACAATTCATATATTGCAGACCAATCATTTGATTCATGGCTCACGCTTGAAAGCCACAGCGTCTTTAAATCTCGGTCTAGGTTGATATGGGTATGTGCAAATTTCTGGTAATTTATAACCTGTATCCATTACCAACGCAGTCATGTGTACCTTCATTGCATCCAATCAGCCTCATATACCCATGCTTGAACGCTTGTACATTTGGATAAGGCTGCTAATCAGAGTTCTATATCTATGCTGGGAATGTGAACCTTTTCATATGGCTACTGGTCTCTGTCTTGCATGTGTAATACCGGTGGCAAACCTTCCTCATGGCTGCTATTGTTTAACTGAGTCCTATACCTAGGCTGGAACACAACTACCCTCATAGTAGACTGCTAATGTTGCCTTCATAATGCCGCTTGTTATTATTCTAATTCCAGCACAGATAAATGGAGTTGGGGTACTTTAAAGGAGACCCCATGCTTATTTAGATTGCTGACAGGGTCCCTTTTAAAATGTGTGTGTATATATGACAAACATATACCTTTAATTGTCTTTCTGATGATTGAATCTGCTTAGATTCACATACTTTGCATAGTCCGACATCTATTGGTTGGTGCAGAGCATTATATTACTTATGTTCAAAGTCATAAAAATAGGACGTTGACTTGGTGATCCCGTAATACTATCCCTACTGTGACGTGTACAGTACCCAATCATCCATCTAGGTACTCAGACTATTTTTTTTTATGATCTGAAGATTCGAGAAGTGTATAGTGGACTGTGAATGTGATGAGTAAGATGACTAATGTCATGTAACATGTGGTTTGTGATACCTTCAACTCCCAGTGTGGAGAGAATGGAGTAAGTTGCCTACTGGTAACTCATGTTCTCCAGCTTTGGCATCTTTCATGGATTCACATGCTTTCAATATTCCCTGTTGTCAGGCTGGTTATCCTTGGTTACACACTTAATATGTGGCATGCTCTACTTACCGTAATAGCATTGCTGATTGGATCTGCTTAGATTCACATGCTGTGCATATAGTCCGACAACTAGTGGGCACCGCAGACTATTGCATCTCGTCTTTTGGGATCGAAAGGGGACGTTGACATGGGCGTGCTACTAACACTATCCCTAACGTGACGTGTAGTGTAGTGTACCCAAAATCCCTCACGTGTCGAGGTCCCTCCGATTGTATTTGTTCTGCCATGAGGGAGCCTTATGACTATCGCTAGTACAGAAAAGAGAGAAGTAGTAGGATGTCTATGTTCCTTCCATCCGAGCGGGAGGAAGGGTGGGCCGCATGTGAATCTAAGCAGATACAATCATCAGAAATGCTATTACGGTAAGTAACGCATGCCTTCTGATGCTTGTGAATCTGCTTATAAACACATGCTGTGCATAGACTAGCAAACCGTACCCGGAGTTGGTGGTGGGATGTGAGAAGGAACAGTAGTGAAAACGTGTCTTAGTACTGCTTGTCCCACCTGAGAATCAGACCTAGAGTATCTAGGCAATAGTGTTTTGTAAAGGTGTGCAAAGAACTCCAGTATAATGCTTTGCAAATGGACTCAAGAGGAACATTTGCAATGAATGCTATGGAAGTCTCAGTGCCCTAAGTAGAGTGTGCTCTAGGCTTGAAAGGCAGATCACTCTTGGCAATAGTGTAGCAGAGCGTGATGCAATTGACAATCCACCTTGAGATGGCTGATTTAGAGACAGAGTCCCCTTCTCTACCAGCCACCACTGAAACGAAAAACTTTCGATTTCCTTAGTGGTTTAGTTCTTTCCAGATAGTAGAGGACTGCCCTGCGCACATCCAGTGTGTGTAGACTTCTTACCGCCACATTCGTGGAGTTCTGGAAGAATGTAGGTAGTTAGATTGACTGGTTCACATGGAACTTAGAAATAAATTTGGGCGGAAACCGTGGGTGAGTGCGCAGAACTACCTTATCTCTGAATTGTGATGAAAGGGTCTAGAATTGAAAGGGCCTGTAATTCACTGACTCTCCTTATTGAAGTGACTGCCACTAGGAAGGCGGTCTTGTAAGTGAGAGCTTTGAGGCTTGCCTTGTGCATAGGTTCAAAGGGAGACCCCATAAGTGTGGTTAATACCACATTTAGGTCCCATCTGGGAGCCGTGTTAGAAATGGGGGGGGGGGTGAATTCTTTTAACCCCGTCCATGAAAGCTTTAATAACTGGGATCTTCCACCACGACACCGTATGTTGGGACGTGGTATAGGCTGAGAGTGCAGCTAGGTGAACATTCAGGGAATTAAAAACTAGACTTGAGTCTATTAAGCGAGTCAGGTATAGTACAATATGAGTAGGAGAGCAGTCAATGGGATTGATGCTCTTGGAATTGCACCGGATGATGAAGCGTTTCCATTTATTGGAGTAGCAATGTCTGGTGTTAGGCTTCCTTGCTTCTCTAAGTATATCCATGCATCTCTGAGGAAGTTGGAGATGCCCGAACTCTAAGATCTCAGGAGCCAGGCCGCTAAATTGAGACTTTGCGGGCATGGATGAAGAGTTTCCCCCTTGTCATGAGATAGGATGTTGTATGGGCAAGATAGTTTCATCGAAGGAGAGAGAGACATCTCCATCTGATGGGAGAACCAGGGTTGGCGTGCACACATCAGGGCCACCAATATCGTGACTGGTTTCTGGTGCATCGTGTGCACAATCTTGTTGAGTAGGGGCGGCGGGGGGGGGGGGGGCAGAAGAGTAAACCAATGTCCTTGACCATGTTATCCAGAGACCGTTCCACTTGGAGGCGTAATCTGGGCATTGTGAGTTCTCCAGAATTGCAAACAAGACGATCTCTGGGAAGCCCCATTCTGCGAAAAGGTTGGAGACTGTGTCTTTGTGTAGTCGCCTTTCATACTCGAAGGGCAATGGGAAGTCTCTGCTGAGAACGTCTGCCAGAAGATCGAGTTCCCCTGGGACATGTTGAGACAGTAGTAACCTCTTGCGTTTGAGAGCCCATTTACATATGTTCTGTGACGGTTTGGACAGCCCTGGAGAGAGTGCCTACTTGCTTGTACAGGTGGTGCTGTCCGTGACTATCAGTACTGTTTTTCCATGCAATTGTGTCTGAAAGGCCTTCAGTGCTTTGAATACTGCTAACAGCTCCAACAGGTTTATGGGGTTGGAGGCTACTGCTGGGGACCAAATGCTGTGCGCCGTCTGCTGAAGGAGATGACCCCCACCCCGTGAGAGATGCATCCGTCGTGAGGGTGGCTTCTACTGCGGGGGTGGTGAAGGATTTCCTCTTCAAGAGGTTTTCCCTCGACCACTAAAGCAGAGAGAGAACGAGGGCTGCCGAACAACCCCTAGATTGTCCCATTGTCCGCTGGCCTTACACCACTGGCTGTTGAGCCACTCTTGCATAGGGCGCATGTGCAAATGTGCTTGAGGAACCGAGTAAATGCACGACGCCATCATTCCTAACAGTTGCATGGCCTTGTGTACCGTCACCTCTCGACTGGCTACATACTGAGGGATCTGAAACACCATATTTTGAACCCTCTCATCTGTCCGAATTAGAGCCCCCAGAAATTGCTTGACTTGACTGGGGTCAAGGCTGGATTTCTTCTCGTTTATGGAGAATCCCAGACTGAATAAGAGGTCCATCGTCCTTTGGGTGTTTGACAGGCATGTTCCGTAGGAATCCCCTGTTATGAGCCATTCGTCGAGGTAAGGATAAACTGGGATGGATTTCCTGCGCAGGTGTTCTGCTGCAACTGCCAGCATCTTAGTAAATACCTTTGGGGCTGAAGCAATGCCGAAGGGAAGGACCTTTAACTGATAGTTTTTGTCCTCTATCAAGAACCTTAGGTATTTCCTGTGTGCCGGCAACATTGAAATATGACAGTATGCATCTTTCGTGTCCAATATTGCCATGTAATCACCCTGCGTTAGTAGAGGGATTACCTCTTGCAGCATTACCATACAAAACATTTGGGGTTTGACAAATTTGGTCGCTGGGCGCAAGTCTAGTACAGGGCGCATGGTCAGATCCTTTTTGGGTACAAGGTAGTACACTGAATAAATAACCTTGTTTACCTGTAGAACGGTGACTACTTCGATTGCGCCCTTCTCCTGCAGGATCTCGACCTCTTGCAGCAGGATCTTCAGGTGTTCTGGTGTTAGACGCCTGGACTTCAGTGGTCTGAAGCAAGGTGGTTGTCTGAACTCGATGCAATAACCGTGGGTGACGGTCTTGAGCACCCACTGGTCTGTGGTAATCCCCTCCCATGCATGTAGGAATTATGTTATATGTCCCCCACCGGAGAGGCATGGGAGGGGAGCCGTATCTGAAAGTCATTTCTGATTGGAGGCCGGGGAGCGTCTGGGGGTGGCATTGCAACCCCTTCCTTTCCCATGGCGTTGTCCTCTGGAGGGATATGGATTAGAGGCAGCAGACCCCTGCCCAGAGGACCAATTGTTACCCGTACCATATTGGTTATGTGGGGAACAAGACTAGGACTGTCCACGAAAGGAGAGGTGAGAACTTCCCCCTCTCTGTTGAAAGGGCCTTTGAGTTATCTGATTAAAAGATTTCAAAGTCTCGTGTTCTTTCTTGGCAGTTTCCGATGCCTCAGCAACAGCCTTGTCAAACAGTTTTGAGTTTCCACCGGTTTGTTGATGAGCGACGCTTGTGTCTCCAGTTTGAACCCAGAGTTTTTTTAACCAGGCGTGGCGTTTCAAAGGGGTACCCTGGGCTAAGGTTCTTCCTGCTGTCTCAGCAGCATCTAAGGTGTTTTTGAGGATGTTATAGTTTACCTGCTTACCCTCTGACACAATTGTAAGCAGGCGAGAACGCACTGGTTCGGGGAGATCCTGCAGGCCCTCCTGCAGCAGGTTCCATTGGACATCAAAATAGCTGGCCAACAGCGTGGTATTGTTGGCTATCCGGGTGGAATATGCTGCCG
Organism: Ambystoma mexicanum; assembly: GCF_040938575.1. NCBI lineage: Eukaryota > Metazoa > Chordata > Amphibia > Caudata > Ambystomatidae > Ambystoma > Ambystoma mexicanum. Next base: position 214,420,418 of record NC_090926.1, read on the forward strand.
CAGTAGTGAGTCTCTTCCCAAGAGCATACCATTTTATAAATTACTTGTCCGGCGGTGCCTCGCCTGTGGACAAGGAGACCCCTGCCCTTTTCCTTGTCATCGTGACCACAAGAGAATCTGGGTTGAAATGACCCTGAATATAGAGGGGGTCAGTAGGGGAGGGGTGAAAAAGTGTTTCCACCCGTGGGTTTACAGCCCTGGTTTGTGAAGGTGTTAATAAGGAAGGGTCAATGCGCCTTTTTATGGAGTTAAGTAAAGGGATAGCCTGGCTGGCAGGCGGCTTCTCCTTTAAAACGTCTTCTACTAAATCTGAATCTAGCACCGCCTCTTGCGTGGCTTTCTGGAAGTGGTCGACTGCTTTTTTCAGAATGGCGTTAAATGCCATCTTGTCATCTACAGGACATGCCCGACGCAGAGGTGGGGAGGAGGGGAGCTCCATGCATATGGTATCAGGATCCATGGTATGGGTAGGAGACAGCCAAGGCGGGTTATCCACCGGCTGTTCATCCTCCCCAATCTGGGGTCTGATCAGTGGAATCCTCAAAAGGGATCATACTCCTGTAAAGGGTCAAGAGGAATCTCTTCTTGATTTGTAAGATCAAAGACCTCCTGATGAAGTGGGCAAGAGGTTCTCTGGAATTTGGCCACTGTAGGGCCAGGGTCTTCTTCACTAGGCCTTTTAGGAGTAAATCTCTCAGAGAAGTCCACAAATTTAGCCAGCCTGTCCATACACCCTTAAAATTTCTCCCCGGTCCATGGAGATGAGCTAGAGGGGTCCAGAGGGGGAAAGGGCTCCTCCTGGGGATCCCCTTGCCTAGAACGTCGAGTCTTGTCAAGGAGAATCCTAGATAAAGGCTGGGGACTCTCAGAATAATCCTCCCGACCTTCCGGGCATATAGACTGGTCTTTCGACGTGTCTTTATACTTGTCCCTTTGTTTACTGGCCTCCAAAACGATCTTAGTGAGACTTGGCTGATGATTGGCATTACCGGAAGGAGTTTAGACTGTTTAAAAGGTTTGCCGTAGATTTCAACGCAACCGGAGCTTTATGCGTCGGTGTGCTCTTATGAGGAGTCTCGAATGGCCTTGTGACCTTTGGCGCTGGCGCCCTTGCTTGCAGAATGCACGGACGCATGCCGCTGACGCGGTTGCGGGGAGGGCTGCAGATCACGCGAATCGACGTACCCGTTAGTGCCTTGGACCGCTTTGACTGATCCGTCTCGTCGGTATAGCCGTCTAGCCGGCCAGCGTGTGACAGGAAAGGAGGAAGCGGGAGTTCCAATGAGAATCGCAGTCTTACTGGCATTAAGGCAGAGATCATTGGCAGCACACCACTATTGGATGGCAGACAGGCAGTCAGATGAGAGAGTGAGAAGAGGTGGCTGAAGGTAGCCTGAAAGTGAGCAGAGTATCGTCCGCATGCGAAGGTCTGACATTTCTTCTATGGTGATTGTGCCCCATTGTTCGAACACCCTTGTCAGCCGTCTTTCGGACAACTCCCACTCGTGCCACTGGTCTGTTGCTCTGTTCAGATGATCCACTATCATGTTCTGCATCCCTGGTAGGTGAAAGACCTGGAGTGTGATGCTGTTGGGGTTCGCCCAGTGCCATAGTCTTGGTGCTTCCATTGATCGAGTTCTGGACCGGGTACCAACCTGCTTCCATGTGTAGTACATAGTGGTGGTATTGTCTGTTAAGATCCGTGGTACGGACCCCTCGAGTACCGGTTGAAAAGAGTGAAGCGCTCGGGCTACCTCCTTCACCCCAGGCTTTGTAGTTTTGCTTATTTCTCTGTCCATTGTCCCTTTATGCACAAGTCGTCTAAGTGTGCGCCCCATCCCATCAAGGACATGTCCATTATCAGTGTGTTTTGATGGGGATCCTCTTTGAGGGACATCACCTGGGCTTTGTGGTGGTGTTTTCTACCACTGCAGTTGACTAAGAGCGCTGTGACTTGCACCTTGTTGCTCGAGGTCCCGCTCACCTGTGACCACCTATCCGCTAGAAACTCTTGCAACAGTCTCATATGCATCCAACAAACCAGGATTAGGGGTATGCATGAGGACATCGCCCCCCAACTGCTGCATGCTCCATTTGACAGAAACGCACATACTTGGCCGGAATGCGGCTAGTAGTTGAGGCGTGGACTCTGCTCTCTCCTGCAACAGCCTGACCAGCAAAACTCTGGTAGAAAATTCCACCCCAAAAACTATTGTTGGAGGGTACTAGGCAGTATTTGGTGCAGTTTATAGAGAACCCCAGGCGCATTAGTGTGTGCTGCATTTCCTGAGATGCCTCTTGATTCATGGCTCCCATTACCAGCCAACCATCTAGGTAGGGGCATGTGTGAAGATCCTTCCTCCTTAGGAAGGCTCCCACTGGAGCAAGGCATTTTGTGAATGTTCTCGGAGCAGACAGGAGTCCAAACGACAGCACTATGAACTGGCAGTGGGTGCTTCCGACAACAAACCTTAGAAACATTGAGGGATCTATGTACTGGGATGTGAAAATATGCATCCTGTAGATCCGTCGATGCAATAAAGTGGTCTGGATGTACCGCCTTGATGACGTCTGTCATTGTGAGAATCCTGAACCTCGGTTTGCTGATAGATTTGTTTAGGGTATGCAGGTTTAGTATGGGCTTCCATTTTTCATCCGGTTTCTTTACCACAAAGACGCTTGAGTAAACACCCTTGCCCCTCTACTTCTTTGGTACTCTCTGTACCACTTGTTTGATGACCATTTTTCCCACCTCGCCTTGCAGGAACTTGAGATGAGGTTGTCTTGGTGGTAGAGTTCTGCCTTTAAAAATGAATGCACCCTGATGCTCTTTTTCATCTGTTCAACAGTACACAGTTCTGGTCCAGTGAGACCCAGCTAGGTCCCTCCATATTCAGGTTGTACTCCAGCAAAAAGGGGCATGTCTCATTGAAGGACAGGCTGTGTCAGGCAAGATCTGTGAAATAAAAACTTCACTTCAAGCCGTATGCAAAACACTTTCTTTTTTGCAACAAAATGACACAAATAAACCCTTCATATGAAGCTTTCTCCCTCTTTGCTCATGTCAGTTTCATTGGACCCTTGCTTTGAACAGATTCATGTGTAGTAGAAATTGACTATGGCCATGGAAATGCTCAGAATAAAGATACCAGGAAAAGCCACATTTGAAAGTGACAGGCAAGGAAAATGAACCATGGTGCTTTTACAAAGAAGAAAATAACTGTTCAAAAGTGAAACGTTGAATTAAGGCCCTGTCCCTGCATATAAATTTGATTGGGGTTTGTTTTAAAACATATATAGGATGTTTAATGCTAACAGCCTTGTTTTCTGGTTCAGGAAAGAAAAAACAAATAAACAGAGTTACTGGGAAACCAGCAGGACAGGTTTTTAGGCCCTGGCTTCAAAGGGCTGACTATAGGATCTACCTTCCCCCAAGTGTACCAGCATCTGGGTCATATGACTAGGCAAGGGTGATGCGTCTCACACCCCCATCAGAGTCTGTGGCAGTGCTCCAGCCGGGTACAATGGATTTCTGGGACACATAGGAGAGACTTTTTTTTAGCAGCACCTCCCCTCAACTTAAACTGGGGATCTTCAAATGCAAGTCCAGAGCAACATTGGGAAGTGTGGGCTTATCTGGAAGACAATGCTGGCCATTTGGGGCAAAAGACTGTTCTGAATTAATAAACAAAGACTTTATTTCTGCAATCGGAAAATGCAGGAATGCCAAAGTTTAACAGTTTAAATGTAATTTTTGTGGCATTAAAACAAGATATTGTGGTTTTCCGTAGCATGTAGGGGACGCAAATGGCAGAAAAATGTTATAAGTGTACATGGTATAACAACTTTGAAATTTAATGCAAACATGCTCTGTGATAATAGGTACACCTATATAAAATTGTAGAATTTTAAGTGAAATATTTCCCACCAAAAATTGGGAAAGTTTATTAGGAGAGCGAAATGACAAAAGTACAGACTTGGGAGTCGGAATGCCATGCTCTGTATGAAATGTGTCATTTGCCTATGTTATTTTCAAACATGTCACAACTGCAAACAAATTAGCAATTTATGTCAGAACTGATTTTTGGAAAAAATGACTGTGGGAGGGCATGGGCAATTCAAGTTCACACCATAAAACTGATGTCATGTCCTTGAAGCCCAACCGGTTGACAGGAAGGCGGTAAAAGTAAACCCTGACCAATCCAGTTGTTGGAGGCATGTCAAGCCAAAGGCCTGCCCCCATCATTGTAAATCCTGTGATGTCACCAGTCTTATAAAAGGTGGAGATTCAGAGAGACAAAACACTCTTCTGATTTTTCCGGCTCCTGCGCATCCAGCTATTCCATCTTCACTCTGCAAGATTCCAAATACCACTGCCAGGCCAGAGCATAGCTGACCCTGTCCAGGCAGGACCATTGATCCAGAAAAAACCCCACTAAAAAAATCTGAATAACTTAGGAGAAAGGGGAAAGGTGGCTGAATCCTCAGTGGGATTATCAGGTGCTGCCTGCTTGCCCTGCTATCTGCTCTATCCAGCTCAGGTGCTGCTGTGCAGTGACCAGACCTTTGCCCAGCTGTTTTATTCCGGGAGATCTCGCCGCTATGACCAGTGACCAGATATTGCCTTGCTGTCTTTGAACCCGGGGTGCTGTCCAAATACCCCATTCAAGTGCTGGTTGTATTTCCATCCCCCCAACATCCACAAACTGCATTCTTTGCTCTGTACCTTGTATTAGGTTCCAGCCCATAGAAATCCCTTAACTGCCTTAGCAGAAATCCTTAAAACTGTCGGACTCCTCTGTGCATCCTGTCCGTGAACTCTAAGTGTTAGCGCCATTCTTCCCCTCACATCTGTCGTGTGTAAGTCCTTAAGTACTATTGGGATTAAACTAATTAATTCCCACAAAGAGCCACACGGCACGAAGGGGTTACACTTGCAAATTAACCTTTGTCATGGGCGGCGTCTCTCTTTTCTAGCCACTAAAATGTAGTTTCTGTAAAACTTGTCCTTTCCTTTTTAAACCAATTTTCTCGGTCAACTGCTTTTAATTTTAAAACCGAATTTCCTTTCCCATTGAGAATCTCATCGTGTCATTAATTTAGAGTCAGTCTTTCACTTGCATATTATCCCTGTGATGTGCATCTGTCATTCAGCATAAAAACCGCATTCCCATTCTGTCTATTTCACCTGCTTTTCAAACCGTTTTGACATTTAAACAAGTGTAAATTTGCAAATGCAATTTCTATGCGTGTGATTGAGCTGCATTGTGTTGTCACTTCAAAGTTGAATTTTGAACTGTATGCCCGTTGTTGGTACCTTGCCTTGTAGTTGCTAGTGTTCTTACATCCCTGATACTGTTATAACTCTTATTTACCTCATTCATTCAACCGCACATTTAAATTAAATATTTAGTCATTCTGAGTGCTATTTTATGCAATTTGAAAGTTTTTAAAATCCGGTTTTACCTCCCATTTCGTGGGGGGAGGTCTGTTCTGTTTGATGCCTAGTATACCTGACTCCTTGCTGTTCCTTTCCATCCACTCAAAGTTCGTTTAATAGGGGCTGGAGGTAGCATTGCAGGGGGAAATCTTAACTCGGGTGCCATCTACCCGAACAGTAAAATTGCTCCCATTCATTAGCGCTTTGGATATGTTACAGTAGAAGGTCAAACTAAGAGTATTTCATCCATTTACGTTGCAATTATCATCCCATTGATGATTGCTGCCCAATATTAAATGTGTGATTTTCTTTGAATTTAAAATAAATATTGTATTACCGCCCACTGGCCTGGTTCATGGGCCATTTTGACCCGGGGTATTTGTAAAAGAGGGTGTGAGACAGGTTGGGTGCCAGCTCAATCCAAATTCTAGGAAATTAAGTCAAAATGTTTTAATTGTATGCTGCATCCTAGGCTAGTGGGAAAGAGTCCTGGTCTGGTGTGTGACGCCCGATTAGAATCCTTAACAGAGCCATGTGCTTCCAAATCTCCTGGTCATACCTTGCCATAATCGCCAAGGAGTTAGCAGCTTTTACCGTGGTCGCTCCTATAGCAAAGACCTTTTTTCTGAAGGCATCAGTCTTCCTACCCTCGTTATCCAGAGGCACCGAGCATTTTGCAGCTGACACTACAGAGTCTGGGGTCGGCTGCGCTGTAAGGCACTTGGGTGAGGTGTCTGTCACTATAAACTTCTTTTCCAGCCTCCCCTTAAGCGCCAGCTCTGAAAATGATTTCTTCATATGGAGGAGTCCTTCCTTCTAGACATGGTCTAATCTTGGGATGGACACCACTGAATTATGTCCCTTGTTCATCAGGTCAAAGAGAAAGCAATCTTTCTCTTCTGAGGGTGTTAGCCCAAACTCTGTGCACGCTACATAGTGTGTAAAGCTCACACTTCGTCTAGAGGGGACTGCTTAGCTGGCTGGTATGGTATTGGGTCCTTGTTACTATCGTCTGTCAAAGTCGTATTGTGCCACTGAAACTGATGTTGAAGTATCGTTATCCCTCACATCCCCATCTCTATCAGAATCAGTTAACTAACTCTCCTCCTGTTGTGTGGGGAGGTACCATTGGGCGCTCTAGGGTATCAGGCTGCGCTGGTGACCTGAGCGACTACTTTTATTATTGTTTCCTCTTAGACCTCAATCTCCTTGGAGACCTAGAAGCAACTGTAGGAGAACTTGACTTGGATGTAGTTGCAGGGGCCCTTGCCCTAAACCTCAGCCTTTGAGGTGAAGGGGCCAGTGAGGTAAGTGCCGGTGGTTGTGGTTATATCGGTGGTTGTGGTTTAACAGCGGCTGTGGTTGTGAAGCTGGTAACCTACTATCCAATTGAGCCACCAAGGTCTGTAATGAACTCAGGACATGTAGAGATATTAGTATTTGCAGGCTCATACTGGGGCATGGCATTTGTGCTGTGCCTAGTACTGGCGTTCGTATACCCGGCATCAGTGTTGGGCCTGTAGTGGCATTGGTATATGGGGAAGTGGGGGCTGCGCTCCAGGCTTTGGAAAGGATTGCATTTGTGAGTGTGTCTTCATTCTCTGAAAACACAGATGAGTAACCCTGTTCAAAGTCTGAATCAATATGATGCTCTAAGATTTAATCTGGCATAATTTCGGAAACTGGGAGATGGAGACGGTGACATTAGTTTTGTCCCATCATTATTTTATCCTTTTGATTTTTGGAAGTTTGTTCTGATGACATCTTATCCTTTGATGAGACATCTGTATGCGCTGGCTGAGAAATAGCCACAACAGGAATTTGTATGACTACAGGTGGTTCCATTGCACCTTTCGGTGCTTTTTCCTGGTCCGCGGTCCACTGGTTCAGCTCTGTAGATTGTGGTGGAGAAGCTATGGGTGCTTCGTAGACCGATCAATGGCCATCAACAACGATTTTTTTCCGCCCTTGTGCATAGGCAATGGTTTTCGGCTAGATGATGCTGCCTGCGTCGAGCATGTTTGTGGATGAGGACGGCGTGGACTTGGATGACGTTCTATGTGTGCCTTCAGCCGATGATGACTTTGTCCCCAGCTGTAGCCATTGACTGTCGTTGACAATGTCTTGTGTCCTGTGAACACCATTACTGGCGCGGTGGCCGTCAACAAACGACTAATTCCCCACTGATGGCTATTTTGGAGTTGTTGACTATGCCGTCGACAAGTGCGCCTTCTTTGACGTCAGAGCCTTAAGACCATGGACTATGGCTGACTACTGCCCATGGACGGTGACCGGTTTTGCCACGGTCACTGACTGTAATGAGGTTTCTTCCTCCGATTTTTGCTTTTTCAGAAGGCATGACCATCTCCTCTGGTCTAGCCCTCTTTTGAAAGTGAGAGGGCTTCAGGAATGGCCGTGTTGCCATGCTCCTGGAGGATTCTGCCTCCGATGTGGGGTGTCTTCCCTCATTGAGGCAGCACATCAGCCTCCTATGCCGGTCCCCTAGTGTCTTAGCACAGAAACTCTGACAAATATCAGCCATCAGAAGAGTGGTTGGAGTACAGGCAATACATACATTCCACATGCATGTCCCCTTCATACACACTCTTTATACCACAAGTCACACAGGACTTACATGATTTATTTGACCTCCTCTCCATAGTAAACTCCACTTATATTTGAGGTCTGGAAGCAATGTTCTCTTTTGAAGTTGCTCTGTCAGGAGAAAAAGGAAAGAGGAATCCTCCGCACAATGTGCAGTTAGAATCTGAAGATGGTCTTGGGGGTTGAGCTAGATACTAGACGTGCCATTGGCCAGGGCCAAATGCATCCAAGGGGACATGGATAGGCTACAAAACACAACAGCTTTTTCCTTTATAGTATTATATTTATTAAGTGTGTAACCGAGGCTTACCAGCCTGACGACAGGGAAAATTCAAAGCATGTGAACCCATGAAAGATCCAATGCTGGAAAAGGAGGGGGGCATATGAATCTAAGCAGATAGAATCATCAGAAAGGTGATCATTGGAAGGTGAGGTCTTCTGAGGCTTGTGAGTCTGCTCAGATCTGCTTAGAATCACACTCTTTGCATAGACGAACAAGCAGTACCCAATGAAGGTGAATCCTTTCTGTGCTCCTCTGCATCCTTTGGTCTCTGTGCTCTACCAGGATTGTAGTCAGGGCGCATTCTTTGTACCTGGTCAGGCACGTCAGCGCCAGTGCATCTGGGCCGAGTAAGTCTGCTGAGATTCTTACGCATCCGGTCACATTGCTCCTTTAGTGTTTCTGTACGGACCCAATTCTGAAACTAAATGCTATGTGGGCTGCCCAGCAGGCTTACCGGGAGACTATTGAACAAAGTATTGAATGCATACAAGCACATCGGAAGGTACAAAGGAGGCTATAGTGCAACGTTATCTCAGCCATACTTTGGTAAGCACAGAACCGGATGCTGTGCAGAATATTCACTGCTTGCCGGGTCTGAAGGTACCCCAGCCCCCAGTGCAAACGTTTGGCCCATTCGTGACAGTAAATTAATCATCATGTTCCTCATATCTACTCACAAATACAGCGAGAGTGACAAAGTTTTGTAGTTGCCAAAGTGACAACAGCCTCACAAGATGGCCTTATCAAACGCCCCCATATGATCCCGAGCCTCAAAAGGGAGAAGAAGATTTATGCCCAATGATGTTAAAGCTTGCCCTCCTTAATACTAAGTCCCTGCCTAAACATGCCAGTGATGTCCATGATTACATCGGAGAAATGGTTGCTGACTCGCATGTGCCAATGAGAGAGTAAGCAACACCTCAAGATTATGTGTTTTTGGAAATAAATCGGCCTGTGGGCCTTGGGGGTGGTGTTGCTATTATCTGCATGAGAAACCTAGGAATGTATGAGGTCAAGATAGATTGTGACGGGTGTGAAATTGTACACAAATATCACCTCGAATTACAAGAATAGCATCAATCTCTCCTGATCTACAGACCTTCTACAGCTATGCCCTTCTTTAATGAACACATTGTCTAACTGGTATCTCCACTACAGAAACCAAACTGCTCCACAATATTCCTGGGTGTTCTTAATCGCTGGAAAGGAGACCCAAGAGATAAGGCAGCCTTAATCACGGTCCTCAGGGTCATACTGCCACCATCCAATGACAGTCCTCTCCCTAAGCCCCTCCTCTGGCAGCCTTAGTCAGATTTGGTAAGCACGTTATGATATTTTATTTATATCGCGCTCATACACAAGTGTTTCAGAGCATGACCAGGCAAAGGGAGGGGAACAGGGTAGAACATAAAAAAAACAACAATCTTACTAGGCCCAGTGACATTAAGAACACGCAAGTGCATGGAAAAGGGAAAGGGGTAAACTGCATTGAAGGGTTAGTAGCGGGTGGGGGAGTCTAAAGTGTGGAACAGATGAGAGAAACAGAATATTAATAAGTACAAATAAATAAGGTGATAGAATGGTAGCGCCACCAGCAAGTGGCAAGTGCTAGGTTAGTAAGATCGGGTATATCTGATAAGTGCAAAAGAAAGTGGGTGGGGGACTGTATGGGTACAGATACAGACCCAAGTGCAAGCCCTGTGGCAGTGCAGGAGGGTGGCAGGGTGAGCAGGTACCTGGCCTGAAGGACAGAGGGTGGCCAGGCGCATGGTGCTCAGAGAGAGAGAGAGAGAACAGATCAGCAGTGGAGAAGAGGGGAAAAGGCAGAGCCGAATAAGGTGGTCTTGAGGTGCTTCCGGAACCAGAGATGGTTCTCCTCAAGTTTCAAGTTGGCAGGGAGGCTGTTCCAAAGGGAGGCCACAGATGAAGACAGATCCAACACCGGCATGTTTCTTTGAAAAATGGCTGAAAGTGGCAGTATGACCAAGAAGAGCCACAGAGGGGTCGCAGGGAGGGTTCGCATGTGAATCCATGCCAGACCCATGCGGGAGAACAATAGTTACAGGTAAGTAACAGACCTTATCCAGCATGGGGTCTGACATGGCTTCATATGCTCATGAATACATATCAGTACAACATTACACAACCACGAGATGGCAAGGCTATCCTCAAGCAATTAACCCTTGCCTCTGGAACAGGCTCACCTCAAGCGAACAGGTTGCGTAGCACTGTTTGGCCGACTCTGGACTACTCCTTGGAATCCCTACCGACGCAGCAGAACTTTGTGATGGTGTGCGTGGACCTACATGTAGCAGCCCAGCAGATGTCCAGCAGGGACACACTGGACAGGAACGCTGTAGTCGCAGCAATCGCTCTGGTGGAGTCGGCTCTCAGACGCCCAAGCAGCGGTCGTACCGCCAACCAATGACAGTGCGTGAAGCAGCCAGAGAGCCACCTTGAAATCGAAGCCTTGGACAAGGCCTTCTCATGGTTCACAGGACCAAAGTTCACAAACAGTTGGGAAGTCTTCCGAAAACACTTTGTGCATGTCACATAGAACTTCAGGGCACAAGCAACGTCCAGCGAGTGCAAGGCCCTATTCGCTGGAGACAAAGGTTTAGGGAAAAAAACAGTTTACACCAAAGGCTTGTTGGGGTGGAATTCCGACGGAACCTTTGGCATGAAAGAGGGGTGCGTAGGCAGCACCACCCTCGATTAGTGGAAAGTCAGGTATGGTTGCTTGCAGGATAGGGCCTGGATCCCACCTACCCTTCTGGCAGAGGTGATGGCCACAAGGAAAGCAGTTTTCCACAAGAGAAACTTGAGTGGGGCATGATGCATAGGCTCGAAGGGGGACCCCCATGAGCCTTGTTGGAAACACATTGAGTTCCCACGCCAGTGCAGGAGCCCTCACCGGCGGGAAAGATCGGAAAAGTCCATTGAGAAAGTCCTTGACAAGTCGGTGGGACCAAAGTGGAGATCTTCCTGGGCACCTGGTTTAGCGGCAGATAGCCGCAAGATGTACGATGGAGGTGTGCGCCAGTCTGGCCTTGGCAAAGAATAGCAAGTACCGAAGGATCTGTGGGGCTGTGAGGGGTAATCTTCTGTAACCGGCACCACGTAGCGAAACACTTCCACTTGTGGCCATAGCACTTCAAGGTCGACGATGCCCTGGAGAGGACCTCCCTACAGGCTGCTGGGAACTCTCCAAACTCTAGGGCTGCAGGAGCCAAGCCCTCAGGTTCAGCGATCCTCGGTCGCGGTGAAGGATTGCGCCTCCTTCTCTGGTGAAAAGATTCAGAACCACTGGCAATTTGACCGGAGGCGACGCTGACAGGCTGAGAAGGTCTGGATACCAAATCTGCCTTGGCGGGGGCGATAAGCATCATCTTGCATTGACACTGTCCGAGTGTGTTGATGACTCTTAGCAGAAGAGGGAACGGAAGCAGCGCGTACAGAAAAAGCCCTTCCCCATGGGAAGGAGCATGCATCCCCCAGGCTCCTCGGCTGGTGGAATCTGCTGGCAAACCTCTGGCATTTGGAGTTGGCCAAACAGATCAATCTGGGGTCTGCCCCGTTTGACAAATAGACGGTCCACCTAATCTTGACGAAGCTCCCACTCTTGGCAGGAGCGCATTTCCCTGCTGAGGGAGTCTGCAATGGAATTCTTGACTCCTGTCGGGTGTAGAGGGACGAGGAACATCCCCCTGTCCGACGGCCCAGCGCCACAAGTCCTGCACCTTCTTGGAGAGCGCCAGGGATCGAGTGTCGCCCTGCTTCCTGATGAAAAACATGGTGGTGGTGTTGTCTGTGAAGATCTTCACCACCTTGCCTTTCAGAGACCGGAGGAACAACTTGAGATCCCAGAACACTGCCAGTAGGCTCAATGATGTTGATATGAAGATCCTTCTCCTCCAGCAGCCACAGGCCTCTGGCGTGCAGACATCCGGAGTGCACTCCCCAACCATCCAGGGAGGCCTCCATGGTGACAGTCTCCAGGTATGGGGGGGGTTTTGAAACCCTATGCCCTGGACGAAGTTGGAGCGGACGCCCCACCATCCTATTGCAGACTAAACTCTTTGTTCAGAGAGATCTTGTCCGTGAAGCTTCCGGACACCTGTATCAAGCTGGCATCCAGGAATTCCTGTAGGGGTTGCATCTGCAACCTGCAGAGACGGACGAGGTAGATGCAGGACGACATCATGCCCCGTAACGATTTGATGGCCTGCACCGTGGCCGTCTTCGCCGATAACAGCCGCTGCACCTTTCCTTGAATGGCTGCTAGCCTCTCCACCGAGGGCTACACCAGGCAAAGACACTGTATTAAGTATGGCGCCTAGGAACAGCATGTTCTGCAATGGCGTTATGCAGGACTCCGGATAGTTGACCGAGAATCCAAGATCCGTCAGTAGCCGGACAGTCTTCATGTGTCCGTCGGCCTGCTCCTGCAAGCGGGCGCGGATCAGCCAGTTGTCCATGTACGGGTAAAAGTGTATGCTCTATAGACGTAGAGGAGCTGCCCCGGTGGCAGGCATTTCATGAACACTCTTGAACTGGTAGTGCTGCCCCTGCACCACAAAACTCAAAAGATCTGATGTTTCTTGTGAATGGGGACATGGAAATAGGCGTCCTCCAGGTCCAAAGAAGTCAAGAAGTCTCCTTTTTCCAGTTGGCCGAGCACGTGTTGTGACGTGCCCATCCTGAACCTTTGGGACTTTAAGTATTTGTTCAGACGTCGTAGGTCTAGGATGGGCCTCCAGTCCCCCGTCTTCTTTCTGACTAGAAAGTATCTGGAATAGGCTCGAGCCCAAGAGCCGTTGGGAAACCAACTCTATCGCCCCTTTTCGCAGCATGGCTTACACCTCTTCCAGAAGCTGAGGAATGTACTACTCCAAATGTGGCGATTCACCATCCACTGCGACAATGTCTTTGCCATCATCCGTGGTCCTGGCCATTCCAGTACCCATGTCTGGGTCTGCTGCGAGTGTAAGGGCCCAACGTGGTGGAGGACCTTGAAATGAGGACATCCTCCTCCACTGGCAGCTGATCGGGGAGATGGGGGACCACAGGTACTGGAGCCGGAGGCATCCTTATCTGTATCCATGACACCATGGTGTGTAGAGTCAACAGAATATCCAAGGAAATATCCCTCGGCTGGTAAGGCAGAATAGGAAAACTAGGCCCTGCGCTGTCGGCATCCACTTGATCTTCGTCATCTGTGGACAAAACCTCCATGGTTAGGCCAGCGGCCTGAGAGGGCTGTTTCGGGGCCTTCTTGCCTCCCCACCCTTTTCCCCTTAAAGGTCTTCAACTGGGGCCTGGGCCAGTTTCACCCCTTATGGCATGCCGGCAGACTTTGGCAAAGTCACTGTGGCAGTGTCGTGTCTTGGGGGCAAGGAATCTGAGCCGTGGGAGCTACCCTCAGGATCAGCGCGCTTAGCTACCGTGGTGGTGGTAGTCGACGGGGCCGCCGACGAGGTCTTCACCTATACCGGTTGAGCCTGCTTGGGATGCGCGGCTTTTTACTCCACTGTCCGCGGCTTCTCGGACTTCTCAAAAAGTTTAGGCAGGGTAGATGACTTCCTCTTTGTAGAGGAGCTTGATGGTAGGCTGGCAATGGAGTCAGAAGGTGATCCTGATCGCGCCCTATTCACTTTGGGACACGCTTCCACGGAGAACCCGGTGAACTCAGACTTGCAGCTCTTGGCCTTATCTTGGGCCCCCACAGATGAGGCATCTTAAAAGATCTTAGAAGACCGCCCCTTGGACTGGCCGGTGCTGTGTGAGGCATGACCCTGCTCGCAGCACGGGTCAGAGGCTTTGGTGTTAAGCCATGTCGCCAGCCTACTATGCCTGTCCGTCGTTTTCTTGGAGAAATGAATAGTTACTCACCATAGTGACTAACGTACTCTTAATTCATAGTCCCCTTTCCTCCATACTGCATGGGCGTCCCTCGCTAGGGATGAGAGACGGAACCTTTTTCACCAGACAAAACCCTCTTCCCGTTTATATTTAGAGGTGCGGCCCTGGGAGCATGCGCTCCCCTGACTGGCGCCACTCCTCATTCCCCATTGACACGTTGGCATTTAACATTGCCTAATGACACCAGTATTATTAGGGTGGAGGATGGTGGGATGTATGGAGGAAAGGGGACTATGGATGAAGAGTACGTTAGTCACTACAGTGAGTAACTATTAATTACTCTTTTGCCCAGTCCCATTTCCTCCATACTGCATGGGCGATTACAACTGAGTGTAGCCCCAGGGTGGAGAGGAGACCCTCCTCAAGAAAACAAGTTCCTTAGAACCACCTGTCCGAAAGCCGTGCCTCATTTACAGCAGGCGTCCAAACAGTAGTGCTTGCAGAAAGCCGAAGGGGTGGCCCATGTGGCCACCCTCCTCATGACCTGCCACGGGACCTGCCGCTGGAAGGCGATGGCCATGGCCTTGGCTCTGACAGCATGGGCGTGCAAGTTAGCTGGAAGTGGTTTGTGGGGCCCCTCATAGGTCTTCTTGATGGCCGAAACCATCCATCTTGCTATAGAGGCCTTGGATGCCTGATAACCAGGCGTTGACCCCCCCTCCCCCCTAAGGTGACAAACAGGGCGTCCGACTTGCAGAAGCCCTAGGTCCTGTCCAGATAGAATTTCAGAGTGGGTCTGACATCCAAACAGTGCAAGACCCTCTGAGCCTCATCCTTAGGATCTGCAATAAGACCATCTCTGCGTTTAGATGGAAAGCAGAGACTACCTTAGGTAGGAACGCGGGGTGCGTTCTCAGGACCAACCTATCCGTGTGAAAATTAGTATAGGGTTCTGATGCCACCAGAGCCTGGATCTCGCTGACTCAAGCAGAGGTGAGACCCACCAACAGAGCGGTTTTATCTTAGACTTGCAGTCCCGGCAGGTCCTGAAACCGGACCCCGGAGTCGGAGGGGTCGAAGAGAAAGACATCTTCAATGAAGAAAACACACGAAGCGCGCTGAGTCTCACGAAGTTTACACGTTCACGGAAAAAAAAGAACTGAGGCTACGGGCGCTGTGCGTCCTATTTATAACATCCTGTGACGTCGTCCTCGACGGAGGCACTCGAGGGACATGGACCAGACGCCATTGACGCAGGACGCCCTGTGCCGAAAAAGTTTCCGAAGTGCACAGCTGTGGACATTACAAGTCAAAGATGTGGAATGCGTTGGAGGACACAATCCATTCGAAAGAGCTGTTTTAATGGTGACCAGCCTGAAGTCCGTGGACGCCATTGGCTCGAACGGTTTGTGGGCCAAGGCGCCCAACACTATATTGAGGTCCCACCAGGGGTGTGGTTTCTTGATGGACGGGTAGAGCCTGGTGAGGCCTGCCAGATGTTGCTTGACCAAAGGGTTGGTAGAGAAGACCTCCACCTCCAAATGTCTGTAGGCCCAGAGGGCTGACAAATAGCTACTATTCAATCTCAAAACAAAGGAAGGGTGTTAATCCATATCTATACCTACAAACATGGTCTGTACCTAGACATCACCACATCAACAAAACAATATAGGGTGTTTGTCCTCAGACAATAAAACATGACATTTTATTATTCAAAATTCAAAGCAACAAAATCCTGACACATAAATCTCTAAAATACATAAAAAGCATATGCACGTTACAATACAATATACAAAACACAAAAAATTGGTGTTAAAAAACCAAGAAACAACATTTAGAACTGGCAGAGGCACAGAGCCAAATCAATTGTTGTTGCTCAACACTGTACCCATCATAGCCCAGGGTACAGTGTAGGGTTATTACAGACACTAATGCCAAGTATCTGCTTTGAGGATTAAAATACTCCCCAGGTGTACTTCAGACATGTTTGGACTACGACAACATGTTGAGAGGCACTTATTGATGAAGGTCTCAATTTATGTACAGTGTGTGGTTTTTGTATACTAAGAAGGTTGCATTGATCTGAAGATTGAACAAAGAGTATATATGCTTACATGTACACTTTGAGTCTACATTGTATCTAAGAGAGAGATACAATTCAATTGCGTATTTTGCACCTTGTCAGCTATTTGGTGACTAGTACATAGCACTTTTGTGGAAGCACTAGTCACTTTACTACTTTGTTATCTTGTTATTGTGTTACGTTTCTGATATATTAATCTTTCTATATAGTTTTTAACTTTGTATGTTTTATATTAAATTCTATTTTAACAGAACCAGTAATGAAGTTAGGTTGTATTTTCCATGAACGTCTAGGAGTCACTGTCTAGAAATGCCTTTTCCAGTGTAATGACTTCCAAGTATCCAGTGAATTGAGTGTCCAAACCTATTTCAAGTGCGGGAGCCTGTGTTATGTTTACCCACAAGATGTGTCAGGTTTGCTCCCTTGTAACCTATAGATATACCAGATTTCCCTCCAGTTTTCTTTAGTGCAGTCCCTGGACCACCATGTGAGGTCCGGGTGGAGACTAGGAGGAATGCTGACAAGCTCCGCTTGGGAGCCCCGCTCCAGATTCCATGAGGCTGCGAAGTACAGCTGTAATCTCATCTTGAGCCTTGTGTGGGGTACGGCCAGTAGGACCATTGCCATGATACATAATAAGTGTTGGTACCAGCAGGCCGAGGTCACTTCTCGGGTGAGGAAGTGAGTAGTGGCCCTCTTGATGGCCATGATCTTGTCCTCCGAGGGGAAAACCCTCTCTGAGCTTGTGTCCCATATGAGGCCCAGAAAGATCAGGCTCTGCGTAGGCTGCAGCTGAGACTTGAGATTGATCAAAAACCCCAACTCGTGGAGTGTGATCATAAGGGCGGAGGAAGTGTGATGATCCGCCTCCGTAGATCTTGCCCTGATGAGCCAGTCCAGGTGGACGTGGTGGCTCTGGGCCCCGAGGAGGGCTGCCACTGCATTCCTGAGCCTGGTAAATACCCTGGGAGCTGAAATGAGGCCGAAGGGTAACCCCTTGTATTGGAAATGGCAGCCCATGATCCTGAATCATAAAAAGGAGCGATGCGGCTGCCAAATCAGGACGTGTAGATAAGCGTCCTTCAGATCCAGGGAGCACATCCAGTCTCCTCCGCACAATGTCACTGCAATGAGTGCTGGCGTAACCATCTTGATTTATTGAAGTGGGAGGGAGAGGTTGAGGGTGGAGAGTTCCAACACAACTCTCAGGCCAGCCTGGTGGCTCTTTTGTATGGCGAAAAAACCCTCACTGGGAGGCTGGGGCTTCTTCCACTGCCTGGCTCTCGACAAGAGCAACTGGACTTCCGCCAACAGAGTTGCTGTCCCAATTTCTGGGAGGGGAGGAGGGAGGAGAGGAGAGGAAGGGATCGGTAGGCGGTACAACGTGGATACTACAGATAGGATCCAGGGGTCCACTAACATCTGACACTAAAACTGTGCGTGAAGGGCAAGCCTGCCCCCGACCGGAGACACGTGGACCCGAAGGGGCGCGTCATGCCTTCTTTCCCTCTGAGGCTGTTGCGGAGGAGGGGGGACTGAAAACAAACCTTGCCCCCGCCCCCCTTTTGTTGTTTGTGCTGGTGCTGACCGAGAACGGTCAGGTTGTCTGGAACTCCGTTCTCGGAAGCACCAGAACCCGCTGAACGCCCACCTTTTGTCAGAGCGTTGATGCGACTGGTTGTACACCTTGGGCGTGGCCTTCATAAGGATAAAGACTTTGCAGTTTGCGAACTGCTTTTCTTTTTATCTAGCTCCTAATCGGTGGTTGAGTGAAAGAGGTCACCACCCTCGAATGGAAGGTCCAATATGTGTTCCTGGACGTCTGGGTTGAATTTAGTAGCTTGGGCAGGCAGTCCTCATGTCCGTGGTGATGCATATGGCCCGGCCAGTGGTGTCAATGTGGCCCAGAGTGGACTCCATGACGTCTTGTGCCACCAGTTTAGCCTCTGCCAGCCCCGCCTTGAAACGTGCCTGGCTCTGCACCGGAAGTTCTGGAAGGAAGTCGGCTATTTCCCACCAAAGCCTCGGGTTAACAGCTACCAGCATGGCATCGGCATCGAATTGACAAAGGTGCAGCGAGGCGTTGGAATAAAGCCTCTTTCTGTAAGCCTCCAAGATCTTCTCCTCCTTGCCTAACAGCACCGAGGAGGTCGAGGATGACAGGCTTTGAGTAGAGTGACGCCACAACGATCACCAAAGAGTTTGGTTGAGGGTGTGCCAACAGCAAGAGTGGATCCCCCTCCATTTGCCTACACTTGGCGTCGAGGTGCCAATTGACAGATTGCGCCGAGTGGGGCTTTAGCCACCCTTTCTTTGGCCAAGGCGACTTCTTTCTGCATCGGGATTCCTGTTCTAGCACCAGGGTGTATAGTGAGGACCTTGGCCAGGACCCCCGCCTCTGGCTGTTCGACCTCGGGTTGAGGAAGCCCCAAGTACTCAAACCTGTGAGCTGTTTGTGGAAGGCCTTGGCTGACGGCAGCATGTTGGGGTCATCTTCCTCATCTGTTGTAACGCTCACCTGATTCCCGTAGAGGCGCCGGTCTTGACTGGGCGTATACCGTATCTGCAAAGGTGATGTGTAACACACGGCTGGCTCTTTGGGCTGGACCTCTGTGCACTGTATGTCTGACTTGAAGGGTAAGATGTCTGCAGATAGAAAATATGGGATTAAGGAACTGGGTTATTGAATGTCTCTCTCTTCTTCCCTTTCTCTTCTCCTGTAGATCCCCAAAGGTTAACGCTCTCACCTTAGATAAGTGAACGCCGTGCTCTCCATCTGCCGCGGGGCAGGGTGCTGTAACCAGTTTCTTCACTGGATAAGGGGAGCAGGCCTCTTGACTTCAGAGGACTGCTGTCCGTCGTTTACTGCACGAACGGTAAGTTTCGAGTAATTCTAATGTCTTTAAAGTCTTTAGTAATGATGTTTCTTGTTTTGCAGGGTTCCGGCGATGGCGGATGACGGGCTGAAGTGAGTTGAAGATGGAGCCCGTGTGATGAATAGAAGCGCCTGGAAGCACGTAAGTAAGCGCTTGTTGCCTGCTTCACGATGCGCTCTAACTGTCTTTTTATTTTGCAGGTACAAGTTCGGAGCGGCTGCAGGGTGCCGGAATACCCACTGGGTTAGATGTGGAAAGGAGTAATGGCACGTGAGTATTAAAGTTCCCCAATGTCTTTAAACGCACCTTGTTTTGTCTTTCAGATGCGGGATGCAGCGCCGAAGGCCTCCGGAGCGTGCGAAGAGTAGGTAAGCCTTTGTCTTTCAGATGCCGGAATGCAGCGCGAGGCGTTGGTGACAGCCGATGGACCAGGTAAGTGAAGAGCTGTCACTGAAGACCGTAATGCTAACCTGTTCTTTCTTGTCTTTATAGGTGTTGCTGAAGACTGGATTCAGGATGGTAAGCCTTTTTCCTTAGGCCCAGGATCAGATGCAGAAGACACGATGAGCGTTCTGCTGCAGAGGATGCAGAATAACGCAAAGCAAGATTCATCCATCGGGTGTGGTTTAAATAGCCTCCTGTAGTGCTTAGGTGTCTCCTTCCACAGCCACGCCTAGGTAGGAAAAGAGTTCCTGCTTTCCAGAAGAGTTCCAGTGTTCTGAATTTAGGGAGTGGCTCCTGCCCCACCCAACAGGAAAAGTAGTTCCAAACAGAAGAGGATCAGAGGCTCAACTGGCAGGCAAGTAAGCAGCATGGTCTGCTGCAGGTAAGTCCACCCAAGCATTATGAGCCCGGTGCTTCCAGCGCTGGGACTGGGCATATTTATGAGCCTGGTGCCACTGGCGCCAGGACTGGGTCCAAAAGGTCCCAATTGGGACTGGTTGGCACTCGGAACCTGAGTTATGGATCTGCTTCCAAGGGAGTTGGGAAAACCCTGACCTTTTGGAAGCAGAGATCATGACATCTGTGTCCACCAGGCTGTCCGGCTGGTCCGAAACGGGTGGAGGAGTGCTGGGCGCCGAGGTCTGCGGTGTGGAGACCTGAACCCGAGGCTGGTGTGGAATTGCCTGAACTGTGGGAGGCAGGGGAGCCGGAAAGGGCAGCGGGGGCTGCACCGGGGTGTGCAGCGGTGGAGCCATAGGAGGAATTACTATTGGCGCAAGTGGAGGGGCCAGAGGGAGAATGTCCCTGATCACATCCTGAAGGATGGCCCCCATCCGAGGGGATCTCATGAGCGTGAGGAACTTTTCAAAGAACCTGTCCTCACAGGCCGGTGGGGTGGCAGGTGATGTTCACGTGGTAGTGGGCAGCTGCTGGGGCCTGCTCTGTCTAGCTGGCTGCAGTGTAAACCTGCCCTGCTATGCTGATGGATAATCTGTAGGCCACGTACCTGGTTGACACCAGTCCCACCATGTAACTCATTCTCCCATGTGCTCCGTTCCAAGGGGCGGTATCGGACGAGTGGCCATCTCGTCTGGCGCGGCGGCCATCTTGTCAAAATGTGTGCCAAAGTCGTGGTGCTTGGCTCACTGGGCCCGGCCTCCTCCAGGACTCTTGGGGGTGGAGCACGAGACCTACCCTGCAACTCAGGACAGGGCCTGGTAGCCGTATTGCCCTCTGCGGTATCGCCGGTAGTGCTGCGTGCAGGCGCCCCACTCTGACATCTGGCCAGTACTAGGGCATAGCCCCTCGGGTGTACATCCATTAAAAGAAGCTTGCGGGCCCTCAGCACCGTCTCCGGAAGGATCTACAGACCCCTCGGCCTGGCAGCCGGTAGCTAAGCTAGCCTCGGTACCCGTGCTGGTATGAGAACCCGAGAGGTTCCTTCTTCGCTGGTGTTTCCTTGGGAAGGAGTCACCATTGCCCTCCCTTGGGCCTTGACTTATGTCTGACTAAGTTCTTCAAGTCCTCTGGAGGCAACTTCTCAAAGAGCTCCCTCCACCTAGCTAGCCTGTTCTTTAGAGCACGCAGTGTAAGTGCCTTGCACACACTAAAACCTTCCCAGCGGTGGACGGGGCCAAGGCAGCAGAGGCAAAGAGCGTGGGGATCAGATGTAGGGAACTCGGAGGAGCGTAGCACCAGAGGACCGAATAACCAATTGATAAAAAGAAGACAGAAGTATCCGGGGAAGAGCGTGTGGTATTACATGGCCAAAGCCAAACCCAGGAGCGCTGGTGAAATCGGCCCATTACGGTCGACACGGAAAAGGGGACTGAGGAGTAGGGGCGGCGGGCGGAGTCAGGGGAGCACATGCTCCCAGGGCTGCGCACCCGAGCGACTCTAAATTTAAAGGGGAAAGAGGGTTTTTTCTGGTGAAAAATATTGTCTCCCGCCCCTAGCGAGGAACACCCATGCAGTATGGAGGAAAGGGGACAGGACTTAAGAGTAACCAAGGCATATCTCGCACCCTACTTCCTTGTAGTCTGGGTGCAGGCAGTAGAGGCATTGCAGGTGCTTGTCTTCCACAAACGCATTCCGTAGCCCGCTTTTGGTGCAGGGCCTGAAGAGGGACCTTCCCTTCTCCTCCGTCATGGCCGGAGGGCACAAACTAGGCCCAAGAGGTCTTGTTGGATCTTCGATGGATTTTTGCCCCTGAAAACCGCGGAACTTCACTGACCACTGAGATCCCCACTGTCAGCAGAAGAAGCGCACACAGGTTTTCTTTGAAACATAAAACTTTTTCCATCGAAAACTTCATGTTTTCGATGGAAAAAGGACAAATAGCTTGGAGAGCAAACTCGAAGACTCCCAACACTTAAGCGTGCAGTAAAGATCTCAATATGGCTGCCAGAAGAGGGGCTTAGGGAGAGGACGGTCATTGGATGGGGGCAGTATGACCCAGAGGAAAGTGATTGGTTTAGAGCAGAAATACAGTTAAGTGAAAGTTTTTTTTTTCTTTTACAGAGGATTCCCAGCCTGACGGGGAATATTCATGAGCATGTGAATCCATGCCAGACTCCCTGCTGGAGAATATCTGGTTCTCTTTTTCTCACCAACCCGTTATCACTACATGTGTGTCTATCTGTGATAGTGGATCCAAATTAAAGTATATGGGTGAGTAGGCATTTACTGTTTGTATACATAATTAGGGTTTCATGTTCTAGGGGTTTATTTTACTTCCTGGGTGTTTTAACAGTGTTTAAAAAAAAAAAAAAAAAAACAGACTGTTTTTCCATTTGCCCCCTTCACAAAATTATGGATAACTTTTTTCCAGTGTAAAGAAATATTCTTTTATTATTTAATTGCGTGCATATGTAGGGTAATGTCTCTCAGAGCACAATGTTATGAACGCTTTCCAGAGGATAAAGAAGAGTGTTAATCCAGTAATATCTAACATTTCTACAAGTCAAAATGATTGTAGTAAATCATGCAATTCTTTTTCAGGGACACTGCCCATCTTTGCCCTTTCTTTTCTTCCCATGAAGACTTTGATTTGTGAAAGCGACCTTTCCACATTGTAGAGACGTCCATTTGTAGCAGATAATGGATAGTGTGATAAAAGGATTTGCCCATGAGCACTCACCTTGGTGGGGATAAGGATAATTTTGACTGCCAAACGAAATAAACTCCAAGCGGATGATAACTATTTATCAAGTGCTACTCACTACAAAATGAGAAGGGAGTCTCATTAATGTACCCCCCTGAGGCTTGACTGGAGGGTGGTGAGCATGCCTCAACTGTTTTCCTGGTGCGGGAATGTCAGGGCATCCTATAGCAGAATGTTGCAGCGGCAACTCATCAGGCTAGGTGGTTGTTGCAGAGATGTTATATATTTATACCTACCTTCTGGCAATTAATATGTTTTTTTCCTGCTACAACATGTGCGGTCAAATGTGTTTTGACTGGGGATGAGCACGGCTCTCTCGCTTCATCCTGTGTGGGAACCTTTGTCCCCATAGTGAAAATCAAAATCTGGCACCCATGAATAGACACACAGTAAGTGACCTTATCTTAAAGTGAAATATGCAAATGTAGTGCAATTTACCATCCCTTTAGAAGAAAGTGTGCAAGACAAAAGAGCATTGGACTTTAAAGTAATGAACAGCAGAAAAATAACCCGAGAGAGGAAATGGTCCAATAAATATGCTGGCAAAGTATAAAAGGTGCTCACCTTTTAAACCCAACAATATGTACTGAAATATACCCTGGAAAACAAAAACCCAATACGAGACAAGTGCTTGTTGTCTTGTGGGTACGCGTCTGGACTGCGAACATGACAATCTGGGTAAAATCCTGGTAGCCAAATAGTTGAGCAAACTTGCTAGCCTAAAATAAAAAAAACAATGGGTTGCATCAGCCCTCTGAAAAAAAGTTACCTTGTCCACCCACATGTATCCTTTACCTGTGGCCTGAAAAGCAGCCACAATCAGGGAAAAATAACTGCACCAATCTCCAGGATTGTGATTTAGCAAAAGGCAAAAAATTGCCTTTTGGTTTTGAAAGGCTTATAACAATTGAATGTGTGAAAGGGTTACCTTGTTTGTGTTTGACAAATTCAGGGTTCATCTGTGATGTGATGAAAATATTACATTCTAACAAAAATAAACACATTTTGGTGTTAAATATGAACATCTGAAAATAATGTAATTAGTTTAAAACTGTTCGGTGTTATATTGGCCTGATGGACGGCTTAGATTAGACAACTTGTGCTATCTGTGTGCTTTCAGAAAGAAACCCCCATTTGCATTTCTTGACACAGAAAGGTTAAGAGCGTGTTCAATCCCTTTAGAACCTCCTCCATAACCTTCTGAAATAGGGACGCAGCCGAAGCCAGCCCAAACGGCATGCGATTGTATTTAAAAATGCCTTCAGGAGTGATGAAGGCGGTTAAGTATTGAGACTATGTAGACAGGGGAACTTGGTGATAAGCTGCTGAGAGGTCAATAACTGAAAACAACTTGGGTTCACCAAGCGTAGAAAGAGTTTCCGAAATGTTTGGAAGGGGATGTCTCTCAACCATTATACTTTGATTTAGACTGCGCAGGTCAACACACAACCTCAACTTCGCATTGCTCTTGGCTACGGGAACTATGGGTGACAACCATTCTGTGGTCGTCACAGGCTCGATCACTCCTTTGCCCATGAGGTCATCCAATTCACTGCAAAGCTGACACTTCATGTTCAACGGCACATGCCTCACTTTATGAGCAACAGGATGTGCATCCTTCTGGAGTTTTATTTGGTGTTCAAAATGTTTAAGTCTCCCTAGCTTTTCAGAAAAGACTTCAGGAAACTCCTTGGACCACACATCCTCGATTTCAGCAATGGTGACTGGGCCAAGCGCACTTGCTTGTACCCTCATTCCTAGACTTCTTTGCTCCTCCCATTCTAATAATGAAGCACCCTTCTTGGCGACTAGAATATGAACTGGAAAGAGGGTGACTTGGTCATTGTCAGAAATCCCAGGTTGACCCCTAAATGAGTAAGTTCATTGGTCCGAAGAAGATTGCTGTAGTGAGGGGTAATGTGGTTATTATGGAAGGGGGAGAGTGTTGGTCTATGTCTAAATTAGTCAAGTGCACCCATAGTGGTGAGGCAGATGACCATGGCACAAATGACAATCACACGGAAAATTAGCCATTGTGCAGAAGGGAATTCTGTAATGATGCCCAGGAGGATAATAAATGGAATCAAAATCTGGAAGAACAAGGAACAAACCCTCTTGGTTAAAGGTCTACCATTTGGAGTAAATCTGTGAAAACTGTAAGGGAGGAGATGTGTTGGGTTTGGTTACTTTGACAATATGTTTTATTATACAGCAATTTAGTTACAGGATAGTTTATTGAGCATGTTTTTTAATGACTCACAGTTCTATGTACATGTTTTCTATTTAAGTAGGAAGCAAGCAGTATTGTGACTTCACGTGATTCTTATGTGGAATGTTTATATTCATGTGATGTTCTGGAGTGTGAGTCAGTTTGAGCCTGCCATGTCAAGCAGTGCCTGCTGTCGCGTTTGCTCTCACTAAATAAACCTCAAACTTGTTCAGAGCGTCTTGTCCAATATAATGGTCCCTTAAAAGAGCCATCATTTCGAAATTGTTCCCAATTTAAAAACTCTCCTTGAAGAAAGAAAGTGCTAAGCAGCAATTAAGGGACCTGCAGCTTCTGATGGGCCACTGTGAGCGAGTGCTCTATAGAGCCACAGGAGGTTGGGAGGAGACCGTGACACAGTGGCCTCATGCGAGCCTCGTACATGGAAGCCTCACACAGCTTTCCTTTTAAAGCAGACTGGCAGCTGAAACTTTTCAGCTCTCCTCCAAACAGATCCACATACACAGAGGATCTGTGGTCACAAAAAGAAACTGAAAAACCCATGTTAAACAATTTTTTGTAAATACAAATATTTGTCAGTGGTCAAGGGCTATTATCGGCAACCACAAAAAGTGGCTCAAATGTGTCAACAATGCCTCAAAATCGCTCTGACTACATACAAATATTTTGTTTTACAAAGAACCCATTGCAACATTGAATGTGCAGTGTTTTTGAATAAGGTCAGGGGACAGGACGCGAAGCAATGGGAGAAAGCATACAAGCATACATGGGGCGGGGGAGGAGCATGGCCCTTTTCCCATTGTCTGGCAAGCTCCCTCCCCTTCACCCCCAAACAACTTCCCATTCCTGCTCACACAAAGCCACCACTGGGATAGGGGGAAACAATGTTTTTCAGTTTAAACCTAGTAGGCACTTTTTCTTCCGGGGAGTGATTTTCCAGTGTTGATCGGGTTTCACTGAAAACAAGAAAGCCTATACCATAATGCATTGTATGAAAATGCAGTGTGCATTAGCTCAAGAGAACAAGATACTTTCTTACCTGCTAACGTTCTTTCGATGGGATGGTCCGACGATGTATTCCATATCTTTGACAGGTAATGTCCACAGCTGTGCTGCTTCGGAAAATCTTTGGTGTCTGCGTCGATGACGTCGATGTGCCGTCCCCGAGGACCTCCTCCGACGGCCGACGTCACCCGATGTGATAAGTAGGACGCACGACGCCCATAGCCTCAGTTATAGTTTTTTCCCAGAACGTGTGCCACCAGTTTTCTGCCAGTCAGACACACAAGGCCTTGCGGAACGCAAGCTGCAATCGCAAAAGAATTTCTGCAGCGGGGAAGGCAGGGAGGGAGCGATATGGAATATTTCGTCGTACCATCCCATCGAAAGAACGTTACCATATAAGAAAGTAACTTGTTCTTCGAGGGGATTGGGTCCTCCGACGTATTCCATATCTATGACAGACTCCCAAAGCAGTACCAAGCAAGGAGGTGGGAAAGAATTTAGAATACAAATTTAGCATGCCCAATCAAATTGCGGAATAGAGAACTGCCTTGCCAAAGGCCAGATCTTGCCCTCTGATGGAATCAAGGGAATAGTGAAGTACAAAAGTATGTACTGAAGCCCAGGTGGCTGCATCACAGATGTGACAAACAGGAACTCCCCTCTGCAGGGCAGTAGACGCAGCCACTCCTCTGGTAGAATGGGCCCGCAAGCCAGCCGGAGGGTCCTTACCCGCCAAGCGGTAACACTCGGAGATAGCTAAAATAATCCAACGAGACAGTCTGTTTCGTCACAGCTTATCCCAAATGCTTTCCAGCGTAACCAATGAAAAGTTGAATGTCCACTCTGACCCGGGACATGCACGAAATATAAAAGCTCAACGCTCTCCGAGGATAAAGCCTATGGAGCCTCTCCTCTTCCTTACCAGGATGTGGAGGAGGATAGAACGCCGGAAGAACAACCTTCTGGCTCAAATGAAAATCCGAAACCACCTTCGGAAGAAAAGAAGGACGAACTCTAAGGACAACCCTGTCCTTGTGAAACACAGTGAAAGGTGGCTTAACTGAAAGTGCCTGTAACTCACTCACTCTGCGAGCGGAAGGAACCACAACCAAAAACACAGTTTTCAGAGTCAACAGCCTCAAAGGGCAAGAATGTAAAGGCTCAAACGGAGCACCCATAAGAAACTTAACAAGGTTCAAATCCCAACCTGGCACCAAAAAAGGTGACGGAGGGAACACATTAGTGAGCCCTTTCAAAAACTGCGAAATTAAAGGAATCTTAAAATAGGAACACTCTTCAGAAGAGCGCTTAAATATGGACAGCACCGCCAGGTAACCTTTAATGGTCCCCACTTCCAAGCCCCTGTGGGCCAAAGAAAGCAAAAAAGACAAAACCATGGAAATGTCGCATTCAAAAGGATCCACATTCTGAACTCTGCACCAGTCGCAGAACTTTCTTCAACGGCAACGGTACAGAAACTTAGTTGCCGGCCGCCTGGCCGAGAGCAACACCTCCATCACGTCTTGAGGGAGGTCCCAATCCTTATACCTCAACCTTTCAGAAGCCAAGCGTGAAGATTGAGGGATCTGACCTCTGGATGGAGAACCTGACCCGCCTCCCGTGAGAGCAGATCGTCTCGGTAGGGAAGACGACGTGGAGGGCAGATGGACAAGTCTAGAAGGTCCGGGTACCACGTCCACCGGGCCCACGCCGGAGCAATGAGGATCATCCGGGAACCGAACCTCCGTAACCTCCGCAGCACTTGCGGGATGACGGGGACTGGAGGAAATGCGTACAGCAGTGGGAATGACCACTCCACCACGAACGCGTCTCCTAAGGCTCCTTTTGGAGGAAATTCCCATGAGCAAAACCCTTTGCACTTCCGGTTGACACTGGAGGAGAAGAGATCCACTTGAGGGGTCCCCCAAAGGGCGAAGATCTCCAGGAGAATCTCCTGAGCCAGCTCCCACTCGTGAGAGATCGTGCTCTGCCTGCTCAGAGCGTCCGCCGTCTCCGGCCAGATGAACCACCGAGAT
Source organism: Ambystoma mexicanum (assembly GCF_040938575.1). Lineage (NCBI taxonomy): Eukaryota > Metazoa > Chordata > Amphibia > Caudata > Ambystomatidae > Ambystoma > Ambystoma mexicanum. The sequence goes on from NC_090926.1 coordinate 214,448,441, forward strand.
CGAAACTTCCTGCTGGATGGCCCAGAACTCGAGCTGCATCGCCTCCCTGCACAGCGGAAGTGACCCTGCCCCCCCCCTTTTTTTTGAGGTAGTGCATGGCCACCGTGTTGTCCGTTAGAATCAGGACACTCTTTCCGCACACAGTCCCCAGAAAAGCCTTCAGGGCTAGCCTGACGGCCCTCAGCTCCAACAGATTGATATGGAGTCTGGACTCCAATGGAGACCAACGACCGCTGACTGTCAACTCATTGGCATGAGCTCCCCATCCCGTGAGGGATGCGTCCGTCACGATCGTCACCTCCGGCCAGGGCAGCCAAAATGGGGCCCCCCTTCATCAGATTGCCCTCGACAGCCCACCACAGAAGGTCCCGGGCTACCGAGGGCGGCACCTGAACAGGGTCCGACAGCCTGCCGGAGGACTGAGACCACTGGAGCTTGAGTGCCCACTGCAAAGATCTCATCCGCAGACGAGCCTCTGGCACCATAAGAATGCAGGATGCCATGAGGCCGAGCAGTCTCAAGAACTCGGACGCTGGGAGATTCTGGGCAAACTGAAACTTGTGCACCATCTGCTGAATGCGAAGAGCCCTCACCTGAGGAGGAAAACACTGAGCCAGGGACGTGTCGAGCACTGCTCCGATGTACTGGAGCCGCTGCGTTGGTGTCAAATGGGACTTCTTTAAATTGAGGGAGAAGCCCAGCCTGTGAAGGGAGTGGCAGGTGACGGACAGATTATCCAGGACTTGCTTGGGAGAGCTCCCCCTGATCAACCAATCGTCCAGGTAGGGGTAGACGTGAATCCCCCCCCTTTCCTGAGATGGGCTGCCACCACCACCATGAGCTTGGTGAAAACCCTCGGGGCGGAGGTCAATCCGAACGGTAGGACCCGAAACAAAGTGCGAGTCGCCAACCGCGAACCTCAGGTACTTCTTGTGCTTGGGTTGGATCAGCACATGGAAGTAAGCATCCTTGAGGTCGAGAGACACCAACCAGTCCTGAAGTTGAAGGGCCCGGAGGACTTGAGAAAGAGTCACCATCTTGAACCAGTCCTTCCTGAGGAGTTTGTTCAAACCGCGCAAGTCCATGATGGGTCTCAATCCCCCCGTCTTTCTTTGAAATCAAAAAATAAGGGGAATACCATCCCTTGTTCCTCTCCGCTACAGGCACCAGTTCTATGGCGCCTTTCTCCAGCAGGGCTTGAATTTCCTGGGCAAGGAGCGGATCCGGACTCTTCAAAGAGAGGTTCCCTGGTGGATTGTCGTGAGGCCTCTGCCAAAAAAGAAGACAGTAGCCGTGGGTTATGATCTCCAGAACCCACACATCCTAAGTAATGGCTTGCCCCTCTACAAGATGCTGCGCCAGCCTTCCCCCAACCGGCGAACCATGGGACCTGGCCTCATGACTGAGTGGTAGCGGCTGCGGCGTTGCCTGAGGGCAAAGAGGCAGCTGCCCGAGCGGCCTTGGCACCTTGAGTACCTTTATTTCCACCTCTGGCACTCTTACGATGGCCCCTTTGACTGCTAGCTCCTCTCGCTTTACTGAAGGACGAGTAATAGCGAAAGGAACCTCCCCTCCATTGCTGTCCCCTAGGACGAAAAGGCAGAGGTTGGCGAACTGCAGCACCCAACGATTTCGCTGCAGCTTTGGAGGTCTGCAACCTCTCAAGGCTCTCGTCAGCCTTGCTGCCAAAAAGGTGTTCCCCGTCAAAAGACATGTTGAGGAGCCGGGACTGCACATCAGGAGTGAACCCAGACAGGACCAAAGCAGTGCCGGACCTTAGCCATAGCCTTTCTAGGGGCAAACCCCGTGCCACAGGGCCCCTCCGACACCACCGCCTCGAAAGGCGTCGAGGGCGCTGAACGAGTTGGTGCCAGTGTCGACAGAAAAGGCATTGAGGGCGCCGAACGAGTCAGGGCCGGCGTCGACAGAAAAGGCGTCAACATCGGCGGCGTCGACACAGTCCTCGAAGCCGGAGCTCCGAGCGTGTCTCTCGATAACCTGGGCGCCGACGGCGCCGATGACCCCCTCAGAGGCGGAGCCTCGAGAGAAATCGTCGACGTCTTCTTTGAAGACGGCACAGGATCACGCGGTCTCGAGCGCGTCGAGGACCGGGACCTGGAACGGGTATGGCGAGAACGGCTACCCTTGCCCGAGCGGGACCTCTCTCGCGAGCCGTGCCGACCACCCGAGCCCGAAGGCGTACGGGCGGTGTCTCTCGACCGGTGCCGACCGACCCCACTCGGAGGCGCGGACGGACCGGTGTCCTGCGATTCCAGAATCGCTAGCATCTGCTTCCCGAAGGAAGCCCATTCCTCCGGTGTCGCTTGCATGGAGGGATAAGCGACCCGCCGACGGGCGGAGTCCTTGGAAGAGGACAGGGAAGGCGACCTATGCCGGCGCTTCCTGGAATGCATCGAAGAGGCGGAGGAGTGGCAAGACCGACTCCTGGAAGGAGACCCACCGGACTTCCGACGATGACGCTGTAACGCTCCACTGGTTCCCACGGGGGCGCTGGTCTAGTCTGGATTGCTGTGGCCTCTTCTAGCATGATGCGCAGGACCCGGAACACCGATTGGACAGGACCTCCAAATCGTGCTTGCCTGGCCCGTAGGAATATCCTTCTGCAGATGAGAAAGGGGATTAACAGTCTGCAGAATAGTGTGCTAGCTCCCCCCTTTCCCCCTTCATTCTTCTCCAACTTCCTCCAAACCCCGGTTTAAGCTCACCTTATGGTTTGGAAGGATGAACTCTCCATCCTGCTTCTGGTGCAGGGGCGCGCGTTTGTCCAGTTACTTCACTGGTTTTCAGAATGGCGCTGTCAAAATCCACTTGACTTTCCTGAGCGATGCGCCGTAAGTATGAAAGTTCAAGTGAGGCCCCCTTTATGTTGTCTTTCTAACCTGTGATCTGTCCTTTATTTCAGGTGCAGAATGAAGGCGATGCGTTGAGGGGTTAAACTGCTGAGGTGAGTAGTGATGAGGGAGATCCCTCAAAATGTCCTTATCATTCCCCAGAAATGTCTTGTCCTTTCCCCATAGGGGCCGGGGTACGGTACCTGCCAACGGGGCGGCGCCGACCCGAAATGTGGAAGAAAAGCCGGTAAGTATTATGGCTATTAATCAAGCTTTCCTTCTGTGTTCCTTCTGCTCACCTTTTGTTTCTTCCTCTCTCCCCTAGGTGCAGAGATGTGGCGTCCGATGCTGACAGCCGCGATGGAGCCGGGAGATGTCTCGAGGACAGGTGAGTGAAGCGTGGCGCTGCAGCGAGCAAACGCAATGCTTTTAAATGGAAGTCTTTCTTCAGGGATGCTGGCGAGAAGATTCTGGATGCAGATAAGAAGTTTGAAATAGTCCTTGGTTTTCACCTTTCTCTTCTCTTCCTTCCTTGCAGGTCTTCCAGGTTCGAGGCGGGCGTGGCTGGAGTCCAGGAGCAGACACGGTGAGCGTTAAGCTACAGGAAGCAGAACAACGCGAAGCATGAGCTGCTGTCTGGGCGTGGCTTAAATAGCCTCCAAAGAAGTCCCAGGTATGTATCCTTCCCCAACTAGGTATGTATCCTTCCCTGGCCACGCCCGAGTGAAAAAATAGTCCCTATGAAAAAATAGTCCCTTTCAGGTCTCAGGGAGGCCTGAAGCGTGCAGCATGGTCTGCATCAGGTAAGTGCACAAAACACCTCCCTTTATGAGCCTGGCGCCTATGGCGCCAGGACTGATGTCCAACATGAGCCTATAAGGGGCCGCTGGGCTTTTACCCGAGGGCATGATGCCTGCTTCCGGGGGTGCTGGGCCTGGCCTGGTGCTCCGGGGGTAGGCATCATGACAGACACGGGGAGTCACCCCTCGAATCATCCGTCGAAAGCCCCGCAGACCTCGACTTCCGGGGCTTAGACACCCGGCCTACCGACAGCTTCTTCTTGCGTTCCCGCAAGGCCTTTGCAGTGAGCGACTGGCAGTCGACACAGTCGTCCGTATCCTGGGACTCCCCGAGGCACCAGAGGCAGGCGTCGTGCAAGTCTGTGACCGACATCTTGGACCCACAGTCCCCGCAGTTCTTGAAGCCCGGACGCGGGGTCGAAGATGAGAAAGACATCGCCACGAACAGGTCTTCACAACAAACCGAACAGGTTCAACGAACCGAGAATAAAAAACAGCAAACTCAAACGAGTCGAGGCATACCGAGATTCACGAAGCGAACACGTTCGAGGAAAAAACGGAACTGAGGCTATGGGCGTCGTGCGTCCTACTTATCACATCGGGTGACGTCGGCCGTCGGAGGAGGTCCTTGGGGACGGTGCATCGACGTCATCGACGCAGACGCCAAAGATTTTCCGAAGCAGCACAGCTGTGGACATTACCTGGAATACGTCGGAGGACCCAATCCCCTCCAAACTTATTTATAACTAAGAGTTTAGTGGTTCATTTTTTGTTGATGGGTGTGTGGACTAATTGTCCCTATGTTAGCCTGATGCCCACTTCCTGAGAGTTGAGCCTGATCAATCTGCCACACTGCTTACTTTTAGGAAGGGTTTAGCTTTCTTTTTGGTTTGGTGCTTTTGCCAGACCCTTAGTGGTTGTACAAAATGTACCAGACCACGGTTCAAAACCCTCAGGAGGGGAAAAAAGGGGGTGGAGGGGGGCAAGGAGGCCCAGAAACCTTTTTACAGAATGGCAAATTGTGCAGTCCTTAGAAAATCTGACCGCTTCTTTTTCCTAAACCGCAATGATTTTGGTTTGGCTCATCAGTGAACATTAAGTGAAGCCTGTTCCTAACTCTGAATTGTGAGGACACTGACATCTTTGACGGCTGTGATCAACTAAAACCGCAGAGCTTCCTCTTATGTTCTTTCTTTAGGGGTGAACCGAATAGCATATTTAGCATTTTACAGAATGTCTGGAAGAGGATAGAGACATTTGGGTGGGGGTAAGAAACCAGTCACCATTACCAACACTAGGGGAGAATCCCTTACAGACCTTTCTGGTTCAGTTTATATTAGTTTATTAGTGGTAGGGTCAGACTATAGGTAGATTACGTTTTTGGACAGAGGACTGTTTTTGAGTACATCCCGACGAGCACCCATAGATTATTTTCATTAGATGGGCAAAAAAAAACACAGAAGTAGGGGGAACAGGCTTTATTTTATTGCAATACACTTCCACTTACAGATATGACCTCTTGTCTGTCTCCTGAGTCTGACCTAGCATGGGAGCCACAGCTCGGATGTTCAAAACTAAGGTTATTGCTAATACTCTATGCGGGATGAAAGCTAGTTATTAAGATGAGAAACAAAACAAATCTGCGCTGTACCCATTCAGCGGAGCGGCTGGAGGTGTTGTATCAAGACGTTTTCTGAGAATAGACCGTTTTTGGAGTCCAATCTGCGATTTTCCCCCTTGGTCAATTATGACATAATAGTTAAAAGGTCAAGGTGTTTAACATTGATGGTCCAAAATCCAAGATGGGGTGGGGCTTGATGCTGAAGTACTCAACATCAATGGACTAGTTAATACTGAAAATCAGGAGAAAGATTCTGTGAGTTTCATGCTCAAATAGTAGGAAAAAAACAATGGAGGTTAACGGTCAGTAGAATGTTTGCTGGAAACTGGTAGGACAGCAATGTGTTGCCATTTTAGTGACCGTTATTGTTACGAAAGATGTTCTTTTTGTTGCTTTCCCTCCATAGACCTCAATTGCTATTGTTTTGAACCTGTTCTGGCTTTTGGAGGCCAGTGACGTATTGTTAACTTAACTTACCTTGCTAAGCTTATCTGTTTTGGGGGGGAAATTATCAGTTCTTATGGCTATCAGTACAGGACAACTCTGTTCTCCATATTAAAAATTCTCATATTTTTCCTGCATGCATAACCTTACAGTGAAATGCGGCGGGGACACTGTCATGGTGTGCTTTTGACAGTAAGGGAAGGAGATGTTGGGATTAGCCTTGTGATGTTGAGGTGTGTTGCCTGTTGTAGGTCTCGGGGCAGGTCTGTGCTCCAGCGTGGCAGGCTGGTGACCCGTCGGTGGCGGCGGCGGGTGGAAAGTGATTAGTATTTTTTTTTTAAGGGTAGAAGTTTGTTATGTTGGTGGGGTACTGCTACTGGGTTGTTAGCTAAGCCTGTTTGTCCAGCTGTTTACCTCTTGGCTATTTAGAAAGACTTGGCGTTGGAGTTATGCTAGGTTTGTTGTATGTCTTGTCTGTGCGAAGGGTGTATATGTCATGGTGTGCTTGTGACAGTAAGGGAAGGAGGAGTTGGGATTCGCCTTCCTTTCTCTGTATTCACTCTCTGGATGCTTTATGTATGATGTGATGTCACTTGTGGAACGTGTGAGGTAAGCTTGGAGTCTTTGTGTATGAATGGGTTCCAACCCAGGCAGTTTAGCTAGGTGAGCTTGGGTGGTGGGAGCCAGTGGGAGCCTCATGATTTCCTCCCATCTCCTAATGGACTTGATGACATCTGATTGTAACTGAAGATACCAATCAAGCAACTGTGAAGAGTACCTGACAGTGTATCCTTTTATAGCTTAATGACTGAAGGGCAGTCATAACGGACACAATGTCTACAGCTTTGTTATTTGTAACTTTGTGATTACTAACGATGTGTCTAGCACAGGCTGGTGGCAGTGGCGCCATTTCAAGCATTTCTTTTATAGTACAACTTGGTAGGGGCACAATATGCCACCTTTCAGACAAGGCCAGGTGCCATAAGACCACTATGGTGATGTGCACAAAATAAATATTGGATAACAGTCTTGTGCATGTTTCCATTTTACAGCATGTCATCATTTAGAACACCATATACAACGGCGGTGACAAGATTTTCACCTGTCCTTTGGCCTTCGTCCTGCCCTCCTGAATGGAACCAAGGTGCAAGAAAAGGGGGTCCACTGATTACAGGAACTACTACAGTTGTTACCAAGTGAATTTGAATGCTGGGGTGTGGGGGAGGAGTACAAATACCTATCATGACCCCTAGCCCTCTGTCTCCAAAGGGTGAAACAGGCATAAAGTCCTTACCCTACCTCTCCCCTGCCTGACCCTGAACAGTGGTGTTCTGGCAAAGTATCCTCCCCTGGGCTTCCCATAAGGTGGTTGGATTGCAAGGGTCTAAGAACTTTTCTTCCAATAGTTTGCTAACTTTGGGGCAGTTACAAACTAAAGACCCCTAGCATTTTTAAGAGAACTACATTGGGACCAGTGAATCTAGGGCCAATCTTTTCTATCTAGAGAAGGAGTTTTTAAGATGTAGTGACTTATTTTATAAGACTTTGTATGGTGTTTCTAACTCCTTCATTGCCAACATATTACTTGTCTAACTAATGTACAGTATTATGAAACAATTCTAAAAGTGAAGTGCTAGTGCTCTTAGCAGAGCAACCAAAGTGAATGTGTATAATATTAGCCGTGAATATATTTTAGTGTGTTACTTACTAGTAGCTTTAAATTGCTAAGAGTTTGTGCAAGGCCTATATAATTTATACATGCTGCCTACCTTGCATTAAGAGTCCTCGGTGTGTGCTTAACTGAACCATTCACGACATTTTCACGCATTCCAAAGTCTAAGCATTGCTGCTCATTTACACTACCAAAATAGCGTACTGTCCCCGTTCATCAGAATAGGGTGGCCTCTCCGAATCGGTCCACCGGGCTGATTCTGAAAATCCATCACAACTGTCTTTCACTACAACTTTCCTTTAAGTTTGCCTGTCAGTTCTCAAATTCTCTGCATCAATTCTAATCAGGAATGCAGTTTAAAAAGGAGATTGTTGTTATTTCTGGTGGTAAAATTGTCTAAGCCACGTTGGCAATGTTCATTATGTGATGTATTATTGGTATCAAAAAGGAATGTTGTGTTTGAAAAGTCTCCCAGGATACCAATCACAGGTGGTTTACAAATATCATTGAAGATCCCCATATTGGATAAAGCACAATCCTTGTCTTCCTCTTGAAGAGAACATTCCAGAGATTGTGTGTGTAAAATACAAAGTAAGCAATCACAAATAAAATAAGGCCCACTACACCCAATGTGGCAATTGTCATAGGCATGCAAAAAAGTGCTTCAGCTGATATTAAACTAACTATTGACCCATTTCAGGTATCCGGTACATGCCCAAGCTTTTTCAAAAGAGGAGCACATCGAGAAGAGTCAAGACCCTAACCAGTCACTCTCCCAACCCACTTTGTGCGAATTACTTTGATAAATGTTATAAAGGAAATACCATATGAAGCAGACATCTTAGCCGTCCTCCGTTTGGTCAACCTCTTAGCTGCTTTGGGGGACTTCAGGGGTCCCACAAAAGGCACAGCAACAGACTGTTGTCTGAAAAGAAACCAATAAACTAGAATGTCTCCTGCACTTCCCTTATGGGATCTTGGAGCTCCCCCTCCCCAATCACCCAGTTTCTATCATGCTTTCTTAGTTGTGCCTTTAGGTTGATTGTATACATTGGGGAGACGTCCTCCTGGAGTCTCTGGTCACATTCTGGATATTTTCAGTCAGAAGGCCTGGTGATAGTTTGCAGAATGCTCTTAAGTTTCAAATCTGTCCATTGACCAGTGATCTATAAAGATGAGGGTCTGGAGGGCAGGTCAGGTTAGAGAAGTGAGTGCCCAATGTACATGGGATGTTGTTCTGGTCTTGCAAGACAACAAAGCTGTCTCATCACCCCAAATGAATGTGTGAGCCTAGTTTCTCAGAGTTATCTTGAACTTGCAAGTGTGGTATGCCCTGAACAGTCAAGGCAACTCTTCCGAAGAAAGTGAGTTTTAAAAGTACAATGAACACTTGATGAATACACAATATGGTGTCCAAACAACATTTGCAAAAATATATCATCTATAATAAAGTAGTGCAAAATTATTAACTACAACATATTTACATGTAAATCAAAAAACAGAGTATAGGAAACTGAATCTATCTCACAGAAACATAAAATGTTCACACATGTCAACAAAGTCCAACTGAACTTTTAATGACACAGGGCCCAGAGAACGCATCCCCACAAAACCCAATATCAATGTACGTGTCCAAAGGTTTACAGTGTTTATATCGAACATTTTATATCAAATCCCACATTTAGCTAAAGTGACATCTTGAAAACCTTTATATCGAATATATTTAGAGTGGGGTAAAGAGTTCATTTTTTTTGGTAAACTGTCGGGATGGGTTTGTAGGGGTCGGAAACAGGGATTTTGCCCCCCTGAATCCCCCCAAAAGAAAATATTAAGGTTTTCAAGATATATGTTTCGATATATGGGCATTCGGTATACAATATCTTGGTATAAAGACATGTAACCGTGTCCAAAGGAATCAATGCAACAACAAAACAACGTGTACCCTAATTTATTCTTTTTTAAACCACAGAGATTTAAGGTGGACAGGTGTGTTAGTCACTAAAACTGTCCACTAATATATTTGTAAAGAAAATAGGTTTCTTGAAAATAGAAATCCTCTGGAGGAGTCAACCGCTAACTGCAAGTCACCACCCACTTAATAATTGTACAGGGTGCTTCTAGAGCATATTGCTAAGCACAGAAAAGACTGAATCAACAGAGGAATTATAAAAAAAAGTGCAATCATATTTTCAACACTTGCTGTAACAGAAGAGAAATTTCACATAATACATGTGGTTAGGTACATTTACAATGATCAAATGGAATTACAAAAGAATTGTTAAAGAAAATGCATAACACAAAACAAAGACAATGCTTCGTAGGTACATCACTAACAAAGTGGTATTCTTGAGGAGGGATTCAATTGCATGTAAAAAGTTCAACAGGTCAATTGCATCATTGATCCCAACTTGGGTAGTTCAGTTATTCCTAATATAGCAGAGTTATTCAATATAGAAGAGTTATTCTCAAAGAAAGCAATGAATGCTGCAGGGTCATTAGATACAAGATATCTGATCTCTGCCGATGTGACAAAAAGTTTATTAAATACAAGAATCAAAAAACAGGGGTACAGATGTTCTGGTGTTCCCTGTGTTCTTCACGTTTCAGCGGTGATAAACAGTGGTAAATCCGCCTTCATCAGGGCACCTAGTCGGGGACCCTGTAGGGGGTACACAGATATCTAGTGAGTGGGGTTTGTACTGCGGGTGCCCGTGATGCTGGGGCAGTAATTGTGTTGATTAATTCTCACAGCGCCGGTCAGGACGCTTACATGCCGGTGCTTTTGATCCCAATCGTTCGGGTTCACCCCACGCAGATGATTGGTGCCAGATGCCAAGACCAATTGTGTAGATAGCAGGACAAATGTGAAGCTTCACAGAAGGGTGTTTCTATGGAAATTTTAAAACAATAGAAGCTACATGAGATGGGTGCCAGGGTCTCATGTGTTGTTGTGCAGAAGACAGTAGCTTGATGCAAAACAGGGGGTGTACCCGTGTACACATAGTTAGAGAAGCACAATTTACAAGGTGACTGGTACCTGTGTGGTTCAGGATACAATGTCATCGGGCCGTGCGCAAGAGTTATTGGCAGTGGCCAGTGTAGGTTTCAGTCCTTGAAGTAGACTCCTAAACAGGGAGCAAGCACATGGTACCAGAACCTTGTTTAGATTAAGTTAATGATACTTTCCCATGGTCAAGCGGCTACATGGGCTACAGTAATTATTTTGAAAGTTTGTTAGTGGAATTGGTGCAGGAAGAGGATAATAGCAAAGTTGTTTTCAGTAGGGGGTATGCTGGATGCTTTTGATGTAAAGGCAAGGTGAAATGTTAAAGGAGTGAAAGGCTAACACCGAGCTCAGACTGCATCAACATGATGCCAAAGAGCATTATCGTCGAGTAGGAAAAGGAGGAAGCCAAGGCGTTTAATTGGTTGTTGCAAATATACGCCAGAGCTCATCTGGTGCTCTAAATTTTAATTAGGTGTGCTAAAAGTGCTGTTATACACAGCGAGATGAGCAGCTGCTACCGTCATGCAGGAGGAGAAGGAGAAGGGGGGGGGGGAGACTCTCAGCCCGCGGGCACACACTGACTGGCCCGTACGGCCGAAATGACATAAAATGTCAAGTGTGCGCGTGCGGCATGAGATCCCAGGGCTTACCTGACTCAGCTCTTTCAATGTGAGACCAGCCGCATCAGTCAGCTGGGGTCGCGCAGGCGAGCGAGGGAGACGCGCTGTCTCGCTTCGGCAGTCAAAGCAAAATAGTGTGCACGGGCGGTATCCAGAGGGCTTTTGGTCCATCGCCATGGAGATCACGCAGGCGCAGTGGTCACGTCTATGTTTGTGTCAGTTGTCATGGAGATCGCGCATGCTGGTGTCACCCGCGCATTCTAAATCAAGCGAATTGGAGGAGGGAAGGAAGCAGGGCACAGAGCCACTATTACCAAGTAAGTATTGGTAAATTAAGCTGTTGGGGCCGTCGGGTCCCGTGTTGGGCTGTCATGATGTTAGTGATTAGAAAAAGGCGCTGATCAAAGGTGTAGGAGGGGCATCTTTAGTAGTGGTAAGGCACAGTTAGTCTTGCGAAGACATGTGTAGATGAATGTGGCGCCAAAGTGTGGATGGTAAATACCATGATTTTGGAGGGGCGGTACTACATGGGGGGCCTGGTCGATTATGTATCAAAGATGTAGCTGGAATGATTGACTGCTACACGTTAAATGCAAGGACTCGGAGCGTAAAGGTGCTCCATGATGGAAAAAAGGGTTTTGCAGGAGCCTGGTTCACAATACAGGTTGAAAAATCTCGTTCAGACCGTGGTGGTAAGTGTCAAGCCTGTGTATCCATTGTGATTCTTTTCTGAGGAGGCTATGTTGGATGTCGGGCCCTCCCTTGATTTTCTCAACCACCCAGCAGAAGATGTTATTGGGGGTATGATTGGCTGTCAAAGTGTTCCACCAGGGGCGCTGTTATATTTTTACATCTAATTTTGGACCTGTGTTCTGAATTTCTGATGTTAACTGCTCGTGTGGTTTGGCCAATATAGCGGAGGCCACACAGGCATTCAATGCAATAAATGACATTCTGGCTCTTACAATTGGTAAAGTCCCAGAGTATCCATTTGGAATGAGCTCATCTTCTTTGTGAATTGACAGGCAACACAATTGCCACAGGGATAATGGCCTTGTAAAGGTCGTAGGGTTCGAGTGGCATTTTTGGTTGGTTGGAACAGGAAGTGTACAAGGTGTTCTCTGATGTTTTTAGCTCGTTTGTAGGAAAATCTTGGGATTGGTTCATCAGGTAGGTTCAAGCGTGCTATGTGCCAGTGCTTGTTAATGATTTTCTTAATTTTCGAGGTATAAGTCCCAAAAGTAACAACGCAGGTGTAACGCTCACCTGATTCTCGCAGAGGCGCCGGTCTTGACTGGGCGACTACCGTATCTTCAAAGGTGATGTGTAGCACCCGGTTGGCTCTTTGGGCTGGACCTCTGTGCACTGTATGCCTGACGTGTAGAGTAAGATGTCTGCAGATAGAAAATATGGGGTTAATGAACTGGGGTTATTGGGGTGTCCCTATCTCTTTCCTCTTCTCCTCTCCTGTAGACCCCCAAAGGTTAACGCTCTCACCTTAGGTAAGTGAATGCCGAGCTCTCCATCTGCCTCGGGGCAGGGTGCTGTAACCAGTTTCTTCACTGGATAGGTAGCGCAGGCCTCTTGACTTCAGAGGACTGCTGTCCGTCGTTTACTGCACGAACGGTAAGTTTCGAGTCATTCAAATGTCTTTAAAGTCTTTAGTAATGATGTCTCTTGTTTTGCAGGGTTCCGGTGATGGCGGATGACGGGCTGAAGTGAGTTGAAGATGGAGCCCGTGTGATGAATAGAAGCGCCTGGAAGCACGTAAGTAAGCGCTTGTTGCCTGCTTCACTATGCGCTCTAACTGTCTTTTTATTTTGCAGGTACGAGTTCGGAGCGGCTGCAGGGTGCCGGAATACCCACTGGGTTAGATGTGGAAAGGAGTAATGGCACGTGAGTATTAAAGTTCCCCAATGTCTTTAAACGCACCTTGTTTTGTCTTTCAGATGCGGGATGCAGCGCCGAAGGCCTCCGGAGCGTGCGAAGAGTAGGTAAGCCTTTGCCTTTCAGATGCCGGAATGCTAACCTGTTCTTTCTTGTCTTTATAGGTGTTGCTGAAGACTGGATTCAGGATGGTAAGCCTTTGCCTTTCAGATGCCGGAATGCTAACCTGTTCTTTCTTGTCTTTATAGGTGTTGCTGAAGACTGGATTCAGGATGGTAAGCCTTTTTCCTTAGGCCCAGGACCCGATGCAGAAGACACGATGAGCGTTCTGCTGCAGAGGTTGCAGAATAACGCAAAGCAAGATTCATCCACCGGGTGTGGTTTAAATAGCCTCCTGTAGTGCTTAGTTGTCTCCTTCCACAGCCACGCCTAAGTAAGAAAAGAGTTCCTGGTAAGAAAAGAGTTCCTGCCTTCCAGAAGAGTTCCAGTGTTCTGAATCTAGGGAGTGGCTCCAGCCCCACCCAACAGGAAAAGTAGTTCCAAACAGAAGAGGATCAGAGGCTCAACTGGCAGGCAAGTAAGCAGCATGGTCTGCTGAAGGTAAGTCCACCCAAGCATTATGAGCCCAGCGCTTCCAGCGCTGGGACTGGGCATATTTATGAGCCTGGTGCCACTGGCGCCAGGACTGGGTCCAAAAGGTCCCAATTGGGACTGGTTGGCACTCGGAACCTGGGTTATGGATCTGCTTCCAAGGGAGTTGGGAAAACCCTGACCTTTTGGAAGCAGAGATCATGACAGCAGGTCAGGCGATCTTCTTTAGCGTCTATATCTTTTCGTTGTAGTTGGAGAAGGGTGTCTCAGTTGCTGTTCAGTGCTATTTTCTTGGCCTGTTCTAGCTGTTTTTTGGGGTCTCCTCTCGCTAATAATCGAATAGATAGACTCAGTGTCGCTTATAGTCTTCAGGGGAGGTACAATTCTGACGTATTCGTAGATATTGTCCATACGGTAGGTTATCTTTGATGTGAGCCGGATGATTGCTAGCATAGTGTAGTAGGGTGTTTCTGGCCGTTGGTTTCCGGTACAGGTCACATATTAGTTTACCATCTTTGGGGCGTATGGATAAATCCAGGAATTTGATTTCAGATTTGCTTTGGTCAAAAGTAAACTGAATATCAGGATTACAAGTATTCAGCCAGGTCCAGAATGATGTGAGTTGCAGTAAGGTGCCAGTCCAGATGAAGATGACGTCGTCAATCTATCGATACCAGCGACTGATCTGGGGTTGCCAGTTGTTAAGGTTAGAGAATACAAAATCCCTTTCGAACTTACCCATAAAGAGGATTGCCAAACTAGGAGCAAAGGCAGCGCCCATTGCAGTGCCTTTTATCTGCAGATATGTGGAATTATCAAAAGTAAAGACATTTCTGCGAAGTGCTATGGTCATTAGTTCCAAAATTAAATGTACAGGGGTCCTGTTTGTTGAGGGATCTGCAGTTAACCATTCCCTGGTGCATTTGATGGCTTCTTCCTGGGGGATACTAGTATAGAGGGACTTAATATCCATACTTACCAGGAGTTAGTTGGTCGGGTTGAATTCCATACCTTCAAATATAGTGATGGTATGTGTTGTGTCCTGGAGGTAGGTGGGTGTGTTGGTACTGATGGGTTGTAGAAAGAAGTCGACACATTTACATAGTGGTTCAAGGATTGACCCACATCCAGAAACTATCGGGCGGCCCGGTGGGTTGACAGTGTCCTTGTGTATTTTAGGCAGTGCATAGAAACACAGAGTTCTTCCAGATGGTCTTGTCAGGAAGTCTGCCTCTTCTCTGGAAATCCAGTCCCGTTGTAATGCAAAGTTGACGGTTTCAGATATTTGAGATATTTGTCGGGTGGGATCTTTTCAAAGGATGCTGTAGCTGTCTTGGTCATTGAGTAGTGACAACATATTTTTGTATTGATTAATAGTCATAATCACTAGTCCACCACCCTTGTCAGAGGGTTTGATGATTATATCCTGGTTATTTTGGAGCGATGTCAGGTGCTTGTTTTTCAGCTAGAGTCAAATTATGTTTGGTTTTGATGGTTCTGGTTTGCAGTCGGGCAAAATCTTCTAGTATACATCTTTCAAATGTAAGAAGTTCATTTGGTATTTGGTTGTCGGAGGGAGTGAAAGATGAGGGATTGTGTGAACCAGTGTCCTCTTCTGTCTCCTCTGCCGCTAGGTTGTGGTCTTGGAAGAAAGTCTGTAGTCTTATTTTTCTTAGGAAGGTTCGGATCTCCATTTCGGAGTCATACCAATCTGTCTGGGTTGTCGGTACGAATGATAAACCTTTCGTTAGAAACGAGGTCTCAGCATTTGAGAGTGTAATTTTGGCTAGATTGAAAATTGGAATTGCTTCAGAATCTTCAGTTAAGTTTAATACCTCTGCTGGCGGCGTCGGGGGCGTTGGTTTATTCTGCCTTCGTGAGGTTGAAAGCCCCATTGTGGTAGACCCCACTGGGGATTGCCAAACCTCCCTCCCCCTAAAAAAGGAAAAAAGGAAGGGGGGGGGAGATATGCAAAATTTGCTGGTGGTGGGCAGTGTTGTTGTTTTGATCGTCGGAAGAAGATCCACTGCTTGAGCCTGAATAAGTTACCCCTCTTCGACGATTTCTCTGGGTGTGGGCTCCTGGTGGGCCTTGAGTGGATCCTTGCTTTAAGTTGTTAATGTAGTTGTCAGAAATGTATGGATAGACAACCTCTAGCTTGAACTCTTTAATGTCTTTCTGAAGTTTCTTTGTTTTTCTATTAAGGGTTGTAGTTTTGAAGTCATCAAATTGTTTATTAAGATCTGTCAACAGGTTCTTGGCATTGGCAATCGCAGTATTGGTGATAAGACTGGCTTCTTCTAAGTCAAGGTCTTTTTGGATCTGGGTGGCGATTCGTTGTGTAGTGGTGATGGTCAATACCATTAAATCGTGACTGCACTTGGTCGCTACGTAACTAAAGTTAGTCACGTACTATTTATCGTCTAAGAAGAGACAGGGAGTATTCCTAACAAGCCCACTGGGAATGATGCTGGCTCTCAGATACTCTCTTAGGAAATGAGTGTGTAGTTCTGTGCGGAAGCACTTTTTCTTGAGACGTAAGATGCTGTCTCCTGTATTGGTTGCGCCAGGGGGGGGGATTGTCGCCTGAAGGATCAAAACAAGAGGGACCACTTATGTTGTTTTGGATCTGTTGATCAGTGAAGCTCAGTGCTGCACTCTCAGCCATACCCAGAAGTGAGGTAAAGCAAGGGGTGATTCTGGGAGGGCAATTGGGGGTTGGTCTATGGGCTGGCACCCCTGTGTGGATGTAAACCGAAGGGTACTGTTCTTGGGAGAGAATATGGGGGTTGGTGTGAGGAGTGATGGACAATTGGTGGTAAGGGATATAACCAAGTCCCATCAGTTTAGAAAATCCCTAAGCAACAAGGTTGCCAAAAAGTGGTAACAACGAAACCCACCTGGGGTTAGTAGGGAACAGCCAATCAAGGAAGGGTACTAGGCCAAAACTGGAACAAAACAACAAGTGTACCCTTACTTATTCTGTTTTAAACCAAAGAGATTTAAGGTGGACAGGCGTTTACAAATAGTAGGAGTAAGAAGGAGGTATTTAAACCGAGCCCATTAGCAAGAAAGACCAAAATACAACATAAGCGGGATGAAAGGACTTAAAAGAAGTTGTCTAGTCAGAGCCCCACTCACCATTCCTCAGAACGATAGACTTCAGAGGTGAATAGTGGCGTCACCAGAAAAGACTATCATGGGTCGGTTTTCGATGGGAAGTCTCAATATAGGAGCATCACAGCTATGAAGGAAAGGGACTAAAGTCCATAGGTGATTAAATGGACCCCAACAGGAGTTTCCAGAGAGTGGTAGCCCTGCCTTCCAATCCACAACTGTGCACCTTTCAATGTTTTGATGACTAGCCTATCAGGATTACCCACACACTCAAGCACACCCTCAGATACGAATGGAGGTGTCTAGGAGACCCTTGTCTAACCTTACGTGAAATCTGTTCAAACTGAGAAGCCTTTGTGAGTCCTGCAGAGAGCCAAAGTAGACATATTGACCATACCTCATGGGCAAACAAAGAAAAGGTCAAATAAAATGGCCAGGGTGTAGGATTTTTAATGTGTATTGACAGCTAAACGGATACCATATAGAACAATTGGCTTTTGAGGCACCAAATGGCTACAGGAAAATAAAACTAGCTCCCACCAACCTACTTCCCAACAATCTTTCCAGGTGGAAAAACTCATGGCAAAGAGGGTGCCCACGGAGCACCCCAGCCAAGGTACCTATATGGGCCCATAAGAGCAGCACACAAAAAAGGAGTTGCAGCTGCAGGGTGACATCAGTAGCAGTCCATTTCACCACGAAAGAAGGCACAGAAAACACCAACAAACTGTGTGGGGGACTGAGTTAGCACAAGCAATCCCAAAATTGCACTATGGTGTGACAGGTGGAATGAGATGGATGGCAAGCATAAGGACTTAATATGGTAAGTCAATACTGTTAGTAAACCTCCCCAGTGATGAAATGATGAATATTTAGGACGAGGAACACCAAATACCTGACCCTACATTGATCACCTGCAATGGATAGCCAAACCAACAAGTATCCCGACATATGCCCCTCCCCACTCATTGTGACCTGGATAGCACAATACTTCTGAAAGCTTAAAACGTGTTAAGTTAACACATGCACACTATTACATTCGAAATGAATGGAATGTTTACTATGCCGAATCCTATTGCATAAAGCTCATCACCAGTGATACCTAACCAGAAAATAAAAAAATATATTTTTCAAAATTCAATGCATTACTGATTATACCCTCTGGGGTTGCTCACTGTCACTATTTCTGGAGGCAACATTATTAATACTTTTAAACAGTGCAGGATGAGATTAAAACCATACTATATGTAACCGAATTTTAGGGCTAAACAAAGACTGTAGAGATCATTAAAAACGCCTTTTTATTAGAAGTCAAACATCTGGTTATTCACTGCACAGATCTCTGGGTTTGAACTTGCTATTTAGAATACCATAAATTCTAAGGGGATGTATAGATCAAGTTTTCATTCAAAACAATTTTTGCAATGCTTTCCTTTCTCAATTTTTAAGGAAATGTTTAAGCCTTTAAAACTGGCTAGTCATTGTAAATCAAGAGTGGGGGTCTACTACAAACCTATCTTAAATCACTTATAAGATAAACATTACTTAATAGCAATGGTCTTTCTGGAGCTTGTATCTTGTTTTAGAGTCACAAGCTATACATAATCCCCCATCTATTAATTGGCCCAGGGTATACCAATAGGTTTACTAAATACAAAGTTAGGCATTGACCAGGCATTACTTTAACATTACCTGGGTGTTCTGTGTACAAAATACCCACAATGCTCCTCCAAATGGACACCCGCAAATTGTTTACTTTTGGACTATATGAATACATTTGTCTAAAAATGCTTTCTATTCAAATATAACATACTTACAGCAAACAAAACAAAAAACAGGTTACATTGACTAGCTGTACTTGCATACTTATATTCCCAGTTATGGCAGGACAACACAGGGGAGGATGGAGGTCGGCATTTGACAGAAACAAGTACAAGCACCAGAAAGACTATTACTTGGAAATAAGATTTGTCTTCTGGATATTGTGAATGCGTTTCATATGCTATGCATCAAATAGAAAACTTATCACCTCGTGGGGAGGGTGTGGAGTGCACCTTTACATTCTTGAGAGTGAGCTTTGGTTTATGTACCCAGACAATAATGGTTTGAGAAAGTATTCAGTAGATGCTGCATGCCATTGTATTCAATGGTACAGTAGCAAGACTAGAAGCGTTGCACCTGTCTTCCTCAGTGTGCTTCTGGGTTTGTGTGCAGTTCTTTATGCGTAAGGAGTTAGTACTCCTGGAAGTACTTTACTATTCATCTCGCCATACCCACTTTAGTGAATGGGAATCCTTTTTGCACAAAACACAATGCCACAAAGAATTAGCTATTAAGATGGATTTTCAGAATCATCCCTGTGAAGCCACCCTATTCTAGTGAACAGGAAAATACACTGTTTAGACTAACTAGACAAGGTAGTATGACTGAGCAGCAATGCTTATTAGACTGAGTGAGAGAGTGGTGAAAGGCTCAGTTAATTACACACAAAGCACTCTTAATACCACAAGTTAGGAAGAATGTTCACAAATACAGTTCTATTTATATAGGCCTTGGGCAACTCTTACACAGAAAATTACAGATAAATCTCTAAACATACTCTACTAACATGCACACATTCATGTCGGGGTGCTCCGACTACAGAGCACCAACATTTTACTTTTATACACAATAAGATCAACAATACAATGCTGTAGTGTAGCAAGAAAAGACAAGGTAAGTAATAAACCTATTTGAGAAGTAAAAGGTCAAAAGAAAGGTATTAAAGCATAATACACTCTTACAGTTATAAGGATCTACATTGTAAAAGTCCTTCCATTGCTAGAAGATATGGGGCCTAGTTCCCTAGGAGTCTCAAGTACCAAGTAGGGCAAGGACTTTACGTCTGTTAAACTGTATAGAGGAAAGGGGGTGGAAACAGTCATGTTAATTCACTCCCTGTACTCGGATTCACTCAAGGAGCACTGCAGAGGCTCCGGAATATGTTGGGTCCCTGTGCTTTGTGCTGTTTGAAGGGGTATAGGGTTCGCTGTTGCAGGTGTCACTTTCAATGTCATAATTTAAGCAAGGCTAGTCTGCGGTTCCCCACTCTGGCAAGAATCTTCCTGGCTCTGGGACAGCTGAATGGCCCTGGCATTAAGAAAGGACCACCACTTGGTGGCCTTAGAAATCGGAGTCCCAACTCGGAACTCAGGACAACAACTGATGTAGTGAGGGAACCCATGACGTCCTCAAGCAGGCGGTAGAGACTGGTGGTTACCACTGATGAAGGCCTTCTGGAGTTCAGCAAAGGAGCAGGACGGTAAAAGACAATGCGGAATGGCTGCAACAAGTTCCATGCCTTCAGCGAGAAGCTACTCTTCAAAAGGATCTCGTCTCCAACAATGATCTGATGAATGGCTCTAGGAGTCTTCCTTTTATCCAAAATTCGAGCTGGATTTTGCCCAGAGACCAGCAATGGTAAGGATCTGCATCATTCAACTGGTGGGGGCAGTTCAATCCTGAACAGCCACCACATCTGTCCAGCAACAGATACTTGGCCAGGATGTTAACTGGTAACAGCCCTAACCCCACATTCAGTCGCAAATACATACCACCACTTTGCCCGGGAAAGCAGAGTTATAGCCTAGAAAAGGGCCCCCCATAATTGGCAAAACGGGCCTTGAGAGGGCAAGAAGAAGGCCAAAATACAAGATGGCCAAAGGAGAGGAAGAAATCTCATGGCACAGCAAATTTAGAGCATATGGTGCTCTAAAAGGGATTATGCAGAAAACTTCTTTCTGCACTGGAAAGTGGGTCTTTAAAAGAAATGCTGGTAGTTTAATGGATTGTTCATATGGAACTGAGATGAAGTTAGGTGAACACCTGCGATGTGCGCAGAACACCATGTCCTTGACAATACCTACTAAAGGTTCCTCAACTGATGGGGCTTTTAGCCAACTAATTCTTCAATTGAAGTCAGTGAAATATTATAAGTTACTCACCAGTCTCCTTTCCTCCATACTCCATGGGAGTCACTTCCTAGGGACGGGAGACAACCTTTTTCACCAGAAAAAAATCTTCTCCTTTAAATGTAGAGACGCGTGGGGTTGGGGGGGCGGCCCTGGGAACATGCGCTAACCTGACTCTGCCCACCGGTGCCACACCCCAGTCCCCATTGACACATCAACCATATTTAACCTTGCCTAATGACACCAGTATTATTAGGGGGGGTGGTGGGATATGTGGAGGAAAGGGGACTTAGGACTAAGAGTATGTTAGTCAGTAAGGTGAGTAACTTCTAATTACTCTTCCGTTCCGTCCCCTTTCCTCCATACTGCATGGACAACGGACTGTAGCCCCAGGGTGGAGAAGAGACCCTCCTTAAGCAAATAAGTTCCTTAGAACCACTGTCAGAAGGCTACGCCTGACTTTGAGCCGGCGTCCAAACAGTAAGCCTTACAGAAAGCTGAAGGCGTGAGCCAGGTGGGCGTCCTGCTTGACTTGCCTCTGGACCTGCCGCTGGAAGGCGATGGCCGTGGCTTTGGCTCTGATAGTGTGAGTATCCATGTTAGCTGGCAGCGGCTTGTGCTGCCCCTCATAGGCCTCTTTGATGGCTGCAACCATCCGCCATGCAATAGATGCCTTGGATGTTTGATAGCCGGGCCTAGATCCCTCAAAGGTGACAAAGTGTGTCCGACTTGCAGAAGCCCTTAGTCCTGTCCAGATAGATTTTCAGAGCGCGCCTGGGGTCAGCGAAAAACGTAGGTAAGACTATTTCCTCGTTTAGATGGAAAGTGGAGAGTACCTTAGATAGGAACGACGGGTGAGACTGCAGGCACACTTTATCCCTGTGGAAAGTGGTATATGGTTCTGAGGCCACCAGAGCCAAGATCTCGTTGACTCAGCGAGCAGGAGGGGAGGCCCACTATCAAAGCTGTTTTAATGGGGACCAGCCGGATGTCCGCAGACAGCATTAGCTCAAAGGGTTTGTGCGCCAATGCGCCCAATACCACATTGAGGTTCCACACAGGGTGTGGCTTCGTGATGGGAGGGTAGAGCCTGAACAAGCCTGCCAGATGTTTCTTGACCATCGGGTTGGAAGAGAAGACCTCCCTCCTCCGAATTTCTGTAGGCCCCAGTGGCTGCCAAATAGGTGCGAAATGTGTCCACTTGCACGCCCGAGTGCGCAAGGAGAACCAAGAAAGAGCAAGTCGTCCAGCGTGCACGTAAGGGAGGGGGGTTAATCTCAGAGTCCGCCCAATGACAGAACCTAGACCATTTACTCTTGTATTGGCTCCTGGTCGCTTGCTCCTGGCACCATGAATGATCTCCAGGTTGGCCTGTGATGGGCTCATGTGCACGAGTGCGACCTGGTGAGGAACCACGCTGCAAGGGCTAACTACTGTGTGGCAGGGTGAATGACTGCGCCCCCCTGCTGGGACAGGAGATGGGCTGGACTCAAAGGAAGGTGAATGGGTGGTCTGTCCGTGAGGCTCAGCAGTTCGGAGAACCATGGTCTTGCCGGCCAACCTAGAGCCATCAGAATGATGCTGAGGCGACAGGCTTCCTTTATCTTGCGGAATACCCTGTGGATCAGGGTTGTGGGAGGAAAGGCATTGGCCGTCAAGCCGTCCCACCGCATCCAATGTGTCGCCCGCGGAGCCAGGGCCCTGCCACGATGAAAACTGAAGGCACTTCCTGTTCTTCCAGGAGGCAAACAGATCTACCCGAGGGTGCCCCCATCCGCTGAAGACCTCCAGCAGCACCTGGTAGTTCAATTGCCATTCGTAATTGTCTGCTCCCAGCATGCTGAGACTGTCCGCATCCAAGTTGGCCTCCCCCGGGAGGTGGACGGCCGTGAGGTAGATATTCTCCATGGCCCATTCCCACATGCTGACCGCTAGGCTGCACAGTGGAGGGGACCAGGTACCACCCCATCCCCCCCTTGCTGGTTGATATAGTACATGCTGGTGGAGTTGTCGGTCTGGATAAGGGCGGTCTTGTCCCCAATGAGCGGAAGGAAAGCTCCGAGAGCTAGCTAGATGGCCTTGAGCTCCAGCCAGTTGATATGTGACTCGTACTGGGTCCAGACTACATGGACGTTGTGGCTCTCCAGTGTGGCACCCCAGCCTCCCAGGGAGGAATCCGTAGTGATGGTGACCTGAGGGGCCGGCAGCCAGAAGGGCTTGCCTGTCCGCAGGTGTCCCTGGACCACAATATGAAGTCCGAGTGGCGAGAGTGAGGCATGCTGATCAGCTCAGCTTGGGAGACTTTCTCCTGATTCCATGAGGCTGCGAAGTGCAGCTGTAATGTCCTCATCCTGAGCGGAACGGCAAGCAGAACCTCTGCCATGATACCCAGTAAGTGCTGGTACCAACAGGCCGAGGTCACTGCTCTGGTAAGGAAGTGGGTAGTGGCCCTCTTGATGGCCGTAATCTTATCCACCAAGGGAAAGACCCTCTCGGAGCTCGTATCCCAGATGAGGCCCAGGACATTGAGACTCTGCGTAGGCTACAGCTGCAACTTCTTGAGGTTGAGGTCCTAGGTCATGGAGTGTGCTCATAAACGCGGAGGAAGTGTGGGTAACCCCCTTCGGAGATCTCGCCCTGACAAGCCAGTCATCCAGTTATTGGTAGACATGGTGGCCCTGCACCCTGAGGAGGGCTGCCACTGCATTCATGAGCCTCGTAAATACCCTGGGGGCAGAGTTGAGGTCGAAGGGTAGCACCTTGTACTGGAAATGGCAGCCCGTGATCCTGAAGCACAGAAAGGAGCAATGTGGCTGCCAAATCGGGACGTGTAGATATGCGTCCTTCAGGACCAGGGAACACATTCAGTCTCCCTTGTCCAATGTCTACGCAAAAAGTGCTGGCGTAATCATCTTGAATTTCCGAAGAGGGAGGGAGAGGTGGAGGGTGGATAGGTGCTGGTTCTTCTTTTGTATGGTGAAAATCTGGGAATAGAAGCCCAATCCTTTCTGGGAGGCTGGGACTTCCTCCACTGCCTGGCTCTCGACGAGCAACCGGATCTCTGTCAAATGAGTTGCTGTCCCAACTTGTGGGAGAGGAGAGGAGGGGAGGGGAGGAACGAGAAGGGACCGGTAGGCTGTACCCCGAGGATACTACAGAGAGGATCCAGATGTCCACAAAGTTCTTGCATGTAAATTGCATGTGAAAGGCAGGCCTGCCCCCCCCCCCACTGGAGACACGTGGACCCGAAGGGTCGCGTCATGTCTTCTTTCCTTCTAAGGATGCTGCTGCTGAGGAGTGGGACTGGAAGAATCCCCCCCCCCTTTTGTTGTTTGCGCCGGTGCGGAGTGGGTGAGCGGTCAGGCGGTCTCGACCTCCGTTCCTGGAAGCCCCAGAAACCACCGAACGGCCGCCCCTTGTCAGAGCGTTGATGCGACTGGGTTTATGCCATCGGCGTAGCCTTCGTTGGGATAAAGACTTCGCAATTTGCGAGCTGTTTTTCTTTTTATCCAATTCCTCGTCGGTGGTAGAGTGGAAGAGGTCACAACGCTCGAACAGAAGGTCCAATATGAGTTCCCGGAGATCAGGGTTAAATTTAGTAGCCCAAAGCCAGGCAGTCCTCAGTCCTGGCTTCTCCTAGACCCGCCTTGAAGCATGCCTGGCTCTGCACCGGATGTTCTGGAAGGAAGTCCGCTATTTCCCGCCAAAGCCTCTGGTTAATAGCTGCCAGCATGACATCCGCGTGTTGGCATGACGCAGGTGCTTATGCCTCCAAGATTATCTCCTCCTTGCCTAGCAACGCAGAGGACGAGGTGCCTGAGGACGACTGAGGCTTACAGTAGAGTGACGCTGCAGCAATCACCGAAGAATGTGGTTGATGGTGCGCCAACAGCAAGAGTGAATACCCCTCCATCTGTCTATACTTGGCATCGAGGCGTGGATTGACAGGTTGTGCCGAGTGTGGCTTGAGCCACCCCTTTTTGGCCAAGGCCATCACTTCCTTCTGCATCGGGATACACGTTTTGGTACGGGGTCGTAGGGTGAGGACTTCTGCCAGGATCCCCTCCTCTAGCTGCTCGACCTCGGGTTGAGGAAGGCCCAAATATTCTGCCAAGCCTGTTGTGCATGGCCTTTGCAGACGATGGCATGTCAAGGTCCTCCTGCTCGTCTGTGTACACCCGAGTGTCCGGCTGGTCCGGAGCGGGTGGAGGAGTGCTAGGTGCTGTGGAGGCTGTTGTGGAGACGGAATCGGAGGTGCTGGCAGGGGCAGCGGAGGCTGCGCTGGGGCCTGAGACGCCGGAGCCATGGGAGGAACGACTATGGACGCCAGTGGAGTGACCAGAGGGAGCAAGACCCTGACTGCATCCCACAGGATGTCCACCCTTCAGGGGGGTTCGCATCAGTGCCAGAAACCTTTTGAAGAACTGGTCTTCGGAGGCTGAAGAGGTGGCAGGAGATATTGACAGAGTGGCTGGGGACTGCTGGGGCCAGAGAGCTCTCTGTCTCGGTTGCAGGTGGAACCTGCCCTGCGTTGCTGCTGGATAAACTGTAGGCCACGTACCTGGTTGACACCAGTCGCACCTTGACACTCGTTCTCCCGCCTGCTCCGTTCCTATGAGTGTCATCGGACGAGCAGCCATGTTGTCTGGAGTGGCGTCCATCTTGTCCAGCTTCGTGCCAACGTCGTGGTGCTTGGCTCCTGTCCTGGGACCGGCCTCCTCCAAGACTCTTAGTGGTGGAGCATGAGGCCTACCCAGGATCTCAGCCAGAGGCCTGGAAGGCCTATTGCCCTTGGCAGAGTCGCTGGTAGTGCTGCGTGCAGGCCCCCCCAATCCCTCAGACATTAGGCCGGTACAAGGGCGTTGCCCCTCAGGCATACACCCGGTAAAAGCACCTTGTGGTCCCTCAACACTGCTTCTGGAAGGATCTGATGACCCCCTCGGCCGTGAGGCCAGTAGATGCACGAGCCTCGGTACCTGTGCGAGAACCTGAGAGGTTCCTCCCGCTCAGGTGTTTCCTTGGGAAGGAGTCGCCTTTACGTGGTGCGATGGAAAACACGGACCCTCCCTTGGGCCTTGATCTCTGTTTGACGAAGTCCTCTGGAGGGACCTTTCGGAGAGCTCCCTCCACCTAGCTAGCATGTTCTTCAGTGCACGTGGAGTCAGTGCGTAGCACGTGGTACAACCTTCCCAGCCATGGTCGGGGCCAAGGCAGCGGAGGTAAAAAATGGGGGTCGGACGTAGGAAAGAGCCCCTCGCAGCCTGGACACCTGCTGACGCCCGCTGAATTCGACTTGCACCGAGGAGGAGCGTGACGCCGGAGGACCAAGTACCTGAATGACAAAAAGACAAAAAGATAGAAAAACCCAGGGAAGAGCGCGTGGAATTACATGGCTGAAGCCAAACCCAGGAGCGCTGGTGAAATCGGCTTTTTCCCGTCAATGCGGAATGGGGGCGCCGGTGGGCGGATTCAGGGTAACGCATGCTCGCAGGGCCAGATCCCACACGCCTCTACAATTAAAAGGGGAAGAAGGTTTTTCTTGTGAAAAAGGTTCTGTCTCCCATCCCTAGGAAGGGACGCCCATGCAGTATGGAGGAAAGGGGATTGGGACGTAAGAGTACAGTTGTTACCTCGTTGCTTAAATGATTTTGAGTGACATTTATGTTTGAGCTTAAAAGGTAGTGGCATGACACTGTGCAATATCATATTGAGGTCCCAATTCTGTGCCAGAATCTGCACAGACAGGTGCATGCTTTTGACACCCATCAATGATTTTGTGTGTGGCTAGCACAGAGAGGTGTACCTTGAGTGAACTGCATACTGAGCCAGTGTCTAGGTGTAGCCAGAATTTGACTACATAAAGTTGCAGTGGACCTGGGTTTGGCATGGATCTACTGAGCCTTTTAGGAATATTCCTACACAGTCCTCAGGTGAAGGATGTACCACTATCAAATATCACAAATTGAGACTGGAGGGTTGTTTAATGACCCACAAGGAATAATCCCCCTAATAGAACATTCCAAAATAAGTACAACAAATTCCTGTAGGTCAAGCATTGTAAACCCATGTGTAGTCGTATCAGAGTAATTGTCAGATAAAACAACCATCAGTCTTTTTTTATCAGTAAAAAAGATCAAACTTCTTTTATCAGTAAAAAAGAGAATTTAATCCATCATTCCATTTGAATAGATCACAATAATATTTATAAAGAACATTTGTAATACTATATACCTCGTGAATATAACAATGGTGTTAAAACAAAGGGTGGTTCCTATTTTAACTACCATTTGGCCTTCTGATTAGTTGGCATCTAATACACCTTCATATGGCTTAATTCGCTCAGTCAATTCCCAAGTGTCCCGACATGTTTCGCTCCCTTACATACTCATTCAAAACAGTAGAGTTGGAGTTTCATCAGGGGAACACCACCTCAAATATTCACATTGTTGATACAAATCTATAATAGATGCATAGTAAAAGCATCAACATTCTCTCTAAACTTATTTTTTGTCATATAAATTGGCATTTCGAGTTTCCACATAAGAAAGGCCACGGAAGAGTTGTCTGTCTTCACCGACTGTCACAGGGTCTAACTAACAAACAACATCTTGAATATGTTGTACAGCTAATTCTGGGTATTATTGCTGTAATTTCTGTCATTTCAGTTCGGACACGGTTCGACTTAGTCCGTGTACCGTTCCCAGTTAACAAGCAGCCTCGCTGTAAGGGCCTCTCGTCGGAGGCACGGCTGCCCGTTGTTTAAGGTGCCGATTTCTGTAGACGTCTTTTTTCGTTCCTAGTGTACGCCGGTTGGTTGGAGTAGATAAAGTTGCAGGGGACCTAGGTTTGGCATGGATCTACTGAGCCTTTTAGGAATATTCCTACACAGTCCTCAGGTGAAGGATGTACCACTATCAAACCTAATGGTGAAATATCAAATCCAATCAAAAGGGACGCCAAACCACTCTTAAGGGTAGGTGCAATGCCAGAGCAATTAGGCTCAACTTCTAGATGGAAGAGGGCTGGTAGGGAGGGCTAGTCCACACAGTTTACCCAAGAAACCACCCAGAACTAGTATGCTGGAAAAAGTAATAAGTTACTTACCTGTAACTCTAGTAACAGTTCTCCAGCATGGGTCTTGCATGAATTCACATGCTAATGGATATTCCCCGTTGTCAGGCTAGGAATCCTCGCTAAAAGGAAGCAGTTTCGCTTTAAACAGGAACTGCTCATCTTCTCTATAGCTTATCATTTTCCTTTGGGTCATACTGCCACCAGCCAATGACACTAGTCTTCCTAAGCTCCACCCCTGGAGGGCCATCTACAGATTTGCATGGATTTACATGCTCATGAATACAATTAACCAGCAGTACATATGCACAATCATGGGAGGTGGCAAGGCTCACAGAAGCAATGCACTTATCCCTGGAACAGACTCACCTCAAACAAAAAGGTTGCGAAACACAGGTCGGCCAACTTAGGAGGACTCCCTGGAATCCCTGTTGACACAGTAGAATTTCATAAATGTATGGGTAGACCTCCACGTAGCAACCCTGCAGATGTCGAGCAGGGGAACCCCAGAGAGAAATGCTGTGGTCGCTGCAATGGCTCTGGTGGAGTGGGCTCTCGGCCAGGATGGAAGTGGTCTGTTGGCCATGCAAAGGCAATGCATGTTAAAGCCGGAGAGCCACCTGGAGATGGAAGTCTTAGATGGGGCCTTTCGTGTCCCACAAGTCCAGAATTGATGAATAGCCGAGATGTTTTCGGAAGTCCTTTGTGCATGCCACATAAAACTTCAGGGTACGAGCAACATCCAGTGAATGTACCACCTTTTTAGCAGGCGAAGAAGGGTTCGCAGACAGAACTGGCAAAACCAATTGCTTCTTGACATGAGAGTCTAATGGAACTTTTGTCATGAAAGTAGGATGTGTTCGCAGAACCATTTTAGTGGTGTAGAAGGACAAATATGGCTGTTTACAGCCTGCCGAGGTGATTGGCACCAGGAAAGCCTTCTTCCACAATAGAAACTTCAGAGGGGCACTGTGCATTGGTTCAAACGGAGGCTCCATGAGCTCAGATAGGGCCACGTTCAATTCCCAAGCTGGGGTGGGAGCCTGCACCGGAGGGAAAGTCCTGAAGAGACCCTTGAGGAACTCCTTAAAGAGCCTATGGAAACACAGGGAGAGCTTACCAGAGGATCGTGTGTACCTGGATATGGCAGCCAGGTGGAGCTTGATGGATGCATGGGCAAGACAAGCCTTGGTCAGCAAGAGCAGGTACGGGAAAAGCTCTGGAGCAGTTGCCCCACAGCAGCATGATCTTTTGCGCTAGGCACCACACCATGAAACGCGCTTCCACTTGTGCCTGTAGCATATCAACGTAGATGGAGCCCTGGCTTTAGCCAGGATCCTACTGCATTCTAACAGCAGTGAATAGTGTTCAAATACTAGAGTTGCAGGAGCCATGCTGAGAAGCTCAGTGACGCTGGGTCGAGGTCCAGTATTGGCCCTTTTTCTCTGGAGAGGAGGTTGGGAAGTGGAGGCCATTGGAAGGCCGGAACCACTAATAGATGTAGAAAGTCTGAGTACCAGAACTGCCTGGGCCACACTAGCGCGAGGTGGATCATCCAGCATTGGCAACCTCAGGTGTGTTGATCACACATAGCAGTAGAGGAATCGGAGAGAAGGCATACAGTAAGCACCCCTTCCAGGGGAACACCAAGGCATCTCCCAGACTCCTCGACTGAGGGTATACCTGCTGGCAAATTACGGACAGTTGGAGTTGACAGGCGCCGAGATCGATCTGGGGAAGGTCCCACTTGCTGAAGAGGGACGACATTTGCACTTGTTGCAGTTCCCACATGTGCCAGGAACGCATCTCGCTGCGTTCAGCAATGGTGTTCTTTACGCCTGCCAGGTGAAAGGGGATGGGTAACATGTCTTGTAGAATGGCCCAGTGCCAGAGGGAATGGGCTTCCAGGGAGAGAGCAGAGGAGCATTTCCTGCCCTGCTTCCGATGTAGAACATAGTGGCGGTGTCTGAAGATCCGCACCACCTTCCCCCTGAAGCGGAGGCTGCAACGACCCGAGGCCCAGAACACTGCCCATAGTACCAGGATCTTTACTTGCAAGTCCTCCTCCTCCGAGAGCCAGAGGGCTCTGGCATGAGAATGCCCGTTGTGGGCACCCCAAGCCTCCAGGGAGGCATCAGTAGTGACTGTAGCCTGGTACTGAGGGGTTTGCAAGGGAGCTCCTTCAGTGAGTTGTGGCTGCACCGACCATCATTGACGAGCTTGACGGAATGCCCGATTGAGGGCGATTTTCCATGTGCCAGTGACCTGCTACCACCCGGCATCTAGAAATTCCTGCAGGGGCCGCATTTGGAGCCTGCAAAAAGGGACCAGATGGATGCAGGAAGAGATCATGGCCAGCAGAAACTAGATGGACCGGACTGATGCAATGGATGCGGTCAATATCGCTGGATCTTCCAGAGGATGGTTTTCACCCTTTCTTCTGAGGGCGTCATCAGACACTCTACTGTGTTGAGCAGGGCACCCATGAATAGTGAGTTCTGCAATGGCATGACATAGGACTTTGGATAGTTTATTGAGAATCCTAGGGAAGTCAGAAGTT
This sequence comes from Ambystoma mexicanum, assembly GCF_040938575.1. NCBI lineage: Eukaryota > Metazoa > Chordata > Amphibia > Caudata > Ambystomatidae > Ambystoma > Ambystoma mexicanum. The sequence goes on from NC_090926.1 coordinate 214,478,633, forward strand.
GGATGGTCTCCGCTGTTTGCTGGGTTGCCAGTCTGTTGGAGTGGGACCGGATGAGTAAATTCACCAGGTAAGGGTAGATGTGAATCCTCTTGAGTTGTAGATACGCTGCTACAGGGGCCAAGCATTTGGTGAATACATTTGGCACCGATATGAAGTAGAATAAAAGGGTCTTGAAATGGTAATGCCGCCCCCTGGATGCCAAAACGCTTTGGGGTGGTTTTACCGTGACTGAAAAGTTCACGGTGGAAATGACCGCATGAGAAAAGTACGGAATATAAAAGTGTTCGTAAATTTCCCATTCGGTCATCCATGTTAAAACAACCCCAAATCTATAGAAACCCTAAGACCCTCTGACCTCCCCCCCACCTACTTACCTTTCCTTCCATCTCCGTGGTCCCTGCAACGCCAGGTCCGTTTCACTTCCGTGACCGGGAACCGGTGCCGCAGGGTCCTTTTTTTTTCTCCTTTTTGTTGGGTCAGCTTCAGGGGTGTCCTCCGCAAACCCCGCTCACTATAGTGCCCGGGGTTTTGCAGGGGACACCCCGCAGCTTTTCCGACCAAAAAATAAAATACGACCTACACCACCAGATAGATACTACAAAATGTCCTACGTACATTTAGTCAGTAGGACATTTAGTATTAGTATTTTAGGTAATTTGGTGGTATAGGTCTTTTGGATTCTGTCATTTTGACCGAATCCGACAAAACGCAGGAACTTCCGGTGATTGCGATGAGACGGGATGTGGAAGTATGCATCTTCCAAGATGAGAGTTGACAGAACCTCGTACCCCTCCCCCCCCCACTCCAGTTGTTCGAGAACATACTGCAACGTGACCATCCTGAATTTATGGGACTTCAGGAACTTATTCAGGCTTCGAAGGTCCAGGAATGGCCCCCACCCTCCTGACTTTCCTCACTAGTAAGTATCTGGAGTACACTTCGGAGCCTCGTAGGTGCTGTGGGACCAACTCTTTTGCCCCTTTGCTTAGTATGGCCTGAAACTCCTGCAGCAGCTGGGCCATGTGGACTTCTTGTTGTGCGACAGGAGGAATGCAGGGGCACCTGTCTTGGAATTCTAAAGTGTGCCCCTGCTGAAGAACATCCAGCACCCATTTGTCCATGCTGATCATACGCCACTGTTCAACAAAGGTGGCTAGTCGGCCTCCCACTGGGGTGCGAAAGTGGGGGCGCAAGTCCTGGGCCGGTTTAAGGCTTGGGCGCCTGTGTCCTCGACGAGGACTGGCGACAACGCTGGGTGCCACTGCCATAGGCCTGGGAGGGACCCCTGTAAGCTTCCTGAGTGGTGGAACAGGACGACTGACGACAGGGGTGGTGTACCCCTTGCACAATCTGCATCACCACTCCCCATCCAGTGTAAGCCAGAGTCGGCTATGTCGAGCACAACAGTGATTGAGTGGTCTGAGGCCCATTCTCCTTCCTGGAATAGTGAGAAGGCTTCGGTCTTTTCATCAGGGAGGAAGTCCGGGATGGGCCCCAGCTTATACCACAGCTCCTGGTCGTACCTTGACAGAATGGCGAGGGTGTTCGAGGCTTTGATGGTGGAGGCCGTTGTGGTGATTAAGTGCAGCATCAAGCTTCTTGCCTTCCAGGTCTGGCAGCACCATGGATGAAGAAGTGGGTTTGGATGACCTCTTCCTGCCGGCGGCTGACACCAGTGAATCCAGTGAAGGCTGAGACCGGAGGGAACTGGGTGCCGAATCTGGAACCAATTATTACAGGCGAGGCATTTGGAGCCTTTATGACTGATAAGCCCTCCTCCCACACGTCGTCCAAAAATGGGTTTGATCCAACCGTCTTCTTAGCAGAATCCCTCCCTCCTCATCTGGCACCAGGTTGAAGCGGTTGGACGCTTTCGACGATATGGAGTGAAAGGAGCCTATTTCGTCCGAGGGAGAGGACCTGGCGGGCTCATACACATCTGTGGATTCCGCCATCTGCAGGAACGTAATCATCCACTCATCTGTGCGAGTGCTTATGCTATCGGTGCCTGTGGCAGTGTAGACTGACTTCTCTGCCACAGGGGGCAGGGCCCCAATCACTGGCCAATGGGCTGCAGGTGCCCTATGTGGCGTTGTCAGCTCATGCTGAGGATGCCTTGAGAGACTCATGACCGTAGCAGGCAGTTGCTGTTGCGTCTCCACCACCAACGTATGTAGGGTGGTCAGGATGTCCAGTGACATGTCCCTTGGTGCAGGAGCAGGGCATGCCCCTTAGGGGGCTAAACAGCCGGAAGGCCACAGAGTTGGTGATCTCCAGTGAGGCATAGGGAGAATGGGGTCAAGTTCTGCATTGTCCCCTTCATCGGAATAAATATTCTGTGGTTGATCCTTCTCAGAAGTGGTGTAGATGGTTTGGGGCCTTCTGGTAGATCTTAAAGGAGCCAGGGTAGAGAGCGGCATAGCTCTGATGGGCCTGGGCAGGAACTCCAGAGCCCTCTCTCTTACCAGATGAAAGTCCTTTGGAAAAGAGGCTGTAACTGGAGCCTCAGGTCCAAAACAGGAGCGTCAGTGGTTTCCTCATGGACAGAGGTAAGCCACCAGTTGACAGGGCCAGTGATGGTGACCACCTTTCCAAGAATGTGGTTTGGCAGTCACAGAGACCTTTGATGAAGACGCAGATGTAGTGTAGGATTTTGGCTTTTTTTGGATCTTCGCCAAGGAAGCATCCTCAAAGGTCCTCGACCTCTTCTTACTAGAGGAAGTACGCACCTGGGACCTGCTGGTCCTGGAAGAGGCATGGCGACGCCCGAGGCCTCAATCCAAGCCACTAACCCCCGGTGGCGATCCTTCTTGGTCTTTGTCGAAAAGGATTGACAGATGGAGCATCCGTCCGCATCGTGGTCAGGGTGAAGACAGGTATTTGAGGTGAAGTCCTCGACGAAGACCTTCTTCAGTTCGCTGCTCTTCGTGGCATTAGCCATGGTCAAGGAGTCGAGGTGTAGGCCCAAACCTGGACCTGTTGGTGCCATGGATTGAATATCCGACAGTGATTGAAGATCTTTGCCGGCAACGAGTCACTACTGTCGGTCATCACTGTGTGGCGGTTAAAGAAATAAATTGAATATTTCTTCACAAAACCAGCAAAAAAAAATAGGAAACAACCTACGAAGTGCAAAGCATGAGGACTACCAACACTAGAAATGTTCATTAAAAATCTGAAGATGGTCACCAGGGGTGAAGCTTAGGAGTACCAGTGTCTTTGGCTGGAGGACAATGCTGGACTATAGAGAAGACTAGCAGTTCCAGTTTAAAGGGAAACTGCTTTCTTGTGCTCAGGATTCCCAGCCCGACAATGAGGAATTTTGATGAGCATGTGAATCCATGCAAGATCTTATGCTGGAGAACATATACTTAGTTAAAGCTACACATATACACTATCAGGTCAAAATAAGTACTTTAGGTTTTACAAAACAGTAGTGATGTGTTAAGACCGAATCCAACCCTACTGCTAAAACGAGAGACCACCATCAGGTGACGGGCATTGCACATGTACTCTAGGGCAAGCAGGAGAAACGAGGGAACCCTAGATGCAGTAAAAAATAACATTCACAGTAATTATCAGGACCGAAAATGCTACACAATCACAATGATCCTAACCCTCAGGCACATAGTAACATTGGTGATACCAATGCACACCGTACCTTAAATATACATATGAAGGCAGAGGGAGAAAGACAGAACTTCAGAAACCATAGACAGAAGGCACCAAAAGATAAAAGGTTATGCATTTAGAGCTAGTCTCAAGGACTCATAATATAGAAAACAGTGATACAATTACAGTCACAAGTGAATCAATGCAACAAGGCCTTTAAATAAGCTAGAAGGTACAGCAAGACTTTAAAGACGCATATAAAAACAGTACACCAGTTAAAATTCTAGTCTTCATACCCGACACCTCTAGAGGCTTGGTGGGACCCAGGAAAAATGTCAAGGTCTAGGTATGCACCTGTAAAAGTTACTGTAGGAAGAGTTTCATAAGTGTTCAAATTTCCATTGGAAATGCAGCTATTTGTGCAGTTGTGGTGAAAACGCAGGTAGCTTCCAGTTATACAGCGCTGGTGCAGAAAAGGTGGCAACCAACCCGAAGGGACACATTGAAGATATTCAGCCGCCCTAGGAAAAGATGGATCCCAGCAGGATTCAAGCCCAATACAAATGAATATGAAAACTCAGTGTAAGCACATTTACAGAGACCTTAGATTTCAGGGACCCTCAAGGGTATGTACCAATAATAACCATTGTGACAGATCTGGACAATTGGTCCCTTCTCCCCAGAGGAGAGCCACCCCCTTTGAGGCTAGGGAGGTGAACATGCTAATCAAGACCCTCCCTAGGGGTCTGGCCAAGTGGAACCTCGCTGGCAGTGACTCCCCTCTTGGGGGGTGGGGGTGGAAGAGGACTCCCTTTCTGGAACTCCTACTCCAAACCACCTTATCCACTTAAATGGATATTGGAAACACTTTGGCTTTTCCTGTAAAGTCATTATTCAACAAAGATCCTTTGTCTCTATTGGCTTCAGATAATGCGGAATACTGGCTGAATGTCACACTGTCAAAGCAGACCAACACAATTCTTGTTAAAATGACATGTATAATGAGAACGAATTGTGAATGGAGAAGATACTCCCACAGAGGGGGAGAACAACCGCTACACAGAGGCAAGGCTCTACAGCGACGCCATCATGGAGGGGCAGAGCCACGTCGAGCTGCAGAGCCAGCAGGGAGTGTGTAGAGAGAGACCCACTAGTTGGAGGCTGGATGGCAGGTGCCTTGGCCGAGCAAGAGGCTCCAGTCGGGGAACAAGACTCAATGGGAAGACAATTGTCTTCTCAAGTGGCGCGATCACTGATGAACAGTGGTGGGCCTGGGGACCTGCAACTGATCCAGAGATCAGAGACTGTTCCGTTGGAGGAAGCACTGTCTGGAACACAGCCACAGTTGGGGATGCCAAGAAGTCCTGAAGCGATTGGTTTCACAGAGTACCGAAATGAACGCAGGTACGGAGAGAAGTGGTAAAACCTTCTGCATCTCACGGCTGGAAGAGTCACCAGGAGCATGAGGGTTTAAGCAAGCTTACCGGGCACAGAGCCGCAAAAAACAGTGAATATACCTTATGAATATAGCATGTCACAGCTGGAAGAGCCACCAAATGTATGAGGAGTTAAGTTTGCCAGGCACATGCCCCCACGAAAACAAAGTGGAAAACATTACAAACATTGCATGTCATGGCTGCCAGAGCCAGAAAGAGTGGGAGAATTTAATAAAAGCTTATCGGGCACACATGCCTTTGAAAACAGAGTGAAAGAGATTGAACATTGTCTGCCAAGGATGGAATAGGTGATCAGGCTACTGGATATTGCATTTGTAAAATAAAAGAATCCACGAGAGGACCACAGGTGTGTATGGGGATTCCCAATACCCAAAGCTGGGAAACAGAATTGTCTGGCCAAGTAATCCTGAAGGGATATGAACATTTGAAATAGAATCTGCAAAAGGTACCAAGAAGGCAAGTGACCGTTTTGCCCAGTGACCCCGAAGGGATGAGTACATTTGAAAATAAGCTTGAGAAGAATGTCAGAAGAATTTTTTTTTTCCTCTACCAAAAGGGGGACTGTGAAACCCAGTGCAAAAGATAACTATAATATTGACTAAACGACTATTTGAAGATTGGGAGGACTCCGAGATTAGTGTGCAGAACTTTGATACTGAGAAAATCTGCCACCAGTGGGCCAGGCAGAAGTCCACACCGAGGCTGTTATGCTAGCCTCCCTTTTTCCATTACTTAGGTATTTTTAAAAGTGTTGGGGCCAGTGAGTGATTAGGTTTCTGACAGAAGGCTTTTCTTTTGACTTGACGTGCACTCTTGTTTTTTTTACTTTGCTAGGTAGGGAACTCGCCCCCCCCCCCCCACCCCTCATAGTGATAAGACTAGATAGACATTTTTCGCGGAATTTTTATAAAACCCACTGAACATGTCAACAACTAGTCCCACTCCTACTCCTGGTTCGCCACACCACTCAATCCCGGTCCCAGAGGTAATTTCTCACAGTCATTGCTCTCAATAGATCAGGTCCAGGAAGGTGAAATAACCCTGGCGAGTGACACTCTTCTTGAATAGGTCGATTTAAATAATGCAAACACCCAAGGACTTTAACCTGTACCAATAACGTCCAAATGCCAAAGAGAACACTTGCCCTTCCATAAAGTGGGACCAGCTGTTAAGATGTATTTCTAGAATCTGGCCTGGTGGACAGATTCTATGGGTCCACCCTAGTTGCAATGAACAGGGAACTTTGCAAGGTTAGCCGAAACCCAAATAAAGTAAATGTGGAGAGCAGGCCAGGGTATTCTCAGGAGGGAAATCGTGGGGCCAGGGGCCCTCAAGGAGTTCACACAATAAAATGCACAATAATACAATTGAAAAGGGAATGTATAAAAACACAAATATTTATTCTAGGCCTTCCACACTCTAGCAGGTGATATCGCACAATACTCATACTAAACAAATACGTTCACCATAGGTTCATAAAATGCATTCAAATGACGTAAAACACAGGAGCGAAGTAAAATAATGCAGTATATGATAGAATAATTTCACAAGTGGCTTCCCTAACTTAAGCAGTCTAATCCCTAAGAAGGGGGCCTTGTGCCAAAAAGTCACAGGTGCCACACTGCTTCTCATCAGGATGAGTCTTTGCAGGCAAGTTATAATTTACTTGTGTTGGTGAGGGAACTAAATATTCTCCAACAATATTAGCAAGGTAAGTGAAGACATATTGAAGGGGTTACTACCCAAGTTCGCCGACCAAAAGGCAGCATAATGGAAGGTTATGAGCCAATTGGTCTTATTCCCAATGTTATCCTATTGAGGACCGGGAGAGGGAGAATGCACTGTGTTAGTGGTTGTATTGGCTGAGTGGAGATAGTGGCAGTGGGAGTAGAGGAACAGCGAGTGAGGAAGAGTAAGTAGTACTAGTGGTAGTAGGAGTAAGAGAATATTGGAAAGTGAAGTAGGTAGTAGAGTAGGTAAGGGTGATGACGAGGGTTAATTCAGAGTAGAAATAGTAGGAGCAACAGAATATTAAGAGTGACAGTGAGTGGGAGAAGAATAAAATGACTTAAAGGGATAGTTCACTCAAAAATCTTACTGGCTAAAAAGATGCCAGCAGACACAAGCAGCAGGTCCCAGGACGCCTTATCCGTCCGTGCAAAAACTACATCTACATGAAAAGGGTAGTGGAATCGTAGTAATGCAGACAATGCTGCAATATTGACGAAGAGGGCTTCTATTTACATGCCCAAAATTGAGCCCTGATGAATGTGGTTTAATAACCCCTTACCACAGAAACCGGTAGGCTGTTAAATGCCCTGACCTAGAGTATAACAAGATCAAACAGAGTCAGAGCATTCGGACTAAGGATCCCCACATCAATGAACCCTGAGGGTCCTACTTAAAGAAATAATTGAAAGAGGATTTACCAAAGAATATTCTTCTTATTTTTAGAACACTTCTGCACCTGCTTGACAGAGAAAACCTATGAAAGATTTCAGTTCCTTTCATCTAGAAAGCAGCAGACACAACCCACCCAGTGTGGCTCATTAGGTGTTTTTTAGCACAACACAGTGCACCCACATGCGCTTGAAAGCCTACCCATTTGGAGTACCATACTCCAAGTGGGTGATTTTCCTGTTCCTCCGTTTCCTCTTCTTCAAAAATAGAGCCCTTAGTCTTTAAGAAGTCCTTCTTGGACAAGGGCTTAAAACAAGGCTTCTGACAAAATTGAAGGCTTCGACATCGAAGGTCTCCACACCAATGAACTCTACGTTGACTCCTTCAACGGAGCAGAAGAGGAAGGTTGCGACTTCAACTTCCCTCGAGTCATCACATATGTCAATGCATCTCAAAGCCACTTTTTAGACTCATTGACTGGGCTCTTATACACATGGGTAGTAGTCTTCAACGACTCCCGGTCAGCATTTTTAAGTTCCTTTGAAGGGCCAGGAGTCGCCGCCCTCAAGAACAATGCATTTGGAGGTGAAATTCCTCCCATTAAATGCAGATTTGCTTGTGAAATATACCCTTTTTTTGTCAAGTGAGGAATCTGACGAAGAAGGGGAGGTAGGACTTTTTGTGAGAATACTAATGTCGAGAATCACTCCACAATCTGAAGCACTTAGAATGTTTAGAGTGCTTCTTTGCTCTGAGATTAGATGCCCTTCGAGCTTCTTTCCTCGGACGATCGCTTTTTTGCAAGGTGGTCGAAGGAGATTTGGATTGTGGCCTACCTAGGGTGAGCTTCCCCTTCTTCTCCTTCAAGGCCTTAATGGTCATTTATCTTATAGTCCACAGCTAGACACCAGATGCATATCCTGTGCGGATCTGTATTCAACATTTTCGATTCATATTACACACACCTCTTGAATCCGGTTTTTGCAGGAGACATAACTTGAAACTCAGCTGAAAATCTGAGGCGATCGAATCGAAGTGTGCTGAGGAAAAACAGAACTGAGGAAAAGAGCGCAGTGCATGCTATTTATAGCAGTGTCGACATCATGGCCTAGAGCGGTATGGGAGCCTCAGAGGGACCACGAGTCGACGACGCACTGTGCCCTCTGCTGTCGAAAAGTTTCCAAAGCAGCAAGCAGGATATCGGATATCTCAAAGATGAGGAGTCTATGGGAGGACACGATCCATTAGAATAGGAGTAACTATCACCGTAGAGTGAGACAGAGATTACAACAGAGGAAGTAGAGTGAGAGGAAGGTGGGAAACAAAGATAACGGGGGTAAAGGGGTAGTTGGAGGTAGGTACAAGATTAAGAAAAGATCAAAGGGTCTAGGTGGAAAGGCGGAGTGAGATCGGAGGGATAGTAACATGGTGGGAAGAGAACATTCCAAGAACCCAGTGTAGTGAAGGGTCAGCTAAGAACATGTATGGAAGGAGAACGAGTGACAGTGGGCGAAAGATGGCACCATACCCAACTCCGTAGACTACTAAATGGGGTAGGTCAGGGAAAGTCTAGAAAATCCCTGAGGGAGTTAGACAGCCATAGGGAAACATCAACAGACTAAGGCAGCTGACAGATAGTGACCCCGTGGGCAAGAAACTAGCATCCCTGTTAGGGACACCTGGGCTAGGGATTGGGTAAACTGGTGGGAAGTAGAGAGTAAGCTACAGCCCTGCCAAACGTCCTTAAAAGACAGATAGGCCCCAGAGACGATTCTAAGATCCTACAACCAGTCTGTCTTATATTTTGCAATAAAGACCCCTGGACTTGCTATTGGAGTAAGAGTGGTTATTTGTGGCGGCCCAGCCTTTGACAGTATGTTTTTTTATTTTTATCTCTTTATTTTGATTAATCCACAAATATTCCGTTAATTGTGCAAAACTGAGCTGTTATAACATCCAAATGACTAAACTCCATAAGTCAGGTAATCACATTAATAAAAAAATGAAAAAAATAATTTTAAGGAAAACCTATAGCAGCCCAAAAGAAAACAATTAAAATAACACACACAAGGACAACCCAAGTAACAAGGCCTAACAAAACCACACAAAACCCCCACAACCTTAACACCTAACCCCTAAATGACAAACATTTATATTAATATTCAGTACCTCAACCTACACTCACTCAAACAAATCATTAAAGGGCCCCCATAGTTCCAAATACTCTCCCTCCTGATTCTGCCTGTTTGCATATCTTATAGCCAATTCTCTATCAGAGGCTTCTTTCTGGTCTTCCACACCTTCAGAATTTGCTTAGTTTCCATCAGTAAAACTTTATCAATCCAGCTCGAGGATTCGCATGCGTTTTCGCGTCTATCCTGAGCCGACATAAAAATCACTGCCAGAGAAGTACACAGGAAGGAGATATTCCAAATTGCATCAATTCTCTCTAATACATCCCTCCAGAAGTCAGTCACTCTATTACATTCCCATAGCATGTGTAGCAATGTTCCCCTCATCTGATGACAGCCCCAACACATTATCCACCAAGCTGATCCCACTCATTCGCACTGGAGTCCAATACAGACGGCCTAAAACCTGTTGGTGAATAGAACGCAACTTCAAATCCATCTTCGCTTTAACCACCACCCTCCCATACTTTCACCAAAACGTCCCTCCCTAAACCTATAGTCCAGGCTAGTCGTAGTTTCTCCCAGGACTCCTGCATGTGATTTTCCATTGGCATTAATGTAGTAAAAGTTGATACCATACAGGGCGGATTATCAACTAGTTCACCCTTTTTTGGCTTTCCAATCATTGGCACATCCAGCATCTGCTGGCTTTCAACCATCAATCTCTCCAAAGCCCTATATCTCCCATTTTCCAGTCCAAATCGCTCCATGAGCCCAGCAAAGGATTTTTTCCCATCCCTCCAGACATCTTCAATTTTCAGAATACCTTTGTTAGCCCAACTTCGCAAATTTAGCATTTGATCCAATTGTAAACCTGGATTATGCCAAATAGTTGCTTCTCCATATATGAATCAACCTTTGTCCACACCACAAAATCCACTCAACCAAAGCAGTTCTGGTAACCGCTATAGTTTCCAGTTTTATCCCAGATTTTGGCATTTTCCCAAAAGGAATATAAACTATCTAAGCAATAGGGATTTAATCTATCTCTTTCTATTGATACCCTAAACGGTTCTGATCTCCTCCCCTCCATAAAATAACAAGGAAACTTCTTAAGTAGGAACGCTGTGTGATAATTTCCTAAAACAGGATACCGAAAACCTTCCTCCCGAACTTTGCGGATCATAATGAAACAGGGAATCCTTGACCTTTTCCCTACGCCCCATAAAAAGTCCAGGAATACCCAGTCAATGCGCTTAGACCCATTTTTAGTACATTTCTAAGGAAGCGACTGTATATAGTACAAAACATTGGGCAGAAGTATCCATTTAATAGCATTTACCTTAGCCCAGACATTTAAAATCATACGATCCCACTTACGAATGTTCCTTTGCAGTGTCTCTCAATCAATTTTCCAATATTAAATTCCACCATTTTCTCTGTGTCACGTAAAAGGTAAATCCCCAAATATTTCACATTTGAATTTGCCCATTGACAGTTGGTCATTTAAGGCCTATTGGAAGGATTTTTTTTTAGTGAAAGGACTACAGTCTTCCCCCAATTTATTTTATGTCCAGATAATAATTGCACCTACTCCATCATGTGTTTCAAAAGTGTACCTCCGCCTTCTGTATTGGCCAATACAACAGTCATATCATCAGCATATGCTAAAACCTTTAGTTCCCTGTCTCCCACACGTCAAACACAAAGGCCCTGTTCCTGTCTTATATATGCAAGTAACGGTTTTAGGGCTAGATTAAAAAGAAAAGGAGAAAGCGGACAGCCTTGTCTCGGATCTCTGAATAAATGAAACGCTGATGAAAGTTCATCACTAACCCAAAGTTTAGCCGAGATTCCATACTGCAGGGCTCCAACAGCGTTTAAGAATAGTGGCCCCAAACCCCATTTCAAGCAGAGTGTAATTTAAGAATGACCAATTTACACGATTGAAAGCTTTTTCAGCTTCTTAAAAAATAAGCCACGTCTCCTCCGCTTTGGAATCTGATAATCCCATAGTATCTAATAAGGTCCTAATATTGTCATACCCATGTCTGCCTCCTATGAATCCCACCTGCGAATAAACAATTAACTCACCGATATATTTAAGTAGACAGGCAGCCAAAATTTTAGTAAAGGTTTGAACATCTACATTTAGAAGTGGAATAGGACGAAAGTTACTACATTTAGTGCTATATTTTCCTGGTTCCGGTATCAAAGTAATAACTGCTTCTCTCATAGATGGACAAAAAATCCCTTCTGATAAGAATTGATCATATAAATCACAGAGCTCTGGTACTAGATTAGTACTAAAGGACCTAGAAAATTCCACCGGCAACCAATCCATGCCTGGGGATTTACCTAAAATAAGTTGATTTATTGCTGTCTGAACTTCAAATACAGTGATTGGCGCCTCCAATGCATCTTTTCCTTCCTCGGATAAGCACGGAATACCTATTTTGTCAAAGAATTTAGCTAATTGTTGTTTGAGTAGTTAATTCTTCTGAGTATAGGGATGCATAGAATGCTCTAAAACATTTACAAATTTATTTTTCCCTGAATACTAATTCTCCCCTTCCATTATTTATCTTCTGAACATATGATCTTTGAGCCAAATTCTTTAACCTATTTGCCAAAGGTGGACCACTCAGTTCCCCTTCCTCACAATAATTTTGTTTCATAAAATATAAACCCTTTTCAGCGTGTCTTTCCACTTCGTACTTTAGTTTCTCTCTCACTCTATCCACACCTATTTCATCCTCACGGCTTTTGGATAACGCGTATTTTCTTTGCATAACCCGCAGCTCTGTCTCAAGATCTTTTACCTTCTCTCCCGACTTCCTTGCCCGGGATGTCCAATTCATTAGTTCACCAAGTATAGTTGCCTTAAAGGCATCACAAACCATTCAAATATCAGTAGACACTTTATTCTCCTTAAAATAGGAAACAATAAAGTTATCTAAAGCCTCAGGCGCTCACTCATCCTTTAGGATGAATGTTGTAAGCTGCCATTTAGTACAGTTGGGCCGACATTTTCCAAAGTTCAGTTTTAGTGTGACTAAGGAATGATCCGAAAGGCAATGCTCTCCAATGTTAGCCTCTATTACTTCCTCCACTAACCCATCTGAATTTTTTTTTTTAAATCTACTCGAGTAAGAATCTGTCATGATCACAGGCCAGGTCGTAGGTTAGTAGTAGTCTTAAGGGTTAATTCCAGGCAGATAGTGGCGTTGCCCGGGGATAGACAGGTAATTTCCATTTGAATCAATAGGACTTCCTGTTTTCCTGCAATGGCCGCCTCATTGCGCCATCCAGAGACTACTCTCACAGGTCTAGTCTATTTCAGTATTTTCCTATATATTGCAGGCTCACCTGGAGACTCGCGCTTCGCGTCGTTGACTGCTTGCAGTACTAACGCTTACCGCGGTCTTTCAGGAAGTTCCTCAGCTGTTTCCAGTCAGAGCCCTAGCCCTTGCCCTTGCCCTTGCCCATAGTTTCTACTCATTTCATCTTCCCCGCCTCCCTTCCATCTAGTCTAGTTCCAGCCCCTTACATTTTAGTCTTTTTTCCGTCGTGTTGTGAAACTTCTCCTCAGTGAATACCGGCAGGGATACTGGAACAATTCGCAAGTATTCTTTTGTGGTGTTGTTGTGATTGCGAAGGTTTAGTCTCTAATATTCTTATGCTAGTCAGTGTTTCTTTTTGTCGCCGTTTACGCGGCAAATTTCTAGTCACAGTTGACAGTTGTAACTGTCGGCAAGGAGCGCACGCAGCTGTGGTATTATCAGAGCTGCTAGTGTTTTCAAGAGGCGCTCCTCTACTCGATGAGTGAAACATATAATTGTCTGTGTGTTGTTAGTTTTTTCGAGTGCAGTTGCCTCTGACATTTTAGGCATTGTTTTCAGGCTTTTGTGTAATTGCTTTTGATAATAAAATAACGAAATTTCTCCTCAGCCAAGTAGATAAATGTAAATTACCCGCACATCACTCGATAGTCAATCCCTTATATGTATCTTTTCTGAGGCATTAGGTGGAGGGTTGTTACACTCACTACCGTTGGTCATTATAGGGTTATTCCTTTTCCCTTAAACTTTACTTAGGTATTTAGGATAAGGGTGACTAGAGTTAGGGTTTACCTCATGTTCTAGAACTCTCTAGTTATCTTACCCCCTTTAGTGTTGCTGCCTCCATAATACCAACATTCTTCAGGACTTGCGCCCCTGTGTGAAAACAGGATGGAGAGCTCATAAGAAATAATAATCAGGTGAGCCTGGGGGTATACTTGGGGACTAAAATCCTAAACAGTCTGTTGAAAGAGAAATTCCCAAGGGGTGGATATTAAGGAAAGTTATTGTTTGATGTTTCCACAGTAATTCTCGGTTCCTTGAAGAAAGGATTGGTAAAGATCTCTAAGGGTGTTCCCGCAGAGTTCAGGTAAGTGTTACAGAATCATGGACTGGGGAATAGAATGAAAACTCCCTCTCCTTGGAATGTAAAGCCCAGCAAATATCTATCAGGTCAAATATTTCAATAAAGTCCTGAAAAGCCCTACTCAACTTTTGACCCGTGAATCTACAATCAGACAATCTATCCAATCTGTGATCCAATACGCAGTTGAAATCACCCCCAATAATAATACCTTTCATACCCCGCAAAACTTTTGTCAAGGCATCAGAAAACACATCTCCGCTTGGACACGGACCATATAAGGAAACCCAAAGTCAATCTCCCTTCATACTGTCAAAATAATCCGCCCACAGACATTTTCTGCTGCCATACCCAGCCTCCTTCGAATTAGAATTCCTTCCCCTCTTGATTTCGAGGAATAGCAATTTAATAAAAGCTTCCTATATTTAGAATTATTTAACATATTCTCTGAATGTTCTATCAAATGCGTTTCTTGCTAAAATATTATATCCGCTTTCTCTCTCCACAGCCTGGCTAGTATTCTCTTTTGTTAGGACAGTTTAATCCTTTCACATTCCAAGTAACCACCTTTAATGATCCCATAACAAAAGGCATTCCTAGATCAGGCTGGCATACATCATCCAGCACGACTCCAAACCCTTTTACTTCCCCCTTTACCACTTAATCTAATGGTAGACTAGTGTAGGTTACCCCTCCCTCCCCCCAACATATAAACACAAACCACAATACACAAACACAAAAACTCATTTTAATTGGAAATTGCCCAAAAAATAATGGACCACTTAAGAGCACATTTATGTACAAAGCTCTCACAAATCTGAACCATACCCCATAACCCTGTGCCCAATCTAATAGCCTACATTCTAATACATCCCCCATTACTTATCTGAACAATATTAGCAAACAGGCTCATTCCAATAGCTCCTACCACTATTCCCATATTCCCCACCCCCACACCACACATTTCTCTTTAACAAGACATCTATTACATTAGTAAATACATATGTAGAAGCATAGGCATAAATCTGCTTGGAAAATACATTAGAGCATTCTCAGCCTAAGCATTCCTAGGGCTTAGACACTTACAATTAGTTGTATTAAATGAGGAATTAACTACAGAAATAATACACCACTGTTAACTACATTCGCTAAATTGCCACCTTGAAACATAATTTTTCTCGCTAATATTCTGTTCATTCTTATATAGCAGTATCATAAACTCATAGCACTCATTGGTTATATAATGGTACTAGATACTGTATAAATAGCCACAATGCATTCCATAACCAGCCCCTCCTATTCAGTAAAATATCTAGGAGTTGAACCCTTACAGTCTCCTGTCCTATAGTCTAATGTATACCAACCTATGCTAACACCTAAGAGTACCTAAGCGTCTTGATTTGCACCTGATATTCACAAACCTCAGCAAGCTGCAATGCATTATTCCTGAAGCCCTTGCACAAGTATTAATTTCTAACCTATAAACAATAGCTTATTCTGAATAACTCCCACCCCTATACTCAGCATATGGTCAACCCTATTTCAATATAGTACTTAAATTCTCCTATCACAGTATGAGTTAATGCATGGGTTTTTCTTCAAATTCGCTGGAAGTGAGATGATGTGTAAGGCTTTTTCTCCTCACCCTATATTAACGCAAAGGCTGTGTCCGTGAGACTGTATATGGCACTCGCCAGCCAGATACAATGAGATACTCCCTCATGTCTGCTTATTGCTGCAAGGTTACAACTACCGCCTTCGATTCAGTTTGCTCCCGCGTTATCATTGTCAATTGGAAGTTGTTCACATATCGTATTGCCCTCTGATAAATAGAATCTTGGTGCTTCATCTCCATCTGGATAAACACCTACATCCATATGAAGCATATTAGACAAGCATGCTTCCACTGTATCTCAATTCATCAGTGCGATCAATCAAACCTCGCACCATCTCACGTGAGCCAGACCAGCGTCATCCCAGGTAGAGGCTTTGTAAATGTTCACTCTCCCCCATTGAGTGAAACGTTTACGGCTCGTATCTTCCTCCATTCCTGGGCTCTCCGCACACCGCATCAGATGTATGGAGCTTCCGGCATTCTCAACCAAACGCGTCACTGCCGTACAAACGTTACATGCCGGCGTGATCCAACGTTATTGTTGTTAGGGTGCGTTACTCAATGTCTCCTTCGTTCATGCATGATCTAAACCTTCCTGTAATGCAAGAATCTTTGAATATAGTGGCCATCTCCAATGAACTAATGAAACGTATATATTTAATAAACAAATGATAAAAAGTTACATACTTTAAGTGATAAAAAAAAGCGTTTAATAAAACGGATGTCAATCCATGGATGAAGTCATCTTTTCTTTTTCGGTGGTACGCTCTTTTGGGATATAGAAACAATCTCCATAGGTGTAATATCTAGGTCAAATAAAAAAAAGCCTCAGTGCTCCAGTTATCACACAATGAGTGAATCTGACCCTCAATCACCACCCGGAGAATAGCAGGATACACCATATATAGTATTGTAACTTCTTACTCTTTGCTTTTTCTTTTGCTGTGATAAAGGTTCTCCTTTCCTCCAGTATATCTCTGCTTAAATCTAAAAAAATCATGATTTTTTTCTCCCCATGACAAAGTTCAGGTGATTTTTAAAGTATCATTTCTTTGAGGGGTGCTGTTGCGCACGAGACGGAATGGTCGCCCCCAAACCGAAGCCTGGAGCATACCCCAGACCTATTATAGCACGCCTGATAAATTACAGAGACAGAGACCTGATACTGAAAACGGCCAGAGAAAAACAGGAACTGAGGTGGGAGGCTAACACAATTCGCATCTTCCCGGATTTCACTCTGGCAGTACAGCAAGAAAGGAAACTCTTCACCGGGGTTAAGAAGTTACTGCTTGAACGTCAGGTGAAATACGCCATGCTCTACCTGGCGAGAATTAAGATACATCAAAACAAAACTTATTTTTTCACGTTCCATGAGGAGGTGGCAAACTTTGTCGAAACACACATCCCCGCTCCGGCTGGGCAGCCCAGAACCAGGGAAGACTCAAAACTTCAAGGTGACATATTACTAGCACGGTAACGATAAAGAATAGACTGCAGAAAGCGAAGGCCCACCCCTCCGGGCGGCCCACATGCGGGGCGAGTATGACTAAATTTGCAAATCAAATAGGCGAGTCCAACCTCCCATGTGTCAACACGAGTTAGAGCAACAATATAGAACCAGCCATATTGTTAATGACGATGAGCGGCATAGGCACTGGTGGTCGCTACAGCCCCCCCTGTAGCAGGTGCACGTAAAAATGTTGGGTGGGGAATGGGATGGATTAACACGCATAGTTGAAGTTCGGGGAACCATGAGGGAGGGGGCAGGCAGAAGTTGTGGGGCTCCAGTTATACAAGGAAAGAGGTTAAAATGAAAAGCGCACAGGCTTTAAGCACTACCGCTATTGAGTACACAGTCAAAATATACATTCACAGATATGGTCATAGCCAACTCTTAGATAATGGCTAATCAAGGCACAGACTGCATGAAAACACTGAGCTGGAATGTACGCGGCTTAGGAACCCAAATGACGAAAAGAAAGATACTAGCATATATAAACAGGCTGGGCCCCAAAATAATTTTCCTGCAGGAAACACACCCAAGGCCCCAGCAAGTAGGACAGCTGATCCCGAACTGGGGGTCACACCAATATTATACAACATATTCGAGAAGGGCAAGGGGGGGGGGGGGGGCGGCGATCCTTATTCATAGGACTCTCCCATTTTCCTGTAATAACTCAGAATGTGACCCCGAAGGTAGATATGTGTTGCTCCACGGCACCCTTTGCGACAAGCAAATAGTCCTCCTTAAGGTGTATGGGCCGAACATTGATGACCCAGAGTTTTATTCCGGAATATTTGAAAAGCTGGCAAACTACCCGACGGCCCATTTGATATGTGGGGGGGATTGTAATACCATCCTTGATGTAAACTTAGATCGCACATCAACACAAACAAGAACACTCACCAAGGCTGCACAGAAAATACTTCTCCACATGTCTGATCTAAACCTGAAAGATGCATGGAGGACGCTAAATCTGTCCAAAAGGGAATACACATTTTACTCCTCAGTCCACGACATGCACTCCAGAATAGATCTGTGGCTGGTGAACAGTGAGGTGTTGGGCAGGGTTACAGATACTCATATCTATCCTAGAATGTACTCAGATCATTCCCCAATACAGCTAACAATACGGATACCTGACGTTACGATAACTAGGCCACCGTGGAAATTCAAGCCCCAGGCTCTGCAAGACCTGATCTATAAAACCGCAATGGCCCGGCAAATTCAGGAGTATTTCGAAATCAACGAGGGCACGGTCTCCAGTCAGGCAATATTGTGGCAGGCATTCAAGGTCTGCATCAGAGGCAGTTCCATATCCGTTGAATGTGGAGTCCTAAAGGACTTCCGGGGTAGACTGGCGCTTGGAAACACAAATAGCCACTTTAAAAACTCAATACGCACACTCCCCTCTAGCGCAGACAAGCACCGAAATTAAAACTAGGCTAGACAAATACAAGGAAGCGGCGGAACAAGAGATCTGCTACTTTTCCAAGCCAACGGCAGCACGTAGATATGGAGAGAGTGAACGACCAGGGAGACTACTGGCTAGAATGGTAAGGGGTGAGAGACGCACGAAAACCATACCATGCATAAAGCTACCAGATGGTACAGTGACCACAGAGAACACAAAGGTGAAGGAGATGTTCTGTGACTTCTATAAGAAATTGTATTCCCCCCAGTGTGACATAACGGAGGAAGAGATTGATAACTCTCTCTCCCAAATACCAACAACACTCTTGGCTGATGCCACCAGGGAATCCCTCGAGAGCCCGATCACTGAAGCAGAGATAGCAGAAGCAATAAAAACACTGCCTAATGGGAAAGCCCCTGGCACAGATGAACTCGGAGCAGAATTCTATAAAGAAATCAGCGATCTCCTTGTACCCAGGCTGTACGCAGTTTGGATGGAGGCTTTGAATAAAGGGGAACTACCCGAAACTACGAGGGAAGCATTAATCACATTATTGCTTAAACAGGGAAAACCCCCAGAGGAATGTTGATCGTATAGACCACTATCACTAATAAAGAACAGACGCAAAGATTTTTGCTAAAATGTTGGCAACCAGATTGACACCACTTATGCCATACATGGTCCATGAAGACCAGGCAGGGTTTATTATGGGCAGATCCACGGCAACCAATATTAGACGATGCCACAAAATTCTGCCAACGATCCCCCCTGAGACCCAAGACATTGCGGTCTCTCTAGATATGCAAAAGGCGTTTGATACAGTCGTTTGGCCCTTTTTATTTGGTGTAATACGCAATTATGGATTTGGCCCTAATATCATCAAGTGGATTCATATATTATATGCTCACCCCTATGCCAAGATTAGAATCAACAGCACTTTAACGGATGTCTTGGAGTTCCTGGCCGGCACCCGTCAGGGCGGCCCCCCGTCGCCATTACTATTTGCCTTAGTAATAGAACCCCTGGCTGACATTCTCAGGGCACGCTACAATGCATATGGGATATGGCTAGAAGGCAAGAGGCAGATTATTACTTTGTATGCCGACGATATTTCACTATATCTTTGGAATCCTGACTGCACACTGGGCAAGGTTAAGACAGAAGTGAAAAAGTTTGGCGGGTACTCTGGCTTAAGACTCAACCCCAACAAATCAGAGGTATTCCCACTCACGAAAACAGAACCCCAGGACTTGCATGGTCTCTTGTGGAGCCCTACACACATACTTTATTTGGGAGCACATATAGCTAGAACGGCCCAACTGTCTCGAGCACTAAATTATAATGTTTTGGCTGACTCCCTGTGCGCGCAAATGAAATGCTGGAGCGCCCTTCATATCTCGTTGATGGGGAGAATAGCCCTCATTAAGATGATCATACTAGCAAAACTGTTCCATCTGTTCCATACAGTCCCGGTATGGTCTGGGCGCACACTGTTTGCCAAAATGAAAAGTGCTTGCATAATGTTCGTGTGGGGAGGGCACCCCAGGCTCAACTGGAGGATACTGACACATACCAACGGGGAGGGCTAGCAGTGCCAGATCTGGAGCTTTACTACCTTTCACCGCAGGCATATTACGCCGCCCAGTGGGCCACAAACTGCCTTAACCCAGGGCTCCCACCACCTGACCAGCGAGCAAGGGAATCGATAGTGGTATTACATAAGATAACAAGACCGACCCCTAAACACCATAACTCATTAGACCCTGCAAAGGTGACAACCACAGCTTGGGCCAAAATTGTGGATATATTTGGTCAAGATAGGTTATATCATCCGAGTATGCCGATATGGGGTGACCCGCAATCACCTTTCGTCCTACATGGGGAGGTGGCCATGCACTGGAATTCCAGAGGCATCGCTCAAATGGGGCAGTTATTCCGGGATGGGCTCTTTGCTACACGGGATGATCTTAGAGATACGGTGGGGAACAAAAATATACATAAACAGCAATACAACCGTATCAAAGCCGTCATACAAAGTGCTTGTTCCTCCTTCCCGGAAGAACCAGAGATAAATATGGGGCTGGGCTATATGTTCACAGGCGGAACTTTAAATCACAGCCTCTGCACTATATAAAATCATAACCCAGACACGCCCAGCTGTGGTCCACAGGGCTAAAACCAACTGGGAACTAGACCTGGGGCAACAAATAGATGACCATGAGTGGACACAAATATATACGCTGACCAACCGAATTTCATGTAACTCCAGCTATAAGCTAATACACTATAAAACAGTACACTGGTTGCATTATACTCCCGCAAGGCTTAAACGAATCTACCCCTCCACATCAGGAACATGCCCGAGATGTGACACTGAGGACGCGAATATATATCATATGCTTTGGGCATGCATAAAACAGAGTACTGGAGGGAGGTCTGTACAGCACTTGACGAAATGGCAGATCAACCTGTCGTGTGGTCACCAAGGCTATGTTTGTTGGGTGCGGTGGGGAAAATGAACACGACGTGGCGAAGGCTACTGAATTTGAGCTTGTTAATTGCCAAAAGGGCAATATTGATGAAGTGGAAAAATGTAACACCCCCAACTAAAGCAGATTGGGACAGCGATGTGTTATGGACAAACGATACGGAAGAAATGTATATAGATTCTGTGCTTCCCACCGCCAGACCCAGAAATATATGGGCCCGGTACAAGCATTACCTAACAGATAAAGCCGCAACGGAAGGACCAGATTTGGATACCAAATAACTGTGTACAATTCTTTACTTGTAACTTTTGAACATGTGAAGGTATGTGCTTTGCTTGTGTGCGCCAATAAATAAAGTTTAAAAAAGAAAGTATAATTTCTTTAGTTGGAAAATTTTAAAACTTTGCAATAAAGTGTCTTGGTCGCTGACCCAGCACTGGCTTCTGCCCCAAGGACATGCAAGCTCTATCCATCTCCAAAGGGGTATTGGGGTAGAAATCAATGCCTTCTCTAGAAATTCCATAGGGTTCCATCGCTCCACATTTTCAGGAAATCCAGCAACTCTTATGTTGTTCCTCCTAGCAAAGTTTTCCTGCTCTGATTACAAGAGTTTTTTTTCTCATTTTGGATTTCCAAATTCCTCATGTGATCATACAATCTTACAGTTTTTATCATCCTCGGTGTTGAGATGTTCCTCTATAGAAGCCACTTTTGTAGTAAATTCCAAATATCTGTCCTCCACATTAATCAGTTCGGTTTTGATTTCTGCAATGTCTAAAGTCACCTTAGTCAGGAGGTCCAATAGTTTGTCATCCCTTCTTTCAGTATCATCTTCTCCTTTCTGTCTTTTTTCAGGCTGGGATGTTTCAGCTGGGCTAAGATCAGACATTGTAATGAAGGATGTAGTCTTGGATAGGGCACAGGAGCACAGCCTTTATGCTGCCATCTCCGGCACTGACAGTATGTTTAACGTTCTTAATAGGTTGATCTTTCCAAGGTAAGAATATGTTTGTGCATGTTCAATTCATGAAGCATAAAGTGCTCTGTAATGGACCAAGCGCCTCTGAGAGTGCAGCGGTATTGGGGTACATCGTGGTACACTCCTTTGTTGCGACTGCAACTGGACGCTTCCCAGCCTTTCCCTGTGGTCCTGCTGCAATCGAGTGACAGGTGAGCTCTGATAAAGTGGTGGCTCAGGGTGTGTTTATAGAACAGGGTGAAATGTACATCACAGTTGGCCCATTTAGCTTGTTCTAAGCTTTAAAATACCATTGCTTGTGTGCGTGTTACTTTTGCCTGTTTGACAACTAAGAAGAGATTGTGCACACTGACTGATCCTTTGAGGTATATGCATGGTAATAATACAACTCACGAAAGTGCACTTATTGCAGCTACAAGGGTGAGACCTCCGGAAGCGCTAAATGCCAACTAACTTCCTATGGTCACTTATGAATTACAGAGCAAGACTACTTTGCGGCCATCTGAACTGAATGAGACGGAAGCGAGGGCTGAGGTGGAGTGTGGGGCACAAGGTGTAAACCACCTGTCATGGTCAAGTCGTACCAGCTCGCTCTGTTTTTTCAGAAGGAGGTGCTCCTAACAAAATTACTAGTTATTTTCAAAAACCTTCGGAAGAAAACCTTGGGCCCCAGAAGGACCCTAATGGGGTGGATTGGGCTGTACCAATGGATTAGTTTGCATTACAGGATAAGCGCTCTTCCCAAATTACGGGGACAATACTTGAACGGATTGGATCTCTGAGATTACAATTCTACCCCAGTTTTTTCTCAGGAACTTGCAAAACGAGTTTGTCCATCTCTGGAACCACAACATAAATAGCTTCAGGGGTGAAGTTTTTGGGGGAGTTTTCCTACAGTCCACTTGAGGTAAGAGTTCATAAAACTATCCTTTGGTATACAGGTCCCCAACTCTTAGTTCAAGAGTCTGTGCTACTCAAAGGATTTTGGTAAAATGGCAGAGCAGCCAGGCTTACCATATGAGGAAGTTGTGACCTGTAAGTTGTGACCTTAAGTGACCTGTAAGTAAGTACACTGAACCCAGTAAGCAAACGCGCCCAAAGCAACTTACACAGTAAATGTTATATTAAGAATATACATTTATTCTTATTTACACAACGAAGGTAGATGCATACGGATTTCACTAATCAACACATGTAGGAATTCTTAATACTTTTTGAAGGTGATCACTTCAATAGTGACGTTTCTACTGTATTATCTGTACTACCGCATACTTGTGTTACTTTACAGATAAGGTTTAAGTAACTTACCAGTAACGATTGTTCTCCAGCATGGGTCTGGCATGGATTCAGATGCTCATGAATATTCCTCATCTTCAGGAGGGTAATCCTCAGTAAAGAGAAAACAAGTTACTTACCAACTGCTAACGTTCTTTCGACTGGATGTTCCTCCAACGTATTCCACATCTTTGACATGTAATGTCCGCAGCTGTACACTTTGGAAACTTTTTCAGCAGAGGGCGCCCTGCATCGATGACGACGGGTCGATGTCCCTCAAAAGCCTCCGTAAAATAGGACGCAGAGCACCCGTAGCCTCAGATTAAGTTTTTTCCATCAGAACGTGTGGCACCAGTCTCATGCCTGCTTGACTGCACATAGCCTTGCGGAAACTGAAGCTGCAATCGCATAGGAAAATCTCCAGAGGGGCTGGCTGGGAATACGTTGGAGGAACATCCAGTCGAAAGAATGTTACCAGTTGGTAACTTGTTCTTCAAATGGATTGTGTTCTCCAACGTATTACACATCTTTGACAGATTCCCAAAGCAGTAGCAGTAAATGGAAAAGGGAAATAAATCAGATTGCGGAATAAAGGACCTCCTTACCAAAGGCCATATCCGGACCATGGATTGTATCCAGGGAATAATGCTTAACAAAGATGTGAAGCGAAGCCCATGTAGCGGCATCACAAATATTCCTAATAGGAACACCCCGCTGGAGGGCGGTGGAAGCAGCAACGCCCCTAGCGGAATGAGCTCAACTCTTCAGGAGGGTCCTCATCCGCCAATCGGTAACACTCTGTAATAGGGAGGATAATCCACCTGGATAATGTCTGTTTGGTAACAGCCTGACCCAATCGGTGTCCAGCATATCCTACAAAGAGTTGATTGTGCACTCTGACCCTGGACATCATAGAAATGTAAAGGCTCAGAGCTCTCCTAGGATCCAACCGATGGAGTCGCTTCTCTTCCTTACCAGGATGAGGAGGATAGAAAGATGGGAGAACCATTTTCTGACTCAAATGAATTTCAGAAACTACCTTAGGTAGAAAGGACGGACTTACCCTAAGTAAACACAGTAAAGGGTGGCTTAGAGGTAAGTGCCTGTAATTCACTCACTCTGCGAGCGAAAGTAACCGCAATCAAGAACACTGTCTTGAAGGACAATAATCTCAAAGGACAAGAGTGCAAAGGTTCAAACGGAGCACCCATGACAAATTTCAAAACCAAATTTAAATCTGAAACCGGCACCTGGAAAGGAGACGGCAGGAACACGTTAGTCAGTCCTTTAAGAAATTGAGAATCAAAGGAATCTTAAAGTAAGAACATTATTCAGACGAGCGCTTAAATATAGACCTTGCCGCCAGGTAACCCTTAATGGTACCAACTTGAAGGCCCCTGTGAGCCAAAAAAAGCAAAAAAGACAAAACCATAGGAATGGAGTGACTGGCAAGCAACACCTCCATCACGTCATCCGGGAGGTCCCAATCATTTTACTTCAACTTTTAAGATAGCAAGCGTGAAGGTTGAGTCTCTTGACCTCTGGAGAGTGAGAGTGAGAGAGTGAAAGAGAAAGAGAAAGAGAGAGAGAGAGAGAGATGGAGAGAGATGGAGCGCTCTCTCGGTAGGGAAGACGGCGTAGAGGGAAGACAGACATTTCTAGAAGGTCCAGGTACCACGCTCTCCTGGCCCAATCCAGAGCAATGAGGATCATGTGGGAAAAGAACCTCTGTAACCCCCGCAACACTTGAGGAATGACGGGGACTGGAGGAAACGCATACAGCAGTGGGAACGACGAATCCACTACGAACGCGGTTACTAAGGCTCCTCTTGGAAAATTCCCTTGAGCAGAATCTTTCACACTTCCAGTTGACACTGGTAGCGAAGAGATCCACTTGCGGGGTTCCCTAAAGGACGAACATCTCCTGAAGGACTTCCTGAGCCAACTCCCACTCGTGAGAGACCGTGCTCTGCCTGCTCAGAGCATCCGCCACCACATTTTCTTCTCCGGCCAGATGAACTGCCAAGATCGAAATTCCCGGCTGGATGGCCCAGAATCAGAGCTGCATTGTCTCTCTGCACAACGGGAGTGACCCTGACACACCCTTTTTTTGTTGAGGTAATGCATTTCCACTGTGTTGTCCATCATGATCAGGACACCTCTTCCCCCGCACAACCCTCGGCTCTAACAGGTTGATGTGAAGTTTGGACTCTGACGGAGACCAACGACCGTTGGCGGTCAAGTCGTCGGCATGAGCGCCCCATCCTGTGAGGGAAGCATCCGTCACTACAGTCACCTCTGGCCATGGTTACCAAAACGGCTCCCCCTTCATCAAGTGCCCTTCGTTGGCCCACCACAGAAGATCCTGGGAGAGTGGAATCTGAACAGGACCCTACATCTTGCCTGAGAACTGCGACCACTACATCTTGAGGACCCATTGCAGGGATCTCAGCCTGGCCTCTGGCACCAGAAACATGCAGGATGCTATGAGGCTGAGCACCCTTAAGAATTCGAAAGCCGGGAGACTCTGGGCATGTTGATTCACATGCGAACCCTCCCTCCAATCCCTCTGCGGCTCTTCTTGGTCATACTGCCACTTTACGTGCTTACCACATCTGAAGATGGCTGCCAGAGGAGGGACTAGGGGGGAGGACTGTCATTAGATGGTGGCAGTATGACCCAGAGGACAGTAATTAGTTTAGAGGAGAATTACAGTTTTTAAGTGAAACTGGTTTCGAATGGACATGCTCATGAATACATAGCAGTACAACATTGCACAACCACAGCACGTGGCAAGGCTCCGAAGAAGCAATTAACACTTACCTCTGCAACAGGCTCACCTCAAGGGAACGGGTTGCGTAGCACTGCTTGGCCGACTCTGGACTCCTGTCTGGAATCCCTCGATGCAGTAGATCATTGTGAAGGTGGTGCGTGGACTTCCACGTAGCAGCCCTTCAGATGTGCAGCAGGGGCACACCAGACAGGAACGCGATCGTCTGAGCAATCACTCTGGTGGAGTGGGCTCTCGGATGGCCAAGCAGCGGTTGGTTCGCCAACCGATGACTGATGCAGCCGGAGAACCACCTTGAAATGGAAGCCTTGGACAAGGCCTTCCCATAGTTCACAGGACCAAAGTACACGAACAGTAGTGAAGTCTTATAAAAACTTTGTGCATGCCACATAGAACTTCAGGGCACTAGTAACGTCCAGCGAGTGTAAGGCCCCTTCCACCGGCAAAAAAGGATTCGGGAAAAAAATCAGGCAACACCAAAGGCTCGTTGAGGTTGAATTGCGACAGAACCTTCCGCACGAAAGAGGGGTGCGTACGCAGCACCACCCTCATTCGTGGAAAGTCAGATATGGCTGTTTGCAGGACAGGGCCTGGATCTCACCTACCCTTCTGGCAGAGGTGACAGCCACAAGGAAAGCCGTTTTCCACGAGAGAAACAAGTGTGGCCTGATGCCTAGACTTGAAGGGGGTCAACCGTGAGCCTCGTTAGAACCACGTTGAGTTCCCATGCCCGGGAAGGAGCCTTCACTGAGGGGAAAGCTCGGAAAAGTCCTTTGAGAAATTCCTTGACATGTCAGTGGGACCAAAGTGAAGATGTTCCTGGGGCCCTGGTGTAGCGGGAGATAGCCACCAGATGCACCTTGGAGGCGTGCGCCAGTCCAGCGTTGACTTACGAAAGCAAGTATGAAAGGATCTGTGGGATCGTGACCCTCACAGGGGTATTTTTCTGTGACTGGCACCACGTAGCAAAACACTTCCACTTGTGACCGTAGCACTTCAAGGTCGACGACGCACTGGCCTTGGCGAGGATATCCCTGCAGTCCGCTGGCAACTCCTACCCTCCAAACTCTAGGGCTGCAGGAGCCAAGCCCTCTGGTTCAGCAATCATGGGTCATGATTGACCAGAGGCAAAGCTGATAGATAGAGAAGGGTTGGATACCAAATCTGCCTCGGCCACGAGTGTCATCTTGCATTGGCCCTGTCCGAGGGTGTTGATAACTCGTAGCAGGAGAGGGAGCGGAGGAAATGCGTACAGAAACAGGTTGTCTCATGGAAAGGAGAATGGGTCCCCCATGCGCCTTGGCTGGTGTTATCTGCTGGCAAACCTCTGCCATTTGGAGTTACCCACCGTTGCAAACGTATCAATCTGGGGTCTGCACCATTTGAAGAATAGGCGGTCCACCTGGTCCTGAAGAAGCACCCACTTGTGGCAGGAGCGCAGTTCCCTGCTGAGAGAGTCTGCAATGTTGTTCTTTACTCCTGAAAGGTGTAGAGGGACAAGGAACATCCCCTGTCCAACAGGCCAGCGCCTCAATTCCTGCCATTCCTTGGAGAGTGCTGGGGATCAAGTGCCCCCCTGCTTCCTGATGTAAAACCTGGTGGTGTTTTCTGTGAAGATTCTCAGCACCTTGCCTTTCAGAGGCGGGAGGAACGACTTGAGGGCCCAGAACACTTGCCCGTAGCTCCAGGATGTTGATATGAAGATCATTCTCCATCCGGCAGCCACAGTCATCTGGCGTGCAGAAGTCCGGTGTGCGCTCCCCAACCTTCCAGGGAGGCGTCCATGGTGACCGTCTCCTGGTATGGGGAGGTTTTGAAACCACTGTGCCCTGGTCGATGTTGGAGCGGACGCCCCACCATCCTACCGCCCGATGGAACTCTTGGTTGAGAGAGATCTTGTCCATGAAGCTTCTGGACACCTGTATCCAGCAGGAATCCAGAAATTCCTGTAGTGGTCGCATCTGCAACTTGCAGCGACGGGCGAGGTAGATACAGGACATCATGCCCCGTAATGACTTGATGGCCCGCACCGTGGCCCTCTTCGCCGACGACAGCCGCTGAACCTTTCCTTTAATTCTGTTAGTCTCTCCTCCGAGGGCGACGCCAGGCAAGACACCCTATTGGGTCTGGGGCCTAGAAACAGCACATTCTGCGATGGCGCCAAGGAGGACTTTGGATAGTTGACAGAGAATCCCAGATCTGTCAGTAGCCGGACGGTCATCTCTGTGTGTCTGTCGGCCAGCTCCCGCGAGCGGGGGCGTATCAGCCAGTCAAGGTACGGGTATATGTGTATACCCTGAAGATGCAGATGGGCTGCCACTGGTGCCAGGCATTTTGTGAACATTCTGGGGGCAGACATCAAGCCGAAGGGCAGGGCCTCTAACTGGTAGTGCTGCCCATACACCATATAACGTAGAAAAATGTGATGTTTCTTGTCAATGGGGATGTGGAAATGGGCATCCTCCAGGTCCAACAATGTCAAGAAGTCTCCTTTTTCCAGTTGGCCAAGCATGTGTTGGAACGTGACAAATCCTGAACTTTTGGGACTTTAGGTATTTGTTCAGGCGTCCGAGGTCTAGGATGGACCTCCAACCCCTGTCTTCTTTCTGACTAAAAGTATCTGGAATAGACTCCGGAGCTCCGGAGCAGTTAGGAACCAACTCTATCGCCCCTTTTCACAGCATGGCTCGCACCTCTTACAGAAGCGGAAGGATGTGCTGCTTCCGACAGGGAACCGGCGGGATCTGCAGACACCTGCGTTGGAACTCCAGGGTGTGTACTTGGGTGAGTGTTCCCAGCACCCATCTGTCAGTGGTGATCTTTCTCCATGCGCTGACAAACCTCATCAACCGGGCCTCCCACTGGGGTACACAAGTGGGGGGGGCCAACGTCCCGGTTGGTTCAGGATTGCTTCGGTGCTGGCGTCCTGCCGTGCGGGAGACGTCCTCCGCTACCGTAGGACTGGGAATGGCCTTTTTAGGCTTGAGTTGAGGATCTGGAAGGCTGACCGTACAATGTGGAGAACCCTTTAAGACCTGCTCGACTTTCCCCTGGAGGAGCGAAAAGACGACTAGCAATGCTGTTGGGGAGTGCCCAGGGAACAGGCCATCTCTGTATCAGCCTTGATGGCCTGGAGGGACTCGGCGACGGCCTTCCTAAAAAGATTCTCTTTGTCGAAGGGCATGTCCAGTACCTTTTCTTGGAACTCCTGAGGGAAATTAGTGGCTTTTATCCAACCTTGTGAACAAAGGCAGACACTGTTCCCCATTTGCCAGAACCCTGTGTTGGTGTCATCCAAAGCCACTGTGATGGCGTGATTAGACACCACTTCCCCTTCCTGGAAGAGAGCGATGGCCTCCAACTTATCTTCTGGGAGGTCCTCCAAGATTGGTCCCAGCTTGTACCACAATTCCCTGTCGTACCTGGCCGGGATCGCCAGTGCGTTGGCCGCCTGGATAGTGGACGCCGCAGTGTAAATCACCTTCTTTCCCATGGCATCCATCCTTTCCCCTCGCTGTCCAGAGGGACGAAGAGTTATCTGACCGGTTCCTTGCAGCCACCGATACGAGAATCCGGCGATGGCTGTGACCTCAGGCACTTGGGTGCGGAGTCCAGCACCCTAAATTTCTTCTCCAGCCTATCCCGCTTGGCTGGAGCCGTGCAAGGGTTCTTCATGAGGGCCAGGCCCTCTGCCCAAACATCGTCCAGAAAGGGTGCCACCTTTAGTCTTTCTCTTGGCCTCGTGCCTCTGATACAAGAAGCCCTCCCTTCTTGGTTTCCTCAGGCGTCAGCTGCAATAGCTCGGAGGCCCTGGCGATCATGGAGTGTAACGATTCCACCTCATCCGGTGGGGACACCCTATGTGGAGCATCCAAATGTGGCAATTCACCATCCGTTGCGACAATGTCTTAGTCATCCATTGACATGGCCGCACCCGTACCTGGGTCTGCGTCTGCTGGGGTATTAAGGGCCCAACATGGTGAAGGAGGTTCAAATGGGGTGCCGGATGACGCTTCCTCTTTGCTGGTGGCTGGTCAGGGACCTGGAGGACCACAGATATCATAGCCGGAAGCATCCTCATCTGGATCTCTGACACCAAGGTGTGTAGAGTAGACAGAATATCCAAGGCAATATCCTTTGGCTGGGAAATCAGAATAGAAGAACTAAGCCCTGCTCTTAAATGTCCTCATGGACAGTATGTAAAGACTCTGTCTTCGGTGGACGAGACCTTCATGGTTTGGGCGATGGCCTGGAGGGCTGTTGCTGGGCCTTCTTACCCCCCCTTAAACCCCTTAGAGTCTTGAACCAGGGCCTGGGTCGATTTCACCCCTTCTGGCGTGAATGCAGATGCTGCCAAAGTCACTGCAGCGGTGTCGCACCTTGGGGGTAGGGACACTGAGCCGTAGGAGCTACCCTCGTAGGATCAGCGCCCGTAGCTGCCCTGGTAGTAGTAGCAGTCGTCGAAGGGGCCACTGGCTAGGTCTTCACCTGTGCCGGTTGAGCCTGCTTGGGCTGCGTGGATTTCTTCTACACTGTCGCGGCTTCTATGACTTCTCAACGTTTAGCCGGGGTAGAGGACTTCCTCTTTGAAGAGGAGCTTGATGGTAGGCTGGCAATGGATGTTGATCGCACCCTATCCACTTTGGGACCTGCTTCGGCTTCGAACCCGGTGGACTCAGACTTCTCTTGGGCCCCCACGGATGAGGTGCCCTCAAAGGACTTAGAAGACTGTCCCTCAAACCGGACGGTCCTGGGTGAGGCATGGCCCTGCTTGGAGCACGGGTCAGAGCCCTTGGCGTTAAGCCATGCCGCCAGCCTACTATGCCTGTCCTTCGTCTTTTTCTTAGAGCAACCGAGGAATATCTTGCCCTCTACTTCCTTGTGGCTCAGGTGTAGGCAGTCGAGGCATCGCAGGTGCTCGTCTTCCACAAACACATTCTGTAGCCCGCATTTGGTACAGGGCCTGAAGGGGGATCTTCCCTCCTACTCCTCCGTCATGGTCAGAGGGCGCCAACAAGGCCCCAGAAGCCTTGTCGAATCTTTGATAGATCCTCGCCCTTGAAGGGTGCGGAACTTCACCGCCAAGGAATCCCCACTGTCAAAAGATGAAGAAAAGAGCACACAGGCTCCTTTGAAACTAAATTATAACTTTTTGCCGTTGAAAACACAAAATAACTTACAAATAGCTCAGAGAGCAAACTCAAGGACTCCCAACATTGAAGCATGCAGTAAAAATCTGAAGATGGCTGCCAGAAGAATGGGGGCAGTATGACCCAGAAGCCAGTGATGGGTTTAAAGGAGAAATACAGTTTTTAAGTGAACGTGAAACTGTTTTTTCTTTTACTGAGGTTTCCCCAGCCTGACGACGGGGAACATTCATAAGCATGTGAATCCATGCCAGACCCCATGCTGGAGAATTAGTAATTCTATTTAATTGGCAAAACCACATCAGCTAGGCTTTTGGAAGGGAAAAGGTTGGTTATACCCACAGAAGCAGAGCTTAACGTTCTAGAGACACTTTTCCTAGCGTCTTAAGGCTTTCAAAGTCCAATACCCAACTATACAAAAAAAGTCAGTGAAGGTGTGGAGCCAAGTCTAACGAAGTAGCAGAATAGCAAGGTTACACAGGATACTTTGAGTTTCTAGGATAAGATGCTTAAGAATATAACACAAATTAGGAGGAACCTCCAAAAGGACTCCCTAAAGAGACACAAGCTGGCAATCTTGGGTCAGAGGTCAGGTGGACACCCTGGACAACTCTTCACACACTCCAGTCACACAGGAGCAACTCTTCAGTCTAGGATAAGTCATACATTTCACTCTGCAGTACCTTCGGTTAGAAGAAATAAACGTAGCTGGATTCTCTTCTGTGCAGCAGCAACAGACCCGGTCTCCTGATTGCTCCGTCTGGTGATGAAAGGAAGGACTCTGGCCGCAGTCTTAAGAGAGGGCCCTTGGTACGGATTTCTTCTATCTCCTTGGTTAGTCTGCAGTTTTGGCGCCTTTCGATCAGCTCGTACAAAGGACGGTATTCACCCGATCGATCTTCTTTGGTTCTTAAGTCCTGCACTCTGGTGAGGGGAACTAGATGAGTGGGATCGTGCCTCTGGTGGTCCAACTGGAGCTCACCAAATTTCTGGACGGATTCGGCCTCACAAAGACGTTGCCCTGCAAATGGGTCTGAGGTCTCATGGTATTTGCGGTCTGCAGCTCTGGAGAGGCACAGCACCTCGGGAGATGGCTCAGTTTGCAGTTAGTCTCAGGGCTGGTTTGTCCCACCAGCCAAAGGGAAGGCGTTGTCCTTTTCGGAGCTCCTCTGTCAGGGGTCAGGACAGCAGAGGTCGCTTCACAGTTACTGGAATGGTCTGCAGGCGTCTCTGGTCATCTTCAGCTTTGGATCTTCTGTTCCAGTGGTCGACATGTCTTTCACCTCAGGAACCTCACCTTTTATGATGTTTTCCCACACATTCCTCTGCAAACTCATTTTACAGAAACTGGCTCTATATCCATAAAAGGCACTCGGGCAGACAAAGGACAGGGGGCGTGTACATATCCTCCCCCACTTCCCCACTAGGATAAGATGCTTAAGAATATAACACAAATTAGGAGGAACCTCCAAAAGGACTCCCTAAAGAGACACAAGCTGGCAATCTTGGGTCAGAGGTCAGGTGGACACCCTGGACAACTCTTCACACACTCCAGTCACACAGGAGCAACTCTTCAGTCTAGGATAAGTCATACATTTCACTCTGCAGTACCTTCGGTTAGAAGAAATAAACGTAGCTGGATTCTCTTCTGTGCAGCAGCAACAGACCCGGTCTCCTGATTGCTCCGTCTGGTGATGAAAGGAAGGACTCTGGCCGCAGTCTTAAGAGAGGGCCCTTGGTACGGATTTCTTCTATCTCCTTGGTTAGTCTGCAGTTTTGGCGCCTTTCGATCAGCTCGTACAAAGGACGGTATTCACCCGATCGATCTTCTTTGGTTCTTAAGTCGGGCAGACAAAGGACAGGGGGGCGTGTACATATCCTCCCCCACTTCCTGCCTGCCCGGACATACTGCCTGTCCCCTCCTCCCTCCCAGAATGGCAGATGGGCTAACAAAGGACAACCATAATGAAATGGCAAAAAAAAGAAAGGATCCACCATGTTACAACATAGGAGACACTATTGTACTCAACCGAACTTGAATACAAACTGCGATAAAGAATAGCACAATAGTTGTTAGAACACTTAGACCAGCCATAATTGCAGGGTTGTCACTGACTAAAAAGGCACAGGAGCAGAGAGAATGGGGATACTAGGTATCCTATTAGCACTCCACATATGGTGTTGTGTGCTAATCTCTCATAGTATGTTAATTTTGGAAGGATACAAAGTTTCCATTTAGCCTTAAGAACAATTTTTAAGGCTAGTGAAAGAATCTCAAAGGCGAACCCAAAATGGTTCCCAGCGACCTTGCACAAAAGGTGTTGTGTGCTGCAAAAGGTAAACACAGATGCCTTTAAAGAGATATGGTGGAAAGCAGACTCCATAGAAATTCCTCTCATTGTCCTTCGAGCTGGGTTAAGGAATGCAACCTATAATTGAAGAGTGTGGTGTTTTCTAGCGAGACCTTAGAAGAGTCGGCACTTACTCTAAAAAAAGCTATTTGGGAGTCGGACGGGCATAGGACAAGAGATAAATATGAATTATGGCAGAACTGTAGACCTTGGGTAGTGAAAGCTAGCGGTGTGGGTTGCACACCCCTCGTCTAGCTAAAGAGCCAGAGCAATGTTCGTTAATGGTGTTTGTGATCGTGTCGTATTTGTAGGTTGAAAAAAGTAAACTACAGATTTTTGTTGAGACAAAACAATGCATTCAATGAGTTGACCACTATACTGGTCTTATATTGAATGCCCCATGCGGAGGCGTTTTCCAATGCGTATGCACCCTTCACTTTGACATGAATCAGAACTAATGGAAAATCGAGAATACTGAACCTACCTATAGCGGTGCCCGTTCAAACCTAGAATTTATAAAATATTAATTCGGTCTTGCATCAAAAAATGAAAAACGACCTTTATGTTTGATTCAGGTTCTTAGTCAAGGCTCTCCCTCCTTCACAACCGGTTGGGAACGCCTGCATCTGCAGGCGGGCCGGAAAAGCTGCCTGCATAAGATTGCTGTCAATAAGAACTTTTGAAGGGGTAGGGCCTAACGTCACGCGTGCTTTCCTCCATGCGCCGGTCCCACACCTTTCCCCTACGTCACCAACGTTCCACACCCAGTTGCAGTGGTTCCGCCAATGGTGGTAGAATTTAAGTATATGTTTACTGTAGTGGATGGTTGAGTGGGTGTTGTGAAGAAGGAGGGAGAGCCTGGACTAAGAGAACCTGCATCACCATTTTTTTTTAAACTTTATTTTTGGATTTATGCATAACAATCATGCCCCGATTGGGTGCATCAATACCCCTTGGGCCACTCAGCCCGTCCTCTCCTCCCTATTGTGTTGCTGTTAGGTGCTTGTATTCTATGGTCGTTGGCTCCCCTTTTTTGGATAGTTCATAGATAGCAGCGTTGTGGGATAGTTTCTGTTTTGCCCAGTATTTCATTCGGTTTGTTCTCCTGAATCCGAGTCTGTTGCTGCTGTAAGCAGGTATGTGACATATGGTCCCCATGTGTCTGGTGGGCGTGCGTGTAATGGGTGTTTCCGCAGATATTCAGTGTCCATATCTTGGCAGTATAGGATATCTTTCTTTCCACGCCTCTATAGAGGGAGTTGGGCCTCGGCCCCATGCCATGGCTATTCTCCTGCATGCCAACACCAGGAGAAGGGCTGTCAGTTTCCTTATTGAGGGGTCTAAGTATTTGGTTAGACTCAGGAGAGCCACCAGGGGGAGTGGTGCCTGCTCCCCACCTATAATTGCTGTCACTGTAACACTTGAGACCAGAACTGGGAGACCGCGGGGCAGCCCTGGGCTAGGTGAAATAAAATCAGCCGACTGGGCGTTGCACAGCTCACACTGTGCTGAGGAATCTTGGTGTTGTCTGTGGTTTTTGGCCGGGTGAAGTAAGTTTGGTGTATAAAGTTAAATTTAATTTGTTTGAGGCGTGTGTTTATTGCCAGTTTCTGTGTTTGCCGTAGGATGTATATCCAGTCTTCATCTGGTATCCTGGTTTGAGTGGCTTTTTCCCAGCGTTCCTTTGTTCGGGCGTCTATGGTTACTGTGTTTGTCAGTAAGGATTTATATATCAGTGAGGTCAACCTCCCTTCGCCTTGCGCCTGGATTGTGTTGTGTAAGAGATTCCATGTATCTGGTTGTTTGGGAAATGATGGGAACATTGACTGCAGGGTGTACCGTAGCCTGAAGTACATGAATATGTCAAGTGACGAGTCGCCACCTCTCTCCCTAGCCAACTGGGGGGTTATAAACATGCCTTCGGGGAATAGATCGCCAAGTGATTGAACATCAACTTTATGGAGCCACTGGTGGAACGTCTTCCCAGGCGTCCCCCTAACAGCCGAGATGTGCTTAATCGGTAGCAGGGGGGAGAATCTGACTTGTACTTTATATTTTCGTGCTAGTTTTTTCCAGCTTGCATAGGTTGAGAGGACAGTATTCATTGTATTTTGGGGCACTGGCAAGTGACTGATAACTGCTCTCAGTAGGTTGGGTGAAGCTAGGGCTCTTTCAATCTGTACGTGGGGAAAAATGAAATGTGTAGTATACCAGTGGCTCAAGAATTGCGCCTGGGCTGCCCAGAAGTATCTCTCCATGTCGGGGAGTGCAAGACCCCATTGGGATGTTGGTAATATTAGGGTCGAGTAGGCTACTCTTGCCGGTTTTTCTGCCCATAGTAGGTCTAGAATAAGGCTCTAATTTTCTTAAAAAAGGTTTGTGGAAGAAGTACCGGTATGTTCGTGAATAGGTAGATAAGCTTGGGGAGAATCATCATTTTGATTAAGGAGGCTCTACCCCAGAGTGTTAGTGGGAGTAATTTCCATCTCTGTATGCGCACTTGGACTGTTTTCAGTGTTGATTCATAGTTGTCGTTATAGATATCGTTGAGATTGAGGGACATATAGATGCCTAAGTACCGGACCCGGGAGTCTTCCCATTTGAACCCCGTGGCCGTCCAAAAATTTAGTGGTTTGTTGCGTTAGGGGGAAAATCACTGATTTGGAGTGGTTGGTTTTGAGGCATGAGACATTACTGAATTTAATCAATTCGCGCATAATTGGGTTGAGGTTGACTTCGGGGCCTTGCACCAATAGAACTACATCGTCTGCATATAGTGAGATGACTAGTTTTTGGGGTCCAAATGTTAGGCCTCTGTGTAGCTGTTGGGCGCGCAGTTGCCAGGCTAGGGGTTCCATTATTAAGCCGAATATAAGTGCTGATAGGGGGCAGCCTTGTCTGGTACCTCGTTCTAGTTTTATGCTGGCTGACTTCGGGTTGCCCAAAGTGATGAAGGAGCGGGGTTCAGTGTACAGTAGTGAGACTAGCTTGATGAAGAAATTGCCAAGTCCCATTCCTGTCAAAACCGCAAACATGAATGGCCATTCAACGGAGTCTAACGCTTTTTCGGCATAGAGAAGGACTGCTATTGCTTGTTGCGATGGATCTAGTGCTTCTATGACACCGAACAGCCTTCTGATACCGTATGTTGTGCTGCGACGTGGGATGAACCCCTCCTGGTCACCCAGCACCAGTGCAGTGTGGGCATGAGGGGAAGTAGTCGTTTTGTCAGAATTTTGGCCAGTATTTTATTGTCTAAGTTAATTAGGGAAATTGGCCTATAGGAGGCGCAGCAGTCTGGGGGTTTACCTATTTTGTGTAATATGATGATATTGGCCTCGCGCATCGTTGGTGGGAGTGTACCGTGTTCTAAGGCTTCTTCATATACCTGTAATAGGAGCGGGGCTATAATAGTTGCATAGGCTTTGTAGAATTTGCCTGTGAGGCCATCAGGGCCTGGGGCTTTGGTATTTGGAAGGTCTTTTATGGCTGAGGTATTCTCTTCTGCCGATAAGGGTGCATTTAGTGATTCTCTAAGATCGCTGATCACCCAATAAAGTTCTGTGTCGTTCAAGTAGTTCTGTAGTGCCTCGGGGTGTGGGTTGTGCTTTGAGCTATATAGAGTCTGATATAATGTATGGAACTCTTTCACAATGCTTTCTTCAATGTACACAAGGGTTCCTTGTGAATAGCGGATACGTTCTACTCGAGTGAGTATTCTGTCAAGCGTCATCAGGCGTGCTAGTAGGGCTCTGGGTTTTTGGCCTTCACCATGTTGCCGGACTTGGTGCTTACGGCTGAGGAACTTTAGTTCACGGGTGGCTGTTTCATTACATTTTTGTAGCTCTACTTTTAGATCACCTTGATGATGTGGTTCATTGGTTGTGGTGCTTTTGCGTTCAAGCTCTTTTTGTCGCTTTTCGCTGGTTGCTAGGTCACGCATAATCAGCTTCAGTATGCCATTCTCTTTCGCCATACATACGCCTCGTACGTAGCATTTCAATGTCTCCCGCAGTGTGCCCACGGAGTCGACAGAGTTTTGGTTTACCTCTAGGAAGGTTGTGATGTCTTGCTGTAGTTCTGTTGCGAACACTGTGTCCGACAGTGAACCTGGTTTAAATCTCCAGTGAAGCGTGGCTGGCTTGGTGTTGGGTAGAGTGCATTCCAGAGTTACCATTGAGTGGTCGGAGAGGGTTCTGGGGAGGATGTGACAGGGTCCCCATTGGAAAGGACTTTGTGCCGATACCATAAGGTAGTCGATGTTCAAGTTGGTGTTGTGAACAGCGGAACAGAACGTGAAGTCTCTCGTGTCAAGGTTGGCTTGTCTCCAGGCATCGATCAGGTTGAACGCTTGGCAGATTTCTTTAATTTGTAGACTAGCTTTGGAGGGACAGGCAGTTGTGGCGTGTGACTTGTCAATTTGAGGGTTTAGTGTTGTGTTAAAGTCAGCTCCCCATACGATTGTGCCAGGTTTATTCCCAAGTGTGACATGACCCAACTGAAGTTATTTGCGCTGTCTACGTTGGGGGCATAGGAGTTCACTAAGGTTATCTCGGTCCCTGCTAGGATCCCTCTCACCAGTACTGACCTTCCGTCAGAGTCCTTCTTGGATTCAATTAGGCTGAAGCCTGTTTTCCTATCAACCAGGAGGGCTACCCCTCTCGCGTATGAGTATGACGAAAAAGTACCTGTGGTAGCCCCATGATCTGGCCGATTGGTGTTCCGAGTCGGGGAGGAGATGGGTCTCCTGCAATATAACTGTCGATTTTGTGTCTCTTAAGATATTGTAAGATCCTTCTGGTCTTTGCCGGTTGGTTGCCTCCTCGGATGTTCCAGGTAGCTACTTTAAACAGTTCTGTTGGACGGGTGGTAGTTGGAGTGCGGCCATACGTTGGGTTGTAGAGATCTGTGGGATCCTCTTGGTTTGTAGGGCGCTGTTGGTTTCCTGAGTGGCGGGGTTGGGGGCCCAGTATCGAGCCGTGGTAGAGGACAGGCGGGCTCCAGGTGGCGACTTCTCAGAATTGTTTTCCCTCCCTCGTGTGGGCAACTCCCAACTGGCCCACATTGATCCCTCCCTTGTAAACAAACACAGACATCAGCGGTGTTGCGCTTGTCTGCTCCTCTGGTCGGGAGGCGTTCTGCAACGGTGCAGGTCAATCCTCGACGTTGTTCTTCCTTGTTAGTAACAAACCGTATTAACTTTGCTGTGCAAGGGGCCCTAGGGGCTTCCCGAGTTGCACAGCTTTGGAGTGTTTAGCTCCTGTGTCATTTCTTCGGAACAAATGGTGGGTTTTTGTATCTCAATATTGGTGCCACTGACTTTGTGTTCGGTTATGTTGGATTTCTGTTATTTCTTTCTCTCTGTGTTCGTGCCTAGTTGGCGTTTACCCCCGAATAACTTGCTCGATCTAGGAAGTCGTTTGCTTCTTCTGGTGTCTGGAAAAAAAGGACCTTTCCCTCAGGTTGGATTCTGAGGCCTGCTGGGAACAGCATTGAGTACATCATTTGGTTGTCTTTGAGTCTCTGTCTGGTGGAGGTGAATGATCTTCTTTGGGATTGGACTGTTGGCGAGAAGTCTGGATAAAAGTGGATTCTGTCCCCGTCATGGTGGATCTCTTTTCTCCCAGGCCAATCAGAGGATAGTGTCACGATCTGTGTAATTTAGTAATTTGACAATTATTGGCCTGGCAGGGCCACCTGGGATAGGTTTGGAGGAAGGGATCCTGTGTGCTCTCTCCACCACGAACAGGTTGGAAAGAGCTTCACGGCTGAAGAGGGTGATGCATAGTGTTTCGACGAAGTCCTCCATCTTCGCTCCGGATTGGTGTTCTCTCACCCCGATGATCTTGATATTATTCCTTCGGGAGCGACCTTCTAAATCTTGGCATCTGGCAGTGGTTGCTTTCATTTGGGATTAGAGCTGGGTGACTTACTCCCAATGTTGCTGTCCCGTCATCTAGATTAGACACGTTGTTCGACGTCATTGAGGCGCTCAGTATGTGTGTCCATTCAGTGCTGGAGGAGATCTACTTTCAATGCAAGGCCATCCAATTTGTTAGACTCCCTATGCCCGCTTTCAAGTCTAGTAGGAGCCCTTTGATGTCTGTGGAGGAGGTTCCTTCCTCAATTTGGAATCC
Source organism: Ambystoma mexicanum (assembly GCF_040938575.1). Lineage (NCBI taxonomy): Eukaryota > Metazoa > Chordata > Amphibia > Caudata > Ambystomatidae > Ambystoma > Ambystoma mexicanum. The sequence goes on from NC_090926.1 coordinate 214,518,358, forward strand.
GCTGGCACTAGGGGCCTCAGGTTCCTCTTGTATTCTAGGGGTTTTAGGGATTGTTCCGGGTTCAAAGTTTTTTTTTTTGTGACTCATCTGTCTTCCCCATCAGAGCTACGCTGTTGGGGGTTGTTTCGTATTGGTCTTGATACTTGTATGTGATTTCGGGGCATAGGTTGTCTCCTTTCAATGAGTTATGGCGTGCGTTTTGCAGCAAGGGTTAAGGGCAGCAGTGTTCCGATGGGTCTGTGGAGGACGGGCGCGGCGCTTAGTTTAATTTCCAAGTGCTAATTTTTAAAAGTCTCAGCGGGGCTTGGTGGTCCAGTATTGGTTGAATAGGGAGCTTTGTTGCCTCCACGGTGAGATTTTGCATGCATTCTATTCCTCCGGGTGTTGCGGGGGTGTGGTAGTTATTTCCCCCTGTTACTTTTGCTGGAGCAGGAGGTCTTGGTATGCAGTTCCCCAAGCTGCGTAGGGAGTACTGGAGGGGGCCACGCCGGTTCAGTGGGGTTGGCGGCTTGAAAGTAAAGGCAGTCTGAGTGCACAGGGGGGACTCGGGAGGGACTTCAAGTATTTAACTCCGCGTCCCCCCCCCCGTACGCTCCGTACCTGCGTGTGGTGCTCGCAGATCGGCGTCTGCTCCAAGTCTTCTGCACGCTCAGCAGGTCCCGCGAGGGGCCGTTCTCACTCGGGCGGGAAGGGAGGAGGGGCCGCAGTGCGCGGCTTCTGTGTTGGTGTCTGCGCTCTGGTCTCTCCGTCCCGTGCCACAGGCTCGGTCGCGAGGGAGGAGGGGGAGCCGCGGGAGCGGCACAAACCCACACCCCACCCAGCAACCCCCTCGCGCAGGTGGGCAGGCAGCAGCCCGGTTAGCTCGGGGTACACCGCTCGAGCCGCGGCCGCAGACCCTCCTCTCAGGGTCAGGCCACAAGTGCTGTGGTGGAGTTCTTGATGTGGGGGGGGGGGACATGGGGAGGGTGCGCCCCTGGCTTATGCCCGCAGCCTGCGAGGGTTCAGTGTGGCTTTGTCTCTTGAGGATGTGAAGGGGGCGGACAGAAGCCCCGGCTTCTAGTGGGCCTGCTTGTTTTTTCTCAGGCGCTAGTTGGAGGGGTAGCGTTTTAGGTCGTAGGTTTTACGTTTTTGCTACAATTTTCACGGCAGAGCAGTGTCTGGCGAGCAGTGGTGTTCTTCTGTCAGGGCAAAGATGGTCCGAATGAAGGAGGATTGGGCAGGATTAATCACGGGCCGTGCGTGAGCTCACTAGAAAGCGGCCATCTTGGTTGGCCCTCTAGCGCCCTCTAGAACCTGCATCACCATGAAGGTAATTTTTCATTTCTCTTTTGTCCTGGCTCTCCCACCTTCCCAAATGGTTGGGACCAGACTAAAAAGCCTTAGAATAAGTAAGGGTGGAGGAGACAGCATGTAGGGAATTCAGTGAAACAATTAGTGGAGCACATCTCGACCGAATTCTGCATCATTTCTAGAAGATGTATACATAGCATAATGCTTGCAAAAGGCAAGCGGGGTAGCCCAGGTAACCGCTTTACAGATGTCTACAATGGGAACATGCCTGGTAAAGGCTACAGACGCTGCCTTGACTCTAACGGAATGAGTCCGAAGTCTCTGCTGAGTCGCAAGCTCTTTCATATCATAAGCCTTGGAGATACAGGAGATAACCCATCTGGCGATGGAAGGACCCCCATAAGTAATGAAGAGCTGATCTGCTTTTCTGAACGGTTTGGTCCTTTCTAGATACAATTTTACAGTTCTTACCGCATGTAGGTTATGTAGGTCTATGAAGAAAAACGGGAAGACATACTTCCTGATTTAACTGAAAATCAGAAACCTTAGGTAGAAAGGAGGGGACCGTAAGGAGGACTACTTTATCCTTATGGAACACTATGTAAGGTTCCTTTGAGGAGAGAGCTTGTAGCTCTCCAATCCTTCTAGCCAAAGTAATGGCTACTAAGAAAGCCGTTTTCCAAGTTAGAAATTCTAATTCACATTAAGCCATAGGCTCGAATGGTTTCTGCATTGGGGTGACAAGACCATGTTGAGATCCCACTGAGGTGGAGGTTCACGAATAGGGGGATGTAGGCGTAGAAGGACCTTGAAGTGCCTTCAAATGGCTTTGTTGGAAAGAGAGAAAGACTAGTGTTCTCTATTCAGGTATGCACCAATAGCTGATAACTAATAAAACATGAAAGACATGACTTTTCAATAGAAGCCTCTAGAGGGTTATGGTTTTGGTCCAAGGCCCAGTGACAGAACCGTAACCATTTGCTACGATATTGCTTCTTAGTAGAAGCTTTCCTAGAAGCTGACATGGTTATATTTTGCTCTGACAAATGTAAGTGGGAAAAGGCAGGTTTTTCAGGAATCAAGCCTTCAAGTTCAGCAATTGAGGGGAGGGATGAAGGGCCTGCTCTTTCTGTTGAGTCAAAAGATTCCTAGATGATGGGAGATCTAATTTGGAAGTCCCCGCTAAGTCCAGGAGGTCTGGAAACCAAATCTGGCGAGGCCAGAACGGGCTACTAGAATCATTGTCAGATTCTGTGACATTCTGAATTTGAGCAATATTTTGTGTTTCAATGCGAGAGGTGGAAACGCATTAAGTGTTAGTTTCGACCAATCCAGATGTAGAGCATCTCCCAGGGACTGAAGACCCTGACCTTGCCTTGATGCAAACCGAGGGTAGAGAGTTGTGCTGGATGGCAAAGAGGTCTGCTGATGGATGGCCCCACTTCTGAAATATCATCTTTGCTACTTCAGCTCCCACTCATGCAGAGCAGGCTGTAACCTGCTTAACATGTCTGCTAGGACGTTCTTTTTTCCCTCCAGATGGGACGCCAACAAGAAAATGTGATTCTGAATGGCCCAATACCAAATCTTCACTACTAGGAGACACAGGGGGAGGGAACAAGTACCAACCTGCTTGTTGATATAGAACATTGCAGTGGTATTGTCTGTTAGAATCTTCACCACCTATCCTTGAAGTGAGGGAAGAAATGATTTTAGAGCGAGAAATATCGCTCTTAGTTCCAGGACATTTATGTGGTCCTTTGTGCACTGTGTGCTGTTAGACTTGGACAATGGGCTCCCCACCAACTGTACTCCAACAGGTACGTTCTTATAACTATTTGGTGAAGAGGAGGCTGAAAAGGAGAACTGATTAACAGGTTCTCTGGTGAGCTCCACCGGAGTAGTGAGTCCTGAACTGGTTTTGGAATTTGAATTTTCACTTCCTGTGAATGCAACAGCTGGTTCCAGCTGCAAGCAAGATGCCACTGGACTGTTCTCATGTGGAGCCTTGCAAAGGGAACTAGGTTTATACAATAGGCCATTAGTCCCAAGAGCCTTTGAAACCACCAACCTGCAAGAATCTGATGGGTATTGAACTTTACGATGGTTTGTTGAATATCTTCCACCCTTTCCAGGGGTGGAAAGGCTCTGTGTAAAGTAGTATCTATAACTGCTCCTAGGAATTGGATCTTTTGCGAAGGAATTAGCTTGGAATTTGCCACATTTATGGAAAACCCCAGGTTGAAAAGGATGTGGCATGTTAATTGCATCTTTTTAAGCAATTCTCCTGGACACTGGGCCTTGAAAGGCCAGTCTAGGTATGGATATATATGTACTGTCCTTAACCAAAAAGTAGGCTGACAGACCCCAGAACTTTTGTGAAAACCCTGGGAGCAGAATTGAGCCCGAAGGGAAGACATGAGAACTGGTAATTAGACCTTCCTATGGTGAACCTCAGGAACTGACTGTGATCTTTGTAGATGGAGGATGTGAAAATAAGCATCCTGTAGATCTATAGATGCCATCCAATCATTTCAATGAAGAGATGCTAGAATCTGAGGAATGGTCACCATGTGGAAGGTCTCGATTGACAGAAATTGTTTGAGGTCTCAAAGGTCCAGAATTGGACGGGTCCTGCCGGATTGCTTTGGGATCAGAAAGTAACAGGAATTAAATCCCTGACTTAATTCCTCTTGAGAAACCAACTTATCGCTCGTAAGGAAAGGAGTTTTTGGATCTCTTCCAGGAGCTCCGGGCGGGATTTTTGGAGCTTTGGCAGGCAGAATAGTCAATCAAGTTCTGAATGGGATGGAGGACTTATACATGGCATACTTGGATGACATTGCAGTGTTCAGCCCTACATGGAAAGAACATATTGAACACTTAGGCTTTGTATTGCAGGCGCTGGAAGAGGCCCATCTAACCATAAAGGCAAGCAAATGTCAAATTGGTCAGAGTTCAGTGGTCTACTTTGGACATGAGGTAGGAGGTGGTGAAATAAGGCCACTGCCTAGCAAAGTACAAGCTGTACAAAACTGGGCCACCCCTACTACTCAAACCCAAGTGGGAGCCTTCTTAAGTCTCACTGGGTACTATAGGAACTTCATAGAGAACTATGGGACCATAGCGTCTCTCTTTTATGTCATCTCCTCTCCCAAATTTCCTAAAAAGGTCAAGGAATGAGGAGTGCAATCAAGCATTTGAAGGTCTGAAGAAAGCCCTTTGTCAAGCTCCAGTCCTAAGAGCTGCTGACCATCACCAACCCTTTATTGTACAAACTGATGCTTCTAATGTAGGTACAGGTGCAGTCCTTCGTCAACTGGATGAGAAAGGTAGGGAACACCCCATTTGTTTCATCAGCAGGAAGTTAAAGGATCCTGAGACAAGGTGGGCAATTTGTGTGGTCACTGAAGAGGTTTAGACCATACATACCTTCATCATTCAGACTGACCACCAACCCTTGAGCTGGCTGATGCAAATGAAAGGGGAAAACCCAAAGTTACTCAGATGGTCAATCTGCCTGCAAGGATTTGATTTTTCCATTGATAACAGAGCAAGAAGTGACCACCAAAATGCTGATGTCTCTCTAGGATGTTTGTAACCGACTAGAGGTATGAGAACCATCCAGGAGTGGATTAAATCCTCCTGTCCCTTAGTCTTGGGGGGAGGAGGGGACGCAAGTGTTAGGGAGAAATCTCATTTCATGGCTAATTTCCCTTACCTAGTGAGTCCCTCAGGAGCTTTGCTGGATCTCTGGAGTTATTTCTTTCCACATGGTAAGAGTGTGAGCTTTTCACCACTCTTGTGTTTTGCTATGTGTTTTTACCTGTTTTTGTGATTGTGGACTCTGGAGTACACATCTTCAGTAGCCCCCTTCTTTTGTGCGTCACACAGCACCGTCTGTGCAGTGACACAGGGATGTCGTTCAGACTTCCCACCGACTCCATTTCTGAGGCTGACTACTGTACCCCGGTAAAGTTACCATTAACTTTACTTAGTCAAATTTAACCACAGATCCAGTACACACCATCTTACATGGAGTACTGAAAGGGTTGACTCTTAGCCCTTTTTATCTGTACCTCGTAGAGCATTGTTTCGCTCTTTTAACATTTAGACATGGCTGGTGGCAGTGGTATCTACCCTAATTTTCTACCGCGGTTATCTTATATAACCGTGGTAATATTGTAGGCTATTGTGTTAGCCTCGAACTTAAACCCGCTCGACCAAATACTTTTTCTTTTGGCTCTGGAGCGGTTTATTCGCCATTTTTTTTGGTTAAAATCCTTCTTGTGTTTTACTTTGCGCAGCCAGGTTTGTCTTCTTTGTTCACTATCTTTTGGCGGGCTTCTGCCAAGAAGCTCTCCTCAAGGCGCTTGGGTTTCCTAGGATACCCTGTGCAGGGGGGGAGGGGAACTACACCCCTCCCTCACATTCAGCCCACCTAGACACCCAGGCGCCTTGAGGAGGGCTTCTTGGCAGAAGCCCGCCAAAAGACAGTGAACAAAGAAGGCAAACCTGGTCTCATTTCCTAACTGCAAGTCGGGAAAATGTAGCGGAGCATTTTTTTTCTCAAAATTCATATAAGCCATTGCCGTACCAGGCCAACCATGTCCACCACCTACCTTTTTTTCTGTCATTTTCCCGTTTTTCCCCAGACTATGAACTTTTCCCTACATAGTTGCCCGACCTGCGCAAATCACCCCTTCCTAAACTTGGAATTTTGTCTACTTTTCAGAAATGTATGCCTTTCTGTCCTCCCATTCAGCTTTCATACCCTTTTCTTCTATTCCGGCCACGCATGTCCTATTGGAAAACAATTCCCAAATCGCCTACCTCTCACGAACGGTTGATAACCATATCAAAAAATGGGGAATTCAGCAAAAAAACACAGGCTTCTTTGTACATCATTTTATTGGCATTTTTTGAAAAACCCCAATAGTTCTCCCTTTTTGGTTATTTTCTCTCACCCCCCGCCCCCACAGCAAACTAGGATTCCTGGGTGGCGTTACGACCGCCTACATGTGGGAAAAAGAAGGGGGGGCCAAATTTGGCAGAGATATCTCATGTTACAAAGCATTGTATAGCGACATACCAAAATCACCAAAAAAGGCCTTCGCACTGTAGGGGCGGGGGGGGACCCAGGGCAGTTAAGGGGTAGTTAAAGTAGTGTCGACCCTCTCTGTATCATAGTTTATACTCCAATTAAGAAATTGAATGCAATATATATTATGGATTAACCATCCATGGCCAGGCTTTTCATCTGCCACAATGATTTATTATTTTAACCAACAGGAGAAATGTTAATGCTTCATGTCATCACTGTTCTGTGAGAGGGAAGCATGCACTGCTATCAGTGCAGTTTTGGATCAGTTCTCAAACAGAATACTTCAGATGCCATTGTTCTTTCTCAAACCAGCAGCCTTTGCCCAGAACCTAAATCAAACCCTACAAGCGATCATGTTTGAAAGCACTTATGAAGGCCTTCAGCAATAACTGTGCTCGCTCACCAATAACACTGAAAGCTCTCCCCACTACACACAGTAACCTTGCCAGGAGTAGTTACATTGTTTGCACGGCCCCAATGAGGAGTGAGGACCTCATGCTCTTACCTGGTTATCGTCCCGATCCATGCTGGCATCGTCCCTCTTTAGGATGAACCGCTGCTGAAAATCACAGCTCTTCTCATCTTTGATGTGTTCTGAAAACCGCTGCTCTGGGCTGTGGCAGAGCAAACAAAGATGTTATGCTGGGAAAAGGTGCAAGTGTTCCTATCTCAGTGTGCTGCAAAACACTGACTGCTCTGGATATCAATCTCACAAAAACACGAAAAAAAGAACAGAGAAAAAGTAGTAAATAGCGACAGAGAAAACCAACATAAAAGAAATAAGAAAAACTGGAAATGAGTGAGAAAAGCTAACATACACAGAAGTGTAAGTGGGGGAATAAAATTGATTAAAAGGAAATCAGAAAAACAAAGGCAGGAGAAGTACAAATTACCAACAGGAAAACAAAGAAAGAAATGAGCAAGTGTGAGACAGGCAAAAGGGAGAGGAAAGAAGCAGTGGAGTGGAAAAACAAGAGAGAAAAATAGGAGAATGATTGGGTCGAACAAAGAAAGCAAAGAAAAGAAGGGGAGAAATGTGAGGAAAAGAAACAACTGATTAAAAGGAGAGGAAAAGAGGAAAGTGAATGACAAGAAAAGGATGACAAAGTGGAAATGAAAGGTAGTGAATAAACAGCTATAGCATGCACTTTGTCACAGATGTGGCTGCTACGTGCAGAACTGCTAGCATCATCGAAAAACAGATTTGCAGTAGGTTTAGGTAAGAGTCTGTTTCATCTCTCAGAGAAAGGAATTTTACTTCAGTTGCCATTGGTACTGGGCATGGTCTAAATAAAGATAACACTTGGCGCAACGCTCCATCCTCTCACTTGCGAGCCAAGACCACTACTTGTTTTATAACAACCTTATTATTTGAGATCATGGATTTTATTGCATCCATATTCATCATTTTGTTTTTATACATGTTTAGGTAAAACACCTATCCTATTACATGTTCCCGGTAGAATGGCTTCATAAGATAGCTAAATAAGCATGTATGTAATCAACTTAATATTCACAAAAGGGCTCTATTGAAAGAAAGAAAATACTCAAGGCACCAGTTTTCATTTTATCCAATCCATACATGTAAATACAAACAGAAATGCCATGGTTACTTCGGTGTTCATTTGTAAAAACATATAGAAAGGGAAATGCAAGTGCTTTGTTTGGCTTTCTAAGCCGTCAATCATATCTTGCAGGCCCATCAATGTATGGTTCAAAGTAACAAAAGTGGAGAGAATTTATGAAGGAATTGATTTTCTTTTGAAGTTTAATTGGCTGTAGTTGTGGCTCAAGCCAGCAGCAATTTCAGTAGCAGCAAATGTTTATTTTCTAAATTCTCTTTACTGATTTTGTACATTTGCCATGAAGATAATTTTATACAAAAGTAAATAACATTTGAAAAAGGATAAAACAATTAATGGAACACATCTTCCCTTCGCCATCTGAAAATATCTGCCAATTAATATTAATTGTAGTCTGTCCATGGAGCAGAATAACCTATATAAATGTGTGTGGCTCAAACACCACAAATAAGCCACTTCTTTCAGATTAAAATCTAGACAGTCCCCCCCCCTATAAAGTGAAGAACAAAAATTAACGTCTGCCATTAATGCCAATGTCCACAGTAAATATTCCGTTTCTCCTTGTTCATCTTGTATTAGGTCAATTATCTCCCTCAATCTATCTATCCATCCATCCCGAGTAAAAGTGTTCACAACCACCCCGTATCTCCCCCATCCCATACACTCCCACCATCTCTCTTTTTAATAGAGCCAAAAAAGTACCCAATGAGTCATGTTTAGACACTGAGGCTGGGTTTAACCAATATCTGGCTAGAAACTAACATTTTCGAAAAAGACAAGCCCTTCAACGTGCAGGAAAAAGGTTTGTTTATCGTAAGGGTGGTTCACAGCATGTAGCCACCCCAGCTTTGTAGGAAGAGTGGATTTCCAACTCTGTGCCAATGCCAATCTACTCGCATTCAGAAGTGCCTTAAGCAACCAAGCTTAACTCACTCCTTCCTTTCCAACCCTCTGGGGGTGCCCCGAGAGAAATAGCAAGGGGTCTTTAGGAAAGTCAATCATTGTTATCTCCTGAATCCAATACAAGAGCTCTCCCTAGAAGCATCCTTTACTGCATCCTTTCGCATAGACATTGCTCACTGACCATATATTTTAATTAACCTGTGTGGATCATAATAGTGCCATCTGTGCAGTATTCTGAAGGAAAGCGCCAGTTAATGTGTTGACAGCTAACCTGTAAATGTTGCTCTACAGATTTTATCCCAAAATACCTCAGATAGTGTCCTACCGACATCACTCTTCCACACCTGCTTGAATTTCAATGGTTCCTGCCCAATCTGGGATACAAAAAAAAAAGTACATATAAACACTCTCCTAGGGTCTTCATGAGTTAGCACCGTTTCACACACTGCCAAATTTCTAAAAATGTACCTTTCCTTTCTTCCATCGAGAGTGGCCCTTCTGTCATCAAATATGTGAACATTTTTATGGCATCTTCTCCAAGCTCCTCCTTTAATTGGTCAATATGCTTGAAGGATACCTTTTTGAAAAACAGGCCTGCCTTTTATCAGGGTAGGGTCAATTTCCCCAACTTTTAGTGGAGGCTGTATAAGAAATGTAGAAAAATGGTACGATATGGATAGCTACAGAAATTTAGTCTCAAAAATTTATATTTTTTAAATAAAGCCTTAGCTATAATTCAATATACATAAATCCCTCAACAGAATTTTCCTGCAAAACTAATCAAGTTTCCTGGTGTTGTTCCTGCATAGTGCTACCTATCAGGGACCTCTTCAGTTACTACAATATTCACGTTTCCTGCTCAGCCAGTGAATATCTACTTCTGCATCATCCAAAGTGCATCATGTTTAATTACATTCATCAACCAAGAAGTCCCAACTACTGTCCAGAGCACACCATGTTTTCATGGTGCGATCAGGTTAATCAACATGAATGTAGCCACCACTCTGGGTAAAGATGAACCATAATATATATGCCTCGGCCTTTCCCCCTGCGAAACACCCACTGTTGGCATTGGTAAGACGTTTGAACGTGTGGAGAATAGAAAGAGGCACTACACGTGCTTGCTTCGGCTTGGCCTGGTCTCCTTGAGCCTTGCGGCCGAATGTTTCGGCGTGTATTAAACACTCCCGTTGGGACAAAGGGTTTACTGGAAATTTGACCAAGAGTCTTAATTGTTTCGTGCTCCTTTTTTGCCGTCTCCAGCTCGTCATTGACTGCTTTGCCAATGAAAAAGCCCTCCTCGATGGACATGTTAATAAGTGCCGTCTGGGTTTCTGGCTTACACCCCGAGTCGCTAAGCCAGGAATGTCTTAACGACCCTACCAGAGCTGTCTGCAGAGCCTAAAACATTCTTCAATATGTACTGCGAAACCGGTTTCTCCTCATGGTTATTTTGAGCAGATGGGACTGTGTTGGCTCTGGTACCAAGTCCAGGTGACGTGAGACCTCGCCCCACTGGGTGTTGCTATAGCTGGCAATCAAAGTAGTAGTAGTATTTGCTATCCTGGTACGGCATGCAGCAGAGGTGGTGATGCATTTTCCTACGGTATACAATTGTATGCACACCTTGTTAGGAGGTGTTCCAGAGGTCGAGAGTGGAACACCTGCTCTCATCTGTGTAGTGCTAACGGTTATGTAGAGCTGCTTTGTAGAATACTGTAATGTATAGAATATCATGAGGCCATGATGTCAACTGGTTCTGTTAGAAGAATATTTGTGCTTGAAGGGAGGCAGTTTGCTTAGGATATTGAGAGGGAAGGTTGGGGGGTCTTTAGTGTGCTGCTTGAAAACCTAATAAATCCTGTTTTGTTCACATAACTTGCCCTGTGAGCATCCTTATTTTGGCGACGAGTAACCCGTGAACCCCAGCCTTTGTGGTTAGAAGCTTGGCCTCCCGCCCCACCGCATTGTCACATCTGCTTGCAAGTGCGACGAGGCAACCAGTGAATGGTTTGGCTGCCCCTACCCCAGGTGCCAGCAGGGTAACGTGGGCACAGCTCCAGCTGAGAGTGGCGAAGCGACCGGTGAATGGTTTGGCTGCCCCCTGCCCCTGGTGCCAGCAAGGTAACGTGGGCTCAACTCCTGAGTTTGTTTTTGCGTATGGATTGCCTGATTGATGGCCCAGCTGTCCAGTAGGCGTGGCCACGTGGCGCTCACCCGCCCATAAGTATACAGAACGTGGAGGCGCAAGTCGGAGTGACAACATGAGGCGTACTACGTATACTACATCCACTGATAATACATATGGAGTCCTTCACTCCGTACCAAATCAACCAGAGAGATCCAGACTGCTAAGGCGCGCATATCACCCAGGGCCCATTTGGGAAGGCGATCCTTCGGGTTTGAACACACCAGGCTAGCAACTCATTCTTCCATGCTCTATACGTGGACAACGCTGCACTAAATCTGAGATTGGAGTATCCTGGTGATGGTACTGTCTTGCACTGACTAATGGTTGAGAGTACTACACTGTGGGTGTGTTGGATTCAGTCGGATTGACAAAGTCCTTAAAGTGATAAAGTACTGCAGGCATCCTTGGAGTGACTTCTTGCAACATGGAAATGGCTGGAGTACCAGGTCCCCAAATGTTTATGCCAACGCCAGGGCAACCTAAAATAAAATGGGGCCCATGCAAAAAGGGTTTTCTCTACTATATGAAGGCAGCTTGTGGAAATGGGATGTCTACAGAACGCAAATTATCAATGCTGATGCACTTCAGAGGTTATGAGGGTCAGAGGATCTTTGACACTACCAGATATTACATAACTGGATATGGGGGGTGGTGCAAACTATTTTGACAAAGCTTTGTTGAAATTAGATAAGCATTTTGAAACAAAGATAAGTACTGTTCTAGAACGCTACTATTTTGGTATGAGGGTATAACAGGAAGGGGAAAATGTGGAAGAGTTCATTACTGCTTTGAGACATTTGTCTTTGAATTGTAAATTTGGAGTGAAATTAGACTAGCATATTTTTTTTTTATGCACCAGAATGCCTACACCCCTGGAGTAAGAGGAATAAGACGAAAAATATCTATGGCACCCCCAGCTTCTACCAAACTTAGACTCAGATTCCGATGTCAAATGGGTCTCTTGAAGGAAGACCACCCCAATCTTATGACGTTCCAGATACTGCAAGACTTTCCGACATTTGGGCTGACTATTAAGACCTCTAACATTCCAGGTCATGAGATGTACTGACGCCATCAGCAGATAATAAACCACTCACTCTCCCACCTCCAGCAAACCCCATGGGTCCCCCAAGTTCCCAATGCGCACCATCGGTCCCCCCGTACGCCCTCCCACCACCCCATTCTACCGACAACCCCCCAACTTGTCAGTGGTCGCCACCTTCCCTCCCCGCCCCTCCAGCCCACGGACCCACAACCCCCCCCCCCACCCATGCTGGAATCCCCAACTTTCCAGCACCTCAACAACCATCAACATTTTCAAAATCAGCTTGCGCTCCGGGGGCAGCTACGAGCCCAACCCTCCTTCGCACCTCCACAGGATAAATGTCTCTGCTCACGGATCCATCATGAGCTATCCGAAGCGACGGCAATAGCTCCAAGCTGTAACCATGCCAAAGGGTGTCAGGCCTCTCCCATCTGTGATCTAGGAGACCTCGGCAACATGTCAAGAAAAGAAGAGGCCTCCTCCGGAGACTGCAAAAATAACGATTTCCCCCGTGGACCACTCGTAGTTTAGCGGGGAATAGCATCACATATTGCAGACCTTTGTCCCTCAACCGCTTCTTTACTTCCAAAAAAGATTTCCTGGCCGCCTGCACCTTATCGGAGAAGTCCGGAAAGAGTTTAATCACATCCCACTTGTAGGACAAGGTACCCTTCTCTCTAGCTTTCCGGAGTGCCACATCCCTAGCTCTATAGTTCAGTAGGCGGGCAATCAATGGTCGAGGTGGGGCACCCGGAATCGGCCTGCGGCCACTGGGGATCCTGTGTGCCCTCTACACAATACAAAGCGGGGAGAATCCGTCCGAACCCATGGTCTCCCGCAGGATTTCCTCCACCAGTGGTTCCATGTCTCTTTGGCCTGCCGACTCCGATAAGCCGACAATCCGTATATTGTTCCGGCGGGATCTCGATTCGAGATCATCCTGCTTCTCCCGAAGCTCTCTCATGGCTTTCCTGACTTCTGACATTTCACCTGAGACCGCCGTTGCCACATCCTCTACCCCCGACAGGCGGCCTTCCGCTTGATCAAGCCTTTCTCCATGCTTGTCCAGCCTGACCTGCATGTGGTCTACCTTACAAGTCAGGGTATCCAGCTTGCCATCCAAAGACTGTATACCGGACTGCAGTTGCAGCAGCATAGCTTTAATGTCTTGAAAGGCTGCCACCGGATATGTATCATGCCCTAAACTCGGCGTCTGCTCCATCTCGCTCACCGGTCCCCCACTCTTGGCCTGTGTTGACATCTCAAAATCAATTTGGATTGCTGTTTACCTCCTTTCCCCGGCCTGGACATGGCTAAGTTGGGCACAATAGTATCGTGTAGGGTGTAATGGCCAAGGCCACCCAGTCACCTGTTTCTCGATCCAAGGGGTATGAGGGATCATCAGGGGTTCTGTACCAGGCAGGAGAGCATGCACCAAGAATCCCCCGGACCCGTCTCCACAGAAGAGGAATGCCCACAATTTGCTCCCAGCGAAGTCTCACCCACCTCCACACCATCAAGGTAGGTCCTCCCCGCTTAACATTTGGTTCCTTAGTGCACCACAGATCCCGTACACTCCCAAACATACCAATATCCGAGACGGCAGGGGCCGGAGGGGTATGGAAGGGGGGAGCACCCTCCAACAGTCAGCAGATTAATGAGCATTTCACGGGTGGGTTTAGCGCCTCCCCCGGCGCCTGCTCACATAAGCGAGCTGTCAGATAAATCACAGGGAAAGCAGCTGTTTGGGCGCCCTGAAGCATCACCTAATCAGGCCTCATGTTACGCCAGCAGGCGTGGAGCATCAAACTCAGAGCGGGTAGCCAATACCCCCAATGTAGCTCCTCTGGGGGCTTATGAATCTTCCTGGTTCACCTCGCCGGACCTTTTCCCCCACCTTTTCATAGGACTATCCTCCAAGCCCCCAACAGGACGAGAAGTCCTCCTATGCACCAAGATCCTTCGACTAGGCGAGATATCTTCACAAAAGATGCCACCCGCGGGGGCCGGGGTCGGCTCCCAGCGCCCGGCGGAGTCCGCGGCCACAGAGCAGGGAAGACAGGCGCCGCAGGGCCAGATGGGCAACGCCGCCCCGCCCGCCCACCCCCCACCACCGCCAGGCGCACAAACTTCTTCCTCGCCCCTATGAGCATGCAGGGCCGCAACTTGGGAAAGACACCGCCGGTTCCCCGCTCACCTTTGCGCGGCCACCGCTGCCGCTCTCGGCCGCCACTGACGCGCAGCAGCCAGATCTCCTCCGTCCCCTGAGCAGCGGCCTCCACAGCACGCAGTCCGCGGGAAGGCTGTTCCGCCAGTCTTGAACGGGCCAGCGCACTCCTCCCGCACCTGCTTCCTGCGCCGCAGAGGGTACCCTGTCGGATCCCGCTCCTCAGGTCGCTGGTGTCCAAGCGGGGGCGGGCATCGCGCTCTGCCCGACCCCAGCAGCTGCCGCTCTGTATGCAGGGATCCTGGAGGGCCACCTCAGCACTGCTCTGCAGGCCCGCACCTCCCCCACACGTCTCCGAAGCGGGCACTGTCCTCAGCCGCACGCAGGATATTTAGCACTTTGCCAGCCACACCACAGCTCCGAAGGAGTCCTCCTAAGCGCCCAACACACCACAGCCGCCAATGCCGTCGTTAATGTGGGAGATTCTCCGCAGAGACTACCGGATAAAAGGCCGGATAGCAGACGTGCTGGAGAGCTTCACGGGCCCGTGGCCCTCTTGGTCGGGCTCTCTAGCGCCCCTCTAGACTAACATATTCGAGATCAATTTATGCTACATTGTTCCAATGATAGGATCCGTGAAGAAATAGGATTAAGAGGACACCGATCTCGAATGGTTAAGAGGACCCCAATCTCGAAGATGTTCTAGGAATAGCAAAAAGAGTAGAGCATAATCTACAATGTGTTGCTAAATTAGCAATCAAGGAGACAAAATTCCTGTTAGTGAGGTTTTGAGAGTGGTGGATCAGAAGAAAGATAACGGCATAAAGGGATACGATTGTGGGTCTGAGAGGGGTGGTAGCGGAAATAGTATACCCCAAAGAGAAGCTGTTGTAAAAGGTCCCAAGCGGGAGGAGCGTCTGTGCTTCCGATGTGGCAGCTCCAGACATTTGTCTACCTCCCCTATATGTCCGGGAAGGAGAGTTGTGTGCGGAAGGTGTCAAAAGTGGGGTCATTTTGAGAAATGCTGTCAAAATTACTCAATCAGCGATGGCAGAAAGGTGATTTATGTTGAGGACGACAATAGTCTCTCTGATGATGATGGAAGGGTTGAAGTGGTGACGGTCCACATGGTAAAATGCAAGGAAGAAAATGACTGAACATCCCTGTGTGTGGATCAGTGTGAATGGCCGATCAGTGAGAATGATGGCGGACTCATGCTCTAAAATAACACTGATGTCACAAAGTGTGTATGAGAAAGTTGTGGGCAGCAAGATTGGGGCTCTGGCCCCATCAGGCAAAAAGCCAGGAGGATACAATGGTAGCAGAATAGATGCAATTGGATGCTGTGTGGCTGACTTTGAGTTTAAAGGTAGAGTGACTCAGGGAAAGGTATATGTTACGACGAATGGAGAAACGCTTTTGGGATGGATGGAGGGAGCAAAAAGGTTTACGTATAAGGCTGGATCCAAACACAGAGGAACATGTTCTCCATGTGGGAAGTAAGATGAGTTTCATTGAGAAATTTCCGGAGGTATTTGCCGACAAAGTAGGTTGCTTGAAAGGAATGGTACACAAGATTGTGTTGAAAAATGACAGTACGCCCGTAGGTGCCAAGTTACAGTCGGTGCCGTTGTATATGCGGAATGCTGTACATGAGGAACTTGAAAAATTGAAAGGACGGGAATTATAGAACCTGCAAAGGCAGTTGAATGGTGGTCACATTTGATGGTTAAGAAGTCGAGTGGTAAATTGAGGGTTTGTGTAGACCTAAGAGAATTAAACAAGTGTGTGGTTGCTGATCACCATCCCTTACCCAATATGGGGGAATTGCTGAGTCGCATTGGAAACGCCAAGCTATTTACTAAATTGGACATGGCAAGTGCATACCATCAAGTTGATTTGGAACTGGAGTCGAGGAACCTCACCGCATTCATTACGCATGATGGTATATTTCAGTTCTGACGTATGCCTTTTGGTTTAATATCTGCCTCGTCCGTATTCCAGAAAATTATGGATACAATTCTAGGGGGAATGAACAAGGTGTGGTGTTTCCAAGACAACATTTTAATATGTGGTGAAAGTGAGGATGAACTTGAAAGGAATGTGGAAGGGGTGTTACGTATCTTCAGGGAATGAGGAATAACTCTTCGAGGAGAGAAGTGAGTATTTTCTACAAAGGTCGTAGACTATTTGGGTCATGAGATTTCTGAAGAAGGGCTAAAGCCAAAGAGAGCTGGTTGAGGGGATCAAGAGAGTACAGTCACCGAGAGACAAAGCAGAATTGAGGTCCTTTCTTGGGACAATAGAATTCTATCATAGGTTTGTAGATACGTTTGTAGATAGCGTGAGGAAAATGATGTCTCTGCTGAAGAAAGGTGTGGATTTTAATAGGATGGCGAATGCGAGGATGAATTCCGAGAAATTAAAAGAAAAATTGACATGTCTAAGGCGTTGGCCATGTTTGTTACGCGCAAGGAAACTACTCTGGCTGTGGACGGCAGTGAGGCAGGTATTGGTGTTGTTTTGTCGCAGGTGGGTGCTGGGAATGAGGTGGTGGTTACACATGCCACCAGAATGTTGAGGGGTGCAGAACAAAATTATTCAGTGCTTGAAAAGGAGGCTCTGGCTTGCCTCAATTTTTCAATGCCCCAATGGCATGTTTTGTGGGGTAATGAGTTTATGTTACGGATGGACCACAAACCGTTTAAAGCAATCTTTGAAAATCAAGGGTTGGACAAGTTATCAAGGAGGGTCGCTTGTTGGGTGACTAGATTGCAATGCCATAAGTTTAAAGTTGAAGTGATACCTGATAAAGACAATGTTCAGGCAGATCATGTTTCGAGGTTGAGAGCAGAGGAAAATAATGATAATAACAGAAGTATGGACCGCGAGAGTGAAGGCACCACTGATATGGTAATGGTCACCAGTGATGGAATGATAACCAAGGAATAGTGGGTAGGAGCACTGGAGAGTGACGAAAAGTGGAGACGGAATGTCGGATTTGTGCGGGATGGATGGCCTGAGAAGAGATTGTTAAGTGGTGAAGAGAGGGCGTTGTGGGAAGTGAGGTTGGAATTGAGTTTGAAGGAAGGATTGTTGTATCGTTGGGATCACCTGGTGGTACCTAATGGATTGAGTAGGTTGATCAATGTAGGACACCAGGGTCACATTTTTAAAACCAAAGAAATAATAAAGGCGGATTATTGGTGGCCAGGATTTGATCGGGATGTGGAAATGGTGGTTGGAGGGTGTGAAGAATGTGCTAGGTCAGGGAAAAATTAACTGACTCCTCCCTCTCATTTTCCCACACATTTCTCTCACCTCTCGCGCCTGTCGCTGCCACCTCTTCAATATTTGCAAAGTCCGCTCCTCCCTCACCTTCCGTGCTACTAAACTTTTAATCTTCTCCCTTATCTTCTCTCGCCTATTCTATTGCTCCTCTTTACTCTTTGGACTACCTGCTTCTCATCTTGCCCCCTCAACTCCATCTACCATTCAGCTGTCCGTACCCACTGTCTCCTTGCCCCTCATGACTCCATTTCTTCTTCGCTTTCCTTTCTTGGTTGGCTTCCCATTCACTCCCAATTTAAATTTCATTTCCTCCGTCTAGTCTTTAAATCTCTCCATAAACTTGCTCCCCCTTATCTCTCCTCCCCCTTCGGTCAGCTGACCACTTCCTGCTCAGCGTCCCTCCTCCCGTTTTCGCTCCTTTTAGCTCCTAGTCCCCATGCACTGGAACTCCTTACCCCTCTCAATCCGCGCTATACCTACCTTTTCCTCCTTCTGCATTTCTCTGAAATCTCTTTCTCCATTCCCCCCCCATGAAACCTTCCCCCTCTCATTCTCTTACCTTCCCTCGAATCTTCCCTATGATCCTCTCTTCCCTCCCCGTTACCTTTACCCTTCCTCATTTTCACCCTATACCCCTTCTGTTTCCCTCCTCCTTCCCTTCCTCAACCCATCCCTCTCCCCTCACAGATTAATTGCTCTACCTACTGTTTTATTGGTTTAATTCATGATTGTAAATTGCTTCTACTGTTCTAATGTTCTATGTATTCTGTTATAATGTAAAGCGCTTTGGACTAAAATGCTATATGAACACAAATACAAACATATCCAAGCTAGATTGCAGCCAATGAATAAAGTATAGGTGCCGAGAGGTGTCTGGCAAGATCTGGCTCTAGATATCCTTGTTCTAATGGACTTAGGGTGTGGAAGTGGTAGGTTTGTGGTTTTGCTGGATAACGTTTCACGATGGAGTGAGTTCAAGGTGGTAAGGGATGTAACGGGTCAATGTATGGTGGAATTTCTTCAGACGATATTTGAAAGGGAGGGTTTACCCAGAACCATACTGATAATGGGCCACAATTTATGGGTGGTTTGTATAAGGAATATCTGGAGGGATGTGGTGTGAGACAAGCGCACCGCGTTGTATCAGCCTTCGAGCAAAGGCATGGTTGAGAGGCTGAATCGCAGCATCAAGGATGCTGTTAGGTTGGCTGGTGTATGTGGTGGTGAACGGGGGTGAGCGCTTTTGAACTCATGAGAGGCAGAAAACCAAATACAATGCTATCTCCGGCGTGGTTGGGAAGGGCTAGAGAAACCAATGGTGTGGTGGAGGAGATCAGAAAAATAATGGATGGACGAAAGGAGCGGTGGCTGAGGAACGGGAATGAAAAATTTCCGAGGAAGGCAAGTGTTGTGGAGGTTGGCGACATGGTGCGGGTGAAGAAGGGTGCTGTGTCAAGGAAAGTGGGTGGTGCAAGTGCTCAAAGGAGCAGTCAGGTTGGAGAGTGGTCAGGTGTGGAACATGTCGAGTATTGCTAAGGTGGGTTAAGAGACTACTTTTACGGGTATAGGCTGCTTTTACAAAGATGTAAGATGTAAACAGTGTTTTGTTTATATTCATATTACAACGCATAATATTGTGATTAATAAGTTTCCATTGCAATGCCATGTATATTTTGTTTGCAAGACATTTTCCTTGTTTCGGTGTTTATATAATGTATCCCATGGAAGTCTTGGGATTGCTAATGATTTTTGTTTTCAAGGGAAGGGGATGTGTTATGTAGACCTGCTTTGTAGAATACAGTAATGTTTAGAATGTCATGAGGCTATGAGGTCAACTGGTTATGTTAGGAGAATGTTTGTGCTTGAAGGGAGGCAGTTTGCTTAGGATATTGAGAGGGAAGGTTGGGGGTCTTTAGTGTTCCGCTTGGAAACTTAATAAATCCTGTTTTGTTCACATAACTTGCCCGTGAGCATCCTTATAGTAACTACTAGGGAGTCAGGCTTAACGTGTCCCTTAACTTAGAGGGGATTTGAAGGGGAGGGCCTGAGGGCCTGAAGGCCTTTTCTACCAGTGGGTTAACCGCCCTAGTAAGGGAGGGGGTGGATAGTGATGGGGAGACCCTCTTTTTGATGGATTCCAAGAGGGGTATGGCTTGGCTGGCAGGCCTTCTCATTAAGAATATTTTCCACCAAGTCAGTCCCTGTGGAGCTAGATTCATCCGTGTTTATGCCAAAGTGTTGAGCAGCCTTCTTTAATAGCTCAGTATGGAGAGGCTAGTGCGTAATGGGAGAGGAGCGACCACCTTCCTCTACCACAGGGTTGATGGAAATGAGATCTGGGTTGTCCTGGTCCTGAAGGTAAGTATTCTCCCAATCCTTACCGGGGTCTCCTTGATCATCTGTCCAGATGTCTTGGTCAGTTTGCATGGATTGAATGTCAACAGGACCACCCTGTGAAGGCTCCCCGGGTGGCTGGCCGGGGCCAAAAAGAGAAGGTTCCACTGGTACTGTAGGAGGATGCTCATTAGGATTTGTATTAGTGGGCAACTTGCTCATGAAATCCACATTCCCCATGGTGTCCTCAAATTGAGCGGAAGCTAGGGGAGGGGATTCTTCCTCAAACTCTTCACTGGTCTGAGAAGCCTGTTCATCAGGGGCAGGGAGCTCCTTGTGGTGTTTTTTCTGCGTGTGCGACATGCTTCTTCGACGCCCGTTTCGACGTCTCTGCCTCAACCGCCGATCAGCATTTATGCGCACCTTTCGCCAGATTTTGTGTGTGTGTGTGTGTGTGTGTGTATGAACGCCATGTGGTAGACGCCTAGGCTGAACCACATCAGGCATGGTCGACGTGATGTTGGTGTGCCGGAAGGCGTCAACTGACGGTGTGCAGCCCTCCACCGATGGACTTGTCGAAGGGACAGCTAGAGTGGCAGGGGGGGTTTGCTTGTGGGAAAAGGTGTGTGCTGGTTACAGAGTTATCGCCAGAGGCCTTCCTCTCAGCAGCGCGCTGCAACTGCCTATCGATGCTGGAACAGGCATGCGGTAACTGGAAAGTTTTGCGGTAGTGTCTAGGAGCTCCGAATTGGAGTCTCTGCTGCCTTGGCTTTTGGGGTCTGATTCGAAGATCCCGGCAGGAGACTGACTCAGTCGACATAGCGTATGCCGCCCACCTCTTGGTCCTGCGCTCCTTTAGGGTCCTAGGACGAAAGAGTTTGCACGCAGTACAACGAGATTCGAGATGTTCACGCGGAATGCAGTGATTACAAACTCATTGTTTGTCTACCCGATGAAAAATTCCGGTTACAGTTAGGGCAAAACGGGAGTGCATTCCATAATGGAAGGCAGACAGAGGCAGCAACAAGAATAGTAGGGGCAGGAAATGGTGGAATGTATTCTACAAAAATGAACGGATCAGACCCCCCAACTCTCCCTACTTGTTAGGCCGAAGCCCGTTGTAAGAGTAGATGCCCAGTTCAGCAGCCTGGATCAGCAGTCGAGGAGCTCCGATTATCAGCCGTCGAATTATTACATTGAATGCAAAAGACGAGAGAAGTTTTTAGAAGAAATCTAACTCAAGTAGCGCACAGCTAAGGACTCTGCTAGAAAACAACTTGCCATAATGGCAGAAATAAATCTGAGGGACCTCGACATGTGAGGGATCATGGGTACAGGGAACGTCAAACTAGGGTTAGTATTACAGTCACGACCTGTCAACGTCCCTTTTTGAACTTCGAAAACTTCATGTGAAATACTCTGCGACTTCCACTAGATGCTGGCCTATGCAAAGCATGTGATTCTAAGTAGATCCACAAGCCTCAAACATGCATATAGATGATATATGATATGGCATTTATAACGCGCCTATACACAAGTGTTTCAAGGCGCGATGAGGCAAGGGAGGGGAAACAGAGGGAAGACAGACACCGATCTTCCTAGGCCAGGTGACAGAGAGCGTAAGTGCTGGGGAGGTGGGGAAGAGGAAATGTGCGAGAGGGAAGGGGGAGGGTTAGTGCAGTACATAGGATAAACAGTAGATAAAGAGAAACAATAAATAGGTACAATAAATAAGAAGTGCGTCCAGCTGGTGGCAGGTGCAAGGGTAAGTGCAGACATCAGGTGTCAAGTGCTGGTGGGGCCTGTGGGGATACAGAACCAGCCCCATAGTGCAAGGGTTGCCAGGGGACAGTGCAGGTGTGCAACTGGCGGGGAGTGAACATGGGCCCGGGAAACAGGGTAGCCAGGTGACCAGTGCAGTTTCAGTCAGGAGTTCAGCAGGGGAGAGAAGGCGAGAACGCAGAGGCAAAGAGGAAGGTCTTGAGATGCTTCCGGAACCGGAGATGGTTCTCCTCAATTTTCAGAGAGGCAGGGAGGGTTTCGAGAGGGAGGCCCCAGCCGAAGAAAGATCTACCACCAACTTATTGCTTGGGGAAGCGACTGACCCTGAGGAAGTTGGAGGCAGATGAGTGAAGAGCTTGAGAAGGAGAGTTGAAGGTATTGAGGCCCCAGAAGGTCTTGTGGACAAGGCAGAGGTTTTTGAACTTAATCCTTCCAGCCACCGGGAGCCAGTGCAGAGACTTCAGTCCTAGAGATACAATCCCTGGGCTTGAGGCCAAGGACAAGTCTCGCAGTCCTGTTCTGGATGAGTTTCACAGTGTCACGATGCCTGCCCCCGGAAAGCCAGACCAGGCCCAGCAAACCCGGAAGCAGGCATCATGCCACTTGAAGCATGCCCAAAAACCCCAGTTAGGGGCTCTTTGGCTACAGTCCTGGCGCCATGGGCGCCAGGCTCATTACAGAAATCTTACCTGTTGCAGACCATGCTGCATACCTACCTGATGCAGACCATGCTGCACGAAGCCACAAGCCAAATGAGGCTTAAAGGGACTACTTTACCTCAGGGACTCCTTTCCTCTCGGGTGGGGCTGAGGAAGAATACTTACCTGGGACTTCTTCCAAGGCTATTTAAGCCACACCCGGAGAGCCACACGTGCTTCGCGTTATTCTGCTTGCTGCAGCGTAACGCTCACCGTGTCTTCAGCAGCTCCAGTCTTCAGCCACGCCCGCTTCAGCCCTGGAACAAGAAAAGGAGAAGGAGAAGAGGCCAGAACAAAACCCTTACCTGAATCCTTGATCCAGCACATCGTCGATCTGGAAGAGAGAAGCCTTCTCAGGTGCATTGCCACGCACCTCGCAGCGCCGCGCTGAACTCACCAACCAAGGCTGCATTCCTTTACTCCATCGCGAATCCAGCACCTCCAGGCCATTCTTCAACAAGAAGAACAGCTAGGTGAGCAAGGGCAATACATACCACCCCCAAAGACTTAACTGATTTACCACAGGGGTGTACTCGCCTCATCTCGGGTCGGCGTAGTCAATTCTGCATCACTGCCGCACCCCGGCCCCTAAGGGGAAAAACAAGAACAATACAAATCGCCCCCAAAGACTTACCTGATTTACCACAGGGGGGTACTCACCTCATTTCGGGTCGGCGCAGTTAATTCTGCATCATCGCTGTACCCCGGCCCCAAAGGGGAGAACCACAATAGACCTACCAAGATCTTACCAATTGCCACTTGGAACTCTTCTGGTGGTTTAAATCCACAACCTGCAAGGAATCTGGCAGAGTGAAGATCAGACTTTTGAACTCTTACGAACAATTGGACTTAGAGTCAATACTGGAACTCACCAATTCCTCCACGCCAGTGAAGTAACTGGTCGTCTATGCGCCCGACGCAGGATGGAGAGCTCATCTTTCCAAATCTTCAGGTGAGATTAAGAGGGAACTTCAGGAGTGTTCTGTGGGCAGACAAGGGGAGTGGGAAGGCGGGTTAACGCTCAGATTACGGGAGGTTAATTCCCTTTCTCCATTGCAGAAAGATATTCGTACAAGTCCAACAAACGAAGCTAAGTGGGTCTGTCCAGTCTGTCATCTCGGCTCTACGTGTTACTCTGGTGGAAGCAACAGCGGGCCAGTCCAGATCGACGCCCCCGTGGGAATCAGGTGAGCGTAACACAGAGGGCGGAGAGTAGAGGCAGGCAGATTTAGAACGACTGTTGCAGTAGTCCAGCCTAGAAAGCACCAGAGCTCTGGAGACCGTGAGCTTCTGGGGGAAGGAGAGGAAAGGAAGAATACCTCTGAGGAGGTGCAGCTGGTAGTGTGACTTCTTGGACACGAGAGATGTGAGGAGAGAAGGAGAGTGTGGAGTCGAAGATGACCCCAAGGTTTTTAGCCTCAAAGGTGGGAGCAGGAAGAGGGCCAAGAGAGACAGGAAAGGAGGGAGCGGGTGTGCAGATGAAGAGAATCTCAGTCTTACTGGCATTAAGGAAGAGATCATTGGCGGCGCACCACCCCTCGATAGCAGACAGTTGGAGATGAGAGAAGGAGAAGAGATGGCTGAAGGGAGCCTGAAAATGAGTGAGTGTCATCCGCATAGCACTGAAAGTTCGGGCAGAGCGCGGGAATGTGGTGGGCAAGAAGTGCCAGGTACTGGTTGAACAGCCAGGGAGAGAGGTTAGACCCCTGGGGAACACCACAGGCAGAGATAGAGATAGATGAGAGGAAGGACCCAAGTTGGACCTGGGAGGGGCGATCGGAGAGGAAAGAAGTCAGCCAAGCCAGCGCCTGATCGGTGATACCCAGGTTATCACGGAGACGGTTGAACAGGGGGTGTTGCAAAGCAGGTCTTCACAGATGTTCAGGAGAGCAGTATCCGTACTTCTGGCAGCTCTGAAGCCAGACTGTTACGCTCACCTGATATCCCCGGGGGCATCTGGAAGGCTTTGAGATCTGGAACCCTGGATGCGTAGTTGCCCGGTGCAGGAGAATTAATCTGCAATTACAGAAGGGATGATTTGTGATAACTGTCACTAATGGGTGAATCTCACCTTAGTTATTTGTAGGGTGAGCTATTCGTCCTGCGTTTCTTGTGCAGGGGCGCTTGGCGTTTGTTGGCGAGCTGCCAGAGTTGCTTCACTGGTGCAGTAGCCTTCCTTGGGCCCAGGCCTTCTGTGACCCCGTATCTGCTGGTAGGCAGGTAGGTTTGTTAATTGTAAGTCTTTGTTCTGTTTATGGTGGAAATTTGTTAATGTCTTTATCTCCTCCTTTTCAGGTGCGAAGGTCTTGATGCTGGCGTGCCGGATGGAGAGGCACGTTTCTAGGTAAGAGAAAGCGCGCAGCGCCTTTATTGTCTTTTAAAGCTAACCTGTGTCGTCGTCGTCTTCTCCTCACAGGCCGCTGTGGTGCTGCGAGTGGATGAGAGTGCGATGAAAAACAGGCCCCCGAAATCCGTTAAGGTAAGTACAGCGCTGTGTGGTGGTTTAATATTGAAAGCAAACCTGAATTTGTGTCTTTTCCTTAGCAGATGTTGCTGTGGTGGTCCGGATGAAAGCGTGGCGTAGCGCGATGGAATTCAGGTAAGAATGATGGAATTCGATGTTTTGGAAGTGCGCGCTCTAATATTGATTTTCCCTTTCTCGTTATTGCAGGTCGCAATGTTCGAACAGCAGCTGTGGTAGCGGTCGTTAAGCTAGTACTCACAGGTGAGTGATGTTTCTTCTCTCGGCTTCCACAGATTGCAGCCCAGTTGAGATGCAGAGTGCTGGATGGTGTTTTCTCAGGTAAAACAGAATAATCTTGTTCTTGCAGGATTACAGGAAGATGATGAAGACCAGGAGCTGGACACGGTGAACGTCACGCTGCTGGTTGCAGAATAACACGAAGCGTGTTCTGCAGTCAGGGTGTGGTTTATATAGTACCAGGGAAAGTAGTTCCAGGGAAAGTAGTTCCAGGGAAAGTAGTTCCAGGGAAAGTAGTTCCATGCCTGCCACACCCAAAACACTAGACCGCATGGCTTGGTTCTTAGAACTAGACTGTGTGGGTGCTTCCATGTTGGATTTAAAGGCCCATGTACATAAATGGGACCTAGTTTGAACAGCCCTTCCTTCCTACATATGAGCCTGGTGCCAAAGGCGTCAGGACTGGCTCCAGGAGCCCTTTTGCAGTGGTTTTAGGCCCTCAGGGTTCTGGTGGGAGCCTGCTTGTGGTACAACTTGTGCCCCCTCACAGTGGTCATGATAGACTGATGGTCATGGAGACAACCAACAGGTTCAGTGTAAAGATTACACTGGAAGATGGTCAGCTTTTCCAGGAATTTGCCCAGGAAAGGAGTGATGGAGATTGGGCGATAGTTAGCCGGGCAGTGTGGGTCGGCAGAGGGTTTCTTAAGAGGGTGCACAAGGGAGTGCTTCAGGGGGGAAGGGAAGACTCCAGTGGTGAAGGAGTGGTTGCAGAAGTCAGCCAGAGCAGGAGCCAGGGTGTCAATGTGGTCCTTGATGGTTTTGAAGGAACAGGGGTGAACCTGTACTGACAAGACTTTCATAGATCAGACTTGTCCATAAACCTCATCTGGGAGAACAAGGGAAAGGAAGAGAAGGAGGGAGGAGAGGTGGCCGAAGCAAGGCCAGAGGAGGAGTAGGGAGTAGAGGGATGAGGGTGAGGAAGAGAGAAGGTACAGGATGGCCTGAGCTTTAGAAATGAAAAGAGAAGCCAGAGCTGTGCAGAGGGCCTGGGAGGGGACAGGAGAGGCAGAGATAGCAGCAGAATTGGCTAGTTCCTTGTAGATTTCAAAGAGTTTGGACGAGTTGTTAGAGGCCGCAGAGACGCTGGCTTGGATGTGAGCTCTCTTCTTGGTGCAGACATTGAGCCGGTATTTCCTTTGGAGCAGGCAGCAGGCCAGTTTGTCAGAGGATACACCGGAAGCACGCCATTTCCTCTCAGCCACCCTGCACTTGCGTTTAAGGGTGACAAGGTCTGAATCTTACCAGGAGTTGCACTTGGCTTTGGGCTTCAAGCGGATCCTCATGACAGGGGCAAGAACAAGAGTATCAGATATGGAAGAGTGGAGCATGGAAAGTGCTGTGTCAGGGTGTGAGTCAGACAAAGGGGGTTGGAGGGATGTGGGCGTTGAGAAAGTGGCAGCGAAAGCTTCTAATGACACACGCTTCATGGGTCGGATAACCGAGGAGGTAGGTGGCAGTGCTGGGGTTGGCTTGGCCTGAGGGGTGGAGAGAGGGAGATGGGAGGAAATGAGAAAGTGAGCACTCCAAGAGAGAGGAGTGGTGAGAGGGATAGAAGGGGGAACGTCTGAAGAGATCAGAACATCCAGAGTATGCCCTGCAGAGTGAGTCGGGCCAGGGGGGAGAATAGAAAATGAGTCATAGAGGTCATGAGAGTCCAGAGGAAGGACAGAAAGCACCCAGGTGGGTGCTAAAGTCTCCAGAAAGGAGGAGTTGAGTGGTCGAGACCAGGAGGGAAGAGGAGAGGTCTGCGCACTCGGAGAAGGAGGTGATCTGACCTGGTGGCCAATAGATGGTAGTCACAGTAAGTGAATGGCTAGGAGAAAGTAGCCTGCAGACGAGGAATTTGAAAGAGGAGTAGGCCTTCATAGGAATGACAGTCAGGAATCCACTCGGGGAAGATTAGGACTACACACCCTATGGAACGGTTGTTCCTGAGCGCAGAGGACACCTTGTAGCCATCAGGGAGGAGTGTGTTAAAGCTTGAAAGCTTGTGACAGAGCTGGCCGTGAACCAACTCTCAGTGAGACTGAGGATATCAAAGTCAAGTTCTTCCAGGAGGCAGCAGATGTCAGAGGATGGACAGCAGAGCGAGAGTTAAGAGTGGTAATATGGAGAAGGTTGCCATACTTCAAAGACTTCCGGGGCGGAATACAAGTCAGAGGTACGGCCTGCGGAGGTGTAGAAGCCCAAAGAGGAACGAGAGGGCAAGGTATCAAAGGAGGAGACAGCGGGGGGAGGCAAATGAGCTGTGGCGAGAAGAGAGGGGGACAGCAGGAGAAGGAAGGAAATTGATGAGGCGCAGGAAGCGTCTATCAATGAGGAGAAGATTGGCCTGGGGGCCTTGGACCAGGACGGTACCATTCAGGTAAACATTTATGATGACCTTAGAGGAGTCGAAGGAGGCCAGGAGAGCTTCCCACCGGGTGCCACCATTAATGGGAGAAGGAGAGAGGAGAAAGCACAGAGCTCATTGGTCTGGCGAGGGAACATCAAAGAGGATGTCAGTGAGGGTTTGCCTAGAGGTGGCACTCGTATAGGTGTCAGCGATAGGGAGGCCTGGGTTGGAGACTGGAATGTCCTTTTTAAACTTCTTCCTAACAGATTTATTGAGGAGAGCAGGATATTCAATAGTGAAGCAGTTGGAAAAGATAGGAGAGACACGGAGCACCATAAAGTAGGTGGGAAGAGGAGAGAAGAGGAAGGGGGTGGGGACGGGGAGAACACGGGAAGGACATAGGGAGGGGGGCAAGCAGACTACAAATGGACAAGATGACATGTGCACAGATAGTGGTAGAAGTTTGCTAGATGAATGCTTTGCTAAGAAGTCAGAACCGGAGAATGGCACTACTTTCACAATGTAGTTTAGATACTGGAGAAAAACACACCTTAGTCTGAGAGTCCTGTAAAGGGAAAAAGACCTAGATTCCATAGAATAGACATCGAAAGTGTCATAATTGTCATACTCGTCGGAAATGTCCATCATCATCCCGAGTTCAAACCCCCAGTTACCTCACATGTGTGGGTGCACCTACTGGGGGCGCAAAAAGGAAATGGTAACCCGCTGGTAAACCCAAGCCTTTCGCCACAACACAATTTGTTCATGTGGGCAACCAACAGATTTGGGCCCAGGGTGTCGAAGCTAGCAAGGAAAACAGGGAACTGCATGCATTTCCCAAAAGAGGACACCAGTGGGAATGCACAGAGGTCTGACTTGCGTGAAGCGGCCCAGAATTTATTACCCATAACCCCAGACAAAGGTAACATTGTGTTTCTTCCCTACCAAATATCACACTTTGTCGGGGATTATGGCCTTTAAAAACTGGGGCAATTTGCGCAAGGCAGACCTCTGGATACCCAGGGGTGTCCTCTTTTGGGAAATGCATGGGGTTCCCTGTTTTCCTTGCTGGCTTCGACACCCTAGGCCCAAATCTGTAGGTTGACCACATGAACAAAATGGTCAGTGGCAAAAGGCTTTGGGTTACCAGTGGGTTACCCTTTTCCTTTTGCGCCCCCGGTAGGTGTACCCACACATGTGAGGTATCGTTTTCATCGGGACACCTGTGGGAACGCAGGAAGGTATAACATTTGTTGTGTTTGTGTGGTTTTCATAACGTTTTGACCCATTTGATGGTGCCCTTTGTCACACAAGCCTTTAATTTCCCAAATGTGACCTACATTTAGTCACTGCTTTAGGCACCATACACTTTTGTAACCTGCACAAGTCACCTACCCTTGAAAAGGTCTGCCTGTGCTCTTTCAAAAAATGTATGCTTGCCGTTCCTCACCACATTGGTTTTCCCGATTTACACATGCTAAGTGCGTCTGTTGAGGCCGTGAGCATAAAACTCCTGTGTACCATGGCTCAGTGTTTGGCTTGTGGTATTGCTTGTTTTGTAAAACTACAAAAAAGTGTGTGCTCTAACTGCAAGAGTCGGGGGAATGTAGCAGAGCATTGCTTTTCTCAAAATTCATAGAAGACATTGCCGTATCAAGCCAACCATGTCCAACACATACCTTTTATTCTGTCATTGTCCCGCTTTTCCCCCAATCTATGGCATTTTCTCCTACCTAGTTGTTGCCTGACCTACGCAAATCATGCCTTCCTAAACTTGGAATTTATTCTACTTTTCAGAAATATATGCCTTTCTGTCCTACAATTCGGCTTTCCTACCCTTTTCTTCCATTCCGTCCATGCATGTCCAATTGGCAAAAAATGGCCAAAATCGCCTACCTCTCACAAAACGGTTGATAACCACATCAAAATAATTTTTTTTCGTTTCCACTCAATCTGTTCTTGAAAGCCAGGAAATTGGGGAATTCAGCACAGCAAACCATTCATTCCTAGCTCTTACAAGGAAACAACCACAGGCTTCTTTGTACATCATTTTATTGGCATTTATTGAAAAAACCCAAAATGTTCCCCCTTTTTGGTTATTTTCTCTCACACCCCTACAGCAACCTAGGATTCCTGGGTGGCGTTACGACCGCCTACATGTGTGGAAAAAAAGGAGCCAAATTTGACCGAGATATCCCATGTAACAAAAAAGTTACAAGCCATTGAATGCCCACAACGAAATCACCAAAAAAGGCCCTGGCATGGGGGTAGGGGGGAAATACCCATGGCACTTAAAGGGTTAAATATCTGAATGAATTTGCCACTCATGTTCAGCAAGAGCCTGTCAAGAGATCTCACCTCGGAGAGCAGCATATTTATTTAAGTTTAAAAACTTATTAACGTGACAGCAGTAGCAGCAAACTCACAGTGGCAGGGACAAAAGCCTGCCAATGCCATCTCAATAGGCCCCCTTGGAACAAGTCATGGGCTTAAAGGAATAGTGCACTCGAAAATATTATTGTCCCGAGCGTTCGGGCATGTGTTTTTAAGCATATGTTGATCGATCGTACAAACATTTCCCGTGTACCTTACCGTAGTTGTCCTCACTTTTACACATGTGAAATCAGGCAGCAAGGTGCAGCTGTCTTGTGCTAATCTTATCCGTTGCCACATCGCCCTAAGGTGAACTGCCCTGGCGGCACTAAATCTTATCACCCGCCCCGGAAGCTGACACCACTAGACGCGTACGGCCCGTTTCACCATACCAATGCACGTCTCGTGTCAATGTTCTCTGTGCGCCACCTAATGACGTGTCTCATGGAAATGGCAGGACACCTCTTTCCTCAATAATTACAGACCGCTTTACATCAGACATCAGATTTGCTTTTCCAATCGTTTCACTATCTTTTTTAGTGTATCTGTCTTTGTGTATCCCGTAGCTCATTCCTGCTCTGTTTAGCTATCATCATTGCTCGTAGCCCATGCGAACAGATACTAGTACTATCATTACTATCTATTTTAATTTTGTCGCATAATGGCAACAATACAGCCCTACCAGTACGAGCCAGAGTATTTCAAGGCGGAAATTACTCGAAAGAGAAACATGAAGAAACGATGGGGCTTTGGATGACAGGAGGACGAATCACCAGATCAAGAGCCTGAGCCTAGTCGCATGGATGACGTCTCCACCTGGTGCATCTGCAATCGGTGCGAGGTAATACCAATCGAGGAGGAGAGCTGCTGCTGCTGAGAAAACTCTGGATGTTTTTCCTACATATCGGAAGACGAGACACGGCCGCAATGCGTTACTGAGCTGCATGACTTCAGGACAGCCTGCCTCTCACAGTCCGTGTTGAGGATTATGATGGTGCTTATGCACAAACTTCGTGCAGCAGTTCGCCCTCACAATCCAAGTAATGAGTAAGTGTACTCTAGATGTGAGGTCCATTAGGCCACTAACATTTCATGTTTGTCTCCTATATTGTCATAACTTTGATCACTACCAAATGAATGTAGTCTTGCAAATCTATACATCACTCGCGATTTGTGGAAATCATATTGCTCATCTTATGTGTCTTTCTTGTACAACCAAGAAACAATATTTCTCTGTGTCCCAAATGTAATGGAATGCATAGTAGTTAACTTTTATAATGTGTCTACAGTTGTTGATTGACCCGTGAAGTAACATTGTACTGGCACCAATGTCATAGGATACAAGATTGCATTTTCAACTAAGGTTTGACACACTTATCTTGCTCATTTAAATACAGTTTGTATCTTTCTCTTCCAAAGGTGATACAGGCTGGTGGCCTATCGTGCGTTTACACAGTGGCTTCATGGGAGGCTTGGACACTGCGTTGGACGAGTAATACTCGCCTGTGTAGTTGGTGCCATTAGAGACATTCCCCAGGGACAGCGGTCCGTACATGGGATTTTCCCACACTGTGTTGCAGGTACACCTCAACTGTATCTAATGCGCAGGGGCCATTGTACATATGGCCTAGCCAGACCCAGTGTCTCCAGGCAGGCTCCCCGGAAGCAGGCCGTGCCCCTGCAATCCACATAA
Source organism: Ambystoma mexicanum (assembly GCF_040938575.1). Classification (NCBI taxonomy): domain Eukaryota; kingdom Metazoa; phylum Chordata; class Amphibia; order Caudata; family Ambystomatidae; genus Ambystoma; species Ambystoma mexicanum. The sequence goes on from NC_090926.1 coordinate 214,549,911, forward strand.
GTGTGTCTCTCCAATCAGCAGTGTTCCTGCCCTTTCCTGCATGACTCTTGGCCTTCCACCCGTCCTTACCCTCTCAATGACAGTTTGCAACTGTGTCCGTGCCCTACCAAGGGGGCTCTCAGGGTGGGAACGGCCGAGGTGCCAAACACCATGTATACTTCAAATGTATCATACGTGCAGGGGCCATTGTACACATGGCCTAGCCAGACCCAGTGTCCCCAGGCAGGCTCCCCTGAAGAAGACTGTGCCCCTGCAATCCACATAAGTGTGTCTCTCCCTTCAGCGGTGTTCCGGCCCTTGTCTGCACGCTGCATGCCCATCTATCCACCCTCCATTATCAATGGCAGTTCGACCCTGTGGATGTGTGCTGCCAAGGATAGGAACGGCGAAGGTGCCAAAAACCATGTACACTTCAAAGGTATCTTCCGCGCAGGGGCCACTGTTCACATGGCCTCCCCAGACCCAGTGTCTCCAGGCAGCCTCGTCTGAAACAAGCCGCGCCCCAGCTATCCAAATAAGACCACGCCATATACAAGTCACTCATTCACATACACTGCCACTTTTCTAATTCTTTATAAACCCCTTGATATTTATCGTGAGAACATCTGTGAGCACTGGAAGTCAACTCGTGATCGTGCTACCGTTTCTCCTGCTACTAACTACCCTACTTGCTCAATCTGTTTGTTGGTGAAGGTAAGGGCAGGTCACCTAATCATCTCTTCTTGATCTCTAAATGTCGATCTATTTCGAACAAATGTACCCAGTGGTGTAATGTTCCTTCATCTCATTGCCATTACCATTGACTTCGGTTTGATTTGTTCTTTTCTCGATATATAGCAATTGTCATCAATGTCAATTGGGATAGAATTGCATCCTTTGCGGACCGTGTCTATAAGCAGGTTTCCTTTTGATGCATGATAGTACATTCAAGGGGCGAGTAACACGTTACGATTTGCGTTGCATCAATCAATTGTGTATGAAAGTTATCCTAGATTACAGTCGGCTACGCCACACAGGTTTTGCTTCTATGAGCAAAACATATATTGCATAGAAAAATGCATGATATAATTCCATCTTTCTCACGCATTCATGCAAAAGATTTTTTTTTTTTTTTACAGATTTTTCAACAATGCCTTCTTGTGGGGGCGTGGCTTGGAGCGGCGATGCCGCGGCTTCTCCTCTCCGAGCCTCCGTGCCGGGCCCGCCGTAAAAAATAAATAAATGGAGTTTGGTGGCAAGTTAGAGTCTCTCCTGTGACACCGTGTGGTGGGAAGACCCGGTGACCACGAGGACCAAAGTTAAAGACATATGGAGCCCGGGGATCATTGAATCCCCTCCAGCAACCTGGAGCCGCGAAAACCAAGATGGTGGCCGGGGACTCGCACTGATGCGGTCCCCGGACAGAGCCGATCAAAGCTTCAACAAAGGTCCTCCTTGGGACAGACAGAGAGGGGAACCCCCCTGCCTGTGGCTGGCCCTCGGGGCATTGGTGCTGCTCGACCGGGGGGCCCCCACCGCCTCCGGCCTTAGCTTAAAGGGAAGCCCCGGTACTGCTACTGCAGAGGTGGATCCACGTGCCGTGCTCGAGTACCTGACTACTAAGATCCTCAGGTCGGAATCGCCGCCCGGGACAACAAGACCACCAGCATCATCCCCAGGCGCATGCAGCTTGGAGGGGGAACTATGCAGAGCGGGTCGGAGCCGGAGCCCCCGTTCACCTGGCTGCCTTGCTCGAGTACCTGACTGTTAAGATCCTCGGGTCGTCCGGCAACGCTGCCCGGGACAACAAGAGACCAGCATCATCCCCAGGCGCCTGCAGCTTAGAGCGGGAACTACGCTGAGCGGGTGGGAGCTGGAGCCCGTGGCCAACTGGCTGCCTTGCTCGAGCACCTGACTGCTGAGATCCTCGGGTCAGTCCGCAACGCCGCCCGGGACAACAAGAGACCAGCATCATCCCAGGTGCCTGCAGCTTAGAGGGGGAACTACGTTGAGCAGGTGGGTGCCGGAGCCCCCACCTGGGGGGACTTGCGTTTCGCAGGCACGTTCCTGGCTCACTGCACTCCCATCACTTCCCCCCTACCATCTGGCCGCATCCTTTCTAGGGCCTCGACCCACACCCCGCCCCCACCTCCTCCGGGAGCCGCGGGGCACAGAACTGAGGCGTGGGGCTGCCGTGGTGTGGGGCTGGCCTGCGGTCTCCTCCCCTCCCGCCAAGCAACTGGGCCAGCACAACATGGCCTAGGACATCCCTGGGGCCCAGAGGCCCCCTTTGTCGTCACCTGGGGGCCCCCTGGCCCACTGAGCGGTCCTGTTGGTACACCCCAACGACTCCGGGGAGTGGAGCGTGCCCCAGATTTGATCCTCACATCGTGCCCCAAATTTGATCCTCACATCCCCTCTGTCCGCCTCCCCCCCACTCCCAAGAGCCGGAGTACAGCCCGCCTCCAGCGATCGACACATCCTAAAGCCTGCTTATTCTCACCCTATTCCTGGGGTGCCCCTGCCCAGCCTGCGGAGCTCAGCAGACATCTCCTCGCCCCGGAAAGGTCACTCTGATTACCACAACGACAAGGCTTACAGGAGCTGCACCAGCTGTTTGGGAACATCTTGCCGGAAGGTCGGCCAGCTCCACCTGACCACCAATGCCCCTACTACTAGCCCATCTAACCATCCACTCCTCCACCCCCCTGATTAGCGGACTCCTGGTGGGTACTGGCTACCTCCGCAGATCTTGGTCACCCGCTGCTGGAAAGAAAAGCTCCCGCAGCTGCACTCTTCCCAACGAGAGCAATGAACGAAGACACAAAGCATTCACCAACCGGAGGAGCTGCTGGGGGCGACCCCAGTAACCTCCACCCGGCTTCTCCTGCTAGTCAAAAACGAACACCCTCACACCTCCCCTCTCCTTTGTCAACAGGAACCCACCATGGCTAACCAATCAAAAGCCAATAAAAATGCTGAGATCTCCACAATGCTACTGGTCACAGACAAGGCCAAAAAAGCTGATACTCCCCTCAAAATTGCTCCATAAAAAAGACAGCAGATGACAAAGAATCCCTAGCAAACAAGGAAGACATCCAAGCCTTCATGGCAGACATCAAAACAGAATTTAGATCATGCATGACGGAACTCACCACTAAGATCGAGCATACCAACCAAAGAGTTACGGAAGTGGAACAGCGTATAGGGGAAATTGAAGATCGTTCTCAGGGCCAGTTAACAATGGGGGGGATCCAAAGCTCGATACGGTCCCTGCAAGATAGGTGTGAGATTCTAGAGTTCAAACAGGAGGACTTGGAAAATAGGGCCCACTGCAACAATCTCCGGATCCGGGGCATTCCAGCCGCTATCCCAGACAAAGAGCTCCCCGAATACGTGGGGAACTTTTTTCAGGCCCTCCTCCCGCACTTAGACAAATCGTTGCTCTTGCTAGACTGCACCCACAGACTGCGCCCCTGACGGGGCGTAACAGATTCCGCTCCGGATGTGATAACCAGAGTGCACTTCTTTACACCTAAGGAAGCCATCTCAGAGATAAACCGCACCCGAGACCAACTATCCTTCCAAGGGTCCCCTCTTCAAATCTACCAGGACCTCTCACTACTCACCTTACAGAAAAGGAAAGCCCTCCGCCCCCTCACCATTTTCGTTCAAAATCGCCAGATTCGATACAGGTGGCTCTTTCCCACGGCTCTTCTGTTCACCCACAACGGATCGTTCTGTAGAATCACCCATTTGGAAGACGCTGAGAATATCCTACGCTCGGGCTCCTCGGAAGGGGCCATGGCACACACAACAACCGACAATAACGGTGAAGCTCCAGCAGCCTCCCCAATAAAATTGCGCCCCACACACGTATGGGGAACCTGCGCCCTCCTCGGGCCCTCCGGAATCCCTGGATTCCCCTTCCAAATACGCTGACTCCTCAGCATTTTAAGATGCGTCCATCGGCGGGCCCCCCACGGATCATGCCCATTTCCAAGGCACAGACCATCAATGAGTCCTTGGAATTACCTTTTCAGGCAGTTACCAGACCCCGCCACGCTGGCGGAGTGCATGGCCATGGCCACAGTGGCCAGGGGTGGGGGGCGTCTGTTCCTGAAACTCCAGGCCCCCCCCACGTTATATAAGTTGGGGCTCTCCCGTTGGAAGCCCCGCTTAGAAGTTCAGAGACAGAGTGACCAGCAGTCGCAATTCCTCTATAATGACGGCTAGTCCTCCTCCCTCCCCAGCGATGGACCCCCCCGGGCTCTCGAACTCTCGGATTTATCTCCCTCAACGTCAAGGGCCTGAATTCCCCAGCTAAACGGAAATCAATCACCCAGCGACTCCTAGACGAAGACACAGGTGTGGCCTTGCTACAGGAGAGCCATCGGCTCCCGTGGGATTTCGGCCGCCTCAGATTTAAAGACTTCCCATTGCAGTTCCTGGCCTCAGATGGCACTAAAAAAGGACGGATGGCGATCCTCTTTAGAAAAGGCCTGGACCTGCAGATCCTAAACACCAAAAGAGACCCAGAGGGCCGCTATGTGGCAATCAAGTGCCTCCTATTGGGCCAACTTTACACGCTGGTCTCAGCCTACGCCCCTAACATGGGCCAGACGGCCTTCTACAACTCCTTGGGCGCAACCCTCTCAGAGGGGTTGAAGGTAATTGGAGGTGACTTCAACGGAGTCCCGGACCCTACGAACGATAAGTCACACCCTCCCTCCTCCAAAGATATTGACAAAGCCCTGGGAATCCTACGCTTCTTCAGAACCCTGGAGGTGATGGACACCTGGAGCGTGCTCCATCCTACAGAAAGGGACACTTCATTTTACTCATATGTCCATAGGACTTTCGAGAATTGACCTCCTAACCGCTCCGCAAATTCTGGCTTACACCAATAAAATCTCGATTGGAACATGCACCCTTTCAGAACATGCACCAGTAACCCTGGAACTCCGAGCCCACCAGGCTACACCCCCTCCACCGCGCCGCTGGGCTTTATTTGACCCAATCCTCAACGATATGCCCCTGAGAGATATAATCGTCTCCACGATCCGTAACTTCAAGGAAAACCGCAATGAAGACACCACTCCGGCGAACACATGGGATATGATGAAAGCGGTGGTCCGGGGGGGAACTCATCGCCCAAGGAGCGGCATACCACAAAGCTGGGCGCCAAACCCGCCTCTCCGTGGACAAGGAACTCCAAGAAGCAGAAAAAACGCATAAGCTGAAGGGATGGCCCCCAAAGACACAACGGGCGATTCACACTGCCGAAACAAAATTGAAGCGCATTACGCCGGACACAGCCCATCTCCTGGCTAAGGCAAAGTAATTTTATTATGCCAAAAACAACAAAGTGAATAAACTGTTGGTGAGCAAACTAACCAAGGCAAGACAGACCAACACCATCACCGGACTACGGGACTCTCGGGGTAGGGTCCACTACGCAGAATGGGAAAAATAATTATTGGTGGTGAACCACCTGATCCAGGTGATCTCCCCCACTCCCAGAGACCAAAGCAAACAAAGGGAGTACCTACTAAAAGCTACGCTACCCCACCTCAAGGAGTCAGCCCAAATGAACCTCTATGCTCCAATCACGAACAAGGAGATTGAGGAAGTTATTAAAACCCTCGGAACAGGGGCCCCTGGGCTCGACGGGTTCTCAGCAAAATTCTATAAAATCTTCCGACTGCAACTGGTGGCCCCTATGGTAACCCTCTTTAACTCCTTCAGGGACTCTGGCATGGTTACCCCCTCAATGGCAGATCCATCACAATCTTGTTGCCCAAGCCCGGGAAAGACCCGAAAGACCCGGCCTCATACAGACCAATTGCCTTGATGAACACTGATGCTAACATTTATTCGAAAATCCTTGCCAACCGCCTTCCAGCCATTCTGCATGAAAGAATCCACCAAGACCAATCGAGCTTCATTGCCAATAGATCCATGGGAGATCACGTCCGCAGAGCCTTGAACTTGATTGATCTGACAACCCGGAAATCGCAGAAACTAGTCCTGGTGGCCCTAGATGCGGTCAAAGCGTTTGACAGGGTGGACTGGTCATTCATGAACCGAACCATGGAAGCCTTCCACATCGGACCCATGTTCCGGAAGATGGTCCTAGCAAACTTCCAAGCTCCGACAACCCTTTGAGTCAATGGTGCTAGGCTGCGGGACCAGGCCGGGATGCCCACTATCCCCATTACTCTTTGCCGTGGTGATGGAGCCATTCGCCCAGAGGATCAGAGCCAACCCCAACATCAAAGGCCCTCAGACTGGCCTCACCCAACACAAAATAGCCCTCTACTCTAATGACGTCCTGTTCACCCTCACGGAACCCGCTCACTCCCTACGTCACGTCCTGACAGACAATTATAAGAAAGTCAAAGGCTTCTCCATCAACTACTGTAAATCAGTAGCCTTGGGGTCTGGTTCGTCACAGAACGACCAAGAGACCCTCTCCTCACTATGCCCCGCACAATAGAGTGAAAGGTTATCCCCTACCTGGGAGTCCAAATCCCGATGGACCCCAAACCGTTTTATCAAGCAAACTTCCCCCCACTCTTTCGCGAACTAGAAAAAGACCTGAAGAGATGGGCGAAGCAGGAAATCTCCCTGATGGGACGCATCACGGCGAGCAAGATGAATCTTCTTCATAGATTTCTATATGCTTGCCCTGCTTTCCCTGTGACAATTCCGCCAGCCGCCCTCCAGGGACTCCAGAAGAAATTGCTCCAATTCATCTGGAATGGCAAAAAGGCCCGAATCCCCCGAAGGGCTACGCTGGGATACGCTCACCTGGGAGGACTGGGAGTCCCCGACCTTCAGAACTACCAAATACAGGCCCAACTGGCCCACATTCAGGCTTGGACACTGCCCTCAGGGCGCCCCCGATGGGTGGAAATAGAACAATTCCAGCTGCCTCTTCCTTCACGTTTTCTTCCACACGCACCACCCCACCTCTGACAAAACAGAGACAAACTTCTATTTTCCACCAAAAACACACTACTGGGCGCGGCGGCACCAAAAGATCCCGAAGGGCTTCAGCCCCTACTGCCCGGTCTTTATGAACCTCTCTTTTACCCCTCAGAACTAATCCCCAGAACTGGATAAGGGGAGGTTTAGAGTCACTGGGACAACTTTATACGGAAGGTCACCCGCGAACATTCGAGCAATGTAAAGAGACCTTTCGATTGAAAGAAACAGACAGATTCACCTATACTCGGCTGCGAAACTGGTGCTCCCATCCACAAACCCGCGAAGCGGCAACACGCACGCCAACGCCACTTGAATTAACGTTGCAAGATCTACCGACCCGGGGAAGAATCTCGGCCATATACAAACGCCTTTCAGGGGACTTTCTCAGCTCCAAAACTCGAGCAATGGCCCAATGGGAGGCAGACCTAGGGCACCAGTTAACTGACCAGAACAGGGTGGATATTTGGTCACAAACCCACTCAGCGTCCCCCTGCATCACAAACCGAGAATGTGCATACAAACTACTATTACGGTGGCGTTATCCCACCACCCCCTAAGATTTCATCACATAAATCAGGCACTAAGCCCCGCCTGCTGGAGACAATGTGGCCACCCAGGTTCCTTTTATTACATGTGGTGGTCATGCCCAAAGGTGCAACTTTATTGGTCCAAATGTGTAACCACGTTCGCAGATATTACCTGGAAAGCAATTCCACTGGAACCCGAAACCTTCCTCCTGGGGGCCCCAGTCACGGGATGCTACCCAAGATCGGGAAAAAAGGCCATACTCTTGACTCAATGCCTCCTGGCAGCGCGGATTCTGGTGGCTCGTACTTGCAAGACTGTTGAAGGACCATTGATGGCATTGCGGTGGGGAAAGATGTGGGACATTCTAATTGCAGAAAAGATAACAGCGGCCAGGGCCGGGTCTCTGAACCGCTACCGGGACACCTGGGCCCCATTTCTAGACCACAACCGAAAGTTCCTGGCCATAACCTTCCTAGCCCGGAACACAGCGAGAGTGCTGGAGGGGACTGAAGCGAACAGGGCGGAAGGAGAAGAAGTATAGGGGGACCGGGCAGGGGAGGGTAGCGGGAGGGGTTGGGGGCCGACTGCCATGTGCTAATTCTGCCTGTAATCTTTTTCCTCAGCTCTGTTGCAAAAATAAACAGTTTTTTTAAAAAAAACAATGCCTGCTTGTATGGTTTATGGTTGCCATTCTAAGACCCATACCAAACCTAAAGGCACAATAATGAATATATATCCTGAGGAATATAGATCTATTAAGATAATGGGTCAGATACTGAGGATTTGCACCAGAAGAGCTTGAAAGTAGAGCCGAGGATGTCTTGAGGGGTGATCGATTCCACATCTGCAGCCTGCTCTTTACCACGAATATGTACGACCAATCGCATTACACAAAGAAGCATTGACTCAGAACATCTCGTAAATTGCTTCCAAATGCAATTCCAACTCCATTAATGCACACGCACGCTTTTTCTCCTCTGCTCCCCTGCTGACTTCCTGGCTGAAGCTGACACTGCACTGGTTACCTGGCCACCTTCTGATCGATGGCCCAGGTCCCCTCGCCTGGCAGCTGCACACCTGTACTGCCTTCCTGGCAACCCCCGCACTTGGGGACTGTTTCTGTATTCCTACAAGTCCCACTACCAGCCTTGACACTTGTTGTCTGCACTTACCCTTGCACTTGCCATCCGCTGGCCGTACTTTACTTATTGCTATTTATTTATCCCATGTACTGCACTGTGCCCCCTCCCCTAAACTTTCCCACTGCCCCCTCCTATGCACTTGCACGATCTGAATGACACCTGGCCTAGTAGGATCTTTGTCAGTCTTCCCTCTGTTACAACCACCCCCTTGCCTAGTCACGCCTTGAAGCACTTGTGTATAGGCAAGTTACAAATGCCATATCATATCAGGTGAGTCACGGTTCTTGATTTAGCTGTAGGCCTTGAGGTACTGAACAGGTAACTACATGGACGCATTGGTGCTTTTGGTGTAAACGTTTCTTACTAAAATTTGCAGATTTACCAGATTGTATTGCTTTATAACTATACCCTATTTTGCTAGACATCTGTCCCTGGTTTTAGGAGCATCATAGATAATTATTTATGAACACAAACTATGCTATAGTGCCCTTCGAAATAAGCACAATCTTTTCGTAATCGGTTGCTTCACATGTCAATTTTTTTAGGTGAGCATATTCACTGAAGCACAGACTAGCGGTAGTGACAACATCACCGACACGTCCAGTATAACAATGGTGAGCCATACAGACTTGTTGAAGTTCATATTCTTGAGAGTTGGATCTTCCCACATATCTAATGCAAATATAATTTTCCCTTTAAAGGAGCAAGATTCTGCATCCATTTCTTTCCCAGAGTCAACAACAACTTCGAGCGCCTATCAGGTAGGTTTAATTCGCTATTCGATTACGGAAATGTAATATGCATGGAATTTGAAATAATATGAAATAGTTTATGTATCCTGTCGTTTGTTTACAGAATGTTTCATTTATGGGTTTTTATTGATATGTACCACTGACTACATCCGATTGAGTCTGTTCAATGTCACTGTATTCATCCACACTAAAACAAGTACTGTGTTACAGGGGATGGTGGGACTTCGGCTACAATTACATCATCCTTTGGTGCTGGTCCAGAGCATGAGGTATGTGTACTGACAGTTCCGTTAAATGAAAGAAATTATATTCTACATGTGATACTATTAGACAGTGACATTATTATAAACTAGCATCTTTCGAAACGTTTACCATTTGAGTTCTAAGGTTACAATTTCTACCCTAATGCCGAATACAATGCAAAATGCTTGAGTGCAACATTACAAACAGTGAGCTTTGTAGAGAGATCTCTGATCGAGTACACTAGCCATCAGGTGAAATTTGAAATGTATATTTTGACTAAATGACGTACACAGTTTATGAGGGTATGTATGCAAGCGATGTGTGCGAGGAAAGAATTAGATTTAAAAAACGATTGACTTTAATGAATATTATATTCAAGGGATGTACACAAGGTTAGGAATTAGAAGAGGCGACACGTGGCTCAGAGGTGGCAGACAAGCATGCTGGTGCGGTCGTTCCAGTGAAAAACACGGTTTCACAGAAAATCAAGAAAACAAGGATAGCTAACAAACAATTTAATATGTTTTTTTTTATCTAAAGAGCTACATACTGTATGTTGGAATTACATTGAACATGTTTTTACAACCCATCTCCTAGAGGCCCAGAAGAAAACGAAGTATGAAGACACAGACAACAAATGAAACCAAAGATGCTGCTTGCCAAACAGATTTCACCATGGAGCAACTAATATTTGAAGCATGGCGTAGTACAGTCAATAAGCAGACTCGATATGCTTATGCCCAATGGCTAGAAAAAAAAATTGAATGTGACCGGCGAAGCAAGCAAAGTGTTTTTGGACCATTGCTACAATGTAAGAACTCGACAAGATGAAGAAGAAAATAAATATAAGGAAGATGCCTTTGAATTACTCAGTGACCACTTCACACAATCTACAACTGCAAAAAAAGGGGCACCCAATAAACCATCGACATTGATGGTTTCTCCAATTCGTGTGCAAATAACACAAGCTGAAATAACAGACGTTGAAGCCTCAACGCAATTGACCCGAGGAATTAGCCAAAGATCTCGACTTCAGTGTGTCCTGTTTGGCCGATATGTCCACCACAGTTGAGTCACAAACCACATTAATGCAGGACGTCTGATAAAGGAGCACAAATACATTGTATTCGACAGCTGCCTAGTACAGATCATATTATACTGATGCTGAAATGTGTCCATCCAGTGATGCGGGGGTTTGTATGCGGGCAACCATTGGTGAATGTGACTCATCTATCAGAAGGCACAAACCTGAAAATCCAAGCCACCTGTGGCCTGCTCCATTTTCATGGTCCGCTCAACCGACGATGGGCAAAGTGCCAGCTGGACATCTACTGTGTGCAGCAGCTTTACTTTTCAGTGGCTCTACTTTTAGTAAGTTGTCCAGTTTGTCAATTTGTGGTACTCCAGATCCTTTCTAAAACGCAGTACTACAAATATCAATGAGAATATTTATTCCCTGCTATTAGTGAAGCTTGGAAAATTGAACAAATGTCAATTGAAAGGACATTCGCTGACCAACAGTTCAGGCTAGCTGACGATGGACAGTGTGACAGCCCCGGATTTTCCGCAGAGTACTGCGCATACCACTTTCAGGACATGGAAACTAAAACAATTTTGAGTTTGGTGGCCGTGCAGGTGTCCAAATGTAAATACTCAGTGGCCATGAAGAAACATGGTTTTATAAAATCTCTGGAAGATCTCCAATCGAGGGGAATGCAAATAGACCTCATAGCCACCGACAGACATGTTTCAATAGCCAAGGACATGCAAGAGCAGTTTCCAAACATTCGCCATCAATTTGATGTCTGGCATGTTGCCAAATTAAAAAAAAATAATAATAAATCACAGCTGCTGGTATAAAAAAAATAAAACGTTTCTGAAAATATTTTACAGTGGTCCCAGTCTTTGAGCAACCATCTTTGGTGGAGCTCCAAAACTTGTGATGGGTCTGTGGAAATGCCACTTGAAAAATGGTGCTCATTGATGCACCACTGTTCCAACGTTAACTCATGGACAGAGAATCAACATTTTCACCAATGTGCACATGGACCTTTATCAGAGGAGCAGGAACGCAAGAAGAAGTGGTTAGCTCCATCTTCACCTCCACACAAAGCTCTTGAAAAGATTGCGTTTGAAAAACTATCAAGAGATCTGAAGGGACTCTCAGAATTCTGTCCCATGGGTGATTTGGAGGTGTTCCACAATATGTGCCTAAAGTACAGGCTCAAGAGATTGCATTTCGGCATAGAAGGGATGCAATATCGGACATTACTAGCGGTTTTAGCGCATAATGAGAACGTAGGGAGCGAACCATTGAGGACGGCAGGAAACCTTGGGATGCTTCGTTACACAATGGCTTTTACGAAAAGAAGCAAAAAATGGGTGGTCAAGCCAATATACCAGGAAATGGAATTCGATTATGTGAAAGATCTCACTTTGACTGTGTTGGACATACATACTCATGGAACCGCTCACGATTTTGTTCCTATGACACATACATTGCCACAAAATATTGCAAACGTGCCCTGTCCACCGAAAGCAGACCTCGTGGAACAGTTCACTTCTCGGTTCAAATGATTAGCAACTATTTATTTGTTCAACAATGTTTATATAAAGTGTCCAAATTGTCTTTTGAAATGTATACTCTGTCAAATAATTTTGCAAGAAGTGCCTTTTGGAGGATGCTATACAGTGTAACGCTGTGCTTTAACACTTCACGCTTTCGTCGAGCTCTCGTGGGTCCTTCACTGATCAGGGGAGGGTCAGATGGATATCAGCATGAAAGCAACTTTTGGGTTATGCAGTTGCCTTACCAAGCACATGTCCGAATAGCTGAATAAATACATGTCTCACAAAGGAATGAGACCTAGGCTACATAAACTTGGCACTCAAGAACTACTAACTGTAAGCAAAACAATGCATCAAAGGGGGGTTGTTGGTGAGAAATAGGTGCATTCTGACCTATATTTTTATGGGGGCATGTGTTAGGGGTCGTTGCTATCGGATGCCTTATCAGACGGCCGATCTATGATTTGCGGCCCTCAAAATCTTATGATTTCAAACGCAGTGGGGATAGGTGTCAGTGTTACTAAAATATATGACTACTCCGGATTAGGTATAGGGGAGGTGAAGTTGCGGTGGTAGGTTCTGGGGACCAGATGTGTTCAAAGGGTACAGGGGTCATGGGTTCAGGGGAATCGCAGCCTGGCAGGAGGGGGTTGGACATGGCATGCGTCAGTGAGCAGAGACAGATTGTGCACGAAGGTTGGAGCAGGGCTTGCTCTGACATTCTCGTACAAGCACATTTTGTCAGGGCTTGAGACTCACTACTTGCAAAAATGATTAGCTGATTTGCTTTGAGAACAGGAGACGGGCTGAGCTGACAGGTGCTGGGTGCTTGCTGTGCGAGGCGATGGCACTGGCGTAACAGGGGCCCCAGCACCCCCTGCGGTGCGGGGGCCCGCAACCATATGTTCTGGAAGGGGAACCCACTTGGAGTAAAAAAAAAAAATACTAATTTACTCTGCATTTCTATAGAAATTATTTCTATAACAGAAATAATTTCTTTATGAAGGCAGAGTGAATACAAAAAGTCCAGTAGCTAACCCCACCCCATGACAAGACAACCCTAGGCTGGAGGCCTCCATGTCATGGGGTGGGAGAAGCCCTATGACTTCCAAAATAAATAGTTTATTTTTGAAGTCACTCTGCCTTCATAAAGAAATTATTTCCATTATGGTTCAGTCCTTAACGGAAATATTTTCTTTATGAAGTAAGAGTGACTTCAAAAAGAAACAATGGGTCGCATTACGAGCATGGCGGTAGCCGTGCCTGTATGGCAGGCACGGCTACCGCCATGCTGGCTACCGGCACCACCTCCCGTGATTGGGCAATAACTGGCCCATTACAAGATGAATGGGCCGGTAATTGCCCATTCGCGGGTGGCGGTATTGTCGGGCTCCCGATTCCCATTCTGCCCAATTGGGCAGAATGGGGGTGGGGAGCATGGTTGCGCCGGCACCATTGATAACGGTGCCGGCGCAATTACAAGTTATGCTCGCGGGTGCCACACAGCCCGCCAGGTAAAACCCTGCGAGCTGTCAGGAACCCGCGAGCAGAACTCGTAATGCGGCGGGACGGTATGAACGGTGCCGGTGCCTTACCGGCACCGTTCATACCGTCACCGCCTGGGTCCTAATGAGGCCCAATGTATTTTTGAAGTAGTATGGCTCCCCTCAACCCATGACGTGTGCGAGTGTATGGTGAAAGGATGCACAATGGGCTGAAGCCCAGTCAGCTCAGTGGTGTTCCACCACTACTTGTGTTTAATGCCTTGATTAAATTATTGGTAATCTTCTTTACACCTAGCCCTATTCTTCCTCATCCCAGTACTTGTGTATGAGGCAGTACTTGTGTTTGAGGCACTATGCCTCATACACAAGTAATGGGATAAGGTAGAGGTACATGAAGGTAATGCCTGACTTAGCTACCTGTAATCTTCATTACTCCTAGTCCCACTCTTCCTCCAGTACTTACCAGTGAGGCAAGGAGCCTCATAAGTAAGCACTGGGACAAGGAAGAGGGACGTGGAGGCAATTCTGGGCCAATGAGCTGACTTTGGAGGTTGGGGTAGGGGATGGCAGGGAGAAGAGATGTGTGGGGGGGGTGTAGGGTTGTGCAATAAATCATAATGGTCGTCCATGTCCATGCTAAGCAGGCATGATATGTGGTATTAGTGGCTAGAGAGGCATTTTGGTGCAGCCAGTCTAATCATTCCTCAGTTTGGTATGACTTTAACTGGGCATTTCTGATAAAGCAGTCCTGCTAAGTGTAATTACCTGGCTAGACTGGCATTTGGGTTCTGCCAGTCTAGCCATTTTTCTGGGCATCTGTGATAAAATGATATGTTATGATAAGTCATATATAACGCACCTGTACACAAGTGTTTTTAGTCACAAGACAAGAGAAGGAAAACTGAGGGAGGACAAGACAAATGATCTTACTAAGCCTTGTGTCATTCAGATCGAGAACGAGAAGTGCAAAGGGAAAGGGAGGGGGGGTGGGGGGGAGTGCAAGAGAGGGGAGGAGAAAACAGGGCAGCAATGCACTGAGTAAGTGCCGCCAGGGCAGCACGGCTCTGGGTAGTGCAAGGAGAACAAGGGACTGTAGGGTTACAGTTACAGCCCCTAACTGCGTGGTAGGCCTGGAGGCAGTGCAAGGGTGACTGATCAAGAAAGAGCCTGGACTCAGTGAGACAGAGGGTAGCCAAGCAACCAGTTGGTACAGCGGACAAGTAAGTCAGCAGGGGAGAGAGAGAGAAAGCAGAGGAGAAGAGGAAGTTTTGATCTGCTTCCGGAACCTCAGGTGGTCTGGCTCAAGTTTGGGAGGGTCAGGGAGGCCATTTCAGAGGGAGGCGCCTGCAGGGGAGAAGGATCTACCCACCCCCCACTCTCTGCCTGGAGAAGTATCTAACCCTTAGGGCTCGAGAAGGAAGGTATTTTGGAAGATAGCGTTGGATGTAGTGCAGATACCAGCCCCAGAAAGCCTTGTGGACAATGAAGTGTCTTGAACTTGATTCTTGCCACCGAGAGCCAGTGGAGAGATTTCATGGCTGGAGAGATACCGTCCCTGGGCTTGAGGCCAAGGATAAGTCTCGCAGTCCTGTTCTGGATTAGTTGCAGAGGGTGCAGAGTAGAGGAAGGCAGATTGAGAAAGTGGCTGTTGCAGTAGTCCAGCCTAGAGAGAAACAGAGCTCTGGAGACAGTGAGCTTCTGGAGGAAAGTGAGAAATGGAAGAGTCCCTTTGAGGAGGTGCAGCTGGTAGTGGGATTTCTTGGCAATGTCTGAGATGTGAGGAGAGAAAGAGAGAGTGGAGTTGAAGATGACACCAGGAATGAGTGAGAGAGGAGAGTAGGCTGAGGGGAGCCTGAAGGAAAGCGGAGTGTCATCCGCACAACACTAAGTTAGAGGAGAAGGTAGAGATCAGGTGGGTCAAAGGAGCCAAGTAGAGGTTGAAAAACCAGGGTGAGAGGATAGAGCCCTGGAGAACGCCACATGTAGGGAGAGGTGGCGGAGTGAACGGGACAAAGTTGGACCTGGGAGGGGCGGTCCAAGAGGAAGGAGGTCAGCCACTCCAGGGCCTGATCCATGATGCCCGTTTTGAAAGCAGAGGAAAGTTAGAGGATGATGAGGACAGAAGGAATGCTGGAATCAAGGTAAGAGATCAGATCTTCACAGGTGTTCAGGAGAGCAGTTTCCGTGCATCTGGCAGCTCTTAAGCCAGACTGATGGTCATGGAGACAACCAACAGATTCAGTGTGGAGTGTAAGCTGCCAGTTGGCCAGCTTTTCCAAGAATTTGGGAGAGGGGAAGTTCCAGTGCCAAAATAATGATTACAGAAATCGGACAAGGCTGGATCGTGTCAAAGCGGTCCTTTGATGGTTCAATGTGGTCCTTGATGGAGGAGCAGGCGAGCACCTGTTTCGACGACACTTCCATGGATGGGACTTGTCTAGAAACCTTGTCAGGTGTTAGAGAGAAAGAGGAGAAAGGAGGAGGAGAGGGAGAGATGGCCAAAAGGGGCCGGGAGAGGGAGAGGAAGAGGAGATGGTGGACAGGATGTCCTGAGCTTTAGCGGAGAAGCGAGAGGCCAAAGCCGTACAGAGGGCCTGTTGAGGGAACAGGAGAGGTAGAAACCGCAACAGGATTGGCCAGTTCTTTGCAGATTTTAAAGAGTTTGGCTGTGTTGTTAGAGGCCGTAGAGACGCAGGCTTGAATGTGTGCTGTGTTCTTGATGAGTTTTATTGCTTCGACTGGCATTTTTGTGCAACCAGTCTAGGTATGTCTAAATGTTACTGTAATGTTATTATGTGTCTACACTGGTCTACATTGTGCAGCCAGTTGGACATGTTTTTATTGTGGCATGGCATTTTTAATAGCAAAGCATTAATGTTCATGTGCACTGTTGGTGACTTGCATGTTTTGGATTGCTGTTACCCTACACAACTATAGCAAACACTGTGGCTTTTTAGTCAATTTTTCTCAGAAAGTGTGCTCTATATTGCATTAAAACACAGTGCAGTGTGTGGCATACCCCTTCAGCAACACGTTTGTGCGTATTGCACAAGCGTGGTAATCTAGGACGGCCCAGAGTGTGGGGCGACTTGTGATTTGTTGCCGAGTTGGGGGGCCCCCTCAACATGGCTTGCAGGGGGGCCCCCAGAGCTTGTGTTACGCCACTGGGCGACGGGAGAGATAAGTTACTCACGGTAGTGACTAACGTACTCTTAGTCCATAGTCCCCTTTCCTCCATACTGTATTGGCGTCCCTTCGAAGGGACGGGAGACAGAACCTTTTTCACCAGAAAAAACCTTCTTCCCCTTTAAATTTAGAGGCGCACTGGGGCGCGGCTCAGGGAGCATGCGCTGCCCTGACTCCGCCCTCTGGCGCCACACCTCAGTCCCCATTGACGAGTCGACAATAGATTTAACATTGGCTAATGACACCAGTATTATTAGGGGGGAGATTCGTGTGACGTATGGAGGAAAGGGGACTATGGACGAAGAATACGTTAGTCACTACGGTGAGTAACTTATAATTACTCTTACGTCCCGTCCCCTTTCCTCCATACTGTATGGGAGATTACAACTGATTGTAGCTCCAGGGTGCAGAGGAGACCCTCCTTAAGCAAATAGGTTCCTGAGAACCGCCTATCCGAAAGCCGCATCAGATCTAGAGCCGGCATCCAAACAGTAATGCTTTCAAAAAGACGAGGGAGACACCCAAGTGGCCGCCCTGCTTATGACTTGCCAATGGACATGGCGCTGGAATGAGATGGCCGTTGCCTTGGCCCTGACTGCGTGGGCATGCATGTTGGCCGGGAGCGGCTTGTGCTGGCCCTCGTACGCTTCTTTGATGGTACAGACCATCCAGCAGGATATGGAGGCCTTCGAGGCCTGATCGCCTGGCCTCGAGCCGTGTAAAGTGACTAACAGGGCGTCCGACTTGCGGAAGCCCTTGGTCCTGTCCAAGTAGAATTTCAGGGCACGCCTGACATCCAGGCAGTGCAGCACTCTGTGCTTCATCCTTGAGATCGGTAAAGAATGTCGGAAGGACTATTTCCTCGTTCAAGTGAAATGCAGATGGAACCTTGGGCAAAAATGCCGGGTGCATCCGCATGACTACCTTGTCCCTGTGAAAGGTGGTATATGGTTCTGAGGCGACCAGCGCCTGAATCTCGCTGTCTCTGTGAGCCGAGGTAAGGCCAACTAGTAAGGCCGTCTTGATGGTGACCAGCCTAATGTCCACGGATGCCATTGGCTCTAATGGTTTGTGCGCCAGGGCGCCCAAGAATATATTCAGGTCCCACACTGGGTGTGGTCTCTTGACGGGTGAGTAGAGCCTCGCAAGACCGGTCAGGTGTTTCTTGATGATAGGGTTGGAGGAGGAATAAATGCCTTCTCCGAGTTCCTGTAAGCCCCAATGGCTGCAAAGTATGTACGGCAGGTGTCCACCTGTACGCCCGAATGAGCAAGGTGCGCCGGAAAAGAGCACGTCGTCCAGATTGCAGGCCAGAGCCAGAGGGTAAATTCCCTTGGAGTCTGCCCGCAGGCAGACCCTGGTCCATTTGCTCTTGTACTGGGACCTGGTGGCTTTGCTCCTGGCGCCCTGTATGATCTCCAGATTGGCCTGTGAGAGGCTAAGGTGCTGAAGCATTACCTGCTCAGGTACCACGCTGTGAGGGCTAGTTTCCCTGGTGCGGGGTGGATGATCCTGCCCCCCTGCTGCACCAGAAGATGCGCTGGGCCTGTCGGGAGGTGTATCAGGGGCACCTCTGAGAGGCTGAGGAGCTCAGAACCATGGTCTAGCCGGCCACCATGGAGCAATCAGAATGATGCGGAGCCGGTGCGACTCCTTGATCTTGCAAAGAACCCTGTGGATCAGGGGAGTGGGCAGAAAGACATAGGCCTTCATGTCAGTCCACAGGAGGTGAAATGCGTCGCTTAGAGAGCCTGGGCCCTGATACTGCCAGGATGCAAACTGGGGGCACTTCCTGTTGTGCCAGGTGGCAAAGAGATCCACTTGGGGGGAGGACCCCACCTGTTGAAGATCTGAATAATGAGGTTGTTTAGCTGCCACTCATAATTGTCCGCTCCCAGCCTGCCGAGCCTGTCTGCCTCCAGTTTGGATTCCCCCGGGAGGTGGACTGCCGAAAGGTAAATTACGTTTTCCAAGGCCCATTGCCACATGCTGATTCCCCAGTCTACACAGAGGAGGGGACCTGGTGCCTCCCTGCTTTTTGACGTAGTACATGCTGGTCGGGTTGTCTGTCTGGATGAGGACAACCTTTCCCTTGAGAAGGGGTAGGATGCTCCGAGCGCTAGCCAGGTGGCGTTCAGATCCAACCAATTGATGTGGTATTCCTGCTGCTGTCGATTCAAGGTGCTGTGGATCGAGAGATCATCCAGGGTGGCTCTCCAGCCCTCGAGGAAGGAGTTTGTGGTGATGGTGGCTGCAGAGAAGGCGGCTAGAAGGGCTTGCCTATCCGTAGGTTGCAATCCCTGGACCACCAAGATAAGTCCGGGTGGAGGGATGGCGGAATGTTGATCATTTCGGATTGAGAGCCAGGCTCCCGACTCCATGAGGCCGCGAAGTGCAGCTGAATCCTTCTCATCCTTAGTCTCGTGTGTGGGACGGCTGGCAGAACCGCGGCTAGTAGACCCAGGAGATGTTGATATCACCAGGCCGAGGTCCCTTCTCTGCTGAGAAAGTGGACGGTGGCCCTCTTGATGGCCAAGATCTTGTCTTCCGACACGGGAAGACCTTCTCGGAGCATGTGCGTCACAAAGATCTTGAGATCCTCTGGAGTCGACTTCTGGAAGAGCTCCCTCCACCTGGCTAGTCTGTTCTTCAGCACCTTTGAGGACAGCGAGTCACTCATCGAACATGATCGCCAACCGTGGTATGGGCCAAGGCAATGTAGGCAGAGGGCGTGGGGGTCTGAAGTTGGGTAGAGCCCGTTGCAGGATGGACACCTGCTGAACCCTGTAGAAGTCGAGATGTACCGGGGAGTAGCATGATGCCTGAGGACCGAGTCCTGAATGATAGACAATACAAAAAAAAACGACAACGTATACGCGCGTGGCATTACACGGCCGAAGCCAAACCCAGGAGCGCTGGTGAATTTGGCCCTTTCCCGTCGACGCGGAAAAGGAGACTGAGGTGTGGCGGCAGAGTCAGGGCAGCGCACCTCTAAATTTAAAGGTGAATGAATGTTTTTTCTGGTGAAAAAAGGTTCCGTCTCCCATCCCTTGGAAGGGACGCCCATACAGTATGGAGGAAAGGGGACGGGACGCAAGAGTATGAGCAGTTCACCACAGGGACACTAAAAATAAGGCATTTGTAAGTAAACTGTTTTCACTAAAAAAAGTAAATCACTAGAAATTTTGTGCGGCATTGGTGAATGCCAGCATACAATTAGTTTGTTTTTCAAAAATATTTCAGATGCCACTGTGGTCTGCAAGGCTATTCATTCACATTGGAACTGCGTTTGAATTTTGCTTGTGAGCTGTGCACACCCACACCTCATACACAGTATAAGGTTCGCTTGTTTTTTGTCAGAGAGAATGGAAAAGCAGAATATTATGTACGTTTTACTGTAGACTATTTTATAGGCTAACAAGTCACAGTTTCATTATCTGACCGTTATTGCTGGCTTACATTGTAATGGGTTGTTTTTTGTGGCATATTGCAATGACACGCAAAAAAGACCTGTGTGTACGTGTCTTCGTCCCAGGCAAACGGGCAGTCCAGCACCGAAATGCACGTAGTCCACATCTGGGATCCCCAAGGTTCCACCAACGCCAAATTCTACGCTAATATTCCGTTAAAATGCTGTCTATGTGTTCTTCGAATTCTTCAGTCAACTTCCGCATCCCATTGCAAGCTAAACATACTCCAAAGCACTAACCTCTCAAGCACATCGCAGACTCCAACTTTCCACAATGTTTTCTCTGCATTTCCATTGTTTTGCATTTGTTTTCATCATTAGTTTTCACACAGTGCAGAATTAATGGGTACATTGATAAATTAGAATAAAGAACGGCCACTGAGACACATTCTGTTATGTTTACTACACAGCTACATCCTGCCTTTCTGCGAATGTCATCGATTCCACATACCAATTGATGGCTTCTTTAGCCGGTAGCTGCAGATACACTTAAATGGCTGGATCACGATGACCCTGTTTTGGGACGATCGCCCTGGGCCCATATGCCCTTTCGCAGTACCAGCGATAAGGAGCAACCCAACATCTACGGTGGCCTAGCGCCAAGCTGATGCTGAAGCCTTGCAATTCACGGTGCGTCCAATGCGCTTCTTATACCCAAAAGGAACGCTGTGTGACTACCGATAAACATTTGTGGATCGAGAATAAAGAAAGAAATGAACAATGTGGTTGAATATGGAAATCGCTGGATGCTCTCAGAGCGTTTATTGTGAAATAAAAGCACACTATAAATTGCAGAGTATTGCAGTTTCTTTGAAAAATGTTTTGTATTCAAAATTGAGACACGCTGTGTTGTGAAAGGATGTGTGTTGATATTCTGGGTTCTGTGTCAACGTTTGGCTACGCTGCCCAGTAACTTAATGGAGAGAGGCAGAGAATATGGCTAGGAATGGTGATTTCAGCCTCAGGGGCAGGGGATAGGATTTAGTGCACCCGGGCAGTTCACCTTAGGGCGATGCAGCAACAGATAAGATTAGCACAAGATGGCCGCACCCTGCTTCCCGATTTCTCATGTGTAAAAGTGAGGAAAACTACGGTAAGGTACATAGGAAATGTTTGTAAGATCGATCAACGTATGCTTAAAAACCCATGTCCGAACAGTCAGGACAATAATATTTTTGAGCGCACTATTCCTTTAAGCTGTCTGCTAGTGAATTGTGTTCCCCTGGAACCAGTTGCGACAGTAGGAAACTGTTGCATTGGAGAGACCATTTCTAAATGTTTTGTGATAACCTGGACAGATTTAAGAGAGCATGTCCAGCCCTGCTTGTTGAGTTAGAACGGGGCAGTGGTACTGTCTGTGAGGACTAGAACTGATTATCGTGCCAAGTGATGTTAAAAAGGCCTTGAGGACTGCTAGCCATTCTAGTAGGTTGTGATGTTTTGCTGTTGATTGTGTCCACATGCCGTGCGATGAAGGCAATGTGCTCCCCACCCTGAGAGTGAGGCATCTATTGTGAGAGTGGTTTGCACTGGTGGGTTGCAAAAGTGCTTCCCTTTTAACATATTGTCTCTGGACCAGAAGTGTAGAGCCTGTACTAAGGGCTGCAAAACTACCAATAAATCGTCCCACTGACCGCTTGCTTGAGACCATTGTTTCGCTAGCCCCTCTTGCACAGGACACATGCGCATCCGCGGCTGGGGAACCCGGTACATGCAAGAAGCCATCATCCCAAGAAGGCGCATTGCCATGCGCACCGTTACCGACAAGCAGTGACATGAGGGATTTGAAATAGCACATTTTGTGCTCTCGTTTCATAGAAAGACTAAGCATTCTTGATTCTTTATTAGTGCTCCCAGGAATTGCTTTACTTTACCGGGGACGAGACTTGACTTTTTCATTGATGGAGAACCAATTGGAAAAATAGATTGGTTGTTGCTCGAGTGTTTTGGCGCAGTGATTTTCGGTGCACTGGCAACAATGAAATATGAAAGTATGGATCTTTCATAGCCAATGTACACTGAATAGATAACCTTGTAGCTCTATTGCGCTTTTTTGTAGGAGCGAATTGATTTCTTCCTGCAGGATTTCTCGATGTGGAGACATCTTCCTGTATCTTGGTGGATGATGTTGGGTTACTCCTCGAGTTTCTAGAGAAACCCCTTTTCCACTGTTGATTGAACCCACTGATCCATTGTGATTCCCTTCCATTTGTGGGTTTAAGCGGATCCGTAAGAAACCATGTCGCACTCTTATCAGGAAATTTTGTCAGATCAGGGAATACTTTATTAGCCTTTTTGATGTTGATTGGGAGACTTCTGGTTGCCTTGTATTTTCCTGCTGCTTCCAACCTCTGTATCCAATCAAAATAATGTCTTCTTGGTTTTGGTTAGATCTTTCTTTAGCTCTTCTTCTGAGCTTCCAATTCTTGACAGGAGCAGGTTGTTATCCGATGACCACCTGGTTAACATGATTTTTCCTCCACCTATTTCGCTTTTGATGATATCCAAAATCAGCGGCCGCGAAGGGAGAATAACTTTTCTGTAAAGCATTAAGGTGTTACGAGCGACCACCGCGCTCAGTGATATTAGGCTCAGTTCGCTCCGAATAAGTACAAACGGAGTTGCCTGTGGCAACATCAGTACCATTTGCCAAAACTGTCCTTCCAGTTTTTGCCATAGGTCCACCGGGATTTTGGGCATTGCTTTGACACCATAAGTTAGTCCCGGTACCACCTTGGTTTTTTCGAAGGCCATCATTTTGGTTTTAACATTATTGAATTCCTGATGGTTTTCTTTAATATAGGTCAACAGATTGTTTAGATGCCTCTGGAGTCCAATCGCCGTCTGATCAATTAGGATTATAGCGTTAGCGTAATGAAGCCGTGACACTTTCGATTCGCCCAGTGTGGGAGGAAAGGCTCCAACGCCTCATCCTGTAATAGGTTTCGTTAGACGCCCGATTTTACTCAGTCTAACCTGCATTCTGGTGCCAGAATACAAGGCCTTTATTTGTTCCAGGATGGAGCTAGGCCACTCCAAGTAGTCCAATTTCTTCCAAAGGATGTCTCGGGTTGACCTGGTCAAAAGCTTGGACCAGGTCAATGAAGGTCATGTAGATCCGTGGTCTGCCTTCCATCACTTTGGCCTTCAGGTTGCTCAGCAATAGGATATTTGCGGTGGTACCCATCACTTTAACGAATCCTGTCTGGAAGGGATCCGAGCACCCAGTTGTTTTTGTCCATTGCGGAAAGTTATCCAAGGCCAGAGAGCCAAAAATGTTGCCAATAGTGTCTAAAAGTGCAATTGGACGGTAGTGTTGTGGATTGTCCTTTGCTCCTTTTTTTGAAAATTGGCACCACGTTTGCGGTCTTCCAAGAAACTGGTATTGTTTTCTCCTTTGCACAGATCAGGAACACCTCACTAATAAAAGGCAGTCCATGCCTCAGGGTGTTTTTTTAAGTTGAAGTTTGTGATCCCGTCTGAGCCTGGGGCTCCTGAACTATTTAACTTCATATCTTCATAAATATTGTGTCCGTGTCGTATTGAATCGCCCAGGGACTATTGGGCTGGAAGTGTAAAGTCAGTCCCCCCTCTGTTTTTTTTTTATATAGGGCCGTGAAGAGGTCTACCCAGTTCTGATGGCCCACACTGTTTTGCAAAGTGACATTTACATCTTTTGACCTGTCTTTGTTAAGGACCAGAACTCTCTGGGTTTCCTTCCACAGACGGTTCGTAACATTATGTTGGAGTCTTCTTGATAAAGCCGGAGTCTGTGGTTTCTCAACCAGTTTTTGTAGTTGGTTCCAGCTTGCTGGACTTTCTTTCATTTAGACCGAATGAGTTTTCTTCGCTGCTCGCTTTGTCTCAAGATCCTTCTTTTGTCCACCAGGTCTTGGTTATACATGTGGGTTGTTGGTTTTGAGGTAACTCGCCCTTGCCCTTCTTTGATCTGTATACTGTTAGCAGTGGTTGATGGTCCACAGTTAGCTTGCCCGCCTTGCCGATCTGTCAGGTTACGATCTGAATATTTGTCAGTTGTTTAACGGCTTCTTCCATTAGCCTGACACGGGTATCTCCATCACAATTTGCGACTTCTGTAGACATTTGCACTGAGGGAGTCCGTGAGGTTCTCCATGTTGTTATCAGCATGTTCTGATCACTGTTTTTCGTTCTTAATACCTCAAAGCTCTCGATAACAGTGAGAAATTCTCATGAAATATAGGTATAGTCTATGATTGCACTTAGTCCCTCGCGCTCCCACGTAGGCACGGATGGCCTGAGCTTGCCTTTTGACCAATGCAAGTTGTGTAAATATTTTGAATCCATTAATGCGACCCATGGGCGCCCTCTCTCCAGTGAGGGTGCTGATCTTAATTGGGGATACCTCGTGTCCCCTATTTCTGGACAGACTGCGTTAAGGTCGCAGCTGATTATTAGATGTTTAATCTGGAAACGGTCAACCGCCTCATCGATTATATTTCCCATCATGTTTAGGAAAACATTGTTGTTTATTGCATTCTGGTTCCAGTACGTGTTCACGAGCAACATATTGTCGACCTTATCTTTGAGGGTTAATGAATCAGTGTGTTGCCAGGCAACCAAGGAAGCCTAAATAAAGTCTGTTAAAAATACCAAACCTTTCAGCTGCAGGCCACTGCCTGATCGAATTGCTGTTAGAAGGCCGGAAGTTGGCCGGTCTTTCGGGCCCTTAGCCGCTTGTGTAAAGGCTATTTCATAACCATCCAGGCATGGTTTCGACCGAAGCCAAGTCTCCTCTAAGCACAGCACGTCATAATTCCCCAAGTTGACATTGGTCCGAGAGGTCAAGTGGCCAAAACCTCTGGTGTTCCAGGAGCCCATGTTAAAATTTTCCATTCCTGATTGATAGTTTTGGTGTCTTTCCTTTGGGCTAGATGGCTAGATGGGAAGGGTGGCACTCACCAATATGGTGGTTCTTCCCGCCTGTTGTACCACTTTATAAAGTGCCATTCTATAGCCAGAGGTGCTTTTTCAGCTAATTAAATTCTATGTTGAGTGTTTTCATATGGGGGCCGGGGAGAAGTAGAATCACATGCTGTGCAGAGAATTACACAGAGGGTGGGGTGATGCTACCACACCTTGAGTTGTACAACTTGGCATGACAGTTGTAGCATGTCGCTGGGTGGCCATCTGATGAGGTGAAGCTGGAGACTAAGCTATTGCAAGAAAAGAAAAACGTATCTGCTGAAAAAGGAACTTTGGCTAGCGGATAGGATAATCCCAGACCCACAGCACATACTGTGGCTAGAACTCTACTCTCCCTGGAGGCGGTCTATGGTGACGAAAAGGGTGACCTCAAACTTTTTAGGTAATTGAATATGTCTCCAAAGATATGTAGACTGCCATCCCCTGCACACCTTTGACCTGCAAAACAAGGCAATGTTTCAAATTCGAAATTCAATACACTTCATTGATAAAAATCAAGTTTAGTCACAGAGCCATATTGTTTCACAACTTATATTTCTTCAAATATCTTCTTTTAATTTACAATTTCAAGGGGTATTTCCAACTCAATCAGTGTCGGGAGCGTACTGTGTTCTTCAGGGGTTGTCTACAATATTACAAAATAATCTCATATCCAGAGGTTAAAGGTGAGGAAAATAACAGTCACTTGTATTTTAAAAAATGTCAGTGTATATTACAATAAATGTCTATCCAAGCTATTTCCTGTGTTTTGATCTCCAATAAGTGCCCCTAAAATTGGGTCAAGCGATATTACACAAACCACTAAGCACCTCCACGCAGAGTGAAAAATTATCCATCACCCATTCCTCCTCATTCTGATCCAACATGTATCAAATTAATCCTATATTAATTGGAGAAGCCATGTACTGACACTCCACAAAGTGTTAACTGGTATCACATAGCACCTATTAATGAAGCAGGTAATGTTTACCTGAATAAAGATCAGGAAGTGAACCGTTTCCTAGTAGAACAGGCCTCCAGATAAGGGTCGTACTAAGCCTTTTTCCGCATGAAAATCTTGTAAATACGACAGCTTTATTATTGTCCTGCGTACATTTACACACAAGTTAAGAGCAGAGGCCAATGCAAAGGTCAGGTTACTTGACAAAAACCAGAACAATTCTTTTGATTTGTATCTACATGGATGTAATTGCAAGTCATGGAAAAAACATCTGAAACAAAGTATTTGTCTGAAGCTTTTCAAAAAAAGAAACTGCACACCATGATAAAAATATTTTTTTTTCCCGTTCAGCTTCTGCTGTGCTGTGTGTAGATGCTCATGGTGCAAACAGAAGCAGTGTGCATATTTTAGTAGCATTTTAGGATTGTATAATTAAGATGGAAAACTAAGTTGCAATTGAGAATTAATCTTTAACAAATTATGTTTTTTCTGCCAGTGAAAGCAAACCAGTATTGCACAATTGTGTTTCTCAGAGTTTGTGCTGTGTGCATAATCAAATGGAGGTAGATCATGTTTACACTTATAATTTAATGTACACTCTAATTATAAAAACAGTGTACAATGAGTTTGCACGGTCTAGTTTACATCAATTCAACCTTGCAGTCAATGGGATACATTACGACAAATGGTCAGTGGCAGCAGAGTCTTTGATCAAGGGCGAGTGGTTATCACTACACCCATCACAGGCGTGCTAGCCTCTCAAATATTCAAGACTATAATTTAAAAAATCCAGAACCTGACTCTCCAGGAAGTGCAAGAGCTGTTCAAAAACAAACTAAAAGTTACATTTGTAATTGAAATAGAAACTCTGCAAAACCTGTCCCTGTGATCATCTAGATAGGTATTTAACTTTATGTTGCGCTTCATACATAGTTCGTCCAACATCGAGGCACTGTGATTATTATACCCAAGTTGATACTCAGTTTACCGGCCTCTGAAGGATATTAGCCAATACGATAGCTCAGCTGGATGAGCACTCGTTGCTGCAATCTATGTGTGATCTGTAGGTTGCAGGTTCGAATCCCGGCAAGGCCAACTCAGCCTTTCATCTTTTCGAGGGCGATAAAGGAGTACCAACTTCGGTTTGGTGATAATTGTGATGAACAAGTTACTTACCAACTGGTAACGTTCTTTCGACTGGATGTTCCTCCAACGTATTCCACATCTTTGACATGTAATGTCCACAGCTGTGCACTTCGGAAACATTTTTGGCAGAGGGCATCCTGCGTCTATGACATCAGGTCGATGTCCCTCAAAGGCCTCCGTTGAGGGCAACGTCACCAGATGTTATAAATAGGATGCACAGTGCCCGTAGCCTCAGTTTCAGTTTTTTTTCCCCCAGAACATGTGGCACCAATCCAATGCCTGCTTGACTGCACATAGCCTTGCGGAAACGTAAGCTGCAATCACATAGGCAATTCTCCAGAGGGGCAGGCTGAGAGGGCGATGTGGAATACGTTGGAGGAACATCCAGTCTAAAGAACGTTACCAGTTGGCAAGTAACTTGTTCTTCGAATGTATTGTGTCCTGCAACCATTCCACATCTTTGACAGACTCCCAAAGCAGTACCAGAAAATTGAGGAAGGAATAGAATTTAGAGTACCCAATCAGATGGCGGAATAAAGAACTGCCTTACCAAAGGCCATTTCCTGACCATGGATCGTATCCAGGGAGTAATGTTTAACAAAGGTGTGGATCGAAGCCTATGTGGCAGCATCACAAATATTCACAATAGGAACTCCTGGTTGGAGGGTGGTGGAAGTAGCCACGCCCCTAGTGGAATGAGCTCGCAGGAGGATCCTTACCCGCCAATCGGTAACACTCAGTAATGGGGAGGATAATCGACCTAGACAAAGTCTGTTTGGTAACAGCCTGGCCCACTCGGTGTCCAGCATATCCCACAAAAAGTTGATTGTCTACTCTTACCCTGGACATCCTAGAAATATAAAAACTCAGAGCTCTCCTAGATATCCAACCTATGGGTGAAAGCAACACCTCCATCACGTCATCCGGGAGCTCCCAATCCTTTTACCTCAACCTTTCAGATACTAAGCGTGAAGGTTGAGAGTCTTGACCTCTGGATGGCGGGCCAGAGGATCATGTGGGAACCGAACCTCAATAACCTCGGCAACACTTGAGGAATGACAGGGACTGGAGGAAACTCGTACAGCAGTGGGAATGACCAATCCACTACGAACACGTCTCCTAAGACTCCTCTCAGAGGAAATTCCCTTGCGCAGAATCTCTTGCACTTCAGGTTGGCACTGGTGGCAAAGAGATCCACTTGTGGGATTCCCCAAAGACCGAAGATCTCCTGAAGGACTTCCTGAGCCAACTCTCACTCGTGAGAGACCGTGCTCTGCCTGCTCAGAGCATCTGCCGCTGCATTTTCGTCTCCGACCAGATGAACTGCAGAGATCGAAATTCCCTGCTGGATGGCCCGGAAGCAGAGCTGCATTGCCTCTCTGTACAACGGGAGTGACCCCAACCCCCACCCCCTTTTTTGTTGAGGTAATGCATGGCCACTGTGTTGTCCGTCATGATCAGGACACTCTTCCCCCGCACAGACGGCAGAAAAGCCTTCAAGGCCAGCCTGACGGCCCGCAGCTCTAACAGATTGATGTGGAGTTTGGACTCCAACAGAGACCAAGGACCGCTGGCGGTCAAGTCGCTGGCATGAGCGCCCCATCCTGTGAGGGAAGCATCTGTCACTACAGTCACCTCCGGCCACGGTTGCCAAAACGGCTCCCCCCTTCATCAGGTTCCCTTCGTTGGCCCACCACAGAAGATCCTGGGAGACCGAGAGTGGAATCTGAACGGGATCCGATATCTTGCCAGAGCACTGTGACCACTGCATCTTGAGGACCCATTGCAGTGACCTGGCCTCTGGCACCAGAAAATGCAGGATGCCATGAAGCCGAGCAACCTTAAGAATTTGAAAGCCGGGAGACTCTGGGCACGTTGAAACTTGTCCACCATCTGCACAATGTGATGAGCCCTCCCTCACCTTGGGAGGAGAGCACTTCCCCAAGGACGTGTCTAACACAGCCCTGATGTACTGGAGCTGTTGGGAAGGTGTCAGATGCGACTTCTTGAAATTGAGGGAGAAGCCCAGCTTCTGGAGGGGGCGGTAGGTGATACTGAGGTGAGCCAATGCTTGCTCAGGAGAGCGCGCACGGATCAGGCGGCAGTCCAGGTAGGGGTAGACGTGAACCCCCCCCCCCTTGCCTGAGATACGCTGCCACCACCACCATGAGCTTGGTGAAGACCCTTAGGCAGAGGTCAATCCGAAGGGCAGGACCCGAAACTGAAAATGCAAGTCGCCAGCAGCAAACCTCAGGTACTTCCTGTGCTTTGGATGAATCGGCACATGAAAGTAACCATCCTGTAGGTCCAGAGACACCAACCAATCCTGAAGTTGAAGGGCCTGGAGAACTTGAGAAAGAGTGACCATCTTGAACTTGTCCTTCCTGAGAAGTTTGTTCAGCCAACGCAAGTCCAGGATGGGTCTCAATCCTCCGTCTTTCTTTGGGATAAAAAAAATAAGGGAAATACCAACCCTTGTTCCTCTCCGCTACAGGCACCATTTCTATAACGCCTTTCTCTAGCTGGGTCAGGATTTCGCGGATCTGGAAGCTTCAAAGAGAGATTCCCCGGTGGATTGTCGTGAGGCCGCTTTAGGAAGGGAAGGCAGTAGTCGTGGGCTATTGTAGCCAGAACCCACGCATCCGAAGTAATGGCTCGCCACTCTTCGAGATGCTGAGACAGCCTGCCCCCAACCGGCGAACCATGGGACATGGCCTCATGATTGTTTTGGAGCGGCTGGGACAGCGCCTTAAGGCAATGAAACAGCTGTCTGAGCAGCTTTATACACCTCTATTTCCCCAACCACTACGTGTACTTTTACGGTGACACCTTTGACTGGCGGTTCGTCTCGTTCTACCAAAAGAAGAGTAGTACCGAAAAGAACCTCCCCTCCACTGCTGTCCCCTAAGACGAAAAGGCAGAGGTTGGCGCACGGCTGCGCTTAAAGATTTTGCTGCAGCTTTTGAGGTCTGCAACCTCTCAAGACTCTCGTAGCCTTGCTGCCAAACAAATGCGTGCCATCAAAGGGCATGTTCAAAAGACAGGTTTGCACATTTGGGGCAAAACCAGACTTCCGCAACCATGCATATCTGCGTATAACAGTGCTCGCAGCCATGGACCGGCTAACACGGTCAGCCGTGTCCAAACCCGACTGAAGGGATTCACACATGGCATCCTTGCCATCTTGCACGAGAGCAAGGAACCCATCCCTTTCTTCCCCCTCGGGAATATGCTCAGCCGCAAGAAAAACCGTTCCACAGTGTGTGAAAATCTTGCTAAGGCACAAGTGGAGCTGGCTGATTTCAATGCCATATTCCCCACAGAAAATACCTTACGAGCCCAACCGTCGAAGCGTTTGTCGTCCCCATCAGGAGGGATGGCAGGGTACGCCGCCATGCCTCAAGGTGGCCGTAGCCACCTGAACCACCAAACTCTTTGGAGTGGGGTGAGTGAATAAGTAGTTGGGGTCGCTAACGGAAGGGCGGTACTTCTTTGTCAAAGATTTGTTGACAGCCGGAAGAGATTCCGGTGACTGCCAAGTCGCTGCCACCCTTTTCTGTAAAGTGAGATAAAAAGGTAACACCGGGTCAGAGGACGGACCTTGATCCAAAATGTCCGTTAGATCATCTTGTACAAAATCTTCAGGAGGACTGGACCAGCCCAGATACGCCGAGACCCTAGCCATGAGCCGCCTGTATGACGACTCTGCATGAGCCCCAGACTCAGGCCTGCCAAATTCCACTTCCGGAGAAGTGTCCAACATACTGGCATCATGAAGGGTTTGCCTCAACTGCTCCAATTGACTATCTCCAGAAAAGACAGGAGCCACATCATGCTCACAGGGTCCTCAAAGTCTGACCTTTCTTCCTCTTCATATATGTAATCTAGAGGGAGGTGAAAACCTGGCCTGGGGACAGAAGAGTGCCTGGAGTCCAACACGTCCTCACAGACTTAGCAGTAGCCTTCCTTGGAGGAAACACCAGATCCGGGAACTCCAATGGTACATTTTGGGCAAAAATCCCTAAAGGCGTCGAGGGCACCGAAGGCTTCGACGCCGAGAGCGTTGACTGCTTCGGCATCGAGAGCGCGAAAGGCTTTGGCGTCGGCAATGGTGCCGACGGCACAGTGGGCTGATAAGAAGGCTAAGCCTCGATGTCCGAGTCGGATGGACACCTCGCCGACCGAGTCGACGCCAGCTTCGAGCCCTTAAGCAGGTTGCAGTGGTCTCGCTGGGGATGAGTACCAAGACCTGGAAGCACATCTCTTGCAACTATTCACAGCCTTGTCCGAACGGGATCTTGAAGGTTCCCCATGCGAGTCGCGTCACAGACCCGAGCCTGAAGGCATGTGAGCCACGGTACACGACCATTCCTTGACTGCTTTGTTAGAAGGCGCGACCAGAACTGTGCCCTGCGATTGAAAAATCACCAACATCTGCTCCTTAAAGGCAGCCCATTCCTCCGGGGTCGAGGACTTTGTCGGGAATGCCACTTTCCTCGCGGCTCCATCCTCCGAGGAGGATGGGGAAGGTGACCGGTGACAGCGCTTCCAAGAATGCAGCGACGAGGAAGAAGAATGGCGGGAACCACTCCAGGACCGAGAATCCCAGGCCTCTGCCAGACGCAGCGAGTCGCCCCTCTAGTCGTCTGTGGACACCCCTTTGGATTTTGATTTAGATGTACAGGACTTACTGGGTTTACTCCTACCTAACTGAAGCTTCCCCCTTACGCTCCCGCAAGGCCTTGGCAGTCAGCGAATGGCATTTTGAACAGTCGTCTGTGTTGTGACTGTGTTGTGACTCTCGCCCAAGCACCACAAACAAATGCGATGCGGGATACATACAATGCAATGTAATTGGCCAGGTTTTTGTTTTTCCAACATTTAAATATATACAGGAGAGATCAAATGGCCAGACCTTAGAGAAATAATGAAAGACGTATTCTGTCTCTTTGCAGAAAGCTGCTGCATGGTAATTATTTCCATACAGTTTTTGCACATGTCGGCTAGATGTCACATACATTTTACACTCTTCCAAAGTCAAAAATTAATTTTTACTCTTGAAATCACATTTCCTCTCAAAGTTTAAAAACAGGGAGTACAATACTCCCACCTCAAAATCTTATCTGGAGCACTGCTAGTATGTAACACTATCCAAATAAGAAAATCTAAACAGAACATAACTAGAGTGTTAATAGGAGGTTTGAAATTCACACCCACCGCGTGCAAAACAAAGATACAGAAAGGGATACCTTTTCAATAGATCACTGGTCAACACTCTGGAGTATGGAAAATTAGATTTAACAAATGAGCATGGATTACAAAGAAAATCTCCATCGTCATTAGACCATCTCACCCTATTGTCAAAAGGCTTACAGGATATGTATCGCTCTTGAAAAGAACCAGCGTGGTGTTGCTCCATAAACTCCAAAGAGGTTAGACGTTATGTGGTAGCTCGCAGTCTTTAAATGGGCTGCTGCCAGATCTTGTGGCATCAAGTGTAGCGCGTTGTCAGCTGATGAACTCCAGCTAGACAACATGGAAAAGGGACAACTATTGCTTGAGAGTATCCCAACTGGGATGTTTAGGTCCTAGTGGGAGGATGTAGGAGGGGCAGTTTGGGGCAGCCTGTTGGTAGACTGTGTACTACTTGAGTTCCAAAACATAGCAGAGGACGTACGGGTGAATAAATGACATTTTTTAACATACACAAGACTGCTTCACCAGGGCAGATAGAGGTGGCAGGAATTCCCGGAAAACCTAGAGAAGGACAACATCCTAGTGTTGGTATATGACATCTCAGAGGGTCAACACGTGGTCTGTAGATTGCATCAGAGCCTGTTAGCAGTACTACAGACAGACACATTGAGCGTAAAATCTAAAAATGGGAGATAGATCTAGGCAAGGAATTCACAGATCAAAAATTGGCAAATACACTGCTATACACAAAGGTTTCCAGAAATCCCAGGTTTATTTATTTTACATTTGTTAAACGCACAAAACCCTTGGGCATCACAGCGCTGTTAGAACCAGCTACATTCAGTTTGAAGGAAATGGCAGCAGGGGGAGCAGAGGCGGTATCATTCAGTCTTCACAGGGCTTTAAAGAACCATGTTTTCAGTGCCTTTCTGAGGGACCAGTAGGATGGTTTGTCCCTTAGATTAGGGGGAAGTGCATTCCATTGAGAGGCAGCCACTGAAGGGAAGCTTGTCCCTCCATATTTTTCTTGCTTTGACTTTGGCACAATGAGTATGAGTGTACGGCCTCCTGACTGTCCTTTGGATTGGGCTCTCACAAAACCTTGCGTTAGGTAGGGTGGGGCAGAGTTAGATAGGTAACATTACATGATTGATAGGGTTTTAAAGAGGATTCTATCCTCGAGTGGCAACCAATGTGTGTTTCTTCTTGCCTCTGAGATTTGCTCTCTTTTGGGAATGTTCTGATGGCATTGTTTTGAATCACTTGTAGTTTGTGAATGTTGTCGGAATTTTCAATTTATGAAGGTCTGATATTAAGAGTAACAACTGACCAATATTTGAAAGTGTGGGATTGTTTCGATGTTTATTAAATCTTTGATTTCAATTTTTTTTTCACGAAGACTGTGCATCACGGTACCTTATGTGATGCTGCGATGGTGTCCTGAATAAATCAGATCTTCAATTAATTTTGGCGTCAATATTTTTTGCTAAGATGATAAAATTAGATTGGATTTCTCAAAAAAAAGACATTTGTTAAAAATATTAATAAGCTGTGACTTTTCCTAAGCTATGGGCCTCTAACTCTCTGTAAAGACCGGAGGGGGGTGGGGAGGTCTGCACTTCCGCTCTCTATATGGTAGAGGAGAGGAACAGAGGACCCCAGCCAAGATTCTCTATTACGGTAGCAATGGACGAGCAATCAAGGCCTAGCTTCTCAGGATGTGATGCGAGCTGGTTCTTAAGTACCAGATAATTGACTTCGCCCATCTTGGAGATGATCCTGAATGATCCTGAAAGGTCCAGTCCATTTATCTGCCAAAGACCGAGGCTTGGTAGGCTCCATCACTAGGACCTCCTCTCCCGGAGTCCAATCTACTTGTGATGCTTTAAGGTTGTGCCAGAATTTATTCAATTCCTGGCTGGCCTTAAGATTTGCTGTTGCTTGACCCATCATCTGTGTGATCCTCCGTCTGAGGCCTAACACATAGTCCCCCACTTGCTTGGCGGGACCGGGAGGGGTGGCCTCCCAACCTTCTCGGATCAAGGCGAGGGGCCCCCTCACGGGATGTCCAAAGAGTAACTCAAAGGGGCTGAAACCAACACCCTCTTGAGGTACCTCTCTGTAAGCAAACAGCAGGCATGGCAGGAGACGATCCCACTTCTTCCTGAGGGGCTCTTCCAAAGCCCCTAAACATGCCCTTGAGAATTTTGTTAAATCTCTCATCCAAATCGTTGGTCTGGGGTGGTAAGAGGTGGAGAATTTATAAGTTACTCCGCATTCTTTCCACATGGTTTTCATGTAACTTGACATGAAGTTGGATCCTCTATCAGAGACAACCTCCTTAGGGAATCCAACACGGGTGAAAATGCCCAGGAGAGCACTGGCAACCACCTTGGCCATAACCGTCCGAAGGGGTATAGCCTCAGGTTACCTGGTGGCATGATGTACCAAGACTAGTATGAACCGATGTCCACCCGACGTGGGAGGGTCAAGGGGACCGACGATGTCTATGCCCACCCTCTCAAACGGTGTGCCAACCACTGGCAATGGTTGCAGTGGGGCGATGACTCTGCCTCCAGTCTTGCCAGACAACTGACAAGTTGGGCAGGTCCTGCAGTGGGACTCCACTTCTACTCCCATCTGTGGCCAGTAGAAATGGGCCGAGAGCCTCTGCTTCGTCTTCTTGGTCCCAAGATGACCAGCTAAGGGCACCTCATGCGCCAACTGCAGCAGGAAGGGCCGGTAAACCTGGGGTACCACCAACCTCTTGAGGGCACCAGGTTCAGGCTTAGTGGGCTCACTAACAAGGAGCTCACCCTCCCAATAAATCTGAAATGGCCTAGGCACTTCTCCTTGTGCCGGGGACAGGGCCTGTGTCCTCAGACCCTGGAGAGAGTGGCACTCTCTCTGTCCCTTACAGAAGTCTGCCCGGGATGGTCACCCTTCAGACAACAAGCATTGAAGGTCGGGATGATCCTCCGGGTTAAGAGCCTCTCCCACAAGAAAGTCTTCTGGCTCGCCTCCCACAGGAGTCGAGATGGGAATTACCACTGGACCCAGCCAGTCCGGAGCATGGATCCCAATGGGTGCTGTCGGAACAGCGGGACGAGCAGGGGCTCCCTCCACAGGGGCGGCATTCTTACTCCTCCTTTTCTTTCGTGCCTTGGGTTTCCCCGTCGGCAAGGGTACCGGGCTCGCAGGCGGACCCTGTGTGACCTGCGATCTGGTGACTGCCACAGCAGCCATCGGTAGACCATCCGTGAGCCCCACAATCTCAACAAGTGCCAGGAGTGCGGGGTACGGTACTGGACCCACGGGGACCCTGCTTTGCAGCAGGCAGACCACTACTCTTACTTCCACCCACAACAGACTTATCCCCACTAGGGTTTTGGGTCTTTGGAGAGGAAGGTTTTGGTTTACCCGACTGACTGCTTTTGGGACTCCTCAGCTTTCTGAGAGGCCCCCTTTTCTTTGTCCTTGTCCTTGTCCTTCCCACTGGAGTCCTTAGGGGACACCCGGTGAGAGACCCACTTGTCAGCCAACCTAGCCAGCTTAAAGGGGTCCAAAATGTTCTGGTCAGCAACATACTGACGTAGTTCTGGTGAACAGGCTTCCGAAAAATGCTCAAAAAACAAGAGGTGAGACAATTCAACAAACGTTTTCACTTTGTAACCATCAATCCACCCCATCATGTTCATGTGCGCAGCACTCACCCAGTCAATCCAAGACACATTCTCTCGTTTCTAAAAATCCCTGAACCGTTTAAGATATTGGGTAGGCGTTTTGCGAAACTTGGCGATTAAGGCAGTCTTCATGCACTCATACTGACCCCTTTCTTCCACACTCAGTTTCAGAATACAGTCATATCCAGTTTGAGGCACTCTGCTTAACAATCACTTAGCCCAATCTCCCTTATCAAAATCGTGAATTGCACAAGCCATTTCAAACGCTTCAATCCATTGGAGGATATCAGAACCCTCTGCATACACACCAACCAAATCTTTCATAAAAACTTGGTTGCTGGGGACCTGACACTCAACTGGTTTCGCTGAAGTCTCCACGCAAGCTTTCTCTAACTGGATTCGCTGACATTCAGTGTCTTTGTCTTTGAGTTCAATATCACTATTTTTGTGTTCCAATTGCTGTGCCAACTCCTCTTTCTTAAGCTCAGCATCAATTTCCAACTTGCGATATTCAAAAGCCAACTTCATCCTTAATAACTCAAGCTCTAAAGAACTGCTGGGATTTGGAACAGAGGCAGCAGGAATGGTGGCATTCCCAGAATCAGATTTGGCGACAACCCCTGGGGTAGAGTCCTCATTGGTTGCATCCCCCCCTTCAAGAGTTTCACAATCGATCTGGTAGTCCACCAGGGCAGCTATCAGCTCAGCCCTAGACACAAAGTCTAATTCCCTGGCTTCACAAGCACTCTGGAGAGCCTCTAAGCTCATCCGAGTCAATTTACCATTCGCAATAGATTCCATTGCTTGTAATGCAGTTATCTTGTACACAACTAACCCTTAATTTAACAAAGTGCAGATATCCTTCGTAAGTGGCACGGTTATACACTGAGTCTTAAAACCATAAGCATCCCACCGCTGCCACTAGCTGTAAAGACCGGAGGGGGGGGGGGCGGGGGGGTCTGCACGTCCGCTCTCTATATGGTAGAGGAGAGGCACAGAGGACCCCAGCCAAGATTCTCTATTATGGTAGCAATGGACGAGCAATGAAGGTCTAGCTTCTCAGGAGGTGATGCAAGCTGGTTCTTAAGTACAGTGTAGTCCCCAAGCACCCACAAAGGAATGTCCACACACTGTATCACTTACAACACAGTCGATCATATTTATTAATGTTCAAAGGTATATACAATATCACAATAACTCATTTTGTACTCCGAAAATCAGCAATGGTAAATATATACAGTTTCTAAAGTGGTACCACTAACGTTATTAGATCTCCTTAAAGTGCATAAGGTCAGAACGACACAGATCAAAATAAAGAGGAAATCAGCAGTAGAGAGAGGAAGGAAAGCAAGATGGTTGAACAATTGGCAGAATACTGGCCCCGATACCTAGATACAGTTCTGTGTGGAGACCCCCCCCCCCCCCCCCCCGGGCAACCTGTAGAAGAAAGATACAAGCCCATTCCATACATTGTTCACACTAGACTTTCCAATAGTTCTGCAACCCCAAAGTACCTTGGTGCTGTAGCGTTCCGCATCGGGGAATCGACGGCCCTTCTTGAGTGTCCTCCCTTTCAGGCAGGAGTCACGGGTCGAACGTCCAACGGAGAACAGGTCGAGCTACGACGGTGAAGTGGCCCCGTCGTTCCTAGCAGGGCTCGTTGACGGGGAAGCGTAAACGTCCTGCCAGGAAGAGGCGTGCGGGGAACCTTGGTGTCGATGGTTCTGGACCGCAAAGAGTTGAAGAACTGTGGCTCAGCAAGGGCGACAAGTCGTTGGCGTCTGTGGTCTTTGGGTGGCGGGAAACTCACCGGTGGATGCTCCTTGGCGAGTCGACGGTCAGGCCTTCTCCAGCAGGATACAGCGACGACGATGCGGACGAGAGCATCCTTGGATCAATGAAGTTCTTAGGCAACGGGAGCAGGACGGCTCCAGTCGGCGACGGCAGTCGTCGACAATGGCGGACAACAGTCCGGGCGCTTCTCCTTGGAGTTCCGCAGCAATCCCTGTATCGGGTCGGCAGCCTCTTGAAGGTCTGTCTACCAGGGAGCTTTGGCAAAGATCTGCTGTGCACGATGGTCCCTCGTAGCTCGGTAAGAGGGCGCCTTACCAGGTCCTCTCTGGGCCAGTTCTTGAAGCACAGCAGCTTTCAGATTGCGAAGGAGAGCAACAGCAATTCTTCTTGTCCAGCAGGGTTTCAAGATCAAGCTTCAGTTACTCCAGTTACTCGTCATAGTGGACTTCAGCTTCTGAACACGATTCCTAGCAGTGAGAGGTCCCCAGATATATTGTTCATCTCCCATTCATTCCGCTGGGTCACACTCAAGCATCCAATCACGACTAAGGTCATTCATGCAGGCAGGCAGCCAATCGGGCACACGGGGCATTCAGGCCATTCACTTCTCTCCAGACACTCACAACAAGTTATGTGTATTAGAACAAGTACCGAGCCATTCAACACTCCAAGCTGCATTCATACCGGTTTCGGGCAGGGCTGTCTCAGCCATTGTGTCAACCACCAGATACTAGACAGCCACAACATAAAATGTATATTCGTCACACACTCCATTCACCCAGGACCCACCCACAGGCGTACCCACAAGATACGGTCGTTGAGAAGGCTCCAGCCAGTCTGGTCGGCACTTCCCTACATTACCATAGATGGAAATTCCACCCAACAGCCAGTATGGGGGAAGGGACAGAGGCAGGGCTTCCTGGGACTTTGGGAAGATTAAGGTAATAGGTGATGGAAGGCAAGAGGCCATGGGGGCCATTTTGTCTCCATCCGGCATCTACCGATTCCAATGACGGGGCCTGGGCATCCCAAAATAGAGGACGCTAAGGGCACCAGTCATTTCAGCACGGAGCTGCCACCAGCCCGTACCCTGCTCTGTGGGTCACCCACAGGTGCCCAAAAACATACAATAGGGGGCGCAGGGTTGCACCCTACCCATGGGTGCCATAAGGGTATCCCATGGGTCTGTTCACCAAACCAAAAGAGAGCTGCACCGCCAGGAGTCCCACATGAACTCCTGCGCGGAAAACACGACAGAACACACAATAAAAAAACAGTAAAGGACAAGGATACTGAGGCCCTGTCCCTCCGATGCATTTCCAGCATCACATTCTCTACTTTTCTGATTCTTAGATTCCTTTTTTGTCTTACGTTGAGCTATAGCACATGATGTGTCGCCATCCTAACATACCATTTTGGTAGTCTGAAAAATTGCAGACGTAGCCAAGGCAGAAGGGATAAACATTGTTTAGAAAAAAGGGGAATCTAACATAGGTGGTCTTTATGTCAGAAAGAGAAGAAATGGAATGACTACACATCTCCTTAAGTAAAGGAGCAAAGTGTATCAAATATGGGCTAAAGAAGAGTTTAATGATACACTGCAAACTCAGCATCTGAGGCTTTGTGTTCCTCTGAAGACAGGGGTCTTCGGGGTGTGGCGGTGTCCAGCACAATGAATGTATTTATGCAATTTCTTTTTTCTTCCTATTTTGGTGACTGAAAGGAGGTAAAAGCGATGATGCTATGCTTCTGTATTTCCATTTCCACTTGAGAGGAACACTGAATAAATCCCCAAACCAAGCTACCCCAAATTTTCCACAGAAGGAGCAGGCAGACTACAGCTCCCTGCGGGAAAATCTGGATCAAGGATACACAATTACTAATTTGGGGCGAGGGAATGCATAGGAAAGACCAGAGTGCTCAACAGAGGCACCACCCACCCCCCAACTCCCCAAGAGGGACAGTCACAGGAATTCACACCCACGACGACTGCAATAAGGAAGGCACACTTTTGCCTTGAAATTACAGGACACCAACCTTCTCCCATTACTAGGCTCCATGGGGAAAAGATCCCATACACAAGGGAGACCAAACCACCTGCAGCCAACCGCCAGCACTGAGACAGAACAGTAGTAATGTTTACCCAACCAGCAGTGCAAACACAAAGAAAGCACAGTCCAAATTGCAGAGAGCTCTTTCATGCAATATGCAAAACTGTCCCATGCACCATTAGGTACATCTAAGAAAAAAACAGGGAGGCAATGGCAACCAGAAGCACTAAAAATCCACAGCTGTAGACCATTTACCAAAGCCCAACTCTAGGGGTGGGGTGGGCACAATATAAAAGGAAGGCTGCTGTCTGTGTCAAGAATGTGGGCTATTTGGTATCCAGTCATTTTTTCGCAGCCCAAAGTTTCGAATGTAAATCCTGAGAATACATCTTTTCAAAAAGCCATTCTTTCGAAAAGACATTCTACCGAAAAAAAAAAAGAAAAGAAAATATCGAATCTAAATGAAGGTAAGTATTAGTGCAAGGCTGGGGCCAGGGTT
The DNA here is from genome assembly GCF_040938575.1 of Ambystoma mexicanum. Taxonomy (NCBI): domain Eukaryota; kingdom Metazoa; phylum Chordata; class Amphibia; order Caudata; family Ambystomatidae; genus Ambystoma; species Ambystoma mexicanum. The sequence continues at coordinate 214,590,550 of NC_090926.1, forward strand.
AGGGTTAGTTTAAGGGTTACATTGGGGGTTACACTAGGGTTAGGGTTAGGGATGGGGTTAGGGGGTCAGGGAGTTGGGGGCAATATACACAAACTTTAAAACATAACAAGGGGCTGGCCAGTGCTGAAATTTCAGCACTGGACAGCTCCATGTAACGTTTTAAAGTTACAAAAAAAAGCATTGAAATGCTACTTTTAACATGTAAAAGTGCATTTCTATTGAAACCAGTCCATGTCTATTGTAGAGGGACTGGTTTCGATAGAAATGCACTTTTGCATGTTAAATATAGCTCGTCGAAACTTTTGTTTCGAGGCTTTAGTGATTCTAAACTTTTTTTTTCAAACAATCACTATCTATAAACCAGCTGCTTGAGTGGAGCAGCGCAGGATTTGTTGAGCAGAAGGAAGGTGGCGGCTAAAGAGTGGAGTGTAGCAGGAGAAGGAGTTAATGAAAGTGTGTCTATTTAGAGGAGGGAGAGCTCTAGACTTCAGAATAACAAAAGGCTGCGGAAAGTGAGGAAGTATTAACATCAGAGGACGATAACAGTGCGGGAACAACAGAGGAAGAGAAAGGTTTGGAAGTCTGGAGTTGAGGGAAGTTAGTTTGACAGGAGAGAGGTGTTGTTGAGACCGCAGAAACTGTTACAGGGAAAACTAAATAGGGTAAGCAGGGCACCCTACCACTGGGTGAAGTGAGAGGTGGGACAAGGAGGAAGTGGTGGCTGAACAGCAGCAGGAGGCCGGAAGTGACCAGAGTAGGAAGTGAGGGCCGAGAGGGGCGAAGAAGGAAGTGAAAGGCCGGAGGATTGAGGGAGGGGCACAAAGTAGCAAATAAGGGCTGCAGAGACGGAATCGCATCAGCTAGACCGTTCCTCCATTCTCTACCCAGCCAATTGTTTACCCAGGCATGGGCCTGCTGAAGCGATGAGACTAGCAGAAGCGGGGTGCAGGTCCCTCAAACCTAGGGACCTTTTGTCATGCCAGGTGGTCCTGGTGCGCAGAGGATTGCAGCTTTGCCAAAATCCGACAGCAGGTCAATCCAGGTCAGATCCTTGTAATAAAGTTTGGCCATTTACTCTGAACCCTGAAACTCGGAGAAGAGTGCACGCAATTATTTTCCCACATTTTGTTCACTTCCCGCCCCCCAATACAAGTTACTTTATCCTTAGTTGACATCTGTGTCTGGTCATTGATCACTATGACCAACCTGACCGCTCCAAAGGTATGTCCATATGCCGTGTCAGTTGGCATTTCTGCAAAAAAAGTTCACACAGCCACCATTTGCTTTAATGGAGAGAGTTCAGTAAATGTATGGGTGCATATAGAGGTTTCAGTCTTGCTTATGATCCACTGACAGGCGTGCCTTCAATGCAGCATTACATATTGACTGTTGAGTTAAGGGCATGTCAGTCTTAATTAGCCCTTTCTCGTTGACCGTTCTGGTTTGCAGTTTTTCCATGTGGTCAGACTTCTCATAGCAGATCAGCTCGCTGTGGATAGGGTGTTGGCGGAGACACTGTCCCAAATGTTAGAGAAGACTTTGTTCGGGTCCTAATCAAAATCCCAATTTGTTTTTAGTCTAGTTTGTCTTGTAGGAAGTCCTGAAGGTGGTTTACCATACACTTTTCAACCATTTTGTAATAACAGTGTAGGAAACCAGGAATACATGGATGTTGAAGCCCTGCCATGGTTTTTGAGAGCGAGGTCTTTAACGTCACTCCTTGTTTAACTCATTTCATTTTGAGGGCACAGGTTAGTCCTTCATGCTTGCAGTTCAGGGGGACCCTTTCATCCACTTAGGGTATAGCACTAACCAAGTTTCCCTTTCCTTTAGCTACTTTGGCACATTTGAAAAAGATGTGGGAAGCTCTGACAGACTGATGGCACGAGAAGCTTTACACTTTTTGGGTGCACTAATGTGCACATTTGATTTTTTTCACAAGGTATCCTTTTTTCACTAAAGCGCTCAAAATGGCTGGTCATGCCGTTTAAGCCCTGTCTTTGTGCTTCAATTCCCTTTTGGCAGTTTGGCACCCAGGCAGGGGTAGGAAATTTACACATATGGGCTTCCCTCTTCATAGGCTGTGGCCAGGGCCAGGAAGTAGCCTGCACGTGAATGAAACTTGCATATGTTAAATAGGCGAATAATGGCTGCAATACAGGTTTCAAACCTTTTACGAGTCGTGGCGGATAAGGAGAAAAACATTGACTCTGGTTTCCCATCACATTAAGCATTAAACGAACGAGAGGTGAAAACTCCTATCTTTCCCTAAAGTAAGGGTGTTTCTGCCGCAACAAAACGAATGTGCTAGTCAGTCAGTGAGAGTCCAAACCAAGTTCAGTCCATTGTACAAACTACTGCTGGGCGAGCCGAGAGTGGATCGGGTCAAAACTTGGGCTCTGGCCTGACCCTCTGCTCAGGTCAGTGCCTGCCCAAAGCAGGGGACGGTCATGAGCCCCATCACCTGCCTGCACCAGAGAAAAATAAATAAAAGTAGAAAAAAAACACGCTCTTGGAGTGCTGACCGCATCTCGGGAGAGTGCTCAACTGACTTCCTGTCCCAGAAGCCTGCCTGAGTTCCTGTACTGCCCCCATGCCACTCTTTTATTGGCTGGTCGGGATGAAAACAGCAAGTTAGGCGAGTTCACGCTTGTTAAACAGCTGCGCATTTTAAGGCAAGTTCTTCCCATTTTACCACCACTGCCATCATGCTCCTTCCCAGCCAAGCCCCCTTTAGTAAAGGGGGGTCTGGATATGCTGGTGCGGGTAAAGGGCCCGCTCCAGCACACCCGGACTCTTCCCACCTCGCCAGTCCCTTTTTTTGCAAAAACATTTGTGCGATCCCCCAGCAACATGTCATGGCTTTTCGAGGACCGAGGTCCCTCATTGCTTTTCTCTGCTCCCACCTCCCTTACACTATTGGCCCCACCAACCGCTTTGCTCGGTCCCATGTCCCATTAGTACCCCCTAGCCAACTCGCACCCCTTTGCTTGGGCCCTAGCCCACTTTGCTTCAACCCCTAGATGACACACCCCTTTTGCTTGGCCCCAGGCCCCTTGCACCCCTTTGCTTGGCCCCAGGCCCCTTGCACCCCTTTGCTTGGGTTCCAAGCCCCCCACACTCCTTTTCTACAGCCCACAGGCCACTTGCACCCCTTTCCACAGCCAGCAGGCTCCACACACCCATTTTCACAGCACCCAGGCCCCTCAGACCCATTTTCACAGCACCCAGGCTCCATGCACCAATTTTCACAGCAGCCACACGCCCCTCTTATCTGACCCTTTGCCCCTTCTTCTCGGACCCTAGCCCTCTTATACCCCTTTTCCTCAGACCCTAGTCCCCACATTCCACTTTTCAGAACCCCCAGATTCCTTCCTACGCCCCAGCCCTTGACAGACATCCCCTGTTTCGCCCATCCATTCCCTTGGTTCAGCTCGAATTTGGCCCTAAGAGCCAGACCAGAACTGCTGGCTCGGCCCTAGTCAAGAAATCACTGGCTCCCTAGCTCTAGTCCAAACCAACCTGTACGGACCTTACCCCTATTCCAACTTAAGCGCAGAAGAATGCCTCCCTTCTCCCGTAAAGTTGTCTTCCGCCACGTTCAATTCAATACCATATCCTCAGATAGTTCTTGGCAACTGTTCTTATCAGATCATACAGTTCAGATTCTGGATTCTTCAGGATCTCAGTGTCTTATTTATTTTCTGCTTGGTTGGTGCGCGTTTGCGTGTTACAATTATAGGGGTTACTGTCTTCGTATACTCTTGACCCTTGTGTTTGGCTAGGAGGAGTGTTTGACTAGGAGGAGTAGAAGTGTCCCACTTGTGATTCTTACTCTCCTCATACAATCTTGATATTAGATTCTGACAGGGAGGAGCAGGAGCATTTCAGTAATCATTCTCAAGCTCTTCAATCTTAGCACTTTACTTTGACTAGCACGAGTAGGAGGGTTCCCATATTGATTCTCACTCTATTCAGACAATCTTAATACTTGATCTTGACTGAGACGAGAACGAGCGTTCCAGTTATCCATGGTCCCCATTCCGTGTTTCTCACTTTCCCAATTACCTGCACTCTTTCAGGATAGCATTACTGGGGTTTCCAACAGATCAAGACCTTCTCCTGTTGTCAGGTAGGTCTCTCTTTCTTAGTTTGGTCAGCTCGTACCATGATGCTTTTTAAATAGTGGTTTCAGCATTATTCGTGGCCCTCCAGGTCCAGCGTGACTTGCTTACAGTTAAGCCATTACTCTTTACTTGCTTCGGTTCAGGATGCTTTGCTTCTTTGCCAGTCTCCACCTTCCCACATCAAAGGTTGTACACATGCTTCTTTCCCTGGTTCAGCCCAGCGCGACCAAGTTTCCTTCAGCCTTCGACTCCAAGCTGGTTTGAAACGCCCAGGCTCTCTCATTATGCAGGTCTCTGCATCTCATATTTATGATGCTGCCGTGGGATTTCCCCAATGTAGTGTCTGTCCTTCGCTGTATGATCTACATCTACATTGGTTTTCTTCGTCCCAGTACTATGTGGATGTTGCTTCATAGAGATCAGGGTCTTTAGTTGACAATGACAGATTTTAATCTGTTCATGTCCTCTTCCATTAGATTCTACTGAAGCTGGGTTAATGATAAGAATGGGAGTCCTTGTCCCCAATGGGGGTTGAGGTGATCTCTCCTGGTCAGGTCCCGCTTGCCTCTACCCCTAAGGAGGGTAATGCGTAGCGGGATCACCTACCTAGCCTCACAGGGAAAGGCTTCGAGCTAGGGAGAAGTGATAGAATCCTGCGATTGGTCCGAGTCCATGACTGTACCTGAACTGACTGTCCATGAATGGAAATATACCCAGAGTTTCAATGCTGCAGATCCCCTATAAGGGAGATTGTTGCACACCTCTGGTGAGGGACGTGTAACCATTGAAATAAAAAAGTGTTCAGATATTCCAACCAAAAGGCAAGACCAGACCTACCTAAAGTAGTAGCAATGGAAGCGCAGTGAGGCTTGACAGAGGAGGACTGGTTGTGATGTTCAATTAATCCAAAGTTATTCAAGTAAATTCTCACACTGCAATACTGAAAATATACACGGATCAGTTACAAATAAATATATGTGAAAACATAGCAACACAAAGTGTATGTATCCCCTCCTCCCCCACAAAAACAGTCAACGTCAAGTAAGAGGTTACCCGCTCCCCTAGGGCTGGGACTAGGGATGGAAAGAAAAGGGGCATAATAAATAAAGCACAAAAGAAAACAATCCAGCACTACATACAATCATTAACCCTAAACCTTTAGTGCCAGGATGTTAATGTGGAGATTTTGTTCACTCGCTGACCAGTGGCCCCTTGCCATGAACTGTTATACAAGTCCTCACCAGCCCATGAGAAAAGAGTCTGTAATGACTGTTTCCTAGTCTGGTAGGTCCAAAGGGAGCTCCTTTTTTTTTAGACTGGCAGACTGGCTATACCTTTGAAGATGTCTTCCCAGTTTCCTTAAAATTTCAACCATCTGGCACTGATTAATTCCTGAATCTGTCTCATTCACAGTCTGCTTTCTACGATTAGCGGGATGCAGGATAAAACAATTCTAGGAGTGACATGAACTTTCTGACCGACACAGACCATGGACAGAGTAGCTTGAATCCTTTATTAGGACATTTTTACTAGAAATTTCACTGTGCAAAACAGTACTCTGTGTCAAATCCAGGGAATTCATCCCTTCTCCCCAAGGGGAGCCACCCACTTTGGATGTAGGGAAGTGAGCCTGCTATCCAATACCCTCCCTATGGAAAAGGGCAAGTGGGTTCCCACTGGGGTTTCCTTTCTCTCCCCCCCTCTGCCCTCCCGGGACAAGGCATACACAAATGGGAAATCAGTTTACCTCCCCTTATTGCAAAGTCCCAAGCATTTGTTGGTTATACGGAAACTAGGCCCTTTTAAGGTGAATGGCTTGGTTGCTGACCGATATTTGTTGCCACCTCTTTGTGAAACAAAACTGTCTCCTCCACTCCAGTGAGGAAAACCTAAATACACCTATATATCACGAGAACAAGAGAGGATCAGCCCGAGAGCGAGGAACACCGGCTTGTGCAGCCACGCAGATGAGTCTCTTCCCCACTGGAGGAGCAGAACCAGAGAGCCACACAGTCAGCGCGGTGGGAGGAGACCCAAGGCAGCCCATGGAATGCTGCAGCTGGCAGAAACTCTGTGGAAGCCAGGACCACAGAGGAAGCAAAATCAAGCAACAAGGAGATGTACGGAGTCCTGCTTCTCCAATGGTGAAGGAAATAAACAAAAAAGCTGAATAGCGGGTGGAGGGCAGAGAGGCCACAACGTAGCCCACGATAGGCTAATAATCCGAAGACCCCGGAAGGAGGTGAGAGAAACCACAACTGAAATAGCGATGAGCAGGCCTGTGGCCCACGCCGGTATGATAATCTGAAGACCCCAGGAGGGGGGTGAGAGAAACCAAAACCAAAGCAACGACATAGGTTGGCTAAACAAACCTTGAGGCTGAAAGCAGAGATATCCAACCAGGGATAAAGAGAAAGTTGCATTTTGTAAATATCGACCGATACATGCCTGAACAGGGGATAAACCAGAAACTGTTCAGACTGGCTGATAAAGCCGCTTTGTCAAAGCTACACTGAGACACACCTTTGTTTGTTGGTTGGAACTACAATGCAGAGAGTTGGAAAAGACTTGGGTAATTCTTTGGTAAGGGATCTGGAGGGGGCGGGGAGTGTCAGAAAACCAGTCGCCACTGATTTACCCAAGAGGGAGAGTATTTCTATTCCAAGTCTAAACTTAGATTGATTAGATATCATAGGTTAGACAGAGGAGAATGTGTATTTCTAAGACATCCTGACTAGCACCCTTTGTTGTTGTTAAACTCATCTTAGAGAAGGTTTTCTTTACTTTCAAGTATAAAACATCTTTTTCAAAATTGTCCTTGTGAGTCTCTTATTTCGGACTGGTCTCCTATACCAGACTTACCGCAACTCCCAGAAACACCACAATTCTATGTTGACTGTACGTGCAATTCGTTGCAATTGAGAAGCCCAGCCAGGATAAAGTGTGGATTGCATGCTTCATCACCCATTTTGTTTGTCTCACTATTGCTCCTTGCAGCAGTCAATCATCTACATCTTGTTATACCTGATGTTGACGGCAGCCAGTGGAACAGAGGTATTTTGTGAATATCATGGGTGCCGACTTGCAGCACTTTGAAACATTGGTGCTTTTTGTTCAAATACACCAGAAGTATTTCCTGTGAGCTTTGTGAATTGGTATGTAGAAATACGCATTTTGAAGGTTGAGTGATCCCAAATAGTCTCTGCTTAGAATGGATTCAATGATGTCCTGCAGAGTGACCATTTTGAATGTCAGCTTCTTTATGAATTGGTTTATTTTTCTAAAGACCAGATTGGAACTCCACTTGTTATTTGGCTTCTTGATGAGAACGTACCTGTAATACATTCCTTTGACTTGCTGTGCTTTGGGAATTCCGAAGATGGTGCATTTCTTTAGCATTGTCGATACCACTTGCTGGAGTTCAGTCTCCTGCCCCAGATATTATTCGGGAGCAGTATATTTGTAAACTGTATCCTGAACTATAGTGTGTGACCTTTCTTCACAATTACAAGTACCCATTTAGTAAATTGTGCACACATCACCCCTGCCCCACCAGTGTGTTGTGCAGAGGCGTTGGAGCCGAACCTCAGCATCTTGTGGTAGCACTGGAATCCTTCCCATTGCAGTATCTCCGGTATTCCCTTTGAAAATCTTGGGTATGATGGGATGGCTAATAGGATTGTTCGTCTTTTGTTCCAGAGGAGGAATTTCTTGTTGCGTCTTGAAAGGGCCATTGGCTTTTCGTGTGCTGTAGCCAACCTATTTGCCTGTAATTCCAGTCTGGCGTACCTGCATGTGCAAACCTGCTCATTCACCATTTATTTAAACCCCGTCTTTGCAATGCCGATAACATTTCTGGTGTGTTTGGAAGCTTTTTCTCATTCGGAGACTGTACAATGCTTCGACATTTTTCCTCCAGCAGGTCTAGTCTAACAAAAGGGCTATTCGGTGCCACATTTCCCGCCATATCTCACCATGATGGCTAGGGTATTCAAGGCTTTTACCGCCCCTGTGGCTGAGACTTTTTTTGCTGAAAGCATCTGCTTTCCTGCATTTATTACTGGGAGAAATTTAGCATTTAGCAGATGGATTAACAGATCTCCTTCAAGTCGCAGGTGATACCACTATAGTTTATCCAGTCTAGCATTTTGGTGCTTCATTTGGGCTTTAAACTGTTTCTCTAGGCAAACTAATAAGTCTGGTTCTGAAGAGCGACATTGCATTAGTAGAAGGCCCTCATTCAATACATGGTCTTGGATTGAGATGCATACGACAGATTTCCTTTTCTTATTCATGTGGTCAAAAAGGAAAAAAAAACATTGGCCATAGGGTTTAATCCAAAAAGCTTTGGGCATCATTGTGTGGAAAGCACATCCTACCTCATCCAGTGTGCAGCAACAAGGGTAGTCCGGAGAGTCTTCTTTTGGCATTCAGTGTTCCTCCCATTCAGTGTTACACAAAGAGACTGAAGAGGATTCTGTATCTGTTGTGGGGATCGTGATAAGAGTGAGGAAACTCCCCAGCTTGATGTATAGGCTCTGTTGTCTCGGTCAGTGAAGTTTGTGGAATCTCAGTCTGCTCCTTTTTATAGATTTGCCATGGAGATCTAGTCTTGCCAGTACTTCTGAACTGTAGGGGAGTCAGTGGTGCTTGTGGAGGGACTCTTGGTATGAACGGACCTTGAGGGGCCACAGGAAAATTACAGAGTCAGCAGAGGTGTTGGGGCAACTTGTAGTAATGGTATCCTTTTATACAACTCAGAGGCCACAGTCTGATTTGAGGAGAGTACCTGCATGGTCAGCATCATTTGCGGTGCGAGCACTGGTTGCTGGGGATCCCGAGGACCTGGTCCATTTTCTCATGGTATTTCTGGTGCCAGGTTCCCTGGATTTAAGAAAGGTAAAGATACGACCAGCAGAGATGGGAGGGGAACCAGGATGCTGCGAAAGACCACAAATGCTGGTTTATGGTCAAGTATGCACAGCTAAAGGCTGGAAAGAAGGGGTGGTGGGGAGCAAGGCACGTGTGTTCCCAACAGTTTTGGTTCGAATAGTACAAGAAGAAAACAAGTGCCTCAAAGAATGGGAAGCAAGCGCGAAGCTGCTGACATTGGTAGAAAATGAAGTGGGCCAATGCCCAGAATACCAATGAAAGGAGCAGCATTAGGTTTCCAGAATGATGGTCCAGTAAAGGTTGGAGAAAACACTGACTGTAAGCAGACAGTAAAGGTTCCAGGTCTGAAGGTTGGAGCAGCAGTATTGATGGATCACTATAGGGCCTGCGGATGCAAGGCATACGTGAAGCTACCACCTAGTTGGAGAGGGGCGTACTCACTGGTGCACCTCAACTCACCAGCACTGGTAGTACCCCAGAAGGATATCAAGGTGGATGGGTTTCCCCAAGATGGACTAACAGAAGGAAAAGGTCTGTAGAGCTGACCAGAGTGAAAAAGATAAAACTATGCATCGTCAAAAATTGAAGAGTCATTCGATGCAATACCTCCAAGAGAAGAGACTATTTTGCAGAACAGAAATATTATTTGCATCCATTATTCCAGTAGTACAGGCCAGCAAAAACGCAAAATGGCTCCGGATCACAAGGTGGTAGCTGATGCAGACAATCAATTCAACCGTCAAGGGGTTCAATCTGGTCTTTCTGCTGTACATTCGTTCCAGCAAATGACAGGCAATGGGACACTCACTGAGGCGGTCACCAGATTACCAGAGATGCATGCCAAAATGGAGGCAGAGACAAATGCTGCAGGAAAAGATGATGGTTGGCTGTCATACATTTTCTCATGGATACCAACATGGATGGCCAATGGACTGAAAGTGTTGGCAGCAGTGTTAGTATTGCTGACGTTTTATGTCATCAGACTATGCATCCCACAATGCCGAACAAAAACCGAAAAGACTGTGGGGATTAAAGTACTGATAGACCCAGGGTCAGAAGACAAGATAATAAAATCTTGAGATACACTGAGAGCCCAGATAACATTGTCCGTTTCCGACTGGACTATACATAGGACACCAAAGATTATTAGGGAAAATGGGTTTGGTGCAACCCTGGAGGAGATTGTTATGTGACATGGAGTTTGTACGAGCATGCAAGATTCGATGGACACCTAGGGGGAGTAACAAAGGTATGGCTCCCGAAGTTGAAGCTGAATAAGAAGTGGAGTGATCGACAGGTCGACCAGATGGGACTGAAGGCATGATCTCTGGAATGGCCCCCTATGCAGATGTCAACCTGCCAAATGAAGGATTAAAGGTGTAACTCGCTGTTTGGCCAGTCACCAAATGGACCAATATATCAACGATATGACAAGAGATATTTTCTCTGACAACCATTTAAACCGTATCTAGTTGATGGGTTCAAGGAGACGAGGGTCTCATCAATGGACCAAGTCGACTGACAGCAAAACCAAGCAGTAGTAATGACGTCACTAGGAACATCACGATATAGCAGCGTTAGTCATAAAGCAAATCTGCACTCATGTATGAAGTAACATATACACTAGTTTCTATTACTTGTAGACATGAAAGACATGCTTATGACTCCCGTAGGTAGAGGACGGATAATACATTTACATAAGGCTAAGAACCTATTCTTTCAAAGCAGAAACGCAAGACAGCAAAGTATACGTGGACCAAGATTGCATATGCTTTATTGCAACTAAACTTACGAAGCTATAGAAACATGTAGGGAACCTGTAGGGTGACTAAAGTGAATGAGGCTGGAAACACAGGCCTCAGGTCCATGGAAGGGGAGACGGGTCCTGCAGCACGAGGCACAGAGCTGGTGTTCACAGTCAAGAACAATGGCGGGTGGAAAATTCTTGATTCCAGAGGCAGCAAGCCACCTGCAAGAATTCAGAATAAAATCCTCAATTGCAGACAGAAAAGCTCAGTTTTGCGGTCCCTCACATATGACCCAGCAGAACAGAACAATGCCCAGTGTCGCCCATCATAACTGTAAGCTGAAGGCACTCTCATGCTAGGTGATCAGACCAATAGCAACAATGGGGAACACACAGCCCTTCCCATTACCTTGAAAAGGTAAACCAAGCTCTGAACAGAACAGAGTCCTAAGCCTGGGAGCACCAGCTCTAGCCAATCCAGAAGTCCCGATCATGGGGTGGTATAAAAGGTTGCATGGGCCAATGGTCTTAATGCGGCCATGCAACAATGTAGTAGACAACTTTTTGGGGAAGCCTCAGGCGAAGCCACCTGACATAGTATACCATGATGACCTTAATGTATAGTGGCTCTATATGTGGTAGACCCAAGCTAATCAATTGGGATAACTCATACGTTTTTGGGCTGGATCAGATGTTTGCGACGTCAGCCGGGTACAAAACCGGATGACAGGCTCAGGAGCTGTGTTTGCTGGAGACTTGAATTTTCCTGTATGATCTCCATCTATTGCGAGAATTAAAGACAGTAAATTTTGCTCCATGGCCGAGTCTTCAGTTTTTGCATGGGGTAGTTTTAATGGGCCCAAGATACTCTGCTAATTTGTGATATATTATAAGTTACTCACCGTAGTGACTAACGTACTCTTAGTCCATAGTCCCCTTTCCTCCATACTGTATGGGCGTCCCTTCCAAGGGACGGGAGACACAACCTTTTTCACCAGTAAAACCTTCTTCCCCTTTAAATTTAGAGGCGCGCATGGGCGTGGCCCAGGGAGCATGCGCTGCCCTGACTCCGCCCTCCGGCGCCACACCTTAGTCCCCATTGACACGTCGACAATAGATTTAACATTACCTAATGACACCAGTATTATTAGGGGGGAGATTGGCGGGACGTATGGAGGAAAGGGGACTATGGACTAAGAGTACATTAGTCACTACAGTAGTCACAGTAGTAACTGATAATTACTCTTACGTCCAGTCCCCTTTCCTCCATACTGTAGGGGCGATTACAACTGATTGTAGCCCCAGGGTGGAGAGGAGACCCTCCTTAAGCAAAAAGGTTCCTGAGAACCGCCTGTCCGAAAGCGGCATCAGATCTAGAGCCGGCAACAGTAATGCTTGCAGAAAGCCAAGGGAGAGGCCCAGGTGCCTGCCTTGCTTATGACTGGTCAAGGAACATGGCGTTGGAATGCGATGGCCGTTGCCTTGGCCCCGACTGCGTGGGCATGCATGTTGGCCGGGAGAGGCTTGTGCTGACCCTCATACGCTTATTTGATGGCAGAGACCATCCAGCGGGATATGGAAGCCTTAGAGGCCAGATAGCCTGGCCTCGAGCCGCCGAATGTGACGAACAGGGAGTCACACTTGCGGAAGCCCTTGGTCCTGTCCAAGTACAATTTTAGGGCACGCCCGACATCCAGGCAGTGCAGCATTCTCTGCGCTTCGTACTTGGGATTGGGAAAGAGCGTACGAAGGACTATATCCTCGTTCAAGTGAAATGCAAATGGAATCTTGGGCAGATATGGCGGGTGCGTCCGCATGACAACCATTTCCATGTGAAAGGTGGTATATGGTTCCGAGGCGACCAGTGCCTGAATCTCGCTGACTCTGCGAGCCGAGGTAAGACCGACTAGTAAGGCCGTCTTGATGGTGACCAGCCTAATGTCCACGGATGCCATTGGCTTGAATGGTTTGTGCGCCAGTGCGGCCAGGACTATATTAAGGTCCCACACAGGGTGCAGCCTCCTGATGGGCGGGTAGAGCCTAGCGAGACCCATCAGATGTTTGACGATAGGGTTGGAGGAGGAAAAAATGCCTTCCTCCGAGTTCCTTTAAGCCCCAATGGCTGTAAGGTATGTACAGCAGGTGTCGACCTGTACTCTCGAATGAGCGAGGTGCGCCGAAAAGGAGAGCACTTCGTCCAGATTGCAGGCCAAGGGGTCAATTCCCTTGGAGTCTGCCCAATGGCAGAACCTGGTCCACTTGCTCTTGTACTGGGCCCTGGTGGGCTTTGCTCCGGCGCCCTGTATAATCTCCAGATTGGCATGTGAGAGGCTAAGGTGCAGAAGCGTTACCTGCTCAGGTACCACGCTGTGAGGGCTAGTTTCCCTGGCACGGGGTGGATGATTCTGCCTCCCCCCCCTACTGTGCCAGGATGTGCTGGGCCCGTCGGAAGGTGTATAGGTGGCACATCCGAAAAGCATGGCCTGGCCGGCCACCATGGAGCTATCAGAATGATGAGGAGTCGGTGAGACTCCATGATCTTGCAAATTACTCTGTATCAGAGGAGTGGGCGGAAAGGCGTAGGCTTTAATGCCGTCCACTGTTGGTGAAATGCGTCGCCCAGCGCACCGGGGCCCTGCCCTTGCCAGGATGCGAACTGGGGACACTTCTTGTTGTGCCAGGTAGCAAAGAGATCCACGTGGGGATGACTCCACCTGTTGAAGATCTCCTGAGTAATGAGGTCGTTTAGCTGCCACTCGTAATTATCTGCTCCCAGCCTGCTGTGCCTGTCCGCCTCCAGGCTGGATTCCCCCGGGAGGTTGAATGCCGAGATGTAAATTTAGTTTTCCAAGGCCCATTCCCAATTGCTGATCGCCAATCTGCACAGAGGAGGGGGATCTGGTGCCTCCCTGCTTGTTGACGTAGTACATGCTGGTCGAGTTGTCTTTCTGGATGAGGACAACTTTGCCCTTGAGAAGTGGGAGGAATGCTCTGAGTGCTAGCCAGATGGTGTTCAGCTCCAACCAATTGATGTGGTATTCCTGCTCCTGTCGAGTCCAGGTGCCGTGGACTGAGAGATCCTCCAGGGTGGCTCTACAGCCCCCGAGTGAGGAGTCTGTGGTGATGGTGGCCTGCGGAGAGGGCGGCCAAAAGGGCCTGCCCGTCCGTAGGTTGCAGTCCATGGACCACCAAGTTGGATCCGGGTGGAGAGATGGAGGAACGCCGACCATCTCGGATTGCGAGCCCCGCTCCCGATTCCATGAGGCTGCGAAGTGCAGCTGAATCCTTCTTATCCTTCGTCTTGTGTGCGGCACGGCGAACAACCACCGCTAGTAGACCCAGGAGATGTTGGTACCACCATCCCAAGGTCACTTCTCTGCTGAGGAAGTGGGCGGTGGCCCTCTTGATGGCCGAGATCTTATCCTCCGACAGGAAAATCCTCTGAGCTCGTGTCCCAAATGAGGCCCAGAAACGTCATAGTCTGTGTAGGGAGCAGCTGTGACTTCTTGCGGTTGAGCGAGAAGCCCAGGTTGTGGAGTGTGTTCATAAGGGCATAGGACGAGTGGTGAACCGCCTCCAGTGATGTAGCCCTGATGCCTGGTAAAGACCCTGGGGGCCGAGTTGAGGCCAAACGGAAGGACTTTGTATTGGAAATAGTAGCCAACGATTCTGAACCATAGGAAAGAACGATGGGGCTGCCAAATTGGGATGTGTAGGTACGCGTCCTTCAGGTCTAGGGAGCACCTCCAGTCTCTCTTGTCCAATGTCTCCGCTATAAAAGCTGGCGTAACAATCTTGAATTTTTGCAGGGGTAAGGAGAGGTCGAGGGTGGAAAGGTCCAGCACAACTCTCAGGCCCACCTGGTGGTTCTTCTGAATGACGAAAATCCTGGAGTAGAAGCCAAAGCCTCGAAGGGAGGCTGGAACTTCCTCCAAAGCCTGGCTCTCTACGAGCAACCGGATCTCCGCCAAAAGAGTTGCTGTCCCAACCTGTGTGGGAGGAGGAGCGGAGATGCTGGGGTATGTGAAATTCTGGCACCAGAAATGTGCCTGGAGAGCAAGCCTGCCCCCCACCGGAGACACGTGGACCCGAAGGGGCATGTCATGCCCTCTTTCCCTTGGAGGATGAGGCTGAGGAGGGGGGACTGGAAAAAGCCCTTACTCCCCCCCCGCCCGCTTTTTGTTGTTTGCACCGGCTCTGAGCTGGCAAGCGGTCCGGCTGCCTGGATCTGCGTTCCTGTAAGCCGCGGAACCCTCCATATGTACGACCCTTCTCTGAGCGCTGGTGAGATTGGTTTAAGATTTGGGCGTGGTCTTTGTAAGAATGGACAAGGACTTTGCCGTTTGTGAGCTGTTCTTTTTGTCCAGCTCTTCATCCGTAGAGGAGTGGAAGAGGTCGTTCCCCCTCCCCACCCCCCCAAAAGGTAGATCGAGGATGCGCTCCTGGACGTCCGGGTTGAATATCGTCGCCCAGAGCCAGGCTGTGCGCCTCATGTCCATGGTTAATGCAGATGGCACAGCCACCGGTATCGATATGCGCTACTGTGGATTACAATAGGTCATGCGCAACAAGCTTGGCCTCCACTAACCCCGCCTTAAAGCGCGATTGGCATTGAGAGGGGAGTTCCCGGAGGAAGTCTGCTATTTCCCACCATAACCGTTGGTTGGGGGCAGCCAGCATGGTTTCTGCGTTGGCCTGATGCAGGTCGCAAGGAAGCCTTGGAGTAGATCTTCTTGCCGTAAGCCTCCAAGATCTTCTCCGTGCCTAGCAGCGCTGCAGAGGCGGCTGACGACGACAGGCTTGGAGTAAAGTGATGCTGCAGCGATCACCGAGGAGTGTGGCTGAGGATGGGTTGAGAGCAAGAGTGTGTCCCCCTCCATCTGCCTGTAATTGGCATGTAGGCGTCGGTTGACCGGCTGGACTGAGTGGGGCTTGAGCCAACCCTTCTTGGCCAGGGAGACTACATGTTGGCAGAGGGGCGTCTTGTGAGGACTTGAGGCAGAACCCCCTCTGCCAGCTGTTCGACCTCGGGCTGAGGGAGGCCCAGGTACTCCGCCAGGCCAGCAGGACCTTCATGGAAGGCCTTGGCTGAGGATGGCGTGTCCGGATCCTCCTCCTCGTCCGCGTCCTGCGGATCCGGAGGATCTTGTGGAGGAAGAGGGTTAGATGGAGCCAGAGGCTGGGGTACAGAGACCGCACCCGGAGGGTGAGGTGGCGTCAGAGGTTGCAGAGCTGCAGAAGGCGGCTGCAACGGGGTCAGCAAGCCCGATGGAGGCATCTGTGGTGCCATTAGCATGGCGGGGAGGACTTCCCTGACTGCGTCCTTGATGATAGCCCCCATCTGTGGAGACCTCATGAGGCCGATGAATTTGTCGAAGAGCACCTACTCACTGGCTGAAGGTGTGGTAGGGGGTACCGACAGGATAGCGGAGGACTGCTGGAGCCGCTGCGTACCCAGTCCGTATGGACGCATGGGAAGGTTGCCCTGCGCATATGAAGGGTAGACTGTAGGCCACGTATCTGGTTGCGACCAGTCCCACCTTGACACTCGTTCTTCGGCGAATTTGTGGAATGGCGTTGGAGGGGTGTTCCTGTTTGGCATGGAAGCCATTTTGGCGAGCTGCCTGCCACGTGCCTGCGACGTGATTGCCAGCCTGCTGGGTCCGGCCTCATCCAAGACACTCACGTGTGGATCACTGGGCCTACCCTGCTCCTCGGGTCTCGGCCGGGTAGGTGTGACACCCTCGACCCGGGGGTCGGTAGAGCTACTTTTAGGCACCCCCACCCCCTGACATAGACGGTATTAGGGTGTAGCCCTTCAGACGTATTGACAGTGTCAGGGCATAGCCCCTCGGCCATTGCGCCAGTAAAAGGGCAGAGCCCCTCGGGTGTAAGCCCGGTATAAGAACCTTCCGGTCCCTCAACACTGCGTCCGGGAGTATCCGAGGACCCCTCAAACCGAGGGCCGGTAGCTGTTGCAGCCTCGGTGGCCAGTCCCTCCCGCTCGGGAGAGTCCCTGGGAAGGAGTCTCCCTTGCGGGGTGCGCTGGAAAATATCAGCCCTACCTTGGACCTGGGACGATGCTTCACGAAGTTCTTGAGATCCTCTGTAAGCAACTTCTGGAAGAGCTCCCTCCAACTGGCTAGTCTGTTCTTCAGCGCCTTAGAGGACAGCGCGTCACACGCTGAACATGATTGCCAACCGTGGTCTGGGCCAAGGCAACGTAGGCAGAGGTTGTGGGGGTCTGAAGTTGGGAAGAGCCTGTTGAACCCTGTAGAAGTCGGCATGTGCCGGGGAGGAGCGCGACGCCTGAGGACCGGGTACCGGAATGATAGAAAAGACAAAAAAGATAAAGAGAAGTATCCGCGCGTGGAATTACATGGCCGAAGCCAAACTCAGGAGCGGTGGTGAATTTGGCCCATTCCAGTCGATGTGAAAAAGGGGACTGAGGTGTGGCGCCGGAGGGCGGAGTCAGGGCAGCGCATGCTCCCTGGGCTGCACCCCCACGCACCTCTGAATTTAAAGGGGAAAAAGGTTCTGTCTCCAGTCCCTTGGAAGGGACGCCCATACAGTATGGAGGAAAGGGGACAGGACGTAAGAGTACATTGCTACAAACCACCCTGCCCTATGGCATACTACAAAGGAATGAGACTGGAGTGAAGGTCTCATAGGAGGGGATTGTGGGGTTTGGGAGGGGTTAAAATTGAAAATTGTATATACTCCCCTTGCACATTACTGCATTATAATATTGAGGCGATACTACAAACTGCCATGTTTCTTGCTTGTGCAATGTGAGGCTTTACTACACACGTCTTTGCGATTAAGGCTCTTCGCCTAGTGCATAGGAATGCTCGCCTTCATATTCTTTGCTTCTGATGCATTTCTCTTTTGGCATGTGTAAGCGTGTTTTAGACTCCGGCTATTTTAGGAAAAGGCTTTAGTAGACAGAAGTCCTCATACTGCAAGCATTCTCGCCTACTTCAGAGCATATGTGAATCTTTGAAGAGTATAATCAACTTCACTAAGTGTATCACGTTCTGTTGTCCTCACCGATAACACTGGCTAATATGCAAGAACACAGCTGGTATCAAAGACGTATATAGTGGGGCCTTTTTCCCTGCTTGTAGCATTGTTTCAGTAGGATTCCTTGCCCTGTCTGGACCAGCCCTTACATTGAAATGCATGTGTTCCTTTGGGAAGAAGAGAACGGTGCACGGAGGGAGGGGGTGGCCCAGCAAAGTCTCATACTGCCATGGTTTTGTTCGGTCCACTTTCTACTACTAAATTGTTCACCAGTCCACCAGAACATTCAGTGGTAATTATTTCACAACAAAACATTTTAATTGCTTTGTAAGCTTCAGAACAGGTTGATAACTCACCTCTGCACACTGTGCAGTTAGAATCGGAACATGGCCCAAGAGAGCTCAACATCCCATTGGCCGAGTGTAAAATGACCCAAAACAACGTGGGTAGGCTGAAATGGTCACTGCTTTTTTTCTTTTACATGCCACTGGGGGAAGTATGCATCTGGGGATTATCAGCCCGACGATGGAGAATATTCAAAGCATGTGAATCTATGAAAGATTCAATGCCTGAGAATAGTAGCTGCCTACTTCCTTTGCAGGAAACCCATTTTAAAATATTACTAATTGTATCACTGACTACATCACTACCTACCACATTGAGCCCATTGCTTCTTAGGGAGAACTTTGAAAAACTTAAAACTCCACTCAAGTAGCCAAAACCTGGTTACCTACCCTCAAACTCTGTGGAACCCTTATTCTTAAATTAAAGTTGGCCTCATTAGGTGTATTCACTGAGCAGTGGTGCTGTTTTATAATCGTCTAGGGCAAACTGATTGTACACATGTTTAACTTTTGTATTCTAACTTATTAGATCATATCTATTTTTATACTTAACTGTGCACCGTGTATTGCATGACAAATCCTTGAAAGCTGTAATTCATGCAAAGCTCTAAGTGTCCTTAATCTAAGAATTACTGCTCAGCCTCATTACCGGCTGAGTTTGGTTATACATTCGTTTTAACCCTTTGCAAATCCACTAAGGTTGGCTTCTCAGAACGCTTCACCCGTGAGGATTCTAAAAAGAACCTAACAAAGGCAGACAAATTATGGGCCAGGAATCTATTTACCAAGTTGCAGACTAGGTTTGCTCAATTATTGCTTGCAAATGGACGGTATGGATTAACTTTTCAGTTAAGAGTGTAGTAAATGGAGGTGTTCCAAGAAGATTTACTAGGATTCTTCAAAGCCAGGTTAGGACAGGGTATTGTGAAAGAGTTGGTAGATTTTCAATGAATAGCCAACATACATTACTGTTATCTCCTATTTGGTAATGGAAGAATTGTGCATTTGGTTAGGGATTCAATTTTTTAGTCAACAAAACTATTCTTATATTTAATTAATTTTGATAAGTCCCCAAGACAGTGTGCTAACTTTATTAAATTAAATTGTTATTTTCCCCATGGTAGATATAATTAAGTAGTAGACCATTTTGAAGGAGAGCCCTGGAGGAGTTGCTGGCTCAGCAAAATGGATTATTGCATTACTCCACATTTTGAGTTTACATGATGGCTCTCATACTCTGCCAGATTTCTTAAAAAACAATTTTCTGTTTAGGAGTAACCTTTCCATCAACAGGTCAGCTCTACAATTTTGTGTTTCTATTGCTTTAATAGATGAGAACTATTGAACATGGTACTAAAACCTGAGCATCCACTTTGGTACAAAATGATACATCATTTCTGTAATGTGATCATTTTTTATGGTATAGTTTAAAATAACTTTTTAATTATTGATTAGAATCAGGAAACATTAGTTAGTTCTGTTAAAAATTGGACTAGTCTTTCAATTGGTGTGGTTATCGTCCTTTATGTCATATTGCTCTTCTCCGATGCTATTCAGTTCCTGTTAAAAGTTCATTATGTCCTCACAGGTTGGTTTTTGTTTTGGTGTCAATTATGTTTTTCCAGAATTGGATGATACTAAATATCATAAATGTGTTTCCCTAGCAGTATCTGCACCCATCATTCTTTTGTATCGTACTGAGTTCTTGATTGAGGTAACATGTCGCTAAACAGATTTCTTTTTTCTGTCAGCACCGTACATTCCACTATGATATGATAGATTGTTTCTATTTGGTCCGGTTGTTGACAGAAAATAGTATGTCAGACTCTGGTATTTGTCTTGTTTTTTACCAGAACTTCTCAGGTAGGTAAAAGATTAAGTCTAAGGCGCAGGAACACGTCCCTCATAACGTGCTGGAAATATGTTCAGATACTGAGGTATTTGATTCAAGGCTCTTCTATGTCACAGTTAAGCGCTAGATGGTACTGGGCTTTCAACTGTAGAGTACGATTACAATCGTTCAGCTGGATTCTTTTTTTAAGCTCTTGATGGCGATGAATCAGTATCTCCAGAGTAGCATCTATATCATGTAGATGTTGAAAGCATGATTTCTTCCATTCATTTAGAACCTTCTCATTTAAAGTTTTAACTTTTAGTCGTAAGAGGTCTATTGCAGGGGCAATGTCATCAACCAGTGTCTTTCTAAACAGATCGAGGTAGTTCCAGTTCGTGATGGACTCTAGTCACTGTAGAGCCAGTTCATAGCGCATACGACCTATAGGAAAAGTCAGGGAAAAACAACAATATCTTGCGCCAGAATATCCCTTCGATCTGTTCCCATGTTTTACGCGGCAAAGGGAGCATGGCTTTGCTGCCATAAATCAGTATGGCAATTACCTTCTGTCTGTAGAATGCAATTATTGGCTTCATGGCAAATATTCCCTATTTGTTATGTATCAGCAAACCTAGATTTGCAAGGGAAAGGGATTTAGTTTTTAGGTGGATCACCCAATATTTTTCAGTCTCTTTAGCTATATGCCCAAATATTTAGTTGTTTTAACCAACTCCAATTTTGTGCCTTCAAGGAATACTGTCAATGGTTTAGTTCATAACTTCTGCTGGTGTCCCAAGGTCATGTGTGATTTTTTTTGTGTTGATTCCAAGATTCCAAGATCATTTGCTCCCACATATTTCTCTAGGTTTGACAAACTTTTCTGTAGCCCCACTTGTGTTTTCCATAGTATAACTAGATTGTCGGCATACATGATGTATTATGGTATTTGAGTTGCATTTAATTTGGGAGGATTTACTACCATTAGGCTTTGATACACGGCTAAATCTGATATGTATAAATTGAAAAGTGTCGCCGCAAGTGGGCACCTTCGTTTCAGCCCATTCCATCTTTTGATCTGTGCGGACAGGACACCATCTTGGGACAGTCTTACCTTAATCCTAGTATTTGTATACAGAGACTTGATTGGTTTAAAATTTATGTTGGGCAATTCCAATTAGCACGTTTTTCCCAGAGTTTAGATCCATTTACGGCATCAAAGGCAAGAGGCAGATCTATGAAAGCTGCATGAACTGGAATTTTCTCTTTAATAGCTTCCAACTTTAAGATGTTAATTAATATCAGGTTGATGGTAGTACCTACATTCCTAATGAAGCCTGTTTGCCTTGGATCCGGTCTTCCATTTCTTATCGCCCATTCTGTTCATCTACGTTGTAAAAATGACGCAAATATCTTGCCCAAGGGGTCCAATGGAGCTATCGGACGTTGGCTTCTTGGGAGTTTTCTGTCACCATGCTTATGAATTGGTATCAATATGGCTGTTTTCCAGGTTGTTGGGATAACATTATGCTCTGATATGATAGTAAAGATCTGCGAACATAACTTTGCCCATATTTCTGGGTTACATTTCAGCATTGCGTTGCTAAATCCATCTTATATAGGTCTGTAAAGTATTCAATCCAATCTGCTTCCAAGACAACGGGTATGATACATTCTTGCGGTTGATCGTTTCCATCCTATAATCTCCATAGATCTTTCGTTTTGTATTATGTTCGCCTTGATTGTTTTGATCCAGTTCCTATAATGTTTCAGGAGCTTGGACGGCTTTAGCCTTTGTTCATAACTAATTTTTAAAAGCAATGTTAGTTTCCTTGGTAGTTCTTTTTTTTCTACTATTTGCTTGTTGTAGACATGACAAATGTTTTGCTCTTGAATTGCTTCCGTGGCCTTTTCTCTGTTTAAATGGTATCAGCAACCACTCGTACTGAATCTTTTCTCTCTCATTACGTGAATAGGAGTGAAATGTTTCTATTAGTCCTTCAAGCTGATCATCCGCCATGCAGAGTATGTTCATTCCACTATTAAGTTTGAGTATCGGAAGTGAAGCTTTAGTAACGGTAGATAGGTTAGTTGTCCATGAAATTGAGATTCTGTGGTGATCGCGATTTATGGAGTGGAGATGTGATGTGTTTGTGATTTCTTCCTTTATAGCAGCTGATGTATATATGTAATCTAGAAATGCAGTTGAATTCACTCTTGAACAGGTTGGCTTAGGCAGTTTGTCCTCTGCTAGTTCTCCATTAGTTAAAATTAGATTTCTTTTGGCGAGCTCTTTTGTCCAGATTTGTGCTCTAGTTGGTAATTTAGCAAGAGGTATTTTAATTCTCTTTTGATCAAACAAGTGTATATTCAGGTCGCCGCATACAATGAATTCTAGTTGTTTATGTTTCAAACGTGCAGTGTTCAAGGTTGTTAAGACTATATCTATGAAGATGTCATTGTTAATTGCAACAGTATTCCAATACAAGTTCATAATCCCGATTTTCTTTCTAGTCTGAGCATTCAATTTAGCATTGTTTCGTTGTTTGTTCCGTCCTTTGTATTTTACGATCGTAAATTGAATCCAGGAGTTAGGATTTATTGTCTCTAGTATTTCCAGATTTGCATCAGTTTTAATTAGCGTTAGAAGGCCTGAAGAAGGTCGCCCTTTTGCTCTATTTATTGCAGGATTCATGCAAATTGGATATCCGTCCCATATTGCGTGGCTATGGACCACGTTTCTTGGAGACAAATGATTTGTTTTTGTCCAAGATCATCATTTTCCCTTTTAAACAAATGTGCTCATCCTCTGGAATTCCACGAACAGGGGCTAAGGGTTATGTTCTTCTTTGTTTGTAGTTGCTACCGGTGTCTCTTCCTTTGCGATTCCGGAACCATTTCCATTGCCTCCATTTCCCTCCATATTGTTTTTCATTCTGTTATGGTTCTTTCCGCTTTCCTCTCAGTTCTCCTGTCCTTTATTGGAGCCCAGTGCTGGTCTTTTCCTGGGGTCTCAAACTGTTGAAGATTAATAATGGAGGTCTGGCCTTCGTTCAGGGGATCTTTTTGCCTTTTGTGGCTTGACAGTTTCCCGTTTTTGCGGCGAACCAGTTTTCATATCCTGCATTAGTGAGCAGAAATAACCAAGTTTACGAAAATGAGATGGCTTCTCCATCACTTTTTCCAGGATTAATCGGGAGTTAAATTGGATCCATACCTTATCCATCATGTCCTCATGGATAAACTCTGCCAGTTTGATGTCCTCTAATGTAATGAATTGAAGCTGCGGGATCATATGTAGAAAACGTAGTGTATTTGTTCTATTTAGGATTGGGTCGTCATTTATTTCGTCCATTCTCTCAATTTTTAACATATTCCATATTTCATATTTCATTCTTTCGTTGTGGGTCGATAAATGTTGCTAGTTTGACCCAACTTTTATCTATTTTTTGCCAATAATTTCCGCCCTGTTCGCTATTTTGTGTTTCATCATTTTGAGTTCTGTCGTTAAGATATTTCTTCTTCTTGGGTTCTCTCATCTGTAGTCACGTTATTTCCACCTGAGCTGTCAAATTGGATGTCTGAAATGTCTTCGCAGGAAAGCTCTACTACGTCATTGTTTAAGGTATGACCCTCTCCATACTCATACACAATGTATAGGGAGGCTTCTTCATCATTAGGTTTCTTCTGATGACAAACCCTGTTCTTCATCTATGTAGACTGATAAATGCATCAGCAATTCCTGTTGCGCTCTTTCTTCCGATGTTTCACTTTTTATGAGTGCTCTATCAGCGGTTCTTTCGTTAATAATTGCACTTTTTCCAGTATTGCATTTTTTTCTTTTTGTTTTACGATGGTCGAGTGCAACAGCTGATGTTGTAAGGTTTCTCAAGAACGCACTGGAACCTCTCATTGTTGGTTTCTTTTTTATGTGATTTTTATCCCCTTTTCGCGGGTTTGTTTTCACTCATCTGTCTGGAGTTGATGTAATCTTTCTTGGTCCGATCAAAGATCAGAAAGGAATCCATTCCCTGTGTAGGCAAGTGTGGTCTCTGTTGGAAGATTTCCAGATTCATTTCTTCAATTCTTTGCATCACATTTGCCTTCTCTATTATTTTGGCTTTAATGTGTGATTTTGCATTAGTTGGGCGGGGTGTAGCATTGTGTGTCTCTTTTACGTGCATATTGTCTTGTTGTGATGTTGGCACTTGGGTCACGCTGCTGGAATTATCCTTAGTTTTTTGTTGGCAGTTATTGTTAAACATATCAACGCTACTGACATTATCGCTTTGCCTGCACGGTCGTTCCTTGCGATATCAAAAAGTCTGGTTTGCCATTGATTGGATGTCTCTGCCTCAGTCGCCAATCTGTTTTGGCTTTTATTTACGAATGTTTCTAGAAAACTGTTTTATAAAGGATTAAAGCCAGCAGCGCTGCCTGGTCTTTCATTGTGTCGTTAATAGTTTCATATAGTTTGAGAAACAGCACTAGTGCACGATTCGACGCTGCCATCAGCATGTTTTGAAGGTCCATCATTGTCGTAGGCACTACTTCCTGATATCTTTCTCCATGTAGATCACTTTGGCATCTGTTTGTTGGCCCTTCATCACAGTGATTTTCTGTTTTCCTGTGATTATCCAGCGCATTCATCTTAGCCATTTCTTCTTTTACAGCACCCATTGACAAGTCTACCTCATTTGTAGGCGATCTTAGTTGCTATTTTAGATTTGTGTCAAAGTGTAAGGGTGTGGAGGTCGTCACAGATTCAACTAGGTTGGATCTTAAAGGTACTGTTTTGCCAAAAACGTCATGCTGTTTTTCATGGCTATTCATCAGAGATTCCATCTCTGTAATGTCCAGGGATAGTCTCGCCAAGCGTCTATTATATGTCGTTGGTGTGAGTGGTACAGTTGTTGTGACCTTGTTCTCACAACTGTATTTCTGCTGCCATAGGTGCTTCGCCTGAATGGCCCTTTTTTCCGGGTCGTAGCTGGTGTTGAAAAAATATCAGTCTTGTTTTCGGTATTCATTGTTTCTCATCTTCATCGCTTCCGTGTCTTGGCTTTTTTTCATTTCATGCTTCCCAGATTCAATTTTGTACCCATCATAGGGGGATTTATTCAAGGCTTGTGTTCTCGTAATGGTGAGAGAAATGGTCTCTCTGAGGTATTATTATGCTCACATGACCTAGCAGTGGCGTTGTGGGGCAGGTGCTGAGTGGAAGTAGGCAGCAGCGGCGTTAAAGGAGGGGGGCGGACTCCAGTCTAGGATGTTGTTACCCACTCGCCCCTCTTCTTCTAAAGACATGATTTCGTCATTTATGTCAATATTTTTACTCAGCGCTTGTGAACTCACCTGAGGGCTTTCTTGTCGAGGGTGGTCCACGGCAGACAGTGCTCACAGCAGTTTGCATTACAGAGGAGGTGGCGCCAACAAAGAGGGAGTCTGTCGGAAGAAGGGCTTCCGATACTCGGAGTGTCTTCGCTCGATGCCTCATTCGAGGACCTGTAGAGGCTACCATTGTGGTGCAATCTATGGTACTTTGCTGTCACGTGCGCCCCCACTCAGCCTCCCTAAGACTCCACATGAGTCAGCTGACTGCGTGCTGCTCCGCGGGTCAGCTGGGTTTTTGGACGTAGCTCATAGCTCCTCCTCTTTGCAGCGATGCAACGTGGCAAACTAAAGGGCTGCAAAATTCTCTAAAAGTTATCACACCGTGAAGGGAAATCTACAGGGCTCTATGCCCCCTCTCTGTCTCCTCTCCACAAGACTCAGCTGACTCATAACACAGACATTATTGAAAATCAGCATATGCCTGCATGCTGCAGGTGGCTAAAATGTAAGCAGAAGAGGTATGGTTATATGTAAAGATCACTGGGGGTTAAGCATAGTGCCTAGCTTGAGGATTAGCAAGAACAGGCAGAATTTCAATGCCATGTGGACAGCAATTAACTAGTAAGCAGTGTTCAAGTCTAAAGCGGGATACAACAAATGAATTGGCTTCAGGTTTATCAGGCATTATGAAAGATATAGAACAGTTATAAAAAATGTAAAAAGCAGCATATAGAGGAGCAAGCCAAGATATCAATCTCAGTTTTTCAGATTGGGATTCGGCTGGGAGCAAGAAGCAATGCCAATTATAACCAAGCTCTAAAGAACCAACAAAACCCACCCTTTCTTCCTTTCAAATCGGACCTTAACAAGGAGAATCTGAGGGGGGCATTAGGGAATATCCTTAGCATTGGCAGGTCAGCAGTCAAAATTGCACTTATCATCCAACTCTCAATTTATAACAGACAGTAAGGCATAAAATAACCAGTATAGCATCGCAATTTGCGATACAATGTCACTGATCTGCTTTTTATTATTACTTAATCGTGTCACACTGAGATGATTTTAAACATGCTAAACTAATTAATACCTTGTTAAGGATTTCAATCAGGCGACACACATCTTGGTCTCAGCCTAGTATGTAGTGCACAACTGAGATGACTTTCTCTTTATTTTATGCAAATTCAATTTGAGATGGTACACAACTCGTATCACACCCCCTTTTTCAAATACCCCGGGTCACAATGGACCATGAACCAGGCCAGTTGGGGAAAATACAATATTTATTTATTTTTAAAATTCAAAAGAAATCAGAAAGAAGCAGCAGGTAGTCCGGGATAAGAGGTAGAAAGCAATAACAATCCGACCTTCCCTCACAGAATAAAAGGCAAAAACAGACTTTAAACCCTTAGCAAAGGCCTAAAATAAGACTCGAATTTTACAAATAATTAATGTGTGGTTAAATTATAATATACATATGTTTTATTACAATAGCATGTATGTTATATCGCTGGCAATCACAAGGCAATGGATCAGCAAAATGCATACAATTCGAAAATGAGTGGAAAGTTTAGAGCATGGTATGCAAGTGCACCGAGTCTAACCAGGTTAAAAAAGAATATAACAGTGGACAGTGTGATCCCCAATATTCTACCCACCCTTAACTCTCTAGCAGACAACCTGGACCCAAGCACGATGGTGCATGAATGTAACAAGATCATGCTTTCTACCTTGGACAAAGTCGCCCCTCTCAAACTGAGAGCTAGCAAACCTAAACTACATCTCAACAAGTGGTTCACTCCTCAGTTAAAAGACCTGCGACTATTAAAAAGAAAATGCAAAACTGATTGGCGCTTCTGCCCCTCCCACGAAAACAAAAAGATAGCGTCCACTGCATCACATTACAAAAAAGAAATCTGCCAGGCCAAAAGAAACTCCTACAATGAACGGATAGCTAAATCCAACTCCAGTATGAAAGAATTATTCTCAATCCTTAAAGAGCTAGAGTCCCCCATTTCTCCCCCTGATATTTGCCTTAAAGACAAGAATTGGTGCTCAGAGATACAACTAGCACCAACTAATAAAATCAACACCCTCCAAACTAAAATAAAAAAAGAAAGACTCCCTGAACTTCTCAACTAACCAACTACCACCCCCCACCTAATGCAAATATCTCTGATCCAAATACCACATTCTGCTTCACCAAAACTACTATCCTCGAGGTGGAAAAAAACTATCCTCTCTCTAAAACCATCTAATTGGAGACCTCTCCCCTTTCATTTCCAAACTGATTAACGCCTCCTTTGCTTCCGGCACCGTCCCAACCAATCTGAAACAATCCTGGGTACTTCCGCTTCTCAAGAAGCAAACCTTAGACCATGGGTGCACAACATACGGCCCGCGGGCCAGTTGCGGCCCGCCATGCCCTTTTGACCGGCCCGCGAGGCACAAAGACTTTCCTAATGGAGGGCGGCCCGCGGCCGCCCTCCATTAGGAAAGTCTTTGTTGTCTTCCGGTGCGGTGAAAACACTGGCCCTCATTGGCTCAGCACACACACGCATCACGTCGCTCCTACGAGCCACGTAATGCGTGTGTGCTGCACCAATGGAGGGCCAGCACTACGGCTGGCGTGGTCCATAAGGCTTGATGCCGGAAGGCATTTCAGCCTTGGACCACGACAGCCGTAGTACGATTCCAGCGACTTCCAGCTTACCTGCTTTCCAGCACGTCTCCGGTAAGTGGTCTGTTTGTGTTTGTGTGTCGGGTTTGTTTTGCTTTATGTTTGTGTGTGTATTTTGTGGGGTGTGTGTGTCGGATGTGTATGAATGTTTGTATTTGAATGTATTTTGTGTGTATGTTGAGATGCGGGGGTGGGGGGGTGTCGGATGTGTATGAATGTTTGTGTTTGAATGTATTTTGTGTGTATGTTGAGATGCGGGGGTGGGGGGGTGTGTCGGATGTGTATGAATGTTTGTATTTGAATGTATTTTGTGTGTATGTTGAGATGCAGGGGTGGGGGGGGTGTGTCGGATGTGTATGAATGTATTTGAATGTATTTTGTGTGTATGTTGAGATGTGGGGGGTGTGTGAATGTTTGTATTTGAATGTATTTTGTGTGTATGTTGAGATGTGGGGGGTGTGTGAATGTTTGTATTTGAATGTATTTTGTGTGTATGTTGAGATGTGGGGGGGTGTGAATGTTTGTATTTGAATGTTTTTTGTGTGCTGAGTTGGGGGTGGGGGTTCGGGTCTGTATGGGTGCTTGTTTGAGAGTTTGCTGATTTGGGGGGTGGTGGGGTTCGGGTCTGTATGGGCGCATGTTTGTGTGTGTGCTCAGTTGGGGGGTGGGGTGTTCGAGTCTGTATGGGTGCATGTTTGTGTGCTGGGGTGGGGGTTCGGGTCTGTATGGGTGTATGTTTGTGTGTGTGCTGAGTTGGGGGGTGGGGGTTCGGGTCTGTATTGGTGCATGTTTGTGTGTGTGCTGAGTTGGGGGGTTTGGTTGGGGGTGAGGGGGCCATGGGGCATAGTGTTTGGTTGGGGGTGAGGAGGCCATGGGGCATAGTGTTTGGTTGGGGGTGAGGGGGCCATGGGGGATAGTGTTTGGTTGGGGGTGAGGGGGCCATGGGGCATAGTGTTTGGTTGGGGGTGAGGGGGCCATGGGGCATAGTGTTTGGTTGGGGGTGAGGGGGCCATGGGGCATAGTGTTTGGTTGGGGGTGAGGGGGCCATGGGGCATAGTGTTTGGTTGGGGGTGAGGGGGCCATGGGGCATAGTGTTTGGTTGGGGGTGAGGGGGCCATGGGGCATAGTGTTTGGTTGGGGGTGAGGGGGCCATGGGGCATAGTGTTTGGTTGGGGGTGAGGGACATGGGGCATAGTGTTTGGTTGGGGGTGAGGGGGACATGGGGGATAGTGTTTGGTTGGGGGTGAGGGACATGGGGCATAGTGTTTGGTTGGGGGTGAGGGGGCCATGGGGCATAGTGTTTGGTTGGGGGTGAGGGGGCCATGGGGCATAGTGTTTGGTTGGGGGTGAGGGGGCCATGGGGCATAGTGTTTGGTTGGGGGTGAGGGGGCCATGGGGCATAGTGTTTGGTTGGGGGTGAGGGGGCCATGGGGCATAGTGTTTGGTTGGGGGTGAGGGGGCCATGGGGCATAGTGTTTGGTTGGGGGTGAGGGACATGGGGCATAGTGTTTGGTTGGGGGTGAGGGGGCCATGGGGCATAGTGTTTGGTTGGGGGTGAGGGGGCTATGGGGGATAGTGTTTGGTTGGGGGTGAGGGGCCCATGGGGGATAGTGTTTGGTTGGGGGTGAGGGGGCCATGGGGGATAGTGTTTGGTTGGGGGTGAGGGGGCCATGGGGGATAGTGTTTGGTTGGGGGTGAGGGGGCCATGGGGCATAGTGTTTGGTTGGGGGTGAGGGGGCCATGGGGCATAGTGTTTGGTTGGGGGTGAGGGGGCCATGGGGCATAGTGTTTGGTTGGGGGTGAGGGGGCCATGGGGCATAGTGTTTGGTTGGGGGTGAGGGGGCCATGGGGCATAGTGTTTGGTTGGCGGTGAGGGGGCCATGGGGCATAGTGTTTGGTTGGGGGTCAGGGGGCCCTGGGGCATAGTGTTTGGTTGGGGGTGAGGGGGCCATGGGGCATAGTGTTTGGTTGGGGGTGAGGGACATGGGGCATAGTGTTTGGTTGGGGGTGAGGGACATGGGGCATAGTGTTTGGTTGGGGTGAGGGGGCCATGGGGCATAGTGTATGGGGCATAGTATATCTAGGGTCAATAAAATATATATAAGTTAATTAAACAGGCGTGATACAATAACTAAATAGAAATAAATTATAACAATGGAAAATGTGTAGTATAAAATGTAAGTTTGAAATGCAAATAAAAATCGTTACCCCTCAAAAACATTTTTTCCATGTGTTTAGTACAAATTGGGGGTTTAAAAAGCCTCCTGCCACGCCCCGCCTACCGCCCCGCCCACATTTACTTTTCGGCCCACTATAGCCCTCATGTAAGGTACTTTCGGCCCTCTGTCAAAATCAGTTGTGCACCCCTGCCTTAGACCCAATTATCGCTACCAATTACCGCCCCATCACAACAGTACCATTTCTTCTTAAAATTCTGGATAAAATTGCATATCTACAGATCCAAAAACACCTAGAACAGCATAAACTCCTAGGGGTCCATCAATCAGGATTCCGACCATTACACGGGATGGAGACTGCATTGATAGACCTGAAGACACAAATCGATGAGCTGAGACCCCAAGGGAAAATAGCATTATTACTGCTACTCCATCTCTCAGCTGCATTCGACTTGGTTGATCATAGGGTCTTTTGCAGGCATCTTGATACAGCAGCCCACTTTTCCGGAGGCGCTGTCAAATGGATAGAATCCTTCTTGAGCGACAGGACTAGTAGAGTATTCTCTCCCTCTGCAGCTGCAAACCCTACCCCTATCATGTGTGGGGTCCCTCAGGGTTCGTGTGTGTCCCCCACTCTCTACAATATATTCACCAAGCCACTGTTCGATGATCTGGAGGCTTCTGGGAATCACCTACACTAACAACGCAGATGACACTCAGATTCTCCTTCCGCTTTCCGGGGACCATGGCAAGGACCTGGCGTTGGTGAATATAATCGATCTCATCGTTCAGGCATGGATGGCCACTCACGGCCTATGCCTGAACGATGACAAGACAGAGCTGATTATCCTTGGCTCCCCAACCAACATCTCTAAACTAGGGCATGAATATGCCTCTAGTCATCATTGACGGCAATACTATCGTCTCGAAGGAGGTAAAAACTCCTGGTTTCTACCTGGATGTAACAATGTCCTTTACCAAACAACTAAATTCGCTGGCCTCTACCACAGCCTACACCTGTAAACTGATCAGAGCAAGTAGGCCTTTCCTTTCCAAGGACAGCTGCCTTATAATGGCCAGAGCATTAATTCTATCAAGACTAGATTACTGCAACGCCCTCTACAGCAGTGCTAACAAAAACATTATCCAAAAACTCCAAATATTACAAAACAATGCCATTAGAGCTGCACTAGGCATCAACAAAAGAATGCATATCTCGCCCATCAGACGTCAGCACAAATGGTTATCGACCTACAATAAAATACAACTAAAAATTGCCTCCTTGACACATATAGCGCTACACAACGTGGCACCGAGCTACCTCATTGATAGAATATCCAGAAGAACTTCTAGTAGACCGTACAGAACTAGTAATACTAATGGTTTGGTAGTACCCAGATTCAAATTGTCTAAGATTGGCGGCATCAGTTTCCCCGTGAAGGCCACCAAACTTTGGAACTCCCTGCCATACCAGCTGAGAGCCGACCTCCCCTACTCTCTTCAGAAAGATTATTATTACTCACCTCAACCTGACTGAGAATTAGTTCGCCTTGAAACTCCGGTACATTAGCACGTCCTGCTGCTAGATTGTAAATTGTGCATAGTTCCAACTACCTAGATGTAAATTATTTTGCTTCTACATGCAACGTAAGTCTTGTATATTGTATAGTGTATTATATTGTATTATGTCAGATGTAATGCTGACATTCCGTATTTTTCCTGTATATTTGTAACATATGTAAACTTTGCATATCCGTCTGTGCCCTGCTACTCCTGGGTCTGGTGCGCCTTATAAATGCAATAAACAAACAAACAGAGCATGCTGCAGCCAAATGACACGTTGGGAAACTTGCAATTTTCTCAATTCCCGCTTTAAATTACCCAAACGGTTTTTAATAAAAACTGGTGAAATATTCTGATATGGAGGTCTCTAGTTGGTGAATTGAGAAAGATTTGGAAGGTAGAGTCAGGTTCGTTTTTAGGAAAATAGAGCGGTTAAAATGAAAACTTCGGTTTTGCAAGACAGGAAAATGTTACGTACAATAAATTATCTAGGCTATATTGTTAAAGAGGAACACAGTAAACTCCAAGGTTGATTCGCAAGGTCAACCCTTGTCACCCCATGCTCAACTCCAACAATAAAATATATGGAAATTAGTTTGATTACTCCAAATATGACTAAGGGCTTATAATTTACACCAGACAAAATTGAAGAGATGGCAGTAGCACTTCTAACAGTTTCAACAAGTTACCAGGGTATAAATATGACTACTCAGAGTGGGATAAGGACAAGGCAAGACAAGATAGGCTATGTGTTTCTATGGGGTGGGGATTATACTCAGAGTCCACTTTTTGGTTTTGGGATTTTTGGACAGTCAATGGGGTCTGGTCACCACACGGCGGTGCGCCTGGCATAAGTCAGCTGGGCAAGGCCGGGTAGCAAACAGCTGGGCAATTCGGGTCACTGGATGGCACAGGTACCGCTCGATACGGTCAGTGGGCAAGCAGTTAGTGGGCAGCAAGCCAGTCTGAAATGGGAGATTAGTTGGTTGATTCTGGATCAATGGCCTTGCTGGGAATAGGATCAGCAATGCTTTGGTCTTGCAGTGAGGTCTGGAATATGGCAGGATGAATGCAGAAAGATCAGGAACGCAGGAGCAGGAAATTCAGGAACCGTGTGTGTCTAGAGTCCTGTTATGGACTCTTATTTATAATGCATAGTGACATAGAAGTATATGGCTGGGCAGGCTTAGCTAAACACACCTCTACACCACTGGATTGGTCAGGGGTGATAGTCCCCGCCTCACTCTGAGCTAGTTTGATTTCAAGGGAAGGATGTCAGATTTATGATGTGAGTTTTACAATGCTCAAAAACCTCCCACAGTTACTTTAGCTAAAATCAGATTTTGCCACAAATGGTACATTTATACAGTTGAAGTCTCTTAGCAAATTGCATAAACAGGTTACATATTTTATGCAGACCATTGCATTCCAACTGTGCAATCTGTGAGACATTATTTTGTATGTTTAATAATCATTTCAGTGTGAAATGTTCGGCCTAAAATTCTGGGACTTTCCACGTGCGTGCGTACATACTTTCATGGGGCCTATTTCTGTTAATTTTTTAACATTCCATCTTGTGTCCTTTCCCCATAACTCACATTCTTCTGGCGTTTGTGTCCCATATATGCTATTGACAGCCAAGGCTGCTTATTTGAAAGCCACAAAAAACACATTTAAACTACTAAATTTTACATTTTTGCAAAGTCCTGTTGCAAAGATAACAGTCTTCAAAGTTTGTTAATAAAATAGTCTCCTGAAACAAATGGGTATCCTTTGTCCTACACTGGCCCATTTGTTTTTTCCCTTTTCAGCTACCTCCAACAGTCACTTCCCCCAGAGGAAGGATGGAGTTTTCCCAGCTTGATTGAAGGTTTATTTCCTCCTCTCCACTTCACACACCAGTGTTCTGGAAATTCCATTGTAGAGGGATCAGCCCAGACCAGATTATGTCCAACCTAGTAACTATGGGGTGTTACTATCTACTGAGAGGGAGCCTTTTGGTTGTGTCATCCTCTCAGCAGAAACCTGTCTTGGGCTGATACCACCCACCCAACCAACCCCCCATAACCCCCCCCCCGTGCAGCCACTGAAGTTTAATTTACTTGTATTTATTTTGGTTCTGAATTGGAAGGAAATCTGCTGAATAGAACCATTTAATACATTGTATTTTCACAGTACAATCCCCTTTCACATTGCTAGGCAAGAAGTTGTTTAACCTAGGACTCTCATACAAGCATTTTTCTCCTTTAGTTTGCAAAGCCCATTTTTACACATGTGGTGCAGAACTTTGCTTTCAAATTCGGTTTTGACTTTCCATCTGGATTCCCACACTGATTTGCAGCTATAGTTATTTTCTTTTAGGCAGTAGTTTATTTGAACCACCTATGCACTGAAATAGACATAGCCCAGAGCTGGAGTTCCTTTGAATAACTGATCCTTGACACTTTGTAACTTAAAAGTGAAGCTTTTTCCTGTGCAGTGGAAAATGAAGTTTGTTGATTTTTCTCAGATTTGTTTTGACAGAGCCTATCATTCAGGGGTCATGCTTGGTTTTGCTGAAGCACAATGGGGATATGAATGGGCATGGCAGAGCCTTATTACTAACAGTAGTTTGGGAAAGGACAGATAAAAATAGCACCCGAGGAGCATCATTTTAAGGTAAAATACCCCCTTTTCAATGGGGACTTTGGGCTGGCAGCAAAGCAGCGCTGCTGTTTCACCATTCATTTTGTATATGTAAGAACACACTGGCAAGCTCCCTCAGTGTGCCCCCTTCTTCCATCGTGCCCAATATGTGCTTGGCAAGATGGTGCAGCCATCTTTGTTGCTGCAAAACACAGTTTTGGTGCAATGGTGCTTACTGAAGCCAACGCAGCCATTTTGCTGTTTCTGCTGAAATGCAGCTTGGTGATGTGGGGAAGTACAGCTGAGTTGGGTCAATATATCCCACAAACTGAAGATGGTCCTTAGGAGCGCATGGTGAGCAGACATGCAGGCCCCAGGGCTGTGGTGAAAGATTGTATGCATTATTGGGCCAAGCGTAGGCACAGAGCGCACATGTTGCTGCTTCCAGTGGACTCGCGTGCAAAGGAGACCATGGGATGAGCAGAAGGTTAGAGTACCTACTGCTGCTCTCTACCTGCTGCTATTCGATCATTGATGTGCTTAGAAGGCACAAGGCAGGCATGCAAATTCCTTCCATGAGGCATGTGCTCCTTATCTAGCTGCAGAGGCAAGGTTCTCTGGTTGGGGGTGAAAATAGTAGAGACCCCCCCAATCATCTAGATGAGTGGTGGGCTGTGTGGTAATCTCTCCTGAGCTTTACAAGAGAAAATGCCACAAGCCCTGGACATCCCAAGAAGCCAAGTTATTAGCGCACACTGCCAGGGATCCTCGGTTCACTAGATACTGTTGTAGCTTTGTTAGATTCAGGAAGAGCTTTATTCCAGTATGAAATAGATGGTGCACGTCCTGCAAGGTCTTTGTACAGTCCATGGTGTGGGGTGGTGAAGCTGCTCTGTGTAAATCGCCTCACCAGTAATCGTTATAATTTGCATTTTAATTTGAGCATGCGCCATTAAGAATTTATAGTTGATCCTGCCTATGTTGCATTCCTTTTCACGGACCCCTCGCAGAACAAGGATCATGGAAGCTGGTCATTGGAGTTTGTTTGAAAAGAGGAAGCAGTGCCATACAAGCCACAATTGGAGTAAGGGGGTGGAGAGCCAGGACGTAATGAGGCACATTTGGCACACAGAAGGTATTAAGGTCAGACAAAGGATTTATGAGAAAATGTCACCACAGATAAGAGCACTTTGCGCATACATTCCAAGGTGCAAATCAGCAATAGTAACTCGACCACCTGAGCTGTCTTTTCAGTTCTGCGCGATTAAGATTGACATTCTACATGGTCTCTCTTGGCATGTATAGTCTTGAAAAGCAAGACCACACGGCGCACCCCAGGATCGATGCCCGAGTCCGCGCTTAGAAACCTATGGGTATTAAGCGTGTTATAAATAACCTATCATTAACATATAATGGGCGAGGAGTGCAAAGTGAGGTTGCTTGCCACACCATTCATGGGCTGATAAATCTTTAACCCTAAACCTGTCCCGAAATTCTTGAGTGGTTGTTTAAGAGGCCTGCTCACCTTCAGAATCCCCATAAGCAGGACAAACCGCATAGGAAAACCAACATAGCCTCGCAATTTATTTTATCAGCATGGACTTGTGTGAATGGTAGGGCAATTGGCACGGAGATGGGACATTTCCAACTGACAAACCTTCGCACAGCTCTTCTTACCTAGCAAGTATGTTGTTTCCAAACCAATTAAAGTAACAATGTCCTTTGAAGGTTTGCATTTTAATGCTAAAGTTGTGGAAGTACAAAGGTTTAAAAAAATATATATATCAGTCTTGAATTACTTTGCATTCTGGAATTTGCAGTTTTCCATTCAACATGTAGAAAATTTTAAAATAAAGCTATACTTATATTCTTTTGGCTTAACAGGTTTCTCTACGGATTTACATATGGTCTGGTTGCTTTGTTGTCCACTGTACCCTGCTACTGAAATACTTGGCACATATTGGGACAACTCATCCCCAATATTCACCTCCAATTAAGCAGGACATCCCGGGAAAGCGTCGGGCCTTTCATGGTTTTCAGTTGATATGGGTCCAAGTCCGAGGGACAGAAGCATCCCTTTGTTGGCAATGTGTTTTAGCTGCCTACTTGACTTTTGAATCTAGGTGAATATCTACCCCCTTAGACAATGCAATTCTAATGTGTTTTAGCTGCCCATTTGACTTTTCAATCTAGGTGAATTTCTGCCCCCCCGCCCCCTAGTAAATGCAATCTAATGTGTTTTAGCTGCCCACTTGACTTTTGAATCTAGGTGAATCCCTGGCCCATTCAGTCACTGCAACTTAGTCTGTCTTAGCTCTCTACCTGATTTCTAAATTTAGGTGAACCCTGGCCCCACGTAGTCAACACAATCCAGTGTTGACATTAGATACTTCATGACTCTCATACTCATCTGAAGCCCCGCCACACCTAATTTATGTAATCCAAGGAGATTCCTCACGCCCCTACAACTCGGAAGTCTACTGCCCAGCCCTAGGAACCTAACAACTCGGGAACCAGCTGATACTAGACACATGCCCACTGTTCGCACCTCCTCCCACTTAAATGTACCTACTGGGTATATACTCAGTACTGCCGAGAGTCATCATCCACCTTATCCACGCAACTAGTCATCTCAGGCCCCCCCTCCCCACCCCCCGGCCTGACCAGAATGGTTACCACCACACCACTCACCATGCACCTCTACACCGTGCAACCTCTCTGCTAGAAACTCCAAACTACGCGCCAGACTACCCAAAATATATGAGCCCAGAGCTAGGGATATTACCCAAACCAAACCATCTAACTGGCCCCAGCCATACATCCTGGCTATCCCCTACAACAAAGGCACTAACCTACCTAAGCCCACCCAAACCAATATAACGTCCAAACATAAGTCCCGATCATCAACCTCTACACCTACTACGAATAAACATGCCAATACACCCATAAGAGGGGCTTTAATCAATGCGAGATCTGTAGTAGCCCACGCGACAGACATAGCCGACCTCATCCTTATGGAAGAATTAGACTTCTTAGCCATCTCTGAGACCTGGCATCATGCAGCAGCTGGCCCAGCCCTTGTGCTAGCCATCCCTGAAATTTCTCCATCCTCCGAGCAGACAGAACTGATTCTAGAGGCGGTGGCCTTGCTATAATCGCCAAAACCCAGCTCAACCTGAAACCTGACACCACCGATCACTACTCATCTTGTGAATTGCTCACAGCCAAACTCCCCACCACCAACTCCCAAACCATCATCATCCACCTACTATACAGACCCCCAGGACCCTTAGGCTCCTTGGAGGAAGACCTTAACTCCATCCTCTCTAACAACTTAAAAAATACCTCTCAATGCCTCCTCTTAGGAGACTTTAACCTTGGCTACAATGACCCCAAAGACACCCAAGCATCAGCCATTAATTACTCACTATCAGAATTAGGCTTCACCCAAAGAGTGTCCACCCCCACTCAAAGGGAGAACTCTTGACTGCATAGCAGACCACAACTGTGTGATTTCCATCACTGCCATCACCCCGCAACCTTGGTCAGACCACCACCTCCTCTCCTTCATACTTGCTAACATCTCCCTAGCCTCAGCCATCCCGACCAGAAGCAAGAAAAATATAACTGTGGAAAAACTCATCCCTCTCATTCTACCTACACTGAACCAACTCCCTGCCAATTCCAACCCCCACCATCTGGTTGAAAGTTACAACAGCATGCGCCTAGCCCTAGATGCCATCGCACCACTAAAGCTGGGAAAACCCAAGCCGATAAAACACCTGAATGCATGGTTCACGGCCCACCTAAAAGCCCTTAGACTGGAGAAACGCAAAAAGGAACAAATTTGGAGACAAGCTCCCACAGACAGCTGTGGGATGTTTTTACCCATGCATCCAAGCCCTACCATAAAACTGTGCAGTACTGGCATGGAAAACATGATGGCCAGAACTCCCCAGAGAGTGCACAGGGAAAAAATGAAGAATAGGCTGCCACCCATTTTTGCCTATGTTGTGAGCACAGGAGGGCACTGCCTAAAACCACCATTGGGCTACACACACAGTAGCCTGAAACCATTGGGAATGGCAATGCTGATTGCCAAAAAGCAACTCAGAACTGTGGGGAATTCATTTTCTTAATCCCAAAAATGGTTGCATTACCAGTACTCACCACTATCAGAAAGCCGGCGTTTTAAAACCACCAGACTTTTGTGTAAAACTGAACAAATGAAACAAAACCAGACCAAGGAAAGACTTGCTAAGAGGTGGATACAATGTAAAACTATATTCCAAAATGACTTGAAGGAAGTAATTATTTAATGTATAGGTAAAAATTGTCAGTTTGATTTGAATGTAGAAAACTGGGAACAAAAAGTGACATTTAGCTGAAACCTGGCTTAATGAAACTGAATTCTGCCTGACAACTACCCCCGACAGGAGTTGAAACGGGATCAACAGCCAGCCACTCTTCCCAGGCCTAGCTGCATCCTGCTGCCCCTTGCCAAAAGGAGTTGACACCTCTCTGATTAGATTAGGGGTGGAGCACCTGGGAACTGGAAGGGACCGAACAATGCAACTTCCTTGACTCAGGAAAATGTTATATTGGGGGCGTCGTAAAATAGCTTCCTCTTGGGAGAAACTGGGGGGCAGCTGTGCCTCTGTGAACAAGCTGGCTTGGGGGAAGTGGATAAACCAGTTATTCCACCATGTGATGTGGGAAGCCACACCCCTTTTTGACCAGGGCATAATTTTAAAAAAAGATGGATAATTCATAGTACGGACTTGTCAGAATTATATAAGTAATACCATTATTCTTGTGATTTTTCGGTGCACATTTTAAGAGGCGTTAGGACCCTGTGGTGTATTCTGGGGGGTTGCTAGCGGAAAATAGGGTCTTACTCCAAATGTCTGCATGTTAAAAATCTGACACTTCATCAATTACTGTCCATACTCCTTGCGCACATGTGTGTAATTTTGGGTAAATGTCCGATATTGCAAAACCAGTTAAAAAGCACAAAATGTTGTCATTTTTTAATGCAAGCCCCCAGGAAGATCAGAGGCGGACAAACATGGACCATAAGGAATATATAATGTGTCCATGTAATTTCAACAAGTTGTGTATCTGGGAAAGATGTATTTGAATCAAATATAGATTTGTGGGCAAACTGACCAGGGGAGGATCCTCTGACCCATAAACAGACCTCATCATGATGACAATCCATTTCCTTCCCCCAATCATGGGAGAGGGGAGAATTGGGCCAATGACAAGTAGAGAGGGGCAGGCTTAACTAGGCCCAGGCACACACCCATTTTCAAAACACATAAAAAGAGACTGCTGGGACAGGTAGAGACATTCAATTCCATTTGCTGCGGAGCATGCTGACCGACGACTTCACATCCAGAGATCCAGACTTCAAATCCATCAATCTCCAGAACCTGTAGCAGAAACTAACTCCAGAATTTGTAGCAGAGAGGCCTGAATCCACCAGCTGAATCCTCTTCAGCAGGCCTCAAAACTAACCAAACTATTCAACAGCCGGGCAAGCTGTTTGAATTTCTGCCGAGAATTTTTGCAAGAACCTGTAGCAGTACCCAGAAAGCAGTGTTACATCCAGAATCCAGAGAGGCTAGACCAGCAGAGCAGAGCTGACCCAGATCGCTGTGAGCAGAACCGGTGCCTGATTGACCCGCCGAGCAGACAGAACCGCAGCCGGACGTGTTGACCAGATCCGTGACGAGGCCTAGTTCAAATTTATATTGTGAGTACCTAGCAGAACTGTGCAGAACCAATCTCTTAGTTAAAATAATCTAATCCAAACTATTTTAACCTAAGTAGAACTGCCTCCTAGAAATCGTGTCATCTGTCATTTTTAAAGCTGCACAACTGTCACCTGTCAATTCTGCAGCTGCAAGCTGTCACCTGTCATTTTGAGTTTACTTTAAATCCGAAAAACTACCTTTATTTAATCGTCCGTATCTCTGGAACCGTTTGGGCTAGGAAGGAAATTTATAAGCTTAGAATCTAGGCTTTCCAACGAACCTATACTTTTCCCGTAATCGCGAGACACGCACTCGCGAAATTTACCGCGATTCGGCCCGATTTCTTCATCTGTAGAAATCAGCAGCTTTTTGCTTCTCTTTGCTTAAATTCGTTTGCAATCTGCTAATCATTCAGAGTATTGTTAAAGTAAGCCCGAACTAATATAAAGTAGCCATCACCTACCCTGAACCTCTAGAGGGAATTGAAAGCAATTTTAGCACCTTTTCACTTCCTTGCAAACCACATTAAAGTAATTCGCCTGTGTTTAAAACTCATCCCTGTTTTCCCTAAGCTTGCTGGGAGAACTGGAACTGTGCACTGCATTATAAAGTGTGATTTGTTGGGATTCTTGAAGACTGTGTGCTCTCCTTCCATTTCTGGTATTGCAATGGGGGGGGAGTGAATTGTCAAAAGAAAAAGTGATCATATTGCCTTTTGCTAAAATCGTAAGTTATTTCTGTACTGCATTTTATTCCACCTTGCGTTTCCTTGAACCATATAAAGCATTCTTTCCCACCTTGTTCTTCTGTTCCTATTCATAGTTACCTCTTGCTGATTACTGCTCATATTCACAAGTGTAATATCCATTATCAATTTATTTATAGAAGTGTGATATATATATTGTTTACATTTTCAAATAAACCTTTTAATTTGCAAAACAAACCTACTTCTTGGCTCAGTGGGGTCAGGGGGATTCTAAGAGGGGGGTGTTATACAAGGGTTGTCATCCAGAGTACTGAACTGGATATAAAAATACATCAATAAGGGTTTTCCTCAGCATCCCAGACTAGGCATTGACTTAGCTGTAGTGTTGATTGAATATCGCTTACACAGCAACAAGCTGATCCTCAACAAAATAGTTTCTACCTATAAAAAAGAAATCCTCCTCGCCAAACAAGAATCTTACAACCTGAGACTACTGCATGCCAAATCCAGCACTAAAGAATTGTTCACCATATTAAAAGAGCTGGAGACACCCATCCCGGCCCCAGACACTTGTAAGAAAGACAAACAATGGTGCACCAGCATCCAAAATGCCCTATCCAATAAAGTTGCAGGCCTCCAAATCAAAATTAACAAGAAAGAGACTTTATCCAAATCCAAACCTAACAATACCCCCCCACGCACCATCCCTCAATACCCTCGCCCCATCCCCCTCACTCGCTTCAGCTTTTCCAAAGTCTCCACGCTAGAAGTGGAAAAAATCATTCTCGGCCTCAAACCATCCAACTGCCAAGGCGACCTATGCCCACCTCAAATTATCAAAGACGCAGCCAGAGATCTAGCTCCATTCATCACCAAACTCATCAACGCCTCCTTCTCTTCTGGTACTATCCCCAATAACCTCAAAGAATCCTGGGTCCTCCCCCTACTAAAAAAACCCACACTTGACCCAGCCGTACCCACTAACTACAGACCCATCACCACCGTCCCCTTCCTACTAAAAATCCTCGACAAGACGGCCTACCTACAAATTCAAAAATTCCTTGAACAAGACCACCTCCTAGGAGCCCGGCAATCAGGATTTAGACCCCAACACAGCACAGAAACTGCACTCATTGACCTCAAGGCCCAAATTGACAGAGATAATGGGAAAACTGCCTTATTGCTCCTCTTAGACCTCTCGGCAGCCTTTGATCTTATTGATCATAAAATCCTTTGTAGCCAATTAGACTCGGCTGCCCACTTTTCCCAAGAAGCGATTGGCTGGATCACATCATTCCTAAGCAACAGATCCATGCGCGTCTTCTCCACCACGGCCTCCACTGACCCCATTCCCATCACATGTGGGGTCCCTCAGGGGTCATGTGTCTCCCCCACACTGTACAACGTGTTCACTAAGCCCCTGTTTGATGATCGACGGTTTGGGTATCACCTACACTAACTATGCTGATGATACCCAAATCCTCATCCCGTTGACGGGAGATTACAACACGGATTTGGCCTTGGTGAACACGGTGTACCTCATCATCCAGGCATGGATGGCCTCCCATAGTCTATGCCTGAATGATGACAAGACCGAACTCATCCTGGGATCAGCCACAAACCTAAACAAACTGGACCTCAACTACTCCAGCTTCACCATAGACAGCAACCCCATAAAGGTAGCTAAGTAAGTGAAAACCCTTGGCATCTACCTCGATTCCACCCTCTCCTTCCATAAACAAGTCAGCTCCATGGCATCCACTACAGCCTACACATGCAAGCTTATACGTTCGGCCAAACCCTTCCTCTCCACCAAAAGATGCATTACTCTAGCCAGAGCTCTCATACTATCTAAACTGGACTATTGTAACTCCCTCTATGTAAGCGTCAACAAACAGGTCACCAATAAAATCCAGATCCTACAGAACAATCCTCTCAGAGCAGCGCTTAGCTTCCCTAAAAGAGAACACATCTCGAATACTAGGAGAACTCACAACTGGCTCACTACCTCGGACAAAATCCTGTTTAAGGTAGCCTCCCTCACCCACACATGCCTTAACAACGCAGCTCCCCGTTATCTAACAGACAGAATAACTAGATACACGCCCAACAGACACACCAGAAATAGCAATGCTAACTTGCTCGCTGTTCCCAGATTCAAGCGAACGAAAATGGGCGGCAACAGCTTCCAGGTGAAAGCAGCCCAACACTGGAACACACTACCACCCTCCGTCAGAGCACCTCAAACCTACCACCAATTTAGGCGCAACTACATCCAGTGGCTTAAGAACAAAGACCAATAAATGACACCCTGTAACTACTACAAAATTGTTCAACCTGTAACTCTGTCGTAATTTTACTCTGTCTCCTTGTAACTACTTCTACTCACTGCACCCTTGTATAATAATGTAAATAATGAACAGTACTGCAACTAAGTTGAGAATATACCTGTAATGCTTGCGCCCTCATACCTTCTGGTCCGGTGCGCCATATAAATAGACAAACAATCTCATGGTACAGCCACAAACTTTTTATTTTGTACATTAAATGTACACATTACAGTGTGCATGTTAGAGGCTGCCTTTGCAGCACATCACCTCTCTGGGCAATTCAGTATCCAGCAAGGTTCTTCTCACCACATTTACTTTGGTTTTCTGTACATTCATAATATGCACATTACAGTGCACACGTTACCATTGATTGTGCCTTCAGATGCTGTTTTGGGCTTTTCAAGATCAACCTCCTTGCATTTTTACTCTGGCTTCTTTTAGCCTCTTGCTAACAAAGAGCGATTTAGCAGATAGTGTTTCAATTCAACGCTGGCTGCCCGCCCCTTGACAATCTGCAGCCCTGGTGCATTATTTTGACTGCATTCTAATTTAAGAATCCCATGGGTGCCTCTGACTGTTCTCCCCTTCTCCCTCCGACCCCCGCTTCCCCAAGTGTAGCCAATGGGGCAGGGGGCAAACATGTTGAAATTGACCCCCACCAGCCCTGGTATACCTTCAGATGACCCTATACAGTGCAGCCAATATCTAGGACATATGAGAGTACAGTAAAAAGAAAGTGCTTCTAAACACAATGCATGATGCCTTAAATAATTAAAACTGCTACCATAAGACTGCTCTTAGTCTTCAGTAGCTGGCTGGGCCGTTTGCACACGTCATAGAATGCAGGCTACGACCTCTGGGTGAAAAAGTACAGAATTATTGAGAAAAATAATGCAATTGGATAAGACCTGGGTCACAAGAGTCCCAACAGAAAGAGCATAATGCCTGGGAAACAGAAAACGAAATATAGCAGCATCAACCCCATGGCCCGTTTAGTAATTAACAAGGTGAACCTCTGAACCCATTGGCACCAAATGGAATAGCTTCTCTGGCAGATGAAAGCCAACAGCCATTCGTCCCAAAGGAAGGACTAGAACCATACCCCCATTGATCTAAATTCATGATCTGAAGTACATGACTAGGCTATTGTTCTCACCCCCACCGCTTTTCAAAGTTGTTTGCCTCTAAGAAGATTCATTATGAACATCTGCAAAATAACCAAGGAGAGGAGCGTTGCCTATAATGTTGCTGGCAAAGAGTAAAAGGTGCACACCTTTTAAACCGAAGTCTATTTAAATCTTCCCTGCACGGAGGCTACCAGGGGGCGCGCGGATACAGGTAGCCTCTTCATAATCCTCCTATCCCACAGTCCCCAAAAGTGGCTTGAGCCCCCACTTTTACCCTCCCACCCCCAAAAGAGACAAGACAGTCAGGTGTGCTAACCACTCCTG
Organism: Ambystoma mexicanum; assembly: GCF_040938575.1. Classification (NCBI taxonomy): domain Eukaryota; kingdom Metazoa; phylum Chordata; class Amphibia; order Caudata; family Ambystomatidae; genus Ambystoma; species Ambystoma mexicanum. The sequence goes on from NC_090926.1 coordinate 214,635,137, forward strand.
CGCCTGCTGCCCCAACATTGGTGAAATTCAGCCCCGGAATTGAAAGATAAGGGCTTCTGAAATTGGCGGTTAAAACAAAAGTGCAAACCCCGCTCTGAGAGGAGCGTCGCAGGAGAGAGAAATGGCGCACTTGCCACCCATTGAGGTCCCGAGATGAACGTACAGACGAGGAAGGTGGTGGGAAGAGGCCCAGACCCCAGAATTGCCCTGGTTTACACTGCTTGCTGAACGTCCTCACCCAGGCACTGAGAGAAGCAGCCCACGCCGGGCCGGTGAATTCCTGGGAGAAGCTGAGCCGGGCGGGCTACGCCGTAGGAGGCTGGCACGTTGTCCCTCAACTAGTGGAGGCATGGAAAGCGGCAGTCTGGAGGAGGATCGACCCCCCGGTGGAATTAGAGGTGAGACATACCTGAGGGAAAGCAGGGTCGGGTGGCATTAAATGGTCCCCGGCAACGGAGGTCCCGGGAGGGCCAGAGGTATTTTACCCACAGAGCGGAACAAACGACCTGCTCGGATCGGATTTACCGACAGGGGTGCACCCAGGATCTACAGTGGTGCATGAGTTGGCACCGGCCCAGTCCCGAGACATTTGCATCACCCCGCGACCAGCAGACACTGGGTCCTCTACACGCAAGCGCACTTCGACACAAGCCATGACCAGAGGGAGCGGCCTAGCCCGCATAAAGTGAAGAGAGGGCGGTGTTAGTGCACAGCCACTGCCAGTCCCTGTGGGGACACCAAGGACCACTACCACAGTGAGGGCAGGGAGAGAGGCACACACACGGACTGCTAAAGTGTGGACAACAAAGCAACACACTGGTCCAGAGGGAGGGGAACCCACACACGGGAGGTGACGGGGGGGGGGTGGAACCGGTGGAGAGGATACACTAGTCCGTACACAACAGAGGGGGCTGTCAGTGGAGAATATTAGTACCCCTTGAGCCCCAGAGCTGCTTTTTTCCACACGCAGTGTCATCGCGGCACACAGACTGTAGACCCCCAGGGCCCCCCGGGCAGGCCCAGGCCCAATGACTATGCTGGGGCAGAGGCGCTGACACCCATAACAACCCATTCACTGGGCTTCCCTCACCAGACAAGGATCTCTACCAGTGATCCTGGTAAAAGGTGCCGGCTATCCACCTGCACTAAGCTGCCGGGCTCGGTACACACCTGAGAACTGTATGCCTGGGGAGGGGTGGGTCCCCAAACTCGGGGTGTGTGCCCTCCTCACGGGCCCGGAAAAAAAAGCACATCCACCAAACTTAACCAGCCGCACAGAGAGAGACAGGGTCTCTCTCTGTGGCATGGGGATAGGAAGAAAACTACCGAAAAGCAGACTGAACGGAAGATAACAGTATACCCATGGAGGGGTGGGCCCCCAATCCTGGGGCGTGCCCCCTCCTGAGCTCCAGAAACAGGGTGCACTCACCAACTTCAAACTGCTGATGCAGAGGGCAGTGGAAGTGCATTGGCCATTAAAGGCTTTTGCAACCGTAGGAGGCCCCAAAGAGAGAATAGTTTGCCACCCACCAGACCACGAGGAAACATAACAGCATTGAGGGGGAGAAGTCTGCTTAGCTCCCATCCTGATCTTACCGCTGTGATGTAGGCCCCCGATCTAGGGGCGCGTGCCCACTACAGGGGCTAAAGGGGATGTCCCGCGATCAAGGAGGACAGCAGACTGCAGAATGGACTGCCGTACTAGAGGCGGCAGCTGCCATCCTATGAGAACAGAAGTGGTCAAAGCGAACGATGAGCCTCGCAAAGGCCAGCGGAAGGAGGTGCATGGAAGCATGACAGAAGTTGGCCACCTACATATATAACCCACAACGCCCTGCGTCGGAGACCCCGAATCAGCCCAAAATGGCGACATTAGTGGAGGAATCAGCAGCAACCAAGAAGGACGTGGCAGCCCTGATGGAGGAAATAAGGAACATGAGTGCGGACATCGGAAGCAGCATCGACAAAATAACTCATAGGATAGACAAGATGGAGGAGTGCCTGGAGGAAGTTGAAAACAACCAGACCTCATTGAATACCTTGGAGGCAGAAATGAACCAACGGATAACAGACATGGAGAGTCGAGATGAGGAATTCCGTTTGAAGATCGACTATTTGGAAAATCATGAAAGGCGAAATAACCAGAGATTCTTTGACATTCCGGACAAAGAAGGGGAATCGGAGCAAGACCTGAAAAGAGCGCTTAATGAAGTTACAAAGCTGGTATTTGATGAGGACTCCATCAACGAGGCGAAGATAGAGGATACACAGAGCAGGAGGGGCGGCCGGAGGCCCCAGGCCTGTCTTAGCCCGGTCCATAACTACAGTGACAAGAGCAAAATCTTAGAGAAAGCCAAACAAAAGGGCCCAATCATCTATGGCTCGGCGAGAACGACAATATTCCAAGATCTATCCTCACTGACCCTGGCTAGGAGAAGGATGTGCATGCCCTTGACGAAGTGGCTGCAGGAAAAGGGAGTCCGCTATAGATGGGGATTCCCGTTCTCCCTCACATTTGAACTGGATGGGCGAAGACATAGGTTGAAGACGGAGAGGTACATCCACAGATGCAAGTCTGAGATTTTGGGCGCATCTGAGAGTGAGCAGAACCAATGTGTGAGAGGGGATGAAGAGGCGTATTCAAGGGCCGAAACTGAGGCGTTTAATAGGCTCCAGAAAGTACAGGAGAATGAACGCTTCGCCTGTGGTGAATACCTGAAACACCAGGTACACTGTAATGTTGGCTACGTGGGAAGGAAGTGGCAGTAGAGAGTTTTTATATATTTAGATGTGGGGGCCCTGTGAGAGTTCCGGGGTGTGTGTGTGTGTTTTAACATCATACCAGAAGCTAGGGTATAGGACTCGCGGGACTTGAGAGATCTGTAGTGACGTGACCTAGCTGCGGGGGGTTTGGTGGGGGTGTGCTTAATAATTGCAAGGTTGTTTCACTGAGGGACCTGGAGGTGAAAGGTCCCCGCTGGTGGTCCGAGTTCAGCCTGGTGATGTTAAACAGGTGGTGTCGGACGCCTTTAAAGGGGGGTGGGCTGGGCATGGGGGAAGGATGTAGGAATGTGGTCTTCTTTAAACCAAGTGTAAGCAGTAGTGTGAATATGGAGTATTGGCCATGGGGATACAGGTGTGGAAAGGCGAAAATGGCAGTAGACTCGGGCTCGAAGGGGTGGGGGTGGCCTCCTTAAGGTGGGCACCTTAAATGTTAAGGGATTGAATTCACCCACGAAAAGGTCACTTGTGGCCAAGGGATTTAGGAGAGCGGGCCTCGACATGATGTACCTTCAGGAGACCAAATATGCAAATGGAGAGTAACGGAGGATCCCGGGTACGGGATTGAGACAGGAATACTGGGGCTCTGGTCTCCTGAGAAAGGCAGGAGTGGGTATCCTCATCGGGCTGAAAATGGAGGTGACCAAAGTGTGGGCAGATTTAGAGGGTAGGGCCCCGATGGTTGTGGGCACGGTGCAGACTGAGTTGTACACTGGCAACAGTATACTGGTCCAATACGGGTCAGTCGTAGTTCCTGTTGAAGACCCTCCCGAAAATTATGCTCGAGGTTTCTGGGAATATAATTCTGGGTGGTGACTTCAATTTGTGGGCTGATATTAAGTTGACAAAAGGCAAGTGCGGGCATCCCGGGACACAGAACCCGCCAGGTAGGGGGTGTGCCAGGCTCTTAGAGATGTTGGAGGTTTATTGGCTCAGGGATGCATGGCGGAGCTATCACCCGAATGAGAAAGGGTACACTTTTTACTCGGCAACCCATGGTACTTTCACTAGAATCGATTACCTGTATGTCTCGGGTGGCCTATAGGATTTGCCGCTGGGCTCGGAAATCACCACGGTCGCATGGTCGGTCCATGACATGGTAACGGTTGATTTAGACTGGTCAGGCCTGCCGCGTAAAAGGTCAAAGTGGAGATGCAATGAATCACTGTGGAAAGCCCCCGTGTTCCGAACAGAGATGGCTGAGGAAATTGGGGAATACTTTAAAATAAATAACACGGGAGAGGTCCCAATGAGTCTAAGAGAAGCCTGGCCTAGGAGTGGGGAAGACGACGTGGCTTGGGATCCTGATTAGGGAAGGTGCTAGGAAGAAGAGGGGGCTAATAGAGAACAGGCCGAGGGGGGAGATTGCCCACCTTGACAGGTTGGCAAGGGAGGCTGCCGAGGAGAGAGAGATCAGGGTCCTTGATGCCAGGCAGAAAAGGGAGGAGCTTCGACTCCAAGAGGAAGGCCAAATAGTTAGGAAATTACAATTGCTGAAACAAAAATGGTATGAGAAGAGAGAAGGCGGACGCACTGTTAGCCGCCAGACTACGTGGCCAAAGCTCTGACAGGTGGGTGGCAGAGGGAGGGGCGCGGGACTGGGAGACGGAAGGGATACCAGAGGCATGTGCGACTTTTTATGAGGCCCTGTACAATTCGGAGACCAGCCCGGGGGAAGACAGTTATAGGGGCATACTTTGCGGATACGCAGATGCCGAAACACACTGGTGAGGAGGCAGACACACTGGACGCCCCAATTACAGCAGAGGAAATCAAAAGAGTGGTGTTGTGATTGTCATTGGGGAAGGCCCCGGGAGAAGATGGCTACACGGCTGGCTTTTATAAGTCATTCATCTCCCCCCTGCTTCCCTTCATGGTGGAGCTCTTTAATGATATTTTTGAGACAGGGGAAGCCCCTGAATCATTACCACAGGCATTAATTACGGTGATCCATAAGGAAGGCAGGAACCCCAAAAAGGTGAGAGTCTTACCGCCCGATATCGCTTTTGAACATCGATGCCAAAATATACACGAAGGTACTGGGTACGAGACTGGAATCCTACATGCCCCACCTGATACACTTGGTTCAAGTCAGATTTATAATGGGATGACAGGGCACAGACAATGCAGAAAACATTGCATTCGATCCATGAGTCACAGAATATTTCGACCCGGCCCTCCTCTCAGTGGACGCAGAGAAAGCGTTTGACAGGGTGGAATGGGGCTTTCTGGAGGTCGTCCTGGGAAAGGGTAGGTTGGGCTCTAGGTTCATGAGGTGTTAATGGCAGTGTACATCTCACCCAGGGCGTCAGTGGCGGTTAATGGAGACTACTCCCGCTGGTTCAACTTAAGTAGGGGCACGAGGCAGGGCTGCCCCCTCTCGATTTTATTCGCCCTCCCCCTTGAGCCCCTGACACAGAGAATCAGAAGATACCCCCAAGTGGAAGGTCTTATGGTTGGAGGGGTGGAGTATAAGGTGGCTCTATACGCAGATGACTTGTTGCACATAAGAAATCCCCTAACCTCTGTACCTAGGACGATCCAATTGATTGAACAGTATGGTGAAATATCCGGCTTCAAGATCAATAGGCCCAAGTCGAACCTGTTTCCACTGATGGAACTCTGGCAGGGGGATGGTAATAGATTTGCCCCCATTGGGACTGATGGTAGGTGGAGAGACCCTGCAATACCTAGGGATAAATCTCACATGGGAGATGGGTGCCTTATTTGATGCCAACTTCCCCCCCCCTCTTGTTTCCGGGCCGACCTAGAAAGATGGGCGAAACTCACCATATCCTGGCTGGGGCGACTGAATGCCCTGAAGATGGTCTGCCTACCTAGATTCTTATACCCATGTCAAATGCTCCCGATTCTCCTCCCCAAATACTTTCGCGAGGTGAAGGGGGCAATGCTAAAGTTTCTATGGCAGGGGAAGAAAGCGAGAGTCGCTTACGAGGTCCTCACATTGCCCAAAGACAGAGGTGGGGTTGGACTGAGGAAATAATATGAAGCGGTACAGCCGAGGGTCCTCATTCCCCATCTAAGAAGTCAGAAGGACCTCCAGTGGGTTGATCTAGATAATATCAATCTAGCCCCCGCCACAGTGGCAGAATGGCTGTGGGTACCGAGAAGTAAGCTCCTGCACAGGGACCACCTGATTCTCGGTACTGTATGTGAGGTCTGGCTGGAGGGGGCTGACATGCAAGGAATTACATCATAGCCATCTCCTTTGAGTCATAAGGGTGCCCGAAAGAGCCCAAGCTTGGTTTGAGGCAAGCCTAGAGAGGGTGGGCCAACTTTTGGAAAGCGGGCACCTTCATTACAATCACGGACTTGGAAGAGGAGTTGGGCATAGGCCCCCCCTGTTTTTTCTTACTCCAGCTGAAGGGGGTCTTTATGGGTGAAAAATGGAGTGAGAAGATTCAGAGAGACATCACCCCCTTTGAAGAGCTCCTAGACAAACGAATGGAAACGAAGGGCTTGATCCCTACCATGTACAGCGCACTGGTGAATGCTGGCAAGGCGTTAAAGGAGAATCTGAGGCTAAGGTGGGAGAGGAACTTGGGGACGGACATAGACCCAGAACTTTGAGGGAGAATATGTAAGGGGGCCTCACAGATTTTGATTGCTAGTCCGTACACGTCGCACGCCATTGAGCTTCTTCATAGATGGTAATATGACCCAGTCAGGCTTTCAAAGATGTTTCAATGGGCTAGCCTCATGTGCTGGCGTTAATGTGGGGAGAGGGCCGATTATTGGCACATGTGGTGGGGTTGTCCCCGTATTAAGGTTTTTTGGGATGCAGTTCTGGGGTGGATTCGGGATCTAGATGGGATCCACCGTACTAATGGGCTGTTTTTCATACCATTTGGGTTGGAAGAGATCGAGGGGGAATTCAGGAGGTTAACGGGGGTGGCAGCGCCCCTCCTTCTGGCAGCAAGAGCCTGCCTTGTTATGCAATGGAAAGGTACTAAGGTACCAGGAAAGAAAGCGAGGATCAATGTTGCCACAAACATATGCATAATGGAGAGGATAACTGCATCGCTTCATGGGAAAGCGGTGCCACACAAAATTTGATGGTGTGAATTTATGGCCAGATATTTGGATAACCAGTAGAAGAAGGCATTGTACAATATGTAGGTAGATGGGCTGCAGGAGAAGGACAAACGCACGAAAGGGCCCATACCCACCCACCGTAGGGTCCACCCCAGTTAGATAATATTGCATCTTTGAGTATGCCTCTTCAGAGATGGCCAACGACATTGACTAACAGAAGAACAAAAGGTCAACATACCACGACTGAAAGACTGGACAATTGTATTTTGTAGAAGAGGACATTGTTCAATGGGGGTAGGGGGGAGGAGGGGCAGGGAGTAAAGTAGTACAGGATAAGGATGTGGCGTTGGAAGGGAGGAGGTGGGGGTTTGATTAGCATCACTATCCTATTCATGTTTCTGTTTTTGTTGTAATAAAACTGCAATAAAAATAAAGTTAAAAAAAAAAACTTCCCTGCACAGTGTATTTCCAATGAGCAATTTCACAGCCTGCACGATTAGACCTTGATGCGATTTTGAGGGTGTCTTAGCCCTGGTCGTAACGTCCTGGGTTTGTATCCTGGCTTTGGTAGTGCTAAAATAGTCCTGAGCACATTATAGGCTGGAGGTGCAGTGCTAAATTGTCAATAGCCTTTTTTTCTTCTTCCAGATTCGAAATCCAGGGAGACATCTTTTGCTGGATACCGTATTTGGGGAAATGTAGCCCAATTCTAGCACTTTGCTTAGTGATTAAAGATAGTTTGCCTCCATGTTTGTGCAGTATAAAACAGTGTAAACTGCAATATTAAAAGGCAGGTTTTGGCATCTTAATAATGGGCCCTTGACCCTTTAAAGCACACCTCACGAAAATGTTTTCTTCAAGTTACTTCCTCAGCCAAATGCTAGATTTAAAGACCCAAAGAAGGAACTTCCATCCTGAAATAAGTTAGCCTAACACCTATGACCGCAACTTTTCTTCCCTTACCAATTATTGACTTGTTATTCCTAGCTGTCTCATTTTTTCTTCAACATGAAGCTTATTTTTTTGCCTGGGGCATTTTAGAAAACAGTCCTTGCAACATAGCATTTGTTACCAGGTTATCTTAAGGTAACTGGGAAACGTTTTGCTCCAATGTATTGACAAAGGTGAGCAACAAACAACTTCTCACCCTATTGTAAATAATGATGAAAAAATGCTGATAATTTTTCCTGGATTGCTAACCTATTTTTTATTTAGCAATTTCCACTAATCAATAATGCAAAACGAATGTATGCCTTGAACAGCTAAAAGGGTGTCATGAAGGCAACAGGTATAATACGCATGTCATGCTTCACATGTTAATCTGCACGCCAAAAGATTTGGAAAACAACTGCAACGGAGACCCTGCCGGGACATAGAGGAAGGCACCCAAGTTGGGTGCTTCGGTGGAACCTAGGAGAGTGACCCTCGGAAAGGAGAAGCTTCCTCTGGTGCAGACGGTACATCCCCCGAAAACACCTGGGAAAGACGGACAAGTCACAGGGTCATGCAAAGGGAGATGCCGTAGCCAAGAGGGACCAAGGGCACACAGGTACGGGGGCAGGAAGGTGCCAGTAGGGGGTGACGCGTGATATGACAGCATCACAAATGAAAGAGCTCAACGGGGGTCTAGTAAGAGCAGGGAAAGGTACAAAGACAGTAAAGGTAGCAAAGGAGTATTCGTCAGGGCAGGAGTGAACTGAAATGACAGTCAATGGAGAGTGTTCCTGCAGTCTGTTTTTCAGGTTTTGGGAAGAAAAATACACCAAAATAACGTTCGCATTTGTAAAAGTCCCAATCTGACCACAGGGAGGATGACATGAAAGGAATATAAACATCACTAGGAAGTTTAAGTCACAACCTATGCCTGATTTTAACCTGGTGCGATTTGTTGAAGTACTTTACTTCCTGGCTCCTGTATTTTATTCTGCACTTAAAAAACGCCCAAAAAGTGCTTAACTGAAGCACCGAGTGTAGATCAGACCCAACATCTTTACATTCATGAAAAAGCACTGGTCTCAGTGGGCCATGGGGATTAGGAACAAGGATCTTCAGCGATTTCAGATGGTATATTTCACGCTTATGTCATTATTGCGCCGTTTCAAGAGTGAATATTCATAACTTGCAACTGTGGTGCCTCAGGGGGAGGGAGGTGTTGGGGTGGAATACATTGGTAACAGTTAAAAGTTTTAATTTATCACATAAGGAGAAAGGTATGGGGAGAGTGAAGAGACCGGAAGAAAATAATGCAACATGGTAATTATATAATAATAGCGAAAAGAAATATAAATTAAGAAAATACCAGTGCACAGAAAGAAATTGGAAAACATCACGTTGTAAGAAATAATGAAGAGCAAATAAGGACGAAAGAATAATGAAAAAAGAAAAATCATGAAGTCAGAGAAACGAACAAACCACTTTGCAACTGTAACCTAGGTGTATACCTCAATTCTTGTGGCACAGGAAACGTGTGCACAATTATTTCTCAGTACTCATTATCAGCTACGTTTTATATCAACACAAATAGATCAACGTTCATAATGTACGTCATTTTCTGAGGTATTTCTGCCAATGTGTGCAATGATGTGAGAGGAAGCCAAGTTAAAAAAAAATGCAGCTATAATTTAGGGTATGCAGTTAAAGCCCCCGAAAAGTGCCAAATTCAATGTACTGAAAATAGCAGAACCATATTAAAAATAAAAACAGCCACAGGGAAGGGCAAAGAGTGCAGGCTTCCCCAGAGGGGAGTTTAGACCCTGTGCCAACCTGAACCTTTTTGCAAAGCGCACTGAAAGTGAACACTGTGGCAGCGGATATAGCAAGAGACACCTGCACACAAAGCTTCTCAAAAGGCTTCCCTTACATGCGTGTGGTGCCAGTCTTATTGATAATAACGGCCTTTCCAGTTTGGTCCACGTTGTGGTCCATCCCAAAATACGCAGCTACCCGATGAAGGAGCATCCGGTGATAGGAAGTCATCTGGGGGAACTTCTTGAATTGATTACTAAATGCAAAAACAAAAAAAAGTTACTGCAAGTTAAGTTCACATTCTTTGTCTCTCTAGTTCTGCATATCGGTGTTACTATGAGCAGATGTTTAGAGGAGATGGTCGTTGATGAATGATAGGTACATACAGGGCACAACTTGTTTTTTATACATTCATAAAATATCATTACATTGTAAATGCATAATCAAAATTATACATGTACATAGTCCATGACCTTTACATTACCAATTACTCAGAATTCTTACAAAGGCACACTTCGCGCAAGACCGCTTTGGTGCAAGCTTATCAACGCGCAGAGAACATGAACCCCCTTTGGTACCCTGGCAAGTCAGGTTTATTCTCGGTTATAAAATCATTTTCACAAGATAAAATAAAGTGCAGCAGGTATTTGGAGTCGCTAACTTTGCGCTGAAGACCTGCCACTTCTTTCAACTATGATCGACTGAGCACATCTTTCTGCATGGAGAATGCGATACTTCCTCCTGACCAGTGCAATACACTTCAGGGAAAAATAGTCACCAAAAAATCTTTCATGCTAAAGAGAAGTGACGAGCAAGACTTAAAAAATATAAATACAAAATCCCTGGAAAATTCTAAAGACCCAGTTCCTGGCCTAGAACTCCCTGCCCTCTTAGTGAGTAGAGGAAACGTTTCCAGGGGCAGATAAGCACCCCCAAAATCACTTTACAGGAGTTGCAGAGTAAATGGAAAGTCCAATAGAAGTCACTGGCATAGTTGGTAGGCCATCCACTTGTATGGGAAAAATGAAGGTTGGTGCACACCATGCAGATTCAGCCGTAAACATGACCAGAGGAGACCCCAAGGAAGACATCCAGCAGTTGGCTGAAGAACTAGAAGCCTCGGGAGACGGTTCATCAAAGCAGGAACACCCCCAATGTTAGTAAGTGGAAATTACAGGAGGGATTTTCTTCCAGAGCTCCTCTACCCTGGATCACAGGGACCCATGAGCCAGTAATTGACCAGCCCAGGACCCAGAAATAAGTACCCACATTGGCAGTTTCAGGAAAACCGGCTTCAGCAGCACCAAACAACCTGCTTTCTTTTCTAGGTGCGGCTTACAGGATCAGGTGCCTAAGGGGGTGATTGAGCCCCTGGATCCAGCAGTAAAAGTAACAGCGAGGTAGAGTCAGAGAAGATGAAGGATCCAGTAAAAATAGACTGGTAGCACAGTGGACAAAAGAAAACGGTCCCATGACAAGGATGGTGGTGAAGTCAACCCAGGACAGCCAAAGGAGCAAATGCGGCAGGGTATGGTGTACCACTACTCTTCCATGTGACAGCAGTTATCTGCAGCAAGCCTATTGGAAAACGGCAAACAGCAGCGGTAAAAGTGACTGGATACGGTCCCAGGATGGAAGGCCTGACTAAACACACAATTGGAGTCAGCAGGATGACACACAAATGTATTTGAATTTTTATTCAGCGCTGGCCATACACAAAAGTGCCTTGGAGCACCTTACAAGGTTCAACACGTAGGAGGTGAAAGAAGTTACAAAATGTGTTCAGGATAGGAAAATTAGGATAGATAACCATAGCAGTGGAGAGGTAGTGGGGCTGAACTATGTGGCGTGGAACCATGCACGTTTTCAGGCTCTTTCGAAAAGGTGATGTAGGGTGCAGTGCAGATGTGAAGTGGTAGGGTGTTTCATGCTGTGGGTGCCCACTGGGTAAATGTTTGTGTTGTGTGCATGTTAATTTGCAGAGTGCAATATGTTGGCAATGCTGGCTAGCTTGTCTGGTATTTGCAGTAGTAGAGCATGGCCACTCAGTTTTGTAGAATCCAAATGCACGGTGCTCTGGCTTTTATATATTCTGGGTCATGTACTTATGTAATTATTTTAGGTTATTGAAAAATGTTAACTGATTTAGTATTTTTCATTATTTAACTGGGGAACAGAATGACATTGTTCTTTTCTTATTTATGTAAAAGGTATTCTGTGTACTAAAATACACCATACAAATAAAACATTTAAAAAAGTGTGTCTGGGTAATGGGTTTCAGTTTGTCGTGAAGGCAAGACAGGATTTGGAGAAGGGTGGCTTTGAATACAATGCAGAGTCCTTTGAAGGCAAATGGAGTCAATGGAGCTGGGCGAGAGCTGGGGTGATGTGCACGTCTTTGGGTAGGTGGAAAATGAGTCTTGCTGCTGCATTTTGTTTGGCTTGGCGGGAGTCATGGCTGATGCTGGGGAATCCACTGAGGAGAGCATTACCATCGTCCAGCTTGGACAGAACCACTGTTTGGACTGGTATGGAAGTCATCAGTGGGAAGGATGCGTCTCATCTTGCATTGGAGGTGTAGTTGCAGATTGCATGTTTTGGTGACGGCATCCACGTGGTGAGTGAAGCAAAGGTAGGGTAGGTGGTGAAGCCAAGGGATTGGACATGTGTGAAGATGGATGTGTGGGCTGTCTGTGATGAGTTCTTTGATCGGAGCGGTATGGTCGGCAGAACGTTCACGCAGTTACCCTTGGGCGTCTTCACAGTGATCCATTCGCCAAACACAACTTCCATTCTTCAGCCAAATATGGATGCCAACTCTTCAGTTCAATGGGCAACTCAAGAAAAGAGTAAATACCGAGCTCCTAATCAGGTGGGAGCATCCTTTTAAACTTAAACAACCACCCATTTACTGGGTATCCCACATTAAGACATTGCTGCTTATAACATTTGTGAATTGGACCCAATCTGGTGCTGGCTCTAAAAAGCCATGACCATAAGTGGCAATATGGGTACCATTTGCAGGAACAAAGGATGTCTGCTGCATTCTGCACAGGATTTATCAGAAGGGGTTCCTGGTAGAGAGATACCCAGGGTACAGCTGTGTGTGCCCACAAATGTTATACATACACACCGTAGACCACTAACAATTAGTAGAGTCCACAGACTGAAATCACCCTCCTCTAGCACAAAGACCAGTGTATTTTACAATGTTTCCCGAATCATTTAACAGACTTCACCCTAAGGAGTCCTCATCTTGGATGCAAATTCAGATTAGCTCCTCACACTCCGGTGATTCTGGAGGCACCTAGTAGAACTGCTCTAGTCTGCTCAGGAGGATTCTGTGACCAATCTGAGAGTTCTGCCTGCAAAACAAAGTCCCTGGGCCTACACCACCCAAGAACCTGACTACACCCTGCCTGGAAACCATCTAGAGCACTGTGAATGGCTCCCAGAAAGTTATGTGACGCTACCTACTTTATTCAGTCTCCCCTGCATCTGCAGCCTAGGGGAAAAAAGTAGCAATGGGTATCTCCTTGTTTGGGCTTGTTAGGTCTCCAGCCAGAACTTCAGTGTGCATGCCCTTTGCGAGACTCCTGCTTCAACACATAGCAAAGCTTCAATCCATAGACTTCATTCTTCAGAGCTGCTGTTCTCATATTTTTGGGCCCCTGTTAATTGCCTTTTGGTTATCTAGAGCCCCATTCCTGACCAACTCACAACTTGCACCTGCTTCTCACCCAACCATTCTCCCATTCCCTTTCTGTTCATACCACTTACCCCATCTCCATTTTGAGCCGCCCCCTTTCTTCACGGTCTTTACTTGACTATCTATCCTACTCTAAATCTTGCACATTGAATTTGCTCCATTCCTCCATTTTCTCCTAGTTTTCCCTCAGCCTTCAACTTGAACTAGCTTCACCCTCACTCTGCTCCCTCCCTTCTGCACTTGCACCCCTCAAACATGACACTCCTATTCTTCCAGAATAGGAAACCTCATCTATCCCCCTTGCCTAACGCACACCTGCTCTTGTACCCCATCACTCTCACTTGATCTCTGGAATGCACAACCCTCTCCATCAAGTCTTCCTGCATCACTGCCAACTAACTTACCACCCTCAACTTTCACTTCTTGTTATTACATAAACACGGATCTCTCCTCATGACTCAGCTAAACTAGTGTCTCTGCATACTGATGGTCCTACCATGGTCCACCCTCCATGCCCTGTTGGGAAGAGTGGCATTGCTTTACCAAAAAGGCAATCAATTCTACACCCCGCATACAATAATCTCTCCCTCTTGAATTACCACTATTCAACTCCTCCCACAGACTCATCGCACTTTTCTGGCTCTGTCGACAGCCTGGGACTTACACTTCCCTGACGTCACCTGTCCCCTGGCGTAACCAATCAGCATCCCCATCATCAGGATGGGGGAATTTAACAAGGCACTTTGCAGCCAACCCACTTGAACGTAGCTCCAAAAGTACTGACCACTCAATTTGCTCGTTCCACGACAAGCCAACCCACACTGGTGGAAACTGTCCTTTTCTTTCCCTCTACTTAACCTTCCTTCTCTGCCCTCTCCATTGAGCCCTCTACCCTGCGATCACTCCCTTAAGACCACAGCAAGTTAGTGAAGGCAGATTGTGCTGTAGAGCCAAAGTTCATAGGCCAGGCCCACTTTAAATAGAGCAAGGCGGAATGTGCCCAAGATAACACAGTTTAAAAAGCACTCAAGTCTTTGCAGAAATGTTCAAAGGAGTTTGGTTTGATGGGAAAGGTAAAGTTAGAAGGTCTGGGGGCCAACCCAGTTGGAAAGCCAAGGATTTAAGGGTCACCTTTAGCAATCCGCAGAAAGGGAGGCCAGGCGGAACACAGTACCTTAAAGAGTGAGGAAGCTCCAGCGGTGGCAGTTGTTCCTGGCAGCGGGTGCAGTTTGTAGTCTCGACCAGGGGAAGAGAAGATCTCGTCGAGGAGGAAACTTGGAGTCGTTGCACTGGCCAGGGAAGAGACAAGCCGCGGAGTTCGTTCGGTTAAAATGGTGCATTCCTTTTATTCGCAGTCACAGTGGCGAAGCTTGGCTATCCGGCCGCCGGGGTGCTTGGCACTGGCGATTCGACCAAGGGACGTCCTGGAAGGTGAATGGCAAACTGGTTGTCCCCACCAGCTCAAAGGGAGAAGACTCTTACAGCAGAAGATCTTCTGTTGTCGTCGGGAAAGTGGTGAGGTCGTTGCAGCAGGGGCTCCACCGGTGGTGTCGTCGTTGCAGATGGCTCAGCTTCTCCCCTCTTCGGATTTCTTAGGTCCTGTGGCGACTTCTGAAGTTCCAGTCCCCAGAGCCCTGCTTTTATGCAGAAAAACCCCCATTCAACAGCCTAGCTGTCACTCATACATGCTAAGTGGTGAGCCGGGCGGCTCACCACTGGGCCAATCAGAACAGGGTGCAACTTGGGTTGCTAAGGCAACGCAGTCAAGGGTGTCAATTCCCCCACCCACAAATCCTGTGGAACCCAGACAGAGTGGCACCAGTTGGAGTGCTTCTGTGAAGAAGCCCACCAAAAAGTGGAACAAAGGGCCTGACCTTGGTTGGAGTTACAGAGACGGACACAAACGCCATTTTGGAAAAGAGTTCTGGTGAAAAGACCCAACCGATGATTTTATATTAAATAAACCGGCGGTATCTTTAACATTGCACCAAAAAGTGGTACGTTTAAAATCAATGGGAAAATCCCATAGGAAATATTCCGGTGGAATATTTCGCGTGGTAACCACTGCCACCAGCCAGAAACTCGACAAGGGGGGGGACTGGACAGTGCCCCCTTGGAAACAGACCCAGGGGCAATCGAATTAACCCCTTCCAGTACTTCCACAATATGATGGTTTGTACTGGTTCTGTTCACAATTTTGGACTAGTAAAGCCAATGGTGACTTTACATGCCCTGGGAGACAGTAGTCGGTCCCAGCGTATGGAGTCTATGTTTGGGGGTCACTATGACACCCCTTTGTTACTGCACTGAGGGTGCTGTGTACCACATACACTAAAACAGATGATACCCTATGGAGTAAAAAGACCCCATAGCCCATAAGCACACAATAAGTCAAAGACATACCTCAAATCATGCCTAAGAGTGGGAGGACAAGAGTCTCACTCTTAGCAGGAGAAAAAAGCAAACCCCAAAAATCCAGCAAAGCTGCTGGCGGACTCACTAGGTTTGGGAAATTAGCCTTATAAGAAAATTCTCCCTAACACTTCTGCCTAGGAAGGCTTCTTGTCCTTTGGTGTTTGCGATCATTTTCTTTGCTGGTGACGAATCGTTTTTCTCCTTTCCCTCCATCACCTCACCCATCTTGGACCAGATAACCAACTGCCTCATTGCAATTAGTCACTGGATCACTCTCCACTGCTTCATGCTGCACTCTTTAAAAACAAAAGTCCTCTTTCCCTTGTCTTCTAATAACATCCCTACCATCTCCTTCCAGCCCAACCCTCTTGCTCGCTTACCCAGGGCTTGCAACCTTGGGATAATCCTTGATAGCGACCTGCGACAATGTATCACTATCACGGTCTCTGCTGCTTTTATAAACCATCTCAACATTCTGAAAATGTTATTAGCCAAGCTACGAAATCCTCTTCAACCTAGTCCTCAGACCTACTCCTTGACCTTGCTCCCGCTAGATCAAGTCCTCAACTTTGCTACTCACACTCTGCAACCTACCAAGAATCTTCCATTAAACCCACACCGCCCTCTGAACCCCAAGACTTCTACCTACTGACGAAATGCTGTTTGGTTCTCCATGCACAACTGCTCCCTTTTCAAGATGTTTCTCCTAGTCTACAAACCTATTCATGCTCTTGCCTGTCCGTACTTGTCTGATTGTATTGGTCTACTCAACAGCTCATTCCCTCTGCTGCTCCTCTGTACTCAACCTCACTGTCCCATGCTCCCCTTTGTCTCCTCTTGCTTGTGCTATTGCTTCCTCCTCGCTCAACTTCACTGGAACCCACTGCCCATCAGAAGCAAAGTCACCCACTATGGATCGCTTCAAAGCTTGCCTTAAACTACACTTTACTTGCTTACTAGGGATCTCCCACTGCCCTCTTCACCTGAACCCACCATTCCCCTCAAGTGCAACTTAATGTAATTTTGTATATTTATACAGTATTGCGCTTTAGTTTGACACATCCCCCTACTTACCCATGTAGGTTAATGTTACCGCTGTAAGCCGATTGTTTCACATACATTTTCCTGTTAATTTTGTTTAGTCTGTAGTCTATGCCCCCCTTTTCTTTTTTTAAACACTCCATCTGGCTCATCACTTATTCTCATCTTTCGAGCTATTGTACAGGCACATATTTGGGGGAATGACTCCCCCCATCTGTAGATGTGCTATTTTAAGTCATTTCAGATCAAAATTGACAGTTTATGGTCATTCCAACAACATTTTTGCATCGAGAGGACAATGCATCGAGAGGACAATGCATCGAAAAAGTTCCATTGAAAATGTTACCATCTAATGCATTTTTTGGGGGGTCCCCCCCACAAAACCTTGTTTTTTACCATTACAAACGCACCCAAAACAAAATTAACCCCTTAACCCACACAAACATATATTCCATGTTAACATTTTTGATGCAAAATTAACGATGGAATTGTTTTCGATGCAAAGTCTTTCGATGGAAAGACCAGATACCAAATTGAAAGTCCTGTCCTACAAATACCCAAAAGTCTGACTGTAGGCGCAAACTGGTTGGTGGGAGCCTTTGTTATAATTCTAGGGGGAACATCCAACTGTATCCCAGAGATCCTCATGCCCCAGTGCCCATTCCCTTTAATTTCTATAACAATTTGTTTACCACTGAGTGCTATCCAAGGAAAGATGCAAATGTATGGCCAACAAGACTGTCCAAAGCCATACAGAATTAAAGCTCTAAGGCTTTCTGGAAATTATGGCTCTACATGCCTTCCATTGGGAATGATATAGTTTGCCAAAGGGCAATTCTTCCTGCAAAGGTTTGTCCTCTATCTCTACAGAGGATGAACTTGGTAATAGAGTGACCTCTTGGGGTGAACTTATTGTGAGCGGAGGATAGCACAGGGGCAACATGCTGGTCTCGGAAGCAAGACCACGCAGAGCAACAGATGTTTGAATCCTGGATGCGTGCTTAGAAACCAAACTCAGATATGTTATGAGGCGGGTTATAAAAAAACAATAAAAGAAAATATTTTCAGCACGGGACAAGGTGGTTCACTCGAGCAAAGCACACACTCTGGCTTCTGTGGCACGAATATACAGTTCCATTTTCACAGATCAGACCTTCTGTGTCCAAGCCTCTTTCCTTCTTGCAAGTCCCTTGACTCAGAGGGCCTGGTATATAATAAAAAAATAAACGTTCTTTTCCTTTTCCAGCAGTCAATTTGGTTGCTCGCCCTGGATCCCCCTCAGCCGGGCTGAGATCTCTTTCAAACTATGTTCAGATAATTCTCCCTCCGGGGAGTCACGATTCACCCTGGATCCCCTCAGCAGGGCTCAGATTCCTTTGTTTCACTGAATTAGTCAGGCCAATTGTGATGTACTTTAAACTATCAAAGATTTTTGAATGTGCACAGGGTTTACCTTGACCCGTTGCATGACCACTTCAATCTCAATATTCAATTTTTCTCACTGCACATCAGTTGTATACCTAACAGACATTCGAATGAGCACACACGTAGCGACGGACCAGTCTGTGTATGGTATATTTTCTTGGCCTCCCAAAATTCAATTATAAAGTTCAATGACTCCTTTTGGTTTCCACTTTTATCTGTGTCGCTCTTTGCAAACGCCTCACATACTGTTCTCTTTGTATAATGTTGCGGCTTGCAATCTTGGTTCAAAACACAAGCTGGGTTGGTATCAGTCTCTCTGACTCAATGGCTGTGCTGTCTTTTCTGACACCGCTTTGTTGTAGGAGCCAAGGACAGTACCACTGCTGTGAAACTGCATTCATCTATGATAGCTTATCATGAGATTAATCCATTTATTCATTCATTCACACATACTACATTCATTCGTATATGCATCCAGTTAGCATTAGGGTATGTTTGAGCACTATAGTTTTGCTCTAACCTTTTATGGTTCAGTATATGCCGAGAGCCATGTGATTGTGTGCGTGCGCACGTGCATGTGTGTGCGCGCGTGTTAGAGCTAGGGTTTGGGATGCTGGGAGGGAGCTCAGTGCTATAGTGGTGTTTAGTAGAGCATTGCTGGAGAGAAGCCGGGAGGGTTGGGATACTAAAAGCTCTCAGTGCTGATTTGCTTGCTAGAGTTTAGTGTCATTTTGTCATGCATAAAATAAACATGCATTCTGCTTATTATGATTTGTGTCTTTTGTGATCTCTCCATGTAGTGTGTGTTTTCATTCTTGTTTCGTTAGCATTTACTTCGTTTTCACAAAATGGCACCCAACACGGGGCCTTCCAGAAAGGCAATCAAGGACGGCGGCTGGAACAGAAAAGGATTGCGACTGCCAAGTAGAACGAAGTTCGTTGCAGCAGCTGTTCTGATCCACTTGTTGACCGAGATAGTCTACGGCGAGGGTTTTGAACACCGCGTTGTACAGTCGTGGATGCTGTTTGCATTCTTTTGGAAAGAGGTTGCCAGGCACAGAAATAGGGAGATCGAAGAGTAGATGGGAGATCGCGTTGATTCTGTGTTATATTAGTTGAGCTTGCTCCAAATTTTTTTGAATAGGTTGGTTTTGAAATGTGCGCACATATTTGGCAGGCTAGAGAACACTTTTTTTTAAAGATGCCTGAGGTGGTTGAAAAATCACACTTGTTGTGAAGATGTGTTTGATGAGAATAAAGCCAGAGGGTTAGAGAATGAAACGACTCAGTACCTTAGTGGACTGAGAGCAACAAGGGATAGAGTGAGGAAAATGTTAAGAGAGTTGGGAAGTAGTCCCAGAATCAGTGCGCCAGTCAGTGCATGACATAGGGGTGGCCCATAAGGAGCAAGTTACCTAGGGCAAACTTGAATGTGATATATGCTATGTTTCAGACATGTTCCATTGACCGTTTAGTGCTTCCAGATAGTTCCATGTTAGAGCAACAGAATTACCAGGTTACTCACCGTAGTGACCACCTTACTCCTAGTCCATAGTCCCCTTTCCTCCATACTTATGGGACATCTCTCCGTCCTGTGGGACAGGACCGGAGCACTTTTTAGAAAGCATCCACATTTTTTCAAAAATGTGTCCCTCCTCTCTTTCCTGCGTGGGGCCCGGCACGCGGCCGTAACCCCGCCCACCTTGGCTCCGCCCCGCGCATCACCCATCAGTCCTTTTCTATCGCAGGGTCAAGACCCATTAGAAATAACAGAGGAACCTTATTAGAGGCGACGGCGCGCAGGCGTATGGAGGAAAGGGGACTATGGACTATGAGTAAGGTGGTCACTACGGTGAGTAACCTGGTAATACTCCTACATCCCGTCCCCTTTCCTCCATACTTATGGGAGATTCCCAAGCACTCCTTACAGGAACTATGGGTGGATGGAAATACCCCTTACTGCAAACAGGTTCTTCAGCACAGCCTGGCTGAACTGAGAGTCTGCTTTAGAGCTCATATCGAGGCAGTAATGCTTACAGAAAGCAGATGGGGAGGCCCAAGTAGCCGCTTTAGCGATGGACTCCCAGGGAACACACTTCTGAAAAGCAACCGCGGCTGCCTTGCCTCGCACCTGATGTGCATGGATACCTTTAGGAGGTTCCAGCTTTTGGACGGTGAAAGATTCCGTGATACAGGCAGCAATCCATCTGGAAATGGATGCCTTAGACGCCGGCCTGCCCTTGGGTTTACCGAAGGTCACAAACAGTTGGGAAGAGCTCCGAAGCTCAGAAGTCCTGTCCAGGTAGAACTTAAGAGCTCTTCGGACATCCAGGCAGTGTAGAACCCTTTCCGCCTCTGAGGCAGGGTTCGGAAAAAAGACCGGAAGGGAAATCGACTGATTCAGATGGAATTCGGTCACTACCTTTGGTAGGAAAGCTGGGTTCGTCCGAAGGACTACCTTGTCCTTGTGAAAGACCAAGAAAGGATGCTCCACCGACAATGCCTGGAGCTCACTCACTCTCCTCGCTGACGTAACGGCTACCAGAAAGGACACTTTCCAGGACACGTACTTGAGGTCAACCGTAGCCATTGGCTCAAAGGGTTTATGGCGCAGCGCCGTCAGGACTACATTTAGGTCCCAAGGCGGGTGCAGACTACGAACTGGAGGGTAGATGCGTGTTAAACCAGCAAAATGTCTCTTCACCACCGGGTTAGTTAACGAATAAGAACACCGGTCTGTAGAGAGGTAGGCGGAAATCGCCGAGAGATAAGTCCTGCAGGACAAGACTTGAACCCCTCACTCTGCTAGGGAGGATACGAAGGACAGCACTGTGTCAATCGTCGCCACCCTTGGGTCCAATTCTTTCTCCAAACGCCAATGACAGAACCTGAGCCATTTACTCTTGTATTGGGATCTGGTCGAGGGTTTCCTGGCTGCCTGGCTGCCTGGATAATGCGTATGTTATCCGCAGACAAACCCAAATGCTCTAGAGCCGTGAACTCCGGCACCATGCCGCCAAGTTGAGTGATTGTGGGGAGGGGTGCCACATCTGCTGTTCCCCTTGGTGAAGAAAATCGGGAGTTACTGGTAACCTGATCGGCGGACACACCGACAGGTGTTGAAGTTCTGAGAACCAAAACCTGGCCGGCCACCACAGAGCTATCAGTAGAAGAGAACAGTTGACAGAGCTCTTCAACTTCCAAATTGCTCGATGAACTAGAGGAAGAGGCGGGAAGGCGTAAGCTCTCATGTTGTGCCATGGGATCTCGAGTGCGTACCCCAGAGAGGAGGCTCCCAGCCCCCCTCTGGAGGCGTACTGAGGAAGCTTCTTGTTTACCGCCGTGGCAAAGAGGTCCACCTCCGGTGTGCCCCAATGCGAGAAAATCCATGAGAGGATCTCCGCCTTCAACTCCCAATTGTAGCTGACCACTGTCCGCCAGCTGAGGGCATCCGTGGTGACATTCAGCCGGCCCGGGATGTGCACTGCAAGCAGCCAGACCCCATAAAACACGGCCCACTCCCAAATCTGGATGGACAGATCCACGAGAGGGGGAGACTTCGTTCCCCCTTGCTTGTTTATGTAGTACATTGACACCGCATTGTCCGTTCTTATGTGGACCATCTTGTTGACGATGAGGTCTGAACGACTTGAGCGCCAGAAAAATCGCCAGAAGCTCCAATTGATTTATGTGCAGGAGCTTGTCCTGAGGTGACCAGAGGTCCGAGACCTGAAGAAGATCTAACATCGCACCCCACCCGAAAAAGGGAGGAGTCTGTCGTGATCGTCACCATGGGGGCTGGGTCCTGGAACCCCGCGCCCACTGACAGGTTGCTGAGAGATGACCACCAGTCCAGGTCCGCTCTCATGGAATCTGGAATCATTATCTGCTTGGAATCCGGGTCTACAGCTTGATGCCAAGAACTCCAAAGAGCCATCTGGGTCCGTCTCATTTTGAGACGAGCAAGAGGAAGAGCCAGTACACACGAGGCCATGAGGCCCAGAAGCCTCTGGAACCACCAGGCTGACATGCTCTCCGACTGCGTAAACATCTGACACGTGGCCAACAGATCCGACATTCTGTCCCCGTTCAGATACACTCGGCAGTCTATCGTGTTCCAACGAAAACCCAGCAAAGTCAGGTTCTGTGAGACCGTCATGGAGGATTTCCGTCAGTTCACCAACAGCCCAAGATGGAACAGGAGCTGAAGGAGAGACTGGAGGTTGCCCGCTGCTGCCAACGGACAAGGGCTGCGTAGGAGCCAGTCGTCCAAATAGGGATAAACATGGATACCCTGGAGACGAAGATAGGCCGCAATCACCGACATCATCTTCGTGAAGACACGCGGCGCCGAACTGAGGCCAAAAGGAAGCACCCGAAACTGGAAGTGCTCCTCTCCCAAAGAGAAACACAGGCATCTCCTGTGTGGATTCCAAATCAGGATATGCATGTACGCATCCTGAAGATCCACCACGCTGAGCCAATCGCCCATCTGCAACGGGGAGCGAATCTGGCCGTTCCCTACCCCAAGAATTTCTCTTCGGGTAGGGAAAGATTGAATTGGGAAAGGTCTAGGATGGTGCGCAGGCCAGCCTGGTTGGGTTTGGCACCGTAAACAGCCGGGAGTAGAAGCCCTCCCCTCGCTCGCCAAGGGGAACGGGTTCCACAGCTCTGAGGAGCAGAAGTTTCTGAACCTCGGACTTGAGGGAGGGTGAGCCAGACAGCTGAAAAGGAGGGTTGAGGGGTGGGATAGGGGGTAAAGTTAAGCATAAGCCCGCTCGAGCGACTGACAAGACCCATCTGTCTTCTGTGATGGCCTGCCATGCCTCCCAAAGAGACGCAATGCGTCCTCCCACCGGGGTCTCGTGCGAGCGCGGAAAACCCTCATTTAGCAAGTTTATCGGTGGCGGTGCCACCTGAACCTGATGAGGAGGCTGAGGACCTGGAGAAGAACAAGTTACTTTCTTACCTGGTAACTTTCTTTCGATGGGATGGCCCGACGACGTATTCCATATCTATGACATGTAATCACCACAGCTGTGCTGCTTCGGAAGCTTTTTTTTCGGCGTCTGCGTCCTGCGTCGATGACGTCGATGCGCCGTCATCGAGGACCTCCTCCGACGTCATCCGATGTGATAAGTAGGACGCACGACGCCCATAGCCTCAGTTGTAGTTTTTTCCCCCAGAACGTGTGACATTAGTCAACTGCCAGTCAGACACAAAGCCTTGCGGAACGTAAGCTGCAATCGCAAAAGAAATTCTGCAGCGGGGAAGGCAGGGCGGGAGCGATATGGAATACGTCGTCGGACCATCCCATCGAAAGAACGTTACCAGGTAAGAAAGTAACTTGGTTCTTCGAGGGGATTGGGTCCTCCGACGTATTCCATATCTATGACAGACTCCCAAAGCAGTACCAGAGCAAGGAGGAGGGAAAGAATTTAGAATGAAAATTTAGAATAGCCAATCAAATAGCAGAGCAAAGGACCGCCTTGCCAAAGGCCAGATCCTGTCCCCGGATGGAGTCGAGGGAATAGTGACGTACAAATGTATGTACTGAAGCCCAGGTGGCTGCATCACCGATGTTGCGAATAGGAACACCCCTCTGCAGGGCAGTAGATGCAGCCACACCCCTGGTAGAATGGGCTCGCAAGCCAGCCGGTGGGTCCTTACCCGCCAAGCGGCAACACTCCGAGATGGCTAAAATAATCCAGCGAGACAAAGTCTGTTTCGTCACAGCTTGCCCCAAACGCTTTCCAGCGTAACCAATAAAGAGTTGATCGTCCACTCTGACCCGGGACATGCGCAAAACATAAAAGCTTAAAGCTCTCCTAGGATCAAGCCTATGGAGCCTCTCCTCTTCCTTACCAGGATGCGGAGGAGGATAGAATGCCAGAAGAAC
Organism: Ambystoma mexicanum; assembly: GCF_040938575.1. Taxonomy (NCBI): domain Eukaryota; kingdom Metazoa; phylum Chordata; class Amphibia; order Caudata; family Ambystomatidae; genus Ambystoma; species Ambystoma mexicanum. Next base: position 214,659,208 of record NC_090926.1, read on the forward strand.
AACCTTCTGGGCCAAATGAAATTCCGACACTACCTTCGGAAGAAAAGAAGGACGAACTCTAAGGACAACCCTGTCCTTGTGAAAGACAGTGAAGGGTGGCTTAAATGAAAGTGCCTGTAACTCACTCACTCTGCGAGCGGAAGTAACCGCAACTAAAAACACAGTTTTCAGAGTTAACAGCCTCAAAGGGCAAGAATGTAAAGGCTCAAACGGAGCACCCATAAGAAACTTAAGAACAAGGTTTAAATCCCAACCGGGCACCAGGAAAGGTGACGGAGGGAACACATTAGTGAGCCCTTTCAGAAACTGTGAAATTAAAGGGATTTTAAAGTAAGAACACTCTTCAGACGAGCGCTTAAAGATGGACAGCGCCGCCAGGTAACCTTTAATGGTACCCACTTGCAAGCCCCTGTGGGCCAAAGAAAGTAAAAAGGACAGAACCATGGGGATGTCACATGCAAAAGGATCCACATACTGAACTCTGCACCAGTCGCAGAACTTACGCCAACAGTACAGAGACTTTGTTGCTGGCCTTCGGGCCGAAAGCAACACCTCCATCACGTCCTCAGGGAGGGTCCAATCCCTATACCTCAACCTTTCAGAAGCCAAGCGTGAAGGTTGAGGGATCCGACCTCTGGATGGAGAACCTGACCCCCCTCCTGTGAGAGCAGATCGTCTCGGTAGGGAAGACGACGTGGAGGGCAGATGGACAAGTCGAGAAGGTCCGGGTACCACGTCCTCCGAGCCCACGCCGGAGCAATGAGGATCATCCGGGAACCGAACTTCCGTAACCTCTGTAGCACTTGCGGGATGACGGGGACTGGAGGAAACGCGTACAGCAGCGGGAACGACCACTCCACCACGAACGCGTCTCCTAAGGCTCCTTTTGGAGGAAATTCCCGCGAGCAAAACCTTTCGCACTTCCGGTTGACACTGGAGGCGAAGAGATCCACTTGAGGGGTCCCCCAAAGGGCGAAGATCTCCAGGAGAATCTCCTGAGCCAACTCCCACTCGTGAGAGATCGTGCTCTGCCTGCTCAGAGCGTCCGCCGTCACGTTTTCGTCTCTGGCCAGATGAACTGCCGAGATCGAAACTTCCTGCTGGATGGCCCAGAACTCGAGCTGCATCGCCTCCCTGCACAGAGGAAGTGACCCTGCCCCCCCCCTTTTTGTTGAGGTAGTGCATGGCCACTGTGTTGTCCGTCAGGATCAGGACACTCTTTCCTCGCACAGTCGGCAGAAAAGCCTTCAGGGCTAGCCTGACGGCCCTCAGCTCCAACAGATTGATATGGAGTCTGGACTCCGACGGAGACCAACGACCGCTGACTGTCAGCCCGTTGGCATGAGCTCCCCAACCCGTGAGGGATGCATCCGTCACGATCGTCACCTCCGGCCAGGGAAGCCAAAATGGAGCCCCCTTCATCAAGTTGCCTTCGACGGCCCACCACAGAAGGTCCCGGGCGACCGAGGGCGGCACCTGGACCGGGTCCGACATCCTGCCGGAGGACTGCGACCATTGCGTCTTGAGCGCCCACTGCAAAGATCTCATCCGCAGGCGAGCCTCTGGCACCAGAAGAATGCAGGATGCCATGATGCCGAGCAACCTCAAGAACTCGAACGCTGGGAGCGTCTGGGCATGCTGAAACTTGTGCACCATCTGCTGAATGTGAAGAGCCCTCACCTGGGGAGGAAAACACTGCCCCAGGGAAGTGTCGAGCACTGCTCCGATGTACTGGAGCCGCTGTGTTGGCGTCAAATGGGACTTCTTTAAATTGAGGGAGAAGCCCAGCCTGTGAAGGGAGCGGCAGGTGACGGACAGATGATCCAGGACTTGCTCGGGAGAGCTCCCCCTGATCAACCAATCGTCCAGGTAGGGGTAGACGTGAATCCCCCCTTGCCTGAGATGCGCTGCCACCACCACCATGAGCTTGGTGAAAACCCTCGGGGCGGAGGTCAATCCGAACGGCAGGACCCGAAACTGAAAGTGCGAGTCGCCAACCGCGAACCTCAGGTACTTCTTGTGCTTGGGATGGATCGGCACATGGAGGTAAGCATCCTTGAGGTCGAGTGACACCAACCAGTCCTGAAGCTGAAGGGCCTGGAGGACTTGAGAGAGAGTAACCATCTTGAACTTGTCCTTCCTGAGGAGTTTGTTCAAACCGCGCAAGTCCATGATGGGTCTCAATCCCCCGTCTTTCTTCGAAACCAAAAAATAAGGGGAATACCATCCCTTGTTCCTCTCCGCTACAGGCACCAGTTCTATGGCGCCTTTCTCCAGCAGGGCTTGAATTTCCTGCGCAAGGAGCGGATCTGGACTCTGCAAAGAGAGGTTCCCCGGTGGATTGTTGCGAGGCCTGTGCCGAAAGGGAAGACAGTAGCCGTGGGTTATGCTCTCCAGAACCCACACATCTGAAGTAATGGCATGCCACTCTACAAGATGCTGCGCCAGCCTTCTCCCAACCGGCGAACCATGGGACATGGCCTCATGACTGAGTGGGAGCGGCCGCGGCGTAACCTGAGGGCAAAGAGGCAACTGCCCGAGCGGCCTTGGCACCACGGGTACCCTGTCGTCCACCTCTGGTACCCCTGCGTTGGCCTCTTTGACTGCCAGCTCCTCTCGCTTTACTGAAGGACGAGTAATAGCGAAAGGAACCACCCCTCCGCTGCTGTCCCCTAGGACGAAAAGGCGGAGGTTGGCGAACTGCAGCGCCCAACGACTTCGCTGCAGCTTTCGAGGTCTGCAACCTCTCAAGGCTCTCGTCAGCCTTGCTGCCAAAAAGGTGTTCACCGTCAAAGGGCATGTTGAGGAGCCGAGACTGTACATCAGAAGCAAACCCCGACTTCCGCAACCACGCAAACCTGCGTATCACGGTGCTCGCCGCCATGGACCTACTGACGCATTCAGCTAAGTCCAAACCCGACTGAACGGACTCACACATGGCATCCTTACCATCCTGGACCATAGCAAGGAAACCATCCCGTTCGTCCCCTTTGGGAATATGTTCAGCCGCTGTTAGGCAGAAACCTGTGCAGTTCCCTCTGGGACCACTGCAAAAGATTTAAGACTACAGGTGTTGGCAGTAAACCTACTTGGTAGCAGTCTGCACCGCACAGATTCACTGTGGTAGCTGTGGCTGAGCAGCCAGACTTCCCTCAAGACGAGTTAGGCAGTATACAGAGGATACATAATAGGTACAGAGGCACAATAGCACAAGCAAACACTGACCAGAGCTAGGTGTAAAAGTATAGGCTTATTTATTAAAGGTACACTCATAAATTACACTAGCACATTAGAAAAGGTAAGAAAGTCAAACACAGTTACTATTACTCATATGTACATCCCTAATCGTTTGTTGGACAATTCTAAGTTAACACCACTTATTTCCAACCAGAGGTGAGCGCTTAACGTTAGATGGTACTCCAACAAGTATTACCAAAAGGGAGGGAAAAGGTAGAAATAAAGAGAGCAGTAAGGTAAAACACTTTTCACATAAGGTTAGCAAAGGCAGTCAAGGGTGGAACAAGGAGAATTAGTTCGGGGCCCGCTTTAGAGGGAGCCAGGCGAAAAATGTGCCCAAGATCACACAATGTCACAAGTCTTTGCAGGTGGGTAAAAAGGTTTTACTACGGTTCTGAAAAGTTTAGTTAGGGTGTCCCAGACCTACCCAGGTTCGAGAGCCGAGGGCTAAATCTACCCCGTACAATCGGTGGCAAGGGAGGCCGGGCGGAACACAGTACCTTTAAAAGTGGAAAGATTCCTCTAGCGGTGGTAGTCGTTCCTGGTAGTGGGTGCAAGTCGCGGCGTCGTCCCGAGGAAGAGGTGATCTCGACGTGGAGGAAAGCTGCAGGTCGTTGCACTACCAGGGATGAGGCCAGCCGTGGAGTTCTCCGGTCACAAAGGATTTTTACCCCTCTTTCGCGGTTGAGGTAAAAAGTGGTATCCCGGTTGCCGGGGTGCTTGGCACTGGCAAGGCAGCCACAAGATGCTTCGGGACGGCGAAAAGAAGGCAGCAACTGGTTGTCCCCACCAGTTAAGGGAAGAAGACTCTCCGGCGGGAGATCTCCTCTGTCGTCGGGAAAAGTGATGAGACGATTCTGCAGGGCTTCACCGGTGGTGTCGCCTTGGCAGGTCGGCTCGGCTTCTCCCTCTTCGGCTTCTTAGGTCCTGTGGCGACTTCTGAAGAACCAGTCCCAAAAACCCTGCTTTTATGCAGCAAACCCCCATTCATACAGCCTAGCTGTCACTCAAACATGCTAAGTGGTGAGCGGGGTGGCTCACCACTTGGGCCAATCACACTAGAGTGCGACATGAGTTGGCAAGGCAACTCAGTCCAGGGTGCCTAAACCCCCTCCCACACCCCCTGTGGTACCCAGACAGAATGGCACCACTTTGGAGGGCTTCTGTGCAGAAGCCCGCCAAAAGTGGAACAAAGGCTCGACTCGGGTTCAGGGTTACTGAAGTGAACCTAGACGCCATTTTGGCGGCGAGTTCCGGCAAAAAATCCCAACCGGTGAATTTATATTAATTAAATAAACCGGCGGTATCTTTAACATTGCACCAAAAAGTGCTGCATCAAAAACAATGGGAAATCCCATTGGGAAATATTCCGGTGGAATATTTCCGTGGTATCCACTGCCACCAGCTAGAACTCGGCGAGGGGGGACGGGACAGTACCCCCTCGACAACAGACCCAGGGGCAATCTAATTGCCCCTACCAGTACTTCCACAGTAAGATGGTTTGTACTGGTTAAGTTCCTAAGTTAAGACTAGTAAAGTCAATGGTAACTTTACAGACCCAGGAAGACAGTAGTCAGTCCCAGGGTGTGGAGTCTATGTTTGGGGGTCTCTAGGACACCCCTGTGCTACTGCACTGAGGGTGCTGTGTAACACATTCAAAAACCAATGATGGCCTATGGGGAAAATTACACCCTAGCCCATAAGCACATAGCAAGTCACAGAAAAACTCTCTCAAGTCATGTCCAAGCGTGAGGGTAAAAGAGTCTCACTCTTGGCAGGAGAAAAAATAAACCTCAGAAAATCCAGCAAAGCTGCTGGGGGACTCACTAGGTTAGGAAATTCAGCCTAAACAGAGAATTCTTCCTAATAGCCGCTAACGCAACACAGTTCCACAGAGTGTGAGTGAAACGAGACAAGGCACAAATGGAGTTGGCCGCCTGAAGCGCCATACCACCAGAAGAAAACACTTTCTTCGCCCAGCCATCAAAACGTTTGTCGTCCCTATCAGGAGGGATGGTAGGGTTCGACGCCTGCTTTGCCGGGGCCGTGGCCGCCTGCACCACCAAACTCTCCGGAGTGGGGTGCCTGGTCAAGTAGCAGGGGTCGCTACTGGCTGGACGGTATTTCCGCGACAAGGATCTGCCCACCGCCGGAAGACTCTCCGGAGCAGTCCAAGCCGCCGCCACCCTTCTCTGTAAAGCCATATGGAACGGCAGTACCGTGTCAGTTGGGGGACCAACATCAAGGATGTCCGTCAGATCATCCTGCACAAACTCCCCTGGGGGAGCACACCATCCCAAGTACTCAGAAACCCTAGCCATAAGGCGACGGTACGAGGAATCGGCATGAGAGCCAGGCTCAGGCCTACAAAACTCCACCTCCGGAGAGGTGTCCAGTCCACTGGCATCATGCAGTGACTGTCTCAAGTCATCAAACTGACTATGGCCCGAGACAATTTCATCTGGAACCTGACTAGGAACCAGGCCATCAGAATCCTCATCCGCCTCTGAAATATAGTCCAGGTGGCGAAAAGAAGGCACCCGAGAGTGCTTGCTCTTAACCAGAGCCTTCCTAGGGGGTCCTCCCGGGCCACGGGGTACCTCCGACACGAAAGGCGTCGATGGCGTCAAGCGAATCGGCGTCGAGAGAACCGGCATCGGCGCCGAGAGGATCGGCGACGACGTCGAGGAAATCGGCGTCGACGTCAGACGCAGCGCCTCCAGCATCGGCGGCGTCGACACAGCCCTTGAGGCCGGAGCCCCGAGCGTGTCCCTCGACGACCTGAGCGGCGACGGCTTTGACGACTTCCTCAGAGCCGGAGCCTCGAGAAAGCCTGTCGACGCCCTCGACGCCTCAGACGTCGATGTCTTCCTCGAAGACCTCACAGGTGCACACGGTCTCGAACGCGTCGAGGACCGGGACCTGGAACGGGTACGTCGAGAACGAGTCTCCTTGTCCAAACGGGACCTCTCCCGTGACTCGTGCCGACCACTCTTGCGAGCGGTGCCTCTCGACCTCACACAACCAACCCCACTCGGGGGCGCGGACGGCATAGTACGCTGCGACTCAAGAATCGCCAGCATTTTCTTCCCGAAGGAAGCCCATTCCTCCGGCGACGCACGGCTGGTGGGGTAAGCGACGTGCCGGGCAGAGTCCTCCGAAGAGGACCTGGAAGACGACCGGTGTCGGCGCTTCCGAGAATGCCTCGAAGAGGCTGAGGAGTGGCGAGACCGACTCCTAGAAGGAGACCCACGAGACTTCCGACGATGACGCGGAGAGTCACCCCTCGAATCATCCGTCGAAAGCCCCGCAGACTTCGACTTCCTGGGCTTGGACACCCGACCTACCGACAACTTCTTCTTACGTTCGCGTAAGGCTTTGGACGTGAGCGACTGGCAGTCGATACAGTCATCCGTGTCGTGGGCCTCCCCGAGGCACCAGAGGCAGGCGTCGTGCGAGTCCGTCACCGACATCTTGGACCCACACTCCCCGCACTTCTTGAAACCCGGACGCGGGGTCGAAGACGAAGTAGAAGACATCTTCACACGAAGGATTTTCACAAAAACGAACAGGTTCGAAGAACCGAGAAGAACAGAACTCTAAAGAGTCGAGGCGTGAACCGAGAATCACGAAGCAACACGTTCGCGGAAAAAACGGAACTGAGGCTACGGGCGTCGTGCGTCCTACTTATCACATCGGATGACGTCGGACGATGTCATCGACGCAGGAGCCGAAAAAAAAGTTTCCGAAGCAGCACAGCTGTGGTGATTACATGTCAGATATGGAATACGTCGGAGGACCCAATCCCCTCGAAATACTGCGTACGCTGTTGTCTACAGCGGTTATTCCCTGCAGGTGTATCCACTCTGCGAGATTTGTGGTCGAGGAAGCCCCTAAAACCAGAGGAAGGTCGACCTTGCGACAACGGCCTTTGAGACTTGAAGGAAGCTTTAACCAAAACAGACAATGATTTGGCCGTCTGAGTGCTGTCTTTGGTTTTGGTGAGCTCTACATCAGTAGAAGAGTGAAAAAGCTCCTTACCATCAAATGGAAGGTCCAGAACCTTGTCTTGCACCTCCTTCGAGACCTTAGTGGCATGTAGCCACGCTTGCCGCGAGGTATCAACCCCAAGCATCAGACCCCGAGCCGAGGTGTCTACGTGATGAGCCGCAGCCTCCAGGAGATCCTGGGCCAAGACCCTGGCATCGGAAAGGCCTCCTTTGAAATCCTCCAACTTCTCGACCGGAATGTGCTCCTCAAACTCCGACAGACCTCTCCACATCCGCATGTTAGCTCCCGCCAAAATCAATTCTGCATTGGCCTGCCTGAGCTGCAAGGCCGAATTGGCAAAGATTTTCCTCACTAGGGAGTCCAGGAGCTTGTCCTCCTTTCCAAAGACCTGAGTAGCCGTCGCAGAGGAGGATGCTGCAGGTCTGGATTGCAACGTAGCCGCAGCCACCACTGTGGAGGAGGGAGGTGGACAAGATGACAAGGCCACTTCTTCCGAAGAATGTAGCCTGTACCTTGTGTCAATCTTTTTGATAAAAAGTCCCAAGTGTGGCTTTTCCCAAACTCTTCGGACCTCGGCCAGAACGTCCTTCTGCAAGAACAGGCCGGTATGCGCCAAAGGAGACGAGGTGAAAGCCCCAGAAAGCACGTCCTCCTGCAGAGCAGGTGCCTCGGCCACCGGAACATCTAAGAAACTCATGTCCAGTACCCGGTCATGGAAAGCTCTGGTAGAGCGGGGAAGGTTCTCGTTGTCCTGATCGCCTTGAGGGTCAACTGACAGGTCAGGATCCTGCTGAGCCGTGTCAGGCAGTGCCTTGTCCACTGGGGACAATGGTGGCACAGGCGGAAGCACAGGGGGAGGCACCACGGGCAATGGAGGTGCCAGCGGAACCACCGTCGGAACGGGTGGACATATCTCCTTGAAAAGCCTTTTGAAATATTCCCTCAAGGGGTCGGTGCGCATAATCGCTTGAAATTTACCGAAAAAGGCGTCCTCAGGAAATTGTTTTGGAACCTGAGGAGGCCTCTCATGAGGTGGACAAATCCAGGGACGTAACGGGGAAGGGTGCCACACCGGCCCCTCCGCTGACGTATCCACATAAATCAAGGGAGCCGCCTCTGCAGGCAACGAAACATTGTGCGGAAGAGGCATCCGGGCGTTCCAATCATAAACCGGCCGGTAAGGATGCACACAAGGGACCTTAGGTTCACCCGAAGGACCGAACCCAACACCAGGGGCCGATGGCGTAGTTGTAGGGGTAGTACCTAAAATGGCCGCCGTGGTCGTGGCGGGAACGGCCGCCATTTTGTCCTCATCTGAGGGGAACTGCGGCACGTGAGGAAGTGAGGCAGGGGTCCCCGTTGATGGGTCAGGGGTCTTAATTTTAGCCTTAACTTAAGGAACCTCGGCAAAGCCGGTACTATGAGGCCTGGAATGTTTCTGCGACATACCAACCGCCAACTGAGCCTTCGAAGGAAGAGCCTCGGCAATGCCGGTAAAATAAGAAACTTTCTTTGCCCCCCTCAACAGATCTGGTGTCACCACAAGAGCGGGAACGGTGCGCTGTCACCGACAGGGCCTTGCCTGGCTCCTCAGAACTGTTGGTATCCTTAGCCTCTGCACGAGGGACCTCGGACCTAGGCCCGGTAGAAGCCTTATTTGGCAAGGGCCTCGAACAACCGTTCGGTAACCTCAAGCCCAGCCAAGACCTCGGGGTGCACCTCGGTTTTGTTTGTGGGAAGCCGGAAGAGCGGCCTCAGAGCAAGCTCCGGTACCCCACGACTCAGTAGAACTGGGTCTACAAACAGCCCCCACAGGAGGGGCCTCGGAGCATACTCCGGTGTTCACAGGCCCCTTACAGAGACCCTCGGAGAAAACTCCAGTAGAATTATTAGGCCCGACAGGCACCTCAGGGCGAACCCCGGTAACAGAGCGATCCACACCCCTCCCGGCTCGAGAGGAACCCGGGAAGGTATTCCCCAGCCGGGGTGCTCTGAAAATTAAAGAACTTACCGGGCGTTTTTTTCTTCTCGTCGATAAACGCCAGAAAATGCAAAGGAGGAGTCCGTCCGAACACCACCTCCCACCGCTCCAACCGACGTTGAAGTGCCCGGACCGAAAGGGAGTCACAGTGAAAACAGGAGTCCCAACGGTGTTCCGGACCCAAACACTCTAAACAAAGAGGATGGGGATCCGCCCTCGCAAAGCAACGGTGACACGATGAACAGTCTGTAAAATCTAGTTTAAAAGACAGACTAGTAAACGAACGCTAGCGAGAGCCAGAGAGGGGAAAAAGGGAAGAAAATCTTCCGAGGATGCAAGTGCGTCCGGCCCCGATCTTGTGGAGAAAAGGACTGATGGGCGATGCGCGGGGCAGAGCCAAGGTGGCCGGGCCCCGCGCAGGAAAGAGCGACACATTTTTGAAAAAAATGTGGATACTTTTTACAAAGTGCTCCGGTCCCGTCCCACAGGACGGAGAGATGTCCCATAAGTATGGAGGAAAGGGGACGGGACGTATGAGTATGATGTTTCTGTAGAGTTTACGTGTATGCCAGAAATATGTCCTATGCTAGAATTAGTACCCATTGTTATTGGTGCCTTTGCAGAGAAATGTCACTTGCAGAAATGCCATTATGGAGAGAACTTCTTAGGAGTGAAGGTGTTGAGAGAAATGTGCACAGTGATTCAGTGCAGTACTGATGATGCATACTTGACAATATTCCAGCAGAGAAATGCTTCTACAAAGCATTTGGCATTGCATTCTGATTTGATGGGGAGAGATGAAACGGGGAAATATTTGACATTAATTGTAATAGCACAATTTTGCCAGCTTATAGAAAGGGTGACAATGTTTTGCCTGACAGTTTTGAAATGTATTTAGAAGACAAATTGACCATGAATTCTGCACAGGCAATATGCTTTGTTGTGAATAATGCATTGACCTATGCTGGAATGCCACGAGGATACACTGAAATTACTAGCATTTATAGTAGAGTGCAGGTTGATTGATTAGAGTTGCCACAATATTGCACATTGTTACTAGCAGCAGACTGTTGTTGTGAAGTATGTCAGAAGGGCAGTGTTAGCTTACTGAATGAAATTACAAATGCAGGAGGGAACGTTTCTTTGGATGAGTACAAGAATTGTCAACATGAAGAAATCCATGGAGGTTTCCTGTTGTTGAAGGAGGGTATGAGAATGGCACCATTGTCATGGGATGCTTACTGTCAGAATGAGAACGCTTTTGTCACACTGAATACAGCTTTGTGTTATGCTACAATGATTTCGAATTAAATTAAAAAGGTATGTTGTGTTTGCATACGTGAAAGATGGATATGCTTTAGGAGTGGTAGTGCAAGAAGAACATGAGGGGAGAGACAGCTCATGGGGATATTTTTCCTTTGCATTAGGTCATTTTGGTTTTGCGCTCAGAGAAAGTGAAGGCAAAATGCTTCACAGAGTTGACATCAGCTTGAAGTATGACAGACCTTTGTCAGTACCTGAAATGCTATACACTGAATGAGAATGACCACTGAGATTTTAGCATTGCTGTCTCCGAGAGACTAGAACAGGTTACATATTGTATGCATTGTGTAGAACAGTGCAATCAGAAATTAATAGCTTTGCCGTGTTTGAGAAGAGTTTACCGATATATGCCAAACATTGATACTGCACTTTTTCTTGATTTCCTGAGTTATATCTGATGCAGGGAAGACTGGCCTACGCATACCAACTGACCTGTTGACCCAGACTGATCGGGATACAGACTGGCTATGACAACTGAACATCCGTGCCAATTGATGTTGCCGAAAAGCAGCGAAAATCTAGGGAATGTATTTGAAAAAGATATCCGTTCTGCCTCGAGAAGTACGCAGAGAGAAGCTTGCTTGCCGATTTCCAGGTTGCCCGAGATTCGCCTTGTAGAAATCCCTGCACATGGATAGGTTTCCTTGCTGATGTTTCCAAAATGGGAAATGTTTGCCACAAGTCTGTTTTGCGAGCTGTTTGTATAGACTGCGACAGAAGAATTTGGAAATATTTGCCCTGCCTTTGCCCAAATCGGTAGAGGAGATGGTTAAGGGATGGAGTTACATATCGACAAACCTACCCCCGGTGCTTTGCCTTCATTGAGAGAGAGAAATATTGACCCTTGTTTGGGGCAACTTGAGGGTCTGTTCAAGATTTGCAATGCTCATCGTTGTTCAGAAATCGCTCTGTACAAGAGTGCCATGACACAATCGGTATCAAAGGATAGATTAGTGAGAGACCTTTCTGGATTGAGGGTGAGTCAGGAAAGTGCTACTACAGATTGAGAATGAGAATTTGTTTGGCACCCACATGAAACCAACAGTTTGTTCGCTCCATTTTGCTTGAAGATGCCTGCTTACAATGCAGTGAGAAGTGAGCAATGATTTGATCCATGAGTGAGCCTATGTCATTGAGGCTTCTTGATAGACACTGATGTCCACACCACATGTTGGACACTGGAACTATGCTAGGCTACGCTATGCCCATGTAAGGGTCGTGCAGATGTGAGGACACGCACAGTTTCGTCAGACTGGAATGATCAGTTCCATAGAAGACTTGTCACTTGCTAATGACTGTGAAACAATAAGAACTGTCTCTTGTGTAGAAATTAAATGTACAACATCAGAGAAAACTGATTGCCCATGTCCATAACCCATGCTACACTTGCTATGAATTGCTGTGCTTTGTTTTCTTTTTTTTTTTTTTTTGAGTACACACGCTTGAATAGACAGTGCATTATGAGCACTATGTTGAGATACATCTGCTATTTGCTGTTTGCTATTTACACGAATTGCTATGCACCATTTAGAGAAATGTGTTCTGGTTTTAGAATGAATGCACCATGGTTTTATTTGTTTTGCAATGCTTGCAGTTCTCATTAGGATGCTGCCAATTAATGAAATATTAGAGCTTGCTTAGTTTTTATGCTATGTACATGATTCTAGAGATCTGACACACTTGCCAGCCATGTACATGTTTAGATTGCCAAAGGTTTGCCTGGTCTTACCAGAACACTACTGAGTGTCACTATGCTTGTTCAATTGTATTACTGTCCCAGTAGCACTATTGAAATATCCATGTTATTTCTTTAGTCTGCTTGACTATGTCTGAGAATTTAGCTATACTATTTGCTTTTGTATCCATGTTAGGACTACACCTGACACACTTGTCTAGAATTAGTATTCTGAAATGGATTATCACATGATAAATAGGATTGTTTGTGAAACTGCATTCATCTATGTTAGTTTATCATGAGATTAATCCATGTATTTGTTCATTCATATATGCATCCAGTTAGCATTATGCTATGTTTGAGCACTATAGTTTTTCTCCAAGCTATTACGATTCAATATATGCTGAGAGCCATGTGATTATGTACACTTGTCTTTTATAGCACAATATAGTGTGCTTTTAGGCGCTAGAGATCTGCTTTGTGTGTTTCTGCCATACGATTCTGAGCAAGGAGAGGGATTTATTTTCTAAACGAACACAGTGTGAAATGTTAGGATAATAATTGCCCTTTGGCAGAGAGTCAGCTACTCCTTGGCACAGAGAAACGAACTTGCCGAGTGAGGAGAATGCTATGTTTTGGGTTTTGCAAATGAGACTGCTGTCTCAATGCGAAAGAAACATGATATGCTTGTTCTGTCCTTATAATAGAGACATGTCACTGAACTAGTACAGTTCATGCCATAACAATGTATCCACATAGGTAGACACATGCTGTTTTCCATGAAATGATTTCTACGCATATATGCAATGTGTGCGATAGCCACAATGGTTGGGGTTACTAAAAGCACTCATTGCTAGAGACTGCTGATTTGCTTGCTAGAGTTTAGTGTCATTTTGTCATGCATAAAATAAACGTGCATTCTGCTTATTATGATTTCTGTGTCTTTTGTGATCTCTCCGTATAGTGCGTGTTTTCATTCTTGTTTCATTAGTATTTACTTCTAATTTTCACACGGCGGCAGCCACTCCTCCCCGCCTGGTTTATCAACACGGGAGAGCCCCGGGTACCTCGGACACACTGTGCAGGTTTGATCAGCCTTAGTTCCTGGTCTTCGGCTTCTTACTTTCCAAGGCTCACGAAAGTAACTGTCTTTAGAGGTCACGGGTACTTCCCTCCTTGCAACGCTCTGGTCTCGCCGTCTTTCTCCTTGTATTAAACTGCCATCTTGGAACTGCTGTTGCCTCGTGTTTGCCTTGCTCAGAGTGGACTTTCATGCTCCACCTTTTATCCATGTGTGGAAGTGTGATGGAAATCAGGTGTGTGCAATAATCCGTAATTGCCTGACCTTGCCCGTCCATGGGGCTGGGACATGTCATTTATACGTCTATCGTGTTAGTCTGTTGTCGCTCACAGTGAACAGTCCGCACGAAAGTGTTTGAGTCAGAAAGGGTGGGGAAAAGGGATTAATGGGAAGGGGATAACGAGTCTCACCCTCTGGTGTCCTACTTCCACTCCCCAAAGACCCCTCATCCAGGTAATCCTACCGCATTGCCCCCCCCTCCCCCTCTCCCTCCAAGAACTGGATACAAAAGCAATGGCTGTGTCCTGGCCACCTGGATGACAGATCCCCGGCGACTAGCGAGTGAGACACCTTCTGGTTTCTCACTAGACCAAGCACAATAATATACAATGTAATCTATTGTACAAGCGGCCAATGCAGACACTGTAAGAAGGGTGGGTACGATACCAGTTTAAGGCTTAAGCTCATCTTAAAACCTATTTTGAATTACCTAAACATGCATTTATTGTATCTAAACCCAATTAGTATTCAAGCAATCTAGGTCCTTTAGAACACAGGACCATTGTACAGGCAGTAATCTTGCCTCTAAACATTGTGCAAGATATGTTCAGCATATATACATAGTAGTGGCAGCTTTTAACCAGCAGTATTACATGGGAGCTTCCACAGAAACCGAACGTTCAATCAAGTCACAATTCTTAATATTTCTCACTTTTGAGTCTTTAGTGCCAAAATAAGTACATTCCATAGAAATAGCACGAGACAAAATAAAAGGAGAAAAGATACAACCACTTAAATCAATCTTGTAACAGTATACGTGGACCATAAATAATGGCATTGTTGCGCTTAATCTCAATTCGGACCCATTATCTCAAAGACCAAACTTTGGAACTGTATTTGCATAGTTTCATCTTTTTCATCATGCTTACATGCTAAGCTGTACAGATAATGGAACATACTTAGGTATGATGATTTACACCGATTTCACAAACGTGAACTATTTGTATACCAGGTGAAAAAGGCATTTTCTAGATCACCAGCAAAAAGGCAGCCCAAAAGGCATCCGAGACTTAACGTGCATTTCAAAACATTTGATTAGTCCGATCAATTCTCTATTGGCATAGAAAAGTACAGGCTGAGGTGTACTAGGTGTTCAGAGAAGTTTAGTAAAGGTTGGGTGGAAGAGAGGAGTATTGTGCATGCAAAATATGAAAGCATGTCCTTGTACATAGGCTCAATGAGTACAAATATTTGGAAATGCAAAACTAACAGAATAGGTGGGATGAGAAGCTCTCATTAATCACAGGTTATGGGCAGGAAAAAGAACTTTGAGGAAACATTTGTCAAACAGAAGGCCTTTCAACTCCATGCCACGGCCAATAGTTTTAACAGTTAAAATCGATTTTGCCAGCTTCCCATCTCATGATCTTAATAAGCATTTCAAATATTAACTGTAAATCCACTTAAAGGAACACTTTGAAGTAAAAAAAAAATCCACCATGTATTTAAAAAAACGGCATTAGTCAAACGTTTCTACTTAAATGTTTTGTGGCTTACCTATTATCGTTAATAAATTCCAGAATTTCCTGTTCTAATTTTAGCAGCATCATTCTATCCCTGCAGGGGATAAGAGGAAGACAATCACTGACAGCACAGGACATGCACAATCCTACATGACTACCCAGTCAGCCAACGCAAACTAGGTCACGTATAGAGTACCAAGCCCCACCTTAATTCTGTGGATTTTGATATACCCCAGTGACTACTCCACCGCAGTTTTCTCTAGGACTTCAGAAGAAACACCATACTTTGTATTCTTGCAAAACATTTCAGAGGCTGCAGACAAAGGATTTCTGTGCAGCTCCGGTGCCGCCAACAATGTTTGCTGCTTAGTCTTGAAGGGTACACAATGCTAAAATGCAGCAAGCAGTTCCACTACATTCTAGTCTAATTTCCCTGGAGCAAGGAAATGCCAACATTTTCTGAGGCTAGGCCCATAACATTTAATGAAAGGACTACAAATCTGAATCCTAATCAAGAAACCTAGAATCCCTACCTCAAATAAATATTTAGCAAATTATAAATGCACATGCTAAAACCAATTTCCACTCTGGACATAAACTGGTCAAATAGAGATGAACATGTTTGCTTAGCTGATTAACAGTGCTATAAATGTACAGACTCCCCTATATAGTCCTTTATATTGTCAACCTTCATAAACGTTTTAGCAGCAAGTACACATTTTCTAATCAGACAATAGCAAATTGTGAATAGAGGACTGCACACAAGTGGCTGTACTACACAGGTTGGACACCAACTATCTTCCATGCTTGCCCCAAAGCACTGTTCCAATCGAGGAGCAAGATTACAGCCCTAACAGAAGATTAGATGCAAACAATGCAGTCTGAGAAGAGCAATAGTAAAGCGTCACCAGACTTGAAATAGAGCTTAAAAACGAGTCTTACTCCCTCGTTGGGCTCTTTGCTCGCCACAACTGAGAAGTGATTTCCAAGGAAAAAGCAATGGGCGGGTGTAATAACATATGCCAATGCTTGGCTTCAAGGGACCGTGTTCCAAAACTGGGCAACTTCTGCCGATTTGGCAACCAGATTAAATTGAAGTTTTATACTGGAGTGGTGGTGGAGTCACAATAGTTTTCAAAAGAAATTAACAAGATAATATGGCATTCAATTACGCATGTTTAATATATTAAGTATACAATGTAGATCAGATTAAACAGTGTTCAGAGAAACTGTACACTTCACTGTGTGGATGGTCGTCAGAGCTGATGCCTATTAGCGGTTTATCGGGTTTGAAGAGAGAGCCAACAACACAGAGAAACGGTAGGATTTTGAAAAGTGTCCTAAATTATGTAATCTCTATGAAGTTTTGGAAGTGTTTGAGACGAGAAGCTACTACTATGAAATTGTACCCACAAGTTTGGATTATTTTACGCTTGGGGAATAAAAGCAACATACTGGTGGCAGTTTGGCCTTTTCAAGCCAAGTGGGGTAAACATATTGGCTAATGTCAGTGTCAGTGTTGATAGCCTGGAGGGGAAAGTGATTTTATAAGAAGCATCCTTGTCTGCTAATTAACACTTTAATCAGAGTAGCAGAGGCAGCATTTTGGACTTATTGCAGTGAATGGAAGTTTGATTCTCATAGGTCAACAAATAGAATGTTGTAGTAATAAATGCAGGAAGACTGAGGACCTTGGTGGATCTTAAGGGGCTTTGGGAGCTAAAACATGGGTGGCATTTAGAGAAAGAATGGCAGGTAGTCATGTTGCTGCCCTACAGAATTACAAAACAAAATAATGTCTCCGGAAAGTTAAATATTATACATGGATAATAATTAAATTAACCTGTGCATCCTGTGAAAAGGCAGTATGCTCAAGGATGACATGGGAACGAAGTAGGCAGAACAAGGTTCATTAATCCACAATAAAGCATGAGGTACAGCTACATCACCTCTCGGCGTGGCAGAGTAAATGCCTCGCCACAGAGAGAAATCACATCCTTGACCCTGTGTACATGGGCATGAACTAAAGAACATGTCAGGGAAGTTTTTGCAGTCAGTCACACTTTTAGTCGATATAAAATCTTCAAGTCAATACATCCAATACATTCATAGTGTTAGTGATATAAAATTCATATGGGCTAAAAGGAACGTGCTTCAAAAACAAAATACATAAAATAGATTCATAAAACTGACAGTATAGAAATCATATAGACCAAGTTGTATACACTACAATGAGAAAGCTCAGAGGAGAGCCCTGCTCGCAGCCTCTGGCAATTCATCTAGAACCAATTTGCAGTTAGTGGCAGGGTTCAATAACTTCTTTCTCAACAACCAGGCCCTATGGGTGTATCGAGCAACTGTGAAGACTACATGAGGTTGTGTGCTGTGCCGCAGAAACATCATAGCTGTTCCGGTGTCACTCATCCCAGCCTCTTTCAGTACTGGCTTCAGGTACATACACCATAGCTGCTTAATTTTTACACAAAACAGCATAAGATGCAAAACTGACTCACTTGCCTCCCCACACATCATACATTGGTCCAAGACAGAATATTTCCTGCATTGCGTAAACACGGCCAGAAGTAGGGTCCCTAGTCTCACTCGCACATATAGGGACTTTTCAAATGGGGTAGTGCTTACATCTAAATAGGGTTTCTACCAGGTACAAGGTAGACGGGACCCAGTTTTAGCTTCCTGCCGCCAGCCTCAAACTTGTCCCTTGCTCTTCGGGCCGCACCATGCCAGCTGGTTACAAGGGTTATCCCATAGATTACCTCCCCCTATATTGTATAGGGTTTTTTTTTTTACATGGAAAATCCAGTGAATTGTTTTTCCTCCATCCATGGCCATCAAATGGGATAAGGCGTCTTTTCCAGCCCTTCCCGATTCCACATCTTAATCCGAAAAGGGCCAGTTTAAGGGATGCCAAAACACCCACAGGGTTACATCAAGTTCCAAAAGTACTTTGGCGGAAGAGGTACTACTGGGTAACGCAAGCAGTTTTTTCACAAACTTTCGCTCATTTATTGTCCATTTTGCAAGCTTGGCATGCACCCACAAATCAGACCCATAGAGAGCAGTGGGAACAGTCTGCTTTCCATACAGGCCTAAAGCTAGGGAGATGGCTCCACGTCCATGACTTGCATGGAAAGCAAGAATGGAACCCCTCTCCCACATTTTTCCAGGATAGGAACAGAGTGTTTACCTGGGCGACCCAACCTTCAGATTCTTGAAACCGTAACCAAATATAGTCAGAGTTTTAGATTTGGTCAAGCTGGGTTCCATTCACCTTTAACACCAAGGGCCTAGTTCTTGCAAATCGGGGCTTAAACACCATTACCTTAGATTTTTCTATGTTCAAATGCAGTTGCAACTCTTTGCACTTGGACACAAATATCCCAACAGACTTTTCCAAACCTTGCGGAGTTGTGGGCAATAATACTGCGCCATCCTCAGAACAACGCAGGGCACTTATCCACGGCCTTCCTTATTAGGACAGTCCTGGCACCCTTCAAGGAATTTGTTAATTATCTCGTGGATATACAAATTAAATAAAAGGAGTGCCAGGGCACATCCCTGCCTCACCCCGTTCGTTACATCAAAAGCTGTGGTGTTGTCACCTCCCAGGCCATAATTAACAGAGGTGCTATTTCTGCAATAGAGGAGCCTAATTATCCAAAATCAGATGTGCTGGGACTTTACGCAAAGTTAGCAATTTCCACAATGTTTTCCCAAATACCGAATCAAACGCAGTCCTCAAATCGAGGAATTCAGCATATAATTTAATTCACTTCAAAACAGTATATTTCTGGATCAAAATATGAAGCATAAAACAATGATCTATGGTGCCTCTATTTCTTCTGAAGCCAGCCTGGAGTTTGCTTATGGCGTTGTTTCCATCTACCCAGTCTGGTAGGTAGCTTAAAATGATCTTCCCAAAAAGTTTGCCTGCACTGTCAAGGAGAGATCAGGCGAAAATTGGCCAGGAAATTCCTCCCACCCTTCTTGTACAATGGAATTATTGTGGCCTTGCTCCATGATTCTGGGATTGCGCCTTTCCTTACGATTGCAATAAATACCATACATAGAACTGAAGCCCAAATGTCCACCTCATCCATAAACAGGTCAGCCGGGATAAGAATGGGCCCGCTGCCTTACCATCCTTTTGAGAATGAATGTCTCGTTCTATGTCTCTTGTAGTTATATGCAAGTGGTCGACAATCAATGGGTCACCCCCTAACTTTCAAAGTGGTGTCACTGCTCGTCTGCAACGATGCAGTCGAGTGTTTGATCGCCCTTCAATTCCCTCCGTTACAAATTGGCAAAAAATCTTTTTATTTTGTAGGGCTTCGAACATAGATCTCCACTTAGCTGGCAAATATTTATTCTTTTTAGAGAGTACTACAGTTCTATACTGTGAGCGTACCCTACACAACTTGCTTTGTCGAAATCCTACTTCGTGCCGATGCAAGCCATGATTTTCTTATTGGCCTCTCGGCACTCTCCGTCATACCATCGATTTTTGCAGAGGGTAATCGTTCTCTTGGGGGCGGAAATATATGGGAGCAGATTTTATTTTAATCCATCATAAGCTTCCAATACAAGCAAATCATTGGCCTCAGAATCAGAGGGGACTTCCATACTTGCAATGGTTGATGTGTACAATAGTGGTTTAACATCCTGTTCCAACACATTAGCCCACCTGACTGATTTCGAAGCATGATATCCTATAGTCCAAGTTTGGCCATGTGTTGGACCTCCGTGTTGATCACCTTAGCCTATGGCCAATGATTCGTAGAATCAGGGTGTAGTGGTCGCTCTACACTCTTATCCGAATCTCAAAGTCCTCCACCCAGGCCCATGCAGCACCCAAGAATATCTAATCTATATGAGACGACACAATGTGGCCATTAAAAGGGGAAAAAGCAGGCTGGTCTTTGGGCAAGCGCCCATTGCACGTTCTTGGATTTAAGTTAAACATGGTGCAGGCTGATTCTAGTGCAGAATGATGCGATCTCACTGGGGGATGGCTGGATATCCCAGGCCGTGCCTTGGTCTTTCCATATGCAGTCCAATATTCCCAGTGATTCAATCTGCAGTTTGAACTCTCCTGCTACCAATGCCAGATTATTCAGTTATTTTCCCCTCTAGGCAGGATATAGGATGTCTTTAAGGCAGGACAGCGTCGCCATGCCCAGCTGGGTGGAAGGCCTGTTATAAATATGAAATAATTCTTTTGATTCATCATCCTTGGACTGTGTAGATAAGATAACCATTGTAAATCTGCAGTGACAGTTTGCTGAACCACCAGCCTTCACCCCAAGGAGACATCCACCCAGGTAATCAGACCACCGCTCTGTCTACCCTTTGGCCCCTTTATGACAGGTACATGAAATGATTAGTACCCTTGGAAGAAAACAGATTCAGAGACTCGCGTCTCCTGTAGCACTATTACATTGAAGTTCCTCACAAAAGCTCTCCAGTTAACGTCACCCAATAGTCTGTTTAGGCCAGCTATATTCCATGAGAATAGGGTAAAACTCCCGTTCCCCCCCCTCCTCCGGGACACTAGCCCCCGTCCGCCAGTCAATCTAGATCTTCTGTGTCACCGAGATGCCTTAACTGCTAGACAAGGGATCAGCTCTTCATCTTAGACCTTTCACAGGCCAAGTTATTCGCCCCATTAGCAAGGTTATCTCCTGCCCCCATAAATAGTAGAAACTCTGGAGATCTTAGAGCAACCACAGACTTACCCAATGGATAGGCTCTGCGATCAATACTCAGTAGACCCTCTACTTGCACCCAGGACTGGAGAAACATCTGTATATAGTTGAAGTGGGAGTTGGGTATACCACCCCTCTGCCAGAACATTATGTCGTCTCTAATCACCGATAGACAACCTATGCCGGATCCAATAGATGCATTTGTTTGTGAGACTCTCCTTGTCCTCGTAAATTCCCTGACCCCAATTGTGGGATATTAGACATGACAACCGAGTGGCGAAGGTCTCTCGCAGATGTATTCAAGCAATTCCATGTTCGGACATAAGCTAGTGGCTTGCTCAAAGCTATAGTATTAGGACCGTCAATGGGGGTGCTGCTTTTACTTTCATGTTTTTATACGCAAGGTCCTTAAGCCTATGCGCCCCCCCTCCCCGAGAATGTTATAGTACCGGCCATTCCATGGATTGGTGTTTCCACTGTCTTGTGTTGATGCATTACTCGCTATTGGGGCCTGGTGGATATGATTTTGTACTTCGGGGGTTCTCTTTAGCTGTACCAGTATTGTATCTGCAACCGGTCCTGGTGCCTAGATCAGCCACTCATTTAAACTTCCCCTGTTAACTCTTTCAACCATATCTCTGGCTTGGTGACAATCTCTTCCAGCGCTGCAATAATTTCTTTGGCCAGTGAACTTGGTTTACTAGATTCTGGACCGACAGACTGAGCCCACAACTAATGCAGCTGGAGAGACAGAGTGCCCATGGCTTGCAGCTTGGAAAAGCCAGGTAAAAAGTGGGTTCCAATGCACAGACGGTTTCTCTTTCTCCTTGGGTGAAGATAATCTTTTACATAGCGCCCCCTCACCCCCTGCTTCACCCCCCCCCCCCCCCCATTTACAGTCCTCTTGACCTCCCTACCTTTTTGATCGCAGGTAAATTACCCTGGCAGTAGAGAGCATCAATAATGGTGCTGAATGAGAGGGGGCCATAACGGTCAGATGGCACTATTGACGATGCCATCTGATAATTCACTGGATCACCACTGGATTCACTTCCCCTTGGCTCACTTCCAAGGGGTTTGATAATGTTCGCTAAATGGGCTTTGCAGTCAAAGCCCATTTAGAGAACAGTAACAAACCCCGGAACAGGGACAGATTTGTTTAGCCCCTGGGTGGCTTTGATTATCCCAGTGCATTGGTGGTACATGTCTATAATATTGGCATCTCATGTTAAAGCAGCCATATAATATTTTAGAACTGTGAATTAATAATTCTTCCCTCCTTCTTGGCCTGGTAATTTTAGGATTTCAAATGAGGCTAACCTTTCTTCCTTTGCAAAACACCTTCTAGACCCCAACAGGGGATTTTATTTTAGGCACTGGATCAGGGTCACAAAAGTCTATTAAATCTAGATCCTTGGTTATGGCTACACAGTTCGAAATAGATAATTTGTGGGATTCTTTTCCTCTTTGTTCCCTGGATTACATCCCCTTACAGTCCCTCCACCCCACCCCCATTGTCATCTATGCACTCAATATCACCTATGTTGTGCAATAGAACTTTAATATCGGAGATAAGGGGGTTGACATCTTTTACTGATTTGTTTAGCTGCCCCAGGGGTATCAATACCCTCTGCTTTACTTTTAACAATTTACACTTGAAATTGGTACCCCTATTCAGGAGGGTAACAGTGTCCACGGGTATACTAAGATGTGCAAAATAGGCTAAGGTGTAATTGGACTACTGTGTCAGTACCCACATCTATACTAGAATGTGCAGATATACTAAAGTGGAGATGTGCTAAAGTATATCAATAGCCAAAGATAAGCTTAAGTGTGCAAATATGCTGATGTTTTGCTACAGTAAATCTGCTAAAATAAGCTAAAAATATGCTAAAATGTGTTGATGCCGCCATATAAAAAAGATTATAAAATCAAACTGTTGAAATAATTAAAACAAAGTGGCAGCCAAGAGTTAGTTCAAACTAAGCCTCATTCGTCCACTACTTCAACACTAAAGCAGTCTAGCACCAGCGCATCTAGCAGCGGCACGACCAGCAGACTGCTGTCCACTGCAGAATTATTAGAGTTGCTTGGTCTTGAAGCCTTAAAAACTTAAAGACTCTCACAGCTTTCGCCCGCTGAGTGTCAAAGTTGCAGCTCTCCGGAGCGAGGAACGGCTGAATGGCTCATGGGCACCCAGAGCTCCCACCACGCTCCCTGAGATACAATGAACAAGTAGTCACCCTTCACCACAAAGTAAATGGAGCGCAGCTTCGGAACTTTACTCTCCGACAAAGCTTTTATTGATTGAGTTTATGCTCCCGGGTTAGTTCCTCTTAATAAATATCTTCAATGTTAAAAGGAAGTCAAATTCAATAGTGGCGAGGGTGCCGGTTCTTGGGCCCTTTCACTGATATGCGAGGCTATCTTGCCGCTGGTCCTCAATCCTGAGTCCTCAGGCCACACTTGCAAAAATGACAGTGAGATTATCCTGCTTGTTTCTAGGCTTCAATTCTGCTCGCAGTTTACCCCGTTGAACCTGGGGCCTGCTTTTAGAAAGCTTTCTTTTTGAACTCCCTGAGCGCGAACACCAGAGGCGCCAACTACGCGCCCTCGCTCCACCGGCAGGCTTCACTGCTCCGGGTTGGAACAGTGTGTTAAGGGCTGGGGCATGGATAAGGCAGGAGAGAGTGAAGAGATGCTTTCCCGGTAAAACACCAACTGCCCCAACACTGCTCCCTTGCTCCACCGCACGTTTTTACCATATTGCTCTGATGTAGGAGACCTATACTTCGTGAAATAGCAGGCAGCAAGAAGCAGGTCTTATGCTGGAAAGGACATACTCAGCAGCAAATTGTCCTAGGAATATGGTGGTTTACTACACATATGTATCAGCGTGGAATGTTAAAAGATGATACTTCGTGGAGATGGCATGATGTGAATGCAACAGTGACTCATATGTTTCAATCTTGCTAATGCTACAACCTTGGTGGGAAGAGACAAACCAAAGAATTGTTCTTATATTGGGCCTGAGGATCATGGTATCAAGGGAGATGGTTCTGTTCAAAGATAGGACTACTCTGCAAAAAGTTGAAGAAAATAAACAGATGTGATCCACACTGTCTATTTTGGTAGTCAAAAAGATTATGCAAGACGAAAATATCCAACAGCCCAAACCATGCTGGGTGGCTAAGTAAAATGACTGAGCTTGCCTCATCAGTGGATTACAAGTTGATGGAAAAAACAAGTACACATGAGGCCATCTGGCGCAAGTTCCTTGAATGCCTGCAGTGATCAGAGCTATACTATGCACTGCAAGTATGTGTACTAACAGGTAACCCTTTACTATTTTTCAATCATTTCCTGCCCTGAAATTGCTTTTTGATATTCATGAAAGTTGATTCCAAATTAGTTAAAATGGTTGTATTTCCGATCTGAGAAGTATGAACGTTTACATGTCAATGTTTAACTCAAATATAATGACTACAATGTATCACTTTAAGAATTAATGAACGCAATAATTGGAAACACAAAAAGAAACAGCAGGTTTTCCATCAATTTAGTCCCAACTCTCACCCACGGTGTTGGCAGGGCAATCAGGCTTTACTCATGATGTGATGGGCTGGAACCAAAGTACAATTACACCACGACACACGCACCAAGTGCATCACGCTTAGTATACTGTAAAGGTAAACATTTACTTAGTATTGCATAAGAATATACAGACTATCAAACACATACTTACATAGATGTCAAATTAAAATGACAATAATGGGTTAGACATTGATTCAATTTGAACACAGGAAACATTATCGGTGACTACCCTAACAGGTGAGCACTAGGCCTGTATGGTGTCTAGAAATGGAACCCAGTCTCTTTGCCAAGCAATTTTCACTGCAGATTTTCTTTTTTAACCCTATATTTACGGCATTTTCCCCAAAAAATATATATGGTTGGTTTGGGTGAGCCAATATTTTTGGGCGAGTGGTAGGTGAGGCTGCAGCAGAGGGGAGGGGAAGTATGTGCAGGGTCTCAAACAGCCAGCTTTACTTTTCAACCACTAGCTTTATTACAAGCAACACATAACCCCTTGGGCACAATACAAATCTCGATGTATAAATGGCCCATAAAATTGACATCCTGCTTATAGACACCCAACATAACCATGAAAAACGTACTTGATGCTACTAAAGCATTTTCATGGACATTCAACTTTCCCGCACCAGCGACTGAAATGCAAAAGTATTCCCTCTATTATTTGAACACAGGGGTACAAGGGGCCAAAAACACAACACAAAGGAGGAAAAGCCACTGTACCAGTTCACAAAACGGGGTGGAGGGCACTCACATTATGCATTCTGTTTGATCCATCTGGAGAGGGGCCCGTTCGGGCTCTAGTCATGTGCACGACTGGTCTTGGCTGACGCAGTGATGGTTGAGGTGGTATAAGGATAATTATTCAATTGATTAAATCCCACCAAGGTGGCAGCCCAACTCCCTGGACTATGAGTGTAAATCAAAAATGACTCGCCTTGTCCTACTGCGAGACTTAAAGCAAATTAGAAGTCGAAAAGCAGCTGGAATCCCATTTCATCACCTCAAATTATCTTCAAGTCCCTTTAACTGTGTTCAAAGCCCTTTCAGCTAACACTGAACCCACAGTGCAGCCTTTGGCACTCCGCACACTTTGATCTGATCACTTGCTTCTTCGAGCTCTCTCGATGCAGTCTTTCACCAGTGAATATCACAGCTGCCTCAAGTAGAGTGCTGGCTGGCAGCTGCGAAAGCACCAAACTAAAAACGGTTTAAACCTATCCACCAGTGGCAACTCTTTCCATGCAGATCCCCATCCCGACGGAGACTTACCACTGGAACAATGCAATTGGAAAAGGTCTTAACACCGTCTGGACTGCAGGAAAGAACATAAAAGGCCAGTTTGATGCTTTTGAGCACCCAAGACCAAGAAATCAGGTATTGTAAAGAGGCCCCGTCCACCTCATCCACTTTTGTAAACACAGCGACTTAAGCCGCCACCCCCATTTCTGCCTAATTCTGGAAAGGCATTTTCTTGAATACGTGATATTCCATGTATAATGCGCCTATACACAAGTGTTTCAAGGCGCAATCAATTGGGCCGATTGAGGGAATGAAAAACTGTGCTCATCTACACATAATGCTATTCTACAAGAGCTTGCCTTTGTTTCTTTAAAGGGCTGGGTTTTTGCTTCGGTTTTTAGTCTGGTTATTTAATTAAAAATCTATTTTCATGGAACCTTTATTAGACATTTTTATTTTGGACTTTTGTACTACTGCTGTTTGGGTTGCTATTGCCGTCACCTCACACCAGACCTGAATAGTAATGCCTAGCTCTTGTCCAGTCTACTACAACTTTAGGCCTCTCTAACGTTGACCAACCATCGCCGGCCAAACCCTCTCCTTCTGTCGAGGCCTACTACCGTTCTGAATCTGGTTGTGGTATCTGTGGAACGGCATGTAGCGGTCAGAAGGCGTAGGCGAAAACCAATTGGCCAGGCACAGATGTATGAACCTCAGTACACAAAAAAGATTAGAATGAGAAAGGACCTCCTCTGTCCACCAAGACCACACTTAGTGATGTGTCGACTATTGATATGCCTGCTGCCTTACATCAGATTTTCCAGACCAGTATTCCCAGTGACCTTCAGGAGAAGGTACCCTGTGGATACCTCCTGACCACAAACTGAGCAGTACACAGCGATGGGACAGAGGGAGCATGGTCTATAATTTCTGGTTCTGACCATTATGCACGCGTATATCTATCAGAGAGAAGCCTGTACCTAAGCCCACAGTACAAGCGTTTATCGTGAAGGGCAAACGGGTCCACTTCTTGCCCGATGGGGAAGGAGACCAGGTTAATAACCTGGAGCCACTATTTGAAAACCAGTCAGCGATTGAAAATCTTGCCGTAAATGTTTCTGTTCAGACCGATCACGGTCCTGGCCCTTTTCCCTGTGGGCAGAACGCTAGAATTGGACCGCTTCGGCCTGTCTTGGTTACCTTTATAAGATGCGCAGCACAGGAACAACTCCTGACTGAACAGCGCTGTGACCCAGTATTGCCTAACAAAAAGCAAAACTACTATAGGCAGGCTCTTCAAATACAGAGCCTCTTTGGCGTTGGCAATGACTTGGCTTTAAATCAAGCTTGTTTGCTGGACTTCTATCATAGCATAATTCCCCTAAAATACATCCAGTGTAATGACATCAAAACTATTGACATTTGTGAGAATGTATCTAGGGCTACATCCATAGAATTCCTTCATGTGAATAGCACTTTAATATACATCCCAAAGCATGTTGATTGTTTGAATCGTCTGGATTATGAGTGTATTGTTGTGGAAGTAGAATATGGTAAGAGATTCTGCCCAATAAATCTAGCTGGGAACCCACATATCAGAAAGACACATAGTGGTGACTCCACTTCTGACCCTAGCTTGCCAAGAGGCGCAGGGTCTGAGGGTAAACCACAGTGGAGAAGATGCTCATTGGGTTTGGCTAGCAAAATTAGTAGCTCAACATGGGAAAAAAGGGCTCCCAGCCACCAACCAAGGGCAACCTGCCCAAATGATTTGTGGGTGGCAACCATCATCTTTTTGAGGGAGATGGCCAGATGGAACAAATTGATCAATACTCCATTGTGGTCTTACATGCAACGTAGCTCACCAGTCCTATTCTTGTGGACGTCTGGCACATCCTCAATAAATTGGCCACAGAGTGAACGGGACATCCTAAGGGAAGATTAATAGTGGGCGTCAAGAAACCCATGCATTTGGAGGAACTTTACATGACTTCCCTGAACATCTTGGTGGGTAGGGTCTCTGGCCCAAAAGCCTCCAAAGGAGGCATTAAGGAATTGACTATTGTTAACATCTACGACCCACCTTATAGGCTTTCCCATGGGACAGTCCTAGCGGAAGTAGAGACACTAATTGACAACCAATTGAGATCCCTCCCATGTACTATATGTGGAGACCAACTCCAAAACCCCAAAGGTCCTCGACTCTCTGGGGAGGGAGCACTCCTCTGCGCCTTAGTTAGAGGATGGCGACTGGCTCTTGAAATATTGCAAGCAGGGTTTGGAGTTGGCAAAGATTATTCTGCTGGATATATGATGATTAACAAATCATTTTCTTCAGATTCCCTCCTCAGATGGAGCACAGAGCAGATTATGTATTCCTAAAAGTTCTAAGTCTGTGCTGTGCTTCATTCAGGAGTTGGTTTGTTGCTGTAATTTCCCAGAGTTGACGTATGCATTTTTCTAGAAGTTTCCAGATGAAAGTCCTGTTTGCGATGGGGTGAAAACTGGCTAGGACATATGGGCTTATTGAGCACAGTTTTGATGTATGTAGATTTCAACTGAGTTCAGACTTGTCCCGTGCCGATGGACTCATTGAGGAGGGATAGGCAGACGGGCTCCAAGTCAGGAGATTTCATGATTGATATGTAAAGATTGGGGGGACACGGATCCTCAGGCGATCCTGATGGGTTGCATGAGTCAATGGTAGCTTGTTGGTCCTCAGTAGAACGAAGACAGAAAGACAATGTCCCGGGAGGATAGCTCAGCGGCAACGTGTTCGCCTTGGAAGCAAGACGACATGAAGCAACAGGTTCGATCCCTGGGTCCGCGCTTAGAAACCTTTGGGTTTTTTAAGTGCGTTATAAATATGCAACTAAGACAAAAAAAACTATTGCACAACTAAAAAACAAACATTCCCTGTAATAACGCCTTGAAGCCCACGGCTGTGCGGGCGCTTTAAAAATGCAAATATAAATAAATACCTGCTTTATGTATAGGAACCTACACAAAGTTCAGCTTGTGTAGGACCAGCTGTTAAGCTGTTGCTATATCACTCTCTCACAGCACGGCCTCTCTTCCACTTATTGCTAAGAGCTTCCCCGAGCGAATGAGACGCTCCGCTCGCAAGCTGCCCACGCGAAGCCACTCGCCAGACTGCAGCACACTTAGAATCGGACCAAAGGTAACAAGAACCTCCCGTTTCTTCTGTAATACTTCACTTATTCAACTTACCGGGACCTCTCACTCCCTTTCTTTTCTTTTTTCTTTTTTACTAATACAGACCTGACATCGAAACAGGCCCCTACTCGGCAATAATCACATGGAAGTCAGACCTTTACTGACCGTGGCTTACTTACCAGCGTCCTAGGAATTTCCAGCATCTATCTGGACAAATAAATCACCCAATAAGGTGAGCGCTCCCCAACCTCACGTTCCCAAGCTACCACAACTCGTATTTTTCTGCACTTCATGTTTGTGATTCCTACATCTTTTTCTGACTCCTGCAGCGTTTTACAGCCTGCTATTAACGCCCAGAAGTCCACCCAGCTCTGCACCCTAATTGTCTTGGGTGGCACAAAACAATCCACAGAATCCCGCAGTACCGCAGCCCCCAAGGTCAGTTCTGTCTCTCCCTAGCTCTCGATTTTATTGTGGTGTACCATATTCTCGGAATATATTGTGTGTTTTTAGTACAAGCGTTTTTACCCCTTGATTCAGACATTAATAGTGTCCCCAAATCTTCATTATAGGGAGACCTATTCCAGGCCCAAGATGAAGGCTACCAGCCGAAACGTCTTTTAGGACCAATACTTGCACACCTCTTCTGGTCCCTAAAATCTTTGGATCTAAATCCAGACGTCGACCACGTGTTAGGTCACCCGCAAGCCTGGCTACAGACAACCAAGAATTTCCCATTTAATGTGTTTGTTTTGGGTTGTCTCGCATCTGAACACACGATAATCACATGTCACTAATGGTGATGGTTACTTTGTTCTTTTGTTTCATTGCATTCTGCCAATTAATCTGGCCATTATAATGGTGTATAATGGTATATACCTCCTGCATACCAAGTATCTCTGAATGAAAAATTTGTTTTGCATTTCTGTTGACTCTCAGTAAAAACAGTCCGGTTTCAACAATATGGACGCATGATTTACTAAATGCACCCAGCAGCAAAATAAACTTACAAGCTGTATATACAATACCTATTTCTGTCTGAACAACTGTGTGTACATCTTCACATTTACAGTGTTTTTGTATTTCCCTGGACACAATAGAAATGACTTGGGCCTACCAGAATTAAGAAGTAGTCCCGCTCCTAAACATGTTATACGGCAGAACAAACCCCTCCTTGTTAACCAAGTTCTACTAGCCCAGTGTTCTGTCGGTGATGGGCTATCCCTCCAGTTACCAGCTATATCACTCTCAAACATTAGTCTGAAGGTCAGTTGGTTGTTCCTTTAGTGCCTCCTACATTCCCTTCCAAAGTCCTGGGGATCGCTTGAGGAAGGAGAAGGAGTGTTTGCATACCACTTTTCTAATATTCCCAGCATTGCATGTTCTTTGTAGAAGGGTTTAGCTGTTGATGCTGTGAAAGATTTGTTGCGAGGGCTAGACAAAGTGTTTCATCATGCATGATTCAGCATTTGTACAGAGCAGCAAGCATAGCCAAATCCTCTTGGTGATTGGTAATTTATTTTGTTGACTGTTTCATTGAAATCTTACTTCCCTTAACTCCTCCCACCATCCAATTGGTTCTTCCTGCGGGTCATCAGATCAAGAGAGTCCAATACAAAGTGAAGTCCCCCAAGGCTGCCGGCAAATGGAAAGAGTGACGCCTTTTGGTTTTCAGAATTAATATGATGCAGGCACTGTCTCTGATAGGGAGGTCTTCTAATCAGAACCCCCTTTCATAAATGCTCTTTTTTTGTTTATGGCTGAAATACTTCAACCTTTACAAAAAATGTTTTTCTTTTTTAGAAGAACCACAAAAGCTAATTTACATCGAATACACATTCTTCCAATAGAATAGATAATACAAAATACAGAAAAGAAAAAAGAATAGAATCATAATAAACACAATAAAATTGTCAACTTTGATAACAGCGTTATAGGTTAAACAGAATGCTCATTTAAATGTATTGGTAGCATCTCCAGGCCTATTAGTCCAAAATCATTGCCTCTATGGAACTAAAACGTAAAATACCTTCAAAGTGTTAATAAAACTCCAGACTGCGACTACCAACGAAGTAGGAGTTGGGCTAACCAGCCTATACCATACATTATCGTTATCCATGTAACAAACATAATGAACAAATGGTCTCAAATAGAGGATTCTAAAGAAAATGAGTGCTGAGCAAAATAAGAACAAGTGTTTCCATGTTTCAATTTCGTTAACATTATTGCAGCGACGACAGTGGGCTAAATCATTAGAAATGATTGCTCTTTTTGGCAAGATTTCTCGAGTAGGCAATAAATTGGATCGAAATCCCAGCAATGTAGACCTCGCCCCAGCATTCGGAAAGTGGGCTTAATAAAGGTGCTAGTGTGCCCAAAATGTTATGTTTGAGGGAAAGATGAAAAGGAGCTATATTTATGCATAGCGCAATGGATCTAGCGATATCATCACTAGCCTCTTTGGGGAAACTCTCTTCCCATATGGAGAGGAAAGGGCAGCCGCTACCTGATCCTGACCCTGGGGCTGGCTGCTCAAGGGAGGATCATTTTGGGGGGTGGAGAGGACGCTCATGAGAGGGAGAGAGACTGGTCGCAAGAAACATGGCACCCACCTTTCCATTCTGGATATAACCTCCCCCTAAGTTCACAGACTGTTCTGGCTTATTGTGATCCTGAATGCGTCTGTCCATCTTATACCGACATTGGGTTTCCTTCTGACGAATTATACCAAAGTACTGAGACGAGAAAGAAGACAGGAGTGGTGAAGTTTACAAGAACCAGAAGCAACAGGTTCGATCCCTGGGTCTGCGTTCTAGTTGTTGGCAGGAACTTCATAGTAGCAGGACTTTTAAATACCCGTCAGCTGTGAGAATCGGAGAAGCCGCGGACAGACACCACAGAGAAACTTGCTGAACGCAAAGCTGATCAGAAGCTGGAAAGCAAGCAGAGTGCTTGCCCGATGCTGAAAGGCTGCTGGAAAAGCTGTCCAGAGGAAGACGAGAAGTCAGAGGTCTACTGTAGTGATGTCGAGAGCAGCGCAAGGCTGTCAGGAGACCCAGGAGACCAGGCGAGAAGCGGAGAAGGGGTGGAACGCTGCTCTGAGGCGCATTAAGCCACAGCAACAGCAGGACGCTGTGAAGAATGCCAGAGCAGCCAAAACAAACTGGTTAGCCCAAAAGGGAAAAGTGGGATACTGGGGCGCTTCAGGGCGAATGGTGCACACTGTGGTGAAAGCTAAGGAGTCTGCTTAATCATGTGGAAAGCCCCATGATAAAGCGAAAGTAACGAACGAGAAGTTAGAGAGTCAGTGACCCAATTGATGAAAAGGGCGTGGCCAAGGCTGTTGACTAGTAAAGTGTGCAAGTTTGAAACCCATCTACGTTGTGAAAGACCGTGACATGAAGGAGAGTAAACCAGGCACTTTGCAAAGCTGGGACCCTCACCCATATGTATGTGTGGAACATTGCGAAGACTAGTCTGGAGACACATACCTGAAAGGAAAAGTAAATTGTCATCAAGTCCTGGCAGGAGAGTAAACCAGGCCAAAGTGAATGTGAGTCTGGAGACCCACATATCAATTAAAATGAGAGCGTGAAATCAAGGGGAAGGGAGTCGTACACCTGAGTGGAATAATTGTAAAAACGAAAAACTAAATGTGGAGAAAATCTAGGGGTCAGGAAGAAGCCTTGAGTGTGTGATGCTACGGGAAGGGGACCATACCCCCCTTGATTGGATTGCCATTTGCCAAGGAAAACAACTGTGGTAGAGGGCTGAAGAGAAGCTGAATACTTGAGGAAAGGGAAGAACTCCTCCCATTGTTCTGCGAGTTTTAAAACCTTGGGGAATTTCATTCATTTGTGTACCTGTTGTAACTTTATGTTGGAACATTAAGACTACAGATGGCCAGTTGTAAGACTATCCCTTTGCACTTTTTCTTAAGTTTACCTGTAAGGGTCAGGATAGGATTTTGGACAGAGGACAGAGAACTCTCTACTTTTGGGCATTCTGAGACTGACATCCTTTAGTTTCCATGAGGTAGGGAAACCCCTCAGTGTAAGGGCGAGATCTGTATTTCTCCAACCCTTCCTTTAATAAAAGTCTATAGCAATCCTCACAATGTCTCTGTGTCCAAGTCTTACTCCTGATTCATTACAATAGCTTCAGTAGTTGAAGTCCAATCTGCTCTGTACAGCACAATTTTCACACGCCCAAGACTGTCATTCAGGTTCCTCACTGAGAAATCCAGCCCTGCCAGTATCTCCGAGCAATAATCTGCCAATTGATTCACTGAATCATTGCACTTTTTATCCATCAGGGTTGCTAGATCACTGCACAAAGAACGATCAAGGAGGTACCAATATTTGTTTGCAATAATAGGAGCCGCTTCCAGTTAGCTCTTGCTATTCAAACTTAATTTGAATCGTATGAACACAATTGGGGTACAGTTTGGTAGGCCCAATGCTCTCCTCCACATCAATGCCTCTAGTTTCTCCAATCATTTCAGCAACCAAAAATGCATCATCTCGATACCATACAAGAGCTTAGGCAAAATTTTGCCCTCATAATAGTTGACTAAAGAGACCATCGAAATATTGCCATATGTATTGTACATCTTTCTTAACTGTCTGGCCATTATAATTGCTTTAGTCTTTATATTAAGTTCCAAAGACTGTACTTTACTGGTTTACTCAATATTGGGAATCCTAGATGGATGAGATTGTCCACTTTTGTTAAAGGTTCCTTATTTATGAGAATCTGACTGACCTTTTAAGTTGTAAATTGCAAGATGTTAGTTTTTTGCGAAACTTGAATGCCATTAACTAATGCAAATGTGGCGAATGTGAAGAGCACACTCTGTAGACCTATTCAGGTACAATCTAATAGTATTAAGTTGTTTGCATAAGAAATCCACCTGGAGTCGCTGCTCATCTAACGTTGGTGCTATGAATAAAGTCTGTCCTAAAAAATCCTCTAAATCTGCCACAAACAAATTAAAGAGACAGATGGCAAGAACACACCCCTGCCTCAGGCCAGCGTGGTCTCAATTTTCCTGGATAAGTGTCCATCTAGGTCAAATTTTATTTGTATGTTTGAGTGTTCATGTAGTCTAATCAATATTCTCAATAGTCCCTCAGGGATTCCCCAATCTGCTAATTTTTCCCATAGTCTGTCGCAAACCACAAGATCAAAATCAGAAGTAAGATCCACTGAAGCAACAAACACCCCATTCTTCATTTCCTGCCAGTAACCTGTCCGCTAGGGTGAAGCCCGCGGGTGAAAGGGCTCGGGTGACGTGCCATTTAAAAATTGTTACTCACCGGAGTGACTAACATACTCCTAGTCCATAGTCCCCTTTCCTCCATCCTAAATGGGCGTCCCTCGCCAGGGACAAGAACGGAACCTTTTTTCCACCAGAAAAACACATTTCCCCTTTAAATTTACTGGCGTGGGGGGGGGGGGGCGGCCATGGGAGCGCAGGCTCCCTTAACCCCACCCACCTGCGCCACAACTCAGTCCCCTTTTGACGTGTTGGCTGCATTTCACTTTAACAACCTCACTGGTCTTATTATAGGGTGATGGATGGTGGGACGTATGGAGGATAGCGGACTATGGACTAGGAATACATTAGACACTCCGGTGCCTGACTCTAGGCAAATAGATTACGCAGCACCGCTTGGCCAAATGCTGCATCTTCCTTGGCACTGGTATCCAAGCAAAAGGCTGATAACCTGCCAGGGAACGTGGCGCTGGAATGAGACTGCGGTCGCCTTGGCTCATAATGCATGCATGCCCTGCGGCGGATCCTAACGTGCCACCTTGCATGCCTCCTGGATCGCTGCTGTCATCCATCGAGCTATGGATGCCTTGGAGGCTTGCTGCCCAGGCCTGGAGCCTCCAAACGTTTCCAAACAGTGCGTCAGTCTTGCGGATGCCCTTCGTTCTGTCCAGATTTTCACCACTCTCCCGACATCCCAACAGTGGAGCGTTTTCTGTGCATCTACCTTGGGGTCCGGGAAGAATGTAGGGAGCGCAATCTCCTCGTTGACATGAAAGGATGACATCACCTTTGGAAGGAACTTGCAGTGAATGCAAAGGACAACCTTGTCTTTGTGGAATATAGTGTATGGCTCAGGGCCTACTAACGACTGGATCTCACTCACTCTGCGAGCTGACGTAAGACCAACAAGAAGGGCTATCTTCTGAGTGACCAACTTCAAGTCTGCTGTGGCCATACGTTCAAATGCTTTGTGGGCTATAGCACTTAGCACCACACGTTGAGGTCCTAAACGGGATGCAGGCGTTTGACCAGGGGATACAGCCTGGTCAGGCCCATCGGGTGTTTTTTCACTATGGGACTGGCCGAAGACAGGATAAGAGCGAGTTCCTGTATGCGGCAAAAGCAGCCAGGTATGTCTGGCAGGTATCCACCTGGACACCAGACCTGGCGAGATATGCCGAAAAATGATAAGACTTGCCAGTGGATTCACCCCATTTCCCTTAGCCCAAAAACAAAATCTTGTGCATTTGATTTTGTACTGCTTGCGTGTAGCCTGACTTCTGGCACCAGATTGCCGCTTAACAACTGAAGGTGCTGGAGAGTTAGCTGTTCTGGAACCAGCCCCCTAGGGTTAGCCTCTCTGGGGAGGGGGTGTAACATTGCAACTCCCAGCTGCGCTAGTAGAGGGCCCTTCCCGAGGGGAAAAGTCATCTCCGGGTGGGTCGAGAGCTGCTGCAGGTCCAAGAAGCAGGGTTGTGCTGGCCAGCAAGGCACTATGAGATCCTGGAGCTCCTGATCTTGCTCACTACCTTGTGCACCAGCGCTGTGGTTGGGGAAGCATATGCCCACATCCCTTCCCAGGGAATCTGGAGTGCATCCCCTAGAGCGTTGCATCCCCTTTCTCCCACGATGCGAATTGCTGACACGTCTGGTTGTTTACTGTCACAAATAGGTCTGTGGTGGGGTGGCCCCATCTGCTGAACACTACCTGGAGTACTCTCCCATTCAGCTGCCACTCGTAATTGTCGGTGGCCATGCGATTAAGTCCGCCTGCTTCGAGGATGAATTCTCCCAGGAAGTGAACCGCCAAGATCTACACCTGCTGACTTGATAGCCCATTCCCATATTTCCAGGGTCCAAGAGCACAGCTGCAGGGATCTGGTGTCCCCCTGTTTGATATAGTACATGCAGGTCGTATTGTCTGTCTGAATGCACACAGACCTGCTCTTGGATTTGAGGGCCATCCAGATTGCCATAGGATCCAGCCAGTTGATGTGATTCTGCTGGTCGGACTGAATCCAGAGCCCATGCACCAAGTGCATTTCCACAGCGGCTCTCCACCCGTGGATGGAGGAGTCTGTGGTTATGGTGTACTCTATGGGGGGTTGACGGAAAGGTCTGCCCACCAAGATGTTCTCCTCCAGCTGCCATCATTTAAGATCGTGGTCTAGATGTTGGGGGATGGAGACCTGGGCCCCCTGTTGGCCCGACTCCTGTTCCCAGGAATACACAAAATGCAAATTAAGCCTCCTCATGCAGAGTCTGGTGTACGGGACCGCCAGGAGGCAGGCTGCCAGAATGCCCAGAAGGTGATTAAACCACCAAGCCGCGGTGATTGACCTGCTGCGGAAATGGGAGACGGCAGTCCTCATCGCTGTAACCTTGTCCCAGGTGGGTGGGGGGGGAGGAATACCCTCTGCTGCGGCGTGTCCCACAACAGTCCCAGAAAAACTAGCATCTGTGTAGGGGTGAGCTGGGATTTCTGGTAGTTCATTGAAAACCCCATGTCGAATAGGGTGGAGATGAGCCTGTCCGCCGAGGCTCCAACCTGCTCTGGAGATGAGTCCCTGACTAACCAGTCAAGGTACAGATAGACATGCAGCCCCTCGGACCTGAGGAGAGCTGCCACTGCATTCATGAGCCGCGTGAAGACTCACAGAGATGAATTTAACCCAAAGGGTAGACCCTTGTACTAGAAATGCAGGCCCATGACCCAGAACCTGAGGAAGGTCCGGTGAGGCTGCACAAAAGGAATGTGGAGATGTGTCCTTCAGGTCCAGTCTACCCCACACAGTGTCTTGGCTATGAGCGCTGGCGTCACCTTCTTGATCTTCTGCAAGGGTAGGTAAAGATTCAGGGAAGACTAATCCAACACCACTCGCCAGCCTGCCCCCGACTGTGGTGCTATGGGCCTGAAAAGAATTGTCATTGTTTCTTCTGGTCAGAGGCTGATGAGTGGGAGGGGGACTGGAAGAACCCCTTATTTGAATCTTTGTGGTGCTTTCACCTGTGCGGACTGGGAGACCTGTCAGGCTGCCTGGTTTTGATGTCCTGGAACCCGCTGAAACCACCAAAAGATTGCCCCTTGTCTGACCAAGACTGTGCCTGTAAAAAAGGCTTTGCTGCTAGCTTGGTAAGATTTGTCAGAGACTTGGCTGTCTGAGAGCTGCTCTTCTTCTTGTCCAGATCATCAGTTGTGGAGTGGAACAGATCACCCCCTTCGAAGGGAAGGTCCAGGATTCGATTCTGGACATCCAGGTTGTAGCTTAATGCCAGGCCATGCGCCTCATGTCTGTTGCCAGACAGATTGCTCGGTTAGCCGTATCGATGTGGCCTACCGTGGCCACCATAATGACCTGCGTCACGAGTTTCGCCTCAGCTAGGGCCACCTTGAATGAGGCTTGCTTTTCCTTAAGTCTGCTATTTCCCTCCACAGGTGTTGATTAGCCTCAGCCAGGATTCAGTCTATGTTGGCCTGCCTGAGGTGTAGACCAGCATTAAAGTAGACCTTCTTGCCGTATGACTTAAGGGTCGTTTCTTCCTTGTTCAAGAGGGATGCCATGGCAGTACTAGACGAGGACACCTGTGGCTTGGCATACATGGATGCTGCAGCAATAACTGATGAGAGGCTGCGGGTGTGTCGATAGTAGCATGCTGCCCCCCTCGGCCTGACTGAACTTCGCATCAAGCTTTTTGTTAACAGGTTGCGTCGAGTGCGGCTTGAGCCACCCCTTCTTGGTCAATACCTGCATGTCCTTCTGTAAGCGGATGTAGACCTCGCCTACGCTCCTATGCTCAGGACATCCGCCAGAACTCCTGCCCTAGGAAGCTCCTTCTAG
Source organism: Ambystoma mexicanum (assembly GCF_040938575.1). NCBI lineage: Eukaryota > Metazoa > Chordata > Amphibia > Caudata > Ambystomatidae > Ambystoma > Ambystoma mexicanum. The sequence continues at coordinate 214,697,111 of NC_090926.1, forward strand.
GGCTGGTGAATGCCCAGCTTTTCCGACAGGCCGGCAATTCTGTCATGGAAGACTATTGCTGAGGAAGTTTTGTCCTGCTCCTCCTCGTCTGTGTCCAGCTGGTCATCTGCCCCCGGGGGAGTTTACACCTGCACCAGGGCTGCTGGAGCTTCAGGAACAGGCTGCTGAAGAGGCGGAGCTGAAGGCGGGAGCACGGGATGTGTTGTGGTGGGCTGTGCAAGTGAAGCCGGAGCCAAAATGTCCTTGATAATGCCCCTGAGAATGGAGCCCATTTGTGGAGACCACATGAGACATTAAATTGTCGAAAAACTTGTCCTCACAGGCTCTCCGAGTGTGATCCTGGCGAATATGCCTGCTGCCTCCCCAGCCCTGGTCCATACATGGTGTCTCTGTGCCTGGAACCCGAGATGTTGGGGTATGACGTGGTCCAGGTGACGGGCGTCATAGGTACTCAGTCTACCCTTGGAGTAAAACTTCTGTTTATCTGGCTGGTGGGCCTCCGCAACTGCCCGTGTGGTTTTCCCACCTTTGAGGATCGGGCTTGGCGGCCATCTTGTCTTGTGCCGCCGCCATTTTGTCCATGCCTTGGGCACGTGGACCTGTAGCCAGCGTGTTCCAGGCTCGGTCTGCATGCCTGTCTGCACCGGCTCTGCCCCGCCCCGGCACCTCAGGTGTACACCCGGTAGGCTGTTCGTCCTCTGCCGACCGGACGGTAGTGCTGCTTGTGTGTATAAAGGCCCCCCCTCGAGTAAGGAGCCGGTATAAGAGCAAGGCCCATCAGGAAGAGTCCCGGTAGTGGTAGAGCTCACAGGCCCTTCGGGTGTGGAACCGGTAGAGCCCTTGAAACCCTCTGCCATGAGGCCGGTAGATGTGTGAGCCTTGGTGCTCCCTGAGCCAGTGCGAGGGCCGGATTGACCCCTCCCGCCAGAGAGCTTCCCCGGGAAGAAGTTGTATCTGTGCAGTGCTTTGGAAAATAAGGCACCTACCTTCTTTGTCTTCCTCCGGAAGTAGTCCTTGATGTTCTGTGGAGGAGTCTTGTCAAACAGCTCTCTCTAGGGCACAAGCCAGTGTTTAAGCGACCTGGGTGTGAGCATTGTACGCAGAGCACCCGTACCATCCATGGTCTTCATCAAGGCACCGTAGACGGAGTGCGTGCAGATCTGCTGAGGGGAAAGAACCGTCGCACAGCAGGCACCTGCTAAAGACTGTTGAAGCAGACATGTGCCAGGGACAAACTAGGGCATTGGTGGACGGGGTTCCCAAATCTGCAAAAGAAAAAAAAGATTTTGGGGAAAGCATGTGGAATAACGAGGCTTGTGGCCTTACCCAGGAGCAGTGGTGTTAGCTGTCTGTTCCCGTCGACGCAGAAAAGGGGACTGGGGTGTGGCACCGGTGGGCGGGTTAAGGGAGCCCACACACCGGTAAATTTAAAGGGGAAATGTCTTTCTTGTGGAAAAAAATGTTCTGTTACCGTAGCTCACGAGAGACGCCCATACAGGATGGAGGAAAGAGGACGGGACGTAGGAGTATTGGCGCTTGGGGGCCCCCTTCATTTCCCACCAGGACCTGGTCCGTTAGGGTGAAGCCCGTGGGTGGAAGGGCGTGGGTGTCCCATGTGATGAATCTTACAGATCCCTCACTAAAACCCTGCCTAAAGTCTCCTACGAGGTGGCTAGGGAAAGGCAGACACTTCCTGATCCTGACCCTGGGGGTGGTGTTCTGTAGGAGGATCCCCTGGCAGGATAAAAGGATCAGGGAAGTGGGAGGTTTCTGTGGGATGAGACGCAGTATTTATCCTCCTCTGGAGAGGGTGACTATGTAATGCCGGTGTATGTAATGGCTTGTTGTAAAAACCAGCTTGCTGTGTCACAGAATTCACATGCAACCAGGGGTAAAACCACTCACAAAATCCTAGACCTTAAAGGAAATAAAAGACCTCTTAAAATCCCAGAGACTTGTAGAGCTCAAGACCTCTTTTATACCCAAAAGTACAATGAAAGGAAAATCTTAGAGAATAACTTAAGAGTTGACTTTTCCTTTTCAGTCACGTTCAGTAAACCATTTTAATGCTATTCCTAGAAAACAGGTTATCAAGAATAAATTGAAGGGTGAAAGTGAAAACCAAGTAAGAAAATCGAATTTTATTATTAGGGACTTCAAGAAACAATCCTCCAAGTACTGGGACTGAAAAGGTGCCGTACTAGAGGAGTGGTGAGATCAATCATGTAAATGACCCAAACCTGAGGGAGACAGAGGCTTAAAAAGCCCCCTCAGGTGCAGGCTAAGGAGAGCAGTAGTAGGAGTGGCAGGAAAGGAGAGAACAGTAGAAGGAAACCGAAGCATTGTGGGGCATGCAGACAGTGTAAACTGTAGGAAGACAGACTATGCCGGGACCATTGCGTGGCAGAAAGCAACTGTCGGTCCCGAGAGGGTCTGTGCCTCAAATCCAGAATTGCAGAGGTCACGCAGCAGGAAGCGTTTAAGAGGCAAGCTTGCCCTCTGGCGATCAAGTCTGCAGAGGCTGGGCAGCAGGAAGCGAAGACAAGGGACGTTTTCCCTTCCCGAAGGCAGTCACAGGTGGCTGGCGTGCACCTGAAGACCTCGAGGTTTCTGCTGGCTGGCGTGCACCACACCACCTCTGGAGCAGCAAAGGCTCAATTTCCTGATGGCTTATGCACCAGCAAACTCGCAGGAAAGGTTTACTTCCATGTGAGAAGTCGAACGAAGAAGACACCTGCCAGCGGCAAGATGAAGAGGAGAGCCTGCTTTACCCAGGGAATTCAAAGCTTGCGTGCGACCCCCCTGGAGCGCTCCTTCCCCCATCCGTGTATGCAAGGAAAGAGTTCCGCGAGTGAGACGACTGCATGTGACTGTAAAGACTGGAATGGTACTTTTGAAACTTGTGAAAGTGAAAGGTATTCTCGCGAGCGATAAACCTTACAAAATACTTTTGAATACCCAAGTGCTAAAAAGCAGTGAATCAACATCAGACACAAGCCAACAGACTTATATTATAAATGTGAGTTTATGGAAACCCCAACACTATAACAGGGCAACGTGGCAGAAACAGAACAAGCCTTGCCCAAGCCAAAAGAGTCTACAACCAGGCCATTACCAAATAACCAATATTGCCAACTGCAGAAAAGTCAAAGCAATTAAAGTACAAAACCCTTTTCATTTCAGTCATTGTTCCCTTGTGTAGTGGGGAAACAGGAGTCATAATGGCTGCCCTTCCGAGACAGAGAAAAATCCAGAGGGAGAGGAGCATTATTGTGAGAAAAGTGTCACAAAGCAACCAAATAAGTCTTGTATTCCCTAAAGTGTTGCTGAACGTTTTTTTTTTGAAGTTGCAATTTGCTGAACAACTTTAAGTTGTGGTAAAACATTAATCAGAAGATATCGAACCGCAAAAGCAATAGTGGTTGTGAATTGCTTGTTGTTGGGGCAGGGGAGAGAAGCTGAACTGCAAACTACTGAAGTGGGCCTGGCATGGGAGCAGAACCGGTGGAAGTTGAATAAGTGCTTAAAAGGGGGTGTTGACCAATATAAATCTATGTTGAATGGGAAGTTAAATATAATTGTATCTCAGTCAAGATGATCTGCCACAATCAATGTTGGTTGTGATACTAAAGATATACCTAAGTGAATGGTAACTGCTAATTAACCAGTAGAAGCTGTTAAAGGTATACTAAGTTGAGATCTGCTGACAGGCTATAAACTACTAAAGAGTTTGTGGCAAGTCATCCTGACCAAGATCATTATTGTGAGCATTTATGCATTGCAGGATTTTTCAAAGAATGAAAAAAACGATTATCTGATTTGAAGTTCTCCTTTGAAGAAGTGAAGTTAAACCAATTGGAGTGGCAACTTTTGTTAACGTGTAACTATACCAAAATGACTTAGGAACTTGATAGACACGAATTGAAGTGGAAATAGACTGTGGTTGAACATTATTGTAACTGTGAAACAAAACACGGTTAACCCCTGAAGTGCCAAGGACGAAGTATCTCGTCATTGACGTCCTTTTAGGCACCTTGTTTTGGGCGATCCCTGCAAACAAGGGATTGCTCAAAACAGTAATCCAACCCCCGGGCTATGTGAGGGGGAGGTCCCCCCTCATTGCCCGGGGGCTGGATTACCTTCAGTTTCCGGTCGGCGTGCGTAAAGCAAGCCGACGTGAAAGTAATTTTCACTGCGGCAGCCATTTCGTGCTGCCGCAGTGAAAATTAAAGGTGAGTCTACACCTTTCTCCCCCTCGATCTCCGGCTGTATTTCAAGCCGGAGATCGAGGGAGGTGTCGTTGGAAAGGGGAGGTTGGGGGGGCAGGGGGGAGGCGGGGGCTGATTACAGTAAGCAGATCTCTTTCCCCCCCGGTCCCCAAAGCATGGGGCACTTATGGATAACCCTGGGGGCAGATGGCTGATCATATGCCCCCAGGAAAGCAGGCAAAATAAAAGAAAAAAAGGAAATAATGAAATGCAACGGGGATGGGGGGTGGGGGTTGAGGAGGGGGACTAGGCACCAGGGATTTTTCTTGCCCCCCGAAAGGGTGGTGGCCCTCCCACACCAAGTGGATAAGGGGGCCACTCCGTGTAGCCCTCCCTGGGGGCAGAAATCTGCCCCAGGCAGTAGTACATGAGGTGGCCACCATCCAATTGGAAGGGGGGGCACCAGGAATAAGTGTGCAGGCCCACCCAAAGGATGGGGCCTGCAGGTTAGGGCCCCCCGGGGGGGCAAATGGCTGATCATCCGCCCCCAGGGAAGGGGGCAAAATGAAAAAAAAAGGGAGATTTGGATGAGGGGGTCCACTAGCCACCAGGGATTCATTTTATGGAAAAGGAGGAGTGGCCCTCTCCCCCTCACCCCAAGGGGAAATGGAGCACCTCTTGTAGCCCTCCCTGGGGACAGATAACTGCTCCTAGGAAGGGACATCTGACCCCAGGGAGGGCTACATGAGATGCCCCCCTCTTATCCGCCCCCAGTGATGGCTGATTGAGATGGCCCCCTTTCATTTGGTGTGGGAGGGGAGAGAGACGGCCACCCCCCTTTACATTGGAAAATTCCCATGAGGTTTAGGGTGCCCCTCAGCCCGCTCTCAAGTGTAGTTTACCATTTTCGATGTTTTTCTTTGTTTACCAAACTTCCCTTGGTGCAGATGGGCACATTAGTGTGCCAATCTGCCCAAACCTTACTGTCCCACCCACTGGGGGGCCTGTCCCACGTTTTTTGGTGTGAAATGTGTTTTCATTGGGGTGTGAGGGGGGGTGAGGTTCAGTAGACCACCAGGGATGGCTTGAAAGGGGGGGGAGAGGGGGTTGGGGGGGAATGATTGCAAAGTATGAGCGTAGATTTGTTTTTGCTGGGGTGACCGTAGGTAACAAATGTTTTTTGTTTACAGCTTTTTCTACGCAAGCAGCTGCAACGTTATGCAAGTACTGTTTTTTTATTATTCTACGGGTAGAGCCCACTGTCAGTGGGGTGGGTGAGACTGTTGGTGTGGGTGGGAATGGGCCGTCAAGGCATATATTTCGGTGGGCTGGGACACATTTGCAGGGGCAGGCCACAAATTGCCCCCCATGCCAGCAGAACATTGTTTTTTCCCTGGGAGCGGATGTCTCCCATGTGGGCTGTCCGTCTGCAAGCCCAAGCTGCACCTCTGACTGTGCTACATTACAGATGTCACCTCCGGGGAAGAATGGGGATCCTGCCAGGGCTCCCTGGAGCTGCCGCTCTGCTTGGGGGACGGTACACCCACATGGCCCATGGATGTCCAAGGCCGGGGACTTCACCTCCGCCCGTCCTGGAGTTGTGGCTGGGCTGCATTACAGCTTTTCCCTTCGGGGAGGTATTGGCACACTGCCGGGACTCCCTGGTGGGGAGAAGCTGTAACGCAAGCCAGCCAGAGCTCCAGCAAAGTCGGCAGTAATGTTCCTGGCCTTGGGCACCCTTCTCCTATGTGGGCTTTTGGCGGGGTTGGTGGGTAATACATTCTGGGGAGTTGTGCGCAAGTCAGATCTCTGTGGATTAACACGTGTGTCCTCTTTTGGGAAATGCATGGGGTTCCCCCGTTTTCCTTGCTGGCTTCGACACCCTAGGGCCAAATCTGTAGGTTGCCCACATGAACAAAATGTGCTGTGCCGAAAGAAAGGCTTGGAGTTACCAGTGGGATAGCCTTTTCCTTTTGCGCCTGGTAGGTGCACCCACACATGTGAGGTACCGTTTTCATCGGTGAAAACGGTACCTCACATGTGTGGGTGCACCTACCTGGGCGCAAATGAGAAAGCCTACAACACGGCTAACACCAAGTCTTTCGGCACAGCATAATTTCAGGAATTCTGCGCATGCGCACACCCTACAGATTTGGGCCTAGGGTGTCCAAGCCACCAAGGAAAACAGGGAACGCCATGCATTTCTGAACAGAGGACACCCGTGGGAATCCGCAGAGGTCTGCCATGCGCAAATTGCCCCAGTTTTTATTAGCCGAGGATTCTGGGTAATAAATTCTGGGCCGCTTCGCGCAAGTCAGACCTCTGCGGATTCCCACGAGTGTCCTCTTTTCAGAAATGCATGGGGTTCCCCATTTTCCTTGGTGGCTTGGACACCCTAGGCCCATATCTGTATGGTGTGCCCTTCTGAAAAAAATCGTGAAATTCAGCTGTCTGAAAAGACTTGGGGTTAGCCGTGTTTTAGGATTTCGCCTTGGCGCCCAGGTAGGTGCACCCACACGTGAGGTACTGTTTTCATAGGGACACGTGTAGGAACGCGGGAAGGTATGCCATTTGTTGTGTTTGTGTGGTTTTCATAACGTTTCGACCCATTTGCTGGTGCCCTTTGTCACACAACGCTTTCATTTCCCAAATGTGACCTACATTTAGTCGCTGCTTTAGGCACCATACACTTTAACCTGACCAAGTCACCTACCGTTGAAAAGGTCTGCCTGTGCTCTTTCAAAAAATGTATGCTTGCCGTTCAACATTGGTTTTCCTGATTTACACATGCCAAGTATGTCTGTTCAGGCCGTAAGCATTAAATTCCTATGTACCATGGCTCAGTGTTTGGCTTGTGGTATTGCTTGTTTTGTGAAACACTACAAAAAAATGTATGATTTTGTAACTGCAAAGTCGGGGGAAAGTAGCATAGCATTGTTTTTCTCAAAATTCATAGAAGCCATTGACGTACCAAGCCAACCATGTCCACCACATACCTTTTTTTCTGTCATTTTCCTGCTTTTCCCCCTAACTATGGAATTTTCCCCTACCAAGTTGTTGCCTGACCTGCGCAAATCACCCCTTCCTAAACATGTAATTTTGTCTACTTTTCAGAAATGTAAGCCTACCTCTCACAAAACTGATAACCACATCAAAATATTTATTTTTCGTTTCCACTCAACCTGTTCTTGAAAGCCAGGAAATTGGGGAATTCAGCACGGCAAACCATTTGTTCCTAGGTCTTACAAGGAAAAAACCAAAGGCTTCTTAGTACATCATTTTATTAGCATTTTATGAAAATCTTCCCCCTTTTTGGTTATTTACTCTCACCCCCTACAGCAACCTAGGATTCTTGGGTGGCGTTACGACCGCCTACATGTGGGAATAAAAGGGGCCAAATTTGGCCTGGATATCTCATGTAACAAAGAAGTTACAAGGCATTGAACAGCGACATACCGAAATCACCAAAAAAGGCCTTGGACCGGGGGAGGGGGGTGGGCGGCCAGGGGGAGAAACCCATGGCACTTAAAGGGTTAAACTTGGGGAAGGGGAATTAACCCAAGTTACAAAACAAGGCTGTGGTTACATTTCAAATGTAATCACTATTGTTTGTTGAGAATTCCTATACATTTCCTTGTTTATTTTCTGTATGTACTGGTGTGAGGGACAGATATCTTTTATTAGAGTATTTCCTTTAGTTTCTTTTAGGCAGGGAAATTCTGGTCACGATAGGGACAGAGACATTCATCCAACCTAATTTGCACATGAAATGCCATTTGTTGAGAAAACTTTACATAGTTCTCTGCCTCACATTTCTGACCCCTCACACCCATGTTTGAAACTTGGCCACCATACGATTACTGCAGAGAGGCCATGGCCCCTTCTTCATTTGGGAACAGGTACAGGCCGCGTGTGTTCTGCTCCCACAGGGTGTTCAGCACCTGCAAGGGGGAGGCAGCCGCACAGGATTGGGGGAACGCAACATCGGAACATACAAGGTATCTGATCAGGAAAACAGGCGATCGGGTGAGAGGCTGTGGGGATAAGGGCCAAGTGGGGCTTGTTTGGGCCACTTCATCTGTCTCCCCAAGCCAATTTCAACACCATGTTCCTCATCTGTGCACTACCATGCAAGGCCACAACACAATTAAGACCCAACTAACAAGCCAAAGCATAAACTTTACACAAAAAGCAGCGGAGTGGCAAACCCATACCCGCAGCCCCACAAACATGACCAGAGAATCTCAGACACTGTCGCAGCCAACCTACCAATGAATGAGGCCCTGGAACAGCCCAAATTGAGCCCATAAGGATGAGATCCCAACACCATTGGGACCTCAACCAGACCGCAAAATGCTGGCATTACTCATAGGCCCGAACAGTCCTGTGGCATCCACCGAGGAAATGGAAATGGAGTGTGTAGAGGATAAACGGTGTACCGCATTTGCCTCGGTCGCTGTTTTAGTCAGTAGCTCCTGTGCCAGGCCTAGTCCCGAAAGAGAAGGAATTGGTCATGTGTTCTGGGAGTAGCTTCCCGCTGTGTTCCAGCCCTAGCCCCCTATGTGCCTCCATACCACCTGGCCCTCCTATCTCGTACACTGTTGACCCAGCTGGCAAGGGTGTACCCACGGATAGTGGATGTAAATGCAGCATTTTTTGGGCGAATTAGCTACTACCTTCCAGCTACCATCAAGCCATTAATCTGGCTAAACGTAATTTTTTCACTCTTCAAATTGAGAATGCCATTAATCAGCCAAAATAAATGTTTAAGGGTTGTTGGCTCACTGTCCACTAAGGCGTCCCCTGTTGACTATTCCCCCCTCCCAAAATCTATGTGACTCGCTTGCTTTTTTTTGTTCACAAAATAGGCGATATTTGCGAGCATATTTTGCTTGTTCGTAGTCAAACTGCTGAGGCTATGGTTTCTCCAACCACCCCAGCATCTCTGCAGACTCCTGTATCTGACTGTCTCTACATCCTGTTGGGACTCTTAGTTCTTTCTCGGCTTCCGACAGCTCCTCAGCTGTGGAGAGAATGAAATCTGCCTCTCCTATCGATGCCGTCCCTCTGAAAATATTGAAAGAAACTCTGCCTCTGATTGTTCCCAATGTTATGGCTGCTATTAACCATTCCTGCTCTACAGGTACGATTCCTTCAGAGCTTAAACACGCCTTGGTTATTCCTCTGCTCAAAAAACCCTCTCTTCATATCCATACTAATTTTTGACCGATCTCGCTTCTTCCTTTTTTTAATGAAGCCGCTAGAATCATTGGTTGCCCCCATGCTTGGGAGGTTCCTTGAAGACATGCTTCCGTTTGATGCCTTTCTGTCAGGGTTTAGACCTGGTCAGGGTACAAAAACTGTTTTGGTCTCTGTGCAGGATGATTTGACTGATTTCTGACCAGGGTGGAGTGGCAGCATTGATTTTGTTAGATTGGTCGGCTGTTTTTGATACCGTCAACCACTCCATCCAGATCAGTCTTTCTGCCGCTAGGCTCTATGGTTCAGTTCTCTTGGTTTCACTCCTTCCTCTCAAATCTGTTCCTCCAAACTGTTCCTCTCCTCTTCCTTCACCTCTGATCTACACCTCAAAGAATTCTGCTGCCCGGCTGGCTACTGGCACTCCTTTTACTGATCACCTCTCCCCTATTCTGCGTATTCTTCATTGGCTTCCTGTGGCCAAGCGTGTGAACTTCAAATCCCTGTGTCTTGTACACAGGACCTTTCATGATGTGGGGCCTGAGAACCTGCAGCATCAGTTCCGGACTTATGTTCCTAGCCGTTCTCTGCGCTCAAGGGAGAGTTTTCTCATTGTTGTACCTAGATTTGTTTTGTCCGAATGTGTGGCCGTTCATTCTCCATGAGGGCTGCCAAGCGGTGGAATGCCCTGCCCATTGCACTTCGGTCCATGGTGGCCGATCTGCAATTCAGACGTGCTTTAAAAACTCTGCTCTTTTGATCTCCCGTGACTGGCCGTCAGTGTCTGCTTAGTCTCGTTAGCGCCAGGTTGCCTTCTGGTGTCAGTTGCGCTGTACTTCAGTACGAAATGGATAACATAACAGTTACTTATTTAAACAAATATATATTAAGTGCTTTTGGCTTAATACAAAACCTTCAGCACTATATAAAAGAAGAAAAGGGCAGTTACAATAGAAAAATCTAAAATAAACATTACAAATAAAACTAATACAATATAAGCTCCAATTATACAATATTTCAACATAGTTTTCAACATTATCACTTCCAATTAAGGTAAGAGCCACTTTCTAAATAAATTATGCAGCAGCACCAAGAAAAAGTATTTTCGCAGAATAAACTGTGCTCCATAATTTGTTGGTCTCGCAACCCCCCTCTGTAGAAGTGAACCTTTACCATATCCATCATTCAAAATCTAACAATTAGTAAAAATATGCCTGGTGGTCTCTATTGCACCGTTACATGTGCAACATTGCCGATCGGCATAGTGCATCCCTTGCTATGCTCCAACATACTCATAAGTAGGTAGTATATTTAAATCAGAGCTATGAGATAACACCTAAAGGCAATAGGACATGATTTCAATAAGATAAAGGGGCAGTAGGCCGAAAGCCTTGAGAGATAAACTCGGCATACCCATGCCTAGCGCTCAGCTTGGCAATATTTTGCACCCTGTCCCAGTCAATAGTTTTAACCTTAATTTCTAAAAACTATTGACAGGGATATGCATCATCAGGAATGGGGAGGCTGATGGAATCAAGATGTGCAATGATGGATTGCTTCAAATCGATGTAAGCATAGAGAGATGGTTAAACTAATTTTGTGCCTTGGCCCCAAGCAGGGTGTTCGTCTCAATGCCTGCCCAACACAATTTAAGATAAAATGTGGTGCGGTGCATCAACATGTTGCCATCAGGGAAGGTAAGAACAACTCGCACCTAAATGCCTCTACAGGCACCACACTCAAACCCCAAGAAGGGATCGGAGAACTTTTCCCTCAAGTCTAGCAAACCAGTTAAGCAACTTTGTTGGTAAACACTCCAAGCCATAGAGTATACTAGAAACAATTCCAGTTTTAGATATGTCCAAGAGCCTCTCCCAATTATGACCTCCTTTATCTGCAATAAATCTCTGCATGAGCATCCACTTTTCTAAGACTTTTAGTGTGACATACTCACCCAAACATTGTGCAGTAGGGTGAGATTGAACCGGTATGCCCAGATAAATATAGGTGTTCACCACCTCTGGTGCCACACACTCCAGTCATCAAACAAAGGGCTTTTTACATCTTGCTCAAGTCCCCATGTTCATGACCTTGGTCTTGGAGGTGTTAATGTCCAAGTCATTTTGGGTTGCATAGCAAAAAAGGGCATTAATGGACCGCTGTAACCCAATCGGTGTGTGATCAAACGGAACTGTGTCATCTGCATACGCAATCCAGGGTACAGTCCAGTCCCCAATACGTGTTGGAAAACTACGAGCAGCTCTAATAGCAGAAGTGTCAATACACACCCCTGCTTCAATCCTGGGTTGGTGGACATAGTTTTTCTAAATTGCCCATCAAGACTGAAGCAGACAAACCGTAGTTTCTGAATGCAGCAACCTAAAGTTCACCAACATAGAATCAATTCCCCAGTGCTTTAGTTTCTCCCATAACTTTTCTCTAGAGACACCCTCAAAACCACTGGAGTAATCGACAGATAGAGGCTTCCGTTTGATCACTGCCTATCAGCCAGCATATAATGCAGAGCCCATAAACTGTTAGGTGTTGTGGTCGCGTTTAAAGCCCATCTGAAATGGACGTGGAAGGGCCTTTGACTCCACCCAGATTTGCACAGTAACATGGCAGCAAAGATCTTCCCGCTAGCATCGAGCATGGCCAGGAGTCCATAGTTGGATGGAAATGCCTCACCCCTTTTTTAAAAACAGGGAAGGTAGACTCCTGTCAGCTCGGAGGAATGTTACTAGTAGTGAGAATCCTTTTGAAAATGAAGGCAAACAAGCATGCCCAGTGTTCAGGATAGGCCTCGATTGTAATATTAGCAAGGCCATCAGGCCAAGGCACCCTAGAGCCTTTGAGCTTCTTGATTACAATCAAGATATCAACTTCACCAAAGCCCCCCGCACTAGTGCAGATATAATCTGTCATAGTTCCAGCATCAATTTTCAAATCTACTTCAAAGTCATGGCTAGAAGTGGACGAAACCCAATTATTCTCATGGGTTCGAAAATGCTAGTAGCTGGGTTAGCTCCTGGTTATAGCAAGGGGAGCCTTGTTAGCTTTAAACTAAGCGCTACCAGGAGCTACTTTAGACTCCCCAGCCATGTGGTGCCATACAAACATAGCCATTTAATATTAACGGTGTAAGTTTGGGAATGTGAATGAAAGAGAATAAAAGACACTCGAGACATTTAAAGCATGTGAGATGATATATAATGGAAAAAAAGTTTAAGAGCTTGCATCTTACGTACACGTTAGATTTGCTGTGCACCATGTACTAGCTCCCGGTTCCCCAAACGTAGCTCCTGCCTAACGGGGGATGCCTGATACCCAGGAGCTGCTTTTTGCTGCAGGTCAACAAAGCCTAATTTTGACCCCTATTCTCCAATATGGGGATACGTTTTTTAGGGTTATCCACAGTCATAAACCTTCTGTAAAGATGCCAGAACTTTCTGCTGTCATTAGTTTTTAATAGTAAAAAAAGAGAAAACTCCAGTTGGCGTCGTTGCTAGAATGTTTATGATTTCTACGCTAATTTCTATAACTAGTTCGAAGAGCTTTTATAGCCAGTGTATTGTTAGCTAATATAAGTGAATGGTTTATTATCCTTAGCTCTCTTTGAAGGGTGGTCTTTTTACTCACAATGGCAGCATCATACAGCCCAGTCCGAAGGGTCTTCTGTCTAACGCCCCTCAAGTATTCGAGATGGTCTGGGAGGGTTAATTTGTATTGCTACCTGTATGTGTTGGGATGTACTTTTACGGCCCTGCAGCCGAAATCAAGTTATTGACTGACAAAGACGGGCTAATTTTCTAGCCCAAGCCCAATCTTGGAAGCTTCTCAGAAGTAAACTGTTCAACGCTGTTTGTTGTCCTCGCCTAACTCTGTTTGATATTTAATTATTCCCTTTTCCAATACCCAACTTTCAAGATGCGGCAAAGCTATGGAAGCAAAAATCTTAACGGCTGCGCCCATTAGCATGATCGGTGTATAAATCTTGAGGTCAGACCTTGACCCTATTTTGTGAATCGGTATTACAAAGGAGGTTTGCCATGACTCTGGAAAGAGGTTTGTTAACAATTTGCCTGAGCAATACGTCCAAAGTTACAGCTCATACATGCAGAGCAGATTTAAAAAAAAAGTGTTGGACAACATATTAGGCCCCAAAGCTCTAGACAAGCTAGCTCTCTGTGTTCTAAACAGGACATCGCTACTGTCAAAAGTCATGCTGCAACTACCCCCATGTAGTCCATTGTTTTTACATATTTCGATTCATGTACCCAGTATCAAACCTACCCCTAAAATATAGGGCCCATTCTTGTTCAGAGATGGCGTATCATTGCTTGATTGGTCCCCATATTGTTAACAAGGTACCAGAAACCAGTGGCTGCTTTCTTTTATTATATTCAGCATGTTTTCACTATCATGCTGTGTCATTTTCCACCTACTACTCTGCACCCAATTATGGTATTGTTTAACTTTCTTACCCACAACAATTTGAGTTGAAACATCCATACGTGTCTAGGCCAACCTGCTGACTTCCTAACGCATAAGATGTTTTCGATCTTTTAGTTGCTGATCAAATACGTGAGTATGTCCCTTTATCTACCCTTTTATGGATGTCCCAGTCTGTTTATCACATATTTGGTCATTCACTAAGTCTTCAACATAATTATGGAAACATTCAGGTCCAAATATAGGTTTCCATTCATAGCTAGTATTAGCTATGTCTTTCTGTAGCCACCAAGTGAAAATCTGCATCCTCTGGCCAACCCATTTTATTCTGTTCTTCCCTGAATTAACAGTCACCTCTCCCGACAATCTGGCGTGCCATCCCTCTTGTTACATCTCAAATTCTAACAGATTGTGTTTGCTTAGAAGAGATTCAGATATGGTCAAATGTTTGCATTTCCATAACAAACCCTGGTCCACAAAGATGTAATCAATAACTAATGTAAACCTTCCATTATGCAATGTGGCTGCCATTGTCAGATCACCCTCTATGTTACCATTAAGCTGATACAGATCTAATGAAGACAAGCGTGTCAACCATGATCTTTATAAAAAGACCACAATCCTAGACTTTCTTCCTCATCCATTCTTGCTTTTCCGCAAGCAGAGTTTAGATCTCCTCCCACCATGATAAAACCCCCTGGATGTTGAAGGCTCCAATCTTCCGCAAATGTCTGCAATGTCTCCAAGAAACAAGACATTGGCGCTACAGCTGGGTACCATTACATATTTACTATTAGCATTGAGCACCAGTCACCCTCAATATTCACATTTAGCTCTATAACCAGCACCCCAAACTGAATATCAAAATAATTTACCATAGATATAGTGGGACCAAATTTGATAGCCGATAAAAGGCCGCCAGATGGGCAGCCCCTCAACTAGATATCACTGGGTGAAACGCCATTGAATATCCATCCATTATCGGCTCCTTCAACATCCACAATTCTTGTAGTAGGATAATATCATGGATCTTTAAACTTTGACTTAATTCCACATTCTCAAACAAGTGAATCAATCCTCGCAAGTTTCAAGAATCTAATTTCAATATATTGTTAAAGCAGTTGCTTGTACTGCCCGGCCCCCAACCCCCTCCGATATGGTGCATAGAGCACTGGCCAACCATGACCATTCATTGAGCAGCCGATTTAGGGGACTGATCTTTCTTCATTAAACATCTCCCAACGTAGATCACTCCCCTTACGACCTACAGCATCTTCCAGGAATGGACTAAAACCTGGTTCTTCAATAAATATGAATAATGACTATCTGCCTCCACCTTCCCCATCCTCCTGTACGAGTTGGTTGCTACCATATTTATTTTTTCCCTGCATCTACTGTACAAACTCAGTGATACCCCTGGGTCAGGGCGTTACATTTTTTAAAAATAAATAAAATAAATATGTAGGTCTACTAGCAGCTCTTCAGAATTGGGTTGGCAAGATCTAAACCAGAAATCAAGCTCCTTGCTAGATGACATTACGTACAGTGTTATATCAAAGCCTAGTCGTCTTAAAAGAGTGGCTTCCCTAAGATAGCTCAGTGGGTTGAGCGCTCGCTGCTGTGATCTGAGCGCGATCTGCAGGTCGCAGGTTCGAATCCTGGCAAGGCCAACTCAGCCTTTCATCCTTCCGAGGTCAATAAACGAGTACCAATTTCGCTTGGGTGATATTGTATGTAAAAATGTGCTCTGTAAAGCGCTTTGTATTAAGGTGCTATATATAAAAAAAAAAAATCCAGGAGTTACCAAGTCCACCTGGGCATCATCAAATTCAACGTGAGATGAACAAGTTACTTACCAACTGTAACGTTCTTTCGACTGGATGTTCCTCCCACGTATTCCTTACCTTTGATATAACCACTTCCAGCTTGTTGGCCTCGTACATTTTTTCACAGTAGAGGGTGCTGCGTGTCGACATCCCTCGAGTCAGTGTCCATCGAAGACCTCTGTATCGGCGCAGACGTCACCATAGGTATAAATAGTTTCTCTAAGAGTCAGTTGCTCAATTCCGTTTTGAGGTGCTGTTTTTGGCTTGTATGAAATGGTTAATAACCTTGAGGAGCATAGGCTGCAACTACACGGGAAGTTTTACTGCGGGGAAGAATGGGAGGAGCGATAAGGAATACGTGGGAGGAACATGCAGTCGAAAGAACGTTACAGTTGGTAAGTAACTGGTTCTTCGAATGGATCGTGTCCTCCACATATTCCTTATCTTTGATAGACTCCCAAAGCAGTAGTGTATAGAGGAGGCGGGAGTAAAACAAAATGTTTCCTTTTAAAGATGCAGAGTGCAACACAGCTTTTCCAAATCTTGTCTCCTGGCTAGAGGAAGAATCAAAACTGTAGAATTTAGTGAAAGTATGTGCGGACGACCTTGTGACAGCCGCACATATGTCTTTAATTAGAACTCCTCTTTGAAGAGCTGAAGAGGCTGCGATACCCCTGGTTGAATGAGCCATGAGGTGTTGAGGGGGCTCTTTTCCTGGCAATTTATAGCACTCTATAATAGTTAATATAATCCATCTTGAGATGGTCTGTTTTGTAATAGGTAAACCTAACTTGTGCCCTGCATGAACCAAAAACAATTGGTCTGCTTGTCTTATCCTCGCAAGTTGGCTAATGTAAAAACTCAAGGCACGCCTTGGATCCAGCCTGTGTAATCTCTCTTCCTCTTGCCCTGGATAGGGAGGAGGGTAAAACGAGGGTAAGGTTATTTTTTGTGTGATGTGGAATTCTAAGACCATCTTTGGGAGAAAATTCGGCTTCACTTGGATAACTACCTTATCTTTGTGAAAGATTGTATGTGGAGGTTTCCAA
This sequence comes from Ambystoma mexicanum, assembly GCF_040938575.1. Taxonomy (NCBI): domain Eukaryota; kingdom Metazoa; phylum Chordata; class Amphibia; order Caudata; family Ambystomatidae; genus Ambystoma; species Ambystoma mexicanum. Next base: position 214,713,845 of record NC_090926.1, read on the forward strand.
GACAAAGCTTGTAATTCGCTCACTCTTCTGGCAGAAGTTAGAGCCACTAGAAAGACTGTTTTAAGAGTGAGAAACCTTAATGAACAGGAATGAAGGGGTTCGAATGGAGTACCCATTAGAAATTTCAAGACTAGGTTTAGGTCCCACAGTGGAACTTGAAAAGGAGTTTGGGGGACAAAACATTAGTTAACCTTTTCAGAAATTGAATCACTATGGACAATTTGAAGTATGAAGGCTCCTCCGCAATGCGCTTAAAGATTGACAGCGCTGCGAGGTAACCTTTGATTGTGCCAACTTGAAGACCGGAATTTGCTAAATATAGAAAAAAGATAACACCATCGGTGTACTACATGAAAAGGGTTCAATATTCTTCTCTACACCAGCTGCAAAATGTGTTCCAATTGCAGCCATATAAATATTCTGTTGCTGACCTTCTGGCTGAAAGCAACGCCTCCATTACGTCATCCGGGAGGTCCCAATCCTTGTAGCTCAACCTTTTAGAAACCAGGCGTGGAGGTTGAGGGTCCTGATATCCGGATGGAGAACCAGACCTCCCTTCTGCGAGAGAAGATCCTCTCTTTGCGGAAGACAAATCGGAGGTCAGATGGACATGTCTAGAAGATCCGGGTACCACGTTCTCCTGGCCCAATCCGGGGCAATTAAGATCATGGGTTTCTGGAATCTCCTCAACCTCCTGATAATTTGAGGAATGACGGGGACTGGAGGAAATGCATACAGAAGTGGAAACTCCCATTCCACCACAAACGCGTCCCCTAGATCTCTTCTGTGGAGAAATTCCCTTGAGCAATACTGATCGCACTTCCAGTTGATACTGGTGGCAAACAGATCCACTTGAGGGGTTCCCCAAAGGGCAAAGATCTCTTGAAGGACTTCCTGAGCTAGTGCCCACTCGTGGGAGACTCTGTTCTGCCTGCTCAGAGCGTCCACCGTCGGGTTCCTCTCTCCGGCTAGGTGAACTGCTGATAGAGAGATTCCTTCTTGATTTGCCCAGCACCAGAGCTGCATCGCCTCTCTGCACAGTGGCAGTGACCCTACGCCTCCTCTTGTATTGAGGTAATGCATGGCCACTGTGTTGTCCGTCATTATCAAGACATTCTTTCCCTGTACTGATGGCAGGAAAGCCTTCAGCGCTAGTCTGATCGCTCTCAGCTCTAATAGGTTGATGTGTAGTCTGGACTCCGATGGAGACCAACGACCGCTGATAAAGTCGTTGGCATGGGCTCCCGACCCCGTGAGTGAATCGTCCGTGACTACTGTTATCTCCGGCCATGGTTGACAAAACTGTTCTCCTTTCAAGACGTTCTCCCGGCAGGCCCACCGCTGAAAGTCTCAAGCCACTCTGTCTGGGATTAATAGGAGATCTGACATCTTTCCCGAGTATTGTGACCACTGAGTCCTTAGCGCCCACTGGAGAGATCGCATTCTCAAGCGAGCCTCTGGCACTACAAAAATGCAGGATGCCATGAGGCCGAGCAACCTCAAAAAGTCGAAGGCTGGTAGACGATGGGCATTTTGAAACTTGATGACCATCTGTAGAATATCTTGAGCCCTCACCTCTGGTGGCAAGGCTTTTCCCAGGGATGTGTCCAGGACTGCACCAATGAACTGGAGTCTCTGTGATGGTATCATCTGTGACTTCTTTAAGTTGAGGAAGAAACCCAGCTTATGGAGGAAGTGGCAAACATAATCTAGATGGATCTGAGCTTGTTGCGGGGACACTGCTCTGATCAACCAGTCCTCCAGGTAGGGGTAGACCTTAATCCCTTCCCTCCTTAGACTTGCAGCCACAACCGCCATTAGCTTGATGAAGACCCGCAGGCGGAGGTAAGTCCAAATGGCAGAACTCGAAATTGATAATGAGAGTTGCCAATGGCAAACCTCAGGTACCTCCTGCGCTTGTAATGGATTGGCACATGAAAGTAAGCATCCTGAAGCTCTAGAGATACCAACAAGTCATGAAGCTGGAGGGCCTGAAGGATCTGAGAAAGGGTTACCATCTTGAACTTGTCTTTCCTGAGGAATTTGTTTAATTCTCCCAAGTCCAAGATGGGTCTCAATCCTCCGTCCTTCGGTATTAGAAAATAGGGGGAATACCAGCCCTTGTTCCTCTCTGCTACAGGTACCGGTTCTATGGCACCTTTCTCTAGCAGGTCTGAAATCTCCTGCATTAAGGAGCGGGTCTGGAAGCTTCAAAGAGTTGTTCTCTGGTGGATGACTGAGGAGTGTGTAGGAAAGGCAGGCAGTAACCGGGCAACTGTTTCCAATGCCCAAGCATCTGACTTAATAGCCTACCATTCTGTCAGATGTTGCATTAACATGCCTCCTATTGGTGTTGTGTGGGGAGACCTCAGAGGGGTTTAGAAGTGGCTGACGCAGATGCTGAGGGTAAAACAGCACCTGCTGCTGCGGGTTTGGTACCTTTGACCCATCCACCACGGGTGAATCGTCTCTGGACCCTTTGAGCTGGCTGCCAGCTGCCTTTTCTGAATGCGGAGTAAAAACGAAAGGGCTTCCCTCTCCAGGAAATACCCGTGGGGCGATTTGGAGTTTGACGGATTGCAGCCCCAAATGATCTGGCTGCCGCCTTTGAGGTTTGCTATTTCTCCAGGCTGTCATCAGCTTTTTTTGCCAAATTAAGAGGTGGCGTCAAAGGGCATTTTTCAGAAGCCTGGCTTGCACATCAGGAGCAAAACCAGACTTCCGCAACCACACAAATCTGCAGATTGTGGTACTCGCCGCCATGGATCTGCTGTTGATGTCAGCAGAGTCGATACCTGTTTGGAGGGACTCGCACATCGCATCCTTCCCATCCTTGATGTTCAAGAATGCGTCTCGTACCTCCCCTTCTGGGAGACAGTCAGCCGCTGATGAAGCACACTCCCAAAGGGTGTGGCTGAATCTAGCTAGCGTGCAAGTGGCGTTAATAGACTCAAGTGCCATACTGCATGCTGAAAAAACTTTTTTTTTTAGATATGGCATCAAATGTTTTGTCGTCTCTGCCTTGTGGTATAGTGTGGTATGCCGACTTACTATTGGGCGACGTTACTGCCTGCACTACTAAACTCTCTGGAGTTGGGTGCTTACTTAAATATTCAGGGTCTGAGGTGGACACTACTTTGCAGAGAGCTTTTTATTTACTGCAGGGATAACTTCAGGTGTCTCCCAATTTGCAGCTATTTTTCTCTGCAATGCAGCATGAGAAGGGACTATAGGATCTTCTCGAGGCCCTTTATCTAAGATGTCAGTAAGATCATCTTGCTGGAAAGAGGGTGCAGGTGTTGTCAACTCCATAAATTGCATAATTCTAGCCATAAGGGCATTTCTGCATGCTCTCCAGGTTCTGGTCTGGCAAATTCTGCCTCTGGAGAGCTATCTATGCCACTAGCATCTTGTAAAGATTCTTGTAGATCTTTCAATCTATTCTCCTCAGAAATGAGTTCCTCTGGAATGGGTACTGTTGTTCTTTGTAACCCAAAAAGTTCTCATTGTCAGAGTCCTCCCCTTCCTCATATATAGAAGATAGAGCTCTGAAATAATAAGATCTTGGATAAGGGGTAAAAAGCATTTCAAGAGAAGAATGGTGGATACTGCTTAGGAAAAAGTTGTGGTCGTCGATGTAGACGTTGTAGGTCTCGACAAACCCGCAAATGGCGTCGAAATACTCTAAAAGGGCCTCGATGTATTCGAGAGCACCGGAATCCTACTCAGTATTGTCGATATTGTCGACGCCACTCTCGACACCCAATACAAATCATATGGGCTCGGCCACAAAGGCCTTTGTCTTCCCTGTGAAAGGATCACCCCTTCCAGTAAGAAAGTATGTGCAGCCCGGGGCCAGGGAGAGGTCCAGTGCTTCAAAAGCCAGACTCTGCTAGGCCCAAGGAATTCACAGCAGGTGGTAATTAACAGAATCTGATGTAGGCAGAGAGGAAAAGGGCGTGAAGCTAGAGTAGCCAGGAGAGGTGCACTAGTCCACAAAATGGTCGCACCATCTTGGATTGTCCCATGGCTCCCATAAGTCCTGTAACCGTCTCCCCAGCCCCAATTCCTACAGTAAAAGCACTCTAACAGCAGCCAGAAGATTCTGCAACAGCATCTTGGATTTGACCCCTTACCAAAAGCTAGAAGGGAAACAATCAGCTGTGGCCTTTTGCCCAAATAGAGGGGTGGGGGGCAGGGAAGAGGGGTGGGGGTAAGGCCAGAGAGGGTCCCTTAGTTGATGTATATCTGGACACTTGAATTGACTTACAACCTGGTTGGGAGTACAATCTGCTCCAAAGTCCTCTGCCATATAGGTGAATGCCAAGATTCAAAAGGAAGAGGCAATCTCTTCCCCTGCCCCTGCCACCCCCCCCCCCCCCCCAACCATCCCAAAATAATATTTGGGGTGATCTGCTGGCAGGGCAAAGCCTACAGCAGCTGAGCCCATTTATACCCAGGAATCTGCACACTGGCAGTGACAAACCAGCAAGCCTCTCTAAAGCCTCTCTAGCTAGTAAGTGTAGAACAAAGGGCTTATATAGCTCCTGAAAGCCCTCAATGGGATCCCCGACAAACCAAAGAACCAAGGAGGTGACTTCCTGGTTCCCCCTGCATCTCTGTACTGCTGTGACTGCAAAAAGGGCACCTTCAGTGCCAAACCACGGGAGTCATTTTTGACTCCTCATTCTGGGTTTCGCCCAACACCCTGCTATCTCTACATCTTCTAGCATCCCATCACAACACTGCCTGCTTGGTTGGTTACCAGCTTCTCTGCACCCCAAGCTGTGGCCATTGCAGTACCACAAGGCTGTGTTGAGCCTGCTCATGACCATCTGTGGGTCTTCTGGTTTGCCGCCGCCGAGCATTCCAGCACCACCAACCCAACACAGACTCTTGTTTCCCAGCACCAAAATGCAGTCACCCAACTGAGTCATTGGATCCCACCAACGTTGCTCCTGATTTCAGTGCCGAGAGCGCCCAGATGCCGAAAAACCTGCAAAGAAAGAATAAACATACTAGTTCTGTTCCCTTGCTATGGCTGAAAAGTCTCTTAAGAGCCCACATCTTACTTATTTAAGGCAAGACCTTGAACAGGAACATTTGCTGCAGTGCCTAAAGCACATAGTTCCCCTAAAGTCTGCTGCACTCCTTTGTATGGATTCCATTTTAAAGGCAGGCATGGAGTCCTTATGACAACAAGACAACGTTTAAGGTAAATCTCAGCTGAAGATACCATCCTGAGATAGACTGGTGCAGTGGAGTAACGTTGCTGAAAATGTTGGGGGGGACATGTCATCTGAAAAAAAAAATGCCCCATTCAAATGAATGGGAACAAAATTGTGTGCCATGAAAGTTGGGGGGGGGCAAACACCCCTGTCCCCCCCTAAAATTACACCCATGGGACTGGTGTCATGTTGGCATACTGGTACACCCCAAGATCCAGACCGGACATTTGATCTCCAAAAGTATCCATGCAGATATTAAACATGGGTGATGGGATCCAACTGAGAAAGACCCCCACATTGCATGAGCAGGGTGCTGGATCGGATGGTCCCACCTGAAAAAGAAATTGCTATTTTCCCACGAAGAGGAAAGCCAGGCCAGAACAGGGCCTCCAGACCCCAAGCAGGAGGATAAGACATTAATCATTACCGAATGGTTGACTGTATCAGTGTCATTTGTCTTACCTTGAGCTCTATCTTCCAGATAAATAGGTACCCAAGTGCCAACTCCAAAGATACAGAACGGGAGCGGCAATCAGTATTCAGACACTTCCAGCATGCGCTCATAAACAGCCCAGGTTTCGCATTTGCCTCTCACTCTACCCCACTAACCATCCCACCCATAATACGAAAACAGCACTGAAAGTCAGGCCAGTGTCTGGAATCAGAAGACCAATCCATAGAGATTATGGTTATAAAGGAGGAAATGTGGATTACTTGCAATGCTTGTTCTCCATTGTTAAGAATGATTTTCAGAATCTACCCTGTGGACAGATTCTGGGTCTCCACCCTATCGGGTGACCCTTTGGAAAGCAATAACATCCGGCCAAACTATCCAGCTAGTGTGACTGAGCAATAATGCTTAGAATTGAGAGAGCGTGGCAAAGGGGCCAGTTAAACACATGCTGAGGCACCCTTAATACAAGTTAAGCAAAATATATAAAGAACACAGTTCTATTTATGTCTGCTTTGGAACAACTATTGATAAAAAAAGCACAGGTAGGTAAATCACTAAACATACACTACAAATAAATACAAATTAACTTTTGGGTTGCTCTGGCTACAGTGCAACAACACTTTACTTTTAAATACAGTGTGCCAGCAATAGAACACTATTGTAGCAAAGTGAGGGAAGAAAAAACAAAGCAAGTATTAAACCGATTTGAGAAGCTCACAATAACATTTAAAAAAAGGGTTATAAACAATACACATCCTTATTAATATAAGTATCTGCACTTTAAAGTCCTTCCCTTGCTAGAAGAGATGGGCTCAAGGTCCTTAGAGTCACAAGTCCCAATAAAACCCTTTACAGGAGGCTAGGAGTCTATAAAGTAGGCTGAAGAAACATTGGCAAAGCTAGCAGGCAGTTTGTATTTTAAAAATTAGCAACAGTAGAATTAAAGCTCTTAGACAGACCTCTCCCAATACCACCACCTTAGGGGAAGCACGTATGTAAGACTATTTGCACCCGTTTAACCCTATGGAGGTAGAAACCGGTATGTTATTTCCCCCCTGCTCCCAAATTTTCTCAGGGACTTCTAGGTCTCCTGAATTCGCTGCATGGAGCCTCAGAGGTTGAGTGCGTGTGCAGAGGTAATTTTTGTCGTGATTTAGGTCCGGCTAGGTAGCAGTCCCGCGCTCTGTGGAGAGTCCGCTGGATGACCCTTGTCATGAGGAACAGAGGACAACCATGTTGTCAACTACCCCAGAGGACCCCAATGACATGATGCAAGTGGAGAACAGCGATGCCCACCATGATCAAATGGCGGAAGTCGACCTTCATGGCAGAAACAAAAGCGCTGGTCCTGCAAGGTCCCTCTTTGTGCTGGAGAGTGTAACTGTAGGGGGAGGCCTCTTGTTCCACAAACTGAGAGCCTGAAGTCAAGTGCCAACACGGGACAGCGACCAATGCAGCAAGTTAACCAAGGAGGAAGCTGGTCATCCCACTGGACATTCCGGGACACTTAGACTTTGAAGTGCAGGATCTTTAAGCAGGGGTCACGACTTACTGTTCCCATCAGTCCAGGGGTCGAGGCACCTTCTGGAGATTAGAAGAGGAGCAGGGGTTCACTGGGACAGTTGTATACAACACTACTGGTTGGCTAAAAAGGCAAATTCTAAGTCTTCAGATGTATGCTCCTCCGGACAAGCACAATAATGGCTAGTCCCCTTTTTTACAAAAATTTGTATTGATACTTATTTCAATTTTTACAAGATTTTTTGCTTTGGGGAAACGTCCCCTTATCCATTTCCAAATTGAAAAAAGTAAACGAGAGGAGAAAAAGGTGGTTAATTTCAGCAAAGCCTCAGAAGGTTGAACAAGCTAAAGCGGAAGGCAGTATGGAAGGACTGACATTCATGTAGAACAGAGAAAAAAGCTGGGGTGGGCGAGAGTAGAAGGGAAAGGAAAAATAGAGGAAGACCGCAAAATCCAAGATCCAACTGCAGAATTTCAGTCCCTTTTCCTCTCCTTTTTTTTGCAAGTTCGCTTCACTTCTGTCCTTTTCAATTTGTTGTAACATTTACATCCATTTCAATTATTATACTCGTCCTCTTTTTTCCAATGACTACGTCTTCCCTTCCCTGTTCCAAACCAATGTTCTGAAAAAACAATGCTACAGCAATCACCAAAGATGTCTTTTCGCCGCTCATCAGACGGCCCCACATCCCTCTTCGTCATAAATTTGTAAATCACTGAGGTGGCAGCCCAAGTAAGTTTTTCTGTGTCCATTGGTTCACAAACAAGATAGCAACAGATGTCTCACTGTTTCCACTTGTTGTGCTTTTGCAGTATCAGCACTTATTTGTGCCAGATTCTACTCTGATGGCCAGGATCTCATTGGTTCTCAAGAGGTTTAAAACAACTCGCAAGAAGATGTTCCGGAGGGATCTATTGGGAAATATTTCCAAGTATACAAGAACCGGATTTACTTTCTTGCGTTTATCGGAAGACTCGGTTAGTTTGTTTCTGGACACTGCTTCAAAGGTCTTTATCCAGTCCCATTCGCCCATTTTATTTTTTACTTTAGTTGGATTATGTTTGAGTTAGTCTTCCATGCTTCCGATCTCTTTCAAGAGGCCTTTATTTCTATTTGAGCGGTTTCTCAGAATTCTGTCTGTCCCTCCCGTAATTTCTCTATGAATAATATCAAAAATGTTCAGACGAGATGGGCGCAATGTCTTTCCATATAGCATCCAACTGTTTCGATCGATCGTCGCTTTTAGTGATGCCAAGCTCAGTTCTTGACGAATGGAAGCTACAGGCGTGGATGGTGGTAGACCCAGAACTTTTGCCAAAAATAGCCTTCCAACTTTCACCAGATGTTTACGGGAATAGAAGGCATTGCCTCTACTCCATAAAATAGTGATGGAATCACCTTTGCTTTGTAAACATTTTGAATTGGAATGATTGTAAAGCAGTCAAATTTCTTGTCTACTGCCTTTGTTTGGGATACCAATGTTTTAATCTTGTCAGACAATTGCCTGCATCAGGGTTTCCATAGGGCTGTTGTTCAATGTTACGCCTAAGTATTTGAAGTCTTTCACTTTTCCAAGCTGCACTCCATCCAAGTACCATTGTAGATTTCAGTTCTTAGTTCTTTTTTTTCGAAAGACATGATTTTGGTTTTGTCTTTATTGATCTGCAGATGGTTTTCCTTTACATATGCCGACAAGTTGTCTAATTGTCACTGGAGGCCGACCGCAGTCTGATCTATTATGATATTGTCTGTGGATAAAAGACGTAGTACTTTCACCTCTCCTATTGTTGGGGGGGGGGGGCAAAGGTGGGGGGGGATATGGTCTTCTGAAAATCACCCATATATGAGTTGTACAAAGCTGGCGCAAGCGGGCATCCCTACTTTACCCCTCTTGTAGTCAAAATCTCTTCAGATAATTGCCCCACGTGACTGAGTCTCACTAATCGATGTCTCAGAATAGAGGGCTTTTATGGGATCCAAGATCGAATTCAGACATTTCCAGGTTTCCAATTTTCGCCATAAGGTCTCACGGTTGACCTGGTCAAAAGCCTGGACCAGGTCAACAAAGGCTATGAAAACTCTGGGGCTTCCCGCCAAAATATTGGCCTTCAGTGTGCTCAGCAGCAGGATGTTTGCTGCTGTTCCCATGTTTTTTACAAAGCCCCTGTGAAAGGGGTCTGTACAATCTGACTGCTTTGCCCACAGTTGGAATTTGTCTAAGGCCAATGATCCAAAAACCTTGCCGATAATATCTAATAGAGCAATGGGCCTATAGTTCCTCGGATCTTCTTTTTTGTCCTTTTTAAAGATTGGAACTACATTCACGGTCCTCCAGGATTGTGGTATTGACTTTGTTTATACACATTTTTTAAACACTTTATGAATTAAGTGGGCCCATTCCTGTGGATGGTTTTTGAGATCGATGTTGGTAATGCCATCAGGGCCATGGGCCCTTGAAGAAATTAGCATGGCGTTTTTTTCTAAGATCGTCTTAACGTCATATGAAATGTCCCAAGTTGTTGATAGTTTTCCTCGAAGAACTTGAAGTTCCGCTGCAGGTCTTCGGAGGAGTTCTGTAAAGTGTTCCATCCATCTCTGCTCACCTAGGTTGTTTTGTAGTGAGACGTTGGAGACTTTTGGTGTGGATTTTCTTCCACAAACCACACGGGGCATTTGTTCCGAGTCTATTTGATACATTTTTATCCAGTAGCTTATTAGCCAGTTTTTGGTAAGACTTGGTTGCTAATTTCACTTTTTCCACATTTTCTATGGAATTTGTCTATCGCCAAATGCTTAATTCGCTGCAGGGCTCTTCTCTTTTCCACCACAAGTGTGCTGTATATATGAATGTGTGGCTTTAAAATGTTTTCCCCGTTTTTCCTTTTAGAACAATAGGGGGTTAGAGGTTGATAATTCACCCTTGAGGTTTCCGAGTCTTTGCCTTCCGGTTCATTGTTTGCCAAGTACAGCTTGGTCATTTTATTGATGGACTCGGGACACCCCCCATTACAATCTTCCATGTGTGCCATCATTTTCGGTTGTGAGGTTTCCACTGTTTTCCATGATGTAATCAACATATTGTGATCTCTATGTTTGGTTCTCCTCACTTTAAATGTAATGATGAGAGAGAGAAGTCCTCTGGACACAAATATTTGGTCAATTATTGTGCCTCGTCGGTCTCGTTCCCATGTTGGGATTTGTGGCTTGTTTTTGTCTGTCATCAAGTGGAAATTGTGAAGGTCTCTGGAGTCCATTAACGTTGACCATTGGATTCCTCTCTGCTGAAGCTGATGGTTTTGCAGCACAGATTATTTTCATCGCCAAAGACCAGACAAGTCGTATTTAAATCGACACATTATGTAATTTACTTGGTAGTCAATATTGGCCTTGTCAATTACCTTTTCTACCATCCTAAGGACGTTATTGGTTATGACACAAGGGTGTCATCTTTGCCACTGGTGGCTAGGGGCTGAGGGTGACGCCAAGTTACCAGTAATTCTTGTATGGAAATATTTGAGGCACGTGATTTTTTTAAGATGCAATTCACTTCTAGATCTTAAACTGTTAAGCCTGAGGTTGGGCATCCTTTAGGGCCCTTTTGAGCCGGTGAGATGAATATTTGATAGCCATCCGAATTTGGTTTTGCCGTGAGCCAGGTCTCTTGCAGACATAGTATGTCAAAATCACCCAGGTTTACGTCGCGGGGGTGGTCGGGTGACTGAAGCCTCTCGTATTCCAAGACCCCATTTTCAGTGGGCTTTGAAACAGCTGGTAGATCTTCGTCCCCTCCCTATGCAACGATTGATGGTGTACAGTCTTGGGTGGCTATTTTCTTGACTTGCATACTAAAGCCTACGGGATCCAGGCCCACATTTTTTCCTTCATCTTCTTTTGGTCAGTTAATAGAACTACTGGTTGTTTCTTCTCAGTGGTCTGTCGAGAGGTCTTGTTCAAAAGTTATTTTCAGTTTTGGAAAGGGCCTACGAGGTGCTTGACCAATACCCATAGGATCTTTGAAGTTTTCTTGACTGCTAGAGCGGTCACTAAAAGAACCGTCTTTTCTGTTCCTTGAATCACAGCTGGTTGGTGGAAATGCTACTGGTTCAGGCACTCTTTTATACTTCCGGTGGCAATGTGACATGTCCACATTGGAGGGCTTTCTGTTTTAATTTCTCTTGACTTTACTGGCTCCCTAGAAAAATCGAGACGTGCAGGAGCGGAAGATCGCTGTTCATACTCCCTCCTTGTGGAGCCTCGAAAGCTCTGAAACTGTTTCATCAGGTTTGATTTCACCAACGTCGTAGCCTAACATCAGTAGGCTCTCTGCTGCGTCCGATAGCATTTCCCTTCACCACTGGTGAAACAATGTGGAGGTATTTGCTATCCGTGCGGCCTTTGTGACCAAATTCCATGATCTTCAGGTCGTCTGAGCGCAATAGTCTCAGGTTTGGGATGTGGTTGAACAAGTTCATGGTTTTTCTTTTTAGGACCAGTATATATTGAAGTAGTCGCTCCAGCTTAAAAGTGTAACAACTTCTGTTTTTTTAATTTGACGAACGCCATTCCGTCTTTCTCTGTCTTTTGTCACCGTTTGCATAGGCGCGGTCGTGAGCACCTGAAGATTCCTCATGGTGGCTTTATTTCTGGTCAGACTTGTATTTCGAATAGTGTAAGGCTCTGCGAATGTCAATTTCTCCTTCTAACACGGCCATCTGACGAGGAATCCCTACCTCTCCTTGTCAGGGATCTCCCCGACTCTTCCCCCCCCCCTCCAAGGCTTGAGATTTTTCCTGTTTGGGCTCTTGGCTGCCTGGCATGTGGAGAGCACTCAACCTCGTCTCTCTTCTTGGCCTGGATTTGGCGTTTTTCATCCAGTATTAGGACGGGGGAGTCAGGCTCCATTATCACTTTTTTCTTTGGTTCTGGGGCAGCAAATTTTGCCTTTCCGCTTTCCTCTTCAACTACGGCATGTTGGCAAGTTCGAACTCGGATTCTTCAACAGTGTATTGGCTCAGGCCCAGCGAGTCAATACTATTCTAGGTCATCTATGATAAATGCCAGCATGTTTGTTTTTTCGTTATTGCTGAATTTTAGTACGGTTTCTAACTCCATGGCTGGTCTTTTTTAGCATATTTTCCTCAGAGCGGGTACAGGTGCGGTGCTCATTGTTTTCATGGCAACACTTATTTGTCAGGACCGGATTTGCTCGGAGAGCCCCGCTCGAAGATATTATGTTCAGAATCGTGCCTCTTTCACAGGAGCAGGAGCTCCTTACACTGCAGGAGCAGTGTCCACGGCCCCTGCATCTACCAACGACCACTAAGGTAGGCCCCTGGGCTTACTACCTCGAATCTCAGGCAAAAAGAAATCGCTTTTATTTATTTGCTTTTTTCGGCGGAATGCGCCATAATTGCAGCATTGTATACTGCCTTGCCCAATAATTGCTCGCAAAGCCTCATATTTGCTGGGACCACTCTCAGCACCTGAACGTGCGTGCATTCTCCATTAATAATCACGAGGAAACCAGCCATTTCGAAGATGGCCGCCCGAGAAATCCAAGCTGCACCTCCTTCCTCCTTGTGTGCAGCCAACTCCTGATTGGCTATCCGGTGCCTTTTCTGCACCAACTATGAGCCGGCAGGCTCCGAGCCGGCCTCCAACACGAAGGCTGGAAACACAAAGGCTTCTTCCTGTCCTGAGCCTGATCTTCAGAATCGTGCCTCTTTCACAGGAGCAGGAGCTCCTTACACTGCAGGAGCAGTGTCCACGGCCCCTGCATCTACCAACGACCACTAAGGTAGGCCCCTGGGCTTACTACCTCGAATCTCCGGCAAAAAGAAATCGCTTTTATTTATTTGCTTTTTTCGGCGGAATGCGCCATAATTGCAGCATTGTATACTGCCTTGCCCAATAATTGCTCGCAAAGCCTCATATTTGCTGGGACCACTCTCAGCACCTGAACGTGCGTGCATTCTCCATTAATAATCACGAGGAAACCAGCCATTTCGAAGATGGCCGCCCGAGAAATCCAAGCTGCACCTCCTTCCTCCTTGTGTGCAGCCAACTCCTGATTGGCTATCCGGTGCCTTTTCTGCACCAACTACGAGCCGGCAGGCTCCGAGCCGGCCTCCAACACGAAGGCTGGAAACACAAAGGCTCCTTCCTGTCCTGAGCCTGTCCAGTGCCGACAGTGCCAAGGGCCAGAACTTCTGCTGGTTTGGCCACAACTACCCTGATCCCTCCTGCCACCCAACTGGCCTGCGGTAAGAAACTATTCCCCTCCTCTGGGTATTGCCCAATGCTCTTTGTCCGTTCACAGTGCCTATTATCTTGACTAACCCAGCATTCTTTATCTTTCTGCTGTACCATTTGACCCTATCAACACCCTTGGTTTTTCCACCACCCGCTGGGTGCTTGCCCCCCACCACCTGCGGGAGTCATTCGGCACAATCACCCATTACGTGCTCGCTGCCATAGTGACTGGCCCTGCCACCGAAGTGACAACGGCATCTCACTCACTGCTAACTTACCTGCTAAATGAACCTTACTTTGCACTGTACCGATGTCTACATACTGTACCCTAATCCTGCTACACATGGATCTTTATAATCAAGCAGTACTGTCTGGGAAAATGCTATTAAGCCTTCTTTTGGATTGTTGAATTTAGGTGGCCTAGTGCCCGGATGCACCTGTTTGAAAAATGCCAGTTGATTTGTGTCGTGCCTCTGGTCGCCCTCAGACCACATTTGATTATTGTGTTGTGCCTTATGGTCGCCTGCAGACCACATTTGATTATTGTGTTGTGCCTTATGGTCGCCTGCAGACCACATTTGATTATTGTGTTGTGCCTTATGGTCGCCTGCAGACCACATTTGATTATTGTGTTGTGCCTTATGGTCGCCTGCAGACCACATTTGACTATTGTGTTGTGCCTTATGGTCGCCTGCAGACCACATCTGACTAATTCGTGTTATGCCTTATGGTCGCCCACAGACCACATTTGATTGATTTGTGTTGTGCCTTATGGTCGCCTGCAGACCACATTTGATTATTGTGTTGTGACCCATGATCTCCTACAATCCACATTTGATTATTGTGTTGTGACCCATGATCTCCTACAATCCACATTTTATTGTTGTGTTGTCGCCCACAGACCACACTTTGACTAATTTGTGTTGTGCCTTATGGTCGCCTACAGACTATACTTGACTAATTCCTGTTGTGCCTTATGGTCGCTTACAGACCACATTTGTTTATTGTGTTGTGCCCTATGGTCTCCTACAGACCACATTTGATTGATTTGTGCTGTGCCCTATGGTCGCTTATAGACCACACTTACAATCCCTGCCTACTAGCTACACTACTCAGATAATGTATTGGTGCCTAACTACCCTCTTCCACCTACTGTATATCCACACTAGACACTGGTTTACTCTACCCAACACACATTCTAATCAAGACATATACACTAGCGCACGTATGGTAACTACCACCCTCACCTCGTGGCCTAGCACCATGACACCGGCAAACCCGTACTTGGATGATCCAGCACTCTGGATACGTCACTTTGCTACTAGACCAACACCTAACCAACCTTGTACCACTGCTATCAGAAACACCAGATTGAATTCTAGAACTTGCCCACCTACTTCCCCATACTACCACCACCCTAGCATCCTAACTAGAAATTCTAGATTAAGAGACCGTTGTACAAAACACTCGCATATTGACCACAACCCTGCCAACTCGGCCATCGACCCAGACAAGCTAGCCCATACCCTCCTGCATGACCTACCTATACCACCAGAAAAATGTCCCCAAAAAGATAAATTTATTAAAGCAGCCTTGGTGAATGCTAGGTCTCTTCCTGCCCATGCTCTCGACATCGCTGATTTTATAACTTATGAAAAACTTGATCTCCTTGCAGTCACGGAAACCTGGCTTAATGCTGCCTCCGGCCCATCTCTGGCCCTTGCCATACCTAATGATTATGCTATCATTAGATGCGACAGAAACACTTCTCAAACGAAGGGAGGTGGACTCGCCCTCATATTCAGAAATACCTTCGACATTAGAGTCATCCAGGACGCTCAAATCCCCTCCGCTGAATCCTTGTCCATCAAGCTACCAATATCACTTAACCACACGGCTACTATGCACCTTATTTACCGACCACCAGGTCCCATCTCTTCTTTCATAGAGGATATTGCAACCCTCATAACCACAGATACCAAACCTAATTCTCAAACCATCTTACTTGGGGATTTTAATCTCGGTTTTAACGACCCCAAGAACACTAACGCCCATGACTTAGCCATCACCTTATCTGACTTGGGTCACACGCACATAATTCACAAGCCCACTCATATCAAAGGTAGAACACTGGACTGGCTCACTCACCTCAATTGCTCTATTGACCTCCTAGCTAATGACCCTTGCATGTGGTCTGATCATCACAAAATAACCTTTTCGATCAAAGCCAACTCACCACACCTGGCGCCTATCATCGCCCCAGCCACCAGCATGAGAAATAAGAAAGACATTACTCCCGACAAACTCCTACCTTTATTACTCCCCATATTGAACAATACTGACCCTGATGCTGACCCCACAGTCTTAGTGGATATCTACAACCAGGCTATACTCAAAGCATTGAACACCATTGCCCCTCTAAAATTGCGGAAACCCAAACCACAGCGTCACCTTAACACTTGGTTCACTCCGCAGTTAAGAGAATTACGCAAAACCAAGAGAACCGCTGAGGCACTTTGGAAAAAACATCCCACAGTATCTAACAAGACTGAGCTAACCCTAGCCTCCACCAGTTACAAAGAAGCTATCCTTCTTGCTAAAAAAGACACCTATAACAAAAGGATTAGACTTGCGGAATCCAACACAAAAGAACTCTTTAAGATTCTAAAAGAATTAGAATCCCCCATTGCCCCTATAGACAAATGTGTTACTGACGCTCTATGGTGTAGTAATATTCAGAAGGCCTTATTAGATAAAATAGCTCGCCTACAATCTAAAATCAATGCAAAAAAATCCCTACTACTAGCCGACCCGGACTACAAACAATTACCTAACAAATCACCTACCTTTAAGTCAACCTGTAAACCTTTCAGCTTCTCACCCCTTTCAACGTGGGAAGTAGAAAACATCATCAGGAAACTCAAACCTTCAAATTGCCAAGGTGATGCCTGCCCTGCACTGACCATCAAAGCCGTTGCGCACGAACTAGCACCATTCATCACCAACCTCATCAATGCATCCTTTAAATCTGGAATAGTTCCTGATAACCTAAAAGACGCGTGGGTCATACCACTCCTCAAAAAACCTACACTTGACCCAGCCAACCCGTCTAACTATAGGCCGATAACGACTGTACCCTTCTTATTAAAAATACTGGACAGAGCAGCCTACTTACAAATACAGGCCTACTTAGAATCAAACAATCTCTTAGGACTTAGGCAATCAGGTTTCCGACCTAGACACGGTACGGAAACTGCTTTAATAGACCTCACGACTCAGATCCAAATCCTAAAAGACAATGGCAAACTAGCACTCCTTTTACTGCTTGACCTGTCAGCAGCTTTCGACTTGGTCAATCACCAAACACTCTGTCACCACTTGAAAACTGCAGCACACTTCTCAGACTCAGCCACAGCTTGGATCAGTTCCTTCTTGGCGAACAGAACCATGAGGGTCTTCTCTCCCACTGACTTTGCTGAACCCTCGCCAGTACCCTGTGGAGTCCCGCAAGGCTCTTGTGTGTCCCCGACACTTTATAATATATTCACAAAGCCCCTCTTTGATATCCTTGACTATCTGGGTGTCACATATACCAACTACGCGGATGACACCCAGATACTCATTCCTATCTCGGGCAACTATGAAACAGACAGCAAAACCCTTAATGATATATACTCAGTAATACAAGCATGGATGGCACAACACGGTCTCTGCCTCAATGACGAAAAAACTGAGCTGATCATCCTTGGCACCCACGCCAAACTCAAAAATCTTAATCATGCATTCAAATCCTTCACCATAGATGGCAATCTCATCCCCGTGTCAAATAATACCAAAACCCTTGGTATCCACATAGATGCTACCTTATCCTTCTCCAAACAAACTAATGTAGTAGCATCATCAGCCGCTTACACCTGTAAGCTGATCACTGCATGCAGGCCGTTTATCTCCCCACCTAATTGCATTACTCTTGCTAGAGCATTAGTCCTATCCAAAATAGACTATTGTAATGCCCTTTACTTAGGCACTAGCCACAAAAACATCAACAAACTTCAAGTAATTCAAAATAATGCCATCAGGGCCGCCCTCAACATTCCCAAAAAGGCGCACATCTCTGAGACTAGACGCAAACTACGCTGGCTCCCAGTCGAGCATAGAATATCCCTCAAAACTCTGGCCCTTACACACAAAGCCAGAGCCAACTTGGCACCAGCATACCTTACCAACCAACTTACGCCTCACACCTCCTCAAGACCACTTAGAGCAGCACAAGCTAACACTATGTCCATACCGAGATTCAAACTTCATAACTCGGGAGGAGCTAGCTTCCCTGTACAAGCTTCTAAATTATGGAACACAATCCCAGCGCTTTTGCGAGCAGAACCGTCATTTAACCGCTTCAAACATAACACGAAGTGTTGGCTTCACAACATGGACTCTATGACAGCCTAACTTACTGCTCCTATTGTGATTGTCCGCTGATTGTACACTATGTATGTATGACATCTTTGATCATGTTTATATGCACCTGCAACACTAAATATGTACATACCTGTAACTGTAACATAACCCTTGTTGACTGCTTTTAATTGTAACTGTAACCAGATCTAATTTACGCGCCCGTATGCCCCCGGGCCTGGCTGCGCTTTATAAATAAATACAAAATAAATACAAATATGTTGGTATATTTTTTCCTTGTTTGCGTGAAGATGGCAAACCTTTTGTTTTGGTTTTTTCCTACATTGGCGGAAATGTCCTTGTTTTAAACCTGGAGTAACGGTCTCGTGTTTAATAGCTGATCCTTTGTTCCTAATGCTATACAGCCATTTGCCACCCTCTTTCGAGAGAGATTGCGTGTTTATCAGTGTTATCTCCATAGTCTAGATGATGGCTCCACTTTTTTTTGGTGGTCTACTGAAGGGGCCAACTGCAAAATTGGATTAGCTTTACATTGTTGGGTAGGTGCTGTGTCAGAATTTTTGTCAACTTGACCTACATTTGTTGTTTTTGCAAAAGAAGTTGTCGTTTTAATATCTTCCGTTTGGGTGCCAGTTGTGAGTAGCTTCCGTTTTTATGGTACTATTGTCAACTGTGCGGTTTCCCGATCGTTTTCCGCTTATAGGGAACTTGAAATATCCTGTGCTCTCACATTCTGCTTCTGCACTTCAATTGCCATAATATACTCTTCCAGGTATGTTAACTTGGTGTGCATCAGTGTGGCCATTGTGGTATGATCTTTTATTGTATCATTCAATGCCTCAGAGCTTGCTAAATGGGACTAGGGCAATGGTTACTACTGACATAATTGCAAGCAAATCCGGTTTCTTATTTGGAGTTTCTTTTCCAGTTGTTTTAGGAATCTCACTTAGTCTTCTATTTCCGAGGAGGTTCTAAGTCAGTCAGGTGACCTCAGGGGTTTGTGATAGCCCGATTTTCCGCCTCACTGCTATGCGTCTCAGGTGTTTTCGTGTGGCCATCACACGAATTACCCGCAGAGGTTCGTTTTGCGAGCCAGTTGAGCCCCCCGTCACACGCTCCTCACAGAGAGAAGGTGCTGTGCGGTTGAGGCTTCAACGAGCTCAATCACATAGTTGTCCGGGGAAATCTACATCGTTGGGGTCATTATGCACGGTCAGCATGCAGCGGATATTTGAGCCTAAGAGCAGGGTCTAACAGGAAGGATTTTCGACCCTCTTGCATGAGCTCAGCGTTCGCTGCCTAGCTGTAAACTCATCATCGTCCGCCCTCCTGGGCGTGCAAGCCGAGTTCGGTCACCGCTGTAGCGCGGGGGTGGGTGGGGGCGGCAAGAGCCTGCGAAGAGCTCAGCTGTTCCAGCATGCCTATCTTCAAGATGCAGGCGCGAACTTCACAGGCAGCATTGTCCTTCCTCAGAGGTCTGCTTTCTCGGCAACGCTGCCATAGACCAACACCGCGGCCGCGCCGCAGCCAAAACAAGTTTTTGAATGGGTCCTCCCACTCAGCCAGTGGAAACTGCAAAAAGACTGCCAGGAAGGAACAGAGGTGCTGGCAACAAGGTAAGCTTCCAAGACTGCAACTGTGCAGCAACTCTGCTCCCTAGTCCCCCTTTTGTTCCAAATTCAAACTGGAGTCGCCCCAGAGTCCACCAACGTTAACAATCTGCACCATTCAAATTGGCTGTGGCTGTCCAACCGCAGACACCCTCCGGCCACCATATCTGCCCAGCAACAGACACTTGTCCAGGATGTGGACTGGGACTAGACAGTCACGGACGGACACAAACAGGAAAAAACATCATGGCAGGGCCATTTATTTTAGGGTATGTGATATTCCTAAAAACTCTAAAAGGCATTATTCTGTAAAATGCAAACATGAAAGCGAGGATAGAAAAATGGCCACTGCCCCAGCCTGGACACTGCATGCAAGTAACAAAGTTACTTACAAAAAACAAATAGAAAGGGGACAAAGCATCCCCCATGCACTTCACTGTAAAGTATTATGTGCAGAACAAAACAAACAAGGAATTTCGTAAAGGAGTGGAGTGCCTCCCTGCACTCAGATCCACAGGACTCAGTGCCCACAAAACAGATGAGCTTAGCAAGGTAAGTAAAGCAAAAAGGATTTACAATTCAGCGAAAGCCAGGTCAGGTTATGAAGAGCAAAAATGAGGGCGGGGGGTGCTCCATAGAAATCTATGGAGGGAAAACAGCAAAACAAATCTTTTGTAACATCCATCATGGGTATTGTTATTCCATTCATAAAAACTGAATATCTTAGCCAATGTGTGGGATATGTTGGAACTATTTATAGATACATCTCTAATTCAAATAATTAAATGTTGCCCATCTAGCTTGTTTTTATCAATTTTCCTTCAGAAAACCTCATTAGCCACCCAATAATACAAATTCCTAAACAGTATTAAACAAGAGAAAATTATGCTATCATTTTAAAGCAGGGCGACTTTGCTGCCTTTAATCATGCATTGTATCGACATCTGAAGCCATTTCTGTACTCACTGCACCCCTTTTGATGTTTGCTCCACATTGTAACGGTGTGGTGTGTGCAGGTCACTAATTCAATGAGCATACCCAAGGATTATGTCCTCTTCACTGAAATTTGAGAAAGTGAAAAGAATAGAAAGCCCATCCCCCTACAAAGGATGGAGGCAAAATATTGCAAGGCAAAAAAAAGGTGGAGAGAAACTTTGTTAAGGATGCTTGTCCAACTTGGAATTACGCTCTTGCATTAAAGTCTAGGCAAAAGTGTCATGAAAAGTATGCAATAATTCGCAAGTGGCTGCTGTATGGCGTCTGGCGCTACGAATATTCATTAGACTATTCCTAGCCGGTAAGATAACTCAGTGGGTTGAGTGCTCACTGCTGTGATCTGAGCGTGATCTGCAGGTCGCAGGTTTCGAATCCCGGCAAGGCCAACTCAGCCTTTCATCCTTCCGAGATCGATAAATGAATACCATTTTTGGTTGGGTGATATTGTATGTAAATATGTGCTCTGTAAAGCGCTTTGGATTAAGGCGCTATATAAATAACACATCATTAGAAGAGCAGCAAAAGAAACTTTCCCTATAGTGGCGTGGACTTTGGGTCTTACTGCAAGCGTTTTGCTGGTGTTTTGATAACAACTGAACACATGAAACTATGCAGCTATCCGTGCACTGTTTGGATGCAGGAAACCAAGTGTGAATTGCACCACAATTATCAAAGGGCTGCAATTTCTGATGTCCTATGCTTGTCAAGGTACTAGTGGACAGCTAAGGTACGTAAAGACCTTTCCATAGGTTAAGAACGATGAGGAAAAAAAAAGTTCTGATGGATGTAAAAATCAAAAACCGTATTGGGTAAGAATGAAGAAGAGACCATATGTTTGTTAAAGCGTGTGTGCCTTACAAGTACCTAAGGTACACATTGTCCACAAACTAATCTTGAGAGTCTGAGCATTTTGCATTTGCTGATGTGGCAAAGAAGCCGAGTGGAAGCTTTCCCACATTTTCAAAGACTAGGTCTGTATTTTCGGACATCTGTGGCCCTCTGGAAATGATCTTTTGAAGGCATATGCTTGTACATTCTGCATCCCTAGCAGATGTGTTGATGTAATGAACAGGTTCCAGGCTAGCAGCCAGTTTGATCATTTGAGTTTTCCTCAAGCGGGTTCCTGGACTTGCCCTTTTGTTTACGTAGTAAATTGATCTTTAGGCCGTGCATAATTTTTTAGGTAACGGTTACTGGTAACACAATGTTGCATTGTCTATATGCATCAAAGTGATTGACATCAGGAAGGCTTTCACAGTCAGGTGAACTGTTATTAATTCCTGCATGTTTGTGCGACAAGTCCTTTCTCAGGCTAGATTTCCTGGGTGGTCAACTGATCCATATGGGCACCCAACTTTCCAAGCATCCATCTGTTAATATAGATTGCTGGGCCTAGGTTGTTTGGAAAGAAATGCCTTGAACATTCTTATCAATTCACCAGCATGACATACTCTGTATCAGTTTAAATCAATCAATATTAAATTTGGATTTCTCCATTAACAATTAAAATCACAGAAAACAGGAATACAAGAAATAAAACCACACAAACACCATAAGAAATTACACACTATGCAGAGCAGCGGCCCGCCTTAAAAGAGCTCTATACAAATACATGTAGACTCTACAAAAAAAGGGGCGTCATTGCAGTTCATCATTAAAAAGAGTGCATCATGATAAAACCTAATATTATGCTTCCTAACATTTATTTTAAAAAAAAAAGGTTTCAAAAGTCCCTACAAAGATAAGAGTAACATGTTGTACAAAGCAGTAGGAAATGGCTGCAGTTATCAACTGCTCCTGTATTATGACACTTTCTATCTGATACAGACTTGTTCCAAACTCTTCTATCTTTTAAAGGGAGCTCGTTTTGGCTGGTCATTAGTACCAATCTCCTACATTCGGCAGATCTAACAGTACATATTTCGCCACCATGTTGAGACATAGACCAGCATAAAGTTAAACACAGAGAGAGTCCCCGCTATTCTTAGACAACTCCTGGTCATTCCTTAATGCTCTTGGTTTCACAATATTTTTCAAGTGAGACAGGAATGCTGAAAGAGATCAGTGTATATTATTCCACAAATATACTGTAATGTGCGGCCCTCACTGTGCCACGCAAATTTGTTAAATGCAGGGGACGCCTCAATTTCTCCCACCACCTCCTTCAAATTGGGATTTTCCGAGTGGCCCAAGTCAACATTCAAAAAATAACAAGCAACCTAACTTTCCCCTGTGCCTCTATACTGAAAATCCCACGATGCAAGTGCAACGCACAATTAGGGGTACTTTGTGGGAGGCCTAGACATTTTTTTAATTCTGTTTTGACTCATCTCCAAAGCAGAACAATTGGAGTAACCCCAGATCTCACTCAGATATAGCAACAGCATGTGAAGCTTCATCTTGTAAACACTTAGACATCTATCAAGCATCCACCCACCAATACATATAATAAAATCTTAGCAAACCTCTCCCCCCACCCCCTAGCCTTGCCACAGCCTTCATGGCAGTGGCCTTAATATGCCTTGACCAACTCCCATTTTTAGAGAAAAGTAACCCTAGGTAGCAGTATGACTCAATTACCTCAATTTATTTGCTCTAAGTGCCCAAGAGTATGGATTTCTGCCTTTCCCAAAGACCAGTACCATGGTCTCCACCCTGTTCATCTTTAGGCTGTGAACTGTAAAATATTCCTCAGCATAAGAGACCACATTGCAACTCCCCTGGTGAGAGATCAAGTAAAGGAGTGTCATCGGCATACATGAGCGCCACAAAGGGGGTGCCATGCAGCAAGGGAGGATTGACCTTACAGCCTACTGCCCCAGTGTTAAAAGCCGAAAGAAACAGAACAAACAACAAAGGGGCTAAAGTACAGTCTGGCTTCACCCCTTCATATGTTAGAAAAGCTCCAAATCAAGAAGTCACATACAACTTCCCACCTCGAATTGAACAGTACTTGTTAATCAACGTGTTTAGGAGCAAACAGTGGTTGAGTGTGAAAACCCTCTTATAAAACCTGCGTGAGGGGGTTTTAGTAAATTCCGGGAGGTGGCCTAGTCCTCTATTCTTGTTAACAGACATTTAGAAAAATCTTTACCCGATAAATCGAAAAGGGAAATTTGTCAAAAGCAAAATTGTGTCAATTATATTTCTTAAAAATAGGGACAATAATACTCTGTGCAGAGGAATGGGGTAAAACCCCAGAATAGCTAATTGAATTAAAATGCTTAAATAAAATTGGAAGCCATCATCTTGAAAAGCAGTTTAAAAATATCCGAATGCAGCCAATCAGGGCCAGCGACTTTGCCTGAAGGGAGTATTTTTCGATTCAAAGAGATCTCCATGCTGAATGTGATTTCTTTGGCACTTCGATCCTTAAAGGTTTCTCACGTGTGCAGCATTGAAAAAGATCCCCTAAAAATGAAATGAGAGATCGAGCTGTCTGGGGAGATGTGAGCAACAGTGCTTTCTTTCCTGAAGCAGCAAATCCCCTAGCCACCAAAAATAGTTGGAATTATTAGTGTGGACTGCCAGCTCAAGCTGGTACCACTGTAAACACGATGACAAAAGCTCCTCCAAATCGCAGGTTATCCTGTGACCAGGGATCCTCTGCACATCACTGGAGAGTTGTGTAACTGTGCATGAGGAACTATGAAAAGCAAGAGGCAATCGGCCTAGACTAGAAATATATGTGGCTCGTCTTGAGATGACAGACGCTCCCAGGGTTTGACATTTATGTCTGATGGAACTCAAGTCTCTCCTCCAAAGGACAATCTCTTGTATATTCCATATTCAATATGGCTCTGTAGAAGGGGATTGATCAGGAAGGCAGTTGACTATCACAATGACCTGCAGGCCTAGACTTGCCAGGTCCTGCTTCACCAGAAAATCTTGACCGGATTTGAAGGTCCTGGTTCATCAGAAAATCTTGACCAGATTTGAAG
Source organism: Ambystoma mexicanum (assembly GCF_040938575.1). Classification (NCBI taxonomy): domain Eukaryota; kingdom Metazoa; phylum Chordata; class Amphibia; order Caudata; family Ambystomatidae; genus Ambystoma; species Ambystoma mexicanum. The sequence goes on from NC_090926.1 coordinate 214,738,267, forward strand.
GTCCTGGTTCATCAGAAAATCTTGACTAGATTTGAAGTGTGAACTCAACTTGATGAGCCAGTCATTGAGGTAGACATTTTTTTTCAACTTTCGCAGATTGACAGCTCACTACCATGGCATTTTGAGAATACCTTTGGGGCATGCTTTTGTTTTTTCACAGATGTTGCTTTTGATCATAAACCTACCTTTAGTGTTTCACGGACACCGAGAAAATATGCATCCTACGGCTCTACAGTACACATCCAATTGCCCTTCAGAAGATGCAGAAATAATCTATGCAAAGCCAGCATCAGTAATCTTTCTTTTTGAAATATTAGTTTGTGATTCAAAGGTTTAGGGTTGGTGGCCCTGGATTTTTCTTTTCTGTTAGAAACCAGAATAAACTCTTTTCCTCCCCATTGTGTCCTTAGAAATCCTCCAAACACCCCTTTTTGAAGAACCTACTTTGTCTCATGAACTAGTCTGAGGAGATGAAGGCTTTGGGGAAACTGAAAAGGAAGGTATTATAAACTATACGGAATAACCATTCTTAACATGTGTTCCAACAAACCAAGCTCTCCCTCATCTTTTTTTTACCAACTTTATTTAATTTTCAAGAGCATATATCAGACATGTGTGCATCAGTAAATAATAAACAGTTTCGCCCATGCCAACCCCTTTTTCTCCCCTTGTAGAAGTTCAGTTCTTTTTGCTCGTATATAATAATTGTCAAACTTCCCCCACTCCCACCCAACATTTGGGTGAAGAATTGCACCGTTCTTGTTTTGAGAGTTCAACAGATTGGGACGCTCTTCCAGCTCAAAGTTTGCATTATCAGATAAGAGAAATTGCACGGAGCAGCCTAGGTTTGGAGTACATCTGTTCTTTATCATCTGTAAACTCATGTAATGTCAGCCAAGTGTTCAGATATTTTGAGTAGGAACCAGGGGCTATTGCCGTACCCTTTTCCATGGCCATTACTCCCCACAGTCTCACCCACCACATGGCTACCACTGGTCCTCACTTAGTCTTCCATGCCTGCGCCACAGTGATTCTGGCCGCCCTCAGCATGTGGGTGATAAGCGTAGCCGTGGGCCCAGAGTTCGTGTAGCATCCCTCGACTGCCTCTCCCAGAAGCACAACAAGTGGGTCAAAGGGAAGCTGCGCCCCTGTTATTTCTTTTATATGACTTAAGATCGCCTTCCAGTAGATCTCTGCCAGTGGTCAGGACCACCACATGTGGATTAGATCCCCAGGTTGCCCAGTTTCTCCAGCAAGATGCAGGGTATTCCGGGCTAATGGAATGCATGCGTACAGGTGTCATGTACCATCGTAGGCAAAGTTTGTATGCCGCCTCCTTGATTGAAGCACATTTAGAGCTCTTGGCAGCTCTATGCCAAATGCGGCCCCAAGTTTCCCCGGAGATGGGTCTCCCCATATCCATCTCCCATCTCTGCATATATGAGAGATTCTCTTCAGGGTCCCCATACAGTTTAGATATCCCTTAGTCAGGCTGGCCCTCTTGTACCATTAGTTCCAACCCTATTGGGTCCCTAGTTTCCCTTTCCCTGACCCTTGTTTTGGAAACCCAAATGTCTGAGTTGGATATAGTGAAATCGCTCATGCTCCGGTATATCAAACCTGGCCTTATAGCCTTCAAATGTTAAGGGTGCCCCCTCTGCATAAAGGTCTTCCAGTACCATGGTTAGTTCCCTACCCCCCCAGTGTACCCAACAATTGGCTTGCATCCCTGGGGTGAAATCTGGATTATAGGCAACCGGTGTGAGAGGTCCTCCCCCCACTTTTACCTTCCTGCTCCTCAGTGCTTTGTCCCAATACCATAGGGTAGCCTTAGTTGATTCTAGCAATGTACCTCCTTTGCCTCCATGTCGTGTGGCAAGGAGGCCTAGTTTCCCTAGGGGTGTCTTACTTGCTTCACTTTCTAGTATTGCCCATCGATTTTGATCTTCCCCAGATGACCATTGTAGCATCGGTGCCATCTGTTCTGCCCATAAATACCTACGAAATTCTGGAACCCCCAGTCTCCCCAGGGCTTGTAGTCTAAATAGTACTTATTTGGGAATTCTCGGTCCCCCGCCCCCCCCCCCCCAAAGCCCCCAGATAAAGGTCATCACCTCCTTCTGTAATTATTGGATAGCTGCGCCTGGGATACGTATTGGGAGGGCACCTACTACGTACAAAAACTTAGGGAGTAGGGTCATTTTAACCACTACTATCCGTGGCAACCAAGATAACTCCTGCAACTCCCAGCGTTTTAAGTCCCTTGCCAATGTTTTCAGAAGGTCCGGGATATTAGCACCATATAATCTATCATATCTGGGGGTCAGTTGTATTCCTAGGTATTTTACTGACTTATGTTCCCATTTCAGAGGGTATCAGTTCTCCCACTCTGAAATTTGTTCTGCCCTTTCAGTAATGTTAAGTTAGTTGATATGAAATCCTGAGACCTTCGTGAATTCGTCCAATAATGTTATGGCCGTCGGCAGGGAGTTTGCGGTGTCCTTCAGAAACTTGAGAACATCATCCGCATAAAGTGCCACCTTCTGAGGTCCTGCGGCGCTTGTTTCCACCCCCTGAATTCTCGGATCGTTACGGGCCCTATACGCAAATGGCTCCATAATCACAAAGATCAGAGGTGACAGCGGGCACCCCTGCCTCGTGCCCTTCTGAATAGGAATACTCTGTGAGCTGCCCATTGATTAACCGTGTGGATGGGTGTGCAAAGTTGGCCAGTACCATTCGGGTGAAGGCCAGCCCACACCCGAATCTTTCCAAGGTTAGTTGCAGAAAATCCCAATTTAAGCTATCAAAAGCTCTGGAGGCGTCCAGTGCCACTACCGGGAACCTCTGCCCCGACCTTCGTCCCCAGTCTATCGTGTCTATGGCCCTACGGATATTGTCGTAGGTGTGACGCCCCTTCATAAAGCCCGCCTGATCTGAGTGAATTATCTTCGGGAGAACCACTGCTAACCTCCGGGCCAGGACCATGGAATAGATTTTTGCATCCCCGTTTAATAATGAGATAGCGGGATAACTTGCAGTCTGTTGGGTTCCCATCTGGTTTCAACAATAGCACTGTAGTCGCCAGAAACATATCTCCAGAGACTCGCCCCGTGTCCCTAATGAAGTTAAACAGGTTTGTTAATGGGCCCGCTAAGGTAGTCTTAAATGTTTTGTAGTATGCATTGCTTAGCCCATCTGGACCCGGGGTTTTGTGTCCTTTTAATGCACTTCTAGGCGCCCCCACTTCTTCCTCCGTTATGGGAGCCTCTAGCATTTGCCTTGTCTGAGTCGTTAATTTGTGGCAGAGCCACCTGGTTCAAAAATGCTATCTGTGCCTCCCCCTCCAGATTTTCCTTCCAGGTTATTGGTGTAGTATGAGAGCAAGGCCTCCTCCATTTCCTTCTCCCCCTCACCAAGTCCCCATCCCCATTTCGGAGCTAAACTATACGATCCCGGAGCTTCCGTTGTCTCAATTTGGCAGCAAGGAATCGGTTGGCCTTACCCCCATTTATATAGTAAAATTGTTTTGTTTGCACAAGACGACGTGCTGCTTCATCTGCTAAGTGAGTTTCTAAGACCGCCCTAACCCTTTTTAATTCGCGCCATGCTTTCTGTGAGCCTCTATCTTCATATTCCTCCTCATCTTTTGTTACGTTGGCTTCCATGTCCTGCCGCACCCTCTCACGACTCTTAATATAATTTGATGTCTGCACGATAAATTCCCCACTTACTACCTCATTGCTGGCATCCGAGATGGTCGACTAGTCGACTCCCGGTGTCACATTTTCTCGGAAATAGTTCTGTAGGGCCTGCTCTATGCCTGCTCTTCTTGTTAGATCTTTCAGTATTATCTCGTTTAGTCGCCATGGTTTGTGAGATTGCTACCGTAGGTGGCGTGGTTCTAGCTTTAAGAGGACCGGAGCATGGTCCGATCGGCACCGCACTCCAATTTCTAGGCCTGTGACTTGACGGACCATCGTATCCGAGATGAGCACCATATCAATGCGGGAATGACCTTTGTGTACCGCTGAGTAGTGGGTATATGCCCTATCTTGTGGATTGAAAAATGGCCATGTTTCTAATAGATGTAATTCCCTTATAAAATGTAGCTAGGGCTTGTCTAAATATGATCACCCCGTTAATGTTGCATCCAATCAAAATCTGTCTTATTCCCCATTGTGCAATTTTGTGCAGTAGACTCGATAAGAAGTGGTCCTGCTTCTCATTAGGGGCATAAATTGAGATCAACATAACCAGTCGGCCCATCAGTTCCCCCCCAATATCAGATAGCGGCCTTCCGGGTCCTTTAGAAATTGTTTCTCAAAACTGATACCCTTTGCCAATAAGATACCCACTCCCCGTTTTTTAGTCCTGCTAGAGGCTAGATATTACGCAGGGAAGGTTCTGTGTCTCAACCTATGTAAATCTTCTGGGAGTAGGTGCGTTTCCTGCATCCATACCACCGAAGCCTGCATATCCGTCAACCTATTTATCATGGATTTCCGTTTGATTGGGGAGTTGAGTCCCTGGACATTTAATGAAACAAATGTTAAATCAGTCATTGTACCTTAGCTTCTTGCCCCACTCGACGCGCTCCAACCCGTTCACTCTTAGATATTGTGTTTGTGCCGTGTACCTCTTCACCCCAGATAACGTAACTCCCGCCCTCCCTCCCCGCCCAACTCAAACATGAACTTGCCCATAGAACTCTCACTGTGGTGTTACAACAGTGAATCACCGGGACCATTACTCACCCGGGAAATTTGGGATCCGATACTTCCCTCCCCCCCTCAACCCCCATTTTTCTTTACCAATGGGCATTATGATTATTTCTTATATGCCCCACATTGCCCGAGGTTGCGCTCCAGAATTAGACCCCCCCCCCCCTGCAATCTTTTCAACCCCTTTTTCAATTATGATGAGCCTGTCCCGGTCATCCGGGCAGTTGTTCAGGTGGGTTTGGATTCTTTATTGCACCCTCGAGGGCGAGGTCGCCCTAGCCTCCAGGTCCATCTTCCTTCTCTTAATTACAGGGCAAGGCTCCCTCCTTATTGGTGGTATTGCCTCCTTCCTCCTCCTGCATTAGCTCAGCCACGTCGTCCTCCTTTGAAACAGTGAACCTCTGGCTTTTCCGTTGAAAACAAAGGCATGTCGGATATCCCCATCAGTACCGCACATCCCTGGATCTCAGCCAGTCCGTGACAACCCTCAACCGTTTTCTCTTAATGAGTGTAGTTTGGGCTAGGTCTTGAAACAGCTAAATTGGTGTAGATTGGAAACTTACACGTTCCATCTTCCGAGCAGCCCGCATGATGTCTTCCTTCAGTTGAAACAGATGTATCTGGGTTAGTACATCAGGAGTTAGGTTCTTATTGAGTTGATATGCGGAGTAGATCCTGTGCGTCTGCTCTAATATTTCTTTATTCTCTCCTGTACCCAGATTTGTCGAAATAGGTCTATCACATATGGTTGTAGATCAGAGTTCATTATCGACTTCGGGGTTCCGCAGATCCGAATGTTATTTCGTCTAGATCTGTTTTTGGCATCTTCCCGTTTATTCTGGACATGTTCCATTTGCTGTTCAAGTTCATGCACTCTGTTAGCTAACATGTCGTGTTCATGGCCTTGTTCCGTTACCACTGTTTCAACCTCGTTGATTCATTTTTCGACCGCCAGGACCCCTTTGTTGAGGTCGGAGATAGATTTGGCTAGGTTAGCTGCACTGTCCTTAATGTCTTTCTTAAGTTCCTGGAACATTGCTAGCAAATCCGATTTTCGGATAGGCGGGTCTTCAAAGTCTCCTGACCCCTCTGGGGGAGGGGTATGTACCTGGGCCATTGCCTGCAATTGATTGCGTTTCTGATTTTCTGCGGTCTGCATCAGGGCCTTGATGTCGCCGGAGCTCAGACCTTTTGCTTTCGTTGCTTGTTTGGACATATTGTTCAATATTTAATGTAGAGAAGTATTCTTGTTTGCCGTCCCAGATTAGATTTACTGAGCCAAAATTGATGTTTGCCAATATTGCCCCCTGGACGGTCTTCACCACTGTCTACCACCCAGGGCAGCCCCTTTCAGAATTAGGTATAGCTCTTTATCACTGTTGTGGTCATGCTGCGGTTTAGGGTTTATTCATCACTTTTGGAATAATCCCGATGGATCCACCCAGGTTCTTCTTCCGCCCCTTTTTTGGGGGGCCTTTTGCCTGTGTCTATTTTCTGGGTTATTTGCCTCCTGGTGATGTGCAATGCGGCGGTATGCTCCTTTCACCCTATTACAGCCCCGGCCACACGTTCCTGCCCATGTATAGCTGCTTGAGAGTTGCTCGCCTGGTTCTTTTCTGCCTCATAGTGGTAGCTTTTCCTTCAAATCCCATTACCAAGAGGCAGCGGATCATTGCAGTTTAGATGATTGCCCGTATAGTACACGTTGCCTGCTGATATGTTCCAGGAGACTATGGCGATGCTATATAAGTATCGTGCAGCAACTTGGGTTCAGCTGCAGCAGCCTTTCTATAGGCGCCTGCACATGCCCGCTTCTGTGTGCTGATCAGGTGCACAGCCAGGATTTTACTTACTTCTCCCCCCCACAGGCACATCAAAGAATGGCAGATGCATGCCCCGTGTTTCGCAGCCGCCCAGCTGCCACTGTGTACTTCAGGCAGCAACCAATGCTTCAGGTCTCCGCCGGAGTGTAAGGCCGCTCTGGCCGCTGTGTGTCATGCTGGTGCCCATGCCCCTCATTGCCCGCACTGCGTATTATGGAGCGGTTAAGCTCCGTGCTGGGATTACGGGCGGCCCCCGAGTGCTTCCTGGACAGCACGGCCACTGTCCTCTCCTGCGCTAGACTCTGCCATCTCCCTCGTTTCCCTGCCATCTCTGTCTCCCCACCCACTCCCCCGCCTGGACCGCTCCCCCAGAACCAACAGGAAGGAGGCGACCCACAGGGTATGGGGGACGAGAGGAGGCTTCACACTACGATTTCCCCATTTCTGTATATATCGGGCATCAGCCAGTGTCTCGGGTCCCCCCTGAAGCACCAGACCGCTCAGGCCGCTGTGTATCTTGCCAGTGTCTGCACCCTTTGTTGCCCGCCCTGCGATTCTGAAAGGGCTTAGCTCCACGCCAGGATTGCGGCCGGCCGTTCAGTACGTCTCGGGCAGCACAGTTGCAGCTTTCTCCCCACCAGCCTCTGCCACCCCCATAGCCTCCCTACCCGCTCCACCTTCAGGGTCGCTCCTCCGGATCCAACAGTAAGGAGACGATCTGCAGGGTTTGAGGGATGGGGTGGATCTTTCGGTGCGGCACCTCTGCTTCGGGTCCAACGCTGGAATCCTTTGTTCCGGTCATGGCAATACAAGACCGGGTGCCCTCCGCACCTGTGGGAGCTCGCCTGGCAGAATTCACCCTACATTCATGTCCTTATCTGAGGGCAGCGACCGTGCTTGTAAATGCCACGTGTACTCTCATAGTCCCGACCGCCATTTTGTCCAAGACAGTTGGGCTCTTCACTTTACTGCAAATTACTCCGTCATATGGGCTTCGGTACACCATCAGCTCCCACTTTTTCCGATGGCCGCAGAGCTGTTTCTTTTGGTCGATTTAAACTTTTTAGGAGGTTTTGGGGCCTCAGGAAGGGAAAGTAGTCTTGGAGCTCACCGTGGAGGCATCCGATGGCGTCCTCGGCTGGCCACGCCCCCATCTCCCTTTCTTACATATTTGCCCACACCCAAACACCCCGCTGCCTGCCATCACAGATCAAGTCAACACCATAGAAATATTACTAAACTATGAAAGACAATCCTTACAGCTCTACTACACACACCCACATTAGTGAGCAACACTGCTCTAAGCATTATATACACTGTCTTTGGCTTTTTTCAGGATGACATATTCCCAAACAACTGCGCCAATTCCAAATAAAGCACACCAGCACACAGGAACTGGGTACTTCCAACCTGCACCTACCACTACCACAGGTTTTTAATCTGCCTCTCCTGCTATCCCACTAACAGTGCCCACCATCTCACAGAGCCATCCACAGCAAGGCCAACAAAATGGCAGAAGGGTGCTTTACAAGACCACTTTATAGTTATTATTACTGAGCAACTAATTGTCTTTGGTTATCATTTGACATAATCAACTGCTCTGTACCCGTCCCCCACCTCGGCGCTCACCAGTAGTGCATATTGCATGACTTCTTGGCTATTCTGCAGGAGGGAGTTTCCCCACAACCACAGATGGCCAGTGCTTGCTTGCCTTTTAATTTTGAAAGCTCCATTACTGAGGCGTGGAGTGCTGGCGATGGATAGGACAATGTCCACACAGTGGCAATCATTTTTTTCAATCTAAAGGAAAGTCTGAATTTCTCCAATTTTGGCTCGCATGTGTCAGACTTCAGAGTCTCCAACTCAGTCATCATGCAAATCACCTCTTTCTTAGGGGTTTCTCTTTTTGGAGTGCACACTAGAGGATGGCAAAGGATGTACTTCTGAGAATATTCAATCAAGTCATCCTTGCCAAAGAATACAGTGCCATAGATTGACTGTGGTCTGCAACATCCCGAGAAGTGCTAATCACCTGGTTAGCAAACTTGACAATTTCCACAGCTGGAAGGAGCTTCACCATTCTTTTAACTGAACCCCACAGGGATTAATTACATTTGCAGTAGAGCTTGGGCTGTTTTTGCCTACTCCTTGTCTGTGAATTAATTTCCTTGCAAAGGGAGGAAGATTGTGAAGAGGCACAACACACTGGGAGGAGAGATAATTAGCAGGCCTAGTGACAGGTCCCTGTGGAGGAAAGGTGGCTTAGTATCTGGAGCAAAATGTTTTTGTGCTTCTACCTTTGCTTCTGGGCTCGTTGAGGTGGAGCCAAACGTTTTTCCATCAATGAAGCCTTGCAGATGAAGAAAAAAAAAAAAGACTAGGTTACTACTAGGCTCCGTATAGTAGGATACTACTAGGCTCTATAAGCTAAGGGTGCCAAAGTTGAAATGTTCAGCTTAAACGCTGCTCTTTTCTGGACTTCAGAGAGAAACAAAGTTACTCACCGTAATGACGAACGTAATCCTAGTCCATACTTGTGGGATATTGCGTCCTTTGGGACAGGACCGGGGCACTTATTGAAGTCATCAACAATATTTTCCTTTTCATTTTACGTGGCCCAACGTGTGTGGCATTAGTCCCGCCTTCCTGAGCACCACCCAGCGCATTGACCTTCAGTCCTTTTCTATCACCAAGGTCGATAGCAATATGAGGGAACTTGTTAGAGGGGAAGGTGTTAGGCAGTATAGAGGAAAGGGGACAATGGACATGGTTTTACTCCTACGTTCCATTCCCCTTCCTCCATACTTGTGGGAGATTCACAAGCACTGATGAAGAAAACAGGTGGATGGAAAAACTCCCTTATTTAAGTGTTTAAGAACCCGCATGACCGTAACTGAGTCCGCTCGTGAACAAGGTTGAGGCAATAGTGCTTATATAACAGAGGGAGAGGCCCAATTGGCCGCCTTAGCGATAGTTTCCCTGGGAACCTATTTTCAAAAAAATACTGCAGCAGCTGCCACGCGCCTGGTGTGCATGGATGCCCCTTGGGGCTTGAAGTCCCTGAACTGTGTATGCTTCAGAAATGCAGGCAGTTATCCAGCGGGAAATGGGGGCTTTAGATGCCTGTGATCCTTTTGGATTCTCAAACGTGACAAAAAGATGAGGTTTTGAACACTTTAGTTCTTTTTAGATGGAACTTGAGAGCCCTCCTAACGTTAAGGTTGGGAAGGACCCATTTGGCGTCTGAAATAACTGGTAAAGAAATAGACTGATTAGTATGAAAGTCTGAACCAATTTTCAGTAGAAACGAAGGGTGTGTGCGGAGAACTACCTTGTCCTTATGAACGCCAGAAAATGTTCTTCAATAGAGAGCCTGCAGCTCCCCTACACTCTTCTAGCCAAAGTAATGGCGACCAGAAAGGCCAACTTCCAGGTTAGCAGCTTCAACTGTCGCCATGGGCTCAAAAGGTTTGTTGGAAAGTGTGTTGCACACCACATCAAGGTCCCATTTAGGATGAGGCGGCTTGACAGGCGGAAACGTGTGAAAACCCCCAGTGAAATGTCGTTTTATCACTGTATTTGTGAGGGAGAATAGCTCCAATAGCAGAGAAGTATGTTAGACAGGAATGTACATGAACGCCAAGGCCCAATATGAAAGAAAGGTCGCAATCTATTGAGGGGCGACAAGGATCAAGCTGTTTTTCTAAGCACCAGTGATAGAAAATGAGCCATTTGCTCTTGTATTGAGCTTGTGTGGAGGGTTTACACTCTGCTTGGATGATGCGCATATTTTCCTCTGTAAGACTGAGCTGTGCTAGGGACCTTGCCTCAGGAATCAGGCCGCCAAGCAGATGGGTTGTGGGGAGGGATGCCACACCCATTGATCATTCTGGTGCATGACTTTGTGAATCTTTGGCAACTGGATCGGAAGGTATACTGATCGATGCTATAGCTCCGAGAACCAAAACCTGTCTAGCCACCACAGAGCTATGAAGACTAGAGTGCAGTTGTGCACTCTCCTCAGCTTCATCAACGCATGCACGGTCCTCAGCTTCATCAGCGCACAATGGATTAAGGGGAGAGCTGGAAAGGTGAACTTTGACATCCCATGAAATCTCCAGTGCATCCCCAAGGGAGCTCAGTCCTAGGCCATACCTAGTGTTGCAAACAAGTATATGGTCAGAGTCCCCCACTCGGAAAAGATCTGAGACAGAACTTGTACGTTCAATTTCCACTCATGGTTTGCTACAGACTGCCGAATGAGGGAGTCGCCTGCTATGTTGTTTTGGCTCGGAAATGAACTGCCTGCAGCCAAATACCGTTCTGCACTGCCCATTCCCAAATCTGAATGGCTAGGTCTAGAAGCAGAGATTTGGGTCCTGCCCCGCTTGTTCAGGTACAACATTGCAACAGAGTTGTCTGTCCGAATCCGAACCACTTTGTTGCAGATTCTGGGTGGAAAAGCTTTCAATCAAGAAAGGTTGCTAGAACCTCGAGGTAGTTGATTATGGCGATCCCTGTCTAGGGAAGCCGATAGTTCAAAAACATCCAGGTGGATGGCCCCAGCCAAAGAGCGAAGAATCGGTTGTTAACATGACCCAAGCATACAGAATCCAGAACGGCGTACTCACCAAAAGATTTGTGACGTCTGTCATTCCCAGAGACACTGATATTAACCAAGTCTGGATCAGTTGCCTGTGGCCAGCTCTTCGTGAGCATTCACAATGAGAGTCGGACACAAAGAGCTATCATTCTCAACATTAGCCATTTTATCAATAGAAAGGCGTTCGGATAAAGGCCTAACTTTCCCTATCGTAACAAGAGTGTCCATTCCAATAAAACAAAATAACTAAAGCATGATTACTTTGTGTCCAAATTCAATCTGACCCTCACATTAATACATTCAAACAAATAGTGCAAGGAAACTGTTTAAGTTCAACTCAGTAGAAAAGTGCAATAACTAAAACATATAACCAACAAAAACACTTCTTGTATCCAAGAGTTGGTTCCCTTCCCCTGGATTATTTCAAGCAAATTATTCACAATGTTCTGTGTCAAAACCAGTCTCTTAAAGGCCTTACAAATGTCTTTTACCGAACACACGCCTCAAGATGACAAAACAAATGTTCCTTCCATGAGACTGATTTGGAAAATAATAAGTCTCTCCTAGTGTTTCAGAATGGCCAAACAAAGTATCTTTTCCACAGTATTGGTTTGGTTAAGGTAAAGGAAGGTATTTTCTACTTTTCAGGGCAAAACAAATGTCTTTGTCAAAACAGAGATTTAAGTATGGCAAAAGGCAAGTCTTTCAAAGTATCTGGTTGACAAAATGTTCAAAGAAAACAAGAACTCAATATGACCAAGTATCTTTTCAACATACCAATTCAAAGTGAGTTTCTAGATCCAGGAAACTCATCAACTGAAAACTTCATGTCCTAGTTTACTCTCCTGCCAGGAATATCTCCGCTTTGGCTCACTCAGATCCCGTGTTGTAATCCCCTACCAGGAATACTTGTCCAAAATGTTTTCACTAACCGATATCTTTATCAGGCTTCTCTTCACATTCACTTTCTCCTTAAGTATCACACAGCAACTGGAAGGTGGCTGTTAAGCAGCGCGAGGATGCAGACTTAATCCTTGTCACTCCGCAGAGGTAGAGTTAAATCCTGATAAAATATCCTGTTATCGGCTGATGTCAGCGGAATAAAATAGATATTGCAAGACCTCCTCCGTGGAATATCCACTCCGACGGCGGATTGGGGAGGAAATCGGCACAAAGCACAGAGCAGCCAGTGCCGGGTGCCATCGTGTATGGAGTGAGGATCGGATCCAGAAGCAGACCCAGACAACACCCTGCAGAGACATTGGGGAGCCATTGCGAAAAGTCTTAAAAAGCGAACGATTATATGCCTGTAGCATTTCAATCCTCTGACGCAACACCGGGCCTCGTCAGGACGGTAATGCAGTAGCAGCCAATGACAAATACCTTCTTGCCGTGTCACATTCTGGTCCGAACTCGGAGGTTCGAACGCAGAGCCTCAGAATGAGCACCCCGCAGGCGAACAAACGCAGGACGACGCGGACCAGTGCAGAGAGCCACAATAGAAGCATTGCATGATCTGCATCATCTCTTGGAGCCAGTACGTTTCAATAAAACTTGGACCGCATTGGGAACTGTTTCCTCCCATAGTTAATAGTGGCAACTACTATGGGGCGCTCAGCATAACTTGGCTAGAGGGGAACACTACCAAAGCCAAATGCTTGATATGTTGCCCACGTTCTTGACGACCAAACAGCCACACTAACTACTCGATTTGGGAGCCGGACCAGAAGGGGAACTGGACACTAGACACTGGAGAGCGCAGCGCATACAGCGGGAAAAACCATCACCCGTGAGGCAGGCCCCAACGTTCTAAGGCAAGAAGATTGCCAAGAACCTGCATGAGGACGACAAACGCAAGGGATAACAACTAGATACCATGCAAAACTTGGTGAGCAAAATCGAGTGAGTGCTTACCTATTCCGCCAGGATCCCAGGACTGGAGTGATCAAACACCCCTCCCCCCACCTTGGGGAAACTTGCAGCAGACTAAGCACTGCACTTACCGAGTACAGCACATCGCACAAGTTCCTCTGAACAATACAATATGCACAGACCCGGTCATCTGAGATTACAGTGCACCAAGAGTACACCTTGCTACATCAAGTGGAAGGGAAAACCTGCATTACAGATTAGGAGAAGTGACGCACAGTACCCAAGAAGATCACTCGGACACCAAAAACAAACTCAATAACCTACAGCGTACCTGCAAAGTGAATGAACAGGGTGCACCTACAGGATTCTAAGAAGAAACTGAATTAAAAGCAAGTAGAAAGAGAAACCCAATAATTACACCGACTGGAAGAGCTTGAGACATCTGCTGAAACCATCGGAAGGACTTCTTACAAAATCGTGAAAGGCCAATAGAAAATGGAGACACACGTCAGAGCTAAACCCAAAGCATTCAAACAGGTCCCCGACCAACCAAAGGGTGACCCAGAAGCACAGACAGCATCAGGGGGAGTGACCCTAGAGAACCACATGACGGCAATTCAAGACACACGGAAGGTACTGGAAACCAGGATCCAAGAAGTAGGAGTAGATGCCTCAGTATGTTGCGGACATGGGTAAGGTAAACGAGAGAGTGGCATCAGATGAACTACGGATAAGTGACATGAAGACCTCGTGGATACTATGTGCAACAAAATCCAGGGCCTCGTGGGGGCCACAAAAACTCTCGAGGACAGAGCAGAAGACGCCAAAGGACGCTCTAACATTTGACTGGTGGGGGTCCCAGAACGGATGGAGGGAGATAGCACGGAGCTCTTTGTTGAGAAGATGATAGACACGCTACGACCCAGTGGCCTCTCCGAACTATTCAGGTGGAGAGAGCGCACAGGGTACCAGGCCGCCCCCCGCCTCCGGGAGGGCCCCCACGGGACATAATAGCAAAGCTCCTTAATTTTAGGGACAATGACGTGATCTTGCAAGAAGCCCGGAAACAAGGAAATATTCTGATGAAGATGCACGAATCCTGATATTGCAGGACTTTACACAAGAGGTACAGAGACAAGACGAGCTTTTGACTCTGAATAGGAAACACCGGTAACATGGCTTGAGGTACATGATGTTATTTCCGGCCGAACTAAAAGTGCTAGCAGATAATCAGTCGTACTTTTTCCACACACTGAACAACGCCTGGAACTGGTTGGAATCTAAATATGGCCAATCCACCAACTCAAAAGCACGGAACTACAAAGTAGACCAGAAGTGATAACGAAACGCAGGATTAGACTACAATAGACACATAATATGGACAACATCCGATGGAACTGTGAAGGAAGGAGGAAGGTAGCATCAGAGTTTACAGCCTACGACTGCGACCTCGCCGACGCAAGCGAGATCGAAGGACTAAGCAGTCCCACTTGTATCTTTTTTCTTGTAATGTTTGTTGACGGAGCCCAGTCACAGTTCAAGGCAGGAGTTTGCTCCTGCACCTCAAAAGTTTGGGGAACACGGTTAGCAAAGGGGAGAGGGAACCGGGGGGGAGGGGAATGGGCGGGAGATCGAGGAAAAAAGTAGTGGACACAGCACGAACATACCACAGAGGCAGACCATATTCAGAACACCACACACTATGATCAGCATGAGCAAAGGGTGGCAGATGGCCCGAATGAGGGGATAACTACATTATGTGACAAACCCTCTCGATCTCCTTGATGGGGAGAATAGCCCTATGTAAAATAGTGATACTACCTAGGTTTTTGTATTACTTTATTAATATCCCATATAAGATTAACAAGATATTTTTCAAGATGCTGGACGCCTACATCAGGGAATTGCTTTGGGGATCCAATAGACGGGTGGCACTAACTACTTTGCGAAGACTGCATGCGGAGGGAGGACTTACACTGACAGACTATGAGGGATACTACACGGCGGCCCTGCTGCAGACCGTCTCCAATTGAGTGAACACACCTGAAGGAGACTTGAAAAATAAGGGATTTTTGTTAACACAGGAAAAGAATCGAACTATTGTGGGACCTGACAGTAATTAAAGGACAGAGCACAATCTATACAGTAACAAGGGAGATCTGGACTCGGATATTGAGGACTCCTCGAGGCCCACACCAGTATAGCCTGGACCTACCGTTAAGTTTTGAACCGGGAATCAGAGGCATACTGACAAACCTTGACGGGGCTAGACTAAGGAACAAAGGGTGCACAAAAGTGGGAGATCTCTACGAGGGAGGGAAACTATTACCATTCCAGAAATGGCGCCAACGATATGACATGCCCAAAGGAGCTTTTTTAAGTTATGCCTGAATAGTTAAAAGAATAGCCACCCTGTGGGACGACACCCCTAAAGAGCCGGAAAATAACTAATGCACCAGTTGCTAGACATCACCAGCAGTCGAGGTCTGATATCACATATTTATCAACAGATGAGCGGAAGGAGGAAACTCCCGCAGTTAGCTGTGAAAGCCAAATGGGAGCGAGATGTAGGGAGATATCAGACTAGCAATGGATTAAAATATGGGAACAGACCCATAAGGTGTCAAGAAACACCAGGTTTAGACTCATTCAATATAATTTCATTCACAGGGTATACATGACCCCATCCAGACTTCACAAGATCAGTCCACAGCAACCACACACCTGTCAAAGAGGCAAGGGAGGAATGGCGGGTTTTTGGCATATGACCTGGGAATGTCAGATAATGCAAGCTTTTTGGGAAGAAGTTGTGAATAAGACTAACACCTGGACTGGCAGTTAATATCTGCACACCCGAAACATGTCTGTAGGACATACTACCGGGGGAGGTGGGTGTACGAAACGCAGGAGAAAGAAGCCAAAAAGGGAGGTCCACACGTGTGAAGCAAACATAAGGCAGAACCATCAATCCCCAACTCCGAACTCTCACAATTAGTACACCCGCACCATGTTCAATGTGTCATCTGCCTAATCCTATGAAACATACAGTTATTAAAAAAATGCTTGTTTTGTAATCTTAACAGGATAATTGTTGGTATGTTGATTTAACGTTAGTCCAAAATATATGCTGGGGTACAAGTAATGTTTTATGAACCACAGAAATAACATTGTAGGAATACCAAGGTAATGTATAATGCAAGAGGTATTATCTACTCAACAATAAACACAATTTTTTTAAAAAAGTATCACACAACTATGCTTCTTCACTAGCACACTTCTATGGACTTCAATTGTTACTTGTACCAATCTCCCTCAAACTGAGATCCATTGTCTGAGGGCTTGTTCAAGCTTTTCCTTTCAGCACTACTTCCTCTCTCATGGCAATGCTTGTTCCAGATTTCTCCGAACTGACAGGAGATTTGTATCAGATTCACCTTTTCCATCTACTTCTATTCAATAGGTTTTCAAATGTACTTTTAATATGCTTTTCAGCATATCCACACGTGCCACGGGACCCCTTTCTATAAGGCTGACTCATTGGCTCTTCATGCAGAGGTTGAGAGATGCTCACGAGGGGCCGGTTCCGCTTTAGTTGGATTCCCGCTGGGTCTCTGTCAGCTCCTCCAGCTTCCGCTGCCAAGACCAATACAGCATTGCAGGACCGCGTCTCCAAACGGCTCTGCTGTGCACCTTCTGCTTTTCCTCACCTGGAGCATCCTTTCTTCGGGCCCGAACACAGCCAGCTGACTTCTGTCAAGCTTCAATTCCTACATCCCTTCGTAGGATCTCCTCTGCCACCGGTCATGCTTCCTGTTCCGCACACCCTGCAACCTGCCTGCTCTCTTCTTCCGTGTTCTCCTAGCTGCATGTGATTTGGGTATTAAAAAGTTGTGCGCAACTTATTAGACCTGTGACAGCTAGACTGCACAGTACTCTCAAAGTCACATTTCCTCCACATGAACTCCTTGCTCCTCTTCCTTATCGCAGTCCTTGAGGATTTCTGGGACTTAGTTTCAATGGATTTCGTGATACATGGTTGAACAGTTGCACGAACATTACAATTATAAAAAACATCAGATGTTTCACAACAATATGCCATACAAGTTTCTGAATTTAAGGTTTCCTCCTCCTCAAAAGACGCAGGATACTGCATCTCTCCTGTTGAAGCCACCTGTGAGAAACCTAAGGGCGTACTCACATCTACTCCCCTTGGATCCTCTTCTCAGGGGACCAGTGAAAGAACATCGCTTTTGGATCCTGACCCTGGGGGTGAAGAAGCAAGGGAGGATCACCTGGGTGGAGGGTCCTTGGGGATTGCAGATGAAATGTCCTCAGGTAAGACATGGTACCACTCATTTCCATTTCAGGAGCAACCCTCAATCGCAGATGCCATTATGGAACATGGTTACCCATGTCCCACTAACCAAGAAAACACTGGGAGATCTTACCAGAACAAGAGCACGAAAACGATGAAGAAGAGAAGCTTTAGGGGAAAGACAGGTGACAGATGGTATTCTCATTGCCCTATTGAGAACCAACCTAACCCTCCTCTGGCCTTTATTGGCTATGTCCAAATATGTCCCCTCATTTTCCCACACTTAACCGATGACAGTAGTGCAATGAGGAACAGGCGACTAGGAGTAGTGAACACCAGTAACTCATTTCACCACTCTATTACTGAAACGAGGAAGATGCCTGCAAAGTACTGTAAAGGTCAGGCATGTCCCCATTAATTGCAGTCAGGCAATGCAAATTGGAGACTCTCCCCTGCAACCAGTCAAGTGGTTGCAGACGTATGAGAAGGGAAGAAAACATCAACAGAAAAACAAGAAAACCGACAGCTTGAGCAGCAGGGTATCCTGTTCAAGAGGAGGCAGCTGTGATGGGATCGGCAGAGAAGCCAGGACTCTGGCCGAGGTGTGTGAGCCTCTGGTCGGGGAGCTGGAGCTGCGGGCCAAGGAAAAGGAACGGACTGGCCGCCAGCATCCGCAGAAGGGAAGCAAAGCTGTCGGTGAGCGAAGAGAAGCATTTGAACAGCAAGCAGGGCTCGGGGTCACAAGCAAACCAGCAGGCGGAGCAGAAGAGGAGTTACGTTGCTGCCCAAAAGGAACACTGAGGACCGGTGGGTGAAAGGGAACATCACTCAAAACCGGTGCACTCCTATGGGCTTGCATGGAAGTGAGACGAATGCCGAATGAAGTAAATGAAGTGAACACATTGAAACAACCCCGAAGGCACGGTTTGAAGGAAAGTTAAGTGGCAAAGTAAATACTAATATTGAATACTGAACTGATTGGAAACTTTATGGGCAAAGCTACAATTGGATGAAAGCTCAATGTGAAAGTGCCCATTTGAAAGCAGCATACAAAATAATAGAGCAAGTGTGGAAGTCTGCAAAAGAGCATGCAATGTGGGGAAGAAATAAAACGACCACAAAGTGACCTTGATGCATGAATCTAGTACATCAAGGCCAAAGACTGGCGAAGGATATGTGACACATTGTGGCAAAGCCAAGAGACTAATCAGGAGATGCCAAGAATGTGAGCCTTCACATAAAGACAAGAGGCCAACAAGGAGAAGCTAAGTGAATGGTAATCTGTACACAGGCAAATGCAGAAAAACCAGCTTAGGGTTCCTGGCTGTGCGACCTGTAATGGGTGGGCCGTGTAGTCTGGCAACTGCACCTAGACCAGGGAACCCTCCAATGTGAAAACCAGAGACATTGTTAAAGTAAGCCAAGAAGAAGTAATTTAAGTTAACTGTTAACTCAATCCAGAAGGAGTGGCAAGTTGATCTAGAATTTTGTTGAACATTGTAAGATTGAAACCAAATATAAGTTGGCAAGGGAACCCTGAGACTTGATGAACTGCAATACTGTCGAGAGGACAGAAGCCTCAAGAACTTTCTGTTTGGCACTGTGTTTCTTTGTAGTTGGAGAAGGAAGCCCCAAGGATTTGTGGAACTGTTTTAAACTTGGAAAAAGTACATTCGAAACGTTTGTAGAACTTTCTTGAACTTGGGCAGAGGGAGCTGAAAAGGAAGGTCAAATCTGGAAGAAGCTTAGAAATGTGTTTTGATCACCATGTCTGATTGTTGGCATCCTTAAACATTGTTTAGTTTAAACTGTGAGGGCAAGGATAGGTTTTGGAAACAGACTTTAAAGTTGAACTTTATGACTCAGACTTTCCTTGATTTTGTTCACATAGGAAAATCCCAACGTACCATAGGACAAGTTAGGCTTTCAACCAAACTGACATTTGAGTTAATAATTTTTTTTATTTTGAACTTTGAATCTGTTGTCTGCGTTTTGTTTCATGATGGCTTCACACACCACCCCTCCCTGGTATGCATCACCTCCTCCATGATCCTTCCTCCTGAAACCACTCCCCAGGGTCAGGATCAGGTAGCTGCTGGCTTTCCCTGGCTACGGAGGAGGAGACTGCCACCAGAGAAGTTGGTGATGATTCTGCAGGATTCATCACACCGTTAACTGCCTTCGTCTCGTCAGCCTCACTAGAGGGGGAGCTAGACACAGGAGGCCATTAGCCCTAGGAGCCTTTGAAACCACTACGCTGTCCTGGAATTGAGTCAAAGGGACCACATATGTACTAAATTCCTCATCCAGTCTTCAGTCAAAAAAGCCCTGGCAAGGACAATGTTCCATCGCAAACCCAAGAAAATCATGTCCTGCGAGACCGCCATTGAAGATTTTCTTTAGTTCACTGATAGTCCCAGCATGAACAGCAGCTGGAGTAGCAACTGGGATGCTGCTGTACAGAGACAGTGAATCCTGAGGAGCCAGTCCAGATACTGACAGACACGGACTCCCTGAAGCCTGAGGAACGACAAGGATTTCCCTGCCTAAAGTAAACTAAAAGAAACACTAACAAAAGGGATATCTAACCCTCACACTTTTACAATAAGCAAAGCAAAAAGGAAATGCATGGCAATTCAATAACAATGTATAACTTATGACCTGAGTCACAATGTGATCAATATCTCTTGTCATGAACTGGGTGAACCACCCTTCCCCAGATCCAAATACGGATTTTCTCCACAGTTCAAAGGAAAACAAGGAAATCTGATTTAAAACAAAGTTCCAATACAGTTCTTAGGTTCTTGTACTGAAATTCACAAAGGTCAAGAAGAACAAGTTACTTACCAACTTTCGATTGGATGTTCCTCCAACATATTCCTCATCTTAGATGTATTCCATCCAGCTTCAGCTGCTTCGGAAAACAATTTCGGCAGAGGGTGCCGTGTGTCTGTGTCGTCGAGTCGATGGTCCCTAGAAGGCCTCCGTCGAGGGTGACGTCATCGGGTATACAAGTAGCACGCGCAGCGCCCGTTGGCCTCAGTTCTGTTATTCCCCCCCTCACTTTTGGTCTACTGTGTAGATTGTGCCGGTAGTCCGGTATCAGCCTTGCGAGAGTTGAAGTGGCAATAACCCGGAAAAATCTACAGAGGGGTAGGCTGGGAGGGCGATGAGGAATACGTTGGAGGAACATCCAATCGAGAGAATGTTACCAGTTGGTAAGTAACTTGGTCTCCGAGTGGATTGTGTTCTCCAACGTATTCCTCATCTTAGATAGACTCCCAAAGCAGTATGGACAATTCTCTGGAGGAGGGAGAACATTTTTTGACGCCATTAAATGGCTGAATATAGTACTGCTTTACCAAAATTAAGCTCCTTAGACTGGGAAGCAGCCAGACTATAGAATTTTGAAAAAGCATGCAGCGAAGACCAAGTTGCTGCTTCACAAATGGATTTTATGGGAACACCTCTTTGAAGGGCTGTCGAAGAGGCGATGCCTCTGCTGGAATGGGACCTTAAGCCTTCTGTTGAGTCTTTCTCTGCTAATCTGTAGCAATCTAAAATGCAAAGCACAATCCAACATGATATGGGTTGTTTTGACACAGATTGACCCAATTTCCTTCCGGTGTAGCCAATGAAAAGTTGATTATCCACTCTAAGCTTGGAAAGCCTAGAAATGTAAAAGCTTAAAGCTCTTCTCCAGTCCAACCTGAGCAATCTTTCCTCCTCCTTAATAGGATGAGGTGGAGGGTAGAATGCGGGTAGAACAATTTTCTGATTTAAATGAAAATCGGACACAACATTAGGTAAAAATGAGGGTTTAACCCTTAATACCGCTCTGTCCTATGGAACACAGTATAGGGTGGCCCAGAAGACAGTGCCTGCAATTCGCGCACTCTTCTTGCAGATGTTAAAGCAACTAGGAAAGCAGTTTTCCATGTCAGTAATGGACAAGTGTGCAAAGGTTCAAAAAGGGGCACACATTAAGAATTTTAGAACCAGATTAAGATCCCAAATTGGAACTTGGAAAGGATAAGGAGGAAACACATTGGTGAGTCCTTTCAAGAATTGTACTACTAAAGGAATTTTGTAATAGGAGCATTCTTCCGACAAGCACTTGAAAATGGAAAGCGCTGCAAGATAACCTTTAATGGTCCCAACATTTAGACCTCTATGTGCTAGGGACAAGAGGAAGGACAGTACTTCCAGAATAGACCATAGAAAAGGATCAACATTCTTTTCTCTGCACCAGTTGCAAAACTTTTTCCAACGGCACAGTGATTTTGTTGCTGGACTTCTTGCCGAAAGCAACACCTCCATAACGTCATCTGGAAGGTCCCAATCCTTGTATCTCAGCCTTTCAGATACCAAGCGTGAAGGTTGAGAATCTTGACCTCTGGATGGAGATCCTAACCCTCCATTTGTGAGAGAAGGTCCTCTCTCTGAGGAAGACGTACTGGGGGACAGATGGACATGTCTAGAAGGTCCGGGTACCATGTTTCTCCTGGCCCAATCCGGATCAATTAGGATCATGCGGTTTCCGAACAGTCTCCGTCTCCTGATGACCTGAGGAATGACGGGAATCGGAGGGAACGCGTATAATAATGGTAAGATCCAATCCACCACGAACGCGTCCCCTAGGGCTCCTCTCGGGGGAAATTCCCTTGAGCAATACCTTTCGCACTTCCGGTTGATTCTGTTCGCAAATAGGTCTACTTGAGGGGTTCCCCAAAGGGCGAAGACCTCTTGAATGACTTCCTGAGCCAGTTCCCACTCGTGGGACACCGTGCTCTGCATGCTCAGAGCGTCTGCCGTCATATTCTCCTCCCCGGCTAGATGAACTGCTGTTAAAGAGATTCCTTCTTGAATTGTCCAATACAAGACCTGCATTGCCTCTCTGCACAGAGGTAGTGACCCTACACCACCTCTTTTGTTTAGATAATGCATGGCCACTGTGTTGTCCGTCATTATCAAGACATTTTTTCCTCTTACAGATGGTAGAAAAGCCTTCTGCGCTAGTCTGATTGCTCTCAGCTCTAAAAGGTTGATGTGTAGTTTGGACTCTGATGGAGACCAGCGATCGCTGATTGTCAGATCGTTGGCATGAGCTCCCCACCCCATGAGTGAGGCGTCCGCCACTAATGCAATCTCCGGCCATGGTTGCCAAAACTGTTCTCCTTTTAGGATATTCTCTGTGCAGACCACCACAGAAGATCCTGCCGAACCTTGGTCGGAATCTGAAGAAAATCTGTCATTTGACCTTAGAACTGGAACCATTGAGTCTTTAGAGCCCATTGAAAGGATCTCATCCTCAGGCGTGCCTCTGGCACTAGGAAGATGCAGGATGCCATGAGGCCAAGTAACCTTAAGTCGTCGTAGGCCTGGAGATTTTGGGCATTTTGGAATTTGGAAACCCTCTGAAGAATATCTTGAGCCCTCGACTTGGGAGGCAAGCTCTTTCCCAAGGATGTGTCTAATACAGCCCTTATCTACTGGAGCTGTTGGTAAGGTGTCATTTGTGACTTCTTAAAATTGAGGGAGAAACCCAGTTTGTGGAGGAAGTGGCATGTGACTTTCAGATGATCCAGTGCTTGTTCGGCAGAACGTGCCCTGATCAACCAATCGTCCAGGCAGGGGTAGACGTGAATCCCCCCTCTCCTGAGGTGTACTACCACCACTACCATTAACTTGGTGAAGAACCTCGGGGAGGAGGTCAACCCGAATGGCAGGACTCGAAACTCATAGTGCAAGTCGCCAACTACGAACCTCAGGTATTTTCTGTGCTTGCGATGAATTGGCACATGAAAATGAGCATTCTGGAGGTCCAATGACACCAACCAATCCTGAAGGTGAAGGGTCTGAAGGATCTGAGAAAGAGTGACCATCTTGAACTTGTCCTTCCTGAGGAGCTTGTTCAAGCCCCTCAAATCCAAGATGGGTCTCAGTGCCCGTCCTTTTTGGAGATCAAATAATAAGGGGAGTACCATCCCTTGTTTCTCTCCGCTACAGATACTGGTTCTATAGCACCTTTCTCCAGCAGGGATAGAACTTCCTGCTGCAGGAGCAGGTCTGAAAACTTCAAAGCGTGTCT
Organism: Ambystoma mexicanum; assembly: GCF_040938575.1. NCBI lineage: Eukaryota > Metazoa > Chordata > Amphibia > Caudata > Ambystomatidae > Ambystoma > Ambystoma mexicanum. Next base: position 214,761,695 of record NC_090926.1, read on the forward strand.
CCCTGGTGGATTGCTTTGAGGGTGCGTTAGAAAAGGAGGTCATTAACCTTGGGCTATTATTTCTAGAGCCCAAACATATGAAGTAATGGCTTGCCATTCTTGCAGATGCTGTGACAGCCTGCCTCCCACTGGTGTCTTGTGATGCAAGTCCTCAAAGCGATTTTGTGGCGGTTGCTGCGGTTGCTGCAGCCGCTGCTGCAGCCGCTGATGGCAAAGAGGCTGGAGTTGGCTTTGCACGTTTTCCTCGTCCGTGAGTGCCCTTTTTCTGGCCCCTTTGACTGGCCATTCCTCTCGCCTTTCCATATGAGGAGTAGTAATGATAGGATCGTCCCCGCCAAGATTGTCCTGGTGCACGAAAAGGCTGAGGTTGCCTAATAGCAGCTCCTAAAGATTTTGCAGCTGCTTTTGAGATCTGCAACCTCTCAAGGCTCTCAGCCTTGCTGCCAAAAAGAGGAGACCCGTCAAAGGGCATGTTCAGAAGGCGGTTCTGTACGTCTGGTGCGAAACCAGACTTCCGTAACCACGCAAATCTGTGCATTACCGTGCTAGTACCCATGGACCTGCTCACACCATCTGCAGTGTCCAATCCAGATTGAAGGGATTCCTGCATGGCCTCCTTTACATCTCTAACAATGGTCAGGAATCCTTCCCTTTCGTCCCCCTTTGGTATGTGCTCCGCCGCCATTGCAATGCACTCCCAGAGTGTGTACGAAAACTTTGCCAAGGTACATGTGGCGTTGGCTGATTTTAACGCCATACTCCCAGCTGAAAATACCTTGCGTGCCCAGCCATCCACACGCTTGTCGTCCCTGTCCGCAGGGATAGAAGGGTACGCCATTTTACTTGAAGCTGCAAGGCTACATGGAAGGGTAGGATTGTATCTTCAGTGAGACCATGGTCCAATATATCGGTCAAATCATCCTGGATGAATTGGGTTGGTGGTCTAGCCCATCCTAAATAATCGGCGACTTTTGTCATTAGTTGACAGTATGAGGGACAGGCTTGCTCCCCTGGATCTGGCCTGCCAAAATCTGTTTCAGGAGATGTAGCAATGCCACTTGCATTATGTAAGGATTCCACCAGGTCCATCATCCTGCTTTCTTTAGAAATCAGGCGTTCTGGAACATTTGGGGTACCATATTCCAGTCCAAAAGGTACATTCTTATCAGATCTCTCCTGTTCCTCAAAAATTGAGGTCAGGGTCTTGAAAAATTCTTTCCTAGGAAGAGATTTAAAAACCTTTTCTGGGAGAGGTGTGTTAGTGGAACCTGAAGGCAATACAGGCTTTGCAGCCTTCTCTTTTCCTTTTTCTGTCTGAGCTGGAGCCTTTGGAACCTTTGGCACGAGGGCTTCGGGGTCGATGTCGACAAAGGCGTTGACGAAATAGTGGTCGTCGACAGAGCCGGCGTTGAGGCGCTCTTCGAAGATTTGCCCTTCGAGGTGCGTTGGGTTTCGGACAGCGTCAGTGACCTCGAGCGGTCGACTCGACCAGTCTTTCGCTCGGCGTCCTGGAAGGTTCTCGATCTTCCTTCTTCGATCACCTGGGCTCGAGGGCGCACGAGTGTCGGGCTTCCGAAGAAGGCGCAGACCGAGGCTTCGCTTTCTCGAACACCTCCATTGTTTTAACTTTGAATGCTTCCCACTCTTCGGAGGAAGAATGTTTTGTGGGGCATTCCATTCTTTTTGGGGATTCATCCGAGGACGAGGTGGAGGGGGACCTGTAGTGTCTTTTCTTCCATTTTATCGTTGAAGACGACGAGCGATGGGAATCGCTTCGGGACCTGGACCGATGCCTTTTGCGTCGAGGAGACTTCTCCTCACGGGACCTCGACTCAACACTAGAGGCTTTTCAGTCGGATTTACGACCTACCTGTAGTTTTCCCTTCCTCTCTCGCAAGGCCTTCCCAGTCATCGCCTGACACTTCGTACAGGCCTCCATGTCGTGGCCTTTCCCGAGACACCACAGACATTCTCGGTGCAGGTCCGTGAGACATTTTCGAACCGCAAGATTTACACTTTTTGAAACCAGATTGCGGGTTTGTAGTCGGCGTCGATGACAAGGACATATCAATATATATCAGTATTATTCACTGCATCACAGAACTCGAGGTGCGCCCAATCTCCGAAGCAACATGCACCAAGGAAAAACAGAACAGAGGCCAACGGGCTCCGCGCGTGCTACTTGTATACCCGATGACGTCACCCTCGACTGAGGCCTTCGAGGGACCATCGACTCGATGACATCGATGCACGGCGCCCTCTGCTGAAAACTTTCCAAAGCAGCTAAAGCTGAATGGAATACATCCAAGATGAGGAATACGTTGGAGGACACAATCCACTCGAAAGTCCTCATCTCTCACTCATCCTGGTTCCACAGTTGTTGTAATAACAAATATTTTGGCCAGGAGGGCTTACTACAACTTTAGCTGCAGAAAGAATTGTAACTTTTTTTTCAACCAGCTTTCACAATTCTTCCTCAAAATGTCACAACTCATTTGTTATTATTTTCTATTAGTACCACTCTTCAGCACTTGCAGCTTCTACTACTTGTCTTCTTCCTTCACCAGTTTCTTCTGGGCAATAACTTCCTGCCCTACGGGTATACTCGCCTGCCCGTTTACTCTGCCAACAGAATAGTGATTCAATGTTAACTTCCAGCTTAGAATAACAACTTCAATAGTCTTCTCCAGCCTCAGACTTTGAACAAGTTTGGGGGAAAAGGGAACCCCATTAGTACTCTTTAGGATTCCTGAGCAATGCTTCCCCTCTCCCTCTGGATAACCCTCTCCAGAAGGGCAGCCGGTTTGCCACTTCTCTTCCCCCTTTGTAACAGCCAAATAGTGGTAAGACAAAGTCTTATTCTGCTTCCACTTTGTCTTTGGTACTGTGAGCTTAATCTAGACAACATTTTTCATTCCTCAAAATGCAAATAGCCAATCTTTACAATCTGTGTGATTTTGACCAATCCCTGCTGGCTTTTGACAGTACTTGTTGGATTGGCACCGCTTGGGTTTCACGCTCTCTTGGCTTAGGTATAGGGTGCACCAATCGGTTTTAAGCAGGATTCCCCCACCGGGATGTTGTGCTTGCCATTAAAACTCACATTCTGCCCTGCAAGACGTCGTACCTGCATTGGATAATTCCTGGACTTTCTTGGTGCCCCCCCCTCCACCAGAAGTCCTCTTAACCACAGTGCTGCAAGCATTTGGGTGCGCATTAAGTAGACGCATTAAGTATGCGCTCTAAGTAGCGCTGTTTGCTGGAACTCCATTCTGCCCGGCAAAACGTTGTACCTGCATTGGATTTAATTGGATACTTCCTGGACTTTCTTGGTATACCTTATATACTAATAAGTATATATAGCAAAGCTATTATCATTCTACAAGTATATATTATTGATATATTGCCCTTTTTCATACTTGTCTAGGTGGCCCCACCCCCCCACCCACAAGTCCTCTTAACCACTGTGCCGCGCGCACGCATTAACTACGCGCTCTTCTACCATTGCATTCCCTATTTACCTACGAAACTAAACTGAACACACCGGGGTGTTGCCTCATACCGAAAGTAAGCATTAATGTTTCCTTTAATGTTTGTTTAGTATTTCTAACGGTTTCATGATGCCGTGTTAATTCTTTGTTAACTATAAACAAAGGCACCAGAGGCTAACTAAATTATTTTATATAACTCTTCGAGATATTACGCTTAATCTCACAACTGTATGGCGACTGGTCTGCGCAGTCTCAAGATGGACACAGTAGCTCCACCAATTACAAGCACGAGTATTGATTCAATGCTTTTTGCAGGAAAATCCTGCTATGTCAAGCCGACAGCATCGGCACCTCCTTTGCTAGACTTAGCGACCCCTTCTATCCATCTACCTTCTATGCACACTTCCCAAATACATACAACGCCTGCTTTAAAAATTAATGCTGAAATTGAGGGGAAAACGCCCGTGTGAATTCGAGAAACTTTTAAAGATAGTACGAGTAAAATGGCAATTCTCGATTCAAAAGTGAGAAAATCAATTGGGATGTTTACTCCATTAGTCTCACGCTCCCCGGAACGGAGACATCACCCCAGTAAGCAACTATTCAAGAATCGAGTTGAGTCTATTCATACAAACGAAGAAACTGACATAAATAAAGAATAATTTCCCTTAGATGCTGAGCTCTCACCTGAGTCCAGTCACCCTCAAAAGATCCACTCTCCCTATGAAGATTCCATGCACTCTTCTCAACAGGACATTGTAGAGGAGAGCACCGCGTACATTCCCAGTCAATCAAAATACTCAATCTCTTAGATAAGGGACACGATCTCTCATTTAGAACTGCGTGAAATTAAATTAAATCCACGATGAGACAATTTTGTTCAAAAATGGATCGTATCGAAGGTTTTATACTGGGATGGAAAATAATGATGAATAAACAGGAATTTGAAAAAAATCAGATCCACACCAACAATCGATCCAGTGACCATAAGGCATCCCAATATAATTTCCTACCTAGTGAAGAAGATACAATTATGCCACATGCAACCCCATCCGCTCTAATTCCACCTCCCACGAAATCGAACTGTTGTGTGTGTCCAGTCACAGTGGAGTTGGAAAATTTGAGAATGGCCATAGATGAGTCAAAAGCAGCCGTTCATGCAACCACTCCGTCTTCTCAAGGTAACGTTGACTCTCCAGGCAGTCCCTCAATACTATTAAAAGCCATGGAAAATCAAAAGAAACGCGCCAAAAAAATTCATTTGCGCGCTGTAAAACGCTACGCAAAAAGGCGAAAGGAGGCACTTCAGAATAAAAATACAGCTTGCTTTGAAAACAAACTAGCAAATGACACCAAAACCACTCCATCCGGGGTCCCTGTTAGTGAGACTGAAGTGATCACGATTGAGGATGACCCCATTGATGTTGAATAGCTCTGTAAAGGGAGTCAGGATATGTTACTACCAGCGAAAAGCATTTCTATTGCACAACCCTCCACAAATAATTCAATTTCCTCTATAAACTATTCATGTATAGGAAAAATGCCACCAGATCGACTGAGTGTTACACAAACACTCAAATCGTGTTCTAAAACTAAACAAACCAAAGCCGACTTGTGTGAATTACCGCTAAAAGCAATAAAATCGAATCTAAGTGCCTACTTTCCCATAAGTAGAAGAAGTTGCACTTCACACGATCCTCAGCGAAGTGAATTGAGTCCTCAAATTCCATCACTTATAATGCTTGCGGTCACATCAGTTCAAAGTCCGCAAGCAAAAAAAACATACAGTGCAGTCTACACAACAGACCTAAAGAAGAGTATAATACCTCCTCTAACTGAAAAGCCTGCTTCAATGGTCATCAATGGAAGAAGTAAAGTCCAATTTTTACCAGATGAAGCGGTGATGTTGAAATCATTGGAGAAAAAAGCGAATTCTGATACCCCCAGCTTATGTCCAACTACCGTGAATACACCTTACTTACTTTCTCATGGGACAAGTTTTTCTAGGTCGCTTCCCCTGACGGATACAACCTGTCCAAAAGATGACGCCGGTGAACTAATTCTAGCATCCTTGAGAAAAGCAATTGAAAATGGGGAAATCACTTCTGAGGCGATTGCAAAGTTCCTTCCATCCTCCTCTAGGATTAAAAAAACGAATACCCGATCCAATGATGCTCCTTATAGGAAGGGAGAATGTTCTCAATCCCCACATCCAGTAACTCAATCTCCGGAGGATATGCACCATATTATTGGCTTAGAACCGATTACTCAGGACCCGCAATCTCCTCCCTTAAATTGTTCCAATTTGCTGGGGCTATTCTCACATATTCGTCAACGAAAAAATCTGAAATATGAGGATATTCTCAGAGTCTCGCTTGCAAAGGTGAATAACAATCGCTCAATTTGTTACTTGTCTTCAGAACACATACTCAAATTCAACTGGTCCTGCAGAGCATAAATTAGAGACCAGGGTCTCAAGCTACGCCATCTACTTTCTCGAATGAACTTGCTGCCCAAGATTATCTCGCCTATATTCCCCCAGATGTCAGGGAAAAAGCAGAATCCAACAATGCTGTGAACGTAGCCCATGTTGCTAAAAATTTCCTCACTGATGACTTCTTGGCCCTTTTAGGCGAAAATAAACACATTGCATGGCTTGAACCCATGCTAAAGTCACTCTTAACTACACAATCAAACATTAACCAACAATAGCTATTGAAAACATGTGCCCTAGAAATCATATTGTGGAATTCATGTGGCTTCCACAATTTTTTCACTTGGTTTAGCACTTTGTCTCCTGTGGATTATCCCACTATATTCTAACCAAGAAACAATGAAATTAGAACCTTTTATTCTAGAGAGTTTTACCACATATTGCTCCCTAGCAAAAAATTCACTACTGGGACGTCCATCTGGAGGATTAGCGATTACAATAAATAATGCATATGGAGTTAATTCGAAATTACTATGGGAATCATTGAATATCTTAGCGATTGCTCTGACATTTTCTAAAAAGAAATGCAAAGCGATCTTAGCTATAAGTTTATACTGGAATCCTGCAAATACTCCACAGGAAACTATGCTGGATGAGTTAGATCAATGCTTCGAGACAGCTATCATAAAATTGGGTGATTGTGACATTCTTCTAGTGGGATACTAATTCAGATTGTCGTACTGGGCTGAAAGAGCAACTAAAAAAAGGTAAACACTTAATGAGAAAGAGGGGTTCCCTTTGGAACTCATACTTTGAAGATTGGGACATTGATGTGATGCAAGCTGCTGATAGAGGAGACCGCCCCGACGTGGATTAGAGGAGATACCTCCTCAACGATCGACTATATATTCCTCTCTCATCACATTATGCAGCTAGCATCACCGTAAGACATTAGTCCGATCCTCTACGGCGATCATGCCCAGCTATCCATCTCACACAAGCTTGATTAAAGCCTTCTACCGTTAGACCTGTATATAGTCCACCTCGAGATGGACCGCCCTTCGATATCACTCAGATGGAACACAAACTTATGTCACCAATTTTCTGCACATGTATCGAAGCATATAGAAGATGCCATAAAAGATCAGGCTATATCCACTGTTAATATGGAGATAATCTGCTCTGAGATAGTTCACTCTGCTTTACAATACTTCCATACTAAGTGCAAGCCCAAATCCTATATCTATCCCTTTGATCAGACTATTAAATCTTTAAAACGCGAGAAAAACCAAGAATTGAGAATTCTAAAGGAAAGGGGGCTTCAGCTCTCTTAACTACCAGAAATCGTACAAACAAATAATAGCAAAATATAAAAACAATCTTAGAAATGAAAATTTTAACCTACAATAGAGTGAACTAACTTAATAAAAGCCATATGCAGACACGATACGAGACAAATCTGGCAAACTATAAAAAGCAAGGATAATTCTGTGATATCTCCTATGATTAATTGCATTTCTGAAGACATTTGGTGTAATTAAATCATACGCAAATTTCAATTGCCAGAAGCATTTAGGAATTTTTCTAATGCATCGTTTTGTTACAATGACCTTACTCGTTACCAATGGTCAAACGCCGATATAATTGGGCAATAACAAAACTATCCTACACAAAATCTGCAGGACCGGACGGATTACCATCATGTGTCTATAAGAATGATGTAAACTTATGGTCCTTAATCCTAAAAAACAAATTTGATATCATCACGACCGGACAGATCCCGCAATCATGGACCACCTCTATTATCATCCCAATATTTAAAAAGGGCGATCCCTTACCAGAAAATGATCGTCCTATTTCGCTCATCGATACAGAAGCCAAGATATTCGCAAAACTACTCCTGTTTGAATTAGAAAAAGAAATTAAGAATCTGGATCTGTACTCTAAATTTCAAACAGGCTTTCGCAAAGAAATGAGCACCATTCTAATGCAACAATCATGGCCCATATAAAAGCAGGCACAAAACTCAAGAATTCATACCCGGTCTATAGGGCCATGATTGATATGTCCGCAGCTTTTGATAGTGTAGTACGAAACCTGCTGTGGTAAAAAATTTAAAAAATGGGTATCCCTGGTGGTCTAATTTACTGCTTTATTAAACTTCATACAGACACATCTTATAGGATACGCTTATCAGCAGAAGGGAGAACAACTGCTCCGATAAAAACCACATTAGGCGTGAAACAAGGCTGTAATCTAGCTGCTTGTTTTTTCAATCTGCACATTGCAGATATGGATGTATCTTGGTCTGAAAGAAGTCTCTTCTCAGTAAAATTAGGTAAATTACGTCTGCAATGGCTCGCCTTTGCAGATGATATCATCTTTGATCCGACTCCAATTGGTTTACAAAACAAACTTCATCTTTGAGAATTTTGCGCAAGAGCACAACCTATCCCGCAACCCAGCAAAAACAGCTATTATGAAATTTGGCACAAACAAAGTAAAAAATTAAAAACTTTAGATGGTATTTACAGCAAACTATCCTACCACTACTTGAGGATACTATATACCTGGGTTATAATATAAATGATGCGAACTGAATGTAATATTGGACAGCTTTACTAAAACTTGAAAGCTCCCCATTTCTCTCTTAGTTGAAGTTAATTTATGCAAAGTATTGTAAACATTCATTAATTCCGATAATAGACTTCTGGACCCTTAAAATTGAAAGTGATCTTCTGTATATATTGGATAATTGTCTTACAGTGATGGATAAATGCTTAGACAGCCTTCAAGGAACTTTGTTAAAAACCACAATGCGCCTTCCACTAAGCCTGCCTAACTGTGTCCCAAGTCATGAACTGGGTCTTCTAGCACTGTCATCAAGAAGGAAATGGCGTCAACTTTGCAACTATTCCAAAATGTGCTTCTCTCAACCCAATTCTTTATATTACGATTTTAAAACAAATATCCAACTACTGAACACTTCCTCGATTAATACTTTTCATCGTCAAATGCAACATTGTCTTGATGAACTCAATATAACAATTGAAGATCTATCGCTTAGACCAGCCTATGCCAAGAAGAAACTCTTTGAAATGGACTGGTGTAAAACTATCACAACAATGGGAAAGTACAAAATGTATCTGGAGTATAGTAAATATACTAAGAAGCGTGTTCCTAGATACTGATATATTGAGACTTTCCCTTGCCAACACTACAGAAAGAAGTATATATGGTTTAAATTAAATTTGCTTCATACATGAGAAAGGACAAAACACTGGAATAAGGATATTGACCATAAAGTGATTGAAAAATGTCATTTTTTCCTGTGTGGAGAACAAACTAAAACATCTGATTTTATACTGTCCTTATTTTAGAATTAAGAGATCTAATTTATTAACAAAATTCCGCAATATACATTTTGAGCATTGTGAAGAAACACTTTGGGCAAGAATGATGGCTGGGGAATACAAACCCCTAATATATGCCCTTGTGCAGCTTTGTGATTACACTGAAAGTGAAATAAGCCTATATGAGACCAAATGATATTTATTTTACTTTTATAAATGGGATTTTATGATTCTTAAATTTGATGTTTTAATTAGGCGCAGTCTGTTGCGCCTGAGTTAGAATTGGGCACAAACATGTCTGTCAGTATTTTAATATTTGCTAAAGGTGTAAATAGTCAAATATATTCATATGAACACATGAATTAATTGAAGGAAGATGTTATTTATTGTTTTGTTTAGGTGATGTGTATTTATAATAATTGCTTTTTTTGTAAAGGTCCAAGGTTTCTTGAACCAAACACAAATAAATTAAAAACAAAACTCAAAATGCCTTTCACAGATACTTTGCTTCCTTAGATGACACTTTTGTTGCTTTCTCAAAGTTTGGTATTCAACATTAACTCTTTTGCTCATATGCGAATGAACATGCTGGCTGCGAACAGACAGACAACAGTGGACACTCCGGGGTCACTCGCAAACAGTGAGAACTCACTGGGTAAGTCGCTTTCATTCGTTCCACTCGATACTCGCAGGAATTCAGTGACGATGGCTCGTCTCGAACAAACCCTCTTGCTCTGCTTTCGCTGCCCCAACGTTAGTTTGCAGCCGTTGCTGCTCCTAAGAAACTCTGGGACAACCCTGCCCTCAGTGCTTCCTTCACCTTTTAAGCTTCCCTCTGAAATGTCTTAACAAAGCTTTAGGAATGGGCAAGCGTTTCTTTTCCACTGTTCCTGCTGCGCAATCTCTGCACTGGGGATGATTAGAGGCACAGACCCCTCATGACCCACAGTGGTCCCGGCGTCTTCTCACTCCTTCCCCCCTCCAACTGCAAATATGGTCCGCGCTGCTTCTGCCTCTCCTATATGATCTGCACCTGGGGGGGGGGCATTTAAGCCTCCCAGACTCCCTCAGGTGTGGGTCATCTGGGTTAATTAGCTGACCACCCCTACAGTGTTGCCACTCTACATCCCTCTTCCACGTCTCAGTACTGAGGGAATTATGGAACTTTCTAAAGGATTATCACATGGTTAATTTTTAGACCTTTTGAAAAAGAGGGATATATATTTTTAGAAGGATTGCGGTTAGCGTTTAGAATCTTCCTTCCATTACACCTTTGGGAGTTGGAGACATTTTCAACTGTCTGACTTCTGTGAGTTTGAGAAAGAGGTCTATTTTTTTCCTACAAGGTTTCTGACTAATTTCACCCACATTAAGATGGTTAACCCATGAAACAAATAGGTTATTTTGGAAACGACTGAATATAGCCTCCTCTGAAGACTGTCACGGCTGTGGAGTAGGGACTGGATGATCAAGCGGACTGTACCTCCACATGTCTGTTGAGACTGGTTGCCAAGAAGCCCCCAGCCCCATCCACGAGTCCACATAGTGGAACTGATGTTGGGCAAATCGATAACATTGGCTGAAGAGGCATTTTTGCATTCCATTCCAATGGTGGATTGAAAGGATGTTTCTCCAATGAGGCAGACAGCAAAGATTTGGCCTTGGCATCTAGACCAGATGCCGCTGAGGGCGCTAACAAAATGGCCGACTCCGAAGGGGCCGACAGAATGGAGGGGCCATTTTGAGACTCTCTGTGGTGGCATGCATCACAGGTCTGTCAGAAGACATCGTAGATTTGGCTGATCTTTTAGGCGCTTTGAATTTCTCTTTAGTCCTCTTTGAGGGATCCTCGGCTAAACTGGTAATGAGACTTCAGACGTTTGTCTGAGTTGCACACTCCCTCAGACTGACCAGTAGAATGTTTAGCCCCTGTGAGGGGAACCTCTAAACTTAATCCGGTCTTAGCTCCAGAACGGGGAACCTCACCACAGCTGGTGATTCTTTTAGCCCCTTTCGGGAGAACCTCTGGAGAACCCCCCCAGTACATTTAGCCACCAGCGGATGAACCTCGGGAGAGACCCTGGTACTTTCAGCCCCCAGAGAAGGAACCTTGGAGGAAACAAGTTGAGACCCCACTTGGGGTACCTCAGGGTGAATCCTGGTTGTCCTAGATCAGGAACGACTCTCCCCAGAATAACAGATGACCCCGGGAAGGATTCAGCAAGGCCGGGATGCCCTGAAAAGGAGAGTATTTACCAAGCAATTTTTCTCTACAATGAACTTCCGTAGGTGTACCGGAGGAAAACTGGAAGGCCTCCCACTAGACAAGCGTTTTTTTCTGAGTGCGCAGACTGAGAGGACGTTGCAGTGGAAGCACGCGTCCAAATGATGGTCCGGGACCAGGCACTCGAGCCAGAGGATGTGGGGGTCTGCCATGCATAGTGATGCCTGCAGGAATTACACTAGGTGAACCCCTTGCACTACGGCATAGGCAGGGGAAAGGAATAAGGCTGTGGTAGGAAGACCAATTTGAAGGACAAAATCAAGGAAAACAAAAATATCCCTGTGATTTCAACGGCGTCCAATCCAGGCCATGTGGAGAAAAGGACTGAAGGGCGATGCGCTAGTCGGTGCTCAGGAAGGCGTGGCTAAAGCCACACCCGCATGCACCAGCAGAGAAATGAAAGGACCACCATATTTATGATGCCATCAAAAAGTGCTCTGGTCTCGTCCTGAAGGACGGGATACCCCACAAGTATGGAGGAAAGTCGACGGGACGCAGGAGTATGTTAAAATATCATTAGTCTGGGAGATACGCAGATGAATGAAAACAGGTCTTGTTTAGAAACCTGATAAATCAGAAAAAGAATCCTCATCACCTGGTGTTGGAGTCAGCTTAGGAGGGGTAGAAGCTCTTTGCAACGTTAATGGTTCTCAAGGAGGAGAGTTGTGAGGTTTATCAAGCCCTGGCTTAGATTTCTTGATGAAGATCTTGGAATAAGGTGTTTAAGCTGTAAACTGATATTTTGGTTGGCAAAGTTGAGAGGATGTGTTTTAACTTAAAAGATCAATATTATTTTGGCCTCAACAAAAATGGTATTGTGTCGGCCGCGGCAGTAGGCTCAATGTCGAAATCTCTGCTGACAGAAAGCTGGCAGGTGAAGCCTGCAATATGCTTAAATCTCTCTCAGTGGAGGTACCGGTGGTGTCCAAAGGAACCCCTAAGCGTGTCATAGTGGGTACTTTTGGAGTAAGAGGGCTAAGAATCCTCTAAACCCAGACACTCAGCCTAGGAACTAAAGGCTTTAAGGAAACTAAATTGCAATGTTCTGAATGCTCTAGTGAGTGGGGAAATAGAAATCCCCCTTCAACACCAATGCTGAAGTAAACATTTCTTAGCAGAACTCACATTGCACAGACCACAAAAGTCCTTTGGATACAAAGCTGCATGCGAACAGGATGGGACCAACTCACAGTGTACATGAGATCAAGCAAAAAATTCTCACGATCCTGTTCGTGTGGCAGGAGTTCCAAGTGTGCAGGTTCCCCTCTATGAATGAGTAACTTACACTGGTACCAGGGGGTTTTATGACTTCAGATTCACACAGAATACCAGCTAGGAGTCAGTGGATTAAGGAGACTGGAGAGTGTTACTTGGAGAAGAAAGTAGTAGCATCTGGAGGAAGAGTTGTGGTGGAGGAGGAAAGTCACCATCAGAGATGGAGATTGTCTGGGAGATAAGGGTGCACCATTTAGAGAGGAGGGTCCCTCCCCCTTACAGAGGAGTATTACAAGGAGGATAGCAGCTTGGGGCGGGTGATAAAATGTGAAGGTTTTTAGGTGAAGGAATACCATTTGAATAAAGCAGAGGACATTGGTGGAAAAAAGTTGTTGGAAGCAAAGGAGATGAGTTTGGAGGAGAATAAAACCACTACCATCTGTGGAAGAGAGTAAAAACCTTGAGGGGGAGATACAGCTGAGATACCCAAAGGAGGGGAACAAGTACTAGTTGGGGAAAACAAGGAGGTTCCACGGGACCAGCTTGGTCTAGGGCAGGATTCAGAGGATGAAGGACGAACGAGACTCCAATTTTGTATAAGAGGGAGAGGAGACTAACAGGGATAATCAAGAGGAACCAGCACTCTAGGACAGGCATATGGTCAAGGAGACAGTGAGAGCAGCCCAAGCCTCTTCTAGAGACCCCGAGATAGGGAACCAGTGCTGAAAAGATTCAACTAGTGCAGACAATGTTCAATCATTGCATAAAACTCCTGGAGAAGACTTCCAAGCCCAGGACATATTGGTCTCTAAGGCCCAAGACAAAAAGCATTAGGGAACCTCAAAACATGCATTCAAAAGACCAGGGTCACCCCGAACACGGAGGAGGATCAGGACAAGCCTAATCACTGAAAATTGTAAGACTTTTTCTTTGTCTGAAAGCGCTGTGGCGAGACTGTATTTAGAAGAAATGTTTTAAGTGTGCTTGCCTGCCTCACCAAGGGTATATCAGTTTGTCCAGACTAAGGTGGTGCGTACTAACCCCTCCCCCAAGAGAGTTTTAATTCATTTGAATACACGTTTAATATTGATACACTTAAGAGTTATTCCCTACACTCACTCCTACATAAATGACTATTTTTACATTCAATAAAACATTTTAGTAATTTTAAGAAACCAGTCGGTCCATTGCACACAGACTAGGAAAACTAGGTAGCAAACTTTTTCAGATCTGGATTTAAACCGCTCAGGCGCAAAAGAGGTGGTTGGTAGGTAGCAGATCCTAAGGTCTTAAGTGGAGTTCATCCAATGGATCCTAATAGTTGGTGCCCCACAGTTGGATAAGAAAAGCAGAAAGAGCAGTACTTAACTGATTAAGCAGTCTTTTTCATACAAGAAGGTACTTCTGGATTAAATGAATTATTAATCAGTGGTGTATTATCTTGCATTAATAGGCAATAGGGGAAGCAATTCAAAAGTATGGTAAGTTGCAAAGCACTTGTGTTGCACTGGTGCATAGGATGGCAGAATAAATGGCAAAGTAAAAGCAGCTGATCACATTAGGTGCTTCTGAGGTGGAACTAACTGAATTACAGATTTACAGGACGATTCAAGGAATTAATGTGCGCTGAAATTTTCAGCGAAAGCGTGCGAATCGCAGTGCCATTGCGAAAATCGGAGCGAAACCCGCGCACAGCGATTCATGGAAGTCTGTGCGCGTGGAAATCCATGGATGTGCGCTGAAATCCTGTTCGGCGCACGCTGGCGCACACGCCTTCAAACAGCGTGCGCTAAGCGCACAGCGTGGCGCACACAACAAAAGTAGGCGTAGCATGGGGCGTGACACGCGGAATGGGGAACAACTTGTGAAAATGTGGGCGTCACGGGGGAAGTACAGGAGGCAAGTGCGCAGAACGCCCACACGCTCGCCTACAACACATTCATGGAATCGAATAGGGCAAACCAGCGCACGGGCAAAGACGTGCACAGGCCTAAACACGTCCGCCACACAAAGGCAGGCGGTAGTGTCCCTGGGCATGAAAAAAATGTGCGCTAACAAAAAGCACGTACATACAGCTATGATGAATGTCCCATACTGTGTCCCTCTAGGACAAATGACGTGCAAAGGGGTACGCGACAAACACGGACACCCGCTGTGTGAAAAATAGCGTGTGCGTGTATTTCGGGGGTGCGTGGGAAGTTTCACACGCGATAGGCCTTGGGCGAGCGGGGTACTTGTATAACTGGGGTTCACATGGAGTTTCATACGCGATTGGCCCTGTGCGAGTGGGGTACGTGTATTCCTGGGGTTTGCGTGAAGTCTCACACACGATTTCAGCAGGGTACGTGTATTTCGGGGGTGCCGGGGAGTCCTACACGTGAATTGGAAATGTGGGTCCTCCCAGGTGTTCCCTCTACACCCTCCACGGCCCCTGCAGGCAGCCCACACCACAGGGGACTACCCTGCACCCCTGGTCATGTCCCGAAGGCAGCCCATCCACCATGGGCATGCCCCCCAGCCAAGCCACATGTCACCTTGCACTACTGATCACCAACGCATGACCCCTGCACCCCCAACCCCCAGCAGTCAGGGACACCTGCCAGCAGGCCCCCACACATGCCCCCTGCACCCCTAGCCCCCAGCAGTCAGGGGCACCTGCCAGCAGGCCCCCACACATGTCCCCCTGGACCCCCACCCCCCAGCAGTCAGGGGCACCTGCCAGCAGGCCCCCACACATGTCCCACACATGTCCCTCTGCACCCCCACCCCCCAGCAGTCAGGGGCACCTGCCAGCAGGCCCCCCACACATGTCCCCCAGCACCCCCACCCCCCAGCAGTGCAGGGCACCTGCCAGCAGGCCCCCCACACATGTCCCCCAGCACCCCCACCCCCCAGCAGTGCAGGGCACCTGCCAGCAGGCCCCCACTCATGTCCCCCAGCACCCCCAGCAGTCAGGGGCAACTGCCAGCAGTCAGGGGCAACTGCCAGCAGGCCCCCCACACATGTCCCCCAGCACCCCCAGCAGTGCAGGGCACCTGCCAGCAGGCCCCCCCCCACACATGTCCCCCAGCACCTGCACCCCCCAGCAGTCAGGGGCACTTGCCAGCAGGCCCCCACACATGTCCCCCTGGACCTCCACCCCCCAGCAGTGCAGGGCACCTGCCAGCAGAACCCCACTCATGTCCCACTCATGTCCCCCTGCACCCCCACCCCCCAGCAGTCAGGGGCACCTGCCAGCAGGCCCCCACACATGCCCCCTGCACCCCTAGCCCCCAGCAGTCAGGGGCACCTGCCAGCAGGCCCCCACACATGTCCCCCTGGACCCCCAGCAGTCAGGGCCACCTGCCAGCAGGCCCCCACACATGTCCCACACATGACCCACACATGTCCCACACATGTCCCACACATGTCCCTCTGCGCCCCCACCCCCCAGCAGTCAGGGGCACCTGCCAGTAGGCCCCCACAAATGTCCCCCTGCACCTCCACCCCCCAGCAGTCAGGGGCACCTGCCAGCAGGCCCCCACTCATGTCCCACACATGTCCCCCTGAACCCCCACCCCCCAGCAGTGCAGGGCACCTGACAGCAGGCCCCCACTCATGTCCCCCTGCACCCCCACCTCCCCAGCAGTGCATGGCACCTGACAGCAGGCCCCCACTCATGTCCCCCTGCACCCCCACCTCCCCAGCAGTGCATGGCACCTGCCAGCAGGCCCCCACTCATGTCCCCCTGGACCCCCACCCCCCAGCAGTCAGGGGCACCTGCCAGCAGGCCCCAACACATGTCCCTCTGCACCCCCACCCCCCAGCAGTCAGGGGCACCTGCCAGCAGGCCCCCACACACGTCCCCCTGCACCTCCACCCCCCAGCAGTCAGGGGCACCTGCCAGCAGGCCCCCACTCATGTCCCACACATGTCCCCCTGAACCCCCACCCCCCAGCAGTGCAGGGCACCTGACAGCAGGCCCCCACTCATGTCCCCCTGCACCCCCACCTCCCCAGCAGTGCATGGCACCTGACAGCAGGCCCCCACTCATGTCCCCCTGCACCCCCACCTCCCCAGCAGTGCATGGCACCTGCCAGCAGGCCCCCACTCATGTCCCCCTGGACCCCCACCCCCCAGCAGTCAGGGGCACCTGCCAGCAGGCCCCAACACATGTCCCTCTGCACCCCCACCCCCCAGCAGTCAGGGGCACCTGCCAGCAGGCCCCCACACACGTCCCCCTGCACCTCCACCCCCCAGCAGTCAGGGGCACCTGCCAGCAGGCCCCCACACATGTCCCCCAGCACCCCCACCCCCCAGCAGTGCAGGGCACCTGCCAGCAGAACCCCACTGATGTCCCACTCATGTCCCCCAGCACCCCCACCACCCAGCAGTCATGGGCACCTGCCAGCAGGCCCCCACACATGTCCCCCAGCACCCCCACCACCCAGCAGTCAGGGGCACCTGCCACAGGCCCCCACACATGTCCCCCTGCACCCTCACCCCACAGCAGTCAGGGGCGCCTGCCAGCAGGCCCCAACACATGTCCCACACATGTCCCTCTGCACCCCCACACCCCAGCAGTGCACGGCACCTGCCAGCAAGTCCCCACACATGTCCCCTAGCAGTGCAGGGCACCTGCCAGCAGGCCCCCACATATGTCCCCCTGCACCCCCACCCCCCAGCAGTGCATGGCACCTGCCAGCAGGCCCCCACTCATGTCCCACACATGTCCCCCTGCACGCCCACCCCCGAGCAGTCAGGGGCACCTGCCAGCAAGCCCCCACTCATGTCCCCCAGCACCCCCACCCCCTAGCAGTGCAGGGCACCTGCCAGCAGGCCCCCACATATGTCCCCCTGCACCCCACCCCCCAGCAGTGCATGGCACCTGCCTGCAGGCCCCCACTCATGTCCCCCCGCACCCCCACCCCCCCAGCAGTCAGAGGCAACTGCCAGTTGGCCCCCACACATTCCCCCCCCCCCCCCCGACAGGTCATCACACTCCAGACCCATGGCCCTCATGGCCACCCAAATCCCACCCCAGTCCAAACACCCCACATTGAATTCCCAAAGTCATGATAGAAAATACATAACCAGCATGGCCATTAATCAATGTCCCTCAGACCCACGCAATGGTGACACATGACTGAAAAGATCAACATTGTGACATGCACAAAACAAATGATATAAGACCACATCTGTAAAGTATATAATAAATGTGTATTCAATAATTAACCAAATGAATAAAACAAAACCACACAATAATGCAAATTATGAAGAAAAAGCTGCATGTCCAAAATATTCAAAAAAAAATGTGTTAAAGCAGAATCCAAATCAATCCAAAAGCAAATGGGTTCAAAGAGTCTGTCCGTCCAACCAAATCCAAAGTGTAAAAATAAGACATCCATTGATCCATGGTAAAGAAGAAACTTGAAGTGAAATCCAGTGTTGAACTATATACAAAGTTCAAATCCAGGGTCCATGAGCCCAACCATTGAAAGGAAACCTACAAAAACCCTACCTAATGAACAACCATATACAAAAAGGTGGGGCATTGTCCAAGCGCCCCAAATGAAATGAAAACCAAAAGGAAACCTAACACTAATTAACTATATACAATGGCAGCGGGCTAGTCCGACAGCTCACTTCCTGATTTCCCGGTCCAGGGCATCATCGAACTCCTGCTCGATGTCCCGGAGGCGGTCCTATTCCATGGCCCCGAGGGTTCGCTGGGACGATGACATCCGGACCTCCAGGTCCCTGCGAATTGCCTCGAGGCACTCGGCCCGCCTCAGAGCCCTTTGCATGGAGTTCTCCGCCTTGACCATCGTGAGCCGTGCCTCTTCCGCCCGCTGCCGCTCCGGATCTATAGCATGGCCTAACCGCTGCCACACGGAAGACATTTCCCGTCCTGGGTCCTCCTGCCTTCAGGCCGATGCCTGCCCCTCCAATGTCGAAGGCCCCGAGCCATCATGGCTCCCACCTTGTTGCTGCTGCTGCGCCCTGGCTTCTGCTGCCTGCACATCCTCCTCCGGCTAGGGTGCAGTTGTTGAGGTGGCCACCCCTGCTGAACGTCCGACTCCCGACTGTGGCAGGGATGTGTCCTCCACCAGCCTGGCCGCACGGTCAGAGGCAGCTCCATAGGGTACCCAGGTGATACATGGGTGGGAAGATGGCACGGACGACGACTGGCGCATAGGGGGTTCAGGTGAGGAGGGGGGTCGAAGCAAGGTTCAGCAAACGGAGTAATCCGGCCTGGGTGACCTGTCCCAGTAGGCTGACGTGGTCAACGAGCCATTCGAGATGACGTGCAGTCTCCCCATGAAAAGACTGCAGGTCACCTCGCATGACCCGTTGATGCAAAGCCACCCAACGCAGGACAGGCTCAACCTGGTCAAGGATAGCCACGTCCGCAGGGAGAGGAAGGCCAGTTGTTGTAAGTGGATCCCCTCCCTGAAAACGGGTCTGGACGTAGGCATCCCTGCTGGTGCGGGATGATGCTGGTGCGGGATGATGCAGTCACAGGATCGGGGACAGGATTACACACAGGCACCTCCACGGCGGCCTGTGCTGCCTCCTGTCCCTGCCCCTGCACTGCACCACTGGAACCAGTGGAATCCCCACCTCCAGACCCCGTCTCCGTCCCTTGCGCGGCCTCCTCCTCCACCAAACACCCCCCCCCCCCCCCCCACCAACTTGGATGACTCCATGCCATCTTCCTTCGTCGGACCCTGTGGGGTCTCAGCAGCTCCTTCTGCTGCCGAGGAGTCCAACTCCGACCTCCGCCTCTTGGACCTACCCTCGGCAGCTGCAGCCTGGGACGCGGCACCGACTCCTCACTCCCTGACGAGATCACAACCTGGGAGGGGAGCCAGGCCTTGCGTTTCCGGCTGGTGGTGTGATCCCCGCCGCTGTGCTCCACAGCACCCTCTCCGCCCTCTTCATCAGTTGACGCTGCAGACAGGGGGAGACAGGCATAAGGACACTGTACAATGGACTGATACACACATGCCAGTTGCACATGAGTGGCAGTGTCAAACTTCAGACATGGCATCACAATCCGCAACACATGAGCAATTCCACAGCCATATGGCAACAGCCAGCACCATCCATACAAATACAACAGCATGAGCAGCCAAAGGTGAGCCAGACATCACATGAAACACAGGGAGTGCACTACACATGCACACAAGCCACCACACTTACATGCATGTGTACACCTCCAACAACTGTTGCAGTGATGAGATCGGCATCCATGTCACATCTGGCAATTAGTCTTCTACATATCAGTGTCCCAAGCATCCATGTTGCACCCTTGTGAAATACACACACATGCACATGTACACAGTGCAGATACATGCAGCTGGAACCGACATCCATGTGAGACACCACAACCTTGCCAACTTACCATCGCTCGACAGCCCAGCCCCAGGACACAGTTGCCCACCCACGCCTGCCTCGGGGGTCGCCATGTCGGGGCAAACACCATCCGAGACCACTGGCAACCCCCAGCCAGAGGGGCAGAAGGCCACCAGCTTCAGTCAGAAGGAAGTTGTGTATGATGCCCTCTTCGGAACATCACGCGCCAACAAGGAAGGACGGGATAGGATCTGGGACGACTTTGTGGTTGCCATCCACGAGGAGGGGGTGGCAACCCGCAACATCAAGCAAGTTGAGAAGCGCTGGGAGGACTTGAGGTCCAGGACCCTCAAAGGCCCGGCGCCTCGTGGAGGGGGGCCGGGGAAGCATGAGTACCATCCAGATGAGGGTCCTGGAACAGGTAGGCCCAGCGCTCCACGCCCAGAGGCAGACCCGTCTGGAGTTGAGCAGTAAGTGGCCAAGCATTGCTGTGCGAGACAGGGCATGTTGCAGGGTGCTGGTTGTCTGATACTTGCCTGTAATGTGTGACATAGGCCATGTACGTATGTGTGTGTGCAGGGACATGGCCATGCATGTGAGACCAGTAATGTGTGAACCACATGTTTGGTGCATGTCTTACGGAGCAACATGCGGAGCAGCATGCGGAATGCACACATTAATGATTGCCTGTCTGTTATTGGACATGGATGGTGTGTGAGAGATGGGTGCTGCTGTCATGGACATGTCTGGTGTCCATGTCTGTGTGTCTGACTTGCGTGTCTGTGACTTGTAAATGCCATGGATGCATGACACGTCTGTGACAATGTTCAGATTCACTGATGCAGCCTACTCGTCCTTGTATCCACTGTGTCTGGGGTGTACGAGGCCAGATGGATGAAACTACGGTGAAGTGTGTGCATGTGATAGGCATGACCCATGATGCATGTGAGTTTCAAACCAGCATTGTATGTTTCAAGAGTCCCTTGGACATGTATGCTAATGTTCATAGCATGCGCCATGCCTGTTACTGCATGTGTTTTGCCTGCACTGACCCATGTGTTGTGGAGGGTCATGATGGAAGTGATGTTTGACAGCGCCACTCATCTGCTATTGCTTCCTGTCTAGGGGACCATTGTACAGTACCCTGATGCTTGTGTTCTATGTCTCCCTCTACACAGCAGCAAGTGATGAAGAGGGCGGAGACAGCGCTGTGGAGCAAAGCGGCGGGGATGCCCCCACCGGCGGCGACGCAAGGCCCAGTCACCCTCCCAGAAATTACCATCGTCCGGGAGTGAGGAGACTGGTGCTGCGTCTGCCACTACGGCTGCAGCGGAAGGGGTGGGTGAGCCCCCACAGGGGCTTGCAACGGCGGAAGACGGTGTGGAGCCATCCAGGTTGGTGGTTTCCACAGAGGAGGAGGCCGCTACTGAGCCGCACATGGGGCCTGGTGGGGGTGGTACCACTGGTGCAAGTGGTGCAGTCCAGGGGCAGGAGGTAGTACAGGTCGCCGTAGAGGGGCCTGTGCATGTCACTGTCCCTGACACTGACTGCACCACCATGCACCAGCAGGGATGCCCCATCCCAGCCTCGTCCGCAGGTAGGGTGGATGTCCATGTCATCTGACACTCCTACCTGCGGACGAGGGGACCCCTGGCCGTATGGAGAAGGTCCTGATTGGTGTCGCGTTGCGCACGCATGACATTCGTGATGACATGCGTGCTTCCCGGGGGGAGCACGCACGTCATCACGAAGAGCAGCGTGCCAACGTGGCCCAGTTGGGAGTGTCCATGGTCGGGGGTCTTGTACATGTGTCGGCCACTCTGGCGGCCCTCTCCTCCTCTGTGGAGACTATGCGCCAGTCGTTCTCCATGCCGTCTTCCGGCCCAGATGCCACCAGGGCCCCCTGTGGACCTGCCCTGACCAACGCAGCCAGCTCAGTGGGGATCCCATCCCTGCCACAGTCAGGAGTCGGAGGTCCAGCAGGGGTGGACACCCCAGCAACTGGACCCCAGCAGATGGAGGATGTGCCGGCATCATCGGGCAGGGCACATGCACGACGGCGTCGGTGGATTCCATCAGCCTGGATGCCGTCGTGCGGGCAGAGGCAGTTGCGTCGGAGGCAGCGGCAGGCTCAACGTGGGAGGCATCATGGCTCGGGGCCATCTACATCAGAGGGGCAGGCATCGGCCGGAGGGCAGGAGGACCCTGGAATGGGAGTGTCTTCCGTATGGCAGCGGTTGGGCCAGCAGATAGGTGCGGAGACGGGGCGGCAGGCGGAGGAGGAGGCATGGCTAACAATGGTCAGGGCGGAGAACTCCATGCGTAGGGCGCTGAGGCGGGCTGAGTGCCTCGAGGGAATTCGCAGAGAGTTGGACATGGGGTTATCCCTGCGAGACCTTGGGCCAGAGAACATGCCCGCCTCCAAGACATTGAACATGCATGTCACAATGTGGGTTTTCTCAGTCATGTGTTGCCATTGTGTGGGTCTGACAAGACTTGTACTCATGCGCATACTGCTCATTTGTGATCGATCATGTGATGGGGATTTCAATTTGGAGTGAATGTAAAGCTTGGTTGGGTGTTTGAACTGGGGTGGCGTGGGGTGGGATTTGGGTGGCCATAAGAGCCAGGGATCTGGATTGTGAGGACGTGTTGGCTGTGGGACATGAGTGGGGGCCTGCTGGCAGGTGCCCCTGACTGCTGGGGGGTGGGGGTGCAGGGGGACATGTGTGGGACATGAGTGGGGGCCTGCTGGCAGGTGCCCCTGACTGCTGGGGGGCGGGGGTGCAGGGGGACATGTGTGGGGGCCTGCTGGCAGGTGCCCCTCACTGCTGGGGGGTGGGGGTGCAGGGAGACATGAGTTGGTGATCATATTGCAACGTGACATGTGGCTTGGCTGGGGGGCATGCCCATGGTGGATGGGCTGCCTGCGGGACATGACCAGGGGTGCAGGGTAGTCCCCTGTGTTGTGGGGTGCCTGCAGGGGCCATGGAGGGGGTAGAGGGGACACCTGGGAGGACCCACACTGCCAATTCACGTGTAGGACTCCCCGCGCACCCCCAAAATACGCGTTCCCTGCTCCGACAGCAAAATCGCGTGTGAAAATTCCCGCGCACCCCTGAAATACACGTACCCAGCCCAATCGCGTGTGAAACTTCCCGCACACCCCTGAAATACACGTACCCAGGCCAATCGCGTGTGAAACTTCCCACGCACCCCTGAAATACACATACCCAGGCCAATCGCGTGTGATACTTCCCGCGCACCCCTAAAATACACGTACCCAGGCTAATCGCGTGTGAAACTTCCCGCGCACCCCTGAAATACACGTACCCAGCCCAATCGCATGTGAAACTTCCCGGGCACCCCTGAAATACACGTACCCAGGCCAATTGCGTGTGAAACTTCCCGCGCACCCCTGAAATACACGTACCCTACTCCAATCGCGTGTGAAACTTCCCGCGCACCCCAGTAATACACGTACCCTACTCCAATTGCGTGTGAAACTTCCCACGCACCCCTGAAATACACGTACCCAGGCCTATCGCGTGTGATACTTCCCGCGCACCCCTGAAATACACGTACCCAGGCTAATCGCGTGTGAAACTTCCCGAGCACCCCTGAAATACACGTACCCAACCCACTCGCGTGTGAAACTTCCCGCGCACCCCTGAAATACACGTAGCCAGGCCAATCGCGTGTGAAACTTCACGCGCATCCCAGTAATACACGTTCCCCGCATGGCGTTTGCTGTTTGGCAGCCCTGTAAACTGGGTTAGCGCAGCCCTTTGGGCAGAATTGGGAATTTTGATGGCTTTTCATTGCGCGAGGGCGTTCTTGGGGGCGTAGCTGCCGCTGCTGCAGGGTTGCTGCGCCACGGCTGGTTTTGGAGGCTAAAATCCATGAATACGCTGTGCGCGGAAATCGATTTTAGCGCACGCGGCTGGCGCAGACATTTGCAAGCGCACATTGTGCGCCAGCCGCGTGCGCCACTTTTGTACGAAATTCTATGAATTACCCTGTTAGATAGTGGCTGAAAACCTAACTCGGGCTTGATACATCTGCATGAAGAACATTAAACATGCCAAGGTTTTATAAATAGGTTTCAGCTCAAGCAACATCTATGCGGAGCAATGTAGGTGCAAATCAAGGTTTCAGCTTGACTGGACGTTCCTTTCAATTCCTTAAATCTTTGTCAAAACAGTCTTTGTAAAATAGTCAGTGCCATTAATCTTGGACCACAGTCTCAGCAAGCAAGGACTAATGGAAACTGAAAAGGAGTCAAAAAGTGTATTAAAGGGGAGTGCACAGTTCAGACACTAAAGAGGCTGTTCAGATGGATTTCCAAAATCATCCCTAGTGGGATGGGTACTTTGGGAGGCCACCCTATTATGGTGAAAAGGGAAGACACAGAGGTCCGGCAAAAGCAATCAAGGTGAGGCAGCAGAGCAGTCAAGGCTTAGTCTCAGGAAAGGTATGAGGGCTACAATGAGTCCACAGAGAGCACCAGCAGTTAGACAGTAAAAATATAAAAATACATGCATTAGGCCTTTAGTTTATTCACGAGGTAGATCAAAATTATACCAATACTGTCACACAAAAACTTATAAAACCTATAATCCACCCTTCAGAAAAATAGATTGGCAGTTGATACAAAGACCAGTGCAACACAGGAAAGAAGTTCAGATACATAAAGAGAGACAGAAAACTTTGAATCAACACTAGCTTCCTAGTTCTTATAAAGTAACCCTAAGATAGTTTGGGGCTTTTTGCCCAAAGTACACCAGTTCCAAAGCATATATTTCTAGGTATAGTCTATCCATCGAAATAATTTCCATCAAATCATTATCCATCGAAATTCATTCATTAAAATGTGTTTCCATCGAAAATCATATTCATTGAATGAATTTCGATGGATTTCCAACTCAAACATACCTTTAAAATAGATGTATGGATGTTTGGGTTGGAAATTCAATGGGTTGAGGAAAGGGTTAATTTTGGAAAATGGGGGTTGGGGACCCTCCAATAAACAAACACCACAAGTTAGAGGAAGCTGTCCAGTGCTGAAATCTATTCAATACAGTTGCAATGCATTTCAGCACTGGACAGCTCCCTCTGACTTGTGTAGTGTGCACTTTCATTTTATTTTCTAGGACTGCGGACATTTATATTTTATTGGAGGGTGGTGGGGGAGCCCCACCCCATTAAAAAATAAAGTAAAAGAGCACACTACATAAGTTAGTTAGAGGGTGCTGTCCCGAGCTGAAATACATTGCAACTGTACTGGATAGATTTCAGCACTGGACAGCTCCCTGTAACGTTATGCATGTTTCATCGACTTTCCATGCAACAAATGTAAAGTGTTTTTATAACAAAACTCTATTCGATTAAAGGGTTTTGATGCATAAACACTAAGCACTTTATGTATGACAATTCGATGAAACATCTTTGAATGGAAAAGATTCGATGGAACAAACCCTCGATGGAAAAACTCTGATGGAAAGACTAGTAACCATATTTCTTCAGGTGAGTTTATATAGAGATTTGAAGTGTCAATTGTTATGATTAATAACAAAAGTTCCAAAGTGAGAGCAAAGTTCAAGTAAGTTAGATATAGGAGATGGGCAGAAAGACGTGGTTAGATTCCAATTTTACTGCATTAAAGAAAATACATGCCTGTCCTGACCCTACCACTAAGGGTGGTGGTCTCCTATGCTAAGAAAATAAAGAAGGTGCTGGTCAGGATGTCGTCAATATAACAATCGTCCTCTGTCCTAAATCTACTCTGATCCTATGGCCTGCCCCCTACCACTAACAATAATGAAACACAAGTCAGCCTATGGCAGTGTTCCGCTCCCCTCTTGGCTTGGGATGACAGGTGCTTGAGCCGCCCACCCTTTTAATTTGTTCCAGTTCCCCTCCCCTTTTGGGTTTCAGTGTTTGAAGATGGTCGAAAATAAAAAGTCTCAGTTTTCAGGTATTCCAAAGGAGGAGGACTCCTAGATCCCTCATGAAGCTTGGACACAGCTCCAAAATGAAACATTTGTATTCTCTTGACACTAATAAGTCAAATCCCAAATACTTCAGCAGGATTCTTAATGCGGTCACACAGTTCTTTCTCCAACTCAAGAATCTTTTCTGTTATGTGATCATTATTCTAATTCTCTTCAAAGTTTGTGTTCCTCTCGGCCTCTTGTGGGCTACTGGCCCTTGCTTGCCATATACTGGTCTCTCACTCTCCTACGGACCAGATTCTTGCAAACTCTCCTTGGCTGCTTGGCCTCGTCAGCTGCGTCTGTCCCCGTCAAAGCTTCTGGTTCGCTCAGCCTCTCGTGGGCTGTTTGGTCCTGTAGGACATGTGCGAGTTGCAATGTCGCCATATATCCCTTTCAGGGATTCTGGTTTTTCCAACCTCTTGTGGACAGTTGGGCTTTGTCGGATTTGTATGAATTTCAGTGTCTAACTCCTTCAGGGCTTTTGGATCTCCCAACCTCTCTTGTGCTTTTCTGCCTTGGTGGCCATATGCGAGCTGCAATGGAGCTAAACCCGTCGGAGGCACTGGTTCGCTCAACCTCTCACAGGCTATTTGGCTTCTTCGGCCATATGTAAGTGGTAGTGTCTCTAATCCCTTCGAGTTGGCTAAGCCTCACTTGGGCTGCCTGGCCTCGCTGGCGTTGCATGCGTGACAGTGTCACTAACCCCTTGAAGGCTTCTCATTCTCCCAGCCCCTCTTGGACTGCTTGGCCTCATTGGTCGTATGCGATTGTCAGCGTCTCTAACCCCTTTAGGGTTTCTGGTTTGTTCAGCCTCTCCTGGGCTGCTTGGCATAGCAGGCCAAGTGGCAGTTGCATTATCTCTAACCACGTCTAGCTTTCCTCAGAGCCCAACCGTGCACCTCCTCTTTCTCCATGCTGGCTGCATACCTGCATGTTGGCTGTGTCTTTTGGGAAATGAGGTGGTGATTTCTCCCGCAGCGGTCCTTTGCTTTTGCGTCTTGGCTCGGGAGTGCAAGGGTGTTGGGTTTCTCCTGCTCCAGTCTCCCTTCTTTAGGAGACCTTTTATCATCGGGCATCCCGTCGCCAGGGCTCAGCAGCATTCTGCGGGCTCAGGGATTCATCAGCCCACCATTTATCACACATGGTCCTGCTTCCAGGTGTAATCTGCCCAGCATCACGGCAAAGTTGCTGCTTGTAAGAGGGCTCATTCAGGCTTCCCGTTTCACCTCCCAGGTATGATCTGCTTTCCTTTAATCATCCCCCTGCTTAGGGAGATAGAGGACCGGATTGGTTCGACGTTTCTTGTACCGGAGTCCATAGAGTGGGTTCAATAGCCAAACCATAGCGTGGGATCAACAGCAAAGCCCTTGCCAGTTAAAGGGCCCTTCGCCTTGTAACATGGATTACCTTCCATATAATCCATAAGAAAAAGGAGATTTTATCTCGGAGGAAGATGTAACTTTATCCTGGTTAAGGATCTCCTTGTCCTCTAAGGGGGTGGAGGGTGACACCCCCGGTGTGATCACGCTTGCCCTGTCCCCTAGGGTGGGTCTTCTAGCCTTAAAAGGGATAGATCCCACTTGAGAAGGGACAAGTTCCCTGGATTCTTCACAGTACTCCACACAACCCACACTAGGGTAGGCCACCAAAGATCAGGTAAGAGTGATTTAGGGACAGGCGTTACGCTCAATATAACCCTTTGGCTGACTTGGGGGACAAAAACAGAAATGTTAGCTTATTCACCTGCCTCCCCAACCCCTCTTCCCCTTCCCTCTAGCCCCCGACTCAGATTCTTCTAGAGACCAATGAAGTTGTTATGGAATCTGTTGGGAACACAATATTCTGTGCTTGGTCTGGTCAAGCAAGGGCCAGGGTCACTGGTGCAGAGGTCACTTTCGGCATCATAATTTAGTTTGTTGGTTGAGGTGCAGAGGAATCTGTTCCAGATAGCTGCTAGTAGAAGACCCCAAACAAGGAAAGATGAAGACTTCTACAATGAAGACCCTCTCAAGACACGTCACAGGATTATAGGAATGTTGCAACAGGAGTCACCACGGTCATGCACTGACAGGCAATCTTGAGGCTGCAAACACAGCAGTAGTCCCAGTACAACTTCCCTTTGTGTGAGGCAGCTGAAAATGAAGGCGCAGGAGACTTCTGAAACAAGCTCAAGACCTACAGAGGTCCATGGCTCTGCTTGGAACGGCAACTGCTATAGCGAGGCAGCACCAGTTGGTCCAGGGAGACTTCTGAAGGTTCAGCAGGCAAGGGTCCTCATGCAAGGGTCGAGACTGGTTGTATCTACCAGTCCCGGAGTTGAAGCACCAATGAAGGCCCACCAATGGAATTTTTCTGCACCATTCAAACAGTCAGTGGTGAGCCAACTGCTCAGCTACAGTATTTATTGTAGTTTCTAAGATAGAAAGCTTATGTATTTTGAATAGGATGCTGATTTTAAACAAGCGCATCAAAATGTTGCCCGTCCAGGCTCCTAGCTGTTTCGACCATGATCTTATCAGGGCCATGGAGTTCACCTCCCTCTTTGAAATCATACTTGCCGTCGGCTTTCTCTGCCACTGTAATGAAACTACTGGGACTGGATGGTGACTTAAGTGGCCAACTATCACTTTCTGCACTTCCTTCAGTAGCTCTGAAAGCAATTTAGCAACTATAAACTTTAGACTTGTGTAACTTGGATACCAAGAGGTGTCCAAAGCTCAACTGTTACCTGCTTCTCTTGACACTAAGTCTCCCTCTGCCAAGCCATTGGTATGGTTTGATATGATTGAGGAAAAAAACTATGGATGGTTAGGAACTTGAATACCTGCATAAACAGGTCCCCCTTCAAGCCTAATTTGATATTCAAGCTTTCAGTACACATTTCACACGTACCGGCCAGGGTCAAAACCCAACAATAATTAAGGTGTGGGGCTGGGAAAGTGGATTAAACCTTCTTTAAAGTTGTGAAATCTGTAAATATTCCGCACAAGCTGAACTATTTTAAAAGTTCAAAGACTACATGCAGGATGTCGGGGAGGATTACTTTGAAACCCCTGCGTTCTTCTCTGGTCAAGGTTAACCTATTTAACAATACAAGAACTATGTTAAATTCACTGAAGTCGATCATTTGCAAGAAGAGGATAATGGCTTGTGTGCAGCTTCATTTTACTTAGCATTATGGTAAATCGTTCAAGTGGTTTTTGAGGTCAACTGATGCAGAAGGAATGTAGCATCCACATTCTAGCCAGGCTGCTCCTTTTGACAGATTTGCATACAGTAAACTATTTTCTGTGATGGCAAAAGCCAGGTGGAAAACAATTAAGAAGCCAGCAGAATGGCTAAACCATTTCAATCAGTCTCTTCTTCAAAGTCTCAGACATTCAGGGTTAGGAAATTAAAATAAAAGTAGGGATTAAGGGAGAAGCAACTAACTTTTGAAATCTGAAAAATGGATAGCATACCACTGGATTATATAAGTACTACAAATTAAAACCAGGGGTCTCCGATCCAGTCCACAGAATCAAAATAACTCCATATTTTAAGCGTATCCTTTTCATACATTAAATTTGAATGGGGGTTATTTACAGTGGGTGTCTTAAGGGCTGTGGCTTGGAGATCCTGGTTTAAACATTCATTGAATGCACATCTAACACCATCAGTGGTGTCCACTTTCATAATATGTTCTTTTTTATGTTATTCTTACATTATACCACCAAGGCAGTGACTTTCTATAACTCACGCCTGAGAAGAACCTCCCACAGGCAGGAGGGAGAGGTACAATGACCAAGGCTGGACTGAGCAAGCCATCACCATCTGCCCCCAAACTCCCTGCACTAACATTTCCCTCAAACATCCATGAAAAATAAGGCAACACTTACCGGGGGTTATTTTTCAGTGTATTTACTAAGAATTCATGTACATCTATTCCAGTGGAGTCTGTGTATTCTTGGCTAGAATCTAAAAAGATAAAAATCAGGTCAGCACACGAACAAGTATGGCAAAAGCCATTCAATTAATAGATTAAGGAAGCATTTAATGCAAAGCTTTAAGGCTATTACAACACCAACAAATAAGCTTTTTTATTTTGGTCTGTCACTAACCATTCACTCAACATGTCATTAACAAAAATGGTCTACCACTGCAACTCTTCAGACCACTGCCCCATTGGCATTGAGAAAGAGTATCAGGAAGATGACAGTGACCAGCAATACTCGCAGTGGACAAAGATTCAGTCAGATAGTCAAAACACACTAGCTGCATTATGGAGCCTAGGAAAATAGCTTACCTCCAAGTCTGTTGCCTTGGAGACAAACCTTACCAGCCCCTTTCTTGCTAAGCAGATGACACCCAGCTCTCCTTCAGGCTCTCCTCAGCCACCTATGCTCCTTCTCTCAAACCAGACTGGCTGGCTACAATTCAGGAATGGTGTGGCGCCAACCATCTCTGCCTTAATGTTAGCAAGACCGAGATCCTCCTCATTGGGACACCTGCTCCCTTCCTTTCCTCTCGCTCTCTGTCCGCCCACCCTGGGCCCTCTTCTTGCTCCTTTCTGTGAAGCTAAGAACCTTGGTGTCATCTTCGACTCCACCCTCTCCTTCTCTCCTCACATCTCTGACATCGCCAAGAAGTCACACTATCAGCTGTACCTTCTCAGAGGTAATCTGCCTTTTCTCACTTTCCCCCCAGAAGCTCACTGTATCCAGAGCTCTAGTGCTCTCTAAGCTGCACTATTGCAACAGCCCCTTTCTAAATATGCCTGTCTACTCTTCAACCTTCACAACTTATCCAGAACAGGACTGCAAGACTTGTGCTTGGTCACAAGCCCAGGGATCATATCTCTTCACTGGTTCCCTGTGGCTGCAAGGATCACGTTCAAGACCCATTGCATCGTTGACAAGTGTTTCTGGGGCCTGGGACTGTACTAACTCCAACTTTCTCTTCCTAAACATTTTCCTTCACAAGCTCTCCACTCATCTACCTCCGAGGGTCAGACACTTCTCCAAACAAAGAGTGGGGGGGCAGATCTCTTTCCTCGGGCTGGGGCTTCCCTCTGGAACAGCCTCCTGGCCTCTCTCAAACTTGAGCCGAAGCACCTCTGGTTCCGGAAGCAACTCAAGACCTTCCTTTTCGCTTCCGCTTTCTCTCTTCCTCTCCTCTACGGATTTCTGTGACTGCTCCGTGCAATGGTCATCCACTGAACCCGGGCCCAGGCTCCTGCATGTCCAGTTGCCCTGGCACCGCCTCTGGGATCCCCAGCACTTAAGAGTCTGTATCTACAACCCTACATTCCCTTCTCTCTGCACTTATGAGGCACTCTCCGGCAGCACTTATTGAGTTACCTGCACTCCCCACCCATCCCCTCACTCACCCCCCCGGCAATTCTCCCCTCCCTATTCCCCACACTTTGCGCGATCTGAATGACACCAGGCCTAGTAAGATCGTTGTTTTGTCCTCCTCCTGTTTCCCCTCCTTGTCTTGTCGCGCCTAGAAACACTTTTGTACAGGCGCGTTATAAATGACATGTCAGATCATATGGTTTGTTTAGGATATACAGAAATAGATTACAAGGCAAACCTTACTAACTTGTAAATAGTAATCCTGAAGTGTCATCTGTTTTAAATTCACATGCTGTGCATGGGGGCTATTTATTGGTTGTTCTAGCATACTTCGGTTTATCTTTAATTTTAAATGGGCGTTAAACCTGTGTTTACCAGTAACAAATCACTAAAATGACCTTTATGTACCCCACATGATGTTCATCCCATTTGACCACCTTCCGGTTTATTTTTCCATACTAAAACTCTCCATTCATCTACTGAAAGTAAACTGAATTCCTGCATGCTCTTTTCCTAAACTAATCACAGCAGGATTACAATGCTCAATCAGATCGAGGAGGCATATAGAGTTCGATCAATCTGGCTAAGAAGTTGGTATATTAAACATTTGTCTCTGCTGTTACAGTATCTTCATGTACAATTGAGGATGTAAGCCATTGCTCATCTGTGATGTAAGCAACACAAAAACTATCTCAAGAAGGAACTCGGGGATACCAACAATTTTGAGGACTAGGAATTAGGCAGTGGCTCGCCGGTCTATTGAACAGCAAAATACTTAATGACTGAGGACATGCAGGAGGTGCACTCTGTTGTGGTGCTGTAATGTCAAAAGGGCTTACTGCACTTCGGTGGAGGGGTCCTGGTAATTTAAAAATTATTCCTGCCTGGATTTATCATTTTAACTGCTGTGAGAGAGTCTGGGCCCTCACCGGGGACAATCAAATGCCCATGAGAAACCCTTTGGCCGCTTAGGGAGGGTATACTATATATGCTGATCTTGCCTACTGCGACTGACACTACTATGTGTAGAATATCTGACTGGTTGTTGGCAGACACCCGATTTATAGTTTGGAGTGCAAATGGTACCCAGAGGATGGTTCTAGTGAGCATCTCACTAAAATCCAGCGTAGTGTTCTTGAATCTGTCTTTGCTTGCCATCTCTGCTTGTATGAGCAAATGTTGAGTGACCCAAGTGGTTTCATGGGCTCCTCTTTTCGCTGACAGATAGCCATGGAGACCAGTCTTGCTAACAGAAAATAGTGGATGCAAGTGAGAGCTTTACATGTTAATTTCCCGACTGAACAGAATCGGACCAATAGAAAATGGAATGCCTGGTTGTCTGGAATACACATTTCCGTTCAAAGCCCAGGAACAAAACCGCCAAGTTTGAAAGAAACAGACGCTAAGTGATTGGGCAGCAGACTAAAGTTTGAATGGATGCATCGATCATTGGAGGTCAAGATTCCTTCTCGGCATCGAAGACTGTAAATATATAGAGTGTCTGCTACATTACTTTTTTCATCCCCTGGAATGTGTTGAAGATAGACCTGTAACATTTCAGGGCTAAAAGATCATGCTCATGCAGAAACTCAGAGTTGCAGTCCCATCGAAGACTCTTCCTAAAGGTTAACTTACGTTTGACTTTGCAATTTCCACTCCTTGAACCAGACAAGGACCATGCAGCAAGACCTGGTTTCCTTGATCAATGGGGACAACAGTGTTGGGAGTGCTATCCTAACTTCTCTAGGTGGAAAACCAAGGCACTAGGGCAACGGTAGAGCAATTGCAGTACCAGTGACAAGTCAGACCATCATACTCAAGAAAAGGGCGTTTACTTGTGAGGCACGTATACATACCTGGTGTCATTGTGGTGCCATCAGTGCACTAGCTCAATCCCTGGAATTGCTGTATTTTGGGATGCGCTCCCCGCAATGACAGACTATTTATTTTCTTCAATGTCATCTCCTCCGCACTTTGTGCAGTCCTTTGGTGGTTCAACTCTGGATGTGGAGAAGTCATCAATCCTGGGAGACCTCACCAGAGTTTTTAGAACAACCAGTAGTTGCCCTCCCATAACTAGATGCTAGAGGTGGACAAAACAGTCGAGTTTTGCTCCATGGGGAAATATGTGCAAAATCTGCTTGCTTTCCCTATTGGGCACACAGAGCAAAAAGAGGGCATTTTAGCAGTTTTCCCTGTCCGAAATTCTCTTTGATGAAAGGAGAGACTTCATCCCCTTCCAATTTCAAGTGGATTTCTGGGACATGTTTGAGGCAGTCGGGCTGCAGATTTCAGTTTGGCACACAACCGTGCATTTCAAGTGGCTGGTACATTTGGATTTCAGTCATGTTTGTCCTCCAAAGTTTTTAAAAGCCTAAACCGGTTAAATCAGTGTTTTACTGGGGGAGGGCATTTGACATCCATTTGAAGGATTTTGCAGTTACCACCCCTATTTGGCATTTCTGCAAGTTTTTGTCCATAGAGGGAGGAAAATTAGGTTACCACCTAACAGTTGGTCAAGAACGTAGTCATGTATGCCTTGCATTTCTCTGTGGCTGAATTCATGGCTCTAGTTCAACTGCATGCAGACCTTTTTGATTTTAAGTTGGTGAAATGCAGTCGCCTTCCCTTCAGCAACCCAATTCTGCCTCAGGTTGTCGATTGGTGGGGGCTGGGGGTTGGAGGGATAGAGCTGCATTCGGTCATGATATTTTGACCCACAATCTTCAAACCTTAACCTCTTCAGATGGGACTGACCATGACTGAAGAGCAAGATAGTTACCTTTCAAAAAATGAAATCACAGCCAGCTGGGTTTGTAGGTGACAAGCAACCGGAAAAGGTTCTGTACGAACCTTGTATTAGAAATTTAAGAACGTGGAAATGTGTGCTTCAGAATATGTTTTTTGACAAATTAACAAACACTGCTCAAGTAAGGAAGGTTACATTGACTAGATTTGTTTACTTGGTTTAGAAGGAGAAAGCCTTACCCTAGACTATATCATACAGTCTGGTACGATATGAAGACAGTTTCCATGTCTGATTCTAGGTCCACACCAGTTTTCTAATAACGACAATCAGAAGGTTGATCTGGACAATATGGATTAGGGGCCAGGACTGGATCAGGAGCCTCAGGACTATCCAGACACATCAATCAGTCACTTACAAGAGTTTCTAGGGAATTATAAGATCATGGTTTGTAATTATATTTATGTCATCCTCTGCACACCTTGATTGACTTGTGGCTCTAGAACAGACAATTCAGTTTATAAAAGGTGAAGACAAATGTCCTTGCTAAGAAGTCTAAACTGAAATGAACATGCATGAGGTTTTGTGCAGTACACACCAACTACAATGGCCTTGACCTCTGTTTTGGCAAGAAAAAAATAATCCCAATTTTGGAGATGCAAATTTTGGTGCCAAAAATGTTAGAGGTGGAATTGTCATATCTTTCACCCGTTTAAATCTGGGTCCCCTAGGTCCAAAGAAGAGACTCGGGTACCAAAGAGGTTTTGAAACGTTCCTAACTTTCCTTAGACTATTATCCAGCTAGCATAGAAGGCTCACCCTTTTTAAGCCCGAGATAGCAGTAGGAATGAGTGCCTATGGTTTGGTTCTAGAAGCCTGGCAAGAGGTGTACTATACTTCTGAAAGTGCCAAATCCACCAGAATGGAATGTACGGTTTGAGGATTCAGTACAGTACATGAAGACTATCATTTCCAGGAAGCTGTGTGTTGAAATGGCTTATCAATGCTGGGGCTACCCACTGTTACCTATGTGATTGTGTCAGGTGTAAAAAAGGTCATCCAGTGCCAGAGGAACTTTGGTTCCGCCTTTAAGAGGTAGCAACTTCTTTTGCATCCAGGATGGTTTCCCATCAATACAAGTGGGCAAAAGTCCCAGAACAGAAGTGGCTACCTTCGTTCCAGCAACAAAAGACATTGTCATCCTCAGCACGATGCCCAGTACCGAAATCCCATTATCCAAGTTGGACGTCTTTCATACTACCAAGGATGAAACAGTTTCCTCCAGTGATGGTCCCCTTTTGGGCACGAAATGGAGCCTTTATATCAAAGACCTATGTATCAGCCTGCAACAAAATGTACAGCTCACAGGGTGGATAATTCTGAGGTACAACACAAAGGATTCTTAAAGGTCCATTATGAAAAAGTGCCCACCACAAACAATGGATCTCAAAGCCTGTAGTGTATGGGATGAACAGTCAAACCTATATTACTTGAAAGCAGGATGGCCTGGAGGCCCTCAGACAGTGATTTCCCCTGAGAAAGTGCATTACTATCCTCTAGAAATGATCACCTTTGCACTGGTCTAAGCACTAGAGCAGAAATCGGATTAGCACTGGTTGTACAGCCAGGGAACAGAGTACACACGGCTGACTTTCTCACTGGCACAGTGCCAGAATATGCATCCTGGGAAGCAAAAGCACAATTCTGGTTTTTGCACTAACACTACGATAGGACTAAACAGGCCACTGCCTTTGCGTTTATAATTGTAGCTCAAGCGCAATGTCCCAAACGTGGCTGGTGATATTCCTGAGGCAATGAGACCATTTGCTCTAGAGTTAGCACTGGAATGAACACATGGGCAAATGTTCCAATTGCATCAGCCTGTCCGAAGACTGGCGATCTGTTGGATTAAGTAACACTACAACCAGCAATTCATGCATGTTGAAAATGTAATCGAAGATTCAAACTTCTGGTATTCCCAGTAGGTTCTCAGTTCACACATTCTCTGTATACCAACAGTTTTGTTATGACATGGGACAGAAAAGACCATGCACGACATGTCACGTCATTGTAGTGTCATGCTTTGCCGTGATAGATCAAGGAATAGGTCATGTCATGAAAGGCGCCATCTCATATATGACAGAACATGTCCAATGCAATATCCTAATATGTCAGGAGGTGTCACTTTCCATTTTAGCACTCCCCAACAATCTCCTCGTGCGGCACTACCAACAAGCTCCCAGTTTTCATAATTCCAGTATAAAGAATTGAGAAATACCAAGTCAGCCACAAATATCCAAGAGAGCAAGCATGTGAGCATGTGAAGCTCGAACTGGAAAAGCCTCAAAACAGACAATGTTCAGCATGTCATGAGGCTTGGGACTCATCATACTGAGGCAAAGTTTTCCCAATAAATTACAGATAAATGGGAGTGTCTAGAATTCCATAAGGGGACAATAGTTTAGCTGCTGGCACATTAAAACTATGCAAAAGGGAAAATGTGTTGTATGTTGTGTACTCTGAAAACATAACCTCCTACTTCCAAGTGTTCCTATGATTCAGTGCACATGAAATGAATAAGAGTACATAGGTCACAAAATCCTCCACAGCAGTGTGAGAAGCAAGTTTGGACATCATGCTCGATTCCATATTTAGACTGTCACATGAGAGTGAAAACAAAAAGGTTTATTTTGGGGCATTTGTGAACATGCTTTTGTGGTTGAATGTGCACTTTTTAACTGGCAAAGGACATGCTGCAGAAGCAAATATCGCAAGACCATAACAAACCATAGCTAAAAGCACCCTAAATGGCTAGAACAGCCAGAAAAGGTTTTTCCATGGAATGCGGTCATGAAAAAGGAAAGAGCACTACTGAACAAAATATACTCTAGAGAAAGGTTAACAAGTGCATAACTACACACACAGGCACGGCTTTGTGAACGCTGAACAGTCTGCTCACCTCGTGAAAGCATTTTCTTTGGGCCTTTATCATTACTTCGCTCCTTGTCGTCTTTTTCAAAGGCATCTTTTGAGGACTTCTCTTCCTCTTTATCTGATGGACAACTGATGTGCAACTGAATAATTTCCTTTAAGAATAAAGCATCAACATGGCATTAAGAATCACATCCACCCTGGCACACAATGCACACTTTTTTTATTTTGGCAATGGGATCGTGCAGAGCACCACAACCACACATGCCAACATACCCATTCCATCCACCAGATACTTGTCCAGTCCTGTTTTTGACCTGCAATTATGGAACTTGTAGTCCTGGATTTATAATGGGAATATCGGAGAAATAAGTCAAAGAAAGCCAAGAAATAAAAAAAAACAGGACTGGACATGCATCTAGCACGATAACAGAAATTGAGTAACAACTTTGGGTTAATGGAATGCAAGCCAGGGCAGCTTTGAGATCACGTTGCAATTCAGAAAGCAAAAATCAGTTTTTGCATATGTGCCAAAACCGGGAAACCCTGCATCAGAATGCAGATGTCCTTGAATACATTTGGGAAGGTATGTAGGCAAACAAATTCATGGGTATAAGCCAAAAACAGCTTACAAAAGTGGGAGACTTTTCAGCACTTCACTGGCATGTATTCACTTAGCAGTAAAGTGTTGGGAAGGAGCACAGAGGTTTGAAAACAATTCCGAAATTACAGCATCAATTTAAGAGCCTACCTGTGTTTCCAAATGGTCATCTACAAAGTAACCAGATTCATCGCAAACGGCAAGGCTACGAACAAGCTTTAGCTTTGAGTTGGACTGAAAAATAAAGAGAACAAAAAGAATAAATATTCATAAATTAGGGCTCATATGTGTTATCCTGGTATGCAATTATTTTTGTGGTCGACGGAGGAAGCAGGACAGGAAGAGCAGGCAACAGTTACTTAAAAGGAAAACCACCAAAACTAGTTAAGCTTATCCCCGACCAGATCTTTGCAAGTAATAACGCATACCTTGGCCCCAGTACAAAAATTCTGCACCTTATTGAAGTAGACCGGAGCGGGGATTTATACATTTATATAACAGTAGGAGACTTTATTGTAAAGTAATTATATTTATTATATTCGGTATTTAATACATAAACAAGTTACATGTAAGAAAGGAGGAGGGAGTCTGCTACCAGTAAAGGGAGCTGGGCAGTTGTGTTTTGACCGCAGCTCTCTCTTCTAGAACTC
Source organism: Ambystoma mexicanum (assembly GCF_040938575.1). Lineage (NCBI taxonomy): Eukaryota > Metazoa > Chordata > Amphibia > Caudata > Ambystomatidae > Ambystoma > Ambystoma mexicanum. The sequence goes on from NC_090926.1 coordinate 214,800,070, forward strand.
TTATAACTCCTGGATTCCAAGCATTGTGATTATACATGCTGTAATGTAGTCAGGCATGTCCCACTGAGGTCAGGCAGCTCCAACTATGAGGTTGTAGTACTACACATCTCCTTCCCTTTCTATTGTTCACAAACTATATACAGAAACTGACAACCAGAAGTTCTATCTGGTTCATGCAAATTCCACATAGTCTTCCATCCTCTTCGGCAAGCGATAAGCTCTGCCAGATCTGGACATGCCTCCATCATATCTGGAGGTAGTTGGCAAAGAAAATTGAGATTGTTCAGATTTGCCATCACATTTCTTCTTAACAAAACTATAACAATCACTCTTCACCCTACTGTTCATATTTTTAGAGATTCTAACATTTCTGTCCATCCTATCCCCTACATTTCTCTTTTCTTTTTCATTAAGAACCTTACTTTCACACATCCAAATTCTTTCTACATTCCATATTCTTTTATCCTCTGTTCTGACAGCATGACGAAAAGCCTCTATAACCTTAATGGGTTTGGACCATTTGCATGGTCCACTTCTTAGAGCAGGAGGAAGTAAAACCTTGACAAATTTACCAATAGCTGTGGACATATCGTATTTGTTGCTACGTACTTTCTTATCATAATTTATCTTGTTTTTCTTTTGCATTTCTCTAATTTTTTTTTTTGCATTTACTAGATTCTTCTCTATTTCCTTACTTTCTTTGATGAGCCAAATGGGAGCCAATTTTGTGTTTGCCTTCCTTCCCCTACTATGCTCAAAGGGAGACACACCAGTACTGGTATGTGGAGTAAAGCGATGTGCAATTACTTTCTCCCTGACAGCATCTTCCCAGTCCATCCCATTGGCCCAAGCCATCCTGATGGTTTCTTTCAATATTTTATTAAAGCGTTCCACTAATCCATTAGTTTGAGGATGGTAAATGGAGCTGGTCTTATGCTCAATGGCAAATTTTTTACAGAAGTCTGCCACTTCTTTAGACTTAAATTGGGTACCGTTGTCGGAAAGAATACTTCCTGGATACCCTTCCCTCTCACAAATATTTGATAAAAAATCAACTACAGTTTTGCCCGTGACACTGGAAGTAATTAAAACCTCTACCCACCTGGTGAGGAGGTCTATGACTACCAAACAATACTTTTGTACACCTTTACAACATATGGGACCCAACACATCCATACTTATATCCCTCCAAGCACTATTAGGAATGTCGGTAATAACCATTGGTTGCCTAGAACCCACACATTTTTTTTCATCATCACAACAAAGGATACATTCCCTAATATATCGCTCAATCTGCAAGTCGCAGCCAGGCCACCAATAGTCGTTCCTAATTCTTTGCTTGGTCTTTATGACTCCTTGATGACCTTCATGTCCTAGTTCTATAATCTTTGAACGAAGCTCCATCGGAGGAATTACTTTATCTCCTCTCATCATAAAATCCCCTTGTACATAAAGTTCATCCGCAACAGGCCAAAAAGCACTTAATTTGGCTTCTTCAAATTTAGATTTCTTCATATACTCATGACTTTGAATCAATTCTTTTAATTTCTTGATGTTATGATCATTTGATTCGGCATGATCCCAATCATCCTTTGATATGGAAGAAGTTTCCACACAGAAGACAACATCCATGTCATCATCTTCATCGACCACCTCGGAAATGTTAGTTAAACGAGATAAGCAATCAGCAGACACATTCTTTATTCCTGGAACGTATGTCACAGTGTATTCGAACTCTTGCATCATCATGACCCATCTTCTCATCCTGTTGGAAACTTTATTGAGACCCTTTGACATGAACACTTGGGTTAATGGCTTATGATCAGTTCGAAACTCAACTTGGTTTCCCCATATAAAGCTTCTAAATTTGTCAGATGCCCACTTGATGGCTAACGCTTCCTTCTCTATGGTGGCATATGAAATCTCTGCTCCCTTGAGTAGTCTTGATGCAAAAGCAATTATAGCTTCCTGCCCATCCTTCTCTTGGGACAACACAGCCCCCAGGCCTACATTGCTGGCATCCGTAGTGATGATAATCTTGTCACTGGTACTAAAGTTCTTCAATGCAGGAGCAGAATTTATCGCATTCTTTATACACTTGAATTCATCTTCACATTCCTCATTCCACTCAAACACTTTCTTCTTAAGTGCCTCTCTTAATGGAACAGTATGGATGGCAAAACCCTTGACAAATTTAGAATAGTATTCAGCCATACCAATGAATGTACGAATCTCATCCTTGTTACTTGGGCTTGGCATTCCCACAATGCTGTTGACTAATTGTGGTTTCGGAAAAATTCCTTCTGCTGTAATTTTATGTCCCAAATATTCAATTTCTGTGCAATTTATTTTGCATTTGTCCTTGCTCAAAGTCATGCCTGCATCGCATAATTTTTTACATACATGCAATAGTCTCTCATCATGTAGTTCTTGAGTGATAGCATGAATCAATATATCGTCTTGAAAGCAAATGACACCCTTGGTATCTTTGAACATCCCATGCATAACTTTCTGGAATACTGATGCCGCCGATACTAATCCAAACGGCATTCTTTTAAATTGATATAAACCATCAGGAGTTATGAACGCAGTCAATTTCCTTGAACTTGTGTGAAGTTTGATTTGATGGTAAGCAGATGATAAGTCAAGAGTTGAAAATATTTTAGAAGGTCCAATGGTAGACACAATTTCTTGTATATTTGGTAACGGATGCCGATCAGGTATGACACATTTGTTCAACTCACGTAGGTCAACACAAATTCTAAGCTTTCCTGATTTTTTTCTTATTACCACAAGTGGTGAAACCCATTCACTGGCATCAATACTTTCTATGATTCCATTTTCTTCCATTTTCCTTATCTCCTTACTGACTTCCTCTCGTACAGCTAACGGAATGCTTCTCAATCTTTGAGCTATAGGTTTTTGGTCTGGTTTGAGTAATATCTGATGAGTATATCCTTGCAGACATCCAATTTTATCTCGAAAAACTTTTAGCAAACCATCTTTACCTATACCATTGTTACCATTAATCGATTCAGAATTGTTGCCACTTATAGACAACACTGATTCCGTGTTGGTGGAATCAACTTTCACTCGTAATTTACTTTGGTGGGTCCAACTGAGTAGGGCAGTTTTCCCTTCACCAGTGATGTATATCTTGCCTTTGGCAACTCTGTTCTTAAATTTCAACTTTCCCCAATGCCAACCAATAACATTGATCTTCACACCTCCATATGCTCTTGGATTGATATCCGTCTCATGTAAAAACTCATGTTTAGTCTTGTTCCAAAATCGTCTTGGCAGAAGCGTATATTTTGCACCAGTATCAACCATCATACATACTTCATTTCCGTCAATAGACACCATGGCCCTTGGACTTTCCAACACTTCTTCATCGTCATCATCATCAGTTATGGTGCATACACAATCCTCTTGAATTTCTTTCTCACTGTGATCACTGTCAGAATTGTCTCCTATCCAATTCATAGCATTTTCACGTGATCTGCAACATCTGGAGAAGTGACCCTTCCCTTTGCACTTGCTACAAATGATCTTTAGTGCTAGACAATCCGGGTCATCAGCCCAATGATTCACATTTCCGCATCTATAACACCTTCCTTGACGTTTACTTTCCACTTTCCTTGATCGATTCTCTGGAATGTTTTTCCTGGAACTCTCGTATGATGACCCTTTTTGACTACTTTTGCTTGACCTTTTGTCCACTTTCAACAAATTGTATTGTTTTGTGACAGATCTCCTTTTATTACTATTATTGTTGATCATGGAAATTGACTCCTCTTCAGGTGCATCATGCGTTTTACTAATGGTGCTTCCTATTTTTACTTGTTTCAACTTGTTCTCTAATTCCTTGACACACTCTTCAGTGTGTTCTACTTCTTTTGCCACACGAAGAACAACGTCAAAGGAAGGATCACTTTCTGACCACAGTCTTTCCCTCACTTTACTACTGCGACACTCTAACATAAATTGGTCTCTGAGTCTCTCATCTAGTTGCTCATTGAAATTGCATGACTTTGCTAGTTTCCTCAATGCAGTGACAAACTTTTCCACACTTTCTCCCTCCTCCTGTGTGCGTTTGCCGAACCTGTAACGTTCTAAAATTATGCTCACCTTCTTTTCAAAATGTTTGTCAATTTTCTTTACAGCTTGTTGGTATTCATTTAGATCCACACTCTCCTCTTCTGGTAATTCTGGAAGTGTTTCATATTTTTCTTGTCCAACTGGACCCAAACAGTGTAAAAGTAATGACTTCCTCTTTTCTGCACTACAATTGGGGCCACAAATCACACCTGCGTAATGTTCAAAGGATTTTATCCACCTCTTCCACGGCAAGGCAGGTTCATCAGTGCTGGGCATAAAGAAAGCAGGCGGAGGCACACTGCTAAATGCCATGTCAGCTTGATTTGGCGAAAACCACAAGTATGTGTATGATTCTGTCAGGAATCACACAGTGCAAACTGTGCCAGTTCAAATTCTGTAAAAAATTTTTTTTTTTTTTATGTTATTTTGATAAATTATTTGTGTTCAACCGCCTCTTGTCAGTATAGAAATGGATCTTCATTAACATTTACAAATTTGACATACACTTGTGTGATCCTCAACATAAACGATTTCTTGATCTTGTGGTGTGAACTCCAGCAGGTAATATGCTTCTAATGATGACTTAGTTCTTCACTTGTTTCCAATGCACCGGTTTGCATTGGAGAAATAGACAACAAGAAACAGCGCACTGTCCCTTTAATGATTTTTTTTTTCCTTCTTCTGCGCATTCAGCGCATGCGCGAACATGAATGCACAGTGTCCGCGGAGAAAACTGAAGGAAAGGCTGAAACAGCCCGGCAACGTGTAGTGCGACCCAGCAGTTCGATCGAGTGCCTTACAAAAGAAAAATCGTCGCAGCTTGGCAACGTGCAGCGCAGCCCAGCAACCATCGAGTTACTTATATCTTTTACTGATCGATTGAAACGTAGCGCCGGAACGATGCGTTGAGACAAAATACCGATCGTTACCTTCGGGATCAGGAAGACGGAGCCGCTGCTACACCCGGGCATGAGCGGAGCAGCTCCGTATCGATGGATGAAGTGCCGATCCCATCCTCGTCGCCAATGAAGTAGACCGGAGCGGGGATTTATACATTTATATAACAGTAGGAGACTTTATTGTAAAGTAATTATATTTATTATATTCGGTATTTAATACATAAACAAGTTACATGTAAGAAAGGAGGAGGGAGTCTGCTACCAGTAAAGGGAGCTGGGCAGTTGTGTTTTGACCGCAGCTCTCTCTTCTAGAACTCTTATAACTCCTGGATTCCAAGCATTGTGATTATACATGCTGTAATGTAGTCAGGCATGTCCCACTGAGGTCAGGCAGCTCCAACTATGAGGTTGTAGTACTACACTTATGCAGCCAGAGCGTTTATGTATAAAAACATTATTTTTTTTTTTTAATTACTTAACCCTGGTAATCTTCTTTCAACCAGATGTTCCTCCCATGCATTCACCTTTGATGTATTCTTAAGTCTGCTTGAAGCATCACAATCATTTTTCATAGTAGCAGGCACCGTGCGTCATCGACCCGTGTCCCTCGATGGCCTCTGTCCTGTCGGCCGTGACATCAACACAGGTATAAGTAGCTTGCGTTACGCCCGTTGCCTCAGATAGAGATTATACCCAGCCATGCTCAGTATCTTGAAGGTATGACCCAGACGTTGAGAGGAAGGTGTAAAATACGGAAGTTCTCGCCAAGATAGAGGGTTAGGATGTGAGGGCGATGAGGAATACGTGGGAGGAACATCCAGTCGAAAGAACATTACCAGGGGTAAATAATTTGTTCTTCGAATGGATTGGGTCCTTCCACGTATACCTAATATTTGATAGGCTCCCAAAGCAGTATGTTGAAGCAGGTGGGAAAAGAGAACTTAATGCAGACTTGCCAAACATTGCCACCTGACCTGACAAAGAATCCAGGCAACAATATTTGCTGAAAGTATTGTATTGTATTTTTTCTTATTTAGCGCTTTATACCAAAGCGCTGTACAGTTACAACAACATGGTACATTTAACATAACAAAAAATTATAACAGAAGCAAATTACAAACATGAATCAGTCACCAAAAACAGAATGTAGAGCAATTATTCAGAGGGGAACGGTGGAGGGGAGGGCTACGAAGAAGAGGGAGGGAAGGTAGGTGGAGGTTGGAAGGAGGGGTTGGGAGAGGATAAGGGGGGAGGAGGGGAAAGGGGGTAAGAGAGAGGAGTGAGTAGGGGGTGTCATGGCGGGGAATGGAGGAGAGATTTGAGGGAGGTCCGGAAAGAGGAAAGGGTAGAAGAGCAGATAGAGGCAAGGAGTTCCAGTGGAGGGGGGCCCGAAGTTGGAAGGAGCAGAAACGGGAGGAGGCACAGGGGGAGGGAGGAACAGTGAGGAGGAAGTGGTCAGCGGAACGAAGGGGATGAGAGGGCGTGTAAAATGAGAGAAGGGAAGAGAGATAAGGGGGGGCAAGATCATGGAGAGATTTGAACACTAGACAGAGGAAGTGAAATTTAAGTTGAGAATGAAAGGGGAGCCAGCCAATGGAGGAAAGGGAAGCAGAGATGGAGTCACGGGGGAGAGGAGACAGAGTACGGATGGCAGAGTGATATAGATTTGAGGGGGGCAAGATGTGAAGTAGGAAAGCCAAAAAGTAAGGAGGAGCAGTAGAAGAGGCGAGAAAAGATAAGGGAGGAGATTAGGAGTTTAGTAGCCTGAAAGGTAAGAGGGGCGAACTATGCGGATATTGTAGAGGTGGTAGCGACAAGCACGAGAGGCGAGTGAGATATGGTATGAAAAAGTGAGAGAAGAGTCAAAGTGAAAGCCGAGGTTACAAGCGTGGGGTGAGAAAGTGAGATTAGAGGGAGGAAAATGAATGAAAGGGGGGAGGGAGGGAGGGAGTTGGAAGGGAAGAAAACTACTTCGGTTTTGTCAGAGTTAAGGGAAAGAAAGCAGGAAGCCATCCAGTTTTTAATAGCAGTGAGACAGGAGGAAAGTTTAAGGTGGAGGTCAGAAGAGAAGGAAGAGAAGGAAAGAAAGAGCTGTGTGTCATCGGCATAGAAATGGTGATAGATGCCAAAAGAGGAGATCACAGGGGCAATTAGGGAGGTGTAGAGTGAGAATAGGAAGGGACCAAGCACAGAGCCTTGGGGAACTCTGTATTCAAGGTGGTGGGAAGGAGAGGAGCAGCCGCCCCAGGAAACAGAAAAAGATCGGAGGAGAGTTAAGAGGAAAGCCAATCGAGTACAGAGCCTTTGAAACCAAATGAAGAGAGAGTGTTGAGGAGAAGGCAGTGATCAACGGTGTTGAAGGCAGCCGAGAGATCAAGAAGAATAAAGACAGAGGATTGCTTAGAATGTCGGGCAGTGAGAAGGGAGTTAAGGATGTAAGTGAGGGCAGTTTCAGGAGTGTGTTTCGGGCGAAATCCAGATTGAGAGGGGGGAAGGAGAGAGAGATTAGTGACAAAGGATTAGAGCTGGGAGTAGGCAAGATGCTCAAGAGGTTTAGAGAGAAAAGGGAGAAGTGAGATAGGGCAGAAGTTCGAGGTGAGCAGGGGATCAGCGGTAGGTTTCTTCAGAATCGGAATGATAGTGGCATGTTTGAAAGCAGAGGGGAAGGAGGCCGAGGAAAGGCAGATATTGAAGAATTAGGTAAGGTAGGGAATAAGTAGTGGGAAAAGTGTTTGTCACTATATGTAAAAAGATGTTGAGAAAAATGATTACTCTTATCTGAAAGAGGTGGACCAACCATAACACCCCTCCCCACCCCCCAATACAAAAGCTTAAATCACTATGCAAGTGCATTGTTGCTGGAAAAGTTGGTAACCAATTTTACCGTGGTTTTATGTTACATAGTATTTTCAGACCTCAGGTCCTAGAATAGAGCGGTTCTCCTTCCGTTACAATGGCTTAGAAGAAAGAGCCTGATGCTCATTCACCCTGCGGGCCGATGTAATTGTTGTTAGAAAGATCGTTTTAAGGGTTAGCATTCTGCGTGGACAAGAATGTAAGGGTTCAAAAGAAGCTCCCATACCAAATTCAAATCACATACCGAGACAATAAAAGGGACCGAAGGAAATACATTTGTCAGACCTTTCAGAAACTAAATCACTATAGGGATTTTGAAATAGGAACCCTGATCGGGCAAGCGATTAAAAATAGAAAGCGCTGCAAGGTAACCCTCAATCGTGGAGACCTAAAGCCTGTCGTGGGCCAGATGTAGGAAAAATTGACGAACACAAATGAGTGTTAAACGTGAAAGCATCAATATTCTTAGCTCTGCATCAGCTGCAAAACTTGTTCCAACAGCAGCAGTAAAGAGACTATTGCTAGCCTTCCGGCCAAAAGCAACACATCTGTTACATCTTGCGGAAGGTCCCAATCCTTGTATCCTGTCCTCTCAGAACCCAGGCATGAAGATAGAGTACTGATTTCTGGGTGGATAATGCAACCAACCTCTTGCAAGAGCAGAAGCAGATCCTCTTTGGGAAGACGAATTGGAGGGCATTTGGCAATCTGTAGAAGGTCCGGGGTACCACGTTCTCCTGGCACAATCTGGAGCAATCACGATCATGGATTTCCCAAATATCCTCAACCTCCTGATGAAATGTGGAATGACCGGGACTGGTGGGAACGCGTACTGGAGTGGAAATTCCAGTACACTACAAATGTGTTCCCTAGAGCTCATCTGAGTAAATTGCATGGAACAGAATAGGTCGCATTTCCTGTTGATAGTGGACACAAACAGATCCACCTGGGGAGTTCCGTAAAAGAGGGAAGATCTCTGGAAGGACTCACTGAGCTAACTTCCACTCGTGCAAGACCGTGCTCTGCCTGCTTGGAGGGTCCGCTGCTGTGTTTTCTTCTCCGGCTAGGTGAATTGGCGACAGGTTCCTTCTCGTAGTACCCAAAACCAGAGCTGCATTACCTCTCTGGACAATGGCAGAAGAGCCATCAGCGCTAGTCTGAACGGTTTTTGTTAAGTTTGGACTCCGACAGAGACCAACGGAGACTGATGGACAGGTCGTTCATGTGGGCTCCCCACCCTGTGAGGGAGGTGTCGGTCACAACCCTCATCTATGGCCATGGTTGCCAAAAAGGTTCTCCCTTCATCACGTTCATCTGACCGGCCCACCACAACACATCCTGTGTGGCTTTGTTCCACACCTGAAGAAGGTCCATCATTCTGCTGGAGAACTCTGACCACTGAGATCAGAGGGCCCATTTAAAGGATTTAATTCTCAAACGGGCTTCTGGCACAAGGAATATGCACAATGCCATGAGCCTGAGCAACCCAAGGAAATAGAAGGTCAGAAGATACTGGGCACTCTGATTTTTTTTTTTTTTTTACCATCTGCAGAAGAAGTGGAGCCCTCAATTCGGGGGGCGAGACTCCATGAAGACAAGTCCAGGACCGCTCCAAATAAAATGAAGCTTCTCAGAAGGTGTCAAATGGGACTTCTTGAAATTCAGGGAGAAGCCCAGTCCGTGAAGGAAATGGTAAATATAGCTGAGATGATCTTGAGCCTGCTCCGTGGAGAAAGCCTGTATTAGCCAATCTTCCAGGTAGGGGTAGATGTGAATCCATCCCCTCCTTACACTTGCTGCCAACATCGCCATGTGTTTGTTTCAGACCCTTGGGGAGGCAGCGAGCCCGAAAGGCAGAACTCTGAATTGAAAATTAGAACCGCCAATGGCGAACCTCAGGTACTTTCTCTGCTTGGGATGAACTGGCACATGAAAGTAAGCATGCTGAAGTTCCAATGACACCAACCAATCCTGGAGTCGGAGGGCCTGAAGAATCTGCAAAAGAGTAACCATCTTCAACTTGTCCTTCCTGAGGAACTTGTTCAAGCATCTGAAGTCCAAGATGGGTCGCAGTCCTCCGTCATTCTCATAAGGAGAGTACGAACCTTGATTCCTATCCGCTCCAGGTTCCGATCCCATCGCACCCTTCTCCAACAGGGTGAGAGTCTAAGGCAAATCTGGGGATCTTTTTAGGCAAGGGAAGCAGTAGCCATGAGCCAGTGTCTGCAATGCCCAAGCATTGGAGGTTTTGTCCCGCCAACTCTCCAAATGCCAATAGCCTGCTACCACCACAGTTCCATGAACTAAGGACTCAGATATTCTGTGATTCTGCCCATAACTGATCTTTAAGAAGGGTCAGCATGTGCAGCAGTATCTGGAGTGGCAAATCTGTATCTGGGGCAAGTGTCCAAACCACTAGCATCTCTCCACAAAATCTTGCAATCATCCATTCTGTATACCTGAGAGATTCATTCTTCAGGCACATTAGGAATGCAGTACACCAAGTCGAAAGGCACATCTCCATCTTTTTCCTCATCCTCAAAAATCGACCGCATGGTCTTGAAGAAGTGTGGCCTTGGTAAAGGATTGAAAAACTTCAAACAACCCTTCAAAGAATCCTTCAAAGACTTTGAGGACGTCAATGACGTCAAAGGCACTGGGGGTGTCTACTGCTTTGAGGACAACACAAGCCTCAACGGACATGGTGCCCGCTATTTCAAAGGAGTCTAAGGCTTTGGCTTCCCTTGATGACGAGACAAAGCATCCTTCGACTGAAGCCGAGGAGACTTTCTGCCCATTCTCTTTTGTGCACAAGTAGTGGTCTCTGAAGACTCCCTGCCGGCCTTACTAGGCATGGTGGGGATTGAAGCCTTCTTCAGTGCCTTTGAAGGGGCGGTTGCAGCTGCCTTCTTAAACACCTCCAGCATCCGGAGAAGAACATTCTCCTAGTTAGCTTGAGATGCCGACTTGCTGCTTTGGTATTGTACAAAAATGTCCCCCTCATTTGTGCGCCCCCCGCAGTCACTGCGACTCTGGAGACACACAAAATGAGGGTGACACTTACTGCGCCCAAGCAGAGCGGGGGATGCAGAGGTGTCCCCCCTGCTCTTCCTGGGCGCAGTAATGGGGGTCGGGGGTTGCAGGGATGTCCCCCGCTTACCATTTCTGAAAGTGGGGGACACGTAAGGAAAAAAAAAGAAAATAAAGACAAGCACTCTGCAGCGTCGCCTCCAACCCACATTAGTGAGAGGAGCTGACACCGCAGGGATCACAGAGTGCGGGCGGCACACTTCTGCATGTGTCGCCCTAAAGGTAAGTGGAGAGGGGGGGGGGGAGTTTAGGCGGGGTAATGCAGGCCAGGGGAAGTGGGCACAGTGATCCATATGATGAGTGCTGCGCCGTAACTGGTGTCGGCATTTTGGCCGTCGCAGTTACAGGCGAGGCAGAGATCACATAGATCTGCTGCTTTTTATTAGGTAAGGTGCCTGTCAAAGACTATCATGAGGGATGGCAACGTTTCTTCGATTTTTTTAATGGTCTGAGGATGAGGATGTATGACGAGATCTAGATCTAAAGCGCTTATGTTTAGAGTGCTTCTTCACCGGGGAAATCACATTGATTGGTCCAACTCATTTAGGAAGGAGTTGCTGAAGGAGATTTCGAAAGGGCCTATCTGATGCAAGCTTTCCCTTCCTCTCCCTCAAGGCCATCACAGTAATTGACTGACAGGAACCGCAGGAGTCTGTTTTATGGTCAACTCCCAAATACCAAAGGCAGATCCAATGTGGGACCGTAATGGACATTTTAGCTCCACAATCTGAACACCTTTTGAAACAGTTTTTGGTGTAGATCGTCAAAAATTGCTTAGGCGACAAACTGTCCCAAGCGGAAAAACAGAACTAATGCAACGGGTGCCATGTGAGCTACTTAAATCAGTGTCGATGTCACGGCTGAGAACAGGATAGATGCATTTGAGGGCCACAAGTTGACGCACAGCGCCTGCTACTATGAAAAAAGCTTCCGTAGCTGCAAGAAGACTTGAATATATCAAAGCTGAGGATGGGCGGAGGCAATCCATTTGAAATTGAATTCTGAATTGGCAAGAACCAATGTGAGAATCCTGTGCTCATACATTTATGGTTTGACTTTCTACCTAATTTACTGAAATGACCTTAATGTTGATTCTAAGACGGTTGAGGACACCATAAGTTGACGTACGAGTTCCCTTTACCTCATATAACAATTTGATTTGTACCTTTTATAGTAGGTGCCTACACCCTTACTACCATATACCCACAACTTCTTCTCCATTTGATGTCCTTTGTTGGGGAGTAGCTCCCAATTGCATTATTATACATTATAAACCTTTATTATCATGCTTAATTTAAACGTACATTTACTATAACAAAAAGTATATTAAAATGATAATTTTTATAACAATACAATGCAGAGGACTGAGAGAAGCAGCACAAAAGATGGCAGCTCCATTTATCTGCTAGGGGGCTGCTGCTGTTATTGAGACGTGTGATGCCCCTAGAGAGAACCCTGCATGCTTTGGTCATTTCAGGGAAGGTTTGGTGGGTTGGGGGGGGGGGGGGGGAGGGAGGAGAGGGGGGGAAAATCGACCTGAAAATGGCAACAGCAAGTTTCTTTGTCCCAGAACGAATGTTTAATTGCTGACGTCAGGTGGCCCTTGAGCACAGGATGCTGAAATATGGCAGATGGACACACATCGCAGTAGATAATGAGAGATTGCGTGGGGTTCTGCTGGGGAGTGGGAGAGGTTGCCCCTTGCAAGGGGTCCCAAGAGGTTGGTTGATGCCTACCGAAACAGATTTGGCAAGCAAGTTCTGGCGAACAGCGGTTAGTGCACCAACAAGACCCTGGAGCATCTCTGGAGCTAATGAACCCTTTTGTATGGCCAAACAAACATTCTGCAGAAGGTGTAAAAGAAAGAAAACAGTGTTTGATGACACAGCACCCCCCTAACCTAGATAAATATGTCTTTAGTGGTCACTATTTGAAAATAAAATGTATTAACTGAATCTGCAGCAATCCTCTCCTAGCGGCTGTAACATAGAAATCAGCCTGAGAAATAAAGAATTCAAAAACCCCTGCGTCGCCCCTTATTTGAAATACAATAACTTCAGACCGACAAAGACTTCCAGGGGGAATTCTCCCCAAAGAATGTAGAAAAGAACAAGTTACTTCCCAACTGGTAACATTCTTTCAACTGGATGTTCCTCCAACGTATTCCTCATCTTTGCTAATCATGTCCAGCTTCGGAAAAATGTTCGGCAGAGGGCGCCCTGCGTCGAGTCGATGTCACTCGAAGGCCTTCGTCGAGGCCGAAGTCATCGGATGATACAAGTAGCATGCACGGCACCCGTTGGCATCAGTTCTGTTTTTCCCCACTCCTCTTCGTGTAGCTGTTAGCATAGGCAGGTAGTAATCAGCCTTACGAGAACGAAAGCTGTAACAATACTTTGGAGGAACATCCAGTCAAAAGAACGTTACCAGTTGGTAAGTAACTTGTTCTTCAAATGGATTGTGTCCTCCAACATACTCCTCATCTTTGATAAAACTCCCAAAGCAGTATGTAGGATTGGAGGAGGGTGGAGAATTTAAAATTAAACAATCTTTCATAAAAGGCAGAATAAAGAACTGCTTTACAAAAAGCAACATCCTGAGCGTGGGAAGCATCCAAGCAGTAATGTTTGGTGAATGTATACAACAATGACCATGTTGCAGCATCACAAATAGATATAATGGGTACTCCGCTTTGCAGGGCTGTAGAAGAGGCTATGCCCCTGGTAGAATGAGTCCACAAAAACTCTGGTGTGTCCTTGCCCGCCAATCCTTAACATTCTGAAATACCAAGGATGATCCACCTTGACAAAGTGTTTAGTAATAGATTGTCCTAATTTTCGTCCAGTGTATCCAATAGAGAGTTTGTTGTCCTCTCTCAATTTGGAGAACCTAGAAATATAAAAGCTTAGAGCTCTTCTAGGGTATAATCTATGGAGCCTCTCCCCCTCTTTACTGCGATGCGGCGGGTGATAAAACACTGGCAGAACAATTCTTTGATTCAAATGAAAATCCGATACAACTTTAGGCAGGGGGGGGGGGTTTCTTTCAACACAACCCTGTCCTTGTGGAATACGGTATAGGGTGGCCTGTAAGAAAGTGCCTGCAACTTGCTCACTCTACGTGCAGATGTTAGTACAACCAACAACATGGTTTTAAAGGTTAATAACCACAGTGGGCATGTGTGCAAAGGTTCAAATGTGGCACACATTAGAAATTTAAGAACCAGGTTAAGGTCCCAAACTGGAACCTGAAAGGAAGAAGGTGGGAACACGTTTGTGAGCCCTTTTAGAAATTGAATTATCAAGAGAATTTTGTTAGTGGGAGCATTCTTCCGAAGAGCGCTTAAATATGGAAAGCACTGCCAGGTAACCTTTAATGATCTCAATGTGAAGACCTTTGTGTCCTAATGATCGGAGAAAAGGTAACACATCCGGAGTTCAACACAGAAAAAGGATCAACATTCCTTTCTCTGAACCAGTCGCAAAATTTATTCCAGCGGCAATGGTACAGAGATTTTGTTGCTGCCTTTCTTGCCGAAAACCTCACCTCCATCACGTCACCTCAGAGGTCTGAATCCTTTTATTTCAACCTTTCAGAAACCACGCGTGAAGGTTGAGAGTGTTGTCCTGTGGATGGAGAACCTGTCCCTGTCTTGTTGAGCCTGGACGGGATTGAGCGGTCGCCCGTAGCCCTGTGTGGCCTGCTGTGAGGCTGCCCTCCAGGCCCCGTTGGGCCTTCAGTAAGTGAATTCAGGCACTTTTGTTTGTTGTAGGCGCTCCGAGCGTGTTGTGCTGCCCCCTGCCCCCTCCCTCCACCGCACTTCCTGGTCCTCCTCTCCCCGCTCCCTTCCCGCCTCCTGCCCGCCCACACCCCCCCCCCCTTCCTCTCCTCCTGCCTTAAATTCCCACCCCCCTGGGCAGCCCCCCTGCCCAGCAGCCCCCTCGGCTAAGGGCCCCCCTTAGGCAAAGGGCGGTTCCTAAGGCTGCAGCTCCCTGTGTCTGCAGGTGTCCGCATGGGACGCCAGGCGCCGGTCCGCCATTCTTTCTGGTTAGCCCCACCTGCTGCCCAGCCCAACATCCTACACCTTCCTTTCCTTTTCACTCACATGGTTTCTACACTTCAGTGTGTACTGCTAATTGTGGTAAAGTAGGGCTTTTTATCCCCTCGCAGGACTCTTTTAGGTGGCCTCTACACTGGGTGCCTAATTCGTATTTACTGTGCTCTGTAATTGTGGTAAACTAGGGCTTGTCGCTTTCACTCCTGTCCGCTTGCTCTCGTCTGTCTCCCCCTCCCTCCTTATTCCATGGTGCTCTCCATCTCCCCATCTTCTCTAACTGCTTCTCCATTGACTATCCTGCTCTCCTCACTAAATCTGGTAGGAAAAAGTTTAAAAAGGATATCCTGGTCTCCAACCCAGGCCTCCCTATCGCTGACACCTATACCAGTGCCTCCTCCAAGGGAACTCTTACTGACATCCTCTTTTTCGTGCCTTCCCCTGACCAATGGACCCTTCATATGGTCTCTGTGCTCTCTCCCTTCTCCTCTTCTCCCATTAATGGTACCCGTTGGGATGTCCTCTTGGCCCCCTTCCGCTCCTCTAAGGCCATCATTAATGGCTACGCTAATGGGACCGTCTTGGTCCAAGGCCCTCAGGCCAACCTCCACCTCTTTGATAGACGCTTCCCGTGCCTCATCAACTTCCTTTCCTCTCCTGCTGTCCCCTCTTCTCTGTCCTCGGCTACCTTGCCTCCACCCTCTCACCCTGCCCTCTCTTGCTCCTTCCTCTTCACCTCCACAGGGCGTACCTCTGATCTGTACCCCTCCCCGGAAGTCTTAAGGATGGCAACCTTCTCATTGCCACTCAACTCTCGCTCTGCCGTCAAACATTGCTCTGATATCTGTCGCCTTCTTGAGGAACTGGACCTTGACATCCTCGGTCTCACCGAGACATGGTTTACTGCCAGCTCTGTCACCAGCTTTGACACACTCCTACCTGACGGTTACAAGATCCTCTCCTTGCCCAGGCCCAACCGTGCTGCCCTTATCTTCCCTGAGTGGATTCCTGCCACTGTCACCCCTACGCAGACCTACTCCTCCTTTGAATGCCTTGTCTGCCGACTCTCTCTCTCTCTCTCCTAGCCATTCCCTTACCGTGGCTACTATCTATCAGCCACCTGGTCAAATTTCCTCCTTCCTCCGAGTGGGCTGACCTCGCCTCCTCACTCCTGTCCTCAACCACTCAACTCCTCTTTCTTGGAGACTTCAATATCCACCTTGATGCCTCCTGTCCTCCCTCTGGACTCTTTCGCGACCTCTGCGACTCTCTCACTCTCTATTCTCCCGTCTGGGCCGACCCATTCTGCAGGGCACACTCTTGATGCTCTGATCTCTTCTGACCTTCCCTTCTCTGTCCCTCTCTCCACTCCGATCAACTGGAGTGATCACTTTCTCCTATCCTCCCACCTCACCTTCCCTACCCCATAGGCAAAGCCACCTTCATCACTGCCACCCACCTTCGCGGTTATCCGACCCATGAAGCGCATGTCAGTTGAGGCTTTCGCTTCCACCTTCTCGCCCCCCACTCCCTCTTCGGCTGACTCCCACCCTGACACAGCCCTCTCCACTCTGCTATATCTGATACCCTTGATATTCTCGCCCCTGTCACGAGAATCCGCCTGAAGCCCAAAGCCAAATGTAACTCCTGGTACGACTCGGATCTCGTCACCCTTAAACGCAAGTGCAGGGTGGCAGAGAGGAAATGGCGTGCTTCATGTTCATCCTCTGACAAACTGGCCTGCCGCCTGCTCCAAAGGCAATACCGGCTCTTCGTTCTCACTAATAAGAGCCCTTATCCAAGCCCGCATCTATGCAGCATCTAACAATTCGGCCGAACTCTAAAATCTGCAAGGAGCTGGCCAACCCTGCTGCAGTCTCCACCTCTCCTGTCCCCTCCCAGGCCCTCTGCACGGCACTGGCCTCTCACTTCATTTAAAAAACTGAGGACATCCTGTCCTCACTCTCCTATCACCTCCCCTCCTCTATTCCCTGCTCTCCCTGTGGCCCCTCTGCAGCCACCCCTCCTCCCTCCATCTCTGCCTTTCCCCTTTTTTCTGCTGACGAGGTTTCGAGACAAGTCCGATCTATGAAAGTCTCGTCAAAACAGGTCCACCCCTGTTCCTCCAAAACTATCAAGGACCAAATCGACTCCTGGCGCCTGCCCTGGCTGACTTCTGCAATCACTCCTTCGCCTCTGGAGTCTTCCCATCCCCCCTGAAGCACTCCCTTGTGCACCCCCTTCTTAAGAAACCCTCCTCCGACCCCTCCTGCCCAGCTAACTATCGCCCAATCTCTATCACTCTTACTGGGCAAGCTCCTGGAGAAACTGGCCATCTCCCAGCTTAATCTCCATGCTGAATCTGTTGGTAGTCTTCATGACCATCAGTCTGGCTTCAGAGCTACCAGAAGCATGGAAACTGCTCTCCTGAACATCCGGTGAGGACCTGCTCTCAAACCTTGACTCTAACACCCCTTGTGTTCTCATTTTGCTCGCCTCTCTTCTGCCTTTGACACGGTCAACCACACCATCCTGCTCAACCGTCTCTGTGATAACCTGGGTATCACTGGTCAGACTCTGGCGTGGCTGACCTTCCTCTCCAATCGACCCTCGCAGGTCCAACTGGGTTCCTTCCTCTCTGACATCTTTTTCTCTACCTGTGGTGTCCCCCAGGGATCTAACCTCTCCCCCTGGTTGTTCAACCAGTACCTGGCACTTCCTGCTCACCGCATCGCCGCTCTCTGTCCGACCTTTCAGTGCTATGCGGATGATACCCAGCTCATTTTTCAGGCTACCCTCGGCCTCCTCTTCCCCTCATCTCCGACTGTCTTTCTGCTATCCAGGAATGGTGTGCCGCCAATGACCTCTGCCTTAATGCCAGTAAGACAGATTCTACTTATCGGCACACCCACTCCCTCCTTCCCTGCAGCTCTGGCCAGCCTCCCTTGGCCCTCTGCCTGCTCCTACCTGCAAGGCAAAAACCTTGGGGTCATCTTCGACTCCACACTCTCTTTCTCTCCTCACATATCTGACGTCTCTAAGAAGTCACACTACCAGCTACACCTCCTCAGAGGTATCCTTCCTTTCCTCTCCTTCCCCCAGAAGCTCACTGTCTCCAGAGCCCTGGTTCTCTCGAAGCTGGACTACTGTAACAGCCTCTATCTAAATCTTCCTGCCTCTACTCTCCGCCCTTTGCAACTCATCCAGAACAGGACTTGTCCTTGGCCTCAAGCCCAGGGACGGTATCTCTCCAGGACTGAAATCACTACACTGGCTCCCAGTGGCTGCAAGGATTAAGTTCAAAACCCTCTGCATTGTCCACAATACCTTCAACTCTCTCTTCCTAAATATCTTCCTCCTCGAGCTCTTCGCTCATCCACCTCCAACTACCTCAGGGTCAGCCGCTTCTCCAAGCAACGAGCTGGGGGTAGATCTCTCTCCGCAGCAGGGGCCTCCCTCTGGAACAGCCTTCCTGCCTCCCTGAAACTTGAGAACCATCTCCGGTTCCGGAAGCACCTCAAAACCTTCCTCTTTGCCTCTGCTTTCTCTCCCCTGCAAAAATCACTGAACCTGAAACTGGCCACTCACCGATCTCGGTCCTTGGCCCAGCCACTCTTCCCTGCACTGCCTACCTGCACTACGGGACTCTGTATCCTACAGCCCCTTCTCCCGGCACTTACCTTGCACTTGCCACCAGCTGGCCCTATTATTTATCTTGTATTCTACTAACCATGTACTGCACTTCCTCTCTCCCCTCCCCCTTGCACTTTCCCAGTCCCTCTACCCTTGCACTTGTGCGATCTGAATGACACCTGGCCTAGTAGGATCGTTGTCTGTTCTCCCCTTGTTCCCCCCCCGCCTCGTCGCGCCTTGAAACATTTGTCTATAGGTGCGTTACAAATGCCATATCATATCTCCCTTTGCGAGAGGAGATCCTCTCTTTGTGGAAGACGTATCGGAGAACAGATGGACATATCCAGAAGGTCCGGGTACCACGTTCTCCTGGCCCAATCTGGAGCAATTAAGATCATGTGACTTCCGAACCGTCTCAACCTCTTGATTACTTGAGGAAAGACGGGGATTAGTGGAAACGCGTTTAGCAGTGGGAACTCCCAATCCACCACGAACAGGTCTCCTAGAGCTCCTCTCGGAGGAAATGTCCTTGAGCGGTACATTTCGCACTTCCGGTTGATCCCGGTCGTAAACAGGTCTACTTGAGGGGTTCCCCAAAGGGCGAAGATCTCTTGAAGGACTTCCTGAGCTAGCTCCCACTTGTGGGAGGCTGCTCTGCCTGCTCAGAGCGTCTGCCATCGTGTTCTCCTCCCCAGTTAGGTGAACTGCTGATCGGGAGATTCCTTCTTGAATTGCACAGTACTAGAGCTGCATTGCCTCTCTGCACAGTGGTAGTGACCCTACACCACCTCTTATCAGGACATTTCCCCTGACAGAGAGCAGGAAGGCCTTCAGCGCTAGTCTGATTGCCCTCAGCTCCAAAAGGTTGATGTGTAGTTTGGACACCAATGGAGACAAACGACCGCTGTCAGGCCGTTGGCGTGGGCTCCCCACCCTGTGAGTGAGGCGTCCGTCACTACTGTAATCTCTGGCCATGGCTGCCAAACATTTTTTCCCTTCAGAATATTGTTCTCGCAGGCCCACCACAGAAGATCCTGCGAGACCCTGGTTGGAACCTGAAGTCGGTCCGACATCTTTCCTGAGAATTGGGACCATTGTTTTCTTAGACCCCTTTCAATGAGCACATTCTGAGGCACGCTTCTGGCACCAGAAAAATGCAGGATGCAATGAGGGCGAAAAAACCTCAAGAAATCGAAGGCCGGAAGATTCTGGGCAGTTTGAAACTTGGTAACCATCTGAAGAATGTCGTAAGCCCTCGCCTTGGGTGGTGAGCTCTTTCCCAAGGATGTGTCTAGTACAGCTCTGATGTAGTGGAGCTGCTGGGATGGTGTCATCTGTGACTTCTTGAAATTGAGGGAGAAGCCAAGTCTGAAGGGAGTGGCAGGTGACTCAGCTGATCCAGAGCTTGTCCGGGAGAACGTGCCCTGATCAGCCAATCATCCAGTTAGGGGTAGACATGAATTCCCCCCTCTCCTGTGATGCGCTGCCACCATCACCATCAGTTTGGTGAAGACACTCGGGGCGGGAGTCAACCCGAATGGCAGGACTCGAAACTGATGCATTTTCTGTGCTTGAGATGGATTGGCACATGAAAATAAGCATCCTGAAGGTACAATGAAGCCAACCAATCCTGTAATTGGAGGGCCTGAAGGATCTGAGAACGTGTAACCATCTTGAATGTGTCCTTCCTGAGGAACTTGTTCAAGTATTTAAAAATCCAAGATATGTCTCATTCCTCAGTCTTTCTTGGGGATCAAAAAGTAAGGGGAATACCAACCCTTGTTCCTCTCGGCTACAGGTACCGTTTCTATAGCACCTTTCTCTAGCAGGGTTAATATTCCCTGCACAAGGAGCGGATATAGTATCCTCAAAGAGCGTTTCCCTGGTGGATTGGCGTGAGGCTGCGTTATGAATGGGAGGCAGTAACCTTGGGCTATTGTCTCCAGAGCCCAAGCATCTGAAGTAATGGCTCGCCATTCTTCGAGATGCTGAGACAATCTGCCCCCCCCCCCACCGGTGATCCATGACGCAAGCTCTCAAATTGGTTTTGGAGCGGTTGCTGCAGCTTATAATGGCAAGGTAGCTGGAGCTGGCTTTGCACCTTTACCTCATCCACCATGAGGGATGTTCCCTTGGCCTCTTTGACTTACCATTCCTCTTGCCTTTCCAAATGAGGAGAAGTAGCGATAGGACCGCCCCCTCCATGGCTGTCCCCTTGGACGAAAAGGCTGAGGTTGCCCAACAGCGGCCCCTAAAGATTTGGCAGCCGCCTTTGAGGTCTGCAACCTCTCAAGTCTCATCAGCCTTGCTGCCAAAAAGGTGAGACGCATCAAATGGCATGTTGAGAAGACGAGCTTGCACATCCGGACTTCCACAACCACGCAAATCTGCGCATTACCGTGCTTGTAGCCATGGACCTGCTGATGCTGTCTGCAGTGTCCAATCTGGACTGAATGGACTTGCGCATGGATTCCTTTCCATCCTTAACGATAGCTAGGAAACCGATAACTTTCTGGAATGCGCTCCAGTGCAATGAATATGCACTCCTAGAGAGTATGAAGATTGTGCTAAGGCACATGTGGAGTTGCCCGACATCAGGGCCATACGCCCAGCTGAAAATACCTTTCGCATCCATCCACATGCTTGTCGTCCCTATCCGTAGGGATGGTAGGGTACGCTGCCTTGTTCGACATAACCGTGGCTGCATGGACCACCACTCTCCAGAGTGGGGTGCTTGGACAGGTAGCCTGGGTCGCTACTGGAAGGGTGATATTTCCTTGTGAGAGATTTGTCCACCGTAGGATTGGTGTCTGGAGTCTGCCAATTCTTGGCCACCTTATTTTGTAGAGCCACATGGAAAGGTAGAATCGGATCTATAGGTGGACCTTGGTCCAGAATCTCTGTGTGGTCATCTTGAACAAACTGTACCGGAGGTCTTGCCCAGCCTAGGTATTCCACAACCTTGGACATTAGGTGTTGGTATGAAGAGTCGGGGTGCTCTCCAAGTTCTGGACTACAAAACTCCTATTCAGGAGAGGTGTCAATGCCACTGGCATCATGTAGAGTATCACACAGATCCTCCATCTTGCGCTCTTCCGAAATGAGGCACTCCGGCACATTTGGAGTTCCAAATTTAAGCCTAAAAGGGGAATCCTCGTCATCAAACCTTTCTACTTTTTCAAAGATGGAAGAAAGGGATTTGAAATACTCCTTTCTTGGCAATGGGGTGAGAGATTTGTCAGGAACACTCGCAGGTGTTGTAGGCTTCAAAGAAGACTTTGATTTAGCCTTTTTATGAGTTTTCTCATAATCTGGAGTCTGAGTGGATCCGACTGGTACTTATGGCACCAATGGTTTTGGCGTCGACAGACTGTCGATGGCGCCTGTGTCAATGGCGCCGATGGCCTGGATCGTGTCGAAAAATCGTCTGTCCTTTTTGAAGATTTTGGCTTTGTCGGTTCTGCAGGCTTCGAAGGGCATCAATCTCAAACGCTCGTCACGTCTTGAGTGATTTTTGCTCACTGAAGTCCGAGGGATCTCGATGAGTATTCCTTCGACCAGCCGAATACGTGATCGACATTTTCGAGTTACACTCCTTGCACTTCTTAAAACCCGTGCAAGGTCTCATTGCAGTGGAAGGCGAAGACATCTTTATCGAAATTTTCACGATTTTCGAAACTGCATAGTCAAATGACTAACGAGGCGCGCTGAGTCTCCGAAGCAAACACGTTTGCGGAAAAATGGAACTGATGCCAACGGACGTCGTGCATGCCAATTATATCACCTGATGACGTCACCCTCAATGGAGGCCTTTGAGGGACATTGACTTGACGCCATCGACGCAGGGCACCCTCTGCCGAAAAAAGTTTTCTGAAGCAGTCGAAGCTGTACATGATTAAAGATTAGAAATACGTTGGAGGACACAATCCATTCGAAGATTGACTTTTGAACTGGAGGTCACGAGTGGAATGGCACTATGACAAGGCAAATTACAAGGCACAGATGGCCCAGTCAAGTGTCTACTCAGAGGGACTGACCCGAACAGGACAAAAGGTAGTGGTACAATCACACCTTCAATTATCAGTGCACAAAGACGGCATTAACAGATAGATGAAACATGCACAGGGTGAGTGGACAAAGAATTTAAGGATTTTTGATCTCTACATGTTTATGCTATTGATGAAAAGTATGTGTTGGATGCCTATAGAAATCCATAAATTGGCAAATTTTGATTACCAGATATGCATGTGATAGATGTTTATGAAGTGTTGGGATAACTAGAAAAAGTTGGCAAAAGGTTTAAGCCATAAAGTGGCGGATTCACATTTTTACAGGATTATCCTACATATGAATATTAATTTCTAGATGCCTATATGAAGCCTAAAGTTGGCAAAACACTGGCACATACTCCAATTAATAAGTGCTGGCATAAGGTCTTTTTTGGTGTAAAATGCATGAACTGACAAATTGTCTTGCATTGTAAGAAGAGGTAAAAATCCAGGGCGCATACGAGATTTCAGTCATGAACAGCTTGTTAGATGTTTCTCAGGGTATATGAATTGCATTTAGCAAGAAGTGCAGTAGTTACTGCAGGGGATCTCTGCTGTGGCGACTCATTTCTGTGTTGGTGTAAGTCGTTTTACCTTGTGGAGCAAGTGTCTGTGGATGGAACTTTTAGGACTACGGCAAGTCCTGTTTTTATTTCCACTAACAATTCTGCACGACACCAACAGAAAATTGAAGGAGAGCATAACTTGATGAAGGCTTGTTTGAGCTTAGAGGAAGAAATTCAAGAGCTGGAAGTTCCCTTAACACGACTTAGTGAGTCTCCTAATTTGTTCTAATCGCCGGTCAACATGGAGGATGCAGAGCAGAATTATACAATAGAGAATGGTCCTCAGTTTACCACGATAAGTGAAAGATCATTACCACCATTTCAAGGGGGAGGTCACCGACTCCTCTACGATAGTTGGTAGCACCATCGCTACTTTACATCAAATATTACAGGAGCTTGTTAAACTATACAACACCATTGTGCTAGAAGAACTAATACAAGTGCACTGACTAAGTTCGGGACTTAAAGGGAAACGGGAGCCAAACATAACAGAAAACGGAGCACTACTGAATGTTAAAATGATGAAGTATGGACAGTTCTCTCCTGCATATAGTGCAGTCCAATAAGATAGGTAAACATAATTTAGTGCAACCAAACAAAACAAAAAAAATACATGAAAGGGGTTGCAAAAGGTAAACAGGGTCTACAAAATGTTTGTTAAACATCTTTTGTGCTACTCGACAGAGAAACGTTGGCATTATCGAATAAAAAACAAAGTATTTGATGAACCAATAGTTATTTTGGATACCCAACCACAGACATGCAAGATATCATGAATGGTGAGTAGCAAGTTGACTTACAAATGCAAAATAAAGGAGGAGCAAATGATACTGAGTGAAACAACTCAGACTTCTGGTAATAAGAAAAAGAAGATCAAGAAAAAATATATACGTTGCTTTGTTTGTTCTCGAAGGGAGAAAAGTATAGACAAAGAAGCGTCTGCAATGGAAAAAACTGACCACAATTTAGAAAGAGTGGACGAGATAGATGATCAATCAGCGAAATAACCGGAGGGTGCGAGAATAGATACAAATGTTGCTGAACAATAGGCGATATGGAGCGTGACAAGGTGGAGGTTCCACTTAAGTTAATTTCCTCGTTATAGGATAATGCGCAAAGGCTACAGGAAGATATGCCACTTATAATGGCATTTGAATCAGTATTTGTTGAGGAATGTGATATTCCGCTGAATGGGTCATGGATTTTGGCACTATTTAAGGCAATCTCTACTTTATCATTTGTTTCTTCTTTAGACTTAAAATGTGTAGATTTGTACGATGATGATGATAGATGCATAGGAAAATCTAAAGTTCATGTTTATTCTTTAGCTGGTGAGGGCTGGTCATACAGAAATGTTGCAGAGGCTATGAATCATATATTCCTCAAGTTAGGAGTATAGGTTATATATATGAAGCACTTGAGGCAAGAGCAAGTGCCAAAAGAATCTACAAGCATACTTTGCACTGTGGATATGACAGGTCGGCAGCAGGTCTCCTTTAATAAAGGAACGGATGATTGGGCCTAGTTGACAATAGCACTTGTGTCATCCGTTGATAAAAGACAAGGTGTCAGGATTGTGGAGACATGCCACTGTGGCCACAGCCATCAGTGGTGGGCTAATAAGCCCTGGCAGTGTAACATATTGGGCCCCTGGAACACATGACCCAAGAGTCCGGGGGCCAGCATGCATTACTACAAGCTGCATCCGCTTCGGCTCGAAAGGCCCACCTCCGTCAGTACCAGGTGCTGATGATTAATGTTTAATGGTCCTTATGTTAGGAATCATGCATTACAGGATTTAGGCTGCAGGATTAGGTAGATCAGGAGGTGCGTGTGTGGGTAGTCACAATCAATTAAGATTGGCTGGAGAGTACAGTGTTTTCCCTAAACGCTCCCGTCCTATCCAATAACGTTACCCTACCCGCTTTCCGGCTTTCCTAAAACCCCCAATACCCATCCACAACCTCTCCTAAATCCCTCTTTCCCCACCCACGTTGGCTGCGTCGGGTGACCTGTGGGTGTACAATCAGCAACCCGTGCCAACCAAGGTGGGAGACCGGGGGTCATTCTCATTCAGCTTCTGTGGTTCGGGAGGGGATGTCGATAACCATCCCTCTGGTTGTGACCAGGTTTCTAAATCGGGGCAATGTACATTGTTATGTTGGAATGCACATGGTTACAACAGTTTTCTGAATTGCAAAATGTATGATTTTTTGAGTTTAGTAATACTGACTGGGAAGGTCCCTCTTTTTTGTTAATGGGGGGTTGATCTGATGCAGGGACAATATCATGTGTAAACATAAGGAGATCACATCAACTACCCCTTTCTCAATCCATCCTTTTACCAAGACTTAGGTGAGGTATTACATCGCTTCCACATAAATTATAAAGAGATGAGATTTCCATGCCACTAAATAGTATTCAAATCACATTTTTTTCCAATCTAAAACAGTCTAAAAAAGATTTTTTAAAAAACAGGAGAGCAACCATCTTCAAATAGTACAAATTAATTTCATTACAAATGTTTTTGTGCGATGTTAGTAGGTGACAGAACCCCTTTTCTCTTCAAAAATTGGTTTTTGCATATTATATATTATTACAATATAAACTATTAAACACGTAGTTCCCTGTGTTTTTGTAGTTCAGTGACCTATTTCTGAGAGGTCGGGCGCATTTGTGCAACCTGGTCTGTGCCGATCCGTGGCGCCCGCTGCTTGCAGTACGCCTAAATAAGTATGTTTTTTTTCCTTTTCAAGTATGCATGTACAGGATATGATTGATGTGTGCGAAGAATAAACTTCAGCTTGTCAACACTCTCGGTGGGGTCCACATGACAGTTTCTGCACACAGAACCACAATTGTGCAATGGTAACTTGCAGAGGCATCATCTCCAGCGGTTTTAGGTAACATAACGTGGAGTGAAGGGATCATGGACGCAATAGATGGCTGTCGAGCATCTCCGTTAACGGCAAAGAGCTCATCAGCCCAGTTTGCAGCACTTTCAGCCTTAAATGTGGCAAACATAGGACAATTTGAGATTGACAAGAGCCGGGAAAAGCAGGTTGCTAATTCTCCACCGGTCATTCAGAAAACTAACTATGTATAGAAATGGAGATGACCTGTTGAATGGCACAGGGCTGCAAACTTCCTATTAAGATAAGTCATAACTCATCTGAAAATAGTCCTACTGTACACCAGATCATTGATGAAGCATGCATTAGATGTAGCTCCATATATTGGGAATTAGGATGTGGATATTTGTGCACTGAGAGATGGTGCAGCAGGACCCACTTTGTCCTTTGCCATTCCCTCGAGTCATGACATATTACACCAGAACAGACAAGAGGGAAGAGGGGGTGGGGTTGTGTTTATTTTTGGAGGTGGAGGCACCCAGAATTAATGGTAGCGAAATGAAACAGCAAAAAATTAGAACTGATGCAGGAAACGCAATCAATATGGTTTTGGTTTAAAGACCCCCGTCCCCTATGCCAGAGTTTTTGGCGCAATTCTGCAATATGTTGCTACCCATCCTCAAACCTAATACCAAGGCGTTGGTTTTTGGAGATTTTAATCTTTGACTGGGCAACAGTAATGATCCTTCAGCCAATATCATGGAAGATTCATTAGGAAATCTGGGATTTTGTCAACTTATCAAGACACCTACACATACAAAAGGGAATACTCTAGACTGGGTTGCTACACATAATATTAAAACAACTGATGTGTTAGTTTCTCCCTGTCCGTGGTCAGACCACCTTTTCGTTCACTTTACAGTAGTTTGTGCAAATAATATTTTTCCCACTCCAGCATATATCTTTTTTCTTTTTTCCCCGGGTCTGCCCTGTCTAGTAGACGATAGATGGTTGAGATCCTACCTCTATTGGTTGGAGTTGTCAGTGAGCTCCAACGCGGTTAGCTCTCTGGAGCATTTTTCTCCCTGTGGGACATCCAGTGCCTGATTTGGGTATAGCGGAATCCCTCACGCTCCCCCACCCCGAATTTTGTTTTACATCTCTCAAACGAGATGGGGGCCCCTTCTAGAAATGTGCTAGTTTTACTCAGCCCACCCTCTATCCAAGCCTGAAAGCAGGACAGGGACCTTCCTTGCGAGAAGTCGGGATTATTGCAGATGGGGGTCAGGGGACCAAGAGATCTATGGGGCCCCATTTACGGGTTGCCGTTTTCCAGCATTGGACTGTTGCTAACGTCGATAGGAGGGGACCGCTCTGTGCATGTGGCTTAATGTTTGGTAAGTGTGGTAGGCTAGAGGGTGTGATCGGGGACCAGGCTTCTTCGATTTGTGTCCATTTCGGGGGATCTTCCTCTTGTACCCAGGAGAATGCGTGTGATAATTGGGCGGCTAGTGTGGATCTGGCCAGATCGGGTACTCCCTAACCCTCCCTGTGATTTCCCCCTCAGCATAAAGTGCTTGCCGATTCGGAGTCTGCCCCGCCCCCCCCCCCCCCCCCAGAAAAATTCTTGTATTTTCTTTTGTAGGGCCTTTAGAGCCGGGCCTAGGATATGGATTGGTAAAGCTGTGCAGTGGTATAGCCATCTGGGGATTAAATTCATTTTAATGGCATTCTCCAGAACGATGAGATTCCATGCTGTTTCCACCTTTTAAAATCGTTTTGGAGGTCACTGATTAGTTGAGGGATGCTGCTTGAGTACAAGCGCAGTGGGTCTTTTGTGATGTGCACCCCGAGGTATTCGATTGCTCCTGGTGCCCATGGGATTGGTGTTAGGGGGGCTAAAGATTTTTCTTGTGTGGAGATGTTAATGGCTAAGGCCGTGGACTTGGCCAGGTTTACCTTAAACCCTGATAGGTCGCCAAAAGCTTTGATTTCTACCCATAGTGCACCTAGAGACGTTGCCAAGTTTGATGCTGTAATTAAAACCTCATCTGCATATAATGCAATTTTATATTCTTGGTCTCCCACTGTTAGCCCTGTTATACTATTATTCTGCCTAATCCTAGCAGCAAAAGGATCCATAGACAGGGCAAAAATAAGAGGTGAGTGGGCATCCCTGCCTAGTGCCCCTGGATATCTGTATACTTCCTGACCTAATGCCAGTGACCCACAGTTGTGTTTTGGTAGCTTAATAATTGGCCATTACCCATGTAGTAAAATTAGGGCAAAAGCCGAAATGCTCAAGAACTGCTCTGATGTATCGCCAGTCCACCCGATGAAAGGCTTTGTGGGCATCTAGCGAGATAACAGCCATTCCCACCTTCAGTTTATGGGCACTTTCAATTATGTTTATTGTCTTCCTGATGTTGTCTTGAGTCCCTCTTCCCGGGATGAAGCCAGTTTGATCTCGGTTGACTAGAGACGGGAGAACTGGCCCTAGTCTCATGGCTAGAACTTTGGCGAAGATTTTGCCGTCATTGTTCAGGAGTGAGATTGGCCGGTAAGTCAGGTGACTCGGGGTCCTTCCCGGGTTTATGAAGCAAGATTGTAAGCGACTCAGCCATAGATTCAGTGACTGATCCTGCAGATAAGAAGGAATTGAATAAGACTGCCATCTGGGGTGCTAGAATACTGGAATATTTTTTGTAAACGTTTGCGGAGAAGCCATCTGGCCCAGGCGCCGTTGATTTAAGAGATTTGATGGCTTCGATGATTTCTTCAACATTGATGGGGGCTTCCAGGGCTTCTAGCTGTGTTATGGGGGGGGGGGGGGGGGACGGGGGTACGGCCCTCAGGTATTCTGGCAAGTTATCTAGAACCGTAGGGTCGCCGGACATTACAGATTTATGGTGTCTAAGCAATTCATTAATTTTCTCTGTCTCGGAGTAGTGTAGTTTCCCATCTTCTCCCCGTAGTTTAAGAATATTGTTTCGGCTGTGAATCTTTTTCAGCTTCTGTGCTAAGACTTTATTCGCTTTACTCCCTTTACTGTAGTAGAATTGTCTTTCATATGCTAATGATTTGGCTGTTCAGTCGGCGCAGTGCATTCCCAGAACTATTTTTGCCTTCCTCAAGGATCTTTCTGTCTTCCTGGTATGTCTTCCTGGTATGTCGCACTGTTAGTTTATTTTCCAATTGATTTACTTCTGATTCCAATTTGGTTGCTGCAATGTTCGATGTCCTTTTCTGTTCCGCCCCTGCACCAATCAGAGAGCCGCTGACTACAGTTTTCATTGCGTCCCAGATGATGCTGATAGGGGAATTCTCTGTGGTGTTTTCTTTGAAGTAGTTGGATATTGTGATTTCCACTTCGGATCTGATACATTCGTCTAGTAGTAGGGAGTCATTCAGTTTCCAATAACTCTATTGGTTTTTTTTGGCCCGAAATGGCTAAATTTACAGAAACTGGGGCGTGATCCGATATCATGCAGGTATGAATATCTGCAGTATTTAGGCATGGGTACAGCACTCCAGATATTAGGACCAAGTCTATTCGTGAGTATCCTTTATGCACATTGGAATAATGAGTATAGTCTCGCGAGGTGCCATTGAATAGTCTCCAGGCGTCGACAGTCTCGGTTTCTCTGAACAGTTTGGCTAAAGATAAGGCCTGTGTATAGTCTGCATTCGTGGGGGGAAGAGTCTTGTCCAATTGTGGGTTTGGCATGGAATTAAAATCCCTGCCGATAAGGTGCCCTTCTCGAAAAGCCAGGATTGTGTTGGGCCCATAGACAGTGACGATTGTGATGGGGAGTTCCTCGAACAGGCCTTTAAGTAGGAGAAAGCGACCCTCAGGATTGCTTTTTATTGTGATCTTTGGTAAGGGGACTCTGTTGCTTAATAATATGGCTACCCCTCTCTCCTGCTGTGGCGAAAAAGTTTTTTTATATCTGTTAAATTTTATTCGGTGCTCATCTTCCTGTAGTAGGTGGATTTCTTGAAGTAGTACAATGTCCCCGGACAATTGCCCCAGTCCGTGTTCCACGGACCGACGCTTTCTTGGTGAGTTAATGCCTTGGACGTTCCAGGAGAGGATTTGTTTCTCGCTTGAGTCAGCCATCACCTGATACTTTTGTGTTTGATATGCTTTGTACTTTGACCCTTAACTGAAGTAGTGAGCTTGTTAGGCCTGTTGTGTAGCTATGTTGGTATTGAATATGTCTCGCTGTTGCATGTTGTAGCATTGATCGATAGGACGAAGTTCGAGATGGTCGTAGTCCCAAACTTTTGATTGAACATTTCAAAACCACTTTCCCTCACCCTTGCACTCCCCCCTCCCCATGAAGAACTGGTAGGAGAAACGTCATCCTACTGCCACTGGGAAAACTGGTGGCACCAATGCGCCTGGTGTTGGCCAAATGGGCCGCCAAAATGAAGTATAATGATGCTTAAGCAGTGCTCTCGCGTTGGTAAAATAGTTGCATGTAATTTTACCTGAGGAATTGCCTAGATATAGTTCAGGAGGAATAATTGCCTGTGGCCGGAGAGTCTGTAATCACTGGTGGTACTGGAATCTCCTCATCCCGTGTTGATATATTTCTTAGGGGGAACCCGGGAGTCTACGTCGTCTGTTGGCTTTTGACCATTCACCCCCTGAATGATTGCTTGGCGGTGATTGCTTGGGGGTGTGGGGGTGTGTGTGAGTTGGATCTTTGGGTTCAGAATCCTCCTCTGTTCTCCTGCGACCCATAAATTTGTTTGCCTCGTTCATTGACTGAATTTGCTTCTGGGATCCCTCCCATGTGAATCTCACTGATGTTGGGAATCCCCATTGGTATGGGATCTTCCTTTCGCGTAACCATTCTGCTAGTGGACGCATGATTTTCCGTTTTTGGAGAGTTGAGTTCGCCAAGTCCTGGTATAGCGATATTGTTGCTTCTTGAAAGGTGATTTGGCGCATCCGTCTCGCTTCGCACATTATTTCCTCCTTTATTTGGAAAAAGTGTACCCTCACTAGGACATCAGGGGGGAGCGTGGATGTCCTCAGGATTGTTCTGTGCACCCGGTCCAGCTCAAGAGGTGAGTCATCTGGGAGGGTGATTATGATTAGGAGCAGATCCGAGACATAGGATTTCAGGTCTGCGTCTGGGATAGAGGATAGGATACCACGTATGCGGATGTTGTTCCTTCGCGACCGATTTTCTGCGTCTTCTTGCTTTGTTTCTAGGATGGAGCATCTCGCCTCCAGGGCTGATATTCTTTCCCTGTCATGTTCAGTCTCAAATCTTTGATCGCAGACCTCAGATTCCAGTTCGGAGGTGCGGCGTTCTATTTCCACTACTCTTTTGTCCAGAGAGTTGATTTTCTTTGTTACTTCCTCTGTGCTTTTTTGAATCTCCCTGGTTAATGCCGATAAAAGAACTTAAAGATCCGCCTTCGTGGCAACCTGTGATGGGTTCTGGTCAGGCGCCGCCGAGGAGGGCGTAGTGTTTTTGGTTGAGTCCTCTGGCGGGTCCATCTTTCTAGATTTACCAGTGGATGAGTTACCCATAAGGGTGGCAATATCTGTTTGCCTGGCCATTTTCCCGCTTCTTGACATTTTCCCACTGGGGTACCTATGTAGCCACACTTATTGCGTGGTGGATCTGCTTCTTTTCCGTGTGATAGGGTCTTGCGTTGGCTCCCCAAGCACTCAGTCCCCACCGGGCCGACACCAATGGCGGGTACGGAAGAAGAGATTCAGTTACTTCTCGATGGTCTGGAGGACAGTGAACTGCTGGGCGGGTCCCGGACCGGCCATAAGGAGGTAAGGAGGTTGATTAGGAGGCAACTATGTTGGCAGGGCTCTGGACCAAGCGAGATTAAGTGACAATTGTCTCTTGCTAGTGAGGGGGGGGAGGGGGGGTTGCTCTGAGGTAGCAGTATTAGGGCCCACGCGGGGCACTGGAGAACCCCTCTCCCTCCTGACTCACCTTATATAAAAGAAGCAGGTGTTGATTCTGACAGGAGCAGAGCCCCCTCTCTGCCCCAGGAGGCTTCCTCCCTCCATGTTCGAGCTTCACTGGCTGGGCCCTTCGCAGCGCCCACCTCGCGGGCGGTCAGTTGCAGGGGAGGGGCCCGCAGCATCGCTGATGGTGCGGCTTGTTCCAATTTGTGCAGTGATCCCTTCCGTGGTCAGAACCCTCCAGGGCTAGTCCTGGCGGTCACGAGGCGAAGATCCCGCACCAGGCTTCGGGGAGGCTCCCCGGTGAAGGGATGAAGTCCCCTGCCGTCCGATGCAAGGGACCGCTGTTAGACGTGAGCAGTGAGGCACCAGGGGGGCTACTTGCAAGCAACTCCCATGGCCGGTGTCTCGCTAAGCGCGGGCCAGAGCATGGGACAGCAGCGAAAGAAGGTAAGGAGCCCCGAGGCCATGGACTAAGGTGATTCCGTAGGACTGCGCTTTAGAGTTCGTACCCCGCCACGACTCAGGAAGGCAGACCGCTGATCAGTCGATACCGGAGGGTATGGCATTGTCTTGTTGCTAGGAATTTGAGGCTGTAGCATTCGTAGTTGTGCAGGAGAGTGTGCTAAGGGCTTTCGGCGGCCGAGGATGTGTTTAGTTCATTTGCCCTTCACCCTTGTTGCGGATGCCTCGCGTTGAGGCGCATGGCCATTTTGTTCTCTATCGGGTCTCGACCAGAAAGAAAGCCGAAACCCTGCTAAATCAGCCACGGCAGGGGGACCCACTCAAACAACATCCTCAGGGAGGCTTCCGACACGATCTGTTTAATTTGTGAATCTTAACGGGATCTCGGAGCAGAGATATTAGGTGCGGTGCATTGGGACAGGACGGAGCTCCTAGGAAGCCATGCCGTAGGCGGCAGCTCCGAGCCACACCCCGAATTCCATCTTTTATTGATCACCCATGAATGTTGTGTGGGCTTTAGCTCTTTGAATCCGAGTGAAGCTTTGGTTAATAGATCAAGCAGGAGGATCCTGAGATCCAACAATACCAATCGGCTCAAGATCCCTGATTGCAATCTCACGCAGGCCATGAAATGCACCTTTATTTTAGCAGAAGCTAAGGCCTGGAATGCAATCCCACCACACCTGAGAGAAATGAGATTGACTGCTATATCTAGAAAGAAGTGGAAGACTCTGTTGTTACGATACTGCTCTTAGGATCTGCAGATTGCAGTGATGGATGCTGGGGTGCGTGCGTCTCTCTGCTGGGGGCGTGCGCGTGTCTCTGCGTGCGTGTGTCTCTGCGTGCGTGTGTCTCTGCGTGCGTGTGTCTCTGCGTGCGTGTGTGCGTGCGTGCGTGTCTGCGTGTGTGTGCGTCTGCGTCTGCGTGTGTGTCTCTGCGTCTGCGTGTGTGTCTCTGCGTCTGCGTGTGTGTCTCTGCGTCTGCGTGTGTGTCTCTGCGTCTGCGTGTGTGTCTCTGCGTCTGCGTGTGTGTCTCTGCGTCTGCGTGTGTGTCTCTGCGTCTGCGTGTGTCTCTGCGTCTGCGTGTGTGTCTCTGCGTCTGCGTGTGTGTCTCTGCGTCTGCGTGTGTGTCTCTGCGTCTGTGTGTCTCTGCGTCTGCGTGTGTGTCTCTGCGTCTGCGTGTGTGTCTCTGCGTCTGCGTGTGTGTCTCTGCGTCTGCGTGTGTGTCTCTGCGTCTGCGTGTGTGTCTCTGCGTCTGCGTGTGTGTCTCTGCGTCTGCGTGTGTCTCTGCGTCTGCGTGTGTCTCTGCGTCTGCGTGTGTGTGTGTGTGCGTGCGTCTGCGTGCGTCTGCGTGCGTCTGCGTGCGTCTGCGTGCGTGCGTCTGCGTGCGTCTGCGTGCGTCTGCGTGCGTCTGCGTGCGTCTGCGTGCGTCTGCGTGCGTCTGCGTGCGTCTGCGTGCGTCTGCGTGCGTCTGCGTGCGTGCGTCTGCGTGTGCGTCTCTGCGTGCGTCTGCGTGTGCCTGCGTGTGCGTGTGTGCCTCTGCGTGTGTGTGCGCCTCTGCGTGCGTCTGCGTGTGCCTGCGTGTGTGTGTGTGCGCCTCTGCGTGTGTGTGTGTGTGTGTGTGCGCCTCTGCGTGTGTGTGCGCGCGTGTGTGTGTGTGTGTGCCTCTGCGTGTGTGTGTGCCTCTGCGTGTGTGTGTGCCTCTGCGCGTGTGTGTGCCTCTGCGCGTGTGTGTGCCTCTGCGCGCGTGTGTGTCTCTGCGCGCGTGTGTGTCTCTGCGTGCGTGTGTGTCTCTGCGTGCGTGTGTGTCTCTGCGTGCGTGTGTGTCTCTGCGTGCGTGTGTGTCTCTGCGTGCGTGTGTGTGTCTCTGCGTGCGTGTGTGTGTCTCTGCGTGCGTGTGTGTGTCTCTGCGTGCGTGTGTGTGTCTCTGCGTGCGTGTGTGTGTCTCTGCGTGCGTGTGTGTGTCTCTGCGTGCGTGTGTGTGTCTCTGCGTGCGTGTGTGTGTCTCTGCGTGCGTGTGTGTGTCTCTGCGTGCGTGTGTGTGTCTCTGCGTGCGTGTGTGTGTCTCTGCGTGTGTGTGTGTCTCTGCGTGTGTGTGTGTCTCTGCGTGTGTGTGTGTGTCTCTGCGTGTGTGTGTGTGTCTCTGCGTGTGTGTGTGTCTCTGCGTGTGTGTGTGTCTCTGCGTGTGTGTGTCTCTGCGTGTGTGTGTCTCTGCGTGTGTGTGTCTCTGCGTGTGTGTGTCTCTGCGTGTGTGTGTGTGTCTCTGCGTGTGTGTGTCTCTGCGTGTGTGTGTCTCTGCGTGTGTGTGTGTCTCTGCGTGTGTGTGTGTCTCTGCGTGTGTGTGCCTCTGCGTGTGTGTGTCTCTGCGTGTGTGTCTCTGCGTGTGTGTGTGTGTCTCTGCGTGTGTGTTGTCTCTGCCGTGTCTAAGGCAGAGGAAGTCAGGCAAATTCATCAAATTTACAAAAATTGGTTATGTTTTACAAAATCAAGGCCTATATAAAAGAAAATCAAGTGCTTATGCAAAATATAGTTAAAGATGCTAGGGGTATCTTGTGGCGGTTACATAAGAGACAACATACAAGTTAAATTTTAATCTATGTGTGTTTCTGAATCGGCATGGGTAGGTCACTCACATTCTCAATACCCGAGAGTTGGCATCAGGCAATTATAGTCCCAACCTACAAAAAAGTTAACAGGGACTCTCCATTAATTTACCATCCAATATCGCTTATTGACACCTCTTCAAAGAAATTGGCTGTTTTTTTATATTAAAAGACCTTACTAAGGGGGCAGAGAAAGAACAAAGGTTATATATACTTAAAAAAGGTTACAGCAAGGGAATAGGCACTATTAGTGGACAACTTTTATCAGCATCTATGGCACAGGATTGTCGATCTTTGTAGCAAGTTTGGACCTTTCCTCTGCATTCGATAAGGTAGACAGGAGGAGATCATGGGCAAAATTTAATTCATGGGGAATTGATCCTGGGCTGCTGAACATGTTCTACACGAATAACCAGGTAAAAGCCAATAATGTGCTTGAGAAAAAAAAGTGGTGCGGTTAAATCTTATTACACTAGACATGACGGGGGGGGGCTTTAGGACAGGCACTCTGCCTTTATCAGGCGCAAGCTAAGGCATCAGCCATTTACAGGGTGGAGGTTTGGGGCATGCAGACTTATCTTCTATGAGAACTAGAAAAAATAAATGTCTAAAGGTCATCCTGCTGCTGCCTCAGCACCCCTTCTAGTTCTTCCTGCATGGAGTGTAACCTTTTGCCAGTTGACGAGGAAATATATATTATACCAGTCTTTTATTGGGTACAGATTTGGGGAAGTCTGGATTTAGAGACATCGCCTGACACTTGAGCACGCTCCATCTTTGAGGGGATGCCAGAAGATTCCCTGGCTGGCTCATGTTAAAACTTGGCTGGGTCAGTTGGGTCTTTCTGCCTACTGGCTAAACCCCCGGCAGCTGGACCGTAATGCAAAGGTTACAGCCTTTGGTAGGTACATCGAGTTAAGAGCTAGGGTGCCGACACTTTGCTTTGGCCACAGGTCCGGCTTATTTAGCCATCAAAGAGTCTCAGGGTTTTGAAAATTATTTGAACAGTATCAAAGCAGCATTTGCAAGGGCATTGTATATGAGGCTGCGCCTAGGATCACTGCCCGAGAGACACTACTAAAAATTGGTGCGGTTCTTCTAACACTATATATCCGATGTGTGAAAATGGCGAGGAGGCGGGGCATTTTTTTATCATTCTGTGACAAACTGAAAGATCTTAGAACTACCTACCTGAAACCACTATTTAGATTACACACTGTTTTAACGGTTAGTGGAGCTATCCATTTATGTAAGAACGCTATGGATCTATCAGCGGCTCACTTTGTTGCAAAATATATCCATAGAGCATGTTAAGGAGGATTAAGGCCCTAAGGGGATTACTGTGAGGCAGGAAACATTAGTCCCAGAGTGTACGAGGCTCGCAATTGATGAGTTGCAATCGCCATTTTTATACCATGTGAACTGTTTTTGTAAGATCATTTTATCCTGCTCTCTCTGGATTTTAACTTGAAAATTGTGACTGTTTTTATGACATCTATCTTCTTAAGTGTTGTTTATTGGTGACTAAATATATTGCTGCATCTTTACCGATATGGCTCCTGCCGAATAAAGGTATTAAACATCGAGGTGAAAGTGTTTAGTAAAGATGGAGCGCTATCGAATTCAGTGACTGTGGGGAGAGGTTTGCGCCAGGATAGTGTTTTGCAAATGTATGGCTCGAGAGCAAGAAGTGGGGAAACCTTCCTCCAAAATTGAATAAACCTAGTGTGCTGTGCATTGCCTATGCAGATCTAATTGTATTAGCTTTAACCCCAGTTGGACTACATCCTTTATCAAATGGAGTTGCTGCATTTTAAAAAGAGAATACGGTGGTCGTTAACCCTGAAAAATCTCAAGTGATGCCTTTAACAACCAGGAAATGCAATAGACACCTACACTGGCCAATTCATAAGGAAAAGATTAAAGAGGTTGATTATATTTTATATTTATGAATTTTTTTGTCAGTAAGAAGGAACAACAAATGGAGGTAAACGTTCAGGCATGTATCTCACTCATGAAGGTAGTCAAAAGAAAATTATGTGCATTTTCAAACTCTATCTTAATTTAATTGTATCATGTTAAAGTGACTGCAATGGCTTTGTATTGTGTGGAATTGATGACATCTACCAATCAGAAATATTCTGATCTATTTTATATGGAAGGATATGGAAATCGCTGTTGGGACTATAAAAAATATGTACCAATAAGTATTATTAGACGGATAAGGGATACAATCGTGATGGTCAATTTATATAAGTAGGAGCATTGGATTATATTTAAAATGCAGGATATGATCTTGGCGATATGATAAAACCAATTCTATGACAAGACAGGAGGCTCGCATTATGCTTATTCTTTCTATAATACAGCCATCTCAGCATTTTAACATTAACTTAATTTTAATATTTTCTGATGTAACAAAAGAAAAAATAAACAGTAAGTTCAAGTTCCACATATCATAAAATCTCAGAAGTGTTCTGAACCATGACTCCCACGATCCTCATGCCTTCAGTAGTCCTGACCCCTATCTGTCCACCTATCAGCACCCAGCGTGGGGTATAAGCACTGTGAACCCAGTGTCCTTTCCTCTTTCTTTTTGCTGCCATTTCGAGATAAGTTCCGATTATGTGTTATGGAGTGAACGTTTATTTGAATAATTATCATAGTATGCATGAGTAAATAACTACTGGGTTTAGCAGAGTTGCTCTGAAATATTACTATGGGTTATGATTTGTGGTAACTTACTGCGCAGCGTCACTGAAGAGCTGAAGTATTTCAATAGAAAGCGCGTGCAAGATTAGGCTTCGTTTTTCTCCCCGTGTTCGGTAATATTCACAGAGTTCTTTGACGGAGCATTTTTGTGTGAAGGAGAGGCGGGGCCGTGGGCAAAGCCGCTCGCAGTAGGCAGCCGTCCCCGCACTCCCCACTCTCCTCATTACGCCGAGCGCTCACGCCGGCGAACACAACGGGCTTTAAGACCCAGGAGAGCCAAAGCTCAGGAGAACCTTCCCAGCATGCTCCGCTGCACACCAACGCTTGTTCATTTCGTGTAATAGGACGAACAGAGCAGATTAGCAGCTGGCAGTGTTCCTGAGAGGAATTTTGAAAAAAAAAAGAAAAAAGATTTTATATTTGAATTGAGAAGCTCTATTGTAGAGTGATACAACATTGCTAGAAGGCAACAGTCTCTGTTTTCACAGACTGAGTTTGGAGCCTGATTGCTGCTGACTCCCCAGAAGTTAGCCTTGCTAACAAGAAATTATGGCTCAGAACACACACAGATCCCAATCCACCACCCCGGAGTGGACCGAAGAAGAGTGGGACGAGGAACCCACTTTACAAGAGACTGTAGACACTGATCTATCCCTCAGCTTTAAAGAAGTGCTGGGAGACTCCCTGACTCAAGCAGTTTCCCAGGGAATGCAGCCTTTGGCGCAAAGGTTGGAAATGCTAGAAGCATTCGTGGCTGAGCAACAGGAGCTAGTATCAGCCAGAAAAAGATGGGCAGATAGCCCTGGAGAAGGGACGTCAGCAGGACACCCCCAAAGAGAGGTTGATAATAAGGGGTGTAAAAAAGCCTGGAAGAGCGCATACTCTGACCCCCGCGGGCATGGACGAAAGGGTTAACTCTGTTCCCCAAAAAGAAAGCGACCCTGTCGCAAGGTTGAAAGAGGACTTTCTAGCAAATATGGTGGAATGCAAAGACAGACCCCCTACCCCAGGGGAGGACAATTCAGGGGAGTATGAAGAGGGTTACACGCCCGACGATGAAGGTGGCGAAGAGGAAGACATAGTAGAACCAATGAAGACTCATGTGCCAGAAGAAGAAGAAAACGTATTAGACATGTTTGATCCGGAAGCCATTAGGCACCCGAGATCATCGGAATGGGCACCTTCACCTAGAGTGGTGATTTATATGGCCCAGCATATTAGAAAGCCACTCGACAGGCAAGTCCGATCACGCATGAGGGCAGAATGTCCAAGACCAGAGCTTCTAGGGAAGCTCGCCGAGACACCGGATCTGGATCCTAAAATGGTCACCTTAGTTACCAAGTCCGCACGAGACATCAGAAAGGGTATAGATCGCGCCTGGAAAGGCTATCAAGATAAGGTCCTGGACTTGGCAGGACCGTTAGCTAAAATTATGGACTTGGTGGAAAAATCTAAAGATACGGGAGTCCCAGTAGATACCCAAGCATTTGGAGAGAAGGAGAGGGGTCCTCCTGAAAATTGACAAACTTAGCGACCTAGCCACTTATGAGGCAGGAGAAGGAGCGAAGGGTCTTCTCTTCTGGGAAGCCGTCGCTAAAGAAATGTCGCAGTTTGTAGGAACATATTCTGCGCTAGAGAGAGCCCAGAGTTCCATAAGGAAGATTTTCCCGGGGCATGTTTTTGCCGGGACCGGACGCTTCAGAGGTCGTTCGTCCGGTCGATTCAATCATCAACGCAGACCTCAAAGCCCACGCGCCCAGTACTGGGAAGAGCGCCAGCAGGATACCTTCTTCCCAGCAAGGGGAAGGAATACGAGAGGCCGCAGAGGAAGAGGCTTGTATCGCCAATGCAGCAGGCGGTGAGTACACCAACCATACGGGTAGGAGGGAGAACACTCCACTTTGTGACGCAATGGCAAGCTTTATGGAGCGATGCTTGGGTTTTGGAGGCAGTGACGGGCCTCAAACTGCAGTTCATAGGCGACCCAATTCAGGAGACAGAGCCACACCCCATCTACATGCCGCGAGAGAAAAAAACGCTTTTGCACAGCGAACTAGTAAAGTTAGTACAAAAAAATGCGATGGAGCCCGAATATCTAGGAGGTCAAGGATTCCTCAGCAACATCTTCTTAGTTCACAGAGGGGACAAGAACCGACCAGTCAAACTTAAAAAAACAAACTGTTCCACCTCCTTCGAGACCTGCTACGCACGGGAGATTGGTTAGCGCGTCTAGATCTCAAAGATGCGCATCTCACAATTCCAATAGCGACAGTATTTCGGAAGTATCTCCGCTTCCGATGGGAAGGAGAGATATGGCGTTTCACATGCCTAATGTTCTGTCTGGCGTCAGCCTCCTGGGCTTTTACGAAATTAATGAGACCAGTAGCAGGAGCTATCCTAGAGAGAGGGGTTTGCATGATCATCTATCTAGACCATATTCTGGTAATGGGTGCCAGCAAGGAAAGTCTAACGAGGGACGTGCAATGGATTTTCAATCTCATATCATCCCTAGGATTCTTAGTGAACTTGGAAACATCTCAGCTCATTCCAGTTCAGAGATTAGAATTTCTGGGCTTCACCATAGATAGTGAAAGCGATACTAGAACTTCCCGGTCACAAAGGGAGGGCGATAAAGAAGGAACTCAAAGCGGTGATAGCGAAAAAAGCTATTTCGCTTCGGAATCTAGCCAGAGTAGTAGGTCTGCTAGCAGCCTCAATTCAAGCTATATTCCCAGGGCCATTACATTAGCGAGCGTTACAGAGGCTCAAAATCAGACATTTACGTGAAGGGTTGGCTTACCATCACATAGTGAGCTTAGATCTCGAAGCCATTACGGAACTTCAGTGGTGGCTGGAGAATATGGTGGCTTGGAACGGTCGAGCCATATTCTGAGACGTTCCAGATCTGATCATAGAATCAGACGCGAGCAGGTCAGGTTGGGGAGCAAGGTGCGATCATATTCAGACAGGAGGGAAGTGGTCAAACAAGGAATTAAACCTACACATAAATTGCTACGAGCTTCTAGCAGGCTCCTTCGCAGTCCAGGCATTTACGAAAGACAAGATAAGATGCTGCGTGTTGCTCAAAATGGACATTTCAGCGGTCCGCTACATCAACAAATTGGGAGGGACAAGGTCCAAGATGTTAGCGGAGCTTGCGAAGGACTTTTGGCATTATTGCCTGCAGAACAAGATTACAGTCACGGCAGAATATCTTCCCGGGAGTCAGAACAGTGTAGCAGACTGGAACTCTCGATATCTTGCAGACTCCAGGGATTGGAGGCTTCATCCTCAGGTATTCAAACTCTTGCAAGCGTTATGGGCACCCCTAGACATAGATCTGTTCGCATCCAGACAATGCACAGACTCAAAAGTACTACAGTTGGAGAATAGATCTGGGGTCAGCAGGTAAAGACGCATTCCTACATCAGTGGAACGGAGCAGTCCACTATGCCTTCCCGCCATAGTGATGATCACGAGAGCCCTGGCAAAAGTCTGCAGGAACCAAGCCGAGCTGGTGATGGTGCTGCCTTGTTGGAAAGCACAGCCCTGGTTTCCAGTAGCGATGGAACTTTCTACGGATTTTCCGAGAATAGTCCGAGTCTGCCAGACCTTCTACTCGACCCGACCGGTCACGTCCATCCGATGATAGAAGCGGGCACGTTGCAGTTGATAGCATGCAGGGTTTCAGGAAAAGATGGCAATTGCCAGGAATTTTCGGAGCTTGCTGCAGATTGCATCTGAGATTCCTGGGTGCCTTTCACCATTAGGAGCTATAGTACCGCTTGGAACGGTTGGACACTGTGGTGTGCGGAACACAGTTTGGATCCCGTTTCAGCTCCTCTAGTACAAGTCCTTAACTTTCTAGCTTCGAGGTTCCAAAGCAGGCAGCGCCTACAGAACGATAGGAGTTTACAGATCAGCGATCTCCGCTGGACACGATAAAATGGAAGGGACTGCAGTCGGGGAACATCCAGCAGTCTTACTGCTCCTCAAAGGGATCAAATTGAGAAGACCCCCCAAAGCCCAAGTACTCAGTCCTGTGGAACGTCAGATGTTTTTCATTTGTTCTTGAGGTGGCCCGAGAACAAAGACTTATCCCGATCCCAATTATCAGGGAAATTAGCTATGCTTCTATGCCTAGTGGCGTGCAGGAGAGTGTCAGCTGTTAAAGCGCTAGAAGTAGACAAAGTTTTTTTATCTGGAAGGAGTAGCCTTTTCTATCGCCAAGAGAACAAAGACCGATTCTAGGGTGATTTCCTACCCTTACTTTACAGAAAATAAGAAACTGTGCATAGCGCAATGCATTAAAGATTACGAGGCAGCGACAGGGCAGATTAGGGCTTGCGGAGTAACCCAACTGCTTATAGCGCATAGGAAACCATACCATGCAGTAGCAACAGCGACTATAGCTAGATGGGTAAGAGAGGTGATGCAATGGGCCGCATAGACTTATCCTTATTTGGCGCACATTCTGCTAGAGGGGCAATGGCTTCTAGAGCGTTTGCAGCTGGGGTGTCACTTCAAGACATTATGAAATCAGCAGATTGGTGCTCTGAGTCGATATTTAAGACATTTTATTTCAAACCAGTGTCAGATATACCGAACAGTGTGGTGGCAAGCTTTGAACAAGCATAATGTGAGCCTCCCGTCTTGTCATAGAATAAAGGTTGCCCACACTAATAGCTCAGGAAGTCTTCATTCTATTAAAGACAAGAAGGAGAGCATTATATCCCACCCGGAATGACAAAGAAATGAACTTTGTGATATATTGTATGCTAAGCTTTGTTCATTCCCACCCTCATGGTACCTTTTCTATTCTCTCAGGAGATGACCAGAAAGCGCCTTGAAGAAGATGTAGACGAGAGAAAGAAGTTGTAGCGAGTTGTCCCAGTTGGACCAAGTGTTAGCGCAGCAGAGGAACAGTTAGAGTTATCAAAGGCTCCAGAGTTTAAGGACCGTTCATATGCAGAAGTAGAACTCTAATGGCAAAGAAAGAGGAAAGGACATTGGGTTCACAGTGCTTATATCCCACGCTGGGTGCTGATAGGTGGACAGACAGGGGTCAGGACTACTGAAGGCATGAGGATCATGGGAGTCGTGGTTCAGAACACTTCTATGAGATTTTATGATATGTGGAACTTGAACTGTTTATTTTTTCTTTTGTTACATCAGAAAATATTAAAATTAAGTTAGTGTTAAAATGCTGAGATGGCAGTATTAAAAAAAGAATAAGCATAATGCCCACCTTATTAGTACATTATTAGTACAATGGGTTTCTTCAATTGCATGTTTATAAGCAGTACATTTAGGCAAAGCAATATCCATTAAGAGCCATCCAAAAGGTACACATTTTGAATGGCTATGTTTTTCATACGCAAATGTCACCATTTCCAAAATAAAGTAGTTCCACAATTAGTCATTAAAACAATATTACAATAATTTCTGGTTTTGAGCTAATATAATAGGCTAGGCAATGAAAAATAAAAATTATATCTAGTTCATTAATTTGCAATGTGAAGGGGGACCAGAAAAATGGATTCCATTTTGCTATAAAGAGCTAGAGATGCTATAATCAAGCATTGGAAATTCTCATTTAAATTTAAGGAAACCTTTAAAGGATCAGTTTAAATTAACTTGTTTATAAAGTTACATTTATATTATAAGATAGTTATATAAATGTTAAAAGTTTAAATTAAAGGGTTGAGAAAGTGAAGCCTGTGCGTGCAGCAGGAGGGGTTGGTGGTGGTGGTTGGGAGGAGCAGCATACATGCACCAGGCTTCCCTTAGCTTTAGATGCTTTTTCTCTCCGTTTAGGACAAATGCCCCAGTCTGCTCACCATGGTGAGGATATTCTAAGAGTCAAGAGGTAGGTTGAGGAGGATGTCTTGCCACCCTCATCCAGACTTGTGTGACAGATTAGCCAATAATCACATAAGAGGGGGTAGGCAAACCTTGCACATTCATTTAGCCAAACAGGTTTTTGAGCCTATCCAAACTGTATGTAGGATCAAGAGCACACATCCAGAGAGTCACCCCCACGTGCCTGCCTTACTGAGGACTTCAAGCAAAACATGGTGCTGATATGCCATCACCCGACAGCCTGTACAAGCAAACCCATAGAAGTGCTAAATCCAGTGGCCAAGTCGCATTGAAGGATGCATGAATTACCCAGAGCCTTGAAATACCCTAGTATGTAACCAACAGTCTATCAGAAGAAAAACATATTTTGGATGCTGCAGATAAAAGATGAGGGCCCTCCACACTCACGGTGCATGGAGGACGTGATTGCTGCCCAAAGATGTCTTTAGAAGATTGGGTTATCAGACAAACCTCAGCACCTCCTGTCAAAATACCACAATCATGTTCAATATTGTAAGAGATT
Source organism: Ambystoma mexicanum (assembly GCF_040938575.1). Classification (NCBI taxonomy): domain Eukaryota; kingdom Metazoa; phylum Chordata; class Amphibia; order Caudata; family Ambystomatidae; genus Ambystoma; species Ambystoma mexicanum. Next base: position 214,844,278 of record NC_090926.1, read on the forward strand.
GAGGCTGCTCATGCAATGTAGACACTAGCATACAACGCTATGCTTGCTTAAGAAAAAAAGGGAAAAGGTCTTTGTGCAGGCGCCTCAACGATTTTTCTTACATAAAAATTAACAGTTCGACATTTGTATTTTGCGGGTCACTATTTTCTTGTATTACACAAACCGTGATCTATTTAATTTCTTCATTTGTCAAAGACATTATGTAAGCTTGTGCTCAAATACATTTAGTTTCATTCATAAATATGTACACAGTGTATGGTTTTTTAACCATTAGTAAAGATGCTCAATATGTACAGTTTTAGCCGACTTCATGGCCATGAGTTTCGCCCCCACAGAGCTTTTTCAAGGCTAGCACATGGGAATGCTACACTAGTCCTTTATATTGCAGTTTGAGTAAAAGGATAAGAAAAATAGGAGAGAGGGAGAAAAAGAACTATGAACTGTAGATTAGTGAAATATCAATATGCCGGTGAAACAAGACATTGCAGAATGCATTCAAAACTTTTTCAGCCAAAGTGCTCATCTCCATAGTAGGTTGCTGGAAATACATTAATTTAAGCAGCAAGGATTTTTTCTACTGGTATCACTCGTGTAAAAATGATACCTGTACAAAGAATATGAACATATTTTTGGTTCAAGCTTATAGCCTGGTTGTTTATTCGAGACTCATTTCTTAGGAGGTACTGGAGGAGATTCAATTTTTGTTATTCGGCTGTAGAATACATCCCACTGTGATCGGCTTGTTCTCTCTACTTTGATAGTTCAAGATTATCTATTAACTACACAAATGGATATTCTAAGTATTGTAATTAATGCACACGATTCGAAAGCATTGGGTCTGAATACGACAACATATGAGCACAATTGGGAGCCAAGATTGCCACGGTCTCTGCTTTAGAATGAAACACACCAGATGGACAAATAAATTAAAAAACCGATTCCTGGCAAAGATCAAGTCAAGCAATCAATAAAAGGCAGAAACAGAGAACTCAACCTAAGAAAACAAAAGGCTAAGTACATCTGCGAATTCAGCACTACGACTCAAGCACTCGATACAGATAATGAACTGCAAGTTTTTCTTAGAATTAAATGAAAGCAATATTGTTCATTAGACTATATAGAATATGTGATCTACAAAATGTTTTAAATGGTGTTTAACCATAGAGTAATAATGATATCATAAAAGCGACCGATCAGCGCAAGATGGAATGACGTTTAAACTATGAATCAAATTACTGAACAAAGTTCTTGTCTTATTTTGGATAAAGTACAGATATATTACTGATAACGTGTACGTACATTATGGCTGTAAAACATCTCAATGGATAAGAACAAGTTACTTATTTTACCTGATAACGTTCTTTCGATGGGATGTTCCTCCAACGTATTCCACATCTATGACAGTAATGATCACAGCTGTGCTGCTTCGGAAAACACTCCGCGTAGGCGTCCTGCGTCGATGACGTCGACACACTGTCCCTTGAGGGCCTCCGTCAAGGGACGATGTCACTGGATGTTATATCTAGGGCGCACGATGCCCGTAGCCTCAGTTGTAGTTTTTTCCCCAGAACGTGTGGCACCAATCTCCTGCCAGTAAGACTGCCGAAAGCCTTTTCGGAAATGTAAGCTGCAATCGCATAAGAAATTCTGTAGAGGGGCAGGCTGGGAGGGTTCGATGTGGAATATGTCATAGGAACATCCCATCGAAAGAACGTAACCAGGTAAGATAAGTAACTTGTTCTTCGAGGGGATTGTGTCCTCCGACGTATTCCACATCTATGGCAGACTCCCAAAGCAGTACCAACGTATGGAGGTGGGAAAAGAATTTACAAATTTAGAATTTTAGAATGCCCAATCAAATTGCTGAATACAGGACTGCCTTACCAAAGGCCAAATCCTGCCCATGGATGGAGTCCAAGGAATAGTGTCTCACAAAGGTATGGACAGAGGCCCATGTGGCTGCTTCGCAAATATTGCGAATCGGAACACCCCTCTGTAGGGCAGTGGAGGCAGCCACACCCCTAGTAGAGTGAGCCCGTAAGCCTATTGGAGGGTCCTTTCCCACCAAACGGTAACACTCGGAGATCGTCAAAGTGATCCATCTGGACAAGGTCTGCTTGGAAACAGCCTGACCTAAATGCCTTCCAGTATAACCAACAAAGAGCTGATTGTCCACTCGGACCCGGGACATCCGTGAGAGATAGAAACTCAAAGCTCTCATAAGATCCAACCTATGGAGCCTCTCTTCCTTGTCAGGATGTGGAGGAGGATAAAACGCTGGAAGAATTACCTTCTGGCTCAAGTGGAATTCCGACACAACCTTCGGAAGAAAAGGCGGCTGCACCCTAAGGACAACCCTGTCCTTATGGAACACAGTGAAGGGTAGTTTGGCCGAAAGTGCCTGCAACTCACTCACTCTGCGTGCGGAAGTAACCGCAACTAAAAATACAGTTTTAAAGGACAACAGTCGCAACGGACAAGAATGTAAGGGCTCAAACTGAGCTCCCATTAGTAACTTTAAAACCAAATTCAAATCCCATCCCGGCACCTGGAAAGGAGACGGTGGAAACACATTAGTTAGCCCTTTTAGAAACAGAGATCAAAAGGATCTTAAAATAAGAACATTCTTCAGACGAGCGATTAAATATGGACAGCGCCGCCAGGTAACCCTTAATGGTACCTACTTGCAGGCCCTTGTGGGCTAAAGAAAGCAAAAAAGACAAAAGCAAAGGAATGGAACATTAGAAAGGATCCACATTCTGTACCCTGCACCAGTCGCATAACTTTCTCCAATGGCACAGGTACAGAGTTTTCATTGCGGGCGTTCTGGCCGAAAGCAACACCTCCATCACGTCTTCGGGGAGGTCCCAATCCTTATACCTCTACCTTTCAGATACCAAGCGTGAAGGCTGAGGGACTTGACCTCTGGATGGAGAACACAACCCCCCTCCCGTGAGAGCAGATCGTCTCGGTGGGGAAGACGGCGTGGAGGGCAGATGGACATGTCGAGAAGGTCCGGGTACCAAGCTCTCCTGGCCCATGCTGGAGCAATGAGGATCATCTGGGAACCGAACCTCCGCAACACCTGCGGAATGATGGGGACTAGAGGGAACGCGTACATCAGTGGGAAGGACCACTCCACTACGAACTTGTCCCCTAGGGCTCCTATTGGAGGAAATTCCAGCGAGCAGAATCTTTTGCACTTCCAGTTGACACTGGTGGCAAAGAGATCCACTTGCGGGGTTCCCCAAAGGGCGAAGATCTCCAACAGAACTTCCCGAGCCAGCTCCCACTCGTGAGAGACCATGCTCTGCCTGCTCAGAGCGTCTGCCGCCGCGTTTTCGTCTCCGGCCAGATGTACTGCCGAGATCGAAATTTCCTGCTGAATGGCCCAGAACCAGAGCTGCATCACCTCCCTGCACAAGGGGAGTGACCCTGCCCCCTCCCTTTTGTTGAGGTAGTGCATGGCCACTGTAGTGTCCGTCATAATCAGGAAATTGTTCCCGCGCACAGACGGCAGAAAAGCCTTCAAGCTAGCCTGACAGCCCGCAGCTCTAACAGATTGATATGCAGTCTGGACTCTGACGGAGACCAACGGCTGCTGACTGTCAGCTCGTTGGCATAAGCTCCCCAACCCGTGAGGGATGCGTCCGTCACGATCGTTACCTCTGGCCACGGTTGCCAAAATGGAGCACCCTTCATCAGATTGCTTCGATGGCCCACCACAGACGATCCTGTGTGACCGAGGGCTGAATCTGAACGGGATCCGACATCCTACCGAGGAACTGCGACCACTACATCTTGAGAGCCCACTGTAGAGATCTCATCCGCAGCCTGGGCTCTAGCACCAGGAAAATGCAGGATGCCATGCGGCAGAGCAACCTCAAGAACTCGAACGCCAGGCGACTCTGGGCACATTGAAACTTGTCCATCTGCAAAATGTGATGAGGCCTCACCTCGGGAGGCGAACACAGCCCCAGGGATGTGTCTAGCACTGCTCCGATGTACTGGAGCCGCTAGGTAGGTGGCAAATGGGACTTCTTTAAATTGAGGGAGAAGCCCAGCTTGTGAAGGGAGTGGCAGGTGACGGACAGATGATCCAGGGCTTGCTCGGGATAACGCGCCCTGATCAACTGATCATCCAGGTAGGGGTAGACGTGAATCCCCCCTTTCCTGAGATATCCTGCCACCACCACCATCAGCTTGGTGAAGACCCTTGGGGCGCAGGTCAATCCGAATGGCAGGAACCGAAACTGAAAATGCGAGTCGCCAGCCGCGGACCTCATGTACTTCCGGTGCTTTGGATGAATCGGCACATGAAAGAAAGCATCCTTGAGGTCTAGAGACACCAACCAATCTTGCAGTTGAAGGGCCTGGAGGACTTGAGAAAGAGTTACCATCTTGAACTTCTATTCCTGAGGAGCTTGTTCAGCCCACGCAAGTCCATGATGGGTCTCAATCCCCCGTCGTATTTCGGGATATAAAAATAAGGGGAATACCATCCCTTGTTCCTCTCCGCTACAGGCACCAGTTCTATGGCGCCTTTCTCCAGCAGGGATGGGATTTCCTGCACAAGGATCTGATCCGGATGCTTCAAAGACAGCTTCCCCGGTGGATTGTCGTGAGGCCTGTGCCGAAAGGGGAGCCAGTAGCCGTGGGTTATGATCTCCAGAACCCACACATCTGAAGTAATGGCTCGCCATTCTCCAAGATGCTGCGCCAGTCTGCACCCAACCGGCGAACCATGGGACATGGCCTCATGACTGAGCGGACGCAGCTGTGCCTGAGGGCAAAGAAGCAACTGCCCAAGCGGCCTTGGCACCTCAAATACCTTGCTTTCCACCTCTGGTACTCCTACGGTGGCCCCTTTGATTGGCAGCTCCTCTCGATCTACCAAAGGAAGAGTAGTACCGAAAGGAACCTCCCCTCCATTGCTGACAACTAGGACGAAAAGGCGGAGGTTGACGTACTGCAGCGCTCAAAGACTTTGCTGCAGCTTTGGAGGTCTGAAACCTCTCAAGGCTCTCCTCAGCCTTGCTGCCAAAAAGATGGACACCATCAAAGGGCATGTTGAGAAGCCGGAATTGCACATCAGGAGCAAACCCCGACTTCCGCAACCACGCAAACCTGCGTATCACAGCACTGCGTATCACAGTGCTCACAGCCATGGACTGGCTAACACAGTCTTCCATGTCCATACCCGACTGAACAGATTCACACATGGCATCCTTGCCGTCTTGCACGAGGGCTAGAAAACCATCCTGTTCCTCCTCTTCAGGAATATGCTCAGCCGCAAAGATGCACAATTCCACAGAGTGTGAGTGAATCTTGCCAAGGCACAAACGGAATTGGCTGCCTTTAAAGCCATACCCCCAGAAGAAAATACCTTCTTTGCCCAACCATCAAGGCACTCGTCGTCCTTATCAGGAGGCATGGTAGGCTACGCAGCCTGCTTCACTGGGGACGTAGCCGCCTGCACCACCAAACTCTCCGGGGCAGGGTGCGTTGACAAGTAGCAGGAGTCACCACTGGCTGGACGGTATTTTTTCGGAAGCGACTTATTCACTGCCGGGAAACTCTCCGGAGCAGTCCAAGCCGCTGCCACCCTTCTTTGCAACGCCATATGAAATGGCAACACCGGCTCAGTGGGTGGACCTTGGTCCAGGATATCTGTCAGATCATGTAAGTGATTTCACCCCGGCACTTCACCTAAGTCAATGCCTAGCATGGGATGCACAATTGAAACCCTTAATTATTTATATCTATAAGTTCATTTATTTCTGAATGATGTACCCTTATATCACGCTCCTCTCTTTGAATTCCCCCCCGGTCTCACTGAACCAGGAAGCAGGCTGTTTTGCAAAGTTAAAAATATTTATTTTAAGGATTTAACAATATATATGACACTATTTTAATGGTTATACAATGATCATCAATGGGGTGATGTCACAATAAATCTCTTTAATCACACGGAGTAATGATGGGAAAAATAATACAGCATAGAATAATACTTTGTGTGGGTTCAATCAAAATGCAATGTGATTACTCTTTCCCCCTGCACACTACTCAATCCCCCCCAATATGCAATATCAAGAGATGGAAGGAGAGAAAACAGGTTTCAGCAATACAGAATTCAACACAGGAGTATCAATCCCAATTTCCCCCCAGCAAACAGAGAAACAGGAATGATTACAAACTGATCAGAAATGGTTTTGAATGTGGCTTTGAATGAATGGTAAAAACACTGAAATTGGATTTCATTCACTAAAATTGTTTCAATTCTAGTGGGAGCAGCTTTGTATGGTATCAGACCAACACTAGCAATGATTATTGAGTAATTAGCAAATTGAAAACTTAATTCTGAGGTCGGATGCAATGAACAGCTGTTTTACACGTGATAGATTTGAGCCAAACGAAAAATCTGCAGCAAACTTTTCTGCGCGCTTTAAGCGCAATTGCGGAAAAACTATAAAGAGTTGGGATTCATTGGAAAGCAGAGGATGTTAGCTTCAAGTAGACACTTAAATTACGTTTCTAGCATACACAGTGAAGAAGTTATGAAGGTTTTTGTGGAGGTCATTTTTTCAGAAAGAGTCAAAATAGCAAAACAAGAATGCGCTTTTTTAAATTAACAAACAAGGTTTCTTTACACTAGGGGAGACTATGAAGATGCAAACTACACGACAGTGCAGCCGCCAGCCGAGGATAACACTGGATGGTTTGGCCTGCCGAGACGCTCGCCTTCTTTCAGAAAATATATATCAGCGCAAAGATGATTTTAACACTACTATTACAAAGGACTATAGGGTAAGAGAAAGAGTTCAGGCAAGACAAAAAGATTCTAACAATGCAGTTCTGGATGTAAGAGAATGGGTTTGGATAGGATTACTTATGAATAATACATATGCTAGTGACAATCCTATGCTATGGATACTCACTACCAATGTTTGGAATGGACCCGTCGGGGATCTGGTCAGGGATCTTTCTGGACAGGAATTCGGCTAGCACACCGAACTGGACTCAAGGCGCTCTGGTTCTGCAATCAGCAAGGGTTAGGCAGAAACCTTTGCAGTTCCCTCTGGGACCACTGCAAAAGATTTAGGACTACAGGTGTTTGGCAGTAAACCCACTGGGTAGCAGTCTATACCACACAGATTCACTTGGTAGCTGTGGCTGAGCAGTCAGACTTCCCTCAAGAAGAGTTAGGCAGTATACAGAGTATTCACAATAGGTCAAGAGAACACAGTAGAACAAGTAAACACTGACCAGGGCTTGGTGTAAAAGAGATAATTATTTATTTAAAACCACATCTAGAAAAACACACAGGCACTAATGGTAAGCAATTCAAAAACACAGTCACTAAAAAGATATACACTCCCTTAAAAGAATATTAGACAAGTCTTAAGTAAAGCCCCACTTATTTTCAGACAGCGGTGAGCGCTTAACGTAGATGGCACACTAAGAGTTCGTTTTTTAAAAGGGAGAGAAAAGCAAGTTGAAAAAGATCCCAACACTTTTACAAGAACATAACAAGAGAGGACGGCAAAGTAAAACCATGAAGTTAGAGTTCAATAGGCCGGATCAAACAAAATGTGTCCAAGGTCACACGGTTGCAGTGCACAAAAGTCTTGTAACGGTTCAAAAAGGAGTTGGACCAAAGAAAGGGACCAGTTAGAGGGTCAAGGCGGCCAGCCTAGTCCAGAAAATTAAGGGGTTATTATTACCTTGTAGCAATCTTTAGAAAGGGAGGGCTGGCGGACATGGTACCTTAAGTGGTGAGAATACTCCAGCGGGGGCAGTTGTTCCTGGCAGCGGATGCAAGTCGGTGCTTCGTCCGGGGGAAGAGAGGATCTCGTCGTGGAGGAAGACAGGAGTCCGTTGCACTGCGAGGAAAGAAACCAGCCGCAGAGTTTCTCAGGTACAAGGAGCGGTCCGTTGATTCGCGGTTCAGTGGTGAGTGGCTATGCGGCCGCCGGGGTGCTTGGCACGGGCAGTTCGACCACAAACCGGTCTGGGGTGCGAAGAAAGAAGGTAAAACTGGTTGTGCCCACCGGTCAGGGGAAGAAACCTCTCCATCCGCGAGATCTTCTCTGTCGTCGGGAAGTGGTCAGTCGGTTCCGCAGGGCTCCACCGGTGGTGTCGTCGTGGTAGGTCGGCTCAGCTTCTCCCTCGTCGGATTCTCAGGTCCTGTGGCGACTTCTGAAGTTCCAGTCCCAAAAGCCCTGCTTTTATGCAGGATACCCTCATTCACTCAGCCTAGCTGTCAATCAAACATGCCAAGTGGTGAGCCGGCCGGCTCACCAATTGGGCAAATCACACAAGAGTGCGACTTGAGTTACCAAGGTAACTCGGTCCAGGGTGCATAAACCCCCTCCCACACCACTCGTGATACCCATACAGTGGCACCACTTTTGGAGGCTTCTGTGGAGAAGCCTGCCAAAAAGTGGAACAAAGGGCTCGACTTGGGTTGAGTCACAGAAGAGAACACAAACGCCATTTTAGAATCGAGTCCTGGCAAAAAATACCAACCGGTGAATTAATATTAATAAAATAAACCGGCGGTATGTTCGAGGCTATGAGAATTAAATAATTACAGTTGGTAGCCTCGAACAATGGGAAAATCCCATAGGAAAATATTTGCGGTCCAATATAAAAAGTAGTTTCCACTGCCACCAGCCAAAACTCGATCAGGGGGGAGGGAGACGTGCCCCCTCGACGAACAGACCCCGGGGCAATCGAATTGCCCCGACCAGTACGTACACAATAGGATGGTTTGTACTGGTTTCTGTTAATAATTTGGGACTAGTAAAGTCAATGGTGACTTTACATGCTCTGGGAGACAGTAGTCAGTCCCAGGGTATGGAGTCTATGGTGGGGTGCCACTATGACACCCGTGTTACTGCACGGAGGGTGCTGTGTAACACACATAGTAAAACACATGAGACTCTGGAGTAAAGGACCCCATAGCCCATAAAACACATTAACAGTCAAAGGAACCCCATACATCATGTCCAAGAGTGGGAGAAAGAGAGTCTCACTCTTGGCAGGAGAAAAAAAAACAAACTCCAGGAATCCAGCAAAGCTGCTGGAGGACTCACTAGGTTAGGAAATTCAGCCCAAAGAGAGAATTCTCCCCAACAGAAAGGCACTCTGGACACCGCACGGTGGGAATGGACTGGATCTGACGGGTTCGGGTTCTGGTTCGCAGCTCGGCTCTACTGGGTTGGATCTTTGGATTCTGGCAAGAATTGTTAGCAAGAAAGCAGCACAGCACAGCCAGGCTGTTCTTTGTTCCCCTTAGAGGTCTGGGGTAAAATCTGTTTTCTGGATTTTTAAAGACCAAGCCAAGAATGGTTCAGCTTTGGAAATGGGCCTTTCAGCTTTCAAAGTTCTGGAGTCCGGAATATGGATTTCTCTTGCAAAGTGCTCCACCAGCAATGGGTTGGTGGGTGAATGTGTGTCTCCTTCTAGGTCCTAAGCTGTCTATTTTTTGCATTTCCTAAAGGGGTGGGTATGCTGAATTCTACTAGGCACACCCCGTGGTATTCTATTGGCTAGGGTCTTTCCTCTCCCTTGATTTGAGAGCAAAACAGAGTGTCATCATGACGATGTGTTTTATTATCCAGGGAGAACCTCCCCTTTGTCTTTGCACATGAAATCTACTTTTTCATACAAGACATACTTACAATTTTACAAACTTGATTGCAATAGCATTTCTATATCCCATATTTTGTGGAGCAAGTATTCATCCAAGCCCCGTTGCAGTGAGAGCTTGGGTCTAAATTTGGCAATTGTTCGCACTTTTGGTCTGGTACCCAATGTCGGATTTGTCCACAATTTTACACCTATGTGCGCATGATATCTGGGCATAAACATGAAGTTTCATGTTTCTGGCATCAATACAATTGCTACAACACCCCAATTTCTGCAGTTATGGCCCTGAACATAGCACAGAGTTCTGAGTACTTTTAAAAAGTGAACAAAAATGTACCATTAACACCAATTTTCCAATTTTTACAAATTCGCACAGTCCTTTTTCAGTCCTTTTCAAAAATAAACTTTTCTGTGCTTTAAGAATAAACAAAAGTGTCTGTTCCCGCTCCCAAATTCTGGGTGGCTCAAGATCAATCCCCACCGCTTTCCTCTGGCAGGGGCTTCTGTTGACGCTTGCATCTGCATATCTTTTCAATCAAGGAAGTCCTTTGTCTCTCCCAGGAGCAGCAGCTCAAATCCCCTCCCCTCTTCATTAACACCTGAATGTGAGTTCATGAGCCCGAGAGCAGAAGGGAGGTGCCTTTTGTTGGGGCACGCTGTGGAATTTGCTTTGTAGTTCTTTGGCTGGCATCAGGCCGACTTTAAAAATCACTGTTTATATTTTTCTTTGATTAAAGTAAACTTACATTTTCAAAACAGGCAAACAGAACTCTAATTCCAGTCTTAAAACATAAAGATTAAATAGTTTCAACCTATATTACTTTTGATAGCAAGTCACTTAATTCCAACCATTTGATTTTAACTGCACAAGTTTAAGCTTCCAATGCAATTAAATGACAGGTTTCATAAAGGCGGCCGGTGGTACTGCGCCCATATTGACAGATTTTCACAGACAAGCACACTTTTTAATGTGGATATTCTTCTGATGGATTCTGCTTTTCCTGACATTGTGTGCTCATGTGGATTCCTTAACTAAGGTGACGGGTAACACCCAGCAAGGATGTTGGATGTTTTCTGATGTTTTGAACCATTATTTTGTAATTTCAAGCAACCAAGGAAAAAGTATTTCAGAGCACTTGTGGGTTTTCTGGCAATAAAGCACTGCCTTTCATGTTTTTTCCATTTTCACTCTGTGGGCAGCCCAGTGACAGGTTTCAGCAGTATGGTCTCCTGTTCCACCACTCACACAGGCAAAGTAAATTGGCAGCCATCTTTAGCACGTATAGGGCTTTTTGTGGCCATTTTGCTGGTTCTGTGCCACCAGCACCCAGTGATGTCACAGGGCAGAGCCTAGTGGGTCAATACATCCTACAATCATCCTGCAGAAAATCAGATGGAGCAGACCACCCCAAGTACTCAGTCACCCTCAACATGAGACGCCTATACAAGGATTCGGCATGCATACCAGGCTCAGGCCTGCCAAACTCAACCTCTGGAGAGGTGTCAAGACCACTGGCGTCATGTAAGGACTGACGTAGGTCTTCCATTTTACTGTGACCAGACAACAGGTTATCAGGAACCTCAGGAGGCACAACCCTCTCCTCATCGGACCCTTCTTCCACCTCTGAAATATAATCCAAAGGTTGGAATAAATCCAATCTGGATGGAGGAGCAGAGAAGGGCTCAAAAACAGGCCTCAATGACTTACAGGGAGCTGTCCTTTGAGCTTCCGCAGCCCTCCAGGGCACCTCCGGAAAATTCTCCTCAAAAGCCGTCGAGGGCGCCAAAGGAATCTGCGTCAACAGAGGCGCCAATGACTTCGACAACTGCTCCTTCGACGGCCTCGGCGCCTATTACTTCTTCGAAGCCCGAGCCTCGAAAGAGTCCCTCGACGGACACGGCGCCGACTGCGTCGATGTCTTCTTGGAAGGCCCACAGGCTCCGACGGTCTCAACAGCGTCGAGGACCTGGACCTGGCACGGCTATGGCGATCTCCCTTGTTCAATCGGGACCTCGATGGCTCCCGATGATCGCGCCGACTGCCCGAAAGCATGCGAACGGTGGCTCTAGCTCGTTCCTTGCTGGCTTCTCTCAAAAGGCGCAGACGGAACGGTGCCCTGCGATTCGGAAATCGCCATCATCTGCTGGCGGAATGTGTCCCATTCGGCGGCGACAAATACTTGGTGGGACAAGTCACCCGCTGTCTGGCGGAGTCCTCAGACGAGGACGGCGACCGGTGACAGTGCTTCCGAGAATGCCTAGAAGAGGCAGAGGAATGGCGGGAACCACTCCGAGACCGAGACCTTGTGGACTTACGCCAATGCGGAGAGTCGCCCCTCAAGTCGTCGGTCGAAAGCCCAGCAGATTTCGACTTACGGGTCTTCGAAACCCTACCTACCGATAATGTCTTCTTCCGCTCTTGCAAGGCCTTCGATGTTAGGGACTGGCAGTCATCGCAGTCGTCGGTGGCGTGGCTTTCGCCGAGGCACCAGAGGCAGACGTCGTGCGGGTCCGTGATGGAAATTTTGAAACCGCAGTCCCGACACTTTTTAAAGCCCGACTTTGGGGCAGAAGATGAAGACCTCGCCATAATACAAAGTAGAACAAACGAGCGCGTTGAGATTCCGAAGCAAACACGTTTGCGGAAAAAACAGAACTGAGGCTATGGGCGTTGTGCGTCCTAGATAAAACATCCGGTGACATCGACCCTCGAAAAAAAAGTTTTCGAAAGCAGCACAGCTTTTGTCATTTGTTATAGATACAAGATACAATCCCCTCGAAACTTTTTTTATGCACAGACTTAGTGCCTCAAGTACCTCGTTGGTAATATAAATATATATATTCTATCCATACATCTCTGTGGTAGATTGAGATGTCCGAACTCTATGACTTCAGGAGCCATGCTGCCAAGTTCGAGTTGGGCTGAGGATGCACTGTTAGCCCCTCGTGCTGGGGGGAGTAGGTTGTACCAGCACGGGAGTTTGATGGGGTCGCTCACCGCCGGTTTGCGCAGGTGTGGATACCATGGTTGTCTCGCCCACATAGGAGTAACTAGGATGAGCATCATCGGTTCTCTGTGGATCTTGTTCACCACTTTCCTCATCAGAGGGTTTGGTGGAAAAGCAAAGGCAAATATTCCTGACCAATTCATCCATAGGGCGTTCCCCCTTCGAGCCTGGCTGGGGGAACCTGGATGCGAAGTTTGGGCATTGCCTGTTTTCGCTTGTGGCGAGTAGGTCTATAGTGGGGAAACCCCACTGAGAGAAGAGGTCTCCTACAACCTCTTCGTGTAGGCGCCGCCTGTGTTCCTCTGGGAGGGGATCTGTGCTCAAAGCGTCTGCTAGCGAGTTGAATTCCCCCGGAAAATGTTGGGACGACAGGTAAATCTTCCGTGTGAGTGCCCATTTTCAAATTTGCTGGGCAAGCTTGGACAGATTTTGAGAACGAGTGCCCCCCTGTTTGTTTAAGTAAAACATTGCAGTCGTGCTGTCTGTTAGGAACTGCACTGACTGGTTGGATGGGGGGGGGGGGTTTGAATGACCCTGAGCTGTGTGGTGAAGGTAGTGAGCTCCCCACCTTGCCAGGGAGGCGTCTGTTCCAACAACGGCCTGTATCTCTGGATCGTAGAAGGGTTTCCCCTTCGTAAGATTCTCTCTTGTCCACCAGCGAAGACTCTCTACTAGTGTTGGCGAAACGACCACTAGATCGTCCCACTGACCACTTGCCTGAGACCACTGTCCGCCAACCATTCCTGCATGGGTCGCATGCGCAGGCGTGCGTGGGGAAACAGATTAATGCAAGACGCCATCATGCCTAGCAAACACATAGCTTTGCGCACCCTTATTTGGAGACTGGCCCAATATTGAGGAATTTGCAGCAACAAATTTGGAATTCTTTCCTCTGTTGGAAAGGTCAACCCCTCTTGGGTATTTAGGACAGCTCCTAGGAACTGTTTTGAGGTGCTTGGCACCAGGCTTGACTTTTTCCTCGTTGATTGGGAAGCCCAATTGGAAGAGGAGGTTGATGGTTCTTTGGATGTTTAGTCTGCAAATTAGGGGGGACTCCCCAGTAATGAGCCAGTCATCCAGATAAGGGTACACTGCGATTGCCTCCCTGCGTAGGTACGCTGCCACCACCGCCAGTACCTTGGTGAATACCCTTGGAGCTGAGGCTATTCCAAAGGGTAGCACCTTGAATTGGTAGTGCTGGTTGTCCATCTTGAAACGTAAGAATCTTCTGTGGGCTGGGAACATTGAAATCTGAAAATAGGCATCTTTCATATCCAATGTTGCCATGTAATCCCCTTTTTTAGTAGAGGGATTACCTCTTGTAGTGTAGTCATGCAGAATTTTTGTGGCTTGACATACTTGTTTGCAGGCTGCAAATCTAATACTGGGCGCATTGTCAGATTTTTTTTGGCACAAGTAAGTAGGTTGAATAAATATCCCAGTTTACCTGGTTGACCGGGACGACTTCTATGGCGTCCTTTGTTAGCAGAACGGCAATCCCCTCGAGGAGGATCTTTGGATGTTCTGGCGAGTGTATTCTTTGTCGCGGAGGATGGTCTTGGGGGCAACCTAGCAAATCTATGTAGTATCCTCCAGACAATGTGGACAGCACTCATCTATTGAAGTGATCCCCTCCCATGCGTGGGTGAAGGTGGAAAAGCAGCCCCCTACTGGGGATGCATGGGGGGGGGTAATTGAAACGTAACTGCTTGTTGGGTGGCGTACTACCTCTGGCGGGGCTGCCTCTACCCCGGGTGCGACCCCTGTGCTGCCCTATGGGGTAGCGCAGTGAGGATTGGGTTTGGTTGTTACCCCATGAAGTTCCCTGGTTTTGGTAATAATTGGAACCCCTTTAGGAATTTTGGCCCTGAAAGCGGCAAAAGGAACCAGTTACTTACCTGTAACTGTTCTCCAGCATGGGGCTGGCATGGATTCATATGCTCATGAATATTCCCTGTTGTCAGGCTGGGAATCCTTGGTAAAGAAAAAAAATCAGTATCAGTTTCATTTCTGAACTGTCTTTCTACTAGTAACCAATCACTGGTTTCTAGGTCATCCTGCCCCCAGCCAATGACTGCCCTCTACCTAAGCCCCTCCTCTGGCAGCCATATTCAGATTTGGTAGCACGTAAAGTGGCAGTCGGACCAAGAAAAGAGCCGCAGAGGGGTAGGCGGGAGGGTTCGCATGTGAATCCATGCCAGACCCATGCTGGAGAACAACAGTTACAGGTAAGTAACTTGTTCCTTCTCCAGCATGGGGTCTGGCATGGATTCACATGCTCAAGAATACATAGCAGTACACACATGCACAACCACGGGAGGTGGCAAGGCTCAACATTAAGCATTTCAACAACTCAACATTAAGCATCTCTTACCTCCTCACCAGGCTCACCTTAAGCAAGTAGGTTGCGCAGCACTGCCTGGCCGACCCTGGACTCCCAGTCGACGCAGTAGAATCTCGTGAAGGTGTGTGTCGACCTCCACGTAGCAGCCCCGCAGATGTCCAGCAGGGGCACACCAGACAGGAACGCCGTGGTAGCAGCGATTGCTCTAGTTGAATGGGCTCTCGGGCGGCCGGACAATGGTTGATTTGCCAACCAGTGACAGTGTATGATGCAGCCGGAGAGCCATCTGGAAATGGAAGCCTTTGTGAGGGCCTTCCCTTGGTTCACAGGTCCAAAGTTAACAAACATCTGTTATGTCTTCCGAAAACTCTTCGTGCGGTCCACGTAGAACTTCAGTGCTCTAGCCACATCCAGCCAGTGCCAAGTCCTCTCAGCCGGCGACGGGAAGAAAACGGGTAACAAGGGCTTGTTGAGATGGAAGTCCGACGACACCTTGGGCATGAAGGAGGGGTGCGTCCTCAGCACCACCCTCGTCTTGTGGAATGTCAGGTATGGAGGTTTACAGGAGAGGGCCTGGATCTCTCCCACTCGTCGTGCGGAGGTGATGGCCACAAGAAACGCTGTCTTCCAAGACAGGAACTTCAACGGTGCCGAATGCAGCGGCTCGAATGGCGGCCCCATGAGGCTGGTCAGCATCACGTTGAGCTCCCACGCCGGGGCCGAAGCCTTCACCGGCGGGAATGATTGGAACAGTCCTTTCATGAACTCCTTCACCAGGCGATGAGACCATAGAGATGACCGCCCCAGAGTTGTGGTGTAGCGGGAGATAAACGCCAGATGGATCTTGGAGGCAAGCGCCAGCCCCGCCTTGGCCAGCGATAGCAAGTACGGCAGCACTTGAGGGGGCGTAATCCGCAGAGGGTTAATCTTCTGTGCACGGCACCAGACAGAGAACCTCTTCCATTTGTGTCCATAGCACTTGAGTCAAGGACGCCCTGGCCTTTACAACCACCTCCTTGCAGTCCGCCGGGATATCGTACCCTCCGAACTCTAGTGCTGGAGGAGCCAGGCCTGCAGGTCCAGCGATCCTGGGTCATGGAGGATGGTGCCTCCTTCCCTGGCGAGAAGATCCGCGTCCGTCGGTAGTTTGACTGGGGGGGGGGGGGGGGGGGGGCGCTGACAAGTCCAGAAGGTCCAGAAACCAGATCTGCCTCGGCCATGCTGATGCGACGAGGATCATCCTGCACCGGGACCGTCTCGTTGACTGACGAGTCACAGCAGCAACGGGGGGAATGAATACCGGAATAGGCCATCCCAGGGGAATGAGAAGGCATCACCCATGCTCCCCGGCTGGTGAAACCTGCTGGCGAACCTCCGGCACTTGACGTTCGTCTATCTGGGGATTGCCCCATCGTCAGAATAGGAGATCCACTTGATCCTGCTGCATCTCCCACTCGTGGCACGAGTGCAGCTCCCTGAGTGAGTCGGCGATGGGGTTCTTTATTCCTGCCAGATGGAAAAGTTCCAGGAACATCCCTTGGACGACGGCCCAGTGCCACAGATCCTGTGCTTCATTAGATAGGGCTCGGGATCTGGTGCCGCCCATCTGGCAAAAACCGGTGTCGGCGATGTCCGTGGCCAATATAATGGCGTGGTCCAAAGCCACCTTGCCTTCCTGTAGGATTTCCAGGGCCTCAGCCCTCTTATCGTCCAGGAGGAAGTCCAGGAAGGGAGCGATCTTGAACCACAGATACCCTGTCGTAGCGTGTCACGATCGTGAGGGCGTTGGCCACTTTAATAGTCGTCGCCGCTGACGAGATGACCCATCGTCCCATGGCGTCCAGCTTCTTCCCCTCGCCATCCAGGGGGGGGGGGGGAGGGGGAGGGGGGTGTGGGAGCTGAGGCCATCGCGCCAGCCAATTTCTTCTTGGCCGCCAAGGAGACCACTGAATCTGGGGACGGCTGTGCTCTGAGACACATAGGAGCAGAGTCCGGGACCCAGTACTTCTTCTCGTACCGGTCTCTTAGCAGGAGCCGTGGACGGGTTCTTCAAGGAGTGCCAGCCCCTCGTCCAAGATGTTGTCCAGTAACAGGACTGAGAGGACAGTCTTCCTCTTGGCCTCCCGTCGTTGATAGAGGAAGCCCTCCTTCTGTTCTTCGGGCAGAGCTGGAAGAGCTCAGATGCCCTGGCGATCATGGCGTGGAAAGAGCCAATTTTGTCAGGGGTGTGGGGGGGAGAGGCCCGAGGAGATGGTGATGCGAGGTCCATTCCATTGTCACCACCATCGTCGTCCGTCCCCGTCTCATCCCTCGGAGGAGGGGATGGGGTAAAGGCTGGAAGGGAGGAGGAGAATGGACTCATCTTCACTTGTTAGGTGGGATCCCTGATGGTCCAGGCTCTGCTGGGTCGTCGGTGGGGGGTAAGGGCATCCTTGTCCTTATCTCTGTACACAGGGCCTGTATATCCATCAAGATAGCTCCTGATAGCCATCACCCGCTGCTGGGCTCTTCCGCTCCAGCCAGTTGGTGAGTCGAGTACGACGATCCTTCGATTTGTCGTCGTGAAGGCAGTAGAGGCACGGAGAGTGCTCATCCTCAAAGACGTTCTGTAATCCGCATCCAGGGCAGCTCCTGAACAGCTTGGATCCGACAGGCGTCATGCTTCCTTTGTCCTGGGCCATGTCCACGCGGGGTCGGCCTGAAAGATCTTCTGGAATCCTCCGAGAAGTGGAAAACTCGACGAAAAGATGCCCTTGGGGGGCGTTGAAAATTCCGAAAACGGGTCCCCATTGATCGCTAGTAGAATCGGTGGCGCTTGAGGCTCGATTGACTGAAAATATAAGAGTAAACTTCGAAAAATACACAAAATGCAGTAAAAGCTCGAGATCTACAGCACGAGGACTCCCAACACTTGAACGTGTGGTAAAAATCTGAAGATGGCTGCCAGAGGAGGGGCCTAGGTAGAGGGCAGTCATTGGCTGGGGGCAGTATGACCTAGAGACCAGTCATTGGTTACTAGTAGAAAGACAGTTCAGAAACGAAACAAACAGATTTCTTTTCTTTACCGAGGATTCCCAGCCTGACGACGGGGAATATTCATGAGCATGTGAATCCATGCCAGACCCCATGCTGGAGAAATTGTTGTTACCCCTCTGTCCAGAGGGTTTGTTGGTGAGTTGCCCAAGAGATTTCAGGGTCTCGTACTCATCTTATTCTGTTTTCAAAGCTTCCTAAACTGCCTTGCTGAAAAGTACATTCGGCACCACAGGCATATGTATTAGGGTTGCTTGAGTTTCAGGTTTGAAACCAGACTGTCTAAGC
This sequence comes from Ambystoma mexicanum, assembly GCF_040938575.1. Classification (NCBI taxonomy): domain Eukaryota; kingdom Metazoa; phylum Chordata; class Amphibia; order Caudata; family Ambystomatidae; genus Ambystoma; species Ambystoma mexicanum. Next base: position 214,862,605 of record NC_090926.1, read on the forward strand.
CAAGCGGGACGCTTGTTAATAGGGCCCTCAGCGATTAACCTCCCAGCATTGTCAGTTTCATCAAAGTTAGTCTTTAACATGCAGCCTGACACAGATCTCCCTTCTGCTGCCACCCGAGCCAACTGGCTCTTTAAGGGGTCGGGTGCAGAGCAAACCAAGGCAGACACTTCCACTGATGGCAATTGTAGCTTGCCAAAAGGGTGGCATTGTTGGCAATTCTTGCCCGATAGGCCGCAGTGGAGGCAACTTTCCTTCCCAAGCCATAGAGACGTTTGCTCTCCTCATCTAGAGGTGCTTCCGAGGAAGCAAGCAGGGTGCCTGCCCTCTTCCTGGTGGTTGTCACGACCAAGGAATCAGGTTTTAACTGACCCCTAATGTACAGGGGATCGGAGGGCGCCGCACGGAACAATTTCTCGACACACGGATTAACCGCTCAAGAGAGATTTGGGGTTTTCAGCGAGGGATCAATCCTGCAGTGGATGGACTTTAGCAATGGGATAGCCTGAGTAATAGTTTTCTTATCCCCTAGGATTTCCTCAGCGAAATCCTGGTCTTCCTGAACCCCCCCGTGTGTCAATACTGAAGTGGGCAGCCGCCTTAGTCAGCACCTCATTAAGGAGGGGTTGGTTGTCTACAGGCGAGTCATGCACCAGGGGGTCTTTAGAAACCGGGGAGTCAATGTTGTAAGCTTCAGCTTCATCCTCCTCCTTGTATGGCGGAAAAAACACAATCTGAGGGACCTCGATGCGTGAGGGATCATGGGTACAGTGGACGTCAAACTAGGGATAGTATTACTGGCACGCCCTGTCGACGTTCCTTTTTTGAGTTTCGAAAACAACTAATACTCCTACAGCTTCCACTAGATGTCGGCCTATGCACAGCATGTGATATGTGATATGTGATCTAAGCAGATTCCACAAGCCTCCGATATAGATATATATATATATACACACACACACACACACACACACATTACTCGCCGTAATCATATTTCTGATGCTTGTATCTGCTTAGATTCACATGCTCTGCATAGTCCGACATCTAGTGGTAGTCGCAGAGTATTACAAGATTTGTTTTTGAAACTCGAAAAACTAATGTCGACAGGGTGTGTGTTAGTAATACTATCCATAGTGTGACGTGTACTGTACCCATGGTGCTTCACGCATCGACGTCCCTCAGATTGTTTTGATTCTGACATGAGGTGCATGAAGTGTAGCGTGGGTACAGAGTGATAAAGCAGAAACGGTGATAAACCAGAAAACATCTGTGCGCCGTCGACTCCAGAAGGGAAGGAAGAGTGGGTGCATGTGAATCTAAGCAGGTGCAAGCATCAGAAATATGATAACGGTGAGTAATGTATCCCTTCTGAGACCTGTGGATCTGCTTCGATCACATGCTCTGCATAGATTAGCAAGCAGTATCTGTATAAGGAGGTGGGATGTGAGAAGGTACAGCGGCAAATAAATGTTTTAGTACCACTTGTTCCACCTGCGAATCTGCTTTAGAGTGAGAGTCAATGTAATAATGCTGTGTGAATGTATGAATGGAATTCCATGTAGGTGCTTTGCAAATGGTGTATAGGGGGACCTTTGCAATGAAGGCACGGCCTAGGGTAGCTCCGGTACCTCTGGTAGAGTGAGCACTGGGAGTAAAAGGTAAAGCTCTTCTAGATAGGGAATAGCAGAGTTGTATGCATTTCACTAGTCATCTGGAGATGGCATTTTTTTTTAGATATGATCGCTGGCTCCAGCAAGTACCATGGAAACAGAGCTGGTCTGTTTTTCTTAGGGGTTAGTTTCGTTCAGATAGTAGAAGACTGCCCTCCGGATATCTTTCAGCCGAGTTTGATGGATTTTGAAAGAAGGTAGGAAGTTCGATAAATTTATCAACATGAAACTTTGCAATTAATTTAGGTGAACATCTAGGGTGTGTTCCGAGGACAACCTTGTGGATTATGAAGAAAGTCTTGGACAGACAAAACCTGTAGCTCTGTTAGGAAGAATTCTCTGTTTAGGCTGAATTTCCTAACCTAGTGAGTCCCCCAGCAGCTTTGCTGGATTTTCTGAGGTTTATTTTTTCTCCTGCCAAGAGTGAGACTATGTGCTTATGGGCTAGGGGGTAATTTTCCTCATAGGCCATCATTGGTTTTTGAATGTGTGTTACACAGCACCCTCAGTGCAGTAGCACAGGGGTGTCCTAGAGACCCCCAAACATAGACTCCACACCCTGGGACTGACTACTGTCTCCCTGGGTCTGTAAAGTTACCATTGACTTTACTAGTCTTAACTTAGGAACTTAACCAGTACAAACCATCTTACTGTGGAAGTACTGGTAGGGGCAATTAGATTGCCCCTGGGTCTGTTGTCGAGGGGGTACTGTCCCGTCCCCCCCTCGCCGAGTTCTGGCTGGTGGCAGTGGATACCACGGAAATATTCCGCCGGAATATTTCCCAATGGGATTTCCCATTGTTTTTGATGCACCACTTTTTGGTGCAATGTTAAAGCTACCGCCGGTTTATTTAATTAATATAAATTCACCGGTTGGGATCTTTTGCCGGAACTCGCCGCCAAAATGGCGTCTAGGTTCACTTCAGTAACCCTGAACCCGAGTCGAGCCTTTGTTCCACTTTTGGCAGGCTTCTGCACAGGGGGGGTTTAGGCACCCTGGACTGAGTTGCCTTGCCAACTCATGTCGCACTCTAGTGTGATTGGCCCAAGTGGTGAGCCACCCCGCTCACCACTTAGCATGTTTGAGTGACAGCTAGGCTGTATGAATGGGGGTTTGCTGCATAAAAGCAGGGTTTTTGGGACTGGTTCTTCAGAAGTCGCCACAGGACCTAAGAAGCCGAAGAGGGAGAAGCCGAGCCGACCTGCCAAGACGACACCACCGGTGAAGCCCTGCAGAATCGTCTCACCACTTTTCCCGACGACAGAGGAGATCTCCCGCCGGAGAGTCTTCTTCCCTTAACTGGTGGGGACAACCAGTTGCTGCCTTCTTTTCGCCGTCCCGAAGCATCTCGTGGCCGCCTTGCCAGTGCCAAGCACCCCGGCAACCGGGATACCACTTTTTACCTCAACCGCGAAAGAGGGGTAAAAATCCTTTGTGACCGGAGAACTCCACGGCTGGCCTCATCCCTGGTAGTGCAACGACCTGCAGCTTTCCTCCACATCGAGATCACCTCTTCCTCGGGACGACGCCGCGACTTGCACCCACTACCAGGAACGACTACCACCGCTGGAGGAATCTTTCCACTTTTAAAAAGGTACTGTGTTCCGCCCGGCCTCCCTTGCCACCGATTGTACGGGGTAGATTTAGCCCTCAGCTCTCGAACCTGGGTAGGTCTGGGACACCCTAACTAAACTTTTCAGAACCGTAGTAAAACCTTTTTACCCACCTGCAAAGACTTGTGACATTGTGTGATCTTGGGCACATTTTTCGCCTGGCTCCCTCTAAAGCGGGCCCCAAACTAATTCTCCTTGTTCCACCCTTGACTGCCTTTGCTAACCTTATGTGAAAAGTGTTTTACCTTACTGCTCTCTTTATTTCTACCTTTTCCCTCCCTTTTGGTAATACTTGTTGGAGTACCATCTAACGTTAAGCGCTCACCTCTGGTTGGAAATAAGCGGTGTTAACTTAGAATTGTCCAACAAACGATTAGGGATGTACATATGAGTAATAGTAACTGTGTTTGACTTTCTTACCTTTTCTAATGTGCTAGTGTAATTTATGAGTGTACCTTTAATAAATAAGCCTATACTTTTACACCTAGCTCTGGTCAGTGTTTGCTTGTGCTATTGTGCCTCTGTACCTATTATGTATCCTCTGTATACTGCCTAACTCGTCTTGAGGGAAGTCTGGCTGCTCAGCCACAGCTACCACAGTGAATCTGTGCGGTGCAGACTGCTACCAAGTGGGTTTACTGCCAACACCTGTAGTCTTAAATCTTTTGCAGTGGTCCCAGAGGGAACTGCACAGGTTTCTGCCTAACAAGCTCAATGACTCGTCTTATAGGAGGTCATGGCTGCCATGAATGCAGCTTTGCAGGTCAAGTGTTTTAGGCTGGCCTGGTGCATAGGTTGAAAGGACGGGCCTGTGCGTTTGGAGAGCACGTTCCATGAAGGCCTTAATGACAGGAACTTTTCACCAGGACACCTTGTTCTGTGAAGTGGTGTAAGCTGACAGAGCTGTCGGGTGTACCTTGATGGAGTAAACTACTAGGCCGGAGTCTAGTAGGTAAAGCGTATAATGCAAAATGTTGGCTGGAGAAAATTCAATTGGATTTATGGATTGTGGCCTGCACCATATCACAAACCCTTTCACTTCTTGAAGTAGCAGCATCTGGTGTTGGGTTTCTGTGCCTCCTTTATGATATCCATACACCATTGTAGAAGATTTAAATGACTGAACTCTTACTTCAGGAGCCATGCCAAGTTCATAGATTGAGGACAAGGATGAAGAGATACTCCCTTGTGTTGTGTTAGCATGTTGTAAGAGCACAGGAGCTTGAGAGGGTTGCACATCGCTAGTTTGAGCAGATGTGAAAATAAAGGTTGTCTCGCCCACATATGAGCAACCAGGATTAGAGTAGCTTGTTCCTTGTGCATTTTGTGCACTATTCTGCTCAGAAGTGGCGTTGGTAGAAGCGCAAAAGCACATTTTCCTGACCAGTTCATCCACAGGGCGTTCCCCTTGGACCCTGGTTGGGGAAACCTGGATGTGAAGTCTAGGCATTGTGCATTTAGGCTTGTGGTTAACAAGTCTAAGGGGCGATGCCGCCATTGGGAGAAGATTCCATCTAGACTTTCTCTGCTGAGTTGCCACTCGTGTTCTTCTGGTAGAGGGTAACTGCCAGAGCATGGAGTTCTTCTGGAACTTGTTGAGAGGTTAGGAATATGTTCCGTCTGAGTGCCCACTTCCATATTTTCTGGTATAGCTTGGACAGACAGAGTGTGTGCCTCCCTGCTTATTTATGTACAACATGGCAGTGGTTCTGTCTGTGAGGACATGCACTGTTTGTCCTGTAAGATGTTGCTGAGAGGCTTGTGGAGCCTCGAGAACTTCCAGAAGTTCTAAGAAATTGATGTGTCTTTGGGCTTTGGTGTGTGTCCACTGGCCCTGGGCTGAGTGATGGAGGAAGTGGGCTCCCAATCAGTCACGTGAGGCGTCTGTAGTTAGGATTGCTTGTGTTGGTGGAATGCAAAAGGGTTTAAGCGAAACCACCACTAAAGCATCCCACTGACTACTTGCCTGAGACCAGTGTGTCACTAACCACTCTTGCATTGGGCGCAGGCGCGCGTGTGGAACCAAGTGCATGCCTGAGGCCATCATCGCGAGCAAGCTCATTGCCTTACGTACAGTTATCTGGCGACCGGCATTGTAATAATGCATGGTATTAACAGTAAGACAGACATGACCACAGTTCAAGGGTGTTTATTTAGGTGATCCCCTCTGCCAGGCTCAGACCAACTTCATCTACGTTGTCATCAACTTTCTTTATGCTATTACTATCGAAGACTTTCGAATGTGCACAGGGTTTTGCTTGATCCATTGCAGGACCACTTTGAGTTCACAATTCCTTATCACTCTTTAGCATTTGCCCCCTTTCAGTTGGATACCTAATAGACTTTCGAATGAACACCCACTTGGTGCCGGACTACTCTAAGGTATCATATCTGAGCTTCAAATGGCAATCACTTATTTGTTTAATTTTGTTTGTGTCGCTTTCCCCATACCCTTCAGACACTGATCTCTTCAGCTTTCACTATACAATGTTGCTGCTTGCAACCTTGGCTTCAACACAGACCGGTCTGGTATCGGTCACCCAAACTCACTGCCTGTGCGGACGTCACTGGTGCTGCTTTGTTGTAGGAACCAAGGACAGTACCAGCAAACGATTGCCCCCGCCTTGACTATCGATGCAGGAGAGCCCCGGGTACCTCAGACACACAATGCAGGATTTTTCAGTCTTACCTTTACTATTCTCGAAGGTTCATGAAAGTAACAGTCTTTCGATGGAAAGGACAAGGGCACTTCACTCCTAGCGTTCACCTTCAGTTTTGCAGTCTTTCGCCTTTGTATAAACTGCCATCTTGGAGCTGCTACTTCCTTGTGTGCTTTGCCTTGCTCAGAGCATGCTTTCGTGCTCCTTTTATCCGTGTAGAGAAGTGTAATGAAGTCAGGTGTGCATAATGGTCAACATTAATTGCCTGACCATTGTATTGGGACATGTCAGGTATATGGCTCGGGTGTTGGTCAGTTTTCTCTTGCAGTGAGCAGTCTGAGCATGAGTAAGTGTTTGTGTTCAGAAAGGGGGGTTGAGTTCATAAGTATCCTACCTGGTAGGATATGATATGATTATTTATATAGCGCCTATAAACAATGTGTTTCAAAGCGCTTCACAGCAAGGGAGTGAACAAGGGGAAGTACAATGACATTCTTACAGGCCATGAACAACAAGAATGTGAAATTAACTATCATACTCAGCCTGACGACATTTCAGATATTGCAAGAGCTAAAACACAGATAGGAAGGAAATGGGAAACAGACAGGCGCCTACCGTACTAGGCCCGACGACATTTCGGGTAGAGCTGGAGGAGGGGGGGCAAATAAAGGGAGGGCGGTAGGAGACAAACATGAGTTGCTATCATACTAGGTCCAGGGACAATTCTAATAAAGTCCATAGAAAAATGTAAAGGAGGGCAGGAAGAGAGGCAGAAGGGAGAGGAGGAGAAAACAGTAAGAAAACAAATATATGTGTAAGTCTATAAAACGCAGGTGCAAACCTTGAAGCTGTATTTCTGTGAGGGGTTAGGGTGTTACAGGGAAGGGGATACCACCTCCCCACCATCCAGTATCCACTCCACGAAGACTACTCACCCAGGTGATCCTCCCACACTGGTCCACCCCCAGGAACTGGATCCAAAAGCGATGGCCACCTGGATGATGGATGCCCGGGGACCAGCGGGTGAGACACCTCCAGGTTTCTCACATGAGGTACTTGCAACAGCATGTTTTGTACTCTCTCGTTTGATGGGAAAGCCAGCTCTTCTTCAGTCTTTAAACTGGCTCACAGAAATTGATTAAATTGGCTGGGAACTAGACTGACTTTTAATCTTTGATGGAGAAACCATTTTTGAAAATAAGGTTTATCGTTCTTTAGGTGTTTGGTCTACAAATTTGAGCAGACTCCCCCGTAATTAGCCAGTAGTCTAGTTAAGGGTACACAGGGATTGGCCCTCTGCTGAGGTGTGCCGCTTCTACTGCGAGCACTTTCGTGAATACTCTTGGGGCTGAGGTGATGCCGAAGGAGAGCACCTTGAACTGGTAGTGTACTCACGTTATTTCGAATCGCAGGTATTTACCGTGCAGTGGGAACATTGAAATATGAAAGTATGGATCTTTCATATCCAATGTTGCCATGTAATCCCCCAATTTGAACAGTAGAATTACCTCTTGAAGCCTAGTCATGCAAAACTTTTGAGGTTTGACATTTGTTTACTGTGCGCCGATCTAGTACTGGGCGCATAGATGGGTCTTTCTTTGGCACAAGGAAGTACGTAGAATAAATGCCAATAACCAAGTTGCTAGGACAATCTCTATGGCGTCCTTTTCCAGCAGAGTCTTTACTTCCTCCAGTAGTATGCGCTGCTCTTCTGGTGTCATTCTTCTGTGTCTTGGCAGACTCACCTTTTTAATTAACTCATTCATAGCTTTTACCTGATGATTTTAATCTCTCTTTCGAGCAACCAACTATGTATTTATGATCTCTGTTATTTGTGGTCTATGTCTTGTAGCGCCCTCATGCCCTAGGGTCCATGGCTGCGCTATACAAATTTAATAAATTAAAGGCGGTTTGGTGGTTTTTGCAAATCTATGCAATGCCCACTTGCTACGCTAGACAACACACCCACTTGTCTGACGTAATCCACTTGTAGCGGTACGTCATTGCTTGGGAGGGGTGAAGCATCTCCCAGGAGAGGTTCTGCCCCTTCCTCTGGTTCTTTTATGACCTGTTTGAAATTTAGAAGAAGACGGTCCTTTGGAGGTGCCCCATGACGAGGACTGGCTGCCCCGATTGAATCTGGAAGAGCGTTGCGTGCCTGGAGGTAGGGTTTGTGGGTCAATTGGCCGAAGTATCATACTCTTCCTTCGCACTGAGTTTATGGCCCTTGGAACGTGCATCTGTTACTGGATGGGATTACACCAGAATAAATCTGAATCCAAATAAGCGGACAAACTCAAAATGGCAAGGTGCTGTTTTATTAGCAATTATCTAAAACAGAGAGTTTACAATGAACATCAGACGTATGCTCATTCTCAGCGATTTCCACCAAAAATACAATTACATACTTCTTTATGCGTCAGAATGATGTCATGCTATGTAGCAATAGTGAAAAACCTATCAAGGGTTGGGATTGGTTAACCGCTAAAGTGCCAAGGACGAGCTACCCCCCAGGTAATTTTGGGAAAAGAAAGGGGGTGACCCTCTCCCCCCACCCTAAGTGGATGGGGGGCACATAATATAGCCCTCCCTGGTGGCAGATTTCTGTTCCTAGGAAGGGGCATCTGCCCCCAGGTAGTGCTACATGAGATCCCCCGTATCCATTTGGGGTCGGGGGGGCAGCAGACACGTGTGGGCAGGGCCCCTCTGTCGCCCCCACCACCCAAAGGATGGGCCTGCAGGTTTGGGTGCCCCTGGGGCAGATGGGTGCCTATCCGCCCCGAGGGAAGGGCACAAACAAAAAAAAAAGGAAATGGGTGGTTATGGGGAGTGGGGGGCCCACTAGACCACCAGGTGAATTTCCAAAGAAATGGGGGTGCCCTCTCCCACCACCCCAAGTGGATGAGGGGGCACCTCAAGTAGCCCTCCCTGGGGGCAGATATCTGCTCCTAGGAAGGGGCATCTGACCCCAGGGAGGTCTGCATGAGATGCCCCCCACCCCATCCATTTAGGGTGGGGGGCCACCACAAAACGTGGGACAGGCCCCCCAATGGATGGGCCAGTAGGGTTTGGGCACCCTGGGGGCAGATGGGCACATTAATGTGCCCATCTGCCGCAAGGGAAGTTGGGTAAACAAAACAGAAAATTCAAAATGGTAGGGTGCATTTTAGGGGGGCTGAGGGGCACCCTAAACCACCAGGGAAATTAGTAATGGAAAGGCGGGTGGCCCTACCCCCACCCAAAATGGAGGGGGGCATCTTGTAGAGCCCTCCCTGGGGGCAGATATCTGCTCCTAGGAACGGGCATCTGACCCCAGGGAGGGCTGCATGAGATGCCCCCCCCTCCATTTGGGGTGGGGGGGGGAAGAGGGCCACCACAAAATGCGGGACAGGCCCCCCAATGGATGGGGCAGTAGGTTTTGGGCACCCTGGGAGCAGATTGGCACACTGCCCATCTGCCCCATGGCAAGGGGGCAAATAAAAAGAAGAAAACTTGTTTTTTCTGTTGGTCATTTGGGCGTTTGGGGGGGCGCACTAGACAGCAGGAATTATGATGAATGGAAGGGGGCTGGCTGATTTGCAAGGAAAGCTAGTGCAGTGCTGGGTGCGGATAGCTGGATGTGCGCCTTGCAATGGCACAGCACATTGGTGTGGTGCTTACTTCCTGTGCACAGTATTTGGACAGGGGAAGTGAGCACCATAGTAAGTGGGCATTGGGCGTTTTGAAAGAATGAATGTTGCGAGTATCCCCTGGTGCTCAGTAGCGGATGTTAGCCTGGCAGTGTGGGTTGGTTTTTGGCTGGGCTGACACAGATAACATATGTTGTTTTTTTTTCTCCTGTACAGGTCATGTACAGATCAAGCTTCTCCTTTGTTATTTAAGTATGGAATTTGACGGAGAGGGCGCTAGAGGGCCATCTAAGATGGCTGCTTAGGTCAGAGCTCCCTCGTAGCCCCGCATCAATCCTGGAAAATCCTGCGGTTCCTGGCGTTGCTGTGTCCCAGACTGCTTGTGCCTGAATTGCTGGCTTCCCTAGCTATAACCTTCTGAAATTTAGTGAAAAATCGGAGCTCCCTGCCTGAAATTCAGCCCAAGAGGCCCGGCCACCGAGCATCGCAGGACCGGCCTACACGACCCCACGTTCCCAGGGCCGAACACCTTCACTGCAGAGCCCAGCGCGCCCCCTGTGACGCCCGCGAAGCGGGTGCCCAGTGTGTTGACGAGGAGACGGCGGCGGTTCGAAGAGCGCTCGCCGTTCAGCGGTGTGCCTGTGAGAGATCCTGACCCCCTCCCTCCCCCCGCCTAGAGCCTTCGCTGGAGTGGAGGTAGCTGCCTTAAGACGCCCAGGCCGCCAGCTACATCAGCAGCAGAGACCGCGGCCCGAAGAACAGACTGCTGTGCCGGCACCACCCCCGCCCCCCCGCAACCTGCGTCCTCTCCAACTGCTCCGGCAACCGGCTTCCCAGCCGAGGGCCGTGGAGCCCCCACTCAGACGGCGAGCGATCCTGAAAGAGCTACAGCGACACGGTGGGCGAGCGGGAGGCTCTCCTGTCAGCGTCCACATCCACTGTGCCCGCTTACAGCCATAGAGCCCGCCCGGGCGGTCGGAGCTCCACCGGCGAGGTGCAGGGCGGAAGTCCCTTGAGCAAATCGAGCGCACACCGGGGTGGCCCCCCGCCAAGAGACATCGATCCGGGGGTACCGGGAGGTAAGGAGAGGCGGGGAGACGGCGCTATCCCCCTGGTGGGGTTGCCCCCCCCCCTGTGCCTACAAGACTCAGCGGCGACCTCAACCGCAGTGGCGGGGGCAAGCGGGCAGCACGGCGCCCCCCCTGCAGAACATACACTCCAGCCCCCGCTGAGCCAGATTGGTGCGGCACCCGCACGCACGGAGCACTTGGGGGGCCCCATCCACGCCTAGGCGATCTGCACCTCCAGGAGTTGGGGGATTCCTGCCACATCGGGAGAAGCAACCTCCTTGCTGCAGACCACCACTCGTCCCTGTACTGCAACGCAGGGGTGCATGGAATAGATCCGCACTTCGCCTCCTGATTAAGCAATAGCCGGCGGGTAACTACTTTAAACAACCCTGACACTTACCAAAGAAGCACCATATCAGTCACCTCCTGCTACTAAGAAGCCCGCTTGGCAGGTAGCACTCTTCCTACGCCAGTCTTGCGCCGAAACTTACCAAGGGGGCTGCGCTAACTGTGGTGAACTCTGCATACTACGAAAACCGCCCCCCACCCCGCATTACTGCTAAATCACCAACTACAGCGAGCTGCGGCCACCCCGGTCCGAGGGTGGGTCCCAGGGGGGTTCGAGGCACAATTAGACCACCCGCAGCCCATTCCCGACGCTTCCATTCTCGCAGCCACGATGGGGAAAAATGATAAATCCCAGAGGAAGCTAAACTTTGAGAGTGGCCTGACCCCCAGGCCTCCCCCCCCACCAAGAAGACCAAGCTTCATCGTCTGTATGCTCTCATCAGGACGTAGTGGCTGAGAACCCCTTTGAAATCAAAGAAATCCTTCTTGACTTAAAAGCAGGCATTGGCAGTCTGAGTAACAAAATAAATGGACGGTCTCGCGTCCAAAGTCGATCTCCTGCAACATCGTATGGACTCCCATGCCGAACGCCTTAACGAGATGGAGCAGAGGGTGTCAAATCTCGATGACAGTTCGGCAACTCTAACCAAAAGAGTCTCACAGCTGGAATCGCAAATTAAACTAACCACTGCCAAGTGCGAGGAATTAGGTCGGTCGAGGAGGAACAATCTGCGGATAGTCGGTGTGAGAGAACATCAAACGCAGGAGAAAATGGAAGACCTTGTAGAATCCCTATTCACCAATCTATTCGGCCGCGAAGCCCTGTCCTACCTATTCATAATCGAGAGAGCCCACAGGATTCCCGCGACGAGACCTGCACCAGGTGCTCCTCCCAGGCCAATAATAGCGAGACTGCTGAACTACAGAGATCGCGACTCCTTGCTCCGCCTCGCCAGAGAAAAAGGCGAAATGAGCCACGACGGGGACAAAATCCACTTCTACCCTGACTTCTCCCCGGAAGTGCAGTCACAAAGGAAAACATTTGCTAGCGTCAAACAGAGGCTCCGCAACAGTCAACTGCCGTATTCAATGCTTTATCCAGCATGCTTAAGAGTCCAGCACGAGGGAAAGGTCCAATTTTTACAAACCCCAGATGAAGCTAATTTGTTCCTGGATCGTCTGGGTCTCCCGGATCAGGACCGGGCTCGCCCCAGACCGCAAAGAGATAGAATCCCCAGGAATCCTCCTTAATTGGTTTGCCATGGCTGAGTACAAGATACGGCCCAGCAACACAGAGTAAGCCAGATCATTTACAGCAGCACAAGTCTGGGCTGGGTCACTTGGGAGGCCCCAGGTGCCCCCAGCACAGCTACTGTTTAGTTACTGTTAGCCTAAGTTGAGTCTGTCCGACGAGGTGTGGATCTTATGCCTCGGCATGGTGACTCCATGGGCCTTCTTGGTTATTTGTTGGGTAATTCGGAACCTCCCGGTGAGCCTGTTTGGGGTTGCCCACCCTTGGGAGAGTTACGTCTTGGGCCTGTTGGGGTTAGCCCGAAGTTTGAATATTCCAAAGTTAAGGGGAAAGTTCAGCGCCACCAGATCCCAAATGTCCTGCTCACCGCCTGCTCCTCACTCTCTGCCAAACCCGTCACCGCATCCGGACTCCCACCCCTTGCACAAAAACCCAGTCATAAGTTCAAGCTCAACCAGACCACCCCTGCCTGCTAAATCGGAAATGTGGTCTGAAATAAAAACAAAGTCGCCCCGTTCAATGTTTTAACGTGGAATATAAGAGGCGGCAACATCCCGGCTAAATCTAGAAAAATTCTGCACTATCTCAGACGTCACGAAGTGGACGTGGCCTTGATTCAAGAGACTCATTTTACTCCGGGGAGGAACCACCAGTGGGCCAAAAGCTGGGGCTGCCACAGATACTTTTCATCCTACTCCACGTACTCGAGAGGAGTCGCCATCCTCATTCACAGGCGAGTCAGTTTCCGGCTACTACACACGGCTAAGGACGATGAAGGCAGAGCACTATTGGTGAGCGGCATCATCGCAGGTCAGAAAGTGACCTTTGTCAATTCATATGCTCCGAATGTAGATGGCCCTGACAACTTCGGCTGGGTGTTGACGCAGCTCTCCGCGCTCAATCCGGCTACAATTGTCTCGGGCGGAGATGAACACGGTCATGGACCCTACGAGAGATAGATCGGCCGCACAACAACCACCCTCCAAGGCTGGTCTCCAGATAAAAGAAATTTGCAAAGCGTTTGATTTACAGGACACTTGGAGTCTCCAATGGGGAAATGCACGAGTACACCTTTCATTCTGCAGTTCACAATACAAGCTCCCGGATTGACTACTTTTTCACCTCAAGAAACGGCCCCCTGGCGTATGGCCGGTGCTACATCCATCCGAGAACACTCTCAGACCACTCACCAATCTTCCTTAAACTCAAGCTAGCTAGCCCCAACTCCGCCACTACAGCGATGGCGCTTCAAACAGGGATCACTTCGGGATGAGGTCTTTGCCTCCAAATTAAGAGGAGATTGTGTTTTTGGAAGCCAACCTGGGTTCGGTCCCCTCGGCATGCATAATTTGGTAATCCTTAAAATGTTTCATCAGAGGAGTCTGCCTCACCAAAGAAAATGGCATTCTCAAGCTTATTAGGAGCGAGCTTACAACCAGTGAAAATAAATTAAAACAGCTCGAAACCCAGAACTCGAATAAAGCCAACCCGGAGTCTGCAGCGGCTTTGAAGGCGGAACTACAGAAATTCAACGACGCAGCGGAGCGTGAGGTTAAATTTCTACATCGCACCAGCCAAATCCGTCAATATGGCGAGGGCCAGAAACCAGGTGCTCTACTGGCAAATCTAATCAAAGCCGATAACAAACAGTCCCTAATCGAAAGGATCAGAACTAGGCAAGGTGAGGAGGTCCACACTGATGAAAAGATAGCAGAAGAATTCAGTCTATTCTACCAAGATCTTTACAGCGCCAAGCTGCCGAAAGACTCGAACCTCCCCCTGGAATATCTAGAAGACACGGAACTCTACTGGGTTTAACATCAATTGCGTGAACCTCTAAACGAACTAATTTCACGGGAAAAGATTAGAGCAGCCATAAAGACCATACCATCCTCCAAAGCACCAGGCCCTGATGGCCTAACGGGAGAATTTTACAAAGCCTTTGCAGAAACTCTGGCTCCTATACTGGCAGCAGTGTATGAGGAAGCGCTAGAGCTTGTGTCCCTCCCCCACTCTCCTCGTGAGGCCAATGTCATTCTATTACACAAATCAGGAAAACCACCAGACGAATGCGCCTCGTATCGCCCGATCTCCTTGCTTAACCTTGACAATAACATTCTGGCCAAGATCCTGGCGAATAGACTGATGCCCCTGATGCCTGCCCTGGTGCTGGCAGACCAGGCAGGTTTCATACCTGGCCGCAATACGACCTTCGGCATCCGAAGAATGTTTGGAATCAGAGGCTTTAGACCCAACAGGCCAGGCAACTGCGGTCCTGCTTGACGCAGAAAAAGCATTTGACTCGGGAGTGGTCGTTTCTGTTCATGGTCCTCACCAGAATGGGGTTGGGGGCCCGCTTCAAACTTGTCTCGCTCCTGTATACCAATCCACAAGCTAATATCGTAGTGGGCAAGGCAAAATCAGCTTCAATAAACCTGCAGCGCGGTACGAGACAAGGGTGCCCCCTTTCGGCACTAATATTCGCTCTGGTGATGGAGCCACTAGCCTCCAATTTGCGGGAACTCCGTCAACAAAAAGGGACTCATCATAGGCCCACACAAACTCATCGTATCCTTATACGCCGACGATGTGGTTCTATTCATAAGGGACCCAGAAGTTAATCTGAACCCGGTCATGCGGGAAGTCATCAGATTCGGGCGGCCTCTGGATTGAAAATCAATCTTTCGAAATCAGTCGTCTTCCCACTGACCCGAGACACAAAACAATTCGCCGATGACTTTGGACTCAAGTGGAGAACCTCTGGGGTCCGCTATCTGGGAATCCAGCTGTCACTTGACCCACAAGAGGTATTCCGTGACAACTATGAGGAAGTGTTCAAGTCCCTACAGGACAAGGTCACACGCTGGAAGACGCTCCCACTGACACTCTGGGGCAGAACCTCCTTAGTCAAAATGGTAGTGTTGCCAAAATTACTGTACCTCTTCAATAATATCCCGCTGCTACTACCACAATCCTTCTTGAAAAGGCTGAAAAGCCTCGTCCTGGATTTACTGTGGGCTGGTAGACCAGCCAGAGTGGGGTACACATTATTGACGCTCCCCGTGTCCAACGGTGGTCTAGCTCTCCCCGACATGGAAAAGTATTTCTGAGCAGCTCAAGCACAGTACCTCAGCCACTGGTACGCTACGCAAACGATTCACCCTCATGTACAAGTGGAAAGGGCCCTGGCAACTCCCAACTTCCTGACTGCAGTGGTTTTCGGCCAACTCCCCGTTCCCAACCGCACAATGAACGTAATGCTCACGACATACAAGGTCTGGAAGTCTCTGGCTAATAATCTGGGGGTGCAAATAAGGTACTCTCCCCTCTTGCCAGTCAAATTTATTCCTGCAATCCCCCTAACATCAGAGAAAGTGTTTCACCAGTGGGTCGACAAGCTGCACATACAATCCCTAGGGGACCTATTCACGGAGGAGGGCTTCCTGACACCTGACCAAGCCAAACAGAAAGGGGGCAACACTGCACTGGACGTGTTCCTCTACTTCCGAACTCGCTACACTATGCAGACCCATCTGCCTGGCTTCCCGAGTCAACCACCTACCTGGCAGTTACTGCACGATGTCATTCAGGCACAGGGGGACGGCAGGTTGGTGTCGCAAATATACAAAGTACTAACAGCCGGAACACCCCCCGTCAACACTGGGGCGAAAACTAGATGGGAACGAGCGCTAAATGCAAGTATATCAGAGGTTGATTGGGGCTACATACTGAATCAGACTCAGAAAATCGCACTTAATTCCCGGCTCAAACTTATCCATTTTAATTTCCTCCACCAAACTTACTACACACCTGAAAAAGCTAACAAACATCATCCAGACATCCAGGCTGAATGCAAGAGATGCAGAACCTTTTCCGCGAGCTTCATACATTTGGCATGGGAATGCCCTGAAGTAGCCCCCTTCTGGAACCGAGTGCTAGATACGACAACGGCAATCGTGGGAGAAGCAATACAACCGAGATGCACGGCAGCTTTGCTGGGAATGACAAGAATGCTATCCACGCCGTCGAGGAGACTGGCCGGGGTTCTACTGACACTAGCTCGCAGGAGAGTTGCCATGGCATGGGGCCGCGGTCCCCCACCTTCCTACACCGCCTGGCGGAAGGACTTACTCTACTATCAGGACGTAGAAGCGGACTTCATAAAACTTCTCCCTCTTCACGCGCGCCCGCCTGACATATGGGGCCCGCTGATAACTTTCCTGATAAGTGAAGCAGAAACCTCCTCAGAGGGAACATTGGAGTCAGGCAACACACCCTGATACAGTCTTAATTCAGGCAGATAATCCTTTGTACAGGGACGCAGTGGGGCAGAATTGATGCACACCAGTGACTATGCTGAGGAGCGGCGAGGGTCAAGGGAGGGGTTCGGGGGGGGGGGGGTGGCTTGGGCTCTAGTTGATGGCGCAAAGTTAATAATCCACCCTAATGTGGGTGTGTATTTGTATGGTGTGTTAAATACCAAAAATAAAGGTTTTAAAAAAAAAAAGTATGGAATTTGAGTTATTTCAACATTCTATATTACGCGGGGGGCAGATTGCTAGTGGGATGGGTGGGAACTGGCGCTGAAGTGTTGGTGGAGTGGGTGCTTGGGAGAGGTATTGGGGTGGCCAAGGACACACTTGCAGGGGCATGCCACAAATTGCCCCCCAGAACAGCTAAACAGCTGTTCCCCTGGGAGGGCAGGTTGCCACTAAGCCATCTGTACAAGGTTTACTTTGTGGTGGGGGTTTCCATACGCCCATTGGTCTTATTCCCATTTTCTATCGGTGTGCAGTTCAGCCTTCTGTGGCGATAGATGACCAGGATGTGCTATGTATCTGGTGGAAGGAATCGAAAAGTTTGCAGATAGCTGCAAGACAGTTTGGATGTGTAATTGGTGGGCTGAGGATTGTAATTCTTTTTTGTTTCCTTTGCAGCTGTGGCCAATCGAAAGCTTTCACTGACTTATGTAAGTAGTACAAAATTTGCTTATGTAATTATGCATTGTAAAGTGGGGGTGGATGGTTACTGTGGTGGGAGGGGCAGTGGCTGCAGTCGCCATGGTATGGGTGGGAACGGGTAGTGGGGAGGTCATGGGTGCAATGATGGGTGTGGCCTGCATAGAGTAAGTTGGCTGCTTTATAAATTGGTAAACATAATTACAAGAAAATAAAGGTTATCCAGTCTTCAACAGCTTTGGCACAATCCAATTATTGGTGTTGGGTTTCCGGGTAAACTGCTAACTGGGGCTATGTCCTGTGACTGGTCAGGACTAGGAATAACTGAAAAAGGTTTTACAAGCCCTAAATTGCGCTAATCCCAAAAGAATACTTGAATTGGTTTTGAATTAGTGTATCTTTAATTTGTCAAACATAGATTGGAAGTTTTAATTTTGGTCATTCAATACTTGAGTCAAAAAGAAAAAAAAAAAGATTACACAAACTTGAATTACAGTTACTTCACTGTTCTTTCAAATTGCGATTTAAATGCTTAAATCGAAAAACAAGCATTTCGCGCAGCCAAATCTACTTAAATAAACTTTCAGTTGAATCACCTTGTCCTTCAATTGTAATGCGTTTGCAATTGTTGCTAATGTTGCCTGGGTTCTAAATATTGACCAATTGTGCTGTTGATCTATAACAGATCTTGTCTTTTAAACTTTGTGACAAATGGTGCCTTTTGGCATGTTGCTTACAATGAGTTGAAATCCTGCTAATTAGTGGCAGAGCTGGTGCCTCTGAGTGCCTCCACACCTGTTTCCCCACCCAAGGTGGGGGTGGTTCTTCAGGAGGCGTAACAATGTATCTCTAATTGGGTTTCCTTTCTTTATTTACTAATATAATGGATGATGTCCCTGTTGATCAAGAACAACGATGAAGGTGATTTCTAAGTGTGATTTTTAGGGACCTTTTTATAAGTATACTTGAGTGACATTTAATATAGTTTCATAAAAAAGTTTGTACTTACAATATTGATGTATTCTAAAAATAAGGATGCGAGAATCCAGCCAGTGTTTCTGGGACTAACCGGTATTGAGTCTGTGGTACGTTCTGAAAAGTAATAGTAAATAAATTGTAATATACCCTGTTGTTCCGGCGTTATCTGGTTGAATAGTTATATACTGGTACTATGTTGGGTGGCCTAAAGTAGAGGCTACTCTATTTGGTTTAACTGAGCGTTTTGTCTGGAATTTCCGTTGCAGTGGATGGTGAGGTTACCATTGTTAATTCCTCACGATCCGGCCATATATATCTTATGCGATGGTGACATCACGTGTGCGTGCGCGACAATGTCATCGTGCTAGCGTAAATCCACCATTTTGGAATGGGATATGCGCTCTGCATATCGTATATGTTGATATAATGTGTTTTAAATGATATAAATATAGCATATATGTCTAGACCTTAATTGTCTGAGTGGGCCTTGATTGTACAAAATGTAGAACATATTATGGGGTCCCCAATATCGTGGTGGTATTGTATGATTGTGGGACTAAAGATGAAAATGTACGATTCGAAATTTAGACTTTTTTGAAGTCTAAACTGAAAAGGTTTATCACAAGTTTACATAATATATAGTGACATGTCGCTCTTTCCTTTTTTCAGAATAAAACATACATAATACAAGAGTCAACAGTCAGATGTTTACATGAGTTGTCTATAATATTTGCACTAAGTCCTTATTGGACGCACGCTGTAATCAAGGTCTCTCTATTAGAAAAAGTGGTAAAGTTCTTGATTTGAGATGGTATATCACTGATTTGCATAATAGTGACATTTCAATCATTCCTATTTTCGGAAAAACTTATATAGTGCTGAAGTCAACAATGAAAGATTATCAATATTTACATGAGATACAGATAAGGACAGATTCCATCGACCATAGATAACATGCAGTGGTCAAGGTCTCTCTGTTAGAGAAAGTGGTAAACTTCTTGGTCTGAATTTAACCCTGAATGGCAATTGTCCATATTGCATATCCATTTTGCTTCCCGTTTGGCTAAGATTTTATCCACATTGCTTCCTCTTGATGGGATGTTGATTTTTTCTATTCCAAAGAATCGTAGTGCACCGAGTTGATCCCGAGTGTGATTTAATTGGAAATGCACTCATATTGGTGATCTTGTACCTTTGTTTATTATAGCTCTTATATGCTCTCCATTTTTTATTTTTTTGAGATGTCTGATCGTGCTTCCAAAATAAGCTCACATGTGCATTTAATGCCATAGATTACATGGGTACTGTTGCAGTTGATAGGTTTTTTTATGCCTACTGTTTTGCAATTGGGCATTAGGATGGTTTTCTTGGCATTCTCTGAATATTTGCATATCTGGCATTGGCCACATTTGTAGTTTCCTTTCAAAAGGTGCTTGTAACCACATTGGTTTTGGTTTGATAGATCCGGGTTTGTATTGGAAGTGAGATGGACTTAGTTTGTCTCTCAGACCCTTACATTTTCAAAAGTTTTCATCCAATACTTTGTGCAGATCTTGATCTACTTTAACTATATCCCAGTTTTTCATTAGAATTCTTTTTGATGATATGGTTATCTGTGCTGTAAGTGGTAATGAATCTTGTTTTTAATTGGTTGTCAGGAACTGATTTTGGTTTTTTGTCTTGTAATAGTTGCTCTCTTGTTCTTACAAATATTTTGTGATAGCTCTTGGTGCTCAAGGACTCACTGTATACGCGAGTGAAAATATTTAATCATATTACTTGCATGTGTTTCAAAATGTTCCTGTGTGGTACAATTCCGTTTGATCCTAAACATTTCTCCGAAGGGAATATTTTTTATTACATGAGTGGGATGGTTGCTGGTTGCGTGCAAGGTGCTATTCACTGCTGTTGGTTTGATGTATAGTGTAGTAAAAATCATGTCATTTTTTATGTAGAGGTTAATGTCCAAAACGTTAATAGATGTTTGGCTACTTTGTATAGTCAGTGTAAGGTTGTACATGTTTGTGTTTAAATAGTAAAAATAGTTAGAGTTGTTCTCGACTACCAGTCCAACGGAGGATGATAATATCGATGTACCTAGCCCAAAAGATGACATTGTTAACTGTGAATGATGGGTGCCGCCAGGCGTGCTCAAGCTCATAGTGCCCCACGTACAGATTTGCATACGATGGGGCGAACTTGGCACCTATGGTTGTACCTTGGATTTGTCTAAACAGCTGTTGAAAACAAGTTAAGGACAAAATGTAGCATTTCTAAGATCATGTTGTTGTGATCATAATATGAGCTAGATCTGTGAATATTGATAATCTTTAATTGTTGACTTCAGCACTATACAAGTTGTTTCCAAAAATAGGAATGATTGAAATGTCACTATATTATGCAAATCAGTAATAGACCCTCTCAAATCAAGAACTTTACCACTTTTTCTAATAGAGAGACCTTAATTACAGCACGCTTCCAATAAGGACTTATTCCAAATATTATAGACAACTCATGCAAACATCTCTGACTGTTTGCCCTTGTATTATGTATGCCTTATTCTGAAAAAAGGAAAGAGCGACATGTCGCTATATATTATGTGAACTTTTGATGCACCTTTTCAGTTCAGCCTTCAAAAAAGTCTAAATTTCGAATCGGACATTTTCACCTTTAGGCCCACAATCATACAATACCTCCACGACATTAGGGACCCCATAATATGTTCTACATTTTGTACAATCAAGGCCCACTCAGACAATTAAGGTCTAGACATATATGCTATATTTGTATCATCCAAAACAAATTACATTATATCAACATATACGATATGCAGAGCGCTTATTCCATTCCGAAATGGAGGTTTTACGCTAGTGCGCTGATATCATTGCGCACGCACATGCCTCTACTTTAGGCCACCCAACATAGTACCAATATTTAACTGGGCTATAACTATTCTACCAGATAACGCCGGAACAACAGGGTATATTACAATTTATTTACTGTTACTTTTCAGAACTTTCCACAGACTCAATATCAGTTAGTCCAAGAAACACTGGCTGGATCCTCACATCCTTATTTTTAGAATACATCAATATTGTAAATACAAACTTTTTTTAAATTAAACTATATTAAATGTCTCTCAAGTATACTTATAACAAGGTCCCTAAAAATCACACTTAGTAATCACCTTCATCTTTGTTCTTGATCAACAGGCACATAATCGATTATATTAGTAATTAAAGAAAGGCAGCCCGGTTTACAGATACATTGTTACGCCTCCTGAAGAACCACCCCCACCTTGGGTGGGGAAACACGTGTCGAGGCACTCAGAGGCACCAACTTTGCTACAAAGTAGCAGGATTTCAACTCATTGTAAGCAACATGCCAAAAGGCACCATTTGTCACAGTTTAAAAGGCAAGATCTGTTATAGATCAACAGCACATTGGTCAATATTTGGAACCCAAACAACATTAGCAACAATTGCAAAGTCATTACAACTGATGGCCAAGGTGATTCAACTGAAAGTTTAAGTAGAATTGACTACGCAAAATGATGCTTGTTTTTTGATTTAAGCATTTAAATTGGAATTTGAAAGAACAGTGAAGTAACTAATTCAAGTTCATGTAATCTGTTTTTTTTCTTTTTGACTCAAGTATTGATTGACCAAAATTGAAACTTCCAATCTTTGTTTGACAAATTAAAGATACACTAATTCAAAACCAATTCAAGTATTCTTTTGGGATTAGCGCAATTTAGGGCTTGGAAAACTTTTTTCAGTTAAACGTAATTACCACCACTTTCTGATATATGTTTGCACTAGTAATGCAGATGGTCATTTCTTCTGAGCATGCAATGCACACTTGGTATGGAGCTCTTTCCTTTTATTGGAACGGTCACCATTTGTGTCGTCCAAGTCCAGCAGTGGTCCCAGTGAGCCCCGCCAGGGTCCCCATCCTATCGCAGGGGGAAAAGCTATAACTCAGGCAAGCCAGAGGGCCAGGACTGTCGGTGGGGTGATGTTGTTGGCCTTGGGTGCCCGTCTCCCATGTCGGTCTTTCATCCCCCAAGTTCAGCAGTGGTTGCAGGGAGGGGAAAGCTGTAGCGCTGGCCAGCCAGAGTTCTAGGGTGGTCGGGTTGGTCGACTGCCCCCAAGTGCACCAGTGGTCCTGGAGCTTTGGCCGAAGCTCTCACAATGAAACTGTCCAAAATTGTATCCATTTGTGATAATTGGCAGACATTCTGTCAGGGTGCCTATATTCAGAGAGCATACAAAGCACACTTGCAGTACATGCAAGTCCCCTTACCACCGTGCAGTGCAATCGGTGGGCCACAGGAACAGAAACCTTCACTGATTACAAATGTGCCAGCACAACTGTGCGATTGGCACAAGGTTACAGTGTGTCCTTCACCTCTTTCACCAGAAAAGTATGTCCCAATTACGTATTAATCGACTGTTCTCCCACATGTGAAGTGCATGTGAGATTGGGGGAAGGGTGTGTCTGGGTTTGTGGCAAGAGACATGTGTTGAAGTAATAGTTGTGCCAATTGATAAACTGTATGTCTGGCCATATTCATGGGGGTTTTCCCGTTTTCATTTCTTAGTGAGGATGAGAGTTGTGTGGATTATCGGCCACTCTTTCATCCAAAGGGTTGCAGGACACTTCAGAGGGCCAACCACATCTGGTTCTCGAAGGGATTCTCTCTCGATCCACCGGTTTGGTGTTGGGGGTCGAGGGGGGGATGCGCCTTCAGCAGCTCAGAGGAGCCATCAGCAAGGCCCAGGCAAAAGGAGATGCCCCTCCCCCAGTACCTTATAGTGGTGCACCTGGGACGTAATGATTTGGTGTATATGGGACGGAAAGGGGTATGGGAGCTACTGATGGTGGAACTGGAATGGATATCACAGAGGTTTCCAAACACTGTAGTGGCCTGGTCCCAGATGATTCCCAGGAGGGATTGGAGAACTCCAGGGAAGGAAAGGGCCATCAACGCCTCAGTGGGGAAACTGAATGGGGAGCTGGCAAGACTGACAAAGGGCAATGATAGAATTCCTGACAATTCACCAAGGCTTGATCAAAGGTGAACTGATGTTTCACCGAGATAGGGTGCACCTTTCAAAAAGAGGCATGGACATTTTCATTGAAGACATTTTGACTTTTGCCCAAACGCTATGGTGCGGGGGGGGAGCCCATTAAATAATGGATTTACTGCATTGTGTGGGATGGTAATACAATTGTGAGTAAATATGTTGACAGTGAGACTCCAACTTCCTAGCAATTGATTAGTGTTCATGGCATGTCAATGTATTCACTATGTCGTGCTGCTTATTTCTTTGCAAACCATGATGACTTTCAGCAGCCCAATTCCACTTGCTGGCCCTTGCAATAGTTCCGTCCTGGTGACCTTCCCCCTTCCAACGCAGAACCCAACGTGAATGAGCAGGGGGTTTTGTTGAAAGTGTGCCAGCAACTGTTTGGAAGGGCCTGCCATGTACTTTCCTTATCTTCACTGACTGTCTCTTGATCGCCTCTGCCTTTTCAACTCACCCAAACACTAATACGTTACGTGGTTGCTTCTCTGCTCCATTTTTCATCCACCGGGACCCTATGGAGGAGGGGAGGGTGCAACGCACGTTGGCCGTCTCTGAATTGGTACTGTGGGTTCAATCTTTGTACCCACACTTCTATTTGTGTAAGGTATAGTGGAAGAGGCCATTTTACTTACATTTTTTGTCGTCTTTGTTGTAGGTGCAGGTGCATTGTAGCCGTCTACCCACTTGTAAGAAAGCAGTGAGCTGGTCCTTAGCATTTCATGTGAGTGTCAGCAAAATAGTACTCTGTTTTTTGTAGCGTGATAAGGGTACATCAGATTGCAGAGGGCTGCTACAGTTGGTGAGCAGAGTCTTTACATTTTGCGCACTTGTGTAGTGTAGGTCTGCGGCATGGAATACCACTTACTCTACTAGGTTCCATACTTTGAGAAGCACACATACTTCTTGTTTCAGTCTTTATCTGTTCTTTGGGCAGTGAAGAGTACCATGTCGACAGTAGTCATCGCTTCTCGTGGAACAAAGTCTGGTGCAGAGGCTTTCGTTGCAGTGATGGAGTATGGCTCGGAGCAAGGCACAGAGCTGGATGTGCAATCTGAAACAGATAGTGTTTCTGAGGGTGAGCTGGATAGTAAATGGGGAAGTGAGTTTTCGATGGATGCTAGTTTCGCCTCCTCATCATCATCATCTGATGACGAAGAGGATGAAAGAGGACATGCATCTTTTCCCACACACAGGGGACATGGAAGGGCAAGGGACATGCAGGACGTGCTGCAAGGAATGTGCCAGATCCTGAAATGGCTGATTAGTCGCAGTGGGTGCCTCCAATAATGGCTCGGCCTGTTGTGCCCCTCTTCAGTGGTATATCAGGGTGCACAGTGAATACAGATGGGTTCCGCCTATTGACTTTTTCAACCTTTTTGTTGATGGGTTTATTACAGATGTGGTTCAGCAAACCAATTTGTATGCTGCACAGTTCTTGAGGTCACAGCGTCCCACGCTCAAACCCCATTCCAGAGCACATTCACGGGTTTCAACAACCAATGTTGAGATGAGAAGTCATGAAATTCATCTGGGGGGGGGGGGGAAGGCCTTGTATTGCAAAGAAAATCATGACTCGGAGTCGACCGCTGGGAGGACTGGGTGTCCCGGACATCTCAAGACACCGGCGTCCGGCCCAGCTCGCACATACCTTCTCTTGGACACGCACCGCAAATCACCCACGTTGGCTGCAACTGGAAGAAGCATGGTGCAAGACACCCCTGCCCGACCTACCACATATCCAATCCTGGAGAAGATCAACTACCCTGAATCCACTATCAGCAACACGCAACACAGTAGACAGCTGGAGAGCTGCAGCTGGGAAATGTGGAACAAAAATCTCACTGGGCCCACTGACCCCAATATGGGATAACCCGGGTTTCTCCCCTGGCCTTTGTAATAGCAGCTTCATCAGGTGGAAGGAGGGCGGCCTACATAGAATTTCAGACTTCCTGGAGGAGGGCCAACCGCTTTCATTCGAAAACTGCAAAGCGAGATTCAACATCCCCAAGGAGGAGAGGTTCCACTATGCACAGATTCGCCACTGGATTTCTCAGCACAGCTGGAGGGATGCCCATGGGGGGGGGTCGCTATTCCATCTCCTATGGGAATGCCCTAAAGCAGCACACTACTGGAAAGGGGTCTCACTATCCCATGGGACCCTGGAATCATTCTGCTGGGGGACACGGGAGATGGGGATCTACCGCTGTCAGGGAACGCAGCCCGCCTGTGCACACACTTGTTAACAGCAGCCAAGGTAGCCCTCGCCCGCCTCTGGAAGCATCCTGAGGGTCCCTCGATCCCGTTATGGTGGGCCAAGTGTTGGGACATCGTCATAGCGGAAAGGATCACTGCATTTCGCATGGGCAATCTCAATCCCTTTCCGAAACATTTGGGCCCCATTTATGGATTATGCAGATTGCTACCCAGCCCTCACACAAAAACCCCCCCACCGCCCGTTGGCTGGACTGAACCATGAGCCGACGTATCCTTCCCGATATGGAACTTTTCTTTGCTACTCCCGGTTCCATGGTCAAACAACACCATGAATGAATTACGCAACCATCACATGATTATTTTATCATTACAATGATGTGTGCCTTTTAAGCTTGTGCCGATACCGATGTCTACTGTTTATTGTTGCTGTGTTTTTGATCGATAATAAATAAAATATCGATTTGAAAAAAAAATAATGACTATGGCTTCACCCAAGGGGAATTTGTTAGGCTCACATTAATCTGCATGATGCTGTTACATGCAGGAGGGGGAGAATACAACTAAAGCCATCCTCTTATTGCTCAACATAATTCTATGACGATGTATATAGTGTAAAGTTAATTATGAAAGGGTAGTTTCTTATGTAATGTGCTTTGCTTCCAAGGCATTGCTATAAAGTATTATTTAAGCACATGAAATGCAAAGGGAAACCTTAATAAATATCTATTTCAACTAAACCTTTGAAGATGTGCAGAGTTGCTTCAAATGGTCCACATCCCGGTTTCACCATTTACCCAAAGTGTGTGATCCTGGGCAGATCATTTAATCACAGTGTTTCTTATCTGCAGCTCTGTAAGTGATTCACTTCAGAGCTTATGTTAATATATCATGCCGTTATTTAAAAAAAAGCCAGACTATAGAATTGCTCCATATATAATAGTGCAATTTAGGTATTTTGCACCACAAAGTTATTCTGCCACTTGGCTTACTTATGGCAACTTGTTCTAAAGTAATTTCCATGGTGCCTGCAAGTATCAAAGATTGATGATGCTTCTTGTGATGTCCTTTTCTGTGAAATCATTTCTGTTGGTGTAACCATATGCATATTAGGAGGTTTACATGTATTTTGCCTGAGAGCTTCTGGACAGAGCTCTAATAGATGAGTTTCCAGCATCTGTAGTGATTCTAGAGGTTTTTTCTTGTTGTGTTAAAATGCCATCTGACACTAATGTTACCAAAAATGTAAAGTGGGGCAGGGTTGGGCGGTTTGGGGGTGCGAATGAGACCATATAAAATTGCGCTCACTGGAATTTTGGGGGGGAAAGTAGCAGGACTTTTCTCATGGCGCCTCCCTTATCCCACCACACTTGCAATGTTGAATACTTCACTGCCCGTAAACCTGGGCTACTCTCTGCAGTGCTGCCTGACGTTCGCCCGCATGGCGTGCGTACACACACACGGCCAAAATACACAGGGCAGCAATGCTGCCACCGGGGCCGGCAACGGGCACGGCAAATGCAGTGAAGAACGCACCATAAAGGTACACATGACAGCGGCACAGGAGTGAGGATCAGCAGTCAGGGTACAGGGCTTGCCTTTGCTACTGCATGTGTGCGCACGCATGCACAGCTAGGTGAAAAGGCAAGCCCTGCCCCCTGCGCTGCCTGAGAGAGTGAGGGTACAGTGGGGTCTTGCCAGATAGCTCACAACTGACAAGGGTTTCCCAACCGAGCCCCCAGCTTCGCTGAGGGATGCAGGGGGTTCTTATCTAATCTGCTGTCCTCCTTTCCCCCAACCGTCACTTGCACATTTGCAGGCTTTTTGCTGAGCCTGTAAAGGGAATACATTAATCATTCTTAGGCCTTGAAGTTTCCGAATGAATCTGAACAAAAAACTAGCATACTAGGCCCAACAGTATTTCTTCTAGTGAAAGTGCATGAAGTGTTAGAGTTGGGAGGGGTCGGGGAGAGTGGCAGGACAGACTAACATTTCTAGTCCTAGAACATTTATGCATGCGTACAGACAGAGATGCTAGGCAGAGAGGGGTGGGGGGACAAATGTGTCCAGTCCAATAGGCCCTGGGTTAAGTGCAGAGGTTGCCTCACTCGTGGGGCGTAAGCTGAAAGTGCAGAAGTGCTGAAAATAGTGCAGTTGCCCAGAGGCAATTGCAAAGGCTGGCGGCGGGGGCCTGGGACCTGTAAGGCTGAGGTGATCCAGACAACCAGTCAGCAAAACTGAACAGCGTTAGGGAAGAGAATGAAGGAGTGTGGAGAGAAAGAAAAAAAGAACAGGTTAGCAAAGGAGAGAGAAGGAGGAATAGGTCTTGAGGAGCTTCCGGAACTTAAGGTGCTTTGACTCAAGACAGAGGCAGGGAGGCTGTTCCAGGGGGGAGGCACCTGCAGAGGATAAAGATCTACCCCCAAATCTCTGTTTGTGAAAGTGGCTCACCTGCAGAGAGTTGGAGGACTCTAAAGAGAGTATTTAGGAAGAGAGCATTTTAGAAAGCCTGGTGCATTATGCAGAGGGTCTTGAATTTGATGCTTGCAGCCACAGGGAGCCAGTGGAGGGATTTCAGTGCATGAGAGATGCAGTCCCTGGGCTTGAGGCCGAAGAAAAGTCTTGCGGTTCTGTTATGGATGAGTTGTAGAGGATGGAGAGTAGAAGTAGGAAGATTGCGAAAGAAGCTATTACAATAGTCCAGCCTACAGAGAACCAGAGCTCTCGAGGTGGTGCGAGGGTGAGAAAGGGAGAGGGCGAGGGAGAGGGCGAGAGAAAGGGAGAGGGCGAGAGAAAGGGAGAGGGCGAGAGAAAGGGCATGCATGTACACCTCTGTCAATCTATTTCGGGTAAAAAGGAAGAGCCAAGTCTTATTTTATAGATTCTGTCACTGCCTCACAATCTCCTAACAAAATGCATTATCACACCATGGTGGGGCAAAAAGGATGCCGATTATAAGGCAAATCCTTTAAATACAGTGTATAAAAAAAAGGAATGGTACACATGCTTACAGTGAATTTGACCATACGTTTCTTGTGTTTGACTAAACCCCATTGTGAGACTTAGTAACTGTTCCGACATTAAAACAGCGTGACTTTGCTAATTGGTAGTCCCAGATTCTGACAAAAAGGAAGAGGCGGCAGTGGCAACGGTTCCACGCCATCACCTCTCGCGTTGAGCGCGACATCCTGGAAAGCCCAGCTGAGCATACAAAGTGAAGCTGGGAAAAGGAAAAAAACAACAACAGAGGGGTAGGAGGAGAGACTTTGTACCTTGGCTCTTTTCCTGGCATGGCTGTGGTTCTGAGTCCGCCTCTGCACCGATTTAGAGAAGCAAAAAGAGAAGAGAACAACAGCATTAAAATAAAACCGAGCAGAATACACTTGCCAGGTGTGGACCCATAAAAGTGGCAACATGTGAGCTGCTTTGGTGCAAAATTCGCATGACCATAAAATAAAAATAAAAAAAAAACAAGGAAGCAACAGACATTCAGACAAAACACTTCTATAACATGAAACATTAACCTAATACAGGCCAATCTACTGAAAGAGGACCTCAGCACTGAATGGGCATTTACACTAAGGAGACCTTGTAAAATAGGCATAGGCTACGATAGGTCACAATAGAAAAGGGATTATAAGGACACATTTCCTATCAAACTGCTGTGTGAAAAGGCTGCTAGGATTGTTAGAGTCAGGACCTTGTCTGGCAGGAGTGAACATTGTTTGTGACGCAACTGTGAGCTCAAGTGCTACTCATGAATTTGCAACAGCGTCAAGTACATGTCCTCTACTAAGCGAAGTAGAAATACGTCAAAAATATAACTAGGATCAGAGTTGCATTAACAAACTGCCTATCAAAAACCTATGGGCAATATGAAATATGTTTTACACTTAACAAAAACATCAATTACACAACATCGGAACTTCAATGAGTCCTTCATGTGTACCCAATTACTTTTCACGTCCTATTAAAACTTCCTCTGTAGTGCATTTTGCAAGTAGAAATGCAGTTTATGATTCTCCTGCCATAGCGTGCGTCACTCTTCTAGGATTGTTACAGTCCGTTCCTATACCCATCTCCCCAATGCTTTGCTCCTTGCTTGCTTACTCCGACAATATGCAGGATGGCCCACTGCACCTGGTCCCCATCGCTTTTGTGCCCTTCATTGAAAAATTGCTGCACGTCGTTTTCACCAGAGTGTCAATGCCTCTTGCGCATACGCCCCACTTGGTTCTCACTATGCCCCTTTTATGATGTATCCCTGCTCAGGGCCATCTGGAGCCCATGCAAATGGCAGCAGCGTGCGGTATACAAATCCCAGTGACATTTATTTATTACATTTGTTATACGCCCAGACCCAGAGGTATCACGGCCTAGTTACAGACAGTGGGTGACATAACTTAACAGTTCCAATTAGTAGCTCCTCTTCTTCTAGCCTTTCCTAATGAGCCCACACTTGGTCCACCGTTCCTGCTGTGCAATTATTTATGATATTTCAAGTCTTTTTATGGTACGGTACTGTTTTAAGTCGGTATTTGTGCAATCTGCTTGTTTTCGTTCGAAATTATGACTAGTTACCATGATCACAGACCTCAAGTGGTATATTTTGACCATAATCTCGACATTAGGAAGCTCAAGTACAGGTCCTGTAACAGCATGCAAATAAGTACAGCTCCCTTCAGTATTTCCACCAATCTAAAGAATCAGCATTGCAATTAATATAACAAAGGATTTCTAGGAGTCCTCAACAGGCAATACATCCCAAACACAGGGGAACACAGCACAATACAAGGTAGAGGATTTAAACTGTGCAAATGGACCATTAAGATAAGGGGAAGAGATAAATTTTGCATGTGCTTCAATGTTTAGAACTGATGGAAGTATGCAGAAAATAGGCAGGTAGTTTAGTATCAAAGGAAGATTGAAAATGAAAGGAGGACATGGAGGTTAACATGGTCAGACTTCAGAGCTGGTCAACTTCATTACTGGTTCTTAGAAAAGCTCTAAACCAAAATGTCTTATGTTGCAACTCTCACAAGAAAGCATTAAAAGTTGAAAAAAGTACGAGCAATGAGCTAAAGTGCAGCTCCTAACACCAATGCCGAGCTCCTGCATCAGCATTGAAAAACATGTAGCTAATGTACCAAACCCAGTAAAAGCTCTTCGCCTCATATGCACTTTCAGAATAAAAAATTCACGAACCCACGACCCCTAAATCAGACCTATAATAAATAGCCACGGGTTCAAGGCCGACTATTTTAACAAGGCAGTTGTACAACTTACTTACAAATGGGTCAGAAGGGGTCAGATCCATAACACATCAGATATGTTCCCTCTACAACTCTATTCCAAATGGACTACTAAGAAGTTTGAGCCTCAGGTTTCTTAATTTGCATTAAAAGGTGGCTGCTGCAGACACTGAGGCCATATGTAGGCGGAAGAGGACAATGCTTGTACCTCATTGGCACTTGTGATGCGTATGCCACAGAATCCCAGACAAGTTCTGCTACTCCAATAATACTTACAACTTACAGCAAGACTAATAATTTGCATCTCTGGCCCTTTGATTTTATAATCGCCCTTCAGTGCATTAGATTTCATAGGTATATTAGTATAATCCACATATAAGAGGGCCATGTGAAAGCTCTTGTTGACAGGAATAAGGAAATTATTGTTATTCTTTTTTAAAAACATGAAAACCCTGCAAGGTATACATGTTTTGCATTTATGGAATCAAGGATGCATTTTTCATCCAAGACTGGCCATTTAGTTTTTTTTTTAATGCTAGAGGTCATAGTTATGTGGCTGCCAAAGTGTTTCAATAGGTGCAACCCCTTCAGTTGGGCTTCTGACGCCTAGTCCCGTACCAATTCCTCATAGCAGTCTAGGGTCTGCTCTAGTTACTATTAGAAGAACTATTAATTGAAAAACACTGAAGACTGGGCATGAGTAAGACCTACAGCAACCTCTAATCTAGCAAGACCCTGCTGACTGTGAAACTCAGTCCTGATGCAGTTGGAATCACATGCCTTGCTAAGAGGGTGAGGATAAAAGGTGCACATTACCCTTGACTAAGTGGGACAAGCCTTTTAAGGCCTTCATAGAGACTACTGCCACTCTAATTATGACAACATAAATGTCAGAGCACTGGCATAAAGTAGCACCTAAGACTAGCAGTCTGGAAAAATGCAACTGCCAAATACTCTGAACTACGAACAAGACTACCCACCCAAGTTGACATTTTAAGGGGTACCTCCTAACCTAAAGTTCCAGCACTGCAGTTTGTATGCAGTCTTCCGCCATCATAAATGCACCTCCATCAGACCAATGTGTACCATACCAAACACAGACTGCATGGACTACTGTGGCTCCCAGCTCCTCTAACACAAATATCTGTGAAACCCCACTTCTGCAACTTCTGACCCTAACCGGTGCACAACAGAAGATGGTTCCATTTAAAAATAGCTAAAGGTCACTGAATAAGCTAAATCTGGACAGTATCTGTACAGCATTTCTCATGAAATGTGGTCTAGGTGCACCAGAGCAGAACTTATCCATGTCGTTCTAAAAACCCCTATAATGCAACAAGAATACAACAAAAACAGCTACCCGCCTACACACGTGCCAGGTGTGTGTCTAGTTGCACAACGTGCTACCTTTCATGTCGGTCAATTATTTGCGACAGAAAACAGAGAAATACATATTTTAATTCATGGATACAAAACACTTAGAAAAATTAAAAACAGGGGAGACAAAAATGCACATAACATTCCATAAGAGAACCTATACTGAAAAACAATTGTCTTGACCAGTTGGTTTTAACTGAACACATTCGTCAGATGCTGGTGATGTAGTGAGGTTAGTAAACAAATAAGGTGACATCCTATTATTAAATGAAACCTAGATGCAATTCACTATCCTTGACTTTGTTAATTTTTCTGTCCTTGACTTTGTCGACACCAAAGAGTGTTCCTTGAAAAGCAGCAATTGTAAGCACTCATATCGCGCTTTTGTGATATGCAAACAGCACTATTCTGTTAGCTATATACGGACTGTTACATCTCCGTATTTCCTTTAACAAATTAGGTAAACTTCAATTTACAATACGAAAAACATCACATACGGGACATGTGTGTCCGCAAATGAAGCTATATCGTAGAATATCTTCGCTTGGATCAAGAGTTTCAAAATCTTTGAAAAGAAATCACAGTTGGGACCAGTGAATCCTGTCCGCATTTGTTCTAAAATCAAGGCCACACACGCCAAATAAACCACGAAAAGGAAATTTACCAATGAACTATTTCTGAAATTTGGGAGATCTATATAAATCAAGTCCTGAAGACGGGTCCGACGCATGCCTGATAGCATTAAATAACTAGCTACTGAGCCTGTTTAACTATCTTTTGCCAGGACCCAGAAACACACTCTTTGGTGTCGACAAAGTCAAGGACAGAAAAATTAACAAAGTCAAGGATAGTTAATTGCATCTAGGTTTCATTTAATAATAGGATGTCACCTTATTTGTTTACTAACCTCACTACATCACCAGCATCTGACGAATGTGTTCAGTTAAAACCAACTGGTCAAGACAATTGTTTTTCAGTATAGGTTCTCTTATGGAATGTTATGTGCATTTTTGTCTCTCCTGTTTTTAATTTTTCTAAGTGTTTTGTATCCATGAATTAAAATCTGTATTTCTCTATGTTTTCTGTCGCAAATAATTGACCGACATGAAAGGTAGCACGTTGTGCAACTAGACACACCTGGCACGTGTGTAGGCGGATAGCTGTTTTTGTGGTATTCTTGTTGCATTATAGATTCATAGTAGTCCTTTGCCACACAGCCCCCTAAAAAAGAGGACTCCGCAGCTCTAACTGCTTTATTTCACGTTCTAAAAACCCCTCCATCCGTTTAGCAAAAAGTGACAAAGATTACCAATGGAGCTAACAAACCCCTCCATCCTGACAGTTGGAATGATATTATGGTCAAGACAAAGCAAATCTGTGAACCATGTGTTGCCCTTATTGATCAGTGCAAAAACAAATCTGCTTTGATACCACACAAAACTAAATTTGCATTCATTTTCATGGCAGACATACATTTGATGATCTATTTCCCCATAGCAGACTGCCATAGGGAAACCACAGCTATCTCCCATTCAATTCTTTTAAAACTGGGCTTTCACAAGATTATTTTGGCCAGTCTATCCTCTCTCTCAAATGAAAATATACTTAGGTGGACATTTTTCATCTGCCAGATTTTATTAAAGTTTTGAGGAAAGATAGAGTATTATACAGACGTACAAATGAGTATCGTTCCATAAGTGCCCAATGCGTAGTGTAATAAAAAGTTCTAACGAGGAGTAGATTATTCTATAAACTTAAATAACAAAGAAAAAGGGAACATACCAGGATCAAGACACCCTGGTCATGTCAAGTCAGTAGCACCTCAGAGAAGAACTATGCAGGATGTGGGGTGTATGCAGACAATTATTTACTCAAAGTGTTAGCTTTTCCAGATGTAATCATGTAGACCTCACTAACAGGCTTACACGCATGGTCTAATTGCTCAACTACCTACATCAGTAGCCTACTCAGAAAGCCACATGCAATGCTTGGGGTAAACTGTTTTATTGTTCCTTTAGAGGACTGGTATAAACCACGATGTAGCAACTTTTGAAAGCTGAAGTTTGGGGAAGGGGAGGATGAGGAAGGGTTAGAATAGCCAGCACAAATTATCTATATGTAATGTTAGAGACTGTCTTAGGCATACGACTAAGGGAATTTGCTCACCTGGGATTCCTGTCGTGAAAAGGACTCATCGGTCTCCTTCTCCACTTCTTCCCTGCTCGGTGATCTGGACAAGCATTTGCTTTTGCTTACAGACTCCTCTAGCAGCCTCTTCTCGGACTCCTTCATGATTTCCAATGGTTCTTGTGCAGTGTTAATGTTTGACATTGTCAGCATTGTAAGGGACAATCAGTGGAGACCTAGGCAAAGGAAGGAGGACAAAGCATTATTTTTCAAAATACTGGGCCATAACATGAAAAAATACACCCCTGGCAATTGTAGGGAGAAAAGGAGTGAGGGCACAGTAGGTTTTCCTACAAACAAACTTTCAAATGTATAGTTTAGGTCAGGTACCTTTGAAAATGTAGATCGACTTAACGTGTTGGTCTCTAATCTGGTAATGTAAAGCAATTACCATCAAATGTCAACCAACAGGATTTATATGTAAAGCTGACATTTTTAAGTGGCCAAAGCCAATTTAACGGATCCTACAATACTAGACTGAAAAGTCCCAAAAAGCAAGTCTTCCATAATTTTCTAATGGATACTGTATATTTCCCGAAGATATCACAGCTTCTGGCATAGCTCCATGCACCGATTGTACTAGGCAAATTCACAAAACCACAAATGGTGCAGGAAAGCTCTGCCCCAAATCCCTCATGGCGTCACCTGCACCACTTGTGTCAGAAGTGAAATGAGAGGTTCATAAGTAGAGCAGCACAAGCCAAATCACCTCTGTTCTACTGAGTTGATGCCAAATATTGGTAAACCTGCTACAATTTTACAAGCAATCTCATATTTGAGGGGAGGGATTGTGCATCAATGATAACTCTTTAGAGGAATACCATATCTATCAGTAAGAGATATGGGAAAGGATACCTTTCTGCTACAGACTCCTCGGTTTCGAAAGAAGGTCTTAGCAGTAATATCTGTGAATGCAAAGCAACAGAAGAAGAACCCAGAAGCTACATGAAGACATTTTGGAAGACACCATTCAAAGCAAGTATCTGACAAGGAATCCAGGAAGTAGTGCTTAGTGAAGGTGTGTAATGAACACACGAATCTATGCTTGACAAATGCCCTGCACTGGCACCACTTCTTGCAGAGAAATATGTGCCCGACCTGTGGAATGAGGCCTAAAGGAACCTCCTTCATAACCAAAAAGTCTATTTGCATGGCCAGAGCTCAAAGGTTGCACTTGCCACTAGCCAATGGTGAGCGATATTGGACGATTGGGGAGTAAATAAAATGGCATGCAATGTTCATCTTAAGAATTAAGGGGCCAAGTGACTTATGCCTGGCTAGTAGCTTGCAACTTGAACTTCTTACACCCGTACATAGTACTAGACAACACAAAAACGTTTGCTAAGTAACAGCCTTGCATTTATAAACGTGAACCAATAAACCAAAAAGCTGTTCATTTTCTCTTGCATGTAGAAGCGAAGCAACTTTATGAGTCAAATATACAAAAGCATGAACGTTCTCCTTGGGGGGGAAAAAAAAGAAAAAGGGGCTCCATACAGTTTTCCGCTTGCTCACATGTCTATCTGAAGTGACAAATTTGAAATAACATTCTGTGTTAGCAACCTCAAAACACAGGCATGCAAAGACTCTAAAGGAGTTGTCATCACAACATCAGCACCAAAGAGCGAGCCCAAGAGGGAGCAAAAACAAGGAGGAAAGAATTAAATGGGCCCTTCAAACAGATCATTATATTGTGAAAATGCATTTATTGAGGTTAGCCTTAAGCTCCCCCATTTTGTTTCATGCACACAAATCTAAGTATACACTCATGTAAAATTAACTAATTTACTTTAACAGTTTGCAATGATTGTACAATACAACATGACATTCTTATTATTTTATGTCTCACAGATCTAAATGTGTTAGCATATTATTTCCATTTGTAATGCTGTTGTAATTTTCATTGGTTTGTAAAGTCCATCTGCCTATTGGTATTAAGCCTGATAAATCCTTGATGTTTCGAGAATTCCTATTTCCCCCCTCCACCCCTAAGTAGCGATAATCATTGCTATATTCAAGGATAACTGTTGCGCATCACACAGTATAGTCCCCATAGTATCTTGATCAATCAAAATCAGGTCCATGAAATATCGAGCAAAATATTCATGCCTTAAATCACAGTTTTTGGCATTCCAGCATCACATGCTTTAGCGTTTCAGGTACTTTGTCATTCTCACAGAACCTACAAAAAATAGTTGCCTTCTTATTCACATCCCAGCCTGCCTGCACCACTCTAGTTGGAACTAAATTAAATCTGAATCTCATCTCGATACAATATTGTATATTCAGGTGTTTTTCTATATATTTCGGTATCTGATTAAGATTTTTTGAAGGGGAAGTACCCATTTTGCAAACATTTATACCTTTCACGAAGATCTTAACCGTCTTAACCCAATCGAACATCCAGAATGTCTTTTTGGCTCCAACAGGGTTCTCAAATAACAGACTTTTGTTAATTCCTGCTTCCACCATTTGTTCTATACATCTATTTTTCCAAGTATTAATCACATCAGATATTTCAGCATCAAAGGTCTGGGATATGATCTCAATCACTGTTTTTATACTGATCCTCCATTTTAAATCTCGTATAGCATTAATGAACTCCACTTTACAAATGCCTCAAGGGAAGTAAGACCTAATTCATTGCATATTACAGACATAGGAACACTTTTTGGTAAATTCAAAAGTGGCTTCCAATATATGCCTTCCAGATACAGCCAATTTGGTTGGATGCTAGTCATCTTACTGGAGGCTCCGTAAGTAAAGATCGGAATTACTTTTTGTCTGTAATATGTGATGATTGCTTTGCTCAAACATTTGTCATATTTTTGTTGGATTGCTTTTGTTTGCGAGCAAATCATAATCATCTTGCTCTTGGATCTTGCACAGGCTGGACCAAGCGCGAACAAATATTTTCGACTGCAGCTGTTATTTGCATGGTTATCATAAATGCACATACTAATAAGAATAGTTTATGACACAGGAGATGTTCTGTTTGTAACAGGAAAGGGATATTCTAAACCAACTGTAAAAACATGCTGCACAGCAACCCTTGGTCATGAAAACAAAAGATATTGTTGGTAGGAATGTTTCCTTTCAGCGAGAACAGTCTTGTCTTGTAAGATCACAAAGTTAGAATTTACAAGCATGAAATCACTGGCGAAATGTATGCATGTTTTCACAAAAAACCCTATAGGTAGCATGGAACTAAACTATCTACGACATGGCATTTCGCAGCAGAACTCATGTAAACTGGAGTGTATAAAAGACATGCTTTCCTTGCAGTAAATTGCTCACTTCTGCACAGCTATTGCTGGGTAGAACCTGGGTGCGCTTGAAGCAAATAAACTCTGTTTATACTCATCTGTCTGTGGGTCTGATCTCATTTGCAGTACAGTTATCAGATTTTGGTTTTACAATATGAATAGAAAATATAAGCCATACTCCAGCATTCTCTAAAACACAAAGAAAGACATTAATGCCAGCAGTCAGACTACGTAAAGACCCTCATAGGTAACAATACTTAAAAATAGGAGCAATGGGCATGACGGATGTAGATGCCAACCACACCATCTCTGACATTTTCTCCACCTGCCAGCATATATGCGCTTTAGAGCATTTCTACATGCTGTGATAGGATTGATTATATCAAAGACCTAAGACAAGTGTGACGGGTTAAACCTTTATTTCAAGATTGCTCATAGGCTTAGGGATGGCTGTGCTCGGTCTCTATGCCTCACTATAAACATTTTGAGGTTTTTCAGATAGAATTTGACTGTTCCCTCTACAGGGTTTCAAACAGGCAATTTGACTCACTCCAAATGTGGGATACCAAAGTCTCAAAGCCCAATTTTTCAAGCAATGAAGATTCTTTCAAGATAGTCCGGTTTCTATTTAACGTGGTTTCCCAGCATGCCCTATTTCAATCAACAAAACTGATTCTCAGTTCAGTTTAAGTATGCAGTATATCAAGCAATGACCTGTAGGCCAGTTCACTGAGTTTTCAGGCTTCCTTTTGCAGCATGCAGCGATTCGCACATTTACATCACCTTACTTATTCTGTTACACCAAACTGCTTTAAACCCGCACATGCAGTTCTACGCCTGTGCCTTCCCCAATCCCTCCCACCAGGTTCCCCTGGCCTTGTCCAAGGTCTCTCGTAGACCTCTGTTTCCACTCCTCAGGTTTCATCCTTCATTCTACACTGGAGGAATGTACTCTGCTTGCTCAGCAAAGCTTTGCAGCTCCAGATTCCAACTCACATGTTGTATAGCACAGCAGACAGCATTCTTCTCGGTCAGTTGTCTTCACCAGCAGCAGCAGCTGCTGTATCAGACATCAAGCGGCTTCTTTGACGCAGCCTTATCTCTGCATATTCTTTCTGCTCACGCAGGTAACGACACTATAGAGTTTGCATGCCCTACTTTGAGAATCTGTTGAAGGTGCTGTTCTTCAACCTCTTCCCAACAGATGGACAAAAAGACCTCCTACTCACCGCACTGTGGGATTTTGGGGCAACGTTATTCTTGCTTGCTGATACAAGCAATTGTTGCCATAGGGAGTTTTCACAGAGCATATCGTGATATCTGGAAGTTCCAGGTAACACATCCTTCTCACCCAGTCAGGAGCCACAAGGATTCCATCAGAATGTGGGAAAAAGGGAGGAAGTGCATGAACTTGGTCCACATAGCAACTTACCACGGACTATCTTCTAATATTCCTCTGTGGTAATTCATGTAAAATAGACACTTACTGGGCAAAGAGATCAACCTGTAAGAGACTTCACTTGGAACTTGGTCTCCAATATCTCATGGAGTAAATACCAATTTTGGAACGTCACCGGCTGCATTCAGAAAGAATCTAGTGAAACATTCTTCATGACAGCTAAACAAGACCACCTCTGAGGAAATAAATCAATCCCACACAACCTTGCTTGTTGAAATATTGATAGAGAATAGTACGGTGAAGCATTACCTGGTTAAGATTCAGCCTTATAGAAGGGGAAAAAGCAATCTATGGCAGCCTGGTTGCTCTGAAGTATAGAAGACCGACATCTCCTGTGCTTGTCCTCTTTGACTGCCCAATGAAAATGCAGCAAGAAGCGCTACTCTGTCCCTCAAAGCATCGATCACAAGAGTGAGTAAACACCATTGTTGCAAAAAAGGGCTCACCCTCATAAAAGGCTGGTGTGCACAACTGGCAATTTGACATCTCGATTTAGTTGTGCAGTACCCTTTGGAATACTGAAACAATTAAAATCACAGAGCCCACTTCAGCAACCTTTCAAAGTTAGATTTCATGGGCAAGATGAAAGAGGGCAAGGAGTTTAAATATTTTCTCTTGAACCAGGGATGTCGTCCTTAAAAAGGACACTGATGCATATCACTCAGACCAATATGTGGGTGGAGAGTGGGGATTTTCTAACCGAGTATCCACCACCACTCCTATGAACCAAACATTCTGGAAGCATCCCAGAGTAGAGGATGCTGCATGATCAGGCAGCAACTCAGAGATTGGAGCCGGCTACAAGTTTTAAGGGATGTTATATCACAGATCTAGTAGGGACCTCCCTTTAAGGAGCCAGTCATCTTAACGTAAAACATGAAGCATTTCTCTCCAGAATTGAGCTGCAACTATAGTCAGTATCTTCATGGAGACCATCATGAAAGTCTAGCAAAAACAGTCAAGTAAATTAGTAGGGTGTACCACCTAACTAAAAAGTTAAAGACGCAGTATTTCTTTTGCTGCACCTGTATGGATCCCAGCAGTCGAGGGGTAGCAAACAGTCCTGTAGAGCTTCGAGAACATGTGCCAACATTACCATTTTGAATATTTCCTTTCATTAAAACGTGGTCATCACAGATCTAGAATGTGTCTCAGGTCACCCCCATGCTTGGACAGTAGGCAATAGCTCAAATACCATCCTGCACTACCAGAGACGGGCTAATTCAAAGGCCCCCTTGCTCACACTTGTGAAAGCTCCAGACAGACGATATCAGCCAGTGAAGACGAAAACAAACCTGGAAGGATTAGCCGGAGGAAACTGCAGCACTGCATGCAATAATTTTGGTAAACTACTTGTGAAACCCTCAGTCTGAGGTGTTCTGACAACTTGTAGGAAGGATCAGATTCTGCACCCTTTACCACCACAGGTGTCAAATGGACCTTGTGGTCAGACTTTAGACGGTTTAGGTTGTGTTCCTGCATAGAAGACATGGGCTGCAGACCTTCAGCGCCCAGAGATCTTCCCTCTCTCTAGACTGTGGGAAAGACATCTCTGCTAGTAGTATTGCTTTTTTGCCCTACTCCTCTGTTGCCCAATAAATGGGCAAGGACAAAAGGTAAGGACTTTTAAAAGAAATTATGAAGTTAAAGGTGCTTACAAATCTAATAGATGTGGCCTAGATGGCTATTGCACCAAAGAAGTGTGTCATCAAATTGAGTGTCTCCAATGTAATTCTGTGCAAGGGACAAACTCCAAGGTTTCAATGGAATTCATGGATGCACATTATCACACAAGTGGCCATGGACATGGCAAGACATTCTAAAGTGCAGTATCCAGTTTTAAGAATTTCTTTTGCAACCCGTTTTACCAATGGACACCATGTAGGTAAAACAAAAACAAAACAGATACGTTTCCTGCTGTGTGGGCAGAAGTTTCATTTGTCGTATCTCACAAGGTATGGGGTGTACCTGGCCAAAGTTCAAGTGGCATCAGCATTATGTAAAGTACACTGCCACAGGTGACCACGTTGCCACCAAAGTAATTAATGTTTCCCTTTCATCATTTCAAGGAGTGACTTAAGTGCTAGGGTTTTAAACCTGTTCTTAGAGCCTACACAACTAGAATTAGTGAGGTAATGAATGCTTGCATACCCGGTTTTCTTTCTAATGTGCATTTTGGGAAAACATTTTAGAAAAAGTAAGGACTGATGGTGGTTCGTCTTAAATATGCTATGGCATTTATAATGCGCCTATACACAAGTGTTTCAAGGTGCGACGAGGCAAGGGAGGGGAAACCGAGTGAGGACAGAGACAGCGATCCTACTAGGCCAGGTGACATTGAGATCACGCAAGTAAGGGGAGGGCGGGAGGGGAGGGGGAAAAGGGAGGGGACAGTGCAGTACATAGGATGACTACCAGTACCATGAGGATACCACTAAATGGGATCTGACTGGCTGTCTTGCTCCAAACGCTCTCAAGGCTTGTAATTTCATAATTGCCAAAGGAGGATGAAAAGCTCTAATGACCACAACCCATGCAACCACACTGTGGAAAGTGGCAAACTCGCCCCATAAATTTAACCTCTGTTGAAGCAACATCTTGCCGTTCAGGACAAACAGGACAAACTGTTCTTCATAAAGATCCTCTTGACAGTTATTGAAAGCTTTGTGTACAGTTCACATCTAGCGCTCTTTCCAGAAGAGGAAATGGTTCATTAACATTTTTAGAGAAATACTCAAGGTGTACCACATGGATATAGAAATGGTGTCCATTGTTTAAATTACCAGGATAGAAAGGTAGGAATGTGCAGTAGGTGCATAACCCAATGACATCTATAATAAATTAGATTTAAGATTTTATGGTACAAAAGCTTTAGCGAGACATATCATGGTTTTACAGCAAAGTAAAGATAGAGGTAGGGAAAAGGAAGTCTAAAATAAAAAGACAGGCGAGATTTATGCTCCTCTTTTTCTATAAGCTCAAGCAGCTCATTTCCAAAACACTTTATATTAACATACTTTGAAATAAACTTAATTCCCCATAATCATGCAATGAAAAAGGTAGCATATTTAAGAACAAACATGTGACTAGTGTCACATCAACATTTCTTCCAGCCATACAACTGAGGACTTTCTTCTACTTTCCCCCTTCTTAATCGACAACTGGCATAGAATGCTGGATTTTCTTCTCCCACAATGGAAAATGTAAACTAATAACTTGAAAGCTACCACCACACAGAGTCCAACAATCATCACTTAGGTTTGAACTCCATTCCTGCAAAAACGGAACATTTAATGACTGGCTTCAGAACTCAAAAACTCATCAACTCATTATGCTTATTTAAAGCTTACTCGCTACAACAGTTGATCTAAGGCCTGTAAGAATCCTCAAATACTAAAAGACCATACCAACACACAGACCAATCTGCTGGTTTCATAATATCCTCTACCCAAGCTCCCACCTGAAAGGCCTTCAATGCAATTGCACCACTTGTCAAGAGTGTTACAAAACTAACAATATCTACTGCGGGATGTGCTAGCATTCAGGGATAAGACTGCCTTATTTGACTTCATGATAACTAACCGACCTAGCCTGTTTTGCTTTAAGCGGTCTTCTAGGTCATAAGATAGCAACAAGAAAACAACTTGTGGTGATCTGAAAAAAACAAGATAAGACACCATTCTCAAATTAAATTCTGCTTCATACCCTGGTGAAATTGCAGAGTGATAAGAATTCATCCCATATGCTTTCCCCTCCACTAGAGGTGTCAATACGCTAAGAATCCATACTCAACTTGCTGAAATCTGCTCCTCACCCCGCTCAAGGCACTAGCTTTTCTAAACGCCACATGCTTTTCTATAGCTCCTTTGCGTGGATGGCACTCAGCTGTCTGGGATAAGGGAATCTGCTTTTTCTGAACGTCCTGCCACCTTCCATTTGCAAACGAAATTCCCCATCCCTACAGAGAAATGGACCAGTTTGCTACTAGCGAATGGGACAGTTGCATAATCCCTCATGAGAAGAGGGCTCTGGGGCAGTCTGATAGGAGAATCTGAAAAAAGTTCCAATATCGCTGGATACGAAACTTGTGTTATCCACTGAGGTCCCATCAGGGCCAATTTAGCCAATATCCAGAGGGATCAGGCAGGTTACCTGCCAATCATTACAAATGGGGGAAAATACATAATTTAGCCCTTAATTCCAAGATTTCAGGAAGACGTCCAATGAGACTATCAGACCCAGCTGACAACAAAAGAAGCATGAGAAAAGACTGTTCAATTGGGTTGCACAATCAATCGGGGAGCATCAGCGTTTGTCAAGTGCTTCAAAATACCTAATTTTCAGCTACTGGAGGCTAAGCGGCACCTGGAATTCCAGTCTGCCTCCATATTGGAAAACCCTTGCATGTACTTGGATGCCATCAAAATCCTATTCCCCAGGCAACAGTGCCAGAAATCCATTGCTATCTCTGCAAGGAGTATGGATTGTGTTCCCCATAGATGACTGATTAACTGAAATCCTGATATTTGTTAATCTTCAGAAGGATTTAACAATCCACTCTGCTTTGGCGATGGGTCAATTTGTAATAACCTGCCATGAGCTCTATACAATTGATATGCCGTTCATGCTTCACTGCCATCTATTTGCCGACTGTGTATAGAAGCCACAGTGTGCGCCCCAAGAGCATTGTGCGCCCCAAGTTTATCGGCTGGTATGAGACTCTAAAACCAAGTCCAAATCTGCACCGAATATGACGCTGTCATTCAAGATTTCCATACACTCGGGCCACCAGTGGAGCTTCACACACCAGGTTATGCTTGTAAAAAACGAGATCCAGAAGGTGTGGCTATGGGCAATTGTAAAGTCTGTGGCATTCGCTCATGTACAGGGTATGCATAAATCTCAGTGAAAACACAAATGGTCTGACAAATCCAGACATCTCCAGAAAGCCCATCAAATCGTGTGCATATGTCTTTGTTGTATGACTGTAAGGAACTCCTGGTGGCAACAGTAAAGACAGACAAGTGATCACAGTTCAATGGTGTTTATTAAACTGTATAGGTAGGTGGGAAAAACGCCTAGTCTAAACCTAAATCTAAGATGGGAGCAAGCTACAACCATCAGATAAGGCAGTCCTAGTGGCGTCCTGTCAAAGAAAAGGGCCTATGCAAAAAATAAATTAAAAAAAAGATTGCCAATCCTTATGCTAAATACAAAAAGTAGTGTGGGATAATGTTTTTAAGAAAGAAGGAAGTGTTCACAAATAATAATTTGGGATGCGGTAGTCTGGTCTCCCTTCCTCACATGTTCAGCAGTGATAATGTAGGCCTTTGAAGCACAGCACACACCGAGGGTTTCCTAGCACAAGCTAACCATTCCACTCTCAGCAATCAAGGCATTCGGTGGTTAAGTCTCTTTTCTACAAAAAAAGTCTCTTGCAGCTGTGGGTCGGATGTATTCGAAATTATAAACAAAATCTTCTCTGCTAGCACACTGGGTGATGCCTTTCACCCTTGGATCTCCCTCTTCCGGGCGCCGATCCTTAGAAAGTTCCTTAATGATACCAGGAACTTTGATCGCTATATCTGCTTGCTCTCGAAGGCCTGATCAGTTCAA
Organism: Ambystoma mexicanum; assembly: GCF_040938575.1. Classification (NCBI taxonomy): domain Eukaryota; kingdom Metazoa; phylum Chordata; class Amphibia; order Caudata; family Ambystomatidae; genus Ambystoma; species Ambystoma mexicanum. The sequence goes on from NC_090926.1 coordinate 214,907,242, forward strand.
AGTAAAACATTCAACAAAAGGTTCCAGAGTTCTTCTAGTGTTTTGATTTGGGTGGCTGTTCTAGGCCCCTGGGTTTCCCCTATTCTGGGCTCAGACCCCACTTGAATATTAACTTTTCTTTGTCCTCTGTCACGCTCGCATAGCATGCATTCAAAGGGCTTTCCCTCTTGTACCTGGCTTTGTTGCATTCACGTGCCAGTGGGTGTTGACTTCTCACCCTTGGATCCCCCTCTTCCGGGCGCAGATCCAACTCAACTATTTGTCTCCCTCGATTGTGTTCACTATGGCTTTAAATGCAATTTGGGTGTGACCTTCGCGAACCTTAATGTCTTTTTATACAGTTTACTGTGGACATCCATCTTTCAGGTTCACTCTTGTCAACACATTATTTCAGGAATTTACACTTTGCCACCTTTTATCGGCATCCCTCTTTCGGGTTCACTCTTGCCAATCTGGTCAATCGTATGGCTTTCTCATTCGCTCTTAAGATGCGGGATTCTCTTATCTTAGCTTCACAATCATCTGTCAGTCGTTCAAAGACTTTCAGCTATACAGAAGATTTTACAAGACCTCTGTATGACCACTTTGACACCTTTGTCCCCTTTTTCGCCTTTCCCCCAAGGCATTCTGGTTATGGTAGTTTCAACAAACAGGTAATCGCCCAGAATTTTCTCAGTGAGCACCCACGTGGTGTCGGACTCCTGTTACTGGTTTTCCACCTTTTCTCATCAATAGCTCTTTCAATGGTTCACAGTTCAATTAGCCCTTTGCTACTTTTCTTTCAATACAGTTCGGTTTCTTATCGACTCGGCCCTCAACTCACCCTTCTATTCACTGGCTTGCTCATCAGCAGACAAGGGTCTCGTATACCGCTGACATCTGATGCAACACGCGCTGGCTATTGTTCAGTCTTACGATTCAGCCTGCAGAGGTTTCCCGGACCTTGGTCTGAAACGGCAAGGTTGCTTCTATCCTAGACAGCCAGCTCTCACGTCATTCGGTCTGCTTTGCTCATATTGTGCTCCACCTTTTATCAGTGTGAGGAAAGGGAAAGGGCAGTCAGGTGTGTGTTCTCATCAAGTGCCTGACTTTGCCTGACCCTGGTGTTGGGACATGTCAGGTGAATGGCTCAAGTGTTAGTCCGTCGTCCTTTGTAATATGCAAAAGTGTTCACGTCGGAAAGAGGGGAGGGGGGTAAAGTGTTTGTGTATCCTACGGGGAAAAGCTGTCATGAGGAGGATACCACATCTCATCTAGTCTGTGTCCCACTTCCACTGCCCAAGGATCAACCCCCCCCACCCGCATCCAGGTGATCCTCCCTCACTGGTCCACCCCCAGGAACTGGATCCAATAGCAATGGTCGTGTCCTGGCCACCTGGGTGACAGAACCCCTGGGACTAGTCAGGGAGGCACCTTAAGGTTTCTCACAGCTACCCTACTGTAGGCACTGCATTGTTAGCACCATCCTGTGGACTGTGTTGTCATCTCTGGGGTTGTCTCTGGGTTTGCCACCAGTCTCATCCATGTTTGCCACGTCCTTTTGGTGAAAGGAACATATCAGTCACTGCTCTTGCCAGTATTTGGCAGCCAATTTGCCCACTTGTGAACTTCTGTCAAGCTGAAAGCAACCAGAAGAATGGCCCCTTCCTCTTCCAGACCTTTTTCAAAAGCGGCATAGGATGCTCTCTCTGGTGGTTTCAGGTAATGCTGGATTCCCCTCGAGCTGAACAGTCAAAGAGGAATGACACACCCCTTTCATTCGTGGTGGCAAACATAAAAAGGAGGATGAACCTTGAACAGAGAAGAATCCTACGCAGAGGCTACGCAGAGGCACGCATCTGGCAGGAAGACGCCCTGAAGGGGCAGAGCCACGCTAGACCGTAGAGCCAGCGGTAGCATGGAGAGGGAGAGGATCGCAAGGGAGATGCCGGAAGGCTGGTGGCCGAGAGTCAACAAAACAGAGAACGAGACTGGGAAAGTAGAAGGACCGTCTTCACTGGTGGTGTGACCACAGCAAAGCTGTGGTGGGCCTGGGCCATGTTAACCAATGCCGAGACCATGCCACAGTGGAGAGATCATATCAGCAACCTCAGCATGAGAAGGGTGACAACTGCCGAGCTGGGCAGAGAAAGGGAATCAAATGCTACCGAAAAGGGAGAGGGGCGAACGGTTATGTCCCCTAGTGCGGGAGAAGCCAAGAGGGTTAATGGAGCCCAGAAAACAGAACATGATTGCTGGACAATGGCAGGCACTCAATCGAGACCCTGCTGAATAAAGCATATCAGAGGTCCAGAGGGCTTCTGGGAGCCCTAGAAAAACAAGTGACATTGATATACGAGGCTGGGTAAGCCAAAAGGGTTGCAGGAGCCAGAGAAACGCAAACATTGGATACAGGCTGATGCCTACGAGAGACTGAGTTAAAGACAGAGGACAAGAGCGATTTGGAGAGCCCTAGAAATACGAATAGTAGTGATCAGGACTGGGAACAGAGAGCCTGGAGGGTTACATTGCTCAAACCCAAATCAATAACAATATCAAAGACAAGGTCAAAAGTGGTGGAATCGCACTATAAAAATACCCTTTCGCTTTAAAGAACAGAAAATATTGGATGAGTGTGAAGACCTAAGAGGTTGGAGAACTATATTATGGAAAATTGACAAACTTTGGCCATTTGATGAACATGATTTGGGAGGAATCCAAGTAGTTTGGCCAAGCAAAGCAGAGCGGGAAGGCTACTGCTTAGGTCTATTTGTTACATTTCTTATAAAGTGGTAGGGCCAGAGAGCAAGCAGGTTTTGGATGGAGGCCAATTCTGCTTTCGACATTTGACAAGCAGACTTAATTATTTAGGGAATTACCCTCATTAGCAATAGGGTTAGATAGGCATTTTCTTATTATTTAAATAAAATCTCCTTGAACATACTAAATCTTAGTTCGATGCCTTCTGGTTCGCCACACTTCATTACAACCCCTTTATAACTAGCCCCTTCCTCTTTCTTTTAGCCTTGAAGTTATCAATATCATTCCTGTTTCTCTCTATTCTGTTTAACTTCAACAGGAAAGTTATTTACGAAACCGCTCTTTAGATTACATTCTCAACTGAGAATTCCAATTCTTACTGGAAACTTTCAGCCAGATCAAAATCTAGTTCATTGATACAGCGTGTACTGGTTCTGTCCCTCATAACTGTTTTATCTCTCTCGTCATGCCAGGTTATACTAAAGACAGCCTCTGTAGCACAGGAACACTAAATCCGATTTGTATGGTTAAAGTCACGCACATTCCTGCTTCAAAATGGATTGCACACTTGTCGCGGTTTGAATTGCTCTTTAAACCCTAAAGTGTTGAAAGTACAGCAGACCTGTGCACATCCTAGCACCCCATTTCTCTTCTAAAAAATGATGCCAAAATCTATGCGAGAGTCTCCACCGCACGATTAGAGTCGCATATGCCAGCCATAATCCACAACGACCAGGTGGGATTCATCCTTGGCAGACAGAGCGGACTTCACTCACAAAACCCTCCACTTAATACATGAAGCCAAGAAGATGCCGAACACACCTGTACTGTTCTCAATCGACGCAGAGAAAGGGTTCGACAGTCGAATGGCGATTCCTTGAGGCCACGCTGAAGAAAATAGGCCTAGGCCCTGCCCTCCGACGAGGAATTAAAGCTGTCTGAGGGCATCCATCACGGTGAACTCCCAGTACTCACGCTGATTCCACCTGACCAGAGGAACGAGACAGGGATGCCCCTTCTCCGCCATACTATCCGCATTATCACTGGAACCACTGGCATAGAAGATTATAACGAGCAACGGCATTGAGGGACTAGCCGTGAGCGCCCGCGAATATAAGCTGGCCCTGTACGCAGACTACATTCTGCTCCACATGCAGAATCCAATGACCTCGATCCCCCAGGCAATTCACCTTATAGAAGAATACAGAGCATTATCAGGCTTCAAAATGAACAAAACCAAATCCATCCTCTTCCCGCTGCACAAACCGTCGCCGGAACAACAAAAAGAATTTGAGCGCTTGGGACTCATCATTGGCGGCCCCACATTAAGATACCAAGGTGTCAATTTGACCAGAGACGTTGCGAATATATACAAAGCCAACTTCCCCCAACTTCTTGCTGCCCTTAACGCAAACCTTGCAAAGTGGCAACCCCTCACAATTTCATGGATGGCAAGTCTGACACCCTGAAAAGGGTTAGTCTCCCACGCTTCTTGTATCCCTTTTAGGTACTCCCAGTAACAATTACGGAGCACTTCTTCAAGTAAGTGAGAAGGGCAATAACCAGATTCCTATGGGAGGGGAACAAACCCAGAATACTCTATGAAACTGATACTACCAAAGGACCAAGGAGGAGTTGGCCTCCCAGACATTGAACTATACTATCAGGCGGCCCAATTAAGAATTCTCATCCCCCACCTCAGGGACAGGAAAGACCTGCAATGGGTTCAATTAGACAACGATAACTTAACCCCGGTGACCCTTGCAGAATGGATATGGGTTCCCCGGCCACAGCTTACAAGAAGACTGCGCGATCATCCTATACTGGGGACAATATGGAACATATGGAAAGAGGGAGAGGGAATGGTGGGCCTAACCATATGGGCCTCCCCCCGAGCCACCTATGGGCCCCAGGGATCAGAGAAGAAATCACAGAACACCCAAGATATCAAACTTGGTTCGACGCAGGGCTTGAAAGAGTGGACCAGTTATGGAGAAAAGACAAATTCATATCCGTCACAGACCTAGAAGAAGCCCTCCCGATACACCCCATACTGGTCTTCCTATAACTGCGCTTGAAAGGTGTGATGTCCAAGAAGGAACGGAAAGACAAAATTCGAAGAGAACTAACGCCCTTTGAGACAATCCTGGACACGGTCACCACAAACAAGGGCCTGTTAGCATACATGTAAAGTGCCCTAATTTGCACCGATCAAGCCCCAAGCCTCCGTCTAAAAAAAAAAGTGGGAAAAAGATTTTGGTCGGGAATTTGACCAACAGACGTGGGACACGATTTGCAGCACCCCATCCCGGATATCAATCGCCTCACAATACAAACTATATGCAATAAAGCTACTCCACAGATGGCAGTATGAACCTCTCAGACTGTCGAAAAGGTACCAAACCAACAGCCCGAAATGCTGGAGACAATGCCGAATGGAAGATAACTACTGGCATATGTGGTGGTATTGTCCCAAAGTTCGTATATACTGGAATGAAGTTCTAGGATGGATCAAACAGATGGACGGCATCGAAAGGAATCCAGCTCCCCTACTAATGTTCGGCCTAGAAGAAGAAGAGGACCTCACTAGGATTAAAGTAGTGGTGTCTTCGCTCCTGCTAGCAGCTAGAGTGTGCCTGGTCATCCATTGGAAGTCCCCACACCTCCCAGCTAAGAAAGAATGGATACACATCGCCAGAAATATCCACGCAATGGAGAAGATTACAACATCCCTCCACGATAAGGCGGCGCAACATGAAGAAACCTGGTGTGACTTTGTCAATCAGTATATATATACGAAATGAATGATCAAATGAGCCGTAAAGCAACGATTGCCGAAAACAACACCCCTGAAAGTGAAAGGATCAATCCCGAACACGCTCAAAGAAACCTAGCCTGCCACGAACCTTAAGCACAAATGAAGCACAGGAGAAAAATGTCCCACTCTATGTTAAGCATGAACTAAACTCTTGCCGACGAAATGGTAGAATCTGAAATGTTGTCGGAGGGAGGGTGGAAACTTGACACCAGCACCCTGTAGGGGTGGGGAGGACAATAACATTAGAATGTAAGACATTTATCCAATTGAAGTGTCATTTTGATGCACCAATGTGAATTTATTCTGCTTATAACTGACCATTTTTCATATGATTAAAAACCAATAAAACTTTTAAAAAAAAGAAAGTACAGCAGACACAATTGATGTCACCATGCACCGATTGGGAGTCGGATCGCAGGGTCTTGGAACTGGCTGATTGCGAATGGGCACTACTAAGAACACACCTAGTTTAAGGGGATAGGAGCGAGAGTACAGTTACTGGCAGATAAAGCCATCACTGAACATGTGCCGGCAGAGCGACTTCGCTTTCCAAGAAATCATTTTTTTTTTTAAAACAAGCAGAGAAAGATATCAGTGTCATGTGGCTCCACGTTCCAACAAAGTACCAAGCTTGCTCTGTACTTGTGGAACTGCAAAACATTCTAAAACCAATAATACACAAGCAAGTAGAATCCTGTATGAGCAGCTCTTTTTACAGAGTTGTGAGGGCAGTGAGTAAAACACCCAAGTAAGTACGTATGCACTGCTTGAGCATCAAAGAAAAAAAGGACAGAGGAAAGAAGCCCAGAGAGGCAGTAGATAAACTGATTGGGCATTGCAGTCACAAATTTGTTTTTAAAGAAACGGTCTTATTTTCCCTGTATGTTTTTTTTTAACCTTTTATTAAAAACTTGCACAGCTTCAACACATTACATTGTATGCCGTTGCATTTCTTATTTGTTACACTTATTCAATTGTATACACAGTTGGAATTTTACATGTTTATATCGTCATCTCCTACATTTCTAAGTACTGTCTGGACCCGCCTCACATCTTTCGGGCGACATGTCAGTGGCAAACTGGAATATACTTCTTCGTTGTCATTCGCCCAGGTCATGTCCTTTATCCATTCCTCCAATAAAGGAGGTTCCCTGTTTTTCCAACGCATTAGTATTACAAGTTTTGCTAATAACAGGCCTAAATTCAGGAGTTTGCGCCGTGTCGGATTCATTCTGCACACAACGCCCAACACACATGACACTGGATCCCAGTCTTTTGGCTGGTCTGACATTTTGTTAAGCGCTGTACACACCACAACAGCCCAATAGCCAGCAAGTTTTTTGCACGACCACAGCATGTGTAATATGTCTGCTGCTTCACTTTCACAACGCAGGCATTCTCCCGACACCGAAGTGTACATGCTTTTGAGACGGACTGGAGTAAAATAGGATCCGTTTAGTATCTTAACATTTATCAGGCTGCATCTGTAGTTTACAAGATATATTTTTTGCTAACCAACATATTTGAGACCAGTGTGCATCTGTAAGAGTGATACCAAAGTCCCGTTCCCATTCCCCTCCAACATCTGGAGCTTGGATTTTCCGGGTTGGCAGGGTGGTTTTGTATAGTGTAGAGGCCGATTTCTTTACACGGCTAGGGGAGAGTATATAACCCAGGCTTGGATGTGATGGTGGATCCTCAGGAAAACCCTCCCACGTGTTTTCAACTGCCGAGCGTAGCCTGAAGTATTGTAGCTTTTGCATCGGTGTGTCGTTGACAATTGCCTTTATGTCATCCCAGCTAACAAATTATCAACATCTAGGTCCCCGAAGTGGTTTATGCCTTTGTTCCTCCAATGTGTGGCCAATTGTACAGCCTGTGTCAGGGGGTAGGGGGTGTACGGTGCATCCCAAATGGTCATGACGGATATATAACGGCACCATTGGAGCTGCCCGTTAGTCTTGTCCATGCCCTACATGTGACCAGAGTGACATTCATGACATTGACGCTTCTTGATTTCCTTTCTGCCAGTGTGGGTAGGAGCCTCACTGAGTCCCCTCCCTTAGTTTCCAGTGTCAAGTGTGAAGCCGCAGGACCTCCTTTGTCCAGTATGCTGCATAGTATGCTTGTGCCGCAAGAAAGTAAAGCTCGAAGTCAGGGGCAGCTAGTTCACCCTGTTCATATGGTCTGGTCAGCCGTTTCCAGCGCACTCGTGCTTGTCGTTTCCACACAAACATTGAGTATGCCCCTTGAATTTGAGAGGAAGGGTATACCCGGCCACACTGGGACAGTGCTGAACATATAGAACAATTTGGGTAATATAACCATTTTAATTCGTGCTAAGCAGCCCATAAGCAAAATCGGGAGATGATTCCAGCGGTCGAGCTTGGCGCAGAGTGCCGTAATTGAAGAGTGCGTGCAAGCTGTATCGTGCGTGCCAACTCTGCTCCCAGATATTTTGCCCTTTGTGGTGCCCATTGGAGTCTGTGTATTTGCCGGGTTGTGTCGTGGCGTCCGTTAGGGGAAACACTTTAGATTTGGCAGCGATCAGTCTCAGACAAGAGTATTCTCCAAACTCTTTTACTGCTTCTAGTAGGTATCTCTCTGTGTTCCTCACATATAACATATTGTCGGCATAGAGAGTTATGAGCTCTATTCTGCCAGCCCGCGGTATCCCCGCTCGACTGTTTGGCCCTCTGTAAGTCGGCTAATGGTTCGATCACCAAGGGGAACAGTAGTGGGGACAAAGGGCAGCCTTGCCTCGTTCCCCCAGCGAGTTTCAAGATTGACGATAGCTTCCCGTTAACACATACCCTTGCATAAGGTTGCGCGTAGAGTCTACGGACCCACTTTATAAAGTTCGGGCCAAATCCATAATGGTTCAAAACGCTAAATAGGAAAGGCCAATACACAGTATCTAAGGCTTTTTGCATGTCCAATGCCATTGCGAGCCCTTTGGTATTTTTAGGAATTTCTGCCAGTTTGTTGTACCACCGTCAAAAGTTAGACGCTGTGGATCTGCCCAGTACAAACCCTGCTTGATCTTCATGGACCATGTGTGGCATTAGTGGGTTAAGGAGAGTTGTTAGTATCTTTGCAAACATTTTTGCATCAGTATTTATGAGGGATATTGGACGATACGAACCACAATCCTCAGGTGGCTTCCCTGTTTTGAGTTGCAAGGTTATGACCGGTTTGCGCGAAGTGTCCGGCAGCACGCCGGTTTCAAGTGCCTCAGACCACACTGCATGAAGACAAGGGGCCCAGTATCTCTATGTACTCTTTGTAAAACTCTGCACCTAGCCCGTCAGAGCCGGGTGCCTTCCCACCCGGCAGGACCTTTGTGGCTTGCTTTATTTCAGCTATTATCAGGGGGCTGTCTAGAGTATCTCTGGTTTCATTGGACAGCATAGTGCTAGGTATATTTGCTAGATAACCATTTCCCCTTCTGTTGCTGTGCTATGTGGGGTGGGGGGATACAATTCAGCGTAAAAGTCCTAAAAGACTTCACTAATCAGCTCTTGGCTCGTGACTACTACCCCATCCCTCCTCGTTATACATGGTATATGCGTACTCCCTCTTTCTCTGCGCACCATTTGCGCCAGCAGTTTACCTGGTCGCTCTTGTTCGCCATATCTATGTGCGGCCACTGGTCTGACAAAGTAGAGTAGTTCGACATCTGCCGCTGCTCGATAATCGTCTAATTGTGCTTTGATGTCCATCGCCATCTTTACTTCCGGAGTGGTGGCATACTGTGCCTGGAGCTTGGCTATCACGGTTTCCCTTCTCCCCAATTCCCTGCGTATATCTGAGAACTCCGATTTCTGAGGACATGGCGACGCCTCTAATGTAGGCTTTGAATGCTTGCCATAGAACTGCCTGACTGGTGACGGAACCATCATTATGCTCGAAAGATTTTGCAATATGCTGTAGCAGGCTGGTTTTATATACAGAGACTGCCAGTGCGGCGGCCTTGAATCGCCATGATGCTTTCCGTGGTGCAGTTTCTGGGATGGCCATTGATGCCAGCACCGGCGAGTGGTCCGATAATGTGCTAGGTATTAGTCTAACCTCCATCGACCAGCCCAATACTCTGACACCAACCATAGGTCTATCCTAGAGTGCATATTGTGCACAGATGAGTAAAAAGTGTATGCCCTCTGACCCGTGCAGTGATCGCCAGGCATCCATCAGCTCCAGATCTGTACCTACTACCCGTGCTGCACCAGTCAGGGATGTTTGATGTTCGATCCAGGTCTACGTCTAGTATGGTGTTAAAGTCCCCTCCACAAATGTCAGGGCTGTCTGGTTTCTAGCGCATTTCTGAAAGACCTCAGTTTAATAATCAGGGTCGTCGATATTGGGCCATAGACGTTGATCAGTAGCACTTCGGGGGTTGGCTGGCTTACCATGTACAACAACATATCTGCCATTTGGGTCGCATTTGGTTGCAAGGTGTGTAAATGGTAGTGCTCTTGTACCATTATCGTGACTCCCCGGGCTCTGGTTGAGTATTAGGTGTAGAATCGGTGGTCCCCCCACCCAGGTGCAATCTTACTGGCCTTATGCCCCAGCAGGTGTGTTTCTTGAAGGTACAGTATCTGTGTGCCTATTCTGTTGACATACGCCATTATCTTTTGCGCTTTCACAGGCATCCCAAGACCTCTAACTTTAGCTCGACAACTTTATCTCTGCTGGGGATCTATCAACCATTTTGTCTCCTCCTTGTATGCCACATTATAACACTTCAATATCTTATACATACATTACAGTAACCTAATGCTGTCTGCATTTTTCCTTCCCTTTAACACCCCAACCAGTTCCCCCCTTCCCGCTCCCCCACCCTCATAGTACCCCGAACTTCAACTATGCATGTCCTTGCCTGTCTACTCCCCCCCCCCCAACCTCCCCTTACCCTTTCCACTAAATCAAGCACTTGCATTGGGGTGCCTCTGCAGTGGCGGCCCGAGTTCGGGAGCGGTCTCTAGTATTCATCACTCGCAGATTTCGATCTCAGATTACGTTTCCAGAACACAGTGAAAAGGCCTACCAAAAAGGAGTTAGAATCTCGATGTAATGTGGTGTACTAGTCGATAGCAGCATCTGGGAAGTCCCTGTGATGTAGGTCCGGATCTGAAAGAGCTCAGCTAGAGATGTTTGCATCGCGTTCACAAATGAGGGGAATCATGCGCTCCCATCATTGTGTCCGGAAGGTTGCTTGTCAGGAAAGTTGGATGTTCATTTCAACGAAACTGGCCACCTCCTCTGGAAATGTGAAAAAATTAGGTTTATTTTTATATTGTAGGCGCAGTCTGGCCGGGTACAACATTGCGTAAGGTATCTTTCGTTCTCTGAGCAACTTCTTTACTCCCATGAACATGCGCCTCTTGTTGCACTGCTAGGGTGTAGTCGGGGAATATGCGGATCACACTGGAACCCATTTTTAATTCTTGCTGGTCTCCAGAGGCCCGTTGTACCAGGTAATTGTCCCTGTAATTCACAAGTCTTTCGATTATCGGTCTTGGACGGGTGCCCGGCTTCAGGCATGCGGCAAGTGATCTATGCGCGTTCAACAATAAACATCGCCAACCATCTGGGGTCTCCCAGCAGGTCTTTCAGCACCTGTTCTACTGCTTGGTCCATTGGGACTTTCAGCGCATCTTCCGAGACCCTACTAAGCATATGTTGTTGCGGCGTGATCTTGCCTCTAAGTCCTCACACTTTATTTTGACTGCTGATAGGTCGTTGGCCATGCTGGTCACTCTGGCTTGCAATGCTTCTAGTGTGTCTTTAGTGGTGCTAATCCTAGTTTCGACTACCGTAATGCGGCTGGCGGCTTCAGCTGAATCCAGATTGTTGTGAAGTTGGTGTTCATGCCGTCCAGCTGGTCATTAAGCGTAGCGAAGCTCTGTTGCATTGATGTGTAGACCCCTAATAGATCCATAGGCACTATTGTCGTAGGCGAATGGGGGTGCACAGAATGGTCTGAGGTGCTGGCGCTCACAGCATTCTCCTTGATCGTTGGTTTTGTGAACTTATCAATTGTACCACTTTCTTAGCAGCAGCTCCTTTGGGCATCGTACAAGGTCGAGGGATTCCCCTCCCTCGGTTATTAGTGTACAACGTTGCAGAGTTCCCTGAAGTTAGTCATGCGCAATTGCTGTATCCACCCGCAGCGCATATTGTGGGCGTATGACACATGCACAGGCTCAGTTGTGCCAATGTTTGCAAGAGCCGGTTTCCCACGGCGTCTTTGCTATTCCGGTGTATTTGCTAGTCCTTTTGAATTCCAAGGTTAGACTGTACCACGGTCTTGCAGCTAGGCTGTTTGTGCCCTGCCCTCAGAATGTAACTACCATGTTTCTGCGCTTGTTGCAGTTGCGGTGGGGTGTGGAGTGTTCTGCACAGGTACGTATTCACTCACGAAGTATGTACCCCAGTACTCATTCGATGAGACTTCTTGTGCTGGGGGCCTACTATCCTTTGATGGGCGTAGCAGATTTGGATGGTGTACAGCTCTCAAATCCTTACAGCACTCAGATACCTGAGGGTTTATAGCGCTCTATAAATGCTAAATAATAATTAGGACTGCTCTTGAGCATCCAATGTAGGCCACTAGCGTTTGGGCAGTCTGCTTTGCTCTGTGTATCTTGCCTCCTTTGGTGAGGGGCTTGTGTATTCCCAAATAATTGTTCTAGCACTCTTTGCTCGAGCGGTCGGTCTGTGTTCGAGTGGGTGAGTACATGTGTTTTGTAGTTTTTCCTCACTGGGTGTGCACCGGGGGAGGGGGGGAGCAGGGGGTGATGTGCCGTTATGCATCCGCAATAACCTCTGCACACCACTATTGCGACCTCCCCTTGCATGGCAGCAGTCTATGGAACAGCGCTTGCACCTTTTATTGGTTCCGGTATTATTCAGGCGGCGATTGATCTCAGCGTCACCTTTGTATGAAGTTAGTGGTTGGGCGCCCCCGTTGGCTATGCGCGCCTCGTGGTTTTCCCTGTGCTCATAATACAATTTGCCAGTTCCTCCCCCGCAGCCCCTCTTAGCGCTATCCAAGGCCACTGTACAGCTTCTTTTCCGTGCTGGTGGGCTTTGTCTGCAACCCTGTCACCTGGCGTATCGTTCCGATGCTGCTCGTGGGATCTAGGGGAAGTGGGCCGCTAGCTCCTGCTCAGCGGGCTGTGTCGGGAGTAAGGCATCTCCCTGTGTTCCGCAGAGTTCCTGCAATCCACGTTTGTCTGCACTTCTTCGTGGGACAGGGGGTCCTTATAGACCTCGGTTCACCTGGTCTCTGCGTTGGAGGGCTGTGAGCAGGCTTGCAATATGGTCCTTCAATGCCAGGCGCCTGGCCTCCACCATGGGTCGTTCGATCTCTGCTTAGGTGTACCCGCAGACCTCCGGAGGGTGGGGCCCCGTTTGTGCTGGGCTCCTTTATGAAGGCCGCTCAGAGCGGCTGTTGTAAATTCGATAGAACTTCAATTCTGCCGGTCAGATTTTTGCGATTTCTTCAGGGTGTGAAGTGGGCACCTTCATTCGCCTCATTTCTTTTCCATCCGAAACCGGAATGAATTCAGCTCAGGTAACGCTCTGGACTCAGCCACGCCACTGGAGCTCACACGGGATGCTGCATCTGTGCGCAACAGCGCCCCTATTTTCTCTGTATGTTAATGGCAAAGCAAGTTTATTTAGAAGCAAGATGGTATAATTTATAAGCAAGATGTTTCAGCTTCTAGTAAAAAGAAAGGGAAGAATGTTTGCCCCCGGTCTGGGCTTAGAATTATTTTTATGAAAAACACCAATTTGTCTTTTTAAATTGTATTTTATTTTGAGTGGTGACAGGCAAAGTAAAGTGAAAATTAAAGATTGGTAAGGTGCTTTGGGCTTGTGTAATGTTTAGTAGTAAACCGTAAGATGTATGCAAATCAACTAATACAACAGTACAGCTGTCACACCTTTAGTTAAGTAAATAATTGGCAAAGTTGGCTTGAATAATTCAGGTCAAACCAATCAAAGTGGAGGTTTTCACGATAAAATGGAATCGTTTGGCAGGGATCAAAATAAAGAATTGATAAGTATGGAGCTTAAAGTAGTTACTGGGTTTATGACTTGACACAGTAGGAGCTACTTTGGGAGAACACTAGGAGCAAAGGGGTGTGTGTGTGTGTCTACGGGTGTATGGCATTATGTGATGCAGCAAACCTAACAACTATACAGTAAAAACTAAATGAGACTGTTCTGTAATGGTATCTATTCTGTTCTGTATTCTTCCTATGAACAATCTCTGTGGTGTACAATAAATTAAATAGACCACTTATGAAATACAACACTTATTTTTCTGCACGTGTCACATGGCTGGAGAACTCTTCTTGCTTCCAATAGGCCACAGTCTTAGATTTTCTCCCAGTGTCAATCAATCAGAATGTGAATCTCAAGCCCCAGTATTCAGTACTTCTTTCCAGACAGTCAGCATGTCTCAGATGACCCCCCTTTTGCATGCATCGCTAAGCTCTTGGACTCCAGGATTCAGTGCTCCTTCACATATTCTCTTTCACAGGTACTGCTATGCAATTTGGGAGGAAACTTGCTGGTGGTTCAGGAACTTCCCATTAAGGAAAAGAAATCCAGGGGTCATCTTCGACTCACTCCTTCTCTTCCCAAATCCCAGACATGTCCAAAAAGTCCCACTACCAGCTACACCTCTTCAGGAGGTATCGCACCCTTTCTCACCCTCCCCCAGAGGCTCACCGTCTCCAGAGCCCTGGATCTCTCCAGACTGGACTACTGCAACAGTCTCTTAATCTTCCTACTTATACTCTCTGACCACTTCAACTTATCCTGAACAGAATCGCAAGACTTAACCTTGGCCTCAAGTCCAGGGACCACATCTCTCCGGCGCCGAAATCCCTCCACTGACTCCCCGTGGCTGCAAGGATCAAGTTCGAGTCCCTCTTTATACTCCACAAAGTTTGCTGGGGCCAGGGCCCTTACCATCTGCAACGCTCTCTGCCTAAACACTCTCCTGTTAGAGCCCGCCACATGGCCTCCTCCAACTATCTGCGGGTGAGCTGCTTTTCCAAACAGAGATTTGGGGGTAGAACCTTATCCTCTGCAGGTGCCTCCCTCTGGAACAGCCTCCCTGCCTCTCTGTCTTGAGCCGGACATCCTTAAATTCTGGAAGCTCCTCAAGACCTTCCTCTTCTCTCTCCCCTGCTAACCTCCTTTCTCTTCTCTCCTTCTTCCCTCCTTTCTCTCCCCAACTCCCTCAGTTTGCAGACTGGTCGCCTGGTTCACCTCCAGAGCCTCACAGGTCCCAGGCTCCGCCCGCCAGTACTGCACTTGCTTACAGGTCTCTGCACTCTGCTTGGAACTACTGCACTCGCAATACAATCCATGAGAGGGGCAACCACTCTGCACTTAACCCAGGACCCTGCTGGACTGGGTGCACTTGTCCCCCTCCCCTCTCGCTCCCTCCCTCGGACTTCCTGTCTGCACACTTGCACGACCTTGAATGTACTAGGCCTAGCAAGTTTGTCTGTCCTGTCCTCCCTCGGTCTCCCCTCCCCAGCTTGGTTGTGCCTGAAATACTCATGCACAGGCGCATAAGATGACCAACCACCAATCAATCTGAAATGTCGCCAGGCCTAGTATGATAGTTTGCTCAGTATGTCCTTTTCCCCGACCCCCTTTCTCTCCCCACTCTGTCAGGAACTTGCACTAGTGGAAATGCCTCTGGCCTAGTATGCTAGTTATTGTGAGATCATTCGGAAACTTCAAGGCCTAAGAATGACGATTGTTTTTCCCTGTTCCCATCCCGCTTTGAAGCACTCCACTTGTGCATAAGCGCTCTACAAATAAACAATTACAATTATGTGATCCTGTACATCCCATCCCTCACATGCTCGCTGTACCTCTCAGCGATGGCAGATTCTTGTAATGTCTGGTTGGTGTCTCATCACTGCTGTCCCCTGTCCCAGTGCCCGGCATACATTTCTCCTGGTCTCAGGCTAACTTCTCACCATCCACACATTCCCTTGCACTCTGACTCTAGCTTGTGCAAGACTCCTGCCTCCTTCCATCTCCTCAGAATGGATTGGTTTTCCAGTTTCTCCGTTGTCACTTGATTTATCTGCCCCATTTGATACCGCGGATCACGCAAATGAACTAAGTTCTCTGTTCTCCTTCAGTATTTAGGGCTCTGTTTCTTCTTGGTTTTCATCTGAAAATCATTCAATCTCAGTTCCTGGAAAAGGTTCCTCCATGTTTAAATCATGCATACTATGTGTTCTTCAGGATTCTGTACTCAGACATGCTTCCTTTACCTTATATACCTGCTGTTAGCTTCCCCTATCTGGTCATTTGGGTTTCCAGTTCCTTCTGCATCAAATCTCATCAGTAGTGTGTGTGTGTCGTTATCAGTTATACATCGGCGCCAAGTAATATTTCAGAACATCAGGGCATCCAGGCCCCTCACACCTTGTCTTTGGTGCCATCAATATTTTGTTAACTTACTTGTGCCTTCTTACCATCCCAAATAAATTGCATCAGTAATTCCTGCCCCTTTTTTTATTGTTTTTAAATGGTTTTACCTTGTTTCTCGATTGGATCCAACTGGAAGTAGTAAAATATCCGTAGGAGGATTTATTTTTTTATTTTTAAATCACATCAGGAAAAACTAAAATCAACCCACTTAGCTCTCTGAAGGGAGCAAAATAGAACTGGGTAACTGGCATTTTGAATTTTGCCAAGTTGATTCCCAAATACCTAACCAAGCTCTCCACCCTCCTGAATGGCGTTTGCTTTTTAGTACCTCAAGAACGTCCTTAATATTCATGTTCAGAATCTTACTTTGTTTCATTTATTTTTAAGCCTGATGCACCCCTAAAGGCTCTCAGCTTTTCCATGAGTGCTGGAAGTGAGTCCCCAGGGGCTGAGATAGCAAAAAATTACATCATCCGCAAACAAGATCATCTCGGGTCGCATTTTCCCTATCGTTATGGTTCTCATTGTCTAATTTTTTCTGGCCGGTTCTGCCCAGGGCTCCATCAATGCAAAAAAAGCAGTGGGTTCAGGGGATATGCCTACAGCATCCCCCTGCTCTAGTTAATGACCTTCAATAGTTTGCCGTTCAACAAGATCTTCACCCATAGTGCCTCGTAATTTACCAATATCCTCCCCCCTCGCATTCAGATCAATTTTAACACCTTCTCCAGGAATCCACAATCCACTATCAAATGCCTTTTCTACGTCTAGTGCAAGCAGTATCGAGGGTGATTGGACTTTCCTGGCTTCAGCTATCACAAGTCGAACGCGTGTAAAAGAAAACCTGATTTGCCAGGGTCTATCGGGCTGGAGAACAATCATCCAAAAGATCTGCCAAAATTCTTGCAGAGAGTTTCATATCCAGATTCAGCAACGACTGTGGATGATGAGATTGGCACAATTTGGGATCTTCCCCTCCTTTAGTATCAGGACAATTCTTGATACCGGAACAATTTGGGCTTCCATGTCTTCTCAGAGTTTAAGTCAGACCTGTGAGGCCTAGGTATCCCGTCTTTCGGTCTATGTTGCACTCATCTGCCTCAAATATGTTTTTGTAAAAGTGTTCAAACACTTCAATATTTTATAGGTGGCTGGTTTCCTCCTTTCCTTTCTCATTTATTAATGCCTCTATATATGTACTCTCTCCTATCCCCTTCAGCCAGTGTGCTAGTAGCTTGACGGCTGTGTTACTTTTCTCAAAAAGGGTGTAAGTAGAGTATTCATTTCTCTGCTTGGTTTGTGGGTAATAGATTGAGTTGGATTTGTAGCGTTATAAGGTCTACAAGATTTTTCCTAGTTGGGGGTCGCTTATGCACCCTGGCCATTCTTCCTAATTCTTGTTCTAAATGTAACTCATCTTTATTCCTTATTCTTCTCAAGTATGCTGCACCCAAGATAAGATTCCTTTTACCAAGGCTTTCACGGCTTCCCATTGTGTGCCTA
The DNA here is from genome assembly GCF_040938575.1 of Ambystoma mexicanum. NCBI lineage: Eukaryota > Metazoa > Chordata > Amphibia > Caudata > Ambystomatidae > Ambystoma > Ambystoma mexicanum. Next base: position 214,924,784 of record NC_090926.1, read on the forward strand.
TATTCATCTCTTGCGCCCAGCGATATATATTCCCTTATGTTATGTTCAGTTTGTATTGTACATGCTACATCCCATTTTCCACCTATATATGGCTTTCACTAAGGTTTATATCTAGCTCAACCTCAACTGCGCTGTGGTCGCTATAGGAGCACCCTATGATGCTAAAATGTAGTTATTTTTTAGTACGTCTGGTGTATGTTTGAGAAGGGCATGTAGTCTTTAATCTCTTTATGTGTCACCATGCTTCTATCAGGTTGCATTCTTTCACCTTTCAGGAAGCATGCCCAGCCACCGTCACCCCAGTGTGCGATTTTCGGGCCATGTCCAGTTTGAGAATTAAACTCATCCACCCGCTATAATGTAAGACCCCTTTGCGAACATCGAGTTGGGAGCATACACTGGAGCAAACGTTTAGTCTCAAACCTTCATTTTACCCTTGACCATAACATATCTGTCCATGTATTTTTTGTGTGCATCCAATTGGAAGCAGGATTCTGCATGAAAATGGAGGGCCTCCCCCATGGTTGCTACAGCTGGATAGAGCTCTTTACTCATTTGTTCCTTTTACTGGGGGAATTTAGGCCTTATGTTCAGAGACCTCATTTTGTAGTTCATCACCAGTATGGGGTTAGTGATAATGGATTTAGTGAAGTTTAAAAGTCCCCCTATTAATTTTCGACTCTCACTCCCTACCAAGTTTTATGGTGCAGCATAGGTCTATTTTCTGTTCAGCCTTCCCGATGCAAGGTGTGGGAAATAACACTAACCAAATTTAAATCCCCCAACCCCATTTCACCCAACAGAATGAATTTCAACTTGCCCATTTAGTCCCCATACCCATCTCACAGACACTCTTCATTGCATCTAATACATCACAGCACTAATCTCCCCCCATTACCCACACTCACCACTGAGGTTCTGGCTTTTTTTCATGCCCATTTGCCTCCCCTCCCCTTAAAAGTACATTTTTTCGGGGATGTACTTTCATTCACCTTCATGTGGTGAGAACAGTGGATAATTTTGCTTCCTGATTTGGTTCCCGGTTCTTCCACCCCTTCCTCGAGCCGCCTATTGTCTGTTAGACTCTCAATTTGTCCTTTATCTCCTTGGGATCTGCCCTAGTGCTGCCAGAAATCTCTGGTAGGGAAATGTCTAGAAGTTTGGCCCGTTCCAGATGGATGACTTGAGCTTGAACTGTAGACCGAACAAATAGGTCCATTTATAGATCTTATTAGTCTCCTGTTTAGCTCTTCCGTGAATGGTTTCATCAAGCACAGACAGGCTACTGTGGACCTGATGAGATCCTGGTATGTTTGCACTTTGCCATCCATAAAATAGATCACTGGCACTTGTAAAGCAGCTCCCAGCACTGCCTCTTTGTGGACTTTCACCACAATATAACGTGGTTGGTTGTTCTTATTTTGTCTCACGGGCCCCATCCTGTGTGCTTGGTACAGCGTCTGCTCAGAAGGTGGGTTGTCTTTTAGAATATGCCCGAAAAGGCCCATCAGGCATTTCATCGTGTTGCTCATTTCTGATTCCCCTTTCAGAAAACTCACTCGAAGGGTGTCTGACTTATTTTCAATATCCTCTACTTTTTACTGCAAGGTACAGGCAGCCTCCCGAAGCTCTTCCACTTCCTCTACGATCGCTGGAGTTGTGTTTTGTAATTCTGAGACTGCTGCTTCCATCACGTTCTTTCTTTCTCCTAGGGTTGCAATTTCTCTCTTGTTTTTGGCCACTGCTATCAGCGCAGATCTTAATGCAGCAGTCTCAGTTTAAAGAGTTTCCTTGATTTCATCCTTAAAGGTGGTTAATTTTTGGACAAGCAACTCGCCACCAAGGCTCACTTTCAAATTGCTCCTTCCCCGCCGTTTGTTCTGCTGAGGGCCCCATTTTCATTCAGTGAAGGTTTCCTAGCCTGTTCCAGGAATGTTCCATGCCTGCTTTTGTCTGCTTTGTAGCTCTAGATATCCCGAAACAGTTTCTTTCTCTCCCTTGGATCCAGCTCTTGGTTCCCCCCCCTTTTTCCTTTTCAATTCTCTTCTTCCTACTCGTTTCCCTTGCTTCTTTCTACTATCTTTCTTCACCTCTCAGTACCTATACATTTTCCCCCTGTGATCTTTTGTTGATAGGAGACCATTACAACATTCCTTTCTTCTGCTTTGGGGATCTTCCTTCTGATGTGTGAATCAGGATCCCTGCACTGTCTCAGCCAATCCGCTCCTGCAAGGAATGTGGAACTACCCAGGGGCACAGGTTGCCCCCCCCCCGCTGGACCCGCTTTTACCACTTCCAACAGGCTCCATACTTGGCACTTAAATGAACATTCACTGTACATTGCTTTTCCTACATATCGCACAGGAGTATTTTTCTAGTCTTGCCCTGCTTTGTATTCGATTTTTATTAATTGGAGAAAAAAAATTGATTTTGTATCAACATGTTTAGACTTTTGGCTAAAACTACCATATGAATGAAAAATAAAATAAGTAAAATTAGATACTTGACTGAGAAACTTCATGCCAAAGAGGGCACAAAGGGAACTTATAAATCGTATTGGGAACTCATAAATCGTATTGCTTAGTTTTGTGGGTTTATTTTAAACTCTACAATTAAACATGCGAGTAAGATGAAATTAGCAGCAACTGGAACCAGGAAATATGTGCAGTTGTATGGCACCATGTGTTTTGAATTGAAAAGTAGCTTCAGGTAGTCTTTGGTAAATTAGGCAGGCTCTGCTGAAATGTGATCAGGAGCTAAATACTGTAGCTCCCAGCAATTTCCATAACCTGTATTAGTGCCCACTTTATTTTTAAGAGTTAGGTTACATTTGCTTAACACCAATTCAATTCTTGGTGCCAGACGGAAGATCCCTAGGGGAAAATAGAACCTGCAGTTTGTCTAAAGGTATGCAAATTGAGTCTCTTCAGCATTTGAGCACTTAATGTGAGAACCTGATGGCTTTAAAGGGAATTTTATTTGGATACATTCTCATCAGTCTTTCAAACTCTTAAGTCAGAATTAATTTGGAATACAATATTGGAGGGACCAAATGAGAGTATAAAATTGAACCGTAATCCATTTTTTAAATCCACTTTTAATATATCAGAAGACTGAAATTGTACTTTTTTAAAAATAGATTGTTTATTACCCTGGCTTTTAATTATTCTTAACTTTCAATGCATTTTGCCGTTCGAGCATGTGTTGTGTGCATGATTTTATTCTATGTATATTTTATTGCTGTGTTGTGAAAGGCTTGATTGAGCCAAGAACAATAAAACAAAAAAATATTTGTGCCCCTATATTAAGATTGGAGGATAAGAAGAACTGAAGGTTTGTCGCACAGTATATATTTTGAGACACATTTTCAATTGTTGGATAGGTCTCAATCTATTCAGGTATAAATGAGATGAAGGGCAGAACCACCGGTGTTATAATAGAACATTTAATAGGTGCCTATGCAGTAAACCAGGTTATACTTGGTATTAAAGTAATCTTTTTTATAAAAAAAAAGTGGCAGAATCAAACAAAACTCCCCCACCTGTTTTTTGCCCTCCTTAAACCTGCCCAATACCAAACTACAACAAGAATTGGCAATGCAAACAGTCAGTTTCGGCTTTTGTGTAGGCATGGGGAAGGCACTAGCCAGGCACAGCTGCAGTGGTATTAACTGCCCATTGATCGTAGCAGGTGCACAATGGTGTGAGTACCGAGGCTTTTAATAGAGTGTGGCAAATGCCTAATACTTCTATACAAAAACAAGCATTGGAAAAGCCAACAGTTTTAGCTCAGCAGGACCTCAGTGAAGGACACGCAGAGTGTTTATGAACCGAGTACCCAAAGCCAGACCTGGTAAGACATCCTTATTACACTAGTAGATTTACAACTCCAATTAAGTCACTAACTCTATGAAGACTGCTTTGGAAAAACACTGTCAGGCACTTTGAGCCCACTTTAAGCAAAACTTGCCAACAAACTTTTCACTCTAAGAGTTCTCATAAGGAGGTGTTTTGGGCAGGGAGGGGCAAGAACTGAGTGGTAATGGCCATAGGGATCAGCATGGCCATGCAGTGGAGTAACAGTACTGAAAATGTTGGGGGAGGGGGGCATGACACCTAAAGGAAAGGGGCCCCTGCCAAATGAGCAGGACAAAACGGTGTGTCACAAAATGTGGGGATGGGGGGGACAAACACCCTTGCCCCACCTAAAACTACTCCCATGTGGTCATGGTCAGTCAATGAGTGGGCACATAACCAAGCAACACCTACTGGCTGGGAGTACCTCCTCATATGTCATTCCTCCCCATCTGTACTCTAAAGCAATAGTTTTGGCTGTAGGTGTCGCAAGAGACACCTAATGGCCCAAACTAAAATGCAAAAGCCAAAGAAGCATAGTTGACTGCAGAAATGTAGTCAAAAGACCCCGTGCTCCCAGATTGGGTTAGGCGATGGCACTGCCCCAACAGCTCTGAAATCCCCATAAAGCCAGCATTCATGCCATTGCATATAACTCAACAGTAAAACACAAGAAAGGTTTCAATCAAATGCTCACCTTTTTTCCCCTCAAAAGACCATTTGTGTGAAAGTAATGGACTTAAAGCCAGCAGAAGTAAAGAGGACCCTTTGTGCAAGCATGTCTTCCAAAAAGACAATGTTGGGTATTTTTAATAAATGCCTATCAAATAACTCACCCAACTGAATGCATGCTATATTCCAACCAACCTCCTTTTTAACCACAAGTATAGAACAATCCTTTATGGATTTTTAACATTGTACACTTCAAGAAGCCCAATAGGTGTGGTTGGTCAAATCCAGCATGCAAATAAACTAGGTTATGATGGACGAAACATGCTCTTTAATAAATATCTAGGATTCATCACCAAGAGGGATCCTTACTGGCGTGTAGGATTTTGATCAGATCCTTGTTGCCTACAAGATGACACAGGAGACCATCATATCCTGACAGTGACACTTCCACTTCATTTATGAGAACTTTATTGTGTAGATGGCCCTTAAAGAATGGGGGGGGCTTCCCACCCATCCCCACAGAATCTTCCCTTTGAGAGAGATGGTAACCATTTAACAAAAATCATCTTTTTCAGCTTTTATCATTAGTAAGATGCATAGTAAGCACAGGTCTCTATCTGATGAGAGTGCCTCTTCACCACTTCCAAGGACATTTTTTCGTGATCTGCACATATGAGTAGAACTATACCTAAGCTGCAACCTCCAAAACTACATAAAGCAGGGGCAGAAATTTCAAGTTGCAGGGTACTAGCCAGCCATAAAATGTTGCTCATCAACTCAAATCTACACAGCACACCATGATGTATGTGCCAAGAATCAATCTCTAGCCAACAGTTGGTAAAAATGTTGATCTCTGTATAGAGGTACAATTTGTTCTTTCCATTGGCAAGACGGTTCCCCAAACCACCTCTGTAACAATGCAAAGAACAGACACTGTTTTACTAGATAGAAAAGGAAATTAGAGAGCTGCTTTGTAGATTCTTCCAGCTATCTCAGACAACCTCTGTTAAGGCAAACTAATGCCATCTTATTTTTTCCCCCTCAGTTCTACTCATGGCAATGAGACATGGCAATCAATTTGTGAACCTGGGTGTGGCAGGCTTTGCTGATGCAATTTTCTTATAGTTGAGTACTGATGTCGCTCCCATACTTTAATAAGAAAAATGTGTTTCATGATTTCCTACGGATGTTTCGGGCTGCCATAAACAATGAACATCCCCTATTATAACCTCCTTGTAAATGTTACTCAGTGTAGCAAGTGGGAATCAGACAAATTAATGAAGGGTGTCAGACTAGCCAGTCTTCCCATGAAATTGCAAACTTAGCAAAACATAAATATTGGCATAAGCTCTAATAATGGTGGCTGAAAGGAATCCACCAACTATGACTAGGAACTTGCCACTGTTACTACTGAGGATATGCCCAATTAACACGGAGCAAAGCTATTTTGAAAAAAGATTGTCCCAAGTTTATTAACAAAAGATTCACACTAAGTAAACTTACTACGTCAACGAACTACACAGAATCAAATCTTATTTTTGGGACATCTGCACTGGGAGTTAAACAAATCACTTATGACTGAAACCTTGAAACATCTTGCATGCAGATGAGGACTGAAAAAAAACATTTTCTAATTCACCTCTGCTGGCATGTAGGGTACAAAAAGATATTAAAAGACTGTTGTGCATGCAGCGATTCTTCGGAAAGATGGACAACTATATTTACAAACTAGTGATGCACCAGTGCACAACGCGTACAATGCAATAACGTTGTAAAAGGGGACTGTGAAACAACAAGTCATCTGAAATATGGAAATAAAGCTGCAAACATTGCGACATTTCTAACTTCCTAAATACTTTATGTAATGACCATGCGAGATTTACAATGTTGTAACCACAAGGACAGTTCAAGATTAGATTATCCGGCATAAATCCGCTAAGAGAATCAAAAATTGTAAATCACCAATTGCATGTAATTGTTTGCTGGAAAGACTGAATTTATATTTGAGGTATAGAATGTGCAGATAAAGGGAATTGTGGTTGAGACTTTACTTAAAAATAAATAAAACACACAACATCAGGAAGCATACGTATCGTTTTTGCTTTTCTTCTCTTAAAACCCAGACTGGATGTATGAGAATTGAGCACTTGAATGCTTTTAAGTTATCCATTTTTTTTTAAAAGTTATTTTTCCAGGTCTACTGAATGAGTGTAAGTTGGAATATTTAGTGTTCAGAACCAAAAGGAAACCAACCTTTCGGTTGTTCCCGAGGGAGACCTGCAGAAAGTTTTGTACTCCGATTGGTACTTTTTGATTGTGTGCTACTATGGAGGAAATGAGATTAACATGTGTGCTGTAACCACATTGATTAAAAATAATTGGCTGATTTATGCTGTTGCACAAACATACCTGATGAAGGGCTGTGCCAGAAACTTGTTTTTATGTAGATGAAGCAATGGCTTACAGGAAAATTTAATTGAAAAATTAATAATGTTCCTTGGAATGAACTGAATGTGTTAAAATGCTTCAGAAAAAAAGAATAAACTTTATATGGAAGATACTGCATAGACGCGGGTAGTGGTTGACCTCAAATTGTTTCTCACAAAGATCCTCCTAGAAAGCACTCCTTTGCCTGCACTTTCAAGTGAAATGTCCAGCAAAGTAAATGGTCCCTCCCACCTCATCAATTGTTCAGAGTGCTTGACACATTGGGTTCAGCTTTCTTCAGCTAAGTGTTCAAAAAGATAACTGCTCCGCTCCCCATCATGAACCCGGACCTCAAATAATGTATAATTCCACTTTAGGGGTACCCCAAACGGCCGTACTCTCAAGCTTCGCTGAAGTCGTTCATGGCAAGTGGGGTATTTTGTCCACTGCTGAAGCATTCAGTAATTCCCAGAACAATGATTTGGCTTTTACCGGATTACGGTCCCATTTCCAACATCCATTATGTGGCCAATTTGTTTACTCCACCCATTACTGCATCTGCCTATGTGAAGTCCTGTATCGCACTATACAAACCAGGACGCAACCTACACTCCAACAATCTGGGTCTCATGAATGCCCATACATTTAAAAGAGCCAATAGTCTGGGGAGAGCCTTCCCCACATTGGCTGCACAGACATCGAACTCTTTGCCCATGACCCTACGTATGGAACAAAACGGGAAAACATTTTGAAGCTCTTTGAAGACTACTCTTCAGATAATTATTGCCCTGCACAACCCATGGTGAAGTTGAACACCCTCATGTTTTCCCTGTTGAGTCCTGTCTTTTCTGTTCATCTTGCGTGCATATGTGCGCCCAGATACCTGCGGGTTTCCGGCGCTATACAAACAAATAAAATAAAGAAGAAGCAATATGTGCTACGGAGAGATAGCCAGGTTGAAACCGACACTATGGGGGCACTGCCACATTTTTCTTTTAATGTATCTGAAGCTTGTAATGCCATCAACCACTCCCTTCTTTTCTACCATTGAGGGTGTGATTTCAGAATCCACCTTAACCTAGTGCCAATCAGTGTTACCATAATGCTCCTAGTCAGGGGTACTTCTATCCTTCACCATCAAATCGCAGCTCTAACCATTGGGAATAGGTTAGTCTTAGGGCACCTCACAGTTTGATAGTTACTTTCAGTCGCTGACTGTTCTAAAAGTCAATATCTATGTGAATAATAAACCGATCAGGCTGAATCTACAGAGTTCAAGTGGGATCCATAATCCACCTTTGTCATAGATCTTTTTGAAATTTATGCCCATTATATGTCAGGGTACCAAATTTAAGTAATTCATAATAGAACAGTGATGATTGCGTTTGGACCAAATACTACTCTCTGCACCCAAGAATGTCACCTCCTTCAAATAGGACTGTGTGCAGAAGAGAAGTCCAGCCCTTGCCAGTGGGAACCCCAAGACGTCAGGCAGGTGAGTGACATGTGACCTTGGAAGTGTGACCAATCCGTTTGCAGACTTGTTCCACAACAGTTGATAGCCATCGGAGTGCAGAGACAAAAGAGAAAGGAGAGATCTACCCTGAGTAAGCATCATGAATGGCTGCATGATCTGTAATGAAGAAGCAATCACAATAGCACCAATGCATTAGAGTGAGGTACTGCCCTATTACTAACTACACAGTCAAACTATTATAAAAGGGACTTGGCTGACAGCCATGATGCGCGCTCTAGCAAAAACACGCACGAAAACGCATACCTCCAGTGCATGCAAGGTACAGACTACAGAACGCTGGACTACTTTGTAAGGCTACAAAAGGACCTAGGGGGTTGAGCGAAGCTCCAAGATTACTCTGATGTTGTAGGCCTCAAAAGTAGCTTGGAACAAGCTCTTGTGTTTGGCCTTTATGGCACAAAGGAACATGCTCCAGCAACCTTCTCTTTTTAGGTGCCTTGTTGTAAGTTTTTGTAAGCCAAGGCATTGATGCCACATTTGTGTTTCCCTCCTATAGATTAAGAACCATTGACACCATCCACCTTATCCCAAGCCCTTTCTCAATTGTATGGATGAAGGTTTGAAATAACAGCAGAAATCATGGCATGAATTTACCCTAGTTTTCAGGTTCTTCCGAGGAGTGATTCTGAAGGAATTTACAGATGAATCACAGGGTCAAAACCAGAGTTGTTAAAAAAACAAAGAAAGAGTGAATCAAAAGAAATGAAGCAACACCAGAAAGACCTAAACATAAACACTTGTGTGTTTTTAATGCCTAACTTCTAGAAACTGCAATGGACCCCAAAAGAAATATTTGAAGGTGGCTATTAATGCATGAGTAGAGGGCAGGAGGTTTACAGAATCTGGAGAAATGTAATGGAAATTGAAGTAAAGAAATGGAACAAGTTACTTGTTCTCCAGTGTGGGTCTGGCATGGATTCACATGCTCATGAATATTCCCCCCGTCAGGCTAGGAATCCTTGGTAAAAGAAAAAAATAATTTTCAGTTTTATTTCTGAGCTGTCTTTCTCCTAACAACCAATCACTGAGCTCTGGGTCATACTGCCCCCAGCCAATGACTGCCCTCTGCCTAAGCCCCTCCACAGGCAGCCATCTTAAGATTTGGTAGCACATAAAGTGGCAGTAAGACCAAGAGAAGAGCCGCAGAGGGGTAGGAAGGAGGGTTTGCATGTGAATCCATGCCAGACCCATGCTGGAGAACAACCGTTAGAGGTAAGTAACTTATTCCTTCTCCAGCATGGGGTCTGGCATGGATTCATATGCTCATGAATACAAGAATACATAGCAGTGTACACATGCACAACCACGGGAGGTGGTAAGGTTCAACATAAGCATCTCTTACCTCCTCACCAGGCTCAGCTTCAAGCAAACAGGTTACGCAGCACTGCTTGGCCAACTCTGGACTCCTCCCTGGATTCCCTGTCGACGCAGTAAAACTTCATGAAGGTGTGCATCGACCTCCACGTAGCAGCCCTGCAGATGTCCAGCAGGGGCACACCAGACAGGAACGCCGTTGTAGCAGCGATCACCCTGGTGGAATGGGCTCTCGGATGGACAGGCAGTGGTCAGTTTGCCAACCGATGACAGTGGGTGATACAGCCCGAGAGCCACCTGGAAATGAAGCCTTGGAGAGGGCCTTCCCATGGCTCACAGGACCAACGTTCACAAAAAGCTGTGAAGTTTTCCGGAAACTCTTCGTGCGGGACACATAAAACTTCAGCGCGCTAGCCACATCCAGCGAGTGCAAAGTCCTTTCAGCCGGCAACACCAAGGGCTAGTTTAGATGAAAGTCCGACGGCACCTTGGCCATGAGGGAGGGGTGCGTCCTCAGCACCACCCTCGTCTCGTGGAAAGTCAAGTGAGATGGTTTACAGGAGAGGGCCTGGATCTCACCCACTAGTCGTGCACAGGTGATGGCCACGAGAAAAGCAGTTTTCCACGACAGAGTGCAAAGGAATGAATAGGCTCGAACGGGTGTCCTATAAGCCTAGTAAGTACCACATTGAGCTCTGACGTCAGGGCCGGACCCTACACCGGCGGGAATGAGCAGAATAGTCCCTTGACGAACTCCTTAACCAACTGGTGTGACCACAAGGAGGGTCGTCCTTGGGATCTGGTGTAGCGGGAGATAGCCGCCAGATGAACCTTGGAGGCGTGAGCCAGCCCCGATTTGGCCAACGACAGCAAATATGGAAGTACCTGAGGAGCCGTGAACTACAGAGGGTCGATCTTCTGAGAACGGCACCAGATAGCAAATCTCTTCCACTTGAGTCCGTAGCACTTAAAAGTAGACTATGCTCTAGCCTTGGCGAGACCTTCCTTGCAGTCAGCCGGGAGATCGCAGCCACTGAATTCTAGCACTGCAGGAGCCAGGCCTTCAGGTTCAGAGACCCTGGATCGTGGTGAAGTATGGCGCCTTCTTCCCTGGGGAGAAGATCCGTGACCACTGGCAGTTTGACTGGCGGGGACGCCGACATGCTGAGAAGGTCTGGGTACCAGATCTGCCTCAGCCATGCCGGTGCGACGAAGATCATCCGGCACCGGCTGAGTTGACTGATGATTCGAAGTAACAACAGAGAGACCAATGGAGGGAACACATGCAGAAAGAGGCCGTCCCACAGGAACGAGAATGCGTCCCCATGCTCCCGTGCTAGGGGAACCTGCTGGCAAACCTCTGGCACTTTGTGTTCGTCGCCAACAAGTCGATCTTGGGATTGCCCCATTTGAGGAAAAGGTTCTCGACTAGGTCCTGCTGAAGTTCCCACTCCTGGCAAGAGCAAAGCTCCCCGCCGAGAGAGTCAGCGACTGTTCTTGACTCTTGCCCGATGAAACAGGTCAGTAAGGCTTGATGCCGGAAGGCATTTCACCCTTGCCACGCCAGCTGAGTGAGAGTGTGTGTCTATCTCTGGTCTGTCCTTACTGTGTATGTTGAGATGCGGGGGTGGGGGGAGATGTGTTGGGTCTGTCCTGCCTGTCTGTATGTGTATTTTGAGATGCAGGGGGGGGCTGTGGGGGGGGTCGATGGATGTGTCGGTCTGCCTGCATGTCTGTTTTTGAATGTATGTTTAGATGCAGGGGGAGGGGGGGGTGTCGAGTCTGTATGGGTGTTTGTTTTGGTATGCATGTGCAGTGTATGTTGAGATGGGGATGCCGGGTCTGTATGGGTGTTATTGTAGCAGTGTATGTTGAGATGTGAGGGTGTCGGGTCGGTCTGTATGTTTGTATTTGTGTATTTGTGTCGATAGGCAGTGTATATTGAGATGCGGGGGTGTGGGGGGGGGGGTGTCAGGTCTTTATGGGTATGTATGCATGGTCTATGCTTGTTAGTTTGTATGCTGAGATGAGGTGGGGGTTCGTGTTTGTATGGGTGCATGGTGTATGCTTGTTAGTTTGAGATGGGGTGGGGGTGGGGCCCATGGGGCATCGTGTTTGGTTGGGGCATGGGTGCCATGGGGCTTAGTGTTTCTTGAGGGGTGGGGTCCATGGGGCATAGTGTTTCTTGAGGGGTGGGGTCCATGGGGCATAGTGTTTCTTGAGGGGTGGGGTCCATGGGGCATAGTGTTTCTTGAGGGGTGGGTCCATGGGGTACAGTGTTTGTTGAGGGGTGGGGGCCATGGGGCATAGTGTTTGGTCGAGGTGTGGGGGCATAGGGTTTGGTCGAGGTGTGGGGGCATAGGGTTTGGTCGAGGTGTGGGGGCATAGGGTTTGGTCGAGGTGTGGGGGCATAGGGTTTGGTCGAGGTGTGGGGGCATAGGGTTTGGTCGAGGTGTGGGGGCATAGGGTTTGGTCGAGGTGTGGGGGAATAGGGTTTGGTCGAGGTGTGGGGGCCATGGGGCTTAGTGTTTGGTCGAGGTGTGGGGGCCATGGGGCTTAGTGTTTGGTCGAGGTGTGGGGGCCATGGGGCTTAGTGTCTGGTTGGAGGGTGGGGGCCATGGGTCACTCCGCAAGAGTGAACCCAAGAGTATGATATGATAGTTGATATGATAGTTTATTTATAACGCACTTAATACCCAGAGGTTTCTAAGCTCGGACACGGGTATCGAACCTGTGTTGCTCCGTGTCGTCTTGCTTCCAAGGCAATGTCCAATCAAGGGTCAATAAAATATATATACTTTAACTAAACAGACAATATGCAATTATTGAATAGAAATAAATGATAATAGAAAATGTGTTGTACAAAATGTAAGTATGACAAAGACTGTTCCACCTCAAAAAGGCATTCTTTTTCCATGTGTTTAATAAAAATAGGGGGTTGAAAACGCCTCATGCCATGCCCCGCCACGCCTACCGCCCGGCCCACATTTACTTTTCGGCCCACTTTAGGCATCATGTAAGGTACTTCAGTGAAAATCAGTTGTGCACCCCTGCTCGAGTGTGTCGTAGTCGAGAACGACCATCACCCAACGGTTGTTGGAGATGGTCTTCCACACGCTAAGTTCGCCAGCCGACCTACCACCGGGGTGCACAGGTGGGGGCCCGACGGCCCGGCCGGTTCACTCTCGATTTGAGGTCGACAAGCCGCCTTGGGGTCCCTGGCGACAACGGCATCCTCCTCCGTAGGCCTTGGAGCTTCCCCCGTTGGTCTCTTGGGTCGAGGAGCACGAGGGTTGGTGGTAAGCGGAGGAGCCTCAGCCGTAACCCATCGAGGAACGGGGAGACTTGTCTCCCGAGGACCGAAATGACAGCTTTCGGCACGTGCCATCTGTTTCTGCCTTGATGGCATGTAGAGACTAGAGACTCATCCACAGCTGAACCGAAAGCGTCAAAGGAGATGTCCAAAAACCTAGTCTGGACCTTCTCTCGAATGTTGGTGGCCTTGAGCCAGCCACAGCGGCGAAGGCAAACGCCATTGCTGATCTGGCGGAAACCCGCATCTGCAATGTCCGTGGCCACTGTGATGGCGTGGTGCGGAGCCACCTTGCCCTCATGCAGAATCTCCTATGCCTCTGCCCGCTTATCGTCGGGGAGGAAGTCCAGCAGAGGTGCGAGCTTGAACCACAGCTCCCGGTCGTAGCGCGCTACGATAACAAGGGCGTTTGTGGCCTTGATGGTCGTCGCAGCAGAATAGATAACTCGCCTTCCCATCGCAACCAACTTCTTCCCCTCACTGTCCGGAGTGGTGGACGCTGGCAAAGACGCAGAGCCCGATGACTACTTCCTGGCCGCTGCAGAAACCACTGAGTCCGGCGATGGCTGGGCTCGCAGGCACTTAGGTGCAGAATCCGGTACCCTGTACTTCTCTAAACGGTCCCTCTTCGCAGGGGCTGTAGAAAGATTCTTCATGAGCACCAGTCCTCCATCCCAAAGGTCATCCAAGAGCGGGACTGAAAGGATGGGCCTCTTCGCCTCGCTCCGCTGTCATATGAAGCCTTCCTTCTCCTCTGGCGCGAGCTGAAAGAGCTCAGATGCTCTGGAGATCATTGCGTGGAAGGATCCTATCCCGATCGGCAGAGAGGATCTGAGCAGAGGCTACGGGAGGTCCCCCATCGTGCTAGTCGTCGTCGCTGTGTCTGATTCAGTCTCACCCGCCGGGGGTGGTGGAGAAGGCAGCAACGGATGGCAAGGAGGCAGCGGGTGCCTCTTCCTCTTGGATGGCGGTTCCCCCGTCATCAGCGGGGCAGTAGTTACCAGAGCCGCTGGGAGAACAGGTGGCAGCGCCGCTGGTCTTCTCTTCTGTATCTCAGATACAAGTGTATGAAGGATGGAGAGAATGTCATTGAAAGATCTCTAGGTGGCAGCTGTGATGTAAAGACAGGCGGCTGGGGCATAGGAACAGGGTCAGGGTCCTCCGTCGCCTTCAACGGCACGACTCTGACGTTTCCCTCATCGCCACCCTCCTCCTGGATGGTCTGAAGGTAGAGGAGTTCCTCCTCCTACTCAGCAGAGGAGATGTCAGTGCCCTGGAGGACTTCAGCACCTCTCCCCTTTCTTCGCGCCCAGAGGGAAGGTCTCGGGGAGATGACCAGCATCATCTTCTCTGGGGTCTTCTCAATGGGTTGGAATGAAGTCTGTCCTGGTTGGGAGGGACACTCTTGCCTTTGAAAGGGTGCCCTGCGGGTCTGCCCCTGCAGCCTTTCGAAAGGGACGCTACCACCACCTCAATGGAAGGAGCTGCCTTAGTCTGGTACACGTGGGCTTTCACGGTCAGGCCAGTCCCCTTGTTCTGCTTGGCCTTCGTGGTCGCCCCTGGCATCTTGTCCTGCTTGATCTTCTCCTTAGGGGCCGGCTCAGAGACCCCGGTCCCCTTTGGCCTTCTCTGCCAAGGATAGACCGGACACCGTATCCGGTCTGGTCTTTTCCTTGGTCGTCTCTGGGGCCACCTTCAGCTTGCCCGGGTGATCAGACGTCCTCTTGGATGAAGATCCGGCGTGTTGACTGGAGAACGATGCAGCTGGCGATGTGGAACGCGCCCTGGCCGCTGAGGACCCGCTGCAACGGCTCTCCTGGCGGTAGCGGACTTGCGGTGCTTGGCCTTTTGTTGGACCCCCCTGTGGGAGGTGTGCCCTCAAAGGACTTAGAAGCCCACTCAGATTTCCCGGATCCAAAAGAGGCATGCTCCTGGGAACCACCCAGTGCAGAGGCCTTGGCCTCAAGCCACTCCTCCAGCCACTTCGCGGATCCTTTAATGTGCGCTTCGAGAGTTCACAGCAAAACGCATAATCTTCCTCCTTATGCGTTGAATACAGGCAGTACAGGCACTGGGAATGTTTGTCCTCCATGTAAACATTCCACAAACCGCAGTCAGAGCAAAGCTTGAAAAGGGAAGGGGAATCCTTGTCCAACATGATCCATGCGGTGTAAGCCGTGAAGAATCTACTGGAAGCTTTGAAGAAATACGCCCTTGAGGGGCGCTGAAGAAATCCAAAAACGGGTCCCCGCTAATCGGAAGGATGATCGATTGAGCACGAGGCTCGATTGACCGAAAAACTCTTCCAAAAAGTGAAAAAGGCAGCAAAAAAGCTTGAGAGCTAAGTAAGAGGACTCGCAATAGAATATGCAGTAAAAATCTGAAGATGGCTGCCTGAGGAGGGGCTTAGGTTGAGGGTAGTCATTGGCTGGGGGCAATATGACCCAAAGCTCAATGATTAGTTGTTAGGAGAAAGAGTTCAGACATCAAACTGAAATTGATTTCTTTTACCGAGGATTTGCAGCCTGATGACGGGGAATATTCATGAGCATGTGAATCCATGCCAAGCCCCATGCTGGAGAACCTTGGTGTGAATCCTGCAAACAAAACTTTGAAAAAAGGCTGTACAATTAAAGTCCAGCAGCAGTGGTGGTAGGAAAGCACTGAAAGTACATGGAGCTAGCAAAAATGTTCCTTTTCAGAATGTTTATCATGGGACCTAAACCATGTTCTAGTTCACTAATCACTAGTTAGGGCATCCCCTGTGTCTTGAAAACTGGATGCAGCCAAACAACGCACCATTATCTTACCCACTGACACTTGACAGTGGCAAAAAAGGTCCACACGGATGAAAATGGTCAATAGGTTCACGAGAAAATGTATTTTCCTTTATTAGAATATTTGCTCAGAGCTTTCCCTACCCATAGGGTCCCAGAGCGCCTTACAAGGTTCAAAGGTTAAAAAAGGTGTCCAGTGAAACAGAAGGGAGTAGTTTCTTAACTGTAACTCCATTTCTCCAACATTGGTATCTTTCATGGATTCACACGCTGTGAATATTTCCTGCCAGGCTAGGAATCCCTGGTTAGTTTGATTTAATACTTTTCGTATGGAAAAAATGTGACACCTTGAGTGTCCAATCGACATCGTTGTGGGGGCTTTTGGTCCCCACCAATAGGACGTCGAGTATATAACTCCACTCCAGCAGCTCCCCCTCAGATTTTAACCACTCCAAATGGAGGATAACTCCGCTGTAGAGGATGTATGCCTGGAGGGGAAGGATGGAGGGAGCATGCGAATCCATGAAAGATACCAGCGGTGGAGAAATGGAGTTACAGGCAAGAAACTACATGCTGTGAATAGATTTTATACTAGTCTAAATGTCAGCAGTAGATAAACTAGGCAAACAAAGATTAGAAACCTTCGCATTTTTCTGCGCTTATGCGGAAAGCATACATATGTAAGTACAACAAAAAAAACACCCCAGAAGCTGCGGGGCTTACCTTACTGGAGCAGCCATTTAAGGACTGATCGTCCCATCTGCACGTCTTCTGCATGCTGCTGTTGTAGGCAGTAGTGCTTGGTAAATGTGTGAGGCACTGCCCATGTTGCCGCCTGAAAAATGTCTTTGATGGGCACTCCAGACCAAAGAGCCACTGAGGCAGCTGTGCCCCTTGTAAAATGTGCTCCAGCTGCAGTCCGCAGTGGCCCGTTGTGCTTTGCGTGGCAAAAAGGAAATCGCTGAGGATATCCACCTTGAGATGCCTTGTTTAGTGATGGCCTTCCCCCTCGTTTGAGGGGCCAAAGGCGTAAGAGCTGTTTTGTTGATCTAAATGATTTTGACCTGTCCAACTAATATTTTAATGCCCTTTTTAAGTCCAGAGCTCTCTCGGCTGGGCAGGGGGCATTCTGAAAGAATGTAGGTAGGGTGATGTTTGCATTCTTGTGAAATTTCAATAGTACTTTTGTGACTAAGTGAGGATTGGTGGATAGGATTACCATGTCCTTTGCAAATCGGAGATAGAGGGTCCACCACTAAAGCTTGTAGTTGACACGTCTGGAGGACGTGATGGCGATCAAGAATGCCACTTTCCAGGTCACAAATTTAATGTCTGCTACAGATAGAGGTTTGAAAGGGGTTTTCATGAGATCGGCTAGAACCAGATTTAGGCTCCATACCTGTGGAATTCTTTTAATTGGAGGAAAAGTGCGAAAAAGCCCCTTTAGGAAGTGTTTGAGCAGCCTTTCACTGTAGAAAGGAAAAGCTCCTCTTTTTCTTGTTAATCTGGAGATTGCAGCCAAGTGTACTTTTATGGAGGAGATCGCTAGACCTTCCTTTGCCAGCTTGAGAAGGTAGGGGAGAACCTGTTGAGGCCTCATGGCTAGGCGTTGAAGGTTGGGCTGCTGTGCACACCATGTACAGAACCTTTTCCATTTCTAGCTATAGGAATTGTTAGTAGACGGTGCCCTAGCTGCAGCCAGTATGCGCTGGCACTCCTGCTGGATGTTTAGCTGGCCGAATTCGGCGTGATCAGGAGCCACGCTGTTAGCTTGAGCAGAGCCTGGGTTGTGATTTAGAATCGCACTGCGATAGATCGGCGTGAGATCCCAGATGGATTGGATTGTCTGCCACCAGTTGAAGGAGGTTCGAGAACCAGGTTTGCCTGGGCCATTATGGTGCCACCATAATTATCTTGCAATGATATTTGCGGATCACCTAAATTGTTTCCTGATGAGGGGCAATGGAGGGAACGCATATGCGTAAATGAGTGTCCATGGGAACGAGAAAGCGTCCCCTTGAGAGCCCGGTTGTGGAATCCTGCTCGCAAATTTCTTGCACTGCTTGTTGTCCTGTGTGGACGAAAAGGTCCTGAGGAGGATGGCTCCACACCGAGAAGATTCTGGATATTTGGTTGTTGTGCAGTTTCCATCCGTGGAACTGCGCTGAGTTCCTGCTGAGGGTGTACACTTGTTTGTGTATCCCTGGGAGGTGGAAAACATACAACACAATGTGGTTGTGAATGGCGAGTGCCAAATGGTCTGTGCTTCTTGAGATAGGGTGTTTGACCTTGTTTGCACAGATAAAACATTGTGGCGGTATTGTCCGTGAGGATTTGCACTAATGAATTCCTGATTAGAGGAAGGAAAGACTTTAGGGGCCAATGTACCGCCCGCAGCTCCAAGACATTTATGGGGAGGATGGATTCTTCGGGAGTCAACAGGCCGTTGACCTGGTGCTAGTCTAGGTAAGATCCCCACCCCGCCAGGGAAGCATCATTCACAGTCGTGGGATGGTGAGTGGGTACTACTAGGGGCTTCCAGTTCGAGACTATGTCGAGTATTGTCCAACATTTCAGGGAATTTGAGACAGCCAGGGTGATGGTGACTGATCAGGACCAGTGTGTTTGGGACCATCTGGTAGCTAGAAATCTTTGTACTGGCCCCATGTTTGGCATGCAATTGGGTATTAGTGGAAGGCAGGACGACATGGTCCCTAGTAGAGCCATGTATTTGTTTTGTTTGTGTGGAGCGAGGGAATTTGTCAGGGTTATTCATTTTTTCACTCTGTCACATGAGGGTTTGATGAGGCCTTGTCCCATGAGGAACTGCGCACCCAAGAAAACCAAACGTTTTGATGGAACTGTGCAAGATTTGGCATAATGGATTACAAATCCCAATTGTTGCTAAAGAGCTTTTGTTTGTCTCAGAGAAAACGAGGTTTCTTGATATGCTGATCCTCGAACCAACCAGTTGTCTAGGTATGGGTAGACGTGGTGGCTCTGTTTTCTGAGGAAAGCTGCCATTGGTGCTAGGTATTTGGTGAACGTCCTGGGGGCTGATTTGAGGCCAAATGGAAGTACCCGAAACTGGTAATGACTTTCGCCGACCTTCAATCTGAGATACTTTCGGTATCTTGGATGTATTGGGATGTGGAAGTAAGCGTCTTTCGGGTCTAAAGCCGCTAGATATTCATGGGGTTCTACAGCCTTTATGGTGTCTTGTGTGGCCATTTTGAACTTTTGCTTTTTGATGTTTAACTTGCGCAAGTACAGGATTGGACGCCACTTCCCATCTGCATTCTTGAAGTATCTTGAGTATACCCCTTTTCCCCTCGATAAAGGGGGAACTCTTTCGATTGCCCGTTTCTATAACATTTGGCGCACTTCCTGTTGTAGAATTGGAAGGTGCGGGTGCGACACCTTTACGGGTGTCAACCACTATGTGACACCTCCTGTCTAAAGTCAGTGCAGCGTAGCCATCCTTGCCTTCTGAGGATGGCCCCATTACCAATTTGTTTGAATCCCATTTCTGTGAGATAGACTGCAATATTGATACTGTGGTTTGAGCCCTCTTCACCTTCACATACTAGTGTGTCATGGCTTCTTTTTGCTGCTGCTCCGGCAGGTGCTCTAATATAGGAGCCAAGCGATGCCACATTTCTCAGTCGGAGCGAGCCACAATTGCAAGGAAGTTGGCCGCTTTAACTGTTGTTGCCCCGATGGGGAGTACTTTTTTTGCCAAAGGCAACTTTTTCTGCCTTCATTGTCCGGGGGAGTGGCACATTTGTGCTGTGTACGAGCCTTGCGCCATGCTGCCGCTGACCCAACCAACTCTGGAGAGGGCTGTGAGGTTAGACATTTTGTTTTTCTATCAGGAGCCTTACATTTTTTGTCTAGTCTCCCTGTAAGTGCCGGTTCTGAGAATGGATGTTTGAGAGCGCATAGGCCTTCTTGCAAAACATGATCTAGGATGGGTATAGAAAACACAGGCATTTCTGCGCTTACCCATGTGATCAAAAAGAACCCAGTCTTTCTTTTCCTCTGTAGGAGGAAAACCAAATTCCTGGCACGCCTTAAATACCATGGACTGGAAAGCACCAATGTCGTCTGGAGGAGAGGGTTGTGCTGGACTACCCTTTGTATCCTGGTCCGGGTCACCCGTATCCCACATATCGTCTCGGCGAGAAGTTGAAGAGGCGGTAGAACTCGTGTTCCTTGGAACTGTGCCTTGATCTGTATCCACTAGTTCTCCCTCTTCTTGTTCGCCTATTCTCAGACTAACCCTTCTTGGTGGTGGAGGTCTAGGTGGAGATTGGGCTCTATGTGCCGAATGTGGACACTTGTCGCGGGCCCTGGATGAATGCCCTTGATCTCTTTGTTCTTGCTGACCTGGCATAACCTGGTCATTCCTCCATAGATGAACCCCCTGTGGCTGAGGAGGTGGAAGACTGGCATTGAGTTGTCCCAGCAGCATTTGCAGAGTGGAAAGCACCTGCAGGGAGAGTAAAGATTGCGGGTTTAAAAGGGGATATGGTGGTGTTATAACTCCAGTTCCTGGTGGTGTAGATGGCAGACCAAGTGGTACATTATGCAGTCTTCAAGGTGTTTCTTCGCCTCTTAAAGGGAGACAAACTGGAGGCTTGTCCTGTATGACGTTGGATCCAGTCTTCCTCGGAATCAAAATCTGTGACCTCCCTCCCCTCCCCCGGGACTCAAAATCTGATGTTATTTCATGCTGTTAGATTTCAGCTGGCATGACATCGGAGGTGGTTATAGGACACATTCCTAGAGCGGACGATGCCTGTGCTCTACAGGTTCCTCTGTAGGGGTGTTTAGTATTCCTTTACTGCAGGATGATTTATTATCCTGTTGTAGTTGGTGGATAGGTAATCGTGTGTGAACCGTGGCATTAGCCGTGGTAATGGTTGACAGGGTTGTTGGAACTGCAGCCGCACTCCCGGAAGATTTGTTTTTTTTTGATAGTCGACGAGAGGATCATTGATGAGCGATGTCCTAGATTTAGTCGGAGCAAGTATAGTCAATGATTTGGTCGTCAGGGGCTACTTCGTGGATGACTCGTCCAGATGAGGCTCTGTGATAACTTTTAGAAGTGCGAGACTTCAAGGACGAATGGCGTTTGTTTATTTTTTTAAGATGAAGACCGGTTCTTCGTGGACGATTTGAATTTGTCCCGAGAGGATGTCCTCGGCGAGTGAGAGGTGGTCTTGGTCGACGGTCGTGAACCTTTATCAGATGGTTTCATTGACGGACTTTGGACAAATGCTTAGACACGGATCATGGTGTTTTTTAGCATGAGACTGGTGTGTGTGTGTGTGTGTGTGTGTGTGTGTGTGTGTGTGTGTGTGTGTGTGTGTGTGTGTGTGTGTGTGTGTGTGTGTGTGTGTGTGTGTGTGTGTGTGTGTGTGTGTGTGTGTGTGTGTGTGTGTGTGTGTGTGTGTGTGTGTGTGTGTGTGTGTGTGTGGTCTTATCGTGGCTTGTCAGCGATTTTGGCTCACCTTTTTTTCCCCCCTGGAGGTTCTTCAGCCCTGGCCCTGTGGCTTGATGGTGAACGCTTGTCAGAGGGCGGGGGGGGGGGGGGGGGCGTAGTAGCTCTCCCACTCCTTGATGAGCCTGCTTACACGGCCGGGTATGCTCCTTCACTAAGCCAACAAACGAGCCGACGGTTCCGGTCTTTAAGAGTTTTCTGTGAAAAATACTGACAAGTTTCACATTCCTCCGCTGAATGGTTAGGGTAGAGGCAGTAGAAACAATCTACATGCCTGTTACCGTCATAGACTTTTAGGCCGCAAGTCTCACAGTGCCTTAACAAGGATTTTTTTTAGGTCCAGCGGTCTCCATACTCGTAAACGGGACCGTAGATGAATCGTTGGTTGCTCTGGTTAATTTCCTCTTCGAAGAGAAGAACTCGAGGAATCCCACCAGCTAGAAAGACGGTTGAAATCGGAGGGGGAAGCTGCTGGAGCAGAGCTATACACTCGACGTCCTACTGGTGGGGACCAAAGGCACCCACAACGACCTCTTTGGGACACTCGAGGTGTCAACGTTTTTCCATAGGAAAAGTACTAAATCAAAGTAACCAGGGATTCCCAGCCTGAGGACGGGGAATATTCCCAGCATGTGAATCCATGAAAGATCCAATGATGGAGAAGTTAAAAAATATTTTCAGGGGTAGGCAAGTGGTAACAAGTGAGACGAGGGGCAGAGTTATGGGTGGGGAAACTGGTATGTTTGAGCCTCTAACTGACATTGGTGACGAAGGGTACAGTGCGCAGGTAAAGAATTTGGGTGTTGCATGCCCTGGGGACCCAGTGGGCAAATGCTTGATTTTGTGTGCATGTTAGTTTGCAGAGTGGAATATGTGGGAGATGCTGGCTGGCCGGCCGGCTTTGAAAACAAAGCAGTGCTTTGGGGTATGGGTTAGCCAGTGTAGAGCTGGGGTGATGTGTGAATGTTTTGGTAGGTGGAGGACGAGTCCGGCTGCTGAGTTTTGTATGGCTCGCAAAGGAGCAAGGGTGCTGCTGGGGAGTCCAGTGAGAAGAGCATTGCCATAGTCCAGCTTGGAATGAACCAGTGCATGGACTGTGGTGCAGAAGTCATCAAGCACGTATCCCGTTTTTTGACGACTTCTATTCCGACACAACCCCCCCCCCCCCCAGTCATTTTAAATGCCAAAATTATTATGAAAACAAATCAAAATTTATAGGGATAGGGGTTAAAAAGGGTGGGGCAAGAGTTGGGGTAGGAGTTACAATATAGGGGAAAGCTGACGGGGGGGGCCCAAAAATAGAAAAAATTTAAAAAGGAAATACAAATCAAAAATTTTTTCAGAGTCATTTTGGCATTATAAATTACTTTAAAAAAACACATTGGTAAAGGGACAAAGAACCATCAGGAGGAAGGAGGAGTCTGATCTTTTGTAGGAGGTGTAGTTGCAGATTGCATGTTTTGATGACAGCAGCTAAGGGGTGTGTGAAGGAAAGGTGGGGGTCGATAGTGAAGCCAAAGGATTTCACAGTTGTGAAGAGGGATGTGTGGGTTGTCTGTGGCTAGTTCTTTGATCCAGGTGGTGAGTATGGGTGTGTGTCGGACAAGGAGGTAATCTGTTTAGGAAGGGTTGAGCTTGAGGAACTGGGTGGTCATCCAATTGGTGATGGTGGAGAGGCAGCTTTTGAGGATGTGGAGTTGTGAGGGGGATGAGGTTTGGAAGTATATTTGGGTGTCATTTGCATATTGGTGGAGAAGGATGTTGTGTTTTCTAAGAATCTGCCCAAGGCGTTCAACATATAGGTTGAAGAGGAGTATACTTGACAAGGGTGGTGTCAGATCAAAGAAGGGGGCATGGAGACAAAGTGAGCCATGTCATTAAGGAATGAGGTGAACCAGTCGAGGACGGTGCCCCAGAGTTATATACTGTGGGACCGGATGTTGACTCGAAGGGTATGGTCTATTTTGTAAAAGCCAGCAGAGAGATCGTGGAGTAAGTAGTGCTGTGTGTCATGTGTCAGTGATGTGAAGGTCCTCGAGGATGTGAACTATAGCAGTTTCAGAGCTGTGTCCAGGTCGAAAATCAGATTGGAAGAGGCTGAGTAGGTTGTATGTGATGTGTTGAAGTTGAGTAGTGCCAAAGTATTCTATGATTCTGGCGAACTATGGCAGGAGAGTGATGAGGCAATCATTTTTAAGTAGTGTAGAAGTCAAGATGGTTATTTGAGGCGGGGCAAGGTTTGTTCAGTTTTGAGAGCAGGGGGGATAGTACCATGTGAGACAGGAGTTGATATTGAGCCATTGGAGACCAAGAATGGTGATGCAGTTGAATGTGGCTTGAGGTGGGCATGCATCAACCATGAAGGGAGTAGTTTCTTACATGTAACTCCATTTCTCCAGCGTTGGTGTCTTTCATGGATTCACATGCTTTGAATATTCCCTGTCAGGCTGGAAACCTCAGTCCTTTTTAAAAAAGCGTTTTCCACTTGGAAAACAGCGACACTTTTGTGTCATATTAACGTCTTTTTGGGTGCTTAGCCACCACCCAATAGGACATAGGGTAAAAATAGCCCCGCCCCCGCGGCTTCCCTTCAGATTTTAACCTCCAAAGTAGAGGAACCGAACCAGGTTTGCATTCAGGGGAGGCCGGCAGGCGCATGTAAATCCATGAAAGATACCAACGCTGGAGAAATGGAGTTACATGTAAGAAACTACTCCCTTCTCCAGCATTGGATCTTTCATGGATTCACATGCTTTGAATAGATTACATAGCAGTAGCAATCATGCATGGAGGCGTGCAAGGCAAACCAATATATCAGAGTCACATACATGAGACAAGCAAACAAAACCAGCAGTGATAACATTCAAATAGATACCCCGAAGCTGCGGGGCTTACCTTATTGAAACAGGCGTTGCAGGACTGCATGTCCCACTTGTACATACGCACCATGCTGCTGTTCCAGGCAGTAATGCAGAGTAAATATATGCGGCACTGACCAGGAGGCCGCCTGGCAAATTTCCACCAGCAGAATCCCCGACCATAATGCCGCCGACGAAGCTGTGGACCTCGTTGAGTGTGCCCTCGGACGCCTCTCCAAAGGCTTTCCCGCCTTAGAGTGACAGAACGAGATAGCCGATGACACCCAGCGGGATAGTTCTTGTTTGGAGATTGCCCGTCCCTTGACGGAGGGTCCATAAGCCACAAACATTTGTTTTGAAAGTCTGAACCCCGGAGTACGACTCAAATCAAATTTCAATCATCTTTTCACATCCAGCGTATGCAACGCTCGCTTCCGACGTGGAAGCGGAAGGAAAGAATGATGGCGGCACGATGGAAGAAAGTTTATGAAAAGTGGTTGGCACTTGATTAAGTGCGGGTTAGTGGCCAACACCACCTTGTCCTTGAAGAAGCGCAAGTATGGAGGATCCACCACCAGAGCTTGCAACTCAGATACTCTCCTTGCCGAAGTAATGGGTAATGGCCACTTAAACACCACCTTCCACGACAAGAACTACAGGGGGGGGAGGGGTCGACGACAGGTTCAAACGGGGGCCTCATCTGACCTGACAGAACCACATTGAGGCTCCACCCTGGAGGGAAATTGACTGGAAGAAAGGTCCGAAATAACCCCTTCAGCAAACTTTTTACAAGACGATCACTAAACAGAGGCGTAGTATGTCGCTTCCGAGTGAATCTAAAAGTTGCTGCCAGGTGCACCTTTATTTTCCAAGTGCAACAAGTAGGGTAAAATTTGCTCTGGTGAAATGTTCAAAGGGTCCATTCCAGGCTGGCCCTTACACCACACAACCTTTTCCATTTGCATGCATAGGAGACATTCGTGGACGGAGCTCGAGCCGCCTCCAAAATGCGGCAACTGTCACCAGGAATGTTTAGCAGGCCAAACTGAGAAATCAGGAGCCAAGCCGTCAGGCTGAGAGACCCTGGATTGTGGTGCCAGACAGCGCCCTTGTCCTGAGAAAGAAGGTCCGGCGTCACTTGTAACCGAATCGGTTCCACTACGGATAGATTGAGCAGGTCCGAAAACCACGGCTGCCCGGCCCAGTACGGGGCCACCAGAATCACACGGGTATTTTTTGCTTGGGTATTTTTGAATCCACTGGAGGGTCCGCCGAAAGAGATGAAATGGAAGAAATGCGTAATCGAACCGGTCCGTCCACGGGAATGAGAACGCATCCCTCCAGACACCCGGGCCGAGGCCACCTGCTGGCAAACTCCTTGCACTTCTTTTTCTCCCATGTGGCGAAGAGATCCAATGAAGGACGACCCCATTTACGAAAGATAGTCGACACCTGTTGCTCCTTCAGCTGCCATTCGTGGATTTGGTCGACTTCTCTACTGAGCGAGTCCCCCTGCACATTCATCACCCTCGGCAGATGAAACGCTACAATACTGATGCCGTATAACGGGGCCCAGTGCCAAAGCTCCTGAGCCTCTCTCGAGAGAGCATCCTGGAATTAGTGCCCACCCCTGCTTCCTGAGGTAAAACATCATGGTGTCCATCAACACCCTCACTACGGAGCAACGTATGCGTGGCTGAAACGATTTCAGGGCCCAATGAACCAGTCTCAGCTCTAGCACTTGATATGAAGACTGGATTCCACCCGAGACCAGAGACCTTGAACCTGGAAGCTCCCTAGATGCGCTCCCCATCCTGTCTGAGAGGCATCCGTTACAATAGTAGCCTGAAACTCCGGTTCCAGCAACGGCACACCTCGTTCCAGATTGTCCGAGAGCTGCCACCACCGAAGAGAGTCCACTAAGTCGCTGTTGACCACCACCTTGTCGGACCACAATCCGCGACTAAGCCCACCGGTCTGCAAGGAACTCCTGCACCGGCCTCATGAAGAGACGACAGTTCTTCACCAGCGGATGGCCATGGCCCCCAATAGTGACATATGTTCTGACCGAAACTCTTGTCCCGACCTTCCACTCTGCCGCTTTTTACTTGAGCTTTTCAATTCTCTCGACGGAGGGCTTCACCAGGTCTAGTTGAGTTTGAAATTCTGCGCCCAGAAAAACCAAGCTCCTGGAGGGAGACAGATATGACTTTTCAAAGTTGACGGCAAAGCCTAGTCGTTGCAACAGCTGCATGGTTGCATTGAGACTTGCCTGCGTCCCCTCCGGAGACGAGCCTCGCACCAGCCAGTTTTCCAAGGTAAGGGTAGACGTGATGACCTTCTCGTCGGAAACCAGGCCGCCACCGGCACCAAACATTTTGTAAACGTCCTGGGGGACGATTTCAGACGGAACGGGAGCACTCAGAACTGGTAATGATCTTGACCTACTACAAATGGCAGGAATCTTCAGTGCCATGGACGCAAGGGTATGTGGAAATCTACATCTTGTAAATCCAACGAGGCCAGGAATTTGCCCGGCTGCACAGACCAAATGACATCTTGAAGTGTGAGCATCTTGAACTTCAGGCGTTGCAGTCTTGTTCAGCGCCCGAAGGTCCAGAATGGGTCGCCACTTGCCGTTGGGTTTCTTCACCACAAAGTAACAGGAGTAAACCCTCCTGGAACCAATTCTATAGCCCCTTTCTGTGGCATAAGCACAACCTCCTACTGAGGTTGCACCGAATACACGGGAGGAACGGGAACCATTGAGCCCTTGAATTCCACAGAGTGGCCCAACTGTACCGTGTCCAATACCCAGCGGTCTGATATTTTGTTTCATTCGTCGACGTGTAGTGCCACTCTGCCCACCAGCACATTTCTTCGAAGACAGTCATTGTTGTGATTTTGTTTGTCTACCTTTAGAGGAAGAGGCCTGTCCCCCGCTCCTTCTGGATGCTTGCAAGTCACAGCCTTTTCGGGATGATTGTACTGCCTGTCTGTTCCCTTGTGAGGAGTATCCAGACCGACCGTAACTCCGGTCTCTGGAGGAAGCAAATCAGGTGTTTCCAGATGCTCCACGGAAGGGGCGAAAGGGACGAAAAGGGACAAAACGATCGCCGGCTTTGCAAAGTCCCCAACGATTTTGCCGTGTCGGAGTCCTCGTTCATGCCTTTGAGGGCCTCGTCGATTTTTTCTCCAAACAATTGTTCCCCCTCACAGGGTATGTCCAAAACCTTGTATTGAACCACTGGCCTAAAGTCCATTCACTTTAGCCAGGCTTGCCAAAGTAGTACCACACCATTATTAATCTGCTTGAAACCATATTCTGCTAAATCCACAGCAATGTTAATGCTGTGATTCAACGCCTCCTCACCTTCACGTACTAGCAGCATGGCAGCTTTCTGGTGTTCTTCAGGTAGATGCTCTAACAGAGGGGCCAGCCGATGCCACATCTCGCAATCGTAGCGAGCCTTGATCGCCAACGAGTTGGCAGCCTTTACTGTCGTCGCCCCCTGTAACGCTCACCTGATTCCCACGGAGGCGCTGGTCTAGGCAGGAAGGAGTCTGTGACTCGAAAAGTGACGTGCAGGACTCGATTGGCTTCTGGGGCTGAGCCTCTTCGCACTGAGTGTCGAACTCGAAGGGTGAGATTTCTGCAGATGAAAGAATATATGGGGTTAAAGATCTGGGCAATTGAGTGTCCTTCTCTCTCTCTCTCTCGTCTAAGCTTCTCCGTAGAGCCCCCAGGGTAACGTGCTCACCTTAGATAGGTGAATGCTGGGCTCTCCATCTGCGTCTGGTGCAGGGTACCGTTGCCAGTTCCTTCACTGGGTGAAACGTAGGCCTCTTAACATCAGAGGATCGCAACCGCCGTTACAGCACGAGCAGTGAGTTTCCGGACACCTTTAAGTCCATATAGTCTTTAGGTGCGTGGACACGTAAGTATTGAACAGGGCTCGGAATAATGCTTTGTTCTATTTGTTTTGCAGGGCTCTAGCGTTAGAAGATGGTATGAAGAGAGCCAAAGCTGGAGCCAGAGCCTTGGAAAGAAGCGCTTGGAAATGCGTGAGTATATGCAAGCGCTTTAACTGTCTCTTTCCTTCACAGCTGTGAGTTCGTGCTGAAGAGGTGATGGAAAACGCCGGAGTAGTTGCAGGCGCTCTATTGTGGAGAGCGCGATGGGCGTAAGTAAATACCTGTCTAATGTCTCTTCTTTTGTCTTTCAGATGCTGGGTTGAAGTGTTGAAAACATCCGGAATTCGCGGATTGCCGGTAAGAAATAACTATGCTTTTGTCTCCACAGGCGGAGGTGCAGCGTGAAGAAATGGTCGCTGCCGATGGACCAGGTAAGGAATGCGTTGCATGTGAAGTCGTCGTGCTAACCTGTTGTTTCTTGTCTTTTACAGGCGCTGCTGAAGACTGGATACTGGAATGGTAAGTATTGTTCTTGCAGGTACAGGATCGGAAGAAAAGCTGGAACAGACTCGGTGAGCGTTCTGCTGCAGATGCAGAATAACGCGAAGCACGCTTCATCAATCGGGTGTGGTTTAAATAGCCTAGGAGTGATGAGGCGTCTTCCTCCACGGCCCCGCCTAGGTAAGAAAAGAGTTCCTGTTCCAGAAGAGTTCCAGTGTTGTATCCAGGGCGTGGAGCTTGCCCCACCCAGGTAAAAAAATAGTTCCGGCTTACAGAGGATTCCTATGTAGCTGGTAAGTAAGCAGCATGGTCTGCTGCAGGTAAGTCCACCCAAGCATCTTCACACATGTTATGAGCCCGGCACTTCCAGTGCCGGGACCGATGGCTTTGATGAGCCTGGTGCCACTGGCGCCAGGAAGGGGTCCAAAAGGTCCCAGTAGGGACCGGCTGGTGCCTAGGCTTAGGATTAGGGGCCTGCTTCCAAGGACGTTGGGCTGGTCCTGGCTCCTTGGAAGCAGTGATCATGACACCCCCACCGTTAAAACCTTTTTTCGAGAGGCATCCTGTCTTCTAGCGTCACTGTCAGGAGGTGTAATGCACTTGTGCTGGGTTCTGGCGTTCCAGCTTGCCGCCGACGACACCACCAATTCGGGGGTGG
This sequence comes from Ambystoma mexicanum, assembly GCF_040938575.1. NCBI lineage: Eukaryota > Metazoa > Chordata > Amphibia > Caudata > Ambystomatidae > Ambystoma > Ambystoma mexicanum. The sequence goes on from NC_090926.1 coordinate 214,954,116, forward strand.
GTTGCGAGACCAAGCATTTTGGCGTAGAGTCCGGGGCCTTACATTTCTTCTCTAGCCTTCCTTTTAACTGCTGGTTCTGAGAAGGGATGGCACATGGTGCGTAGGCCTTCCTGCCAGACATGGTCCAGGATTGGAACGGAGAAAACCGCCTTTCTTCTTTTGCCCATGTGGTCAAACAAGAAACATTCCTTCCGTCCTTCCTCTGGGGTCAGACCAAATTCAATACAGGCCTTTGCCATCATGGCATGGAATGCCCCCACGTCACCCGGAGGAGACTGTTGAGCTGGAATATGCAGCACTTCCACATCAGACTCCCATGTCGGGTCTCTCTCGACAGCGACGAGTCTCTAGGCCCACAGTCCGAATACGAGTCTGGTAGCTTACCCTCTTCTGGATGGGAACGAGGAGGCTCTTCGCTCATCGGCCGGGATGTTGGTAAACCAGCTGTAGACGTTGAACGCGGAGGGACACCTGCCGCGTCGACGATAGGGGCCACCGGGAGGCACACCTAGAGGAGGCAGTCTGGAATCTAGTTGAGTCAACAGGGACTGCTGTGTAGATAGGACTTGGAGGGACAGCATCGACTGCGGGTTCACCAGAGGATACGTGGATGGACCAGCCTCTACCCCTGCTGTCGAAAGACCAACACACTAAGCCGAGGCACGTTGGGTTCTCCACCGACGATACCGAAAGGGCCACCTCCTGCAACAGAGTGTCCGGCAGAAGGGTGTCAAACGCTGAAGGCTGCCATGCCCCACCCGTTGGAAGCAAGATGTCTGTCGATGACGAGAACTGTGGGCCTTCGACTGTAGCCAACGGAGCCAAAGACACAATCGTGGAGGCAGACACCGTAGCCGGCAGTGAGACCATCGACTACGGGACTCCCTTCGACGGCGGCGACACTTGTGGCGTAGTTTTTTTCAGGTGATCCTGCCCGTTTAGTGGATCGATGCTTCGACTACTGGAGGATGACTTACAATAGTCTCCTGAAGGAGCGTTTCGAAGAGTCGTTTTTGTTCAACGATGAAGATGTTTTTTAAGGCCCTCCCTCTGGTTTATGGGACTGGTCCGAATGACTATGCTTGGAAGACGAAGGAACCACTTTCGTCAGGTGTTTGCTTGAAGAGGAGCGACCACTCTTCTCTGCGCCGGAAGGCCGAGACTTCTTAGCTGGTGGTTCTGCTGACAACGACCGGCGAGGAACTGTTGGGAGGTCTCTCATACGCCAGGCTACAAACTGATCCCACTTCAGATGAAGGGTAGGTACCTTCATTTAGCCAACACACCAACTGCTGATTGCAGTCCTTTAGCGTTTTCTGAGAGAAGCCTTTACAGATGTCACAGGAATCGACGGAGTGATGAGGGTAGAGGCAATAAAGGCAATCCATGTGCCCATCCCCTTCATACACTTTCAGCCCGCAAGTCGCTGAAACAAAGCCTTTCCCCGAGGACATTGGGAAAAAAGACCACAACACACCAAAATGTGTAGAATCAAAATGAGCACGAGGTGATCCCGACACTTTGGAGACGGTTGAAATCTGAAGGGAAGCAGGTTTTGTTTTCGATTGTTTAGGATCAGGGGATGGTTGTGAGAGCAGTGGGGAAGACTTGCCTGATGATTATTTCTGAGTTGAAGTAGTCCATGAGGGAGTTGTATACTGCAGTGGATGGGGTTGTGCAAGATATGGATGGGGTGTGCAAGATGTGGATGCAGGTTTGGAGAGTGATTTGACAATGTTGAATAATTTGTGTACGACTGGTGGTGGATTGGAATATTTTGAGGTACGGGTTGACTTTGGCATTGCGTATAGGCGTTTTTTTTTTTTTGCAACGGAGTGAGTAGTGATCTGGGGCTGGGCATGGGTTCTTTTGTGAGGCTCATTCTAGGCGTCTGGCTTTGTGCTCAATGGAGAGGAGGCAGATGTTGACTGGTTTGTGTTGGCTGCAGGGCTTGTGTGATTTGCGTGGGCAATTCTGTTGAGTTCCTATGTGATGATGGTGTTGCAAATGTTGAGTAGAGTGGAAGAGGGGCGGTACGAGATGAAGAGGCGGCCTTTAATGTGTTTCATTTGTCTGGCATGGGGTGCAAGGAGAATGTGTGATGGGCGGAGGGGGCTCTTCTACAGTAGAGTGAGTCTGAAAAGGATAGCAAAGTGGTCTGACCACGACACTCAGATTGGATTTTCCAGAGACATGATTTTTGCTTGAATGCAGGATGTTGCCAGCTGTGTGTGTGGGGCAAGTGATGCATTGTGAGATCATAGGGAGTGAGTGGAGTGAGGATACACTTCAGTATGGGGTTGCTGTCTGGATAGGAACTACTACAGTTGATGTTGCCAATGTAGATATTGATGCAGAGGGGACGATGGTTAGTTGTGAAGTCAGCATGGAAGTTGGGATTGTGTGTTCTGGGCCGTAAGTGAGACAGAGAAAGGTGGGGGTGTGAAGGAGGGGAGAAAATGAGAGAGAGTGCTTCAAAAGGAGGTTTATGGGGAGGAATGCTAAATCTGAGTGACAGTCTATATGATTGCAATGCCACCACCTTGTTTGTGTGGGCCATCTCTGTGGTGGATGGGCTAGTGTGGGAGAAGCAATTCCGGATATAATCGGTACGGGGTGGGGTTTGAGCCATGTTTCTGTACGGAAGAGTATATCTGAGGAGTGTGTGCTAATTAGTTCATTGATTGCATGTGCATGAGCAGGTGAAGAGCAGCAGTTGAGAGGAATGCAGGTGTAGTTTCAGTGGAAGGTTGTGTTGAAGTTTAATTTGAATACTGTTTGTGTGCTGTGTACGAGGCATCTTTTGTGGCAAGGAGTGGCAAATAGGGGATAACAGGGAACACAGAATAAAAAAGGGAAAGGATATTATAGCAAGAACCCTTAGCTCGGTCAACAAAGAGCCAACAGGGAACACAGAATTAATAAAAGGAAATTGCTTTAATTCTCAAAGTAACTTGGAAGTACTTCCCAGTTGGAGCCCCTTTCTGAGTGAAGACAACCATTCAAAGATGGCAATTGTGGGGTTCAAGGTGACGTGATCAGTCCATAGATCGACCCTGGAAGGTTCTTGTAGGCCCCGCCCCCCCCCCAACCACTGCAGGAAGCCTCAGGCAACAAGTGCCTCTGGTGATGATGTGCTGAGCTCTACGTTCCTCTCAGCCCCGTAAACCGAAGTTGAGAAAGGAAGAGTAAAAAAACTGGTTGCAACTGTATCTAGGCGAGGAGCCTATGGTAAAGAAACCACGGGGAGAGGGTCAGAAACCAGCCACCTACACCTATGTTCGGGCAAAGGCCCATAGTATCTGTTTGTTGGATTTATGTTGTTCTTTTATAGTGTTAGGGACAGAACCCAGGCCGATTACCATTTGTTTAAGACAACCTGCCAAGCATCGTTTTCACGTCTTTTCTTTGTAAAGCAGGACATTCAATCCTAGTTTTAGGGATTTATCTTGGGCCTTATTTTTGTTAAAGAATAAAAGAAAACAGACAACGGGTCTCCATGTCGGCCTCATGTTTTCTGACCTACCACAGCGCTCAACAAGTTGTAAATATGAAATTAACTTTTGGACAGCCATTATTTTCGAAGCCAGATTTCACATGAATGCAACCATAGAGATACATATTCTTTCTGCCACTGTGTGACAATCCCAAATAAAGCAGAGCATCAAACGAGCTATGGCTCATCTATTACATTTCCCAAGGACTACTGCAAGCCCCAGAATAGAGGGTCTCCAAGAATTGAATTCCCTAAAGTCCTCAGACCTGCTAGGGCTGGTTGATATGGACCAAAAGTCATATCTCAATATTTTTGTGATGAATGGCGATATATGATCATCCTACATTTGGGTCGGAAGCCATTCCCATCCTTTTTGCAGATGATGCCGTGTTACTTTCTACATCTGTTAAAGGTTTGAAGGCCACTCTGGGAGCATTTGTACACTGACCGACAAACGGAGGTCAACATTGCAAAATATCAACACTACGGGCTTTCTAACTAAATTCAAAAAGTTTACCAAAGTTCAACTCCACATCAATGGTATCCCGCTGGAGCAAATACGTAGCTTTGACTACCTTGCTGTAAGACTATATGACAGAGGTGGCTAGACTCCACAGTTACTCAAATCATAAGCCGCACTAGATATAGTGGTGCAGTATGGACATTTCTACTTGCACATGGACAGGAGGCTATTACACATGATATATATATATCACCCAATCTAAGTCTCTATGAGGCTGAAACATGGGGATAGGCCTCCACTAACAAACTAGGTGTGGTGGAAAGGGAAACGGGTGATTTGGCCGAATTTCAGCTGCCCGAGAATTCCGAACGGATGAAAAGTTTGCCTAAAACCCCCATTTGGGGGCAACGCTGTGGTGTGTCCCCCACGCCCTTCTTCACTATACTATGAGTGGCGGTTGCAGGGGTGTCCTCGCAGCCGAGCATGTAAAAAGTAAAAAAAACGGAAAGGCCGGTTCCTGATCATGAAAGTGAAATGGAACAGGCGCTGCAGGGCACAGCCAAGTCAGCAGAACACAGTGAAGTGTGCTGCCGCAAGCTAAGTAAGGTGGGGGAAGACGAGGGCAAAGGCTGAAATGTTTAGGGAAAAAGAACAAGTTACTTTCTTACCTGGTAACTTTCTTTCGATGGGATGGTCCGACGACGTATTCCATATCTATGACATGTAATCACCACAGCTGTGCTGCTTCAGAAACTTTTTTCGGCGTCTGCGTCCTGCGTCGATGACATCGATGCGCCGTCGTTGAGGACCTCCTCCGACGTCCGACGTCATCCGATGTGATAAGTAGGACGCACGACGCCCGTAGCCTCAGTTGTAGTTTTTTCCCCCAGAACGTGTGACACTAGCCAACTGCCAGTCAGACACAAAGCCTTGCGGAACGTAAGCTGCAATCGCAAAGAAATTCTGCAGCGGGGAAGGCAGGGCGGGAGCGATATGGAATACGTCGTCGGACCATCCCATCGAAAGAACGTTACCAGGTAAGAAAGTAACTTGTTCTTCGAGGAGATTGGGTCCTCCGACGTATTCCATATCTATGACAGACTCCCAAAGCAGTACCAGAGCAAGGAGGAGGGAAAGAATCTAGAGTCAAATTTTAGAATAGCCAATCAAATAGCAGAGCAAAGGACCGCCTTGCCAAAGGCTAGATCCTGTGCTCGGATGGAATCAAGGGAATAGTGACGTACAAATGTATGTACTGAAGCCCAGGTGGCCGCATCACAGATGTTGCGAATAGGAACACCCCTCTGCAGGGCAGTAGATGCAGCCATACCCCTGGTAGAATGGGCCCGCAAGCCAGCAGGCGGGTCCTTACCCGCCAAGCGGTAGCACTCCGAGATGGCCAAAATAATCCAGCGAGACAAAGTCTGTTTCGTCACAGCTTGCCCTAAACGCTTTCCAGCATAACCAATAAAGAGTTGATCGTCCACTCTGACCCGGGACATGCGTAAAACATAAAAGCTTAAAGCTCTCCTAGGATCAAGCCTATGGAGCCTCTCCTCTTCCTTACCAGGATGCGGAGGAGGATAGAATGCCGGAAGAACAACCTTCTGGGCCAAATGAAATTCCGTCACTACCTTCGGAAGAAAAGAAGGACGAACTCTAAGGACAACCCTGTCCTTGTGAAATACAGTGAAGGGTGGCTTAACTGAAAGTGCCTGTAACTCACTCACTCTGCGAGCGGAAGTAACCGCAACTAAAAACACAGTTTTCAGAGTTAACAGCCTCAAAGGGCAAGAATGTAAAGGCTCAAACGGAGCACCCATAAGAAACTTAAGAACAAGGTTGAAATCCCAACTGGGCACCAGGAAAGGTGACGGAGGGAACACATTAGTGAGCTCTTTCAGAAACTGTGAAATTAAAGGGATTTTAAAGTAAGAACACTCTTCAGACGAGCGCTTAAAGATGGACAGCGCCGCCAGGTAACCTTTAACGGTACCCACTTGCAAGCCCCTGTGGGCCAAAGAAAGTAAAAAGGACAGAACCATGGGGATGTCACATGCAAAAGGATCCACATTCTGAACTCGGCACCAGTCGCAGAATTTACGCCAACGGCAACGGTACAGAGACTTTGTTGCTGGCCTTCGGGCCGAGAGCAACACCTCCATCACGTCTTCAGGGAGGTCCCAATCCTTACACCTCAACCTTTCAGAAGCCAAGCGTGAAGGTTGAAGGATCTGACCTCTGGATGGAGAACCTGACCCCCCTCCTGTGAGAGCAGATAGTCTCGGTAGGGAAGACGACGCGGAGGGCAGATGGACAAGTCGAGAAGGTCCGGGTACCACGTCCTCCGAGCCCACGCCGGAGCAATGAGGATCATCCGGGAACCGAACTTCCGTAACCTCCGCAGCACTTGCGGGATGACGGGGACTGGAGGAAACGCGTACAGCAGTGGGAACGACCACTCCACCACGAACGCGTCTCCTAAGGCTCCTTTTGGAGGAAACTCCCGCGAGCAAAACCTTTCGCACTTCCGGTTAACACTGGAGGCGAAGAGATCCACTTGAGGGGTCCCCCAAAGGGCGAAGATCTCCAGGAGAATCTCCAGAGCCAACTCCCACTCGTGAGAGATCGTGCTCTGCCTGCTCAGAGCGTCCGCCGTCACGTTTTCGTCTCCGGCCAGATGAACTGCCGAGATCGAAACTTCCTGCTGGATGGCCCAGAACTCGAGCTGCATCGCCTCCCTGCACAGAGGAAGTGACCCCGCCCCCCCCTTTTTGTTGAGGTAGTGCATGGCCACTGTGTTGTCCGTCAGGATAAGGACACTCTTTCCTCGCACAGTCGGCAGAAAATCCTTCAGGGCTAGCCTGACGGCCCTCAGCTCCAACAGATTGATATGGAGTCTGGACTCCGACGGAGACCAACGACCGCTGACTGTCAGCCCGTTGGCATGAGCTCCCCAACCCGTGAGGGATGCATCCGTCACGATCGTCACCTCCGGCCAGGGAAGCCAAAAAGGAGCCCCCTTCATCAAGTTGCCTTCGACGGCCCACCACAGAAGGTCCCGGGCGACCGAGGGCGGCACCTGAACGGGGTCCGACATCCTGCCGGAGGACTGCGACCATTGCGTCTTGAGCGCCCACTGCAAAGATCTCATCCGCAGGCGAGCCTCTGGCACCAGAAGAATGCAGGATGCCAGGAGGCCGAGCAGCCTCAAGAACACGAACGCTGGGAGCGTCTGGGCATGCTGAAACTTGTGCACCATCTGCTGAATGTGAAGAGCCCTCACCTGGGGAGGAAAACACTGCCCCAGGGAAGTGTCGAGCACTGCTCCGATGTACTGGAGCCGCTGTGTTGGCGTCAAATGGGACTTCTTTAAATTGAGGGAGAAGCCCAGCCTGTGAAGGGAGTGGCAGGTGACGGACAGATGATCCAGGACTTGCTCGGGAGAGCTCCCCCTGATCAACCAATCGTCCAGGTAGGGGTAGACGTGAACCCCCCCTTGCCTGAGATGCGCTGCCACCACCACCATGAGCTTGGTGAAAACCCTCGGGGCGGAGGTCAATCCGAACGGCAGGACCCGAAACTGAAAGTGCGAGTCGCCAACCGCGAACCTCAGGTACTTCTTGTGCTTGGGATGGATCGGCACATGGAAGTAAGCATCCTTGAGGTCGAGCGACACCAACCAGTCCTGAAGCTGAAGGGCCTGGAGGACTTGAGAGAGAGTAACCATCTTGAACTTGTCCTTCCTGAGGAGTTTGTTCAAACCGCGCAAGTCCATGATGGGTCTCAATCCCCCGTCTTTCTTCGAAATCAAAAAATAAGGGGAATACCATCCCTTGTTCCTCTCCGCTACAGGCACCAGTTCTATGGCGCCTTTCTCCAGCAGGGCTTGAATTTCCTGCGCAAGGAGCGGATCCGGACTCTGCAAAGAGAGGATCCTCGGTGGATTGTCGCGAGGCCTGTGCCGAAAGGGAAGACAGTAGCCGTGGGCTATGATCTCCAGAAACCACACATCTGAAGTAATGACACGCCACTCTACAAGATGCTGCTCCAGCCTTCCCCCAACCGGCGAACCATGGGACATGGCCTCATGACTGAGAGGGAGCGGCTGCGGTGTTACCTGAGGGCAAAGAGGCAACTGCCCGAGCGGCCTTGGCACCACGGATACCCTGTCGTCCACCTCTGGTACCCCTGCGTTGGCCTCTTTGACTGCCAGCTCCTCTCGCTTTACTGAAGGACGAGTAATAGCGAAAGGAACCACCCCTTCACTGCTGTCCCCTAGGACGAAAAGGCGGAGGTTGGCGAACTGCAGCGCCCAACGACTTCGCTGCAGCTTTCGAGGTCTGCAACCTCTCAAGGATCTCGTCAGCCTTGCTGCCAAAAAGGTGTTCACCGTCAAAGGGCATGTTGAGGAGCCGAGACTGCACATCAGGAGCAAACCCCGACTTCCGCAACCACGCAAACCTGCGTATGACGGTGCTCGCCGCCATGGACTTACTGACGCATTCAGCTAAGTCCAAACCCGACTGAACGGACTCACACATGGCATCCTTACCATCCTGGACCATAGCAAGGAAACCATCCCGTTCGTCCCCTTCGGGAATATGTTCAGCCGCTAACGCAACACAGTTCCACAGAGTGTGTGTGAAACGAGACAAGGCACAAATGGAGTTGGCCGCCTGAAGCGCCATACCACCAGAAGAAAACACTTTCTTCGCCCAGCCATCAAAACGTTTGTCGTCCCTATCAGGAGGGATGGTAGGGTACGACGCCTGCTTTGCCGGGGCCGTGGCCGCCTGCACCACCAAACTCTCCGGAGTGGGGTGCCTGGTCAAGTAGCAGGGGTCGCTACTGGCTGGACGGTATTTTCGCGACAAGGATCTGCCCACCGCCGGGAGACTCTCCGGAGCAGTCCAAGCTGCCGCCACCCTTCTCTGTAAAGCCATATGGAACGGCAGTACCGGATCAGTTGGGGGACCAACATCAAGGATGTCCATCAGATCATCCTGCACAAACTCCCCTGGGGGAGCAGACCATCCCAGGTACTCAGAAACCCTAGCCATAAGGCGACGGTACGAGGAATCGGCATGAGAGCCAGGCTCAGGCCTACAAAACTCCACCTCCGGAGAGGTGTCCAGTCCACTGGCATCATGCAGTGACTGTCTCAAGTCATCAAACTGACTATGGCCCGAGACAATGTCATCTGGAACCCGATTAGGAACCAGGCCATCAGAATCCTCATCCGCCTCTGAAATATAGTCCAGGTGGCGAAAAGAAGGCACCCGAGAGTGCTTGCTCTTAACCAGAGCCTTCCTAGGGGGTCCACCCGTGCCACGGGGTACCTCCGACCCGAAAGGCGTCGATGGCGTCGAGCGAATCGGCGCCGGCGGCGAGAGAACCGGCATCGGCGTCGAGGAAATCGGCGTCGACGTCAGATGCAGCGCCTCCAGCATCGGCGGCGTCGACACAGCCCTCGAGGCCGGAGCCCCGAGCGTGTCCCTCGACATGAGCGTCGACGGCTTCGACGACTTCCTCGTTGGAGCCTCGAGAAAGCCTGTCGACGGCCCCGACGTCTATGTCTTCCTCGAAGACCGCACAGGTGCACACGGTCTCGAACGCGTCGAGGACCGGGACCTGGAACGGGTACGTCGAGAACGAGTCCCCTTGTCCGAACGGGACCTCTCCCGTGACTCGTGCCGACCACTCTTGCGAGCGGTTTCTCTCGACCTCTCACGACCGACCCCACTCGGGGGCGCGGACGGCTTAGTACCCTGCGACTCAAGAATCGCCAGCATTTTCTTCCCGAAGGAAGCCCATTCCTCCGGCGTCGCACAGCTGGTGGGGTAAGCGACGTGCCGGGCAGAGTCCTCCGAAGAGGACCTGGAAGACGACCGGTGTCGGCGCTTCCGAGAATGCCTCGAAGAGGCTGAGGAGTGGCGAGACCGACTCCTAGGAGACCCACGAGACTTCCGACGATGACGCGGAGAGTCACCCCTCGAATCATCCGTCGAAAGCCCCGCAGACTTCGACTTCCTGGGCTTGGACACCCGACCTACCGACAACTTCTTCTTACGTTCGCGTAAGGCTTTGGACGTGAGCGACTGGCAGTCGATAGTCATCCGTGTCCTGGGCCTCCCCGAGGCACCAGAGGCAGGCGTCATGCGAGTCGGTCACCGACATCTTGGACCCACACTCCCCGCACTTCTTGAAACCCGGACGCGGGGTCGAAGACGAAGTAGAAGACATCTGCACACAAAGGATTTTCACAAAACGAACAGGTTCGAAGAACCGAGAAGAACAGAACTCCAAAGAGTCGAGGCGTGAACCGAGAATCACGAAGCAACACGTTCGCGGAAAAAACGGAACTGAGGCTATGGGCGTCGTGCGTCCTACTTATCACATCGGATGACGTCGGACGTGGTCCTCGACGACGGCGCATCGACGTCATCGACGCAGGACGCAGAAAAAAGTTTCCGAAGCAGCACAGCTGTGGTGATTACATGTCATAGATATGGAATACGTCGGAGGACCCAATCCCCTCGAAATAACTTTCGGTCTTTTCTCCCTTTGAACATTTCAGCCAAGGGCTTCCAACCCCAATCCGTGGAAAGAGGTTTCTTTAAACGCCTTATTTCAAAACACGTTTTGAATTGCCAACAAAACGAAAATCACAAAAACATGTACAATTACCAAACTTGACTGTAGATCAAAGCCTCCTAGTGCACATCTCGACTTGCAGAATCTGAAAAGATATATTTGATCAATCGTGCCTATTTTAGCAAAAAATTATGTTAAAAATGAAATTGGCATCTCTTCAACAGGCGCAGTGGTTCCAGCTCATCTTTAATAATAATGTGTCTCGGAAACCGCACCTCTGTCACAAGGCAGAGGTGGGGCTAGAAAGGATATGTATTGTGATGCTTACAGGATATGGGGATGAAGGAATAGATTAGGAAGGAGACCGAATATTGGGGAGATGATGAGAATAATTACAACTCAAGATGAGAGAACAGAGCTTGAAGGACTGACCCCTTGCAGATAGAAGAACTTGTCCATAGAAGAGCAGTCTGCTTCAATATCCAAATAAGCCACGTGAACACAGGGTTTGCTGAAGGAATGATTTCTGGCCGACTCCCCTGCTGGCGCCACAAAATCAGAAGTTACATTGTGAAGGCGGCGGCGGCAGGGGACACCAGAGGCACTGTGGAACATCCTGCTCCTTGTGTGTGGTGGAGGCGGCCCCGGACCAGAACAACTGCACCCTCTCCACCCGCCCCCTGGGCTGTCACCAAGCACCTGAAGTCCCTAACGCAGGCGTGGAGGTGGGCACAGCGAGTGATATGGCCAGGCTGGAAGCCGCAGAAGGACCGCAAACCCTCCGACTCAGCTCTCATCTCACATCCACCTACCGCGCGGAAGCCCGCTGTGCGATGTCAAGACCTCCGCCTACACAGCGGCCCGGCACAGTGCTCCAGCCCCAGCACAATTGTGTAGACGGTCCCCCAGTGAGGGCTGGTGTGGCCAACATCGCGACCCCCACATGATACGCGGCCTGCACTTCAGGGGAAGAAGAGGGCGAGAGTTCCCGACCGCCCGTGTTCCCCATTGCCAAGACAGTCACAATCAGTGGAAGGGGGGAGCGGGAAGGCCAGCCATCTCCCCGCTCCGAATACACAGCACTGCCTGGCCAGTGCTTGTGCAGCTGCGACCCCCCCCCCCAAAGCAAACTGTCTGCTGCCGGGCCTCCAGGCCCTCGGTCCCAGCTCACAGTATACACCAGAAGTGCAAGGGCGAGAAGGTTAAAACAAAGTCCCAACCCTGATGACAGTACGGATGCCTCCCCACCTCACATAGGTCTTGCAACTGAAATGGAGCAGTGGGACATGGGGGAAGCCTGATCTCAAGTCCAGGGAAGACCCACCCTCCACACAAGACCAGGACCTGATGCTTACTCAACAGCAAGCAAGTTCCTACGGCACAAGTTAATAGAGGGCCCAGACAACGGCTACCCCCTTGTGGTTGATGCCTAACGCCCTGAAGAAACGGAAGGTGAGGCCGCCTAGGACCCTGGGACCCCAGACACATACACAATTGAGGACATCAGTAGTGAACTCCAGATAAACCGACCAAGCACACGACTGCCCTACAGTCGTGTGCTTGGTCGGTGAATCTACTAGACACAGTGGAGTAGGCCTCCGCACCTCCTCCTCTGAGGTATGCTACAAGACACAAGGTGGGCCTTGCTGATAACACAAGGTAAGCAAGCTTGGAGACGCCAAATGAATACTGCAAACGACTGGATTTCATAACGCTACGGTTTGTGCGTCAGGGTGAACACAAAGAAACAGGGCAAACTAGACCAATTCGGCAGGATGGAGGCAGTAGCACCAGCCCAACCGGTGAACCCCGGACCGTCGCAGCTAGATGTCGCAGCCCTCAATCACACTCTACTGGCCCTTAAAACAAGCATGACTCCCTGGGCACGAAGATTGATGCTTTGACTAGCAAATTGGACATATAGGAAATCCAGATTAATAAGCTATGTGACTGAAGCAGAGACTGGAATTAGTGAGGGAGAAGACAGTGTTGGTCCTGCAGCGATAAGTCTCGCTCTTACAACAGACTTAAGAAAATTGCAGCCAAAAATGACGACCTAGAGGGATGATCTCGACACAATAACATGCGTATCCTTAGCATGCCAGGGTCCACCCCGATTGGAAACATGGAAAAAAAAATGGAAACACTATTAATGGAAGTGCTGGCTGGCCCCGCTGTCTCCAAGATGTTCCTTGTGGAAAGAGTGCACCGCTCCCCGACGGCCAACTGCAGCGATCCGGCTGTTACCAGATTTCAGTCTGCAAGTTCAGGTACAAAGGAGAACCGTTCAGTCAGCCAAGAATATCCTCCGACAGAAATACATTTGTTATGCAATGATGTTTCCGTACAAGCTCTGGGTGATGCACATGAGGAAGGAACAAGTTACTTACCTGTAACTGTTCTCCAGCATGGGTCTGGCATGTATTCACATGCTCATGAATATTCCCCGTCAGGCTGGGAATCCTCGGTAAAGAAAAAATCAGTTTCGTTGCTGAACTGTCTTTCTCCTAATAACCAATCACTGGTCTCTGGGTCATACTGCCCCCAGCCAATGACTGCCCTCTACCTAAGCCCCTCCTCTGGCAGCCATCTTCAGATTTGGTAGCACATAAAGTGGCAGTAGGACCAAGTGAAGAGCCGCAGAGGGGTAGGAGGGAGGGTTCACATGTGAATCCATGCCAGACCCATGCTGGAGAACAGTTAAAGGTAAATAACGTGTTCCTTCTCCAGCATGGGGTCTGGCATGGATTCACATGCTCATGAATACAAGCATACATAGCAGTACACACATGCACAACCACGGGAGGTGGCAAGGCTCAACATTAAGCATCTCTTACCTCTGAACTCCTCCCTGTAATCCCGGTCGACACAGTAGAATCTCGTGAAGGTGTCCGTCGACCTCCACGTAGCAGCCCTGCAGATGTCCAGCAGGAGCACACCAGATAGGAACACCGTGGTAGCAGCGATCGCTCTGGTCGAATGGGCTCTGACGGCTGGGCAACGGTCGGTTTGCCAACCGGTGACAGTGCATGATGCAGCCGGAGAGCCATCTGGAAATGGAAGCCTTCAAGAGGGCCTTCCCTTGGTTCACAGGTCCAAAGTTCACAAACAACTGTGATGTCTTCCGAAAACTCTTCGTGCGGTCCACGTAGAACTTCAGCGCTCTAGCTATATCCAGCGAGTGCAAAGTCCTCTCGGCTGGCGACGGGAAGAAGACAGGTAACACCAAGGGCTCGTTGAGGTGGAAGTCCGACGACACCTTGGGCATGAAGGAGGGGTGCATCCTCAGCACCACCCTCGTCTCGTGGAAAGTCAGGCATGGGGCTTTATAAGAGGGCCTGGATCTCTCCCACTCGTCGTGCGGAGGTGATGGGCACAAGAAACTCTGTTTTCCACGAAAGGAACTTCAACGGTGCCAAATGCAGAGGCTTGAATGGCGGCCCCATGAGCCTGGTCAGCACCACGTTGAGTTCCCATGCCGGGGCCGGAGCCTTCACCAGTGGGAAGGATCGAACAGTCCCTTCATAAACTCCTTCACCAGGCGATGGGACCACAGGAATGAGTGCCCCGGAGTTCTGGTGTAGCGGGAGATAGCTGCCAGATGGATCTTGATGCAGGCATGGGCCATCCCCGCCTTGTCCAGCGATATCAAGTACGGCAGCACTTGAGGGGCTGTAATCCGCAGAGGGTTAATCTTCTGTGCACGGCACCAGACAGAGAACCTCTTCCATTTGTGTCCGTAGCACTTTAGAGTCGAGGACGCCCTGGCCTTTGCAAGCACCTCCTTGCAGTCCGCCGGGATATCGTACCCTCCAAACCCTATTGCTGCAGGAGCCAGGTCGTGATGGAGCATGGCACCTCCTTCTCTGGAGAGGAGATCCATGTCAGTCGGCAGTTTCACGGGGGGGGGGGAAGCTGACATGTCCAGAAGGTCCGGGTACCATATCTGTCTCGGCCACGCCGGTGCCACAAGGATCATCCTGCACCGGGACCGTCTGAGTTGGTTGATGAGTCGCAGCAGCAACGGTGGGAACGCATAGAGGAACAGGCCGTCCCAGGGGAATGAGAAGGCATCGCTCATGCTCCCCGGCACTTGGCGTTCGTCGTCGTCGCAATAAGTCGATCTGGGGATTGCCCCATCGTTGGAATAGCAGATCCACTTGATCCTGCCGCAGTTCCCACTCGTGGCACGAGCGTAGCTCCCTGCTGAGTGAGTCGGCGATGGTGCTCTTTATTCCTGCCAGGTGGATGGGAACCAGAAACATCCCTTGAGCAACAGCCCAATGCTACAGATCCTGGGCCTCCTTGGATAGTGCTGGGGATCTGGTGCCTCCCTGCTTCCGGATGTAGAACATCGTGGTGGTGTTGTCGGTGAACATCCTCACCACCTTGCCCTTGAGGGACGGAAGGAATGACCTGAGGGCCCAAAACATGTCTCGGAGCTCCAGGACGTTGATGTGTAGCGACTTCTCCTCCGGGAGCCAAAGGCCTCTGGCGTGGAGATCTCCGGTGTGTGCTCCCCATCCCTCCAGGGAGGCATCCGTCGTCACCGTCTCCTGGTGTGCAGGGGGTCTGGAAGTCCATCCCCGCCGCGAGATGCGCGCGGGTGCCCCACCACCAGAAAGCTTGCCGGAAGGTCTCATTGAGTGAGATCCTGTCTTCAAAGCTGCCCGCCGCTTGCATCCAACGGGCGTCGAGGAACTCTTGCAGTGGATGCATCCGCAGCCTGCACAGGCGCACGAGGTAGATGCATGAGGACATCAGGACTTGATGGACTTCACCATGGCCACGTCCATGGCCGACAGTCGTTGCACCTTGCCCAGGATGGCCTTCGTCCTTTCCTCCGACGGAGGGGCCAATCGCGCCACTGTGTCGAGCCTGGCTCCCAGAAACAGTGCGACTTGTGACGGGACCAAGTGGGATTTTGCATAGTTGATAGAAAATCCCAGATCTGTGAGCAGCTGGACGGTCTTCGCTGTGTGTCCGATGGCGAGTTCTCTTGTCCTTGCTCGGATGAGCCAATCGTCCAGGTAGGGGTAGAAGTGGATCCCCTGCAGGCGCAGCCGCACCGCTATTTGGGCTAGGCACTTGCTGAATACCCTGGGTGCCGACTTCAATCCGAAGGGGAGGGCCTCGAACTTGTAGTGCCGTCCTCGGACTACGAATCGGAGGCACTTTCTATGTCCTCTTAAAATGGGTATGTGGAAGTAAGCATCCTCCAAGTCCAGCAACAATAGGAAGTCGCCCTCCTCCAGCTGTCCCAGCACGTGCTGGAGAGTGACCATCCAGAACTTTTGGGACTTGATTTAAGCGACGAAGGTCCATGATGGGTCACCACCCACCGGTCTTCTTCCTTACGAGGAATTATCGCGAGTACACTACAGAGCCCCGGAGCCTCTTTGGGACGAGCTCGATGGCTCCTTTCTTCAGCATCGCCCATACTTCCAGCAGCAGTTGAGGGACGTTGTTTTCCTTCCTGGCCATGGGAGGAATGTAGGGGGACTTTTTTTTTTTTTAGAGACTCAAGAGTGTGCCTGCGGGCCAGGGTATCTAGCACCCATCTGTCGGTGGAGATGGACTCCCAAACGCTGACGAACTTCGCCAGCCGGCCTCCCACCGGGGTGCTCAGGTGGGGGCCCGACACTATGGCCGGTTCAGTCCTGCTTGGTCGTGGCCTTGCCGCCTTGGCCTCCTTGACGACAACAACGAGATCCTCCTGACTTGCCGCGTCCTCTGTAGGCCTCCTGTGACGTGGAGCGGGCCGCCTGGCGGTATGTCGAGGAGCCGCCGCCGAATCCTTTGGAGGCACCTTGCTTGCCTCCGGAGTTCCGAAAGGGCGGCCATCGTTGTTGCAAAACTCCCAAGGCCTGCGCCGTTTCAGTGTCGGCCTTGATGGCCTGAAATGACTCGCCACTGTCTTGCCAAACACGTTGTTTCTGTCGAAAGGCATGTCCAAAACTCTGGTTTGCAAGTCCTGGCAGAAATCGGTTGCCTTGAGCCAACCACGCCGCCGAAGGCAAACACTGTTGCCCATCTGGCAGAAGTCGGTGTCTGCAATGTCCGTGACCATCGTTCTGGCTTGGTCCGACGCCACCTCGCCTTACTGCAGTATCTCCAGGGCCTCAGCGCTCTTGTCGTCCGGGAGGAAGTCCAGCAGAGGAGCGATCTTAAACCACAGCTCCCTGTCGTAGCGGGCCACAATCGCGAGGGCGTTGGCCGTTTTAATCGTCGTCACCACCGACGAGAAGACCCCTCGTCCCATGGAATCCAATTTGTTGCCTTCGCCATTCAGTGGGGAGGTCAAAGTTGAAGCCGTCACCCCCGCCGCTTTCTTCTTGGCCGCCGCGACGACCGAATCCGTGTTCTGCTGTGCCCTAAGGCACATGGGGGCGGAATCCGGGACCCGGTACTTCTTCTCATACTGGTCTCTTGGCAAGGTCATGGACGGGTTCTTCAGGAGCTCCAGCCCCTCATCCCAGATGTCAAGCAACGGGACCGAGAGGACCGTCTTCCTCTTGGCCTCACGCCGTTGATAGGGGAAACCTTCCTTCTTCTGTTCCACCGGGCAGAGCTAAAAGAGCTCAGATGCCCTGGCGATCATGGCGTGGAAGGAGCCAATTTCGTCGGGCGGGGAAGCCCGGGGAGGGTGGTGATGGAAGGCCCATCCCGTCATCACCACCGTCGTCATCCGTCCCCAACGTAGCCGTCTGTTCCCGTGTCATCCCTCGGATCCGGGGAAGGAGATGAAGGCCTTGAGGGCCGCATAGGCTGGAAGGGCATTGGGGGATGAGTTCTACTCCGCTTGCTTGGAGGGCTTCCCGACGGTCCAGGCTACACTGGGTCATCCGTTGGGGGTAAGGGAAATCTTGTCCTCATCTCTCTGCACAAGGCCTGGATAGCCATCAAGATTGCTCCTGAGCTGTCCTGTGGCCCAGGCACCGGCTGAGACGGGCGCAACATTTGGGGAGTGGAATCCTCCGCCTCCACAGGAACCTTGTCAGCGTCACCGTCACTTTCTTCGTCCGCCTCGTCGGGATCCCTCCCGTGGGACCGGACTTCCTCGGACCTCTTGTCCAGGATCTTCACGACTTCAGCCAGCTCCTCTTCAGAGTCTGTATCCATGTCTGTGATGGACACCGCCCCCCCCTCTTTTTCCACAGGGGTTTTCACAGGGGTCTTATGTGATGGGCTGAAAAGGGGATTCCCTCCGTGGTGGCAGGGAAACTCTGGGCCCCCGAGGTTGCCTCCACTGGGGTAGCCTCCACAGGCTTCGCCAGGGCCGCCACGACTCCCTCGATAGAGGCCTTAGTCAGGTGAATCAAAGCCTTGACGACTTCGGACGCGCTTGAGGCCTTCACCTTGAGGGGAGGGTCGCCGCCTCGCTCCCCCTCGGCTTTCTCCGTCTGGATCGACCGGGGCCTCTCCCGAAGCTTAGCCTGGTTCTCCGACTTCCTCTTCCCTCGAGCCAGAGCGTTGGCTCCTGGTTGATGGCGTCGGTGAAAGTGCGCCTTGCCTGGCAGTCGAGGAGCACGAACTTTCGGCACTCCCGGTGCCCGCAGACTCACGGTGCTTTGCCTTTTGTTGGACCCCCGTCGCCGGAGCGCCCTCAAAGGTCTTAGACGACCGCTCGGACCTCTTCTTCTCACCTGCTGCTGGGCTCTTCAGTCCAGCCAGTTGGTGAGGCGGATCCGCCGATTCTTCATGGTCCGTTCAGACATGTTCTTGCAAAACGCACAGTCCTTCTCCACGTGAGTTTTGTCTTTGTGATGGCAGTAGAGGCATCTAGAATGCTCGTCCTCCTTGAAGAAATTCTGTAATCCGCATCCAGGGCAGCTCCTGAACAGCTTGGATCCGGGTGTCATGCTCCCTTTTTCCTGGGCCATGTCCACGCGGGGTAGGCCTCAAAAGAATCTTCTGGAATCCTCCAAGAAGCGAGACTCGACGAAAACTTCACGCTTGAGGGGCGTAGAAATTTCCGAAACAGGTCCCTGTTGATCGGAAGTAGAAACTGTGGAGCTTCAGGCTCGACTGACCGAAAAAATGAGGTTTAACTCTTTGAAAAGTCCCAAAACGCAGTAAAAGCTCGAGAGCTATAGCACGAGGACTCCCAACACTTGAACGTGCGGTAAAAATCTGAAGATGGCTGCCAGAGGAGGGGCTTAGGTAGAGGGCAGTCATTGGCTGGGGGCAGTATGACCCAGAGACCAGTGATTGGTTATTAGGAGAAAGACAGTTCAGAAACGAAACTGAAACTGATTTTTTCTTTACCGAGGATTCCCAGCCGGATGAAATTGCCATGACAAACACCTTTTTCCAAGCAAACATAGGGTCGGTTTCAGATAATGGGGTCATATGGGAGACCTTCAAATGATATATACAGGGTTGCTGTATGTCACGAGAGGGTGGTGTCCTGAGGGCACTGTGTACCTCTATGTCCACCCTCGAATGAGAAATCAAGGATCTAGAGCGACAGCAAGGGTCTGATGACTATGCCGTATTTTAACACGGAACTCAGGGAAAAGAGCAGCAATGCACACATTTATGGAGAGATTTCTCGGAGAGCATGTTGCATCGGCTGCATACGGGGAGGGGGGCTGCCCAAGCCGCACATTGGCATGGGCTATCAGGCAAGAATGTCAGTTAGAGGACATCACAGAGAGAGGACAAACCTGGCACCACAACTTGAGACTCTAGGTCAATAAATGAAGCCTTTCGGGAATATTATGGGACGTTATAAACCTCAAAATCCCAAATGGGACACAATACCATTTCACAATAGCAAGACCAGGTGGCTATGGGCTGGCTGGATGCTGACATTGGCAGCAGTTTCAATGTGCCACCATATGAGGAGGAAATCTTAGCAGCGATTCGTTCCCTCCCAAGAGGCAAGGTGCCAGACATGGACGGCATTACTGCAGCATTGAATAAATAATAGTGACCTTGTAGTCCCACATCTCTGGAGTATATTTGAATCCTCATTTTCAACAGGGGTCCTTCCAGAGTCTACTAGAACTTCATTGGTTACGGTCCTGCTGAAACCAGAGAAGGACCCCAGTAAATGCTCTTCCTATCGCCTCGTCGCTAATAAACACATTCTAGTGAAAATCCTAGCTGACCGACTGCTGCCACATATGCCAGCACTAGTTCTCCCTGACCAGGCCGGCTTCATCCCGGGAAGATCTACTCAAAACCATCTCAGAGGACTATTCCTGCTTATGCACAAAGTGAATACTGAAATTCCTATAGCCATAGCCGCACTAGATGCCGAAAAATCTTTCGATTCAGTAGAGTGGCACTTCTTGTTTGAGGTGCTTTGCCAATCCGGGTTCGGACTGATGTATTTGCAATGGATCCGACTGTTTTATACAGCCCGACAGTGGCAATATACACCAACGATTGCTGTCAGATTATATTTTTCCAACACATGGTACACGGCAGGCATGCCCCCTCAATCATTCTGTTTGCTTTGGCTATGGAACCGGTCACCTGCTTCCTCGGGGAATATCCCAAGGTCCCGATCACCCATGAGAAGATCGTCCGTCAACACTTTGCGAACCTTGGGGTTTACCCATTGGGCAATCTCATAGTGGAAGGACAATTCATCACCTGGGACACCCTGAGGGAGAGGGGTGACTGGAACACAATGACAATACTGTTATACTACCGGTTACATGCAGTACTTCAATCTAAATGGCCTGATAACCCACAAGCACCTTCCCCCCTCACCATTACTTCAAGATGTTTCTCAACCTATACATGTTGGGAAGCTGATCTCCTATATCTATATATCCCCCTGGACTTTGGTGTTCCCAAGGCTCTGTACTTGGCCCTTTCCTCACTTTACACTTTCCTTCTCGCCCTCATCTTTTCTTTCGGCATATCACACCATTTCTACGCAGTCGACATTCAGCTCTACCTCTCCTCTTTCACCCCTGAATTCCACCTTAATCTTTCTTCCCATCTTGCTCCTATCAAAAACTAGATGTCATCCCATTTTCTCTCCCTCAACACTGAAAACACTGAAGTCTTATTCTTCCCCTCCCTCTTCTTTTATTCTCTTTCCCCCTACTAACCTCCCTAGCTCTCCCTCTGCTCGCAATCTAGGCCTCCACCTTGACTCCATCCTCTCTCCTTTACCCACCACATCTCTTAATTCCCGCACTCATCGGTACCATCTATTTAATGTTAGCAAAATCCGTTCCTCCGTCACCCTCCCTGCTACTAAACTCAATCTCTTCCCTCATCTTCTCCAGTCTTTTCTATTGTTCTTCTCTCCTCTTTGGACTCCCCACCTCATCTTGCTCCCCTCAAAACCCTCTCCTACTCCGCCATTCGTACCCTTTGTCTTCTTGCCCTACATGATTCCATCTCCTCTTCGCTTTCTTATTTTGGCTGGCTTTCCTTTCACTCCCAACTTAAATTTAACTTCCTCCATCTTGTTTTTAAATCTCTTCATGACCTCGCTCCCCCTTACCTTTCCTCTCTTCTTTCTACACTCCTTCTCGTTCCCTCCGATCTGCTGATTTCTTACTCACTGTTCCTCCCTCTCCTTGTGCCTCTTCTCGTTTCCGATCCTTTGAGTTCCTTGCCCAACTGCATTGGAATGCTCTACCTCTCTCTATCCACTCCATTTCCTTTTACTCCTCCTTCTGCACCTCCTTGAAATTTTTTCTTCACCCATCGTCCTGACATCTCTCCTTACTTTCCCCCTACCTACCTCCCACGTCCCTCATTCCTTCTCTCCTTCCTACATCTCCCTATCCTCTCTCATTCCTCTTTCCCCTCCCCATGAAATCTCTTCTTCCCCCGCCTTGACTTCCCTCTCTTCTTCCTCGGCTCTATTTCTCTTTTATTGACCTTGGTAAATCGTTCTACATACTGTTCTGATGGTTTGTTTTGCGTTTTGTATTTTCATGCTTCTACTTTATTCTATGTATTCTTGTTGTAATGTAAAGCGAGTTGGTGTAAAGCGCTATATAAACTTAATAAATACAAATCTATCCCATCATCATCATCTACCCCCCCGTAGTTGAACCCTTTAGCATCTTCAACATCACCCTTTATTTATTTGTATTGCGCCGGTAGCTCTCGAGCTTTGGGGCGCAGAGACAGGAACACAGACAAAAAGTAAGACAATAAAACACATAACACGAGACATTAGAGCTGCATAAGTAGGTGGGCAGGTAGTAGTGTATTACTTGAAGATATGGGTTTTCAGTTTGCGAAAGCGTTGGTAATTGGCTTCCATCCTTAACTGGCCAGGGAGGTTGTTCCAAAGGCCTGCTGCGGTTATAGGGAATTTACCTGCCCCGTTTTTAAGTCTGAAGGGAGCTACCACAATCAGACCTTGTTAGGCTGATCTTAGCTCTCTCGTAGGTTTGTATGGAATGAATTTAGTTTTCAGGTATGTAGGGGCTTTGCCAAAAATACATCTATGCGTGAGGGATTTAAATTGGACTCTTACATTTTTAGACAGTGAAGTTCCTTCCCGGCTTCGCTGATGTGCTGATTCCTGTTTTTTTGCTTAATGATTCTCACAGCATTGTTTTGCATAACTTGGTAGCTGTGGTAGCAGTTTTTATTAGATCCTAGAATTAGGGCATTGCCATAGTCTAATAATAATAATTTGGCATTTATATAGCACTACGAACCCTCAGGTATATGAGCGCCGCTGCTTATTATTACCCATAGTGTGTGGTGCTCATTTATCGACCTCGGAAGGATGAAAGGCTGAGTTTGGCCCAGCCGGGATTCCAACCTGCGTTAGCAGGCTCTGCACAGATGTCAAAGCGAGCGCTCTACTCGCTGTGCCACTTGACCGGCTAGGCGTGATAAGATGGTAGCTCTTGCGACCATGGCGCTATTTTCCTCAGATAAGTAGGGTCTTATGGCTTTTAGTAGGCGCAGGTGGTATGAGCACGTTTTTTTAACATAAAGGGTTTGCGCATCTGATCCCAGGGATGCTTCTAGCATCATCCCCAAGGTTTTAACCTTGTTTAGGAAATTAATTTGGGTGTTCTTGATGGTGAAGGTGTTGTATGCAGGATGGAGCTTAGATCTGACAAGATTGGAGCCAAAAATCATAAGTTCTGTTTTGTTGCCGTTTAGGCACATCCAATTTTGGTCCATCCATTGCTCTGCGCGTTGTAAGCTAGGCTTAGCTTTTTGTTGTCCTTTTGATGATCTCCACTTAGTTCAATCACCAACTGAGTGTCGTCAGCGTAATTGGTAAAGAACATGTTGATGTTGTCGAGGACTATGCAGAGAAACCTAAGGTAGATGTTAAATAGGAGTGGGGACATACTGGCGCCTCGTGGGACTCCATAGGTGATTTCTTTTTCTATTGAGAATAGATTTCCCCAATGAACTCTAGATGTTCTGTTTTGTAGGAAAGACATGATCCAGCTTATTGCTTCATCTGAGCAGCTTGCTGTTTTTTTTAATCGCTGTCTTGAGTAGGTTGATTTAATAGGTCGAAAGCAGCGCTCAGGTCCAAGAGAACGAGCAAGCCAGCTTTCCCCCGATCAATGATGTTGAGTCTGTAGATCCAGCATAGCTGTTTCTGTGGTATGCGCTTGTCGAAAGCCAGACTGTTGGTGGTGGTGGTCTGAGCTTTCTACATCTTCTTGGAGCTGTGTGGTGGCAATCTTGTCCTTTATTTCAAGTATAAAGTTGCAATTGGTTATGGGCCTTAGGTTGTTTGGGTCCCTCTGGTCTAGATTCATTTTTTTAACAAGGGGGGTGACTGTTACCCTTTTTATACTTTTAGGCACAATTTGATCGCGGAAAGATGAGTATCACTTTGGTTAAGGCTGGTGCAAAGATGTCAGGGTGGTCTAAGATGATGCTGGCCGGGAGTATGTTTTCGGGGCAAGTGGTGGGTTTCATGAATGCCAGGGCTTTTATCATGTTGTTGGCAGTAATGGGCTTGAACCTAAATTGGGTCGTCTGGTGAGTAAGTTCCTCTGGTAAATCTTGAGTGTGTGACTTGGTAGCCGCTTGGGATTTGGCTATAATATTCCTGGCCTTATCAATTTTGTTAAAAAATGCTATCTGAGTTGTGTCACATTCTTCTTGGGAGGGCGAGAATGTGGGGGTGATGCCTTTTGGTTTATCAATAGATTTCAATACATTGAAGAGTTTGCTGGTGGAGTTGGCTGCCACTGAGATCTGTTTGTCATAGTAGTTCTTTTTTGCCTCGATTATCATTTCTTTATAGGTTTTATCACTGATTTTCCAAAGTGTTTTCTTGTCCGATGTGGGTTCTTTTTTCCACTCATTTCCCCTTTTTCTTCTGGAATGCTAGATCTCTTTGTAACAAAACTTGCGCTTTACTGGACTTGTTTCTTCCACTAAATCTTCAATTCCTATGCATCACAAAAACCTGGATCCCCCCTTAACTCTACAGTACCTGCTTCTCTCACTTCCTCCTCCTCCTCCTTTACTCATGTCCCCCATCGCACTGGCAGCGGCATTGGTCTTCTCTTTCAACCTAAATGCCCGTCTTCCTCCTGTGCCACTTCTCTCCCAGTCTTCTCATTTGAATACCTGTACAAATCTTTCACCTCCCCATGCGATTTCCTTTCTAATTATTTACCGCCCACCTGGCCCCTCACCTCCTATGACGCCCTTGACCACCTCATCTCCCTCATCTCTCCCATCCCCTCACCCCCAACTGTACTTGGCGACTTTAACCATCTCTCCTTCTCCCACCAAACCTCCCCTCTCTTCTCCCTTCTCGACTCCTATCTTCTCTCCCCCTCCCTACTTCACCTATGCACTCTTCTGGTTCCACTCTCGATCTCATCTTTTTGTCTTCCTTCTCTCCCTCCCCTGTCTCCCCTCCCCAACTATCTCTCTGACCATGCTTTACTCTCATTCTCCCTCACTCCCCCTGTCTATCCTCCCCCTCCTCCTCCATCTCTTTCTCTCGACGGGACCTCTGCAACTTTAACCCCTCTCACTTCTATAATTCTTGTATCTCCTCCCTCCCGCCTCTCCCTCTCTTTTCTTCTCTCTGCTAAAGAAGCCTTATCCAGTCTATCCTCCTCCCTCACTTCCAGTCTTGATCAACTACACCCTCTCCCCCTTTTGCCCCTCCTGCAAACCCACCCAACCTGGCTTTCCTCTCACCTGTCAATGCGCCACTTTCTCTGGCGCCTTGAAAGATGTTGGCTTAATCACTGCTAACCAAGCCTCCTATTTCTCTCCTTACCACTCATGCCTTAGCTCAGCCAAATGATCCTACTTCTCCAACCTCCTCCACTCTCAATCCTCTCATCCCCACTGTATCTTCCAAACCCTAACTTGTCTTTTTCCCCCTCCCACTCCAGACCACTCTACCTCCTCTCCTCTTTCACCTGCTGACTTCTTCTCTAAGATACTGACCTTAAGACAAAAACATTCTTCACGCCCCTCCTACACTCCTTTTCCCTCCACCTCTTTGTCCTGCATGTCTAATTTCACCCCTGTCACTCACTCTGACGTTTCCCTCCTCCTATCTAAAACTCACCCCACTGCTGCCCTCTGATCAACTTCCCACCCCTTTAATTCCCAAAGTCTACCCTCTCCTCATACCCTACCTTACCTCTTTCTTCAACATATGTCTTACTACTGCTACCTTTCCTTCAGCCTTCAAACATGCGACTATCATCCAGATCCTGAAAAAACCCTATGCTAATCCCCTTCTGACTTCCAAATTTCGTCCCAGCTCTCTTACCATTTCTCTCTAAGCTACGGGAACGTCTAGTCTACCCCCAACTCTGCATTTGTCTCCAACCTCTCTCTCCTCCCCCCTACCCAATCCGGATTTCGCACCAAACATTCCACTGAAACTGCACTCATCTCCGTTCTCAATTCGCTCCTCACTGCTCGCTATTCCAAACACTCTTCCATTCTCATTCTCCTTGACCTCTCTGCCGCCTTTGACACTGAGGACCACCCCTTACTCCTCAACACTCTTCCTTTGGCTTCAAAGGCTCTGTCCTCAACTGGTTTTCCTCCTAGCTTTCCAACCGCTCCTTTGCCGTCTCTTGGGGCGGCAGCTCCTTCCCTACTCACTCCCTCGACTTTGGTGTCCCCCCTGCACCCCAAGGCTCAGTGCTAGGCCCTTTCCTCTTCTGCTCTTTACACCTCCTTTCTAGCCCCCCCCCCCCCCCATCATCATCTCCTCGTTTGGTATCTCTTACCATTTCTACGCTGACGACACCCAGCTTTTCCTCTCCTTCTCTTCCTTCACTCCTGACATCCACCTCAAACTCTCTTCCCGTCTCACTGCTATCAAAAACTGGATGTCCTCCCACTTTCCCACCCTAAACACAGACAAAAAGGAAGTTTTAGTCTAACCTGCCAACACCCTTCCTCCCCCTCCTTATATCCCCTTTCCTTCTACTCAGCTCCCCTTCTCTACCACTGCCCGCAATTTAGGCCTCCACTTTGACTCCAACCTCTCCTTTACCCACCACATCTCACATGTTTGTTGCTACCACCTCTACAATGTTTGGAAAATATGTTCCTCCCTCACCTTCCAAGCCACCAAACTTAATTTCTTCCCTCATCTGTTCTCGTCTCTTCTACTGCTCAGCTCTCTGCTTTGGCCTCCTCTCCTCTGGCCCCCCTCAAATCACTCTACCATTCTGCAATCCGCACTCTTTGCTCCCTCTCTACTCATGACTCCATCTCCTCTTCGCTTTCCTCTCTTGGTTGGCTCTCCTTTCACTCCCATCTCAAATTTAACTTCCTCGGTCTTGTTTTTAAATCTCTTCATGATCTTGCCCCTCCCTACCTCTCCTCCCTCCTTTCTTTCTACTCTCCCCCTCCATTCTGCTGACCACTTCCTACTCTGTCCACCCCCCCCCTCCCTGTGCCCCTTTTCGTTTCAGGTCTTTCCAACTCCTTGCCCCTCTCTGGAACTCTTTACCTCACCCCATCCGCTCTCTCTTCATTCTCTTCCTTCCGCTCTTCCTTAAAATCCCACCTACTTCATCCTCCCTCCTGACAATTCTTTACAACCTCCTGCCTTACTAACCCTTCCCAGGTTCTTAATGTTATGATCCCGGCAAATTGTTCTACATACTGTTCTTGATGATTTGACTCATGACTTGTACTTACTACTTCTATTCTATTCGTATTATATGTTAAGCACTTTGGATTAAAGCGCTATATATATATATATATATATATATATATATATATACATACACACACACACACACACACACACACGTTAAACAGTACCTCGTACAACGTACGTGTGACAGACTGCACTCCCAGAGCAGCTGAGGATGGAGTGTCCTTGCAGCAAAAATGAGAATCAAGGCACGTTTGGTCCCAGAAACTGCCTATTTTATTGTATTAAAGTGCGCTGGCAAAGGGTAAAACCTGTATAAACGACGCGTAGGTAAACCAAATACACATGATGGACAACATTATAAACATATAGTACTCTATGATTTTGTGTAGAGTGTACACAAATGTAGACTCGACATTCTCTAGTAGAATAAATCAACCATTTGATAGTAAAACTAAGTATGCACTCCCAGCACAGAATGTAACACAAAATGTGTTTATACATGCGTTTATACATGGAAGTAAAAACCAAAGTGGATTAATTTAACCTAAGAAGCATACGAGTAATCCAAAGTGGAAACATGGTCAGTCCACAGGTCAAAGGAGCGCCTAGAAAATGTGCATCTTTCTTTGTGCGCCTGTACATACCACTAATGTAGATAATTTGGACAGATTCTTAAGAAAAGACTTAAAAGTACAAGTGTCCCATGGTGAAAATGAGATGCCTAATGGCCTCATAAGATGTTTTTAAGGGAACAGCTTGTGGACTGGACATGATAATCCCTCTCGCATGCAAGACATAATGGCAATATAATATGCATGCATTTAAAAGTGGAGTGTTAGATCAGATGCATTACATTAGAAGGGAATAGTTTCTTACCTGTAACTCCATTTCTACAGCATTGGTATCTTTCATGGATTCACATGCTTAGTATATTCCCTGTCAGGCTGGGAACCCTCGGTACATTTATAAAGACGTTTTCCATAGGAAAAAATTGACACTTTTGTGTCCTATCTACGTCATTTTGTGCCGCATAGACCTGCCCCAATAGGACGTAGCCGTATAAATATCCCTGCCCTGCGGCTCTCTTCAGATTTTAACCCCCCAAAGTAGTTTGGGGCATAACTGTTTGCATACAGGGGAGGCCGGCGGGCGCATGTGAATCCAGGAAAGATACCAATGCTGGAGAAATGGAGTTACAGATAAGAAACTATTCCCTTCTCCAGCATTGGATCTTTCATGGATTCACATGCTTAGAATAGATTGTATAGCAGTACTCCCGATTTGGAGGTGTGTATGCAAACCAAATACCAGCATAGCCATACATGCCCTTTGCCATGGAAAAAACGTTTAGTTGTTGTACGTCAACATTAAAACACACATTAAGATAAATTGATAGGATATACCCCTGTATAGGGCTTACCTTACTGAAACAGATGACGTAGGACTGCTCGTCACATATGTATATCTTCTGCATGCTGTTGCTCGAGGCAATAATGGTGGGTCAATGTATGTGGCACCGACCAGGATGCCGCCTGACATATCTCCCAGCGGAATCCCAGACCACAATACCGCCGAAGATGAAGTGGATCTCGCGGAATGGGCTCTTGGACGCTTTTCTAGCGGCTTCCCCGTCTTAGAGTGGCAAAAAGCAATCATCGACGAGATCCAGCGAGCCAGCCCTTGTTTTAAGATTGCTTTTCCCTTTGCCGAAGGGCCATAAGCCACAAATAGTTGTTTTGTATCTCTAAAATCTTGAGTACGATGAAGGTAAAACTTTAGAGCTCTTTTCACATCCAATGTATGGAGAGCTTTTTCCGCGACAGATGAAGGAGTTGCGAAGAATGTCGGCAGTACAATAGACGAACGCTTATGAAAGACAGACAGTTGGAACTTTTGGTATGAAATGAGGGTTGGTTGCCAACACCACTTTGTCTTTGAAAAATCTCAAATATGGAGGATCAATGACTAACGCCTGTAGTTCTGAAAGGCGTCGTGCCAAAGTAATAGCCAGCAAAAAGGCCAATTTCCACGATAAGAATTTCAAAGACGACGACATAAGCTCGAAAGGAGCTTTCATTAGTTCTGCCAGTACCAGGTTAAGACTCCAGTTCGGAGGAAACTTTTTAGTCGGGGGGAAAAGTACGAAATAAGCCTTTCATGAGGTGTTTAACTAACCGATCACTAAACAGTTATGTTGAATGTCTTTTACGAGTGAACCTTGAAATGACTGCCAGATGAACCTTTATCGAAGAAAAAGACAAACCCCTTTCTGCTAAGTTGAGCAAGTATGGAAGAAGCTGTTCTGGCGCGATATTCAGGGGTTCCAAACCTGGTTGGTCCTTGCACCACATGCAGAATCTTCTCCATTTACATGCATACGAAGTGTTCGTGGACAGAGCCCGCGCGGCTTGTAAAATTCGACGACAGTCCGATGAAATGGTTAGAGTACCAAATTCTGAGAAGTCAGGATCCCGGCTGTCAGACTGAGTCCGTCCCGATCGTGATGCCACACTGCCCCCTTGTCTCAAGATAGAAGGTTCGGAATCTTCTGGAACCTCACTGGTTGCATGATCGACAGCTGGAGCAGGTCGGAGAACCACGACTGTCTCGCCCAATAAGGAGCCACTAAGATCACCCGACATGGGTATTTGTGAATCCATTATAGAGTTCGTCGTATGAGTGGAAACAGGGGAAACGCGTACACAAACTTGTCCCTCCACGGGAAGGAGAATGCTTCCCCAGTTGAGTCAGGTTGTGGCCACCTGCTCGCATACTGTGCGCACTTCTTGTTCTCGCTTGTCGTGAAGAGATCCTGGGAAGGTTGGCCCCATTTTTTGAAAACATTCGCCAGCTGTTGGTCGTTCAACTCCCATTCGTGCAGCTGATTCATCTCTGCTGAGAGAGTGTGCTTTTAAATTTGTTACTCCCGGCAGATGGTAGGCCAATATACTTACCTTCTGTTCGAGGGCCCAATGCCATATTTCTTGAGCTTCGGTCGAGAGAGTTCTGGAACGAGTACCTCCCGGCTTTCTCAGGTAGAACATTGTTGTCGTATTGTCCATCAATATTCTCACGACCGATCCTTTTATGTGTGGTAAAAAGCACTTCAGGGCCCAACGTACCGCCCTCAATTCCAGCACGTTGATATGAAGGGTTAACTCTTCCGACGACCACTGTCTCTGAGACCAATTCAAGAATTGAGTGAGACCTTGCACTTGCAGGAACTCCAGATGCGCTCCCCATCAAGTCAGAGAAGCATCCGTTACTACCGTCATTTGAAACTCTGGTTCCTGCAGAGGCATTCCTCTCAATAGGTTTTCGAAGAGTTGCCACCATTGCAGTGCTCGTAGAAGCCCGTTGCCGATAGTCAATTTGTCTGACCAAAGACCCCGACTCTGGGACCATCGGTCTGCCAGAAATTCTTGAATTAGTCTCAAAGAGACAGTTGTTTACTAAGGGGATACACAACGCCATGGCCCCTAGTAGTGTCTTACTGACACCCTGGTGTTGACTTTCCACTCCTTTGCCTGTTGCCCGAGTTTGTGAACTCTCTCCACAGATGGTTTCACCAATCCTGACTGCGTTTCGAACTGCGCACCCAAAAACACCAAGGAGGAGGACTTCTCGAAGTTGATCGCAAAGCCTAACTGTTGCAGAAGTTGCATGGTGGCCTTTAGACTTGCTTGTGCCATTATTGGAGGCGAACCCCTTACCAATCAATCGTCCAGATAAGGGTAAACATCATGACCTTATCTTCTTAACCAAGCTGCTACTGGAGCCAAACACTTTGTGAACGTCCTGGGAGATGACTTTAGTCCGAATGGGAGTACTTTGAATTGATAGCGGGTTCGTCCGACTACGAACCGCAGAAATTTTCAGTGTCGTCGACGCATTGGTATATGAAAATATGTGTCCTGTAGATCTAACGACGCCAGAAAATCCCCCGGCTGGATAGATCGAATAACTTCTTGAAGCGTAAGCATCTTGAACTTCAGATTTTTTTGTGTCTTCTTGAGATCTCGAGATCTAGAATGGGGCGCCACTTGCCGTTGGATTTTTTGACCACAAAGTACCAGGAGTAAACTCCCTGACCTCTCTCGGCCACCGGGACCAATTCTATAGCCCCTTTTTGTAGCATAAGCACCACTTCTTGTTGTAATATTTGAAGATGGGGCTGCGCCGAAAACAGGTGGAATGTGCAGTGGCATGCTTTTGAACTGCAAAGAGTGGCCTAGTTTCACTGCGCCTAATACACACCGGTCTGATGTTATCTTCTCCCACTCGTCGACACGGCGAGACACTGCCTCCCAGGACGACCTGAAGCTCGTCATTGCTGGGTCTTTGACTGCTTGTCCTTCGTGGACGATGAATAAACTCCTCTTCTTCTTGAAGCTTGATAGTCTCGTCCTCTTCGAGAAGTTTGGGTAGCTCGCCTATAGCCTTGATAGGAGTACGATGGCCTACTGAAGCCCCGATCCCTGGATGACACAAATCAGGAATTTCCTGATGCCCCTCTAAAGGGACGAAAACTTCTGCCACTCTGAAGGACTCTAAGAGAGCGTGCTGTGTTCGAGTCTTCTTTCATGCCTTTTAAGGCCTCGTCTACTTTCTCCCCAAATAATTGTTCTCCTTCAAAAAGGCATAATCGAGCACTTTATATTGTACTTCTGGTCAAAAGTTCGTGCATTTGAGCCATGCTTGCCTCCTCAAAACCACTCCATTGTTTTTTTGTTTTAAATCTGATTCCGCCAGGTCTACTGCAATGTTTGATTGGTTTGAAGCCTCTTCCCCCTCACGCACCAGCAACATAGATTTTCTGTGCTCGTCCGGTAGATGTTCCAGTATGGGGGTTAAACTATGCCACATCTCTCTGTCGTATCTCGCCATAATGGCTAGAGAGTTGGCTGCCTTCAAAGTTCCTCCTATCGACACTACCTTCTTGCCAATCTCGCCTCTTGGCCTCGTTGTCCGGGCGGGTTGTACATTTATGTTGTGACCTCGCCTTTCTTGCAGCAGCTGCCAATACCACCGATTCCGGAGAAGGTTGAGAAGACAAACATTTTGGAGTAGACTCCGGAGCTTTACATTTCTTTTCCAGTATACCTTTATTCGCAGGCTCTGAAAACGGATGGTGCATGGTTTGTAACCTCTTGTCATACGTGATCTAAAATTTGGACCGAAAACACTTACTTCCTCCTCTTCCCCATATGATCAAACAGTCTTTTTCTTCCTCCTGGGCCAGGCCAAACTCGGTACATGCCTTACCCATCATTGTATGGAAGGAACCGATGTCATCCGACGGTGATGGTTGAGCCGGACTTCTTGTAGCTTCCATCTCAGCCTCTGACTCCCATGTAGGGTCTCTTGAAGGGGATGATCTGTCTGATAAAGTCTCTCCTCGTTCCGACTCAGACTCTGGTAGTTCTCCTTCCTCCGTGTGTGAGCGTGGAGGATGTCCATCAACCAGAAGGGCTGTTGGTACCCTAGCCATTGACCGGGGGACAGGACCTGGCTCGTCGTCGGCTGGCGTAGCATGTACCACTGCTGGAGCACCAACTTGAGGCAACTTTGCGTCCAATCGGCTCAATAAAGTCTGTAATTTGGACAATACCTCCAAGGACAACACCGCCTGGGGATTGAGTAGAGGCGTAACTGGGATACTTCGCCCACTCGAGACCGTCAATGAGCAGAAACCCTGTAATCCAAGCGCTGTTGGCCCAACCACCTTTTCATGGACATCTTCTACAGATGATATGGAAAAGGCCGCCTCCTGTTGCAACAGGGTCTCTGGTAAAATCGGATCGTATACCTCCGGCTGCCAGCCTTCCGGAGGGGCCACCGTCGACGATGCCAACTTCTCAACAGTCGTCTGAATCGACGGAGCTACTGCAGGAATGCCCTGCGTTGATGGTAATGAGGGCGTCGACGATCGAACTCCCGTCGACAACGGTGGTTGTAGCGCAGAATCCTGAGGCGTTCCCGCCTTTTTTTAGCTCAACTTATGCTTCAACGACTCTTGACTCGAGGATGACCTATGATGGTCACCTGAGGAGATCTTTAACAGGTCTTTGCTCTCCTTTTTTGACGAAGAGAAAGACAAAGCTTTTGATGACGATTCCCTCGTAGAATGTTTCTCAGAGGAACTTTTCTCCGTCGAACGAGACTTCTTCGCCGGCGGCTCTGCAGATACAGAGCGGCGGGGGACCGCCAGAGAATTAGCTCTCGAGGCCAAACTATGTGTAGAGCCTACCTCTGAGGGAGGGTAAACTCCCGCTCCGTCATTCAGCCACGTCACCAGACGTCTATTTCGGTCTTTCAGGGTCTTCTGCGAGAAGCCTTTACAAATGTCACAATTGTCCGCCGAATGATGAGGATGGAGACAATACAGACAGTCCATATGTCCATCTCCTTGATACACCTTTTTTAATCTGCATGTAGCACACGGACGGAATAACGCCTTCCCAGGCATTGGTAAAGAAAACGAAAAAAATCAACCTTGTAAAATAGATGACACGAGGTGATCCCACTACTTTGGAAGCCGGTTGAAATCTGAAGGGAGCCGCGGGGGCGGGGATATTTATACGGCTACGCCCTATTGGGGCAGGCGTAAGCGGCCCAAAACGACGCAGATAGGACACAAAAGTGTCAACATTTTTTCCTATGGAAAACGTCTTTATAAATGTACCGAGGGTTCCCAGCCTGACGACGGGGAATATTCCAAGCATGTGAATCCATGAAAGATCCAATGCTGGAGAAGAAAAACATATGGCATGTGCAAATATGCAAAGCAGCAGTATCGTATAATATTAAAGTGCATGGTGCCTAAAAGTGCATAGTGTGCACAGCAAAAATTTCCATAAAGTGTCTAGTGCACCAAAACAGTATATGTCACAAAAGGCCATATTCATTACAAATGTTGCATCAGAAAGTTCTACATAGACAAGAGGAGGAAAAACATTGTTGGAGCATATGCAAAGGGCCTATACATTTAGCCATATACATACTTTCTTAGAGCATAGTTTTCTTAGAGGCAAAACAATGCCATTAGAGCTGCATTAAATATACCCAGGAACCAGCATATATCCGACACCAGACGCATCCTACATTGGCTTTCAGTAGCCCAAAGAGTCTCACTGAAAACAGGAGTTGGGCTGTGATATTGGGAAAAGGAGTGGGAATTTATGTGGAATGTGGGTGATAGAAGTAGGTTGGATCTCAAGTTGAGATTGATTCATTTGAAAGTGTTAGGGCATCTGTATTGGACTCCATTGCGTATGTATAAATTAGGACTGACTGATGATGACCTGTGTTGGGGGGTGTGGGAAGGAGAAGGGAACGTTGATTCATATGTTATCGTATTGTCCTTGGGTGTTAGAATTTTGGGTGGGAATGTAAGATAGGCTGGAGGCGATCTTGTCCATATGTTTTCCCAAGATGCCTATGCAGGTGTTGCTGTTGTCGGGTAAGGGGCGTTGTGCGGTTGCTCGTCAGTATGGACAATTGGTTGATAAAGCACTTGTGGTTGCAGTGAAACAAATACTGATGGTGTGGAAGACTAGGAAGAAGTCCAGAGTGGAGAACTGGATTAATGATTTGTTGGTATTGTCAAACTTTGAGCGGGTGATGTTTGTGAGACAAGGAAAGGGAAAAGTAGTGTCAAGATCTTTGGAAACCATTTATAGATTCATATGGTGACTGTATCTGAAGATTAGTGGTTTCTTTGAATCCGACTATCCGATATTATTTATGGTCATTAGTTGAGGATTCCCCCCCGGTTTTGTTTTTGTTCTGTTTTATGTAGTCTGTGTGTGGTCTTAATGTTTTTGTACTGTTCTGTGTTGCAATTTTCATTAAGTTATTTTGGCATTAGGTGTTTTATTTTGAAAATGGTACAAAATTTGTCTTCTATTATCTGAAATGTTTCAATATTTATACATTCTTTGGACTTCTTTTGCTTCCATACCTAAGTAAAACTGAGTGTTATGTTTTATACTCTGTTTGGACTTTGAGATATATATTTTGTTTATTGAAGATCTTGAAAATAAATTAATAAAAACAAAAAAAAAAAACTTTTGCTCTCATGCACAAATGCCTGCCCAATCAGGCACCCAATTACCTGGCCAGCCGTTCCTCCCCACACACTACCAGCCGTCCTCAGAGCGCAGCACAAGCGCACTGCCTCTCTTTACCTAGATTCAAGCTACAGACAGCTGGGGGCGCCAGCTTCCCGGTCCTGGCCACTAAACTGTGGAACTCGCTCCCCAAACCATTTAGAACAGAAACCTCCTTCCACTCCTTCAAGAACAAAGGTAAACTGTGGCTCATGGCTCAAGACACTCGCAACCACCGTCCCTCTCTTCAGCATTAATTCACCTTCCCTGATCACTGACCAATCGCCCTGCCTCCCTATTGTAAAGTATCCTGCAATTATATTGTATATGTCTGTAAATTCTGTGTAAAGTATCTTGTAAGCATATTGTAATGCTTTTTGTTGTAAGTACTATGTAAGGTTTCTTCCTTATTCTATTAGCGTTCTACTGCTCATGCGCTTTGATTATGCCACTGTAACTAAGATATGCACCCAGATGCCTTTGGGCAAGGAGCACTATACAAATAAAATAAATACAAATACACACACAGTACAGACTGACAAGGATCACTCATGTTTAATGAACGTCACAAAGGCATAGTTGAAATGTTTGAGAACACTATGCATGTGAGTTCAGAGCAGGGTAAATAAATCAATGAATACAATTTCCAATTTAAACCTGAAGGAACCGAAATATGTTGGCCATTGTCTATATTGAATGACCTATACAAAACCAACACATTCACTACCTCACACCACATGTTCATTGTGGATGTACTAGTATCAAATACATTTTCTCCAGTACCATACTTGTCTTGATACCCGAGGAAAATCTAGTGTAAAAGGGATATGAAATTGTTACATGTAAATATACACACAAACGGGCCGGCAATGTTAGTATTGAAGTAAAATTGTATTTCTGAGAACAATTGTTAGGAATAATTATAATGCTTAGTATTATTTAGAATATAATATTTGTATGGAATAAACGTGAATGCTTGTGTAGCTCAATGATGGTGAGATTCATATATGTAGGTAATTCAATGTGAAAATATTTTGGATTTGCGATACATAGCCTTGTTTTGATCTCCATGTTAAGCTGAAGATCAAGTTGCATAAAGTTACAGTATTCTTTTAAATACATTTTGATATTTAACTACCTCGCTGTCGGTTCCTTGCCCAGAACATTGGGATGAGATTGTATACATGGGAATGTGAGTCTGGTATGTCCCATCTACATGAGCCAAGTCTCTACATAAATACAAACGCAAACATTTCTGCAGAAGAAATTATGTGCAAGTTACCCTTCTAAACTGGTTAATCTTCATGATTTTTCAAATTGACTTTCCAAACGGTTCATTTAACTTTCTTTGGATTGGGTGAGTTTCAATAGAAAGGGTTTTTTTATGTGGAATCTTAATTTAAAATTCAGGGCATGTCAGTCACTGTAGCTTGGGGTCTATATTATGCCCTATTCTGTACCAGGATCCGATTGTCCAGGAGCGATGCATCGCTCTGACATCCTCTGGACTTAAAATTAAGATTCAAGATCTTTCTATTGAAACTTACCCAATCCAAAGAAAATTAAAATAACCTTGAAGCACAGCCAAGACTTAGAATAGTGATAAGATACTCAATGAGCCCTCTGACTTAAGAGGGTGAAACATGTGTAGAGAGTACATGAACATACAATCTAAAGCTTTTCAATGAAAATAAAGAGTAGCCTTGTAAAAATCAAAAATGGTGTCTTTGGATTAATTTGGCTCTCACCTTGAAACTGTACATCAGATTCTCAGTTTGGCACATAGAGGACCACACTATTCTCAAGAATCTACAATTCTCCATCTCTAGCAGTCGAGATAGCAGTATTTGTCCAGTGCAGACAACTGACCTAAAATAATCAAAAATTCACCCTGGAGTTTGCCAAAAGAAAAGTCCTTTTTCACTGTATCGGATTTATAAATGATGTCGCAAAGGAGGTCCACCTCTGGAGTTTCCTACTGATTGAAAATGTTGCCGAGGCCATTGCTGTTAATCTCCCACGCGTAACTTGCTACCAACTGGCGGCTAAGTGAGTCTGCAGCCACATTGATGCGGCCCGGGATGTGTACAACCTGGAGCCAGACATTGTGTTGGATGGCCCAATCCCAAATTTGTATAGCAAGATCCACAAGGAGTGTAGACTTGGTGCCGCACTGTTTGTTGATGTAAAATATTGCTACAGAGTTGTCCGTGCGAATACGGACCACACTGTTGGCGATATTCGGTTGAAAAGCCTTGATCGCCAGAAAAACTGCCAGGAGCTCCAGGTAATTGATATGGAACCGCCTGTCTTGAGGCATCCACAAATCATACACCTCAAGGTGATGCAGTGTCGCTCCCCACCCCAGAAGGGAGGAGTCTGTGGTAACCGTTACTTGTGGGCAGGACTCCTGGAATGAGGTCCCCACTGAAAGGTTGTTGGCCAACGACCACCATTGTAGATCTGCCATCATGCAGGATGGGACTGGAATCTTGGAATCCAGATCTGTAGCCTGGGACCAGCAGCTCAGAAGAGCTAGCCGAGTGCGCCTCATTTTCAGTCATGAGAGGTATAAAGTCTCTGGAACCACCGTTCAGTCATGTGAGAAGACCGGAGGAATAGTTGGCACGTTGTCGACAGGTCCGCAATCCTGTTCTCCATCAGGAACACTCTGGTACTGACAGTATTCCAATGGAAACCCAGAAAGAGCAGGTTGTGAGAGAGTGTCATGGACAATTTCCACCAGTTCACCGACAGCCCAAGATGGAACAGGAGCTGAAGGAGTGACTGAAGATTGGTCATGGCCGCCTGAGGGCAAGGACAGCACAGGAGCCAATCGTCAAAGTATGGCTATACATGAACCCCCTGCAGTCTGAGGAAAGCTACGATGACCGACATCTTTGTAAAGACATGCAGCGCCGTGCTGAGACCAAAGGGAATACACGATACTGGAAGTGTTCTGCTCCCACGGATAACTGCAGATATCTTTGATGCAGGCTCCAAATCAGAATGTGCAAGTATGCGTCCTAAAGGTCTACCACTCTGAGCCAATCACCCTTCCGGAGAGAGGACTTTATCTCGCAGGGTGTAAATCATCTTGAATTCCTCTTGGGGAAGAAAGACTGAACTTGGAAAGGTCGAGGATAGTGCACAGGCCAGCCTGGTTGGGTTTAGGCACTGAACAGACTGGCGTAGTAACCCTACCCTTGCTCTCAGAGGGGGAACTAGGTCTAGAAGTTTCTGTACCTCGGCTCTGAGAGAGGGCAACTCAGTCTGCTGGAAGGGAGGGTTGAAGGGTGGGGTGGGAGGAGGGGCAAGCGGAAGCACGCCCAAGCGATTGACAAAACCCATCAGTCTTCGGTGATGGTCTGCCACGCCTCCAGATGAGATGAAATTCATCCTCCCACCGGAGTCTCGTGCAGCAGATGAAAATATAATTTGGATGATTTGTCGGCAAAAAGACTACCCGTTGCAGGCGAGGAGGCTGTTGGCCGAGAGAAAAACCGGCCACCTTGCCGTTGCTGCTTACGGTGGGGTCTGCCAGCCGGAGCATCAGATTGGCACGCACAGCGATCCTGAAAACACCTGAACCCAGAGAAGGACCTTGTTTGGGACCCTGACCTCTGAGCGTAAGGTGCCTTTGCTGGAGTTTTCGCAAGGACCAACGGAGACTTGGCAGTTTGAGTACTTGCCTTGATTAGTTCCTCAGCACCTTGTCCTGAACTTCCTTTGAGAGTTTTGTAGCATGGAGCCGCACTTGGCGGGAGAGGTCCACACTGACCATAAGGCCTCGAGTGGAAGTGTCTACGTGATGGGCCGCAGCCTCAAGTAGATCATGCGCCAGAATGTCACCCGACAAGCCACCTTTGAAGTCCTCAAGCCTATCAGCAGGAATACATTCCTGAAACTCGGCTAGCTCCTTCCACAGTTTGACATTGGCAGCCGCCAGGATAAGCTCAGTGTAAGCTTGACGCAGCTGAAGAGCCGGTTTGGACAAGACCTTTTTCCCTAATGGCGTCAAGAAGATTGTCCTCCTTGGAGAGCATATGGGACGCTGCAGTGGAAGATGTAGAGGCCTGCTTGGACACGACGAGAGGAGCAGGCAAGTGGACAAAGATATGTCCACAGAAGCATGAAGCTTATATCAAGCGTCAATCTTCTTCAGATGCTGCCCAGAATTAGGTTTTTTCCAGACCTTCCGGGCCTCAGCCAAGACGTCCTTCTGGAGGAACAGGCCGGTGCGCTCCTGTGTGTCAACAGAGTGAAGGCTCCAGAAAGCACCCGCTCCTGTGGAGCTGGGGCCTCGGGTACTGGGATGTCTAGCAGCGCCATGTCCAACACACGGTCGTGAAAGTCTAAAAGAACTGGGTGTCCCATCGCTGTCCTGGTCCGCCTGGTCCTCATCCAGTGAAGCAGGAGCAGAAGGGTGATCTGCTGCACGTGGCGCCTCAGGCCCTAAAGTGTTGTTTGGCAGAGCTCCCGATGTCTTTTCTACTGGGGAAAGCGGAGGCAGAGGAGGAAATGGTGGAGGAGGTCGCGCAGGAAGAGGTGGAGGAGGTGGCACCACCGTAGCCTGCGTAGGATCTGGCAGAGCAGGAGGCCTAGGATA
The DNA here is from genome assembly GCF_040938575.1 of Ambystoma mexicanum. Classification (NCBI taxonomy): domain Eukaryota; kingdom Metazoa; phylum Chordata; class Amphibia; order Caudata; family Ambystomatidae; genus Ambystoma; species Ambystoma mexicanum. The sequence goes on from NC_090926.1 coordinate 214,993,464, forward strand.
CATTTCTTTAAACAGATCCTTAAAGTACGCCTTCATGGGATCAAAATGCATAAGTGTCTGAAAAACGCCAAAATGCATAAGTGTCAAAAAACGCATCCTTGGAAGAAGGTCTAGGCGCTGGAGTGGACAGAGGCCGCTCGGAAGGGGCATACCCCCATGATGGAAAGGAGGATGGTTGCCAGGATGGACCCGACCAATTGGATCCACGTAGATCCAAGGTGCGGATGCAGGATGGAGCGAGACTGTATGCGGCAGCAGGGTCTGAGCATGCCAGTCCATTGGGGGGCGGAACAGGGTTCTTACTCTCCACAAAGCGTGGAAAAATCTGTTCTGCCACAAAAAGAGGCCAGTCAGCACCAGCCATAGTGAGCATTGGTGCAAGAGAGGTAGTCAAAATGGCAGCCGTGGTCCGCAGGGTTTGGGCTGCCATTTTTTCAACACCCGAGGCAAACTGCATCACATGAGCAAGTGAGGCTATAGCCACCTCCGGGGAGTCAGGGGTCTTATGTGCTATTTTAGCCTTTAAGCAAGGAACCTCGGTAGAGCCAGTACTGGCAGATCTAGGGTGTTTAACCGACACATTAGGGACTGCTGAAGAATTAGCCCCGAGTGGGGGACCCTCGGCGGAGCCGGTGCTGGAAGGCCTATGGTGCGTGACCGCCTTCCTTCCCCACTCAGCAGAACTGGCGCCACCACCGCCCTGAGCTTGGGAAGGCGAAGAGTTGTACCCTACAGCCAGGACCTTCAATGGGGGTCGATCAATCCTGCCGGTGTTAGATATAGCCCCAAGAAGGGGAACCTTCTGGTATGTTTAGCCACCTTGGGAGGGGCCTCAAGCCCAGACTCTGCAGTTCGTTCCAGATGTGGAAACGTCAGGGCAAACCAAGGTACCAAGAGCCACAGAAGAACTGGGACCAACTTTAGCCCCTAAACGGCAAAACCTCGGAAGTTGTTCCGGTTTTGGCAGCCCCACTGTGGGGGTCCTCGGAAGAAGCTCTTGTGCACCTAATAGGCCTCTTGCGGGACACCTCAGGGATATCCCTGGTAATAGAAATGCTTGAGCCCAAGCTGGGCACCCCGGAAAGGAGTCCTCTGGCCGGGGTGCCCTGAAAAGGAAAGAACTTAAAAGGCTGCTTCCTTTTTCATCAATGAAGAGCTCCAAGTGTGGTGGAGGAACGCGTTGAAACACCTCCTCCCACCTGACAAGCCGACGCTGGAGTGCAAACAACGTTTGCAGGATTAACAGATCACGAATTGGACGCTCCAGCAAAGACGGAGGACAAGATGACCATGGGACCGGAGCAGGAATGAAGGACAAAGGAACAAAAAAAAGACAAAATCCCAGTGATGCAAGTGCATCCGACCCCGCGGAGGAAAGGACTGAAGGACGATGCAGAGCTCAGGAAGGCGGGGTTACAGGCACGTGTGGTGGCCCCGTGTAAAAATAAAAGGACAAACTTTTTATTATTGATGCTTTTTAACAAAAGTGCTCTGGTCCCGTCCTGAAGGACGAACAGTCCCACAAGTATGGAGGACAGGGGACGGGAAATGGGAGTATGTTATCTTGGCCTGTTTCCTTGTGATTAGATTCCCATCAGCCAGATGTTGTGTTTTTCCCCACATAAAGGTTAAATGTAGATTATTTGACAACTGTTCCGCACCAGGATTTAAATATGCTAGGTAGAAGAAGCCTGCCTTTCTCATCTTACACTAAGATCACCGAAAGACACATGCACAGCAGCCTCAATGCCAACATGTTGGTAATTTGTCCATTTCATTACACTCGTATCATGCGATTTTGTGCTCTCCAGGCATGTACCAATTTGAACCATGCAATCCAAGGGTTGACAATCATGAAATCTTTCCCAGTGTGTACATTTTCCACAAACCTGGTTCCCCGGTTGGGTCATATTTTGCACACCTGAACCAGTTGTCCATGGAAAAGCTCTTGGTCTTCTTTGCTCCTCGCCATTTCAAACATCCCACTTTTATGTGCTAGGTGGCTCACTGATCTACCAGATACCTAAAGGGTGGGAGAAGGCACTAATCAGGCCACACATCCAAGTTCAAGCTAGAGGTACAGTTCTTGATTCTGGGGTTCTCAAATGACAACAAACAACTCAAGCTGCACTTTTATATTGCCATTATTATTATAGCCCTAGTATAAAAAATATACAGTGTTACTTTTGTTTTTATGCAAAACATTAACAAATAGATCCATAATACGAATTACTAATTTAAATAAAGTCTGTGAAACAAGCATGGTATCAAGAGACACCGACTAAAAAGAAACAGTTTGAAAACCTTTATCATAAAACTTTGTGGGGTTGGTGTAATACTTATCTGGCCCCAACTCTAAGGGGGTTTGTTCCCTCAACTTATGTTGCTAAGGGGCGTATGTCCGTAAGAACAAAACCAAAGTTGGTCTGTGTCCAAACCTATGCTTGCCCTCACTCAAACCATAGTGATAAGGGGGTCTCTTAAAGGAAAAATTGCAATTCAAAATAAAACGTAAACCATAGTTGGTTTCAGGAAGTCTTACCAATAGGTGTAATTCTGACAGGTCAAAAATAGCTCAACTCAAAAGGTTGCCCTTGGAAGCTTCCACGAAGGGCTCTTGCAGCAAATCAATTAAGTTCACAAGGTCTCTGGGTCTCTTAGGGTTCCCTTCCCCAAGCTGTGATGCTTCCACTTCCAGGTCTAGGGTTCTCTTGACAAAATTCAACAATGTATTTGGTGGGCCTCTTGGGGTTCCCTTGCCCAAGCGTAGGCCCCTCTGCGTCAGCAGAATCAGTTTTACTTTAGAACTCAGCTGAGGGTTCACAGTTCCATTCAGGACTCCCAGGGTTCCCTTGCCCAAGTATAGACCCTTTCTTACAAAGTTCACCAATGTCTCTTGTGGGCCACTTAGGGTTCCCTTCCCCCAAGCCTAGGCCCCTCTGGCCTCAAACAAACAGTTCTTCTAGTCAGAATGTAACTTTCACTGTACAGTTCTTTCAGCCTTTCGAGAACGCTGGGTTCTTTGCTCCTTCCAAGCGCGGCCATTCTGACCTCCAACCCCCCTCTCCTTATTTTCTGGCACCCTTTCCTCTTCTGTGCTTCTTTCACTCTGTCCTTTCCATACTTTGTGCCCCCTGCGCACCTTTTCATGGCATGCACACGTGCACCTTCTTTTCACCTTTCAGTGCCTCCTGCACACTTTTCTTTACTCTTCACTGTGCTCTCTTGCACCCTCTGTTTCCTTTGGGTCACTTACAGCCTTTGTCATGTTTTGGTTACCTTCAGCCTCTCTTCATTGCCCATTTTCCTTCTCACCGTCTCTTTACTGTGTCTGTTTCGGGTCGGTTGTGCCCCTCTCCTTTTCGGTCACTTGCATCCCCTATTAGCTGCTTCAGCATGACCAGCGCACTTGCTGTCTTTTACTACCACACCTGTAGCGCACTTTTCTGACATTACGCTGTCTTTCTCTTGCCGCTTTCCAGCATTCGCCCATTCCACTTTGCCTTTACCTTCTTTTGCTTTACTTTGCTTCCTTTCTGCTTTCGCTCATCGGGCTCTTCCTTTCACAGCACTCCTGCTCCGGCCACCCACATGCAGAGTTTCCCTTTTCTTCACGAAACTCATCAACAGTAGTGCAGTACTGGTGGGGGCGAGGGTAAAAACAGGTCAAATGGGTTTGGGTCAGGGTCTCACCACCTCTCCCTCAGGCATCCCTGTGACCAGCACACGTTCCAGGGGAATGAGCACTGGCCTAAACAAGGCCAATGGACTGCATTCCGTACCACTCCGGCTCCCTGGAGACACGGCTCTCGCCACGCTGCAGCCCCTCACACACACCAGGCCAGCGTCTCTGCATCCCACACTTCACCAGTCCTTCTGGGATCCTCTCCTTGCAGCCTTCTGCTCCTTGGCTTCCTGGTTCCATCCAGCAACACCAGCTCGCTCAATGATCCTGGCAAAATCACCCTTTATCTACTGCAGGTGAGAGTCAAATGGAGTCAGGTGTGCAGTTGGAGAAAAGTGCCTTGCCTGACTATTAGTGGGACAGTTCAAAGGTATTAGATGACAGGCCTCCCTATATTGTTTCTATTGGTAATATTCATTATTCACGTTCGCCTCTTCCTTGTCCCAGTAAGTGTTGGAAATGGGGCGGCAGGGCAAGATGGGAAATGATATTTAGGGGCCAAATCATTATAAGGTGATTGATAGAGGAAAGAAGGGCCCAGTCTGTATATGCCTGGGGTGATTTCCTTTCTCTCTGGCCGAAGGCAGGCAAAGACAAGTAGGTGTTAAAGTGAAAACTGTGTTTGTCGCCTTATTTGACCTTCCTCCTTGTCCGTTTTAGTTCTAATGCAGCACTCCCATCTCTTTCTTGGATTAGGGACCCTGGTACCTGAATACCCCACAAAAGGAGTATGAGACTTCCAACTCCCTGCCTGCCGTCGCGTTAGAATACTGCGCCTCACCAAGGGGTACTCGCACAAGAACCCCCCAGGCTTCCCTACCTAAGTGATCCTCCCTCACCCGTCCAGCCCCAGGACTGGGATCCAAGAGCGATGGCTCTCCCCATGCCACCCGACTAGATGGTTCTCGGGAGTCTGCATGTGATAATACCCCTAGGTTTCTCACAAGCCCCATAGATAAACCACTTTAAATGGTTTGCCTCTGCATTGAATTTGTTCCAGTCTATCAGCTCCCTTATTTGGCCTCCCCTCACCAGGCAGTCAGTCTGTTCTGTTGCCCTAGGATCCCATTCTGTAGAATAACCAAAGCACAGTATTTCCCCATTCAACCAGCTCAATGTTCTCCCAGTATTAGAATAACAGTCAAAACACTGCACAGGTACCAGTGAGGAATGCCTTCAAATAAGCCAACGTAAAACTAAACAATGCCTCTTCACAAATAAGAAATCTTCACAGACCTAAAATAACTTGTTTCGAGCTCTTTCCAAGCTCACCAAACGTACTATTCTACTTAATGATGCTCAATCTATTTCCAATTTGAAACATTTTTTGGCGACACTAAGCCAAACAAAACCGTGCAATGTAAAAAAGAAATTAAAAAAGACTTCATATGTTCTTGTGACTAGCCCTATGAAAAGTAATTGTGGTGTTCTGGTGACAAACCACTTGTCCTTTACAGTAATCCATCATACATTAGACATGGGTGGAAACAGATAGACTAGCTAATACAGATGAAAAAAAGTCGATGGTGCTAAAAGCACTAGTAGGCAGTAAACGGCAGCAGCCAAATCAATGAAGAACCAGGTGCCCCATCATTACATTGGTCATTTGAAAACAAAAGTTGCTACTCATGTGTTCATTCTGAGGCGGCAGCATTAGAGATCACAGTCATTCATTTAGCAAAGTCAGGGAACAGACAAGCCAAGTCAGACAAATTGCACTGTCTGAGTAGTCTGGGTCACTCTTGCAGTATTACTGTCTCTTCAGTTTCACATTCAATTCCTCCCAAAACTTACAACTCATGTGTCTGCAACTCGTTGCAGCCACTGCGCTCTCAATACCAAAAAGGAGAGTGCACCTCTGGCCAACGGTTACAAGTGCAAAGTCAGGCCTGTGGCGATTGCCAATGGACTCTTGGCAAATAAAACAGTGGATTTCTGTATGTGGCGAATTGAATGAGTGAGGGACTATTTATGGCTGGTTGGTATCTTGCAACTTGAAATGTTTACCTCTGCAGAAAGTTATATTTTGATAATATGAGGGGCATTGCAGAAAGCTTCTCCCGTGAAGGTAATTTTTGCAATATACTCCTTTTTTGCTTTCAATGCAAGTGAAGCAACATTGTGCAAAGGTTTCACAGAAAAAGCGGTTTGCTGCCATTGCTGTGCACGTCACCATCTGCCTTGTATGGAAGCTCTGACTCGTGCTGCCCTTGTGCAGGACACCTGAAGAGCTAACAGGGTTGTGAAGTTTTAAATTTATCAGGGCAAGTGGGACGTAAAGGGCACAAGCCTTATAGGGAAACCTTCATACAGGTAATGCAATGTCAAGGGTCATGATGGCAAGTGACATCAGAGGCACATACAATCAAAGCCTAATTATTTTGTGTCAATCCACTTTCTACTAGAACAAAAGTGATCACCACCGGCCTGCTTTGGGCAACATTCCCGGTAAATAGGTTTAGCTAGTCGGTGCAATTACAGAAGGTGACAAGCCGTTTGCAAATCAGTCTTGGCCCTCCCACCAGCAGTTAAGTCAAAACGTCCAAGCCATGACTTGGCTTGCTTACACAGGGAAAATATTTCAGTAGGTTGGGCTGGATCATTGAGCATGAGTGAATACACGATCACTTCAGGAGACTAAAACCAAAAAGTGAGGGATAGAAGGCTTTGTAAAAATCGTAGCCACTGACCAAACACAGATGGGGTAACTTAATCTACTCTTACTCACTCAAGGAGAAGTTCATATTTAAGGCTTGGTACTAATGCCATGCCTATATGCTGGGACATGAGGTACTGTATCAGAGCACTGAAACCAGTATGGTGGTGGGACTTCAGCGCAGTTTTGTCAGTGATGGTGTTGGATGGCATTTGTACTCATGTGACACATGGGCTTGGTCAGCGCTATGTGTGCAGCTAGAGGACAATTGAATTCCCTTGGTGAGCATGATAAAGTGGGCAGACTTGCAGTTTTATTATGGCTAATCTGGTAACCCGCATTCTGTTACAACATGCCTGGTCAGGTTTATATTACCGGCCAGTGACAGGATGAAGGTGAGTTGCATCTCATTTCCTCCTGGTTGGTTACCTAGATTATGGATTGCATTCTTCTCCCCTCTGACCTCTTGGCGAGCTTAACGACTGGCCACTTGTCATTTATTTTGCCATTTGCACCAGAGCACGCCACTAGCCACCCCATCAATCCTCACCCACAGCTTCAATAAAGCCAAATCCAGTGTCCATAGTGTGATAATCAGAGCCAGCAGAATAGGTATAGGAAGCGTTATACTTTTTATTCTGTACCAAAAGGGAACGGATGAGGCCAGATCCCGATACTAAATCAGAAAACCATGTTAGCCACATTGTACAACTTGCACTACCAAGAATTCTCCTGCTCAGGAGTTGCCATATCCCCTCTGTTATGCTCCAACAGCTCCTGGACCCGAAGCAGCCAAGTCTGCGTGGCTATGGACACTGCAGTGTGGGGCAGTTTGAGGCGCCATGAACTTCACTATCCATGATGAACATATTGGCTTTAGAGTTTCGTGTGCCATAGCCAGTGGAGACGAAATTGCAGTAAGGGATGACTAATATGATGTTAAAGTTTTTTTATACTGAGCACCCTCAGCACCTGCATGGTCACCTAGTGCTCTGGCGAATCTGTAAGGGAAGGTGGTGAGGGGGGTGGATGCAAGTGGGCCTGAGCGGGAGAAAAGAGAAAGACAGCTGTGATGTGCTGTTGGCAGCTGCAGATCAGTCTACACTGTTTACTGAGCGTAGGTGTGTTTATCGGTTATTAGCCATCACATGCTGTTGTGCAAGGCGGTTTGTTGTGCTGTAGAGATATGGCTGCATTTGGTTCAGAGTTTGAGAGGTGCATGCAGAGGGGTATGTTTTTTAGTAGGGTTAGCAAGTGGCATCACTATCAAGATGCGACGCATGCTAATCTCCACAATTTTATCTAGATGCGAGGCATGCTAATCCACACAATTCTATCCTCTTTAAACTGCCCGAAATGCAAACTGTAGCCAACTAACACAATTGGCTTAGTGACTAGTATGGTCTATCAACAGATTGAGGTTAAATTCAAAGGGCTTCCTTTTACAATTAGGTTAAATGCGGACTGCAGCTGAAAAGTATAAAAGAGCTGGGGAAGTAAGATACTAGGTAATGAGAGGTGTGGTAGTTAATGGAATACAGTAATGGCTGTAACACCTACTTACACCACGCTTAAATTATCAGTTGTTGATGGTTGACAGCTGCAGGCTTCGTAGGCGAACACAGGCAAACACTGACTGGAACTGCTACTTCAGGAGCTGCCCTTCGCCTTAGGCCCTTAGCCGGGGGCTGCCTCGCAAGGCTGCCCTGGAGCAGCATAAGGAGAGGACCTCCGGTCACCTGATTGCCCCAGCCCAGCCAATCAGGACCAAGCTATGGTGGGATTAGTGTGAAAAACTAGAATCCATATGCACGGCCTAAAATAGCAACTTAAAAATTCTTTCAATGGTTGCGAATGCAAGCCGCAAGTTACACAAGCTGCTTACTGTGAAGATACCTTTGTTTGTGTGACCTCACGCCATTTTCAATGCAGGAGACTAAGAATTGTATTTATTCTTGCTGCTGGATCAGGAAGAATTGTTTTACTGCACTTTATTTCTGAATATATTACTGTGGACCCTGGTTCCAAGGATGGGGAGACTGACAAACCACTCTAGCTTTCAGGCATTCCCCAGAGAAGGTTACCACCTTTGTATTTTTCACCATCAGCTTTTCCTAAATTATACTTTGATTACCCAAATGCGTTTATCTTTTGGAGTAGGGGCTAAATGATAAATGTCTTGCTACCTAATGTGTATCTAATGTGTGAGGTGCACAGTGTCACTAAGGCTGACAAATATGGCTAAAAGGAAAGCTAATGTCCATCGTTTACGAACCTTCAAAAAAAGTAATCTATACTTGCTAGGACACCCATTGCTGAAGCCAATTCTCTGATTAGCAAATTTAGAGGTTCTATTAAATGATCAAATGGACAGTGAGTCTGTACATATTTCTGGTCCGATAGGTAATACAGTAGCACATCATGAATGAATTAGTACATCAAGAAACGCACAAACAGATGACATTTGAATTAACAAATTATCATAACAGGCAGTGCTGGAAGACCATAATCATTACAAATGGACTTCTTACAAGGTGGCCATTTAAAAAAGAAATAGCACTTACAGAAACCCCCAAGAAGCCCGCAAGGCAGAGTACAAATTTAATGTGTGCTGAGGATCAATTTGCCAAAGAAGAAGTGCTCATTTCCGCAGATTTCACAACGTGTCGACACCAAAATTCGAGATTTCAAAACTAAATTCTTCCATGCCCTTCCAAAATACCTAGTGACCCGTTCTGTGATTTTGATAAAATCAAGAAATATGGAGTGGATAATCATGCAGGCTTTGATGAGCTATGAAGTGCAGAACCCAACAACTCAAAAAAACAAAAGATAATCCCAAATGCATGCCTGCTCCATTAAGTTAGTGCACGGGAAGAGTACTCATCAGCTGGACTTAGAAAACAGGGGGCCAAAGCTCTAGCCCTCTACTGTTAAGGAACCTAACGGAGAAGACCCTACAAAGCCAGCTGACTAGCTTTGTACCAGGCATGCAAAATACTGATCCCACAAAACCAGAGACTTACATGAGTCCTCTGGATTTAAACTCAAAGCCTAATCTACAAATATTTTACTGCAGAGATAGAAATACTCCTGGGAAGTACCAAGGAGATGACGTCGCTCCCCCCACACCACCCCACTCCTGCTAGGTTCCAGGATAACAGATCCCAGTACCAGAGTGGAGGTCCAACAATACATACAACAATAGTTCTCAGAACTATCAAAACTACTCTCTTAGAAGAGTTAACCTTCCCGAGAAGTCCTTCTCACATTCCCCAAGAAGCTCATCGTCTCCAGAGCCCTGGTTCTCCCTAGGTTGGACTACTGCAACAGCCTCTTTCACCATCTGCCCGCCTCTACTCTCTGCCCTGCAAGACTTATCCTTGGCCTCAGGCCCAGGGACGAGATCGCTGAAGCCCTGAAATCTCTCCACTGTCTCCCAGTGGCTGCAAGGATCAAGTTCAAGACCGTCTGCATCGTCCACAAGGCTTTTTGGGGCCGGGCCCTTACTACACTCAACACTTGCTTCCTAATTACCCTCCTTCTCAAGCCCTTCGCTCTACTGCCTCCAACTCCATGAGGGTCAGATGCTTCTTCAGGCAGACAGCAGGGAGCAGATCACTTTCCTCTGCAGGTGCCTCTCTGGAATGGCCTCCCTGCCCCTCTCAAACTTCAGCCGAACAACCTGAAGTTCCAGAAGCAGCTCAAGATCTTGTTTTTCTCCTCTGCTTTCTCTCCCTCCCCTCCTGACCTACCTATCTGCTGCGCCGACTGGCTGCTTGGTTACCCTCAGAGTGTCACTGGGTATCAGGCTCCTCTTTGACCAGTCCCCCTGCACTACCTCCAGGCCGGTCACGCACTAGGGGCTGTAACTATAACCCCTACAGTTCCCCGCCTCCTTGTACTTACCCAGAGCCACGCTGCCCTGACTGCACATGCTCAGAGCAATGTTACCCTGACCGCACTTCCCCTTGCCCTCCCCCTGTCCCCTCCCCCCCTGCATTTTGCATTCTGCACTGGTATGATTTGAATGATACACGCTAGTAAGATAGTAAGACTGTTTGTCTTGTCCTCCCTCTGTACCCTCCCTTGTAATGTCGCACCTAGAAACATGTGTACAGGCACGTTATAAATTACTTTTATATCAAGTTACTCTTCAATTTATAGATGATCACGTGGAGTCTCACGTGGTACGCCAGTACGCATCTAACGATACCGGCACGAACACTCCACCCATCGGTTTTCCGGCATACCTATCCTAATCTGTAGGTAAGCTTGTATGAAGACCTGTATGAAAGCTAGGCGTCTGTCTTCGGGGAATTCAGTTTGCCTGAATGCCGTCCCTTTATATGGGGGCATTTAAACTAGATCTCACTCATATTTGGAACTGTATTTACGTAGACATCAGAAATGCTTTTGTCCCGACCCGCACGACGCGCCTAAAATTAACTAGGAGATTGGTTCTCCAATAGGTTATCATACAGATAATCCATAATAGATAATTATACTTCACAGATGCCATCTACGGAGACCTAACACATGAATCTCACGGTCAGTGAGACTGGCTATTTTTTCTACACTTGGACGGAGTCCTAACTCCCACAGAAATCTCTGTACTCAATTTGGCTGCACAATCACATCTATAGGTGAGGTTATGCGATATACACCTGTCAGGAGTGCTCAAACCTGTTGAAATCCCTGAAAGGTATGGAACAAAAGTATTGTGGAAGCACCTTGTGTGAAACCCTCCCCCCCCCACACCCCTCCGATGAGCACATATCGTTGAGGCAGCCATCCAATAAGTGAGAGGTGATCACTACATGCACAGTGACTACGAACATTATGCCAGACACATTGGATCATTAGATTACAGATATTCCACTCATCATGAAAATATCTGTAGACACAATTAGGCACGCAGCTAGAGCAACCTAGCACCGTCTAATCAAGGCATACACCTAATTTAAGGTAGAAAGGGCATATCTAGGCCAACTCTCAGTCATAGATGGTTACTTAATATGGTTAGCTAATCACAAATTACTCAACTATGTATTTATATGAAGGATGAAATTTTGGCCTATCGGGTCGTCTCATAATATGTTTTTCCTGTGTAACAGATTGAAGGTGTTTTCACAAACACAGTATCTTGCACTGTCTAGAGATATGATTAATGTAGCAATGTTGTGCATTGACCTTTGAGGCACAATTAAATATGGTTGCTTTCTTTAATCATTGAATGCATTTTGAATCAACACAGTCCTTTACTTTGTCTAGAGACTTGAATAATGTAGGAATGTTGTATATATATATTATATTATCCTTTAAGTGAATAGAACCCTGATTGGCTTCTCTTGTATGCATCTTTACAGAATTGCTCCTGAAGAGGTCAACACCCCGAAACGAGTTGAGCCTCAAAAGCTGACCAATCAAGTTTTACCCCATGAGTTGCAGGAGTCATGTTTTGTGCATTCTTTATATGTGATGTGTACACTTTAATGAAATGGTAATGTATGAACAATTTTTGATCATGCTAATTTGAGGAAATATACAAGTAAAAATCCAATACTTTTTCATAAATTGATTGACTGTTTTATTCAGTTTATATGGTGTGCAGGGGACGGGAGTATCTCAAGTGTTAGACACTTTCTTTTCACTGTGTGTATCTCGGACCCCGTATCAGTCTGCATTCCTCCCCTGCACCCGAAGTGCTTTTATACCTTAGTTCGCCTAAAATATTGGTGATCAAACACTACATTGGTGTGCGTGTATAGATACTCCTATTATATCATATCAAGAACAGATATGACCAGAGAAGACCCCATACTGCAGAAAGTAGAGTGTCTCACAAATTGAGCAACAAGTCAAGCAATTGACAGAACACTGGCAAATTCATGCAATACAAACACAGAAATCCTGATTCGAACGTTCATAGAAACCTTGACCAGACTGAAGAACAAGTTACTTTCTTACCTGGTAACGTGCTTTCGATGGGATGGTCCGACGACGTATTCCATATCTATGACAGGTAATGTCCACAGCTGTGCTGCTTCGGAAAATCTTTGGCGTCTGCGTCCTGCGTCGATGCGCCGTCCCCGGGGACCTCCTCCGACGGCCGACGTCACCCGATGTCATAAGTGGACGCACGACGCCCATAGCCTCAGTTATAGTTTTTTCCCAGAACGTGTGTCACCAGTTTTCTGTCAGTCAGACACACAAGGCCTCGCTAACGCAAACTGCAATCGCAAAAGAGATTCTGCAGCGGGGAAGGCAGGGAGGGAGCGATATGGAATACGCCGTCGGACCATCCCATCGAAAGAACGTTACCAGGTAAGAAAGTAACTTGTTCTTCGAGGGGATTGGGTCCTCCGACGTATTCCATATCTATGACAGACTCCCAAAGCATTACCAAGCAAGGAGGTGGGAAAGAATTTAGAATACAAATTTAGCGTGCCCAATCAAATTGCGGAATAGAGAACTGCCTTGCCAAAGGCCAGATCTTGCCCCCTGATGGAATCAAGGGAATAGTGACGTACAAAAGTATGTACTGAAGCCCAGGTGGCAGCATCACAGATGTGACGAATAGGAACTCCCCTCTGGAGGGCAGTATACGCAGCCACTCCTCTGGTAGAATGGGCCCGCAAGCCAGCCGGTGGGTCCTTACTCGCCAAGCGGTAACACTCGGAGATAGCTAAAATAATCCAACAAGACAAATTCTGTTTCGTCACAGCTTGTCCCAAACGCTTTCCAGCGTAACCAATGAAAAGTTGATCGTCCACTCTGACCCGGGACATGCGCGAAATATAAAAGCTCAACGCTCTCCGAGGATCCAGCCTATGGAGTCTCTCCTCTTCCTTACCAGGATGTGGAGGAGGACAGAACGCCGGAAGAACAACCTTCTGGCTCAAATGAAATTCCGAAACCACCTTCGGAAGAAAAGAAGGACGAACTCCAAGGACAACCCTGTCCTTATGAAACACAGTGAAGGGTGGCTTAACTGAAAGTGCCTGTAACTCGCTCACTCTGCGAGCGGAAGTAACCACAACCAAAAACACAGTTTTCAGAGTCAACAGCCTCAAAGGGCAAGAATGTAAAGGCTCAAACGGAGCACCCATAAGAAACTTAACAAGGTTCAAATCCCAACCTGGCACCAAAAAAGGTGATGGAGGGAACACATTAGTGAGCCCTTTCAAAAACTGCGAAATTAAAGGAATCTTAAAATGGGAACACTCTTCAGACGAGCGCTTAAATATGGACACCGCCGCCAGGTAACTTTTAATGGTCCCCACTTGCAAGCCCCTGTGGGCCAAAGAAAGCAAAAAAGACAGAACCATGGGAATGTCACATTCAAAAGGATCCACATTCTGAACTCTGCACCAGTCGCAGAACTTTCTTCAACGGCAACGGTAAAGAGACTTAGTTGCCGGCCGCCTGGCCGAGAGCAACACCTCCATCACGTCTTCAGGGAGGTCCCAATCCTTATACCTCAACCTTTCAGAAGCCAAGCGTGAAGATTGAGGGATCTGACCTCTGGATGGAGAACCTGACCCCCCTCCCGTGAGAGCAGATCGTCTCGGTAGGAAAGACGACGTGGAGGGCAGATGGACAAGTCTAGAAGGTCCGGGTACCACGTCCTCCGGGCCCACCCCAGAGCAATGAGGATCATCCGGGAACCGAACCTCCGTAACCTCTGCAGCACTTGCGGGATGACGGGGACTGGAGGAAACGCGTACAGCAATGGGAATGACCACTCCACCACGAACGCGTCTCCGAAGGCTCCTTTTGGAGGAAATTCCCACAAGCAAAACCCTTTGCACTTCCAGTTGACACTGGAGGCGAAGAGATCCACTTGAGGGGTCCCCAAAGGGCAAAGATCTCCAGGAGAATCCCCTGAGCCAGCTCCCACTCGTGAGAGATCGTGCTCTGCCTGCTCAGAGCATCCGCCGTCTCGTTGTCGTCTCCGGCCAGATGAACCGCTGAGATTGAAACTTCCTGCTGGATGGTCCAGAACTCGAGCTGCATCGCCTCCCTGCACACCGGAAGTGACCCTGCCCCCCTTTTTGTTGAGGTAGTGCATGGCCACCGTGTTGTCCGTTAGAATCAGGACACTCTTTCCGCGCACAGTCGGAAGAAAAGCCTTCAGGGCTAGCCTGACGGCCCTCAGCTCCAACAGATTGATATTGAGTCTGGACTCCAATGGAGACCAATGACCGCTGACTGTCAACTCGTTGGCATGAGCTCCCCATCCCGTGAGGGATGCGTCCGTCACGATCGTCACCTCTGGCCAGGGCAGCCAAAATGGGGCCCCCATCATCAGATTGCCCTCGACGGCCCACCACAGAAGGCCCCGGGCAACCGAGGGCGGCACCTGAACAGGATCCTACAGCCTGCCGGAGGACTGAGACCACTGGAGCTTGAGTGCCCACTGCAAAGATCTCATCCGCAGACGAGCCTCTGGCACCAGAAGAATGCAGGATGCCATGAGGCCGAGCAGTCTCAAGAACTCAGACGCTGGGAGATTCTGGGCAAACTGAAACTTGTGCACCATCTGCTGAATGTGAAGAGCCCTCACCTGAGGAGGAAAACACTGCCCCAGGGACGTGTCGAGCACTGCTCCGATGTACTGGAGCCGCTGCGTTGGTGTCAAATGGGACTTCTTTAAATTGAGGGAGATGCCCAGCCTGTGAAGGGAGTGGCAGGTGACGGACAGATGATCCAGGACTTGCTCAGGAGAGCTCCCCCTGATCAACCAATCGTCCAGGTAGGGGTAGACGTGAATCCCCCTTTCCTGAGATGCGCTGCCACCACCACCACCACCATGAGCTTGGTGAAAACCCTCGGGGAGGAGGTCAATCCTAACGGCAGGACCCGAAACTGAAAGTGCGAGTCGCCAACCGCGAACCTCAGGTACTTCTTGTGCTTGGGATGGATCGGCACAGGGAAGTAAACATCCTTGAGGTCCAGAGACACCAACCAGTCCTGAAGTTGAAGGGCCTGGAGGACTTGAGAAAGTCACCATCTTGAACTTGTCCTTCCTGAGGAGTTTGTTCAAACCGCGCAAGTCCATGATGGGTCTCAATCCCCCGTCTTTCTCTGAAATCAAAAAATAAGGGGAATACCATCCCTTGTTCCTCTCCGCTACAGGCACCAGTTCTAAGGCGCCTTTCTCCAGCAGGGCTTGAATCACCTGCGCAAGGAGCGGATCCGGACTCTTCAAAGAGAGGTTCCCTGGTGGATTATCGTGAGGCCTCTGCCGGAAAAAGAAGACAGTAGCCGTTGGTTATGATCTCCAGAACCCACACATACGAAGTAATGGCTTGCCACTCTACAAGATGCTGCGCCAGCCTTCCCCCAACCGGCGAACCATGGGACCTGGCCTCATGACTGAGTGGTAGCAGCTGCGGCGTTGCCGGAGTGCAAAGAGGCAACTGCCCGAGCGGCCTTGGCACCACGAGTACCTTTGTTTCCACCTCTGGCACTCTTACGATGGCCTCTTTGACTGCTAGCTCCCCTCGCTTTACTGAAGGACGAGTAATAGCGAAAGGAACCTCCCCTCCATTGCTGTCCTCTAGGACGAAAAGGCGGAGGTTGGCGAACTGCAGCGCCCAACGACTTCGCTGCAGCTTTGGAGGTCTGCAACCTCTCAAGGCTCTCGTCAGCCTTGCTGCCAAAAAGGTGTTCACCGTCAAAAGGCATGTTAAGGAGCCGGGACTGCACATCAGGAGCGAACGCAGACTTCTGCAACCACGCAAACCTGCGCATTACGGTGCTCGCCGCCATGGACCGGCTGACACAATCCGCCAAGTCCAACCCCCGACTGAACGGCCTCACACATAGCATCCTTGCCATCCTGAAGCATAGCAAGGAAACCATCCCGTTCGTCCCCTTCGGGAATATGATCAGCCGCTAATGCAACACAGTTCCACAGAGTGTGAGTGAAACGAGACAAGGCACATATGGAGTTGGCCGCCTGAAGCGCCATACCCCCCGAAAAAAACACTTTCTTTGCCCAGCCATTAAAACGTTTGTCGTCCCTATCCGGAGGGATGGTAGGATACGATGCCTGCTTTGCCGGGGCCGTAGCCGCCTGCACCACCAAACTCTCAGGGTTGGGGTGTCTAGACAAGTAGCAGGGGTCGCTACTGGCTGGACGGTATTTTCGCGACAAAGACTTGCCCACTGCCGGGAGACTCTCCGGAGCAGTCCAAGCCGCCGCCACCCTTCTCTGCAGAGCCATATGAAAAGGCAAAACCGGGTCAGTGGGTGGACCGAGATCAAGGATGTCCGTGGGAATCATCCTGAACGAACTCCCCTGGGGGAGCTGACCAACCCAAATACTCTGTAACCCGAGACATAAGGCGCCGATATGAAGAATCGGCATGAGAGCCAGGCTCTGGCCGACAAAACTCCACCTCCGGAGAGGTGTCCAGTCCACTGGCATCATGCAGCGACTGCCTCAAGTCATCAAACTGGCTATGGCTCGAGATAAGGTCATCTGGAACCGTAACTGGAACCAGGCCGCCATCAGAGCCTTCATCACCCTCTGAAATGTACTCCAGGCGGGGAGAGGAAGACCTTTGTGGACCAAAGCAGTGCCGGACCTTAGCCATAGCCTTTCTAGGGGCAAACCCTTGCCACGGGGCCCTCCGACACCACCGCCTCGAAAGGAGTCGAGGGCGCCGAACGAGTCAGCGCCGACAGAAAAGGCGTCGACGTCTAGCAAATCGGCGTCGACGTCAGCTGCAGCAGGAGCTCCGAGTGTGTCTCTCGACAACCTAGGCGCCGACGACCCCCTCGGAGGCGGAGCCTCGAGAGAAATCGTCGACGACCTCAGCGCCACAGGCGTCGACGTCTTTTTCGAAGACGGCACAGGATCACACGGTCTCGAGCGCGTCGAGGACCGGGGCATGGCGACAACGGCTACCCTTGTCCGAGCGGGACCTCTCCCGCGAGCCGTGCCGACCACCCGAGCCCGAAGACGTACGAGCGGTGTCTCTCGACTGGTGCCGACCGACCCCACTCGAAGGCGCGGACGGACCGGTGCCCTGCGATTCCAGAATCGCTGGCATCTGCTTCCCGAAGGAAGCCCATTCCTAAGGTGTCGCTTGCATGGAGGGATAAGCGACCCGCCGACGGGCGGAGTCTTCGGAAGAGGACGGGGAAGGCGACCTATGCCGGTGCTTCCTGGAATGTCTCCAAGAGGCGGAGGAGTGGCGAGACAGACTCCTGGAAGGAGACCCACCGGACTTCCGACGACGCGGAGAGTCGCCCCTCGAGTCATCCGTCGAAAGCCCCGCAGACCTCGACTTCCGGGGCTTAGACACCCGGCCTACCGACAGCTTCTTCTTGCGTTCCAGCAAGGCCTTTGGCGTGAGCGACTGGCAGTCGACACAGTCGACAGTCGTCCGTATCGTGGGCCTCCCCGAGGCACCAGAGGCAGACGTTGTGCGAGTCCGTGACCGACATCTTGGACCCACAGTCCCTGCAGTTCTTGAAGCCCGGACGCGGGGTTGAAGATGAAAAAGACATTGCCACGAACAGGTCTTCACAACAAACCGAACAGGTTCAACGAACCGAGAATTGAAAACGGCAAACTCCAACGAGTCGAGGCGTACCGAGATTCACGAAGCGAACACGTTCGTGGAAAAAACGGAACTGAGGCTATGGGTGTCGTGCGTCCTACTTATCACATCGGGTGATGTCGGCCGTCGGAGGAGGTCCTCAGGGACGGCGCATCGACGCAGGACGCAGACGCCAAGGATTTTACGAAGCAGCACAGCTGTGGACATTACCGGTCATAGATATGAAATACGTCGGAGGACCCAATCCCCTCGAAACAACGGCTCAGAAAGAAAAAGGCCAGAGGAAGTTGGTCCAGTTTTAAATACACAAGGAGAAGAGTAAAGTGGGGACGAGATATGAAAAATGCGGCAAGCTTTAGAGGACGCTTCTTCCAAACTTGCATGGAAATACACCTGAATTTGTTGAAAAGATGGCAAAGGCTGGTGACACCTCTTTATTCCTTAAAATGAAACCAGAGAAAAATAAAGTGAAATTGAAGGGAAACTATTACATTTGAAAAAGAAAAGCACTCTAGAGATGAAATCCAGCATTGCTTTTTTCCCCAGATGTAATGCTGCTTCCAAAAGAACAGATAATCGGAGTTAGAATTCCAACAAACAAGTAGCAAAGAAATCACTCGAAACAAGGCCAAAGATGAAAATCCAATCATTTTGACAGACATCAAATCAAAACCTGTATTCCTTTCTTTTTTTTCTGTGCCTCACAATCCAAGCAGTAGCAATGACATAGAATCTGTAAAAAAGGGGGTAGTCTCTGCCAAAAGGTTAGTTAGCAAAATGTGTTTTCGTTCCTACAGATTCTTTAACCAACACACATTGACTTGACCTTGAGGAGAATGCCCCCCTAGGGGGATTATCCAAGGTCAACCATATGAAATCCCAAATATCATTCACATGCAATTAGAATTGTCCACTAACTCAAGCTGTCTGAAAGCTGGGGATATAAGATGAACTTTCTTTGTGCCAGTCCAGGTTCAGGGACATTGTGGCTTACCAGCTCTCATAGGTAGTGTCCCATGAGACCCTGACATCTAGAGAAGTGCTTGAGAAGCTCGACCAAGGAAGTGGGAAGAGTCCTTGTATTACCCTAAAAATGTGGAAATGTGCCCAACTTTAATGGGAAACTGATCCAAGCAGATTGGGCTTACTGAAATTGAAATCAAAATCGGGCTCGCCGCCCGATCAAATTAATAAGAAGGGCTGTCGGTTTGAATGGCACCTGCCATTTGATTGGAAAACAACCGGATAGTGTATAGATTCACAAACGTGGAATTTCATGATCAACAAAAAGTGCATTTTGTAAAGTATTGGTTAGAAACTGACATTGTTTGGTGCAATTTAAATACAGTTTATGCTCTGAAAAATTAAGCACCGTTTAAAATAGAATCCATGGATCCTGCCAGCAGAGAATGATTTTGGCCATATTAGATTCATGAAATATTGTCCGTCCGGATATCATTTAAAATAGTCACCAGTGGGAGCATAGTCATTAAAATAGATGCTTGTGCAATTGAAATTCGCTCATATTCATTTTATTCACAGAAAATCGTGCAAAGTGTAAAACCCATGCAATCCCTTATCTTGAAATGCACCGGTAGACCTGTGTTTGACGTGAAAGGGCAAAGTTGCTTTAACATCATACCCTTTTTTAATGGAGATCTCAGCCCAAAATCTGGAGGGAAGTGAATTGAAATAGATTGAAAGCTGTACACACGCATGTTAATTGAAAGCAGATGAAAGATGCACACACAAGATTTTTCCTAATCCAAAACTGTAGGGGTCAGATGGAATTTGTTCTTGTCCATGTTTAATTCACCTATACATAGCGTACTCATTCACAATCGTATAGGTAAACCAAGTGAAGTGAATATGTGCATAGAAAATGTCCTTTTTCCAAGAAACCTTTCCTTGATATCACACTTGTTTTGATGTTTTGATACTGGAGAAAATCAAACGTTTTTGAATAATTTTGAAAGATTTGTTAAACGTATATAAATGCATGTGAGCACACTGGCCGATAAGCGCAAGGGGATATTGAAGTATATTGTGTTGCTTATATAGAAAGAATTATAGGAGTAAAAGTGAATGCGTGTATTGACAAGAGTGAGATTCATACAGGCACTGCAAATTTCGTTTTTTGCTCATAAGGAGTAATATTGTGGTGGCTTTGCTGGCATGGAGCTCAAGACCACCTTTGTTTGGACTGGACTTTAATTATTTTAAATAAATTACAGTTTTCAGCAACTCTGTTTATTTTCCAGAATTGTAGGGTGGGACTGTATGCAGGGGGCATGAGATTAGTTTTTTCACCCCAATGAGAATTTATAATTTAGAAGTAAAAATATTTTCTCAGTAGCTAAATCAATAAAAACCTTATTAGTTTCGATTGACAACTTCTTACAACAGCCAAGAGCAGTTTTAGATCTATACAGAATGGTCCTCTATCATCTAAAGAGGGAACATCACAGGTTGACCGTGTTGCAACCTAGATTGAGAAGTGTATATCAATGTGTTTTTCGATCTGAGGCCTTATTGTGGACCAGTGAATGGCCCAGCATTAAGGATGATTGAATTGAAACTTTTCCTACGTATCCTTTGGGAGAAACTTCTTGGAGATATACAGTGTATTACCCAGTTTGCGGTAGAGTAGGAGACTTCCCTTTGGTATATAGGAAACTTTAGAGGGCACAGCTTATTTGAATGTTTTTTATGGAACATGTGTAGGCTGTGTAGTAAGCCTGAGGATCTGGACGGACAAGAATGCATTGATAAATTTGAATTATGATGCTTACAGCAAACCTTGCAATTTGATCCTCAACATACTTGGTTAGTCTACAGGAACTGACAAGCCCACAAATCCCCTTAATAACAAAGTCAAACATACATCAAGCCATTAGCACTAATCCCAAGGACATAAGCAACAATGATATCACTGTTGCATCCTTAGAAGCAACCACAACTAACACAAACCACAAACACTACCAACTATCAGCCAATAGCAAGCATGCCTTACACTGAAACTCCTAGAAAGTTAAGTATATATTTTCTCGAGATTTATACCACGCAAAGCTGCCGTTTTCATGGTCTCGAGGACCTCAGCGGGATCTGAAAGGGAAGGGTTGGGGAGGGTTGGTTATTGAAATGGAGAGGCACAGGGCAAAAGAGCCGTCACTAAAACCATACTCCTACAAATCCCACTAACATAACATATTGTGACCCTCCTCTCTCTCGGGTTGTAGAGGATAACTACGTAGGGGACTTTTGCTTTGGGTCTCAACAGTGCTTAATGTTAACTTCACAGCATTTGATATTTACTCTGCCGATATAGCAGCATCAAAAATACAATTTCCTAGGGGGACTTCATAATGTATTGAATTTATCTTATACCACAGACACAGGTACCAGAGAAATTAGAAAGGAAATTGGAATTTCTATCGAAAATCTAATAGAATTAGATCTCTGAAAATGCCATGGCTGTTGGTGTGAGCCTTCTCCAATATTGAGTGCAACATTGGAGATGGAGGACGAGGTGTGGAGGATAATTCCATCCCGTGCATATCCAAATGTCAAACTGTCAAATGCCTATATTCTTTAGGCTTAAAATCACATATGGGAGGATGGAGGGGATTTGCCTGGCCTGACCGACCTTCAGGATCCAGCATAAAGAAGCCATACACAGATTATATTGGTACAATGTCCTTTCTTTGCCTTATATTTCAAAGCCTGGCATTTAAACGTGCACATTATAACAATGTCCATCAAATTTATTAGGGGTGGGGGAAGGGCAGATAAGGGTTTGGGTGGGTAGTGAATAGGTAATAGGTGGTACAAGGGGGGTGGGTGGAGATCCCTTCCCCAAAATATAAAAAAAATTAGATGAACATTTTAGTTATAATGTACACGTTTAAGTGCCAGGCATTAAAATATACAGCAATGAAATGACATAGAAACATATTATAGCAAATTTATCGGGCTGACTATAACAACATGTTTTTGTAGTAAAAGATGGTCTAGAAAGTGATCATTGACATTAGCAATTCCTAATTGTACTGAGCCCTTATCTATGTCCATAATATCAGGATGTAATCTGTTTCTAATAAGATACAGCAAACAAAACAATGAATTCCGACATCCCTCTAGTGTATTGTAATTGAATAGGTACTTTAGTACAAAATTCTACTTCATCCTCTATCCTTGGGTCTTTAGAATTCCATCAGAGGTTTTCTCATAATGTAAAACCTTTTAGCACTACAGTACCTACAAAAGTAAAATCCATCAGACCTCGCCCATTTGTTGCCAGACAGTAAGTAGGTCTGCCAAAAAGAACCTTCTTGGCCTGATTTTTTTGTTTTTTTTTTTTGTTAGAGGGACGAGAGGCTGACGGTGGCAGAAATAAGACTAGCAAAGGAGGAATGCTGTAATAAACGATGGTGTGACCTAAACAAATTCTCATCTTGGTGGCAATCAGCAAGAATTTGGACAAATTGTATCAAAAGATAATGTTGCCAATATGAACCCAGCAGATAATCCATCAATTTCCAATCGGTACATAATCCCAGTTGTGATAGCGAGGGAGTATGTACACCTTAGAGATATCAAAATAATTCTCATTCAGGAAGCACCTCTTGGCTGGCGAGGTGTCATTAGAGCCAGTGTACAAGAACAGTGATTGCAATCTAACTGCAGACTACCAACCTATACCCCTCTGGACTCTTACAGGAATGTTTGCTAAGACAATCCTCAGACACTTGCGGTCCTCATGTGAGGATAAAAACCTTTTCTCGGCAAGCTGGTTTTAGAAGACTTATCTAGACAAAAGACCAGTCTTTGATTATATCAATATAGCCTATTGAAGAAACAACCAATTTTTCGTTTGTAGATTTACAAATTGCACTCAACGTGGTGGCATACCCAACGCTCTGGCCAACACTGGAAAATATTTATATTCCATCTATGTTGGTATCTGCATTAAAATCTCTTTATTCAGATAACATTGCAGTAATAACATGGCTTTTTGGGGATTTATTTATTGGACACTTCTTATACAATTAGCAAAACTGTTTCAAAGCGCCCACAGGGCAGTCAGGAAAGGGACAGGGGAAGGTAGGCAATGAATTACAACAATGATAATTAAATTAAATGTACAAACAAATAATGAGAATAAGGGAAGGGGAGACAAACCTACTATGCCTTGTGAGTGTTCAGAACATGCAAGTGCAGAGGTGAGGAATAGGTATGTTAATGCTCATGGAGAAGTGCTCAGGGTAAGTGCTAAAAGGAGAAGAACTTAAATGCAACCACCCATGGGTAGGGTGAGCCCAATAAGTGCAGCAGAAAGACAGCGTCTGGGATGAGAGATGTGGTCGAGATGGTGGGAGGGGGGGGGGGGGGTCAAGGCCCCGAGTTCACATAAGGGCCCTGCACATCAGTCTTCACTGCTGTAAGATTAGCAGGGAAGAGAGGAGGAGAAGGAAGAGGTAAAGAGAAATGTCTTGAGGCTTTTTCGGAGTGTGTAACACCATTTACCATCAGAAAATGCATCGTACTGGGTGTGCTCTTGCTTCTTTGCACTCTTGCTTCTTCACTGTTCTCTTTATATGTTAACCTGGGGGCGTGGCCAGCAGGCAACCGATGCAGAGCTAACTCTGAAGCTCCTGCCACAGCTTGGGAAAATCCTGATAATACACAGCACTCTCTCATTAGAGACATACATTTGAATAGGAAATAGCCTGGAGAACCTGAGGACCCCTTGCCCGCACGCCAAACTGAGGGTAAACCGTGTTTTCTCCCAAAGAGACACTGCGACAGTTAAGAAGGCACACAAAGTAGCTGGTGGAGCTCCAAGATGGGCACAGCAAGACCTGGGCACAGCAAGACCTGGGCACAGCGGCCGAGTCTCAGAGGGAGTAGGTTAACCGGGTGCTGCTGTCTCCACACTAAGAAACAGATGTGCATGACAGAAACTAGCCGCAGACGAGGCAGGGCCACCAGAAGGGCTGCAGCACCAGGGATCCCCTCTGGCGGTACACCAGATTCAGCAGGGACCAGAACAGGCAAAGCGACAATGGGCTGGAATGCCAGTTGGCTGGACCAGTGGATGAAATTGCCTGGGAGGCCAACCCCTGTTGACGGCGGCCAGAGGCAGCAAGGAGAGGAGGAAGAGGGGGTGGGGGGAATCTACCCTTGACAGCAGTGGTATAACCAGAGGTGGTGAGACACAGGGCAATTGGAGTCCAAACAGCTGCTTCCCTGCAGGTGTGCTTCCGGGTGGCAGTACAGCCCCCAAAGGACTGAGGATCAGGAGCAGCCAAGTCAGGCAGGCTAGAGCAAGGTGAAGGTAGGAACATACGCACAATCTAAACACTGGTGCCTGGCAGAGGCAGGGCTGGACCAGTCATTATAAAAACCCTTTGGACGAGAAGGGTGTCGGAGGACTCCTGAGGCCAGCTGAGGGACAAAAGGGACAGAACATTGGCGCTGAGTACCCCTCATTGAGAAGGGACATTTTCTTCAGCTTGAGATCACCTCGACACAGATCGAGCAGGTGCAAGGGCACAGGGGCTGCCATGATGGGGGACAATGGCAGTCAGCCCAAGAAAGAAACATTTACGGCGCCACTACAGTAGTCACAGACTTCGAGCCTCACCTCCCCATGACCGCAGGACGACAGCTCATCAAATTTGGAGGGCAAAATAGCTGAGGTCTTGCAGGCGGTTCACAGCTCCAGAATGTCCTTGGAGCTCAAGATAGGCACGATAGGTGAAGAAATCAAATTTCATCAGGGCGGACATGCAAAAGTCAACAGAAAGGCAGAGAGTTTGAATTGAGGGTCACAGCGATGGAGGAAGAGGTGCAAACCCTCAAGAAGCAGGTAGCTACACTGTTACAAACAACCAAGAAACTGTAATCCTGAGCAGAAAACGCAGAGGGTTGTTCAAGTAGGAATAATCCACGGATAGTTGGTCTCCAGGAAAATAGAGGGGAAATTGCTGGAGAAGTGGCTGCCAGAAAACCTGGTATCAAAGGGCCTGTGAAAAGCGCGCCCACAGCGTCCCTGTACAAAGACTGGCCGCAGGGGCCCGTCCCAGGCCTGAGGTGAGCAGGATGTTCAATTACAGTGACTGCAACGTGCTTTTACAGGCGGCTAGAAGGAAAGGCCCAATCAAGCTATTTAATGCCCTGGTCATCGTGTTCCCCAATTACACACGATGAGTACAAAAACAGTGAAAATGTTTCAATGAAGTTAAATGTATCCTGAGAGATCAAGGAATATGGTAAATGCTGTTTCACCCAGCCACGCATAAAGGACAATCAGTGACTTTGTAATTCTCTAAAAGAGGCATGGGAGTGGTGGGAGATGGAAGGTAGCTGGTCAGCAAGCTCGCCAAAGTGTGGACAGGATGGGCGATGCTCAGGCAGGCGAGAGCACATCAGACAGCCAAGTACAGGAGTACGGCATCCCGTCGATCGGAATAAGTCTAGCAGGATTGTGGTGTCAAAAGATTGGACTCTGCAAGTACAAGAGGAAGGCGAGAAGCCAAGGGATGAACTGACCAAGACTATATAAAGCTCAACCCTGTGAGCAAGAACCAGGCCCCAAGCACAGACTTAACAGGCATGGGGTGGAACTAGACCCTCCAGGCATTCAAAGAAATGGTGGGGGAAGTGCTGCAACAGGTACACGGCCAGGGGTGATGGTTTCTGGACGCTCTAGCACCTCACACTTTCTGCCGGAACATAACGGTCTTGGATCCCCTCATTGGGGACTGAACCTGCAGACCCTCAAGCACTAGCACAGGGACTTCTCCCACAGAGGGGTGGTAGTCCACTGTGGACGGAATGCCTAAAATGCAGGTATTTTACTATGGACATTCAAGGGTTGCAGACGTTAATGTTTTTTGGGGTGTTGGTAGGTTGGGGGGCGAGAAAGGTGGGTTGGGTACTTGGTTCCAGCCCAGATGTGCACATTATGCTGAACACAAGGCATTGCGGGTTGATGCAGGGAAGGGGAGGTGGAGCACATAACCAGAGAAATGGGGACACACTATTCTCACATGGAACGTGAGGGGGAGGGGACAAGTTGCCAAGCGTCGGGAAGTACTCGGGTTTCTAAAGAGGTGGGGGTGCAGATAGCATCCATGAGATGCACCTAAACGGAACTGAGCTTGAAAAGATACAATCCAGCTCTGGGTTGGTGGTTGAGACCCATGGCACGACATATTCCTCCTACTCTAGGAGGATCTTAACTTGGATAGTGAGCGGGGTTCCCTTCCAAACCACCAAGGTCTTAAGGGATGGGGAAGTGAGGACTCTTGTACTCCTGGGGTTTCAGGACGGGAGCGAAGTGTTCCTGACTAATTCATATGACCCTAGTACCCATAACACATTTCCCTGGGGTAGTTAGGATGACAGGGGGGACATAGGTATAGGGATCAGATATGGGGAGGAGATTTTAATTGCACACTCAATCCCTACCTGGACAGATCAGACTATGAGACAATGAGTTAATCACCGGCCACTAAGACTCTGGGCCACGTGTTCTGATCTTGACTTGGTCCTCTGGGGAGAGAAATGTATTCTCACCGCATGGTACATAATCGCGCCTGGATTATAATCTAGTGAGAAGGGGACAATACCACCTATTCCGGAAGGCAGATTTTATGGGTAAGATGTCAGACCATGCCCCACCAAAGGCCACAACGACTTGGGGCAGAGGTTGCACACATGCGCTACTTGGATGCTACGGGCTGAAGCGGGACAGATGGGGCATATAAGGAAGAGATCAGACACCCTATCTAAGAATATTTCAAGCTCAATGTCAGTACTGCAGACGATTATGGGGGAGGGTGGGAGGCATTCAAAGTTATCAGGGGGAAATGCAAATCCTCCACTCACTGCGTTCGCACCGCATTACTATCAACCCTCAAGGGGACGGCAGACCAGATCGGAAGGCTGAAAGGAGAAATGGCGATGGGGACGCTATGTGGGACGGAGCTCCTCCGGGAGAGGGTGAATCAACGGCAAGCACAGGAATGTCTGGGGAAACAGGTTTATGCCCACCATACCACGAGACGTCACAGGGAGGGGGGCAGGGGATCTCCCGGTCTGGCTACTTCGGTGGGAACAACCGCAGAGCCTCATCGCTCAAATTGAGTCCCAAGATGAGTCTGGTCAGGAAGCAGGAAGGAATAAATGACATCTTTCAGCAGTACAATGAACAGCTATATAGTAGCAGTGGCCCCGGGAGCGCCGATGACAGAAGATATGCTGAAACAGGCACCCCTTCCTAGGTTGCAGGAGGAGACGGTGTACCTACTAAAGGAACCCTTGACGAAAGAGGAAATTAAATGAGCAATTTAGTCTCTAGGGAATGGGAAACACTGGGAAGCAATGGCCTCCGGGTGGAATTTTACAAAACTTACTCCGACACACTGGCCCCCTCGATTACGGCCCTCTGACACAGCCTTTAATAAGAGGCACTCACGACATCCATGAGGGAAGCGGTTATTACAGTATTGTTAAAACCAGGGAAAGAACCACAGAGAAGCAAGTCGTGCCACCCAATATCATTACATGATAATATAGACACCAAAATACTAGGTAAACTGCTGGTGACCAGGTTCCTGAAAGAAGTCTCCCACTTGATCTATCGGGACTAGTGCGGCGCAGGAACAACGACAAATCTCAGGAGACTCCCATATATAAATCGAAACGGTAGAGAGCGAACAGGAAGAGCGGGCAGTGGTTTGTATGGACGCCGTCAAAGATTTCGGTTCAGTAGAATGGGACTGCCTTTTCAGTGTCCTGGAGAAGAATGGGTTGGGCCCGAACATGGTAAAGTGGATTTGGCTGCTGTATGAGGAGCCTCTAACAAGGGTGAAAACAGGCTAGGTGGTCTCGCAAAGCTGGGAACTGGGCATAGGCACCCACCGGGGCTGTCCATTATCCCCCCTTGCAAGGATCTTCTGGCGCAGCTTCCAGATGCCGGGATAATGTTGCAGGGCCAACCGCATGTGATCTCGCTGTATGTGGATGACGCTCTTTTCTACATACAGAATCCTAGTTTACACATCCCCTATAAAAAGGGGATTATTAGAACACTTGGGGGGCCTATGGGATTTCAAGTTAATGCAGAGAAATTGCGTGTCTTCCCGTTGGGTTTAATGAAGGATGACATGCATTACTTAACGTAAAAGCATTTCTGATGATTGCATCTGCTTAGATTCACATGCTGTGAATATAGTCCGACATCCAGGGGTAACGGCAGAGTACTGTAGCTTGTCTTCGACATGAACGTGCCTTTAACACTATCCCTACGTGACGTGTAGTGTACCCAAAATCCCTCACGCGTCAAGGTCCCTCCAATTGTATTTTTTCTGCCGTGAGGAAGCCTTAGGACTATCGTGAGGGAGTACAAAAAAGAGAGAAAGTAGTAAGATGTCTATGTTCCTTCCATCCGAGTGGGGAGGAAGGGAGGGCGCATGTGAATCTAAGCAGATACAAACGTCAGAAATGCTTTTACGGTAAGAAATGCATGTCTACTGATGCTGGTTAATCTGCTTAGAATCACATGCTGTGCATAGATTAGCGAGCAGTACCCAGAGTTGGAGGTGGGTTGTGAGAAGGAACAGTAGTGAAAAGATGTCTTAGTACTGCTTGTCCCACCTGAGAATCAGACCTAGAATGAGTGTCTAGGCAATAGTGTTTTTTTAAAGGTGTGTACAGAACTCCAGGTTGCAGCTTTGCAAATGGACTCTAAGGGAACATTTGCAATGAATACTATGGAAGGCCCTGTAGAATGCGTTCTAGGCTTGAAGGGCAATTCTTTCTCAGCAAGAGAAATAGAGTGTGATGCATTTGACAATCCACCATGAGATTGCTGATTTAGAGACATGATCCCCTTCTCTACCAGCTGCCACAAACGAAAAATTGGTTTGTCTTTCTCAGTGGTTTAGTTCTGTCCAGGTAAAACATGACTGCCCTAGGCACATCTAATGTGTGTATGCTTCTTTCGGCCATGTTAGTAGGGTTCTGGAAGAAAGTAGGCAGTTCTATTGATTGGTTCACATGAAACTTAGAGATAAATTTAGGCGCAAATCGAGGGTGAGTGCGCAGAACCACCTTCTCTGAACTGTGACGAAAGGGTCCAGAACTCAGAGGGCCTGTAGTTCACTAACCCTTCTAATAGTTAGACATGTTACTTGTGACCATGCTGCATAGACTCTTGGTGCACATGATAAGTGTATGCCCACACCTGAAGCATGTATTACTGCATTGCCCGATATGACTGCACCACACAATAACTGCCTCCACCTGTAACTCCCAAAACAACATCATCCGCCACCACACCGCAATCAGACCCTACTCTTAGGTGCGCACTGGTCAATGCACGTTCCATACCTGCATACGCCCTCGACATTCACGACCTGATTATCAAAGATAACCTCGACATCCTAGTAGTCACTGAGACCTGGCTCAACGAAAGTTCAGGCCCCGTTCTATCGCTAGCCATCCCTGCAGAATACACTATCTTTAAGAAAGGCCGTACAAACCAGAGAGGTGGGGGTGTGGCCCTCATAGCAAGGGAAACCCTCAGTATTACGGAAACCCAAGGACAACTTGGGCACAACTGTGACTACCCCCCCTCAAAATCAACATATCCCACAATTGCACCCTTACCATGCATATTGTGTATCGACCTCCTGGTCCCAGTGCTGATTTCCAAGACTCGCTCATCCTCTCCCTGTCAGACAACATTAAAAAGACCTCCCAAGTCATTTTCCTGGGCGACTTAAACTTAGGCTTGAACGACCCAAACGACTGCCACGCCAAATCCCTCAACAAAGCTCTACCCACCTTAGGATTTGTACAAACCATCTCAGAACCCACCCACATCAAAGGCAGCACCTTGGACTGGATCAATCATCATAAGGAACAAGTTACTTACCTGTAACTGTTGTTCTCCAGCATGGGTCTGGCATGGATTCACATGCTCATGAATATTCCCCGTCATCAGGCTTGGGGGAATCCTCGGTAAAGAAACAATCAGTTTATTTTCTGAACTGTCTTTCTACTAATAACCAATCACTGGTATCTGGGTCATACTGCCCCCAGCTAATGACTGCCCTCTACCTAAGCCCCTCCTCTGGCAGCCATCTTCAGATTTGGTAGCACGTAAAGTGGCAGTAGGACCAAGTGAAGAGCCGCAGAGGGTTAGGAGGGAGGGTTCGCATGTGAATCCATGCCAGACCCATGCTGGAGAACATTAGTTACAGGTAAGTAACTTGTTGCTTCTCCAGCATGGGGTCTGGCATGGATTCACATGTTCCGGAATATAAGAATACATAGCAATACACACATGCACAACCACGGGAGGTGGCAAGGCTCAACATTAAGCATCTCTTACCTCCTCACCAGGCTCACCTTAAATGAACAGGTTGCACAGCACTTCCTGGCCGACTCAGGACTCCTCCCTGGAATCCCGGTCAACGCAGTAGAATCTCGTGAAGGTGTGCGTCGACCTCCACGTAGCAGCCCTGCAGATGTCGAGCAGGGGCACACCAAACAGGAACGCTGTGGTAGCAACAAACGCTCTAGTTGAATGGGCTCTCGGACAGCAGGGCAACAGTCGGTTTGCCAACCGGTGACAGTGCATTATGCAGCCGGAGAGCCATCTGGAAATGGAAGCCTTCGAGAGGGCCTTCCCTTGGTTCACAGGTCCAAAATCCACAAACAGCTGTGATGTCATCCGAAAACTCTTCGTGCAGTCCACGTAGAACTTCAGCGAGTTCAAAGTCCTCTCAGCCGGCGACGAAGGTGACAGGAAGAAAACAGTTAACACCAAGGGCTCGTTGAGATGGAAGCAATGTTCCCTCTTATTATTTTTCTCTATGTGCGGAACTGGTTAGCTGTTGTGCGCACATTATTTTCCATGTGCACAACTGACTAAATGAGGTAAGCCAATGAGGTAAACTAATGAGGTGAGCATGTGTATTTAGTTAACTACCGTCGCAGAAGAGTTTGAAAAGGAATTTTGTCTTCCCAGCCACTGCATTTCTTGACCAATCTTACACTTTTTCCAAACATATAGGCTAAAATAAAATATGGCATATGTGATTATACAGAAAAATCATCAACAAGTCCAAGACTTCAATATCTGCCACAGTACCTTGCAAACCGTTTATGCCACTGGAAAATCACCCATTAATACTACAAAACACAAATATCTCTTGTCATAACTGACGTGGCTGTCAAGAAATTCAGACAGAATACAACATTTTCCAATGGATGAATGGCAATTAAAAGAAATGTGTCGAAAACATGCTGATAGGAGCTCAAGTGCCACTTTAATGAAGTAATTCAAGGGCCAGGAGAACATACTTCTAATCATTTGTAGAAGGATGATAATTACATCAGAATGACTGCACCTCAGAATATGATGATCATAAATTCCTGTTCCTCTGCTTACTATCCACATTACATTCTTCTGTGGGTAGTTATTATAACACCAGCCTACAACTAAGAGACATATGCAGCATCAAGTTTGACTCCCTAAAAAATGAAAACGTGCTTAACAAAAATGAGAAACAATGAACATATTGTTGTTTGAACCCACAAATCTCCACTGATATTTCTTCAAATAAGTGACCAGTAAAGCACGGGCATAGGGAGGAACTCTAATATTAATGCCCAAGCTCAAGAGGAATTTTAAGGGCAAGACCATCTCTTAATAAATAGAAAGTATCTATAATGGAAAAGCGAATTACTTTTTTACTCTCTGAAAAATCATTTGAATCCAAGTAGGGAGCAAACTCTGATTAGACCCCTGACATAGGAAGTGAAATGACAGGGAACATAATAAAGTCCATAGTTTTGCCCACCCTTCTGCACCACAGCCTAGACAAAATTAAACAAGAGCCTTACTGAGGTTTATTATGGAGCCCTGCTGAACAACATCACATATATATATATATGCTTTTTAAGTTAATAGCATCAATTCATCAGAGATACAACTGATTGAATGCCTTCTTCAGTAACTATGGATCCCTCTTCTGTAATTCTTTGTTATCAGTTAAATAAGATGGAAGGGGATACTAGAGACTATACACACAACACATGGTTATATTGTAAAGTCCTCAGCAGCTGAGCATAGAAAGAAAAATGAGGTGCTGTTGTCTAGACGGGTACTAGACTTTCCTATCCTTTAGCAAACAAGCAACACATTTCCTTCAGTGTACTGCCAAAACATATGACTAGGTTTTTAAAAGTGCTGCTTTGTTCATCACCCACAAGGAGTGATGACCTGTGCTCTTCCACCCATATCCTTCTCTGGCACCTGTGCTAGCCTCCAATACTAGTTGATAGAACATTGTAAAAAGTGAGGGATTGTAGTAGTGAACACTCACTGGGATATTTTCAGACCCACAATACCTTGTAAGCAAGGCATATTTAATGCCTCAACATATGTGCATTTTAAGAATGTCAGGCGTCTGTATGCACACAATTATTTTGTAGTGCATACAAGATTGTTTGCAGCATACCCCACCCTTATATCATTGTGTAGGATGACGCAGTGCTCAGTGAAACCATTTTTGTATAGCAGCAAGTTACCATATAATGTGAGATTGTCTATGCCCAAAGGAACTCTTAACACTTTTAAACAATGCAGATTGTGTGAAAAGCATTCTCCTGTCTGAATATCCGGTGCCATGATACTATGGACAAGTAATCCCAGGCATAGTCCATACCCATTATCCATTGTAGGCAAAGTAAATGATATTGCAATGTTGCTCTCCTCTTATAGGGTAGTGTTAGTGATGCTAAAGTAGGAGACGCTGAGCATCACACTTGTCTTCTCAAAATCCTAAGAGGGCAAATTAATATTTGATTTGAATAATGTGCTAACTTGCAAGGGGGCCGCTTCAAAGCACTTGCGTGTCATATGTACAAAGAGGAAGTATGGGATAACGTTACACATCCAAGTAGCCTGCTTACTTACCGTCATTATCCGATTTTTGAGCTAGTAGTTCGATTGTATAGTGTGGGTGACACTTTTGGTAAAACACAATGGGCCTCATTACAAGTTTGCCGGGCCGGGAACTACGGTACCAGTAAGCTTGCCAGTACCGTAGTTGCCGGACCGGCAAACTACGAGTTGTGCTCGTAGGTGCCTTTCTGCCTGTCAGGTCCAACCTGGCGGGCAGAAAGGCACACGCGAGCACAGCATGTCAGATGCACCGGCACCGTTATAAACGGTGCTGGTGCATCCAACCTCCCCATTCCCATTCAGCCCTATGGGGCCGAATGGGAATGGGGAGCATCCTTTTCCCAGCGCCCACGTATGGGCAATTACCGGGTCGGGCCAGGTCGTAATGACTCGGTAATTTCCCATTCACGGGTGCCGGAAAATATTGCAAGTTTTAGGCTACCACCAAACTTGTAATGAGGCCCAATGAGTAACAGAAATGCTGGCACGTGAACGTTATTCATATTACAACAAACATAAAACAAGTGGATGTAGGTACACGTCTGCTAACCTTTCGCAGAGCCAAGAGAGGAAGAGTCAAGGTTGTTTGGTAGTATCTTAATGTGTTCTGGGGCAGAAGTTAGAGTCATAATGTAAAAGTGTGGTAAAGTCAAGTTTAGGAGTCATGGGTGGCGAGGGAACGTTATTTGGTTAATGGGTGCAGGCATATCTTGGTTGGATTCTTCTGTTCATGGCGCCAGTTGTTCTTATTAGTTTTTAACCTCGTGTGTATTTTGCTGTCAGAGGTTTTAGGTGCTTATGGTCACCCTTGCATAGTTGTGTAATGCAAATGAGCAGAATTTCAAGACAAGTTGCTTATTTTAAGAAAACAAACATTTCAGGTATTTACTGTGGCTTGTGCCTTATTAAATCTTTTTGAATAAGTGAGAATTGTCTGTGTGCGCTGCTAAAAATCTGAGCGGCACCGAGATGGAAGCTGAGCAAGCGCACATGCGCACAGCTTAGAGGGAACATTGGATGGAAGTTCGACGGCACTCTGGGCATGAAGGAGGGGTGCGTCCTCAGCACCACCCTTGTATTGTGAAAAGTCAAGTATGGAGGTTTACAGGAGAGGGCCTGGATCTCTCACACTCGTCGTTCGGAGGTGATGGCCACAAGAAACGCTGTCTTCCACGACAGGAATTTCAACGGTACCGAATGCAGAGGCTCGAATGGCGGCCCCATGAGCCTGGACAGCACCACGTTGAGTTCCCACGCCGGGGCCAGAGCCTTCACCGGCGGTAATGACCGGAACATTCCCTTCATAAACTCCTTCACCAGGCAATGGGACCAGAGATATCGCCCCGGTGGGTCCTGAAGTAGCGGGAAATCGCCACTAGATGGATCTTGGAGGCGTGCGCCAGCCCCGCCTTGGCCAGCGACAGTAGGTACGGCAGCACCTGAGGTGCCGTAATTCGCAGAGGGTTAATCTTCTGTGCACGACACCCGACAGAGAACCTCTTCCATTTGTGTCCATAACACTTGAGTCGAGGGCGCCCTGGCCTTTGCAAGCAGCTCCTTGCACTCCGCCGGGATATCGTACCCTCCAAACTTGCAGGGGCCAGGCCTGCAAGTTCAGCGACTCCAGATCGTAGTTGAGGATGGCGCCTCCTCCTTTGACGAGGAGATCTGCGTCCGTCAGCAGTTTGACTGGGGGGGAGGGGGTCCAGAAGGTCCAGGAACCAGATCTGCCTCGGCCAGCCCGGTGCAACGAGGATCATCCTGCACTGTGACCGTTTGAGTTGGTTGATAAGTCGCGGCAGCAACGACAGAGGGAACGCATACAGGAACAGGCCGTCCCATGGGAACGAGAAGGCATCGCCCATGCTTCCCGGCTGGGGAAACCTGCTGGCGAACCTCTGGCACTTGGTGTTTGCCGCCGTCGCAAACAGGTCAATCGGGGGATTGCCCCATCGTCGGAAGAGGAGGTCCACTTGACCCTGCCACAGTTCCCACTCGTGGCACGAGCGCAGCTCCCCGCTGAGTGCTTCGGCAATGTTTTTTATTCCTGCCAGGTGAAAGGGTACCAGAGACATCCCCTGGGCGACGGCGCAATGCCACAAATCCAGGGCCTCCTTGGACAGGGCTGGGGATCTGGTGCCTCCCTGCTTCCGTATGTAAAACATTGTCGTGGTGTTGTCAGTGAAGATCCTCACCACCTTGCACTTGAGGGACGGAAGGAACGACCCGAGGGCCCAGAACACGGCTCGGAGCTCCAGGACGTTGATGTGTAGTGACCTCTCCTCCGGGAGACAAAGGCTTCTTGCGTAGAGATCTCTGAAGTGAGCCCCCCCCCCCATTCCTCCAGGGAGGAGTCAGTCGTCACCGTCTCCTGATGGGCTGGGGTCTGGAAGTCCATCCCCGCCATCAGATGCGTGCGGGTGCCCCACCACCGGATCGCTTGTCGAAAGGTCTCGTTGAGTGAGATGCTGTCTTCGAAGTTGCCCATCGCTTGCATCCAACGGGCGTCGAGGAACTCCTGCAGTGGTCGCATCCGTAGTCTGCAAAAGCACACGAGGTAAATGCAGGACGACATCATGCCGAGCAGGGACTTGCCTGACCTCACCTTGGCCACATCCATGGTCGACAGCCGTTGCACCTTGCCTAGGATGGCCTTCGTCCTGTCCTATGACGGAGATGCTAGTTGTGCCACTGTGTCGAGCTTGGCTCCCAGGAACAGGGCGACTTGCGACGGTACCAGGTGGGATTTTGTGAAGTTGATCGAAAATCCCAGATCCGTGAGCAGTTGGACGGTCTTCCTTGTGTGATCGATGGCGAGTTCCCTTGACTCTGCCTGGATGAGCCAGTCGTCCAAGTAAGGGTAGACGTGGATCACCTGTAGGCGCAGACTTCAGTCCGAAGGGAAGGGCCTTGAACTGGTAGTGCCGTCCTTGGACTACGGATCGCAGAAACTTTCAATGTTTTTTTAAGATGGGGATTTGAAAGTAGGTGTCCTCCAAGTCCAGCGACGATAGGAAGTCGCCTTTCTCCAGTTGTCCCAGCACGTGCTGGAGGGTGACCATCCGGAACTTCAGGGACCTGATGTACGTTGTTTAGACGACGAAGGTCCACGATGGGCCGCCAACCGCCGGTCTTTTTCCTTACGAGGAAGTACCGCGAGTATACCGGAGCCCCGGAGCCTCTTTGGGACGAGCTCGTTGGCTCCCTTCTTTAACATCGCTCGTACCTCCACGAGTAGTTGCGGAACGTGGTTTTCCTTTCTGGCCACAGGTGGAATACAGGGACACTACCTTAGAAATTCCAGTGTGTGCCCGCGGGCCAGGGCATCCAACACCCAACGGTTGGTGGAGATGGACTCCCACACGCTGACGAAGTTCGCCAGCCGGCCTCCCACCAGGGTGCTCAGGTGGAGGCCCAACGCTACGGCCGGTTCAATCCTGCTTGCCGGCGGCCTTGCCGCCCTGACCTCCTTGGCGATGACGAGATCCTCCTTGCTTGCCGCATCCCCCTGTAGGCCTCCTGCGACAAGGAGCGGGCCGCTTGGCGGTACGTCGAGGAGCTGCCACCAAATCCCTTGGAGGCACCTTGCTTGCCTCCGGCCGCCCTTTCGGGGCTCCGTCGCTGCTGAAGAACGCCTAAGGCATGAGCTGTCTCCGTGTCGGCCTTGATGGCTTGCAGGGACTCGTCCACTGCCTTGCCGAACAGGTTGTTCCCTTCGAAGGGCATGTCCAGGACCCTGGTCTGCATGTCTTGACGGAAATCGGCTGCCTTGAGCCAACTGCGCCGGCGAAGTAAAACACTGTTGCCCATCTGGCGGAAGCCGGTGTCGGCAATGTCCGTGGCCACTGTTATGGCATGGACCAACGCCACCTCTCCCTCCTGTAGGATCTCTAGGGCCTCCGCCCTCTTGTCGTCCGGGAGGAAATCCAGTAGGGGAGTGATCTTAAACCATAGCTCCCTGTCGTAGCGGGCCACAATCGCGAGGACGTTGGCCGCTTTAATGGTAGTTGCCGCCGAGATGACCAGTCGTCCCATGGCGTCCAGCTTCTTCCCTTAGCCGTCCGGCGGAGATGTCTAAGTTGACGCCGTCGCCCCCGCCGTTTTCTTCTTGGCTGCCGCAGAGAGAGTCCGGGGTAAGGCACATGGGGGCGGGGGCGGAATCCCGAACCCGGTACTTCTTCTCGTACCGGTCACTTGGCAGGGCCCGTGGATGGGTTCTTCAGGAGCAACAGCCCCTCGTCCCAGATGTCGTCGAGTAACAGGACCGAGAGGACCATCTTCCTCTTGGCCTCCCGTCGTCGATAGAGGAAGCCTTCCTTCTTCTCTTCCACGGGGCAGAGCTGGAAGAGCTTGGATGCCCTGGTGATCATGGCGTGGAAGGAGCCAATTTCGTCGGGCGGGGAGGCCCGAGCAGGTGGTGATGGAAGGTCCATCCCTTCGTCACCACCGGCGTCATCCGTCCCCGTTGTGGCCGTCTCTGTTCCCGTATCATCCCTCGGCCCAGGAGACAGGGAAGAAGGCTGTGCAGGCCGAGAAGGTTGGAAAGGAGGGGGTGGATGAATTCTCCTCCGCTTGTTTGGAGGGCTTTCCGACGGTCCAGGCTCCGCTGGGTTGTCCGTTAGTGGTAAGGGCAACCTTGTCCTTATCTCCGTACACAAGGCCTGGATCGCCATCAAGATCACCCCTGAGTTGTCTTGTGGCCCAGGGACCGGCTGCGACGGGCACGATGGTTGGGCAGTGGAATCCTCTGCCTCCACGTGTTCCTCGACGCCATCGCTTTTCTCGTCCACCTCTTCGGGAACCTTCCCGTGGGACCGGACCTCCTCGAACTTCTTGCTCGGGATTTTCACGACTCCAGCCTGTTCCTCTTCAGAGGCTGTATCCGTGTCCGTGATGGCCACCGGCCACCCCCTCTTTTGCCACCGGGGTTTTCACGGGGGTCTTATTGATTGGCTGAAAAGAGGATTCCCTCTGCGGTGGCAGGGAAACTCTAGGCTCCGAGGTCGCCTCCACTGGGGTAGCCTCCAAAGCTTCGCCAGGGCCACCACGACTCCCTCGATAGAGGCCTTAGTCCGGTGAACCAAAGCCTTCACGACCTTGGATGCGCTTGAGGCCTTCACCTTGGGGGGAGGGTCACCGCCTCGCTCCCCCTCGGCTGCCGTCGGGATCGACCGGGACTTCTCCCTAAGCTTACCCAGGTTCTCCGCTTTCCTCTTCCCCGAGCCAGAGCGTTGGCTCATGGTTGATGGCGTCGGTGAAATTGCGCCCTGCCTGGCAGCCGAGGAGCCCGACCGTTTGGCGCTCCCGGTGCCCGCTGACTTGCGGTGCTTAGCCTTTTGTTGGGCTCCCGTTGCCGGAGCGCCCTCAAAGGACTTAGAAGACCGCTGGGATGACTTCTTTTTCTCACCCGCTGCTGGGCTCTTCCCCTCCAGCCAGTTGGTGAGGCGGGTACAACGGTCCTTCATCGTCCGCTTGGACATGTTCTTGCAAAACGCACAGTCCTTCTCCACGTGCGTTTTGTCTTCATGAAGGCAGTAGACATTGAGAATGTTCATCCTCCTTGAAGACATTCTGCAGTCCACATCTAGGGCAGCTCCTGAAAAGCTTGGGTCCGGGCGTCGTGTTTCCTTTTTCCTGGGCCATGTCCACGCGGGGTAGGCCTCAAAAATCTTCAGGAAGCCTCCGAGAAGTGAAACTCGATGAAAAATGCACCCTTGAGGGGCGTAGAAAAATCCAAAACAGGTCCCCGTTGATCGGAAGTAGAAACGGTGGAGCTTGAGGCTCGATTGACCGAAAAATGAGATGAAATCTCTTTGAAAATTCGCAAAAAGCAGTAAAAGCTCGAGCGCTATAGCACGAGGACTCCCAACACTCGAACGTGCGGTAAAAATCTGAAGATGGCTGCCAGAGGAGGGGCTTAGGTAGAGGGCAGTCATTGGCTGGGGGCAGTATGACCCAGAGACCAGTGATTGGTTACTAGTAGAAAGAGTTCAGAAACGAAACTGAAACGGATTGTTTCTTTACCGAGGATTCCCAGCCTGATGACGGGGAATATTCATGAGCATGTGAATCCATGCCAGACCCCATGCTGGAGAACTGCTCTACTCTAATTACCACCAACACACCTATCCCCTGGTCTGACCACCATTATATCCAATTCAATCTCGCCTCGAAAAGAAGTCACTCAGTGCCCACTAGCCCTTATCCAGCAGCCCTGGCCAGAATTTCTCGCAAACTTCCAGCTGAAAATCTGGTACATTCCTAATGGTGCCCGCATCACAGGCCCCTTCCTCTAATGATCCAGAAACTCTAGCCAGCACTGTTAAACAAATCGTCACCCAAGCTGTTGACGCCATCGCCCCTTTGACCTTAAAGAAAGACAAAAAAATCCAACATTCTAACGCCTGGTTCTCCAAGGAGTTGCTTAAACAACACTCAGAGAAAAGTCTGCCCTCTCTGCATGGAAGGCCAATCCATCTGAAACGACGAGGGAGGTCTTCAAGGCCATCTCCAAATCATACAAAAATAATGTCATTAAGGCTAAAGCCGTGTCTTTTAACTCTAGGATAAACAATGCCAAATCATGCTCCAAAGAAATCTTCTCCATCTTCAGAGAACTGGAAAAACCATCCACCCCTCCACCTACGGTCCTGAAGGACGAAAGCTGGTGTAATAGCATCCAGTCTGCCATGCTAGACAAACTTAACACCTTGCAAACTAAAATCATTGGACATCAAAAAGCTCAAACTACTAATAGCCAACCAGCACAGCAAAATGCCCATTACCCCTAAACCTAAACCCTCTCCATAATTTAACTTTAAAGATATCACTGAATCGGAGGTCATCACCTTGCTCAAGTCCATCAAACCTTCCAACTGCAAGGGAAATGCGTGCCCAGCCCAACTCAAAGACTCAGCTCCCACCCTTGCACCCTTCCTTACTGCTTTCATTAACTCTTCCTTCCGGTCAGGTCACGTTCTCACTGACCTTAAGGAAGCCTGGTTACGCCCACTCTTAAAAAACCATCACTTGATCCCACCATCCCCGGGAACTATAGAGCCATCACTACTGTCCCATTCCTTCTAAAAATGTTGGACAAAGCAGCCTACCTGCAAGTCCAAAAATACCTGGAAGAGAACCGTCTCCTAGGCCTGCGGCAATCTGGGTTCCACCCACGTCATGGCACAGAAACAGCTCTCCTAGACCTAAAGAACCAAATGGATGAACTTCGAGACATAGGCAAACCTGCGCTGCTCCTGCTTCTTGACTTATCCGCTGCGTTCGACCTGGTCGATCACAACACCCTCTGCCACCATCTCGCAACTGCTGCCAACTTCTCCACTAAAGCCTGCAACTGGATTACCTCCTTTCCCCAAGAAAGGGCCATGAAAGCCTTCTCTGACTCAGCATGTGCCACCCCTAGCCTCATCAAATGTGGAATTCCACAAGGATCTAGCGCCTACGCAATATAACCTCTTTACAAGGCCTTTGTTTAGCATCCTTGACTCCATGGGCATCTCATACACCAATTATGCAGATGACACGCAGGTGCTAATCCCATTCACGGAAGACTACCAGGCAGATATGTCCAATCTCACCTCCATCTACTCGACCATCCAATCCTGGTTGGCAGACAATTGGCTATTCCTCAATAACAAAAAAACTGAAATCCTACTCATCGGTTCACCCACCACCTTGGGTAACCTCGGGCAGGACTACCCCTCCTGACAACACACCCATCAAGGTATCCAACCACGTCAAAACACTTGATGTCTATCTAGATGCAGATCTCACCATGGACAGATAAGTGAATTCCATTGCCACCTCATCAGCATAATACTCCAAAATTATTAACGCAGCCAGACCTTTCCTATCACGACAGAACTGCCTCACCCTTGCTAGGGCTATAATTGGATCCAGACTTGACTATTGCAATGCCCTTCTAACGGGGACTTCATGCAAAAAACCTGGCCAAACTCTAATTGCCTCAAAACAACGCCCTTAGGAAAGAGCACATCTCTGAAATTAGAAGGCAGGTTCACTGGCTCCCTGTCAAACAGAGCATCATCTTCAAAACCCTCTCCCTCGCACACAAATGTTTACATGATCTTGCTCCCCCATACCTTGACCAAAGAATTGTTAGGCACACCGCCACAAGACCTCTTAGGGAGGGGTACTCCAACATGATTCTGGTACCTAAGACCAAAAGAGTCCACGCAGGGGACTCCAGCTTTCCCATGATGGCCACCTTACACTGGAATGCCCTTCCCCCTCACCTAAGAATGATTGCATCTCACCAAGCGTTCCGCAAAGCAATCAAAACAGAAACTCTTCATTTGAATACTAATTGTATGCTTTCCACTGTAATCCTTCTATGTTTTACCTATGTAACTGTAACCAAGAGACCTCACGGTCGCGTGTAACCAACCTAAACCAAAACTGTTCTACACATTCATGTAACAGTGCCACGATGCCTCTGGGCTGCATGTGTGCTGTGCAAATAAATAAATAAATAAATAGAAGTGATATCCACTATGAAGGCTGTCTTATAGGCAAGATCTTTGAAACTTGCTTTATGCATAGGTTCAAATGGAGACCCCATAAGTCCGGTTAATACCACATTCAGGTCCCATCCAGGAGCTGGATTAGAAATGGGGGTCGGGATGAATCCTCTTGACACCTTCCATGAAAGCCTTAATAACTGGTATCTTCCACCACAACACCTTCTGTTGTGACATAGTGTAGGCTGAGAGAACAGCTAAGTGAACCTTAAGGGAATTTAAAACCAGCCCTGAGTCAAGTAAGTGTCAGGTACAATACAATGTGCGTGGGAGAGCAGTCAATGGGTTTGACGCCCTTGGAATTGCACCAGATAACGAAACGTTTCCATTTACTGGAATAGCAATATCAGGTTTCTGGTTTTCTCGCTTCCCAAAGTATGTCCATGCATCTCTGAGGGAGTTGCAGATGTCCAAACTATGACCTCAGGAGCCAGGCCACTAAGTTCAATGTTTGCGGCCATGGGTGGAGCGTCTCGCCTTTGTCCTGCGACAACATGTTGTACGGGCAGGGTAGCTTTACTGGGGGAGAGAGAGAGACATCTCCATCAGATGAGCGAAGTAGGGTTGGCGGGCCCACATGGAGGCCACAAATATCATGGTGACTGGTTCCTGATGCATCTTGTGCACTATCCTGTTGAGTATGGGAGTCAGGGGGGGGGGGGGGGGGGGGGGCATGAACACATTTCCCTGACCATGTGATCCAGAGTCCGTTCCCCTTGGAACAGTTCTGGGGGTACCTGGAGGCGTAGTCTTGGCATGAAGCGTTCTCCGGAGTTGCGAACAAGTCGATCTCTGGGAAGCCCCATTCTGCGAAAACATTGGAGACCATGTCTTCGTGTAATCGCCATTCGTACTCCATGGGTAGTGGGAAATCTCTGCGGACTACGTCCGCCAGAAGATTGATTTCCCCTGGGACATGTTGTGACAACAGGAACATGTGTTTGAGAGCCCACTTCCAAATGTTCTGGGACAGTTTTGACAGCCCTGGAGAGTGAGTGCCCCCCTGTTTGTTCAGATAGTACATGGCCGTGGTGCTGTCGGAGGATCAGGATCGTCTTCCCTAGCAGTTGTCTGAAAGGCTTTTAGTGATATGAATACTGCCAACAGTTCCAACAGATTGATGTGGTTGGATGCTATGTCTTTCGACCAACCTCTGTGCGCTGTTTGTTGAAGCAGGTGAGCTCTCCACCCTGTGAGAGATGCGTCTGTAGTGAGAGTGGCCTCCAATGTGGGGGTGGTGAAGGATTTTCCCCTTCAAGAGGTTCTCCCTCGACCACCACCGCAGTGAGAGAACGAGGGCTGGCGAGAACCACTAGATCGTCCCATTGTCTGCTGGCCTGACACCACTGGCTGTTGAGCCACTCCTGGATTGGACGCATGCGCAAGCGCTCATGAGTAACCAAATAAATGCATGATGCCATAATTCCAAACAGTCGCATAGCTTTGCATACCGTAACCTCTCGACTGGCTACATAGTGAGGGATTTGAAACATGTTTCGGACCCTCTCGGAGGGGAAGATGAGGCCCTCCTTTGTTCGAATTAGAGCCCCTAGGAACTACATGACTTGACTGGGGTCTAAGCTGGATTTCTTCTCGTTGATGGAGAATCCCAGGCTGAATAAAATGTCTGTTGCCTTTTGGGTATTTGACAGGCATGTTTCATAAGAGTCCCCTGTTATGAGCCAGTCGTCGAGGGAAAGCAACCGGGATGGATAGCCTGCACAGGTGTGGGGCTGCCACTGCCAGTACCTTTGTAAATACCCTCGGTGCTGAGGCTATGCCAAAGGGTAGTACCTTGAACTGATGGTGCTTGTCTTGTATCATGAATCTGAGGTATTTTCAGTGCGCCGGCAACATTGAAATATGAAAGTATGCATCTTTCATGTGCAATGTTGCCATGTAATCCCCCTGTGTGAGCAGGGGGATGACCTCCTGCAGAGTGACCATACTAAACTTTTGAGGATTGACAAATTTGTTCGCTGGTGCAAATCTAGTACAGGGCGCATGGTGAGATCCTTATTGGGTACAAGGAAGTACACTGAATAAATACCCTTGTTTACCTGTAGAAGAGGTACGACTTCTATGGCACACTTTTCCTGCAGGGTCTCGACTTCTTGTAGCAGAATGCGCAGATGTTCTGGCATCGGGCGTCTTGAACGTGGAGGTCTGAATTGGGGGGACCGGCAGAATTCTATACAGTACCCGTGGGTGACGGTCTTGAGTAAACACTGGTCTGTAGTTATCCCCTCCCATGCTTGAAGAAATGTTAGCCGGCCCCTGACCGGGGAAGCATGGGAGGGG
Source organism: Ambystoma mexicanum (assembly GCF_040938575.1). Lineage (NCBI taxonomy): Eukaryota > Metazoa > Chordata > Amphibia > Caudata > Ambystomatidae > Ambystoma > Ambystoma mexicanum. The sequence continues at coordinate 215,037,232 of NC_090926.1, forward strand.
ACCCAGATCTGCGGGTCCTTTTTGACCCGACGCTGGGGAGCCTCGAGGGGTAGAATTTCGGCCCCTTCCTTTTCCACATTGTTGACTTCTTGGGGGATACGGGGTGGTGTAGCTGCTGGTTCCTTGGGGAGAGGACCAATTATTTCCTGCGCAGTATTGGGTCGGAGGGAAACGTTGGCCACGAAAGGAAAGTCTAGATCGGCTCCCCTTGCCTGGGGAAGGCCTCTGGGTGATCTGATCCAGGGTCTTGAAGGTGTCATGCTCTTTCTTAACAGTTTCGAGCGCTTCGTCCAATGCCTTTCCAAATAAATTAGTCCCCTCCACCAGCTTATTTATTAGTGAAGCTTGAGTCTCTGGTTTGAAAACCAGAGTTTCGTAAACATGCGTGCCTCTTCAGGAGGGTACCTTGAGCCAAGGACCTGCCAGCTGTCTCTGCCGTATGCAAAGTATTTTTTAGGATACTCTGATTAACTTCTCTGCCTTCTGCTACCGTGGAGAGCAGGCGAGCCCACAGCGGTTCAGGGACTTCTTGAAGGCCCTCCTGTAGCATGGCCCATTGTGCATCGGCATAGCTAGCCAACAAAGTCGTGTTATTTGCGATAGGAGTGGAAAAGCTGTGGCGGCAGCTGTGACCCTTTTCCCTAGAGTGTATAGCCTCTTGCACTCCTTGTCCGGGGGTGCCTCCCCAGTTGATAGGGCAACCCCCGCTCTCTTCCTGGTTGTAGTTACCACCAGTTATTCTGGAGTAGCATGGCCCCTGATGTAAGGGGAGTCAGAGGGGGAAGGTCTAAACAATTTTTCTACTCTAGGATTTACTGCTCTAGTTAAGGCAAGTGTCAATAATGAAGGGACCAACCGCTTTTTGATCGAGTTTAACAGAGGAATAACTCGGCTGGCCGTTGGTTTCTCTTTTAAGATGTCCTCAACAAAATCAGCCTCTGGTACAGCTTCCTGGGTAGCAATCTGGAAATGTTCTGCTGCCTTCCTTAATATGGCGTTGAAAGCCATTTGGTCATCAACCAGGGAGGCCTGTCGAGTGGGTATGGTCGGGGGGGGGGGTGGGTGATCCATACTCAAGGCATCAAGTTCCGGTGTTGGATTAGGTGACTGCCAAGGCTGATGATCAACCAGGTCAGGGTTGTCCCCCCCCAACCCTCTCTGGGTTCGATATGAACATTCTTAGTGTCAGCAAAGGGATATTCATCCCGATTGGAGATGAGGTTCCTCTGGACCAGTACAGTCAGGTCATAAGTATATATTTCTTCCTGAGAAGGAAGTTTAGCCACAGGGGGAAAGGAACTCTCCTCCTGTGACCTCTTGGGCGTGGACTTCAGAGAGTTGTACAAACCTCTCTAACCTATCCATACATTCCTCAAATTTCTCCCTGGTCCAAATAGATGAACCAGGAGTCTAGGGGAAGAAAAGGCTCTTGTAAATTATCATCCGTCGCAGAACGTCGAGATTTCTCCTTTAACGTCGAAGAAATCCCTCCAGTGCCTTCAGAAAATGTCCTTTCAGGGGACCGACGGTTAATGTGTGTCCTTGTGTCTGTCCTTCGGCCTCTCTGTGGGTTCCGATGAATCCTTTGGCCTATCCCTAGATTGACGAATCCACAGGTTTGTCCTTCGATATCAACGAATCTCTGGACCGTAGCTTCTGATTATCCGCCGAAATAACAGTACAATGCTTTCGGCCACCTCTTCAAAGGCGGAAAGTTGTCGAGTTCGGTCCTGCGGTTGCGCGGTTTTCGGCAGAACCGGGGCCTTCTTAACCGTGGACAACTTCTTCTGATGCGTCTCGACGTTCTCCTGAATAATGGGGGCAGCACCCTTCGATTTAGAATGCCCAGTCGCAAGGCGCACATGTGGTTGCAGGGATGGTTGCTGATCCTGACAATCGGCGGGCACGGCCGAAATATCTGGTGTGCCCATTGGCGCTATGGGTCACTTCGACTGTTTTGTCAAAGACGTCCCGGAGGTTGTGTCCTTAGTGTGTAAAGAGTCTGCATCCTTGTCGCCGGGGTGTACAGTCCCCATAACAGGACCAGAGTCTTGCCTGACGGGGCCAGGGGTGGACGACGTAGAGCGTGAATGCTCCGCTGAGAGGTCAATGGCCTCCAAATCGGAGGCCTGTTCGTCACGTAGCCCCTTGTCACAATTGTCGGTTGTGGCAGCGGGAGAACAAGACTCGGCCTGCAACATTCCGTAGGTCGCCCACCACTTAACACGGCCGCTCCTTTAGTGTCTTTGGACGGAAGAGCTTGCAAGCCGCACAAGCCGTCTCGTCATGATTCAGGGGCAGACACCCATTACACTTAAGGTGTTTATCCCTCCAAGGAAATCTGGCCTTACAAGAAGGACAAAACCTAAATGGAGGCCTCTCCATAGCGGAGGAAACATAGTGACGAAGAGACCCTGGGAACAAAGAGGAAAGGGAAAGGCATTCTCAGAAAAGTAAACGTCCAGCCCGACCCCACTCTCCCTACTGTGTAGGCCAGCCAGAAGGCCCCGCCACGTGGTCGGCAGCGCCGACCGGGACACTGTCCGTCGAAGGTCTGTGGAACCGGCTTCAGTGTAGATCAGGAAACAGCCGCCGAAGGAATGGACGGTAGGATAATATTCAATAACTTTATAATATACGACCAAGTGTCGAAAGGATAACATTAGCAATGTCTCTGGACAAGCTCCGCACAAGGCGACCAGTATGCTGGGTGGGAAATCAATCTGAGGGACCTCGACGCGTGAGGTATTTTGGGTACACTACACGTCACGTAGGGATAGTGTTACAGGCACGCCCATGTCGACGTCCCCTTTTGATTCTCTAAAGACAAGATGCAATACTCTGTGGTTACCACTGGATGTCGGACAATATGCACAGCATGTGATTCTAAGCAGATTAACAAGCATCAGAAAGATTTATGGGATCTGTCGGAGGAGGGGCTTCGCTGGGAGACAGATTCCTTTCGCTACTTAGGGATTCAAATTCACCATTCTACAGAGGACTAATTTCAATAAAATGTAGCAAGGGTGCTTACAGACATAGAAGAACTAGTTACTCTTACCTTGTAACGTTCTTTCGATGGGATGTTCCTCCGACGTATTCCTTATCTTAGATAGAAATCCTTCAGCTTTGCTGGCCTCGGAAAATTTTTTCGCCAGAGGGCGCTGCGCGTCGATGATCGCCGAGTCGATGACCCTCGACGGCCTCCGTGCCGACGTCGACGTCATCCTGCCTATAAAGGCCGCGCGCAGCGTCCGTTGCTCAGTTCCGTTTTGTAGTCCCCAGTAATGTTTTTGGATTAGACTAATCACCTTGAAGGAGCATAGGCTGCAAACCCACAGGAAGTCATACTGCGGGGATGGATGGGAGGGTCGATAAGGAATACGTCGGAGGAACATCCCATCGAAAGAACGTTACAAGGTAAGAGTAACTAGTTCTTCGAAGGGATTGTGTCCTCCGACGTATTCCTTATCTTAGATAGACTCCCATAGCAGTGGTATTGTGACTGGAGGCGGGAGTAATAAAAGTTATGTTACCCTTCCAGAATGGACAGAGTGTAACACAGCCTTGCCGAATCTAGTTTCTTGACTAGAGGAGGAATCCAGGCTATAGAATTTGGTAAATGTATGTGCGGACGACCATGTGGCAGCCGCACATATATCTCGAATTGGCACCCCTCTTTGAAGGGCTGAGGATGTTGCGATACCCCTGGTAGAATGAGCCCTTAGATTTTGAGGAGGCTCCTTTCCTGCCAATTTGTAGCACTCCAGAATGGCTAAAATAATCCATCTGGAGATGGTTTGTTTTGTTATTGGAAGGCCCAACTTATGTCCTGCATAACCTACAAAGAGTTGGTCTGCTTGTCTGATCTTAGCCAATCTGCTGATATAGAAGCTCAAGGCTCGCTTAGGGTCCAGCCTGTGCAGTCTCTCTTCCTCCTTCCCCGGATGAGGAGGAGGGTAGAAAGAAGGTAATATAATCTTCTGAGTGATGTGAAACTCCGAGACTACCTTCGGGAGGAAGTTAGGCTTCACCTGAAGAACAACTTTGTCCTTGTAAAAGATTGTATGTGGAGGTTTACACGATAAGGCTTGCAACTCGCTAACCCTTCTAGCAGATGTCAATGCTATTAGCAAAACAGTTTTGAGGGTGAGAAGCTTCAATGAACAAGAGTGTAGTGGTTCAAAAGGGGCACCCTTTAGGAAGTTTAAAATTAGGTTTAAATCCCATAAGGGAACTTGAAAAGGTTTCGGGGGATAAACATTAGTTAATCCTTTTAGGTATTGTATTACCAATGGAATTTTGAAGTATGAAGGCTCCTCTGCAGTGCGCTTAAAGATTGATAGCGCTGCGAGATAGCCCTTAATTGTGCCAACCTGTAGGCCTGAATTAGCCAGGTAAAGTAAGAATGACAACACCATAGGTGTACCACAAGAAAAGGGTTCAATATTCTTTTCTCTGCACCAGCTGCAAAATTTGTTCCAACGGCAGCGGTATAGAGTTTTAGTTGCCGGCCTTCTGGCCGAAAGCAACACCTCCATAACATCATCCGGAAGGTCCCAATCCTTGTACCTCAACCTTTCAGACACCAAGCGTGAAGGTTGAGGGTCTTGATGGCTGGATGGAGAACCTGACCTTCCTTCTGCGAGAGAAGATCCTCTCTGTATGGCAGTCGAATTGGAGGGCAGATGGACATGTCTAGAAGGTCCGGGTACCACGTTCTCCTGGCCCAATCCGGGGCAATTAGGATCATGGTCTTCCGAAACCTTCTCAACCTCCTGATCATTTGAGGAATGACAGGGACCGGAGGGAACGCGTACAGAAGTGGGAACTCCCAGTCCACTACGAACGCATCTCCTAGAGCTCCTCTCGGGGGAAATTCCCTTGAGCAAAATCTGTCGCACTTCCTGTTGATACTGGTGGCGAACAGATCCACTTGAGGGGTTCCCCAAAGGGCGAAGATCTCTTGAAGGACTTCCTGAGCTATCTCCCACTCGTGAGAGACTGTGCTCTGCCTGCTCAGAGCGTCCGCTGTCAAGTTCTTCTCTCCGGCTAGGTGAATTGCCGATAGAGAGATTCCTTCCTGAATTGCCCAAAACCAGAGCTGCATCGCCTCTCTGCACAGTGGTAGTGAGCCTACGCCTCCTCTTTTGTTGAGGTAGTGCATGGCCACTGTATTGTCCGTCATTATTAGGACGTTTCTTCCCCGTACAGACGGCAGAAAAGCCTTCAGCGCTAGTCTGATGGCTCTCAGCTCCAACAGGTTGATATGTAGTCTGGACTCCGATGGAGACCAACGACCGCTGATGGTCAAGTCGTTGGCGTGAGCTCCCCACCCCGTGAGTGAGGCATCCGTGACTACTGTTATCTCCGGCCATGGTTGCCAAAACATTTCTCCTTTCAGGATGTTCTCCCGACAGGCCCACCACTGAAGGTCTCGGGCTACTTTGACCGGGATCCGAAGGAGATCTGTCATCCTTCCTGAGAACTGTGACCACTGAGTTCTCAGTGCCCACTGGAGGGATCTCATTCTCAGGCGAGCCTCCGGCACGAGGAATATGCAGGATGCCATGAGGCCTAGCAACCTCAGAAAGTCGTAGGCTGGGAGATATTGGGCATTCTGAAATCTGATGACCATCTGCAGAATATCTCGAGCCCTCACCTCTGGTGGCAAGGCTTTTCCCAGGGAAGTGTCCAGGACTGCTCCAATGAATTGGAGTCTCTGTGATGGTATCATCTGTGACTTCTTTAAATTGAGGGAGAAGCCCAGCTTGTGAAGGAAGTGGCAAACATAATCTAGTTGTCTCTGAGCCTGTTCCGAAGATACAGCTCTGATCAACCAATCGTCTAGGTAAGGGTAGACATGAATCCCTTCCCTCCTTAGACTTGCAGCCACAACCGACATTAGCTTGGTAAAGACCCTCGGGGCGGAGGTTAGCCCAAATGGCAGAACTCGAAATTGATAATGAGAGCTGCCAATTGCGAACCTCAGGTATCTCCTGTGCCTGGGATGGATCGGCACATGGAAATAAGCGTCCTGGAGGTCTAGAGATACCAACCAGTCCTGAAGCTGGAGGGCCTGAAGGATCTGAGAGAGAGTCACCATCTTGAACTTGTCCTTTCGGAGGAATTTGTTCAATTCCCGTAAGTCTAAGATGGGTCTCAGTCCTCCGTCCTTCTTCGGTATTATGAAGTAGGGGGAGTACCAACCCTTGTTCCTTTCCGCTACAGGTACCAGTTCTATGGCACCTTTCTCTAGCAGGTCTAAAACCTCCTGCAAGAGGAGCGGATCTGGAAGCTTCAAAGGGTTGTTCCCCGGTGGATGACTCTGAGGGATATGTAGGAAGGGCAGGCAGTAACCTTGGGCCACTGTCTCCAGAGCCCAAGCATCTGACGTAATAGCCTGCCATTCCGTCAGATGGTGAGTTAACCTGCCCCCTACTGGTGTTCTGTGAGGGGAGACCTCAGAGTGGTTTTGAAGCGGCTGATGCAGTTGCCGAAGGTAAAGTGGCTCCTGCTCCTGCGGGTGCGGCTTTCTTTCCCCTACCCCGTCCACCACGGGTAAATCTTCCTTGGCCTCTTTGAGCCGGTCGTCCCCTGCCCCTTCCATATGAGGAATAGTAACGAAAGGACCGTCCTCTCCACGATGATCCCGAAGGACGAAAGGTATTCTGACGGATAGCAGCTCCCAATGACTTGGCTGCTGCCTTGGACGTTTGCAGTTTCTCCAAACTGTCATCCGCCTTCTTTCCAAAGAGGGTAGAACCGTCAAAGGGCATATTCAAAAGCCTGGTCTGCACGTCAGAGGCAAAACCAGACTTCCTCAACCACGCATGCCTGCGGATTGTGGTACTTGCCGCCATGGCCCTGCTGATACTGTCAGCAGAATCTAGGCCAGTTTGTAGGGTCTCGCACATCGCATCTTTACCATCCCTGATGATGTTTAAAAATGCGTCCCTTTCCTCTCCTTCTTGGAGGCAGTCAGCCGCTGATGAAGCGCACTCCCAAAGGGTGTGGCTGAACCTAGCGAGCGTACAGGTCGCGTTAATAGACTTTAACGCCATGCTACAGGCAGAAAAAACCTTCTTAGCCATGGCATCATACTTTTTGTCATCCCTATCCTGCGGAGCAGTGGGGTATGCGGATGTGCTGCCTGATGAGGTTGCAGCCTGTACAACCAAGCTCTCAGGAGTAGGGTGTTTTGACAAATATTCAGGGTCAGAACTAGCCACCCTGTATTTTGTTGACAGTTTTTTATTTACTGCCGGGATAATTTCTGGCGTTTCCCAGTTTGTCAAAATCCTTCTCTGTAGAGCAGAGTGAAATGGAACCACAGGATCCTCCTGTGGGCCCTTGTCCAGTATGTCAGTGAGGTCATCCTGCTGAAAGGCAGGAGAAGGTGCAGACCAACCCATAAATTCTATGATTCTAGACATCAGAGCTCTATATGGAGTCTCCGCATGTTCTCCTGGGTCTGGTTTGATAAATTCTGCTTCAGGAGAAGTGTCCAAGCCACTAGCTTCCTGAAGTGCATCCTGAAGATTTTTTAATCTTCCTTCCTCAGAGGCGAAAGTCTCTGGCTCTGGTGATGTGGTCCTCTGTAAATCAATATCTTGGTCTGAATCCTCCCTTTCCTCAAAAATCGAGGTTAAAGGGGGATACATTGGTTTTTGGAATGGTATAAACCCCATTTCCAATGCAGAAGGAGCCATCATCACAGGCCTTGAAAACGTCGATGTCGTCGACACCGACGTGAAAGTACTCGAAGGCGCCGTGAAAAGCGTCGAGAAATGTGTACTAGGCCTCGAAGAACTCGAAAGGATCGGAGTCTTGCTCGAGAACGACGTCGACGTTCTCGGCGTCGAGTCGGAGGTCTTTTGTCTAACCGTTGGCTGTGGAGTAGCCGTGGTTCTTTCCTTCACCGGCGTCGATATCGGCGTCGACGTCGGCGTCGACTCGATCGACTGATGCGCCGATGAATCCTTCGACAACGGCGTCGATGGCGCCGACCTCTGTTTCGAAGGAGTTTTCGACGATGGCGTCGATGATGCTTTATCTCCCGATGGCTCGAGGCGCTTTCGGGTTGACTTTTCCGCCGGGTACTGCGACTCGCGGCGTTTAGATTTTTTGGGTTTTTTACCCGGGGTATCACCCTCAGCTGTCTTCGAGGGGGACGAGGCCGCTTTCTCGAAGACGCTTAGCATCTTTTTCCTGAATTCCTCCCACTCAGCTTGCGAGCTGCGTTTTGTGGGGCAATGAACTCTCTCAGGAGAACTCGACGAAGATGACGAAGGGGATCTCCTACGTCTCTTCTTCGAGTGTCTCGATGTCGACGAGTGGTGGGAGCCACTTCGTGATCTAGATCGAGAGTGTTTTTTATGGTGAGGAGACGAACGTCTCGACTCTACCGAAGAAGCTTTCGAGGAAGTTAAAGTTGACCTACCTCTCTCGAGCTTCCCCCTACGCTCCTTCAAGGCTTTCGCCGTCATGGAAAGGCATTCCTCACACTCCGAACTCTGGTGCGTGATTCCCAGACACCACAAACAGACCCTGTGAGGGTCCGTCAACGACATTTTCTTCCCGCAGTCTCGGCACTTTTTGAAACCGGACCGAGGGGTCGTCGGGTCGGAGGAGGATGCCATCGATATCGAGGTAAATAGTAGTTATTATATACGTTATCTTGACGAGAACTGAGCAACGGTGTTCCGAGGCACAACGAAGCGCGGAAAAACGGAACTGAGCAACGGACGCTGCGCGCGGCCTTTATAGGCAGGATGACGTCGACGTCGGCACGGAGGCCGTCGAGGGTCATCGACTCGGCGATCATCGACGCGCAGCGCCCTCTGGCGAAAAAATTTTCCGAGGCCAGCAAAGCTGAAGGATTTCTATCTAAGATAAGGAATACGTCGGAGGACACAATCCCTTCGAAGAACAAGTTACTTATCCCTGGTAACGTTCTTTCGACTGGATGTTCCTCCCATGTTTTCCTTATCTTTGATATTTACGATATCCAGCTTTGCTGCTTTGGAAAAAAAATGTCAGCAGGGGGCACTGTGCGCCGATGCCCGTCGACTCGATGTCCCTCAGAGGCCTCCATCTCAAGTTCGACATCACTGAAGGTATATGTAGCACACACAGCACCCGTTGGCTTCAGTTCCGTTTTTACAAGTGAAGGATTTATCCTGTACCCGAGGGTTACTCCTCCTGAGACAGTGCAGACTAATCGCAAGGGATATTTTACTGCTGGGTAGGTTGGGACGGACAATAATGAATATGTGGGAGGAACATCCAGTCGACAGAACGTTACCATGGGCAAGTAACTTGTTCTTCGAATGGCTTGTGTCCTCCACGTATTCTTTATCTTTCATACATCCCAAAGCAGTTTATAGTTTATGGAGGAGGGAGTCAGAATTTTATATGACACTTAGATAGTTTTCATGGGTGTGTGCACGGAACGCAACACGGCTTTGCCAAATACAGTTTCCTGACCTAAGGAAGAGCCCAACTATCATTTATGTGAAGGTGTGTACAGACGACCATGTGGCAGCCGCACAGATTTCCTTTATTGCTACTCCCCTCTGTAAAGCAGTGGAAGTTGCCACGCCTCTGGTCAAATGAGTCTAAGCCTGCTGGAGGATCTTTTCACACCAGTCTGTAGCATTCCGATACTGCCAATATAATCCATCTGGATAGTGTTTGTTTGGTAATAGCCATACCCAATTTGTGACCTGAATAGCCCGCGAATAATTGGTCATCCTGTCTTAACGGTGTCATTCTAGAGATATAGAAGCTCAGTGCACATTTAGAGTTAAGCCTGTGAAGCTTCTCTTCCTTCCCAGGATGTGGAGGAGGGTAAAATGATGGTAAAGTTATCTTTTGTGTAAGATGAAACTCAGACAATTTTGGGTAGAAAAGTGTTTTACCTTCAACACCACTATCTTGATAAAGGACAGTGTAAGGAAGCTTACAGAACAAAGCCTGAAGTCGTGTTTCACTCTCCAGCTAGGTGAACTGCTGGCAGAGCAATTCCTTCTTGTATCATCTACATCTCTCTTATCAAGGTAGTATATGGCCACTGCGTTTGTCATTACCAGGACATTTTCCTGTACAGAGGGCAGAAAAGCCTTGAGGACTAGTCTGAATGCCCTCAGCTCCAACAGGTTGATATGTAGTTTGGGCTCCGATATGGAGACCAGTGACCGCTGATTGTCAGGTTGTTGGTGGGGGCTCCTCACCCTGTGAGGCATCTGTCACTACCGTCATCTCCGGCCATGGTTTCCAAAACGGTTCTCCTTTCAAAATGTTCTCCTGACAGGCCCACCACTGAAGGTCCTGCAAGACTCTGCTCGGGATTCGTAGGAGGTCCGACATCTTTCTGAGAATTGAGACCGAGTCCTGAGAGCCCATTGTAAAGATCTCATTCTCGGGCGAGCCTCTGGCACCAGAAAAATGCAGGATGCCGAGCAACCTCAGAAAATCAAAGGACGGTAGATATTGGTCATTTTGGAATTTGGTCACCATCTGCAGAAAGTCTTGAGCTCTCAACTCTGGAGGCGGGGCTTTTCCCCAGGGATGCATCCAGGACTGCTCCAATGAATTGGAGCCTCTGAGATGGTATCATGTGGGACTTCTTGAAGATGAGGGAGAAGCCCAGTCTGTGAAGGGAGTGACTTATTGCCGAGATGTTCCAAGGCCTGTTCTGGGGAATGGGTCCTGATCAGTCAATCGTCTAGGTAGGGGTAAATGTGAATTTCCCATCTCCTGAGACTTTCTGCCACAACCGCCATCAGTTTGATGAACACCCTCAGGCGTAGGTCAGCACAAATGGCAGAACTTGAAAATGAGAACCGCTGACAGCGAACCTCAGGTACCTTCTGTGCTTGTGATGGATTGGCACATAAAAAGTAGGCATCCTGAAAGTCCAATGATACCATCCAATCCTGAAGCTGGCGGGCCTGAAGGGTCAGAGAGTTAACTTCTTAAACTAGTCCTTCCTGAGGAACATGTTCCAGTCTCTTAAATCCAAGATGGGTCTCAATTCTCCGTAGGGGTTAGAAAATACAGAGAGTACCAACCCTTGTTCCTCTCTGCTACAGGTACTGGTTCCATAGCACCTTTCTCTAGCAGGGTTAGTAACTCCTGCATAAGGAGCGGAACTGAAACTCTGCAGCTGTTCCCCAGTGGATGACAGGCATTTGCAGAAAAGGGATGCAGTAACCGTGGGCAACTATTTTCAATGCCCATGCATCTGAAGTAATAGCCTGCCATTCTGTCAGATGCTGTGACAGTCTGCATCCTACTGCAGTCTTGTGAACCAAGTACTTAGAGGTTTTGGGGTGGCTGACGCAGTAGCCGAAGGTAAGGCAGCCGCTGATGTTGTGGTCTTAGTACTTCTTCCCCGTCCACCGGAGGGGAATCTTCTTTGACCTCTTTGAGCCGGCTGTCCTCTGCCCCTTCCAAATGTGGAGTAGTGATGAAAGGACCTACCCCCTTCAGGATGTACCTGTGGGCAGTTTGAAGGTTGTCTGATTGCAGCACCAAGTGATTTGGCTGCTGATTTAGAGGTTTGTAGTTTCTCCAAGCTCATCAGCCTTGCTTCCGAATAAATGAGTGCCGTCAAAGGGCATGTTGAGAAGTCTGGATTGTATGTCTGGGGCAAATCCTGACTTCCTCAATCAGGCAAACCTGCGCAGAACTGTATTTGTCGCCATAGCTCTGCTGATACTATAAGACCAGTCTGGAGGGATTTGCACATCGCATCGTTCCAATCCTTGACTATGTTTAAAAACCTGTCTTGCTCTTCCCCATCGGGGATATGGTCAGTTGCAATGGAAATGCACTCCGAAAGGGTAAACCTTGCCAACGTGCACCTGGCATTAGTCGATTTGAGGACCATACCATCCGCCGAAAAAAACCTTGCAGGGCATTGTAACGCTCATCATCCCTATCCAGAGGGATTGTAGGGTAGGCATTATGTTTACTTGTTGAGGTGGCAGCTTGAACAACCAGGCTCTCTGATGTTGGGTGCTTTAACAAGTAAAATGGGTCAGAACTTGAAACTCTGTATTTTGAAGTCAACTTCTTGTTGACAGCTGGAATAACCTCCGGTGCTTCCCAGTTGGTAGCCACACGCCTTTGCAAGGCTTGATGGAAGGGCACAATTGGGTCCTCTTGGAGTCCCCTGTCCAAAATGTCAGTTAAGTTGTCTTGCTCAAAGACTGGAGTCAGTCTCGACCAACCCATATACTCCATGACTCTTGACATCAATTGTCTATATGTAACTTCTGCATGGTCACCGAGGTCTGCCCTGCCGTACTCAACCTCTAGTGGGGTGTCTAACCCACTGGCATCATGCATTTTTTTAAGTTCTTAATTCTAGAATGCTCTGAAATTAATGCTTTAGGCACCGATGGTGTACCATACTGTAGACCAAAAGGTCTAGATTCATCAGAAGATTCCTCTGCACCCTCAAAAATAGAGGAGAGAGCCTTGAAATAGTCAGTCCTGGGCAAAGGAGCATATATTTTCTACATTGTAGTCAATGTCACATTATTAGTGGTCAAAGGATCCGAAATCGCTGAGACTGTCGACGGCTTTGAATATTGCTTCGACGGTTTAGACACTTGTGTCGTTGACGAGCTCGACGCTCGAAGCGTAGATGGCTTCTCATATGTTTGATGCAGATAGTGTAAATGCCAACTTTGGATCCTGATGGTGTCGTTGTCAAGCCTTTTGGTGTCGATTACTCTCGAGAAGCATTGCCCGTCAGGTCCGAAGACACACAGCTTTTATGCTTATGACCGGAGCATGGCTTTTGGGTGTAATCGAGAGAGGGGGGGAGGGGGACAAAGCCGCGTTCTCTAACACCTTTAACATTTTCAATCTAAACTCTTCCCACTGGGCCAGGCAGATTTAGTGGGCCAAATGACCCCTTCCGGTGCCATTTCTTTCCAGGTCTAGACGATGAGTGGTGTGAACCACTACGTGATCACTTGTTCTCCTTGCTGTGAGGCGAAACCATTATTGACTTGTCCGAAGTTTTTTGTTTTGTTCGACAGAGTCTAAAGGTATTTATGGATCCTACCTTCTGCAAGCTTCCCTCTGTGTGCTCTCAGGGCTTTCAACAGCATGGACAGGCAGTCCTCACACTCTGATGACGGATGAGTAGATCCCAGACACCATAGACATATCCCATGGGGGTCCATAACGGACATCTTCGTACTGCAGTCACAGCATTTCTTGAAACCCGACTTGGGAGTGGAAGACGCGGATGACAAAGTCATTCTCTCGAAAGCACTCCAAGATTTTAAGATTTTTACTTGAACAAATTATTGAAGATTTTCCTCTCAAGGAATGAAGCATACCATATCCGAAGCGTAAGCGCGAAAAAACAGAACTAAAGCCAATGGGCTCTTTGCTTGCTACATATGCCTTTGGTGACGTTGACATCGAGACAGAGGCCTCCGAGGGACATCGAGTCGACGGGCATCGATGCACAGCGCCCCCTGTTGGAAAAGAAAAAATTCAGAAGCAGCAAAGCTGGAGATTGGAAATAAAGATAAGGAATACGTGGGAGTACACAATCCATTCGGAGATAGGATGTTCTGGAAGAAATTACCTGTCCTTAATGGGCAAGATAGCAATTTGCAAAATGTTAATACTTCATAGACTGCTATATTTGTTTGCGAACATCCCACAAATGGCAAGGGTTTCCTTCTTTAGACTGCTGAGTAGTAGGATCACAGTCTTATTGTGGGGAGGGAGACGTCACATGGCATCACTTATCAATTGCAATTACAAAATGTCACCAGATGGTATAATGGGGATGGGGGCACAGACCGGCAGATGGGGAACGCCAGCAGACATTACACAGGGATGGAGTTGCTTTGGAGGGAAAACACTGAGGCAGAGACATCCTGTTTGAGTAGGTTGGTTAGGCAGGTCTGGAAGAGGACGTGCAGTAAATTACAGCTTGGGGAGGGATATAGCCCTAATATAACACAGCAATAGCCAAGGTGGCAGAGATCTTTAGGGACCGAGAAATTTCAGATGCCGAAAGGCCAGTTCTTAAAATATCCAAGACCGACAAACGCATTCACGGCCAAGTGAAGCAATGTACCAGAGGAACCACGGACGACCCCAATCTTACACACTATACTCACTATGGGCAGAGAGAGACACACCCTATAGCCAGGTTATACTCTACGTTATAGGAAAGTAGAGCCCAACCCCAGCTAGAGGAGAAGGAAAAGAGGGAACAGGACTTGGGCAACATTTGAGGAGTCAGAATGGGGAAGAATATGCCTGAGAATTAGTAAAGTATGCAAGAAGACCATATTTAAACTAATACAATTTAACATCCTTCAGCAGGTTTATAGGACTCCTGAAAAACTACACATGATACACCCCAACTATTCACATCAATTCCCCAGATGCTTTTGGCATATGGTGTGTACATTCCAATAATACAGACCTAATGGCAAGGTGTTACGGCAAGAATGTAAGCCCTTTTGGGGTCGTCAATTGGACTCTGTTCCAAAGATCTGCTTGCTGTGGGTAGTACGGGGGGTTATGGGGTAAGCAAAATCGTGATACCTCTGCGCAACGGCAGAACAAGGTACTGTGTCACCTGAACTCTATCTATTCACCTCCTACCTACAAGAAACGTCCACTTTGTCTGCCACAGAGCACAATACACCCACGTTTTCATTTCAGCAGCCTACTACAGTCCACATGTATCCTTTCTGGCTGCCGCTAAAACCGCTATGAAGACTGCCTCAAACGGCCACTAGCACATGCCTTAAAAACATACTTTACTTACTGTGAGATATTGTCTTCAACTGCAATTTATCTGCTCGACCTGCCCACAAGCATGTGCACTGCTAGCACCCACCCATGCTGTAACCTCCAAAACCCAGCCTATTGCTATTATTGATCTTAGTCCCCAGCCCACCCACAGCATTAATGCTGTTCTCAACGTCATCCAGCACAACCGATTACTGTATCTAGACACAGCCGCCGCCTCGTCACTGCAATGATACATCAGCCCCTCTCTACCATACCACTTGAACGTCGCATCTAGCACATGCTTACCTGCTACTCTGATGCGGTACTAGCCCTGTTTTGCCCTGTTATTTGAATGTCGCATCTAGCATATACCTGCTACTCTGATGTGGCACTAGCCCTAATTTGCCTCATCGCCTGAATATCGCATCTAGCATACACGCCCACTACCAGCTTCCAGCGGCCTCTCTAGGTATCTATCCTCCACTTTCAGCTGACCTCAAATGTACAATGCGCCTTAGCAAGAATCAGACGGCCACCCTAGCATACCTCTTCATACCCTTATTACACCACACCATTTCTACTGCTGCTTTAACCATGTACCCAGCAGAAAATGCACCCTGTCCGACCTCAGAAAGAAATATCAGGCTTCGAGCCAGGTTACCCAGTCTCTATGAGCCCAGTTATCAGTACAAGATCCTAAGATCTACCTCACGACACCCTAAAGTATGCCCCAACTTAACTACACACTGTAAAGCTCCATCCAACCCAAACTCATCCCTATAACAATCCAAGACACACCCAACACAACTATTCTATCCGGAGCCTTGATCAACGCTAGATCACTAGTGGCCCACGCCACAGAAATAGACACCTTATCCACCAACGTCGTCGACCTCCTGGCGATCACTGAATCATGGCTGCATGAAGCAGCAGGCCCAGCACTCTCAATAGCCATCCCTGAAAACTACCAAATAATCAGAACGGACAGATCCAATAACAGAGGAGGCGGACTGGCCATCATAGCAAAGACTGATCTTGAGCCAAGCATCGACTCAATCACCTCTCAACTCCTGCAAACTCCTCACAGCCAAATTGCCCATCTCCAACTGTCATACCTTAAACATCTACCTGATTTATAGGCCACCCGGCCCCATTGGTTCATTCGAGGCAGACCTATCCAGCCTCTTAGCCAACAATACAAAAGAAACCTCTCAAATACTATTATAACTAGGCGACCTGAATGTTGGTCTGAATGACCCTAATGACAAACCAGCACAAGCTATAGCCAACATGCTTCTTGAACACGGCCTAATCCAAAAAGTGCTCACCCATACCCATAACAAAGGTAGGACCTTGGACTGGATCGCCACACCGAATTGCGATACCACCCTCACCAAAACTACTCAACACTGGACAGACCACCACCTCATTGACTTCACATTATCACTCTATAAAGAAGTCAGTGGAAAATAAAATCATGGCACCACCACTTCCCACTAGAGCAAAAAAAAAAGATAACTCCTGACAACCTCTTACCACTATTGCTGCCAACCCTTAATGCTCTCCCCGACAACCTATATCCAGAGTGCCTAGTAGAAAGTTATAACAATGCTATGAAGAAAGGACTAGACACCATTGCCCCCCTAAAATTGCAAAACAGCAAACAAGCTCACCTTAACGTCTGGGTTCACCCCCCATCTGAAAGAACTAAGAATGCAAAAAAGGAAACTAGAAAATCAATGGCACAATACCCCGACAGAAGAGAACAAACTACAACTTAAACTTTTCGCAAATATCTACAAAAAAGAAATCCTACTCACCAAAAAGAACCTTTTCAATGAAAGAATCAAAAATTCCAGCTCCAATACCAGGGAACTATTTTCGATCCTAAGGGAACTGGAATCCCCCATAACCCCACCAGATAACATAACTAAAGACAAACAATGTTGCACCAGCGTCCAAAACGCTCTAAATAACAAAATCAAAACTCTCCAAACTAAAATCGCGCTAAAAAAAAAAAAAGACTAACCACCAACGATTCACCTCCTAGCAATCATGCCAAAATAGCTAACCCACCAGGCCCGAATCTCTTCAGATTCGCTAAAATCTCCATTCCAGAAACGGAAAGGGTTATCGTTTCACTCAAACCTTCCAACTGCAAAGGCGACAACTGCCCACCCCAGACAATAAAGGATGCTGCTAGGGACTTAGCTCCCTTTATAACCAAACCGATCAATGCATTCTTCTCCTCCAACACCATACCAAGCAATCTCAAAGAATTCTGGGTTCTACCGCTCCTCAAGAAGAAAACCCTAGACCATGCTATCCCCACTAACTACAGGCCCATCACCACTGTGCCATTCCTGTTAAAGATAATAGGCAGAGTAGCATACTTCCAAATCCAGCAATATCTAGAAATTCACAAACTCCTAGGTGCCCGCCAATCTGGATTCAGACCGCAGCACAGCACAGAGACTGCTTTAATCGACCTTAAAACCCAGATCAATGAGATTAACGACAAAGGAAACACTGCCATGCTTCTCCTCGATCGGTCGACGGCTTTCGACCTGGTAGATCACACAGTCCTGTGCAAACACCTGGCCTCGGCTGCCCACTTCCCAAAAGAGGCCATAGCCTGGATCCAATCATTCTTGGACAATCGAACCATGAGAGTCTTCTCTTCATTAGCCTCAGCAGACCCTATCCGTGATCCCCAGGGCTCATGCGTCCCCCCTACCCTCTACATCTTTACCAAGCCCCTATTTGACAAGTTGGATAGACTGTGTCTCATACACCAATTATGCAGATGGCACCCAGATCCTCATACCCCTTTCGGGCAACTTCGACTCAGATACAGCCTTGGTAAACAAAATATACCTCATCATTCAGGCATGGATGGCCACACACAGCCTATGCCTGAATGATGAGAAAACCGAAATCCTGCTCCTCGACTCCAACGCCAACCTAAAAAAACTCAGTTCCGACTACAAGGCATTTAACATTGATGGCAACACTATCACAGTTGCCAAAACAGTGAAAACTCTAGGCTTTCACCTTGACTCAGCCCTGTCACTAAAAAAACAAGTTAACTCACTAGCATCCTCTACCGCTTACACGTGCAAGCTGATCAGAGCAAGTAGAGCATTCCTCTCCCAAGCTAGCTGCATCACCAATTCCCTAATACTGTCCAGACTACTATTGTAATGCCATGTACCTATGAGCCAGCAAATACATAACAGAAACTTCAAACAACGCACTCAGGACAGCCCTTAACTTACCATACAAGCAACACATATCGAACAAGAGAAGAGAACACAAATGGCTCAAAATCTGTGACCGCATCTCACTTAAAACAGCATCACCCGCCTTCAAATGCTTAAACAACGCATCCCCCCCATACCTCGCAACCAGAATAGTAAAAAGAACCTCCACCCGACCCACCAGGATGACCAACTCTTACTGACTAGAGGTACCCAAATTCAGAAAAAAGAAAATTGGCAGCCCAACACTGGAATGCCCTCCCACTCAACATCAGAACTGACCAATCCTACTACAGCTTTAGGCGAAACACTCACCTGGTTATGTTCCAATGATCCCCATGACTGAACAGTGCCCCTGCACATTAACAGACCCTAGCCAACCTAACTATATATATGTACATAAACTGACCTGCTGAAATGTAAAATACTGTATGTGCATTTGTATATATGCCCTCTCAGATTCCACGAAATGTAATGTTTTGCTTTCTACTCAACTGTTCCTTACCCTGTTACTAAGCCTTTATGTAATCTTATCTTCCTGTTCTCTGTTGCGCCCTGTTACCTCTGGGTTTTACGCGCCATATTAAATAAATAAATAAACAAAATAAGGAGAAAGAGAATGGCAGCTTTATTACTGTTAGGAAAGCGGAGAATGGCAATCTCGCAGAAGTGCCCGAAGGGCCCCATGCTGACACAATGGGTAAATGTGCAAAGGTGGGTGGCAGCAGATTATGCAAGAATTCTAGAGGAACCAAGGGAACGAGGATAAGGGACTGACATGGAATTCTCTGAATGATTGCACACCTCTACATATCATCTCCCCACTTATGTAGAACCTGTTACTGGTGGACATGGGAAGACCCGCATGGGAAGAATGTGGTCAGTAATGGTGCGACCGCAGGCAGAGCGCAAATCACAGACGATGTGTGGCCGGGATGGAATTGGGAGGTAGGGGGGGGGGATTATGTAATGGGGACGGGCGGAGACGGGAATGGTGTTTGCTCCGTTAATATTTTGAAAACATTAATAAACGATTATATATGGGATACATTACTCACCATAATCGTATTTCTGATGCTTGTATCTGCTTAGATTCACATGCTATGCATAGGCCGACATCTAGTGGAAGCTGCAAAGTATTACAGTTGTTTTCAAAACTCGAAAAAAAAGGGACATCGACGGGGCGTGCCAGTACCACTAGTGTGACGTCCACTGTAACCATGGTCCTTCACGTGTCGAGGTCCCTCAGATTGTTTTGTTTCTGACATGAGGTAGCATGAAGTGTATCATGAGTACAGGTGTATCCAAGCAGATAAATATCAGAAAAGCTCATAAAACATCTATGCACCTTCTCTCAGGGGAGGATGAGTGGGTGCATGTGAACCTAAGCAGATACAAGCATCAGAAATATGATTACGGTGAGTAATGTATACCTTCTGAGGCTTGCGGAATCGGCTTAGATCACATGCTATGCATAGATTAGCGAGCAGTGTTAAAAGAAGATGGTGAGTTATGAGAAGGAGTAGCAGCAAACAGCGTTTTTAGAACCGCTTGTCCCACCTGTGCATCTGGTTTGGAATTGGTGTCAATGCAGTAGCACTGAGTGAAGGTATGTACTGCGCTCCATGTAGCAGCTTTGCAAATGCTGTCTAAGGTGACATTTTCAATAAAGCTCCAGTGCTTCTAGTGGAGTGAGCTCTTGGTGTGAAAGGCAATGTTTTGTTTGATAACCAATAGCACAGTTGTATGCATCGGACTATCCATCTGGAGATGGCATTTTTGGAAATGCGATCTTCTCTGCCTGGTGCTACACAGACAAACAGCTGGTCTGTTTTCCTTAGAGGTCTGGTCTTATTTATGTAGTAAAGGACAGCCCTCCTCACATCTAATGTGTGGAGTTTTACCTCAGCTGAGCTAGCTTGATTCTGAAAGAAGGCTGGTAGCTCAATAGATTGGTTTACGTGGCATTTGGAAATTAATTTAGGAAAGAACCTCGGATGAATAAGTAAAACCAATTTGTCCATATGAATAATAAAGAAAGGATCCTGCACTGACAATGCTTGCAATTCACTAACTCTTCTTATGCAAGTAATGGCCACTAAGAAGCCAGTCTTGTAAGTCGGGTGTTTAAGACTCGACTTGTGCATAGGCTGGAATGAGGGCCCCATAGACTTAGCGAGTAAAACATTGAGATCCCAGCCTGGCGGTGGGTTAGAAATTGGAGGGTGGAGTCTTTTTATCCCTTCCATGAAAGCCTTAATGACTGGAATTTTCCACCACGATACCTTACTCTGAAAGTTGGTGTACGCTGATAAAGTCGCCAGGTCGACCTTTATACAGTTGAATACTAACCCCGAGTCTAGCAAGTGGAGCATATAGTTTAGAATGTGGGATGGAGTACATTCTACAGGGTTTATTTGTTTAGACTGGCACCATATTACAAATCTTCTCCACTTGTCAAAATAACAGTCTCTAGTGTTTGGTTTTCGAGCCTCTTTGAGGATGTCCATACACCGTTGTGGTAGATTAAGGTGCCCGAGCTCTATGACCTCAAGAGCCAAGTTGCCAGGTTCAATTAATATGGTTGAGGGTGTACTGTCGTTCCCCCGTGTTGGTTAGTCTGACACAGGAGTTTGATGGAATCGCACAGCCAGTTTGCATAGATGTGGATACCATGGCTGTCTTGCCCACAGGAGACCAACTAGGAGGAGCGTCATTTGTTCCCTGTGAATCTTGTTCACTACCTTGCTCAATAAGGGAGTCTGGGGCGGGGGGGGGGCGTAAGCAAATTTCCCTGACCAGTTCATCCATAGGGCATTCCCCTTGGAGCCTGGTTGGGGGAACCTGGACGTAAAGTCTGGCCATTGCTTGTTTTCTCCTGTAGCGAACAAGTCCAGTGTGGGGTAAACACACTGGGAGAAGATGTGGTCTACTACACCCGAGTCTAGTAGCCACTTGTGTTCTTCTGGTAGGGAATATCTGCTTAGAGAGTCTGCTAGGGTGTTGAGTACCCCTGGAACGTGTTGGGATGATTGACACATCCACCGTTTGAGTGCCCACCTCCATATTTTCTGTGCCAGCTTGGACAGATTTGGAGTGTGTGCCCCCCTGTTAGTTTATATAGAACATTGCAGTGGTGCTGTCAAGATATGAACCTTCTGGTTCGTCAGCTGCGTTTCAAATGCTTGAAGGGCTTTGAATACTGCTAGTAGTTCCAACAGGTTGATGTCGTTTTGTGCCGTGGTGCGAGTTCACAGACCATGAGCTAGGTGGTGAAGGTAATGAGCCCCCCACCCAGAGAGTGATGCGTCTGTTGTAACGATCGCTTGCACCTCCGGATCGTGGAAGGGTTTTCCTTTCCACAGATTTTCCTTTGTCCACCAGCATAGGTTTTGAACTAGTGTTGGCGAAACGACCACTAGATCGGCTCACTGACCGCTTGCCTCAGACCACTGTATCGCCACCACTCCTGCATTGGCCGCATGCGCAGGAGGGAGAGAGACCACGTATATGCACAACGCCATCATGCCTAGTAAACGCATTGCTTTGTGTACGCTTATCTGGTGACCGGCTTGATACTGGGGTATTTGCAAAAAGCATGTTTGAACTCTTTCTATGCATGGAAAGGCCAAGCCTGCTCTTGTGTCCAAGACAGCTCCTAGGAACTGTTTTGTTGTGTTTGGTACAAGACTTGACTTTTTCTCGTTCATTGAGAAACCGAATTGGAAGATCAGGTTTATGGTTCTTTGCGTGTTTTGTCTGCAACGATGGGGTGATTCGCCTGTGATCAGCCAGTCGTCCAGGTAGGTGTACACTGGGAATGCCTCCCTGCGCAGGTGCGCTGCCACCACCGCCAGTACCTTGGTGAATACCCTTGGAGCCGAAGCCATTCCGAGGGTAACACCTAGTATTGGTAGTGCTGGTTTGCCATTTTGAAACGCAAGAGTTTTCTGTGTGCTGGGAACATTGAAATATGAAAATAGGCATCTTTAATATCCAATGTTGCCATTTAATCTCCCTGTTTTAGCAGGGGTATTACCTCTTGTAACGTTGTCATACAGAATTTTTGTGGCTTTACATAAGTGTTTGCAGGGCGTAAGTCTAACAATGGGCGCATAGTTAGATTTTATTTGGCACAAGGAAGTAGGTTGAATAAATACCCTTGTTTATTTCGTTGGGACGGCACGATCTCTATGGCGTCCTTGAGAAGCAACACAGACTTCATCGAGAAGGAGTTCTTCCTTTGGCGTGGGGGATGGTTGGATGGTCTTTGGAGGAGCTCTACACAATAACCTCCCGCTACTGTCGATAGCACCCACTTGTCCGTGGTTATTCCCTACATCCGCAGGTTAAGTGTGAAATCCATCCCCCTACTGGGGAGGAATGGGAGGGGACCTGTAGCGGGCTGTCATTGCTTGGGGGTGTTCCTCCACCTCTAGAAGTGGAGGACCTTCCCCGGTCACGGGATCTGCGCTGGCCTCGGTTGTTATTCCAGGATGAATTCTGACCTACTCCGTAACCAGAGCCTCTTTGGGAATTTTGGCCACGAAAGCAGCGAAAATTGTTCCCGTCTCTCTGGCCAGGTGGTTTATTAGTCAGTTGGCCGAGGGACTTGAGGGTATCATATTCCTCCTTGGCGGACTTAAGGGCATCTTCTACCGCTTTGCCGAATAGTACTGTTGGTTCCACTGGTATGTTAAATAACGTCACCTGGGTCTCCAGGTTAGACCAAGACTGGCAAAGCCAAGCGTGGCGTTTGATTATGGTCCCTTCAGCGATAATTCGGCCTGCATTATCTGCAGCTTTGAGGTTATTCTTGAGAATGCAGCTGGCCGTAGCTTTGCCTTCAGCTGCTACTAATGCAAGCTGAGACTTTAAAGGCTCGGGAGCAGAAGCTATTAAGGAAGTTATTACATCCCATTTATGGCAATCATAACTTGCCAAAAGTGTAGAATTGTTGGCGATTCTAGCTAGAAACGCTGCCGAAGTCGCTACCTTCCTTCCCATGGTATAGAGCTTTCACTCTATTTGTCTGCGGGAGCCTCTGAAGAGGCTAGTGGAGTCCCTGCCCTTTTACGGGTAGTAGTGACCACAAGCGAATCCGGCTTAAGCTGGCAACTGATAGAGCAGGTCAGATGGTGCTGGGTGGAATAGTTTCTCTACCCACGGGTTTACTGCCCGTGTTTGGTTAGGTGTCTCTAGTGAAGGTTGGATTCTTCTCTGGGCAGATTTTAAAATTGCGATGAATTGGGTGGCAGCCTTCTCGTCACCCAAGATATCCTCGACAAAGTCTTTGTCTTGCTGAGTCTCCTGTGTTTGAATACCAAAGTGTTCAGCTGCTTTGATTAATATGTCGTTGTTGAAGAGGGGCTGATTATCTACCGGAGAATCAGGCACTGGAAAGTCTTGTTGAATTGGTGACGCCATGGTATACACCTCTGCCTCTTCATCACCATCATAGTAGTGGTCAGAGTGTTGGTAGTCCTCATTATCCCCTTCGGTGTCTGCATTAATGTCAAACCTCAGCTGTTGTACGAGACCTTTTTGCTGGTGGCTGGGATGAAGCCAGGGGCTGAGAGCTGGAAGCCCGAGTAGTAGGTGGTGTAATTTGAAAGTTTTTAATAGCCTGAGTCCACCCCCCCCCAAAATAAATTGGCAAAAAAGGTCATTCTTGACATCACCCTATTTATGTCATCTGCAGTCCATTGGGCTGAACTGGGGATGTACCCAGGGTAGGGACTTGTACTAAGGGTGTAGGTGTGGATAGGTCATTTTGTAAGGTCTCAGCCAAAGAACCCTCTTCTTGTGGGACAAGTAATGCTTCCTTGGAAGGGTTAGCCTTGTCTTTATGAGACTTGTATTTGTGATTAGAACTCTTGGAGGAAGACTTTTTGGTATGAGTAGCCTTCAACAGGCTCTCAGGGACATGTTTTTTAACTAGTGTTTACCGATTTCGATGAAGGATGCTGACTCTCGTTAGTAGCCAATGATCGGCGTTCAGTCTGTCTTTTTACGGGTGGCGTCTTTCGGTTTCTGGGGCCTGTCATGGGGCGATCGGGACCTCGAGTGCCCAGAGGACAGGGAATCTACAGATCTCACCCTAGACGCCGTATCTGGGTGTTTGGTCAACGGCGCAGACTCATCGCCCCGGGATGTGGGTTTAGTGGCGTGTAATGGAAGTGCTCTTGCTGCCGGGTGTCGTCCCCATAACAGAACCGCAGGTCTGTCTCTTAGGATCGGGGCCTGCACTTGGGAACTTGACTGTTCCCCATCGCCCTCAGAAAAGACAGCGACGCTGCCGACACTGGAAGCTCCCTACACATCAATTGCGGCCTCAGCCAGCATTGCGTGATGGGCCCAGTGCTTGGTTCTGCGATCTTTAAGCATCTTGGGTTTAAAGAGCTTGCAGGCTTGACCATGCCCTTCGTCGTGGTCGCAGTTTAGACACAGGTTGCACACTCTTCTTTGTCAACCCACGGAAATATTTTGTTACACGTGGTGCACAATTTAAAGGGTGTTCTATCCATGTCTGGGAAAGGCAGCCAGGCGAGAAAGGGAAAGGGTGGGAAAATGCATTGTACAAGGACTGCCCCCCCACTCTCCCTACTGTAAGGGCCTAGGCCCGGTGGGCCTTCCAAGACCAAAAGGGTCAGTTGAATCTTGAATTCGTACAACGGCGCGGTCTTGTCCACTGCATCGATGAATTGGACGAAGTCGGAAGGAAAGGACAGAAAGAGTAAACTATTTTTAAACTTGATAAGCAAATGGCGTTATGCCGAAATTGATCTTTGCGATAAGCGTCCGCTCACGATGGCAGGAAAAAAACAATCTGAGGGACCTCGACGCCTGAAGGACCATGGGTACAGTGGACGTCACACTAGGGATAGTATTACTGGCACGCCCTGTCGACTACCCTTTGAGTTTCGAAAACAACAACTGTAATACTCTGCAGCTTCCACTAGATGTCAGCCTATGCATAGCATGTGATCTAAGCAGATTCCACAAGCCTCAGGTATATGAGATATATATATATATAATACATTACTCACCGTAATCGTATTTCTGATGCTTGTATCTGCTTAGATTCATTCACATGCTGTGCATAGGCCGACATCTAGTGGAAGCTGCAGAGTATTACAGTTTGTTTTTCGAAACTCGAAAATGGGCGCCGACGCAGGGCGTGCCAGTAATACTATCCCTAGTGTGATGTCCACTGTACCTATGATCCCTCACGCGTGTAGGACCCTCAGATTGTATTCTTTCTGACATGAGTAACGTGACTACAGATTATCCAAGCAGATAAGAAGATAAGACTACAAGCATCCATGCGCCTTCTCTCAGAGGAGAGGAAGGGCGGGTCGCATGTGAATCTAAGCAGATACAAGCATCAGAAATACAATTACGGTGAGTAATGTATCCCTTCTGAGGCTTGTGGAATCTGCTTAGATCACATGCTGTGCATAGATTAGCGAGAAGTGTTAGAAGAAGGAGGTGGGATGTGAGAAGGGTCATGAGCAAACAGATGTCTTAGAACCGCTTGTCCCACTTGAATATCTGTCTTGGAATGAGTGTCAATGCAGTAGTGCCGAGTAAAAGTGTGAATAGAGCTCCAACAAGTTGCTTTACAATGAAAGCCAGAGTGGCCCCAATGCCTCTTGTAGAGTGGGTTCTTGGCGTAAAAGGCAAGAGTCTTTTCAGAAAGGGAGTAACATAGTTGGATACAATTGACTATCCATTTGGAGATGGCACCTTTAGAGACGCGATCTCCTTCTCTGCCTGTAGCTACGGAGACAAACAGTTGGTCTGTTTTCCTTAGCGGTCTGGTCTTGTCTACATAGTAGAGGACCGTACTTCGCACATCTAGAGAATGTAATTTCACCTCAGCAGAGCTTTTGGGTTCTTGGAAGAAGGCCGGAAGCTCGATGGACTGGTTAACGTGGAATTTAGAAATAAACTTAGGTGAGAACCTAGGGTTTGTTCGTAGAACCATTTTATCCTTATGAACATTAAAGAAAGGATCCTGCACTGACAGAGCCTGAATTTCACTGACCCTTCTTATGGATGTAATGGCTACTAAGAAGGCAGTTTTATAGGTCAGGTGTTTGAGACTGGCTTTATGCATGGGTTCAAATGGTGGGCCCATGAGCTTAGCAAGCACCACATTAAGGTCCCACCCAGGTGGTGGGTTTGAAATTAGAGGGTGGAGTCTCTTTACCCCTTCCATGAAGGCTTTAACCACCAGTACTTTCCACCATGAAACCTTGTTGTGGAAAGTGGTGTAGGCTGACAGTGCTGCCAAATGTACCTTTAGTGAGTTAAATACCAGGCCTGTATCCAGTAGGTGGAGCATGTAAGTGACAATATTGGAAGGAGTACAATCAACTGGGTTGATTTGCTTATTCTGGCACCATACAACAAATCTTTTCCATTTATCAAAGTAACAGTGCCTCGTGTTAGGTTTCCTAGATTCCTTTAGGATGTCCATACATCTCTGTGGTAAGTTGAGATGTCCAAACTGACTTCAGGAGCCATGCTGCCAGGTTCATTGAGTTGGGTTGAGGGTGCACGGTTTGTCCTTGGTGCTGGGACAGTAGGTTGTACCAGCACGGGAATCTGGTGGGTTCGCACACCACTAGCCTACATAGGTGTGGGAACCACAGTTGCCTCACCCACATGGAAGCAACTACGATGAGCGTCCGATTCCCTGTGCATCTTGTTGACCACTTTCCTCGAGAGGGGTTGGTGGAAAAGCATAGGCAAACATTCCTGACCAGTTCATCCACAGGGCGTTCCCCTTGGAGTCTGGCTGGGGGAACCTGGATGTGAATTCTGGCATTGCCTGTTTTCGCTTGTGGCGAATAGGTCTGTAGTGGGGAAACCCCACTGTGAGAAGATGTCTTCTACGACTTCTCGGAGTAGACACCATTCTTATTCTCTTGGGAGGGAATCTCTGCTTAAAGCATCCGCTAGCGAATTGAGATCCCCTGGAACATGTTGAGATGACAGGTAAATGTTCCGTCTGAGTGCCCATCTCCAAATTTTCTGGGCAAGCTTGGACAGATTTGGTGAACGAGTCCCTCCCTGTTCGTTTAGGTAAAACATCGCTGTTGTGCTGTCTGTCAGGATCTGCACTGACAGGTTCAACAGGTGGGGTTCAAACGCCTAAAGCGCTCTGAACACTGCCAGAAGCTCTAGCAGATTTATATGATTCTTGGCTACTGTGTGAGACCAGAGACCCTGAGCTGTGTGGTGGAGGAGGTGTGCTCCCCACCCTGACAGGGATGCGCCTATAGTGACTACAGCTTGTACTTCTGGATCGTAGAAGGGTTTCCCCTTTGACAGGTTCTCCCTCGTCCACTAGTGAAGACTTTGAACAAGTGTTGGCGAAACGACCACTAGATCGTCCCACTGACCATTTGCCTGAGACCACTGTTTTGCCAACCATTCTTGCATGGGTCGCATGTGCAGGCGGGGGCGGGGTGTGGGACACCATGTAAATACATGACACTATCATGCCTAGCAAACGCATCGCTTATAAAAAGGAATTTGCAGTAGTAGATTCCGAATTCTTTCCTCTGATGGAAAGGCCCACCACACTTGAGTGTCTAAGACAGCTCCTAAGAACTGTTTGGAGGTGCTTGGCACCAGACTTGACTTTTTCTCGTTTATGGAGAAACCCAATTCAAAGAGGTTGATCGTTCTTTGAATGTTTCACCTGCAAATTACTGGGGTCTCCCCTGTGATGAGCCAGTCGTCCAGGTAAGGGTACACTGGGATTGCCTCCCTTTGCAGGTGTACCGCCGCCACCGCCAGTACTTTGGTGAATACCCTTGGAGCCGAGGCTATACCGAAGGGCAGCACCTTGAACTGGTAGTGCTGACTGTCCACCTTGAAACGCAAGAATCTTCTGTGCGCTGGGAACATGGAAATATGAAAATAGGCATCTTTCATTTCCAATGTTGCCATGCAATCCCTTTTTTAGGAGGGGGATTACCTCTTGGAGAGTAGTCATGCAAAACTTTGTGGGCTTGACATACTTTTTTGCTGGGCGTAAGTCTAATACTGGGCTCATTGTCAGATCTTTTTTTGGCCCAAGGAAGTTAGTTGAATAAATACCCCTGTTTACCTGGTTGCCCGGGACGAGTTCTATCGGGTGCTTTGCTAGAAGATTGACTATCTCCTCGAGGAGAATCTTCTGGTGGTCCAAGGAATGTACTTTTTGACGTGGGGGGTGGTTTCGGGGACGTTCGAGCAGTTCTATGCAGTATCCTGCGGACAGCACCCATTTGTCTGATGTGATCCTTTCCCAAGCTTGGGTGAAGTTGGTAATGCGTCCCCCTACTGGGGATGTGTGAGAAGGGACCCCCGAGGGCGGCGTCACTGTTTAGCGGGAGGCGTGCCGCCTCTGCTGGGGCTGCCTCTACCCTTACCACAGCCCCTCTTGTTTCCTGTGTTGTAACTCTGGGTAGACTGCTGGTTGTTACCCCATGATGTACCCTGCCCCTGTGAATAGTTGGAGTCTCTGTGAATTTTGGCCGCGTGGGATGACGAAAAGGACTATTGCCTCTTTGATTAGGGGGCTTGTTGGTCAACTGTCCCCGGGATTTCAGAGTCTCATACTCATCTTTGGCATTCTTTAATGCGTCCTCTACCGCTTTGCCAAACAGTAGATTAGGCTCCACTGGCATGTCGATTAAGGATGCTTGTGTCTCGGGTTTAAGCCCTGACTGTCTTAACCAAGCATGCCTCTTAATGATAGTGCTCTCTGTTATTAGCCTGCCGCCATTATCTGCAGCATCAAAGGTTGCCTTAGGGATGCAACCGGACACGGCTCTCCCCTCCGATGCAACCTGGGCCAACTGGCCCTTTAAAGTTTCCGGTGCAGAGTCGATGAGGGCAGCTACTTGCTCCCACTGGTGGCAGTTGTAACTAGCCAGCAGAGTGGTAGAGTTGGCAATCCTTGCCTGGTAAGCGGAAGTGGAGGCTACCTTCCTTCCCAACCCATAGATTTTCTTGCTCTCCTTATCGGGGGGAGCCTCAGATGATGAGAGGCGTTCTCGCCCTCTTCCGGGTATTAGTAAGTACCAGGGAGTCAGGCTTCAGTTGCCCACTTATGTAAAGCGGGTCCGATTGGGCTGCCCTGAACAATTTCCTGATTCTGGGGTTTACTGCCCTGGTGAGGTTAGGATTGAGAAGGGAAGGATTGATTCTCCGTTGGATGGACTTGAGAATTGGAATGGCCTGAGCAATGGGTTTTTCTCCTACTAGTTCCTCAGCAAAGTCTCTCTCCTCCTGTGCCCCCTCAGTGTCTATGTGGAAGTGTTCTGCCGCTCTAGACAAGACCTCATTTAGGAGGGGCTGGTTGTCGACTGGAGAGTCTGTAACTTGAGGTTCTTTGCCTACCGGGGAGTCTATTCTGTAGACTTCTGGGTCATCTTCCTCCTCCTCCTCTTGGTCCTCATCATCCCCATAATAGTCCACCCCAGTTTGGTCGTCCAACGTTACCAAGTCTGGAACCTCATCCTGTAGTGGATCCTCACTATACTGGGTGTAAGGCTGGATGTAAAAAGGGTCTGAAGACCGACCTTGAGTTGGGGTCTCAAACTGAGGTTTCTTACCAAGGGGCTGAGGGTCCCTAGACCCTGAGGGAGTAGCACCATCAGGGGTATAGGAGAGGAAGTGTTCTGGGTTTTTGGAGTAGAAGTCTGCTAGGGAGAACATTCTAGACATAACCCTGTCTATATCCTCACTGGTCCATTTCCTGGAGCTGGGAAACACCCTTTCTTGAGAGGGTTCCCCTTCTATGGCTTGACTGGACCTATGGGCTTGTGCAGGGGTCTTGGCTAGTTGTTTATCAGAAGACTTAAAACTGTCTTTATGTAACTGTGGTGCAGAAGAAGGGTGAGATGGTTTCTTCTGCTGTTTCCCCCCCCTTCCCCATGAGTGGAAGAGTGTTTCCCTGGTGTTTTCACCCTCTGAGCTTTTCGACGCCTGGCGTCGAGATTCAGGGGGTAGGGTCCCCCTCCTTAGAGTGAGGGTGTTGGGATTCAGAAACAGCTGCAGAACGGTCTGCTGGCGCCGACTCCTGGTGAGCGGCCTGGGGCTGGCGGTCGGCTTTGTCTTCTGACGAGCGTACCACCTTGACTTTGGTGAGTGAGGCAATTTTGGCAACTGTGGAAGGTTGCCTGGTGTTGTGAGGCGATCTTGACCAAGAACGCCCAGAGGACAGCGATTCGGTGGACCGCTCTGTGTGCCTCTTTCTGAGAACTCAACACGCGCGTCGAGTCTCGGTTGGACTTCGAGTGTTTAGGTGTGGAAGTGGTGTGGGTAGCGCTCGTGTCGCCGGGTGTGTTCCCCATAACTGGCCTGCCGGACAGGCTTCCGAGGTCGGGGACTTGCGCTTGGCCGTCTTTCGACGCCTTGTTGCCCTCGCCGTCCGAAAGTACGGCGCTGCTGCCATCACTTAAGGTGCCCTCCGCTTCCATGGCCTTGCGTTGCCTGGCATGGTGGGCCCAACGTTTGGTCGCGCGGTCCTTTAGTGTCTTAGCCTTGAACCGGCTACACGCTCTACAGTTCACCTCAGGGTGGTCCCTCGGCAAGCAGAGGTTACAGGTGGCGTGTTTGTCAACCCAAGGATACTTGCGGTTGCACTTGGGGCAGAATTCAGCTCTCGATGGTGGTTTCTTCTCCAGGCCGGCGTCGAGCTCCGAACTTTGATGACTCGACGTGTGAGAGGAAGAAACGGGGAAATATTAAGATATTTTGGCTAAATATGGCTGAAAGCCAGGGAACTCCATGGAATGCTTCCGTCAAGTATGGCGGAAAAAAACAATCTGAGGGTCCTACACGCGTGAGGGATCATGGGTACAGTGGACGTCACACTAGGGATAGTATTACTGGCACGCCCTGTGTCGACGCCCATTTTAGAGTTTCGAAAAACAAACTAATACTCCGCAGCTTCCACTAGATGTCGGCCTATGCACAGCATGTGATCTAAGCAGATTCCACAAGCCTCTGAAATAATTATAATATATATACATATATATACATACATATACACACATATATATATATATATACACACACACACACACATATATATATATACATACATATATACATACACCCACCCGAATAGAGGTTTTTAAACTTAAGGCAGATGCCTCATTCCTACTTGTGGCACTCTTATGTATGACGTGGTTTTTATCTCCAAGACCCTAACAGGTCTGCATCACCAGATGTTTACATTTGATGCAGACGCATTACAAAAAGGCCTTAAAATAAGGGCTCAGTGACCTTGAAGCCAAATAACCAATATTTATGGAGACAATGTAGAGAGCACCAATAGATTTCTTAACTAGAGGTACAATTTAATAAATTGATCAGTCCAGACAAACACAAGCGCACTTGGCCTAGCACACCGATGAGGGTCAGTTGTAAACATTTCTAAGCAACTTGGAGGCAGCATATGGCATGCATTTGAAATATTTACACAGGTCAAGTGATACCGGACGCATCTTATGGAGCTGAGATTCGGGGCCCTGGTTAATACCTCTATAGTGGAGCCCAACAAAATAAATACTAAAGCGATTGTTGGGACACTCCCTCTATTGCTGTTAGACTTAAACTTTGTTAGGTATATCCTATGCGTTAAAATAACCTTTTTTATATTGACTTAAGATCTGTAATAGTGAACATGTGCTAGTTTATTTTGTAGCCCTACGAGACGTTTTGGCTTAATTATGTAAGATTCAAGCTATGGACTCTGCACCTTCAGGTACTTTGGACCGATCCTTATGCTTTTGGTATTCGTATGAAAAGCATCTTGAAGGATGCATAGAAAGATTGGTTTCTTAAAGAAATACTGAATGCATGTTATAACCAGAGTTTATCTTCACAGTCAGATTCTTATAAGAACCTTAAGTTTTGAAGAGTACTCAGATGTATTTATTTTTAAAAACTCAAAATTTGAATTTTTAAAGTTGTGTATGTTGGCCCAGTCAGATTTTACATCATCTTGGAAGGAGAGCTGGTCACCCAAATGCCCTCATTATGCAGCCTGTGACTGGACAGGTATTCATTTTTTTGCCATCCTTGTAGAAAGCTTCATCGACTGTGCCTTAAACCTACATTAATCCCTTAATGTTGCTAATATAAGAGGTTGTATATTTATCCAAGTCAGGAAATATGTTTTTCGTGCTACTTGCTGTTACTAGCCATCTTGAAAAGAATGGACAATAAGACAGCACTATTTAAGATTTGCATTTTGATTGTACTGTATGAGCAGGACTCAAGTAGCTTTTGGGTATTCTATTCTGTAACTATACAACTGTACTGACATATGGTAAAATGTACCTTATAGCTAGGGACGTGATATCTGTGGCCGTAAATTGTATTATGTATGTTCAGTATAAAGAATGATACTTCCATTTTGCAGTTTCAAAACTATTTGCTACAATAACAAGACAAAATAGCCATCTGCTACATAAAGTACAGCTATTATAAAGAAACTGTAAAAATGTCAAAGAAAGAAATGACAGTGCACCAAATCACATAAAATGAGTCACTAAAAGCCAAGTGGGAAGACAAAGGTGGCCAAAAGCTTAACAATAGAGGATTCTAATATTTATTACATTTATGTAATGCCCAAACCCGGACGTATCACTGCGTTTGTACAGAGTAAAGGAGGAAAAGGTGCACAGGTGAGACATTAATCATATTTGTTCAACAGACAGGTTTTGGCATGTTTTTTGAAGGTTGGGTAGGATCGTTCATTTCTGATGTGTGGTGGAAGAGAGTTCCAGAGAGAGGGTGCTGTGACACCATTTGAGATGCCATCTCAGAAACCTATTTTCTTCAAAAGCATATACATATTTTCATTACACAAGTCAATATGACACTTCTGTAAATCCATCAAACATGAGGATGCTTTGCTCGTTCAAGAGTGGTACTGTAGATACAAATTATACCCAAGTCCATCCCTAGCTGTTATGGTATGTTAGCGGAATTTATATAGCGCACTTTCAGCCTAAGTCATCATGGCGCTAACCAACAGAACGAGCAGGAGAACAGTAGATGGAGTTCAGAACAAGAACTTTTTAAGGCCCGACGAAAGGGAAGATGATCCGATGTGGTGCGCAGGGAAAGGGAACAGAATTCCACGACCTGGCCGCAGCAACCGAGAAGGCACAGCCACCCATGAAGGAAAGTCTGACCCGAGGAATAGCTCTTATTCCCCTTCTTGCCTGTACAAATCAGTCATGTGTGCTTAACCTTTCTCCCCTTTGTCATTTCTCATGTGTCATGGCATATTGTGACCCTGCCGGGGTGTTACCAGTGCCTCAACTGCCAGTGAGATGCAGGCTGCACTTAGCAACCCTGTGAGAAACTTTTTTTTTTTTTTAACTTGAACTGACTTAACTTGAGCCGTTGGGCACGACACTTATTGACTCTGGCTCAGAACACTAATTCACAGGTAGGAATTACAGCCCTGCCAGGCATGTCAATCTCTAAATTGCATCAGCTCCTCCCATTGATTAGAGCCAATGACAGCACTGAAGTCAATAACACTCAGTGCCCACCTAGAATAGACTAAAACCATGCAGCTAGGCTTTTGTAAATAAAATAAAGGCTGGGTTTAGGAAGCACATGCCTGCAATACTGTTCCTGAACTATAGCCCTGGCACTCTCCCCAGTCAAATACATACAATGTATACGATTACAAGCACGTGGCGCCTTATGCATGTTATGTCTGATGCGCCAAAACACAGGCCGCAAGGATCGGGGTTCCTTCACCCCTACGTTGAAACCTCCTCCATGCTCCCAGAAGACTATGGGACTCTGCAACAGGCATTTTTCCATCTTGGGCTTTGGGATTCCTCCCCTCCTTCCAAAACACAACATTCCCATTTAGAAAACACGTAAGGACAAATGTTCTAGGCCACCCCCCACTTTAATCTTCATCATGGATCGCCATCTCATGAGGTGAATTAGTTCACATTGTACTATGCAACTCTTGGTAATTTAACGGGGAATAGGGAACCATAGCAGTCTTATTACACGTGGTGGACTGGTATACATTGCGTTGAAAGTGATCAGAACTATGCTGTATCTCATATTTGGAAACATTGCATTTCATAATAATGAACAGCCATAGATGCAGACACTCGTGTAAAGGGAGAAATGCTGGAATTCACTCAGGAGCAGCGCAGCAAGGTACATGCTGTACATTGCAGCACAATCATTGGAGAGATGAGAATTACGTAAATAAATTGGGAAATAATTCAAGGCTTTGTAGCTGCACTGTTGGTCATTGACAATATAGAATACCAAGGAAACACTAATCTACTATATATAGTGCACTATATATAGTCCAGCAGAAAAAAGGTCTCAGGTGAAAATCTGCACAACAAATCCATCTTTAAACAGTGCATTTTACCCATGTTTCAAGGGCATAGACAGGAGCTACTTCACAACGATGAGCCACGCAGTCTTTGGCCGACAAAGTCCTGTTGAAATTGAAACTGCATTTAGGGTAAGAGATGAATACTCTGGGATTGGGCTTGGATTCACTTAAACTCGAAAGTGTACGTGTCCAAGTAGGATTGTGCACATAGATACGTCTTAAAACAAGAGGATACACGGTGCGTTTTTATCTCCAGGGCTGCATTATGAAAACCATCAATGCATAGCTAATGAAAACTGATAACTGTGTGTACTCCCAAATGGTGAGAGATACTTGTGAAATCGGAGAGAAAGCAGCATCAGAACAGTACACCGCTGTCTATTTTGATTTAACAGGTGCATTGTAATACGATACAAAAGCCCCTTTTTAGTCCTTTCTTTACTGTTAAGATGGAGGCCTGGAAACCGTTCTAAGGAATTAGCTACCACCTTTCGAACACCGCTTGTTCCACGGCACCAGCGGAGACTGCGTCGCCAGGCAGCTTCCTCAGCAACAGCCTCGGTCGGCATGGGCACTGACATCAAAAGGAGGCTGCCCAGAGGAGGGATTCCCTGTGACGCACGAGCACTTCGACGACTGGAAGATGACATGCAGTGCTTCCAGCCACAAGGTCACCATGCAAGAACACAACGTCTCTTAACAGCTAGCTGCAGCAATGGCGCACTCCCGACCGCCGTAAGACTAGGTTAGAAAACCTGAGGTGAAAGGAACAGTGAGGGAAAAGTATATTTCCCACAAATCAGCTGCGTGTTTTACTGGATCCAGTTGCTTTGCGTATCAGCTTTCTTCTGCTGCTGTCTGCAACTGATCGACCCCTTCGGCTGCTAGTGATGACACAGCCTTATATTATTTAGATAGACTTTTAGTGAAGTTAGAAGTAGGGTTTACGCCTGGGGTTTCCACTCTGAAAACTAGCCTGAGCAGTGGGAATTTTGACATTAAATCCCACTAAGCTTTGTGCGGGAGTAGGCGGTTAAGTACCTCAAACATTTATCACAGAACGTCACTGTCAGAGGGCCCAATTCTGAGGCTCAAGCAAAATAAAAAATGTCGTTCCACCACGTTACTTATTTCCTATAAAAAAAAGAAAATGGGGTTAGGTGGTGTTCTCATCCAAGCCCAAATGCAAAGTAACAGTATAAAGGCTCAAGAGTGTTACGCAAGAGACTCATTTACTCCATTTATTTCAGCTGCAAAAGTGAACGTCTGAAGAGTTCTCTCAACAGTTCGGAAGTGAAGAGCTGCTCCCCAGAACCAAGATTCTTCTCCTCCCTTCACGTGCCACTCTGTAGAATAAAGTGTTGTTGAAAAAGCATGGCAACACCATAGTGACGCGTGTGTGCAAGGGGAGGGTCACAACGAGGGAGGAGAGAGTATCAGTCCAGAAAGGCTGGTAAGAAGAGGAGACATGGAGCACCGAACCGAGCTCCTGTGTTGTGTTTAGACTACTGGAAACAGAAAAAAAGAAACCCAATGGACAAAAGACTAGCACAACTAGGCATAAAATAAGCAGTGTCGCATAGCTATTTGCTATGCAATTCTGTAGGTTTGTTAATTAAATTGACACTTGTGTAGCAAAAATAGCTATTTAAGTTGCCCTGTTCAATGAAAGCACAACATCCCCTGCATTCCTCTCACTCTTAGTGCTCTCTCCACCCTCTTTTCACCGCAATTAAGTTCAAACTGGCTAATGGGGAGAAAGAGTTGAGCAGTAATCTCCTCCACTTTTCAGTGCCAAAAACCTGCCCGGGATTAATAATGGAAAACCAGAGGTAATCTGGATTAAACTTGTATTAAGATAACTATATCCCGTCTGGCAAAGACCAGTATGTTTTAACTTTATTGTAAAAGACAGTCATGCAATTACACTTCTAAAAATGTAAGTTGTTACATAATACATAATTGCTGCTGTAAAACACTGTATTGTCTCAATACTTTATTGCAAAGTTCAGGTTAGTGTATCTAAATCTAATAGTGTAAACTATATTTAATTTTATTGGGGACAATGACAAACATAGGGCTGTGACTTGCTGGTTTAATACATCTGCGCAACTTCTATCTTGTCACCCTGTTGCTTTCTACCAGCAACCCTGAAAGTGAGATGGCAGCAAACTACAATATTCCACCTAGTTTGCCCAGTTCTGTGCCTACTACGCCATCCACTCTTAGGCCGGGATGCCATTTCATCAAAATGCCTGGGGTAGCAGAAGTGATATCGCACAACCCTTGATTCCCCCTGATGACATCACAGGAAGTGATGTAATTTGACCCCACCACCAAGTGGCATCACAGGAAGTGATGGCAAACAACCTTCAAATTGTTTAACACCCGTGTTTCCAGGTGCTCTCATTTCAGCCAGATATAAGAACCCAGGCACAGAGGGAGGCATGATTTGTCCACTATTACACATTTGGAGAATGCCATTTTCCAGATTTGACGTGAGGTCTATATGTCAAACATACACAATGCAGTATTTCTAACCGGGTAACCGAAATCTGTAATGCAGGTTACAGCTAGTGTATGAAACATCTATTTATCAATGGACACAAAAGTACGTGTTATCTTTGGCGTTGCTGTGTTAAACAAGCCAAAAAAGCACTGACCTGGGGCGGCGTGTGCTGCTGTTTTACTAAGAGAAAAATGCTGCACGAGCAAGGCCTGAAAAGTAAACCATTGACCAGGATATAGTACCAACAAAATTCCCTGGTTATAAATGTATATATGATTCAGCTACCGCTACAATAGAAGAAGCCTATTGGACTGGTCTGCGTGCATAGAGGGGAGTGCTGGAGTATACTACTTGGTAAAGGTTCTTTAAATATACTCAAGACAGCCCCCCCCCTCAGCCCCAATAGTTTTTATTAAAAAAAGCATAATACTCGGTACCAGAGGATTTTTTTTATTTTAAAAACCCCATTTATTGTAATATCATTACTGCACACAAATACATAACACCACACAGTTATTTAAAATGTAAAAACACCCACGAGTTGCTTCTCACCCGAGGACTCACTGGCAGACATCAAGGCACACTACTCCCTTGTGAGACCCAGTGGTGCCCAATGGCGTAGCACAACATTTTGGAGCTATCCTGCGAGTCATACTGTGAGGGTCCCCTAAGCTCCTTAAAGCACAGGGCACGCCACACCCCAGGGCGCGCCGGACCACCACGTGCGTGCAATGTCCATGAGGATTATGCTGCTGCAGGGGCATCCACTACTGCAAGTGAAAGTAGTAAATATGTTTTTCAGTTAAAGCTTAAACCTTCAACATATCAGAGAGAAGGGGTGAGGGGGTGCCTGGTCCACAAATCTACCAGCTACCAGTGGTGGCTGATGAGTTGTTTTTTTGGAAGGTGTAAATATTTGCCACAAATCTGCAATTGCGACTGAGCATAGCGAGGGAGCCCGAAGTAACAAAAATGGGTTGGAGGACCGGGGTGATTCTTCTCACTCCCCAGAGTAAATGTTTTGAAGAATGGGATAAAATGGTGCATTATACAGCACACTTTCTGGGAAAATGTGGGAAAAAGTCCAACAATCTGATTTGTAGGGTAAATCATGAAAACGTACAATAGATGCAAGTCACCAAAAGGGCACACAGTATTTCCCAATGCATTATCATGCCGGTCCCTGCAATATATGCCAGTATAATAAAAAATTTAAAAAAAATAAAAAACTTTTGCATGCTGCCTGTGCCCATACATTTAAATGCTGGCTCCACCAACATGCGCTAGTATTCCCATACAAGACCATTCTACTGTTTGCCGTAAGATGTTTTTCTATAGTATCATTACTGGCAGTGAGCACAAAACGATCTGTCAATATATGCCACTACTCCTATGTAAGTACATACTCCTGTTGGTTTGGCCATTAAAAGTGACAATAAAAACTTGAACTTAATGTTCTGGTGAAAAATAAAATAAATAAAAGTGACATGTCACAATAGGAAAACCTGTGCACACTGGTTCCAATGTAAGCCAGTCTAGACCCATAAAAACGCTCATCTCGCTTGATTCATCACAGATGCTCAGTTAATAAAAAGTCATGCTAAAGTGGAGAATATACAGGCCGCTACACCAAAACATCAATCTAGCGAGATAACACCACTCATGCTTGCTTTTTTAAAGATGCCAAGTTATAAATGTCATGCCACAGTAAGCAATGGCTAGACTGACTACACCAAAATGCCAGTCTAGCCAGGCAATGGCACACATGAACTTGCCTTTGCCAAAAAATACCAGTAAAACATGCAAAGTCAATAAAGGATGTAGCAAAAATGCTCCAGTGATCCCCAGTCTGCCAGGGCCTTACACGCACATGCATTCCCTTTCATCCACCAGTCACTCACACATACATCTCCTCTCACACTGGATTCACCACATAGGCACACACCAAACTCCACCCAGAACATTCAAACACACACTACCACATGTATGCTCATTCACCCACCAGTCACTCACACCTTCTCTTACATGCACTCATTGCATTCTCTACACAGGCACACACCCACCCACCCAGAACATTCAAAAATACACATCACTTCTCATTCATCCACCAGTCAGTCACACTTTCTCTTACATCCGTACATTACATTCTCTGTGCACAGGCACACATCCACCCACCCAGAACATTCAAAATCTCACATCGCTTCTCATTCACATACATACATCCAACACGCACTTCACCCATGCAAAACACACATCATATTACACACAAAAAAGCCTTCTTACCTTTTTCTTGCAGCTTCGGTCTGTCATTCTAGGCCCCCTCGATTCCTCAGTGCTACTCACATAGAGGAACCAGGAAGCTCTTGCAGCTGCAAGAGCTTCCTGGTTCCTGTATGTGAGCTGCAAGGAAGGGGATGGAGCTGAGCGTGGCATGTGACATGTGCCACATGTCGCAGTCAGCTCTAACCCCTACTGAGTACCTCCCCAGACCAGCCTTGACCCTGATGGGCGAGGAGTGGTCCGGAGAACCACCAGACCTGGTGTAGCGCCCCCCCCCTCGCCACAGGATGGCCCTCTACAACAGGAGAACTAGTCTTTTTATGCAAAATAAATAAATAAAAATAAGAATTTGGGCCAAAAACTTTTTTTTTTATTTTAACTTTGGCGTTGCAAGGGAGTCCCCAGGGGTTGCAACTGTGGCTCCATGGACGACCCCTGGCAACCCCTAAATGACATCCATGCTCTTAGGACACGATTCATGGAACATTTAGCGGGGTGCAAGGAGACTTTGCACTGCCAACAAACACAATGATTCACAGATGTGTATTTTTGCAATGCAAAGTGACTTCACACCACTTTTGCACCACTGTAAAGTCACTTTGCATGCAAAAATAACAACTGCTAAACTAATAAGCCTGTTTGTACAGTTCATATTACAAATATCCATTAATTAAATCTGGTAAAAAATGAACTCCGTGAGCCCTGGTTTTCAGGAGATTTAAACAGCGTAATGTACGATCTGTAACACTCACACGCCTCTTTGTACAGTTCTTGCACATTAATTAAATCTGAAAACTGACAGTCAGAATTGACATCCATATGAGTTTTCAGGAGATTTTATGGTGTAACGTCTGAACTGTGAATCTCATACGCCCGTTTGTACAGTTCATATTAAAAATGTCCATTCTTTACATCTCCTGAAAACTGACATCAAAATGAGCCCTGGCTTTAATGTGAGTTTTGTGAAATGTGCAACGTATATACATATGTCTCTAGATCCAGTTTGCACGAAAGATGCATTTATTGTGAGCATGCGCGAAATATAGAAAATGTTTAAAACTTTAATCTCAAAACTGGTGTTTATTGATGGCATGTGGTTGATCACATCACGAGCGATGTTCTTAACAGCTCATACATTCGTAATTTTATTTATTACAAAAAGTCACTGCGCAGAATAGATCAATCTTAAAATGTTAATATCTGAAAATTGGCAAGCAAGCAGATCTTCATATTTTATCAGTAGACTAATTCCAGATGAAATCTAAGTGCATGCCAGAAATTAGAAAAATTGCAGCAGGCAATTTTGAGATTTGTGCCGAAAAATATATTATTTCCCTAAGGAATCCCCATGTTAAAAACTGTTGAAAATACGATCAAAGTAAATATTGTTTAAACTATGAAGCCATTTATGTACAATTCTGAAATTCCGCATGCACAGACAACTGACTCGAAATATTACTGTGGATTA
Organism: Ambystoma mexicanum; assembly: GCF_040938575.1. NCBI lineage: Eukaryota > Metazoa > Chordata > Amphibia > Caudata > Ambystomatidae > Ambystoma > Ambystoma mexicanum. Next base: position 215,077,941 of record NC_090926.1, read on the forward strand.
TTTTCTGATTTTATCATGCAATAGTTGGAAAAATATTAAGAAAAGTTATATTCTGAAAATCCATAAAGCCTTCGATTTAACCTTAACTATGCCATGCACTAGCACAATGGAATAATATATATATATATATATATATTGTCAAAAGCACTAAAAGAGCGCTGCCTACAAAAGCAGATCTAAGTGTTTATTTAAACAACGGTAACCACGTTACTACAAACACTTTCGTTGAATAATAAAAATTACGTTTTTGCACCCTAAAGCTGTGGCATAGAATACTGCTCACTCTTCTGCCTTCGCGTGCTCAGCAGCATGACCGGCCCCTACCACTCCTTTCACTCACCTTAGATTGGTGTCACAGGAATTTGTCAGGAACCTTGCCGTCGTTGCACACTACTTAAGGCCGCCTCTGCACACAGCTCAGAATCCGCCTTGGAGACAAAGTATCACAATGTTTCCAAACACTTGCCTGCCTCCATCATGGAACTAAAAGATACATGTCAAAACAATGACAATCGTGTTTCACAAATGGTTAGCGAGCATGAGTTCACATCTATATGGCCAATTCACAGATTGGTCACACCTAAGTGAATACTTCTTTTGAGGAGGGGAGGACTTCTAGGCTCTGCGAGCTTAACCAACGCTGCCAGAGGCACTGACTGAATTATCTCATACAGGTGTATTGGCTTCTCCACAGAAAAATACAAAGGCAGCCAGCAGGGGCGTGGGCACCGTGAATTCCCACTTCAGAAGTGTTTTTAAACTGCATGTGTCTAAATAAGTATATATGACCCATGTTATGCAGATGATAATGCAGTTAGGTTACCATCGCAAATGAATTGTAAAGCAAGGCCAGGGTGCATTTCCGGTTCCCAAATTCACTTTGATGTTAAGCAAAGGCTTACAGTAGTACTATTTGTTCCTCTCACTCCCCTGCTCTTAAATAGTTCGGGGCAGGCCGAAGGTTGAGGAAGCGTAGTTCTAAAAGGTTTGGAACACCCACGAACCCCCACACCAAAACTCCCATTTGAGGCAGCTGTGGGTTCATAGATCATGGCAGATTACTAAAACAAGGCCAACAGCAGAGTTAGGAGAGTTGCCTAGGTTTATCATCGAGGGTACAGAACAGGAGCCCCACTGGGAATTTAAAGGGGTAGTCCGGCCAGAAATGTTATTGGCCCAATCGATCGGGCATGTCATTTGGAGCATACATCGATAGGCCTTAAAAGAATTTCCACTGCAACTTGCCCTCAGTTTTTCTCACTTTAACACATGCGAAAATGACGAGTCACGTACCACCATCATGTGCTAATCTTATCCGTTCATCCATTGCCCTAAATTAGAGTGCCCTCGCGGCACAAATTCAGATCACACGCCCCTCAAGCTGACATCACTAGACGCTCACCATGCGCTCCACCTATTTTAATTACATTAGTGGGCAGCGCAGACGAACTTACCCGGTCATCACCAAAGTCATCTAATGCAGAACCAGGAACATAAACACGCATATCCACAAACAGACGCAAAACCTTGGTTTCTTTTCACAAAAATTATTGTAAAAAACGTTAATTTTGAAGAAAACATCAATAGTCGGGAGCGTAACAAGTACTTTTAATTTGACATAACGCATGAAAAGTGGTAATGTCCATGAAAACATGGCTAACTTTCGAATAGAGATTATAGAGAGCGAACATTGCATGGTTGTCATTTACGGTGATTTATAATGCAGATTCAGTACATTGAAAGATTAATCCCAGTCTTTGCATTCTTCCAAGAGTTAATCTTCCATTGCAGATTTCTGATCGACGCACATGGCGTTGCATTACAGAGAAGAAATGAGTGGCTTAAATTTCAAATGCAACACACATCCGCACGTTTTCAGAACCTATAGGCTGCCATGTTGCTCCTTATAACTGCAACCGTCAAAGGACAGATTGGTGCCTGGCGATCGTCTCAGATAATGGTTATCAAAGATGCGTTGTTGATTTTTGTCCAACTGCAGTTAACCGGTAAACTGTACCCATGACAGGCGCACATCAGTATAATATAACTATGGAAAAATCGTGAATGCAAAAATATATTTCGGTACCCAATTCATATTTACACAGTACATATTTATGTTAAATAATATCAATTTAAGTTACAATTAACAGCTACAATGTCCATTTGCGTCATATTGAACATTCATACGTCACAGCGTAAATCATGTAGCATACGGCACACTTGCCATCACTTGCATAAATAGTATTTAAAGCTTTGCTTACATTGTGTCTTGCATTTCCATTCTCCCTATGTGACAGAAGACCAACCGCTATGAAAAAACGTTCTCAGTAATAGAAACTTAATCTTACGTAAGCTTTCAATATAGTGAATCTTATCACTTCTTTGTAGATATTGGACACATTTTGGCCTTCAAAGCGTTAGTGCGGTATATTCAAGGACACACAATGCGACCCTTCATCCAGCAGTCAGAGGGAGTTTCGTTTTGGGAACACATGCCACAAAACTGAATATTAATGGCAAGCTGTGCAGTGAAAAAGCGATATGTTTCTATTCTACCTATGAAAATATTTACTTCCATTTGAACATCAATGCGCCTGGTCCCACAAGATTTACATATTCTTTCAAAGCTGACCATAGGCAAGGTGCAGACATGCTTGGATTTCCCTATACTTCAAACAGGGCAATGCCCGGGCAGTTTTCTGGGTCACAGTGGGCCACGTTTCTGAAATAAACCGAATTCGAATACAAAAAGCAGTGGGTTAATATATAGAGACGGCACAGCCGGCCAGTGAAGTGGGTGGAGGGTGTCAATTTTGCACCAGGTTGGATTGAATGTTGCAGCCAGGGCAACACATGCAATGAGCAACAATAAAAAGAAAAAAAAGTTATCACTAAAATTCCAGCATGCCTCGAATGAGTGCAGTTGTGAAAGGCTTACTGGCTTCTGTGTACATCTATTCTAGCAATCAGATTGATGTATGCATTGATGCAAGCGCTGTCCTCCACATGCAGGCCTACACAGTAAGATGTAAATGTGCAAAGGCAACAGGCGCAAATTCATAGTGCACAATGGCAAGATATTCCTTCGCTCATTATTTCAATGTGGCTAACACTATGGCACAAACGTTTCGTCTTAGGCACTTATGATTCCTACTTTCCAGCGAGGTTAGACTTTTTTATTTATTTATTGGTTATTTGTAAAACGCCCATACAAAAAAACTGTTTCAAGGCGCCACAAGACAAAAAAAAGGGGGAGCCGGGAAGAAAAAAGAAAAAAAAAAAAAACAGTCCTACTAGGCCTTGGGTTATCCAGATCATGCAAAAGTAGTAACAAGTGCAGGGAGGAGGGAGTGGAGAGGGGGGGGGGGGGGGGAGGTGTAGGTCATGGCAGAAGGGACAATGGCAGTGTGGCAGGGGGTGCGGGGCACGAGTAGGTATACAATACAGGGTGGAGGAGGGGAAGAGAAGAAGAGGGCCAATGGGGCTAGGCACGGCTAATGGGAGGCCAGGTGGGCAAGTTTGTTTTTATTATTTATAATGAGCAAGGGTACCCAGAGGTATCAGGGCGCAGCATTTACAAGAATTTTCGAAGCTTAGTTGCAGTCATCATAAGATTACATATACGTAGGACAATACGGTAAACCAATGTTATATAAAAAGCAGCAGTGAGGTAGCCAGGTAGGCACACGTGGATAGTGTGTGTGCAGGTGTTGCAGCATTTATAGTCCTAGTGGGCCTCTGTTTGCAGCCATGAAACTGCCTTGGAGCGAAGTGCCAGGGGAAGCAGGAAATGAGGACCACGTGTGAAGCGCAAGGACGGAGGTGGACCTGGCTCGGTAGGGATGCATAACCCGCCAGGCCTGTCAGGGGAAAAGGGCCGGAAGGGCAAGTGCAGGTTGTGTGGTAGGTGGGCAGGAAGATAGGGTGCTGGGGGTATACTGGCCTAGAGGCCATGGTGCCCTGTGGAGCTCAGATGGGACCAGGTAGCCATTAAATGTAACAGAGGGGGGCATTAGTAGTGAGGGGGATGAAGAAGAGAAAAGGTGGATCTTGAGAATGTTCCAGAGCTTAAGGAGATCAGACAGAAGCTGGAGAGGGCCAGGGGGGCCATTACAGAGGGATGCTCCTAACGAGGAGAAAGATCTATTCCAAACTCTATGCTTGCAATAGCGTCTGATCTGCAGAAAATTGCAACTAGATGACCAAAGGTCTCCAAGATGTAAATATTTAGAGGAAAAGTCGGATGTAGTGAGGTCCCTTGCCCCAGAAAGCCTTGTGGATAATGCAGAGGGTCTTTAACTTGATCCTCGCAGCCACCGGGAGCTAGTTGAGATATGTCTGTGCTTGAGAGATGTGGTCCCTGGGCTTGAGGCCAAGGATAAATCTTTACGTCCTACTCTGGATTAGTTGAAGGGAGGATTTAGGCAGATTGAGGAAGAGGATGTTGCAGTAGTCCATCCTGGAGAGGACCAGAGCTCTGGAGACATTGAATTTCTGTATATCTGTTGCTGCAATTTTCATCTTACTATTTTCAACTATTGAGAGATCATTACAAACAGGGCTCGAAATTAGGATTGGATAACATGGAATTACAAACAGAGCCTGCATATCCAGCAGTAACCAATCACCAGGAGCTACAACTATGGAGCAAGGAGCAATTTTATACTGTTACATTAGTTGGCCTGTGGGAGACAGAAGTACATTTGATTCACATCCCTGAAATAATCAGACTCACATTTATTGTTCTAATATAAATCAACTATATGGATGGTAATAAATACAAAACAATCAAAGAAAAATGCATGTTAAGGCCTATCTAGTGACATTACTTAAACAGTTGTGAATTATTTTAACAATTACATCTCAAGTGAAATACTACTCACTTTATTGTAAAATGAAAACAGGTTTCCAAATACTGTACAAAGCTAGATACTGTCTTTGTTAAACACTGAAGAGAGCCACACATTTGAATCATGAAGTCACCCTTTCTACATGTTCAGGTTAAGGGCAAACCTCTTTTGCAATGTTCTGTGGAATAGACTGGTCCCTGGAAACAAAATCTGGAGCTATTCAAAGTGTTTGCATAGCAAGCACATTCAGATCTTTAACACATTTAAAATCCATCTGCTGGAAGTTTGGCTTTGCCACCCACGGTTTGCTTCTTTTGGTAAACATCTTGTTGTAAAAAGGCATCCTGAAAATTCATGCAGTTTCTGCTTGTTTCTGTCTAACGTTCTCGTTGTGTGCAAGTACAACCAGTCTTGTTCTGGTCTCCATACCATCTATGCCAAAATGCAACCTTTTAGGCCTGTACTTTAGGCACATATTATGGCACATCTCCAGTGTGGCAGAACTCATAGAGTCCCCTCATGTCTTTTGAAAGCATTTTGCCATACACAATCTTCTCAAATGCTGTGTGAGGTGGTGGGCCTGGAACCAACCACGATTTCTAACGCTCCTGCTCCTTCCTCAATGGTCCATGCTCACATTCATGGAAATGCTTGTTTTCTGTCCAAGTGTATATGTTAGAACAATGGTGCTTCAATTAATGCCATTTTTCAAGCAAGGTATCTACAGATTCATCACAAGTTTTGGAGCTCCAAGAAAGATGGTTGCTTCTGGACTGGGACCAATTTAAAATGTTTTCCAAAGCCTTTTTGTCCCCAACGGCTGTAATGGTTCACGAAATTGATTTTGCGACGTGCCATACATCATATTGATGAATTGTGTCTGGGAACTGCTCTTGCATGGCTGTGGCTATTGAAACATGCCCGTCAGTGGCTATGAGGTCTATTTGCATTCCTCTGGATTGCAAAAGTTGAATGGATTTAATGAAACCATATTTTTCCATGGCAATGGACGATGTACATTCAGATACTTGCACGATGACTAAACTCAATATTATTTTGGTTCCCAGGTCTTGGAAGTGATGATTGCAGTATTTAGCAGAAAAACCTGGACAGTCACACTGTCCATAACCAGCAAGTAAGAACCTTTTGCCAGAAACAATATTGTCCATTGACAACTGTTTGAGTGTCCATGCCTGGCTAACAGCGGGGAACAAGAAATCCTTCTGATATTTGTAGTACTTGTTTTTGAAAGGAACTAGAGTTCAACAAAGTTAGAAAAACCTGAAATTGTACTGTACGACGATCCGCTAAACAAAGCAGATGAACAAAAGTACATTTCCAGCAGACTCTTTCCCCATGTATAGGTTAAGCAGACCATCATCACAAGCACAATGGTCAATCAGTAGCAAAGATGCTTCGGTTATTTCTCTGTGAGATATTTCCGATTAAGCCACATGAATTGGGGAAACTGAGGGCAGAGGCAACAGCCCAAGCGGCCTTGGCACCTCGAGTACCTTGTTTTCCACCTCCGGCACTCCTACGGTGGCCCCTTTCACTGGCAGCTCCTCTCGCTTTACCAAAGGACGAGTAATAACGAAAGGAACCTCACCTCCATTGCTGTCCCCTAGGAGGAAAAGTCGGAGCTTGGCGAACAGCAGCGCCCAACGACTTTGCTGCAGATTTGGAGGTCTGCAACCTCTCAAGGCTCTCGTCAGCCTTGCTGCCAAAAAGATGTTCCCCGTCAAAGGGCATGTTGAGGAGCCGGGCCTGCACATCAGGAACAAACCCCGACTTCCACAACCACGCAAACCTGTGTATCACGATGCTCGCAGCCATGGACCGGCTGACGCAATCTGCCATGTCCAAACCCAACTGAACAGCCTCACACATGGCGTCCTTACCATCCTGAACCATGGCAAGGAAACCATCCCGTTCATTCCCTTCGGGATGATGTTCAGCCGCTAAGGAAACAGTTCCACAGAGTGTGCGTGAAATGTGACAAGGCACATACGGAGTTGGCTGCCTGAAGCACCATACCCCCTGAAAAAAACACTTTCTTCGCCCAGCCGTCAAAAACGCTTGTCGTCCCTATCAGGAGGGATGGTAGGATACGACGCCTGCTTTGCCGGAGCCGTAGCCGCCTGCACCACCAAACTCTCCAGAGTGGGGTGCTTGGATAGGTAGCAGGGGTCGCTACTGGTTGGGCAGTATTTTCGCGGCAAAGACTTGCCCACTGCCGGGAGACTCTCCGGAGCAGTCCAAGCCGCCGCCACCCTCCTCTGTAGAGCCATATGAAATGGCAGTACCGGGTCAGTTGGTGGACCAAGGTCGATGATATCCGTAAGGTCATCCTGAAGAAACTCCCCTGGGGAAGCAGACCATCCCAAGTACTCGGTGACGCTAAACATAAGGCTCCGGTACGAGGAGTCGGCATGAGTGCCTGGCTCAGGCCTACAAAACTCCACCTCCGGAGAGGTGTCCAGCGCACTAGCATCGTGCAGGGACTGCCTCAGGTCCTCAAATTGGCTATGGCCTGAGAGAATCTCGTCTGGCACCGCATCAGGAACCATGCCATCATCAGAGCCCTCATCCACCTCTGAAATAAACTCAAGATGGCAGTAAGAAGGCACAGAATGTGAACCAAAGCCATGCTTGACCTTGGCCAGAGCCTTTCTAGGGGGTTCCACTGAGCCCCGGGGGACCCCCGTCGACACCGATTCGAAAGGCGTTGAGGGCATCGAGTGAATCGACGTCAACGCCGAACACGGCGCCGACAGCATCGATGGCATCGACACAGGCCTCGAGACCAGAGCCCCGAGCGTGTCCCTTGACAGCCTGGGTGCTGATGGCGCCAACGACTTCTTCGGAGGCGGGGCCTCGAAAGAGTCCGTCGACGACCTCTGCAACACCAGCGTCGACGTCTTCCTCGAAGACACCACAGGTTCACACGGTCTCGAGTGCGTCGAGGACCGGGACCTGGACCGGGCATGACTAGAATGATTCCCCTTGTCCGAGCGGGACTTCTCCCGCGAATCGTGCCGACCACCCAAGCCCGAAGGCGTGCGAGCGGTGTCTCTCGACTGATCATAACCGACCCCACTCGGAGGCGCAGACGGACCGGTGCCCTGCGATTCGAGAATCGCTAACATTTTCTTCCCGAAGGAAGCCCATTCCTCCGGCATCGCATGCTTGGTGGGATAAGCGACCCGCCGACGGGCGGAGTCCTCGGAGGACAGGGAAGGCGACCGATGACGGCACTTCCGGGAGTGCCTCGAAGAGGCAGAGGAGTGGCAGGACCGACTCCGGGACCGAGACCCACTGTACTTCCGACGACGATGCAGAGAGTCGCCCCTCAAATTGTCCGTCGAAAGCCCTGCAGAACTCGACTTCCGTGGCTTGGACACCTTACCTACCGACAACAACTTCTTGCGTTCCCGCAAGGCTTTGGACGTGAGCGACTGGCAGTCGACACAGTCATCCATGTCATGGCCTCCCCGAGGCACCAGAGGCAGGCGTCGTGCAAGTCCGTCACCGAGATCTTGGACCCACAGTCCCCGTACTTCTTAAAGCCCGGACACGGGGTGGAAGACAAGGTAGACATCCTTCACGAAGAAGAAACTTCACAAAACGAACAGGTTCGAAGAACTGAGAAATAGAAACTCCAAAGAGTCGAGGCGAAGCGAACACGTTCACGGAAAAAACGGAACTGAGGCTACGGGCGTCCTGCGTCCTACTTATAACATCTGGTGACGTCGGCCGTCGGAGGAGGTCCTCGAGGACGGCGTATCGACATCGACGCAGGACGCAGAAAGATTTTCCGAAGCAGCACAGCTGTGGTGATTACTGTCATTGATATGGAATACGTCAGAGGACCCAATCCCCTCGAATTTTCCCTATGGAAACCATTAAATATTACATACCAGTTAAAATGGATAACTGATATTTTACAATATCTTATGTATAACTCTTGTCCATGGGTCTCTTCCATTTTTACTGCTTCGGGGGCACATTCCTTATACATAACAAATTCAAATAACATTGATTAAATTGTTAAGCAATTTAATGTTAAAATCTTTGATCTCACAAAGTACATTTTGAGAAAGTTGATTTTAATGATCGTCAGCCTTAGAATATCAGGTAAACTATGTAAAAAGATATGGTTAATCTTCTGAAATGTTTTAATTTGTATCGGCGTACATCAACCATGCCATCATGGAAACCTTAAAGCTCTTGTTTGCTCTGATGCGATTGATCAACCTACAACTGACAAAGCACACAGCAGGAGGGGTGGACCAGAGACCCGAGAACTTTTCTGCCAGGATTCCATTATGACGTAGAAAAGATGAAGATTCTGGAGAAAGCCAGAAAAGTAGGTCCAACTCAACTAGGAAAACAATCTACCAAGATCCATCTACCTTCACGTTGGCCAGAAGACAATGCGTCCCCCTCACAAACCGGCGAAATGAAAAGGGGGGGCGAGATACCGATGGGGCTTAACCTTTTCCATGTCCTTCGAAAACCATGGCTACTCATAAGATAATCACGGAAGACTGCACCCAACATGTCTCTTCTGAATTAATGTGAGAATCCATGATACGGACCCATAATCCGAGTAGACAGGAGATGAACGCTACAGGCCGCAACCAACAAGCACACAGATGTACAGTTCCCAGGTCACGAAAGTTCAAGAAGCTCAACGCTCCTCCAAGAGAGAAACACAGTTGAGACCCACAACTTTGAGACTTCATTGTTTGACTAATACCAATGCAGGAGGAATCTTGGAAGATGCACAGGGGCTAGTGCCCAGTGCTATCATAGAACGAGCAGAGGATTGGGTTGGGGGCAGATCAAATGAGAATTTGGAGGATAGGAGTAATTGTAGTTGCAGGGTTAACAGAAGGGGGGCTCGGGTGTATGTGCTTTGAATTAAGAGTCCTGCCATCGGGAGGACTGCTGGCGAAGTATGTACGACAGTTCCAAGTACCAAGGGCATTACCAAGAGAAGGTCTCTGGGACATTGAGATTAACCAAGACCAACAAAATAATGTGAATGGCATCGGATGCAATATCAATCAGCTCGCTAAACGTAAGAGGCCTCAACACATCAAGCAAAAGGTCAATGGTCCTTTGTGAGTTTAAGAGGGAGAATATAGATCTGTTATTTGTCCAGGAGACACACTGGGTGAAGGGTAAAGAACGGCTCCTAAGATCCAGGGGATTGGGAGAGTTATTCATCGCCTCAGACACAAAGAAAAAAGGGGGGTGGGATGGTCTCAGCTCGTCTGGGGTTTCAAGCGGATAAAGTCCCGTGTGATTTGGAAGGCTGCTATTGTTTGACAAAGGCAGCCTGAATGGTGAATTTTACCTTGGGTTCATTTTATGCCCCAAATTTGGGCCAATGCGACTTCTGGTACGAGGTGAGAGATGTTTTGTTCACTTTTGTTGAGGGACGACTAATGATAGGGTGGGACTTTAACATGGTGTTGGACCCTACGAAAGATCGCTAGAGGTTGGGGACAGCACCCAATGTAAGAGCGGAGACTGTGAGGGAGCCTCAATAAGGTTCAAAAGTGTAAATGAAGCTTTGGGCCTGGTAGACTCAATCCCCCACCCACCCACCCACCACCTCCATCCTCCCAAAGTAGTGGGTGATGGACCTTTCACCTATTTCTCAGCAGTGCACAACTGTTACTCACAAATCAACTTCAATCCAATGGACACACTCCTAAAGGCACAGGTCCTAGAGTCCCGGATAACACTGATCCCTTCGTCTGACCATGACATGATAAAGGTGGTTGTAGGGCTGCTACACTCTCCTCCACCCTTTAGAGCTTGGAGGTGTAACGGTTTCTTACTCAAAGACAAGGAAGTGACCCAGGAGTTACTCACAAAAATCAGAGTACTTCACCTTCAATGACACGGGCGGTGTAAGTCTCCAAACCCTATGGGAGGGATTTAAAGCAACAATGAGGAGTGTCTTGATAAGGATGCGATCCCAGAAGAAGAGGGAGAAGGAGGCAGAGCTCCGACAAAATATAGCAGCTGCAACCAGGAGGTGCCCAGGGTAAAGACATGACTCCGGAAAAGTCAAATTAAATCCGACAATACCAAGCGTAGTTAAAAATCATCCTGGTCGAAGACACGGAGAAACAAAAAACTCCTGTATTGAAAGCAAAAATATCACGAAAAAGGAGACGAAGCAGATAAAATCCAGGCATGGAGCTTGAGGGAGGAGAAAAGGTGTATGAGTCGGCAGCATCCTTTCTGAAGAGGGGACCATTAGATATTATCAGACAGGCATTACTGAAGAGTTTGCTAGTTACTTTGAAAATGTATACACATCGGAAGGGAGAGGAGGAGGGTATTCATGCTTTTTTAGATGGGATCACATTCCAGGTTTGACGTACAAATCAACAGAAGACCTAGACCATCCCATCACGATCGAGGTGGTTTTGTCAGCCATTAAGGACATGAGACTGACCACAGCCCCAGTGGAAAACTGGTTCCCAATGATATTTTATAAACTCTTTAGATCGCTTCTCACCCCCCACATGGTAAAAGTTTACAATGCATGCTTGGTAGATGAAGCCTAACCTGACACAATGTAAATGGCCAAGATAATAGCTATCCGCAAGGAGGGCAAAGGCCCCATGCACTGCTCCTCCTACAGACTCATTTCCCTACTAAATAACAACGTGAAAATTCTTGCTAAGGTCCTCGGCGCGAGATTACACACAATTTTGCCAACGTTAAAGCACAGCGATCAAATGGGTTTCTTACAGAGGAGACAAGGGTCAGTCAACATACAGAAAACGATAGATCTTGTCCACGTTGGACGCCTGTCTTGTCACCCTCAATTCAGAGAAGGCCTTTGATGAGGTGGAATGGCCCGTCATGAACACAGGGTACTTAGCCGGGGCAAGGTGGATAAGAGCTTGGCAGGCCTGGCATGTAGCACACACAAGCATCCTTAGTTTGGCAAGTTCCCCCTAGTTAGCTTCTGCATGGTTGTATCCTAATTATTCCATAGTCATTTCCTGCTTATGACTCAGCCACTTCCTGTTGCTAGAAAAGAAGTGTGTGGGAACTCATTGTGCACTCTAGTGCTCGGGTGTGGCTGGCTATATAAGCCACGCCCCAAGTTTCTCCAGCGCTTCGTGTTGCATCCTGTATGCTGTTTAGCAACACAGTCACCACTCGCCTGTTCAGCCCACGTGCTCTCAGCTCCTGAATTCGTCCAGCTCCAGTTTCATCGTTGCGGCGCCCCCTCGGAACATCCAGCAGCTCCGGTCTGATCCCTGTGCAAGAAAAAGGCAAGTTAGTCAAAGCCCGCAGGATCCTGCAACGCTGCGCGTACTCCCCAGGCAGCTATCTTCATTCTGGCTCGAGCCACAAGCCTACACCAGCTCCTGCAAAGGAAAAGGGACATCACACAGCGCTCGAAAATCCCTGCAACGTCGCGCATACTCACCGGGCTTCCAATCCACATCCCGGCTCGTAGCGCGAGCGTCCACTAGCTCCTGCAAAGGAAATGAGACTTCGAACAGTGCTTGCAGAACTGAACTACGCTGCACATACTTACCTAAAGAGGTACCTTCTGATATTTTCCGCACTTTTGGCAGCATCTGAAAGACAGAAAAGAACAGTATTACAAGCTTTGCAAACTCAAATCTTTAAGCTGCACAGATTGCGATGCACACTTACCAGAGACGTTCGGGTTAAGTCTGCTAGTGAAGTAACTGGTACTCTAGCTATGGAGAGTTCATCCACCTAAAAGCAAAGTTGAGCTACAAACAGGGGAGCAAACCACATCCCTTCACAAGGGAACGCCTGGCAGTGGCAATACATGAAAAATTATAAGTTACTCACCGTAGTGACTAAAGTACTCTTAGTCCTTAGTGCCCTTTCCTCCATACAGCATGGGCGCCCCTTGCGAGCGATGTGAGACCGAACCTTTTTCACCAGAAAAAACCTTCTTCCCCTTTAAATTTAAAGGCGCATGGGGGTGCGGGCCATGGGAGCATGCGCTACCCTGACACCGCCCTCTGGCGCCACACCGCAGTCCCCATAGACGCGTCGACAATAGATTTAACATTGCCTAATGACACCAGTTTTATTAGGAGTGTGGCTGGTGACACGAATGGAGGAAAGGGGACTCGTTAGTCAACACGGTGAGTAACTTCTAATTACTCTCACATCTCGTCCCCTTTCCTCCATACTGAATGGGCGATTACAACTGAATGTAGCACCAGGGTGGAGAGGAGACCCCCCTTAAGCAAACAGGTTCCTAAAACCACCTGTCCGAAAGCCGTGTCTAATCTAGAGCCGGCATCAAAACAGTAGTGCTTGCAGAAAGCCGAAGGGGTGACCCATGTGGCCGCCCTGCTTGTGACTTGCCAGGGGACATGCCGCTGGAAAGCGATGGCAGTTGCCTTGGCTCTGACTGCGTGGGCATGCATGTTGGCCGGGGGTGGCTTATGCTGTCCCTCGTAGGCTTCTTTGATGGCAGAGACCATCAACTGGGCTATGAATGCTTGATAACCCGGTCTTGAACCTCCAAAGGTGATGAATAGAGCGTCCGACTTGCGGAAGCTCTTTGTCCTTTCCAAGTAGAATTTCAGTGCACGCCTGACGTGGCAGTGCAGAACTCTGCACCTCGTCTTTGGGCTCAGCAAAAAATGCGGGCAGCACAATTTCCTCCTTCAGATGGAATGCGAAAGGCACCTTAGGAAGGAACGTTGGGAGCGGCCGTAGGACTACCTTGTTCTTGTGAAACGTAGTGTATGGCTCAGAGGCGACCAGCGCCTGAATTTCGCTGATTCTGTGAGCCTAGGTGAGGCTGACTAACAAGGCTGTCTCGGTGACCAGCCCGAGGTCTGCTGATGCCATTCGTTCGAATGGTTTGTGCACCAGGGCACCCAAGACTATGTTGCGGTCCCACACGTGGTGTGGCTTCTTGATGGGTAGGTAGAGCCTGGTGAGACCCGTCAAATGTTTATTGACAATCAGGTTGGAGAAGGAAAAGCTCTCATCCTCAGAGTTTCTGTAAGCCCCTATGGCTGCCAGGTAAGTGCGGCAAGTATCCACCTGAATGGCGCCGAAAAAGAGCATGTCATCCAGTGAACATGCCAGAGGGTTAATCCCATTAGAGGCCGCCCAGTGGCTGCACCTGGTCCACTTGCTCTCATACGGGGTCCTGGTAGATTTTCTCCTGGAGCCCTGTATTATCTCGAAATTAGCTTTAGAGAGGCTGAGATGTCCTAGCGCGACCTGTTCTGGAACCACGCTGTGAGGGCTAATTTCTCTGGTGCGGGTGGATGACCCGACCCCCTGCTGTGCCAGAAGATGTGCTGGACCCGTCAGCAGGCGAATGGGGAGGCCTTTGAGAGGCTGAGCAGCTCCGAAAATCATTGCCTGGCTGGCCACAATGGAGCTATTAGGATGATGCTGAGGAGGGGAGACTCCTTGGTCTTGCATATCAACCTATGAAACAGGGGAGTGGGTGGAAAGGCGTATGCTGTCATTCCGTCCCACCTGATCTGAAAGGCATCGCCCAGGGAGCCCGGGACTTGACCCTGCCAGGAGGTGAACAGTTGGCACTTCTTGTTGCCCCGGGAGGCAAAGAGGTCGAGTTGTCCATCTGAATGAGGACAATCTTGCCCTCGATGACCGGAAGAAAGTCCCTGAGTGCCAGCCAGATAGCCTTCAATTCCAGCCAATTGATGTGGTACTCCTGCTCCTGCCAGGCCCAGGTGCCATGGACGTAGTGGTCATCCAGGGGGGCCCCCCCCCCAACCCTCGAGAGAGGAGTCTGGTGATGGTGACCTGTGGTGTAGGTTGCCGGAAAGGCTTGCCAGTCCTCAGGTTGCAGTCCCCAGACCACCATGTGAGGTCTGGGTGAAGTGATAGAAGAACGTTGATCATCTCTGACTGATGGCCCCGTTCCTGGTTCCAGGATGCTGCAAAGTGCAGCGGTATCCTCCACATACGGAGTCTCGTGTGGGGGACGGCCAAGAGGACTGCTGACACCAGGCCGAGGTCACTTCTCTGCTGAGGAAGTGTGCCATGGCTCTCTTGAGTGCCGTGATCTTGTCCTCCGAGGGAAAAACTTTCTCGGAGCACGTGTCCCAAATGAGGCCCAAGAAGGTCAGTGACTGTGGTGGCTGCAACTGACTTCTTGAGGTTGAGAGGAAAAACCCAGCTTGTGCAGTGTGTTCATAAGAGCGTGGGAGGTATGGTGCACTGCTTCCGGAGATGTAGCCCTGACGAGCCAGTCGTCCAGGTAAAGGTAAATGTGGTGGCCTTGCGACCTGAGGAGAGCCGCCACTGTGTTCATGAGCCTGGTAAAGACCCTGGGGGCCGAGTTGTGGCCGAAAGGGAGCATCTTGTATTGGAAATTGTAGCCCATGATCCTGAATCGTAGAAAGGAACGAGGAGGCTGCGAGATCGGGACGTGTAGGTACGTGTCCCTCAGATCCAGGGAGCACATCCAGTCTCCCTTCCACAATGTCTCCGCTATCGAGGCGAGCGTAACCATGTTGAATTTTTGTAGAGGTAAGTAGAAGTTGAGGGTGGAAAGGTCCCGCACAACTCTCAGGCCGGCCTGGTTCTTTTTCTGAATGGTGAAAATCCTGGATTAAAAGCCCAAGCTTCGCTGGGAGGCTGGTACTTCCTCCAATGTCTGGCTATCGACGAGCGACCGGATCTCTGCCAAAAAAGTTGCTGTCCCAAACTGTGGGAGTGGTGGGGAGGAGGGAGGAGACGCTGGATAGGGAGGCGGTACCCTGTGGAGACTACAGAGAGGATTCAGGGGTCCGAAAAGTTCTGCCGCCAAAAATGTGCATGAAGAGCAAGCCTGCCCCCCACTGGAGACACGTGGACCCGGAGGGGCGTGTCATGCCTTCTTTCCCTCCGAGGCTGCTGTGGAGGAGGGGGACTGGAAAAAGCCCTTACTATTCCCATCCAAACCCCACCACCTTTTTGTTGTTTGCCCCGACGCTGGGCCCGCGAACGGTCAGGCTGCATGGACCTCTGCACTTGGAAGCCGTGGAAATCTCTGTATGTTCTGCCCCTTCTCAGAGCGTTGCTGTGACTGGGTGTACAATTTGGGCGTGGTCTTTGTAAGACTGGATAAAGACTTGGCCGTCTGAGAACCGTTATTCTTTTTATCCAGCGCTTCGTCTGTTGTGGAGTGGAAGAGGTCACCCCATTCGATAGGAAGATCCAGTATGCGTTCCTGGACATCTGGGTTGAATTTCGTAGCACAGAGACAGGCCGTTCTTCTCAATACAGACGGCATGGCCAGAGGTGTCAATGTGGGCCACAGAGGACTCCATGATGTCCTGCGCCACGATCTTGGCCTCCGCCAATCCCGCCTTGAATCGTGATTGGCTATGAGCCGGAAGCTCTGCGAGGATATCCTCATTTTCCCGCCAGAGCCTCTGGTTAACGGCTGCCAGCATGGCATCCGCGTTGGCTTGACGTAGGTGCAAGGACGCGTTGGAATACAGCTTCTTCCCATACACCTCCAATATCTTCTCCTTCAATAGCAGCGCCGGAGAGGAGGCGGATGAGGACGACTGAGGCTTGAAGTACAGTGATGCTGCAGCGATCACCGAGGAGAGTGGCTGAGGATGTGCCGATAACAAGATTGTATCCCCCTCCATCTGCCTGTACTTGGCGTCCAGGCGTTTATTCACCAGCTGGGCTGAATGGGGCTTGAGCAACCCTTCTTGGCGAATGCAAATACGTCCTTCTGCATCGGGATCCCAGTTCTGGCAACATGACGTATCGTGAGGACTGCTGCGAGGAACCCCTCTGCTGGTTGCTCGACCTCGGGCTGTGGAAGGCCTAAGTACTCTGCCAGCACTGCCAGGCATTTGTGAAAGGCTTTGGCTGAAGATGGCGTGTGGGATCCTCCTCCTCATCTGTGTCCACCTACAGATCCGGTGGGTCCGGCACTGGAGGGGGGAGTGCTAAGAGCCGGAGGCTGTGGTACGGGGACTGGAGCCGGAGGCTGCGGCGGAGGCTGGTGCAGAAATTATAAGTTACTCACCGTAGTGACTAACGTACTTTTAGTCCATAGTGCCCTTTCCACCAAAAAACCTTCTTCCCATCTAAATGTAGAGGCGCATCGAGGCACGGCCCTGGGAACATGCGCTGCCCTGACTCCGCCGCCACACCTCAGTCCCCAAAAATGCATCGACAATAGATTTACCATTGCCTAATGACACCAGATTAGTAGGGAGGGAGGATGGTCCGACGTATGGAGGAAAGGGGACTATGGCCTAAGAGTACGTTAGTCACTACGGTGAGCAATTTATACTCTTACGTCCTGTCCCATTTCCTCCATACTGCATGGGTGATTTGGGACATCAGGTAAATGGCTCTAGTATTAGTCAGTTGTCACTCACAGTGTCAGAAAGTGTTCGTGTTGGAAAAGGGGGGGTAGAGTTTCTAAATATCCTACTGGGCAGGATGGGGAAAAGGCATTTTAAGGAAGTGGATACCGCATCTCGCACTTCAGTGTTCCACTTCCCAAAGACTTCTCATCCAGGTGATCCTGCCGCACTGATCCACCCCCAGGAACTGGATTCAATATCGATGGCTGTGTCCTGGCCACATGGATGACAGATTCCCCAGGGACTAGGGCAACACCTTCAGGTTTCTCACACCGTGGCCTGCACCTCTGTTTGACAAGCCATTTCAAACCTATCTGATGGAGGTGATAAGCAGCCACTGTGAGCCTAGTCCTAAATTAGCTGTTTATGCAAACAAAATTAACAGAGCATTCTATTTGTAGTGAACTGCGCAAAGTGTTAAACCCCTGCAGTCCCTTGTTTTGAAATGCATAGGCAGACTTATGAGTAATGTGGCAGGGCAAGGATGCTGGAGATGGTCATATCTCCAGCCCAAACTTTTTGAGCTGAATGGAAACTGAATAGGAATAGATTAAATGTGTGTGCACTGCTTTCAATGTGACATACACTGTGCAGCTTTGTATGAACAGGTGCAAAAACTTTCAAACATTCTGAAAAGAAAGCGTACACTTGCTCAAAGAAGAGCGCTCTACTATGAGAACATGTTTCGGATTCAAACCTGTGGGAATCCATTGGAATCTGTTCTTGCCTACAGTTAAATGATATGCACATATCCAATACAATCACACTTTTATAGAATTAAGTTGAATAAATATGTTTTTAAATGTTTGTTCAAGTAACTTTCTCTGATACCATACTTGTCTTGATAATGGAGAAAAGTGTTTTGGCAAGCAGCAATGTCATCATTGATAACAAATTGTGTTGCCTAGTTAGAATTAATGAATGCTTGTGTGAGAACCAGCCGATAGACTCATGTAGGCAAGGGAAATTCGTGTTGATGAAACATTCTTCATATATCTAATATTATAGAGATTTCCTTGGTAAAGCTGGAGACTGCTTTAGTAGTATTTTAAATAAATTTAGAATTTTGAGAAAAACGTCATTATGGGCAGGACTGTATATCAGGGGGGATGAAATCAGTTGTGCCGCCCTTGATGAACCTGTAAACCTATACATTAATTCAAATATTTCTAATTTTCAATACAAAGATATGTTGATGGGCTGAAATATATATTGTGCTCTACTTTTTTGGAGTGGGCATTGAATGAGGGCAGGGGACACATTTGGAGGACTTTCACTTTGTGGCAGTGAAGGGAACAGATGTCTTTTCTTCCTTATGCCACAAGTTCAAGTTAACAGACGAGGTGGGTGTTACTTTGGTTGGCAAAAACCACCAAGGCACCTGCACCAGAATCATTTACCTGGGAACAAAAATAGACAGGACAGCCTATTCAGGTGACCATGGTAAAAGGTGCTGTGTTTGCTGAATGCGAGTGGCACTGGCCAAAGACAAGGCTAGATTAAATCAGGTTTGAGCTTTACTGGGTAGGTCCCAGTTTTGCAGCCAGGCTGGGTTTTGACCTGGCGTTTAGCAGCAGGAGTCACCAGGGTGGCAGTCCTTGACTTTGTGTGCAGGGATGAAAGACCATTGAGATGCGATTAGACTTCCTTACAGATTTCAATGGGGTACGCACATGCAATCCTTTTGGGTGACCATGCTCCCAGGTTATATTTGTTATGCTTTAGTAGTAATGTTTTGAGTGCCATACTGGGGGACACATGGTGTAGGACTGACTGGCCCAGCAAGTGGGACTGCAAGGGATGAAACAAGAGCAAACCTTCTGGAATTATTCACTGTATTGGTAGATCTGCACAACAAGTACCAGGCCCCATTGAACAAACCTCATTGTTGGGTCAAAACATAGGGCTAGTGCAAACAATGAACTGCAAGGTGGCTATAGGTCTAAGATAACTGATGAGGCCAGGTATGGAGGGGAATGTGGAACAGCGGGCTAGGCATATGCCTGATGTACGTACCACTGCAGAGGACGCCCACTGTCGTTCACAGATGTCAAGGTTCAGGAAAACATGGCCCGAGGAGGGTGTCACTATGACAGCTTTCAACAGCAGGCTATGGGACCTGGTGGAATAGACGTAAGAATGCAGCAGATAGCCGAAAATGCTTTTGTCTCCAACACGAGAGTTGCCTCTAATGTTTTTGAAGATTTGGTGAAGTTACTTGGGATATGGGGACCGGCTGCATGCATTGCTGGGCGAGGTGGTTGTACTGTGGGCTTAGGATACTGGGAAATATAGGAACAGGGTGGCAGGTCATTTAGCAGCCATAGCTTTTCAAGCTCAGTTGGGAAGGCATGTTCCCACTAGAAGCCTTCAGATCAGTGCAGCATTGGGTGGTTTGGGCAAGCCCGTACATATGGGTTACTGGCTATCGATCAAATTTGAGTCACTCAGGTTATTGAAACATCAGCTGGGTATGCTCCTCAATATCAGCAGTATGCCACTCAATATACAATATTGTTTCAGGAATGCTTTTTAATAACCTTCTTTGCAGCATTATGCATCAATAAACTACCAAGGACACGGTCTGACCTAGGCGGTACGGCACTGAGAAAGGATGGTGCCACCAAATGCAATGGATGTTACATCTGAGGATTAGAAGTTTCAAAACAGACCAGAGGGGGGCTAAGCAGGTCCACAGTTCTGAGGAGATTTGGGAAGGAATCTTACTGCCCTTCAGTCTCCTCGCTCATCTACCCGACAGGCCAGAAACAGTCCGTTGAATTGATTACTAAGACACTGTCCCCACCAGGAATAATTTGGAAATCTTTATAAATGTAGACAATATTTAGACAATGGTGTACCCCAAAGGGGTTACTCTATTGCAACCCTGTAAACTGAACAAATCCTTTAAGGAGACCACATTGACATTTATGTACAATAATGCTAACATTATGGATGCCCAGCCATCCCACGCTTATAATGCAGAAGTGGTCAAACAAAGAAAACTGAGTCGCTGCCTGAAAAGAAGAGCAACAATATCGAACTGCATGGCAGACTGGGAGCTCTGGCACCTGGAGAGGAAAAGATATCTCAACTGGCATAGACAACATAAGGCACTCCAATACCAACTAGACGTTGAAGCCATGATGAAAAGTTTGGCGTCTAAAAAATCCAGCAAATTCTGGTCACTGCTAAACAAATCAGCCAAGTCTCAGCACACGCTGCTGTGTAACGCGGTTGAAGAGAAGAAATGGATATCCTACATAACGTCGGAATTCGAAGAGGTCAAAGAAGCACCACCTCTAAAGCCAGCTAATACGAACGCAAGGTCGGTAAACGTAAATAACCGAGAAGACATAGAAGCAAAAATCATGAAACTAAAGTCTTCAAGAGCTCCTGGCCCCGACAGTCTAACGTAATCCTAAAACAATTTCCCAAACAGTGGTCAGAGGTGATCAGCAAAATCTTTGAAGAATGTGAAAACAAAAAAGAAATTCCTGAATCATGGCTGAAAGCAGCAATCGTTCCAGTCTACAAAAAAGGCTGCCACGAAGACCCGGCTAACTATAGGCCTATTGCCTTACTGGACGTCATCGGCAAACTCTACGCTTCCCTTCTTTTGGACCACTTCCGAGCGTGGGAAAAAAGTGGACCACTAAGGGACAACCTTCAAACGGGGTTCCAAAAAAAAGGATCCACCTCGGTAAACATCATGATCATCAACATCCTATCGGCCAAGGTTAAGGAAGGGGGCTCCAAAGATCCACTTAACCTTCATTGACTTATCTAAGGCATTCGACAAAATCGATCGCAACTCACTGTGGGCTAAACTACAGGCCTGGAATTGCCCCCAGCCAGTTCTGGATCCGATAAAAGCACTTCACTCAAAGAACAGCATAAGAGTCAAACTCAGCCAAAACATTATCTGAAGAGATCAAAATAACAGGAGGGGTCAAACAAGGCTGCCCCCTGGCACCAACCCTTTTCATCTCATTCCTAAGCGATTTCCAACACGCCAAAACCGAAATCAGGTACTTTGCGCCTAAATTAGGCAAAACAACGATACCAAGACTGCTGAACGCTGACGATATTATCTTAATCGACCAGACCGCAATTGGCCTTCAGCGCAAACTAAATAACTTGGCTAAATACATCGCCCAAAACCATCTTGTCATCAACAAAAACAAAACCAAAGTCCTGACGATCGAGAAAGCACCAAACAAAACAAAAAAAAGCAAAGCAACCAGTCTAGTTCCTGGAAAATGTAAAAATGGTACCAGTGAAATCGATCAGATACTTGGGAGTCGACTTGGACAGCTCAAATACATCTTTAGCAATGCAACGGACCATATGGGACAAAGCTAAAAGATTAACAGCGCAAATGCGCCTGGTCGACAAAATATTCGGCAAATTCTCCTTGACACCTGCCATAAATTTCTACAAGGGCAAAGTCACCCCCGTGCTGACCTATGGAATGGAAGTCTCGCTCACAATGCCAGCAAATATTTGGACCAAAATAGAAGGCTTAATAGAAGGCTTAATTTGGAAATCAGTCTTGGGAGTCCCCAAATCTACCTCGATGGCGGCAATCAGAAGGGAGCTGGGCCTTATATCTCTCGAATCCATTATTGAACAAGCAGCCATGAATTTTTTCAGAAAATCCATCTTGGATGAGCCCCTGCCAGCCTTTTCCATTATCAAAGACGAGATGGACAATGCCAAATGTGCAGCCTTGGAAAAATGGAAAGGAAAAAGGAGAGAAACTGCAGGAAATAGCGTGCTCAGCTAATGAACTCAAAGAAAACCCTGAAAGAATCCAGAAAAAAATAATAATGACAGACTGGATACGAACCCTTGATCTGGCATCAAATAAACTCTTGAACCATCTCCCTCTGACCTTTAACAAAGTAACATCCCCTATCAAGTACTGTAAAAAATTTCCCGACAAAAGAAAAAGAAACTTCTCTTGAAACCAAGGCTAAATTTATTACCAACTCAAGAAATACTCATGATCAGAGCCGCTTCCGACAAATCAGAATGTCGACCATGTAAAATCCCGGCAATGAAGGAAACGCTAAAACATCTAATTCTCAATTGTGAAAACACCAAACAGAACAGAACAAACTACCTACCTACTACCTCTGATGGAAAACCCATGGATGTTCCAAGAAAATTAGCTGTGGAACAGATTGATATCGGGGGAATCCACCAGATGGTCGGTGGCTATGGTAAACCTAATCGAGGCAACCTTCAAGCAGCTCGGAGAAAGTACTTTGCCTCACACAAAAGAACCCAAGGGAACCAAACGGACGGCGATAGATGCAGCGTCTTGATGGGACCAGATCACTTACTGGAAACTCTAAAGCCCATCTCTCTCTAAAGCTCATCGTACCCTGGTAGAGAGAAAATACATACTAAACGAAGTTCAGAGAATAAGTGACAAAGGATGGAAGCATTCGATAAATTTATCAGGCTTTACCTGAATAAAATAAAATCGAAAAAAATGCTAATACAAATTGAAGCATTTAATAATCTCACATGGATCATTCATAAAAAATGCAAAGCTTTTTCTGCTTTGCATTTTTTATGATTCATACATGCAAGATATAATTACATTACTAAATGTTAACATTTGTATTAGCATTATTGAGAGTTTCCCTGATCCAATGAACAAATCAAATGGCAGCATGATAGTCTGGGGTGCCTGTTCCGGAGAAGTAGCAACAGGAGGAGAGTGGTCGA
The DNA here is from genome assembly GCF_040938575.1 of Ambystoma mexicanum. Classification (NCBI taxonomy): domain Eukaryota; kingdom Metazoa; phylum Chordata; class Amphibia; order Caudata; family Ambystomatidae; genus Ambystoma; species Ambystoma mexicanum. The sequence goes on from NC_090926.1 coordinate 215,100,934, forward strand.
AGAGAGAACTGGACCTCCAGACCAACTGCTCCCAGTGTAATCCTTGGAGGACAACTGACTTAGGACAGAGTGAAGCACTGAGTACTGCTCAAGGTGGGAAGCTGGCAAAGCTGGCTAAGGATTTGGGAAATTCAGCCTGGACGACAAGAGAGTGGAATATCTTGCTAGATTGTGTAATGCCGTACTGGACTGGAATGTAAGATAATCAAAGGATTCCAGCGATTGGGCCCAGTAATGATTTTGCAGATGCCGGCTAAGGGTGGGAGCCAGGAAAGGTTGGCACTAGTGAAGTCGAAGAAAACTCAGACATGGTTTCAAGTGCTGCTAGAGCTTTTGGCAATTCAGCAGAAGATTATTTTCCATTTCGAACAATTTATATTTGCCAGGACCCAGTAGGTAATCCGCACCCTCTAGTGAGGGACAGGTCAGTCACACTAGTAACTTAGATCATTTCTGTACTACCTGAAGAAAGACAGGCTTTTCAGGAGGGGGTGGACGCTTTGTTGTAGAATCTGCGACACCAAGAACAGCCCACTCTAGTGGTATTTTAGCAGGCATTTGCAGAGGGACTTTAATTATGCTAGAACTAACGTAGTGCATGCAAACTCCTGGCTGTTCTGGCTTTGCAAAAGAAAGCAAAGCAAACAGGCAAACAGTCTAGGCTCTGGGTTGTTGAGAAGGCTTTGCAAATAATCGAAAAAAGGCCTTGCAGCCCCTCTAGGACTGTTAGAAAAAGCTATGATGTCGGTGTACATTTTCATTAAAGAGTGTCTTGGACATCTGAACACTAGATCTAGGGAGCAAAAATCTCTCACCATGACGAAGTTACTTTTCATATTTTGGAAAGGATCAGGACTGCCGCCCATGAAGTACCAGTTGCTCATTAGTTGGAGGCAGTCATACAAAGCTTTGAGTTCAGCAACCCTCACCAAGTGGGGGGGAAGTGGTGCATGGAGCAAGCAGGTATGGATACAGGCAGCTTTGGTCCCCAAATCGCTAGTGGGAGTCCTGCCCCTAAAAGTGGTCAACATCTGTGCCCATTTTGAGGGCATCCTAAAAGCAACAGATTGGTCGAAAAGTGTTTACCTTAATCGATCACCTTCATTGCCGCCAAGCTATCTTAGAACTTACAGAATACGAGACTCCTTTATTGACACAAGAGATTTTCTGTACTAACGTTTGGTAAAGTCATGATTCCACTAAAAAGACAGAGGCAAAGCATTATCGCACCCGTGCAATAAGTGCAAATGAGTAATAGTCAAGAGGAAAGTGCAGCAGCCGAAGCAGGGCCTTAGAAATTCAAGTGGTCCTTAAAATACATTCTGTCCGTCTGCCCCCATCACTAAGCAATGTTTTATCTGCCATTTGGTTGAAAGGGTGGGAGACTGAAGGTAAACTACTAAGCGCAGAGAACTAGTTTTGGTGCACATTCCTATGGTGGAAGGTGTTTTCGTTCTGTTCCTAATTAATCTGACCAAAGAAACAGGAAGTTAAGTCAGTGGGGTTCGTGGATTTGGGTTCGATAGGAGGGAATCACATAGTATGGGGTTCTGTGATGTGTTTTGGCTGAACTACCTATTTGCTTACAGTTGCTTGGGAAATGTAGCTTTAGGGTTTTTTTTTAAGTTGCTGCTCTGTATTAGTAAAGTAAGAGATCGGAATACTTTGTCACCGTCTTTAATAGAGTTATGACTGTCCCAAATTGTCAGTACAGTATGGAAAATCAGAAGCAACATGTGATTGCGTGAATTAGATTTATTTACTTTAGACATGGCATGATAGTCATCAGGGCTTTTAAGGTTGCATGACAGCCAAAACCTACTACCCTTGGCAATGCTTTTTAGTTTGGGCCACCTACAAGCCGAAACTATTGCATTAGAGTACAAATGGGGAGAAATGGCATACGAGAGGGGACACAAAGCTTGAAGGGGTTTGGTCATTTACCCACCCATTGACTGCAGATGGCCATAATACCTTTGGTCGCTCCCACTCAGTTCCCGCCCCTACCCCCTCCCCCAAAAAACCACCTCATGGGAACTCAGCTTGCTACAATCAAGTCTTACCATCAACTTCTCCACTCTAAGTGCACGTCAGTGATTTTTCAAAGCAGTCTTCTGAGAGTTGACTAAATTGGAACTGTAAACCTGCTATTGGTGTATTAAAAATGTCTAAACGAGGTCTGCCTTCAGCCACTCTATTTAAAAGCACTCTGCATGTCTTTCACTGAAGTCCTATTGTACACAGGCCAAAAAACTGTTTGCCTTGCCACTGCTTGTTTTTAAGTATTAGGCATTTGACAGGCACTGCTATTTGATGCCCAGGTAGTCGCACCATCATGCACCTACCACCATTAATGGTCAATTAATACAACTACGGCAGTGCCTGACAAGTGCCTTTCCCATTTTACAAATGTAATACATATCCACTTGCGACTTTCCCATGCCTGCACAAAAGCCCAATCTGTTGCCATTACCAATGCTTGATTAAATGCGTTACTGTTCTGGAAGCTGGCACTGTTTACTTTAGCATTTTAAAATGCATTGGAGTGTACCTTTAAGCGCATGTAAACTGCACGAACCGGGTGTGTGTGTGTGTGTGTGTGTATCGGTCTGCTTCTGACTGTTTACAGCCAGTCTCTCTTCTCTATATATTTTTCATTAAAGATTTTCCAGAAGGTGTTTTCTGTATGAATGAATCAGCCTCAATCCTCCAGGACAGCGTAGGAGGCTGCGTGAAGGGTGGGGGGGTGGACAGATTTCTGAGCTGGCAAGAGAAAAAAAATGAAAGAACAGGAAGGGAAGGAATTGGCTGCAGAGAGAACGGGAGAAAGCAGAGAGGGAGAAAATGTGCATGGGGTAATATTAGGATGAAAGAACATGAGACTAGGAAGGCGAGGACCACTCGCAAGGGGAAAGAACGGGAAGGCATGCAAAGGGAAAAAGAAAGGCAACTGCCAGCAAGAGAGCACAGCGAGTGAGCTCTCATCTCGGACACCGATATTTAAGCCAAATAGGGTACATTAAGGCTTTCATGAATGAAGTACCATTACATTGTGTAATCATAACTGTTTGGATGCAGAAGGGATCCCGCAAGAAACATCACATGACTACATGTCTCTTTTTGCAAAAAGAGCGATGGAAAGGAGGGAAAAGGAACAAGAGAAAAAGGAGGGCAACAAGACAGAATGAGCACAATGTGGGAGACACATTTTAGAAGACTTGAAATTTTAGTAGACGATAAAAATGAGACCATGGGAAGGGAGAACATTAGAAAAACACTTAAAGGGCAGTCAAAGGTTTACTAAAGGAGAGAGAAAGGACAACCGGCAGAAAAAAGAAAAAAAGACAAGGGAAAAGTAAAGGGCTAGGGAAGGTGGAAGAGGATGGTGGATGAAGGAAGAAAAATGTAGAGGGGTTTGAGGTGGGGGATACAGAGATGAAATGCAGGAGTTAAAGTAAGGTGTTGCAAGAGGTTATGCTCGGAAGAAGCACACTGATCAGGAGAGGCTGAGAAGTGGTGCCCAGGTGGAGAGAGGCAGGGAACTTTAAGGATGTGAAAAGCATACGCAGTAACGGTGGCCAGCAAACAGTGGAGGAGGGCAGTATTATGCACGAACATTCAACAAAAAAGATTAGATGGGGCAAATACGATGGGGTCTACATTAAAAGAGCAGTACAGAGAAGTGGCATTTGGGGATAGGAAGAGGGAAATTGAGAGGGACTCCAAAAGCGGGATCACAGGAGATGAGGGATCTTGGAAAACTGGAGGGGTGTCTCAATGCTGCATGGGAGGAATGAGGCCAAGAGGGAGAGGGTCTTTGTCCAGAAAGGTGAGAAGACAGATTGGGTGGGAAACTAGGAAAGGGCCAGAGGAGATATGGGGGGTGGGAGGGGGTGACGGGAGGGCACCGGGAAAAGTGAGGAGAAGAACCTAAACAGCTCCTGCAAAGTGATCTTTGCTCCACTTTCTGCCTTTTAGTGGATTTGTGACACCAAATTCTCTAGCGTTTGAGCTTGTACCAATGGGCGCTGCAGCTGCATTGCATTAAAGTTAATTGGAGGAAATGTTTTTAAAAAAATTAGCAAAGCTGCCATATAAAACACACAGATTCCTTTGGTGGTTGGATTGGAAGCATAGCAAGCACTACTAATTATGGCCAGTCAAGTGCAGTCACAAACTATTCACCTTTTAAGAGACCAGATGGGATACTGGTGTCCACAATAATTCACAATTCTGAAGAAAGCTTAATATACGAGAGTGTTGCTATCATTTACTCCAATTTGTGATCAAATATCTTTTGGCAAGAGAAACCCAACATCAAGTGCTGGCATTCAGAGGCATCTGCTCATTTCCCAGCATATGGCTAGAGTGAACAGGTAGTCTTACTTTGAATAAAAGTTATGTTGCAAAGCCACAATGTCTCTCTAGCACAAAGCTTAGTTGATGAGGACAGATTTTGCATACTTTAAAGGAGCTAAGGACCTATCGCACTCAATGATCAGGAGGTAATTCCAAAAGGCTGTGATCTCCAATCCGTATTCGGCAGTTAGCTGTGGCGTTGAGGTTGTGGGCAAGGTGCAAAATGTCACGTTTTAAGCTATTAGCCAGGCACAAGTAATGTATCCGCGTTCATAAATGCCAATTATCCACAAACACACAGTTCAATCTTCACTAGTAAGAAATTGTGAACAATCAATTGCCTATGGCTAGTGCAAAATTAGTTGTCCGTTGTGGCAATAGGTAATGGAGAAAGGGGTGGGTTTTCTTCCCCATATAGCGCTAAGTGCTGCAGCAAATACAGTGTGTAGCTTTTCATGTTCAGAACCTCTCGGACCCCTCTTCAGAAACTACATACAGTCACGTCAATATTGAACATTTTCTGGGACACCAGTCGTCTGGAAGGTGTGTATAACCATTGTGTTAGATGTTGGGGCCAGCATTTGGGACGATTGCTATACACAAACATAAGACATGGTCTTCCACTAGACCAGGTGTACCCAGCAGTCGGTGAGGGGAGCTTTGATATGGACATTTATGATGCGTCTTGTCCCAGAGAGAGTGCAGATCGGCAGCAGTAATTTGGATGGCCCTTCAGAATACTGAACGAACAACATTTGAGAAGACAGCTTTTTCAGTCGCATTTATATGTACAAGCTTTTCTCCTGGAGCTGGGAGTCCAGAGGCAACAATACATTGTTTAAAGTAGAACAGCAATGCTTCACTGGGTGAACAGCAGCATGACAAGGGCTGTGTCGCTTGTCTAGTATCTCCAGGAATTTCTCAGATGGAGATTAATGTAGTAATTTTGAAGTGGGCAAATTCAATTCACAAATTGCACTCAAGCAAATACCAAGGTGGTAAATGTAAATTATGATGGTTGTGTATTACGGCAGATTTAACATAGCACCCAGTTAGGCAGGACCTTCGCTTGAGCACAATCATTGGAACAGAAGACTAAACGAACCAGATTCCTCCTACATAACTAAGTCAGTCAATTAACAGTTATGGTTGTTCAATAATCGACAGGATTTCCTTTCAGACATGGATCAAGACCAACTTCTGTTTTCTTGATAGAATCTCTGAACTCTTCATATTTATTTGTAGAAAATCATGTTAAGATTGGAATGCATTTCTACAGCATTTATATAGTTAAGTATGAGGGCATTTGGATGACTGGAATGATTGGTGAAGGGTGTCACCCATAAGGGTTGCAGAAACCATCACAACCTGTACTTGTGAATGAGTTGAAGCCTAGAGAGCACCACGCAGAGGAGGCCTGCCAGTGGTTTTGATACAGTTAGACACAATATTGTAAAGTACGGCTATTCATCAAACGCCAATATATTCTAGATTATCAGCAAGAGTTCCAGTACACTTGCTGGCAAGCTGACCAACCAGAAAAGAGATTACTGTTCTTGTGGGTGGTGCTGAAAAGGGCCTTACACGCCTTAGAATTCACAGATGAAAAACGTAACCTAAACAAATGGTCACCTTCCTTCTCAAAAGTCAAAAATTATCCTCCTGACAGCCACAAAGGGCTGTATAAGTAGGTAAACGATGAGTGGCCTCCAAGTCGAGCAACATACATTCTGATGTAGCCTCCGGAGAAAGAGGAGGCCAATGTACCAGTAAAGACAGAATGAGCAGCAATAGGGCAAAGTGTTGACACAAGTCTCTTTAAAAAAAAAATGACAAGGGCTTGTTAAAAATATAAAGTGGTGGGTTCAAGCTGCATTCTCCAACCCAAGAGGGTAATATCTAAAATAAATTCTGTTCTTTGGGTGGTTCAATCCCAAATCAATTATACAGATCGACAGATCATCCACCAAAGGGCTTAGATTGAAAAACATTGACATTTCCCACATTCAGCAATCAAAAGAAAAGGTCGCAAACATGAAAAAGGCAGGGTTCAGGAACATCGAGGTTAAAGAATCTGACTGGAGATTCATGTCCGGCCAAAAGAGACACTGCTAGGAGAACAAATCAAATATCCTAAAACAAGCCTCTCTAGGGCACCTATAGATTAGTCAAATGTTCATGATTCCCAAAGAACCCAAACTGCAGGAGCAGCGCACCACAGCACTCAAAGGCCTGTCTACTAAGAGCCAAGTAGAAACTGATGGCACCTGCAACTACCTGCGCATACATTCAGACTGAAGGGAAGTAAACGCTTCTGCTGGCTTCGGCATTTGTAATAAGAACGGTCTTATAAGTACCCATTTAAGACCTTATGGCTTGATGTTATTTTTAACAACCTTTAGACTGCACGGTCCCCACAGTGGCCTTGTAATGCTGAGGTCAGTAAAGTCTAGGAGGCTGCACTTCAGATGGATTTTTTGCAACCGTATCCAGAATACGCAGTGAAATGAAAAGTTAATTTCTTTAAGATGGAAAAAGACGACATTTCTCTTCAATGATTAAAAAAGTTTTAGGAGCGTCGAGCCAGACAAGATCTCCCACCAGCTCCGTTTCTATTAAATTTGGGTGCATCCAATAATAAAAAAGGGGATGCTTTTCTTACTCGGGCCATTGTCAATGAAAGGCCAGATAGACAATACAGGGTACCTTGCAGTCCATGAATGACAGTGCAAGTCTTGGAGTAATATGGTCCCAAATAGTCTCATGTGTTTATCTAAGGAACATGGTCTACACCAGCCGAGGACAGTCTGGTAGGTCTTGGATTGGGGAGATCCCCCTGGTCAAACTCTCCTTTATGTATCCTCCAGCACTCCTTCGGCACACAGTCAATTTCTGACTCCAACGTCAGCAGGTTTGCTTTTACTAGAATAGAAACCCCCTCCAGCTATGCTATGAGAAGGGAGTCTAACATGCTTGTATAGTTAGTAACCCCACAATTCCTAGGACCTCTCGGGCATATCAGAAGGCTATCACAAATCCACAACATGCCAACGTAAAATTACTACCATAGCAGTAACTGCCACTATGAATGCTCTACCGGCCAATAAAGTTCTCATCCAGTCTTTATTGCATTTTGTTCTGGTGGTCAAAACACTAAAACCTAAACTCCTCCAAACTATCACCAACCCTTATGTTTTCATTAGGAGAATTAAGTCTGCACGTTTCTTTTTGTCTCCATGACTTCTCCAAGTCAGCCCTTTCCCGCTTTCCTTACCCCCCACAGACTGCAGTGCCTGGCAGCTGGCCCAGGAAAGGTTACAATGTGCCTCTACGTGGCCAAGGAGCAGCACTTTAAGGCCACTTGGTGGGGGGGGCTGCGGGGTGATGACCACTGCATAAAAAAACCAACATAACATACCAATACGGTTGAGAAAATAAGGAAAACACCATATCTACCAGCAAGAGGAGTTAGTCCTCAGGGGAGCTTACCAGGAGGCCTGTGCAACCAGTGAAGGGATACAAATTTCAAGTTGCAAGCGACTTGCCAGGCATCAAATGTCACTCGCCCCCTCAATTCACCCCACACACAGTACATTTCTTACTCGCCAAGACTTGCAGATGGCTACTTACTAGTGAAAACCTGGAAGCCCCAGAGTGGGCTTTGAACAGGATGTCAGATAAGGATCTCATGGTGTGACATGCAGAAGAAAGGAGGGATAAGTAGGGTGACGTTTTGCAAGGGTGCACTGAACAACTTCTATCCGCACTGTACATTTTTTACGATTCGAAATGCACCACGTTAAAGCTGTGGCAAATTAACACAAGAAAGGGTAGCCATATTCATACATTGAACCAGTAATGCGATGTGTGAAGAACAGGAAATGAAAAACTATGTACAAAAGACTTATGAACTCTCCACACTGCAACACAGATCTCAACCTCCAGCACATCAGCCGAGAGGTTCAGGCTTTCCTCCAGATCTTTACTTGGGTGAGTCAATAAAGTACCAGGTTTACTCAGATGACATTGGTACAGCTCAATTGGGTAATGTATGCATGGATAACAGTGCTAGGGATTACACTGAAAGAGAGGTCAAACACTTAAAGGGGCTTTTGACCAGAAGGCAACAATAGTATGTGCAAACGTGTTACCGTCCAACCATTTGGGATTCCCAAAAGAAACATTTTCAGGCAGCGCTGAGGTTTCTAAAGACACCAAATGAGCACATACTTTTAGAACATTGAAGCAGATATATCCCTTTGTAAGTATGCCAAAATCACTCGCCTTCAAGATCATGGCTCTTTCTAACCTTGTACAATAGGGAAAAGCTGAAACTGATGCAGACCTGATGCACACCGTGTTTTCATAGCACCAGGTAGGCAAGGCCGTGGGGGGACACCACTACCATCCTAGGGTATGATACAACACTTAAGAAAAAACGCCAATCTAGGATACAAGTAGCTGCCAACCTTAAGCCCTACAGTTGCTTGCTACCCTCTGTCACCACTGAGCTAGGTACAATTTGAGGCAAATGAGGGAAGGTGGGCAAGGGATAGAGAAGCTGCATGACATATAGTCATCAGAATAAACACCTTCTTAAGATGTATAGCTTTCTCACAATGGATAGTATTTCTTCTGTAGATTCATCTGTGCACGATTTGCTCAGCAATTAAATTTAGACCTACGTCTTAGATGCACATAAGGAGAGAAACTATTAAACTAAGATATGTTGAACCACAGGTATCTTGACAATGTCTCTTGTATACCATCCAAATCCAAAGACAATAGTGGGAAGCACATTAATGACGAGGCAATGCATTTCTAGAATTGTACACCACAAAGGTGTAAGCAGCCTTACACCTTGTGAAAGGTGTCTCTCACTCTCCCCCCTTGATCCCCAGTGGAGTATTATGTGCTGCTTTGCGACAAGGCAAGAGGCATGTGACTTTCAACCCAGAAATAGTCTGCTTAGAAACAGCCATTCCCATAGATGCCAGGCTAAGAACATAAATGATGGCCCTATCTGTAATCATAAGCGCTAGAATGGAAACGGATTAGTGTCCCATTTGGACACAAACTATGCCTCTGCCTTCAGTGGATGCAGTGGAGACGTAAATGTGGGTAGCTGAACCGAAATGGTTAATATGAACAGATCCTGGCATTCAATAAAGAATAACAAGTTACTTACCAACTGGTAACGTTCTTTCGACTGGATGTTCCTCCAACGTATTCCACATCTTTGACATGTAATGTCCACAGCTGTGCTACTTCGGAAATTTTTTAGCAGAGGGCGTCCTGCGTCGATGGTGTCGGGTCGATGTCCCTCGAAGGCCTCCATCGAGGGCGACGTCACCGGATGTTATAAATAGGACGCACGGTGCCCAGTTTTTTTCTCCATAACTTGTGACCTGCTCGTACACAATGCCTGCTTGACTGCACAGAGCATTGAGGGAACGCAAACTACAATAGCATAGGAAATTCTCCAGAGGGGCAAACCGGGAGAGCGATGTGGAATACGTTGGAGGAACATCCAGTCGAAAGAACATTACCAGTTGGTAAACAACTTGTTCTTCGAATGGATTGTGTCCTCCAACGTATTCCAAATCTTTGACAGACTCCCAAAACAGTACCAGAAATGGAGGAGGGAGAGAATTTAGAATACCCAATCAGATGGCAGAATGAAGGACCGCTTTACCAAAGGCCGTATCTTGACCATGGAGCGTATACAGGGAGTAATGTTTGACAAAGATGTGGATAGAATCCCATGTAGCTGAGTGTCAAATATTCCGAATAGGAACTCACTGCTGCAGGGCACTGGAAGTAGCCAAGCCCCTACTGGAGTGAGCCCATAAACGCTCAGGAGGGTCCTTGCCCGCCAATCTGTAACATTCAGTAATGGTGAGGATAATCCACCTGGAAAAGGACTGTTTGGAAACAGTCTGGCCCAATCGATGTCCAGCATACCCCACAAAGAGTTGGTCGTCCACTCTGACCTTGGACATCCCCAGAAATATAAAAGCTGAGAGCTCTCCTAGGGTCCAATCTATGGAGTCGCTCCTCTTCCTTCCCAGGACGAGGAGGTTAGAAAGCAGGAAGTACCACATTCTGGCTTAAATGAAACTCAGCCACTACCTTAGGTAGAAAGGATGGACGTACCCTCAGTACAACCCTATCCTTGTAGAACACAGTAAAGGGTGGCTTAGATGAAAGTGCCTGCAATTCACTCACTCTGCGAGCAGATGTAACCACAACCAAGAAAACCGTCTTGAAAGACAACAGTCTCAAAGGACAAGAGTGCAAAGGTTCAAACGGAGCACCCATCAGGAATTTCAAGACCAAATTCAAATCCCAAACCGGCACCTGAAACAGGGACAGTGGGAACACATAAGTGAGCCCTTTAAGAAATTGGGAAATCAAAGTCATCTTAAAATAAGAACATTCTTCAGCTGAGCGCTTGAAGATAGACAGCGCCTCCAGGTAACCTTTAATGGTACCTACTTGAAGACCCCTGTGGGCCAAAGAAAGCAAGAAAGACAGTACCATGGGAATGGAACACCGAAAAGGATAGACATTGTGTCCTCTGCACCAGTTGCAAAACGTACGCCAACTGTACAGGGATTTGGTTGCCAGCCGCCTGGCCGAAAGCAACACCTCTATCACATTAACCCGGGAGGTCCCAATCCTTATATTTCAACCTTTCAGAAACCAAGCGTGAAGGTTGAGAGTCCTGACCTGTGGATGGAGAAGCCCGACCCCCCCGCTGTGACCAACAACAGCTGGCAGTCATATCGTCGGCATGAGCAACCCGTCCAGTGAGTAAGGCGTCCGTCACCACCGGCCAAGGTTGCCAAAATGGCTCCCTCTTCATCAGATTCCGTTCGCTGGCCCACCACAGAAGATCCTGCGAGACCGAGAGTGGAACCTGAACGTGATCAGACATCTTGCCTGAGAATTGGGACCACTGCACCTTGAGGACTCATTGCATGGATCCGATCCGCAGTCTGGCCTTCTAGCACCAGAAAAATGCAGGATGCCATGAGGTCGAGCAACCTTAAGAATACGAAAGCCGGGAGAGACTGGGAATGTTGAAATTTGTACAGCATCTGTACAATGTGATGAGCCCTCACCTTGGGAGGCGAACACTTTCCCAAAGACGTGTCCAACACAGCCCGATGTACTGAAGCTGTTGAGGTGTCAGATGCGACTTCTTGAAATTGAGGGAGAAGCCCATATTGTGGAGGGAGCGGCAGGTGAGACTGAGATGATCCAGAGCTTGCTCGGGAGAATGTGCTCGGATCAGCCAGTCTTCCAAGTAGGGGTAGACGTGAACCCCCCCCCTTGTCCATCATCACCACCATTATCTTGGTGAAGACCCTCAGACAGAAGTCAATCCGAATGGCAGGACCCGAAACTGTGCTTTGAAGGAATCGGCACATGAAAGTAAGCATCCTGTAGGTCCAGAGACGACAACCAATCTTGAAGTCCAATGGCCTGAAATACCTGAGAAAGAGTAACCATCTTGAACTTGTCCTTCCGGAGGAACCTGTTCAACCAACCCAAGTCCAAGACGGGTCTCAGTCCCCAGTCTTTCTTTGGAATCAAAAAATGTGGGGAATACCATCACTTGTTCCTCTCCGCTACTGGCACTAGTTCTACAGTGCCTTTCTCCAGCAGGGTTAAGATTTCCTGGACAAGGAGCGGATCCGGAAGCTTCAAAGAGACTCCTCGGTGGATTGCCATGAGGCCGATGTAGGAAGGGGAGGCAGTAGCCGTGGGCCATTGTCTCCAGAACCCACGAATCCGAAGTAATAGCTCGCCATTCTTCGAGATGCTGAGACAGTCTGCCCCCAAACGGCGAACAAGCGAACATGGCCTCAGTTGTTTTGGAGCTACTGTTGCAGCGCCTAAAGGCAGAGGGGCTGCTGCTTGAGCAGCTTTGGCACCTCCATTTCCCCGACCACCACAGGTACTTCTTTGTTGGCCCCTTTGATTGCCGGCTCCTCTCGTCCTACCAAATGAGTATTAGTAACGAAAGGAACCTCCCCTCCACTGTTGTCTCCTAGGACGAAAAGGCAGAGGTTGACGCACTGCTGCACTCAAAGATTTAGCAGCAGCTTTGGAGGTCTGCAACCTCTCAAGGCTCTCGTCAGCCTTGCTGCCAAACAATTGAGAGCCATTAAAGGGTATGTTCAGAAAACAGGCCTGTACATCTAGAGCAAAACCTGACTTCCGCAACCACGCAAACCTGCATATAACGGTGCTCGCAGCCATGGACCAGCTAACACGGTCGGCCGTGTCCAACCCAGACTGAAGGGATTCACACATGGCATCCTTGCCATCCTGCAAGAAACCCATCCCTTTCTTCTCCCTCGGGAATATGCTCAGCAGCTAGAGAGATTCAATTCCACAGAGTGTGAAAATCTTGCTAAAGCACAAGTGGAGTTGGCTGACTTCAGCGCCATACTCTCCGCAGAAAACACATTGCGGGCCCAACCATCAAAGCGATTTTAGTCCCCATCAGGAGGGATGGTATGCCGCCTGCCTCGAGGTGGCCATAGCTGCCTGAACCACCAAGCTCTCGGGAGTGGGGCGAGTGGATAGGTAGATAGGGTTGGTACTGGAAGGGCGCCATTTTTTAGTTAACGACTTGTTCAATGCCAGGGTCTGCCAAGCAGCCGCCACCCTTTTTTGCAAAGTCAAATGAAAAGGCAACACTGGGTCAGTGGACGGACCTTGATCCAAAATATCAGTCAAGTCATCCTGAACAAATGCATCCGGAGGACTAGACCAACCAAGATACTCAGTAAGGTTCCTAATGATCCCGTCGACAGCCAAACCATCGACAACCATACCATTGACACAAAAAGCATCACAAAATAAACTGAATGCATTTTTATGGGGGTCCACCCAACTCTCTTTTTTTAACCTTAAAACCCAATTTTTACTAAACTAAACCATTTAAAAAAATGCATTCAATGGTTTTATTTTTCAATGCATTTTTTTCCAATGGTATGGTCTGTCGATGCTTTGGATTCGATGGAATGACCGGATACAGTAATCCTAGCCATCAGTCTCCTATAAGAGGACTCAGCATGAGCCACAGGCTCAGGCCTGCCAAACTCCACCTCAGGAGATATGTCTAAGCCACTGGCATCATGGAGTGATTGACTTAACTCTTCCAACTGACTGTCCCCGGAAACAACAGGAGCCACATCAGGCTCAACAGGGTCAAATTCCAAATCTGACCTCTCCTTATAGATCTCATCCAGAGGAAGAACGAACTCCTGCCTAGGGACAAACGTGGGTCTGGATTCTTAAACAGGCTTCACAGACTTGTATTTAGCCTTCCTTGGAGAATCCACATTACCAGGGACCTCCATCGGCCAAAAGGCCCCAAAGGCGTCTACGGCTTTGGCGTCTACGTCGCTGAGGGCTGAGGTGAAGGCAAAGCATCGACCTCAGTATCGGACGGACACAGCGCCAATGGAGTCGACGCTGACCTCAAGCCCTTACCAGATTTCTGCAGTTTTGCCAGGTACGAAGACTGAGACCTGGATCTAGCACGTCTCTGGGGATCAACCCGAACCTTGTCCGAACGGGACCTCGATGAGTATCGTGTCGAGGACCCGAAGACGCACGAGGATCGTACCAAAACCATTCCCTGCCGGCTTCTTCTGAAGGTGCAGACGGAACTGTTCCCTGAGATTTAAAAATAACCAGCATCTGCTCTCTGAAGGCCTCCCCTTCCTCAGGAGTCGAGGACTTAGTGGGAAAAGCTACTTTCCTCGCAGCGCCACCATCCAACGAAGAAGGGCAAGGCGACCGGTGACGCCGCTTCCGGGAGTGCCTTGACGAGGACGAGTGGAGGGACCCACTCTGGGATCGAGATCCCCGGGACTCCTTCCTAAGAGGAGAGTCACCAGGACTTACTGGATTTAGTACCCCAACCTACCTGTAACTTGCCCTTACGCTCCCGCAAGGCCTTCGCAGTCAGCGACGGGCATTTCGAACAGTTGTCGGTGTCATGACTCTCACCCAGACACCACAAACAAATGCGGTGCCGGTCCGTAATCGACATCTTAGAGTTACAGTCCTGGCAAGTCTTAAAGCCAGACCGTGGAGTCGGAGGGGTAGATGAAGACGACATTCACGAAGAATACATGAGGTGCGCAGAGTTCTCGGAGCAAACAAGTTTGCGCTAAAAACGGAACTGAGGTTACGGGTGCCGTGGGTCCTATTTATAACATCCGGTGACGTTGCCCTCGACGGAGGCATTCGAGAGACATCGACCCGACGCCATCAACGCAGGATGCCCTCTGCCAAAAGATTTCTGAAGTAACACTGCTGTGGACATTAAATGTCAAAGATGTGGAATACGTTGGAGGACACAATCCATTCAAAATAAGTCCTGCAAATGCCAAATGCCAATTTGAACATTGTGTACGACCGTCAGCAGACACCCATAATTATGTACCCAGCGGAATGGTATGTTCTCTAAAGGGGTGTTCAGGATCAAATACTTGATATCACACGTGTTGATTCAGAAGGTGGCTTTTTTGCAGTCAGTGCGAGCACCAAGATCAGATTCCTTTGAAACAAGCATGTAGGGCATCACTGGATACCTAAAGTTGGGAATCTATCAAAATCCTAAATGGAAAGAACTGTGCCTTGTACAAATTAACAATGCTGCAAGATAGTCTCCCACAGCTGTTGTCCACGAAGATCCTCAAATGCTTCACTGCCAACTGAAATGCATGGAGCTCCAAAAGGGTTTTATGGCTATTTTTCCTCCAACCACCAGACAGATCTCTAAAGTGAGCTCTTCAACCCATCAAGTAGGTGTTGCAACCAGCTTGTGAAAAGCAAGAGAATCTGCACAATGAACCTCATGTTTTATTCCACCTGTGCAAATCTTATGCCAGGATGTTGCTCACCAAGAATATACTTGTATAAACTGTTCATTAACTGAGTAAGGTGCAATCTCAATGTCTGTGTTCCATCCAGAGTCTTGAATGCGGCATCAGCTAAATGGAAGAGGTTTTCAGCAAAATAATACTCTTATTTCACACCAGGATTTAAAAAAACAATTCCAGTACCACTTGAAATGATCGTAATGAACTCACCTACCACTAATATAAAACACAGGTCGTTGTTTCAAGTGGATTTGGTGCAGTAAATAAATGGATCTCTAAGCATCAAAGTGCACTTTCTCGACTTGAAAATTTGCAACCAATCGTCGAGGTTGGGAAATCCTCCACTACGACCACCCTTCGGGGTGCATCACTATCACTGCTCTTAACTGTTTATACCTTTAGTGCCACAATCAGAAAAATGGCAGCAGGCGTGGCTTGGAGCGCCATCGATGTGGTCGCTCCCTTGAGGCCGCCCGTGGGATGTCTGCCGCCGCCGTCAAATTCGAGCAGTTCTGATCGAGCATCCGAGTCGCCAATGCCATCCACAGCGATCGGAACCGATGAGGCACAACCTTGCCCACGATGACCTTCGAACGCAGGAGCGTTCTCCTAGAACTTAGCGGCCGAATCTCTCCCCCGTCACCATTCGAAGAAACCAAGATGGCGGCCGCGCCAGAACTCAACAACATACTACGAACCCGATGGTGACGGGGTTCTGGGGGACCGAAGAAGAATAGCGGACGGACCCGCCAACACGGAACCAGCCGGATCATAACAGGGTTGCCCGGAGGACATGTGAGAACTTCCTCGGGGGCTGCATACAGTCAGGTCGGCGGGGGAAACAGAGGCCGCAAGATAATCCATGAGAGCCACCCAGAGAAGTCTCGACCTCGCGGCCCATACCGCAGCGACACCCCCCCCTCCCTCCACGCACCGAAGGCTCCCCCGGACCCTCTGAGATCCTCCATGCACTAGTACTTCCTGGGGCGCCCCGGCCCACTCATCCAGCTAGCGACCTAGACTACTGCGGAATCACGGCTACTCCACCGGCTTCTCACTCGCACTCCCACGCTTGAACTCTCCTGGGCGGCTGGCGCCGAAAACACTCGACCTCCCACCCCTACAACGCACTAAACTCTGCGGACCTAGAGGGGGCTGAGTGCCGTCTCCTACAGCTTTGGTCCCGCCGCAACTCTTCCAGCCAAGTCCGCCAAACACAATCATCATGTCCAGGGAAACGAAGATTAGCAAGGGCGCAGATATCTCCACCATGCTCACTGCATTGGATAAAAGCAAGAAGCAAGAGCCCCCCAAAACTTACCCCACAGAAACAGCAGGACGACGGGGGAGCCCTCGCTACCAAAGGGGACCCGATAGCCTTCATGGCGGACATCAAGTCGGAGTTTCGCTCATGCCTCTCAGAACTCACCACCAAAACCGAACAGACAGACCAAAGGGTTACGGAGGTCGAACAGAGGCTCAGAGAAATCTAAGACCACTCTCGGGATCACAGTACCACTCTAGGGGAATTGCAAAGAGCCATTGACTCTCTGCATCAGAAGTGCGAGATCCTGGAGTTTAAACATGGAGGACCTTGAAAATAGGGCGCGCCGCAACAGTCTTCGCATTCGAGGGGTCCCAACCTCCGTCCCTGACAACAAGCTAGCGGACTACGTGGGACGCTTCTTCGTGGCCCTCCTCCCGGACCTGGATAAATCTCAGCTCTTGCTAGACCGGACCCACAGACTCCGCCCGCGCCGAGGGGCAGTCTCGGACCCCCCCCAGATGTCATTACTAGGGTCCACTTCTTTACAACCAAGGAAGCGATTTCGGCGATTAGCCGCCAAGGGGAGGAAATTACTTTTCAGAGCACGCCACTTCAAATTTAACAGGACCTCTCATCACTCACCCTTCAGAAAAGAAGAGCGCTCCGACCCCTGGCACTGTTCCTCCAGGAGCAGCAAGTTCGCTATAGATGGCCGTTTCCAACGGCTCTACAATTCACATATAAAGGCACCCTACGCCGGATCAGTCACTTGGAGGATGCAGTGAGGATCATGCATCCAATCTCGCCCCAGGAACTCTCTACACCAAACCCAGATGGAGCTGAGGACTCTGGGCCGCTTCCCTCCCCAAAACCTAAACGTTCGCCATGGTCATCAACCCAGCGGATCAACAGAAAGAGATGAACAATGGCTCTCCCGCACCACCAGGTTTCAACAGCATCTTTCCCTGGTCTCTTCTGACCCGATCTGAACTCGGATCCGCCACATAACGCTTAGTCTGATGTGCCTTGAGGGCGGAGACGACTGACCATACCCACGGTTCATACCCACTCCAAGGACACTTTCCAACTTTCGTTCCTTGGAAACCCACAGTACTTGATACGCGATGGGACAATCGGCCCCATTGGCCAAGGGTACGCCCGTACTTACAATGTCGGTCTACCCACCAGTTAAGGTTGCAGCCCCCCCATTGGGGTTCCGCGTTAAAACCTCAAGTGCAGGATGGTACCACGAGATCTCACGACAAACATGGCAGCTGAACCACCGACTCAACCCCCCCCCCCCAACCCAAGAGACAGAGTGGGACACCGCTGGACCACCAAGTTCTGCGAATCCTCTCCCTAAATGTTAACGGACTGAATTCCCCTAACAAACGAAAGGCAATCCTATTAGAGCTCCAGGACGAAGACGCAGCGATAGCTATGCTCCAAGAGACCCACTTGCTAACGGCGGACGTGATCCGGCTTCGCTCTCGATTATTCCCGCTTCAATTTTTTGCCTCCGGCACAAGCAAAAAGGGAGGCACGGCGATCCTCTTTAGGAAAGACTTAAACCCGCAAATCCTGGAAACAAAAACATGCCCGGAAGGCCGATACACAGCAGTCAAATGCCTCCTTTTGGGAGACCTATACACCCTCATCTCGGTGTATGCCCCTAACACTGGACAATCACACTTCTACGACTTCTTGGGCACGACTCTCGCTAGTTTTGTGGAGGGTCAAACAATTGTCAGAGGGGACTTCAATGGGGTTCCCGACCCCACTAAAGACCGGTCACACCCCCCCCCCCCCGACTCCAAGCGATTTCGCCCAAGCACTTAGCCTCCAACAGCTGTTCAGGTCTTTGGAGATAGACTCTTGGCGGGTGTTTCACCCCGACGAAAGAGACTACTCCTTCTACTCGTTCATACACCGCACCTCCTCAAGGATCGACCTATTCCTGATCTCCCCGCACACCTTCCCCTCAGTCAAAGAGGTCTCCATCGGCTCGAGAGCCATGTCCGACCACGCTCCAGTGTTCCTGGAACTCCGGGTTCAGGACCCTAACCTCAATAACCCACGCAAAGGGCCCTATATGATCCGATTCTCAATGACATGGCTACGAGAGACAAGATCGCGACGGTAATAAAAAACGTCTTTGACGAAAACCCAGCCTCGGACACTTCACTAGCGAATAATTGGGATGCCATGAAGGCAGTAATCAGGGGCTCCCTAATTGCTCAAGGAGCAGCCTACCACCGGAGCAGGCGCCAGACCCGGATGGCTCTAGAGGACGAGCTAAGAGAGGCTGAGCCAATCCACAAGGAAAAAGGCTGGTCCCCTAAGATGCAACGGATCATGCGATCAGCGAGGAAAAAGCTTGAAGCCCACTACGCGGAACAAACCGCCCTACTGATGGCAAAAGCCAAACAATCATATTACGCGAAGGGCAACAAGGCGAACAGGTTCCTGGTGGCCAAACGGAGAAGCGTCAACACGATTGCAGGTCTGCGTGATCCTAAGGGGGTCACGCGGTACTCGGAGCCCGAAAAACGACAGCTCGCGACAGACTACCTGACCCAAATCATGAAGGCAACCCCTCGGAACCTACCGCAACAGGTGGAATATCTGCAGAGGGCGGCGGTGCCCCGTCTCGCCAATAGAACGAGAGATGAATTGGAGGAGCCCATTACGGGGGAGGAGGTCGAGGAGGCCATTAAGTCGCTTAAAACACAAGCCCCAGGTCCAGACGGCTTTTCGACCAGGTTCTATAAACTATTCAGGCCACAACTGACCCCCCACCTGGTGACCCTGTTCAACTCATTCAGAGAAACAGGTTCAGTCACCCCATCGATGCAGGAATCAACCACCATCCTCCTGCCCAAACCAGGAAAGGACCCAAGGAGTCTAACCTCCTACAGACCGATTGCACTCTTAAACATCGATGCAAATATAGACTCAAAAATCCTGGCAAACCGCCTGAACCGCGTCCTCCCGAAGATCATCCACCCCGATCAAGCGGGCTTCATCCTTCACCGGTCAGCTGGTGACAACATACGGAGAACCTTGAACCTGGTGGACCTTGCCCCCCGAAACTCCCAAAAACTGGTCTTAGTGGCTCTGGACGCAGCCAAGGCATTTGATCGAGTAGATTGGTCCTTTATGAAACTCACCCTAGAGGCCTTCGGGTCAACTTTTCAGACGATGGTCCTAGCCAACTATAATAGCCCAAGTACGAGCCTAAGAATTAACGGACACAGCTCAGCTCCGATCCCCCTGTCATGCGGAACCCGGCAAGGCTGCCCGCTGTCGCCCTTACTCTTCGCACTCACCATGGAGCCCTTGGCCCAAAGGATTAGGGGTAACGACCAAATCAAAGGGCTGCAGAACGGCCCCACGCAACACAAAATCGCCCTATATGCGGACGATGTCCTACTCACGATCTCAGAAGCCCACTCATCATTGAAACAGGCGATACGAAAACTTACCACTTACAGTGAGGTCTCAGGCTTCACTATAAACTTCGACACTTCCTCGGCCTTGGGCATCGGCCGGACCCCAGCAGAACGGGAGCCACTGACTGCGATGTGCCCGATGACATGGGTGAAGAAGGCCATCCCCTACTTAGGGGTCCACATCCCGGCTAACACAAGAGACGCATACAAAGCCAACTTCCCCCGGCTACTGAAAGAACTGGAAGGCGACTTGAAACGATGGGAGACCCAAGAGATCTCCCTGCTGGGGCGCATCACAGCATGCAAGATGAACCTACTTCCGAGGTTCCTGTACGCCTGCGCCTCCCTCCCAGTAGCGATTCCCACACCAACCCTCAGGGACATCCAGAGGAAAATGCTGAAATTCATCTGGAAAGGTAAGAGAGCGAGAATCCCTCTCAAAACAATGCTGGGGGGCTCCAAACTAGGAGGTCTGGGGGGTTCCGGACTTGCGGGCCTATAGTGTGGCAGCACAAATAGCACAGATTCAGGCATGGCAAACGATAACAAACCGCCCAGATGGGTAGAGCTGGAACAATCACAAGTACCCCTACCCTTGCGATTTCTGCCACACATCAGCAACCGACAAGTTGAAGCTCAGTAACAGATGCTACATAGACTAGGGATCGGGCAGAAAGCTAAACAGTAGTCAAAGGGTAATCAACGTGTATAGTGTTAAGACTACAGTGAGGCTAACTATGGTGTCAGGCGAGGGCAGCAATGTGATGAGAGGTTAAGGGTGTTCCTTCTAAACTCAGAAGCTGGAGCTTCAGTGCAGATTTAAAGAAGTGGATGTCAATGTTTTTGACATGGGGGATAGTGCATTCCAGTAGGGAGTAGTAGGATAGAAGAAACGAAAACAGGATCACACGATAGTCTAGCAATGCAGACATTAAGCAAGGTGGTAGAGCAGATGTTGTACTGGGAAGACTAGAGTGAGATGGTGTCAGGTAAGGTGGAGGGGGGTGGAAGGGGATATGAAATTGAGAGAAAACCAGTAGGAATTTGAAACGGGTCAGATATCCCATTGACAGCTATCTGGCATGAATGCAGTGTTGTCAAGTGGGGGGGGGGGGTGAGAGGGGTGACAGGATTCTAGAAGGGAAGTGTAGTGAAGCAGAATATGTTTTTCAGTTTGCAGTCAAGGTGACTGAACTCAGTTAGTATGAGGCCTCTGTAGACAATCGAAGTTCTTGTTATTAAGCAGATCAATCCATTTAGCAGTTGAGGAGGCTGCAATAAAGTGATCATTGGGATAGCGGTCAAAAAGGACAGCAAAGTGGTGTGTCTTAAGGAAGGAGAAGAGCAGGTCCGAGGGAAGTGAGATGGGTGCAAGATTAAGAAAGGGGGGGGGGGGCATGGAGGGCTTGAAGTAGAAGGACTTTGGTCTTCAAGGAGTTCAGCATGAGCTATCAAAGTGCAAGCCAGTGACGGATTGCTGAAAGGCAATCAGGTGTGCATGCAAAGAGCATGGAAGTAGAAGATTTGAGCGTTGTCCACCAAGAGGTGATGTTTTGAAATCAAAGGAGACTAGTTGGCAATACGAGGTGGTGTAGAGGGTGAAGAGTAAGAGGCATTGACAGGGAAGTAGGTCTGATTACAGGAGGCCATGTTCCACGAGAAGGAACAATTAGAAAGGTACATGTATTTGAAGTAATTTAATTGGGACTTGTACAGCCAAAGTTATACGATGTTGGCAGCCTCTAGGCGCACAGTCCTGAGTGGTGGATTGGGTTAATAGTAACAGAGGTAAAAGATGTTAAAACACAAGGTTCCGCTGCATGCAGATCAGATGTACCCACCTGCTGTGTTCTAGTGATGTTCTAGGAAAGTTGTTCGGTAATGTGGAGTTTGTGTTGTCATAAGGGAGGCATGGGTGTTCTGCTCTGCTGTGCACCAACATGTTTTGACGTATGAGCATGGGACGAAAAGGAAAAGGCACCGGGGTGTTTTGCAAGTCGAAGAGTGGCAAGTATGTGAAAGACCACTGTAAGCAGGCAAACTGCCTCCGGGAAGGGACGTGTGTGTCTTTTTTGCAGGCAAGATCTAGGGAGTGTTAGCGCAGTGGAAAGGATAGTGGAAAGAGGCCAAATACTTCACATTTTGCTACCTTTATTGTGTTAGTCTTCTATAGGTTAATCAGCCTCTGTATGTGCAGACTTCAGATCTGTTTTATCAAGCTTACAGTCTTATTTAAAAGTCTTTTTCCAAAGGAGTCTTAACACCAAAACATTTCTCCAGCCCTCACTTTCTTGCGCCATTTCATTCACTTTACCTATCTGGGCCATTTGTGTTTGCTTTTTCCATGTCCAAGAAATGCCAGCATTGGTTTTTGGGGATTCTTTATATTCATAATCTTCTAGTTTTGATAATTTTGCATCCAGTTGTATACTTTAGTGGGCTTGACCAAATAGTCAAGTCTATTACATATGGCTAGGAGCACATACTTCCCAACACACATTAGTTTGCTACAGATTTTCAATCTATGTTGACTGAACATCCTGAAGGTGTGGCACAGTTAATCAGATGGCCCAAATGTGCATATTATCCATTCAGAGTAATCTCTGCTGTCTGCCGCACTTCCATCTGCCTATTTTTGCTCACCTTTCAGGGTGCATGCCTGTTTACCGTTTTAACATTGCGCTAGAGTCCTCTCTCCCCTCTCTTCCTCCGTTACCTCCCCCCTGCCTGCTTGTTGGGACTCCTTTTGCAGACTCTTTGGAGACTTGAGCTAGGGTGCTCCTCAAAAGCCCACCCAATGAGCCACACTCAAGCTGCACCCTCTGCTCAAACGCTAAGTACCTTTAAAAGATTTCACCACGCTTACCTGCTCATAGCTATTAGCTGGTGCAAATAGCAATAATGTCTGTGGATATCGCCATATCCTTACTACTTCTTAGAGTTCAAGTTGTTTTAGTTTCCCAGCTCCTCATGTTCTTTTGCTCAAAAATCTCAGCACATTTTAGGTTTTGGCTGCCACTGCACCTCTTCAAACCTCACTCTTCGGAATCATGACAACCATCCTCTAGTAAATGTGCAAAGCACACTTTAAATTGGTTACACCATTGTCCTGTAGCAGTTCCTTTTTTTTTTAGGATAAATTAGTGGGTTAGCCAATCCTTGCCAAGGTTGGAAGGCGGTTATTTTAAACCTATCCCATCCTCTTCCCTTTCTGGGCAGGGAATTGCAATAGGGGGTTCTAATAAAAACATGCTGGCACAATCGTGTTTTTCTCCTTGTGGCTTCTCAGCATGCGCGACTCTTCCAAATACATATGTTCGTCACTAGTTAGGACAGCTCTGCCACCAACAGACTAACTCTTTCAATGCAACTTCAGCACTGCACCCCTCAGCATGTCCGATCGGCTTAGCGAATTGACTTCCCTTCTCTTACATGCCTAAAACCAATGTGCATCCTTGCAGAACATGTTAAGTATTCAGCAGCTGCCTCACTGTCTCATATCCCCAGTTAAAATTCAACATCCTCTTCATTGAAGAACTGATGCAGCCACAATGAAGACCCTCTCAAAACGTTTGGAGGGTTGAAGTCTCTAAATATTTCTTCTTAATTTGATGGCGGTTTCTTGTTTCAGTCCACAGAGATTGAGCGGATTTGTCCTTCACACCACCAACTCAAATAAACACATTCCTACTAGTAAGGCTACTCATCAAGCTGTTCATTATGTGTGAAGGTCTACTTTTCCATTCATTTCTTTGTCTCATACTCTATCAAACACAGTAGTTTAAACTTATATAGTATAGTCTCATCTTGAGCATCAAAGGCTACCTTAGCTTTAGGATACACCCTATGATCCCATGCACCCAGATGAAAATGGATTAAGTAGTTAATCATTTCTTGAGGCTGGGTCAAAATTGGGTTATTGGGTTACGATTTAAGTTACTTACCTGTAACGGAACTATTGTTCTCCAGCATGGGTCTGGCATGGATTCACATGCTCATGAACATTCCCTGTCAGGCTGGGCCATCCTCATAAAAGATGAAACAATTTCACTTAAAAACTATATTTCATCTTTGACCCAGAGGACAGTGATTGGCTTATACTGCCACCATCCAATGATAGTCCTCTCCCTAAGCACCTCCTATGGCAGAAATCTTTAGATTTGGTAAGCACGTAAAGTGGCAGTATGACCAAGAAGAGCCGCAGAGGGGTCAGAGGGAGGGATTGCATGTGAATCCATGCCTAACCCATGCTGGAGAACAATAGTTACTGGTAAGTAACTTAAACCTTCTCCAGCATGGGGTCCAACGTGGATTCACATGCTCAGGATTAACAAATACATAGCAGTACAACATTACACAGCCACGAGAGGTGCCAAGGCGCAACAGAAGCAATTAACTCTTACCTCTGGAACAGACTCGCCTCAAGCAAACAGGCTTGGCCGACTATGGACTCCTCCCTGGAATCCCTGTTGACGCAGTAGAACTTCGTGAAGGTGTGCATGGACCTCCATGTACGAGCCCTGCATATGTCCAGCAGGGGCACACCAGACAGAAACGCCATTGTTGCAGTGATCGCTCTGGTGGAGTGGGCTCTCGGATGGCCGAGAAACAGTTGGTACGCCAACCGATGAGAGCGTGATGCAGCCGGAGAGCCACCTTGAGATGAAAGCGTTGGCCAAGGCCTTCCCATGGTTCACAGGACCAAAGTTCATGAACAGTTGTGAAGTCCTCAAATTGTCTTTGTACGAGTCACATAGAACTTCAAGGCATGAGCGACGTCCAGCGAGTGTAAGGCCCTTTCAGCCAGTGACAAAGATTTTGGGGAAAAAAAAAAAAAAAAACAGGTAACACCAAATGCTTGTAGAGCTGGAATTCCAACTGAACCTTTTGCATGAAACAGGGGTGCGTACACAACCATCTTTGATTCGTGGAAACTCAGCTATGGTTGCTTGCAGGATAGTGCCTCGATCTTCCCTACCCTCCTGACAGAGGTGATGGCCACAAGGAAAGCCATTTGCCACGAGAGGAAACCGAGAGGTGCCTGATGCAGAGGCTCGAAAGGAGCCTCCCATGCGCCTCGTCAGAACCACGTTGAGATCTCACGTCCGGACAGGAGCCTTCCCCAGCGGGAAAAATCAAAAAGGTCCTTTGAGGAACTTCTCGATGAGTCGATGAGACCAAAGTGAAGATCTTCCTAGAGACCTGGTGTAACGGGAGATAGCTGCCAGATGCATCTTGAGAGGTGTGGGGCAGTCCGGCCTTGGCCAAGGATAGCAAGCATGGAAGGATCTAGGGGAATGTGACCCTGAGAGGGGTAACCTTCCGAGACCGGCAAAACATAGTGAAGCGCTTCCACTTGTGACTGGAACACTTCAAAGTCTACAACGCCCTGGCCTTGGCGAGGACCTCCCTGCAGTCTGCAGGCATCTCATATCCTCCAAACTCTAGGGCTGCAGGGGCCAAGCCCTCAGGTTCAGCGCTCCTGGGTCGTGATGAAGGATTGGGCCTCCTCAGGTGAGAAGATCCGGGACCACTGGCAGCTTGACCGGAGTTGACACTGGCAGGCTGAGAAGGTCCAGATACCAAATCTGCCACGCCATGCCGGCGAGATAAGTATCATCTTGCATGGGCACAGTGTGTTGATGACTTGTAGCAGGAGAGGGAACGGAGGAAGCGCGTACAGAAACAGTCCCCCAGGCTTCTTAGCTGGTGGAATCTGCTGGCAGACTTTTGGCACTTGGAGCTTGCAGCCGTCGTCAGATCTATCTGGGACCTGCCCCATTTGACGAATAGGCTTTCCACCTGATCCTGACGAAGCTCCCACTCGTGGCAAGGAGCGCAGTTCCCTGCTGAGGGAGTGCGAGATGGTGGTTCTCGACTGAAGCCAGGTGGAGAGGGATGAGGAACATACCCTGTCCGATGGCCCAGCGCCACAAGTCCTGCGCTTCTTTGGAGAGTGCCAGGGATCGACTCCCCCACCCCCCCCCGCTCGTCTCTGAAGATCTTCACCACCTTGCCTTTCAGAGACGCTAGGAGCAACTTCAGTGCCCAGAACACTGCCTGTAGCGCCAAGATGTTGATATGAAGATCCTTCTCATACGGTAGGCACAGGCCGCTGGCGTGCAGGCGTCTGGTGTGCGCTCCCCATCCTTCCAGGGAGTCCTGCGTGGGGACAGTCTCCTGGTATGAAGGGGGCGTGGGGGGGCTTTTCTAAAATACGGTGCCTTGGGTGATGTGTGATGTTTGAGCAGACTCTGCACCATCCTGTCGCCTGACGGAACTCATTGAGAGAGATCTTCTCTGTGAAGCTTCCAGACACCTGTATCCAGGAGGCGTCCAGGAATTCCTGAAGGAGGATGCATTTGCAACTTGCAGAGCCGGATGAGGTAGATGCAGGACATCATGCCCAGCAACGACTTGATGTCCTGCACCGTGGCTGTCTTCATCGACGACAGTCGTTGCACCTTTCCTTGAATGGCTGCTAGCCTCTCCACCGAGGGTGACGCCAGGCAAGACTCTGTATTGAGTTTGGCGCCTAGGATCAGCGCGTTGTGTGATGGCGTAAAGCAGGACTTTGGATAGTTGGAGAATCCCAGATCCATCAGTAGCTGAACGGTCGTCTGTGTGTTGTATGCCCTGTAAACGCAGATGGGCCGCCACCGTTGCCAGGCATTTTGTAGACACCGAGGGCAGACTTCAAGCCGAAAGGTAGAGCCTTGAAATGGTAGTGCTGTCCCTGCACTACAAAACGTAGAAACCTCCGATGTTTCTTGTGAATGGGGACGTGAAAGTAAGCGTCCTCCAGGTCCAACGACGTCAAGAAGTCCCCTTTTTCCAGTTGGCCGAGCACATGTTGCAACGTGACCATCCTGAACTTTTGGGACTTTAGGTATTTGTTCAGACGTCATAGGTCTAGGATGGGCCTCCAGCCCCCTGTCCTGTTTCTGACCAGTAAGTATCTGGAATAGACTCTGGAGCCTTTGGGGAACGAACTCCATCACCCCTTTTCACAAAATGGCCCACACCTCTTCCAGGAGCTGAGGGATGTGCTGCTCCCAACGGGTAGCCAGAGGGATCCGCGGACACCTGAGTTGAAACTCCAGGGTGTCCTTGGGCAAGAGCATCCAGCACCCATCTGTCGGTGGTGATCTTTTTCCACTCGCTGACAAACTTAGTCAGCTGGCCTCCCACCGGGGTGCACAAGTGGGGGCCCTACGTCCTGGGCGGTTCAGGCTTGCTTGGGCACCGGTGTCTTGCGGGCGACAGCGACCATGTCCACTGCTACTGTAGGTCTGGGAACGGCCTCCGCAGGCTTCCTGAGCTGTGGATCTGGAAGGCTGACGGTACGAAGTGGAGAAACCTTTTGAAGACCTACTCCACTTTCCCCTGGAGGAGCAAAAAGACGAGCATTGCTGCTGGAGAGTGCCCAGGGAACGGGCCATTTCCCCCATCTATTTTGATGGCCTGGAGGGCCTCGTCAACAACTTTCCCAGATAGATTCTCTCCATCGAAGGGTATGTCCAGCACTTTCACTTGGAACTCCTGATGGAAATGTGTCGCTTTCATCCAGCCTTGGCAAAGAAAGCAGACACTGTTCCCCATTTGACGGAACCCTGTGTCCGCGACGTCCAATGCCACTGTGATGGCATGATCAGACGCCACTTCCCTTCTCTGAAACAAAGCAATTGCCTCCATCTTCATATCGTCGGCAAGGAAGTCCAGAATAGGCGCAAGATTGTACCACAACTCTGTCGTACTTGCTAGGAATGGCAGTCCGTTGGCCGCCTTGATAGTGGACGCTGCGGTGTAAATCGCCTTCTTTCCCATGGCGTCCATCCTATTTCCCTCGCAGTTTGGAGGGACCGAAGACAATGAGGACGGGTTGGCAGAGTGTTTCCTCGCAGCAGTCGATACCACCACATCCGGCGATGGCTGCAACCTCAGGCACTTTAGTGAGAGTCTTGCACCCGATATTTCTTCTCCAGCCTATCTCGTTTGGCTGGAGCCATGCAAGGGTTCGTCATGAAGGTCAGGCCCTCTTCCCAAACGTCGTCCAGAAGGGGCACTGCCATGATAGTCTTCCTCTTGACCAGCGCCTCTGGTACAAGAAGCCATCCTCCTTGGTTTCCTCAGGTACTAGCTGGAATTGCTCGGAGGCTCTGGAGACCATGGAGTGGAACGATCCCACCACATCCAGTCGGGACACCCTATGTGAAGCATCCAAATGTGGAGATACACCACTCGCTGCCATCCGTTGTCGTGGCCGTGTCCGTCCCTGTGTCTGGGTCTGCTGGGAAGAAGGGACCCTGATGTGGTGGCAGAGGTTGAAATGGAGGCGTCGGGTGACGCTTCCTCTTCGCTGGTGGCTAATCGGGGACCAGGGAGACCACAGGTACTGGAGACAGAGGCATCCTCATCTGGATCTCTGACAAGGTGCGCATGGTCGACAGAATATCCAAGCAAATGTCCCTCAGTTGAGAAAGCAGAAAAAGGAAAACTAGGCCCTGTGCTGTCACCCTCTTCAATGTCCTTGTGGACCGCGTGTAAGGATTCCTGGTCTTCCTCGGGCGTGAACGAGACTTCGATGGTTTGGATAACTGTCTGGGAGAGCTCTTTTAGGCCCTCCTCTTCCCCCAGCCCTCCCCCGCTCCCCCCCGAGGGTCTTGAAACGGGGTCTGAGCCAGTTTCCCCTATTATGGCATGCCTGCTGACTTCGCCAACGTCACTGCAGCAGTGTCGTGCCTTGGCGGTAGGGACACCTGAGCCGTGGGGGCTACCCTCGCAGGATCAGCACCCTTAGCTGTTGTGGCAATACCAGTTGTCGCTGAGGTCTTAGAGTCTGTGCCGGTTGAGCCTGCTTGGGCTGTTCAGCCTTCTCCCCTGCCCACGGCTTCTCGGATTTCTCACGTAGTTTAGCTGGGGTAGATGACTTTCTCTTCGAAGAGGAGCTCCATTGCCAGCTGGCAAAGGAGGCAGAATATTTCGATTGTGCCCCATCCACCTTGGCACCCGTTTCCACTTGGAGCATGGGTCAGAGGCCTTGGCATTAAGCCACGCCGTCAGTCTACTATGCCCATCCTTCGTCATCTTCTTGGAGAAACCGAGTCATATCTCGCACTCCACCTCCTTGTGGTCCGGGTGCAGGCAGTAGAGGCATTGCAGGTGCTAGTCGTCTACAAACGCATTCCGTAGCCCGCATTTACTGAAGGGCCTTAAGAAGGACCTTCCCCCCCCCTCCTCCGTCATGGTCGGAAGGGCACGAAGTAGGCCCAAGGGCCTTGTCGAATCTGGGCCGATCTTCGCCTTGAGGGGCAAAGAGCACAACGTGCTTCTTTGAACCAAAAATAGAACTTTTCCCGCCGAATAAACTTACAAATAGCTTGGAGAGCACCCTCAAGGACTCCCAACACTGAATCGTGCAGTAGAAATCTGAAGATGGCTGCCAGAGGAGGGGCTAAGGGAGAGGACTGTCATTGGATGGGGGAAATATCACCCAGAGGACAGTGATTGGTTTAAAGGAGAAATACAGTTTTTAAGTGAAACTTTTTTCTTTTACCGAGGATTCCCAGCCTGACAACAGGGAATATTCATGAGCATGTAAATCCATGCCAGACCCCATGCTGGTAAACAGCAGTTTGCTGGATACCATAGCCCAACAAAGCTTGGATTTTATAGAAGCCTACTTCCAGAGTGATTATATATGCAGAGGTTTATTCTCTATTCAGGTTTCTCAATTCCATCGGCCACTTGTCCTCAAGCAATGTTTCCCTGCCACAGACTGAACAAGGACTTGTGACATATTTCTCTTAGGAGCCATCTGTTTGCTTCACATCAAATTGTTGGATATCTGCATTGGCTCCTGTTGTTGCTTAAATGGACTATTGTGGGCCATTCCCCTGCATTGACAACAGTAAGCGGTAGCAGAAGATTCCAAACCCTTCCATTCTTTCAGCACAGTTTTGGATGGACATTCATGAGTGTCAGGAGATCCGTCTCTCCGACCTGTTGATCTAGTGGTTCATCAACCCTTATTCAACGTCATGACTGTTGCAGAGGATCTGTATGGCTGCATTGGTGGATTCTGCTTGTGCTAACTCTTTGGTAAGCCAAGGCCATATCAATTGTTTCTTTGAGGAAAGGTTGATCATGTTCAACCAATCTTTGTATTTAAGTTGGTCCGGGTTACTGAAAGCAGTCAACAACTATTTTATCCATTCTTTGACGATTAGTGTTAGCATACTGAAGCCACTTGGCCGCATCCCAATAACCTGATAATCTTATTGTCTCTGAATCCCACATGGTCATAATCTGAGAGCTGGATAGTGTAAGCAGTATGCATCTTCAATGAAACCCATTCTCTTAAGTATAACTTTCTTTTAACCAATATATGGCCTATGCATATTTGGGTTAGCCCACTGATCTAATTATATTTCGCAGACTAGCAAAGAGGAAATATATTGACATCGATGGTATTCCTACAGAACAGAAGCAAGGATATTATGGTGGACTCTTCCAAAGACTAACATCACGTAGCTGATGAACCGCCACTTGCTTTCTCACTGTTGACAGTTGTTTGGCTTTTTTGAACTTGAAATACTAATTGGATGGTTTGCTGAAAGGATGGTCAGTCAATCACTGGCATAATGAGTCTGTAGTTGGATCATCAATTGCAGCTGTTGCTCACTCTTAGCAAGGAGTTTCATCAGATTCACAATGTTCTGTATTTTTTGCGTCAACATCGCTTAATCGCTTATTGCCAAGAACACTTGAATGTGTGGTGAAACTACAGATACTCTAGCTTATTTATCCCAAAAATTGGCTTGATAGGCTTGATCAGATCCTTCGAAATCCCACTTTTAACACCAGGTATCGCAGTGTTATTCAAGTAATAAATGAGCTCAAATAATTCAAATGGTACAACCTTTGGTTTATTCTTCTTTATGTTGCAGCATTCAAAGTATTTTCAGCCTCTGGATAAGCAAGCTATACATCTTCAGGTCCATTCTATCAATTTACTCTTTGATGTGTGTTGGTGTGCTCCCAATGGAGCGTTAATCCAAAAACATGCTTCCCTCCAGTCTTCATTTTCTTGCGCTATTTGATCCACTCCACATTTTTTTATTCTTTGCTCCCCCCCCCCCCCCCCCTGTCCCAGATTTCCTTCTCGCCTTATTCATATTGATCAATATTTTCTAGTATTGTGAGTTTTGTACTAAGTCTCCAACTGGAGGCTTTCTCCCACAACTGTTCAAGGCTTCTTACAGGGTGCGCAAAGATGATAGATTCATATGGTGAAAGCAAACCAAAAAAAAGGCAGCCAAGGGGAAGGAAAAGGATGAGAGGAGGAGTAAAGGCTGACATTAAAATGCACCTGAGAGGTCTTGAGGGAACGTCGGAATTAACAGTAAATGTCTGTTGAAGATGGGAAGGTGGTTTGTTCCAAAGTGTGGGAGCTTTAGCTGCAAAAAGACTGCCTCCCAGTCATCATTTAGAGAATCCTGACATTTAGAAGAGCAGAGTGTGATCTTAGGGGGTCTTGCTGGCTCGTACGACTTGGATTTCTTAAGGTAAGCAGACCCAAGGCCATGGATAGCTATGTGGATCTTTCATCTGATTCAAGAAGCGATAAGGGTCCACTGAAGTCGAACAGGGGGAAGTGCGATCATGTGGTTTAAGATTGCAGATCAGTCTTTAAGCTATTTGTGTATGGTTTCAAGTTTAAAAGGAAGCATTGAAGGAGAAAGGGGACTTTGCATAGTGGTTAGGATAATGGCTCCAAGAAGAGAAGCTCGGTGAGTGAAGGAGATGAAAGCTGCAATCTTGTGGGCTAGCTTCAGGGTTACAGGATTTGGTCTCCTGTTTGATATGCTTGTGCATGGTCATCAGAAGGAAATCCCAAGCTACAAACTGATATGGTTGCAGAAGGTAATGTTCATAATTCAGTGGGCCAGGTGAGAGTAAGTGAAGGTGGACAAAGCGAACACGAAGATTACTGATTTATCTAGCCATCAGATTGATGTCATTTGCATACATTTAAAAGTCAAAGTTTCACACTATAATCAGTCATGGCTTCATACAGGTATTTAAAGGGGTGGGAAGTGATGAGTTATGAAGAACTCTGCAGTCTAGGTTGGTATGATGCAATAAGAGGGGGTCAAATTTAACTTCTTGGGATCTCCCACAGAGGAAGGACTTTAGTGATGCAATGGCACAGTCTGGAGGCTTGAGAGAGGTAGAGCATGGTCAATGTGTCAAAAGCCAGCAAAAGCTTGAGGATGTCTAAGACCAGTTAGCTGGGGTAAAGTTTGAGGTGTTCTATGATGTCTAGAAGAACTACCTCTGTTCTATGGAAGGGTCAAATAACTGATGGGTGATGGTCTTTTTACAGCAGGTTTTGTGGTTATGGATAGTTTTTCCATGAGCATACCTATCCTAGGGAGATCCATAATCGACAGATAGTGGGTGATGAGATCCTAAGAAGGCTTTTTGAAAGGGCAGGGAGTGGATCACCTATGTTTTTCTGCTCATGGCTTTTCACTCAGTGATCGAGGCACTGGCAATGTTCAATCTGCACTGGTTGGGAAGGTCTGTCCCTGTGGCCTTGGCAAACCTTTCCACCACAGATCAGCCACACCACTTGTAGTACTGTCCATGAGCATCACAAACAAACAAGAGCCTTCACCAGTGCAGACAAATGAATGCAGATACAAGTCTATGGGCCGCAAGGTGAATCTTTGGTGGCTGTCTCACTTTGTCACAATTAGAGGCATTAGTCTGAGTTACTGTGAAACAACATTTGAGTAACCTAGTGGTTACCTTGACACCTTAAAACTATCTCCATTTCATCACCAATCTCAGTGGAAATAATTCTGAAAATATTCCTCTGAACCTCAGAGGTGCAAAGCCTGATAAGTCAAAGCCAAGACCAGCATCAGAGCCATGGTCTTCAATCTTCCCACCGATCCCAGTGCATCTGAACCTGCACGTTAATTTAATTTTATTGTTTAAAGCGTAGACCTAGCTCTAGAGCAGAGGAGCACTGTAGAGGGTAGGATAGCCAGTGTATAGGCTGGCATATTTTAACAGTAATACATTACTGTATATTATGGTCTATACATCCATTGGGATTAGTCCTTGGTCAGACGTTGACAAAAGGAACAAGTTACTTACCTGTAACTGTTGTTCTCCAGCATGGGTCTGGCATGGATTCACATGCTCATGAATATTCCCCGCCGTCAGGCTGGGAATCCTCGGTAAAGAAAAAATCAGTATCAGTTTCATTTCTGATCTCTGCGTCATACTCACCACAGCCAATGACTGCCCTCTCCCTAAGCCCCGCCTCTGGCAGCCATCTTCAGATTTGGTAGCACGTGAAGTGGCAGTATGACCAAGTGAAGAGTCGCAGAGGGGTAGGCGGGAGGGTTCGCATGTGAATCCATACCAGACCCATGCTGGAGAACAACAGTTACAGGTAAGTAACTTATTCCTTCTCCAGCATGGGGTCTGGCATGGATTCACATGCTCATGAATAAAGAATACATAGCAGTACACACATGCACAACCACGGGATGTGGCAAAGGCTCAACATTAAGCATTACATCAAACTCAACATTAAGCAATTCTTACCTCCTCACCAGGCTCACCTTAGGCGAACAGGTTGCGCAGCACTGCTTGGCCGACCCTGGACTCCTCCCTGGAATCCCGATCGACGCAGTAGAATTCCGTGAAGGTGTGCGTCGACCTCCACGTAGCAGCCCTGCAGATGTCCAGCAAGGGCACATCAGATAGGAACGCTGTGGTAGCTGCGATCGCTCTGGTGGAATGGGCTCTCGGACGGCCAGGCAGCGGTCGGTTTGCCAAGCGATGACAGTACATGATACAGCCAGAGAGCCATCTGGTAATGGAGGCCTTCGAGAGAGCCTTCCCCTGATTGACAGGTCCAAAGTTCACAAAAAGTTGTGACGTCTTCCGAAAACTCTTCGTGCGGTCCACGTAGAACTTCAGCGCTCTAGCCACATCCAGCGAGTGCAAAGTCCTTTCGGCCGGCGACAAAGGCGACGGGAAGAAAACAGGCAACACCAAGGGTTCGTTGAGGTGGAAGTCCGACGGCACCTTGGGCATGAAGGAGGGGTGCGTCCTGAGCACTACCATCGTGTCGTGAAAAGTCAAGTACGGGGACTTGCAGGAAAGGGCCTGGATCTCTCCCACTCTTCGTGCGGAGGTGATGGCCACAAGAAACGCTGTTTTCCACGACAAGAACTTCAACGGAGCCGAGTGCAGAGGCTCGAACGGAGGTCCCATGAGCTTGGTCAGCACCACGTTGAGCTCCTCCGCCGGGGCCAGAGCCTTCACCGGCGGGAACGATCTGAACAGTCCCTTCATGAATTCTTTCACCAGACGATGAGACCACAAAGACGTCCGCCCCGTAGTTCTGGTGTATCGGGAGATCGCAGCAAGATGAATCTTGATGGACGCGCGCGCCAGTCCAGCCTTGGCCAGGGTCAGAAGGTACGGCAGTACCTGGGGACCCGTAATCCGTAGAGGGTTAATCTTCTGTGCGTGGCACCAGACAGAGAACCTCTTCCATTTGTGTCCATAGCATTTAAGAGTTGACGCCCTGGCCTTTGCAAGAACCTCTCTGCAGTTGGCCGGTATGTCGTAGCCTCCAAACTCTAACGCTGCAGGAGCCAGGCCTGCAAGTTCAGCGACTTCGGGTCGTGATGGAGGATGGCGCCTCCTTCCCTGGAGAGAAGATCCGCGTCCACTGGCAGCTTGATTGACGGGGACGCTGACAAGTCCAGAAGGTCCGGGACCCATATCTGCCTCGGCCACGCAGGTGCGACGCGGATCATCCTGCACCGTGACCTCTTGAGCTGGTTGATGAGCCGGATCAGCAACGGCAATGGAGGGAACGCGTATAGAAACAGGCCCTCCCAGGGGAACGAGAAAGCATCGCCCATGCTCCTCGGCTGGGGAAACCTGCTGGCGAACCTCCGGCACTTGGAGTTCGTCGCCGTCGCGAACAGATCGATCTGGGGTGTGCCCCACCGTCGGAAGAGGCGGTCCACTAGATCCTGTCGTAGTTCCCACTCGTGGCACGAGCGCAGCTCTCTGCTGAGCGAGTCGGCGATGGTGTTTTTTATCCCTGCCAGATGAAACGGCACCAGAAACATCCCTTGGGCGACGGCTCAATGCCACAGATCCTGCGCCTCCTTGGACAGGGCTGGGGATCTGGTACCGCCCTGCTTCCTGATGTAGAACATGGTGGTGGTGTTGTCGGTGAAGATCCTCACCACCTTGCCCTTGAGGGACGGAAGAAAGGACCCGAGGGCCCAAAACACTGCACGGAGCTCCAGGACGTTGATATGGAGGGACTTCTCCGTCAGAAGCCAAAGGCCTCTCGCGTGCAGATTTTCGGTGTGCGCTCCCCACCCTTCCAGGGAGGCATCCGTGGTCACTGTCTCCTGGTGCCGGGGGTCTGGAAATCCATGCCTGCCGTCAGATGCGCGCGGGTGCCCCACCACCGGATCGCTCGTCGGAAACTCTCGTCGAGTGTGATCTCTCCTCGAAGCTGCCCGTCGTCTGGATCCAGGGCGCGTCCAGGAACTCCTGCAACGGGCGCATCCGGAGCCTGCACAGGCGGATGCGATAAATGCAAGAAGACATCATTCCAAGGAGGGACTTGATGGACCTCACCCTGGCCGCGTCCGCAACCAGCATCCGCTGCACCTTACCCCAAGATGGCCCTCGTCCTTTCCTCCGACGGAGAGGCCAGAAGCGACACTGTCGAGCTTCGCTCCCAGAAACAGTGCGTCTTGCGCGGGCACCAGGTGGGACTTGGCGTAGTTTATGGAGAATCCCAGGTCCGTGAGTAGTTGGACGGTCCTTGCCGTGTGCTCCACGGCGAGCTCCTTCGTCTTTGCTCGGATGAGCCAGTCTTCCAGGTAGGGGTAGACGTGGATCCCCTCTCGGCGCAGCTGCGCCGCCACCGGTGTGAGGCACTTGGTGAACACCCTGGGTGCCAACCTCAATCCGAAGGGAAGGGCTCTGAACTGGTAGTGACGCCCTTGGACCACGAACCTGAGAAACTTTCGGTGTCCCTTTAGGATGGGAATATGGAAGTAGGCATCCTTCAAATCCAACGACGACAGGAAATCGCCCTCCTCCAGTTGACCCAGGAAGTGTTGGAGGGTGACCATCCGGAACTTCTGTGCCTTGATGAATTTTTTCAGTCGTCGTAGGTCCAGGATGGGACGCCATCCTCCCGTCTTCTTCTTCACGAGGAAGTATCTTGAGTAAACTCCGGAGCCCCGAAACCTCTTTGGGACGAGCTCGATGGCGCCCTTCTTGAGCATCGCCTTTACCTCCAAGAGAAGTTGAGGGACGTGATGTTCTTTCCTGGCCACAGGGGGGACGCGCGGGCACCTCTTTAGAAACTCAAGCGCGTGACCCTGAGCCAGGGCGTCCAGCACCCAACGGTCGGTGGAGATGGACTCGCACACGCTGACGAAGCTCGCCAGCCGGCCTACCACCGGTGTGCTTCGGTGGGGGCCCGACCCCACGGCCGGTTCAGTCCTGCTTCGACGAGGCTTTGCCGCCTTGTCCTCCTTGGCGACGACGGCGGGGTCCGCCTGACTTGCCTCGCCCCCTGTAAGCTTCCTGTGACGACGAACGGGCCGCTTGACGGTAGGTGGAAAATCCGCTGCTGGTACCTTTGGAGGCACCCCGTTTGCCTCTGCCGCTCCGAAAGGGCGGCCCCCGTTGCTAGAGAACCCCAAGAGCCCGGGCAGTCTCTGTGTCCGCCTTGATGGCTTGAAGGGAATCGTCCACTGTTTTCCCAAACAGGTTGTTTCCGTCGAACGGCATGTCCAAGACTCTGGTCTGCACGTCCTGACGGAAGTCAGTAGCCTTGAGCCATCCACGCCGCCTAAGGCACACGCCGTTGCCCAACTGGCGAAATCCATTGTCAGCGATGTCCGTCGCAAATCGTAATGGCGTGGTCCGACGCCACCTCTCCTTCCTGCAAGATCTCTAGGGCTTCCGCCCTCTTGTCGTCTGGTAGGAAGTCCAGCAGGGGGGCCAGTTTGTACCACAACTCCCTGTCATAGCGGGCTACGATAGCCAAGGCGTTGGCCGCCTTAATCGTCGTCGCTGCCGACGAGATGGCTCTGCGTCCCATCGTGTCTAATTGCTTTCCCTCGCCGTCCGGCGGGGAGGTTGACGTAGAGGCCGCGCCCCCCTCCCCCGCTTTCTTCCTGGCCGCCGCGGAGACGACCGAGTACGGGGTCGGCTGTGCCCGAAGGCACAAGGGGGCCGTGTCCGGGACCCGGTACTTCTTCTCGTACCGATCCCTTCTAGCCGGCGTCGTGGATGGGTTCTTGAGGAGGGCGAGGCCCTCATCCCAAATATCGTCTAGTAGAGGTACAGCGAGGACCGTCTTCCTCTTGGTCTCGCGCCGTTGATAAAGGAAACCTTCCTTCTTCTCTTCCGGGCAGAGCTGGAAAATCTCGGATGCCCTGGCGATCATGGAGTGAAACGATCCAATCTCGTCGGGCGGGGAAGCCCGGGTGGGAGGTGACGACGGGAGAACCTCGTCGTAAACCTCGTCGTCTGTACCCGTCGCGGCCGTGTCAGTCCCCGTATCATCCCCACGTGTCGTGGACGGGGAGGAGGGCTGAGCAGGGCGCGATGGCTGAAAAGGAGGTGGAGGATGAATCCTTCTCTTCGGGGGAGGGCTCCCAGAAGGGCCTGGATCCGGGTCCCCCGTCGGGAGCGGTTCCGCCGTTGGTGGTAACGGCAGTCTCGTCCTCATCTCCGAGCATAAGGACTGTATAGCCAACAAAATGGCCGCCGAGTTGTCTTGCGGCACTGGTTGAGCAAGTTCCGACGGGCGATCAGGAGCCCCGTCGGCACCCTCGACACCCTCGTCGTCCCTCCCGACAGGATGGCCTTCTTCCACGCCAGAGCCGTGGCCTAAGACTTCGATCAGCTCCTCCTCAGAGGTTGAGGCCGAGTCCACGACGACCTCCTGCCCCCCCCCCTTTTTCTTCTCCGTCGGAGGTTTCTCGGGGGTCCTGTCGATGGGCATTAAAGAGGACTCCCTCCGCGGTGGCAGGGAGATTCTGGGCCCCGGGGTCACCACCACTGGTGTAGCCTCCACAGGCTGAGCCAGGGCCGCCGCGACTGTCTCGATAGAGGCCTTGGCCGGATGGATCAAGGCTTTCACCACCTTAGGTGCGCTCACCGCCTTCTCCTTGGGGGGAGGGTCACCACCTCGATCCCCCTCCGATGGGGCCTTAGGGCACGACCGGGGTCTCCCCAGGAGTTTCGCCGGGTGCTCGGCCTTCCTCTTACCCGAGCCAGAGCGTTGGCTCGTGGTTGATGGCGCCGGGGAGGATGCGCCCTGCCTGGTGCCCGTAGAGCCCGACCGTTCGGCGCTCCCGGTGCCAGCGGACTCGCGGTGCTTGGCCTTCTGTTGGACCCCCGTCGCCGGGGCGCCCTCAAAGGTCTTAGAAGACCGCTCAGACTTCTTCTTCTCGCCTGACGGGCTCTTTCCTTCCAGCCAGTTGGCGAGACGTTGATGGCGGTCCTTCATGGTCCGCTCCGACATATTGCCGCAAAACGCACAGTTCTTCTCCACGTGCGTCTTGTCCTCATGTAGGCAGTAAAGGCAAAGTGAGTGTTCGTCCTCCTTAAAGACATTCTGAAGCTGGCATCCAGGGCAGACCCTGAACAGCTTTCCGGGCGTCGAGCTTCCCTTCTCCTGGGCCATGTCTGAGATGGGCCTGAGAAACTTCTGGAGTCCTCCAAAAGCGTGGCTCGACGAAATCTTCACCCTTGAGGGGCGTAGACGAATCCGACACGGGTCCCCGTTGATCGGATGAAGAAACGGTGGAGCTTGTGGCTCTTTTGACCGAAAAGAGAAATTTTTCTGAGAAAAAACGCAAAAAAAAGCACCAACGCTCGAGAGCAATAGCACGAGGATCCCAACACTTGAACTTGCGGTAAAAATCTGAAGATGGCTGCCAGAGGCGGGGCTTAGGGAGAGGGCAGTCATTGGCTGTGGTCAGTATGACGCAGAGATCAGAGATTGGTTACTACTACGAAAGACAGATCAGAAACGAAACTGATACTGATTTTTTCTTTACCGAGGATTCCCAGCCTGACGGGGAATATTCATGAGCATGTGAATCCATGCCAGACCCCATGCTGGAGAACCACATTGAGAGATTTGCAAAATTGGACAATTGTAGGAGCATTCCAATCAGATTCTGGGAACAAGTTCCAAAGGGTGGGCGTGTGACAAGAGAATAATTGTTTGCATGCGGGTAGTGATTCGAGAAAGTTGGTCGATTTGCTGCGTGAGAAGCGAGTCCCACCAGATATGTGGGGCTTAGCTGCCAGGGTTCCATGTAATAATGTTGCCACAAAAATCTTGTCATGCAAAAATATCGCCATGCAAAAAATATCGCTGAAAAATGGCCGTTTTTTGTGGCGACATTGCATGGAACATGCGGGGGATACCTGCAAACCCCAAACTTTTTTTTCTTTTTTTTAGTTTTTAAAAAAAAATGTTTTTTGCCGCTCTCCCCATATATATGGTCACCCATATAATATCACTGCTGACCTTTTCCCGGCGATATTATTTACGGCAACCATATATATGGGGATAATATTACCTGATACCGCTGCCAGGTACACTGGAGTGCTACTCACAACTGCTTTGTAGATTATGCATGCAGTCTTGAACAATATACTGGGCCTGGAGAGGAAGCCAATAGTTTGCATAGGACTGGTGTGATTACGTCATATTTCTAGGCACCTGTAATAAGATGTGCTGAAGTGTGGTGGACTGCTTTTAAGGGAGACAAGTGAAAGGCTGGAAGCCCCAACTGGAGGGCATTTACCCATCAATGTGCGAGACCACAAGTGCATGCACTACGGTCCGGTGGTCTTTTGGTTGGTGGGATGATGGGTTTGAATTTGCGAAGAGTGGAGATTTGGAGCCAGGCCATTTGAGCCTTCTTTGCCATGTGCTTCTGAGAGGAAAGGCTGCCGCCGATGGTGAAGCCTAAAGATTATACTGAATCCAAGAGTTGCAGATCAAATTCTCCTAGGTGCATACCATTTTGCCAATGTTGGACAATTTGTTGTTTAGCGGGGAGGGGGGGCTGAGGGGAACAAGTCCAGTTTTGGATGTGTTAAGTTTGAGGTAGGCAGTCAATATCCAGTACTAGATGATGGCCAAGTAATCGCAGAGGTGACTAATGTGTGGGCTTTTCACTCTTGTACAACCAAGTATTGTCTGTGTTTTAATGGATGGCTATATTGGCATCTTTGAGAAGTGTGCCCAAAGGCTGCATGAAAACATTCAGAAGGATTGGTGAGAAGATTGTGCCCTGGGGACACCGCAGGAGACTGAGGCGGTTAGCATGCAAAGTGTTCATATGGAGAACCTGGTGTCTGAGAGGTAGGAGGTAAACCAATTTATGACAGTGCCAGATAATCCCATACTGTCAGCAGAGGAGGGGAGGATGCGGTGGTCGATGGTGTCTAATACAGCCAAGAGCTCAAGGTCAAGGAGGAGGCATGAATCGCCCTTTTGGAGAGCATCATATACCACATGGATGGTGGCTGCCATAATGCTACACTTATGGCGGAGCCCCAGCAGATAGTCTTGGAGGAGGTGTAGTTCTACAATTGTGGCGAGTAGTTGTGTAGCCACTATTTTTTCCAGGATTTTGCCAATAAATGTGAGGTTTGTGATGGGCCAACTGCAGAATAGGTCACCTGGGTCTAGGAGGTTGTACAAGACCAGTCTTAAGGGTGTCCTGGAATAACCCTTCTATGAAGAAGGCATTAATGATGTCGAGCTCAATGTAGTGACTACCAAACATCTAACTCAAAGTCCCCTCTGGGCTCTGTCTGAGGCGTCTCTAAGGTGAGGATCTGCAGGAGAACACAAGGATGCTTCCTACACGGTTACAGAAACCCCTGGCTGAACAGGGAACCTCTTCATCTGGGTCATCTTGAAAGAAACCAAGGGGCCCATGCAATGGGATGATTAGCTGGCATAGGCCTGGCTGGAAGAAGGAGGAGGAGGAGGAGGAGGCGCCTCGGCGGTCAGGATGGAACCGATCGACCCTATGTCTCAGAAGGAGTGGGTTGTGTAGGGCTGTTGGCCGGTCCCAAAGTAAAAGATGCTGCCAGTGACCGGCCAGTGTCCATGATAACTAGCCCCTGAAATAGGGGCAGAAAGGGATTTAACAATTTTAGGGGACATTGGTTGATGGATTACTTCATCACCTTACAGAAGTATAACCTCATGGACAGAGCGTATATGTTTAAAACTTATGCGACAAGTTGTCAATTCTCTCAGGCCAAGGCAGTAGTTTACGTTTATTTACTGCTATTTGTACAAAAGGGTGGAGCACTAGGTAGAGGGGTGGTTCCACAAGTCTATCATCCTTTGGTTGTTCCATCTCCCTAACCAAGGTCCACCTATCACCAGCTGGGTGTTCATTAATTGACCCCAAATAGTGTTTCCTTACCCGTATGGAGGCCGAAAGGCAGTGATCTTATTTCTCTCGCTCCCACAATTTTAAAGTGGCCTAACAGGGATGGTCACTCTTGTGGGGATTGTCTTTTCCTCTCAATCCTGTCCTACCTCCAAACCACTTTTTGGTGGTCCACACAGTTCCTTCTACTCCTTTAACCCACTCCTATGCTCTCTGGCTACTCCTCATAGGCATCCTACTTCTCACATTCAATTCCTCCTTTAACTCTGCTCACTATTCTCCCCGCCTCCTTGTATACAATCACTCATATCAACCGCTATCCTGTATCCCTCCAAAATGACGTTCAATCCCTACCTTCCAGTCCTACTCTCAAAGACCCTGCTGCTCTTCCTCCAAAAATTACAATCAATCACTTTGCCTCCCATCCAACTGATGCCACTCTCAATCCCAACACCTTAACTTCACTCTCTCCAAACACACAGCACTCTCCTGCAACTCCTCCACCGGCTTGCGCCTCATAAAACTTAATATTCTGGTCCACCTGCACCTCCTCCAAGCTCACTTGACTAACCCTTCCCGTCTGGAAATGTCCGTAGACTCCCAATTGGCATTCTGATCAGCTGTCCGCTGTCTGGGCTAAACCTTGCTTTGTCTGGAAATGTTCTTGGTAAACACCTGGAACTGTGTGGTTCTGGGTGCTGGTTGCCTATAATAATGGTAAACGGTGCTATATAAATGGCAAGTACAATACAAATTGCACACAGAACTGTGCTGCCTGCATCTGAGCAAGGGGCGTCCCATGCTACACTTTTATTTAGCACTTTGGGCTCCCCAATAACAATACACAATAAGGGTGGCAGGACGTCTAAGGTCTAGCCCCGCCGCCTCATTAAACTAATAGCGTAGTACGCACACTGACTGGAGAGGAATCCTCTCCGGTCAGTCAGCATGTTCACATTGTGGGAAGAGCAGCAGTAGGCCATCCAGTCCGCCATGGTGGCACAGTGCATGCAGAGGGCTTGAGCAGGTAAGGATAATGATTTTTTAAATAAATGTGTACATGTGTATGTCGTGTTTGTATGAAAAAGTTGTTTGATTTATCTATGAATGTGCACAAAAATGCTTGTGTGTGTAAAGGGGTAGGGGCTGCTGGAGGCATGGCATTCCTTTTTACTTTTCCCTTAATGCAATACTTTAAAGTGCATCAAGGGCAAAGCAAACCTAAGTTATGACGCTGATGGACTGGCTTACATTGGTGGTGTCTGTCTGTGTGTATACTCTTACTTCGGGCTAGCATTTTTACTTGCCACCCAGGGTAAAGCAAATGTCATGAATGATAGATGGCTAGACTGGCTTACATGGGTGGCTACAGTCAGGCCACATATTTTTAGTGTGTTATGGAATTACTGTACCGGGCATCAAGGGTAAAAGCA
This sequence comes from Ambystoma mexicanum, assembly GCF_040938575.1. Taxonomy (NCBI): domain Eukaryota; kingdom Metazoa; phylum Chordata; class Amphibia; order Caudata; family Ambystomatidae; genus Ambystoma; species Ambystoma mexicanum. The sequence continues at coordinate 215,143,876 of NC_090926.1, forward strand.
ATCAAGTATGATTATGTGGTACATTGGCCTACATTTCTATAGCCAGTCTGGATATACTTTCTATGGCATGGCATTTTTTTTCTGGTTGGGCGTTCTTATATGGTAATACGGGCATATACTGTTGCAGCCTGCATGGACATGCATGTGAACAGCCAGCATACACATTTTTCTACTGGCATATGCTGTGGCAAAGGCATGAAAATGTTTTGGAAAATGCTGCCAGGCAATGTTGGTGACTTGCATCTTCTGGGTTTTGTCATGTGTTACCAAACACAGATTACAAATGCTGTGTCTTTTTACCCGTTATTACCAAATTCTTCACAGAAAATGAGGCAAAACGAGCATTTTAACCTGTTATTTTAAAAATTTTGTTGGGGGGGACAGAATGTTTCAGGCTACCTCACTCTGTCCTGTCACTCCCACATCTTCAGCAAAAACAGTTGCGCCCCTCCAGTTCAAAAATTAACCAGCCGCCACTGTATTGATCCCGTTGATCTAGTCCCGTTTCAGGCAAGTTACTGTCCATAGAAATTTTGGGGAAAGCTACATGCTCTCCTCCTCTGCTGTATGCGCTCTTCTGGTTCTAGCCCTGCCGATGCAGTTACATTGGTACCTTGTATCAGGTTTGTGTAGCCCCATGCGCAAGTATTAGGTCTTCCACTTGGCTACATAATGTGTGAGGAAAGTTCTTTCTTGTCCAGGTCACGTTTTGGCTGGTGGCCCCAGGTGCGTTGTGGTACTTTCAGTCATTTCCCATTTGAGGTTTCTCCTCTCCTGCTGCTTACAGTTGCATACGCGGTATAACCCAAGCTCTGTGGCCCTTGCTGTTGGTCTCTGGTTCACTGGCCCTTACAGTGGTAGAAGGGGGATGGAGAGTGCATGTTGGTAGCTATAGTCTGTCTAACGTCATGATAACTGGTCACTAAAAACCCCATAGCTCTGCGGGACCATACTTGGCACCAGTACATGGTCAATAGTACTAATCAGCAAACAAGAGATCAAAAATGCGCAACTGGGCAAGGTCTGGCTATTCCCTGCTTAGACACCAACCCGTGGTTGAGTAGTGCCCCCTTATTGCTCCGACAGGATCATACCCATCATTCTGCTACACTTGATAAAGAAATAATCGCAAAAAGAGAGCGATCTAGCCGTTTGGGAAGGCAATGGGCTTGATCATGAGGTTTGTTGCCAGAAGGGAGCTTGGTGCATAGAGAGCCAAGGGTCAGAGTACTGGAGTGGTGACAATGAGAATGGCAAACAAACTTTTGGTGGGGCAGCATCCGCGTCGTTGCTGGCCACGCCAACCTCACAAGAAAATTGTCTCCACTCAGTGAAGCGCTGGTTGAGTGAGGAGGGTGAGAAGGGAGAACAATTCCTAATCTAAAGGGTGGATCTGGCTGAAGACCGGGGTTGTGTGTGGTTTGTGAAATGGTGCACATGCCAGACTGGTTATTTTTTGGCACCACAGAAGCAAGGCTGGTACTAGCCCCTACGGATGTATGGTTGCATGAATGAGCAGCTTCCTTCGCAGACTTGACCCCAGAAGTGGGATTTTAGGGGGAAGACTGTTATAGTTCTCCAGCAGACGTAGTCCCAGTGATCGCCCTGGGAAGACCCTGGTTTAAGCCCCCAAGCAAGATATCTCTAGGTCACTCACCACAGCGTAAGTGAGCATACAGGAATCAGTAGGTCCCCAAAGAGACCACCGGCCCCAATGAAGGAATCCCCAGGTGGGAGGCTATCAAACAGAGGTGGAAGGAAGCAGCCACCTGAATCATAAGTAAACCCACAGGCAGAAAATAATAAAAATAAAGGGTGATAAAAAGCAGACCAATAATGTGCTGGAAATGCATCCAGCCTTGCCTAGCAAAGAGAAAAGGACGAAGGGAAACCCGAGGCTACTGCCAATGCGCACTGGGTCATAGGCAGGCAAGCAATCAAACTCCCAGGAATTTTCTTCTGGCCAAAAACGTTTCCCGTACCGCTTCGTGTTGGATCCATTTTGCAGAATCAGAACTGTTAGAAACCACCCATCCATGTTATTTTCAGGCACAGCAAACTGTAGCCACCCATTGAAACACTTGTGTATAGGCGCGTTACAAATACCATATCATATCATAAACATTATCTGACAGTTGAGAGGCAATATAGGAAGGCATTTGGCCTACTACAAGAATTAGCAGCATGGACCACTGATTAGTTAACACTTGGGTCACCAGAAGAACAAGTTACTTTCTTACCTGGTAACCTTCTTTCGATGGGATGGTCAGACGACGTATTCCATATCTATGACAGTAATCAACACAGCTGTGCTGCTTCGGAAAATCTTTCTGCGTCCTGCGTCGATGACGTCGATACACTGTCCTCGAGGGCCTCCGTCGAGCCGACGTCACCGGATGTTAGAAGTAGGACGCACAACGCCCGTTGCCTCAGTTATCGTTTTTTCCTAGGACGTGTGGCACCAATCTTCTACCAGTATGACCACAGAAAGCCTTGCGGAAACTTAAGCTGCAATCGCATAAGAAATCCTGTAGTGGGACGGGTAGGGAGGAAGCAATATGGAATACGTTGTCTGACCATCCCATCGAAAGAACGTTACCAGGTAAGAAAGTAACTTGTTCTTCGAGGGGATTGGATCCTCCGACGTATTCCATATCTATGACAGAATCCCAAAGCAGTACCAACGTATGGAGGAGGGAAAAGAATTTGAAAATAGAAATTTAGAATGCCCAATTAAATTGCACAGTAAAGGACCGCCTTGCCAAAGGCCAGATCCTGCCCATGGATAGAATCTAGGGAGTAGTGTCTTACAAAAGTATGGACCGAAGCCCATGTGGCTGCTTCACAGATGTTACGAAAGCCTACCTTAGGGTCCCTACCCGCCAAGTAGTAACATTCAGAAATTGCCAAGATAATCCATCTAGAAAAAGTCTGCTTAGCAACAGCTTGTCCCAAACGCCTTCCAGCGTAACCTATAAAGAGCTGATCGTCCACTCTGACCCGGGACATGCGTGAAATGTAGAAACTTAAAGCTCGCCTAGGATCCAACCTATGGAGCCTCTACTCTTCCTTACCAGGATGCGGAGGAGGATAAAATGCTGGAAGAATGACCTTCTTGCTTAAATGAAATTCTGATACAACCATCGGAAGAAAGGAAGGATGAACTCCAAGGACAACCCTGTCCTTATGAAACACCGTGAAGGGTGGCGTAACAAAGTGCCTGCAACTCACTCACTCTGCGAGCAGAAGTGACCGCAACTAAAAACACAGTTTTAAGGGTTAACAGTCTCAAAGGACAAGAATGTAAAGGCTCAAATGGAGCACCCATTAGGAATTTTAGAACAAGGTTCAAATCCCAACCGGGCACCTGGAAAGGTGACGGCGGAAACACATTAGTGAGCCCTTTGAGAAACTGAGAAATTAAAGGATTCTTGAAATGAGAACACTTCTAAGACGAGCGCATAAATATGGACAGCACCGCCAGGTAACCTTTAATGGTACCCACTTGCAGGCCCTTGTGGGCTAACAAAAGCAAAAAAGACAGAACCACAGGAATGTCACATGAAAAAGGATCCACATTCTTAACCCTGCACCAGTCGCAGAACTTTCTGCAACGGCAACGGTACAGGGACTTGGTTGCAGGCTGTCTAGCCGAAAGCAACACCTCCATCACGTCTTCAGGGATGTCCCAATCCTTATACCTCAACCTTTCCGAAGCCAAGCGTGAAGGTTGAGGGATCTGACCTCTGGTTGGAGAACCTGACCCCACTCCCGTGAGAGCAGATCATCTCGTTAGGAAAGACGACTGGAGGGCAGATGGACAAGTCGAGAAGGTCCGGGTACCACGTTCTCCGGGCCCATAACCTCCACAGCACTTGCGGGATGACGGGGACTGGAGGAAACGCATACAGCAGTGGGAAGGACCACTCCACCATGAACGCATCCCCTAGGGCTTCTCTTGGAGGAAATTCCCGCAATCAGAACTTTTCTCACTTCCGGTTGACACTGGAGGCGAAGAGATCTACTTGTGGGGTCCCCCAAAGGGCGAAGGTCTCCAGGAGAATCTCCTGAGCCAGCTCGCACCGGTGAGAGATCGTGCTCTGCCTGCTCAGAGCATCCGTCTCGTTTTAGTCTCCGGCCAGATGAACTGCCGAGATTGAAATTTCCTGCTGGATGGCCCAGAACCAGAGCTGCATCGCCTCCCTGCACAGAGGAAGTGATCCTGCCCCCCCCCTTTTTGTTGAGGTAGTGCATGGCCACTGTGTTGTCCCTCAGAATCAGGACATTCTTCCCTCGCACAGTTGGCAGAAAAGCTTTCACGACAGGCCTGACTGCCCTCAACTCCAACAGTTTGATGTGGAGTCTGGACTCCGATGGAGAACAAAGACCGCCGACTGTCAACTCGTTGGCATGAGCTCCCCATCCTGTGAAGGACGCATCTGTCACGATCGTCACCTCCGGCCAGGGTAGCCAAAATGGAACCCCCCCTCATCAGATTGCCTTTGACGGCCCACCACAGGAGGTCCTGGGCGACCGAGGGCGGCACCTGAACGGGGTCCGACATCCTGCCGGAGGACTGTGACCACTGCATCTTGAGGGCCCATTGCAGAGATCTCATCCGCAACCTGGCCTCTGGCACCAGAAGAATGCAGTATACCATGAGGCCGAGCAACCTCAAGAACTCGAACGCCGGGAGACTCTGGTCATGTTGAAACTTGAGCACCATCGTCAGAATGTGATGAGCCCTCACCTGGCGAGGGAAACAGTGCCCCAGGGACGTGTCGAGCACTGCTCCGATGCACTGGAGCTGCTGAGTTGGCGTCAAGTGGGACTTCTTTAAGTTGAGGGAGAAGCCCAGCCTGTGAAGGGAGTGGCTGGTGACGGACAGATGATCCAGGACTTGCTCAGGAGAGCGTGCCCTGATCAACCAATCGTCCAGGTAGGCATAGATGTGAATACCCCCTTTCCTGAGATACGCTGCCACCCCCACCATGAGCTTGGTGAAGACCCTCGGGCGGAGGTCAATCCCAACGGCAGAACCCGAAACTGAAAGTGCGAGTCGCCAACCGCAAACCTCAGGTAGTTCTTGTGCTTGGGATGGATCGGCACATGAAGGTAAGTGTCCTTGAGGACGAGAGACACCAAACAGTCCTGGATTTGAAGGGCCTGGAGGACTTGAGAAAGAGTAACCATCTTGAACTTGTCCTTACTGAGGAGTTTGTTCAAACCGTGCAAGTCCATGATGGGTCTCAATCCCCAGTTTTTCTTCGAAATCAAAAAATAAGGGGAATACCATCCCTTGTTCCTCTCCGCTACAGGCACCAGTTTTATGTCGCCTTTCTCCAGCAGGGATTGAATTTCCTGCGCAAGGAACGGATCCGGACTCTTCAAAGATATTCCCTGGTGGATTGTCGTAAGGCCTCTGCCGGAAAGGAAGACAGTAGGGTGGGTTATGATCTCCAGAATCCACACATCTGAAGTAACGGCACGCCACTCTACAAGATGCTGCGCCAGCCTTCCCCCAACCGGCGAACCATGGGACATGGCCTCATGAATGAGGCTGAAGCGGCTGCAGCAGTGCCGGAGGCCAAAGAGGCAACTGCCCGAGCGGCTTTGGCACCTTGAGTACCCTGTTTTCCACCTCTGGTACTCCTACAGTGGCCCCTTTGACTTGCAGCTCCTCTTGATTTACCAAAAGATGAGTAATATCGAAAGGAACCTCCCCTCCATTTCTGTCCCCTAGGACAAAAAGGCAGAGGTTGGTGAACTGCAGCGCTGAACGACTTCGCTGCAGCTTTAGAGGTCTGCAACCTCTCAAGGCACTCGTCAGCCTTGCTGCCAAAAAGATGTTCACCATCAAAGGGCATGTTGAAGAGCCGGGCTTGCACATCCGGAGCAAACTCAGACTTCTGCAACCACGCAAACCTGTGTATTACGGTGCTCGCCGCCATGGACCGGCTGACACAATCTGCCATGTCCAGACCCGACTGAATGGACTCACACATGGCATCCTTGCCATCCTGCACAATAGCAATAAAACCCATCCAATTCCTCCCCTTCGGGAATATGATCAGCCGCTAACGAAATACAGTTCCACAGAGTGTGCGTGAAACGTGACAAGGCACACATGGAGTTGGCTGCCTGTAAAGCCATACCCCCTGAAGAAAACACTTTCTTCGCCCAGCCATCAAAACGCTTGTCGTCCCTATCAGGAGAGATGGTAGGGTACGACGCCTGCTTTGCTTGGGCCGTAGCCGCCTGCACCATCAAACTCTCTGGAGTGGGGTGCGTGGTCAAGTAGCAGGGGTTGCTACTGGCTGGGCGGTATTTTCGTGGCAAAGACTTGCTCACTGCCGGAAGACTCTCTGGAGCAGTCCAAGCTTCTGCCACCCTTCTCTGCAAGGCCATATGGAATGGCAGTACCGGGTCAGTTGGTGGACCTTGGTCGAGGAGATCCGTCAGGTCATCCTGCAGAAAATCCACTAGTGGCGCAGACCACTCCAAGTATTCTGTGACCCTCGACATAAGGCGCCGGTACGAGGACTTGGCATGGGTGCCAGGCTCAGGCCTACAGAACTCCACCTCTGGAGAGGTGTCCAGACCACTTGCGTCGTGCAACGACTGCCGCAGGTCTTCATTCTGGTTATGCCGAGACAATCTCGTCAGGTACCTCCTCAGGAACCATACCTTCCTCAGACCCTTCATCCACCTCAGAAATATAATCGAGGCTGGAATGAGGGCACAGAAAAAGGGACAGACATTTTTAGCCTTGGCCAGAGCCTTTCTAGGGGGTTCCACCGTGCCATGGGGTACCTCTGACAAAGCAGCCTCGAAAGGCTGGAGGCGGAGCCTCGAGAGAGTCCCTAGACGACTTTGGCGCCGAAGGCGTCAATGTCTTCTTCAAAGACCTCACAGGCTCAGTTGGTCTTGAGGGCGTCGAGGACCAGGACCTGGAGCGGGCATGTCTAGAGCAACCATCCTTGTCCGACCGGGACCTCTAAGGTGCCCGGTGATCGAGACGACCGCTGGAGCCCAAAGGCGTGCAAGTGGTGTCTCTAGCACAGTCACGGCCGCTGTCTTTCGATGGCGCAGACGGAACAGAGCCCTGCGACTGAAAAATGGCCAACATCTCCTGCCGGAATGAATCCCATTCTGCAGGCGTGGAGTGCTTGTTGGGACAAGCCACCCGCCGACGAGCGGAGTCCTCGGACGAGGACTGGGAAGGTGACCGATGCCGGCGTTTCCGCGAGTGCCTCGAAGAGGCAGAGGAATGGCGGGACCTACTCCTGGACCGAGACCCCCCCCGGACTTACGCCAACGATGCAGAGAGACGCCCCTCGAATAGTCAGTCGAAAGCCCAGTGGATCTCGACTTCCGGGGCTTGGCCACCTTACCGACAGAAAGCTTCTTCCGCTCCTGCAAGGCCTTCGATGTAAGCGACTGGCAGTCTACACAGTCATCCGCGTTGTGGTCCTCACCGAGGCACCAGCGGCAGGCATTGTGCGAATCCGTCAATGACATCTTGGACCCGCAGTCCCAACACTTCTTCCACCCCGCGGCCGGGTTTTAAGAAGACGAAGACATCATGGAAATCTTCACAACGAACAGGTTCGAAGAACTGAAAGAACAGAACTCAGAAGAAACGAGGCGCACCGAGATCTCCGAAGCGAAGACGTTCGCAGAAAAAACGGAACTGAGGCTACGGGCGTCGGGTGTCCTACTTATAACATCCGGTGATGCCGGCTCGACGGAGGCCCTCGAGGACAGCGTATCGACGTCATCGACGCAGAAAGATTTTCCGTAGCAGCACAGCTGTGGTGATTACTGTCATAGATATGGAATACGTCGGAGGACCCAAACCCCTCGAAAAGTATGGTGAATGCTTTGTCACAGTGTTGTACTACCGCAACATATTTTGTTTAAAAGCAGCTGGTATTAAAGCTGGGTTCTTCCACATTTCTATGATTGGGCCTTTGAACACATCTATGAAGGGCAGAAAGAGGTGGTCCTCCCGCTGCACTTAACGAGCACATCAGTGACCTTATGGTCAAACTCGACCCATGACATGTCTCGTACCGTCATATGGAAAGCCTTGCTGCTGTTTGCATTTGCGTGATACAGGAAAGAAAATCCTCAGCGGGTGCAACTGGTACTCGTGCATACTGCAGCAATCCGGGTAAAATATTCCACTTGCATCCTCCAAATCATAAATACCTCTAAAAAGATATCTGGTTTAGGGTAAGGCAAAAATACTGCAGGTGTGCTAGCCCTCATTTGTAATATTTTGTCTAGTGTGCTAAACTGCAGAGAGACACAGTGTTCGCAATGTGAGGTCAACTGCACTTTTTTGCAGTTCGTATATCAGCACCAAGTGGCAGACATGCGTTTCCTGCAGTATGCACTCGCTCATGACCAATAGGTTTGTTTTAGAATACACGTTCACTTTTAAAGGTGCAACCATATATTGTCGAAGGTCAAGGGAGAGGAGTGCACTTTTCTAATCCTGACAGCATTTTAGGACATTTGTTTATATGGCACTTAGTTAGAGCTGCCAACCACAATGGAAATTACCGCAAACAATAGCACCCTGAGAAGGATCATCCATAGATTTTCAGACTTTCGAAAAGTACTCACTCCAAACACCAACCTCATATCTATCCCAGGTTTAGAAGTGGCAACCACAAAATGGTCCAACACTAGTTTTCTCTAAAAGCTGATTCATCCTCTTTCTTGATGTATCAAAGAGGTTCTTAAAGCCAAAGAGCGTAGCCACCAATGTCACATACTGCTCATTCCTCAGCATTAGCAACAGCTCTGGACCTTTTTACGCTCGCAACCTCCTGAGGCACCAATGCAAATGCAGAGTACTCTTTACGAAAGACTTTTGGAAGACACAGCCTCTAGAAGTAGTTCCAGGTTTCATGACGCCTTTGATGGGCAGTGAAAGGTCAGACAGCACTGATGGACCGGATCCACACAGTGAAACTGGGACTGTGGTGGCTAGCACAAGATGGGTTTAGTTCTTGGAATATGGAGAGCATCTATATCCATAAGGGATCCATATCATTACATTAACTCCACAGCTAGCAATGTAATGGCAGGCGTCCTCTTTGCAAAGCACTTCAAAACCCGCTGTGTGCTCCTAACAGGACATTGATCTTTGCTTTTTGTTTGAGTGCGTCTCTGCTTGAAAGATCTAGACTCTCGCCACATTCGAGAGCTTGTTTTTCTGACACCATACACTGACTAGAAGAATGGAAAGAACAGGAACATAACTGCCTCTTCAAATTCCTGAAACCCTCCGGACGTAGACTTGAATGCTCAGAGCAAGCTATACAACTCTTCCCCTCTCAATTCCTAGCCGCAGACGTTAACAAATTGAAAGTTTCAATATGTTAAATCAACACAATGATTTTCTTTGCATGTAATAAACAGAAGTCATTTATTTAGCTTGTAAGTTACCCAACATAAATGATCGAATTATAAACATAAGACTTTACACCACAATCATCAACAAGGAGTGTACAAAAAATGTGACTTGATTAAGAACACACTGACCATCCATGTAAGACACTATTTCAGGGATTCAAGGCTTATTAGTTTGGGGTATTGGGTGAATACCTTTAACCACAACTTCTTTAGGGCCACTGAAAATGTGAGGTCTCGGCATACTTTTACAACGCTTGCCTGTCAAGACCATTAGATAGGTCCTGAAAGTGATAAAACATGGGACACTTGCATAAACAAGTCTAATTGTGTTTCTAAGAGCACCCTTGAATGTCTTGAAGACGAAAGAAATCTTATTCCAAAGAAAGCAGTCGAAAGAGAACAACTGTCATTACTGTAACAGTTTCGAGACCTAAACAGTGCGACACTTACTCCTCCACTGTCCGGGTACAGATAAACTCAGAACAACTTACCTGCGACCACATGGTCTCAAACATCTGACCACAAGTGAAGACTGGTGGAATAAATTAATGAGTGGAGACTCCACGACCCTGACTGTGGCAACAGCTAAATTTCTTGAAAGCTTGGAATTGGAAGAAAAGTCAACTGGGAACGAATAGAAAACCGATGATCTTAAAGATTAAAAAAATAAATAAATTTTTTTTAAAAAAGCACATACGAGAAGTGTATCGGAGGATACAAACAAGTTAGAGGAAACTTTTACTTTTCCCTTAAACACGCAAATAAGAACGTTTTTGTAAAAATTGTAATACAATTAAACAAAAAAAACATGTTTCTTCTTTAAACTGCAGTCAGTTCCTTATTTCAAAGTCCCCATTCCTGTCTGTAACAGGAATATTTTTTTTTCACCAACTTTTTCAACGTCTGCACTCTGCACTTTTCTTAAAATATGACCATTGATTTCTGTAGGTTTAAAACTGAGTCGAGGACAACAGCATGGTGCTACAACGTGGAAATTGCACAATTTACACATTGTAGACGGCATGGTGCAGTCTCAGACTATGGTTTCAATAGTGAATAAGTGTTGTGAGTGGTTGGAGTAAGGAGACAATGACATCGGGTTGTTTGCTTCACAATAATGCTTTTATTTAAATAAAAAGGGGTGAGAAAAATGCCTCACTAGCTCCATCTCTATGAGGAGCTTCCCTGCCTAAAACAAAACTAACGAATGAGACCGTCCTCGTCAGAATGTCCAAATCAATATTCACCAGCCTGTGTCAAAACCCTAATCTGACACTCACACTCTATATGCGTCAAAAGCTAAGTTAAAGGAAAATAGTATGTATTTGGCTGTTTTCTTACAGCCTACTGGTATTCCCTAGTTTGCCGATAGAATGGGTAGGTCCTAATTTCAATGCATTTCAGTATGTGCCAAGGGCACAATCCAGATCCCTGGACCTTCCTCAGGTTTCTGGCTACTTGCCGTCACGTAAAAACCTCTCTCTGGTATTTGGCCGACTTGCTTTTATCCATTTGCCAGAGGGACAATCCTCATCCCTGGTCTTGCCTGCTTTGCGTTATAATGAATATTGTCTAAACTGGCGCATATGTAAGCCTTTGTACGATTTTGTATGTGCCCCGTTTTCTTGCTGCGGTTTGTTAACGCACAGCCTTGTTACACAAACAATTGTTTGTGTCGCATTATGCATGTCTATGGCAGAGGTGGTCTTTTCTTCTGCCAATAATTGTCGGGTAGATTTCTCACCCCAACACTGGGATAACAAAGATGTGGCCAGGATGGATATTGCCTTTATTTAAAAAAAAAAAAGGGGCGGGGGTTTACGGGGAGAAAGGCATTCTATGGGGGTGAAATGAAATGGGCTAATATCGCAGGATCCATCTGCCACAGACAGAGAAGTCATTTTCAGGGCTTTCATGTAGGTAGGAAAGACAGAATGCCGCTGTTCGGAGCCATGGTTTCGGCTGGCTCTTGGTGCCCCGCACCGGTCTCCCCTCAGTCCTCTACTTTCTAAAACAGCTTGGTTTTCTTTTTCACTCTGTTGCCCGAGTCCCCACTTCTGCGTTCCTTTAATCGCCACTGCCACCACTCGTTCATTTTCTTTGTCTCCACGTCTCTTCCAGCTCCTGCTGCTACTGCTACGACCTCGGTCCCCACTGCTCCTGCAAATACCACTGTTAGTACTCCACTCACAGTAATTGAATTGGGAAGTGTCTCTCGTGTTACTGGATAACAACTAGACCGTTGTGGATAATTTTCCGGCCCCCTCGTCTCAGTACTACATTCATGGCTGACTGGTGTTATTTTATTGTAATGCCTCGAGTCCCATGTCGTGTTTCATGAGTATGCCTAGTAGGGGAAATAGGCTAAATGTTTTGGGCCCGTTTGTCGCCACCAACAGGCTCGTTGTCCAAAAGTAAGGGGTGATGCCTCAAAGTTCACCACAGTGTGCAGTCATTTCTAAAGGATTGATTGATTATTTGTATAGCACCTATGCACAATGTGCTTCAAAGCGCTCCAAGGAGGGAGGGAGCATGGGAAAATACAGTAAAATTCTTACAGGTCCTTGAAACAAATCAGAATGTGAACAATTACTATCAAATCATAACAGATAGTACAAGTGCATGGAACAATAAGGGAGAAGAAAAAAAGGAAAGGAAAAAAAGGAGAAACAATACAAGCAGTAACATTACTATGCCTGGCGGCAATTGTTGCAGTGCAAGAGTGACAATAGGATGGGGAGGGGAGAAGGGATAACTTGTCAGTTGTGCTGTGTCGTTTTAATGGTGCCTCACCAGAACCACAGGTCCAACAAAAAAAAAAAAAGGTTTAGTCACAGCCCGGCAACAGAGGTATTTAAATATTTAAAAATAAAAAAAAATCTGCTCAGGAAACAGGTTTAAATTAGAAGCATGGTTTAATTCACATCAGGTGGCATCTCATGTGTTTGCATTAGATGAGTGAGATATAAGAATAGAATATTGCTGAATGGCATACAATGCAATGCATGTGCTCTCCAATAGTACAAATACAGAGACTGTAACCCAAGTCATCTTTTTTCTCCTGCAGAAACTATGAAGACATGCATGTCATATGACAGACATTACCAGCCCACAATAAATGCTCGCATCAGTTTGGAAATAAACTGAATTTGCTGTTTGGCATACATATAGGTTGATGCAAACAATTTATATCGCTGTTCGTTTCTTATTCATCCACTATTACTTTTGTATGGTTGAAAAACATTAGTTAACCAGATTCAATCAAAAACAGGCACACTATTAGCATTTTGCCATTTAATTTTGTATTTTCGGTAACAGGAACAATTGATGACAGCAAGGAGCCTTCCTCCCACTAAAAATAAACATCTGAGCCCATGTCCCAGTTACCAAGCAATGCCTGAATGTTCTTGTGAGCGCACACACACGCAGAGCTAGGTAAAATGACGAGCACATTCTTTTCCTCCATCTCATTGGTCTGCATATCAGCCAATCTTACACAAGGCTCCATGGCAACAAGCTCTATCACTAGGATCAACTAGACAAGTAGTTTTTTTTTTTTTTTGCATTTAACATTTTTCAGAAGCTTTTGGAAGTCTCTTGTGGGGCTTCTTGTTTCTAGAAAGGGACACAAAAATCCATCTAGGAGAAAACGTGCATGTGTGCGATCACAAACATGTAGCTTCTTTTAAGATGAGAACAACTGCATGGCTCAAGTTGGTCCTGGAATCGTGGTTGGGTATGGCGGCTATGATAAAGAAGCCATTTTTTGCCCAAACCAGCTACAAATGACAACTATTAGAATATAAGACAATACTAATATCCTCTCATACCGACAGGAGCGCCATGTATCCAAGATTCACTCTAACCGAGGAATCCTCATCGTCCAATCACAAAAGCCTTTCCACCTGCTCAACTAGGTTGAACGTAATTGAAATTAAACAAACCCCTTCCCACTAGGTCGAATTCACATGCAAACCTAAGCGCTGGTCTAGGGATGGATCTAGGTTGGCTCGGGCTAAAACTTTAAAGACAAACCCTAAAGCTTGGAAAATCAATACTACCATTTTCCAGTCGAGGTTCACGAGTACAGAGCTCCTCTCCCATCGATGAAAAAAGGCCTCCCCTTCTAAAAACATATTATATTAATGGTGGTTTTCCACAAAAATAACTTTCTAAATTGAAAAGCGTTACATCCCCCATAAGCAGAGTGGTGCCAATACTCTCCCTTCTCCCAGGCAACAAGCTTGCAGTGCACTCTGTGGTTATAGTACAAACGATTTATCTCAACTTCAGTCACACCAGAATATGCAGTCAGTTACCGGGAAGGGCCGGTTTTTCTAACGGAAGCCAGTATTGTCTTTGACTTGTCTTGAGAAAGCTTGCTTTTCACAAGAAAATGTTCAAGCTAGGCATTTTACATCTATCCACCAGCAATGTTCATGACTCTGGCCAGCAATGCGCCAACAGCAACCCACCTCACCACCAAGATCAATATCTCAGGGGGTAGAACTTAGCACGTTAAAGAAAGCACTGGTACAGTCTCCCACTGTTAAGGAAAACATCCCTGGTCTAATCTGACCTTACCAATTTCTGCCATGTAAGAAACCTGCTATACCTTGATTGTGAGAACTTCAGAGTGCAATCAAGTACAGCCTTGTTCTTGTTCAAGTATTCCTTTGTAGTCAGTAAAGTCTGTGTGGTGTCTTGTCCTTCCTGGATGCCCGAGTGAGGTCACTGGAAGAATGTTGAGCGAGTGCTGAGAATGTATGTGAAAGTGATTCCACACCCAAGCAGTTGTAGGTGTTAGCCCTCTTACTCTAACATGTACCAATCTTATTCCGGACCTCCTGTGACTTGTAACCTATTAAAGAAACCTCTTGAGAACTTACCTGCTGCCTCCAGGAGTCTCACTTCTGGTCAACCCTTTTCCAGGCTGGAATCAGAGCAAAAAGCTCTAGACTGTTGCAGCTCAACTTTGACTTTGCCAGTAAATAATCTGTATACATTTGTAAGTCCATCTAGAAAGAAGCTCGTCGGAACTTGCAGTGATGGGATTTTCATCAAATATCGATTTATTGAAGTTCTATAGAACCAAAACAGTCGATATGAATATTCAAACAAGAGTGTATAAAGATAACAAAATGCATCAGCAGAGTCTCGACAGAAATAACCTTTCCAACATTTCACATTTCCTCACTACTCTGATCCAACAAGAATAGCATTTGCATCAGTAAAAAGACCGATCAACCACTTGTCAGAGTAGGGGTAAATGTGGATTTTAAGTAGCCCAAGATGAGCTGCAACAACCAAAAGCACTTTTCTAAACAATGCAATCAAACTGAATGGAAGGAAACAGCACTGGTGGTGTCGACTGCCCAGAGCCATTCTTCGGTACCGACGGTTAACTAATCCCCTCACCTCCGCCAACGCTTGTGCCAGTCTCATGTGAAACATCTCCAGGGTGAGGAACTTGTGGACCTCTGAGAGGTCTAGAATTGTTCTAATGCCACATGTCTTCAGCACTATGCAGTAACAAGTGAAGAAACCGTGGCCTTTTTCGTTCTCTGAAACTAATTCTATTGTCTTGAGGCAGAGAAGATTCGGAATCTCATGCATGAGCAACGATTAAGACCTTAGAAATATTGCAGGAAAGAAATGGAGACAGAGGTGGAATGTTTAAGGTCAGACCTTTCATGATGGAAAACAAAACATGGATCTTGAGTGATGCCCAACCATGCTTCGTTAAAGGGGGTAAGCGTAGGGGGTGCAGCATGACCCCCGCCCGAAGCCTCTGCACGCCCAATATGTCAGGGGCATAATATATTGCGGCGCCGCAGTCCATAATCTTAATTACACCCTTTTTTACTAGCACTTTGATGCTGAAGGACCACAGAACCATGGTGTACTAGCTATCCACCAAAAGGGGCAGGCAGGGAGAACAATGAGGAATCTGGAGGGAACGTAGATCAGAAAGAACATTACTTCGAGGAAAACATTTTTTCTTTCTAATGGATTACTTCCTCCCTCATCTTTGTTTGACTCCCTTCGCAGTGCAGAGATCTGGAGGAGGGAGGAGAGCAAAGACACCATCTAAACCAGAAGCTGAAGGACATCCTTACCAAAAGGAGCGTCCTAACCAAACTGAATTCAAGCAACAATGTTTAAAAAATGTGTGCAAAAAAAGCCCATGTAGCAGCCTGGCAAATGTCCAGAACAGGGAATCCACATTGCAGATTGAGGTGGCAGCTAGTCCTCTGGTGGAATGCACCAAGAGACTCCTCATGCACATCCTAACCAGCCGGATCATAGCATTCCAAGAAGCAGAGGATGATCTACTTTGACAGGGTCAGTTTGGTCATACGCCTGTAAGCAAAGGCACCAGTATATCCAACGAAAAGCTGTCCTCTCGTCTGAGACATAGTAATTGAGGGCAGCACAAGGTCCAGTTAAGGGAAAGGGTGTGGTGGAGGGAGGTAGGTGCTGGGGCAGGGTGGAAGAAAAAAGAGAAAGAAATAAAGACAGACAAATCTCTCGAGATGGATGGAAATCAGACCAACTTCAGGAGAAAAGATAGCCGCACTATCAACGTCACCTTTTCCCTGGAGAAAACCAAGTAGGGAGGTTTACAGACAACACATCGAGCACACCAGTCTAGTCAAAGTAACAGAGATAAGGAAAACACCTTGAGGGTACGTAATTGAAATGAAGCAGGTTCCAGGTCCATTAAGCTTACTTCAAGTATGTTTATTACCAGTTCCTTAGTTACTGTTACAAATAGGACATAAGAAGATAAATACATAGACAACACCGGCTCCCATCCCCCAGGCAGGCCAGATCTAACTGCCACCACTGAGAACCCTCACTCAGAACATTGCACCATTCACCCATCAACACTCCACATGACATCACCAGCTACACCACAGACAGCCATTACACAACACACCTCCCTCCTTTACCAATACACACATACACATGACACCACATGCAGACCACCACTTCAACAGCAAATTCCTTACCAACAAGAGACTAACATACACTCTTCTGAAAACCCCTCACAAAATCAGCAATGCTCCCTATGTCTGTTCCTGCCACTAACACACTCTGGGCTCTCACCCCAGAATCTAACCTGCCCAGATCCAAGGCACTCTAAACTACAACCTGACACCACCTAAAAACAAAACCACACCTTCCACCCACCCCCGCTGCCTGCGGTCCTCCAGGCTGCCACCTTGAAACTCCGGCGGGCCTCCAGACTGCCACCCTGGAGCGCTACCCGTCCTCGAAGACAAATACGTCATCACGTTGGCAAACAAAGACACAATAGAAGGCATCACCAGTGGTGGTGGGGGATATGGTAAGAGTGAAGAAAGGTGTGGTGAAAAGAAAGGGCGATTCTTTATATTCTGAACCTGCAAAAGTGGCCCAGGAGCTTAAAGGAGCAGTTTAGTTGCGAAGCGCACAAGTATGGAATTTATCCATGATTGTTAAAGTTCATTAAGCGATTTTCTGCGTCGGTATGGCTCTGTCAATATGTTTATGGTATATTTCATGCATCGGTCCAGATTTAACTGCCACCACTGAGAACCCTCACTCAGAACATTCCCCCATTGACCCATCAACACTCCACATGACATCAGCTACATCACAGACAGGCACCACACAACACACCTCCCTCATTTACCAATGCACATGACATCACACATCACAGACAGGCACAACACACCTCCCTCATTTAACAATGCACATGACACATCACAGACAGGCACTACACAACAGTAATCTTTATGAACAAGAATGGAGGTGCCCAAATAGAATGCCAATAAGAAACGTTAACACTAAATATAAGTCCCATGCAGGAAATAACTGGTGCAGGGGAAACGAATTACATAGACCTCACAGAAATTGCAGGACTGTGGGAATCATAAAAAGGTCAAGCAAACTGAGTAACACCAAAAACGGTGAAACTAAAATCTGTGCACACTATGCCAAGACAATGCCAGGAAAATTCAAAGAAAAAATTCAAGAAAAGTATACAATTTTTGATACAACAAAATGTTCAGAGAAGAATGTTAATCATATAATGAATGAAATTACAATACTTCATATGAGGCATTGTGAACATGGTTGTGTGACAAAATGCAGTACTGCAGTTGACAGTTCTCCCCTGACCCATAACCTGTAGTTGACTTAATGCACTAACTTTAATTGTTCAATTTTGCACTTCTATGATACTTTATTCTATGTCACCGAGTCACAGCCTTATTCCTCGTGAACCTTGGATCACTTGGGAGTTCTGTCCCTCTCTAATTATATATGGGCATAGACTGCACAACGTATTTGTTCTGTTACACTTTAGGGATTATTTCCCATGATGTCTTGTGGTTTTTAACCAATATTTGTTTTATATGAATTACAATAACAATATTTACACTAACAGTTTATGTTTATTATGTGAATAAAAATTGAATATATGTTTGTCCTCTCGTGACCTTGCCTACTTTTTAATCAACCATTAGAAGTCAATTACATACTATGAATTAAAAGTATCTGCATAGGTCTGCAAGACATAACCCTTCGTGTATTTATGTTCTAGTAGCTTCCCCAATGTCCGCGACGAAGGGGATACCCATCTCATTTTTTGCACAATTAGTACCAGTAGCCACCAGACGTATAGATGTAAAGTGTTACATCAAACTGTTTCAGCAAGGGCACAGAGACTTCAACACAAAGCCTTTACTGACTCCAGAAATATCATTTTCTGTAATTGCTAGGTTTAGAGGATGAATTATAGGCTCAGTGCAGGGGTGGGCTGCTCATTGAACAGGTAAGACATTCTCCCAGAAGCATAAAAGGCCACAAGAATGGTCTATCAAAGTTTAGGGCTGCCTTCCTACATGTGATCCCCACTGTCCCCGTCCCTTTCAAGCCAAGGCTAAACGGGAGCAAAACAATTTAAAAACTCACATTAACGTAACTAAAGGGCCCATAAGACTTGCTGAAGCACCTTCCTCCAACAGTTATCAATTTAAAAAGTGTTTATATTTTTTTTAAAGGGGGAGGGTCACTATTCAGCCATATCCGCACCGTTCCTGTTCACCTGCAGGACAGGTGTGTGTTGGGTGCCTGCTGCTGAGGTCTGTGCTCCGTGTTTATGACCCGTTCATGCCCAGGAAGAGTCAAATCTGTGTTTTCTTCAATGGTATACC
Organism: Ambystoma mexicanum; assembly: GCF_040938575.1. NCBI lineage: Eukaryota > Metazoa > Chordata > Amphibia > Caudata > Ambystomatidae > Ambystoma > Ambystoma mexicanum. Next base: position 215,162,511 of record NC_090926.1, read on the forward strand.
GTACTGACACCAGTGCTTTGAATCATGGTAAGAAGCACTATGTAAAACAAACTATTAACAGCTATGTTTATTTTTTTTACAATGGCCGTGTACACGGCCTTTGTAACACTTTGCTCAGAAACAGTGTACAGTTCCATTACCCAGTACACAGCCATGTTCGCAATGGGTTTAGCAGTCTCCTTTCGTGGCAGTGCCGAGGCATTCATAGCACTGCAAGAAGGGACTATTTAAATGTATCTGAATGGCCTAGTTCACAGAGGAATGAGTGCGCGCAGCTAGCAACGAAGCAAGAATTGAAGCAAGAATTGAATTGCGAAGGAAATGTGTAAATGTGCATTAAGTTATGCACTGCATAGTTAACTATATTGTTGAGAGAACTATATGTCATGGCACGTAGACTGCTACTTGTCTCACACAATGGAACAATGGCATGTAGAAGCTAAGACGACATACAAAGGAATTCCGTCATCTTTCAGATGCCACAAAGTGAAGAGATGGGGTTCTTTAAGACTTCACAACTACAGCTTACTTTGATATAACAGCAAAACTACAGGAAGGAGGGGGAAATAGGTTAACCACAAATGCTGGAAAGTATTAGGAGTTGGACGTCTATGGGGAGAAGGAACAGCATCAAAAAAGCAAGCTTTGTGACCACCTACGCAACTCCAAAATTATCACTGGAAACATGAATTCACACCTCAAATGCTGCTGCCAAGTCTGCAGGCATTGCGAACTTTCACACCAACACCGTGTGATCACAACTGAGGGAGTCGATGCTAGAAATGTGCCAATGCATAGTTCACATTTAAAGCCTGTGATTTTCAATTAAATCTCTATGGCTGCTGAGACGTGCCCAAAAAATATTCAAATCATGAGAAACCTGAAGACAAGAAATGCCGAACCTGTTATTAGCTACAATCAATGATGTTCAAAGACAGAAAATGTATGTTGTGATACTAATGTAATACGGTTGCCAAATTCACTATTTTCTACAACGCTATCGGTGGAGTTCTAAAACAAAAGTGAATAAATAAAGAAAAACCGGTATTCCGTCATATAAATGCAAATGTGTGAAACATAGCCAACTACGATCCATTGGCTGCAGTCATTTCTTACGTAAATGAAGCAATGTATCTCAATGAAAAATGTCTAAGCTCCTCTTGTACTGTTGTAGAGTTTTTTAGCACTGAGAAATCATTTAAAATCAAAGTTGAGCAATCTTCTCTATGTTGCTTTTTCATTCAACAAACTTTCCAAGCATGTCATTCAATGACTTCACCAGAGTCCTTCTTAAACTTTGTCTGTGTCTTTGGATATTTGCCAGTTTTCGGACCACCTGTCGAAGATGCATGTGAAATGATAGCTCACATTTTCAGTTATCATAATGTTGCTAGATCTTTGGACCACTTCTCCCGGCATGCAATTCCTCTCCTTATCAATGGGACCATGGATTCCCTTCCCACAACCAGGATCGGTTCACCCACTCAACTCACCAGTAATCCTGGGCCAACTTCCTCAAAAGCAAAACGCAAGCACCCATAAAATATTTCAGTGAGATCGATTTAAGTTTCATGGGTTATGCAGATTTTTCCTCTAGCCCAAATCTCCTTTGAGCCATACATCTCCATGGAAGCTCGAGCAAGTTTGGGCTTTTATTTTGTGTGGGAGGGGACAAGATACATAAAATAACTTAAAAGGCTTTGGGAAGGAAAAGAAAGTTCAGGTAAAGGGAGGGGGGGGGGGGGGGGTCAAGAAAGGCTGGTTGGGTGAGTTTTTGGTTAGCAAGTTGAAATTGAGTCCTGTGAATCTGTATGTGTTATTCAAATAGGACAGTAGAGAGATCTGTGTGTAGCTTGCAGGACCAAGGTTTGAATCTGGGAAAGACGAACTAAGCAATCCATCCTTTGGAAATTGATCAAATTATTAAAGTATAAGTGGGGAATTATAAGATTTCACGTCAGACCAGCAGAGTCTGTCGTACGACGGGCATGCCTGGGTCGGTTGTTCATCATTTAGAGGTCAACACATTGAGCATTGGAAGTTAATATTCCAATTTAGGAAATTCATAATGGCCATAGACCTATGAAAACCCTGTAGGGCTGAGAACAGGGAACAGCATTTGTGTTTTAAAAGTGTGGAGCAGCGGCATGAAACGAGACTGTCACACATTAATACCCTTCAACAATATAAAATGCCATTAGTATTCTTAAAACAGATAGATTGTTTTTTAAAAATTTGAAACATTTCATAACAGATTTTTAGAATGAAATGCACTTCATCCTCCCAGCACTAATGTATGCAAGGTGGCAGGCCAGCGCATCATTAGTGCTTCAGCAGAGCACCCTGGCCATTGTTGTGAGTAAGGTGACCTGCACATTTCTCATAGTAATGCATTCTCTGCACAATTCTACTTGCATAACTGACAAATTGGTATCCTGTCATGCAAGAGTACAAGGATTAGTAGGGTCTAAAATGCACACTCGACTCTCACACTGCTACAAATCAAGAGCCAACAATATCATAAAGGTAGAACAGGCACAGTTAACAGATCTACATCTTTTGCCTTTTGCCCTTTGCAGTAATTGTAGTGTAGAAATTACCACTCACGATTCCGATGGCTTAGTGAACACTATTAGTAAATCAGTAGCAAAACTTGACCAACGGCATCACAAGACTCCGGCGCAAGTGAACCCACCCTCCCTTCATGTACCTCGCTCTTATACCCAAAACACATGTGTTTCCATGGAAGGAATGGTCCTAAGGGGGCAAGGTCTCACCTTGAAACATTGTTGCTGACGGAGAACAAACCCTCATTAAACAAGCCTTTGATGCCAGCGGCACTCTGCCGTGCTAGTTGTCATCAGGGAGGACAGCATAGCGAAATACATTTAGTCAACTCATTAAAGATTACAGGCAAAAGCACTTGCAATATGACTTCCACCTAATAAAGGCCCATTTCATAAGAAAGCAAATCATAAAACACGCTTGCATATACCAAAAAGGGAAATAAGCAAGAAGCGAGAACTGGGAAGGCGTACATTCCCCACATGCTAGGCAGGGGGCTTTCATGGCAAAGCAATGTGCAGTACAATCTACCGCCTAGCCTCACACAAGCTAGTAGTAGTGGTGGTTTAAACATGGCAGTTAGCAGTGCATGCACAACGGTATAAACAGTGGTTATATGCTAGGTGAGTACATACACTTTTCAGTCCATAAACATTTTCTCCAGTCTACTTCAATGAGATCTTCACTCCAGCCTCATTACACACATCTCTAATAGAAAAAACATCACTTCCTAGCATGTCGTAACAAAACTTAAGTAACTTGACAGTAGAGCACTTGGGCAGTTTGGGGACAGGTATTCAATACTCAACAGTGGCTTTTACAGACCATTGACAGACAGGGCAGACAATTAGAACCACTGCTATAAACAAGATCTGGCCAACAGACCTACCTAGGGGTCCCAATAGACCTACAATCCAAAACCCAAAGGACCAGGAAGTATCGGTACTAGTGTGCAGGAGGTTTACAGTATATCAAATGTGGATGATGTCAGTGATGTTGCTTGCAAAATCTGGTGTAAAAGTGCTGCACTCACTTTTTACAACTATGCAGATACCTCCTTACAAGGCGAGAACAATATCAAGAGCACCATAGTCCAGATGGCTATTTGTTCATGGGACAACAAGGACAAGGAGACTGCAGTAGTATTTGAGATGTCCTCCACCAAAAGTGACAGCCTGGTCAACCCGACTCCATTTTAACCCCAAGGGCCGGTATCAAATATGCCATTCTGCAACAAAGGTTTCCCAATCAGTGCTTCTCCTAGAGCAGAATATATTCCATCTAACATCCTCAATTGATGGGCAACCAGGGGAAAGCTTTATCCCCACGGATGAAGTTCATTCTGAATTATTTAGCGCCCCTGGACTTGGAAAATGAAAAGTTCCATCCAAAGGCAAAGGTGACAATACTGATCGATCACCACACTAGAGGGGAGCCCATTTCCATGAGGCTCGGGAGGGGTGGCAGCTACCTAATAGTGGGTGGTTTAATGCGGGAGGACCTCTTGTGGAGGGACACCCCTCTGGGAAAAAGGACATTGATCTGGAGAAAGACCCTCTAAATCCCAACCCAACAGAGTAATGAGAACATGAAATCCGTCTGGGGTAAAAAGCTTTCATCCCATGAGTGAACTCCCTCACCCTCATCAATGAGGCCAGGAAACCTGTAAAATCTATGTAAGGTCATGAAAAAAATGCCATTGTATGCAATTGTGACCTCCCGTTCTCTTATGCATTAAGAGAAGTGGCACTGGAAATGGTGGCGAAGTGGTCTGCAATGTTTGGCTTCTAATGTGCACACAAGTGTTTTCTTTTTTTGCTACCTGGAGGTGGAGCCACTGCCAAGGTTTGCTGCAGATTTTTACAAAATGCCATTCTGAGCATGGGGTGTGGCACAGAGAAGTGCAAGTTGTCCGCCCTGGACTGCAAGTGACTGCAGTACTTTGTTCTCCAGTAACCTTTGGCTTAAATTATTTCAAGCCGCTAACACAGTGTTTTACATTGTGTAAATTCTGCCTGCAATTTACATTTGTGAATCATGCCTGCCACTAAAAGAAAATATCAATTGCTGAGTACAGTAAGGGTGTCATGTAATCGTGCTTTAAGCGCTAGCCGTAACCTTAAAGTTAAAGTTAAAAAAGCAAACTACAAACTGATTCGGCTGCTGTAGGCATCATCTCAAGTGTCTCTGAGAAAAGAGGCATTTAAGAAGCTGTGAAAGGAAAATGTACTGCTTTTTTTTTTTTTAGAACTATCATCGGCTCCCATTGAAGCCACTCCAATTGATGGAATTATGGAAACTAGTATTCCCAATGCTCAGCCTGCCCTTGACATGTCTGAACTTAATCCTATTCATAACACTCTGTAAACGGACAAATTGAGCAGAGTCAACAAATACAATCTTACGTGCTTCAACTACACAGACAACACTAAAATCTACAAAATCTTAGATGCACAAGAAGAACACTCAACTCTAGGAGAATGTCTCAAAGAAATCTATGACTGGATGAATGCCAACAACCTAAGAATCAACCCAGGAAAGACGGAAATCATGATTATATCCAAAAACCAAGAGAACACCACCTACATACCATGGCCGATAGAACTGGGAACCGCGCCCACACCAAGCGTAGTCAAAAACCTGGGAGTCCTAATGGACAACGCACTAACATTAGAACCACAAGTAAACGCAAGAAATGCTTCTACCTCCAACAAAAAGAATCCTACCATTCCAGTCCGTCACCCACAAAACAATGACAACCGTCACCCTCATGTCAAGAATCGACTACGCCAACAGCCCCTACCTCGGAATGCCGGAGCACCTGCTGAAGAAACTACAACGCATCAAAAAAACTGCAGCTAAACTCCTCAAACTATCAAGAAGAGATCACATCTCACCAGCGCTTAAGATGCTACATTGGCTTCCAATCAAACAACGTACCACGTTCAAAACAATGTGCATAACACAGGGCGGCCAGGGAGCAGAATTCCTACAAAATAAAATAACCTCTACAAGCCAACGCGACTCCTGAGATCAAGCAATGAATCCCACCTGGAACCTAAGCCATACGCCAGGAAAAAACTTGAGGGCTCCTCTTTCTCCCACCTGGTGGCAAAAACCTGGTACAACCTCCCGAAAGAAATAAACACCAAAGACCATCTAAAATTCTGAAAACTACTAAAAACCTGGCTCTTCATCAACTGGCAACCAGATGGAAACAACTGAAACATTAAAACAGAAAATGCAAAGAGAACCAGTAGACAGAACCCCTGACAAAGATAACACCCAGGACAGACAGAGGGAACACTGGCAAAAATGAAGACAATTCTAGACAGAGCCGACCACAAGCAACTACCCAATCATGACAGAATAGCTAACATGGCTGACAACACCAGGCACAACCGTCAACCTCACCCACTTCCAAGCATCCCCCCCCCCCCCCCGACAAGACAGGAGTACATGAACCTTGTGTAAACTCGGCCCCAACCCAATCGTCCATCCACACAATCAATCTACTACCTCACGCTCACAAGACAAACTTCCTCAAACTAACCCTCCATTTAGGCCAAACCCGCCAGCCAAATGAGACCACTATCACCACACTAAGAAACCCACACCCAAGCTATCAAGCAGAAGACGCAATGCACTAGACTGACATACACAATACCCTAGCAGTACTCTTGAAGATGTATGGACCTCGTAACGATTAACCCAACACACACGACATAATCATCTGAGTCATAGGCATGGTGATTTACTTGCGTCAACCCAGACATCCGGGTAAGGACTAAACTATACCATGTCACACTCAGACAAGAGCACAGGGTATGGGCATAGGTCACAACTAGTTCGATCCGCGGGGACAAACTTGCGTCAGGCGCAGGCTGGGGTGCAGGGGCTGGCCTGAGTAAGAACAAATATAGAATTGTAGAGACTAAAGCAACATATAGACAGAGATAAGACAGCCTGGTCATGCTGAAACTAGATTACTGTAAGGAAGAAATCTCGAAAGACACAATATGAGAGTGTGTTTCTCCCGATAATGCTAATAACCAATCCAACTAAAACCTCACCCTCCACACACATCTCTCAAACCCTGACTAAACACAACCATACCTCCAACCACAGCAACCCGCACACACTTCACACTGCAACAAACACCACACAGAGCCTTACACAACAGCACACAACAGATACCACACCAAAAAGCTCAGCGAACAGTGTTAACCAAACTGAAGCTGCCAACAGCACATCACAGCTCCCTTGCTCTTTTGCCAAACGTTATCCTACTAACATGCCCCAACCTACCCCCCTTTCTTTCAGATCTGCCAGAGCGCCAGGGTACCACTATGGTGGTGAAAGTGTGTGGTGTAAATATTCTTTAACATTAACAAGTGCTACATATAGGGAGTCAGAACAAACTCAACCTGACGTGAATTACAATAATGGTTTGGCTATTATATCGAATTTATCTACATCACCTGACTCGACTCGCATTGTAGAGAGTATTTAGTTACTGTCACCTGCTAACTAACTTTTATATCAGATTTGTCAGGTGACGAATTATGATCCGACTTGCAATCTCATTATATTGAAGGCACCGTTCTCCTTGTGCAACAATATGTTTAAGGAGCAACAAGTGAAAGAATGGTCTTGTTCAGTTGGTTGATGTGGTTTTCCATAATGATTTCAACATTGTGGATGCCAATAGAGACATGGAACATTAGGCGTCTAATTCAATCAGAGACACGGCTGAGGCTTCTATTGTTGTCTCTGATACTGGCAATTCTCCTGTGCATAATTTCACTGGTTGGATAAGAGAAAGGACTCTGTTGGGAGATAGTAAATGGGAACATTCTAAGGCCTATTCGACCATGAAGAAGAAAAAAGACCTTGTAAATGTAATTTGAAGGCTTTGAGTAAAGGACCGTCTATGCAGGACATACAGCCCACTTCTGTGGCAACACAATCTCTGGCAGTGATGTTCCCTGACCATCTTGAATGCAGAGAAACACAAACTTGCTTTGACAAGATGAACGTCGCCAGGCGTTCACAAATAGACCGTCGACCACATCGTTGGATACGTGGTTATCTGTAAAGAATAACCAGCAATCCCAGAGACATGCTTGTATAGACAATGATTTAATTAAAACTGAATAGATGAATTAAGCTATAAACCTTGAAGGTGAGTTGGAGAATCAAGATGCTATTGCTCAGCCTCCTGATAATTCTAGGGCGGTATCTTCATGCTCCACTGTACAAAATTGAGTGGCCACTGATATACTGATCAAAAGGGAACCATTTGTACAAAGAAAAGTGAAATATCTGACCTATTTGCTACATCTTGCAGCACCTTTTTGAATTGTAGAAATATCCATGAATTGCTGCACTGTATACCTCCATTGTCTTTCATCACAACAAATGAGATCTCTTGTAGAAATTTGATGCAAGGCAACTGAAGCTAAATGGGCCGTTATTCATCTGGTTTCTCCCATTGTAGACCTGTTAATGCCTTACTATCAAAGTTTGTTAGATATGGACTATGGGCTAACAAAAAAAAACTAAAGGGTATCAACTTCTTCAAAAAACAAATACATGGATGAAAAAAAACCTAAAGAAAATGTAACTTCTCCTGTTAAAATTAACGTCCTGGCTGAGAGGATCGCTGTGGCAATTAATTCTAACTATCAACATATTCCAAGTAATGGCAATCCATACTCGGAAAGGAGTGCTTTTGAGGTCTGTTGACTTTGGCATGGCAATTTGGAGAAATTGGACGTCATTTCTTGGAATATTAGAGGCTTTACCTCATTTTTATCTAAACCTGAAGGTACATTTTGTTTAACAAGTGTGGACCTTTTTATTGCAAAAAACATGGTTGACTGAGGATTTTAGGTTGATGGTTATCAAATCATTCAGCAGAAGGCTGGCAAAAACTTGATGGGTAGACCGTTTGGTGTATTGGTTATTGGGGCAAGGAATCATTTGATGAGTTTCTGCCTACTCACTGCAGCCAGGATGTTCTAGCCGCATTATTGACTATTGGTTTGAATCCCATCACAAAACAAATTCTATGTTTTAATGTCAACAATTCTCCTGAGAAAACTATCGAATTTCGCATTGATAGAATGTATAAGTGAATGTTTTATTGTCAATAGTCAAGGGTACTATATTGTGAATGGAGATTTGAATGATCAATGCCCCTTTTTTAAACAAAATGTTTACTTGGATTGTGAACTCCCCACGTCAATGAATGCTTACGGGGTAATGGCCATCGATTATGAGCCAGTTGGTATTAGAGGCATTGGACGATTGGCCCATTTTCATTTCTTCTCATTGCTTAAAACAGTGGTTTAAAATTAGAAAAAAAAATTGTACTCATTTTACATGGCCCAATGGTGATTGATGCTCCCAAATTGATTTCATATTAGTACCCAAGAAGACGTCTCAGTACCTCTTATTTTCAACCTGTTCCTACATCAGCGACATATCATGTAGTATTAAAACGTTCTTTGTCTTGTATAAATAGGAAACATACTAAGCTTTTAAACTGGAAACTATATTATTAATTAGGCTGGTAATAGGATCCGTTGGACGGAACAAAATTCCAATATATCTTAATGATCTAAAATCAGTTTATCTTTAAAATTCTGGGTAGCTGGTGAAAAGATTGTAATTCCCATACACAAAAAGGACTGTGATATTCCCTCTAATTACCACCATTAGGCGATGGTGGATAGTAGCTCAAGAAAGTTCTCATCTACTAGAAAAAAAAAAAAGAAAAAAAAAATCAATGACTGGATAAAGTATCTTTCGATCTTAAAAAAAAAAAAATCAGCTTTAGAAAGGAAAGTAATACTCTTTCTAATGTATGGCTTTTGTCTTATTTGATACAATCGACTAAGTGTGCAGGGTAGTGCTTTATATATTTGTTTCATTGATTACTCTGGTGCATTTGACATGGTTGATCGCCAATCCCTTTAGAAGAAACTTGAGAATTGGGGTTTGCACCCATTAATATTATGCTTTGTTGAGGCTTTAGTTTATGATGCCGTTCAGCTGAGAATGAACCAAGAGGCCCAATTGAGTCAGTCTGTAGAGACTAATTAGGGACTCAAACATGTCTACACACTTGCCCCCTGTACGTTGCCGATTTTGATGCTGAATTGGAGAAAACCAATAACGTGTTACTATTCAAAAGAAAGCCAAGATTATGATTATACAAACAAACAAGAAAAAAAAAGTTAGCAACTGGAAGATCAATAACAAACCCATTACAGTTATTACCAAATGCATATACCTGGGAGTAGCTATTTTCGATACCCATTATGTTGGCTAAAGTTAAACAGACTAAATTACTGAAGAAATTCAATGCCATCCAAAGGTTTATTGAATACAAAGGTGGTTATTCAGTTGAAAGTCTTACTTCTTTGCAGAGCTAGTATTATTCACAGTGCCCTCTATGGCCTAGAGATATTTACTAATAAACAGAGATGCTTAAGACCTTGGAGGGCCAACTGTGGCAACTGTCCCTGGGCAGCTTTAATTCTACTCCTGTGGAAGCAATCGATAAAGAATTGAGTTTGGTACCTACGTGCTGTCAGAAAAAGACTGACTGGTATTTATTTAAAAACTAGTGGAACAGCCTGTGTACGTGAAAAAAGACATTTTCAGAGTGTTAATAGAAAAATTGTGGAGGTGTGATATGCTGAAAATAATTGTATTTACAGAAAGCCCTCTGTATGGGGAAAAAAGTAATTTTGTTGGAGAAATACTGCGTAATCAAATGAATTTGCTCTCATGTTATTTTTTAATGTATATATTTTCTTAGTGTATGCAACTTGAAGTATGGTGCTAAAGTGGTATCCAGTCTTTGAACTTTGCTGCAGCTAATTGTATGTTATTATTGCGTTATTATTGCCGTAATACACAGTTTGCTTGCTTGCAAGACGAACATGAAGTATGCGCAAGGCAACAGCCCCCTCTAGCATCAGGCGAAGCAGGCACATGACTTTGGACAAACCTACTTCTGGTCTTCTATTAAATAGTATATATGATGCTGAGTAAGAAAGGGACTGTGCTTCTATGTTCTCTTGTTTTACAAATTGTATTGATTTGGGTGAACCCATTGGCGCGCAAAGAAATTGGGTAAAACATTAAATCCTTTTTTTAGTGATAGTGATTACTCCGTTACCCCCTCTTCTACCTAGGGTGTCACAGAGAAAAAAATAAAAAGCACAGGTTTGGAAGAGGTCTAACAATTCAGTACCAACAAGTAAATGGACTCTATAAGACAAAGCTTTACCCATCAACTCCCAGGTTAGTTATATTACTGAGCTTTGCAATGCAAACGTCTGTTTTATTTAGCAATTGTGGCTTCAACAGTTACCTACTTTCTAGAATAGGGGCATTGCCTGGTATTTCTTTTCAAAATCAAACATGTTGCATTTGTAATAGGACTGATGAAACCACTTGTCACTTTTTGACCTGCTGTCCTAACCTTATTGAAGTATATAAGAAGGGTTACTCATCTATTCCATAACACATTTTCACCAAACTGATCGATGTTGGTCTAAAATGTATTCTGTTGAAAATATTGCACTGAATTTTGCAATGTTTATGGACGGTTAGAAATTTTGAAATGTTTTAAGGAAACAGATTAAGTATTTTTTAACTTTTACATTTATGGATTGACATTTATGAATGGTTTTTTATCTTTGTACATGTATTGACTTAAATGTTATGTATTGATCTACAAATGGATGTTGTATAGTGTTAAAAGGTTATATTTAACCAATACACTAACAACATTTAAAAATTATGTAGTAATTACTAACAGGACTGAAGCAGGCCTAGAAACTGATGCTAACTCCTTTCAACAGGACTACGAAGATTAGAGGACTCACACCAACCACCCCTCTGTTAAATGCAGACGATATCAGGACAAAGAAGATCAGAGACCCGAAGACTTCATACTCTTCAGTACTGGTACGTGGTAGCTCTGATGAGGCATGAGGATTACGTCATTAGCAGAGACAAAGGGCTTGTGCAATCCACATGGGAGGAACAGGATACAATGTATAAAAAGAAATAAAGGACCATCACGTGTCAAACCCTTCCGCGGAGCCAAACACAGCTGTCAAAGAAAGCAGGTGTAGCAGATCTACAATGCAAGAGATTCAAACCCTTCTGGCACACCAGCGTTAAGAGGACAATGCCAGCGAGCAGCTGTGGGAGTTCAGTTTGGTCTTGCGGTGCAGACTACAGAGAGGGAAGCAAGCCGGGCTGTGCGCAGAGAGTGCCCTGCAGATCCCGATGAGGAGAAAAGCCCAAAAGTTGATGACTCCGATCCCAGAGCCATTAGGCCCCAGTGATGTACCGAAACCCCAGAGAAGATAAGGGGAGGTACAGGAGACTGATGGGAAGCGAGAGTGGGCAAGAGAGATGCTCGAACAGCTTTCCCTTGGCCCAGTGGGAGTAAACCAACTACTGGGCCTAACCAGTCAGTCATGCCTCCTGCTTAATCTTCCTCATGTCAGTGGCAGACAGAAACCCACTGGCCACCAGAGCAGGGTCAGGGGGCCCAACAGTGAAAGAGCATCAGAGGAAATCTTCCTTGTGGTAATGAGAAGACCACTGACCACCAGAGAAGTGTCTGGGACCCCAACACGATTTGGAACTTTGCTAACAGACAAGAGTGGAAAAGGGTATAGTAAGCTGAAAGCATTGGGAAAGACCTGTGCCAAGCAATACCAGGAGAAGGGAGTAATTCTCCTCCTACCAAACTAGTAGTGGTGTTAAAGGCGTAAGGGGGAAGGGAATAAATTCCCCCACGCCCCTGACCCCCAGCTTTGTTGCGATCTGTCCAAAGTGATACCAAGAGAAGGGAGGCAATCTCTTGGTCCTGAGCCGAGTTGTGCTTGTGACACCAGGGGAAGGGAGTCATTCTCCTGGGCATGAAATTGCATAAAGACTGTGAAACCCACAAGCCAGGGGACGGGAGTCAAGCCAGAGGACGGGAATCATACCCCCTGGCATTTGTTGTGGGAGAACATTCTTTTGAACACTGTTTGAGAAGCCAGAGAAGAAAGTCACCCTCCTGAAGAAGGAACTTGTCAGTTTCTCTTAGTTGTGGTGCGAGGGAATGTAGGTTGTGGAGATTAATTTGACTGACATTCTGCCAGACCCTTTTAGTATTCGTTTTGAGGCAGGGAAACCTTTCTTAGAAGATCGGGATTGTGAGGCTTGTTTTCTTATTTGCATTAATGAAAGTCCATAGCCAAAATCATGCCACCCTTGTGTCAGCTTCCTTCTTCAACACCCTTGCAGGACACATAATACGGACACTTGCTGGTTCCCAACTACATAGATCCTTGGTTGGCGTAACATGGAAGACCAACTGCCGGGGAGGAAAGAAAAGTATGGCTGGTTTGATGCATACTTGGTCTAGGGTGGTGAAATTCAGAAGACCAGTAAAACCCAAGTGGGACTGAGCATCCCTACAGGGTCCTGAACTGAGCCACCAACCTGAGATCCAAACAGACATTGCCCTCAAGTGGATGGGTGCAATAGGGAACCTGGAGGATCGATCATGTGGCAAATGGGCACAAACCCAACTATCGGTCATATTGAATATGCAGGCATAATGTCAAGATAGGTGTAGATAAGTATTTTCACTATGGACCAATCGGTGTGCAAGATAGTCGCGCTCATTGCAAGTGAAAGGTGTCAGAGCAGTTAAACAAAAGACTCTTACTACTTTAAGAATCACAATAGAATATTACTATTTTAAGAACCACAATAACTACAGCCCGCATGGTACGCAACAGTACAACTTCTTGTGCCTTCAGGTCCTGCAATTAATCGTAACTTTTGTGTCAACAGTTCGTGACCTAGGGGTAAAGTTCACTTCAGTTCCTTCCGGCTGGTAGGATATAGGGCACAGGTGAAATGAGTCCACTAGACAAACTTATGGTAAAAAGTTCCTGTGCTCTCTGAAGAAGCAACAAAGTAAGATGCAATGTTTCAATGTTCCACCAGGACTCAGGTGCTGGACAATGACATCCAAGGCTCACAGTTTGTGATCACGAGTTCCTCCCAACGGGCCACACAACAAATACTTTAAGTCCCAGAGCCAGGTGAATATAAGGGTCATGGGCGCAAAAAGAATGACAGACAAATGATAGCAGCCGGTGCTGGGGAATTAGCAGCAGTGGCATCTATTTTCTGTTCATGTACTGCCACCGAAGGTGGATTCATCGTAGATGATAAGACAGACCCAATGTCGAAAAACGTAACCAGTTGCCACTTTGTTCAAAACTACTGAATTGCTGATATTCTTGAACAGGGTCGCAGAACGCACCTCTGGCTGGTTGTGCTGTGAGATCCAGAGGAGACAGACACTGAAGATGGTATGCCAACAGAGGGGTTTGAATTGGTGTCGTCCCTTCTAGGACTTTGACATTTTTGCAAAATGAGCTTCAGGAATAGCTCCCACAGAGTCCTCACAGTGGTGAAAAGACTCTAAAGGTGCAGATTCTGTTACAGCATGTGAACGTATCGATTGATCATGGGTCTTAACCTCGTCCTCTGATCCAGGTCGCTGTGCTCCAGAAAAAACAGGAGTGACATTGGCAAATGGCTGTGGACGTCACGGATGGTTGTGATCGTGATGGAACTGAAGCCAGTCTGCAGAAAACCTGTGGATGCAGCCTTGATGTAATCGACTGGGACAGGAATTTTGCACAAATGTCCCATGTGGTTTCAGGCCAAGAACCCGTCCCATTTAACAACAGCTTTTGTAGTGAGCATAACTTGAAACGGCTGGCACCACCTTAGCTAAAGCACCGACTTACGCTGATGGACCTTCACTGGGACCCAGTGTCCTGGGTGCAAGGGGTGGCACGGTCCAGTGGCTGCTTCAGGAAGGGCTTTGCAGACCACAGCATGAATCGAACAATTTTAATCAACACGCGACAGTATTTAATCAATGATTTGTCATCTAACAAACCGAACGTGGGGAGCTTCTGGTGATGCAGTTCCCATTCTCATACAACAATCTGCGAGGATTTTATGATCCGACATTTATGTTTATGCTGTGGGCGATTTCACATAGCAAACAAAACCAGGGGCAAGGCGTGTGGTCAGTTCAACCCTGCTTCTTTATGCACTTTGGACAGCTTCAGCATGAGGTTGCCATTTTACGTGTGCGCTTGAACGCAGGTGATAAGCACAATGGAACTGCTGAATTATTCCCAAAGCTTTGCAGATTTGCATAATAACCTGCTCAGTAAAATGGGTACTTCGGTCGCTGTCTACTAAGAGGCAACCCAAGCAGAGGTATAAATATGGCCAATAATTTCTTTGCTACAGTAACAGCATCTGCTTTTCTACAAGGAAAAGCCTCCACCACACACAAAAGATAGGTTCTTGTTTTGTTTTAGTGGTTGCCTCCCATCGATTTGCTCAATTTATCAGCTGGATTACTCGTGGCTCTAGCCACTTTAAGGCAGGGGGCCTCCGACAATTAGGCACAGTACTCTATTGTGGCTCTCCAAGAGACTTGGCTGACCGAGCCTGTGGTGGTGGACGGGTGGCACTTAATTGATGGGTTAGCCACCCGGGGTCCTACAGGATGCCCCAAAGTTGCTGCTGGGCACTAAGAACTCTTTTAGAATGGTGGAATTACCAACCAATTCCCAAAGTATTCTAATGGCTGGGATCGCTGTGCCTTTTGACAGGGACTGCAGGGAAGTTGTAATTATTAACCTGTGTGATCCTCCATACAGGCTCCCCACGTCGAGGTTCTGGCTGAACCAGAGTCTGATTAGTGGCCTGAGCACCTGTATCATCTGTGGGGACTTCAATTCTCAGATCTGCCAACCTGGCTTCTGCTCTCGGACACTCTCCCTCTTGTCGAGTGGAGGACGGCCCATTTGTCCGTTCCTGCAAAAGGGGCTTGGAATGGGGCTATACTATTGTACTCTACCGACTTTTCTATGATCAATGGTGCCACTTCAGTCAACAATCCCCCAAATTGTACTCCATTTGGTAATGGCTCCAGTAGTATTTTGGACTACGGCTTCACTGCCAATGACCCCTTTTTGGTGGTTGACATGGTAGTCTCTCCTTGCCTTGAGAGCGACTATTCCTCCCTGGTGCGGTCCTTAAATTTGAGCCACCTTCAGCTGTCAGACCAAATGGAGTACTAAGGGTTAACTCCACATTAAATTGTATCTCATGGAGCGAGCAAACACTGAAAGAAGCCTACCCAATTCTATGTGCTGATTTGGTCTCCTTTGTTAACCGCTCCACTCTGAAGGTTTTGAATGTCTCTAGTGTCTGCCCCCCCCTCAAGGTGATTCACGACTTTGGGGAAGTTATCCCGACTTTAGTCAACTCAATTCTCAGACGAAAAGCCTCTAGCCACCAGCAGCCCACCCTCCTACCGTGTGTCCACCAGCATTCCTATGATAGAATCGTCGCATCTAGGAAGAAGGATTTACTCGGGTACTTCGCAACATACCAGGGACGGAATTGGACCCACAAGTTTGCTTATCTCGTTTGAACAGGGCCAAGCATCTCCATCAGAAATGGATTAAACACTGATACGCCCAGGAATGTTCACGTTGGCGAAGGTTGGTTTATGATGCTCTTGTAAATGACACGCACCAATTTTGGAACTTTGCCTCGGGTGAACACCGGGAGCGCGACCTGTCAGGTGCTACCGAATCGGCATGGTCGAGCATGTGACTGAAATGTTGGGTGGGACACATCCCCCGTGAATGTCTATGCCTGTCCCCAGAGCAGATGGTCTTACACTCATTGCTCTGCGAGATCACCAAGATTATTGTTAGTAAGTCATTGAAAATTCCTGTCCCTGATGGTATCTGCATTGATGTCCTCAATAAAGACCCCACCTGCTGGGGCTCTGCATTAAACTGCCTTTTACAGTGGATTGGAGACTTTCAACAGCTCACACACATTGAGAGACAGAATCATCGTCCCCATTTGGAAAAAGAGTGATCGATCTTTACCTGGTAACTACAGCCTTCTCGCGATGCTAGACACCTCATCCAAAATATTCTCTTGCATGCTTGTCGCTGACCTCTGGACTTGGGCTGTGGAGTCGAAGCTCATTCCTTTTAACCAGACTGGTTTCAGCGGGGCCTGAGCACGACTACCAACTGTTCGCTCTCCAATCCATTATCCAACAGGCTTACTCTGCAGTGTTCCATTTACATTGCATTCATTGACTATAGTGCTGTGCTTTTGGTTCGGTTAATCGTAACAAGCTTTGGCAGAAGCTTTCATCATGGAACATTCCATCTGGCCTCCTGCCAATATCACTTCACACCAAAACTAGGGTAAAGGTCCGGTTAGACCAGTCTGGCACCACTTCCTCTTGGATCCCAAAGGTGCGCGGCATGAAGAAGGGTTGTATTCTTGCTCCCCTGCAGTTTATTTTATATTTAGTAGACATGGGCCTGGCTTTGATCAACTCCATCTTTATTTCTCCTAAATTGGGGGACCTCCCCCTCCAATGGCTGGGCTATGCGGACGATATCTTGCATGACCTCACTCCTGCAGGTCTCAAAGCTTCCCTTGATGCACTGAGGGGATACTCCGACTCCCTGGATCTTATGGTCAATATCAAAAAGACCAAGATCATGATATTCCATCCTCCTGGCCACCACAAGACCACAGTCCCTTGGCACCTGGAAGGGGTTAGACTGGAGGTGTTAAATGTTTACCAATACCTTGGAATTCACTTTGATGAGGGCCTTGGGTTGCTCCCAGGTGGTCGGAACCCTGGGTAAAATGGCTCGCTCCGGTGGTGGCTACTTTCTCTGTATTTTGTCTCAGCTATACATGGCTCAGGTTAGCTCCATTCTCATGTATGGCGCCACAGGATGGCACCTCTGTAATGAGAAGGGGGTGTCGAGACTCAAATCCCTCCTTCTTAAGAGGTTGCTTCGATTACCCATGAGCGCCCTGATTGAATCTTTATGGAACTAGGGATCTTCTCCTGTAGGACAAGACTATAGCTCTCTCGCGTAGATCTGTGTTAATCTGTGATACTATTTGGTCTTCTCGGACAACCATTTTATTGACTGTCTTATTAAGCTGCTTGTTTTCTTTTCATTGTGTTAAAAAGCTGTTTTTTGCTGCTGCCTAACACTGGCTAATAAAAAAAAAAAAGAATGAGACTCATATTTAATAAGGGTATATCAGCCAGATCAACACGGGGTGACAAAGGTGTACCTAGAACGCCACAGTCATGCGGCTCCCAATCTTCAGGGTTTGGTAACAATGAGGCAGGGTTCAGCACTGAACAGCAACTCAGATTTACATTGGCAGCGGAAATTGGTAGCTTTTCATATCATTTAAGGTGGGAATTCGACACGTTTTATTTTCAGTTTTAGTAACAATGACAAGACAGCATGGGGCACGGATATCGTGAAAGGATCTCCTTGGACTAGGGAGACCGTTTTCTCTATCAACAGGGAAGTGACAGCTCACCGACAAGTTGGATCTAGAGCTATGATATGATACGATGCAGGCTGGTGATTATCAGCATGTAACTGACAGAATTGAAATAAACACTTTCACTGCGCTGTCTTGAGTGATTTATTAGCTATTAGAAAATATTACGAGTAAGGGTCCCCATAAACATTGATTAAAAACACAGCCAATTGTAAGATTAATAGGCCCACATCATTGATGTTTGTAATGCACACCAAGCAAAATCACAGCAATGTAAACCATAATCGAGCATAATAACAAGGAATAAACCAACAAAAAACAATTCAATTAACCCATCCTCAGGAGTATTTCGAAACAGACAATGTAAACCAAGATACACATTTTTTTTTATACTTTAGTAGGTCTGTCTGCACACAGGGATTGAGGAAAGGGGCAATGTTTATTGGTGATGCCTCCTCTGCCCCGCCTAGTCCTTTGTTAAGACTAATTGATGTCTATACCCCTTTGTCCCTTAGCATTTAATGGCATGAGTCACCCTAGTCTCCCTGGGCCCCTTGAGGGGGGGGGGGGAGGCTCTCCCATGTGCGCCCTTTATCTCCCTGGGCCCGTGGTTTATCTTTTCGGTCGCCTCATTTTCCCCTTCCACTATAATGCCCTCAGTCTGTGGTTCCACCGAGGTCGCTCCCATCTCTCTCCAGAGCCTCCGGTCGGGCCCACCTCTCTGCAATTTGTCATAGTTCGGTCTAGTCCTCAGTCTTACCATTTGTGTGTGTTCATACTGAGGGTTGTCGGTGTTGCTCATTCGTTTTCGTCCTGTTCTGAAGAGCCAGGTATTTAGGAGTTTTCAGAATTTTAGATGGTTCTTCATGGTTTTGTATTTCTCCCGGGAGGGGGGTCCACATTTTAACAGCTAGGCAAGAGAATGCTGATCTAAGTTTTTTCCTTGTGTATGGTTTAGGTTCCAGGCGGATGTCTTTGCTGGATCAGAGTGTTCTGATCGGCTGGTAAATGGTGATTTTCTTTTGTAAAAATTCTACTCCTTGGCCATGGATTGCTCTGTGTATTATACACATTGTTTTGAATGCAATTCTTTGACGGGCAGCCAATGTAGCATTTTTACAACTGGAGTGATGTGGTTTCGTGAGAGTTTGAGAAGTCTGGCTGTTGCGTTCTGTATACATTGCAGTTTCTTCATTAGATAATCCGGCATCCCGAGGTATAGGATTGTTGGCATAATCTATCCTGGGCATGATGATAGCAAGTGTTTTGAGCTTGAAGGAAAGTAATGGTAGAATAGCTTTGATCGTTCGCAGGTGGAAGCATTTCTTGATTATTGCATTTACTTGTGGTTCTAGGGTAAGCACGTTGTCTATTAGGATTCCAAAGTTTTTTTACTATTTTGAATGGTGTGGGCACTGTTCCTAGTTCGGAGGGCCATAGGCTGTATTGGTTGGTTTCTGGATATTATGATCTCCGGGTTGATTTCAAGGCCGTTTGTGTTCATCCATTTGTAGAGTCTTTTGAGACAGTCTACTGGCATGGTTTTCTCTTGTACATCTTTGCAGACTATTTGGATGTCATCTGCTTAGTTGTTGTATTCTCAAAACTGTTCTAAATCACAGGTAGGGATCAACAGACTCCTTGCTCTGTGAGCAAATAGTTTCTATATGCAAGAAGAAAGTCCTATATTCTATCCGGTGTCATCTTACACTCTTCCCACATCAAGTGGAATCAACTATCACAAAATTATATCATAAATCAATCCATTTCATAAAACAATCATAAAAATGATCATAGTATATAAAACACATACAATATGTTAGAACACCACAAGTACAAACACAATGTGTGAGTCACGTTGCAATAATTTTTCAAGGATCTCAAATGTGTAAAGAAATAACACTCCGATTCATATGCCTCACTGCTTACAGCCTATTTCCTGTTCGTATATTTAAAAAAAAAACGGACTTGTACAAGTTTCTAATATACAAAACTGTAGGACATTCTTTAGGGGAGTATGTCTTGTGTCGATATTAAAATCTTCTTTGATAGGAGAGAGTACCCTCTCTTTCCTAGTAGAAATTCTTGGACCTTTATGGTTCTTTCTGCAATTTCCCAATTTCTTAAGGGAGTTCTTGCGTTTCCTCTGCTCTTCTCTAAACAGTCTGGAAATCTCCAATTTCTGAGTTACTTCAAGTATGGATCTCCAAACAATTAAATTTCTGAGTTACTTCAAGTATGGATCTCGAAAGGAGATGGCCACCTTGTGGGCTTCACTAAACGGTACCCTTTGCAAGGAGTATCAATAACTAACTCAAGGGTGCCATGCTACAGGAACTGGCACTGCTCGACTGTGGCCACAGTCGGGCAGTGCCAGTTCCTGTAGCATGTCAGGCAGAATTCGAAGAAGGTGATTTACAAGCACAAGGCTACTACGGTACTGTTCTGCATGGCACCCTTGAGTTAGTTATTGATACTCCTTGCAAAGGGTACCGTTTAGTGAAGCCCAATCAGTCTGCATGGGACCACTCAGAGCCCGAAGGAATGGCGCAAGGATAATGCCCCCACGAACCGGACCCATTCTAAATGGTTGAGGCGTATTATTGCTTCTGCTACAGGAGTCCCCCTGGGATGAAGCTGTGAATTACAGCATTTGGAGTCATAGCTACGTACAAGGTGGCCATCTCCTTTCGAGATCCATACTTGAAGTAACTCAGAAATTTAATGGTTTGGAGATTTCCAGACCGTTTAGAGAAGAGAAGAGGAAACGCAAGAACTCCCTTAAGAAATTGAGAAATTGCAGAAAGAACCAGAAAAGGTCCAAGAAGTTATACTAGGAAAGAGAGGGTACTCTCCCCTATTAAAGAAGATTTTAATATCGACACAAGACATACTCCCCTGAAGAATGTCCTACATTGTTGTATATTAAGGACAGAAACTTGTACAAGTCGGGTTTTTTTTAAATATACTAACAGGAAATCAGTGAGGCATAGGAATCAGAGTGTTATTTCTTTACACATTTGAGATCCTTGAAAAATTATTGCAACGTGACTCACACATTGTGTTTCTACTTGTGTCGTTTTAACATATTGTATGTGTTTTATGTACTATCTGCGTAGTTGTAGCAGGTGAGGCTGTGATTAGTGGAGTCATGTAAATGTTGAGGAGTGGGGAGAGGGAGGATTCTTGTGGTACTGCACAGGTTGTGTCCCGTGGTGCAGATTTGATCTGTTTCATCCATAAAGTTTGTTATTTCAGATAGGAAAGATTTCATCCAGAGCAGTTCCGTGTCAGTGAGCCCCATTTCTTCCAGTCTCTTGCTGAGGATTTTGTGGTCGACTGTCGAACACTGCGGAGAGGTCTAGTAGTATAAGTGCAGAGTTTGTGTTGGAATCTGCATTGGTCTTTAGGTCAGCCCAGATGGAGAGGCGCCCTCTCGGTACCCATCATGTGTCTGAAGCCGACTTGCGCTTGGACCAACAGTTTGTGGTTTTCTACATGTTCCAGTGTTTGTTCTTACGTAGGTCTTAGTTTTGTCAGGTATGGAATGTTTTATATCAGTCTGTAGTTTGACAGGTCTTCCACATCACTCATAGTGTCCTTGAGTGGTTTGACACACCACAGACTTGAAAAACCACGGTACTTGCTGTGTCAAGGGTGATTGGCTGGAGGTTTGTGGCATTTCAATGGTGTGCCCTGTTGAAGGATTGATTTATAGATGTCTGGTGGCAAGGGGTGCATTGGGGAGCCTGCTTTGTTGCTATGTTTTGCCAGCTTGACTAATCTCTTGATATTTGAGTGAAGTTTTTCAACTTGTTCAGGGTAGGTGCGGTATGGTACATGGTCTGGTTGATTGGTCTGCTTTGTATGATCCGATGTATGACAGTGATTTTATTTTTTTCAAGTGGTCTGCAAGGTCACTGCATAGTTTGTGAGGGTACTGGTATGATGTAGCATCCAGGTGGGTTTCTCATCTTATTTAAGATGTTGAATAGTTCTTTCTGGGTGTTGGTGGCTTGTGCGGTTTTGGTGTAGAATCTATTTGTTTTTGAGAATTCCCTTTTTGTATACTCAGATTTGTTTTATGATAGTGTATTCGTAGTCTGCCATTCTAGCTCAAGTTTCCGGAATGTTTTTTAATTTTATTGAGGTGGGGTATAAACCATCTTGTCACTGCTTTCTTTTATGATGGGATGAAGGGTTTTTCCAGGGTGATGCCGTCAATTATTTCGGCGATCCATTTCTGCATTAAGTCTGCTTTTTTCGTGTAGGTCACTTCCGATCAGTTTGCGGTTGGTGGTTTTGAGGATTCTAGTTCTTGTAAATTGCTACTTTTGATGGTGTTCCAGTTTCTTTTCCAGATCACGGGAAGCTTTTGGGATTGTTTGAGTGCTTTGGCTGGTAGTTTGATCATGAATGGTATGTTGGGGGTGGTCGCGCCATAGTATTGAATTGGTGGTGCAGTTGCAATCAGTTTTTTGTTGGTGAAGATTGTGTCACGAATGTGTCTTGCTGTGTGTCTCACTCCTTTAGCCATCTGGTATAATTTCATTGTCTCGAGTTGCGAGATTAACGATTGTTGTGAGTTTGCATTCTCTTCAAACCATATGTTGAAGTCCACAAGGATTTTTGATGGCTTCAATGAAGGCGTCTACGAAGGTTGTCTCGTGGGTCAGTGGTCTATAGATGAGTATTGTGAAGGTGTCATGAAGTAAGACAAAGACAACAGATACCCTTTTTCTTATTTGTCAGGATGGAGTGAAGCCTAACTTGCCCTATGTTGAGGTGGGATTTCCCTACCTAAAGAAAATAAGGATAGTTTGTGTCATTAAGTTCAACTCAAAAGGTCTGTGTTCAAAACCTACACTTGCCCTCAGAACAAAAGATATACAATGTGTAGGGATGTCAGCAACCAAAGAAACAGTGTTCAAAATAAAGCTCTCGGCTTCTTCCAGCTCTTTGGCTTGCGCTTCAGCCCCTTCCTCAAGTTCAAAAGAGTTGCAAAAGGTCTCTGGGTTCCCTTCCCCAACAAGGCAGCTCTTATCTTCAAAACCACAGTCAGTTCTCTTGGCTTTCAATATGCATTCCAAACCAACTTTGCAAGCTTTTCAACAGTTTACTTAGCTAACTCTTTTCTTTAATCACTTTAATACTAGATAGGCACATCGGTAGCTTAACTTTCCTTGGTTCACTCCAAGTAGTGGTTACTCGGTCTAGGTAGAGTTGTCTGACCACACGGTTCACCCACTACAGGTCCCTCAACCGATAACCCGTGGCACTTTGTTATATTCACTTGTTCTCATTGGACCTCCTTGCCAACACAGGCTCCCTCTTTGGACCTGTGTCAATTGTCCATTTGCAGTTCTATTTCTCCTTGGCAGTTTCTTGCCTCTGTCACAACATGACTTTCACTCGATTCACTTTGTGGGGTGTTTCCCTTGTCAACACTTTGCTTTCATACTTCACAATAGTTCTCATTTTCTTTTCACTTGCTTGCTAAGCCCTTGTTACCGGCTTTCATTTGGTTCATACTTTCACATTGTCCATGAATGCTTTTTACCTGCTTTCACAGTATTCTAAAATGCACATCATTTACATTTCACTCGAGCTGCATTTTCATGTACTTTGCATAACTTTTCATTAGTTCGGTATTCAATAATGCATGAAACACTTTGCAGGTCATTCAGTATTCCCATGCTCTTTAGTCCATTTGGAAGCCTTCTTCACAGCAATTTTATTTTGTATTTCTTGATGTTCGCTGAAGTGTCACAGGTGATTTAAAAATAATGTATGGAATATATTACTCACCGTAATTGTATTTCTGATGCTTGTATCTGCCTAGATTCACATGTCCTGCACAGCCCGACATCCAGCAGAAGCCGCGGAGCACCGCACATGAAGTCCCCCGAAGCTCAAAAAGGGATGCTGACAGGTCGTGCCCACAACACCACCCTCAGTGTGACGCGTGCTGCACCCACGATATGTGACCGAAAAGAAGAATTGTCCGGGCAGGCAAGGATCAAAAATCTTGTTCTAAAAGATTTCCAATTGGGTGCCGACATCTCAATTCAAAGAAAGTAGCAATGGATTTACACTGTACAAGGAACATAAGCGATTAAACAAAACGAAAAAAATGAATAATTGAAACACCAGTCACAAACCAGAATCTAATTCTAGTCAATACAAACCTATTTGTCCATTCAAGGGTAGTTTGAATATGAGAAAGTCCAATTGAAACAATGGGTAGCACAAGGGGACCTGTGGTGCAGATGGAGTACCAAAAAATGAAAACCAACTAATGAAAGCAATGTGCAGGTTTGAGGCGAAAAAAATAAAATGTAGGTAATACCTTACGAGATGAAATCTGAAAACTAAGGAATTAGTAGAATTAATCTGAAGATGTCAAATGCGAAAATTACGTGCTTACTAGTATAAATGGGGAAAAAAGGGTTATCAGAAAGTGACCTCTGCAACGAACAGTGTGTAAGAACAGAAAGGTCCTGTAGGACGATTACCTGCTGATCGGAAATTGCGAAGTAAAGCCGACAGTGCTGGGAGCAGTTGAAGACAAAATAAGGATAATATATTAGGATGCACAGTAGCATAAAAACTGAAGTCCATAGACTCCAGTGCCTTACCTGGTGATGTTGCCAATAGCAGCAGACAGCCTTTTGGCATAGCCGCTCCACTGTACTTAAACTGGCCCCTGCTTAAGAGCAAGGATGCCAGTACAAAATGGATATATACGGGTCTCAGGTAACCAGACTGCCATACTGGAAAGGTGGCTGTTGTATAAAGACTCTTAACCCAATTTGAAAAACTCAAAATACATTATATAGAATGTTGAAAAAGATATTAGCTTGGGTCAATTACCCACAAACACAGTCCGTCTTGTAAAATAATGGACAAAACCAAATACCTCACCGGAAGTATAACTAGCACTAAAAGGAGGCGGGCGTCTACCAGCCAGGAAGCAGATCCGTCATGTTAGAAAGTGATCAGTACATGTGAAACTTGAAATATATTTAAAAAAAACCAAATCCAGGTGACGATTAGGAAAGATTAATTATTAATCACAGATAATTATGCACACAAGTTGTATTACAAAAACAAAGCTAAGAACGTTCTTAAAAGGAATTGGTCAAGCATGCCAATATAAATATAACAGCACAAACTCTGCCATTAGTCTAATGTAGTACCTACAAAGTTATGCCTGTCCTTCATTAGTGTTTGATAAACCATATCAAAGACTTTTATTGTATTTGGATAAAAAAAAGGTAACATTTCATTAGAAACTTTACAATTATTACTCAACCCATAGCATTTAGCATTCACAGAAATGGGGAAAATAAACTTATCAGGAATAAATAAAAAGAAAAAAATTAATAAACATTTACACACATTAGCTTCAATAAAATAAGTCCATTCTCCCCACTTCTCGAGACCCAGCGTGGGATAATTACGCCCATCTCGTATTATTCACAAATTGCTTTCCAATCAATAAAAAAATACATTTGAACTTCCCCTTTGCCCAGCATTCATCAATGATGTTCACATGATCTAGTTTTCCTTAGTATGAGTCGCCCTGGCCCTATTCCCCTCAAACCTTGACCAGATCATTTCCCAACGGACCTAATTTAACAGGTTCAGATTTCCCAATATTTCAACTGTTGCCGTTAGCTGAATTTCTTGGCCTGCAATCATTCTTTCCCAAAGATGCTCCGAGACAAGACCAACCTCCTTATGTGTGAATCTTCATTTCGCTAACCTCAAGGACCAAGTCCCTTCACACTCCATTAGAATGTGTCTAAGTGATTGAAGTCTTGGATTGGCGCATACTTTACATAGTTTGATTGCAAGTTCTTCCTGATTTCTTATTGCCAAGACCTCCCCAGTGGGGACCAGGTTCAATCTCACCCGCAAAAAGTTGGATCCTATTCTGGGGTCAGGGTATTTTACTAGGTAACCTGGAAGGTGGCCTACATTTTTTTCTGCAGTCAAAAACGCATTGCGTGGCTTAGAGCTTCCAACCAAAGAGATGTTTTTAATCCAGTCTAGCCGCTCCAAATCACGTTTTACCTTAAGAGGGTTAGTAGTCAGAGTTTCAAGATCTACATCTACTCTGTCCAGTATGTTTTTTCTTTTAAATCCAGCCCTCTCAAGAGCCTAGAATTTGAGCCTTTCAGGTGCCCTCTGGCTTTTTCATACAGGGAACCTAGTTTAGGAGACATTATCTCTCTATATAATGCGATTAGCTTCCATTCTGCTCGGCACTCTAAAGAGACAAGGCCCAGTTCAAACCGCAAGTTCCAACCTGGTGTACTCATAGAAAGATTAAGAGAAACCTTCCAAATTCTGCCTTCTATTCTGGCCCAATTTGTACTCCAGCGTGAGGGTTTCGCTTCCAAGCCATACAAAATGACCGGTATTATTTTGGCTACATAGTATTTGATCAATGGCAAGATGGAGAATTTACAGTATTTGGCTTTTTTTTCATTTGGGTGGGGGGGGGGGGGAAATCAGTTCATATGCCTTGGTAAAGATGTCATGCTCCTGGTTTCTCGGGCTGGCATAGATCTTATAGCCAAGATAGGTTAGCTCGTCCACTCGTGGTATGATCTGCCCATTTAATGACCAATTTTCAAAGCTGATTTTCTTTCTTGGATGTTTAAACACAAGCAGCTTGGATTTTAGCGGGTTTATTACTAGCCCGTTTATCTCTGCATAGGTACCCAGTTTGGTCAGAAGTCTTTGGAGACCTATGGCTGTTCTGTCCAATAGGACTATATCGTCCGCATAAGCCAGCCAAATGATCTTACACCCATTAAGGATTGGACTGGCCAGTGCGGACGTTTCTATGTCTTGCCCCATATCGGACAGAAAAAGATTGCAGAATAGAGGGGCTCCCAGGCACCCCTGCCTTACTCATCTTTCTACCTTCACTTCATTTGAAAGATGTCCCTCGTCATCCAGCCTTAACCTTACTGTTGTGTCCCTATGCAACTCTATTAACATAGCCAGTAGAGATTCAGGGACTCCCTTCAGTTTGAGTTTCGCCCACAGCAAACCTCTGCTGATCAGATCAAATGCCTTCGAGAGTTCTATCCACGCCCCATACAGGGGTAATTCTCCTTTCTCGTCAGATCTCGCTCACTAGGCTCAGAATTAACCCATTTAGAGACGTGGAAAGGCCCTTTCTAAACCATGTTTGAAAGCGGGACAGGGCCCCCATGCCATCAACCCAGTTTCTGAGCTCCTTAACTACCAGGCTCATGAAAATCTTACTTTCGATATCCAAAAGCGCAATCGGCCAATACCTAGCGGGGTTAGTCCTGTCACCCCAAGAAGGTGGGAAGTGTTTTGTGAGCAAGATCTCCCCAAATAGATTCCTCAAGAACCCAGCCCAGTGGTTTGTTTTTAAGAACTTGATACGTCAGCCCGCTAGGACTGGCGGCCTTAGATAGTGATTATCTCTGCAATTTCCTCCTCTTCCAAGATCAGGGACCATTTGGACTCCAGCTGCATTGGCTCCCCTTCCGCTCTTGGTTTCTGAAAGATGGCTGATAAATGATTAACCCATTTGGATTCTGAGACCAGGTTACACAGGGTGCCATTTGATTGCTGGTCCAGTTGCCCCATTACTGACCAAAACCCTCACGTATTGGTTTCAGCCACAAGCTTCACCATCGGTTCACCATCTTTTTGTAATCTAGCCATTCTTTGATTTTTTTGACCAATACCTGTACTTACTCCAAATACCATTTGCTTCCTTTATGAAACTGTCTGGTGCCAAATTCTGTTTTTTAAGGCGCCGAAGTTTGCTTCTCATTTCCCTCTTTCTGATCATAGTTTCCTTATCAAACTCATGCAGATGATGCTGCTTGGCTCCTAATGATGGCATTTTGGGTGGCACAGTTGACTAGATAAAGCGAATATATTTGTCTGGGTGACAATGATCTATCAGGGAAGGGATTGGGATCATCTTCAATGCTTTGTTTAATTTTTCACCCCCCCCCCCTCGACCATACTTGTCTAATCTGACTCTCCCCCCACTCCCTTCCCTCCAGATCTTGCTTATGTAGCCACTGCTGATGCCCCTGAATATCTGGGAAGGACAACTCCAACCTGGTATGGTCGCTGACCCCCTCATGATTTACTGTCAAAGTAGATGTTCTTGAGAAAAGGCTTGCGCTGACGAAAATATAGTCTAGTATAGATGTCGACTCTCCTCCAT
The DNA here is from genome assembly GCF_040938575.1 of Ambystoma mexicanum. Lineage (NCBI taxonomy): Eukaryota > Metazoa > Chordata > Amphibia > Caudata > Ambystomatidae > Ambystoma > Ambystoma mexicanum. Next base: position 215,190,796 of record NC_090926.1, read on the forward strand.
GTCGTGGTGGCTCCTTTTGCCCCCTCTGAGCTCCCATTTAGCATTTCAAGATCCCATGAGGTCATGAATGCTAACCATTTGTGCCCTCTTCTGGAAATCTTTTTCCCCCTTTGACTCTCCTTTGCTTTTAAGCACTTGAAATCCCCTGCCAAGATATTAGCCTTACCCAAGTCTGACTTCACTGCAGACAATACACCCCTTAATGTATCCAAAAATGTATCGAGTGTAGAAGCGGCCGGGTTCCAATAAACATCTACCACCACCACCCACGGATTTTGAATATCGAAATTAAGTTTGATTTCGCTGGCCAAGATGCCAATTTTGTCCTTAAAGATCACCTTAGAATTCCTCACTGAGCTGTTTTTAAGTGCTATCAAAAGACCACAAGATGGTCTACCCAGCGGTTTCTGACTTGCGGGTAAGCAGTGAATGGTAAAGCCTTCAATTTCTATTGCATTCACCATCCAAGTTTCCTGAAATATCAAAATGTCCATATTACCACAAAGGTAATCTTTAACTTTTTTGGCTCTAAAGGTGCTGGAACCCTGCGTATTCCAACTCACTACATGCAGGGCAGACTGACTAAAATTGTCTTGGCCCCAGGCCTATACTCGTCAGAACTTGGGCCAGAATTTCGGGGAGGGCGGGCAAAACATTTTCTTCCTTCTTAATTTCCACCATATCTCTGCAGCCCTCTTTTCTTTGGAACTCAAAGCTTCTTTCTTGGTTCTGTGAATTTGTCTGTACAGGCCCTTGCCCTTTAGTAATCTCATTCAAATTGAGCTCGATAACATCTGTAGCCACTCTTAGGCCTTTTTCTTCTAACGCCCCAGCAGCTTTTAGAATTGCATCATAGGCCCTAGTAGAACTCAGCCCCAGTTCAACCATATATCTGTTTTTACAGTCTTGGAATTTGACGTATTCTATATCCCCCTGAGGTAAATAGATACAAGTTCTTTACTTTCTTAAACTCCCCTAGAATGGCGTTTCTGCTTAAGGATTTATAGTGATTGTTATTTCGCATAGATTTTAACCACAGTCTAGGGGCTTCAAAACTAGTTCGGTCGTCCTCTTGTAGAGGCTTGTGTGCCAATTTCCTGTATACTTGAAGAGTTGACCCATTTTCGTGTTGAACAATCTTTCGATTTTCCTGCGCCGTTCCAAATCCCCTGAATTGTCATAGATTTCCCTCCAACCTTATCGGATACAGCCTCATTGAAGTTGGTTGATTCACTTGCGATAAATGGACTCCCTACTTTTTTCGGGGCTGAAAGGAAGATTGGCGCCATTTTTAATTTTGTTCCTCTTACATCCGTGTCTGCGTTCTTAACCACCGATCTTCTCTTAGATGTCTTGATTTGTGTAAAAATGGGAGACAGTTTCAATTTTGGGATAATAAAATCCCGCTCTTTTTGACTCTGTGCATTTTAGCCTGAGCTGGGAAGGAACTATCTGCATCCTCACGCTTACTCTCAAGATCACAGGGTTGCTTTCCACTGTTCTCTGTTGTGGTGTCTTCACATTTAATTGTGCTCTATTTGGTGTCAGCAGAGTATTTGTCTGAGACCCCAGCTCATTTGTTAGCTTAGCAGTTCCTTTATTATGGACAACTTCTTTTGCCATATGTGGTTGGGCATCGATATTCGTTGTGTTGATGTTGTTCACGAAGTTAAGGATTCCTGCATTTTAGATTTTTCAGGTTTTTTGATTTAGTTTTTTTCCCCCTATTCTTTTTAATGTTTTTCTTGGTGCTCTTTTGCCCTTTTTTTGCCCATTCCTTTCTTTTCGTTCGCCTCCTCCTCTTGGCATTTTGGTTAGTCGCAACAACCCAATCTGGATCAGCGGCAGCCCCCGTATCACCATGACTTCGCTACTTACACTCCTTTCCCCGGCTTCCAGCACTTGGCATCCGCCACCTGAGCCAATCTCAAATTCCTCCAAGGTTGATTCCGATAACAGTATCATCGCAAGTATTGGAGATCCCTGCAGATTCACTCGGTTCTGGCTCCTGTAGACCAGGTTGCAGGGACTTGATCTGGAGTAGGTCTGGAATTTGGGCTTGTGACGTGGAATCCTCCTTTCTATTTGCAAGGGAAAGTCTCTGTATAGAGGTGATATCTAACCCCTGCTTGGCCACTTCGATTCGTATGTCATTTAGCATAGGGGTGATGGAAGAGATAATTGTATTCTTTAGCCCCACCAGCGAGGAGTCACAGTTGGTTACTTCATACGTTAGTTCAAGGAGAATTCCGGCTTGGCTTTGGACCTCTCCTTTAAACAATTCAAACACTGACCAGTGAGTTGAGAGCAAAGCTTAAGGCCTTTATGGTTGAGTTATCCCCCTGATCGTTTGACTGATTCTCCTTCGGGAGCGGAATTCTCCAAAGCCAATCCCCTGTTATCCTCTGGGTGGTCGGAATGATTCTCCGGCTCATCTTCCTCATTTTCTGGGCCCGTTAGATCTCCCCGCTTTGGGGCTTCAGTATGACAAACTGGCAGTCCTCTTGCTTACATCCTCTGCTCTTAAAATTGGCGAGCCCCAGCTCCCTTCTCTTAAGTCGACCACATCATTTGAGCTTTTATGTGTCTTTTTACCAAAATATTCTTTGATCTTCCTTTGAATATTTTTTGTTGTAACTGTGTATTCCAAACCTCGTCTCCACTGGTTTACAATGGCTGTTTGTCCAGTTTGAATTTCTTTTATTTCAGTCTCTTTCATCAGGGTTTCATGCACCAATGCTACTGTAACCACTGATTGTTTAATTTGCGTTGTTCTTTGGTCTCCACTATATGGGGATTCCAAGGTTGTTGAGCTCACCATTGGAGCAATGTATGAGCCATTCCACTCGGCACCATTTGCAGAGTCGAAGGCAGCTGTACGCCTCAGCTTCATTTTATTAATAATGAACAGATTGGATTTAGAGGGCTAAAAGAGTGACTATCTAGCCTTCGTAAGGGACCCCCTCACTCCGTTCTTTGCCACATTCCAGTGACATTGGCCAGTTTATATAGCAACAATACCCAAAGTTTCTTTTTAGTTTGCACTGGCAAAGTGGGATCAAAGGGGTAACCCCAACAGTCTCCCGCTCTCCAGCTGGGCGCGCCCCCTTAATTTGAGAGACCCCAAGATCTGTCTTGAGTTTAATACGGCTCTCACCTGTTGGTTTTGGCGCCGCCCAGCTCCAACTTGTCCTGGTTCGTGTGATGTACTCTTTGAACCAGTGCCCCGTAGCTTCTTGCAGCTGTGAATGCGGCTTATTACTACGATAACCAAAGTTCCACTTTTCCTTCAACCTCATGCCTTCCTCTGCAGCAGGTCAGTGGATGGGACCAAGGACTGACAAATTTCACCTTAGGATCGGTTGCTGTTGTGCATAGCCCCCGAGCCACAGCAAACAGCTAGACAGTAACTACGCACCGCCCTTTTCTCCACAGCGGGCTTCACCATATCAAAGACCATCATGATGCTAATCTTGAACGTTAAAAAGCGCAACCCTTAATGTTGAAAAAATAAAGCATGAAATCGGCATAAACTATGCTATATCTGGAGGACTGCGAATACCGAGACCCGACTGACCAGTTCAATGCTGCCAATAGCTATGATGCATAGTGATAACTATAAAAAGAAATGACACCTGGCAAGGTAGCCTTGGACAGGGGAAAAGTGGAACAAACATGAAAGGAAAGATGGGTGGAAATTAAAAAGCTCATAGCCGATGACTAGCTCCATCTTGAAAAGGAATAAAAACAAATCACACCCTGTTAGCGATATCAAAGTAATACAAGGAAAATACACCTAGTGTTACAAATGCAAAGAAGATCTGGCCTGGAAATGGGGGGGATTGAAATACCCACTATATTGACCGTGGAACCGTCCCAGTAAGTGATCAATCTGGTACTAGCCCAAGCATCAGGTCAATCATTTAGGAATACGGCAAACAAGTCTTAAAGGCACAAGTGGTACTGATAGAGAGCAAGAGGCAATAAGAAGAGAATACAAGATTATCTTGAGTCTTCAGTTCACAAGAACACATCGAACTGAGTGACCACTAAAAGTCCAACAAATCTCAAACCCTCTTTCTTGTGTATCTGGTGGTAAGTTTGCTAATGGGAAGCCAAAAGATATTTCGACAAAGGAGTGCTGAGATGTTTTCAAATCCTGGTCTTGAGCTCCCTTTTTGTACTACGGATGTGAATAAGTTGGCACACAGCAAATACTATGCACCACATTTCGTTCTGAAATTGATACTGTTGAATGTTGTAAGAGCCCAAATGACCAAAATCCACATTGTTAGTATTCACTGCATATGGACACAATAAGCAGGTACGACTTTAGTGAAAACCAACCGGTTTACCGGATAGCAGTCAATGGTCTTGGTGTTGGGTGTTACTTGCATAAAGAAGTCAACACACCTTGAACAAACCCATTGCGCTCGTCGCAAAACAAGACAAAGGGCTTGAAAACCTAAACCCGGAGCAAGGGCTTTCTTAATTGTAACAAAGGCATCTTTTGCTTCCTGAGACCATGGCAGGAGCTCGGGAATCGAATAACTCGTGAGGTGCTGAAGGGACTTTATCAATGCATATGCCGGCACCCAAGGCCTACAGTAACTTACCATCCCAACAAAGCCTCATCTGCTTCTTGGTCCGAGGTTTAGGGACTTTCTGGATCGTTGTAATCCGATCCTTGGAAAGTGTTTTTGCCAGCAGAAATCTCATGGCACAGGTATCGCACCCAGGGCAGATAGATGCCTTGTGACCCTTTTCAGCAAGCGCTTTCAAGAAGACAACTTTGCCTTCCTCACAAGCTTCCAAGGCGGGGGAGGTTATTTGTTTGTTTTTTTGTTTATTTAGTATAGCGCAGAACCAAAACCCTCAGGTAGCTGGGCGCAAGTGGTACAAGGATTCTTACGAAGCTTAGTTACAGTGGTGGAAGGTAGGTACATACATAGAATGATAAACAGGTTATAAGCAGTGAAACCTCAATACTGCCACAAGTTTGCAGTGATCAAGGTACCAATAGATATAACAAGATACAGGTAAGTGATACCAAAGAGCAAATGCAGTTGGCATGGTAGTCCTTGGAGAGAGTAGTCAGGAGTAGGTAGGGCAGGGATGCATTAGGATGTAGGATTAGGCATCATTAGTACGTAACCAAGTGAGGACTTTACGTCTACATCTAGACGGAAAGTCTACACCTAGGGTTGGTCAGTTCTAAGATCTAGGGGGGAGTCTATTCCAGGATTGAGCAGCTATAACCGGGAAGCTAGAGCCGCCGGCTGTGGTCCGCTTGTATCTGGGAACCTCTAAGGTGTAGGCGTTGGACAATCTTGTGGGTCGGTCAGAAGTTCAATTGACAACTCTTTCTACTAGGTAGAGTGGTGCTATGTTATTAAGGCATTTAGAGGTAAGAGAAAGTGTTTTAAGGGAGATCCTGTCCTTAATCTTAAGCCAATGAGCATCTCTTCTAAATGCAGAGATATGCTCTCTGTTTGGGATGTTTAAAGCTACTATAAGGGCATTATTTTTGAGTCTTTGCATTTTATCAATACTGTACTTATTGGATCCAGCGTATAGAGCATTGCAGTAATCCAGTCAGGATAGAATAAGTGTACTGGCGAGTGTAATACAACTGGATTCAGAGAGAAATGGTCTGCAGGCTCGGATCAATTTGCAAGTATATGCTGTAGATGATGCTAGTGAGTTAACTTGCTTTTTGAGGTTGAGTGCAGAGTCGAGATAGAAGCCAAGGGTTTTAACTGCGGGCAACACTTTGATAACATTATCATCAATGTTGAATGAGATGGAGTTAAGTTTTTTGATGGCCGTCTCTGAGCCTAAGATCAGTAACTCTGTTTTATCGTCATTCAAGCAGAGGCCATGGGATGCCATCCAGGCCTGAATGAGGAGGTATATCTGGTTTACCAAGGCCGAGTCTTCCAAGAAGTTGCCCGAAAGGGGGTTAAGTGTGAGTGTCATCTGCGTAGTTAGTGTAGGTGACACCCAACCTGTCCAACTTTTCAAACAAGGGCTTAGTAAAGATGTTATACACGGTGGGGGTTACGCAAGATCCCGGAGGAACACCACAGGAGACTTGTATAGGGTCAGCAGCTGCTAGAGAGGAGAAGACTCATTGTACGGTTTGCAAGGAAGGATTGCACCCAGGTTATAGCATCGCTTGAGAAATGGGCAGCTGACCTGAGATGGTTACATAAGACTGTATGATCCACCAAGTCGAAGGCTGCCGATTTCCCATTGTCCTTCAACTCGTCAATTTGGGTCTTTAGGTCAATCAAGGCTGTTTCTGTGCCATGAAGGGGGCGCAAGCCAGACTGGCGTGAGCCTAGTAAGTTATTGGCTTCTAGGTAGTCCTGTATTTGTATATAGGCTACTCTGTCAATTTTAAGTAGGAAGGGGACTGTGGTGATAGGTCTGTAATTAGTTGGTATAGATTGGTATAATGTTTGTTTTTTGAGCAATGGTAACACCCAGGATTGTTGAAGATTAGGCACAAGATTCATTTTGAAGGAGGCGTTGATGAGCTTTGAGATGAAAGGGGCTAAGTCTCTAGCTGCGTCCTTTATGATTTGGGCTGGACAGTTACCTCCTTTGCAGTTGGAGGGTTTAAGTGAGAGTATGATTTTTTCTGTTTCAGTGATGGATACTTTTTTGAAACTGAAAGGTGGGGGGGAGGGGTGCTATTATGTGTGTTTAAGGGTGGTTGCTGCTGAGGTGAGGACTCAGCAGGTAGGAGCAAAGAAGCTTTCTTTTTGGCAATTTTGATTTGGAGGGAGGAGATTTTATCTGATAGTGCATTTTGTATATTGGTGCACCAAGGCTTATCCTTAGGGGTGTTATCAACCTGAGGTATTGGTGATTCCATTTCGCGCAAGATGGAAAATAATTCCTTAGTGTCTGATTTGGCCTTAGATATTTTGTCATTAAAGGTATTCTATTTCGTGTTAATTATTTCCTTTTTGTACAGTTTAGAGTGGTTAGTTAACTTAGCTTTGTTCTCCTCAGTAGGTGAGTGGCGCCAGATTGATTGTAGCTTTCTTTTTTGGATGCTTAATTCTTTCAGATGTGGGGTGAACTAGTTATTGAGGTGAGATGTCTGTCTTTACGGATTTTGACAGGTGCGATAGTGTCTAGTGCCTTTGTCATGGCACTATTGAAGACTTGCACTAGTAGGGTGGGGTCTGTATTGATGGTAAGATTGTCGAGAGTAGGGAGGAGATGTGGTATCTTTTCCACAGTAATGTCTTTTTTGCTCCTAGTAGGCAGAGGTGGTGCCATAACTATCTTTTTAGGGCAGATGAGGTCAAGCGAGGCAGAGAGGGTAATTAAATGGTGGTCCGTCCATGATGGAGGCATTATGTTAGCGATAGTAATGTTGCAATTCAGGTCGGCAACCCAATCTAAGGTCCTACCTTTGGTGTGTGTAGGGGTAGTAACTTTTTGTGTCAGCCCATAAACCTTCAATAGTGAGGCTACGGATAAGGCATGTTTATCATTGCTATCGCTGAACAGCAGCAGGTTTTGTGCATGGTCCTTGGTATTATTGGTCAGGATACCCTTTAGGTCTTCCTCAAAGGAACCTAGGGGTCCGGGAGGTCTGTAGATCACATGGATGGTAAGGGTACGGTTACTGGAGAGGTGAGGTTTAACTGTGCGAGTCTCACAGGAATGGAACGATGGGGTGGTAGTAAGTCTGATAGGAAGGTTAGATTTGTGGATGATAGCTAGACTGCCGCCTCTGGCGTTAGGTCCGTCAGCTCTCAGTAATTGGTACCCATCTGGTACAGCTAACATAATGGCAGGGCCTGCAGCCTCGTGCAGCCAAGTCTCGGTTATGGCCAGCAGGTCCAAGTTCTCATTGGTTAAGGTGTCCACGATGTTAGCAGCATGAGCCACCATAGATCTAGCATTGATAAGCGACACAGATAGTGGTAGGGTGCTTGTAGGTTTGGTAGTATATGGTCGTTTAGTAGTAGGAAGTTGTTTATTTGTAGGTTGGGTAGTTCTTTGGGGGGTTTACTGGTGTGGTGGGTGGGCGAGCAGAAGTCAGGTAGTTATAGTTGTGATGCTGTGTGCGTTTAATGGATGATCCTATAGGTTGGGCAACCTTACGTGTGAGGCCTCTAGTGGTGAGGTTTGTTATAGGGTCATAGAGACGGGGCAGTTTTGATCACAATCTCATGTTTGTCCTTAGGTGGGCATGGAGAGAGGGAGGGAGGGAGTGGCCATAATGGCAAGGAGGCCTAGTACAGTATAGATAATCAGGGTTCTAATGGTTCTACTCATGGTCATGAGCTATGCAAGGCAGTTGTAAATAATCGCAAAGATGTGTTAATGCAGCACTGAGTTGGCATGGAAGGTATAGGCCAGATGCGGAATTCAGATAGTGGCTAATAAGGGCTAATGCAGCACACAAATAGCGAAGCAGGCATATGTTAAATGCAACAATCAGTTAACGGGTAAGTATATGCTGTTACTGCACTCAAAAAGCAAAGCAGGTATATGCGGAATACATCATTCAAGTAGTGCGGCCAAAATAGGTTATGAGCAGATCCTCTACATAGTACACCAGCGTCAACCCTCCTGGGAACCATACCGAATCAAGATCCTTCTTGAAGATCTGGACAAATAGGGCTATGGTAGGGTTTTCTAAATACCCCATTAATAGCCTAGGGAAGGTGTATGATTTAGGGGTGAATGTGAAAAGATACTGACTGAGGATGTATGGGTATGGATAAAAATGCTGCACACAAATCTACAACAGTGAAATACTTGGCTAAATAGGGAATACATGACAAAATGGTAGCTGTATTGGCTACCACAGGAAAAGGCTGGTAACAGGGCTGCATTAGTCGCACGTAAATCGTGAATAAAACATACCCCTTTAACTGGCTTCTTTGTAGGCACGATCAAAGTATTGCAGAGACTGCAAGTCGCCACAATGATACCTTGTTGGAGAAGTGATTTCATCACAGGTACCTTTTTCAGCCTGTCAGGAAAGAGGATACGGAGGTACACATGGCAAAGGCTTGGCAGGGTTCAAAGTTATTTTAACTGGCTCAGCATTAACCAGATACCCAGAATCATTTGCATGGGTTGACCATAATTTGACCGGGACCTGGTCCAACAGACCCTGCAGCGGACATAGGGTGTTGGTTAGGTCCCTAGGGTCTAAACAGGAGACTTCATGTAATATTGCCAACACCTTGTTCTCCTTAACAGCAGGGATGTCCAGATTTACACCATCAGGGGGAACAGTGAATAGTGCAGCTTAGTTTACACAATAAACTTAGTCCAAACAAATTCACCGGAGGACAAAGCCTGAGCAAAAATGCATGTTGGTCGGAAATTGGGCCATACATGGGGTGGACACAGGATGAGGTATTCAGGTACCTCTATACCTACAGCGTTTACTATGTGATCAGAGTGCTGTGTCAGGGGAAACTGAAGCTTTTAGTGTGGAGCGTGATGCCCCTGTATCAACCAAACACGAAACCAGTTGACCAGCAACAATGTAATCAACAAATGGTGCAGCAGGAGCAATCGATATAAGTGGTGCAACATGCTCATAGATGCCACAATCCTAAACATTGGTCATAAATAATGGCGGTGGGGACCTTGCCATCACACTTGTTGGGTCTAGCTGTTTGCCTCGACCGTCGTACTGAGGCTGATGTGGGCATTCAGCTTTCCAATGCCCAAACTCATTACAATAGTTGCACTAATCACAATATGTGTTTAAATAATACCTTTCATCAGTTTGCCATGACTGGAATGACTGAGGTGCTCCTCTCCCTCGTGCCGACCCTCCCAGAGCAGGGCAGAACCCTCCCCCAACTCTGGGGAGGTTGTAATCTCTGTATTGGTTTCCTTTCGTCTCTCGACCGTCTCATGCAAGTGCAGTGCAGCTAATAAAAATTCTACCAACCCATTTCCTTCCCATCCTATCATTAATGCCTTAATACATTGGGTCGCAACCCCAAAACAAACTGGGCCACCATGGCTTGAGGTTCTAGAAGCACGGCATCAACAGTCTTAAAAAATACTGTTCGAAACACCGTTTAATAGTTTGAGATATTCTGCAGGGTGTTCTACCTTGGCTTGTTTACATGAGTTAATCTTAGCCCAATCCGTCTTTCGAGGACAAATTCAGAGAATAGTTTGCACCAGTCTATCAGTGAACATTTTCACGTCCATAGCAGTAGCAGGTTCTTCAGCTGGCCAATTTGCACGCACCTTACACAAAGCAAATACATCTGTGGGCAGTACTGCTCGTAATAACTGATTAAAGTCAACACAAGTAGGGTGATAATACTCAATGACCTGAAGTTCCTGCTGGAACTTAAAATAATCTTCACATATCTTTGGGAATTTCCATATTACATTAAACAAATCAGTCACGCTCCATAGGGCATGTACTGTAACTAGGGTATTGCCACCTCCTGGGAGCTGTCTGAGTGGGAATAGACCAGCACTGATATTGGCGGTCGAGTACAGGAATCCTTCGATCATGCCGGCGGAAACAGTTTAGAAATCTGAGCTCTTATTTCAGGAGTAACCGGGCCAGTCATCGAGTTTATTGTAGTTGACTCATGAAAAGTTGGTGGTTAAGTGGCATCTGGGCTAGCTGGTTGTTGATCGGGCATGCTATTTAAGTTTACAGGGATGTAATGGTCCATAATATCTTCAGGGCTTTCTTTTAATGGGAGCTCCAGTAGGGGAACGGGATATTAAAGTTTGTACACAGCTTTGTGGGATAGAAACTACACGTTAAAGTATTCAATTTTCATGGATTTTACTTGCTCCTAGAGCTTTTCTTGAGTCTTTCAGTGGCTAGGTCTTGGATTCAGTCTGTCTTAGGGGCTTCAGTATAACATTCGAGGTAACTATCCAGTTGGCACTGGTGTACATGTGCACCTTTCTACTCTAATGCATTACATACATTTGATGTCTGTGCCTTCTTGGGGGAAATGTTTAGGTGATTTGCTCTGTGTATATTTCTGCCATTGTTCCAGGTACCTGCATGCTTTTGCTGTGTAGCGAGTGAACATGAAGTGTGCTGGACTTCCTTAAGTACGGCACTTCTCTAGATTGCCCTGAACCCATTATCACAGGTGTAAGAGAAGGTATGGATTTTTACAGATCCAGTTTGCATTGGGAAGCCAGCGAGTCCGGCGGCTGGCGGCGTGGGTACGACTCATTATCTTAGACACTCTTCCAGGGCTATTCAGAGGCTCAGGTATCACCTCCTGAACCCTCTCCATTCCCCCAAGGCAGAAATTTCAGAAACACCCACAGGTGTTGGTTAGATTCAACAACTGCTGGTTCAAATCCTATATTCCCCTCCTCCCCTCCCAACCACCATTAAGCTACCCATGATGTGGAGCGGTATTCAGCTTTTCAGAGACATGGGTGGGTAAGCATCAAAGACGAGACAGACAGAATCGGTAGAAATAAAGCTCATTACAGCTCCAATAACAGGATAGAGAAGAGTGTTAAAATTATAAAGTGGAGTCGCAACAGAGTTGTACATTGAGGTATGGGTTAAGACAACTGTTGGAACTTCACTTGTCTGCCTTCTGGGTCACTGCCTTGAGCAGTCCCATTTCTATTTCGAGAAGGGGCGTGCTTAGCCTCTCTTCCCTCTCACCGCCGGCATTTATGTGCCTAATCCATCAGAGGCGCAGCGGACAGGCGCAGCGGGCATACCTGCAGCGTGCTGAAGGTGCGCTCAAGGCAAGCCCGTCCGGGAAGGGCCGGCACTGTACCACTTTTTCTAGAGCATATCTAACCAATCTTGCTCCCAAGGGTACCACATTTCCTCCAGGATGGAAATGCATTCCCATGACCGTGACATTACAGACCCTAGGCTTGTAACTAGTAATACACCTAATGACTTTTCTGTGCCATTATTTAATACCCTTTCGCTCCCGGCCCAAGAAGAGGAGCTTTGTATGCTGCGAGAGGATCGCCGCCCAACACTATTATGCCTTACAGAGACGTGGCTCCAGGCACGCTCTGGCCGTCAGCTCCTTCAAGCTATCCGTCCTGATTTCTGTGTTCTACATGTTGATCACGAACCACCCCACCATGGTGGTGGGATTGCAGTAGTATTTAAGGCTGAGATCACGGTAACCCAGCTGGATTGCCCTCAAAATCCCTATGGAGGCCTTGCTATTTCATTGTGTGAGCAAATCTACCACCATTTGTTATTTTCTGCTTGTATACCGACCCTCTGGTCTTCCTCAAAGTAGTTTTCTTGAGGAAAATCCCTGATTTGGTTGCCAATCTTATGATCCAATATACTCATCTGGTGGTCCTGGGGGATTTTAATCTGAAATATAACCTAGCCAGACTCCCCCCCCCCCAATTCTTGACCTGTTTGCTGAGAGTCTTGCTGACCTATTTCATCAATATGTCAACTGCCCCACTCAAACTGGGCAATACGCTAGATTTGATCTTTGCGCAAAAATCCTCCTCAACATTGCAGTCAGTTGAACCCGTTCTGTGGTCTGACCATTTCATGATCTCGTGTAGACTAGAAAATATTGGTAAACCCATTAAAATCCCTGCTAAGAAAATTTGGCAGCGATCCTGGTGCACTGAACACACACAATTTGGCTACTGCGATCCAAGCCAAATGCGGCATTGAGTCTGCAGTGTCATTATCCTCACTGTCCGAAGCATTTCTTGGAGGTAGCTAATATTACCACCCCCTTCGACTGATTCAGCCTCGCAGACTGCCACCTGAGCCGTGATTTACCGACCATCTGAAAGAGGAACGTCTTAAACTTGGTCGACGGAAGTGGCGCAGAGCTTATGACCGAATTTTCAAAACACAGTATAAAATATGCCCAGCTACTTACTCGGCCAAAGTTAAAGCTGCAAAAAGGCTTCATTTCACTACCAATATTGAATCCCCTCTATCGCAGCCAAAGGCTCTATTCTCTGCGGTCAAGGACCTGGTCTCCGTAAAGAGACTCACCCCCACTGTCATGCCCACTCAAGAACTCTGATGTACTATCCAACTTTATTACGAAGATTATCAGGCAAAAGATCTCTGCCATCACGACAGGGACTATTAGATCGCCCTCTTTCTTCTCCTGTCAAGGCTGATTCTAACAGTTCACACCTGGTCTATCTTTCCAGTCTTTTCGGAGAAAACTGTTCTGTCGGCTATTGAGAAAATTAAGCTGCGCTCCCCTTCGGATGCCATCCCCCAACGGGTTATGAAAATGATCGTCCTTAATCTGCTATCAGAGATTACGAATGCTAATGACTCCCTTCAGATGGGATCTATCCCACAGGAACTGAAGTCAGCCAGGGTAATTCCCCTCTTGAAAAAACTGACCCTGGATCTTGCTATTACATCTACCTTTTGCCCTATTTCTCTTCTCCCTTTCTTGGATAAACATTTAGAGTCACTGGTGTCCCCCCTGCTATCTACGTTTCTTGAATCTACCAATCTTCTGGACCCTGTCCAATCTGGGTTCCGTCCTGGTCGAGGCAAAGAGTTTGTTCTGGTCGCCGTTTTTGGACATGACCAGGCTGGTGGATACTGGTGGAGTGGGAGCCCTGATTCTGCTGGATCTTTCAGCGGCTTTTGATACGGTCGACCACTCCATCTTGCTATCCCGTCTTGCCCAATTTAATATCACAGGGCAGGTGCTTGCATGGTTTAAGTCGTTCCTTGCGGATCGTACACAGACCCTTTCAATGCATCCCGTTCAGTCCAACCCTTGGCACCTCAGTTGTGGAGTGCCTCAAGGCTCCTCCCTATCACCTATCCTGTTCAACATTTACATCTGGGCCCTTGTGCATCTCATCCACTCCTTTGGCATCAGATGCTACTCGTATGCCAACACTCAGAAACTGATCCGACTAGATCTTGACCAGTCTGAAGTGTCGTCGTGCCTGCAGCAGTGTCTGACAGCTGTTGGAGACTGGATGAACCACAATTGCCTAAAGCTGAATGGTGATAAGACTGAGGTGATGGGCTACCCTATTGATCCCACACTTTGGGTGTCCTAACCCCCCTCTGGGACCCCTGCTGTCCCCAGTTAAAAAGGTCAATAACCTGGGTGTCGTGCCATCGGCCTCATTGTCTATGGACCAACAAGTTTCTGCCGTATGCCAGGCTGGTCACTTCCAGCTTAAAATGCTGAGGAAGGTTCTCCCCTTGATCCCGGCTCCACTGCTCCCCCAGGAGGTAGCAGCTTTAGTACTGTCACGGATAGACTACTGTAATTCCCTGTATTTGGCAAGCCCAAGAGCCTGATTAAACGACTGCAACCGCTCCAAAATTTGGCCGCCCGGGTAGCCAATGATGCTCCTTATGGTGCTCACATCTCTCCGGTGTTAGTCTCTTCACTGGCTCCCAGTGGCCCAGCAGGTGCAGTTCACGGCCTTGTGTATTGTTCACCGGGCCCTTCATGGTCAGGGAGCTGAATATCTCCAGGCCAAATTCACCCGCTACCATCCTGCCCGCAATCTCCGCTTTGCCACTACAGAACAGTTCTTAGTGCCTAACACAACCGCAACCGGGTTGGTGGTCGGGCTTTTTCCGTTGCCGCAGCTGCCTTGTGGAATAGTCTCTCACTTGTCATTTAAAAAACCTAATTACTTAGAGTTTAGAAAGAAGGTTAAAACACACTTGTTTTGATTATGCTGGGCATCTGTTCTTGCTCTCCCTAGCGCCATGCCGCCTTCGGGCACCTGTGCGCTTTACAAGATATGATAACATAAGACAATCGTCGAGTTCTCATCCAAAATATTTTATTTGCACTTGTACAGAACATATTCGCCCTGATCGGTCCTACACTACTCTGACAGACACAGTGGTCTCATGTTCTTTTAAGACAGTAGGGAGTATGGATTCACTGCTTTTAAACACTGGTGGCCAGCTGCTTTTAGTTTTCCCCAATTCAGATAACCAGCTCTATCAGGCAGGGTATTTTCCCTCCTGTATTCTTGGACAATCCCAACAGATTTCAGACTTCAGAATGAAGTCTGAAACATTTACCCCTACCCATTTCAGACAACACATGACAGCACAATTGTGCAATTACCTTTGTTCACCAACCCACAATGTTTTGATCAGCGCTTCCACGCCTGCTCCATCTGCCCTTTTGGAGTCCACGGCACTCCGGCTAGCTCTCCGCTCCGATGAAATAGTCTCCCCTGGGCCCAGGGGAATAACCAAAAACTGCGCCTGGCGGCACTTGGACATGGCAGCAGAGTAGTGGGAACCAGACCTCTTAAGACACCAAATTGTAGTGGAGAAATTACCACTCGGAATTGAAGTGGGTTAGCGAATAATTAGTAAAGCAGTAGCCAAACATGACAAATGGCAACACAAGAATCTGGCGCACGTGTACCCCCAGCCCAGTATCTGTGCACCTCGCTCTTATACCGAAAAGCACATATGCGTTTCAATGGAAGGGTGGTCCCAACAGGGCAAGATCTCACCTTGAAACATTGTTGCCGACAGAGAAAAAGCACTCATTATACATGCCTTTGATGCCATCTAAACTCTGCAGTGCTAGTTCGCGTCATCAATGAGGACAGCACAGCGGAGTACATTTAGTCAAGGTGAATATACTCCATAAAGAGTCACACGCTTTGAGGCAGTTGAGAGCACTTGCAACATGACTTCTACCTACAAAAGCCATTTTTCATAAAGCAAATACATTAAAAAAACATGCATGTGCCAAAAAGGAACTGCATCAGAAGCAAGAATTGTGAAGGCAAGCATTCCTATATGCTAGGCAAAGGGCTTTCATGGCAAAAACAAGTGCAGTACAATCTAGCACCTGTTGTGAGTATCCCTGGTGGAGGGTGTTACCTGCCTTACAAAGATCAAAGAAGAGGCATGCCCATTCAGGTTTCTGTCCTATCATTTGGCAGGCTTAGCACGTCTGACCAGAATACACATAACGTTCCACAGCTGAGCTTACTACAGTAGTGGACACGTGTGATATCAAATTGGACGTGGCTTCAATAGTTACAATACCACCATCCACAAACTCAGGTGTGGTTTATATTTGAAGATTCTGCCACCAGAACTTACTCATAATTACAGGGTTCTGGAACAGGGATGCATATCATAAATGCAGCTTCTATGCTGCTCAGGCCTAGCTGTCACTGCAGCTATCAAATAGGTACCTGTGATCTCAACTGTTCAACCTACCAGTGCTGCAAATCAGGATACTGATGCAGCAGGACAGGGATACTCTATGCAGCTTTTGAAATAGGAATCCGATCAGCGGCTTTCCGTTTCAGAGATGGAATTACCCGCATCATTTTATTAATTTATTAAAAGTCAATAAAATCCAGTTTCTACACCCTTGCCAAATGGCAATCCGTCACAATAACCTTTTGTAGAACAAGTTACTTTCTTACCTGCTAACGTTCTTTCGATGGGATGGTCCGACGACGTATTCCATATCTATGACATGTAATCACCACAGCTGTGCTGCTTCGGAAACTTTCCGCGTCTGCGTCCTGCGTCGATGCGCCGTCGTCGAGGACGACGTCCGACGTCATCCGATGTGATAAGTAGGACGCACTACGTCCGTAGCCTCAGTTGTAGTTTTTTCCCCCAGAACGTGTCACACTAGCCAACTGCCAGTCAGACACAAAGCCTTGCGGAACGTAAGCTGCAATCGCAAAGAAATTCTGCAGCGGGGAAGGCAGGGCGGGAGCGATATGGAATACGTCGTCAGACCATCCCATCGAAAGAACGTTACCAGGTAAGAAAGTAACTTGTTCTTCGAGGGGATTGGGTCCTCCGACGTATTCCATAGACTCCCAAAGCAGTACCAGAGCAAGGAGGAGGGAAAGAATTTAGAGTCAAATTTTAGAATAGCCAATCAAATAGCAGAGCAAAGGACCGCCTTGCCAAAGGCTAGATCCTGTGCTTGGATGGAATCAAGGGAATAGTGACGTACAAATGTATGTACTGAAGCCCAGGTGGCCGCATCACAGATGTTGCGAATAGGAACACCCCTCTGCAGGGCAGTAGATGCAGCCATACCCCTGGTAGAATGGGCCCGCAAGCCAGCAGGCGGGTCCTTACCCGCCAAGCGGTAGCACTCCGAGATGGCCAAAATAATCCAGCGAGACAAAGTGTTTCGTCACAGCTTGCCCTAAACGCTTTCCAGCGTAACCAATAAAGAGTTGATCGTCCACTCTGACCCGGGACATGCGTGAAACATAAAAGCTTAAAGCTCTCCTAGGATCAAGCCTATGGAGCCTCTCCTCTTCCTTACCAGGATGCGGAGGAGGATAGAATGCCGGAAGAACAACCTTCTGGGCCAAATGAAATTCCGTCACTACCTTCGGAAGAAAAGAAGGACGAACTCTAAGGACAACCCTGTCCTTGTGAAATACAGTGAAGGGTGGCTTAACTGAAAGTGCCTGTAACTCACTCACTCTGCGAGCGGAAGTAACCGCAACTAAAAACACAGTTTTCAGAGTTAACAGCCTCAAAGGGCAAGAATGTAAAGGCTCAAACGGAGCACCCATAAGAAACTTAAGAACAAGGTTTAAATCCCAACCGGGCACCAGGAAAGGTGACGGAGGGAACACATTAGTGAGCCCTTTCAGAAACTGTGAAATTAAAGGGATTTTAAAGTAAGAACACTTCAGACAAGCGCTTAAAGATGGACAGCGCAGCCAGGTAACCTTTAACGGTACCCACTTGCAAGCCCCTGTGGGCCAAAGAAAGTAAAAAGGACAGAACCATGGGGATGTCACATGCAAAAGGATCCGCATTCTGAACTCTGCACCAGTCGCAGAACTTACGCCAACGGTACAGAGACTTTGTTGCTGGCCTTCGGGCCGAAAGCAACACCTCCATCACGTCTTCAGGGAGGTCCCAATCCTTATACCTCAACCTTTCAGAAGCCAAGCGTGAAGGTTGAAGGATCTGACCTCTGGATGGAGAACCTGACCCCCCTCCTGTGAGAGCAGATCGTCTCGGTAGGGAAGATGACGCGGAGGGCAGATGGACAAGTCGAGAAGGTCCGGGTACCACGTCCTCCGAGCCCACGCCGGAGCAATGATGATCATCCGGGAACCGAACTTCCGTAACCTCGGCAGCACTTGCGGGATGACGGGGACTGGAGGAAACGCGTACAGCAGCAGGAACGACCACTCCACCATGAACGCGTCTCCTAAGGCTCCTTTTGGAGGAAATTCCTGCGAGCAAAACCTTTCGCACTTCCGGTTGACACTGGAGGCGAAGCGATCCACTTGAGGGGTCCCCCAAAGGGCGAAGATCGCCAGGAGAATCTCCTGAGCCAACTCCCACTCGTGAGAGATCGTGCTCTGCCTGCTCAGAGCGTCCGCCGTCACGTTTTCGTCTCCGGCCAGATGAACTGCTGAGATCGAAACTTCCTGCTGGATGGCCCAGAACTCGAGCTGCATCGCCTCCCTGCACAGAGGAAGTGACCCTGCCCCCCCCCCTTTTTGTTGAGGTAGTGCATGGCCACTGTGTTGTCCGTCAGGATCAGGACACTCTTTCCTTGCACAGTCGGCAGAAAAGCCTTCAGGGCTAGCCTGACGGCCTTCAGCTCCAACAGATTGATATGGAGTCTGGACTCAGACGGAGACCAACGACCGCTGACTGTCAGCCCGTTGGCATGAGCTCCCCAACCCGTGAGGGATGCATCCGTCACAATCGTTACCTCCGGCCAGGGAAGCCAAAAAGGAGCCCCCTTCATCAAGTTGCCTTCGACGGCCCACCACAGAAGGTCTCGGGCGACCGAGGGCGGCACCTGAACCGGGTCCGACATCCTGCCGGAGGACTGCGACCATTGCGTATTGAGCGCCCACTGCAAAGATCTCATCCGCAGGCGAGCCTCTGGCACCAGAAGAATGCAGGATGCCATGAGGCCGAGCAGCCTCAAGAACACGAACGCTGGGAGCGTCTGGGCATGCTGAAACTTGTGCACCATCTGCTGAATGTGAAGAGCCCTCACCTGGGGAGGAAAACACTGCCCCAGGGAAGTGTCGAGCACTGCTCCGATGTACTGGAGCCGCTGTGTTGGCGTCAAATGGGACTTCTTTAAATTGAGGGAGAAGCCCAACCTGTGAAGGGAGTGGCAGGTGACGGACAGATGATCCAGGACTTGCTCGGGAGAGCTCCCCCTGATCAACCAATCGTCCAGGTAGGGGTAGACGTGAATCCCCCCTTGCCTGAGATGCGCTGCCACCACCACCATGAGCTTGGTGAAAACCCTCGGGGCGGAGGTCAATCCGAAGGGCAGGACCCGAAACTGAAAGTGCGAGTCGCCAACCGCGAACCTCAGGTACTTCTTGTGCTTGGGATGGATCGGCACATGGAGTAAGCATCCTTGAGGTCGAGTGACACCAACCAGTCCTGAAGCTGAAGGGCCTGGAGGACTTGAGAGTAACCATCTTGAACTTGTCCTTCCTGAGGAGTTTGTTCAAACCGCGCAAGTCCATGATGGGTCTCAATCCCCCGTCTTTCTTCGAAATCAAAAAATAAGGGGAATACCATCCCTTGTTCCTCTCCGCTATAGGCACCAGTTCTATGGCGCCTTTCTCCAGCAGGGCTTGAATTTCCTGCGCAAGGAGCGGATCCGGACTCTGCAAAGAGAGGTTCCCCGGTGGATTGTCGCGAGGCCTGTGCCGAAAGGGAAGACAGTAGCCGTGGGTTATGATCTCCAGAACCCACACATCTGAAGTAATGGCTTGCCACTCTACAAGAAGCTGCGCCAGCCTTCCCCCAACCGGCGAACCATGGGACATGGCCTCATGACTGAGTGGGAGCAGCCGCGGCGTTACCTGAGGGCAAAGAGGCAACTGCCCGAGCGGCCTTGGCACCACGGGTACCCTGTCGTCCACCTCTGGTACCCCTGCGTTGGCCTCTTCGACTGCCAGCTCCTCTCGCTTTACTGAAGGACGAGTAATAGCGAAAGGAACCACCCCTCCACTGCTGTCCCCTAGGACGAAAAGGCGGAGGTTGGCGAACTGCAGCGCCAAAAGACTTCGCTGCAGCTTTCGAGGTCTGCAACCTCTCAAGGCTCTCGTCAGCCTTGCTGCCAAAAAGGTGTTCACCGTCAAAGGGCATGTTGAGGAGCCGAGACTGCACATCAGGAGCAAACCCCGACTTCCGCAACCACGCAAACCTGCGTATCACGGTGCTCGCCCCCATGGACCTACTGACGCATTCAGCTAAGTCCAAACCCGACTGAACGGACTCACACATGGCATCCTTACCATCCTGGACCATAGCAAGGAAACCATCCCGTTCGTCCCCTTCGGGAATATGTTCAGCCGCTAACGCAACACAGTTCCACAGAGTGTGTGTGAAACGAGACAAGGCACAAATGGAGTTGGCCGCCTGAAGCGCCATACCACCAGAAGAAAACACTTTCTTCGCCCAGCCATCAAAACGTTTGTCGTCCCTATCAGGAGGGATGGTAGGGTAAGACGCCTGCTTTGCCGGGGCCGTGGCCGCCTGCACCACCAAACTCTCCGGAGTGGGGTGCCTGGTCAAGAAGCAGGGGTCGCTACTGGCTGGACGGTATTTTCGCGACAAGGATCTGCCCACCGCCGGGAGACTCTCCGGAGCAGTCCAAGCCGCCGCCACCCTTCTCTGTAAAGCCATATGGAACGGCAGTACCGGATCAGTTGGGGAACCAACATCAAGGATGTCCATCAGATCATCCTGCACAAACTCCCCTGGGGGAGCAGACCATCCCAAGTACTCAGAAACCCTAGCCATAAGGCGCCGGTACGAGGAATCGGCATGAGAGCCAGGCTCGGGCCTACAAAACTCCACCTCCGGAGAGGTGTCCAGTCCACTGGCATCATACAGTGACTGTCTCAAATCGTCAAACTGACTATGGCCCGAGACAATTTCATCTGGAACCTGACTAGGAACCAGGCCATCAGAATCCTCATCCGCCTCTGAAATATAGTCCAGGTGGCGAAAAGAAGGCACCCGAGAGTGCTTGCTCTTAACCAGAGCCTTCCTAGGGGGTTCTCCCGTGCCACGGGGTACCTCCGACACGAAAGGCGTCGAGCGAATCGGCGCCGGCGTCGAGAGGACCGCCATCGGCGCCGAGAGGATCGGCGTCGAGGAAATCGGCGTCGACGTCAGATGCAGCGCCTCCAGCATCGGCAGCGTCGACACACCCCTCGAGGCCGGAGCCCCGAGCGTGTCCCTCGACGACTCGTGCGTCGGCGGCTTCGACGACTTCCTCGGAGCCGGAGCCTCGAGAAAGCCTGTCGACGCCCTCGACGCCTCAGACGTCGATGTCTTCCTCGAAGACCTCACAGGTGCACACGGTTTCGAACGCGTCGAGGACCGGGACCTGGAACGGGTACGTCGAGAACGAGTCCCCTTGTCCGAACGGGACCTCTCCCGTGACTCGTGCCGACCACTCTTGCGAGCGGTGTCTCCTGACCTCTCACGACTGACCCCACTCGGGGGCGCGGACGGCTTAGTACCCTGCGACTCAAGAATCGCCAGCATTTCCTTCCCGAAGGAAGCCCATTCCTCCGGCGTCGCACGGCTGGTGGGGTAAGCGACGTGCCGGGCAGAGTCCTCCGAAGAGGACCTGGAAGACGACCGGTGTCGGCGCTTCCGAGAATGCCTCGAAGAGGCTGAGGAGTGGCGAGACCGACTCCTAGATGGAGACCCACGAGACTTCCGACGATGACGCGGAGAGTCACCCCTCGAATCATCCGTCGAAAGCCCCGCAGACTTCGACTTCCTGGGCTTTGACACCCGACCTACCGACAACAACTTCTTACGTTCGCGTAAGGCTTTGGACGTGAGCGACTGGCAGTCGATACAGTCATCTGTGCGTGGGCCTCCCCGAGGCACCAGAGGCAGGCGTCGTGCGAGTCTGTCACCGACATCTTGGACCCGCACTTCTTGAAACCCGGACGCGGGGTCGAAGACGAAGTAGAAGACATCTTCACACAAAGGATTTTCACAAAACGAACAGGTTCGAAGAACCGAGAAGAACAGAACTCCAAAGAGTCGAGGCGTGAACCGAGAATCACGAAGCAACACGTTCGCGGAAAAAACGCAACTGAGGCTACGGGCGTCGTGCGTCCTACTTATCACATCGGATGACGTCGGACGAGGTCCTCGACGACGGTGCATCGACGCAGGACGCAGACGCCGAAAAAAGTTTCCGAAGCAGCACAGCTGTGGTGATTACATGTCAGATATGGAATACGTCGGAGGACCCAATCCCCGCGAAAATTAGGTACGTCTTTTTTTAAAAAATAATATGTTAGCTGCAAACAAAGTTAATTTTGTTTTCTATATCAAAGAAACCGCAAAGTGCAAGCCATTAGTCATTTAGACACGTTAATTTGAGCATCCCAGGAAAGGTTCTCCACTTCTGACGTATTCCATTAGCTTAATACTTCGTTTTCTTTGAGCGTGTTCTGGCAGGAAAAGATCATACCTCTTCCACTCAATGTTCTCAGCCAGATTTTAACAACATCAATTGTTATGAGCTTAACCCGCCACGAAAGGTTTGGTCGAACCGGAATACATTGAAAACAAGGGTTTATTTGGGGGATGGGCCACATTTATTAACCCAGGCTTACTCCCCAGTTCGATTCAGGCACCTGAGCTCAGTTCACATCTTCCCTATCCGCTACAGGATAAATCCAAGTCCTCGCTGTCTGAAATGCTATCCGTATTTGAGGCGCTCAGTGTTACCTTCCTGTATCTTCATTATTGGACTCCTCTTGGTTGTTGAAATCGAGCCAGCGTTGGGGATCCAAGTGATCTAACCTGCTGCTCTGCGGATCTTTACATCTCCTTGTGAACTTCCCACTAGACTGTGTAGATGTGTGTATCAGTCTGGTTCACAGTCGCAGAAATTATTTACTCTGCATTCCTTCTGCAGCTCAGACAAGCAACTGTCTGGAACGTCTAACCTCACAAAGCGTTTCTTCTCCTACACAAAAGCCAACTCTCAGGAATGTCAGGCACAGCTGCATTGCGTTCCTCCGTTCCGCAAGCTCACAACTCTCAGGATTGTCAGGCACACCTTCCTCTTCTGGACTTTCCTACTTTGAACAGTCTGCATCTGTGGACATGTAATCACAAAAATGTAAGAGCCTAACTTTTCCCACCCATTCTGGGCCAGTGGCACTTTGCCACACCATCAATTGCAAAGCACACTTACATGAATATCAATAAAAGAAGAAATCAATAGATTTTAAGGTTTGTATTGAGTGAAACAAACCATTTGTGAAGAAATGTAGCACCATTCTGTAATGTAGAAAGGAGTAGTTTCTTACATTTAACTCCATTTCTCCAGTGTTGGTATCTTTCATGGATTCACATTCTGTGAATATTTCTGGGAAACCTCAGTAACTTTAATATAGTGGTTTTCCTATGGAAAAGCTTTTACACCTCGAGTGTCCCATCAATGTCTTTTTGGGTGCTTCAGGCAGCACCAATGGGACGACCAGTATACAGTCCCGCCCCTGTGGCTTCCCATCAGATTTTAACCTCTCCAGCCAAGGAGGATGCCTTAAGAGGATGTTTGCCTGAAGACAGACCAGAGGGCGCATATGAATCCATGAAAGATACCAACGCTGGAGAAATGGAGTTACACATAAGAAACTACTCCCTTCTCCAGCAATGGATCTTTCATGGATTCACATGCTGTGAATAGACTACGTAGAAGTAAGAGGACCTAGAGGTGCATAACAGGCAAACAGGACGTATACTACAGGTAATATAAACAGAAAAACATCACTTTCAGCTATTTGAAAACAAAAACATGAACAGAGCGAAACCACAGAAGCTGCAGGCCTTACCTTACTGGAACAGGCGTTGAATCAGAGAGCATGGCCCACTTGCACGTCCTCAGCATGTTGATGCAGACGACAGTGCCTGGAAAACATGTGCGGTACTGCCCAGGTTGCTGCCTGGCAAATGTCAGTAAGCGGTATGCCTGCCAAAGAGCCGCCGAAGATGCTGTGGCCCTTGTAGAGTGAGCCCTGGGAGTTTACTGTAAAGATTAGTTGGCTTTTTCGTGGCAGAATGATATCGTAGACACCCATCGTGAGATGCCTTGCTTCGAAATCGGCTTCCCCTTGTTGGAGGGGAAGAAAGCCACAAAGAATTGCCTAGATACCCTGAACGACTTAGTCCAAATAGAACTTCAAAGCCCTCTTGACATCCAGGAAATGCAATGCTTTCTCCGCTGGTGTGGAAGCCGTAGGAGAAAAGGTCTGTAAGGCTATCGTAGTGCCTTGGAGGTAAACGCAGGTATGGAGGGTCAATGAACAGAGCCTGAAGTTTCCGAAACCAGCCTGGAAGACGTAATGGGCACTAGAAAAATGACCTTCCACGCGAGAAATGTTATGGCAGCCGTTGACATAGGCTCAAACGGTGGTTTCATGAGGGCCATGAGCATCAAGTTGAGACTCCAGACCGAAGAAAACAACTTCTTCGGTGGAAAAGTCCTGAAAAGGCCCTTGAGGAAATGTTTAATCAATCTATCACTGAACAGAGGTGTGGAGCTGCGCTGCCGCGTGGACCTTGAGATGGCCACCAAGTGGACCTTGATAGACGACAATGCCAGACCCTCCTTCGCCAACAGCGGAAGGTAAGGAAGGAGTTGTGGAGGGGAAATCCACAATGGCTGCAAGTCTGGCTGCTGAGAACACCAGATACAGAACCTTTTCCACTTACGGACATATGAGGCATTGGTAGATGGCACCCTTGCTGCAGCCAAGATGCAGCGGCATTCCCGAGGAATCCTTTGGTTTCCGAATTCGGAGTGGTCAGGAGCCATGCTGCAAGGTTGAGGTAGACCGGTTTGTGACGCCACACCATCCACTTGTTCTGCGAAAGATCACCCGGCTCCAAACCCAGGTGAAGAGGTTCGTCCTTTGCTAGGTGAAGAAGGTCTGAGAACCAGGTCTGTCTGGGCCAGAACAGAGCCACCAGGTTGACCCTGCATGGAACCAGGCGAATCATTTGAATACTTTTCCTGATCAGGGGAAACTGAGGAAACGCATAGGCGGACAGGACCGTCCACGGAAACGAAAACGCGTCCCCACCGGAGTCCGGATGAGAGACACTGCTGGCGAAGAGACAGCACTGCTTGTTCTTGGGGCTGGCGAATAAGTTCAACGGGGGAGTACCGCATCTCCAGAATATCCTCACCACAAAGGTCGTCACTCAGCCGCCATTGGTGCATCTGAGCAGACTCCCTGCTGAGAGCATCCACCTGAATGTTTCGAATCCCTGCCAGGTAGAAAGCCAAGATCTGCACCCTGTGTGCTATGGCCCAGTGCCAGATGGCCTGAGCCTCCTGGGACAGGGGCTGTGAATACATGCCCCCTGATTGCGTAGATAGAACATAGGTGTGATGTTGTCGGTGAGAATCCGTACCACTGAGTCCTGAATGAGGGGAAGAAAAGATTTCAGTGCTCAGTGAACTGCCCTCTGTTCCAGAATGTTGATATGCAAAGACACCTCCATGAAGGAACACAGGCCTTTGACCTAGAACTGGTTTAGGTGAGCACCCCATCCGTCCTGCGAGGCATCAGTCACAATCGTGTACCGGAAATCTGGTTCCACCAGGGACATGCTCCCTACGATGTTGCCGGATTGAGTCCACCACCACATGGCATCTGCCAGAGACCGGGAGATGACCACCCTGTCGGACCAGGAGCCGCGGATCTGTGAACACCTTGAAGCGAGTAACTCCTGTACCGGTCGCATGAAAAGACAACAATTCGGAATGAGTGGAATGCAGGCCGCCATGGTGACAAGAAGAGACATATACAAACGGACCGTGACTGAAGTTCCTGGTAAAAACTAGCCCGCCAGGGACAACAGCTTCTCCATCCTTTCCTTCAACGGCTTGACTTGATTGAGTGCCGTCTGAAAATATGTCCCCAGAAAAACCGCAGTCCACTTCGGACAGGATTTGCCGAAGTAGACTGCGAAGCCCAGATGCTGCAAAAGGAACATAGCTGCGCTGAGAGTCTCGGACGTCCGCTGACAAATTGCCCCCCCCTGACCAGTCTCCAGGTATGGATAAACATGGTGTCCGTTTCTGCGGTGGTAAGCCGCCACCAGAGCCAGTCCTATTTTCCGTTTGGCTTTTTGATGACAAGTAGGTTCCTCTCACACCAGGACCCTCTCGATGGCTCCCTTTTGCAGCATCAGATGAACCTCCTGATGCAAGACCTGAAGGTGCGGCTGAGCCCTTTATACCGGATGAATAGGGAGTTGTGGACGCCTGAACTCCAAAGAGTGGCCGTATCGGACTGCTTTCAGCGCCCATCTGTCTGTCGTGATCAAACGCCACTCGTCGAGGTGGTGCGCCACCCGCCCTCCTAGTCGACTGGCCTTGTGGCAGTCATTGGTGAGGCTTGGACTGACTGCCTCTGAGAGGAGTAACCCCTCCTTCGCTGCCCCTGATACTCCTTGCTCCGTGGTGTTGACTGGCAGGAACGTCAGAAACCATGGGAGATTTAGGTAGATCTACCGTACCATGTGTCTTGAGAACCTGCAACCCTTGCGTTCCCGGAGACCCCGCGAAAAGGGTGAAAAGAACATCGCCCTGCAGGCAGGGACCTCGCAGTATTGGAGTCTGCCTTCATGTTCTTCAACGCGTCGTCAATCTTCTCTCCGAAAAGATGTTTGCCTTCGCAAGGCATGTCCACCATCTTGTGCTGAACCTCTGACAGGAAATCAGTGCAGCAAGGCCAGGCCTGAAGCCAGAGAACCAAGCCATTAATCTTCTTAAAGCCAGTCTCTGCCAGGTCGACTGCAATGTTAATACTATGATTCGATGCTTCCTCCCCCTCACCAAACAAAAGCATTGCCTCCTCCTGCTGTTGCTCAGGTAGGTGGTCCAACAGAGTTGCCAATCTGTGCCACATCTCGCGGTCATACCATGCCATGATAGCCAACGAGTTGGCCGCTTTAACTGTCGTAGCACCCACTGTGAGAATCTTCTTTCCGAAAGCATCCAGCTCACGGCCTTCATTTTAGGGGGGGTAGAGGAGGAGTGCACACTTGTGCAGGGTACGAGCCTTTCTACTTGAAACGACCGTCTCCGGAGTAGGCTGCGATGTCAGGCACTTTGGCGTTGACTCTGTAGCCTTGAACCTCTCAAAAGCAGCCCTTGACCAGCAGGCTCCGTGAACTGGTGCCGCACTGTCCGAAGCCCCGCCTGCCACACGTGGTCCAATATAGTGGTCTTCTCGATCCCCTTTCTCCTCTTCCCCATATGATTAAACAAAAAGTCCTTTTTCTTCTCTGGGATGAGGCCAAACTCGTGACAGGCCTTAGCCATCATGGTATGAAGCGCTCCAATATCATCCGACGGAGATGGCTGGGCCACGTTACTCTAAGCATCCAGACCCGGATCAGTATCCCAGGTATCCACTCGTCTGGGCAAAGAAGAGACTGTCGAGAGTGTCCTGCGGAACATTGTCCTGCTCAGATTCCACTAGTTCCCCCCTTCCTCCTGATCCCTTCGAGGAGGACTGAACGCCCTGGGGGACGGCGAAGAAGGCTGAACCGGGGAAGACCTTCTGGGATGAGACCCTGAACTGCGAGGGGCTTCCGAGACATCCTTCCGACGAGGAATGGTAGGCGAGTCCTGCATCAACGGACCAGCCGGAGCATAAGGCACAGGTAGCCTGGCATCAGATTGCCCCAGAAGCAATTGTAACATAGTAAGCAATTGCATCGAGTGTAACAAGTGCAGATTGACAAGAGGATACTGAGGCGGGACAGCCCTCAGAACGCCCGACAGTGAGGAAGAGCAGGCCGCAGGATCCAGAAACAGGGCCCGTCACCAGCAGGCTCGATGGGGTCGTAGATGTTTGTCGACAGTTGAAGGTCCCTCGTTGAGGAGGCTGTAGTCGGTGGATCGGACTTTAACGGACCAGCCGTCGGCGCGGACTGACATTCCTAATCGGAGAAGAGGCCCCTTGGATGAGGACTTGGACCGGTGCATCGATGACTCGTGGCCCGGAGAGGAGTGACGCCTGTCCTTGGTAGACTACTTCGCCGACAAGGACGAGCGAGACCTGGACTTCTCCTTGTCAGATGCAGAGGCCTTGTAAGTCGGTTCCGCAGGTTTCTGCGGCTGTAAACCCGAGTCCTTCGACTTAACCGCCCGTGGCCCAGAATTGCCTTGAGAGGGGGCGGTGGGGGGACCCTACTCTATTAATATTGATATTTTATTTCTATTACGCTCGTACCCAAGTGTTTCAGAGTGCGACAAGGCAAGAGAGGAGAACAGGGGAGAACAAAACAGCAATCTTACTAGGCACAGTGACATTGAGAACGCGCAAGTGCATGGGCGAGGGGGAGGGGACAAGTGCATGGAAGGGGGAGAAGTGGAAAGTGCTTAGCAGAGGAGAAACAATTTACAATAAATAAATTATAAAAGGCAACAAACAGTGGTAGTGCATCCATCAATTTGCAAGTGTTAGGTTTAAGGCAGCAGACACGGTAGGTCTGATCAGTGCAGGAAGAAAAGGGTGGGGCTGTGTGGGTTCAGATACAGACCCCAGTGCAAGGGGTGGCCCCGGAGGCAGTGCGGGAGGGTGGCAAGGTGAGCAGGTAACTGGGCCCGGAGGACATAGGGTGGGTAGGTGCACGGTGCCAAGAGAGAACCGATCAGCAGCGGAGAGGGATAGCGAAGGCAGAAGAAGAGCGGAAGGTTTTGAGTGCTTCCGGAACCGGAATGGTTCACCTCAAGTTTTGGAGTGGCAGGGAGAACCCAGCCGAAGACAGATCTACCCCCAGCTTATTTCTTTGAAAAACAACTGACCCTGAGAGAGTTAGAGGTAGAGAAGCGAAGAGCTTGAGAGGGGAGGTATTTGCGGAGGGATAGCTGAAGGTATTTTGTCCCCAGAAAGCCTTGTGGACAATGCAGAGGGTTTTTAATTTAATCCTTGCATCCACTGGGAGCCAATGGAGAGATTTGTATTTGTATTTATTTATTTAGAATGCGCACCAAACCCAGGGGTAGCCAGGCGCAAAGGCAGCAAGAGGGTTGCAAAACTTAGTTACATACAGTAGGGTGAGGTCCAGCTGCGGTTACAGTGCCGTATCACACCAAATAGGAAGGGTAGGACATAAACATTGTAGGCTGTACTATATACATATTTACATTCAATGAGGTAAGGAGCCACATGGTAGTGGCGCATCTGGGCATCGGAAGTCATTATGAGTCGAGAGATTTGAGCCAGTGGACAGTCCTGGCTCTGAACTGGTGGTAGGGTAGGTCCTCCCGGCAGGTAGGAGGAAGGGAGTTCCAGAATTGCGCTGCTTTTACTGGGAAGCTATTACCTCCAGACATTGTACGTTTGAACCTGGGCACCAAAAGAAGGTTGGAATTGGCCGTTCGAGGGGCGAGAGAGGGTGGGTCTAGTAAATCTGGCGATGAGGTATTGAGGGGCTGCTTGGTGGAGGCATTTATGAATCAGAGATACCGATTTAAGGAATATCTTGTCCTTGGTGGATAGCCAGTTGACAGATCTTCTGGAAACTGAGATATGGGCTTTCTTCGGGATACTGAGGGCCGCTCTGAGGGCATTATTTTGGAGGATTTGGATTTTGAGATATATTTGTTACAACCTACATATAGAGCGTTACAGTAGTCCAACTTTGACAGGATCAGCGCCCTGGCCAGGGTGGTACAGTTGGTGGGGGAGAGAAAGGGTTTGGCTGCCCTAATGAGTGCAAGTGTAGGAGGTGGCGGAGGCCATTGCATTCACTTGTTTGTTGAAGGTGAGGGTGGAGTCTAGATAAAAGCCGAGGGTTTTAACCTCCTTAGCTACTTTGATCTTGTTGTCGTCAATTATGAACGATGAGTATTTGTGGCCCAGTTTGTTGAGGTAGTGTGTAGATCCTAGAATAAGGAGTTCCGTCTTGTCATCATTCAGGCATAGACTGTGTGAGGCCATCCATGCCTGGATGATGAGGTACACTTTATTAACGAAGGCCAAATCCTTGTCATAATCCCCCCGACAACGGGATGAGGATCTGGGTATCATCGGCGTAATTAGTGTAGGGGATACCCAGATCGTCTAGATCATCGAAAAGGGGCTTCGTGAAAATGTTATAAAGTGTAGGGGAGACGCAAGATCCTTGAGGCACGCCGCAAGTGATAGGTGTAGGGTCGGCTGCTGCTGACAATGAGAAGACTCATCGTGCGGTTATTGAGGAAGGATTGGATCCAGTTGGTTGCTTCTTGAGAGAAGTGGGCAGCTTTTTGTAGGTGGTTGCACAAGATCTCATGGTCGACCAGATCGAAGGCCGCAGAGAGATCGAGGAGTAACAATAGTGCTGTCTTGCCCTGGTCTCTCAGCTCGTCTATCTGTGCCTTGAGATCTATAAGTGCAGTTTCGGTTCCATGCTGTGGCCTGAAACCCGATTGTCGGACGCCTAGGAGATGGAAGTGCTCAAGGTAATGTTGGATCTGGTGGTATGCTGATTTGTCGATGATTTTAAGAAGGAACGGTACTGTGGTGATGGGGCGGTAGTTAGTTGGAGTGGAAGGGTCTAAGTTTGTTTTTTTAAGCAGAGGGAGGACCCAGGACTGTTTTAAGTTATTAGGTACGGTGCCTGATGTGAAAGACGCATTTATTAGTTTGGTAATAAATGGTGCGAGATCATGGGCTGCATCCTTAATCAGTTAAACGGGGCATAGGTCTCCGTGGCAATTTGAAGGTTTGAGGGTGAGAATATTTTCTACCTCTTTAGTGGATACTTTATGGAAGTTAAAGGTGGGGTTGTGCACTGGGGGGGATGATTGAGTCGGGTGAGCCTTTTTATGGGAGGCGGTACTCGGCTTAGTAGAGGAGAGCAGAGTTTCTTTTTTAATGCTTATTTTAGTCTTAAGGGAGGAGATTTTGTTCGCTAGGGCATTTTGTATGCCCGTGCACCAGTTTTTATCTTTGATACATGAGTCGGGCACTTGGATCGGGGATTCAACCTCTTTAAGTATTGTGGAAAGCTCTCTAGTGTTAGATTTAGCTTGCGAGATTCGCGTACTATAAGACGTTTGTTTGGCCAATATAATTTCTTTTTTATATTGGGAAGCTAGACTGCTCAAGTTTTTTTTATTATTTTCTGAGGGGTAAGCTCGCCAGATTTTTTCACAGCGTTGCTTTTCCTGCCTGAGGGCTTTAAGATGAGGCGAAAACCAGGAGTTGAGGTGTTTCCGGGGCTTGCTCTTTTTTAGCTTTAAAGGCGCTATGGCATCAAGGGATGAGAGCATGATTTTATTATAGATGTCCACCATCGTAAATGGATCTGTATGAGCCGGGATGGCATTCAAGGTTGGTGTGATTAGCGGGATCAGGTTTTCGGGGGTGATGTTTTTTTTTATTTCGGGATTGGACAGCTGGAACAATGCTGTTAGCTTGTGCTGGGGTTGCCTCTAGGGTGAACGAGATCAAGTAATGGTCTGTAAAAGGCTGCGGGAGTATGGCAGTGACTAGGACTGGGCAGTTGTGCACAGCTAGCCAGTCCAGAGTTCTCCCTTTGATATGGGTGGGCTCAGTGATCTTCTGGGTGAAGCCCAGTTCCTCTAGGGTGTTATTGATTGTACTGGCATTGGCGTCTGCGGGGTCGCTAAATCCTAGGTTAAAGTCTCCTAGTAAGATGCGTTGTGAGGAATTTTTAAGATTGTTTGATAGGATGTCTGTGAGGTCTTCTTCAAATGACCAAGGGGCCCGGTAGATAAGGTGAATGGAGATGGATTGGGTATTAGATAGTGTTAACTTGGCGGTTAGAGATTCACAGGAAGTAACATTAGTGGGTGATTCAATTGTAATAGGGAATTTAGTTTTGGCTATGATGGCAAGACCTCCGCCTCTAGAGGTGGTACGATCAAGTCTTAATAGCGTGTAGTCACCTGGTACCGCTAGCATAATTGCAGGGCCTGCCGTCGGGTGGAGCCAAGATTCGGTGACTGCTAAGAAGTCCAAGTCTTCGTTGTGTAGCAGGTCGGCAATGTCTGAAGCATGGGCTACCATGGAACGGGCATTTATTAGTGCACCCTTAGTCCCGAGATCTACTGGGTATAGGGGTGGTGGCGCAGACTCGTGCGTACTTTTCTGGTCACGGATGGGCTCACGGTGGAGTCTACTGTTCAGTTGAAGAGGGTGTAGGGATGGAGTCCTAGTCACCTTATTATGGGCTAGTTTAGATATAGGGTCATGGAGCCTTGAGAGCCTGGCACGTAATCTAAAGTTCCTCATGAGAACAGGGCAAGGTGTGGAGGTCATTTCAGTTGATGTGTATGGGTTATATGCAGGCTCAAGTGCTAGTAAATTGGGTAGCATGGTTAGGTATTGGCTGTTCAAGATGTGCAGTATTGATCTCAGTAACACTGTGTAAAGCGCATGGAGATACATTGTGGTATTGGGCAGGATAAGGCTAGTACAGTGTAGTTGTTATCCAGTAGCGTACGGTCTAGTCTAATGGGTCACTTAAATTCGATTTTTTCGATCGAGACACAAAGGCATAGTTCACTAGCAGGGTGCATAGGCAAAGGGTCACCTAGGTTCGATTTTAGCAGTCAAGGCACAAAAGCATAGATCACTAGAAGGGTGCATGGGCAAATGGTCACCTAGATTCGAGTTTAGCAATCAAGGCACAAAAGCATAGGTCACTAGCAGGGTGCATAGGCAGAAGGGTCATCAGAAACAAAATTAGGCAATACCTATGTGCTAAGGCTAGTAGCAATTAGGGGGCGATCAGACTCAAGTTCAAGTTGTGAGGCGCAACAGAGTTCGGCTATACAATTATCCTAATGTTAGCGTCAGATGTGGGCCTAATAGGTAATGGACAGTGCAACATATACAGGCATAGTCCAAGTGTCATTGCATGGTAATTATTAGTGGGCAGAGCAGTAGTTAGTTAGCGGGGCTGGAATGCATTCAGTAGGTCAAGCATTTCAGGTTATCAATGAGAGCTGGTTTTAGACATAGCGCCAACAGCAACTGACTTTGAATGGCAGATGCAATATTACAAGAGTTGCGGGTCAGGTACAGTATAGTGATACAAGTCCTGCAGTAAATGCCCCTAGGGCCTTACCGTGTGAGTCTCAGTGGAGCCGGAGAGGTAGAAGGTGCAGCGCCTGTGCGCTACCATTGCGCTAACAGGCGCAAACAGGGCCTTTGTACGGCCTTCGTGCAGGCCGGCGTATCCGCCTACCGGCGGAGGCAAGGGGCTTTGATGTGCCCGGAACGAGGCTCAGCCCCGCTGTGGTGCCGTGTCGCGCCCGGCATGGAGGAGTCAGGCAGGCGGGAGGGACACGGTCAGGCAGGCCGCCGTGTGCTCTGCAGCGGGTCTGCAGTTGCTGCGTGCGTGGGTGGTCTGCTGGAAGAGGGGGGGCTCCTGCCCTCTACCCTCGTCGGAGGTCGTCTGGAAGATTTCAGAGCTGGAGAGATACGATCCCAGGGCTTGAGGCCAAGGATAAGTCTCGCAGTCCTGTTCTGGATTAGTTGCAGAGGGCGGAGAGTAGAGGCAGGTAGATTTATAAAAACACTGTTACAATAGTCCAACCTAGAGGGAACCAGAGCTTGGGATACCATGAGTTTCTGTGGGAAGGAGAGGAAAGGCAGAGTACCTCTGAGGAGAAATTTGACTTTTTAGAGACCTCAGAGATGTGGGCAGAAAAGGAAAGGGTGGAGTCAAAGATGCCCCTGAGGTTTTTAGCCTCGCAGGTGGGGGTAGGAGGAGGGAAAAGGGAAGCCGGCCAGAGAGTGAGGGGAAAGGATGGTGAAGGTGTGCCGATGAGGAGGATCTCAGCCTTGCTGGCATTCAGACAAAGATCATTGGCAGCAGACCAATCTTGAATGGCAGTTAGGCAAACGGAGATGCGAGAGGAGGTGGCAGAGGGCAGCCTGAAAGTGAGTTGAGTGTCGTCAGTTTAGCACTGTACATTTGAGCAGAAAATGGCAGTGCAGTGGGCGAGAGTTGCCAGGTATTGGCTGAAAAGCCAGGGCGAGAGGTTAGACCGCTGGGGAACACCACATGTAGAGAGGAAGATAGATGATAGGAAGGACCCAAGTTGAACCTGGCAGGGTCTATCTGAGAGGAAAGAAGTCAGCCAGGCCAGAGCCTGATCAGGGATAGCCAGGTTTTCACAGAGACGGTTGAGCACAATGGTATGGTTGACCGTGTCGAAGGCAGAAGAGAGATCGAGGAGGATGAGGACAGAGGGAATGTTAGAGTCAGGTTGGAGAGCAGATCTTCACATATGTTCAGGAGAGCAGTTTCCATGCTCCTGGTAGCTCTGAAGCCAGACTGGTGGTCATGGAGACAGCCAACAGCCAACAGAATTGGAATGAAGGTTAAGCTGAGAGATGGCCAACTTTTACAGAAAAGGAGTAATGGAAATTGGGCGATAGTTAGCTGGACAAGGAGGATCAGCTGTGGGTTTCTTGAGAAGAGGATGTACAGGGGAGTGTTTCAGAGGGGAGGGGAAGGATCCTGGGGCAAAGGAGTGGTTGCAAAAATCAGCAAGGGCCGGAGCGAGGGTGGCAATGTGGTCCTGGACGGTTTTAGAGGAACAGGGATGAACCTGTTTTGACAAGGCTTTCATAGATCGGACTTGTCTACCGACCTCGTCAGGGGAGAAAAGAGGAAAGGACGAGAAGGATGGTGGGGGGGGGGTGGCTAAAGGAGGGTCAGCAAGCCCAGCTGGAGAGGGGAGAGGAGGGGTGGGATGGAGACGGTGAACAGGATGTCCTGGGTTTTTTTAATGAAATGAGAGGCAAGGGCATTGCAAAGAGCCTGGGAGGGAACAGGAGGGGTAGAGACTGCAGCAGGGTTGGCCAGCTCCTTGCAGATTTTAAAGAGTTCGGCCGAGTTGTTAGATGCCGCAGAGACCCGAGCTTGAATGTGGACTCTCTTCTTGGTGAGGACAGAGTCGGTATTGACTTTGTAGCAGGACACAGGCCAGTTTGTCAGAGGATGAACAGGAAGCCCTCCATTTCCTCTCCGCCTCCCTACACTTACGTTTAAGTGTAGCTAGGTCAGAGTCATACCAGGAATTGCACTTGGCTTTGGACTTCAAACAGATCCTCATGACAGGGGCAAGAGCATCAAGAGTATCAGAAATTCAAGAGTAGAGCAGAAACAGGGCTGTGTCAGGATGTGAGAAAGCCAAAGGTGGAGGGGGGAGAAAGTGGCGGCAAAAGCCTCAACTGACACGCTTCATGGGCCAGATATCCGAGAAGGTAGCTGGCAGTGTTGGGGTAGCCGTGGCTTGGGGGGAAGAGAGGGAGAGATGAGAGGAGAGGAGCGAGTGATCGCTCCAGGAGAGAGGAGTAGTGAGTCGGGCCAGAGGGGAGGATGGACATGGAGAGGGAGTCACAGAGGTCACGCAAGAGTACAGAGGAGGAACAAGGAGAGTCTAAATGTATACTGAGGTCACTGAGAAGGAGTGGAGTGGTAGAGGCCAGGAGGGAAGAGGAGAGATCTGCCCACTCAGAGAAATGAGGCAATTTGAACAGGAGGCCGGTAGATGGTTACCACAGTAAGAGAATGGGTAGGCGAGAGAGAGCCTACAGACAAGGCATTCAAAAGAGGAGTAGGTGTGAGAGGGAATGATAGAGGCAGGAATCCACTCAGGAAAGATCAAGGCTACCACCCCCCACCCGACCAGGAGGATCTGGGTGCGGAGAGGATCTTGTAGCCATCAGGGAGGAGAGTGGCAAAGCTCGTGACAGAGCTGGCTGTGAACCATGTCTCAGTGAGACCAAGGACATCATGGTCTAGTTCTTCAAGGAGGTGGCAGATGTCAGAGGAGAGTTTGACAGCAGAGCAAGAGTGGCAATATGAAGGTTGACAGCCTTTAGGACCTTACGGGGAAGGGTACAGATCGGAGGTCCGCCCTGCGGATGAGAACGAGCCCTTGGAGGGGCAGAGGAGCAAGAGGAGAGAGAGGGCAAGGTAGCCAAGTGGGGAGAGGAGGGGACAGCAGGAGATAAGAGGAAATTGATGAGGCGAGGGAAGCGCCCATCAAAGAGGAGGAGATTGGCCTGAGGGCCTTGGACCATGACAGTGCCATTTAGGTAGACATTAATGATGACTAGAGGAGTCGAAGGAAGCCATGAGAACTTCCCAGCGAGTGCCACCATATATGGGAGAGGAGGAGAAAGGGCAGAGGAGAGAGATCATATGAGGAATCCAAAAATCTGGTTAAGGAACGACAAAGAGGATGTCGGTGAGGGTCTGTCTGGAGGAAGCATTTGATTAGGTGTCGGCGATAGGAAGATCAGGGTTAGAGGCCAAGATATCCTTTTTGAACTCCTTCCTACCGGACTTAGTGAGAAGGGAAGGATAGTCAATGGAGAGGCAGTTGGAAAAGATAGGAGAAAAAGAAAGCGCCATGGGGGTGGAAGTGAGGAGAGGATGGAGAAACTGGCGGGGGCTAAGGCAGGTAGGTGTGGGACAAAAGAGTGGTGAGGTCACTGGGCTGGCAAGTTACAGACGAGCATCATTATACAAGCAAAATACAGAGAATTTCACAATGGGCAGCAAGATTTGACTTGGCTAAAAACCGCAAGATTTGACTTTTTAGCACAAAGCAAAAACAGCAAGATGAACAAGCTACTTATCTTACCTGGTAACGTTCTTTCGATGGGATGTTCCTCCGATGTATTCCACATCTTTGACAGTAATGACCACAGCTGTGCTGCTTCGGAAAACTTTCAGCGTAGGCGTCCTGCGTCGATGAGTCGATACGCTGTCCCTCGAGGGCCTCCGTCGATGGTCAACTCACCGGATGTTACATCTAGGACGCACAACACCCGCAGCCTCAGTTGTAGTTTTTTCCCCCAGAACGTGTGTCACCAATCTCCTGCCAGTAGGACTACAGAAAGCCTTGCGGAAACGTAAGCTGTAATTGCATAAGAAATTCTGTAGAGGGGCAGGCAGGGAGGGTACGATGTGGAATACATCGGAGGAACATCCCATCGAAAGAACGTTACCATGCAAGATAAGTAACTTGTTCTTCGAAGGGATTGTGTCCTCCGACGTATTCCACATCTTTGACAGACTCCCAAAGTAGTACCAACGCATGGAGATGGGAAAATAATTTACAATTGCATCAATTTAGAATGCCCAATCAAATTGCAGAATAGGGGACTGCCTTACCAAAGGCCAAATCCTGCCCATGGATAGAGTCCAAGGAATAATGTTTCACAAAAGTATGGCCAGAGGCCCATGTGGCTGCTTCGCAAATATTGTGAATCGGAACACCCCTCTGTAGGGTAGTGGAGGCAGCCATACCCCTAGTAGAATGAGCCCGTAAGCCTACTGGAGGGTCCTTTCCCGCCAAACGGTAACACTCAGATTGTCAAAAAGATCCATCTGGATAAGGTGTGTTTGGAAATCGCCTTACCTAGACGCCTTCCAACATAACCAATAAAGAGCTGATGGTCCACTCTGACCCAGGACATCCGTGAGAGATAGAAACTCAAAGCTCTCCTAGGATCCAACCTATAGAGCCTCTCCTCTTCCTTACCAGGATGTGGAGGAGGATAGAACTCCAGAAGAATTACCTTCTGGCTCAGATGGAATTCCAAGACAACCTTCGGAAGAAAAGAAGGCCGCACCCTAAGGACAACTCTGTCCTTATGGAACAAAGTGAAGGTGGTTCGGTGGACAGTGCCTGCAACTCACTCACTCTGCGTGCGGAAGTAACCACAACTAAAAATACAGTTTTAAAAGACAAGTCGCAAGAATGTAAGGGCTCAAACAGAGCTCCCATTAGGAACTTTAAAACCAAGTTCAAATCCCATCCCAGCACCTGGAAAGGCTACGGCAGAAACACAATTGTTAGCACTTTTAGAAACAGATTTTAAAAAGGGATCTTAAAATAAGAACATTCCTCAAACGAGCGCTTAAATATAGACAGCGCCGCCAGGTAACCCTTAATGGTACCTACTTGCAGGCCCTTGTGGGTTATGGAAAGCAAAAATGACAAAACCAAAGGAATTAAGGATCCACATTCTGTAACCTGCACCAGTCGCAGAACTTTCTCCAACGGTACAGAGTTTTCGTTGCGGGCCTACTGGCCGAAAGCAACACCTCCATCACGTCTTCGGGGAGATCCCAATCCTTATACCTCAACCTTTCAGATTCCAAGCGTGAAGGCTGAGGGCCTTGACCTCTGGATGGAGAACCCGACCCCCCCTCCCGTGAGCAGATTGTCTCGGTAGGGAAGACGGCGTGGAGGGCAGATGGACATGTCGAGAAGGTCCGGGTACCACACTTTCCTGGCCCATGCCGGAGCAATGAGGATCATCCGCGAACCAGAACCTCCGCAACACCTGCTAGAATGACTGGGCTTGGAGGAAACGCATACAGCAGTGGGAAGGACCCCTCCACTACAAACGCGTCCCCTAAGGCTCCTCTTGCAGGAAATTCCTGCAAGCAGAATCTTTTGCACTTCCAGTTGACACGGGTGGGTAGAGATCCACTTGCGGGGTTCCCAAAGGTCGAAGATTTCCAACAAAACTTCCCGAGCCAGCTCCCACTCGTGAGAGACCGTGCTTTGCCTGCTCAGAGCATCCGCCGCCACGTTTTCGTCTCCGGCCAGATGAACTGCTGAGATCGAAATTTCCTGCTAAATGGCCCAGAACCAGAGCTGCATCACCTCCCTGCACAACGGGAGTGACCTTGCCCCCCCTTTTTTGTTGAGGTAGTGCATGGCCACTGTATTGTCCGTCATAATCAGGACATTCTTCTCCCGCACAGATGGCAGAAAGCCTTCAGGGCTAGCCTGACAGCCCGCAGCTCTAACAGATTGATGTGGAGTCTGGACTCCGACAGACCAACGGCCGCTGGCCGTCAACTTGTTGGCATGAGCTCCCCAACCCGTGAGGGATGCATCCTTCACGATCGTCAACGCCGGCCACGGTTGCCAAAATGGAGCACCCTTCATCAGATTGCCTTCGACGGCCCACCACAGAAGAGCCTGTGCGACCGAGGGTGGAATCTGAACGCGATCCTACATCCTGCCAGAGAACTGCGACCACTGCATCTTGAGAGCCCACTGCAGAGATCTCATCTGCAGCCTGACCTCCGGCAGCAGAAAAATGCCGGATGCCATGCGGCCGAGCAACCTCAAGAACTTGAACGCCGGGAGACTCTGGGCACGTTGAAACTTGTCCACCATCTGCAGAATGTGATGAGCCCTCACCTGGGGAGGGGAACACAGCCCCAGGGATGTGTCTAGCACTGCTCCGATGTACTGGAGCTGCTGGGTAGGTGTCAAATGGGACTTCTTTAAATTGAGGGAGAAGCCCAGCTTGTGAAGGGAGTGGCGGGTGACGGACAGATGATCCAGTGCTTGCTTGGGAGAACGCGCCCTGATCAACCAATCGTCCAAGTAGGGGTAGACGTGAATCCCCCCTTTCCTGAGATACGCTGCCACCACCATCAGCTTGGTGAAGACCCTCGGGCGGAGGTCAATCCGAACGGCAGGACCCGAAACTGAAAATGCAAGTCGGCAACCGCGAACCTCAGGTACTTCCTGTGCTTTGGAGGAATTGGCACATGAAAGTAAACATCCATTCGGTCTAGAGACACCAACCAATCTTGCAGTTGAAGGGCCTGGAGGACTTGAGAAAGAGTTACCATCTTGAACTTGTCCTTCCTGAGGAGCTTGTTCAGCCCCTGCATGTCCATGATGGGTCTCAATCCCCTGTCTTTTTTCGGGATCAAAAAATAAGGGGAATACCATCCCTTGTTCCTCTCCGGGCTGGATTTTTTCAGAAGCAACTTATTCACTGCCGGGAGACTCTCCAGAGCAGTCCAAGCCGCCGCCACCCTTTGCAACGCCATATGAAATGGCAACACCGGGTCATTGGGTGGACCTTGTTCCAGGATGTCTGTCAGATCATCCTGAAGAAAATCAACAGATGGAGCAGACCACCCCAAGTACTCCGTCATCCTCGACATGAGACGCCTATATGAGGAATTGGCATGTGTACCAGGCTCAGGCCTGCCAAACTCAACCTCCGGGGAGGTGTCAAGACCACTGGCGTCATGTAAAGATTGACGGAGGTCGTCCATTTGACCATGACCAGATAACAGGTCATCAGGAACCTCAGGAGGCACAATCCTCTCCTCAGACCCTTCCTCCACCTCTGCAATATACTCCAAGGGTTTGAACAAATCCACCCTGGGAGGAGGAACAGAGCAGGGCTCACAAACAGGCCTCACAGATTTACTGAGAGCCTTTCTCGGAGCTTCCACAGCCCTCTCAGGCACCTCCGGTAAATTCTCCTCAAAATGAGTCGATGGAATCGGCGTCGACTGAGACGCCGACGACTTCGACAACTGCTTCGAGGCCGGAGCTCCGAGAGTGTCCTTCGACGGACTCGGCGCGGATGGTGTCGACGACTTCGAGAGTCCATCGATGGACACGGCGCCGACGATGCCTTCTTAGAAGGCCTCACAGGCTCCAACGGTTTCGAGGATCGGGACCTGGACCGGGCACGGCTATGGCGATCAACCTTGTCTGATCGGGAACTCGACGGCTCCCGATGATCGCGCCAACCGCCCAAGCCCAAAGGCGTGCGAGTGGTGGCTCTAGCTCGTTCCTTGCCGGCTTGTCGCGAAGGCGTGGACGGAACGGTGCCCTGCGATTCGAAAATCGCCATCATATGCTGGCGGAATGCGTCCCATTCGGACGCCGACGAATACTTGGAGGGACAAGCCACTCGCCGTCTGGCGGAGTCCTCCGATGAGGTTCGGGGAAGGCATTCGGTGACGGTGCTTCTGTGAATGCCTAGAAGAGGCAGAGGAATGGCGGGATCCACTCCAAGACAGAGATACCTCCCCCCCCTGGACTTACGCTGACACGGAGAGTCACCCCTCGAGTCATCAGTCGAAAGACCAGCAGATTTCGATTTATGGGTTTTAGAAACCCTACCTACCGACAATTTCTTCTTCCGCTCCCGCAAGGCCTTCGATGTCGGGGACTGGCAGTCATTGCAGTCGTCGGTGGCGTGGCATTCGCCGAGGCACCAGAGGCAGACGTTGTGCGTGTCCGTGATGGACATTTTGGAACCGCAGTCCTGACACTTTTTAACGCCCGACTTCAGGGTAGAAGATGAAATCATGATTCAAAGTAGAAGAACCGAGGTGCGCCGAGATTCCGAAGCGCACACGTTCGTGGAAAAAATGGAACTGAAGCTGCGGCCATCGTGAGTCCTAGATATAATATCCAGTGACGTCGACCATCGACTCAGGCCCTCGAGGGACAGCGTATCAACGTCATCGACGTAGGACTCCTACGCCGAAAAAGTTTTCCGAAGCATCACAGCTGTGGTCATTACTGTCAAAGATGTGGAATACGTCGGAGGACACAATCCCTTCGAATTGACTTTTTAGCACAAAGCTAAAACAGCATGATCTGACTTTTCAATCTTGGAATCAGATGTTAGCAAAGGGTTTTAGTAAGCACTGCGCATCAGGATGACAACATGGGAGTAACAAGCAGAAAGAACAGCGATAGTCAAAGGTGGTAGGAGTGAGTCCATAAGGAGGGAACTAACCCATAGTTCTGGAGGCGGCAAAGTCAAGGCAGTCCAGAGGAGTGAGGTGGCAGCATCATTTTCCTTAAGGTGCAGGGAGGACCCCAATTAGGATGATGGAAGCAGACAGGAGCCTTAGCAGTGGGCCTTTGCTGAGAGGGCTGGCTAAAGCCTGCCGGTCCCCGATTGGATGGAAGAAAACACTCAGCAACCAACGGGAGTCCTGCACAGGGAGGTGCAGCGGCACAGCCTGCCTGCACAATAAAGAAAACTACAGCAGCCATCTTGCAAGGGCCAAAAAACAGTCAAATAACCAGGCAATCGTGGGAAAAACGTGTGCTTTCAAAATAGCACGGCAGCTCCAGGTATTAAAAAGCTCAAAAAATGGCAGCACAATGAAAATGGCAAATAAAAGTCCTTTCCAACAAGGTTATGCAAATTTCATTTTCTTCGTTTTTTCAAATTTTGATTTTTCAGGTTTAATAATTCCCATGGAGGTGCAGTAATGCACAGAAAGTGCAACTACCTAATGGAATGGTCAGCAGCCAGGCACAAACTCCACAGGTGCAGGAAAACAGATGGCCAGGAGGGTGGAAACAGGACCTCACACTCAGTGAAAAGCAGATAAAAGCACTACTCTGCACCAGTCATGCCACCGAAGACTGCCTTTTCCCAAATCCGACGCCAGCCTGGCCTCAATGTGTTGCTTCTTAGATGTTGGCTCTGCTGACGGCGCCCTCTAGAGTGATGGCGACCTTTTGCCCGAAGGATTAGAGGACCTGCAACCGTGGGAAGAGCCTACCTCCGAAGCCAGATAGACCCCCCTCATTTATCCAGCAAATTAATTGCCCGTTATGGTCCCCTGGGTCTTCTGGAAGAACCCCCGACAGATGTCACAGTTCTCGGCTGAATGATTGGGCTATAAGCAGTCTGCATGCCCGTCCCCCTCGTACACATTCTTGAGGCAGCAGGTCTCACACGGCCAAAATAATGACTTCTTCAGACCCATAAACGACATGATGGGATGTAGAAGCACCGAAGGACCCATTGAAAACAGCGAAGGAGGTGTAGAAAAATAACAAATTCTCTGGAGAGAACACAAGGTGATCCCAACAGGTTGGAAGACGGTTGAAATCTGAAGGGAAGCCGGGTGGGGCTATATACTGGACATCCCATTGGTGCTGCCTAAAGCACCCATAAAGAAGCCGATAGGGCACAAAGTGTTACATTTTTCCATAGGAAAACCACTATATTAAAGTTACCAAGGTTTCCCAGCCTGACAATGGGAAATAGTAACAGCATGTGAATACATGAAAGATCCAATGCTGGAGAAGTGACTTTATAAATGGAATGATGAAGAGGGGTACTCCAGTAGTTTGTGCCTAGACTACCTATGGCCAGCAAACGATCGATAATATATTGATGGTAGAAAGCGATGCATGCAGAGGGCCACGTGGAAATGCAAGCCTTAAAAAGGACTCTTGCTAGTAGCAGCCGGTCCAAAAAGTTAACCAAAAGTTGCAACTATTTATGAAAATCCTTAGTACAAGGTAGTATATGATCGCACTCATGACATCTATGGAGTGAAGCGTGCATTAAGCAAGCGTTTTTTTTAAGAGCTGATGACTACAGGCAGGACCAAGAGCTCAAAATCAATCGATCCTGAAGAAGATGGCACAATTTGAAAATGCCATTGAGACCGGTCGACCAAACTGGTCATGAGCGCTCTCATGACCACTATGATAACCAACGAACCAATTCAGGATACGGTATAAGAATAGCTGTACTCGCGGTCTGTAAGCACATTTTTAAGGTGTCCCGAGCGCATGGGACTTTTTTATATTTACCAATCCGGGCACAACCACTCGTTTGGAGCTTCTGACCCTGAGGGTGAATAAAACACAGACCAAATCCCCAGGTAGCACGCTTTACACAACTAGGAAAGTGACCAGATCTAATAAAAAGTCCTGTCTCTATCCTTGGTTTTTTTTAACAATAAAATATACCATCTTTTACTCTGATACAACCAATGAGAATAGCAGTGAGGGACCGTTTTTTTCTCCCGCTATCCCTATTAGATAGGCGGCGCACCACCTCCCCACCTTAGGCAAGGCACTCCTGACAGGGTCAGGGCGTTCTTCCTTTAGGGTCAGCCAGTACGTTGTATTAACTATGTTGTCTTTGATGAATGTGACAGATTGTCAATGTTAAATATTTCTCTCGAGAACCGTTTGTTGCATTGCAAGTCTGTTGAAATAACGGTTAGGGAAGCCAAATACTTTCTTTAAGGTTTGAAACCTTACCGTGATGTCGCAATACAGATATCCCAGCTATCCCATATTTCTGATTGTGTTAGACACAAGGAGACCCATAACATGGTTTGACATTGAAAAGGGGGCTACCAAGGTGGCCCATTTTCCATAAGAGTCCTGGGGTGGGGACACAGTGTCCGTTCTTGGTCACCTAGAGTT
Organism: Ambystoma mexicanum; assembly: GCF_040938575.1. Taxonomy (NCBI): domain Eukaryota; kingdom Metazoa; phylum Chordata; class Amphibia; order Caudata; family Ambystomatidae; genus Ambystoma; species Ambystoma mexicanum. Next base: position 215,234,847 of record NC_090926.1, read on the forward strand.
TCTGCCCCCACCATCTAGTCAAACATGGCTTTGGGAACTTGAGGCTTACAAGATTATCTTTTATACGTTTATATCCATATACCTGCTGTAATATTTGAGGATTACAAAACTTCTCTCCAAGTGGGGACGAAAGCCGTTATGCTACTCTTCAATCCATCAGTGGATTTTCCACCCCCAAATCAGAGCAACATGGTCACTGCAGTGGACGCCTTGAACTTATGCTGGTAGATGGCATCTAGAAAGGGCACATTGAGGCTTTGCAAGTTGTTAAATAGAGTTGGCAACTCAGTGAAATCTACATACATGCTGAAATGAGGGGCTGAGCATACCAAATGAGACTGATTCATGGATTTGAACGTGGGCCACAGATCACAAATCTTTGCACTGTACCTCAGACAAGGAACGCTCCTATAAACACTGCTTTAATTGGTACCTAGCCCACTCTTAAATTTACAGGATTTCCCCCTCTTACTCATCAGATGACAGCAGTTTTTCCTTCATATAATGTGTAATACAGTAAGCCGTCTTTGGACTAAGGATTTTTGTAAATAAAACAGCAGTTCAGGGAAGCAACGTGAATTGGCCAAGATAAAGGGATTTGTCAAAGAAAGTCAGACGTAGAACCCAGCTAGCATCTCCTCAAAGCCAGAAGCAGTCACCAACGCACCTTTCCTACCTGTGTAGTAACTGAAAAGAGGATTGATGTACTCCAAACACGTACCAGCTGTGAGCCTCTTTTTAGAAGGTTCAGCTACCTTTATTATACATATATACAGTTATTTGAGGTTCCATTTTATCTAGGCCACCCATCAGCAATCCTCATGCACCCAGCTTAAGCCCCTGACATTCAGGCACCAAGCACTCAGCACTCACCTTGACCATCAATCGGACACTTGCATGAATATTTTATCAGCATTCATTCATGGCCAGCAGAGCAGGACAACATTCGGCCAAGCAATACATCTCCCTTCCTTACAGACAGAAACCAGTGAAACCCAACAATATTAAATTTGTTCACACTGGCCACACAAACACCTGCAAGCAGATGGATATGGATTGCAACTAGACAATGAAAACATACTACAGAAATGCATATCAGGTAGTCAGGGTCTTTAACAGCGGCAAACCATAAGGGCACCATTACAGCAGAGGTATGATGCATCCATATAGTGGTGGAGCGGATTGGAAGTCTGGGCATGGCGCTCTAAACAACCCTCCCCCCACCCACCAAGTGGTGTTTCAGTCTCAAGTGTGATGCAAGGGCTGATGTCGTAGAAACCCTTCCACCAGCCATAGGAAACCCAACCAGTGCAATCACTGCCACAAGAGTGTCTGCATATGCTTGGTAAGTGCAAAACTGCCATACTACTCACAACAAATCAAAAATGAATATTTCAACCAGGTACAAAGGACTTACCAACCACATAATGGGGCAACTTAGTACAACCATAAAACCACACTAATATTCATTCTCATGCACAAACCACCTGCCACAATAAGCCTCGTGTTACGAGACGCACCTGTGCATATCACTAGGCATGCTGTGTCAACAAAATCTCATAATCTGCATGCACCTCGAGAGCATGCACCTGCACACCAGACACTTGAACGACAATGAGATGTAAACTAGCATATAGTACCTCCTGGAGTGGTAGTTGAACTGAAGATTCCAAATAAATACCATTAAAACTAATAAGGATCGTACACAAACCTACTAGCAGCTGTGTTTTTAAGTCTGGACTGACCAAACATATACCCCTAAATCATGTGCTAGCTAAACAATTTTCCTGAGGACTTCCCCCAAAGACCTATACCATTTAAAGTACCCATGATAGCCTTATAGATAGGTATATGGGAAACCAAACATTACAAAATGTTGCTAGCTTGTTCCCTTACAGTATTTCACATGAATGCATTCAAACCCAAGAGGCAACAGCCTTGGTCCTAAACTTCAAACTAGGGGCATGTACCAAAAGGTCATGCCCATTAAGCCTATACCCAATATCAGACCAGACTCTAAACCTAAACTAGTAAGGGCAAGGACAGACTTTAAAACCAGCTAATTTGTTTTAGATTAGTATTCTCAACCTTTACAACCAATGCTAAAAATTGGGGGAACCTTTAACATGCGATTTACGTCCTGAATACATAATAGCAATCCAGACGCTTTGAGTAAGAGCATATGCCTTGACGCCGATGTTTGGCACAACATTGGTGTTGCCGATATTGTAACATTTATCTTGAGGAAGTATCATATGATCCATGGTTTATAAATTGATACATATCGTCTCGGGAAAATAACTCGGCAGCAACGTGCTCGCCTTGGAAGCAGGACGACAAGGAGCAACACTTGTTTGATCCCCGGGTCAGCCCTTAGAAACTTCTGCTTATTAAGTGTGTTATAAATAACCTATCATATCATAATGTAGTGACAATGTTAGTCGTACACCATATTTCCCTTCCACCATACTTTTGGGACAATTCGTCCATGGGGACAGGAACAAAGCCAATATTCAGCAGAAAATGTCCTTGCAGAACTCAATCTAGGCAGTCCCTTTTCGTCCACCAAGGTCATACCTGACTGATGTCAGTTTTAGCAGAAAGGTGGAAGGGCGTATGGAGGAAGGGGAGACTATGGACTAGGAGTTACATACCATAGTGATTAACATCTTATACTAGGTCCAATACCTCTTGTTTCATACTTTGGGAGACAACTAAACAATATTCAATGGATGGAGTCGCAGATGACTGTGCATGATGTAGCCAAACAAGTCCTGAAGCACTGCCTGACAAAACTGGGCATCAGTCCAGGTGCTGGCATCCAGGCAGTGGTGGCTGCAGAAAGCAGGCACCATTTTTCCACCTTGGAGATGATTGTTGTAAAGTGAATGCGTATTTATTTGTACATATTTCCATGTATATAGTTAGCTGTCAGAACTGTAGTTCTTGTACCTCGGAAGTAGAATGTGAAAACCTGTGGGAAGTTGTTGCGATTGATTTGTTAGGTTCCATTTGGAATGGAACCTCAACCAATGCAAGCTATTTGGAGGAGTGTGTCTGGTTTTTGGAAGCTCTGTAATGCAGGAAATGTCTAGGGAGCAACATTTGCCTTGGACACCAAACAGCTGCAGAAGAGTAGAAGCCTCTAGTCCTGTCAAGATAAAAATCTAAGTGCTTGTTGCACTTCCAAGCAACGAAGAGCCTTTCCAGCCTCCATAGAGAGATTATGACTGAAGATAGGACGTGATCTTCTAATTTTGGGAGGCAGGGCGTGTGTGCGCGCGCAGGACCACTGTGTCCCTGTAGAACACTGTATGGTTAACAGCATACATGAGCCTGTAGCTCGATGGACCGAAGTGACCACCACCAAAAAGGCCTTTTTCCAAGATCGAAAGAGCAACGGGAGCTGGCATCATATGCTCAAATAGTTTTTGACTCAAGGACTTAAGAACTAGATAAAATAACACATCGGGTGTGCGGTACCCTACACGGGTGGAAGAATCTTATGAATCCCTCAAAGTGTCCTATAACCAGAGGGCTCTCGAAAGAGGGGAGCACAAGTTGTCCGAGCTTTTGTAGGCGTTAACTGTAGACCAGCGAGTCAGCTAGGTGCTCAGGGTGACTACGATTGGTTTGAGGTCTGAAATAAACCAGCACTCGATCCAGGGTACAGGAAAACTGGCTGCGACACTGGGCCACACCAGTTAAAGTCATGGGCTCATTTAGACTTCTATTGTACTCTAGTGCTTTCCTACGATGTGGCCATGAGGACATTTATCTTCTCACTGCACAGTCCCAAATCGTCAAACCTCAGCTCCTTGGGTACCAGGCCAATAAATTAAATGACAGAGGGGTGAAGAGGGGCGTTGATTAATCTATCCAACGTGCTCCATCAGAAGGTTGTTTGTGGGAGAAATCTTGGAAGGGTGTCACAACTGAGGGCTCGGAGGTACGAGAGCCAGCTCTGATCAGCCAGTAGGAGCATCTAGCGGATCATTGAGGGCTCCCCTGAGCCCCTGGTCTGCCACCACTTCATAGAACTCTTTAAATGAGGAAAAGTGAGAATACGTACATCGCTTGACCTGCCCAAGATATTCTATGGGCATCTCCCAGAGAATTCACCCCCACTAACAGCTTCTACATGTAGAACATGAATTCCACGCACTAGCATAACGCAAACAGGTCGACCGAAGAGAAACGAGACTCCAAGAGGTAGCCAGCTCAACAGGGGCCAACTAGGAAGATACAGCGCAATAGGGTATAATTTGTTTGACAGCTACTACTCAAAGCTCTATTGCCAGAAGGATCAATTTAAGTGACTAATGTCATTTAGTCCCCCTCCCCCCGATTGCTTAAATAAAACATGTCAGTCGTACTGTCTGTCAAGTCTCGCACCATCTGTCCTGCAATGTATAGGAGGAAAGGTTTCAAGGCATAGAAAATCGGCAGAAATTCATTGATGTGGCATGCAGATTGTTGCTGAGACCACTGCACATCAACTAGGGTTGCCACTCCCGCAAGCAGAGAAGTCCATTGATATTTTCACAGAAGGGATTGGGTCAGCAAAAGACGCTCAAACCATGCAGTTCCCCAGAGTATTACCCGCAAAGTAGACCCACATGCAGGCTCTCTAGTATGACAAAGACGGCATCCTGGAAGTGGCATGACTAGAGGGGAACCTTAAGGTTAAAGTGCAAGAGGACAAACCTACCTGTTTGGGTCTGGCGAGGGTGAACAACCTGGAAAGGCATCCCAGCTCCAGCTGCATGAGGGGGACTTCCTCCATCACCCTTCAGTCCATAAACTTCTTAATCTCCTGATTGAGAGGCGAGGCACCGAACTGTTGAAGCGGTGGTGGGTGAGAAGGTGGGAAAGATTAAAGTCCCATCTCCCAACACACCTTACTCCTCTGAAGTGGCCCTGCAAAAATCCAGGTGGAGAGATTCTCTGCCCACCACTGGAGTCGCAGGATATCAAACTAACCAGTTATTGCTTAGACTTTGTCTCAGTTGAAGCAGAGTAAGGACCTTGGTAAAACACTCAGGGTAGAGTGCCGTTTTTCGGTGGTGGCCCAAAAGTGAACGATCCTGCAAGCAAGCGCTCTGCTCCCGGCACCCCATAAAACCCTAAAAGGAGCATGAGCTCCGTTTCTCATCGGAGGAGATAAAAGGTTACTGTTGAGGATTAGAAAACACCATTAAATACTTTAAAAACATGTTTTATTCTTTAAAGCATGGACCTAGCTTGAGAGCAGCGGAGCGCTGTACCGAGTGTGTGCAACCCGCATTTGGGCTGGCATCTTTTAAAGTAGTGCATTACTGTGATTTGAGGTCTGTATCAGTATGAGCGTCCATTGGGATTAGTCCTTCATCCGGTGTCGAGACATGTTTTGAGAGATTTGCGAAATTGGAGAATTGTGAGGGCATTACGAGTCAACACCGGGATAGAGTTCCAGATGGTGGTTACATGACAACATGGACTGTTTGCGGGTCCTCTCTTTGTGGACGAGTCGAGATTCAAACTGGTTGGCCAATTTGCTGCGCGAGGAGCTTGTGCCACCAGATGTGGCGCTTCGCCACCAGGTTTGCTGTTGTGCTACTCGGGACTGCATTGTAGAGGATACTTTCAGTCTTTAACAGTATCCCGATTGGTACAGTTCCATGCTCTCGTAATAAGACGTGGTGGACTGCTTTTAGGGGGGCCAGGTGAGCAGCTGCAAGCCCTGTCAAGAGAGTATGTCCACATGTACAAGACCACAAGGGCCAGCACTACAGTTAGGAAATCGTGCAGCAGACTAAAGGGTTTGAATTTTCAAAGGGTAGAGATTTGTAGCCTGGCTAGTTGGGCCTTCTAGGCTATGCGTTTCTGGAAGGACAGACTACTGTCAATTGTGAAGCCTGAAGATTTTGCTGAGTCCGAGAGTTGTGGATCAAATTCTTCTAGGCGTCTTAGACACCCTACACAATCAGCAAGCTCATTTCAGGGTCATTGGTTTGTATGCCTTAGCGTAAAGGGCTGTGTTCTGTTAAACCTTTTTGCCAACTGCCATTAGCAACTTGTCCTCCTTCCGCAAAGGTGTATATCATTGGGCCATTGGTGGACAAGTTGTTTTTAGCAGGTGAATCAATGAGGACGAATTCAGTCTTGGATGGGTTTAGTTTGAAGTAGGCAGTCGACATCCAGGACTGGATGACGGCTAGCTAATCATGGAGAGCAATAGTGTCCTGCACGTTATTTACTCAGAGTATTGGATGGCTATATTGGGTTCTTTGAGGAGAGTGCCCAGAGGCTGTGTGTAAAAGTTAAAAAGGATTGGTGAGAGGATGGAACCTTGGGGAACTCCGGAGGAGACCTGGGATTGGTTGTAACACAAAGTTCACCTGGACAGCCTGGTGTCCGTCATAAGAGGTAGGTGGTAAACCAATTCATGACAGTGCCAGAGAATCCCATCCTGTCAGCAATGTAGGAGAGAAGTATGCGTTGGTCGACTGTGTTGAAAGCAGCTGAGAGGTCATGACAAGGAGGAGGCACGAGTCACCCGTATACATGATTTTAGGGCATCATCCACCACCTGGATGGTGGCTGTCTCGATGCCACACTTGGGGCAGAACACCGACAGGTAATCATTTTAGAGGTGGAGTAGTTAGATTCTGGAGAGTAGTTGTGTAGTAATTACTTTTTCCAAGATTTTGCCAAAAATAAGCATTTCGAAAATGGGCCGGTAGTTAGCCAAGTCGTTGGGGGTTGGTTTTTTCAAAAGCAGTCGTACAAGACCAATTTTGAGGGTGTCTGGGAATTACCCTTCTGCGAGGGCGGCTTTGATGATACAGAGAAGCACATTGAGCGCTAGGCCTGTCAATTGTTTAATGAAGGAGGCCAGGATTATATCCTCAAGAGTAAGAAGTGGGTTTGAGGGAGGCAATCATTTTTAGGAGATCCGGGAAGAGAGCGAGAATTTTGTCCAGAAGGGCAGGTGTGTCTCTGGGCACTAATGCTGAGAGGTTGATTTGATACTCTCTGAATTTATCTATTTTACAATTTAAAAAAATGTATTCATTCTGTAGCATTTTTCCTGAGTTGCTGGTACCTTGGATCACGTGAGTGTTCAGTGCAATGCTTTAGTACCTCTAAGAGGGCTTTGCTACAGTTAGATGCTGTTGCAATGGTGCTGGAGTAGTAAGCAGCTTTGGCCTCAGTAATCAGAATCCTATGGTTTGCACAGAGAGATTTCAGGTTGAGGGTTATGGTTTTTACGGCACTCTTTCTTTAGGGCTCGGATGGAGCCTTTTTGGAGGTTAGCTTGGTTGTATACCAAGGTACATAGCATTCTGCATACTATCCTTTTTCTTCAGCGTCTCACCTATCACTGGATTGAACAAGTCTGTACCATCGAATGGGAGGTGCAGGATTTTCTTCTGTACGTCGAAGTGGAAATTTGTTGGTCTCATGTAAGACTAGCGCCTCACATCCAAGCCGACCAGTATACCCCTGGATGCAGTATCAATGCGGTCCACAGGGTACTACACATCTTGCACCACCGGGTGTGCCTCCTCTATCCCAGCAGAGTAGTCTCTTATCCAGAGTAGCCAATTCCTCAAAATACGCAGGGCATTTGGTTTGCATGCCTTACGTGAAGGGTGGTGTTCTGGTAATAAATGTTTCCCGCTGCCATCAGCAACTTGTCCTTCCCCAGAACTGAGATGGATGAGACTAGAGACCCCCTTTGCGAACAAGTAGGTTGCCGCAACTATGAAGAAAACAACTTTGGGGTGGGGGGAAGGTGAAGCCAAACAGGCTTCTGGTGATGTCTATTCTTCCGATTACCACTTGTGAAGTGCGGGGCTTTTGCCACAATTTCAGTGCTTCTGCCAAGACAGCCCTCTGCATATGGACTCCTGTTCCCTAGAAGCTAGCACTTCTTTATAAACACTTGAAGACCAAAGGCGCCATCATGGAAGGCTCGGACCGAATATGGAAGCCCTTCTTCTGGGATATCCAGATAATCGTCTGTCTGCTTTGTCAGTAGACCCTGAATCAGCTGAAGCCGGTAATTGAGGCAGAGGCGAGGGAAGCAGTGTTAATGGTTAAAGCATGGCAGATTGAGCTGGCAATGGTTGAAATGGTGCCAACTGTTTCTGCTATCCTGACACTGAAGGCGGAGGTGCCACAGGCATGGCAACCCTAAGGGGAGCTATGACAAGTGTCCACACACCGCTGAGGGGCGGAATTCAGTTTGGTTCCATGTGCCGGCATGGGAGGAAGCTGCTGAACAGATTACAGATGTCGCAGAAACAGCTTTTCAGGGCTGCATTATCTGCTGAAACTTAGCGAACAAATTGCCCGCCGGAGGTTAAAAGTGGCTGTGAGGCTTGTAAAGGTGCTTGAGCCCATGACTCCACTGAGGCAGGGACCCATGACAAGTAAGGCAGCTGTCCAAATAGACTAAAGGGGTGAAAGCCTGCGGCATGTCCACCATGAGTTTCTGGGACATCCTTGTGGGTGCAGATTGAACTGAGGGGTGAAAAGTTATCCCTGCTCGGAGGAGCACGGCAGGAGTCCCATGGCCCTAATGAGAAAATATCCCTTACCTGACATTTCGCTTCCAAAGATTTCTGGCGGAGCAGAGGAAGGGTCCCAGGAAAAATGTCCTGCCAGTGGCCTAAGTGTCTGGCTATGGATCGAACAGAAGGTGAGTCGGATGCCCAAACACTGGACCCCTACATTGGTCCAGACCCAGGCAGAAGGAGTGAGGGCACAAAAAAAAGGGAGTGGTCTGTCGCAGCCCAGATACACACGATGAAAGAGGATGTACCAGATAGAGTCAAGTAAGGGCAAAAAAGAACGAGCAAAAGGAACAAAAAAAAATAAAACACCGCGAGGAACAGGGTGACAAATTAAGTTGAGAAAAGTGCACCATGCTGGAAGCTCCTGTTAATTTGCTGCAGAGAAGACTGGCTGGGTGAGGCTGTGGGTCACACCTGGAGGGGCTGGGCCACACAACGCTCAGCGATGTGCTAAATTCTGACCCTCACTCAGTTGTAACTTTAGTTCTCCCTCTCGCTCTGCCCCAGCCTGCGGATAGTGTTTAAAAGTGGGTCTGTTAGTTGTTCTCTCCCCCTAGAGACTGTTACTTGGCGGCCCCCATGCAGTCTTGCTCTTGCTTGACCATCACAATTTATTTTATTTAATGAACATTTGTATGGCGCCTATACATCAAAAGGTGTTTCCAGGCACCACAAGATCGGGGGTTTGGGGGGGAGGGGGCAGGAGGAGGAAATAGTTAACAGTCCTACTAGGCCTTGCGACATTAGGATTCTGCAAGTGCATTAAGGGGAAGAAGTAGTGCAGGGGAGAGGGGGACCCAGGGGTTGGGCAAGTAGTAAGGGAGGCCCAAGAGGATGAAGCGTTGGGGGTGAACTAGTGCGAAGGGGGGGGCAGGGGGGCTGACCAGACTTAGTAGGGTAGTCGGGGAAGGGTGCCCGAGGGCAAGGGCTGGTATGGGGTGAAGAGGAAGACTGGCCATAGGAGGGCCTGGCCCCAGAAAGGCTCATGGGGGATACAGGCAACAAGACAGGAAGGTGGAAACTAGCAGGGGAGAGGGAAGGAGGAGGAGAAAAGAAGGTCTTGAGGAGCTTCTGGAACTTAAGGAGATCCAGCTCATTACAGAGTGGCATGGAGGCCGTTCCAGACGGAGGCTCCTGCCCAAGAAAGATCTACCCCACCACCCACTCTCTGCAGGTCAGATGTTTCTCCAAGCAGAGAGTCCGAGCTAGAAGACCGAAGGACTCCAGCAAGGAGGTATTTAGGGAGAGAGTGTTGGATGTAGAGAGGTTCTATGGCCCAGAAAGCCTTGTGGATGATGCAGAGGGTCTTGAATTTGATCCTTCCAACCACAGGGAGCCAGTGGAGAGATTTTAAGGCTGAGAGATGTGGTGCCTGGGCTTGAGGCCAAGGAAAGATCTTGCAGTCCTATTCTGGATTAGTTGAAGAGGGCAGAGAAAGGAAAGAGGCAGATTAAGGAAGAGGGTGTTATAGTAGTCCAGCCTTAAGAGAATCGGAACTCTGGAGATATTTACTGAGTTTCTGGGGGAAGGTGAGGAAAGGGAGAATGCCTCTGGAGGTGTAGCTGAAAATGAGGTTTCTTGACAAGGTCATGGATGAGGTGAGAAGGAGAGCGAGAGGTTGAAGATGACACCCAGGATTTTTGCCTCACAAAAGGGTGAGGGTAGGGGGGCACAAGAAGGGTGGCCAGAGAGTACGGGGGAAGGAGTCCCAATGAGAAGGATCTCTGTCTTACTGGCATTAAGGCATAGATCATATGCAGCACACCATACCTGAATAGCAGTCAGACATTTAGGAATGAGAGAGGAGGAGGGAAGCTTAAATGAGAGCTGAATGTCATCAGCATAACATTGGAAATCATGACAGAAGGTGGAAGTCAGGTAGGCGAGAGGAGCAAGTTAATGTTGAAAAACCACGGCAAGAGGATAGAGCCCTGAAGGACGCTGCAAGTAGAGAGTGAGAAAGAGGAGTGAAACGTGCCCAGTTGCACTTGGGAGGGCCGGTTCGAAAGGAAAGAGGTCAACCTCTTCAATCCAGTCTGTTTGGGATGCCCAGGGTATCAAGGAACTGACTTTAGAGGGTGGAATGTTTGACCATGTCAAAGACAGAGGACAGATTGAAGAGGTTGAGAACAGAGGGAGAGTTGGAGTTGAGGTTTGAGAGCGAGTCATCGCGGGTGTTTAGGAGAGCAGTTTTCTGTGCCTCTGGTTACTCTGAAGCCAGACTGTTGGTCACGGAGACAGTCAACAGATTCAGTCTGATGGATTAGTTGGGAGGTGACGAACTTCTCCAAGAGTTTACCCAGGAAGGGATTAGTGGAGCTAGGGCAGTAGTTACCCAGGCAGGAAGGGTCTGCAGATGGCTTTTTTTTTTAGGATTGGGTGCACCAGAGAGTGCTTGAGGCGCGATGGAAGGAGCCAGTGGCAAAAGAAGGACTACAGAACTCAGTCAAGGATGGAGTGAGGGAATATTGTCCTTGATAGTTCTAGAGGAGCAGGGGGCACCTGTTTGAAAGACTGACAGAGCAGACTGACCTCGTCCAGCACTATGGGTGAGAAGGAGGAGTGTAGGGCGGGGGGTTGAAGGACAGGGGGGCAAATGAGACCTGGGTACAGAGGGAGGCTGGAGCTTGAAAAGGAGAGATGACAGAATGTTCTGAGTTTCGCAAGAGAAATGGGTGGCCAAGGCCATGCAGAGGGCCTGGGAAGGAAGTGGAGACAGAAGTAGGATTGGCAAGTTCCTTACAGATTTTGAAAAGTTTGGCCATGTTAGGGGCCCCAGAGATGCAGGCTTTTATAGGGGCCGTTTCTTGGAGCAGATGTAGTCTGTATTCCCTTTGGAACAGACAACAGGCCAGTTTGTCAGAGGATGTGGTAGAAGCCAACCATTTCCGTTCAGAGGCTATGCACTTGCGTTGAAGTGAGGCTAGGTCGGAATCATACCAACTATTGCACTTGCAGGCAGGCTTCATGTGGATCCTCATAGCAGGGGCAAGGATATCAATGGTGTTGGAGATGGAGAGGTGAAGGTTAGCAAGGGAAGAGTCAGTGTGGGAGTCAATAGCGGGAAATTGGGGGGAATGAGGGAGACGGCAAAAGCAGCTGACATTTGCTTCATCAGTCGAATGATGGAGGAGACTGGCAGTGAGAGCAGAGACTTAGCCGGGGAGCCCAGGAGCTCCAGATGGGAGGGGAGAGCATGGTCAGACCGGGAGAGAGGGGTAGTGAGAGGGTTAGAGAAGGAGATATCAGCTGTGATGAGTGCATCCAAGGTGTGGCCGGCTTAGTGGGTTGGACCAGAGGGAAGAATGGTGAGGGAAAGCGTTGCAAAGGTGGCTGAAGAGTAGAGTGGCTGCATCAGACAAGCCTAGGTGAATATTGAAGTCTCCAAGGGGGAGAAGCTTAGAGTAGAAGTCAGAAGAGGCGAAGTCGGCCCAGGGGTCCTGTAGATTTGAGTGAGAAGGAAGGAGAGCCGCAAAGCTTACAAACAAGACATTCAAAGGAGGAGTAGGATTGAGTGCGTATGACGGAAGCAGGGACCCATTCAGGGAAGACGAGAGCCACTCCGCCTCCAGACGGGTTAGACCTGGGCTTGTAAAGGATCTTGTAACCCTCAGGAAGGAGAGTGTCAAAAGCAGTGACTGAGCTGGTATTGAACCACGTCTCAGTGAGAGAGAGGACCTCAAAGTCCAAGTCTTCAAGAAGGTGACAGATGTTAGAGGAGTGTTTGAAAGCAGAGCGAGAATTTGGGTAGCTATGTAAGCAAGTTGCCACCTTTAAAAAGGTCTTCCGAGGCAGGGTACAGGGACGAAGTACATCCATAGGTGGGGACAAAGAGGCCAGGGAGGTGGCAGAAAGTGGAGTGGCAGGAGAAGGGAGGAAGTTAATAAGAGGGCAGATGCCTGAGAAGGAGGCGGTTGGGCTGAGCGCCCTGGTCCATGATCGTGCCATTCTGGTAGACATTAATGATTAATCTGTATGACGAGAAGTGTGCCATTAATGGGAGAGGAGGAAAAAGGGGAGAGGATAGAGGCCATGTGGGGAGTCCATAGGTCGGGAGAGGGGACAGCAAAGAGGATGTCAGTTATAGTCTGCCTGAAGGAGGCACGGGCAGATGTCAGCAATAGGCAATCCTGGGTTGGAGACCAGGAGTGTTTTTTTAAATATTGTTCTTCCAGTCTTCGAGAGAGGGGTAGGAAAGGAGATAGAATAGCAATTAAAGCCCCCCCCCGGAGACATGGAGAGCACCATAGTTGCAGGTGGGGCTGGAGAGCAGGAAAGGGGACTGCACAATGCATGCAGAACTCACCAGGCGGCCTAGCAGCAAATCAGGCGGAGCAGAGTCAATGCAACAAATGGAAACTGTAAATCAGAGGGTAATAGGGGAAAGGACCTAGGTTACAGCAGGCAGCAGTGGAGCACGAACACAGGCTTCAGTTATCAGAAGCAAATTCAAAATACCAACATCTGAGTAGAGCCAGCAGTTTTAAAAACATCCAGATTCAATTACCAAAAATACTTTCAAACTGCCAACACTAAGTCTCTTGTTCATCCTGGTCCGGTCTGGAACAGTCTATATCAGGTGGCTCACACTAAGCTGTCTGGCCCTTCAGTCCGTTGCTTTCTTGGGGTGCTTTCACCCTGTTGGATATTCTCAGTGTGAGCCCCATGTGGGTTTGCCGGCTTCTTGGGCTTTTCCAGCCACTCTGGCCTTCAGATTCATGGGTTATGTTCACCCCTTTGTAGGGTATTCTCACTGGCAGCCCCCAATGGGCTTCCCGTCCTCTTGGGCCCTCTGATGCTTTGGTTACGTTCCCCCCATGTGCGAGGTATCCACGGTGTCAGCCCCTCATGGACTTTCCAGCATCTCAGGCCTTGGGTTGCGTTCACCAGCTCGTGGGGTGTTCTCTGTATTAGCCACTTTGCAAGTCTCTTGGGAACCTCGCAGGTACTTGGCTGGCTGAAGGAGGGCTGTTTTCATGCAGCAGCGTGCGTCGGGTAAGGCAGCTTCTCCAGGTGCTGCACAACTGTGTGACGTCTTTGCAGTTGGGTGTTCCTCCTGTAGACAGACAGGACTTCGGCTTTCAGGACTGCAGGATGCCAGCAGGCTGCTTTGGTGGTGGTTTGCTCTTCAGTATGTTAGGTAGCTCGCAGCTTTTCTCCTGGGGCTCTCAGGCTTTCTACAGGAGCTCTGCCCACCAGGCCACCAACATGGTCCTGACTCCAGGGACCTGGAAGGGAAACGTCCCCTCCTCTGCACTCCAGAGCAGGATTTCACCACCCGGTTGGCTCTCTCCATCTCTTCATGGGACTGAGTCTTAAGTTCCTTCCTCGAATGCGAGAGAAGACCCCACTGGTCATATACTTTAGGTAGCGGCGTCAACAGAATTTGGTCAGAAACTAGGCCTGGGGTGTCTCCCCAGTGAGATCCTGATTGTACTGTCCTCTATAGCGAGTGTTTTGTGTCACAGTCGAAAAGGGAGTAGTTTTGACTTGCCGGAGTGCTCCAAGAGCTCTGCTCTGTCCCGATGCACAGGGACTAGCCAAAGAAACTCCCAGATAAGTCCACAAGCTGAGCACTCATGCAGGCGCAGCCAGTACTTCAGAAGAATATGCATGCAAGAGTGAATGCAGAAATAGCCAAAGCCTCACATCCTGTTCAGAAGCTGTACAAATTGGTATTTATGACTTGCAATCCACAGACGCTTATTGTGCCGAGTATCATGACAAATGAAAATAACAGATTCCAGTTTCCATTTATTCGCATAAAAGGGTTTCTTGCTGAATCACTATCACAGACATGGTTGTTTCAAAATTAAAATTGTGTGCATTCTTATGTTCCCAAAATGCCCTTTGCTTTTATGCAAATTGCCAGTCTTGGGTTGGATTAAGAGATACTGTGTTGCATGACCACCCCTGCCAAGGAGTCGAGGGTTCTCCCTCCACCCCCCCCCCCTCCCCCTCCCACCACCTACATTTTTTTCATTTTCCAACATTGTACATAAATGTTCCATCTACGCACAATTCCCCATGCACTCCAGCTCAGGTCGCCAACTGGCACATTAATAACCATCAGGCACCAAACCTTAAACTTTTTTCTTGGGCTGTCAGTTACTCACTTGCATCAACACGCCATCAGTATTCGTAGATGGGCAGCAAGACAATAGACCAAGCAGCCAGATCCTATAATGGGCAGATTACTATGCAGTGAAGAGGCTCTAGAAATAACAATTCTCAAAGTAAAGTGCAATAAAAACGTTCTCTTATGGTCAGCTTAATGCGATCATACTTCACAAAATCACTTAATTCGGAAAAACACTTATGAATGGCTACTATTGAATACGAAGACCATGGCTTGATCACTGGCACTACGGGTGGGAAACAATAACAAAAAAAAGCCCCAAGAGTCTGCCGTTTGCTGCGGCTGCATAGGCACGTGCGATGCAGAAGGCAAGGAACAGTCCTCATCAGCGCGGCTTCGATCCAGTTCGCGGGCATGCCTTCTTTCTCTCGTCACACAGGCTATTCTTGGCAGCGGCCCGCAGACAGGGAACTGCAACCTTTGACGTCAGTGCGGTCTCCAGGCAACGGATAATGAGGGATGTCCACCACCACAGGGGTTTCCTGGAAAGCTTGCAGGGAAACCATCCGCCTCCTTGCCGAGACGCCCCCAAGAAGGCTTCAGAAAACAGGGATGTTAGCTGCATCTTTTGTTGGCCCTTCCAAGGGCCACATGCAGCACAATTATAAAGAAGTCATTGAAAGGCACTTTGGGCTTATTCTCGAGTCCCCGTGTAAGAAAAACACGTTGCAGTACCTTGTAAATGGCGTTATCAACAGATTCTGCATATTTTAAATTCTACACATTTGAAAAATGCTCTACTTTCGATTTTCTTAAATCAAACTGACAATGCCCTGAAATGAAGCAAATAGTGTACCAAATATTATTCACTCCGTTTTTTTAATGTATGTATCCCTTATATCAGAGCCAGTTAACATTTTACGCCATCATTTGTTATAGTGCCTTTCACCATAGTTATTATGGTGTCCAACACATTTGGGAGCTGCTATTATGCGTGTGCGTATTTCAGCCATTAAAGTTATGCAAGAGTGGCTAAGGCCGTGCTAGACACTCCTAAATGGAGCGCGGCAGAGATATACTATGAACTACAGGAGGGGATTGTGTTTAGGAAATAGAGAGTTGTGGGAAGCTACAGTTTGAATGTTTATTATGCCAAGAGACCACGCAATTTGTGATTTCCCTTATGCTTCGTTAACCCGTCATTTTGCAGCGTTATCCGAGTTCTCGACTTGCTACTGGCCAAAACAAATAGCGGCCAATGCTCCTCATTGGAGTATAATGCATGGACGGGCAGGAAAAGCTTCTGTCCGATGTGGACACAGGTAAAGGCTCTGCTCGGGAGAGCGCCTAACTCCTGGGCTGCAGGTCAACAGCAATGTGGGTGGGCCTTTTGACGGAATTTCCCATAGAGAACCTCTTAAATGGCACATACATTGTGCAGTCCTGGAGTAAGAACCAGACGCCCCAGTTTTGATGGAACTGCGATTGGAATTTGGAGCTCTGTCCCCCTTTGTCAAGATTAGGCTTTCATTGGAAACTTCTATGGTCCCGGTTTTTGCTAGTTGGTCTTCATAGCTGGCAGGCACAGCTCGCACAGAAGAAATGCTGCATTTTACAACTTAAGATTGTGTAAGTGTGTGATAAATTAGTGATAAATGAATTAATGTGTTTAGTTGAACAATAAAAACGAGCAGTCTCCAAATATGTGCTGCAGTTAGTACTGCTGAAAACAGCAGCACAAAATGTGCCCTCTGTACCACTTTGGCGATGTCATAATTTCCCCAGAGACAAATTGAGTCATTCAACCCGCATTGCTAGTTTTAGCACCAGCATAATAATCACATAAGGCTAACCTAGGGCATAGTGCAAGAACAACATTTACACCAGTGTTGGCACTGGAACAAATGCCAGCTCAAGCAAGCGTGGGCATTGCAATGGCGCTAAAGCCTGTAGACATTCTTCCATTACAACCGCACCAACACCAGCAGAAATGTCGCTGTGTTGCACTACATTGTCTTGCTTCCCAGAAATGCATTGCCACTGAGCAAGTTTTCACTAGCTATAGGTAGAGCAGTTTTTAGGTGGTTTACAACTTTGGTGCCATTTCACGAATTTTCAGACAATTTCCTGCCAAAAATAATTTGTGTGCGAATTCACGAAACGGGTTGTAAGCCAACTAAGTAGTACATAGTAGGAGGAGTTTTATCAAGTCAATCAAAATTACATGTATGGTCCCAAGATGTAAGATCTCATTCCTTCTCCATTGAAGAATGTTGGTTGCACTTTACAGCCTGAACCACTGCACTGATTTACGTCAAACCTTTGCAAGATGAGGATATCTGATCCCAAAAACACGCTCTCTCAACATTGGTGCCAATTCATTCATTTAAAAATGCACAAAAGCAGGCAAAAATGTATTGGTTATATCTGGGTTCACATCTTGACCACCTGATTGGTTCCTTTTCTCCGGGTCTATGCACACTCTTCTGGGGGTATTCCGATTCGAAGTTAGGAGCTAGAATAGGACATTTCGATTGGCTAGATGAAAAGCAGCCAATGTGGTTGGTTGGAGATGTGAACATTTTTTTTTTTTTTTTTTTTTTTAAATACCATTTTGTGGTTTTCTGAATTTCTGCAGGGTCCTTCCGATCGGATCTAGTGGCTACTTCAGCCAGTCCCCGCCAAGCCACCCGAAGGTCATGCCCTGTGCAAAGTGGGCAGCGGCCATATGTAAGGAGTATGTGCAGACCCGGTAGCAGTGTAGAGAAGGGAGCGAATAGCAGGGTGGAGTAGGAACAAGTGGAGAAGAGTAAGTGTAGTAATATCAAAGGGTGGCGGCGAGGCCTAGGAGCGAGACATCCGAGTGAGTAGAGGAAGAAGATATGAGAAGAGAAATGAGGAGTTGGAGGAGTGAAGCAAGAGCGCAGGAGAGGCGAGAGTGAGCATTGCTTCCAACAGGATTTCTTCAAGTCACAATTCACTATACATATAACAATTGGATAGAATAAGGACAACTGGCTAGAATAGGGACAGTTGGGGGAGGGAGTCTAGACAGAAAGCAATCCACCTTTAGGTCATCAGCATAGCCATTGCAAGTCTTTGTATACTGAGGGTGGGGGGGGGGGGGGGGCAATAAAATCGGTAGTTACTAACCGGGTGTTCAGTACATCTGTGCTAGGAGGAGGTGCTTCTCGACAAGAGACTCTTACCCATAGGGCCCCTTGAACGTTCAAGGACAGTTCAAAGGTTTTTATTGGAGTGTTTCTTGAGCCATCTGTGAAAATAATAAAGACACCAAGCCACTCTGGTTGATTGTGGAACAAGCCACACGAGTGCGGGATGTACTTGGGAAGACGGACATGAAAGTCCATGATCAGAAAAGTAAATCGGCCTCATCGGACACCAAGGTGGCACAAATGAATGCTGGCTTTGGAGACGGGGAGTCCAAATCAACTGGTTTGCTTGTGGCCTTGTGCAGTGGGTATGTGGAGTAGCAGTTTGGGCTTGACAGTCACTTTGGGGGCGTGACCAAACCGGATTTGCATATCCTCTTTTTCCCTTCTGTAGTGGCTGAAAACCAATTGTTCTAGGATTACCCAGAGCAAATTCCAGTGCTCAAGATTCGTTCATAACGTTCCAGCCATGAACCTTTCAGTTTTGTAACTAACCTGCTTCCATAGAAGTAGTGTTCACTCCGTGTAGCTGCTTGAAGGGAAAGGCAGATCTCTCAATTTACCATCAAAACGTCAATACGTTAAAATGCCCATGCAAGAGGACATATGTAGGAGAAATTCAAAACCTTTAACATCAAGCCTAACTGTTACGATATTATCTAATGAATTGGTGTATTTAGGATTGTTTGTATTGAAGCCAAAAGCTTGGGCAATACAGAGTCGTCATAAATATGCGTTCCAAAAACAGGAGTAGGGTGTGTATATTAAATATCCAGTGCTTACAGATTTAGTTCATCTGTACAGATGCAATTAGCCGGAGACTGCAAACCACCCGAAAGACTTGGCTTCATATGCTGCCACTGGTAAAGCTTGCTTACTAGCGGCATCAATCATAGGAACTAATAAGCACTCACCATAGGCTATAACAATGCTTCCCTGCTAAACATTAGTCAGCTGCATAGGGCCTTTCATTTAACATGCACACCCATCAGTTGCTGGCAGGTTACTATCAATGAAAGAAAGCAGTGGAGCATACTCCTTAATCTCCACCATAGCTGCATGAAACTGGACAGAAGGGCAGCACAGCTGTTTACAATGAGCCAGTAGTGGTTAAAGCGAGCCTGGAGAGTAGTGAGAAGAGGATTGCTTTCAAAAGGGTCTGGAAGGTGGAAGCACATCTTGCACACAGGAAAAGGTGGTTTGAAAAGTTACAAGTGCAGAAGGCTTTTTTTCTCTTTGCAAACTGTTGGCATAGCCCATTTAATGAGGTTGGTGGGCGCCTTATTTTGTGGCAGAAACTCACTCTAATTGTCACTCGAGAAACAGTTCAAAAAGATTGCTTTGTTTGTACTAGACGGGGTTGAGCAAACTCAAATACTATAGCTTGTACTCCCTCCATTCCTTCCTTCCACAATATGTGTACATTAATATATAATAAACGAATCAAAATATATCAGCATTACCTGTGCAAGCATTGGAGTCTACAACCCCACTTGAATCAATAATACATATGCATAGCTGCTGGAAAAGTGACCCAATTTCAAGTGTGTAGTCAGGCAAGCCTCTCAGTCAACAGCACAATGCAGTCTGAGACTTTTTGTGTGTTTTCCATTGCAAGTAAGTCTCAGTTTCAGCATGCTAAATACAACTTGCTAAAATGCTAGAACTGGTGGCAGCTATGAACATTGCGACAGTTCTCCCCACAAGGAGCTGAACCAATATTGCTCCACCATCCACTTCAAAAGTTGGAAGGGACAATTAATTGTTCTAAAACTAAATGGATGGTTTCTTCTAAGCACTGCAACACATCAAAATAACCCCCAACATAATCTATTTCATAGAAGACGCCCTTAAGGAAGTGGACTTTAAGCCAAATCTCAACACCAGAGAAGCAGAATTATAAGTATCTAAAAAAGCAGACTGGGATCCTTGGATATTTCTCAGAGGTATTTGAAATCTTCATTGGTCTTCTGCATCTTACAGCCACTAAGGCTCCTCTCAAAGGAAAAAACCAGGAGGTGCTACAGCATTTTTCGTTTTAGGGCAAAAGCACATTAGGGAGTTTCACAGGAAAATTAGGTGAGCCATGACAATGCCAACAACAAAAGAATAGTCATGAAATAAAAGAATCCAGGACTTGGCCAACTGTACAAGGAGATTATAAGAAATCTGAGGATCCAGTGATCAAAGTACCTTTTTTAAAAATAATAGCAACAAAAGTTCTGGTGCAAGAGGACTGGACTCATTCACCTCATGGCTTCCGTGCCACCATCATCTCACATTAAGGAACTTCAGATATATCCCTGCAGAGGTGCAAAGATCTAAAGTAACAAGTCCATAAACAAGCGTAATGCCAAGTAGTACTTTGACCAAAAGAAAAATGCTAGAAAGCAGTACAAAAGAACCTGTGTGCAACAGCTACATGGTCACCAGCAGGTAAAAAAGAAGGACAAGTAACTGAAAAAGCAGACTCACCGTCATCCAGCCCAGTGTATGACTAAGGAACAAGTTACTTACCTGTAACTGTTGTTCTCCAGCATGGGTCTGGCATGGATTCACATGCTCATGAATATTCCCCGTCGTCAGGCTGGGAATCCTCGGTAAAGAAAAAACCAGCATCAGTTTCGTTTCTGATCTGTCTTTCGTAGTAACAACCAATCACTGGTCTCTGCGTCATACTGACCACAGCCAATGATAGCCCTCTACCTAAGCACCGCCTCTGGCAGCCATCTTCAGATTTGGAAGCACGTGAAGTGGCAGTATGACCAAGTGAAGAGCCGCAGAGGGGTAGGCGGGAGGGTTCGCATGTGAATCCATGCCAGACCCATGCTGGAGAACAACAGTTACAGGTAAGTAACTTGTTCCTTCACCAGCATGGGGTCTGGCATGGATTCACATGCTCATGAATAAAGAATACATAGCAGTACACACATGCACAACCACGGGAGGTGGCAAAGGCTCAACATTAAGCATTGCATCAAACTCAACATTAAGCATCTTACCTCCTCACCAGGCTCACCTCAGGCGAACAGGTTGCGCAGCACTGCTTGGCCGACCCTGGACTCCTCCCTGGAATCCCGATCGACGCAGTAGAACTTCGTGAAGGTGTGCGTCGACCTCCACGTAGCAGCCCTGCATATGTCCAGCAGGGGCACACCAGAAAGGAACGCCGTGGTAGCTGCGATCGCTCTGGTGGAATGGGCTCTCGGACGGCCGGGCAGCGGTCGGTTTGCCAACCGATGACAGTACATGATACAGCCGGAGAGCCATCTGGAAATGGAAGCCTTCGAGAGAGCCTTCCCCTGATTGACAGGTCCAAAGTTCACAAAGAGTTGTGACGTCTTCCGAAAACACTTCGTGCGGTCCACGTAGCACTTCAGCGCTCTAGCCACATCCAGCGAGTGCAAAGTCCTCTCAGCCGGCGACGAAGGCGACGGGAAGAATACAGGCAACACCAAGGGTTCGTTGAGATGGAAGTCCGACGGTACCTTGGGCATGAAGGAGGGGTGCGTCCTGAGCACCACCCTCGTGTCGTGAAAAGTCAAGTACGGGGCCTTGCAGGAAAGGGCCTGGATCTCTCCCACCCGTCGTGCGGAGGTGATGGCCACAAGAAACGCGGTCTTCCACGACAGAAACTTCAACGGGGCCGAGTGCAGAGGCTCGAACGGAGGTCCCATGAGCTTGGTCAGCACCACGTTGAGCTCCCACGCCGGGGCCGGAGCCTTCACCGGCGGGAACGATCTGAACAGTCCCTTCATGAACTCTTTCACCAGACGATGAGACCACAAGGACGTCCGTCCCGTGGTCCTGGTGTATCGGGAGATCGCAGCCAGATGAATCTTGATGGACGCGTGTGCCAGTCCAGCTTTGGCCAGCGTCAGCAGGTACGGCAGAACTTGGGGAGCCGTAATCCGTAGAGGGTTAATCTTCTGTGCGTGGCACCAGACAGAGAACCTCTTCCATTTGTGTCCGTAGCATTTAAGAGTCGAGGACGCCCTGGCCTTTGCAAGAACCTCTCTG
Source organism: Ambystoma mexicanum (assembly GCF_040938575.1). NCBI lineage: Eukaryota > Metazoa > Chordata > Amphibia > Caudata > Ambystomatidae > Ambystoma > Ambystoma mexicanum. Next base: position 215,256,683 of record NC_090926.1, read on the forward strand.
CAGTCGGCCGGTATGTCGTATCCTCCAAACTCTAGCGCTGCAGGAGCCAGGCCTGCAAGTTCAGCGATTTCGGGTCCTGGTGGAGGATGGCGCCTCCTTCCCTGGAGAGCAGATCCGCGTCCACCGGCAGCTTGATTGGCGGGGACGCTGACAAATCCAGAAGGTCCGGGAACCATATCTGCCTCGGCCACGCAGGTGCGACGAGGATCATCCTGCACCGTGACCTCTTGAGCTGGTTGACGAGCCGGATTAGCAGTGGCAAAGGAGGGAACGCGTAGAGGAACAGGCCCTCCCAGGGGAACGAGAAAGCATCGCCCATGCTCCTCGCCTGGGGAAACCTGCTGGCGAACCTCCGGCACTTGGAGTTCGTCGCCGTCGCGAACAGGTCGATCTGGGGAGTGCCCCACCGTCGGAAGAGGCGATCCACTAGATCCTGCCGTAGTTCCCCACTCGTGGCACGAGCGCAGCTCCCTGCTGAGTGAGTCGGCGATGGTGTTTTTTATCCCTGCCAGATGAAACGGCACCAGAAACATCCCTTGGGCGACTGCCCAATGCCACAGGTCCTGCGCCTCCTTGGACAGTGCTGGGGACCTGGTTCCGCCCTGTTTTCTGATGTAAAACATGGTGGTGGTGTTGTCGGTGAAGATCCTCACCACCTTGCCCTTGAGGGACGGAAGGAAGGACCTGAGGGCCCAAAACACTGCACAGAGCTCCAGGACGTTGATATGTAAAGATTTCTCCGTCGGGAGCCAAAGGCCCCTTGCGTGTAGATTTTCGGTGTGCGCTCCCCACCCTTCCAGGGAGGCATCCGTGGTCACTGTCTCCTGGTGGGCTGGGGCCTGGACGTCCATGCCCGCCGTCAGATGCGCGCGGGTGTCCCACCACCGGATCGCTCGTCGGAAACTCTCGTCGAGTGTGATCCTTTCCTCGAAGCTGCCCGTCGTTTGGATCCAGCGCGCGTCCAGGAACTCCTGCAACGGGCGCACCCGGAGCCTGCACATGGGAATGAGGTAGATGCAGGAAGACATCATTCCGAGGAGGGACTTGATGGACCTCACCTTGGCTGCGTCGGCCACCAACATACGCTGCACCTTGCCCAGGATGGTCCTGGTCCTCTCCTCCGACGGGGAGGCCAGAAGGGACACTGTTGAGCCTCGCTCCCAGAAACAGAGCGTCTTGCGCGGGTACCAGGTGGGATTTGGCGTAGTTCACAGAGAATCCCAGGTCCGTGAGAAGTTGGACGGTCCTTGCCGTGTGAACCACGGCGAGCTCCCTCGTCTTGGCTCGGATGAGCCAGTCGTCCAGGTAGGGGTAGACGTGGATCCCCTCGCGGCGCAGCTGCGCCGCCACCGGTGCGAGGCACTTGGTGAACACCCTGGGTGCCGACCGTGGACCGAAGGGGAGGGCTTTGAACTGGTAATGACGCACTTGGACCACAAACCTGAGGAATTTTCGGTGCCCCTTTAGGATGGGAATATGGAAGTAGGCATCCTCCAAATCCAACGACGACAGGAAGTCTCCTTCCTCCAGCTGACCCAGGACGTGCTGGAGGGTGACCATCCGAAACTTTTGCGCCTTGATGAACTTGTTCAGACGTCGCAGGTCCAGGATGGGGCGCCATCCCCCCGTCTTCTTCACGAGGAAGTATCTCGAGTACACTCCGGAGCCCCGAAGCCTCTTTGGGACGAGCTCGATGGCGCCCTTCCTGAGCATCGCCTTTACCTCCAGGAGAAGTTGAGGGACGTGAAGTTCTTTCCTGGCCACGGGGGGGACGCGTGGACACCTTCTTTGAAACTCGAGCGCGTGGCCCCGGGCCAAGGCGTCCAGCACCCAACGGTCGGTGGAGATGGACTCCCACACGCTGACGAAGCTCGCCAGCCGGCCTCCCACCGGGGTGCTTCGGTGGGGGCCCGACCCCACGGTCGGTTCAATCCTGCTTGGACGAGGCTTTGCCGCCTCGACCTCCTTGGCGACGACGGCGGAGTCCGCCAGACTTGCCTCGTCCTCTGTAGGCCTCCTGAGACGACGAGCGGGCCGCTTGACGGTAGGTGGAGAAACCGCCGCCGGAACCTTTTGAGGCGCCCTTGCCTCCGCTGCTCCGAAAGGGCGTCCGTCGTTGCTGCAGAACTCCCAGGGCCCGGGCCGTCTCAGTGTCCGCTTTAATGGCCTGAAGGGAATCGTCCACTGTTTTGCCAAACAGGTTGTTCCCATCGAAGGGCATGTCCAGGACTCTGGTCTGAACGTCTTGACGGAAGTCCGTAGCCTTGAGCCATCCACGCCGCCTAAGGCAAACGCCGTTGCCCAACTGGCGGAACCCGGTGTCGGCGATGTCCGTCGCAACGGTAATGGCGTGGTCCGAAGCCACCTCACCTTCCTGCAGGATCTCCAGGGCCTCTGTCCTCTTGTCGTCCGGCAGGAAGTCCAGCAGGGGAGCCAGTTTGTACCAGAGCTCCCTGTCGTAGCGGGCCACGAAAGCCAAGGCGTTGGCCGCTTTAATCGTTGTCGCTGCCGACGAGATGACTCTGCGTCCCATAGCGTCCAATTTCTTTCCCTCACCGTCCGGTGGGGAAGTCGATGTGGAGGCCGCACCCCCCCCCGCTTTCTTCCTGGCCGCCGCGGAGACGACGGAGTCCGGGGTAGGCTGCGCCCGGAGGCACAGGGGGGCCGTGTCCGGGACCCGGTACTTCTTCTCGTACCGGTCTCTTCTAGCTGGTGTCGTGGAAGGGTTCTTGAGGAGGGTGAGGCCCTCATCCCAAATGTCGTCCAATAGAGGCACTGAGAGGACCGTCTTCCTCTTGGCCTCGCGCCGCTGATAAAGGAAACCTTCCTTCTTCTCCTCAGGGCAGAGTTGAAAAAGCTCGGATGCCCTGGAGATCATGGAGTGGAACGATCCAATCTCGTCGGGCGGAGAAGCCCTGGTGGGAGGCGACGACGGTACATCCTCGTCGTATACCTTGTCGTCCGTACCCGTCGCTGCCGTGTCAGTCCCCGTATCATCCCCTCGGGTGGACGGGGAGGAGGGCTGGAAGGGGCGCGACGGCTAAAAAGGAGGCGGAGGGTGGATCCTTCTTTTCTTGGTAGGGGGAAAACCAGAAGGTCCCGGTTCTGGGTCCCCCGACGGGAGAGGTTCCGTCGGCAACGGTAGTCTCGTCCTTATCTCTGAGCATAAGGACTGTATAGCCAACAAAATGGCTGCCGAGTTGTCTCGCGGCGCTGGCAGAGGGGAATCCGACGGGCGATCAGGGACCCCGTCGGTACCCTCGACGATGTCGTCACCTGCGTCGGGATCCATCCCGACAGGTCGGTCTTCTTCCACGCCGAGGCCGTGGCTTAAGACTTTGACCAGCTCCTCCTCCGAGGTTGAGGCCGAATCTACGACGACGCCCTGCCCCCCCTTTTTCTTCCCCACGGGGGATTTCACGGGGGTCCTATCGATGGGCACAAAAGATGACTCCCTCCGAGGTGGCAGGGAGACTCTGAGCCCCGAGGTCGCCACCACTGGTGTAGCCTGCACAGGCTGAGCCAGGGCCGCCGCGACAGTTTCGATAGAGGGCTTGGCCGGATGGATTAAGGCCTTCACCACCTTAGGTGCGCTCACCGCCTTATCCTTGAGGGGGGGGGACACCGCCTCGCTCCCCCTCAGATGGGGCCTTCGAGCTCGACCGGGGCCTCTCCAGGAGCTTCGCCGGGTGCTCGGCCTTCCTCTTACCCGACCCAGAGCGTTGGCTCGTGGTTGATGGTGCCGGGGAGGGTGCGCCCTGCCTGGCGACCGTAGAGCCCGACCGTTCGGCGCTCCCGGTGCCAGCGGACTCGCGGTGCTTGGCCTTATGTTGGACCCCCGTCGCCGGGGCGTCCTCAAAGGACTTAGAAGACCGCTCAGATTTCTTCTTCTTCTTCTCGCCGGACGGGCTCTTCCCTTCTAGCCAGTTGGCGAGACGTTGATGGCGGTCCTTCATGGTCCGCTCCGACATGTTGCCGCAAAACGCACAGTCCTTCTCCACGTGCGTCTTGTCCTCATGTAGGCAGTAGAGACAAAAGGAGTGTTCGTCCTCCTTGAAGACGTTCTGCAGCTGGCATCCAGGGCAGACCCTGAACAGCTTTCCGGGCGTCGAGCTTCCCTTCTCCTGGGCCATGACCGGGCCTGAGAAACTTCTGGAGTCCTCCAAAAGCGTAGCTCGACGAATCTTCACCCTTGAGGGGCGCAGACGAATCCGACACGGGTCCCCGTTGATCGGATAGTGAGTCGGTGGAGCTTGAGGCTCTTTTGACCGAAAAAACAAAGTTTTTGAGAAAAAAACGTGAAAAAATAGCACTAACGCTCGAGAGCAATAGCACGAGGATCCCAACACATGAACGTGCGGTAAAAATCTGAAGATGGCTGCCAGAGGCGGTGCTTAGGTAGAGGGCTGTCATTGGCTGTGGTCAGTATGACGCAGAGACCAGTGATTGGTTGTTACTACGAAAGACAGATCAGAAACGAAACTGATACTGGTTTTTTCTTTACCGAGGATTCCCAGCCTGACGACGGGGAATATTCATGAGCATGTGAATCCATGCCAGACCCCATGCTGGAGAATAGAACACTATTTGATTAGGGCATGGACCACAGAATTCCTAAAGCGGAGTGAGTTACAAGTACACTGCATGTATATACCCAATAAGACGTGTAAATAAATGCAGGCTAAAAAGAATTTTGAAAGGCAAAAAAAGGAGTGCTTAGTGCAATTTTGCGGGGGTATCAGCTTCTTAAAGATCCATCATGCTTACTAATACTCCTTTTACCAGTGACCAGTTGAGAAAGGACTAGTCCAAGATTTTTCCATGGTTTAAAATTAAAAAATCTCAAAAACCATATCGCCATCTAGGTGTTACCACAACATTTCTCCAATTGGAACTCAAATATTGCCAACAACTAGAAAAGCAATAAACCAATTTCCAAGAGAAATCAATAACATTTTCAACAAAATCTGCAGACTAAAAGCAAAAAAGATCTTAAACCAATAGGAGGAGGATTGTTTACATTGAAAACTGGGTGATCATCTAAAGGAGAAGTACCAAAAAGATTAAAACACGATCAGTTAAGCCAGTGGTAAATTACTCATATGACCTGCGACTGGCTTTCCCAGCACCATTGACATTTCAAACGACCACTAGATTGCCCCACAGACCAGCTTTAAGAGCAGTAGTTGATGTAAGTGAGCGAAATGGAAGAAGGAAGATTTCCGCATAAAAGGGCAGAAACGCACAGCATGGCATTTGGCTAAAAGGACACCTCTTCAACAGGTAATGTGAGGTAAGAGCTATTCCATAAGCAAATTGCAATTTTCATCATTTGCAGATTCTTGAAAATTAAATTCATTTTCATTCCCATACATAGGCTTTGTTTGCATACAATTCTGTTGCTGATAAAGTAGAAAGAGATGCATAGGTTTTGTTTGCATGCAATTCTATTGCTGATTGTTTGGACTAGCACCCTCTACACATGTTTCCCCATACTTTGTTTTGCATGGTTCTTCAGGAGGGAATTGCTTATGTCTGTAAAAAAACTGTTTGTATTGCCAATTCTGTAGTTAAGCTAGAAAAAAAGGGGGGGGAGGGGGGACAAGAGAAATAACCTTAATTTTTGTTTGCCCTTAATACACCTAATGCCAAATGCCGTTACTTAAGATTAGCATTATCACTTACTTGTGCTATGCTTCCTCATGTATTTGTACTCCTTGAATTCATTTCTTGGATGTCTGCATAGCCAGGTGTCACTGCTTTAGCAGTGTACCTTAGTGTCTCTATAAAGTAACAAGTCCGTTTTGAATGAATGACAGACCTTTTCAATATCACATCTTCCCGTTATATGACTAGAATATGCCGTGCTTTAGTGTCTGCATGGTTGGGGGTCACTGGTTTGACAATATATTGCAGAATCTCTACAAAGTAACAGGACCCTTTTCACGGATAACAGATCTTTTAAAATATTTCATTTTCATATTATTTAACTAAAGTATACCATGCATTGGCATTGTGGGGCTCACCTGAGTTGTGATGTGCTTGTTTATTCCTCGTTTGCGGCTCGATTTTTGAGAGATGCATCGGATACGATTGTCCGATGCATCTCTCAAAATGGCCGCTCTAAATAATGGGTCGGGAGCGTCGTGACGCAACGCGATGACGTCACGATGCTCCAGACGCAGTGCGAGTGTCCCGGTCGCCATTCTGGATCGGGAAAGATACTGTACTAGCCCATATCGGAGAATTCGCTGAGTTTCCATTGTATGAAGGTTCTGTGGAACATTGGGCTATAATTTACCCCGATCTGTGTGTGTCCTCACTTTTTACATTAGGACTTTAAAAAAAAAAAAAGAAAAAAGGGGGGGTCATGATGCTGTGTTATTTACCATGCTTTTGCTGAGCAGTAATGTCTGCTATTCCAAACAATCAGCAATAGAATTGCATGCAAACAAAGCCTATGTATCTTTTTCTACTCTAAGAGCAAACAAATGGGAATGAAAATGAATCTAATTTTCAAGAATCTGCAAATGGAAAAAAGTGTAAAAAGGAATGAAGTAATTCTGAAAAACTCTTTTCTTGAATACAATTTATATTTGGAGCCTCTGTGGTTTTTTCCTTCTACAGCTCCTCCATATATCCACTTATTCCCTCGACTACCTCCTCTCCCTTCCTTCTCACCCTTCCCTCGCCTCCTCCATCTAAGGAAACTGTTCTACATATTGTTACACTGGTTTGTCTCATGATTGTAAATATGCTTCTTCCATTATTGTACCTTGTTATATTGTAAAGGGCTTTGGATTAAAGCACTATATAAACCTAATAAACACTCATTGGCCACCCCCATCTGAGACACCCAGTAATATTTGCGCATATCGGGTACTCCAGGGCCGCCCTCCCACATCGAGTTGGTGAGGTATTTGAGCGTTATTCAGGGGTTACCACACCCCCAGATGTCCAAGAGTGTTTATTTTTTGTCGAAAGTGGAGCTGGGTACCCTAACCAAGGGGTTCTGAAATATATAGAGCAATCGGGGTAGTCTCATCTAAAAAAGAAATAGCTTAGCCCTCCACACCAAAGTCAGTGGCAGTGTAGCCCAATGTTTTGCATCCTCCTGCAACCAGGCCAAGACTGGATCTAGGTTATCTCGAAGGAAACGACACTCAGCAACAATCTTAATTCCTAGGTATATAAAGGGGCCCTCCGGCACAATTACGGGTCAGAATTCTAAGACGGCCTCCGTCATCCTTTATAGGAACATTCTCGGATTTACTCCAGTTAATCTTCAGCCTTCTGTGATCCCCGAACTCCCGAATTGTGGCCATGGCCCTCAGACCAGTCCTCCTTGAATCCCCCAGGAATAGTATTAAGTTGTCCGTGTACAGAGAGATGCAGTTCTCCCACCTCCCCTGCCACGCAAACCCTGTCTGAAGGGATTCGCCCCTAATGCTCTCAGCTAGTGGCTCGATCGTGAATAAGAACAGCAATGGGGACAATGGGCATTCTTGTCTCGTAGCAACGGGAAGCTCTCAGGTGTATACACTAGCCTGGATTTCTGAATACAACTTCACCCACCCCAAGAAACCTTAGCCAAAGCCTACTTGGCCAAGAACCTCCCTACATGTAGCCCCACCTTACCGAACCAAAGTTTTTTTCTGAATCAAGGGCCATATAGCATGCAGGCCTTACAATTCTTGCGCTTTTCCCAGTGCAATGTGCACCCTAAAACTCATCCCTGTGGCTCTGCCGGGGCAAATTCGCATCGATTGGCTGGGTGATTAAGTCCGATCACCCTGAGCACTCTATTAGCTAGTACTTTCGCCAGTATCCTGGTTTGCCCGTTCAGGAGCAAGACTGGCTGATATGAGGAGCATAGCTCCCTGGGTTTGCTTTTTTTGTGCAGCACCATGGTGGCCAGTCGCAGGTCCTCTGGTAGCACCCCAGCGTCCCTACTTTTTTGATTTTTTTTTAATTTTTTTTTTTTTTTTTTTAACATCTCCAGCATGAGTTCAGCAATCAATTTGATGAGCCTTTTTCCAGAATTCCGAGGGGCAACCATTGGGCTCCAGAGTTTTCCCGGTCTTCAGATGACAATTGAGCACTGCAACTCCTCTACCGAGATCTCCTTGTCCAATTCCTCCCTCTCCAAGTCTGTAAGCAGCGTGCACGGAATCCGATTTAAGTACTCCCTTGTCTTCCGAGCACCCGGCCCTCCTCTCTCCCCGCAGAGTTCTTGTTAGTAGCCTGCAGATTCTTCCGCCACCTGAAGCCCCACCTTACGACCCCCACCTGCCAATGTCTCCACCTCTGTTATCCAAAGAGAGCCATCCTCCTGTTTCTCCAGTCAAGCAAGCAGCCCCCCCCTTTATCCCCGATCTCGTACACCCTGTTGCTACTCGCCCAGTAGCCTGTTTCTCCTCGTCCGTTGGCTCCTCCTTAAAGCACAGTGTGGCCTGTAAGAATTCCCTACTGGCGCCCTCAGCGTGATCTCTGCCATACTGGTCCTGTTCCTCCTCCCTGATCTCCTCTAGTTCCTCCAGCGTGCTGCTCTGTTTTGATGATTACTTATCTTCAGCATGGCGCGCCCCCTCACCACTGTCTTGTACGCTTCCCACAGCTTTGTCTTGCCTTCTGTTGTCCCAGTGTTATGTGCGAAGAAGTCTTCTGTCCCCTCCAGCAACCCCCTCAATTTTTTCATTGCCCAGATAATGGGCATTAAGCTGCCACTCCCCAAGTCCCCTAGGTTTCTTCCCCCTCGCTGTGATGTCAACGGGCATGATCAGAGATGCCCCGCTGCAGGTACATCTCCTCCGCCTCCCTCCCGACGCCTGTGGAAGGGAGAAAAAAGTAATCAATGCGAGAAAATGTGGTATGGGTCCCATCGTAGAAGGAGAATCCACTGTCCACGGGATGCATGTCCCTTAAGACGCCTACTAGGCCGCTGTGCTTCCCACCTACCTCCCCCCCCCCCAGAGCCATCCAGTCCCTTTCCCGGCTCATGACATTGTTGAAGTTGCCCCCCCAAATAATGTGGTGTCTGCTCTGTGTTCCGCTAGCAGACCTTGTATAACCACTAGGAATTCCAGTGTGGGGGCAGAGGGTGCGTAGTCGTACATGCACAGAATCGTCAAGCATTCCCCCATAACTCTCCCCCACCAACACAATGCCCACCCATGTCCCGTTGGACTGTCTTCACCTCCAGAGGGAGGGATTGCCATAGCAGGATGGCTGCTCCTCTGGAAACTCCATAGTACCCTGCATGTTCGAAAACCGCGTTTTGGCCCAGTCTCAGAAACCCACGGCAGTGCCCATCAAGTGCGTTGATTGGAGGAGGGCAAAGTCTATTTTAGTCACCCTAAGTTTCCTAAGGTCATCCAGACGTGGCCCCTTGCTCACTGTGCTCAGAGAGGCACAGCTCCACCTCACTGATGAGGCCCAACAAGGCTCAAACATGTGTATGGGGTTGCTGTTGGTACTCTTGCTCAGAAGAGAATTACTATAGCATTTCAGTGCTGGACTGCCCATGTGGGCGGGACAAAAACTGATATGCAATGAATATTTCCCTTCTGTGAAAGGTACAGTGAGCTAAAGAATGGCTGCGGACTCTTGAGTGGGTACCATCCCAAAGAACAGGTCATTTAGCCATGTTCGTTCGCAAAGAGGGGCGCCTAAGGACTATTGTTTTATTTTAAAGTCTATTTTGTGCCTACTCACATACTTAAGGACCATTCCCCTTTTAATCATGTTCCCAAGGCAGTTTACAATCCTTGTAAGGCATTTGATCGCCCTTCTATGCTCATTCCCCATAATCCTCCCAACATCATCATGGATTGACTTTAGGGCCTGCCCTCGCCTCAGCGCTCCCTATTGTGCAACAGACTGAAGATCTGTGTCCGCTCGTGTGTTCTGCCATACAACCCAACATCGTAACAAATAAATTCCTCCCCGCCCCCAAACTACCGACCCTACACTGCCCCCAGGCCCCAACTTTAAGCATCTTTCAACTCCAGTCAACGGTAGCCCTACCGCCCCAGGCTAAAGTGGCACATGCCAGGTTTAGTGTGGGGGCTGCATTCCCCCAGTCATCCCACGCTGGGCCACCCTCGAATGCTGTGATCCTTTACATTTACCGCTGTCTGCTCCGGGGCAGCATCCAGAGACTCAACTTTATCTGCCTGTCCCCAAATAGAAAACTAAACACTGGGTGCCCGCAGCCTCTTCTGAGAGGATCTTGTGCTGTGTGGGCTCACTCCGAGGGTGCAAGGCCTCTTCTCCACACGCAGCCCCTTAGTTTGTGATTCCTGCTGCGGACGGTCCTCCATTGGGAGCACCGTCTCAACCTAGTCCCAAGTCAGTGCCATCTCATCAGCAGCAGCCCACACCTCTAAAATAATAGATGCTGTGAAACCTTGCCCAACACAAAAGAACCACCTCAACATCGCCAGAGCCACCATAGGTGCAAAACTAGACTACTGCAATATCCTACTCTTGGGCACATCAACACAACTTGAAACGATTACAAACAGCACAAAACAATGCCTTAAGAGCGGCACTCAGCATTGCTAGGAGAGAACACTTCTCCCAGGCCAGAAGGGACGCCCACTGGCTCCCAGTCAAAGAACGTATAACATTTAAAGCCCTCACCATCACACACAGATGCCTCACCCAATCTGAGCCAGCATACTTAGTAGAGAGAATACACCAAGCACCATCACATAGGCCTAAATGTAACAAATACTCACACCAACTCTCTGTCCCAGCATTCAACAGTTCTAGTTCCCAAAGCATGTAACTCACTACTGTCCAGTTTAAGGAGTGAACAATCCCTCTCTGTCTTCAGAAAAACACTGAAAACAAGACTCTTCAACTAAACGTTCTAATACTCTGCACTTCCTTCAATACTGTTCCTCTGTAACCACGGAACACTTGATCAACAGTTATGGTCATCTGCTTTTTACTTTTGTCTGTCTCTGTACCAAGCTGAATATGCTGTAACGGCGCCACGATGCCTCCGGGCCGCTGGGCGCTTGATAAATTCAAATAAATAAATGCTTCCACTGAATTCATGAAAAAGCACACCTCGCGGGATAATCACCCTGAGGGTCGCCAGGAAGATCATGGAATACTTTAGCCCCTTCACCCTCAGCTGCCGCTTGACTGTCGTAAGATTACCTGGCCTTCTGAACCGCTCTGGTAAAGTGTGGGTAGAGCGCCACCCTTGCGCCGTTCACTAGCATAAACCATTTCTTCCAGACCGCATGTAGAATGAAGTCACGGTCCCTATTCAGCAGCTGTGCGATCACCTGCCGGGGGCAAGGGTACCCGGCCCGGGATCCTATTAGCCCTTTCGATGGAAAAGAAGTAGACAGACTGCTCAGGCTGACCCAGTCCTTGATCCAGCCTACCAAGTATAGCTCCATAGAGGGGCCCTCGCTTTTCCCTGGCAGGCCTTTTATGCAAATGTTATTCCTTCACACCCTTCCCTGTGCGTTGTCCATCCTTGCCTCCAGTTGCTGCATTTTCCGAGTCAGGGCCTACACCTCTGCCTGCAGCGGGGTGGTGACATCCTCCAGATCTGAAATCCTTTTTTCGGCCTCCCCTACCCTGCCAGAGATCTTATGAAGGTCATTCTGCAATAAGCCCACATACAGCCCCACTGAATCAATCGTCCTCTCCAGTCATGATACTGTATGCAGAACATTCTCCACAGTCGCACCATCCGTTTCAGGGGCACCTCTAGATGACTTTGCCACGCCCTGCTGGCCCGGACCTGGAACCGCAAACATATCTATCTATATCTATCCGGGGCTGGGAGTCATTCACTTCCCCCATCATGCTCGTCCTTGTCCTTCATGTCTGCTCCGGCCCCTTGGTGGGCCTACGCCTCCTATCACCAGGCACTGTTATCTGCACACTTCTTTCTGCAGCGGTCCAGCAGTGCCCAGTGAAGGCTGCAGCTGCCCCACCGTGGTCTGCGCTCTCCTGACCTGCTGGCGGTCCCTCTGTCCACCTCCACTTTAGGGCCCTCCAGAGCCACCTTCCCAGGACACCTCTCACTCCTGCCTGCGGTGCACTTTGCTTCTCCCGGGCCTCCGATCCCCACTGGCCCACTGCCTGTTGCTCCTCCCTCTGCCTGCTCGGCCTCACTGTTCAGTCCTTGGATCCTTGCCCCAGCAGCTCCCTAAGCATCCCCAGTAGCATGGGCCAACTGGCCGCCTGCACCGCGCGGGTCATGGAAGCTTCCTCCCACGATGAGACCTCCAGCTTGCCACCGCCAATAACCAGCGGGCTATGCTGGATCCACCTGCTGCCTGATTTTCACTGCGGTCCTGCGATGTCCCCTTGTCTGTCAGCCAGCAGTCAGGCTTTCCGGGTCACAGTGCCCCTCACAACCACAGCATCCTCCCGCCGGCTGCCATGTTGGTCCCTCACTTGTTGGGGCCACCTCCACCTCAGTTCTACCACATTTTGCAGGTCTTGGCGCGTGACCAGCCACAACCGCCTGCCACCACTCTTCTCAATCCCACCTTGCGGCGATCGTTTTGCCCTAGGATGGCCCTGAACTGCTCCACCACGGCCAGGTTGGAGCGGAGCGACCAGGACATGCGCCCTGCTCAAAGTATTGCGCTACAGCACCCCCGATTATTTCCAATTTTCAACTGCGTTTTGCTCTGCACATCTGGTTTTCAATGCACAAGAAATTTCCCAGCCAGCAAGGCCATGTGCACCTCATCTCTTAAGTAACCAGGCCATGTAATCCTGTTCCACGGGCCTGACGAAATATCTTGTTTGCGTGGAACTAATAGACCCTATGAACACTGCCTTAAAACAGGCAGCCTAAAGCCTCTAACCAGTGCACCTCTCTGCAGGATCTGCCGGTCACATTTGCAACGTTTTCCCTTTTCCCCGCCCTCTCACAAAAATGATCTAAGTCTTCAATATCAATTTCAGCTACTAAATATGCACAAATTGGGTTCAATTATAATTCTGATCATTCCAATTTTACCTCCGACACAAATATACGTTGGGCCATCTACTAAAGCCCTTCCATTACTCTAGAAACATTTTGCAACATCATCTTTGTTACTGCATGGTTTCAAGGAGCTAAACTATACTCTTACAAGACCGGTCTTGAAAAGCACACAAGTCGCATTAAAGACCAACCGTACAAATATATGAATTGTAATACTAACAAATAGATTGCTGCTTTATTGTGCCCATCTACAATGCTACACTTGTGTCTAGTCATAAAAAAAATACTTTTCCACTCAAATGCACTGTAGAAAATGAATGCTAAAGTGACAATCATTCGTGCCCATCATATGACTTGACCCCATACCCTCTTGTTGCAACATTCAGCTGGAGGCTCCTGCTCTGCTTCTGGCTCTGCCCCTTATTGGGCCTGCAGTGTAGTCAACAGCCTGGAGTGGGACACAGAACGTGCTCCCGTTATGGCCCACCCCCTCACCCCCAATTGTACACTGAGGGTGCAGAGCAGGAGCTTACAGCTACACTGCTGTCCGTGTCCTGCTCCACACCAGTGTTCTACAGGCAGCCAGGCCAAGCAGGAGCCACAGCAAAACTGCGGTCCCAGACAGGATCCCCAGAAAAAAAGTCATACCACTGTAAGGAATAGAAAGACTGGCTGCCCCAAAATGACAGTCTAGCCAGGTAATAATGCATGCCATACTCGGTTTATCATGGATACCCAGAAAAAATATGTCACTACAGTAAGAAACGGCTAAACTGGCTGCCCCAAAATGCCACTAAAGGCAAGTAATGATGTATACCATACTTAGTTTTAAACCAAGTGTGGTATGGGTCATTACTTGGCTAGAGTGGCATTTGGATCAGTCAGTCTAGACCTTGCTTACGGTGGCATGATTCTTTTTCAGGGCATGTATGATAAATCAGTGGTTTGCCATAGATGCCCAGGAAAAAAAACAAAAACAAGCCACGGTAAGCAAGTGTTAGACTGGCGGCCCCCAAATGCCAATCTAACCAAGTAACACAAAATGTTTGGCATATTATGGATGCCCATTAAAAAAGTGGCAATGCCATTATGGAACACTGCCCCTCTCCCCCCACCCAGCAAAAACCGCCCCTTATCCTCCACTACCAGCACAAACACACACACACACACACACACACACACACACACACACTCACCCAGTCACACAACATTCAATCACTACACAAGGATCATCACAGGGCACAGCAGCTGGAATACATAAACATATGCACACACATAAAATAAAATGTCTTAGCTATTCTAGTGCTCAGAGTCTTCTCCAGAAAGGAGGTCTGGCCCTCCAGAATGAAGCCTGCCTGCCGACTCCTGTGCTCAGCAGACTCCCGCCTCCACTACACAGACAGGGAAATGGGAGAGCTTCCTGGTTTGAGGAAAGAGGTTGGGTAGGGAGGCACACCAATTGGTCCGAAGTACTCAAATATGAAATAAATAACCCATAGGGGGTCGACAATATTAGTGTAGGGTATTAATTCCTTTTTCTTCAGGTGCAGGAGGGAGAAACTCGAGGCCACTCGAGTTTCAGCACAGCTCAAGCAGAAAACACACACCGACTGTTGCTAGTCGGTAACCCTCTGCTGCACTCCTAGCGGGAGCTAATCCCAAATGGTGATCATGCCTTGTAAATACTAAAGACTCCAAGTCAGGAGTGTTTAGGGTACAAGGGTGGGTGTCAGAAATGTGTAACAAGGAAATAATTAATATTCTCTAATGTTCAAATGGCAAATAATATATCAAGGGCTCCATTAATCTGTGAATCTACAAACATGAAAGCATCAGGCTGAGAATAAACAGATAAAACGATAGGCCCATAAGGTGATAAATCCAAACATAATCAGTTTTAATTTATAACAAAATACTCCATGGGAGTGCGTTAGCAGTAGTCGTCTTAACCAAGCAATTTGTACAGGTCAATTGGTAATTCAACAACAAAAGGCAAAATTAGATTTGAGCTGAACCCAGTACTCAAACATAACCTGTTTAGTTAAGAAACTAAAAATGGTAAGGTCATTCGTATGCAGGCTCTACACCACCTAGGTGTTGCTCTGCTACTGAGCAGTTACATTCACTCTGCTCAGAGTTCCTAAAGACACTCCTATTGGGTAATCAGTGCCTACGCGTTTCGGATTAGGAAATCCATCTTCAGGGCAGGATGTGTTTTTAGTTTCATCAATGTTCAGTTGCAATTCCTACAAAGTATAAGTATACACTAATTGGACCTGGGGCGTATTAAGAGGACTCTATAGCATCTCTATCTGGTTTCCCATCATGTTTGTGGAGGCCGAAGTCGGACGTAAAGTAACATTCTAGTTCCAGGGCAGCACGCACGCTGCAACTAGAGTGTTACTTTCTTAAGTCTATAAGCGCATTCACTGGTCTGACTTCTTTCTGAAGTCGGATAATTTCGTTCTTGAGTCGGATTCACTCCTGACTCCAGAGAGAAATGACCTGACTTCTTTCTGAAGTCAGATTAGTGAATTCACCCACGATTGCAGCTGAAGGTAGAGAACAGCACTGTCTGGTGTCCGTGTCCCGCACCACTCCAGGCTGCAGCAGCTGCAGTGTCCTTGAGCAGGCAGCGACAGAGACACCTGTTTGCCATGTGCTCCTGCTCGGACGTCACCCTCTTGTCCTGGCAGATAGACACCTCTCCCGTTCGGCACCCTCATTGACAACGAGGAACACTGTGCTGCTGCTCAGCACCCTCATGGTCCTGCCAGGGGGATACCAAATGGAAAAGGTGACCCCGCTAGTAAATGTCCTGGTCTGGCTCTAAAAATGAGCCACTGAGGGGGCAAGCTGCCTCCCACACTGCGTGGTATGCCGTTTCCCACCCACCTGTAACCAGGGTGTGTGAAGAGTGACTGGGAGCATAAAGCCCTGAACTCCAAGTGTGGGAAATAAACACATCTTATGCACACTACCATCTCGGGTGGGATGCAGGAGGGCTCATGTGGATTTCTTTTCTTGAGTGTTGTCCCAGAGTCAGAGGTAAACAGTCCGTTTTAAATCTACTAGAAAAGAGTGTGAAATGAAATCTATATGCTGTCCTGCTAAATGTACATTCACTAGTCGGTGAGAAAGGAACAGGGAGGCGTGTTATGGACCTAAACTAAGTTTTCAGATTGACCTACCAAACATTTACTTTTAAACTGCTTATTGGGATTTAGCCTCTGTTCATTTGCTGCATTCATGAAAATGGTGTTCTCTCCCTAATGCGATGTGACAGAAATAAGGCCCTTTCCTGCAGACTCGTGATAGAAAACATGAAAATATGTTTCAAGTCGTATTTACAGAGTGTGAAATATGTGAAAGTGAAAAGACTTGGTGTTTGTAGAACTAGATTCACTTAAAAAAAATAATTCCCATTTTCATTTTTTCTCGTGCTGAAAAAGGCAGCACTGGGGCCTACTGCATTTGGAGTTGGGGGCGTGTGTCCGTAGGAAAAATAATCACCAGGTTTTCCCTTTCCTCGCCCACAATATTAGAGCCTTCGATCATTCTGGAGGCAAGACAAATCACAAGTTGAGTGCTAACCAACTGGCCAGATGCATGCAACGAGGGAACATGTTAAGACTAAACAAAGTCTGGCAATAATAGCTTCCATAGGTAGGCAAGAAAACTGCTCATGAAAATCTTCAACAAGGGGAAAGGTTTAGGTGGAAACCAATGAGCAAACCTTTAGTTCCTTGAGAACAGTTCCTGGGTTTGTCATTTGAGCCTGGAAGAAACTAACAAGTGCAGACGCTTAAATCTAAAAAGTTCCCAAACGAATCAAAGGGGTAAAGCTCGAACCAAAGCAAACCCATTTCCAACACCATCAAGATGGAACCTCAACACCTCTGAGCTGCTGCGACAGGCTGATCCTCTGGGCCCTTTACGTGGGAACCATATGCCGTGGTCAAGCCACTTGCATTCAGTGCTAGACTGAGGTAGGCACAAGGTTCTAAAGTTGCACAACTATTTAAAGCATCCATAACCAGAAGACCAACGAGTATCTGTCCCGAGGATTTCATTGCCAAAAACAGCATGATAAAAATTCGACTCAACTCGGGTTAATTTACGACAGCATGCTTTGCCTGCACAACAACTTAAACATTCCTGCTTTCATCCGTTTAACCCAGACTGGGGGCACAAACAAGTATTGCTGCAGCTGGTCTGAATTTTGTTGGCCACTTGTACAAAACGGACACAACCGAGAACAATGAAGCTCAGACCATGAGGGTAGAGAAATTAGTCTAATAGTAAAAAGAAGAACCGAGATCCAACAACTTACTACATATCTTTACACTATTTTAAATACAAGGAGCAGTTCTATCATCTAGAGGTCCAGCTTTACGAAAGTAACCAATGAGCATGAAGGTGTCAATTTGCAGGATGGAACCCACGTTCCATCATTCTATTGCCAAGGACTCTTCCCCGTACATAAAAACCAAGCAGCAGCACAGGTCGCGAAAAGGACCCTCGCCCTCAAATGTGATTAGATCAAAAACGTACACTGCGGCCAAGGCCAGGAGAGCAAAGAATACTAGTTTAGGGAAAGGCGTGCATATTTCAAAAATGGCAGTGTGGTGCTGCATTAAGCACTAGGGTTCTAGGTCTTATGTGACACAAAGAATGAGGGGGCTAGTTTCAGCTATCCTGGTTACAGTGCGTCATGCACATACAAAGTGGGGAAGTTGTCTTAACTGAATTGTTCAAGTATCTTAAGTTCATTTTGCTGTGGGCATATTGGTGGTGTAATAGAAATCAATCGAATCCAATGTTTACTTACAAGTAATCCCTATTACCATTAAAAAAGAAAAAGATGTAGGGGGTACCCCCCCATATGAATATCAAAGATACTACTGGTTACATATACAGTAACAAATCTTTAGCTGCAAGCCAACAAATGATCCACCCACCTGGATGGAAATATATATCAAATATGAGAGGGCCGGGGAAGAAATCGCACCCATTTAGTGACAAGCTTCAATACCAAGTTTCATTACAAACATATTTCATCCAGATAAAATCCAATAAACATTAATAGGTAGTAAAGATGAATTAATAATCAGGCAGACAACAATGGCCAAGGAATTTCAGATCATAAATGTCCTTCCGGGCGAAGTCTGTAGAATCAAAAGAAGCCAATTGATGCAAAACACTGAAATAAGGAAAAAAAAATGTGTCCCTATGACCATTCCCATCCACTACTTGTCCCTCATGCTGTAAATGAGCTCCCCGTGTAATAAAATGTCTTAACCAAATGTGCCTTCAGCCACTTGATTGATTGGCAAGCAATATGTGCTTCCTCGCATCTGCACTGGAGTCCTGTAAAAAAACAAGCATTGGACAAGAAAATAGTATTGGCATGCATGTTGGTATTCGATCGGGATTTCCCATGCGCAGACATATGCTCCGGTACGAGCACCATTTTCCAGTTGTTTCCATCTTAAGGCCATGAAGGCAGTGCCTGGCAATTGCCTATCCCATATGCCTACACAAAATCCACTGCTGGCTTTACCAATGATTGTTTTCTGTGAATGTGCACTGGATTTCATTTGGACAGCATGGGCGACAGCACATTCTGCCTCAATATCGCATAAAAATCTGACATTTTCAAAAGGGGGAGCTTATAGAGGGTAACTTCATATCTTTTTTTTTAAACGGAAGCGTCCAAGTTAATTGAGGGTAAAGAATGAAGGGTGCACGCAGGAGTCATGGTACTGGGTCGGAGTGTTACTGTAGAAGAGATGCCGGTCCGGTACAGGGTGAGCGGTGATGAACTAGTTGACGGGGGAATCCCACATCCTGACGTGCGTTTATATCGTCATCAGGACACTGGAACCAAACCAAAGATGGGAAACCATGCACGTATGAATCTAAAATGCAATAATATGTATAAATCTGAACCACAGGAGCGGAGCACGACCTGCGAATATAGTTGTAATCTTTCGTGTGTTTTACCGATTTAGGATGCAGAGAAAATGCGACGGGATTTCTTTAGGGTAGACGCTTTACCAAGATGCACGAAGATAAAAGGTATTAAAATGCAAATGCGTGGTTATGGTCCTGAAAGCACAGGCAGTCTCCTTACCTCGATGCACAATAAATCAGCTGTTCCCCAGAATAAACGACGCCCTCATTGTAGGAGGCTCCGCGATGCTTTCTTAATGCTGCTGCGTGCCTTTCAATCCCTTCCACTGCTGCTGAATGAAAGGCGGGAGATCCCAGGATGCAGCCGCCGCCTCCGCTACCAGCCAAGCAAGCGCTTTGACATGCAGATTCCAGCCCAGCTGCTGGCCAAGATGTGACATATAGGCAATCCACCAATAGCTGCGGACGTGCATCCCCCCGCCCTCTCAGTATTGCCAGTCCAACGCATCAATGGAATGGCCTCCATTGAGGAACCCCTTGAAGGGGCAGGGCTCCTCAACCGCTGCCAGGCAACAGCTGATGCAGCAGCAACCGGATGGGAAGAGGACCAATACACCTGCCTGGCAACTCTCGTATGAGAGACACGGGGTGCGCTAACCAGCTAGCAGGAACTCGAACCAGGGGAAAGGTGGGACGGGAGGGAAATGCAGAGTTTGCGTGACCTCCATGCATATCAGGCTAGTGTGGGAAAATATTAAGCGTTACCCTTACAGTCACATTTTCGCACAACACATGAAACTGAAAACCATATCAGACATGTAATCGAGAGATTTCCAAACATTCCACGTTGTCATAAAGCCCAACTGTGGGGTTCAGAGGAGGTGGGTGTGGTTGGCCAGGGGGAACACAGCAGTACCCCACTGCTGGGATACGTTTCATGTTCCTTTAGCCCAACAGTATCTGTCGCATCTTGAACCATGGGACTATTTGGGAACTAGTCTGTGGCAGAAGGGATGGGCTACTCCAAAACCATTTCAGTAATCAAGGGGCCAAACACTGTGGTCTTAAACTTATAGTGGAAAGGGGAATTGCAGACACACATTACACCCCAAGCACAAGCCACGCGCACATGAATACTGACTGGATATTACAAATCTTAAAACCGAGCAATTATTTAAAAATCAGTGAAGAAAGAGTGGACTGTCACGAGGAGTACATATAGGCTACTCTGCCTATTTCTTGAGGACAGTTTGTGCAGTGGGATGGAGCTTATGAAATGCGCACAGGAGAATGAGCTGGCAAAAGCCACCTCTTGTGCTTGGTTTAGTTCACTCTACAAATGTCAAAATATACAAACCTCTAGTGTTCCACAGGGATCCTGTATTGCCCCAACACTCTTCAATATTTGCATCAGGCCCTGCTTAATCTCTTGGACCACCTGGGTGTGCAGTATACCAACTATGCAGACACCACACAATCTCAGTCAAACTACCTTTAACGCCCAACCAAACGGCCACCATACACCTCATCTACAGACCACCCGGCCCAGCCTACTCCTTTGCGGATGACATCTCTACGTTGTTACTTGACAAATCTAAGACCAACTCACAAACCATTCTCCTAGGAGACCTTAATTTGGGATTACGTGACTTTAATGACCCTACAGCCATTGACCTGGCTAATACACTTGGATTCACTCGGCACATCTTAGAACCTACCCACATCAAAGCCAGGACACTTGATTGGCTAGCTGATACTAATTGCAACATCAATGTAATATCCAATTCACCTTGCCTATGGTCTGACCACCATTTCATTACCTTCACTATTGATTCAGCCACACGACCTCCACCCACTTTGGCTCCTGCCATCCCCACTAGAAAGAAAAAAAGATATAACTAAAGAGAAACTGCTCCCTCTCTTACTACCCTTCCTAAACAAGGTCACATACTCCTGTTCTGATCCTACAATCCTTGCTGATACCTACAATCAAGCAATGCTCTCAGCTTTAAACTCTATTGCCCCTATCAAACTGAGAAAGCCTAAACAGCGCGCGCACCTTAACTCCTGGTTTACACCGCAGCTAAGAGTGCTCTGCAAAACTAAATGTTGCGCAGAAAACCGTTGGAGAAGCCATCAGTCAGATGCCCACAAGGATGGCCTTATCCTAGCCACCCTCAACTATAAAAAAGCCATCTACCATGCCAAAAAAAGAGTCCTTCAATACCCGCATCATGTAAGCCGACTCGAATACTAGAGAACTATTTAAGATCTTAAAGGAACTGGAATCTCCTGCCACACCTCCTGACACGTGTATCAAAGATAGCAATTGGTGCGCTAATATCCAGTCAGCCCTACTGAATAAAATCGCTTCCCTCCAATCTAAAATTAAAGATAAACAAAACGAATTGAAGCTGGATAACCGTCAGCCTACTCCCATCACGACTCACCCTCTAGTAGCACCTAATATCAAACAGTTTGCCTTCTCTCCACTCACCATTGCTGAAGTGGAAGTCATTATGAATAGAATTAAACCGTCAAACTGCAAAGGCGATTCTTGCCCTGCCTCCATCATCAAGGAGTCGGCTCATGACCTTGCCCCTTTCATAACGGCATTTATCAACTCCTCCTTCAAAACAGGTATTGTTCCAGACAATCTTAAGGATGCATGGGTGATCCCACTGCTAAAAAAAAACTTTCCTTAGACCCAAGTATACCAACCAATTACAGGCCTATTACAACTGTCCCGTTCATGCTCAAAATTCTTGATCACGCGGCCTACCTACAGATTCAAGTCTACTTGGAACTCAACAACCTCCTTGGACTAAGACAATATGGCTTCCGCCCCGGGCATGGGACGGAAACAGCCTTGTTAGATCTGAAAACTGAAATCGAAGTTCTGAAAGATAATGGGAAACTAGCCTTGCTACTACTCCTAGACCTGTGTGCGGCCTTCGATCTGGTCAATCACAAAATCCTGTGTCAGCACCTCTGCTCTGTTGCCTACTTTTCTGATTCAGCCACTGCATGGATCAGCTCCTTTCTCAGCAACAGATATGTGAGGGTTTTCTGCCCCTCAGCGGCTGCAGACCCAGCCCCAATCCAATGTTGGGTCCCACAAGGCTCGTGTGTGTCTCCCACATTCTACAATGTGTTCACCAAACCACTCTTTGATGTTCTTGATTATCTGGGTGTATCTTACACTAATTATGCTCATTACACCCAGATCCTCATCCCCATCACAGGTGATCACATTGCAGATACCAAGGCACTGAACAAAGTATACTTGGTAATCCAGGCTTGGATGGCCCAACACAAACTTTGCCTCAATGACGATAAGATGGAGCTCCTCATCTTGGGCTCCGCTCAACGGCTTATTCAATTAGATCACCTGTATCAGTCCTTCACCATGGATGGCAATATCATTAAAGTGTCTAAGGATAACAAAACCATGGGCATCTATCTTGACTCCACCTTGTCCCCGACAAGACAAACTAATGCCGTTAGATCAGCGTCGGCATATACCTGCAAACTCATTGCGGCTTGCTGTTGGGGGTGGTCAGAAAAGGTCTGCATCATCCTAGCTAGAACGCTTGTCATGTCTAAGATAGACTACTGCAGTGCCCTCTACCTGGGGACTAGCCAGTCCAACCTGAACAAACTGCAGCAAATTACCCAGAATAACGCCATTAGAGCGGCGTAAAATATTCCAAGAAACCAACACATATCCAATATAAGGACCAATTTGCATTGGCTCCCTGTCAAACATAGAATTGTGCTGAAATCTCTTGCCCTTACCCATAAATGACTGTCTAACAAGGCCCCTCTCTACCTCTCCAACCGCCTCTCCCTGCATACTTCCTCCCCACCCCAAAGAACTGCCCAGTTACAATGCCTATCCTTGCCAAGCTTCCCTGTTCTGGCCACAAAGCTATGGGACTCCCTTCCATCCGATATCAGGACTGAGCCTTCTTTCAATTCTTTCAAATTAAAAACCAAATCTTGGCTTCATGCTCAAATCTGAGGGAGCCTCCGCCTGTGGCATTCACCGGAGCTATCTGCCTACTTACAATTTTTTGCCTCGCCTAATTGTGTTCTTACGATAACCACTTACTGTGATCACTTATGTACATTATTGTAAATTTTAAGTCCTACTGTTTTGTACATGTTCTGGAATATATGTAAATAGGACAAATAAGTAATATGTATGCTGTTGAATATATGTAAATATGCTTACTAAGTTTTCGCGCCCGGATGCCCCTGGGCCTGGCACGCGCTACAAATAAAATACAAATCACACTCCGGACTCAGAAGCCATCAAGAAGGTGTATGATGCAATACAGATGTGGATAGCCGATAACTTACTAGCCCTAAACACAGACAAAACTGAGCTCCTGGATGTAGCCTCAGGTCCATGACTGAAGAAACTTGATCCAGCTAATAGTAGCTTCAGTATCGCTGGCAATCGCATCCATGTTTCCAAGAGTGTGAAGACATGCACCGTATTTTTAGACATCTAACTCGCCATGAAAACTCATGCCTCACACACCCTCTTCATGCAGCTATACAACAAAGCTTATTAATCATATCCAACCTTTAATCTCAGCCAGCAACTGTTCTATTCTAATCACTGCATTAGTGAACTCCAGACTGGACTACTCCTACAATCTTTTGGCTGGCACCTCGCAAGCAAATCTACATTCGCTTCAGGACTCGGAAAAAATAAAAATTGCACTGTCCGCACCTTCAATGGTCGGTCAAGGCAGAATCATGTTTGAGACGCCAGAAGGGAACTACACTGGCTCCATATAGGGCATCGGATCATTCACAAGATCCTGACTCTCCTATAAATGCTGGAATGACAAACCCAAAATATCTTAAGGATCGGATTAAGGTAAACAAACCTGGGATGCCAATTGCATTCCCAGGACAATCTTAAATTGTGCCAACCTAGATACAAGTGTGTCAGGTTTGGCGGCACAACCTTTGATGTCCAGGTGTGCTACGTTGGAATGCTCTACCAGTAACCATAAGATAAGCAGGCACATTCAGCCTCTTCCAAAAAATTGGTGCAGCCATTACCTCTTTAATCTTAAACCTGGCTGACTAGGCAGCCTTTGCAGCGCTCCCATCTTCTGGCTCTGACCCTTGTCTGTCTTGGATTTGTTTTTATGTTCTCTGTGTGCTCCGACGCCCATGGTCATGTGGCGCTCTATAAAAATTAAATTATAACTCTAAACTAAGGCATTTGGAAATGAAATATGCTAGCAGACACTTGCGCCTCTCCGGAGGGAGCTTGTTTAAACCAGACATTGTATGGTAACCTGAGATAATTCATGACTATTAATGCAGGCTTTCATCATCTATGGTTCCCTTTTTTCTCCATCCCTTAATCTTGAATTGTATCTACCATCACGACATGGGCAACACATTTAGTTTAGAGGTGCTTTGGGTCTTCACTGACCATTACTGTTTTTAAACATGTAGTGTGTTGATACTATGTTATTTACAGATGCAAGTACTCATTTCAACTAACAGATATTCTATGTGTATACTTTGAAGAAGTGTAGTGTGTTGTGTGTTAAGTCAGACATAAGAAATGGACAAAGACATGGTTCCAACGATTTACTTGTCAGAATCTTACAAAAGTATAAACTTTGTCCTCTGTCCAAAACTATGCCATCACTCTAACTGACCCTACCACTAACAAAGGAAACCTAAAATTAAGCTGGAGAAATTTCCCTGCTTCCTCTTTTCGGCTTGTGGTGGTTGGTGCTTGACCTCCACCCCAAGTCTCTCTGGCCATCGCCTGTGCGTAAAGTCTAAATGTCTCTGTGTTATAACTTCAGGCTAAGGCCTACTTATACAGTTCAACATTTCAAGTTCCTTGCTTTCCTCCACATGAGGGCCCCCCCCCCGACCCCTTTAATGAAAGCGTCAATGTCCTGCAGTGTAGGTCAATGATCTCTTTTGCAATTTCGGCCACCCCTGATCAGTTGTTGATCTCGCTTTCACCCCGTGGGGTGTTCCCTCTTGTGGATATTTGATAACCCTGGGCGGGTGTTATTCTCGCTTTTACTCCCACAGAGTGTTCTCCTTTATTGTGGATATTTGGCAGCCCCTCATGGGTGATTATTCTCACTTTCACCTCCTCAAAGTTTTCGGCTTACTTTTGGGTTTCTTATAGCCCTCTTTGGGATATTACCTTTGGTTTCACCCACTGATCTTTTCTCTTCGTCTTTGGCTTTCTGTATCCCCACTAGGCCCAGAGGCTAGATGATCCAATTTCTTAGAATTCTGACCTTCCTCCAGTTGGAGCCTGAGCTCCACCACCCTCCTCCCTCTCCTTGTTGGGTACCACATACCTGCTTTTCCACAGTGTTTGCAGTCAGGGGAGGAGGTTGCTCCTTCTGTCCAGGAACCACACCTCAGTTCTTTGGCAGCTTTGACTTCATCCTGGCACGCCTGTCTGCCATCTGGTTTGTGGGTCCATCTCTCTGGTCCCACGAGCTTGGGGCTCAGGGAGTCCACTGCTCCTGGTTTAGGAAGTGTTCTGGAGGCTTTCAACACTCTCCGACCACGTTGTGGTCCTGCTTCCCAGATGCGTCCGTAACACTGTAGGGACAGCTTGCGCCATGCGGGCCACTCACGCAGCAGTTGACTTGTTCTGCACCGGTTCTTCCTCTCTAGGTAAGGATCTTGTCCGTTATTTGTCTCCCCCTCTAATCGGGGACCCATTGGTCTTGTGGCTCAGGCCTCCACAAGGGGTCATCAGCAAAAAACACGCACATTTAAAGTGCCCCTGTCCTCAATATTAGCAGTTCCGTTGTATGTAATGCAACCACCATTTGGGACACTGGTAATAAGGGAGATATTAGACGGGTTCACTGTAGCGTCCTTGTCCCCTTAAGGGAGAGTCACCCCAGTGGGATGCCACTTTCCCAATCACCTAGGGAGTATTTTGCATAGCGGGCGCACCTACCTAGTCCCAAAAGGGGGGCTCCTTGGGGAGGAGAGATTAATTCCCCACAGTTATTTGGGGTTAACTATGGGAACTAACTGTTCTTTACTAGCATCCCTCCCTTCATCCCCCTCTCCCTCGAGCTAAGCCTGACTTCTCTGCCACAGCTACCATAATATACAGAGGTTCGGGTCTAACTTATGGCTGGAACCCTATTTTACCATTAGGTTAAATTGTTACACATCCCTCACTAAAGGGCTGTGGAAAAATCTCCCCCAAAATAATATTTTTATATGTGCCCCTGGTCTTGCTCACTCTCGACCCTCTCTGTTGTCTTGGAGTTTTTATGGCCTTTTTCTCTTGTTTGTATATGTTTTTCTTGTTTGCAGCTTCAAGCGGACCAAAAAAAAAAGAAAAGTTGAAGATTTAAAATGGTGTTGGAAGCAGTAATAAAGAAGTTATAGCATAATGCTCGCCTCTGGTCTTGACATAGAATTCGCTCTTGGCGAGTAAGAAATAATGTGCTGTGTTGCAAGTAGAGAAATGGCATTCATGCCAGTGGGTGAGTAACTTATTACTGGCTAGCAGCTTGCATATTGACATATTACATATTGCCTGAATGGTAGATGTTGCTCAAGACTACCGGGTTTCCTCAGTAACTCCCTCCATCTTCAACTAAACCTCCCAAGAACATTGAGCTTTACAAATCCACTAGAACAGAATTTTGGGCTCATCTAATCGAATATGACCTGCATACAAACATCATAACCACACAAAATATTCACAATTCCTATCCTGTACTGCTCAGGACTTCTGTGCCCCAAGTTCACACCTTGAAACTAACAGTACCGAACACCACACTGAAATCCCTTGCCAGCTTTTTGCGAAACCACGTGAATTGCAACCATAAGGCATATCACCATCAAACAAGCGTTTCCTAACTTCTACCTCCTTTCAATGTCCCTTAGGAATGTCAGGAGTCAAGATTCCATAACAAGCAGAGGAATAACTGTACCAAATACTTAAAAATGGCAAGCCCTTTAGTCAGGAAATATAAAAGAGGAAACAAAACATCTAAAATGGCTCGTGGCGAGGCCCAACTAGATTAGCAGGCTTTGCAATCCCATATCTGGCAAAACAAAGGCTTGTGAAAAGCATTTCTTAATAAACATGGACCCATTCCTCACAATAGGATTCCTCAGACAAATAAAAACCCTATTAAGCGGTGACATTACAATATACAGCTATAAACTCCTTTCTTGCGATTGGCTAGGGGCACATTGTTAAGAGGGCAGTTACCTAGCTACGAAGGACCTACATGTAAACAAAGGTGCGGTGCCATGGAAACGAGGCTTTAGGGGCACAAGAACCAGGAGAAATCTGCAATTGTGTTTTGACAGCTCGTCTACGGATTCACCAAAGTGAATTAAAGTGTCGGTATTGCTCGCTGTTTCTTACATCCATTGTCGTGTCCTATAACACCAAACGTTATTGTCACTTATTGTACATCTTTTTCGAAAACGGTTGCCAGTGGCAAATTGCTCTTTAGTGCACAAAAAGGGAGGAGAGTTCAAATGCAAAAATGTGCTTTTCAAATGGCTCGGAAAGATGCGCTTATTACTCAACTACCCCATAGGATGTAGGCAGTTTTCGTGACAGGAATCGGACTGTGCCCTAATTAATGTTCTTTCACAGGAACTGGTCTGTAGAGAAGTCTCTACCATTTACATATAGGCTAGTCAGCCTGTGGCCGAGCCAGACGCCTCTTTCAGAGTATAGACAATAAGTACAGATGATTGATGTTATAGTCCTTAGACAAATATATTGTTTCAAAGTGCTTAAGAGGTTGAGGGAATAGAAGAGGGATGACTAGGGACGAGAAACAGGACGCATAGAGGGCTAGAAGGGAACTGAGCAATTGTGATGCTTGAGTAGTTATTACGCCTCTTTAAGAAGGGTGGACTGGGAACCAAAAGCGTCCCTGGAAATAAAGTGGACCCATATCACAAGGGAATGAATCAAGCAAGGCCAGCTGGCTTAAGTAGGGTTTGAGCAGGTGCCCCCCCCCATCCCCCCATAAAAAGTTGGGCAAAGTGGGTCTAAGTTTTGAATTTTTAAGCAGATTTCACTTTATATAACAATTAAAAAGGCAGTTAAACTTCGCAAAAAAATTGCATATAACGTTTGTTAAGAGAGTAATAAGACCGGAAGCTTAACAAAATCTTTACTTTAGATGGCTATGGGAGGGAGAGTGACCATCAGAAAACGAGGGTATCCACATAAGAATGCAACATGTTAGAAACGCCCACCAGAACATTTCCAGAGTTCCCTGTAGGCTAGCCCACCACTGCTTCGACATGGTTTTTCCTTCAAACAGTGTGAAAACTGACTGATCGTGCAGAGCAGTGGTTTAAACTAAGAGAAATCACAGCATAAGGTAACTGGCAGGGTTCAAAATTGAGGGGAGCTGTTTAGCTCCTGTTTGTAACCTAGAAGAGCCTGGGTAGCTCGACCCTAACAGCCATCAGGAGCTACTTTTGGCTCCCCTAAGCCAAGAAATGCCGAACCAACACAACTATGTGAATTTACCTGCATTTGGAACAATCTATAAATACACATTAGGACACATCTGACATTTAAAACATAAGCAGTCATAAATAATGGACACAATATGTTCGCACCTTGTGTTAAAGTTAGATTTGTCGAACGCTATGTACTAGCTCCTTGATCCTCAGTGGTAGCTCCTGGTCAACTGGTTAACGTTGGATACCCAGGAGCTGCTTTTAGCTCCTGCTTATTGAGTGCCAATTTCAAGGCCTGATCTGGACAAATTGTTTCATGAAATCACTTGAGCGCACGCTTCCCTCTGGGAGGGTCTTGCTCTCGCAATAAGTTTTCGTTCCAGAACCCAAAGTTTAAGCACAACCTGGAGAAAGACCCAAAGAGCTGGATAGGTCAGGTATGCTGGCTCTCCTTTGCAAAGGTCGGTGCTAAAATGCAGGCTGGAGAATAACTGCATGACCAGCACAAACACACTAAAACAGGTCGATAGCCAGCAAAGGTTTGGCCCCCGAGATGACCTGGTGCGCCACACCAGACACCACACTGAAGTCCCAAAAAATCTGAAGGGTAACTTGTAACGTTTGGCTCCCTGCATCCTAAACTCAATCATAGAGTAGCCAAGCCCCGTCCTAAAATGCTTAAGAATCGTCCTAGAGTAGTTACTCCATTCTTGCTCGCTCCTAGGATAGGTCGCTCCACCTTCACACTATTCAATCTAGCTTCACACCCCTCAGAAACCCATTCCTAAGCAGCTGGAAGGGGAAAAACCAGGAGGCTCACTGAGAAAGCAAGGAATATAACGAGGGGAAAGAGGCAAAATGAGACAGCATGTACAGACAGGACACTAATTGGCACTGCTGGCACATTTTGTTAAGCAAGTGAAAGTTGGGGGGGGGTTGGGGAGAGAGGGGCACCACACATGCATCTAAAAAGAAAGGAGGGGAAAGGGAACGTATGGTATGACTTGACAGTGCCTTGGGTCGATAAGGCAACCAAGAGTTCTAAAATGTACCGATTGGAGACTGATCCTTCCGTTAGCTGGGTTCTGTGACAAAATAGGCCAGTCAGGACACTTATTTCATAGCTCACCTAAGGCAAACGCATTTGAGGGCTGTAGACCTAGCATTTAGGAAGATGAGTAGCTAAAGAGCTACTGTAACACAAATATCCCAAGCAATGAACATAAATGCCCAGAGATAGTTACTCGTTTAATAAAACCTTTGTTTAAAAAAACGAATGCCATGAAGATTAGGTTTTGGGAAGGAGGGAGTGCAAGAACCAACACCAGAATCAACATCAAGGTATTTCTTTGTAACTTTGGCATGCAGCTCTCGCTTCTTCATAAATGACTGGGAACCAGATTGTATAACCCCATCTTGAGAGCTATTCTGAGAAAATCCCCCACCCTTTATCTCGGATCAAACCTGTTACACAAAAAAGGGGCACCTCTAGCAGAAAGAAATTTACTGTCCCCCAATATCTCTAGCCAGAGTGGGCAGTGTGGAACAAAAGGGATATTATAGAGCTCGAGACAACGTTTCCCTTATCAACTCAAACTACTGTAACCAACATAAATAAAAAAAAAGTATATGCAATAAAATTAACAAAACGTGTTAACATAATATTCATTCAAATGGAGAAACTAATGCTTCATTGTTCTACACTACAAGTGTGTAGTTAAAACCCCCTAAGACCGCCCCCTACTCATTTACAGGTCAATTGATATCTGCAAAGATTCGTTTTTAGGTAGCTTGCCAATGATCAAATACGGTTGGCTTACGGGAAGGGGTGTTCAGTTTGATAACGAGTGAGCTACGCCAGAGATCTAAGTAAACTGCAGGGCACTGGTTCCAATCCTAGAAAAATCAGCTTCCAAGGTTGAAAATGAATTGCAAAAATATATGTAACGTGCATGTATTTCGAGAGAAACGGGTTACTACTTAGGGCAAATTCTTCCATGTGCCTACCAATTCAAAGACCCTTTTCGCTACATAATACAAATCACACACATGAATGGGGGAAACAAACGCAACTTTACTGAAAAATTGACAGCACGCTGTGTTAACTCTATGTAATGGGACAATTTATGCCTGTACAGGAACAGAATTGCATGTGAAAGGAAGGGAACATTATGTCTGCACTCTTCACAAGCCCCCTTTAAAATAGGTGGCCTTGAAGGAAGGGAGCAGGAACAGTGATTCCAGAAAGAGGGGATAGAACTTTGGACATGGGGACTTGAATCGCCAACAGTGCTAAACAAGCATTAAAGCAATTAGCAAACTCGCAACATTGATTTTAAAGATTTCCCGATGGTGCTCCAAAAGGTTAACTATCTAGCTAGAAATATAGGAGAAATCCCTTTTGAATAAATTAGGCAGCCAACACCTTTAGAACTTGTGTGAATACTCTTGGGTTTGCACATAGATTGAAGAGCAGATAACAGAATTCAAAGAGTTTGCCACTGATGGCAAAACATTTCCAGTGTGAATCCAGGATCAGGAAGTGGAAACACGCATTCTGGAGAGCCATTCCACAAAGTTTTTCGGGGCTGTAACACCAGATAAAATCCGAGTAAGCATCACCATGTGGGAGGACACTGCAATTAAACTGAGGACTAGGATGTCTCATACCCTCTGATTTTTTGAAGGCAGGGAAAGTAACAGGTGTAAAAGACCCCCATCAATTCTGTTGTTCCAAAAGCTGCCCGATTGCATGGAGCTGGAGCAGCCTATGAATTTCCCCCAAAAAAATTTGGGGACAGGTTTTGTGATTTATGGGCAAAATCAGAGGAATTACAGGCAGAGCTAATGAAGGATCATGCTGGATGATCTGAAGCAACTACAGATCTTGGGCGATTGTCGATCATTGGTGATAAGGTGTGATTGACACTGACCAGGGAAGCCTATTCCTGGATGGAAATGGTAACCGCTATCCCTGGTAAGAAGTCAAATAGATTTTAGTTGGGAAAACTCTACAGATGTGACTGGTGTTGGTTTACACTTTGATCGAGATCTTGGCTTTTAGTGTCTGTTCGAGTGAGTTATTTCTTCAGAGGTTTGCCTGCCTATAAAAGCCTGAAAAGGTCTCTGAAGGTTTATAAGGATTCTGAGAGGATGAAGAGGACATGGTCCTGGGGGGGCTTGGCAGTAGCCGCACCTGGTATTTCAGTCTCAACATCTCACCTGCTTTGGGAGCAAAAATGTGTTTGATATTAAAATGTAGATTCAAGAGCTACCCCTAAACCTCAGGATACAAAATGCGAAGTATCAAGCAATAAACGTCTTCTCGGTCTTGGATGAAGAGACCTTTAAAAATAAAAAACTATTTAGAAAGACTGCTCTGACCGCACAGAGTGGTCTTTCTAATTCGAACTAGCCCCTGCGAAGCACACGAGTGCGCGCAGGTTCTGACATGCACGACAGGACCAGGAAGTGGCCTTGACGGAGAACAGGTAGGTGAATGTGTGTGTTGGATGTTCGTGTGCGTTTTCGTGAGGGTGGTGGGGGGGCTAATGTTGGGAGGGAACCCCCCGATTTGGAGTAAATGCAGGAAGAGGTAGTGGGGGGGCAAAAAAAGTAATTTTGATATTTTTGTAGGCCGCCTGAAATAGTCAGAAAAAACCTGTCTTTTGGTTAGGTGACCTACAAAAATCGAAATAATGACATAGAACCGACTTCTCATGTACATGGGCATAGTTAAAGGCTCAACAAGTAGTGTCTGTAACGTCCTTAATTAGGAGGAGCTGCTGTAAAGCTTCCTCTTCACCCTTGCTTAGACAAAAATCAAATTCAGTGAGAACTGGTCTCAGTTGTCCCAATTCTGAGGATTATAAACATCATAGTACCAATGCTGTATTCATTAGCCTCAAGGAAAGAATTGTTTTGGTAAAACCTTTTTACCTTGGTTCTCGCAAAGTTGCGGCTCCTTGCTGAGCATGGTGGAGGATTGGGGACAGGTTTCTTACCTTCCCACAAAACCTGCCGTAACTAATGCAGATGGTGTGGGAAGGTAACCAGAAAAAATCTTCATCTTTAGGGACATGAACATCAAGTCCCAAGACTAAAATATATGAGACCCAAAATGTGGTTTCTACAAACTGGATAAGATGTTCCAATAAAGAAACAAGTATCAGAATAGGGCTGTATGAAACAGAGGTTGAAACCATGGAAAGTAAGCATTCAGTTTACAGTTTCTCAGGTGGTACAATATTTAGAGCTTGCATCACATTCTCCCAAATTAAATGAAAACGTGTCTGCCCTAGGTATCTGGTTGATATAGGATTCTGTGTGGCCTGTAAAAGGGGCAAAGTCTCCTTAAGAGGAGCAAGACAACAATCTAGCTTGGATTCAGGATCCAGAGAAAGGTCCCAACAGACTTAATTTTAAGTTGCCCTGATAACGGTTTCAAGGACCTTTGATAGTGACTATGCAACACATCTTTCTATTCCAGCATCAGGGTGGAAGGTGCAGCCTCCAGGAGACGCAAAAGTGAGTTGCACTTCAACTGGACTACTAGAAGAGGGTGGCTGCTGAAAAACAAAAACAATCGGCC
Source organism: Ambystoma mexicanum (assembly GCF_040938575.1). Taxonomy (NCBI): domain Eukaryota; kingdom Metazoa; phylum Chordata; class Amphibia; order Caudata; family Ambystomatidae; genus Ambystoma; species Ambystoma mexicanum. Next base: position 215,289,646 of record NC_090926.1, read on the forward strand.
TAGGAACGTGTATGTTGGGGTAGGAAAACAGACGTTGGTTTGGTATGTGTGAAGAGAACAGCTAAGCAGCATAAATATGAACCAGTGGATCAGCTGGCGCGGTGGAGTAGTGTGAAGCATCAAAGCATTTTGATTCTGATAACATGATCATTTCATGGTCAAGCTGCGATAGGCTGTTTGATGGTACAGAGCTGTATATTGACACCAGAGGAAGGAATTTTGATCACTTTGAACCTGGACTTTAAGGGTTTTTTCTTCTCTCCTATGAGGTTTCCTGTACTACTTGTGATGAGCACAGGAAAGACAAGCGGAGGGCAATTACGGTATAGAGCTTGGTAATGAAGATTACAATGGGCCTCATTACAAGAAAAACCAAAAAGGGATGCTCAGTAGAGAGGGCTTGGAGCTCACTTTTTATTCTGGAAGATGTCACCGCTATCAAGTAGACAAATGTCCAGGTGAGGCACTTTAGTTCTACAGTGACCAGTGGCGCAAACGGTTTAGGACAGAGTGAGGACCACATTGAGATCCCATTTAGGATGAGGTGGCTTGACCGGAGGAAAAAGATTAAGCTCAGTGAAATGTCGCTCTATGACCAGGTTTGTCAGAGTGAAAAGGCAATGATCCATGCTAAAATAAGCCCCTATGGCAGAAAAATGGGTTCTGCATGACAGAAAGTGGATGCCTGTGGTTGCTAGATGTGATATGAACAACAGGACACAGTCAATAGAAGCTAGACTAGGGTCAAGCAGCTTGGCAAGACACCACTGAAGGTTTGTGTGCCGCCTGAATTATACACATTGTCTTTTGAGAGACTGAACTGTGCTAGTGATTTGAACTCAGGAACCATGCTGCTAAACTGACGGATTGTTGGGAGGGACGCCACAACTGTTGATAGTTCTGATGCAGAAGATTCGGGATCTACGGCAACCTGATCAGGCTGCGTATGCACAGGTGCTGAATTTCAGAAAACTAGAACCTGGCTGGCCACCAAGGTGCTATAAGCAGCAGAGTGCAATTGTTGGAACTGCTGAGCGATCGATGATCAATGGCAAAGGAAAGTAGGCATATGCTAGCATGTTCATCCCACGGAATGTTAAGCGCATCCCCAGGTCCATCCCTGGAGGCATAGCACGGAAGCCTCTTGTTGGCCGACGTCGCAAACAGGTCCGGAGTGGCCCACTGTGAGAAAAGGTGGAAAAGAACATTGTCGATCTCCCACTCGTGGTTCGCCACTGACTGGCGGCTGAGGGAATCCGCCACAATATTGTTGCATCCAGATCTTTTTCTGCACTGCCCATTCCAAAATGTGGATGGCCAGATTGACAAGAGGGGGAGCCCTGTTGCCTCCCTGCTTTTTGACATAGAACATAGCTACTGAATTGTCTGTGCGTATTTTCACTATACTGCTTACAATGGAAGGCCGAAAAGATTTCAACGCCAGGAACACAGCGAGGAGTTGGAGGTAACTGATATTAGACTTCCTGTCCTGAGGTGTCCATAAGTCAAAAAACCTCCAAATGATGCAACGTGCCCCCAACCACCCCAGAAGGAAGGGGTCCTTAGTTATTGTAATTTGAGGTAAAAGTTCCCAAAAGGAGGCTTCACTGAGAGGTTGGCGCGAGTTGACCACCATTGGAGGTCCGGTACCATGGATGACTGGATTTCTATCAATTGGGAGTCCGGTTCCGTAGGGTTAGTTGTGTGCGCCTCATCTTTAGCCTCGCCAGAGGAAGAGCCAGAACACACGAGGACCAGAAGCCTCTGAAACCACCATGCTGTCCTATGGTAGGAGTTGAGAAACAGATGGCAAGTGACTAACAAGTCCGTAATCTTGTTCTTTGTAAGAAATAACTTGACTTTGATGGTATCCCATCGAAAACCTAAGATCATCAGGTCCCGAGAAACCGTCATGTACGATTGCTGCCAGTTTACCAACAGCTCAAGCCGGAACAGTAGCTGGAGAAGAGTCTGGAGGTTGTGTGCTGCAGTGGATAGACTTCGACTCCCTGGAGCCGGAGGAAAGCCGTAATGACTGCCATCATTTTCATGAAGACCAGTGGTGCTGAACTGAGACTAAAGGAGAGAACTCTATATTGGAAATGTTCTTTTCCTACTGAGAAACAGACAAATTTGCGGTCTTGAGGCCATATCAGGATATGCATGTAAGCGTCCTGGAGATCTACCACGTGGAGCCAATCACCCCTCCGTGATCACCTTGAATTGTTCTTGTGTAAGGGAAAGGTTAGTCAAGTCTAGGATAGTGCGCAGGCCAGCATGGTTGGGTTTGGGCACTGACCAGACAGGAATAAAATCCCTCCCCTCAGGTCAAAGAGCTTTTGCACCTTGGCCCTGAGAGAAGGAGACCCTATCTGTTGTAAAGGGTGTGAGGAGGTGCGGGTATCTGGAAGGGGTAGGTGAAAGCCTGACCGGGCGATGGATAAATCCCACTGGTCTCCTGTTATGGTCCTCCATGCCCCCAGATGAGACTACATCCATTCTCCCACTGGAAACTCGTGGGACCGATGAGAAACATTTTGTTGATTTGTCAGATGCAAGGGCACCTGCAGTTGAAGAGGAGGGTGAGAATCGGCAGAAAAACCATCCACCTTGTCCATTTGCACCGAGGCCCACTGGAAGAGTGATCCGCTTGGAACGCTCTTTGGTCCTGAAAACCTCTGAAACCCAAGAAGGATCTTGGACAGGATTCCGATTTTTGAGTAAGACATTTTGGAAGTGGCAGGTTTTGCTAAAACAGACAAAGATTTGGCCGTCAACATACTTGCCTTGTTAAGTTCCTCATCAGTGGAGGATTGGAAAAGATCTTTACCCTCAAAGGGAAGGTCAAGTACCTTTCCCTGGACCTCCCTTGCAAACATTGTAGCGTGGAGCAAATAGACCGGAGCGCTCGTGACTTTAAGGTCAAGGCCCCCGCGAGAGCGCTCTTCTGCAAGGCTGGGGTATATGGAATTGGAATTTCCAGCATTTGCCATTAGATCCAGCACCCTGTCATGAAACGCTCGAACTGCTCCTAGTAGTCATTTTAGGCAGAAACTGTAGGTGATCCGCAAGACGTGGTGTTTCAGGCACTTTTTGGTCGGGGGGGGCGGGGGCGCTGGCAGAAAAGGCAGGGGGAGAGGCACTGCCTGCAGAAAAGGCAGAGGGAGGAGGCACTGCCGGCAAAAACGGCAGGGGGAGGAGGCACTGCCGGCAGAAACGGCAGGGGGAGGAGGCACTGCCGGCAGAAACGGCAGGGGGAGGAGGCACTGCCGGCAGAAACGGCAGGGGGAGGAGGCACTGCCGGCAGAAACGGCAGGGGTTTTGGTGTTATCAGAAGACCTGGACTTGTCTTTCTGTTTTTGAGGAGTGGAGTGTTCTACGGGCTTGGAAGTGGGTAGAGACTGCTTCCTTTGCCATTTCCCTCCCTCCCCGTGACTGGAGGAGTGTTTCCCGTGTGTTTTAGGGCCCTCTGAGCTTTTTGACGCCTGGCGTCGAGGTTCGGGGGTCTTGACCCTATCCTTCGAGCGTGGAGGTAGGGGTTCGGGATCTGTAGTAATTCGGTCTGCGGGCGCCGACGCTTGGAGTGCGGCCTGAGGGTGGAAGTCGGCTTCGTCTTCCGACGATCGAACTTCGTGACCTTAGGGAGCGAGGCACTCTTGGCAATAGTGGATGTTTGCCTGGCGTCGTGCGGCGAGCTAGATCGAGAGCGCCCAGAGGACGACGATTCGGACCGTTCTCTACGTGCCTCTTTCCGAGAACTGGACGTGCGCGTCGAGTCTCGGTTGGACTTTATGTGCTTTGTGGAAGTGTCATGGGAAGCGCTCGTGTCGCCGGGGGTGTTCCCCATAGCCAGCCTGCCGGTCGACCTTCTGAGGTCAGGGACTTGCGCTCGGCTGTCTTTCGACGCCATAAAGCCCTCGCCGTCCGAAAGTACGGCGTCACTGCCATCGCTGAAGGCGCCCTCCGCTGCCATGGCCTCTTGACGCCTGGCGTGGTGGGCCCAACGCTTGATTGAACGGTCCTTAAGTGTTTTAGGCTTAAACCTACTACAGGCTCTGCAATTTGCCTCGGGGTGGTCCCTCGGCAAGCAGAGGTTGCACGTGGCGTGCCTGTCGACCCAAGGGTATTTGCGATTGCACTTGGGGCAGAATTGGAAAGGGGTACCCTCCATACGCACCTTGTGGCAGCGGACTGGTAAATGTAGGAATATATAAGTGTATCTATATATTACAAGAGTGTAGAGTATGACCGCCCCCCACTCTCCCTACTTGCAGGGCCGAGGTCAGCGGCTCAGGCCCGGGCCGAGACGGACGCCTCGAGGCCCAAATCCGTCGTGCAGTCGAAATCCTCTCCGATCCGGCGTCGAGTGTAGAAATTCGGTATCTCGACGTTGGGGTAGAGAAAGGGGGAAAATTATCAATATTTTGCAAAATGCTTCCAACCAGTATGGCGGAAAAAAACAATCTGAGGGTCCTAGACGCGTGAGGGATCATGGGTACAGGGGACGTCACACTAGGGATAGTATTACTGGCACGCCCTGTGTCGACGCCCATTTTCGAGTTTCGAAAAACAAACTAATACTCCGCAGCTTTCACTAGATGTCGACCTATGCACAGCATGTGATCTAAGCAGATTCCACAAGCCTCAGAAATACACACACACACACACACACACACACACACACACACACACACACACACACACACACCCTCCCCCCCCCCCCTAATAGCACTTATATTTTTCCATAAATAGCCTTTTGTTAAGACATCTAGGTTATGTTTGACCAGTGCAATATGAATGCAAAATCAAAGATATTCTGCCTGACACTTTACAATATACTAATTGTTTGCCATGGAAATAATGCTACAAGAATTAGCATGGATTAAATGTTGACATCCAAAAAACACTACACGCCCATATTTTAAGTTACTGACTGCATCACTTCTTTTTAAAAAGTAAACTTAATTAGCAGGGTTATCGGTCTAGGTGAGTGGATGAGTGATAGCTGATGCTCGATTATCAGCAGACCACTGTACACTTGGAACAAGAAACGTAGAGGAGGGAGGCAGAGTGAAGAGGCAACATGTACTCAAGCAATTGGCCTTTGCTTTGAAGAGAAACGTTTAATCAACAGTATGGCTTCACAAGTGTGACTTATAATTAGCAACCCTGGGCCACATCAAACTGATGTGATACCGCTTGATTTATGCCTTTTTAATGTCCAAGCAGAATTTCTCCTGTAAAGGGGAGCCAATGATGTTATAACGTGAGATCAGGCCCATCAGCCTAGTTGCCATATTCTTACAAAGGCCATACCAGTAATCACTGGTAGACATTTCAGGTTGTCTGGTAGCTCCTACCTCATGCAGTATCCCCAGGACCAAAATTGAGGGGTAGCAGGGCGCGGGGGGTAGCAGAGGGGAATTCATCATCTTCCTACTCACTGCGAATAGGAATGTTACAGTATCAAAAAGAAATACTTGAATGACTGGTCACTAGCCTTACCCTGGTGCATATAAACCGAGATTGTCCTGAAAGAATTGACACTCACAGTGATCTTATTAAAACATATGTTCAACTGTCTTATTTAAACAATTTCACATAAAACCAACATAATAATTAGAAAATAATAATCACAGTACACACAATTCACAAATATAGTCTCTAAAACATGAAGGTAAGCACCACAGAGACCCACACTTGTGCTTCACTGGTGTACTCGGACAACAAGTAGGCAAAAGGTACAAATACCCCTATTCACACTCCTATAGAGCCCTACATGTACATGTTTGTCCAATGGCCATTCTACCGGCAAAACATGTCCTGAATCTTAGGTGTATCCAGAACTTCAACTCGTGTAATTCTAATTCAGATCCTTCACACTAGGAATATTTGTAGAGGAAGAAGTGACATCCTTTGTCTAAAAATGTCTAATGACACTATGTAACCCCATCACAACACTGACAAACTAATCGTGTGTACCTGGAAAGGAAATCCATGGACACCACCGACCCAGAGTGTCAGGTAGGCCATGGATGCACCGACTACTTAGCTTGCCACTGTACAACCTTCAACAGATCTTTCTTTTGTCCTTAGGTCTGACTTTCATCTTCTCCAAATACTCCCAAAAGGAATGATTAGAACATCCAAGAAATACTACAGAACCTGCAGTCCTGGTGGGTTTTGCTGAAGTAGTGCACACCTTTCCCACATGGGGTCCATCCTGTGAATTTCCTAAATAGAAGGGGCTACTGATTATTGAACTAAATGACTCTCTTGCAACCGCTTTTTGGAGAAACATCCAGATTTGAAGCCCTAGCATTTTCATCCTACCTCTTCTTGTGGAAAAATCAGAGTAAACAAGTCCAATATGCTCAAGGGCATATCTGAACTAGTGAGAAGAGTTTGTGAAGGATCTATTGGACATGGACACAAAGATTATGGTTATCGTCGCAGAGCTGCAGTTGATATATTAATCTTTAAAGCAGCTCTTTTTTGGACCTGTGAAATATTCTTCAACTGTTGAGATAATCGAACCCGAATAAAATAGGCAAGTCGGGTATAAAAAGTAAACATTGAGGGATAGACTCTTCACTTGATATTGCAATGTCTGAATGATTCCAGCTGGATTTCAGACTACAAATTAAATCTTACTAAATCAGAGCCCTAAGGTTTTAAAAAATGACAAGTTATTGGCTGGGGCCAGTAAATTGGCCTGCATTAAAATTAAATACTGTTTTTTTTATCTCTGCTGATGTGGTAGAATTCAAATTTTTCACCAGTACTGGAGAAGATTCCTGAGGAAGTGTAGAGGTGGAATAACTGGCCCCCCATCCTTAACAGGTTGCATCAATGGGAAAGAACAGTTATCATTCCATGATTCATACTCAAGTGGAATGTCTGAATATTCCCAGTGCATCCAAAAAACTAAATTATAAATTATCAAAGGTTATTTATCATATTAGGAAAGTTAGATTACATGCCTCTGATCTGCAGGCTGCAAAGCCAAATGTGGGCCTGGCTCTCACAAATTGGTGAAATTACCATTTTGCAGTAGAGTTGGTTTACATTAAAAGATGGACGACTTCTGATGGCTGACCGATGCAGAAGTAACTAAAAGTGAAATGGTGACTCCACTTAGGTTATCAGATGTTATATGTCCTCCTAAACAGAGTACCCATAGATATACAGAAATCACCAATACTAGAGCTGTCCTTGGCCTTTTGGTTTTTAATGTGCCAAAGTTAAGTGGGGCAAATATAAATCGCTGATAACCTTTAAACTCCCTTTTTTACTATAATGGCTAGTTGGCCTTCGCTCAGTTCCAAGAATCCCATTGGGACGTTAAGAGTGAACTGGCTTCCAATATATTGCCTCCCCTCGCTTTTACAGTGGATGGGCCTGAATTAATGCGAGACTCAAATGGTCTTACTGGGAGGAACAGTTGAGCGCAGTGCAAAAATTCTTCCCACAGATTAAGCCCCTTTACTGACTCCTATTACTCAATAATGTATCGAGAAATGATGTCCTAGCGCAAATGTTATCCGAGGAACAAAATGTTCACATGAATGACTGATGTATTGACTTACTTCAATATGATGGGGATGTGTATCGTTTGCTAGGAAGAATCGGGATACTCAGTTTAAGGTCATCCAGAGACTGCACTTTAATTTGATTAAGTTACATAGACTAGGTTTGATCCACTCTCCATTGTTGTAGAGAACACGCGGCCAGACGAGAACCCATACACACGTCGGACTATGACCCGAGATGCTTATCCGTGCATTTAGGGTGCATCATTGCAAAAACGTGGGCTGGAATTTGATGGATTATCCCAACAAAATAACAAAATGATTGGTATTGTTTTCAGTAACAACATCTTTTCTTCTAAAATGGAAACATGAAGGGCCATTCTTTCAATTAGCAAATTAAATACAACATTAGTACAACTGTGTTTAGCAGAAAGATATAGGTTTAGACAGACACGAGCTCCAGGCAGCCGAGAGACTGTGGGAACTATATGACCATTTTGTTTTAATAGTTTTGGCTGTGACATGTGCACCGCTAAAATCGTTTGATAGGAAAAAGTTTATAATATTGCAATGCGTTTTCTTATTAGAGCATATTAAGGTTTAGGGAAATTATGATAAGGAATTTGCTATAGGTTAAAATTATTTAAACATGTAAGTTATATGGATGTATGCACTCAGTCATTGCAAGATGTGATGCATCGAATTTTCTTCCCCCACGCCCTTTTCCTATGATGCACATTTTTTTTTATTGTCAGTTATTGAAAGTTAATATTTTCTGAAAAGCTCAAAATATTGACATTTTAAAAAGTAGACCAGACGGCATCAGTCTCCTCTCAATGCAGTGGAATGGCAGCAGGTGGTTTATAAGGTTTTAGTGACCCGTTGCTAGGCCGCGTGAAGGAAGGCTTTTGAGATTCCTTGCAGATTGATTAGTCAGATCACAGCTCCTAGGTAGTTTGTGGCGTCTGTGCTGAGGTTTTTCCCCCTTTATTGAAAGAAAATAATTGGAAAATTCGACATTGTGTTGCTAAATGTCCAGGTCCAGCGAGGCTCAACTGCGTGGGGTTAGAGGTCAACATTTGTTTCTACGTCAAAGACCATCTAAACTGCAAATATGTTGCCAGCAATACCCTCAACTTTGTGGTGAGCAGGACCACGGATTGAGTTGGTGCAGGACCCAACAGAGCCACGAGACCTAAACTCCTATCTTTTTCTCTACTTTTTAGGAGGTGGTGTCCCCTTATTGGAAAACCAAGGTTGCAGTCTGGCATCCCAGAATCATGCTCATGTTTACCTACAATCTAATTATCACTCTGCCGCAAGCCTTCTATAAGACATTCTAATGTATAGGGCATCCCCTGTACAATGCACGAGTCAGGAAAGCACGCAATGCAAAAACAAATGTTATATAGCATCAATTTCTTACCCCTGAAGGAAGCACACATATCAAAGATAACTTGGTGTGTGGAGATGCAGTAAAAATAGGTGGAGATAAATATCAAGTAAAAGGATATACATTGATGGAAAAAAGCTTCAAATTGTATAAACAGACTAAACACTGATGAAAAGCAGTAAAATGTGTCCCTGAATCCAATGGTGAGAGGAAGGAAATATTTAGGCAATTCATCAGTAAAATGCATGCAGGAGCTGGATGGACCCAACTCCATTCAGTGCCAATGTCACATTCTGCAGTTTTCCTTGATGTTTGTCCATCTTGTTTTACAGAGTTTCATTGTATTAATTAGTTCTGATGTAGGAATGCAGTTTACAGCAGTTTTATAGTTGTGGGTCAAATTGGACAGAAAAGTAAGCCGTGCACATAACACTTGAGATGTTAAATCTATATTTAGAAGCAGTTCTCTTTAAATGTGAGAATATATTCATGAATATCCATGAATATCCCTTGGCGGAGAACCACCATAAACACTATGGTATTACTGATGCACCAATGCCCGTTCATTGGATGGTTGAGAACATGGGCCTTTGCAGTGCCCTTCTCAAATACTTTGCTGATTGCTTCAGAAGAGAGCCAGCAAAAGTAGTGAATTCCAACAGAAGCAGTAGCCAGCCTTAAAATGCAGGACGGCCGAGCACCTAATTTTTCCCAGATAGGGAAATAAGGCCTTCTGTGGGCAAGGTGACAACAGGCATTATCCCAGATATTTGACGCTTACCTACGGGAGGCAGCGGAGAGGCTGTTCCAATCCTCAGCACCAGTTTGAGCTCTCCCAGGAACACAGTGACCTAGAGGGAAAGGAAAAAAAAGTTATGTTTGTGCTATGCTTGAGATGGCACCACTCTCAGACAAATAGTGTTGGCCTGCATGATGGTAACTATTTATGTTTAGAAGTCATCTGATAAAAAAAATGTTCAGTGAAGTTATAAAATCAATACAATTATTTTCTTTGAAACATGAAACTCGGAGTGAAAGATTTTAGCATGCCTAGACTATGAATTTCTATGTATTTGCAGGCTTCAAATATTATTAAATTGACCATTTTCTGCCCCACGTGAGGGAGGCAAAACAAGTACACAGAAAGACGAAGCAATAACAAAATTCCGAAAACAAAGACTTCAAAAGCAAAAAGTGAGCATCATAGTCCTAAGGAGGGTGATAATCTAAGAATGTGCTTCATATAACAATTCAATGTAACCCCCAGTAAATGATTTACAGAAACGGATATACATTGGTTACAATGTAGAATAGGGTCTTCAAGAGGGCTGCCAAAAAGGGTGTTTGAGACCTTGCATCTGGTCCACTACCTACATAATACAAAAGAGACCTAAGCAGACCACTAAAGCCTAGGTTATCTATATTTGTTGCAAAAAGCCTGGTTATTGTCCTGCCTTGACCTGGATGTTACCAAATGTAGTCGTTTTTAATATGTATAACAAATTACTATGAAAGATTAAAAGGCCTGGGATAACTTGTGTGTGAATAAAGCATACTGGTTAGCCAATAAAATAATCACAATTTGTGTGTTTAGTGGAAGTGGTGATCTGGAGGCAAGTAGTAAGGTTATAAACAGAGCTCCTGTACAGGAAGGAACAGTGGTCTCCCTGCTAGGCTAACGTAGCTTTCACCTTGGGCTGTACTTTGTCAATCCGTCCGCCCTAGACAGTTAAAAATGCACAATATAAAGTTACTACTTTACTCCAAGCTCACAGTTGCCTTTCCACGACACTGATGGGTATAGTGCTGGATAATGCATTGGAGCAAAAAGCACCCTTTACTTTTTTTAAATAGCTGAGGGCTTGAAAACGTGCACCCAGGAGCTCTCACAGTCCTACGATCTGCCCTTCGCCTGCAGTCATTTTCAATATGGCCAGGCCAGGGCTATGGATTGCTAAATTCAGCAGAGATGCAGTCAGATCACATTGAGAAAAAGAACTATGAACTAGGAGAACAATAGTCACTATGGTAACTTTAACCTCATCCACTTTACGCCATACAAGGGTGATTTCACAGTACTGCAACCATATGCGAAGTTGGAACAAACCCTAAAGTAATTGAATAGGTTACACTGCCCCACCTACGCAACTAAGCATCCACTATTCAAAAGCCAGCAAGGCCTCCTTTGTCTTGTTCGCATTTCTATGTACGACCCATGGGAGTGACCAGCTTTTGAATTGTGCATACTTCCAAAATACAGGTGCCCTCCCACCTGGCCTGGAGAGTATTTTACTTTCTGCTTACAGCGATGGGCTTCATTGTAAGTGACAAGCAGTCTGTCAGTGGAACATATGTCCTTTGCTCGGTCAGGATATAATCGGAGCATGAACATTTAATACATGAAGGGTACTCTCGGAACCATAGGAAGGGGGCTACGACAGAACTTTGCAAATATATTTGAAAATGAGAATGAACCGCGAGTAAAAAAGCTGGACGAGTCCCCATTTTCCAATTTAACATGCAATGCTCTGCAGTAGTTTAGTAGTCATGGGTGCAGTTTATGGTCACCATGTTTAAGTACCGTATGGGTGGGCGGGGGGAGGAGATGTAGGGTGCGTACGAGAGCCCTACCCTGAAAATGTGCTTACTGGAATGGAGAGGGCCATCAGAGTTAACGTACGCCTTACCCTGCTCGATAGGATATGCAGGAAACTTCTTCAGTCAGTGTCACAGATGATAGTAAGCTTTATGGTGGCTCAGAGTTAACGTGTTTGTCTATGCACCAACAGCAGGTCATACGTTGCTTGTGACAATATATGAGTGAGCATGGAGGATTTCCTAGCTACCTAAACTTTGCTTAAGTTGGCTCGAGATAGTCCAAAGTGACCTGGAGTCAGGTACCCAAATCCAAGGACACTAAGGCGGAGGGGTGAAGTGCACTCGATATTACCCCCCCATCCCCCAATGGCTCAGGAAATGCACCCATAAACTAATCCTGAATGTGGGAAAGGCCAACATCCAGAAGCGATCTGAAAACCAGAACAGCAGCCAGTCAGGATTTACCTCCTCCTGGTCCGGAACTTCAGAAACACTAAGCATCTGACGGTTTTGAAGAATGGGGCTGGGGAGGGAGAATGCAGATTGACTCATGCCATCCCAGGCCATGCTAAGCAAGCCCTTAAGAGTAATGTGCCCGTTGACATTCACGCGGTTTACAGCTAGCATTACACATTTTAGTGTGTTCCAAACTGATCCAGTTGAGGTGAGCCCACTTACACACCCACAGTTAAAGTTCTGATACCACCTCAGGGTAAGGTTTCCATTAGTGATTCTGTAGGTACAACTCTCCCCCCCTCACCTCTCCTGAGGATGTCCACTTTCATATTGGAGTCACTTGCAATGGCAAAGCCGAAATTTGCTTAATGGCCCACTCCTAAATCCAGATGGCCAACAAGCACATTTGTGGGGGATCTCGTGCAGGGGTGGACTGGCCTATGTAGAATTCTGCAGATTTCCCGGTAAGCCTCGGCACCCTGGGCCTCTTGTGTGGAATTTCCAAATTTTCCCATAAAAAATGGTTGGGCTAGCTGAAAATGTCTAATATGGGGCTACTTTGAAAATTATTTCCAGGGCCTCTTCTGGTTCCCAGTCACCCCAGATCTTGTGCCCTCCTCCCTAGCCCCCCCCCTGTTTGCTAATGGAATATATAGAGGTGGTGATGACTTGCCAAAATGATCACATTATCGTTCTTAATTATGGGAGGAATTTCCTGAGGGCCAGGAAACGGCCACAAGTTCCAAAAATCCAGAGAGCCGTCTCAAGCACCCCAAAGGTAGTGAATTTAATAATCTCCCAGGGTAAACCCCCACCAAACAGAGGCGTCTGTGTTGATTTGTCACTGTATGAATGGCATCCTAAAATGAGACACAAACCAAAGGACAAGACTCTAGGAACCACCAGCTCAAATTCAGCAGAATAGAATACACCAGAGCATGGCTGTGACAACTGATGCCTGGGCCTGTAGTTGTGCTGCTGAAGAGCTTTTCAGAGAGGACAGGCCTTGATAAGGTCAGGTTTGTTGTTGGCAGGTGTAGAAGAATATGGCTTCTCCCATATTTACAGCACCTCCTTCAGGATTGAAATGCTCGACCTGGTCTGATTTTGGGACAAACGCACAGAAACAAAAAGGCTTGGCATGATGGAATGGGAGAAGGGATTTGTTCTGGTTCATCCTGTACTGGATAGACACCTTTAACGGGTTCCAGAGGCATGAGTAAAAGGGGCATGGAGGACAGTGGGCAAGTGGTAAGCATCCACAGTTTAAACTGGGAGGAGGTGGACGAGGGGGGTGGCTGCAGAAAAATCTGCGGTTGAGGAGACAGAAGCTGTGGATGGGTAAGAACAAGTGGGGGTTGAAGGCTCCATGACACATTCAAATTGAGGATGAGAAGGAGGATGCAGACCTGAGTTTGCTGGAAGGCACAATGTAGCATTGGCTTCTTCCATTTACTCCATTAAGTAGCCTTTCATTGAGGCAGAGGTAATACATTTCTGACATTTCCCAAAGAACATCCTTCCCAGTGGATTGCGATAGTTGGAGACGGACGTGCTACTGTGGTGCAGACACCACTGTTAAGTGGTTTGTTGCCACAGTTTTTATTTTGTATTTTTTTAATTTTTTTCATGCATGAAGGTAGATATATGGAGATAAGCAGAAACCATCCTTGTAGTGGCCAAAGACTACCATTCTTCCTGGGAGAACAGCAGTTCCAAGAGGCATCCGAGAAAGGGGCATGGATGCAAACCCTGAAATTTACAGACAGGTAGGGGCAGACCCAAAAACGCACCCTCCTACATCAATGTGGAGCCTTCTCGATATGTCAACCACACAAGTCGCATGGTTGCAATGTCATACTCGGGAGCATCTAAAATGAGTTCTGAATCTCGCCTCAGCATAAACTGCTATTTTGCGATGAAGAGAAATACAACCTTTCATCTGCGCATTCCTGAAAGTGCAGTGCAAGGACAGGCGCATCTTAGGTTCAGGATTCAAAAGTTAGGGCTCCTGGTTGGGAGCCTATTCTACCCAGGAGGGTTAGTAGGGAACAATGATTACAATTGAATAGGTTCAAGAAAAATAGGTGCCATCAGAATACTCCTGTTTTTTGTCACCCGCTGTATCAAGAAAGAATAAATATTTTCAAACTCGGTTGTAGAATCAATCCTATTCTTTATCTAAAGTTTGTACAGTTCAACATAAAATGGACGCTTCAGAGTTATCAAAAAAAGGGGGAGGTCATTGACCTAAAGTACAGAAAATATTTACATCACACAGAGCCAAAAGTTTTTCGGTAAGACAACCATTTGGTGTGTGCAAGACAAAATCAAATTCAAATTTCATTTGTCAGGGAGTTCGCATGAAAATGGCAAACAAACAATTGGACATTTACAACATCACTTGAACATTTCAACCAAAACAAATCATTTTCATTGTGTATTATACTGCAGTTGGGGATAGTGTGTCTACACCACAGTGTTTCAGCCGTTTCTAGGTGGGCTTAATATGCCACATCTGGTATACGGCCTTTATCAGGACGGGGGCCGAACCCTGAGAACTGGGCGCCAGAGACTTAGAGCGAGTTTCAACAAGTTACATGCATTTTCAAATTATATAAGACAATAGCGATAAGAGCAAATGACCAGGTTACATAATGGTCGCAATAGTGAGACAGAATGGGGAACATTACAAGCGTGGAAAGGTGAATAGTTAAACAGTTTAACAATTCTTGTTGGCAAGCCAGGATTTTGTTTTTGCTCTGAAGGTCCAGAACGAAGGTTCCATTCTAAGGTTAAGCGGTATTACATTCCATTGCTTCGCTGCTAGAACCGGGAAGCTGGAACCACCTGCTTTTTTTAGGGTGAATTTGGGAATGTTGAGGCAGTGCGAGTATCTTGTTCTGGTTGGTCTGGTCGATCTTTTGTTAAATCCGTCTGCCAGATACTTCGGAGCGTCATTTGAACGTCATTTATGAATGACGACCAATGATCTGAGGGCGATTCTGTCTCGTACTGGGAGCCAGTGGCCGTTTTGTCTAAGGCTAGAGATGTGAGAATACCACGGGATGCTCAGTGCTGCTGTAAGGGCATTATTCTGCAGCACCCCGGGAAGAGGGTGTTGCAGTAGTCAATTTTTGAATGCACTAGCACCCTGGCCACGGTGATGCAACTGGTAGGCGAGAGGAATGTTTTGCAAGCATTGAGCAGCTTGTTAGTGTAAGCTGTGGAATATGCTAAAGCATTTACTTGCTTTTTGAGTGAGAGAGTGGAATCCAAGTAAACTCCTAAAGTTTTGATATTCTTGGCCACTTTGATCAAGTTACCATCTATATTGATGGATGCATAACGAGGGTCGAGTTTGTTTAGACGTGGTTATGATCCAACAAGAAGCTCTGTTTTCTCGTCGTTGAGGCATAGGCCATATTCAGCCATCCACGCCTGGATCTCCAATCCAAGTAGAGGTTGTTGATCAGTTTGGGGTCCTCTTCGTAGCATCCCGACAGTGTGCTGAGAACCTGAGTGTCGTCCGCATAATTAGTGTATGTGACCCCCCCAGGTTGTCAAGGCGGTCGAACAGGAGCTTAGTAAAGATGTTGTATAAGGTTGGTGATATTCAAGAGCCTTGCGGGATAGGGTGCGCTGATGGTGAGAAGACCCTGGAGGTACGGTTAGTGAGGAAGGATTGTACCCATGCGGACGCCTCGCTGGAAAAGGCAGCTGCTGAAGCCAGATGTCCAGTGAGGATCCGGTGGTCAACGAGGTCTAAAGCTGCCGATAGGTCGAGCAACAGGAGCATGGCTAGTTTGCAGTTGTCTTACCTTGCCCATCTGGATTTTAAGATCCAGAAAGGCAGTTTCAGTTCTGTGCCTTGGGCATAGGTCCTTGGCACCTGGAAGGCTTGAGGCCTTTGATGATGTTCTCTACTTCTTTGGCCGAGACTGGTGTGAAGGAGAAGGGGGGTGGGTGGGTGTGGGGGAAAGAGCGTCTTTTTAGCTAGGCCTGTTTTTTTTCATTCAATTCTAGATTGGAGTAGGACAATTGTGTCTGCAAGCGCTTTTTGGATTTTTTTCACACAAATCTGCATCTTTCGAGCAAGATTCTGCAGGTGTAGGTCGTGTCTCAAGTTCGCCAAGGATATTGAAAAGCTCTTTTGTCTTTGATTTGGCATTGGATATTCTGTTGTTGCAAGACTCTTTGTTAGCAGTGAGAATAGCTGTTTTATAGGTGGCAGCCGCTGCAGTGAAGAGTGCTTTGCTGGATGAGTTGGGCATTTTTCTCCAAGCGGATTCCACCGCTCGTTTGGCATTCCGCAGGAGTTTCAGTTCAGGGGTGAACCATTAGTTGAGGTGGGCTACTGGTGAGTTTGACGGGCGCGATGTTAACAGCTTCTTGAAGGGTTTTGTTATAGAGGTTGACAAGCTTATTTGCGTCTAAGTTTCAGTAGTTTACAGGAGTGAGGATGTTATGGATGAGTGGGCACAGGCTTTGCAATATTATATTGCGGTTGTTCCTGGAGAGGGTTTGCAGTGCAGTGGCTGGAGTAGAGATAGTGTGCGCGTTACCTTGGATGTAAAAGGAGATGACGCGATGTTCGGACCGGGCAATTGTTTCATTTTTAAGGATTGTGGTATCACAGTTATAATCGGCCAACCAGTCCAGGGTCTGACTTTATTGTGTGTTGGGGCGGAGATCATATGTTTAAAGCCAAGTTGGGAGATTGTGTTTTATAGAGATAAGGCATTTGCATCATTAGGATCACCAAGGTTGAGGTCCCCGAGCAGGATGATTTGAGAACCTAATTTGGTGTTAATGTGTCTAGTGCGAGGAACCTGCAGTAACAGGGAAGTAGTATGCGAGTTGCTCTAGGGAGGAAGGGTCCTGGTATTAACCTGTTTGGTAGCCTTGGGATGAGTGCATCACCCAGGTTTCTGCCTGTAGGGCACTCCTCTAGAAGGCTATATATTAGACTGTAAAGCAACTCATTATGATGGTGGCCAATGACCCAACTAAGCACAGGGTCCCTCTCG
Source organism: Ambystoma mexicanum (assembly GCF_040938575.1). Taxonomy (NCBI): domain Eukaryota; kingdom Metazoa; phylum Chordata; class Amphibia; order Caudata; family Ambystomatidae; genus Ambystoma; species Ambystoma mexicanum. The sequence goes on from NC_090926.1 coordinate 215,306,655, forward strand.
GTGCTGGAAACACTTAGAAAAAAGTCATTGGGGAAGGGTGCTGTGAAATAGTTCTATTTTCTTTAACCCATTATGTGTCTTTTCTTCTTGTAATCAAGAAATGCGTTTAAAGCTGCAGAAGCAGGAAGACAGATGTTCACACAGCTAAGCAAATGCTCCCGGACTGCCCTTGCAGAGTGTTTCCGATATGAAAAAGCTTTACAGAGCATAAACCGGGGGTCAAGATAACAGACTAAGCAAAATTAACATTGCACAAGATACTCAATGCATTGTCTATAATACACCCAGGTCCACAGAACCCTTCCCTCCACACTAATGGATTGGGTGGAACCAACATTTTTCAAAAATATAAAGTAAAGTGACACATGCACCTCTCGTACAGACGGTAAGACAAATAAGGATGCAAAAGATTAATAAAGGCTATAAGCAAACAAGTAATGTCAAAAGGGTAGAGATGAGATCAGCTGAGAGGTGATCAAAAGACCCATAGGGGATGCCAAAGTGTGGAGACGGAATAAGCACAGCGGAAAAGATCAGAGGAGAGTATCATAATTAATTGTGAAAATTTGAACATGCTGTAGAAACAGTAACATGAGTAAACAAATCTAATTGATCAGAAATGAAGTTAGTTGAGAAAACATAAATGGAAGTGATATAAAGTGGCTTAACTTCTGAAGTTGATCAAGTTTGTAAGGTTGTTAGTGGAGAGTCAAGGGATTGGATTGTAGATCTTGATTTGTCCATGAGATGAGTTGAGGTGGATGGGATATCCAAGGGGATTGAGGAAGTGGATATGCTTCTTTTCAGAGTATATTTGATGTGTTGGTTATTAGGAATTCTGAAAGCTGGCAAAGAAGGTTGATGGTCTGATGGGGACTTGTTGGTTATGGGGGTGAGAGAGGATGTATCCTTCGGCGTTGTCTGTAGAGCTTGAAGTAGTTTATGTAGTTCATTTGGATCGGTGTATTCTTTAGTGGGACCATCAGGGGTGGTAATGATCATTTTTGTAGGATCCAGTAGACTGTATCTAATATTAAGAGACTTTAGCAGGGGTCTCATGTCCAGAAATCTTTTCCTTTTAACTTAGGTAAAACTGGAGGAATCCGGAGAGATGAAGATTCTATTATTTTGGAAAAGAAAAGGAAAGTTTTTCCTGGCAGTAAGAAGAACTTGACGTGCTTGTTGGTGTCAAAGAAAACAAGCAATAAAGGGTCTGGGCAAAGGGTTGTTTCGGAAGAAGCGAGGGCGCGTTTCAATTCCAGTAGTGGTGAGAAGGTGATTCCAAAGGTGGAAGAGATCCACTTGGTTAGAAGGTTAATAGGGTCTTCTCCTTCCACTTTTTCAGGAATTCCGTAGAAGCGGAGGTTGTCTCTGCGATCCCTGTCTTCTAACTCAGTAACCTGACCTTCCAATTGCGTGGGTTTTGTTTGCATGTTTTCTAAGCCATATACTGTGTCCGGCACAGTGCTAATTCTTTCTTCTGTTTCGTCAAGTCTGCCAGAAAATAATTTTGTCATTTTTGAATTCTTTGAGCGCCATCGAATGGAAGAAGAGCGAAGATCTAGTGTGGAAATAGAGGAACATAGGTCGTCAAGTTCGTCTAAGATTTTCTCCATGCAAGCATTGAGTCATGTATTGTCAAGTAAAGATGCGACTTTGGTGTTATCAGCCATGTTTGGGATATTGAATAAAACTGAAGTGAATAAGAAATCAAGTAGAATTGACTGAGATTAAAATATCCACGTGAGTAATGTTAGAGGAAGATGGGAAGAGTCGCTTGTAGAAATAATGAAAGTCAGCCAGTTGAAGCTTGTAAAGACAAATCTGTAAAAGAATTTCAAATGTACTCCACTAGAAGTGGGAACAATAATTAATGGGAGGGGTGTAACAGCTTCAGATGGAGGAAATGAGTTACTTAGTAAGGTCCCTAGTGGAAGCACTTTGCTAATATATCAGAAGAAGTTCAGTGACAAAGTTTCAAATTTAAGTTAAAGGTTAAATTACACACTCCGCTTGACAGGCAGACAGGGAATCACACTTCCTTCAGACCGTAGCTAATTAAGAGGGATTCATATACGGCTGCTGTTTTAGGAGGTTTAGGAAAATTAAGCAGCAAAGCTTTGCAGGAGTATCATACAGTCAGCTCAAGGACAGAGCATTTTAGATAGAGAGTGAGCAGTTAATAGATTGGCATCCAGGTAGATGAGTTCTGCTATAAGATGAGAAAGGTTGAACAATAAAGCTCCAAATGTAAAAAATACAGTTCCACCAACAGTTAAGGTATTTCCATTTGGAACATAGAAGTAGATTGATTTGAGTTCAAGTGAAGTTATTCATCAGGGAAGTTAGAGAGAATTCCTCAGAGGCATTAAAAAAGTGCCCAAATATTGATAAATATATTAATTTCTGTTGTAAATGTGACACAAAACAGAATTATCCTGCGTGTAATGAGCAGTTACTTACAGGCTTGGTCATGAGAAAGACGTGTTTCCTTACACTAAGCGGATTACCTGACTCATGTAACCCGTGACAGCTGACAGAATGTTGCAGTTGAGTTGCAACGCGAGGCCTCTGCTGCAGGCCTAGCCCACATTCTCAGCTGTGTTGATCTTGTAGCTGCAGCTGACAGAGAACATGAGGCTGCAAGACGACGTTGCTGAGGACTTCAAGACCCTGTGCATCACTCATCGTGCAGCGCACAAGACAAGCCCACTATACTTGTAAGATAAGTTAAAACCTTACCTCCCAGCCCGCACCCTAAAGATCAAGCACTGCCCTCCTTTTAGTGATCCCAACCACTAACTCAGTCAGGATCGGAGGATCCCCTTTCTCAGCACTGGCCCCTACTCTGTGGAACTCGCTTCCACCACACATCCAACACACTCAAGCCTATAGGACATTCCGTAAATTACTAAAAACATGGCTCTTTCCATAACGCCAACATCAGCCTTAAAGATGCGACTAAACTTCCAACAACCCAATGACTAAATACACAATGGGAATCCTAACCTGGTCTTCAATGAATACGCCCACTGATTGGGCTATAGACAACCGTATCCCTGAACACTGAACAATGATCTCTTGAGATCCTACCCACATGACGTTCCGAGCCCTTAACACGTCCCACGGCGTCACCCTTACTTCGCCCTTGCAATGTCACCCGCCCTCCTGTTCCCGTGATGTATATATATATCTCTCTGTATTACCCCCTCTAACCCCTGTGTATCCCTCTATACTGCCATCCCCTCTAGCCCCTGTGATGTCATTGAATGCCCCAGTGTCCGTTTCGCCGTGTACCATGCTTTCTGTTCCCCATGATATCTCCATGTATCCCTCTGCCATCCAGTCGCTGTAACCCCAGCCCTCAATCACTATATGCTCGTGTGTAGCCGGGTATCCTCCCCTCCTGTTCTTGTGATGTCACTATATATCCCACTGTATTACCCTCCCCTCTGGCCCTGTGATGTCACTGAATTCCTTGCTGTGCTCGTGCGTCGCTGTGCACCTTCCCTCTCGATTCCCCTGGATGTCACTATGTATCCCTCTGCCATTACCGTCCTGTTGCTGTAAGCCCAGCACTCTGTCGCTTTAGTCCCCTCTCTGCCGGTAGGTCAACGTGTACCCTGCCCCCCTGTTCCCATGTCGTTATGTATCCCAATGGATGGACGCATGTGGAATGAATGGATGGATGGAATGTATGTATGTGGAATTGACGGATGGGAATGGATAGAATGGATGTGATGGAAGACCGTGAATGGATCGAATGGATGGAAAGAAAAGTGATGGATGGATGGAAAAGGAATGGACAGATGCATTGATGGAATGGATTGATGGAATGGAAGGAATGAATACCTACCCTGAATAATTACCCTACACTCTAGTTCCCGTGTGTGCCCACCGTGTATATGTGTACCCTGCTTTCCTGTTCCCCATGCTATTGCATATCCACATGTCCCACTCCCATGGCTGTAAACCCAGACTCCTGTCACTGTGTCCGTGTGACGCTGTGTTCCCTGACATCCTATTCACGTGCCCGGTCTCGGGTGCTTTAAAGATGAACCATCATATCATATTGCTTCACTACCTACTATACACCATCACACAACTAGAACACAGCTATGCCCCTGATAAATTTGGCCTAGCTGTATAAATTTGGCCTAGCTGTTCACATACGAACACTACCCCATGAACACCTCATCACCCTAATAAAACGCAGCTATCCCATGACATTCCAGACTAGTTGCTCACATTAGTGTCCTTCAGGCCTAACACAACCAGAACCCAGTCTGGGTGTCCACCCATCAGACTGCACACATCCAACTGATAGCTTCAGCACCACACCCAACACTAGGATGCAGCTACCATCCGGCAATTACATCAGCTGCACACATAACTGGTGCACCCGTGCACCCTATGACACTACCTCCCTCTACTGACCAGAACTGCGGTTCCCAAGGGCTATCAAACTGACCCACAACCAAAAAGTAGGGTAAATAAAGATGTACCCAGCAGATGGCCACATTGGCCCAGAGGAAACCCTTTGGTCACCACCCCCTGACCAAATGAATTAGAATGCTGTATATACACCACTGCAAATTGGGAAAACAGTTTAAAATGCATCCCATGGGATTATGGCATATGCAGAGGAAGGGAGCACTTCCTTACCTGTAACTCAATTTCTCCAGCGTTCGTATCTGTCATGGATTCACATGCTGTGAATATTTCCCTGTCAGGCTGGGAAACCTCAGTAACCTTAACTGAACGTTTTCCGATGGAAAACGTCAACACTTTAGTGACAAACCAATAGGAAGTCTGGTATAAATGGCCCGCCCCCACAGCTTCCCTTCAGACTTTAACCTCCATAGTAGAGGGGCCGCTGAACACAGGTGTGCCTGCAGGGCTGGCCAGCTGGCGCATGTGAATCCATGAAAAATACAAACGCTGGAGAAATGGAGTTACAGGTAAGAAACTACTTCCTTCTCCAGCATTGGCTCTTTCATGGATTCACATGCTGTGAATAGATTACATAGCAGTACAACCAATGTGTGGAGGTGTGCCATAGGCAAACCAACAAACAGCATCTTATCACATACATGAGACAACAAACCCAGCGAGTGATACAGCAAAATAGAAAAACCCCGAAGCTGCGGGGCCTACCTTACTGAAACAGGCATTGGAGGACCGCACCTGCACATCTTCCACATGTTGCTGCCCGTAATGCCTGGTGAATGTATGCAGCACTGCCCAGGAGGCTGCCTGGCAAATGTCCACCAGCAGTATCTCAGACCACAGCGCCGACGCCGTGGACCACATAGAATGAGCCTTCGGAGCACCCCTCAAAGGCTTGCCAGCTTTAGTGTGACAAAAGGAAATTGTAGATGACACACAACAGGAAAGTCCTCGTTTGGAAATAGAGTGCCCCTTGTTGGAGGGCCCAAATGCCACAAACAGCTGCCTTGACTTTCTGAAGTCCTGTGTTTGATTCTGGTAAAACTTTAGTGCCCTCTTAACATCCAGCGAATGCAGGGCCTTTTCTACCGTCATGGATGCATTAGCAAAGAAATAGAGGCAAGTTTGTGAAACGCTGATAGCACTTTCGGGATAAAGTGCGGGTTAGTAGCCAGGATAACCCGGTCCTTCATAAAGCTTATTAAGGTAGGTCAATGACCAATGCCTGCAACTCAGACACGTGCCTGGCTGAGGTAATCAACACTAGAAAAGCCACCTTCCACGAGAGGAACTTTAAAGAAGCTGTCGACATGGGTTCAAAAGGAGGTTTCATCAAAGCCGAAAGAACTACATTGAGGCTCCACACCGGTGCAAACCTCTTCACCAGGGGAAATTTCCGAAATAGCTCCTTCAGAAAATGTTTCAAACGATCACTAAACAGCGGAGAAGCATGGTGCCTTCTCGTGAATCTAGAAATCCCTGCCAAATGCACATTAATGGATAACACCAGACCCCCTTGTGCCAGGTGTAACAAGTACGGGAGAACCTGAGCCAGGGAGACCTCCAAAGGCTATATCTCAGGATGACTTTCACACCAGGTGCAGAATCTCACCCATTTATGACCATACGAGACATTGGTAGAAGGGGCCCTTGCTGCCTCCAAGATCTGTCGATATTCCTAGATGACCAAGCTCGGAGTGATCAGGAGCCATGCCGCTAAGCTGAGATGCCAGATCGTGATCCCACACTGCCGTCGTCCTGAGACAGAAGATCCGGATCTGCTCCCAAACCAACCGGCTCTTCCACCGCCAGTTGAAGGAGATCTGAAACCACGTCTGCCTGGACCAGAACAGGGCAAACAAAATCACCCTGCACTGGTACTTCAGAATCCACTGAATGGTCCTCCGAACGAGTGGAAAAGGGGGGGAACGCATCCGCGAATAGGCCCGTCCTTGGGAATGAGAACGTGTCCCCCAATGACTCTTGATGAGCCCCTCTGCTGGCAAACTCTGGACACTGCTTGTTTTCCCCTCGTAGCAAACAAATCTATCGGAGGAGACCCCCATTGTGGGAAGAATCTTGCCACCTGTTGTGCCTTCAGCCTCCACTCGTGTAGCTGACTGGCTTCCCTGCTGAGCTGGGCGTTAAATACGAATTGTCGAAGTTTATGGCGAATCCGAGCCGTTGCAAATGTTCTATGGTTGCCATGAAAGACTCTTCTGCCCGTTCCCGTGACAAACCCCTTACCAACCAATCGTCCAGGGAGGGGTACACATGATGACCCTCCCTCCGGAGGAAGGCAGCCACTGGGGCCAGACACTTTGTGAATGTCCTGAGGGAAGACTTTAGGCCAAATGGGAGGGCCCAAAACTGATAGCGATCTTCTCTGACCCCAAAAAGCAGGAACTTGCAGTGTTTCAGCCTCATAGGGATGTGAAAATAGGCATCCTGCAGATCTAATGACGCCAGGAAGTCGACCGGTTGCATCGAGCGGACATCTTGAAGGGTGAGCTTCTTGAACTTCGAGCATTACAGATTCTTGTTCAACGCCCGAAGATCTAGAATAGGCCTCCACTTGCCGTTGGGTTTTTTCACAAAGTACCGGGAGTACACCCCCTGGCCCGCTCCGCAACCGGAACTGATTTTATCGCCCCTTTCTCGAGCAGGAGTACCACCACCTGCAGCAAGATTGGAAGATGTGGCTGCACCCCATGCAGTGGAGGAATAGGGACCGGAGGACTCCGAAAACTGAGTGGCCGAGACGTACCGTATCCAGTACCCAGCGATCTGATCTTATCGGTTGCCACTCGTCGACATGGATCGCCACCCTGCTCCCCAGCAGATTGTCCAAATGGCAGTCATTGTTGGGCTTTTGACTGCCTTCCCTTAGCTGCCGAGGACTGCAAATCTTTCTTTCGTTGGGCTTGAAAGTCCCTGCTCTTTTGAGCCAATTGGACTGATTACCGACAGCCTTGAGAATAGTAGCTAGGGCGCCTGTAACTGCGATCTCTGCAGGAGGCAAACCGGGCATTCCCTGAGGCACCACGAAAAGCTTGAAAGGAGCAAAAAGAGCGACCACCTTGCAAGGAACCCAAGGACTTCACTGTCTCCGTAGCCTCCTTCATTCCTTTCAGAGCCTCAATTTTTTCCCCAAATAATTGTTCGCCCTCACAGGGCATATCTATAACTTTATATTGGACCTCGGGACGAAAATACGTATACTTCAGCCAGCCCTGCAGTCGGAGCACCATCCCATTATTAATTTGCTTCAAACCCGACTCCGCCAGGTCCACTACAATACTGATGCTGTGGTTGGAGAACTCCTCCCCCTCTCGAACCAACAGTATTGCCTCCTTTCGGTGTTGTTCCAGAAGATGTTCCAAGAATCAGGGCTAGCCGATGCCACATTTCCCGATCATAACTGGCCATAATTGCCAAGGGATTTGCGGCCTTCACAGTAGTAACCCCCACTGTCAAGACCTTACCAAAAGCATCCAGTTTCCTGGCCTCACTGTCCGGAGGTGTAACAGTGTTGGCTTCTGGCCTTACGGCTTGCAGCCGCCGAAACCACGCACTCGGGCGCGGGCTGCAACACCAGACATCTAGGGGTAGACTCCGGAGCCTTAAATTTCTTTTCAAGGCGACCCTTCACTGCCGGTTCCGAAAACAGGTGGCGCATCATGCGCAGGCCCTCCTGCCACACGTGGTCGAGAATCGGCACTGAAGACCGCCTTCCTTCGCTTTCCTATATGGTCGCAGAGAAGGAAAAAAAAAAAAATAAGTCCTTACGTTCCTCTTCAGGCGCTAGCCCAAACTCCAGACATGCCTTCAACATCATGGCGTGGAATGCCCAAATATCATCCGGGAGAGATGGTTGTGCTGGACTACGGGGCTGCTCCATCTCAGGGTCCGTGTCCCATGCGTCATCCCTCGTCGGTGACGAAGACACAGTTGATTGGGTGTCCCGGGAGCACTCTCAGGGTCTGATTCAGGTAACTCTCCTTCCTCAGGATGAGGCCATGGACAATCCAAGCACACCGGCAATGGTAACCGTGCCAGAGGAGACTTCCTAGGCGCCTCACCAGGCAAACCTTTGACGATCAGCACTGCCGGACTCTGTGGTGGTAGCAACCTCACATCCAGTTGCCCCAACAAAGACTGGAGCGTAGATAACACCTGCAATGACAGCAGGGATTGCCGATTAACCAATGGCTATAAGGGCGGCCCAGCCCCCACCCCACCCCACTCGGCGTCAATGGCCTCACACTCTGCAGACCCAGAGCCGACTGGTCAAAAACCGGGCTCCTGTTCCTCCATCCCAGAGGAAACAGAAAACGTAGCTGGTCCTGCTGCAAAATGTTCTCAGGAAGCATGGACTGAAAGGCGGCGGACTGCCACGCCCCACCCTTCGTCAACAATCCTTCCGACTCCATCTGCAATGACAAGAGCAGTGGACCACTGTCAGTCAAAGTCATGGATGGTGCTAATGACACAGGCGGCGACAGAACTGTAGATTGCACTACCACAGTCGACGGAATATCCATCGATTAGCTTGTCGTTGGAACCACGGCCTCCCTGGTTTTGGATTTCACTGGAGATCAGGACCTTTTGGAAGACTAACCAGAACGGTGCTTCGAAGACTCCCGGCTAGACGAAGACTTGTGGTGATCCCTGGACGAGTGCTTCGATGAAGACTCCTTTCGGCTTCGCCAGTGCTTTCTCAGACACCGTAGACTTCTCCGGTCTACCACCAGACCGTTTGGACTCGTCAGGCAGATCATGCTTGGATAACGAGGAGCCACTCACCCCCTTCGAATGATGCGACCTAGATGAAGACTTGCTGCCTTTCCCCCACCTCCAACGTAGGCAACGCTGTCCATTGCATTTTAGTGAGGGGTTCCGCCGACGTAGCTCAGTGATGCTCCGCTGCCTTCTCCACTCTTCCTGAAGACTGGCTCCCCCGGCCCAAACCCACCTCCGAAGCCAGGAAAGTGCCCTTGTTAAGCCAGCATATGAGCCTTCGATTACGGTCTTTCAAGGTCTTCTGTGAAAACCCCTGGCATATCTCACATGTATCCGAGTTATGGGGATAGAGACAGTAAAGACCGTCCATATGGCCATCCCCTTTGTACACCTTCAGGCCGCAGGTAGCACAAGGCCGAAAGAGAGACTACTGGGCTACCGATGACATCCTAGCCCACAAACCAAAACGCGCATGCAAAACACGAAGAAACACGAGGTGATCTAACAATTTGGAGACGGTTGAAATCTGAAAGGAAGCAGCAGGGGCGGGGCTATTTATACCAGACATCCTAATGGTGTGGCCTAAAGCACCCAGAAAGAATGTGGATAGGACATTAAAGTGTCGAAGTTTTCCATAGGAAAACACCAAGTTAAAGTTGCAGAGGTTTCCCAGCCAGACGACGGGGAAATATTCAAAGCATGTTAATCAATGAAAGATCCAATGCTGGAGAAATTTAAGAAATGTATGTAAAATATGGGAGCCCAAGAGTATATATACGACTGGCAACAAGAAGATGATAAATATGACAGAATATATGGAGATTCATTTTTCATGGGACGAAAGAGGGGAAATGTTGGAGCACAGCAATGTTGGAGAATACATCCAACGCCCCAAACATGCACGAAACTACAAGCTTCGAAAGTCATTGTAAGAAGGCACACAGTACAAAGAGCAGCCACACACATAGAAACTTCCCTATGTAGGCCCAAAGAGACGCCAGTAGCTTTGCTTCAATGAGCCATAATGCACAGATCTTGCATTCAAGCATAACCATGTGTCCTTAAGTACAGCAGCATTTATCAGTAGTCGGGGAAACAGTGAAGGGGCACTCATGATAGTACATGAAGACAAACCTTTACTCTAACCAAACACAACACATGTAGGCCTTAAGACCCAGTTAGCCATCTCGGAAACATGAAAATCCTCAGCAGAAAGCATCAGCCAGGCCCTCGCAGAGAGGTGCGCACATACCAAATGTCAACTTCCCACAGCAAGACTAAATGCTGTGCAGTGATTGGTTAATGCAAGGGGGGAAACATTTGCCCAGGCCTGAAATGCTGTCTTGAAAAAGCAACAAAGAAAATATCAGACCCCAGAGTTAAAGGACAAACACTGTACATGGATTGGAGAAAACACATCAGCTTAGCCAAGTTCCCAAGCTTGTATTCAAAAGACATAAATTTATGTTCCTAGGCAGTGTATCAAAACAAATCATAATGAAGGTTACAAACTAGTAAGAAGCGAGCAATGAGCAGCGAAAGGTATGCCTATCCAGACAGAATGAGTAGGGTGCAACACTGCCCTCTGTAGGAAATGTTCTCGCTGAAGGAGCCCTAATTGTTAAGGGAGGAGCCATCCAAAACACCATTACACAGTAGAATTAATCAGGTATCATCAACCTTTATGGAAACTCATGACCAACCCTCACAGTACATACATACATATTAGTGAAGTTACAATACACTCAATGCTATTGTAAGAGAAGGCAGCTTGTCAGCAACAAAGCCTCCCCCACACCCCCGCCAGCTCATAAGGTCAGAAGCAGGGAAAACAGAATTGTGAGAAAGGAAGGGAAAGTAAGTCATGTTTCCAACAAGGAGATACAAGGTAAAACGGGCAATGAACAATTCACAATGATGGGAACGGTAAGACGGTGCCAACCGATTAGGTCAGTGGGAAGGGGATTTAAAAAAGTTAGTTTTTGTCCCACTGTCACATCTCACACAGGGATTGGTTGAAACTTAGTCACTCAACTCACTCCACACACTCTCCTCCTGAAACAGCCAATCAAATGTCAGGTTCAGCTGATAGAAACTTAAGAGTACGGTCCAATCAGCACCATGGGAAAGGCGATGATCTCACCGTCAATTAATAAACTGAAATCTTGATATGGTCACAAGGATAGAATAAGCCAATAGTTAGGTAGTTTATGGATTCACCTATAGTGCAAATGACTATGCCCAATCAGAGGCGAAGAAAATGAATAACCTGTAATATTTGTCATTTATCTTCAGTAATTGTCAGACTGTTTAATGTCTTTGATAATTCCTGACATACGCTGAGTTATAATAAATCTTTTCTCATATCTCGTGCATTTGTTTTTGGCTCTTTGGATTGATTTTCATTACTGAACGGGGAACTTGCCTTACAGGACAAAATTACAGCCACATAAGTAGACGTGTTATTGCAAGCCTCTTAGTCTTACATATTGGTGGTTTATCAACCAACACACGCATTGCCTGATGGATTACGACATCTGCCTAACCAGCACAAAGCAAAGGCCACCAAGCAAGTCTACATATGGTTTCCCTTTTAATGAAATGATGTAGTGAACACAAAGCAGGGGTCGAATTGAGGAGAGCTACTTAGCTCCTAAGTATAGCCTAGAAGAGATTAGTTTTCTTTACACAAACCGCTACCAGGAGCTACCTTTGGCTCTCCAAGCCAACTGGTGCCCCACGAGTAAACCCATGTACTTGGGAATTCTGCACCAGGAAACACTTTTTGCTGTATAAGCACCATACACATGTTCAATAAATAAAATAGAATGTACATTAGGTAACACCTTCTAGAAGACATTTAAAAGGACAATGGCTCATGGGTACTGGACACAGTTCTAGTATGCAGTTCATGTGGAATTTAGATATGTGGCACCCTGTGTATTAGCTCTGCATGCTGTAGCAGAGATAAATAAGTTAAATCACAGAAAAAGGGGTGGCAGAGAAAATAAATGTGGCAATGAAGAAACAGTGACGTATGCTGTAACAGTATGTGAGCGGTAGCAAGACAGGAACTGACAGCAGAGAAATTGCAATCTCCATTAAACGTATGCAATCCTGAACTCATGAGACTTTAATAGCTCCTGGGTCGCTATGAGTAACTCGTGTTTAAGAGGAAATCCCCGACACAAGAGCTACTTCCAGCTCCTTCTCCAGGTATTCCAATTTCGAGCCCTGCAAATATATATATGAATCTTGTGCAATACTTCTCGCCCTCCCCCATCCCCCTAGCTGGGCTCATAATTTGCACTAGCCATTACTTCTCCAAAACTGACTTCTCAAAACTAATATCAGTATTTGAGCCAAATTGGGCTATCCTGGATTGAGCCAGAGAAGATGGAACTTCTTAATGCCCAGATTACAGAGAAGGAGGTTTGTAAGGCAATTCAAAACCTTCTGGGGAGAAATCACCAGATTGGATGGCCTATCGGACTAAGCCATATAGAAACATTTTGGCCCCTCATCTCCTAAATGTCTAGAACCATGCAGCAGAAAGTGGTATTCTACCCGAGACCACGAAGGAAGCCACCATGATCTTATAGTTAAAACCTAATAAAGACCCTATGGAATGCTTGGTATGTAGACCAATTAATTAGCTCTTGGAAAACTGAGGAATTTAACATCTGAATGGAAGAATCTTCCCCTTTCATTACTTGGTAGAATATATCACTCATAAAAGATGACAATATTCCCTAGATTCTTTTACTTATTCCTGAATGTACTGGTTGTCCTACCTCAATTGTACTTCAGTACACAGTATCACCGTAGAGTTTACTTGGGATGCTAAGCATGTGAGGGTTAGTTGGAGCAAATCGACATCTCCTTTCACAAGTGGGGGGCTCTCTACCAGATTTTTAAAACTATTACCTAGCTGCCCGGGTACAATTTTTATCCCACGGGTTTTAGGACCTGGACCGACCCAGTGTACAGACTGAGCGGGCAAAAGCCGTCCCCTCATTGTTAAAACACATTAATTTTATGGGAATGAAGAATATCAGAAATGAAATCAATGTGGTTGTCTATACCTGCCGTGCATGGGCATCCAAGACGAAAATATCATCCCTTTGTTCATTGTTAATCTCGGCCACACATGTTTGGTATAGATGGGACGTGTGAAAAATATGTACAAACTATGAATAAGTTAGGGATTGTCAACATAGCTGATTTTTTCAAAGGGGGTCATTTCATAACTAGAGACCCATACAAAAAGAAGGGCAGTACATCAGCTTTGGAGATATTCCTCTATTTCAGGATTCGCAATAGAATCAAAAACATCTTCAACACATCGCATCTCAACCTTAGACGACTAATCTGCAAGAAACCATCCTCGCAAGTGAGGTGTGTCAACTGTTTTCCAGGTTGTTTGGCAAAATAATTGGGAAAACAATGGTTCATTGCATGGCTGCACAGAAACATCTTTTCAACAAACGGTTTGACAGGGAACGGAAATCGAGGTGTGTGCGCAGACAAAAGATGCATCTTGTAATAGTCCCTCTAAACTCATCCATTTTAGGTTCCTGGATCAAATGCATGACTCACCTGTACAGTTGCATAAATACTACCCGGAGATCTCCTAGTCCTATGAAAGATGCAACATTGAACTAGCTGATTTTGACTATCTGGCTTGGGACTGTGAAGATCTTTATATATTTTGGATGGAGGTCTTGTTACAAGTAAAATTCAGAAAGAAAACTTAATATCTCCCTTGATTGTCTGTTTAGGGTATACCAGAGATATTCCTCATACTCTGAAACTTGCAGGTTTAATGTTTAATGTTGTGAAAACTAGGCTTCTTCCCACCCCCCCACTTACAGGACTCTCAGACTTGGTGTGTTTTTCCTCCGTTATTTAAATTGCATTGTTAAAGTATTTAAAATTGAATTGTGAAACCTAGACCTTTTCCCCCCACTACAGTACCCTTAGACTGCAGTGTTTTTTTTTCTCCAATTGACTACTATTGTCTCGTCTGTCGCTTCTGCTTGCGTCCTTCCCTAGTGTATCTCCCCTCATCCCACATCCGTCCCCTCCTCTCCTTACCTATTCTATGGTGCTCTCTGTCTTTCCTATCTTTACTAACTGCTTCTCTATTGACTATCCTGCTCTCCTCACTAAATTCGGTAGGAAGAAGTTTAAAAAGGGTATCCTGGTCTCCAAACGAGGCCTATCGCCAATACCTATACCAGTGCTTCTTCCAGGCAAACCATCACAGACATTCTCTTTGTCGTTCCCTCACCAGACCTATGGACTCTTCATATGGTCTCTGTGCTTTCTCGTTTCTCTTCCTCTCCCATTAATGGTGGCACCTGGTGGGAGACCCTCCTGGCCCACTTCCACTCCTCTAAGGTCATCTTTAATGTCTACCTGAATGGTACCGTCTTGGTCCAAGGCCCTCCGGCCAACCTTCTCTTTGTTAGATGCTTCCTGCGCCTCGTCAATTTCCTTTCCTCTTCTGCAGTCCCCTCCACCCCCCTCGGCTTCCTTGCCTCCACGTGCTGTTTCCTCTTTGGCTACCTTGCCCCCTCAGGCATCTTCTACACCTCCACAGGGCATACCTCCGATTTGTACCTCCACGGAAGTCTTTCAAGGACGGCAACCTTCTCCATATTGCCACTCAACTCTCGCTCTGCTGTCAAACACTCCTCTGACATCTGCAGTCTCCTGAAAGAACTTGACCTTTCTGTCCTTGGTCTCACGAGGCATGGTTCACGGCTAGCTCCATCACAAGCATTGCCACTCTCTTTCCTGATGGCTACAAGATCCTCTCCATGCCCAGATCCAACCGTTAAGGAGGGGGTGTAGCCCCGATCTCCCCCGAGTGGATCCCTGCCTCTCTCATTCCTATGCAGGCCTACTCCTCTTTTGAATGCCTCATCTGCAGGCTCTCTCTCCTGGCCAGTCCCTTACTGTGGCTACCATCCGTCGGCCACCTGGTCAGATCGCCTCCTTCCTCCGAGTGGGCGGACCTCTATTACCTCCTGGTCTCGACCACTAAACTCCTCCTTAGAGACTAACATCCACCTGGATGCTTCCTGTCCTTCCTCTGGAATCTTTCGCGACATCTGCGACTCTCACTCTATTCTTCCCTCTGGCCCGATTCACTCTGCAGGGCACACTCTGGATGTTCTGATCTCTTCAAGCCTTCCCCCTTCTATCCCTATCACCACTCCTCTCTCCTGGACTGATCCCTTCGCCACTGGAGTCTTCCCTTCCCTCCTAAAGCACTCCCTTGTGCTCCCTCTTAAGAAACCCTCTGCTGATCCATCCTGCCCGGCTAACTATCGACCAATCTCCATCACTCCTTTCCTGGGCAAACTCCTGGAAAAGCTGCCCATCTCCCAGCTTAATCTTCACACTGAATTTGTTGGTTGTCTTCATGACCATCAGTTTGGCTTCAGAGCTGCCAGAAGCACGGAACCTGCTCTCCTGAACATCAATGAAGAGACCTGCTCTCCAACCTTGATTCCAACACCTACTGTGTCCTCATCTTACTTGATCTCTCTTGTGCCTTTGATACAGTCAACCATGACATCCTGCTCAACCATCTCAGGTCCAACTTGGGTTCTTCCTCTCCTCTATCTCCACCTGTGGTGTTTCCCAGGGGTCTAACCTCTCTCCCTGGCAGTTCAACCAATACCTGCCACTTCTTGCCTAGCACATTGCCACTCTCTGCCCCAACTTTCAGTGCTATGCAGATGACTCTCGGCTCATTTTCAGGCTTCCCTCAGCCACCTATTCTTCTCTCATCTATCACTCCTCTAGGACTGTCTGCTATCCAGGAGTGGTGTACCACCAATGATCTCTGCTTTAATGCCAGTAAGCCTGAGATTCTCCTCATCAGCACACCCGCTCCCTCCTTTCCTGTCACTCTCTGGCCGGCCTCTCTTGGCCCTCTTCCTGCTCCCACCTGTGAGGCTTCACACTCTCCCCACATCTCTGACGTCTCAAAGAAGTCACACTACCAGCTGCACCTCCTCAGAGGTATTCTTCCTTTCCTCTCCTTCCCCCAGAAGCTCACTGTCTCCAGAGCTCTGGTTCTCTCTAGGCTGGACTAATCCAACAGCCTCTTTCTAAATCTGCCTGCCTGTACTCTCCGCCCTCTGCAACTCATCCAAAACAGGACTGCAAGACTTGTCCTTGGCCTCAGGCCTAGGGATCATATCACTCCAGGACTGAAATCTCTGCACTGTCTCCCAGCGGCTGCAAGGATTAAGTTCAAAACCCTTTGCATTGTCCACAAGGCCTTCTGGGGCCTCTAAACCTTCAACTCTCTTCCTAAATATATTCCTTCTCAAGCTCTTCGCTCATCTGCCTCTAACTCCCTCAGGGTCAGTCGCTTCTCCAAGCAACGAGTTGGTGGTAGATCTCTTTCTTCGGCTGGGGCCTCCCTCTGGAACCGCCTCCCTGCCGCTCTGAACATTGAGAACCATCTCCGGTTCCGGAAGCACCTCAAGACCTTCCTCTTTGCTTTGGCTTTCTCCTCTCCCCTGCTGAACTCCTGGCTAAAACTGACACTGCACTGGTCATCTGGCTACCCTCTGTTCTCGGGCCCAGGCCCCCTCCCCGCCAGTTACACACCTGCACTGCTCCCATGGCAACCCTTGCATTAGGGGCCGATTCTGTATCCCTACAGCCCCCTACCAGCACTTGACACCTGTTGTCTGCACTTAACCTTGCACCTGCCGACAGCTGGCTACACTGTTTTTATTTATTTACTGCTATCCTATGTACTGCACTTCTCCTCCCCCCCGTCCCCCTACCCTGCACGATCTCAATGTCACCTGGCCTAGTAAGATCGTTCTTTCAGTCTTCCCTCAGTTTCCCTCCCTTGCCTCGTCACGCCTTGAAACACTTGTGTATAGGCACGTTATAAATGCCACAAATGCCATATCATATCTTCTTGCTAGACGATGTGTTGCAAAGGCATAGTAGCGAGGGCCACCCTTAATTCACACAAATGTGTCTATGAGACATTACATTCTGTTACGATATGGAAAAGTCCTTTATGGGCAAGAAACACATCATCCAGCCAAAGTATAGATGGACTCCAACAAATTTGAGGGTGAACCAGTCCCAAAGAACGGACCTGAGGTACCATCATAAACCATGACTGTATGATTATTACTTGGTCATGAACTTGGAAAAAAATACAGAGATCAAAATATCAATATATTAAAATAGGGCGGCTTGAGCCGCCCTATAGTTAACATATTGCCTCTCTATTCAAGGAGAAACCTATGTGCCATAGGAAATCCGAAGATTCTATTGCGAATACCTTTTGACTCGGTGTATGGATTTTGATGACATTTTCTAAACAAAAGGTTTGTCGCTGCCACTCCCTGACTGGTAAATTTGGGGACAGATTCAGTAAAAAGTTATTAAGAAAGCAATAAATAATGTTTTCGACCTACTCCCATTCACTTTCCCCATAGAGAAAGTCAGATTTTGGGTCCTTTGAAATGTAAAATCCGCTGGATGGATTTTGACCAAATCATTAACATCTAGGGCATGAAGCGTTTACTCGATTTCCGGGATAGGTTTGGGGTAAACCCAGCCAGTAGATTTTAAAATATTGGCCAGTGAAGTGGGTGCCCTCTGCTCCCAGAAATATAGCCTCATCTCCCGTGGTGCTTTGCAGCAGAGTCTTTTCAGAAATACAAAGCTGACATTTTTCTTTTCATTGATGTGTGCAGTTACTGCGGTAATACCTAGGGAATGCAAAAACTAAAAGTGCTCAAAAATTTGAGGAGGAAAAAGGCTGCAAAGTTATTAGGCTAGACGTGGGAAGGGGGAAGAGGACACCGTGTGAAGTGGTGAGTTTGGGGTGGTCTGGGCAGCCAGTTAGGGGTAGAACATTTTTGGCTTATCTGCGTAATACCGAGGGAATCCCGCAAGATTACTGTGACAATGCTGTCAGGAAAAAAAACTGCATCAGACGAACCGAAGAGTACTAAAGGGTAAAGGGAGAGGGTTAGTGAATGAAAAAGCTATTGAAGTGAGGGGGTAAGCAAGAAAAGAGGGGTGCGCATGTTAAGTGCCTGTGAGGACGGGGAAGAAATTTTAATTTTCAGACGTTTTTGTGCTTATCGGGGTAACAGCTGCAATTTTTGCACATTTTCCCCCCCATTATCGGGGTAATAGCGCACGAATAGGGACTGAAAATTAAAGCAAACACATGCAGAGATCACAACTACTACACAGCGAACAATGTATCTATGGGACGAAATGATTGGTGTAACATGCAGGCTGGCCAAAGGCCGGGGCCATTGGCCATGGCCAAAGACCATGGTTAGTGGGCCCCAAAGAAACGTATTGGAGCAATATGTACAGGGGACATGGCCAGAGACCTTGGCTAGTGGGCCTGTAGAAACCTATGGATGTAACTTGTACAGTGGCCAAAGAAACTATAGTATAACAAAACATTTGAAATTCAGTGAAAAAACCTTAGTTAACAGAGACTTAAGGTAATCAGATTTAACACAAGACCGCTGAAAATCAGCACTCGCATTACAAGCTCAGTCCACCAACTTTGTGCCCCCTGTTTCGCAGAACAGGTTCAATGATATAACAGATGACATCACTAATGTCACGGGTTTCATTCATTATATGACAATTCTGCTTTGTTACATACCATATATGTACACATTTCATGTTTGCACAGTACAATGTATTCTGCCCTTATTTCTTTATATGTAAATAGGCTGCAGGTCAATAAACCGATGCCTAAATCACTCCACAGAAAAAACTATTCAGTCAATTCCTGGTCCTCAAACCCCATCGGTTCACCAAACTACTCCGAAACTGGGTTTGAAAATAGCTGTACCCTTTTTTACCCCTGCAGCAGAGGGTGCGAGCTCAGAGACCAGATCTGTATTTAACCTTTGCATGCCATCTCTGCAGTTTTGCAAAAAGCCAGAATGGGTACACCTCACCTGGGGAAGATGACTTTAAAAATAAATACCCAAACACCACAAAGCTTTAATGATCCAAAATACTGCCACCCTGTTTAACAGATGGTATCACACTTGTGCTGATCAAAACCAGAATTCATCCACAAAACCAGCATTGACATCTGCAAGGTTGCGTTATTTTTTATATCAATGCTTAACAGACATACAAATCAATGAAAAGGAAATGCATTAAGGCAATGCCTGTAGTTCCTCTTATAGAAGTGGCCATTCAGGCCTTGGGAGCAATTGGTGTGCTCTCCTGCTTCTTTGGGTCTCACCAGAATACACGTAGGCAGTGCAGCAAGGCCTCAATCTGTGCTTAAGGTGCCAAACAGCCTCTGCATACAGTTGCTGTCCTAGAGTGATATCCTTAACGTGAATCGCTGCTGTAGATTATTTTACATTACCTTCAATTTAATTCTCATACTGCATTCAGTGACTTATTTACCAGTGCACCACTACATACAAGGTTAACACCCGTTCTCTCTTTGCTACCAGGCGCAAACTTGGTCTGGCTTGGCGAGGGGAAGGGGAAGGGGATTAGGGTGGTGGTTGGGGGCCGGGATCATTTTGGTCAAACTCTTTTGTAGCCCATGGCACTCATACTGCACGCAGCCAATTCTTGGCTCCTACACCTCCGTTATCGGGCGTGGCTTTACCACAACCCCTTCCAACCATGAGGGGATTATCGGTTTAGCAGCCCCCACAAATTCCAGGAACTCTTGAACACCCATTTGAAGACCATCAGGCATCCACACCATGAGTTAACGGCATACCACAACCAGTCTAGTAATGGCCTGCTGGAAAATTCCATCAGCCAGTAAGAGAAGTTTGAATTCCCTTGTTTTGATTAAAGTTACGTAATGTGAAAACACGGACAACTATATATTCATCCAAAATATCACTACACTTAGTCCGTTTGTACATTGAAGACTTCCTTAAACAGCGCTTAGAAGCAAGAAAATCCTTAATATGAAGGTCCATACTAAAACATGTTTCATTGCATTGTTCTGCATTATCATAATGTATGCATGCACATATGCCCAAAGCCATTTATCTGGCCTAAAAGGGGTTGGTCATTCTAAAATACAGCCTGATAAGTAGACATGCATTTAATGTCTCTGACAAAAGTGCATGTGACTGCATGTTATTCACTGTGTGGGTGTGCTGAATGTTAAGAATAGCCTCAAATGTAGACAGTTGCCCTTGGGGTTGGTAGACGGATTTATAGTAGGAACTGTTCCTCTATTTGCGCTGTGCCCCACAGAATGCAGCCGAGTCAAGTGAAAATGTTGTTCCAGCTGTCAATCCATGACACGGAAATCCACACCATGCCTGGACAATCACCCTACTGCTTTTAATAGAATGTTCAATTAGCAGATTTGACTAGTGTAATGGCAGTCACTTTTAATTATAAATACTTTTTGCATGCATTGTAATGCTCTTTTTATATCGGGTCTGTTCAGACTTCGGCCCTGCACAGGGGCCATTCACGGCA
The DNA here is from genome assembly GCF_040938575.1 of Ambystoma mexicanum. Lineage (NCBI taxonomy): Eukaryota > Metazoa > Chordata > Amphibia > Caudata > Ambystomatidae > Ambystoma > Ambystoma mexicanum. The sequence goes on from NC_090926.1 coordinate 215,327,352, forward strand.
CAGTGCTTCAAAGCTAGAACTATGGTATTAGGGGGATATACAAAAATAAAGTAGCATAACGGAAGGAAAAGCACTGAAAAAGGACAGTTTCTTTAATAAAATCAAAGGTTGTTCCATAAAATGTTTTTCAGGGCTCCATTCCATTAGCTTTGGATAGGTAGTATCTTGAAGTATTATTAGAAGGCAGGAGTCCAGACTGCCCTCAAGCAGTTTGACATTTGCTGAACTCCACCCCCAGATCCAAGTTGAGCCCCACTGGAGTTTTGGAGCAAACGTTGCATAGCTATGCTTACTTTAGGTTCTCTCATATTGGTGAAGTGTGTCACATGCTAGGGAAGTAGCAACATGGTGCACAAACAAAAGACAAACGCACATAAAAGGGTATACGTAAATGTCTGCCAAATTTAGAAATGCAATCAGGCAGAGCCACTTCTACCAAGACAACCACGCATGGACCTCAAATCTACTGATCTTCCGCAGCTCCCTAAAATCAGAGGCACGTAAAGGACTTATAAGTTGAAAATAGAGATGTAGCATTCCGTTTTAAACTGGTTTTTCTTAGCTATAAGGTGCTAACAGAGTGATGACAAATGTATCCATTACTAACAAACAAATTGTGTTGCATGAAAAACTAGCCAAACAGCCACACAAAAATTGAGCTAACTACATGGGTATCTTTTAAGTGTCCAGCTAAGTTAGTCAGGTCGAATATTAACTCAGGACAGGTAGGGAGTGAAACGCCAGCAGGCTGGTTGGTTGACGGGCATAACTGTTGGGAACATAGGTACATTGAACAGGCCGTTCGTTAGTGAAGGCTGGTTCCACATGTGCCAAATGGGATTCCGTTCACAAAACCATTTGATCATGGAATTGGAGGGCACGGCAGCAAGGCAAGTGATAATTATACCTATAAAGATGGGGGAAGAGGGGAAGGTAGGCATAACACCCGAAAGGTGATGGAGTCAACCCACCAGGAGCTGCATGGGCCTAACCCAGTCAAGTTAAAGGGAATGAAAGTCAATTCTGACGGTCTTCCATGTGTAATCAGTATTTACCTTTTGATCAAAAAGAAAAAGTAGCTCCTCAATTTTTCTTTTTGAGATTACTTGTTTTTTGTTTTATGCCTACTTTGGTTTAATGTGTTAACTAAACCAATTACAATAAAAACATTACTTGATCCACAATGAGACTAGGTCAATATGCCCACTGCGTCTACTCAAATCACCAGTTGACGGTCTTGTTTCTCACTTGTGCATGGAGTAAAAAAAGATGCTTCGGGCAACGTGATTTGCTACTGCTCTCGGCCGAGGTGGTCTATATTTCTCAGGAGGAGAGAAGTTGGTGGACATCAAAGATTGCAAACAGAAAAGTGTACCAAAATAATGCAAAATTTGAATAAAATACAGGAACTGACAAACTCCAGCAAAGGGAACACACGTGCGTCCACCACACACCTTTTAGCCAACTGTAAAATGATGCAATGAAATGGAAAAGTTGATGTATTTACTGTCTGTCAGGAGTATGAAGAAGTAGGGGGGTGCTGCAGGCAGAAAGGAGTCAATTTATCTGGAGCACAGGGAAGACCATGCACGCTCTCGACAAACGGGATTGCAGTTCTCTGCCTGCTAAATAATGAAGATCGTAGGAAAATCTGGTATAAAAATGTCAGATACTATTTCGGCCACAGGAACGCCTACATAAAAAAAAAAAATACACACACCATAGTTCTAGTACCAAGCTCCCAGAATTTCAGCGCATCAAAAACGTGAGACGATTATGCAAGTTACGCGATATAAAATTAATTGGTCCACAGCCTCAAGCCGTAGGCTGGCGAGCAGTAACTACAGGGTGTAAAAGGGAGCCACAAAAAAAAAAAAGACACGAAATGTCCTGCTTGATTCTGCTCTAAGCACCGATAAATAATGCAAAAGGGGGGGTGGGAGGGGACGGTGGGCGGCAGAGACTGCAATAGGACGCGCGTGGGTTGCTATAAATAGAGTGCATCAAAAAGTGGAGGGGGTGGGTAAAGTGAAAAATGCTGTGCATGCATAAGAACTGGGAATACTGCTGCAGATCATCCATCCTAGTACTCGGAATGCCCGACAAGCTCAGATTTAAAAGAAATTCGGCCCACAAAGGTTGAAATTGTTGGACCTCGACTGACGAGTTATGTTCTTGCGGTGGTTGAGGTCCGCGGGAAGGACCTGGGGGACTCTTGGCGATGTGATGGGGGGACGGGGGAGGGAAAGAGGTTTTTTTTGTTGGTTTTGATGTACTGTTTATCATAAAACAAAGATTTAAAGAAAAAAAATTCTGCTTGATAAACTTCCGCTCGATGGAATTCTTGGACATGGATTTTACTGCGTTTTTCCCCTCCAAAACAATTCTACGCACAGTTTAAAGTATCCTGTACAATTTAACTGAAAAAGCAGTAATCTGCATAAGAAGCCGCAAAAAAATAAAAGTACATTTGTGGCAAGTTTGAACATTGATTTCTCTGGGAAAATCTAAAATAGCTCGACTGCGAAGAAAGAACAAAACTATCAAAATGCGCACGGCACAAGAAAACAGAAGTTCGCGCTGACATTTACGCATATGATACATCACACAGTTACTCAACATAGGGACTATTGTAACCTAGTGCATAGTCCCCTTTCGCCATACCCTTGGGATCAAATGCATGGTGGATGGAGTGGAGCCATTCCAGCGACATCATGTACCGTCCTGTCTCACCGCCACAAGTCATTTTCCATCCACCCAGACCGTACCTGACTGATGTTTAATTTTAGAGAGGAAGGGGAGCGGGGACTATGAACTAAGTACATTAGGCATCATTGTGACCATGCCTAGTAGCTTTCACTCATTCCTAGCTCCTCTGTTCCAATTCCTCCGTACTCTTGGGTGACTACCAAGGAAGATCAGTGGGGTGGAGGACCCAACCAAAGAATTTACAACCCTGTTTGGCCAAACCAAGCATCCAAGTGGTGGTATCCATACAGTGTGCTTACAGGAAGCAGAAGGTGAGGCCAACAAAGCAGCCCAGGCAATCACTTTGCAGAGATGCCGCCTCTGGAAGACAACAATCTGACTTTGCTTTTATTGTGTGGGTGTGCAAGCCTTTGGTAGAAGACAACTACTGGCCCTTGCAGCTCTAGGTCTATGAAGTAGAAGAGGTTAGCCATCAACCTAGTGTTACTTTGGATGCCAGCTGGACCTCAGACGTACCACTGTAGAGGCCCAGAGTGGGTCAGATGAACAAATGTCCTTCATCCACTCAAGATATAATTTGAGCACAATGTGAACATCCCTATTGTGCAGAACACGGTCTGCTTCAGAAGTCGGATTTGTGTAAAAGGTGGCAAAAGATTCCTTTATTAATAATATAGTCCAATATTACTTTAGTAGCCGAAGAGTATCAAGTACCATATTAACCTGTTTTAATAGTGTTGTGTTCTGGCATGGAAAGGGTCAGCAACTAATTCGGCAGGCTGATGTTAGTGCAAATAGAAAGGCTGTCTTTCATAACAGAAGACTCATGTCGATCGAAGCCATGGCAATGAAGGGATAATGAGCTAAACCAGATAAGACCACACTCAGATCCTATGAAGGATGATGGGCAGTCCCAACAAAAGGAAAGGTGATTCAGACTCAACATTTTTAAGGATTAAAAGCAGAATGAGACCTTCTCAAACTGTCATAGGCCCCCCGAAGACTAAGAGGCATATCCATCAATAGCCTATTGTCATTCCCGAATTTGCCAATTAGGAGATGAAGAATAAAACATTGTTCAAGCTGAATGACAATGGGTTGCGGTTATTTTTAAAGCAGCAGTGACAAAAGGGGTTCAATTTACTTCTACACTGGTCAATAGTTAATTTCATCTTGGCTGACATAACCTGTAAATTGTCCTCAGACCGAGATGAACAAGCATCAAGTGCTCTGGAACCAGACTGAGGAGGTCAGACTGGGAAGATGGATGAAGAACACTGCCCTGCCACCAAGACAGAACGTCCAGCCTTCTCAGAAGGAAAAGAGAAATTCAAGTAGAGTCTTAAGGTCAGAACCAAATTCATTCAGCAAAACCAAGTGATCTGCAGCTTCTTCATTGTTCTGTGTAGGAGGGGAAGGAGCGAAACACACAATTTGCTAGAACCTCCATAATTCTTAGTCAGGAAGTGAATAGCAGACATTTGGTACCAAGGTGAGTAGCAAAGCGATCCACCCTGGAAAGCTATCAACAGAGGACCATCTGTGGATGAAGCTCCCATTTGTGGTTCACCGACTCTACTCTGCTGAGGGCATCTGCTTCTTGATTAACCTTCCCAGCATATCAAGTCCTAACAGTTTAATGCCATGCAAGAGGACTCCATTTTAACAACTCCACTGCCAGGAGAGCCAGCCGACGAGACCCAGCCCCACCCAGTTTGTTCACATACAACATGTGTTGTGTTGTGTGAGGATCCTTCAGATGGCGTCACTTCTCCCCATGGGAGAATCGCTTTCCATGAGGACATGGAGGTGATGCCGCAAACCAATAGCCCCCTCTAGGGGTGGTAACATTCGGGAGGATCTCATGGAGATAGAGTCCTCTCCTGGGGATAGGGACGCAATTGGGAGGCACAGCTCCCGTAAACCCCCCACCACCACGTAGGCTGACGCCAACAACCAAACCTTAAGATCATTTCCAAATCTGTTTTATTGTGAAATCAAACTCTCCTCATGACAAGCACTGATGAAGAAGCGCTCAAAAATACTACATTCAAGCGGGACAAAGTCTAGAGCAGCTACTATCAATTGTACAGACGTTACGCTGGGGCCATCCTTGCTATTTAAACTGAACAGCAAAGAGGACTGCGTTCTTAGTCATCTGACCAGTACGGCAATGGCCCATGTGGTTCTGGTTATCTGGAAGCTGTGACGCTACCAGAAGGTGAACCAGGAGACTGAGGAGGCCACATTGATACCTGGAAAGATGGAGGGATTCGGGAGACTGCAACAAGGCTAGTCTCCAAGGCTCAAAATAGGAATAGTGCAACACCCGAGAAGTGTCCTGTGAGTCGTTTGGGAACCACTGTGATAAACCTGCAGAGACTGAGAGGTGGTGGAATGACCTGTAGCTGGTCTGACAACAGTGCAGAGACAGCCTACTGTAGGCTACAGCAGAACATTGTAGGTGACTGGAGGAGAATGCGAAAGACCATGGAAGATGTAGCCTGTCAAGACGGAACGAAGGGGTCCAAAAGCTACACCAAGGTGGTCCACAACTCGAGGTGGAGAGGCGAGACACAGGGGACTACTAAAGGAAGAAGTTGAAGTAGGATGAGCGGACCTGCAAACCCTGGCAAAACCGGTGAAGAGTTCCAGGGAGAAGGTAATGGGAGCACACACAGGTCTGGGAACGGGCCAGGTAGTTACAAGACTGTAAACCATAAGGAAATAGAGAAAACCATAAACCATTTTGTGATACAGTTCCCAGGCCAGTTCCACAAAGGTGTGGTGCTGGAGAGTCGAGAGGGACTCCAGGAACAGCTTCATCATCCCAGTAGGGCGGATCAAGACATGTGCAAAACCCAGAGATTGTGAAAACCTCCATAAAAGGGAGCTACATGTCTTATTAAGAACTGTGAAAGACATTGGGGAACCAGCTAGAAGGGAGTTATTCTCCTAGTCCCACAAGAACTTTATATATGAATCTTTGATTTTCTTTTGGGTGACAGAGAACCCAGACCTTTTATGGAACTTTTGCTTTGAAAAACCTGAGAGGCGTTTGGACGCTGTGCGTCCAGGAGAAGGGAGTCATTCTCCTGGATTACAAACAGTAGCTGGACTTTATGGTGTTTTGTTGTAGTGACAGGGATGGAGTAGGAGCCTTTGTGACTGGGACAGTGCCTTTTTGTTTCGACACTCACAGACTTCCGGACGAGCAACAGAGTTTCTTTAGTTTAGGTAGGTCAATCCCCTTAGGAGTTAGGGATATAACAGGTTTGGTTTTCCATTTAATAAAAGTCTATAACTACAACTATGGCTCCACTTGGTTGGTCTCTTCATTCCCATGGGCATGTAATGTTATGGTGGCTGGCTTTTAATGGCATGAAGCTCCAGAATGATTATATGCAGCTGACCTTGTGTAGGTGCCACAGATTGTGAATCTATAGATCGCAGAGGGTGGCTCCTCTACACAAATGGAATAATTTATAGAGACTGTCAATGAGGGAAGAAGTTCCGATCAGGGGACTGTCAATACAGATCCACAGGGTTCAAAACTGCTGGGAGCTAATTATGTACTGCTTCTAGCCTAGTAGAACCTGGTTAGCTTAACACAAACAAGTTACCAGGTGCTACTTTGGACTCCCTGTGCCAAATGGTACAAGGAACACATACCTATGGGATGTAAACTGTGAGTGTTTGGGAATGTGTTTAAGGGGGCATTAGGACACATGGTACATGATTTTTGAAGCATACAAAATCATGTATAATGGTCAAAATTATATATTGTGCATCTCACTTAGAAGTTAGATTTGCAACTTGCCATGTACCATCTCCTTGTTACCAAGCTGCAACTCCTGCTCATTGTGTAATGTAGGTCAGATCACCAGGAGCTGTTTTTCAGCTCCGGCTCAACAAATCCTAATTTCATTCCCTTCTCCATCAGAGCAGATCCATCCTAATCACAGGTAGATTCAGTAAGAAATTGCACACCATCACAATGTCCTGAACCACATCTAAAGTGGGTAATACCAGGACTACCTCTGTATCACACAGGAAACCAAAGAATGTCCGGCTCTGAGATTCTTTCAAAGAAAATTCGACTGGATTCACAGACAGGCCCAAGCACGGGATGTTCAGGAGAAACTGCTTCCTGAGGATTGGATGCACACCAAACGGCCAACAGTCTAGGTAAGGGGATATGTGCACCCCTTTGCAGTCTAAGGTCACTACCACCACCTTTATAAAAAGGTGCTAGAGTGTGAGGGGTGCATTGAACCCAAAGTGAAGGACTCTACACCAAAACAGTCTGTTGCCTTTGGAGAAGCAAATCAGTCCCTGTGACCAAGGGCAGAGCAGATGTGTGTGGTGGTGAATGTCTTGGAGCTCTTGAGGAGAATAAGGCAGAAGAAAAAGATCCAGGATGGTGTGCAGGCCTACCTGGTTTTGTCTGGGCACTGTCAACAGAATTGAACAGAATCCCATCCCTGCATGAGAGAAATTAATGCCACTGCATTCTGATCCAGTAACTTCAGAACCTCAAGTGCCAGAGGATTTGGAACAGAATAAGAGAAAGGCACGAGGGCATAGAGGGAAGAGGCAGATGAAAGCCCCACCTTAACACAGTGTTAAATAGTCAATTGTCTTGCTTCTGGATTGAGCCCATTAATGGAGATCCTTAGTAAAATGCCTGGATTTACCTCTGGACGGGGATGCTCGGGGACAACTTCTGGGTGGCGACTCTGGGATGATCCCGGATAAAGTCCCTATTCAGGAAACTTAGGTGTTGCCTTCAGTTTTTGCTCCTTTTGGAGAGCCTCTGATTTTCCAGGGAAGAAGACCACAAGGGTGCTTCCCAGAATGGGACCCCGCTGGAAATGAGCTCCCATGTTGGCGTGCACTAAAGAAAGGTCACTGACCTGCTTCCTCTTCTTAAGGTCCAAAAAGGGTGGATAAGAACAAAAAGGCTCTCAGCCTTGAAGCCGCCTGCCTAGTAAAAGTATGAAAAAGACTTCACAACACCAACAGCCGTTCCAGGGGCGCTTCGACCCCCAAAGAGTTCAATAACGGAGTATAGGTCTGCAGAGGGAACTTGCTGGTCGCAGAGACACTTCAAAAACTTAGTTTTGTCCAGCATAAGTGGATGGAACAGTAAACACATTACCAGGGAATCACCACCACAGCACTCTAACCCTCTCGCTGCAAGCCCATATCTTTGAATCCTGCTGCATCATCTGCAAGGCTGTCATCCTGAAGTCCCCTTCCCCCGAAGCTAACTCACTGAGAAACACGTCCACCAGCAATAAGGACATGTGCAGACTTGAACTCCACACCAGTGCAGGTAGGAAACCCCCAGAAGACAGGCCGCCTCTCTCTACACCCCAGACTCCGGAACATAATCCCCATCAAAATCAGAAATTACACCCATCCTCCCTACCCTGCCTTCTACAGTTCAGTAAGGCGCTCAATAGTCTCCAGTTCAAGCAATGGCTCCTCCCCAACACTAGGTCCGCACACCCTCCACTCACCAGGATACCGGAGACTGGGTTAACCTCTCCAAGGTTTCCTCCCCGGGTTGCTTGTAGATCCCTTGTTGCCAAATTGCCCACCTTCCCCTGTATGTTCCCTTTTTCTCGTCTAGCCTCACAGTGTTCTTTCCCCTATGTTTGTAAAGGGCTCTGTTGCTTCCCAAAGCCAGGACTGTGCTCAATTTACCCAAGAATAACAAAAATAGAAAATTTGAAAATCTGAAGAAAAGAAAAAAGGCATGAAAGCTGAACCACATGCCTGAGGTTTCACACAGAGAAAAGAATGATCAGTGTGAGGCTGGGCGGCGCCTGCAAGGCCACCTTCAAACCTGCAGCTGTGTGAGGCAATCCTGCTGGGATTATTTTCTGTTGGAAAGAATGGTTCCAGTCCAGTCTCCTGTGAATTGATATCTCAAGAGTATGGAATAAGGGGGAAATGGGCTGTGTGAGTACAATATGGACATGTGTGACTGCAACCATTTGCCAGTTAGACTAAGATTACTACTAGTAGGGAAGGAAGCGCAATTAAGGGTTGGGTAACCTGCAGGTCAAAGAGCCAGTGGGGAAAAGTATTATATAGACCAACATTACATAGCCATTACCAACTTGTTGAATCAGAACCAAAAACTCAAGCAAGGTATTGTTCACATGCTCCTACACTCCTTGTCCTCACCCATCTCAACAATCTTTGACCTCATACTTCAGTAAAACCTCCAGGTTTTCATTTGCTAAGCAGGCCTTGCAAATTCTTACAAATCCCATTAGACCTGCATGGAGAGTTCCATGGTTAACATACTCGACCTAAGGGAAATGCACTTGCCCCATGGTGATGGGTGACAAAATATTGACTAATGCTTTCAGTAAAATTGAGCATGTCAACATAAGCTCACTTCTTATTTGGTGCAATTCTGCCAACCAAGGCCAGACATGCACAGTGAATCTTATTGAAGTTTACTGGAAATAAAGCTTGTTTGCAGTAAGTGTTGAATAAGGTTTCAAACATCTCATACTCACCAACAAGGTCAAGTACCATGCAAATGGTATTCGCTCTTCATAAAATCTGCTGCTCCACGGGAGTGGGCTAGTAGATTTTGCAAGCCCTGCTATTGATAGCCTTGTGCTAAAAGTGAGCCATGAGTGGAAGGGTGGTTTTACTAAAACGGATACTAAAACAACATAGGCATGTTTGTAAAGGGCAGTTTGGCCAAACTATGCAAGCCTTGATGGCATGCAATTTCCACGCAAAAAATGAATTCAAGGTCCAGTAGCATTCCTCTGCAAATCTAAAGCTGCTGCCATCAGGAGCCTGGTGAAACAGGCATTAGCGGAAGCAGGTTTGCAAGTAGAATTACAGCAATAAGTGACAACACACTGAGCATGTCAAACAGCTTGGGAGTCCACCCCACATTTAACCTCTGTAAAATACCTTAGGCAAATGTGGATAACCAGGGCAAAACAATATTCAGATCCCATTATGGACGTTTCCTATAAAAGATGGAACATTTCAGCACCACAAAAAAGTTAATGGCAGAATTGGATAGAAGCATTTCTCTGATGTCTTCCTATAAAGCACTTATCTGCTACCTAACTCTTGCAGGCATTAACCAGAACACACGCTTGATTGTAGTAATCATGGCACACTATCACCAAATTGGCCACTGCGCAGAACAAGTCTGTTTTGAACTGATCATTCCTTGCCATCTTTCGGATGCATAAGGACTCAGATGGCAGCAAACACTCTTTAGCAATGAGAGTAAAATCGAAGCAGTTAAAGAGGGTTGGACAATACGGCTTTTGTCCCATGAGTAGTAGGGCTATCAAAGTTGGAGCAAAGGATTAAGAATCAGCACTTCTGAATTACTCTGTGATTAGGAGGGCGGGAAGGAAAGGGAGCCCTGAAAGCCATCAAGCAGATTAGTTCATGCCATTTTGAATTAAGGACCACAAGCCATGTTTAAGGTGAGATATGTTACCACTGAAAGCTACATGGACTAGAGCAGCAACACTAGGTTTTCCTGCATTTCAGACATTAGTTGTAAATAGCAATATACTATTGGCTAAAATCAGAACTGCAGACTCGCCTGCAAAGAAAGCAGGCCTTTCTTTCACTGCTGGATACTCCTCAATGGAGGCAAAGTAATCCGAGTTTTCCAATGGTCAACATGAGTTTTGAAGATACTGGGATATGCAGGCTGTTCCCTTCACAGGGCAATTAAGAGGAACCATCAAAATTCTTCCAATGTCCATAGCCAAAAATAACTGTCTACAAGCAATATTCAATGCATCATTATGTAGTAAGTGTTAAGATTTAAGTTTTGTCTAAAACTATGTAGCAGAGGTTAACAACTTGTTGGTAAAACAATTAGGAAAGGAAGGCTATACCCATTGAAAACAGGAGTGCGCTAGCGTGACAAGTAAACATTTTAAATAATAATAGCTACCATTATAAAAAATAAATTTTACACCTACAAATAAAATCAGAAATATTGTGTAAAACAGATAGGGGACAATTCGCAAAGCATGACATTATGCCCTAGAAACACTTGTTTACAGATGCGTTATAAAGGACTTACCATAGATCATAAATTATCTAAGAGTAAGCTCCTACTAATTCGCAAATCATTCGCTTGTCAGGAAAGAACCGTACACCTGTGCAGTACATTGGCATAACCTCACACATTCGTTAAGTAATAAAGGAACAGCATGTGTGTATTTCCTGGGTCATTTCTGGGATCTGTACATGTGACATGGTTGTGTGTCAATGTGAAAAAGGGACATGCCCACAAACAACATCACAGTTTACAAGGGAGGACATGAGGGCAGGCCATTTTTTTCTTTTTTTAGTAAGGTGCTATGACTCAGGGGAATATATGCTATTACTATAGTTTAAAATATATTAGCATTTAGTACACATTTAACAGCTAGATGCAATATGTATGCAGCACATGTATTAACTTTGACAACATTTGTCTCACCCGCTGTGCCAATAAAGTACTTTGAATTGTAAATGAATCACAGATTCCCATCTATAACCTTCCGGGTAGTTCAATGCCACTGCACACCAGACTTGTTTCTTCGGTTGATGAGGTGAATCTTGAAGCACGTAAGAAGAGGAACAATTTGGTCAGAACCGATTTTGGTGATCCGTAAGATACCAACCTTGTAACCCTTTGAGAATACATATTAGACACATTGCAGACCTTACTTAAATCAGACCAATAGCAGTGTTGCTAGTACCAAGCTTTAAATTGGGGTTCAGATTGTGACTTTAGAGCATTGCCATAATATGGGGAACCCAGCTGTATAGCAACCATAGTGATGGAGTGGTGTGCATAATATGAAAAACGCTTAACATAACAGTCTTGGCGGGGTCCACCAGTCAATTGTAGCGGATTGATGGGACGAATACGCGCGGAAGATGAGGCAGGAGCTTATCAAGCAACAAAATGTGCACTTCAAACTAGCAATTGGCGAGTGATGGACTCCTGGATTACACACACACATACACATACACACACACGTAAAGCAGTGGTCTAGAGCTGCTGCTACTACTACTACTACTACATCTGCCCCGGTTGTCCTAGTCAATGGTGAGGGATCATAGCATCGGTCCAAAACACATGTGCAGCCACTGGTTTTAGACCCCTGTTGAAGTGGGCTGAGAGAGGTAGGGTATGAGTTTGTTGGGTATGGATATCATTGAAACATTGCAGGTAGGTTGGGGGCAGGAGAACCCAGGGAGCACAGGTAAGCATAGATGGCCACATCCATAAGACATCAATTTGGAATGGCTGCGTCCTGTTAATTTTAAGTGTGCACCTACTGGGGCCATTCTGAGGGTGGACTGGAAGCCTGGGTTGCTGTGATAGGTTTTCCTCTAATGGGGGCCGAACACCAACAGAACACCACCCTCAGTTATCCAGCTTTTCAAACAGGGTCGACTGGCTCCCCTGAACGCCTTACCACCACTGACACTCGTACCTATCCACCATTCATTCCAAACTGTACTATGCACACTCCTCTCCCACGCCCATATTACCGACATGCCATCTACATTAAATGTCTCCTCCGAGTTACCAGTCCATAACCACCACCACCACTCTCCCCATGGCCTTCAATTACCTATTCACCGTCTGAACCCTCCTGGGCACAATACCTCTGCAATAAAAAGTTTTTTCATTGATCACAGGCTCCCATCACCCCAAACTCCCTGCAATGGCCGTCACTGAAACCTGGAGCACCCCACCCAAATGACCCCGCCAATCAGACAACCATCCAATCCACACAGACTTCTACCTTCTCCCAGTCCCCTCAACAGCAAAAGTTGGTGGTGTTGGTCTCATGATCTGTGAGAACATTCCATCAGCTATTCCCCTTGTCCTTTCCATAATTCACAGCCTTCTCTTGCAAGCACACGGTCATCCAACTTCTTGCTCCCAACCTTACTGTCCTCATCTACAGCCCACCTGGCACCCTCAATTCCCCATTGTGTGATCTTGACGTGCTACTTGAAACACTCTCAGCTGATTTCCCGCCATCATAATTGTAGCCCTGCACCTCTCAAATATGAGCAAGCCTCAACGACAGCTGGACTAAACAATATTCTCAATTTACATACCTTACAAGCGATACCCAAGATAACTCCCTAGATTTCATCCTTGTGTCCACCACTCTGAACATATATGCTTGCCCTATTGACTCTTCTCCTTCAGACCACTCCCTCATCCATTTCACCAAGTCTCTCCCCCTGCATTCTCATCCTTGCCTAATCCATCAACAAAAGAAATTGTAAGCCGAAAGCCATGGTCCCCTTTATTGACTAAGTCAAGGCACCCCTGCAAACACTTTCTCCCCTCCGCTTGCCCACTTTTCATTCTCAGTTGTATCAAGTTTAATACTGCACTTACAACTATCACTATCCTGCTTGACAATTCACCAACACACCCCTCCTGCCTGCCCCCTCAAGCATGGAATGCACCAAATATTAACAGCTGACGGCAACCATGCACATCCACCTGCACTGTTGGCACAAATACAGTTCCCATACTATGTACTGCCTAAGAGGCCTCAACTTGATCTCACTACCACTTTTGACTGCCATATCTTCTTACTGTGCAGATCTATCCTCTCCCCGTTTGCACCCTCACAAACTACACATGACTCTCGGGCCTGTAAGGAAGGCATGTTATCAACAGTAAAACAGTTCAAGGGTGTTTATTGAACTTCAAAAAAGGGTTGGAAAAATGCCTATATAATCCTAAATCTATAATTGGGATCAAGATACGGCCATCAAAAAATAATAATGTAGTCCTAGTGGTGTCTTGTCAAAATAAAAAAGGCCTATACTAATAAACCTATTGCCAATCCTCACGTCTAAATACAAATAGTGTGGTAAACAGTGTTACGAAAAATAAAGAAGTGTTCACAAAATTATATGTTAGGATGTTCAGGCTGTCGTCCTCCCTTCCCCACATTTTCAGCACGGGACAAGGTGGAACACTCGAGCTAAGCAGAGTCTCTGGCTTCTCTAGCACAAGGCTACAGTTAAATCATTAGCATCAGGGCCTTCTGTGCCCAAGTCTCTTTGCCTTTCAAAGTCTCTTATTTCAGAGGGCTTGATGCGACAAACAATAAGTTCTCTTGCTCTTAGGCTTTCACAAGTACCTTGCGATTCATTATTCACCTTGGATTCCCCCTCAGTCAGTCTCAGATCCACTTTAACACACTGTTCAATTAGTCGCCCTCTGCCATGCTCGGACCAACTTCATCTATTTTGTCATCAACTTTCTTTATGCCATTAACATAGAAGACCTTTGAATGTGCACCGGGTGTTGCTTGACCGGTTGCTGGACCACTTCGATTTCACACTTCCTTTTCACTCTTTCGCTTTGCCACCTTTCAGATGGATGCTTTACAGAGCCTTTCGAATGAGTTACACGTGGTGCCGGAGCATTCAGTCTAAGGTATCGTATCTTTGCTTCAAAGTTCAATCCCTCATCTGTTTAATTTTGCTTGCATCGATTCGCACATACACTTCATACACTGTTCGTTTCAGCTTTCACTATACAATGTTGCTGCTTGCAACCTTGGCTTCAACAGACCGGTTTGGCATCAGTCTCCCCAACTCACCAGCTGTGCATACTTCACTGGAGCTGCTATGTTGTAGGAGCCAAGGACAGAGCGTACCACAGCGGCAAGCGCTTTCCCCCCCCTTGGCTATCGACGTGGGAGAGCCAACAGTACCTCCGACACACAATGCAGGATTCTTCAGCCTTAATTCCTGGTCTCAAGTTTCCTATGCTCCAAGGTTCATGAAAGTAACAGTCTTTCGTTGAGAAGGTAAAGGGCACTTCCCTCCTTGCGATCCTCTTCAGTCTTGCCATCTTTCGGCTTGTATTAAACTCCTATCTTGGAACTGCTGCTTCCTCGTGTGCTTTCCCTTGCTCATAGTGTGCTCTCATGCTCTGCCTTTTATCCGTGTGGGAGGGAAGTGTGATGGAAGTCAGGTGTGTGTTATGGTCAGTTATTGCCTTACCATGTCTGACCATTGTATTGGGACATGTCAGGTATACAGCTCAGGTGTTAGTCCATTTTCTCTCACAGTGAGCTGTCCATGAGAAAGTGTTTGTGTTGGGAAAGGAGGTGGGGGGTTTGAGTTCCTAAGTATCCTACCTGGAAGAATGGGGGTCGAGGTGTTACATGGAAGGGGATACTGCTTCTCGCCATCCAGCGTCACTCCCACTCCCCGAGGACGCCTCACCCAGGCGATCCTCCCTCGCTGTTCCACTCCCAGGAACTGGATCTAAAAGCGATGGCCATGTCCTGGCTACCTGGATGAAAGATCCCCGGGGACTAGTGGGTGAGACACCTTCTGGTTTCCCACAGGCCATACTCACCAACCCATACCAAAAAACTAAAATCCCACCTCTCCTTATTTTTCTGCTGACTAATTGGCCTCCAACTTCTGTGCCCAAATCGCCAAAATACAGGATCTCTTATCTCCCCTCCCTTGCGCAGGCCCAATCCTTCTCTACATGTCCCATTACCCATCATTCCACTTCTCTCTAATCTCCAGAACTGAATTCATACCCACTGTACAATCATCCAACTCATCATGTGGTCCTGTTGAACCTTTAAACTCTCCAAACTATCAAAGAGCTTGCACCAGTCATGCCCTCTTACGTCTCCTACCTCTTCAATCTCTCTCAACATGAATGTTCCATTCTAATACAAAATACACAACTACACCCCATGCTAAAGAAACCCACTCCTAACCCAAACAACTAATTATAGACTGGTCGTTCCTGGCCTACCATTTCAAAATCCTTCAGAGTGCGGCCTCTAGCCACATCGTAAACTATCTTGCGGTGAACACACTATGCAACTCCCTCCAATCTTGATTTACAAGCAAACACTTCACCAAAACTCGTGTCACCGATGTCTCTAACTACTGTCACCAATCTTGCCTCTCCTTCATCTGCACTCTATTTGATATACATTTTAAGCCTTCAACACTGAATCACACATCTGGTCTCCAAAATTCTCATTTATCTTCAATGACAGGGAACTGAGCTGGGTTGCTCCCATCTCTACAAAAGCTCTTTCTCCATCTCATGAAACTCAACCGCCACCTCATTCACCCTCAAGGATTAGGCCTGGACCAACTCCCTCTACAACTCCTCCCTAGATAAACTCATCCCATACTTTGGCTCCCAGTACCATCCGTCAAAGGAAAAAGCATAGGTGCAAACACCAATTTGTGCATTTACTGTGGGCAATCTGGAAATTATGTAATTTTGCAAAACATCTAGCTCGAAAATCAGAGGAGCACCCTGGCCTGTCCCTGAAGGGGTCCAAAGGGATGAGTCATTTCGGTAGTGGACCCCTCCCGAGTCAGACACTGATGTTTTGACATGTGGATTTAAGAGGTTATTCTCTTCATGACTTCTACAGCCCAGATTCCTACAAGGGTACTCAGATGCTGGGACTACCAGCAACTAAGCAGACATATTTTGAATGTGAACATTGTTTGCAGTATCAGAGAAAACCTGCACCAGAAGCAATCAGTAAAATAATGGGCTCTTGCAGTTAAGTGCTGGTGGCGGAAGAGAGTACAAATAAAACAAGTTACTAGGTGGAGGTTTGCCGACTCCATCAGTTCTAATGGTTTGCTGCTTAAAGCAGACAGTACCACATTAATGACAAGTGGATGTTGGTTCTTTAGGACAGCTAGAGTTTTAGAGACAAAAGGATCTTGCCATGAAGAGAGTACCTCCAGAGTTAAGGTGTGCACAAACTGGCCCAAGATGGGGCCAGCATGAATCCAACTTCAAACCCGATTTAGCTAAGCTGGAGATGAAGGAGAGAATATCTTCTAAAGACGTCTGGAGAATATTAAACCACCCTGATATAAGTGGCAGAACCTTAAACATTTACTGAAATACTACTGTCATATTGATGTCTTACTAACAGAATGTGGGAACAAAAACACTAAGCTGGACAATTGCTCAGAAATGGCTTAGGTTACATGGTTGCTCAAGAGAAAAAAATTGTCCTGGTATAGATTGGTGTATGCCCTCCAATGAATAGCTGCCGTACATATTCCATAACCTAGAGAAGTTTGTAGGAGACATGTTAAGGCCAAATGCAAGCACAGATATTAAGGATTTATTCTGCAGCAGGAACATTTCCCATGAGCGGTGAAATGGGAATGTGAAGGCGGTCACTCTTGTAGCTCTACTCCACAGAGTCATTCCCCAAGTTGAAGGGACCAAAAGGATCTGCTACAGAGTCGCCATCTTGACAATATCTTGAGCAAAAGGGAGGAAAATGTTCAAGTGGGAGGGATCATGGATCAGCCTGCATCAGGTCTAGCCTCCTGATGAACAAAAAACAGCCAAGTATAAAAACAGGCTTTTCTCTAGAGGTGGAACCCTGTCTGCAGCGCTCATGTCCAGACTCCAGTAAGAGCAAAAACGCTGGATGGGAAGGAGAGGGGAGGGTCCCTCTAGAAGTGACCAAGCATCCGGGATACATCCCCACTTCTCCTAGGCATCCCGCCCAAGGGCCAAAATAAAAACCCTTACACAGTTTTTCCTAATGGAGATCCCTCATATCGTCCCTCCAAATACTTTAGGAGCCATCAGCCATACTCCAAGCCACCCTCTTCCCCAAATGTGTCATGCAACTAAGGATCAGTAACCCCTTCTGCACAAGCTAGCCTATCCTATCCTATTGGTGATGGCGTAAAGGGACTTAATGAAGGCTCCCCGATTTCCTAATGCAGCATGTGTTCAATGATCTTCCAGAGGGTGCCCATCTTACATTCACTCACTCCTTTCCCTCACTCGTATACTTATTCTTGGCCCCCTTACACCTCTCAATTTTCCTCCTACTGCCTCTCCCTTCTCCAACTCTGGTCTTTGCCCTTCCCCTTGAGTCAGCTTCTCTCCCACTCCCCTCCCGCTCACTTTACTTTTACTTTCACCAGTCTCCCTCTGATCCTCTAGAACTATTCTTCCCCTCTCTACACTCCCTTCTCTGCCTCCTACACTCATCGGTCTCTCCGGTTCTCCTCCTCTCTCCAACCTCCCCCTCTAAACCCATCTACGTTCTCTTTCACTCGCACCTCGTCCTGCCGTTTAACTGCCTCTCTTTCTGCCACTAGCACCTTCCTATTACTACGGTCACTCTTTCCCACCTCCTAACCCTCTCGCTCTACTTCTATGCTCTCACATACACTCACAAACACTTTTCACTCCTCAAACTAGTACCACAGTCTCACACAACTTATACCTTACCTGCACTCATTTCCAACAGCTCCACAGTCTTCACTCCACCTTTCGACTTTCTCCGGGTCGTTCAGTCCAACACTCTGCCTCACCCAAACACCTTTCACTCCGTTATATGTATATAAGCTTTTTATACCTGTGGTATCATGTTTTCATTCTCGTTTCCTCCCCCCCTTCCCATTGGTTCCCTGCTTTACCCAATTTCTGGGGCCAATCCGGTTATATGTTCCTCACCGGGGCTGGGTCGTCAAATAGTCAAAAACTCTGGGAAGCCCAGCCCCTTTTTGTTCATTGGTTTTTGTTTTTGTTCACTGGTGTTCTTGCAGTCACAGCAGCCTGGCCAGGCTAAGCTAGCGATCACTGGTTTCCTTGGCTTCTCGCTGTGTTAAACTGCCATGTTCCAGGTTGGGAAGTTTGAAGCTGCAATAAATATCAGCTTCTCGTTCAGGCTCTTTCTTTCTCTGCTCTTTTGGTTTGGTAGCTGCAGCATTGGATTCTGGATCTTGGGGTCATGAACTGGTGAAAGAAAACACTGGCGATAACAAAGGCTGGTAGGTATTTTGTGATAGGCAGTGGTACCGCCCATGCACAAACAAGGCATACTCAAGAGCTACAGGGACTGTGCTCCCACCCCTTTCTCCGCCCCCTGCTTCCCCATGCCTCTGGGGTAGGATCGGCATTAGCATTGGCCGCCTACCCTAGGGTGGGAAGGGTCTCTGCCCCCCTGCCCCCTCACCCCCCACAATCCCCCAGTAACCCCCCTGACAATCAAGCCCCTGACCCGGTCACAAACTTCAGCCCCTTGCCCTATTCTTGTGACAAAAGCTTAGTACTTAACATCCACATTTGCCTCCTATCATCAGACCTAATACAATGCTCCTGTAAGCAGTTTTAATCCATGTGTCAGCTGCCTTAAACCTTTGTGAAGCCACATGCCTGGCCTCAGACACAACCACTCCAGCCCCTCTGGCTCTTCTTGGGAAAGGTGCTGGGCACAAGTTTGTGTACACACAAACACACGAAGAGATCAAGCAACATTGAGCCAGGGCTGCTTAGGGAGAGGATGCCATGTCCTCATGCAACTTCTCCCTAAATGATTTGGCACAGCACTGGAAGCAGCCATCTTGAAGGGAAGGCTAAGGCAAGGCTCCCCCAAATAATTCTGGCACTGGACTTGACGCAGTTTTTAAACTGTGGAGCTGGGATTTGAGGGGGTAAGGGGGTGGGGTGCAAGGCTCTCAGGTTGGTCTTTCTGGACTCATTAGGGGCCGACAATGTTATTGTCAGTCGAGAAACCAGCATATTAAAAACATTTGGAAAACATTGGATTAGAGGGTTGTCAAGGCAGTTGCAAGCCTGTAGGCCAGAGCCCGGAGCATAACTCAGCCAGTAAAAGAGCATTACCTAACCCCTTGGTTATTAAAATGGGAGAAGACGGCCTTTGGGGCACCTCAAGCTTGCCACTGTAAGGCTCTCTCAAGTCTTGCACTCAGAAGGTAATATGGAGTCTCCTCTAGTAATAGTCTAGAACTTAACTTACATGGAAAAGGTCTATGCTTGTGAAACAATCCCCTTCCCACCCCCCACGGTATACATTCGAAGTTAAAGAGCACAGGGAGTGAAAAATAGAGAAATTATGAGATCTAGCCTCCAGCAATGCAGACAGTGGTGGTGGGGATTCACACTGAAAAATACCTGCTCAGGGAGCAAAGCATATAGATGGTCCAGCAAAAAATCTAAAACGAGATGAAAAAAGCACCCATCTGGAACTGGAGTACAAAGACTGTCGCCATCCGCACCAACAAGTGGTCCATCCCAGTCCGTGCAAAAAAGCAACTGGCTGTTGGAAGCAGAAGGCAGCCTGCAAGCGTTACCTGCATGTTCTTGTAGCCTTGCTTTTCCAAAATTCTACTCTGCAGTGCACTCTGATCCCACCTCCATAGGGAAGGCAATCCAGCTTGTATTGAGGAAGCGGATGATACATAGGCGTACAAAGTGACAATACCACTTTAAAACGGCAGAAATGCATTATTCAGGCTCCATGTACTTGTATTTGAATCCAACTAGCATTGCCAGTTTACATTATTCCCAGTTAGTAGATCTTTGTATGCAGCAAGACCACATAGCAAACCATTGCTACTTTTCTTTATGCCCAGTTAAATTATAAAACACCCATTTAGCAGATAATTGCTTTTTTCCAAAATATTTCGTTAGTTGCCACATCAAAGCAAGTTTCCAATATCCCTACCTAGCATAATTTACATTATGCCCGAAGGCTAAAATGTAGGGCTGGCAAATAGCTTCTTTCCAGCTTCAAATAGTTTGTTAGTTTGAAAAATAGATAAGTTGCAGATACATCACCTGCTAAATTCCTAGCTTTGATAAGGCACTGGTGCATGGCTGGGAATGTATGTGCATGGTTACTGTGCATGTTCTTTGTGTCGCTTTTAAGGTCAGTAAAAGTTACCGAGCAGGAAAAATGACCTCCGGAATTCAAGTTCTGCATCTCCCCAGCCCAAGCCTTAAGATCACAATTGACTGCTTTACCATGCTCGTGGCAGCCCTAGGGGGGGTCCAGTCTCTACCTGGGTAGTAAAATGCGAAATTGGATGCAGAACGCTTAAACAGAACAGGCCATCCACCCCTCCACCAAAATTCTTTTAAGGCATTGATCACTCCCACACCATGGCAGGTGACTGGATGCAGTTTATTCTTTTTTCCACGTTTGTTTATATTTTGTTGGTGTTATTTTAGATTTCATTCATTATTTTAATTACTTTCTTTATATCCCCACTTATGTTGGCAGAAGGGTGCCTGGCCTTTCACGACGCACCGGGGTCTCGTTCCCACCCAGCGCATCTTGATTTCTTTCTGACCAGCACACATTTTGCTCAGTCTTTTCCTGTTCTTTGGGCATGAACACACGGATTGGCTTCTGCAATACCATGGGCCTCATTCCGAGATTGGAGGTAGCCATGGTGCTATTAGCAGCATGGCTGCCTCCAATACTGGGTCCGGTCTGGCTGAATGGGGACTTAACAGGTCATTCCGACCCTGGAGAACCGGGTAAGTCCCCATTCAACCAACCATTCCCCATTCCCATTTAAGCCCCCATAGGGCTCAATGGGAATGGGGAAGGCGCTAATTACGGGCCTGCAAATAGGGGGCCCGTTATTAGCGCCCTGGTCCCTTAGCGGGACCCATAAAGGACGTGTGGTCAGACCACACGTTCTTTGAGGTTCCCGCTAAGGGACCTCGGAATTGGGCGGTAAGGGTTTACCGGCACCGGTCTTACCGGTGCCCGTAAACCCTTACCGCCCAACTGAGAATGAGGCCCCATGTGTGTATCTGCCATCTGGGAGCGCATCAGGACCACACCTTGCATGCCAAAATCAAGCCTGTCCATTGCTCAAGAGTTTCAGGAGGACAGCCCTTGGTCTAAGCCTGATAACGCCCCAGGACTATTTCTATCTCAGAGCGCTCTTGTGCAGCTTGCTCCATCTAGACAGTTGTATGGCACTAGATGCACCGTGCCGACATTACTCATCATCTCAGACTAAAGTTTTAAAATGCTTCTTATTCAACGCTCGCTCTCCTGTAGCCCATGCTGCCCAATGCTATGACCTTCTGCATGACAACCTTCAGGATTTCACCTGCATCACTGAAACATGGCCGAGTCAACTGGCCCTTCAGTGGTACAGTCTTTACCTGTTGATTTTAATATTCAACACTTAAACCGTACCTCCTCCCACATGGGCCCACGTAGGTCTATTTTTAATGGGATTAGGTTACATATTTATGATATTAGAATGGAAGCACTCTTAACTCGTTTTGACTGGTCAACTACCATTTCTTCGCACATCCCGATTGTTTACCGCCCCCCACGACACGATTCAGGATTATATGATTCCTTCCTGGAATTAGTTGCAGACCAACAGCTTCGCTATTCCAATCTTCTGGTGCTTGGTGATTTTTAATCTTAAACTCAATGGTCCTTCTGAACTTCAGGCTCAGTGATTCATCTCCACTACGAATTATCTTGCTTTCCCACAGTTGGTAGTTGGTCCCACCCATCAACTAGGGAACACATTTGACCTTATCTTTGCTTCCGACTGTTGTACAACTGTTCATCATGCTCCTTGTGTCTCCTTAGTCAGAGTGTTACATAATTGCATTTGCCTGGGAAATTTTACATCCCGCTCTTAGCCATAAGACACGCCCTTTGCCTCAGCGCAATTGGCGCGCAGTTCCCAGTTCCAATATTCTTGCCCAGATGGAAGAACATTGCCTGGATCACCAAGATCTTGACTCGAACTGTATTGTTCAAGCATTCACAGCGACGGCTTATCGTCTTGCTCCTCTTAAACCCCCCCCATCCCCCAAGCCTCCTCAATATACCATAAAGCTATCTTCGAAGCTTAGCATGCTTTTTACATGCAACAGGTTGAGTCCTCCTTGAATCAACCAAAATAACCCTTTAGAGTGGTGCGTTGTCTCTTCGTTTTCCTCTGAAACTATTTCTACTACACAGTCCCTATGCAAATCCCTTTCGACCTACTTTGTTGAAAAGATTGACGATCCGGGAGAATATATTCTCCTTAGGTTTGAGGACTTCTGAGCCTCCCATTAAAATTCAGTTTTGGTCCTCTTTCCTGTATCTACCTCTACGGACATTATTACAGCTACCACCAGATTGAAATCAGCTTCTCCCATTGACCCTATACCTCTCTCTGTGTTGAGACTGTCTCCGATTGCTCCCCTGCTTGCTAAGGCAGTCAATCATTAGCTTCCATCGGGTTCTAGACCCACAGCTTTGAAACATGCTTTAGTTATACCACTCCTCAAGAAGCCTTCCTTGGACCCTGTAATTGCAGCTAATGTACGTCCTATTTCTTTACTACCTTGTCCTATGAAATTTCTTGAATCTTCAATGTGTCCTTTCTGAAGTTCTTTTCTGGAGGAATCTTCTTTCTTGGATTCTTCTCAGTCAGGTTTTTGACCAGGACGCATCACCAAAAGTGTGCTTGTCTCAGTCGTGGACAACCTCACCCAGCTATATGATGAAGGCAGCGTGGGGACTTTGATTTTGCTCGACCTATCTGCCACCTTTGACACGACTGACCATGCGGTTTTGGTCGAGCAACTGGATGGGGCCAGCCTCTCGGGTGCCATGGTGTCCTGGTTTTGTTCTGTCTCTTTTGTTCTGCTCCTACCCCACTCAATTGCAGGGTTTCCCAGGGTTCTGCCATCTCCCCGGTCTTGTTTAAGGTCTACAGTCAGCCTTTGACCAACTCATCCTCTCCCACAGCTTCCTTTGTTACTCTTATGCAAACGACAAACATTATTGTGCACCTGGATCCCTCTCTTCCCGAGACTGCTTCCAGGCTGAGAGTATGAATCGAGACTGTGGGTGTGTGGATGTGCAATAATTGGCTCAGGCTGAATGGAGATGAGGTGTTTGTAGTTGCCTCCCACCCATCTGACGCAGCTCTTTGGACTCCTTTTTTTGTCCCTCTTCTCTTGGTCAGTTTCTTCTAGTGGGCCCTGTTGTGAAGGACATGGGTGTTAATATATTGGCCTCTATCTGTCGAGGCCAAGTTCAGTGCAGTGTGTGATAAAAGGGATATCTTCAGCTTAAAATGCTCAGTAAAGTTCTTACTTTCTTCCATCGCAGTTGCGTGCACCAGTGGACAATTAGTTCTGGCCTCACAGGACTACCATAACTCCCTTTTTTGGCACAACTCGCAATACCTCAATTTAGCTACTTCAGATTCTGAAAATTTCTGCAGCAAAAGCTGCCACCTCTAAGCCTATGGGTATGGGGATTCAGGTCGCACACCTGTGCACTGGCTTCCTGTGGTGAAATGCATTCAGTTGAAATACCTTTCTTTGGTCCACCATGCCTTCTACGGAATTAGTGTTGATTATTTACAAGCTAAATTCCGCCCTTCTGTCCTCGCGCATGCTCTTCGCTTGGCTGAATTCTGCCCTTTTATCCCCACGTGTGCTCTACGCTCGGCTGACGCTTGCCCGATTCTGACACGCGTTTTAAATATTCTCACATTGGTGGTCGTGTTTTTTCTGTAGCTGCAGCTCAACTCTGAAGCTCTCTTCCCTATGCACTTGGCGCTACCAAAAATAATCTTTGTATCAGACGTTCCCTTAACCCTTAAAACCTACTTGTTTTAGCAGATCTAAGTCCGCTTCTTCATTACTGCTGTCCTGTCCAGACTTACTTAGCGCCATGATGCCTTTGGGTGTACGTCGTGTTTTACAAATTAATAACATAACTCGCATCCACTCCCATGGCCTCATTTTATTCTTATTCTGAGCGGCACTGAAGTTCTCCTGAAAATGCACAGGGTATCATTGGCAGTGCTATTTTTTTTAAACATCTTTTAGCCATCAATGCGTGGATGTGCGAGAAATGCATGAAGCTAAACTCAAAGAAGATTAAGGTGCATCTTTTGGATAACAGCAACAATTTAGGAATTCCAGACTTTGCCCCCAGGTGACGGCCATGCATCGATACCCCTGTTCCTTCCGTTAAAAAAAAAAACAAATGAATCAAGCAGCATCACACCTTGCCCATAGTTTCTCAGATAAATGTTCTCAACAGTGATTCACTTTTATGCCCACAGTTTAAGCTGGTGAAAAATATTCTCCCTTGATCAAACACCTGTGGTTCTAGCCAGGATTCCTTTTCGTCTAGATTATTGCAACCTCTCTGTGCTGCCCTGCTCATCTAATAAGGAGCGGCAAATTCACCTAACTGCATCTGCCTACTTTGATTGCTGTTTGCAAATTGGACCACCCCAGACCCTCGAAACTTATTTGACTCCCTATTGAACACCATATTTAATTCAAGTGTGTCTTATCCACAAGGCACGGTTTAAAGCATCAGTCCTCAATTTGGATGCAGAAAATTCAGAGATGTAAATCGGCACATCATCTCTTCTGGTGCTCTTCCTTCCCAATGATGGTACTTTTGCTCTACAATAGCTTGCCACCATCTATCCGCACTATTGCCGAGCCAGTGGCCTTTCACTGTAAAGTGAAGTTTGCTGTTCCTTTCCTAGCTCTGCCACATATTGCACTACACCCGCCCAGCACCTAATGCCAAGAGACCCCAAGGGGTAAGTGTAACTTCCAAAACTCACATAGCATGGTGTCTGAGTCACAAGGAGGGCAGAGACATGGAGTCCGCACTCTGCTACTATGGAAGGGTGGGAGAGAGGGGGCTGGGCGGAGACCAGCTGTCGACTGCCTGCAAGGTCTGCGGCATTATTCACGTGTGCCAACCATGTTGCTGCAGTGGGGTAAGGGGGGCTATAGAAGGAGTGGCGTTAAGGGCGCAGGGGAGGGGGAAGGGCGACAAGGCATTTCACAGATTTGTATTCCTGACCATCCTTAATGGTGTTGTAGGGCACACGTTAACATAATGAGTAAGACATTTAAAATAATCTACTGTGCAATTAGCAACTTGCCCGATTGACTGTCCATCCTTACTAGAACATGGATGCCATGCTCATATGGCACAGTGTTAAAAAAGCGTGCCTATCTTAATAGGCTGATCGATTATTAGGCTAGAACAGCCAGAGGTACAGGAAACAAAGAAGCCTGGAGTACATGTGATGTACGATGTCCAATATGAAAACGATGTGCAATCTGACAAATCAAACAACCATTAATCAGAGGGGGGTCGATTGGACAACTCTACTAACATAAACACCCCTAACCATCTTTTTCAGATCTGCCAGTGGGCCTGGAGGCCATGTAAATGGCAGGTGTGCGTAGTGTAATGAAGCCCTGTAACATAACCTACACAGAGCAGACAATCCATTCGGATGCCAATTTTGTATGTTGGAGTTGGACTTTGAATCCTTTGTTTGGCTCATTTTCCATTGCGAGAAGAAGCTATGAACTTTCAATTTTACAAAAAGGTGTGAGAGCTCTTCCAAAAGGCGTATGGTGACACTTAGTGTGAGATTGCATCCGATCTGCTATCAAATAATTCTACATTTAGCCCCCACTGCACAGCGCACTCCAGTCAGAGGACAGAGAATGGCTCCAAAATCACAAGACGATGTTGATCTCTCTGGATTGCAATCAATAGCCTATGACAAACACCCCAAACTGCTGTGCTCCAGCTGATCAAATGGGCTGTTCATCCTGAAGGCTATGCTCATATGTCTGCAACCACTACCCTTTTGGCAACTTGAGGCTGCCACGGCCAACATGTAGTGCTTTATAAATCTCAGCAAGATCACTTAACACATCCGCTTCAGAGCTCTACATTTAACCTTGAGTGCCTTTTAATAAAATAGTGTTAGTTTCCCCATGTGCCCACAGTCCATTTGCTTAACTGTGAAAATTGGAGGCTCTCTTAAGAGCAAGCCATATGTTAGCAGGAATAACTACAAAAACTGAAGACTTTGGTGGGACCTTCAGCATGTTGGACGCAACATTGGGTTCGAAAGCCTCCGGATTAATGCCCACCCCACCCTACAATGGGATTTAGTGAGCAAGTGGTCTCCTTCCTTACTTGGTTAAACCATGCAATTTTGGTGATATTTTCCAGCTTTCCCACTTAACCAAATTTTATAATACTGGCCAAATCACTGATGCTGGCAAAGCGGATCAAAAAAGATGAATAGACATCTCAATCGATAAATCAAGTGCATTCCCTTCATGCTCCGCAGACCAAATATGTTCAGTGTATAAAGCCAGACCTTATGGCTTTGTCATTACTTTTTACTAAAAGACCAGTAGAATCTTCTATCAACTGCACGCAGTCGTCTGCAAACTTTGACACTTCAGATGTTTTGTACTACAACTCCCATTAGCCGCAGTGAAGTCAATCGCAAGCGATTATGGCATTTGTAGTCCAAAACATCCAGAGACACAGGTTGCCTACCTATGAACTGCAGTTTAAGTATCTGTTAGTGGTCATGCAGATTTACATTCTAATTCAGAGAAGGAGAAAAAAAAAAAAAACAATAGTCCGATTGAGTATCTGAAACCACCAGCATCACGCATTTCCAGAACAGCTATGAAAATGCATTAGACACAATTGACGAAAATCAACAAAAGCAGTAGCAGTATCCTAAACTAAGAAGGATATGCTCTTAGTCTGGTTTTCAAAAATGTAAAACGTTCCACAAACGTTCTCCATGTCAGTCTGTCGGCGTCTGCAATATGCAGCTCCCCAGATCTTTTAGACTAGGACTCCCATGATCCCTCACCATTAACTGTGATGATTCATCTTGAAGATACACGTAGGTCAAAACCTCTGGTTTAGGGCAGTGGTGGGCACACAGCTGCGGGGCCAGCAGGGTGATCAAATATATGCCAAGGTAGGGTTTCTGACGGCACCCATATAACACCCAGTTTGCGATATCCCCATATAAACCCCCCCAACCCCTGACCACCCATATGCCATGCATTGCACAATAGGTCATGATGGGTCATCTGATGACATGCCATGGCACATCACAACATGAGATATTCCATGTCAGGATAAGACAAATGACTAAGGAAATGACTGGTCACGTCATGATAGGTCATAACACAATAGAATACAAAAGCACAGTATCAATAATTTTGATTACACTCTGTTTACTGCACACAGTTGCAATGCATATCCAATCTACGCAATCTCAGTATACTCCCACCTTAATCTCATTGCACGGTCAGTTGGACATTCTCAGCTTTCACCATCACTGTACATTCTACGTCTGACCAACCCAATTCACAAAAACCCATTGTATTACCCACTATACAATCACTTCGCAAAATACAAGTACGGCAATCCCAGTATGCTCGCCGATTTGGCAAGTTCGACAACCCCAATACGATCCCAGTGTGCGTATCATGATCAATGTAGACCCCGTTTGCCAGCCCCAATTTATTTCTAGTTCGTACAATTCATATGAATTACCATTTTGCATTATTAAAGTATCTATGTGCAGGCTACAGAATCCATGTATAGTCCTAGATGGACAATTAGAGTATACTCCCAGATGAACAAATTACTTGCCAACTGGTAACGTTCTTTTGATTGGATGTTCCTCCAACGTATTCCTCATCTTAGTTAAAGGATGTATTCCATCCATCTTTAGCTGCTTCGGAAAATATTTTCGGCAGGGGGCGCATTTCGGATGGTCCCTCGAAGGCCTCCGTCGAGGGTGACGTCATCGGGTGTATAAGTAGCATGCGCGGCGCCCGCTGGCCTCAGTTCTGTTTTTCCCCCTTAATTATTGATTTTTCACTGTGTAGACTGTGCCGGCAGACAGGTATTTGCCTTGCGAGAGTTAGTGTGGCAATAGCCCGGAAAAATCTACAGAGTGGTAGGATGAGAGGGCGATGAGGAATACGTTGGAGGAACATCCAATCGAACGAAAGTTACCAGTTGGTAAGTAACTTGTTCTTCGAGTGGTTTGTGTCCTCCAACGTATTACTCATCTTAGATAGACTCCCAAAGCAGTATGGGCAATTTCTCTGGAGGAGGGATCAGAATTTTTCCAATACCCTTCGACGGCTGAATATAGTACTGCTTTACTGAAATTCAGATCCTTAGACTGGGAAGCATCCAGGCTATAGAATTTTGAAAAAGTATGCAGCGAGGACCAAGTTGCTGCTTCACAAATGGACCTTATAGGAACACCTCTTTGTAGGGCTGTCGAAGAGGCGATGCCTCTGGTGGAATGAGCTCTTAGACCTTCTGGTGGATCTTTTTGTGCTAATCTGTAGCATTCTGAAATACAAAGCACAATCCAGCGTGATATTGTTTGCTTTGGCATTGACTGACAATTTCTTTCCTGTGTAGCCAATAAACAGTTGATTGTCCACTCTAAGCTTAGAAAGCCTAAAGATGTAAATGTTTAAAGCTCTTTTTGGATCCAACCTGTGTAATCTTTCCTCCTCCTTACTAGGATGAGGTGGAGGATAGAATGCGGGTAAGACAATTCTTTGACTTAAATGAAAATCGGATACCACCTTTGGTAAAAATTAGGGTTTCACCCTCAACACACCTCTGTCCTTATGGAACATAGTATAGGGTGGTCCAGAAGACAGTGCCTGCAATTCGCTCACTCTTCTTGCAGATGTTAAAGCAACTAGAAAAGCAGTTTTCCATGTCAGTAATCTTAATGGACAAGCGTGCATAGGCTCAAAAGGAGCACACATTACGAATTTTAGGACTAGATTGAGATCCCAAATTGGGACTTGAAAAGGGTGAGGAGGAAACACATTAGTGAGTCGCACTATCAAAGGAATTTTGAAATAGGAGCATTCTTCCGATGACCGCTTGAAGATGGAAAGCGCCGCAAGATAACCTTTAATGGTTCCAATATTTAGACCTCTATGTGCTAGGGACAGGAGGAAGGACAATACTAACGGAATAGAACACAAAAAAAGGATGGACATTCTTTTCTCTGTACCAGTTGCAAAACTTTTTCCAACGGCAAAGAGACTTTGTTGCTGGCCTTCTTGCTGAAAGCAACACCTCCATGACGTCATCTGGGAGGTCCCAATCCTTGTATCTCAGCCTTTCAGATACCAAGCATGAAGGTTGAGCGTTTTGATCTCTGGATGGAGAACCTGACCCTCAATTTGAGAGAGAAGGTTCTCTCTCTGAGGAAGACGTACTGGGGGACAGATTGACATGTCTAGAAGGTCCGGGTAATACGTTCTCCTGGCCCAATCCGGGGCAATTGGGATCATGCGGCTCCCGAAGCGTCTCAGTTTCCTGATGACCTGAGGAATGACGGGAATCGGAGGGAATGCATAAATAGTGGGAAATTCCACTCCACTACGAACGCGTCCCCCAGGTAACTTCCCTTGAGCAATACCTTTCGCACTTCTGGTTGATTTTGGTCGCAAATAGGTCTACTTGAGGGGTTCCCTAAAGGGCGAAGATCTCTTGAATGACTTCCTGAGCAAGTTCCCACTCGTGGGACACAGTGCTCTGCCTGCTCAGAGCATCTGCTGTCATTCTCCTCCCCGGCTAAGTGAACTGCTCTTAAAGAGATTCCTTCTTGAATTGCCCAATACCAGAGCTGCATTTCCTCTCTGCACAGAGGTAGTGACCCTACACCATCTCTTTTGTTTAGATAATCCATGGCCACTGTGTTGTCCATCATTATCAGGACATTTTTTTTCTCTGACAGACGGCAGGAAAGCTTTCAGCGGTAGTCTGATTACTTTCAGCTCCAGAAGGTCAATGTGTAGTTTGGACCCAGATGGAGACCAACGACCGCTGATTATCAGATGGTTGGCATGAGCTCCCCACACCTTGAGTGAGGCGTCCGTCACTACTGTGATCTCCGTGGTTGCCAAAGAAGTTCTCCTTTCAGGATATTCTCTGAACAAGTCCACCATAGAAGATCTTGACGAACCTTGTTCGGAATCTGAAGAAAATCCGTCATTCGACCCCGAGAACTAGGACCATTGAGTCTTTAGAGCCCATTGAAGGGATCTCATTCTCAGACGTGCCTTTGGCACCAGAAAGAAGCAGGATGCCATGAGGCCGAGTAACCTTAAGAAGTCGTAGGCCTGAAGATTTTGGGCATTTTGGAATTTGGAAACCATCTGAAGAATGTCTTGAGCCCTCGACCCAGGAGGAAAGCTCTTTCCCAGGGATGTGTCTAATACTGCACCTAAATTTTGGAGCCGTTGAGGTGTCATTTGTGACTTCTTTAAATTGAAGGAGCAGCCCAGTCTGTGGAGGAAGTGGCAGGTGACGTTCAGGTGATCTAGTGCCTGTTCGGCAGAACGTGCTCTGATCAGCCAATCGTCCAGGTAGGGGTAAACGTGAATCCCCCTCTCCTGAGGTGCGCTGCCACCACTACCATCAGTTTCGGGGCGGAGGTCAATCCGAATGGGAGGACTCGAAACTGATATTGTGAGTCGCCAACTACGAAAGTCAGGCATTTTCTGTGCTTGGAATGAATCGGCACATGAAAATAAGCATCCTGGAGGTCGAATGACACCAACCAATCCTGGAGTTTGAGGGCCTGAAGGATCTGAGAAAGGGTAACCATCTTGAACTTGTCCTTCCTGAGGAACTTGTTCAAGTTGCTTAAGTCCAGGATGGGTCTCGGTCCTCAGTCCTTTCTGGGGATCAAAAAATACAGGGAGTACCATCCCTTGTTCATCTCCGCTGCAGGTACCGGTTCTTTAGCACCTTTCTCCAGCAGGGTTAAAACTTCCTGCTGTAGGAGCGGTTTGAAAACGTCAACGAGTGTCTCTCTGGTGGATTGCTTTGAGGTTGCATTAGAAAAGGAAGGCAGTAACCTTAGACTATTGTTTCTAGAGCCCAAACATCTGAAGTAATGGCTTGCCAGTCTTGCAGATGCTGTGACAGCCTGCCTCCCACAGGTGTCTTGTGATGCAAGTCCTCAATGCGGTTTTGAGGCGGTTGCTGCAGCCGCTGATGGCAGAGAGGCAGTAGCTGGCTTTGCATGTTTTCCTCGTCCACCATGAGTGGCCTTTCTCTGGCCCCTTTGACTGGTCATGCCTCTCGCCTTTCCATATGAGGAGTAGTAACAATAGGATTGTCCCCTCCAAGATTGACTTGATGCACGAAAAGGCTGAGGTTGCCTGATGGCAGCTCCCAAAGACTTGGCAGCTGCCTTTGAGGTCTGCAACCTCTCGTCAGCCTTGCTGCCAAAAAGGTGAGACCCGTCAAAGGACATGTTTAGAAGACGGTTCTGCACGTCTGGTGCAGAAACCAGACTTCCGTAACCATGCAAATCTGCGCATTACCGTGCTAGTGCCCATGGACCTGCTCGAACTATCAACCGTGTCCAATCCAGATTCAAGGGATCCCCGCATAGCCTCCTTTCCATCTCTAACAATGGCTAGGAATCCTTCCCTTTCGTCCCCTTCTGGTATGTGCTCTGCCGCCATCGCAAGGCACTCCCACAGAGTGTACGAAAACTTTGCCAAGGAACATGCGGAGTTGGCTGATTTTAATGCCATACTCCCAGCTGAAAATACCTTCCGTGCCCAGCCATCCACACGCTTATCGTCCCTGTCCGGAGGGAATCGAAGGGTACGCCAGTTTGTTAGAAGCTGTGGCTGCCTGTATGACCAAACTCTCGGGAGTGGGTTGTTTAGACAGATAGCCGGGGTGGCTACTGGCAGGGCGGTATTTTGAAGTACGGGATTTAATCACTGGCGGAATAGAATCCAGAGTCTCCAAATTTTTGGCCACCCTATTTTGCAAGGCTACGTGAAAAGGTAATATTGGGTCTTCAGTAGGACCATGATCCAATATGTCGGTTAAATCATCTTGGACAAACTGGGCTGGAGGTCTGGCCCATCCTAAATCTATTACTTTTGTCATTAGTTGACGGTATGATGGACTGGCATGTTCTCCTGGTTCTGGTCTACCAAAGTCATTTTCAGAAGACGTATCAATACCACTTGCATTGTGCAGTGATGCAACCAAATCCCTCATCCTGCTTTCTTCTAACATCAGGCATTCTGGGACATTTGGAGTGCCATATTCTAGCCCAAAAGGTACATTCCCATCGGATTTCTCCTGTTCCTCAAAAATTGAGGTCAGGGACTTGAAACTCTTTCCCAGGAAGAGGTTTGAAAACCTTTTCTGGGAGAGGTGGAGGAGTGTTAATGGGTCCTGAAGGCATCACAGGTCTTGTAGCCTTCTTTTTCCCTTTTTCTGGCTGACCTTGCGGAACTTGAGGCGTCAAGGGCTTCGGGGTCGACATCGACAAAGGCGTCGACGTAATACCAGTCTTCGATGGCGCCGGCTTAGAGGGTGTCGGGGCACTCTTCGAAGACTTGCCCTTCGAGGTGTGTTCGGTCTCGGATGGCGTCAGTGACCTTGAGCGGTCGACTCGAGCAGCTTTTCTCGCTCAGCGTCCGAGAAGGTTCTGAATCCTTCATCTTTCGATCACCCGGGCTCCAGGGCACGCGAGTGTCGGAGTGATGACGCTCCCGGCCGGCTTCCGAGGAAAGCGCGGACCGAGGCTTTGCTTTCTAGAACACCTCCATCATTTTGTCCCTGAATGCTTCCCATTCTTCGGATTCGTCCGAGGACGAGGTGGAGGGGCGGGGGAGGAGAGGTATGGTCTAGGACCTGTCGATTTTTCCGCCAAAGACGACGAGCGATGGGAATCGCTTCGGGACCTGGACCGATGCCTTTTGCGTCGAGGAGATTTCTCCTCACGGGACTTCGACTCGACGCTAGAGGCTTTACGGTCGGATTCACGACCTATCTGTAGTTTTCCCCTCCTCTCTCGCAAGGCCTTCCCAGTCAGCGCCTGACACTTCATACAGGCCTCCATGTCGTGGCCTTCTCCGAGGCACCACAGACACTCTCGGTGCGGGTCGGTGATCGACATTTTTTGAACCGCACAACTTACACTTTTTGAAAACCGATCTCGGGGTCGTGGTTGATGACGAGGACATATTTCGTATTTATTCTTTATTCTTCACAGAACTCGAGGCGCGCCAAAACTCCGAAACAACGTATACTGTGGAAAAACAGAACGGAGGCCAAAGAGTGCCTAGCATGCTTCTTATACACCCGATGACATCACCCTCGACGGAGGCCTTCGAGGGACCATCGACTCAACGACACACAGCGTCCCCTGCCGAAATGTTTTTCTGAAGGAGCTAAAGTTGGATGGAATACATCCTTTAACTAAGATGAGGAATACGTTGGAGGACACAATCCACTCGAAAGACATTTACAGTTTTGATAATGCCAAACCAGTGGCACACTCGGTTCACTACCCGCTAAACAAGCACAGGAATCTTCCAGTTTGATTAGCCCAATATAATGGCAGCATATACAATTCGAGGAGAGTCCGACAATCCCAGTACAGTCCCCGTTTGACAAGTCCAGTATCCCAAAACATCTCCAAATGCATTGGACAGCAGGTTTCCAGTGGCGAAAGCCTGCTGCATGTGCAGCTCTAACTGAAGGGACCAAACATTCCTATGCTTCATAGAAAATAATGGAAACAAGTGCAATGAGGCTTGGGGCCCATAACACTGGATCCCACAACAGAGGGGTGGAGAGTTGGAGGGTCGTCAGTGGGGAGGTGCAAATAAAACCACATACTGGTTAAAAGATCTTCAGTGTTGGCGACAAAATGTTTTGGTACATCTGCAAGCACGACCTCAACATAATTGCCTGCTTTAAATACTGTGTATTTAATCAAAAAAACAGCTTGGAAGAAGCTTCTCATCAATTTCGAGCTTCTATTGATTAGCACATTCTGAAATGTGTGCGAATGTCAATGCCAATTGTGAATATGGAATGTGGAGAAGAGGCAGGAGACTTCTCACTGAAGGACAATCAGAAGAAAGGCATGGGCTACTAAAAAAAGATCGAAGCAGAATGAACTGACAAATTGTCGATTAGGAACTGATCCATGTTAAGGAAGGCCACTTGCAAAACATCCCACACCCAGTTATGTATGCTTATCTTACTTTGAGACAAGTAATTTGTCGTCATTAAACCAGTTTGACCCCACCCTGACATGTAAAGCTGAGAAAAGATACCTACCCCACACCCTCGATATCCCCATATTATATGGACAATATTAAAACTAAATATCTCTGCATAATGATCTTTTACATTTTAAAGTATCTGTACCGTAGACACCCAGGTCATCCTGTAATTTCTTGCCCAGTGTAAGTCGAGTAAACACTTGCATTGGTCAAAGATTTAAGCAGCAGCAAACAATGCTACATTTTAAAATTCTTAATATGGCAAGAAATGTGTTAGCTAATAGTGATCAGACAGATTGTTAAAATGGTCCGCCACACCATTGGCAATTTCAAAATGGCAGAAGTTATACGTTTTTGCTATACACCCAAGAGAAGGAAGGTGAATCAGCTGTATGGATAAACTTTGTGGCATAGACAATGACACTGCCAACAATAGCTACACCTCAATAGCTACACACATCCACTGCCCTGCCCCTCCACATCCCAAAAAAGAAGAGATCACACTAAACACAGAAGAGCGATGGACGAGAGTTTTTGAATCAAGCATAACCACTGTCAGTGCGCTGGCCCACCACCCTTCAAACCACAGTTTTGCCGCCTGCAGTGCCAAAAGTAATTGAAATGAAGTCTGCAATTCCAGTATAAGGTACAACCTGTTTCCAGGAATCAATATTTTGTTTTAATGTTGGCTGTAGACTGTTAAGGCCTCGTGTCATTCAGATTGTGCAAGTGTGGGGAAGAGGAGAAGTGCCAGGGGGGAGCGGAAGGGGGAAGTGCATTTAACTCACAAGTGCAGTCAGTGGCTGGCTCTTCAGTGCAGAGAGAAGGGACTGTTGGGTTGCAGATTCAGACCCTTAAGTGCTGGGGAGCCCGGAGGCAGTAAGAGGGCAACTGGAGATGCAGGAGCCTGAGTCAAGAGTTCAGAGGATGACCAGGTGACCAGTGCGCGGAGCAGTCAGATGCATCTGCAGGGGAGAGGAAGAGAGAAAGCGGTAATGAAAAAGAAGGTCTTGAGTTGCTTCCGGAACCGGAGGTAGTTCTGCTCAAGTTTGAGTGAGGCTGTTCCAGAGGGAGGCCCCAGCTGAGGAGATAGATCTGCCCCGCGCCAACCCCACCAAAGTGTCTGACCCTCAGAGTTGGGAGGAGGATGAGCGGAGACTCAATAAGGAAGTTGTTTTGGAAGAGAAAGTTGGCGGTAGTTCGGTCCCAGGCTCCAGAAAGCCTTGTGGACAATCTTGAAGTTGATCCTTGCAGCCACGGGGAGCCAGTGAAGAGATTTCAGAGCTGGAGAGACACTATCCCTGGGCTTGAGGCCAAGGACAAGTCTTGCAGTCCTGTCCTGGATAGGTTGTAAAGGTCGAAGAGTAGAGGCAGGAAGATTTAGAAAGAGGCTGTTGCAATAGTCCAGCCTAGAGCGGACCAACAGCTCTGGAGACGCGAGATTCTGTGGGAAAGTGAGAAAAGGAAGAATACCTCTGAGGAGGTGCAGCCGATAGTTTGACTTCTTAGAGACAACAGATGTGAGGAGAGAACGAGAGGGTGGAGTCGAAGAGGACACCAAGGTTCTTAGCATCACAGGAAAGAGCAGGAAGAGGGCCCAGAGTGGGCGACAGAGAGACAGGAAAGGAGGGAGTGGGTGTCCCCATGAGGAGGATCTCAGTCTTACTGGCATTAAGGCAGTGATCATTGGCGGTACACCATTCCTGAATTGCGGCCAGACAGTCTGGTATGAGAGAAGCAGCAGAGGTGGCTGAGGGGAGCCTGAAAGAGAGCAGAGTGTCATCCGCATAACATTGAACATTGGAGTAGAAAGTAGCGATGTGGTGGGCAAGAGATGCCAGGGAGTGGTTGAAGAGCCAGGGAGAGAGGTTAGAGCCCTGGGGAACACAAGTAGAGAGTGATGGAGAGTAAAGACGCCAGTTGGACACGAGAGGGTCGGTCGATGAGAAAGGAGGTCAACCAGGCCAGGGCCTGATCAGTAATACCAAGGTTGTCCCGGAGATGATTGAGCAGGATGGCATGGTTGACCGTGTCAAAAGCAGAGGATAGATCAAGGTGAATGAGGACAGAAGGGAGATTACAGTCAAGATTGGAGAGCAAGTCTTCACAGGTGTTCAGGAGAGCAGTTTCCGTGCTTCTGGCAGCTCTGACGCCAGACTGGTGGTCATGGAGACAACCAACAGACCCGGTATGTAGATTAAGCCGGGAGATGGCCAACTTTTCAAGAATTTGCCCAGGAAAGAAATGGCGCTTGGGCGATAGTTAGCCGAAGAGGATTGGTAGGGCTTCTTTAGAAGGGGGTGCGTAAGAGTTCTTAAGGGGGAGGGGAAGTTCCAGTTGCAAAGGAGTGATTGCAGAAATCGGCCAAGGCTGGAGCAAGGGTGTCAATGTGGTCCTCGTTAGTTCTGGATGAGCAGGGGAGAACCTGCTTTGAAGAGACTTTCATAGATTGGACTCGTCTAGAAACATCATCAGGGGTGAGCCGGGGAAAGGAGGAGAGCCGGCCTCAGACGGGCCAGGAGTGGTAGAGTAGGAGTTAGAGGAAGGACAGGATGGTGAAATCATCAGGATGTGAAATAGTACCACTTTTGACTAGAGTGGGAGGGGTAAAGTGGTTGGGATACCATCCAGTTTGTAACTGCCAACAGGTATGCCTGCAATCCTGCCCGACAGGTTACAAATAATTCACATACACACACACACAAAGTGTACTGCCTGGCTGATGTTCACACTTTCAGTCACTTTGAGACCAGAGGCCAGCAACAAGCAATCTGCAACACTCCAGCAATTTTGATCTCCGACTCCCAAGATCCCTCACCATCAACAATGC
Organism: Ambystoma mexicanum; assembly: GCF_040938575.1. Lineage (NCBI taxonomy): Eukaryota > Metazoa > Chordata > Amphibia > Caudata > Ambystomatidae > Ambystoma > Ambystoma mexicanum. The sequence goes on from NC_090926.1 coordinate 215,364,695, forward strand.
TGGCTAAAGCTGAAGGGAATTGCAGTTCGAAAAGTTTCAACCACGTGCTCTAGACCTTGAAAAGGATGTTTTGTATTTAGGGCATCCAATGCCATCAATCTTTGAATCAGACTTAAAAGTATCCCAGCGTTGCCTCTCACTGAGAAAAGAGAAAGTTCAAAGCTTTATCTTCAACTCCAATAGAGCCGGTCCAACCTTGGGTGCAGCGATCCATTAGATCAAATCTTGCACACAAATCTAAACCGAAGCAGGCAACTTCATCACCATCATCAAATTAGCACTTTGTTCCATTTTCCTCTTCTGCCAAATGTCAGCTAAGTAATGGACCGGAAGCTCAAAGTATGCATTCAATTAGGCAGTCACTGTCATCTAGAGTCATTTCTCCAGGAGGGGACTCGAGGAGAGGGAAAAGAAAAGTTTAAAAAATCATTTGCATCCAATTTTGTTTTTCTTTCAACAGTGGGAGTGCATCGACACTAAAACATCTGGATACAGCCGTGTGTCTAAGACTGCATGCACAGTAGGTCACAGTAGGTCATGTACTGTATTAATAATGGGCTGAGGGTCTAAAGAATTCCTGCTCAGGGAGATGGTTAAATATATTGAGCAGTAATTCCTAACTTGGAGAAATGCCTCACTACAGAATGCACAAAGTAAAATGACTGACAAAACGTACTGTGAGTTGATAAACACAGTGGCTCCCTATGTCACTAAATCAATGGGGATAAGGATCACTGTCAGTTTGATAAAGAGTACAGAGAGCACAAACAAAAGCTACCGTTTGCCCTTGTGTCAAGAGATAACTTTTCTTCAGCCTTAGTTTCTATCCCGGGAAGAAAGTACAAAAAACGTATTCACTGAGAAAACACAAGAGGATGTGCCCAACAATATTCTGTCTCTAGGGGATGCATTCATGCCCAACGATCAAAGACATTTTGGGGTTTTAATTTCACAATTTATGTCTCAGGCCTCCATTGAAAACATGAGCTGTGCTTCTAATAGTTGAGCCTATTTGCATGATCATTTGTCCAATCTTTACGGGTATGAGGACACCAGTCAATGCATCACCATTACAGGATGTAATTTTATAAAAACAATAAAATGCAAATGAATGAATCGGAGGTTGATGTAGCTCTTCAGTCACAAAAGGGAGGAAAAGCTTTCAGGAATAGACGACCTCCCAAATGATTATTTCAGGGTGAACTTAGTGCATGGATACCTTTTCTAACTAAACTGTTTAATCTTCTGAACAATACAAAATATATCCAGACTAGTTGGATTAGGGCAGTAATTCCAATTCACAAAACTAAAGCAAAATAATGCAGCCACAGAACTATAGACCCATCTCCCCAACTGATGGTATGCCTAAGATTTATGAGAAGGCCCTTCTGAATGCCCTGGAAAGGTTTTAGAAAGGATATGGGTACTCTAGATTAGGCCTTGCGTCCGGATTGGAGTTTATATTATTCTGTATATTTAAAGAAGGTATTCATATCTATGTCGCCTCCATCTTCTCTTAGCCTTCGAGGAGGTAAACGGAGCAATCCTGTAAAATGCTTTAGCCCAAATGGGGTAACAATTTGTTAAATGCGATTAAGAGGCTATACATGAATAATACTGCTGTGGTTAGATGGGCGGGGTGGGAGGGATAACGGGGAAGATACTAAATCACTTGAAATAGATAATGGGTAAAGATAGAGTTGCGTGATGGTGACTCTTCTGGTTCTCATATATAAATGACTTGGCAATTAGGATTTTAAACTCTGATGCTGACGCACCAATAATTGAAAAAAGGAAGATTGGCATTCTCCTAAATGCTAATGATGCCACGTCGGACTTCGACAACTGCAGATAATCTCAAAGTTTTGTATAGAGAGGAAAATGGAAGTTCACTTAGCTAAAACAGTAGTCATTGAATGTTGTAGAACCTACAATCTAAAACTCCAGATGTATCACAGGACACAGCGGGAACTAGTTAATTGTTTCGACTATTTAGTCTGACTTTTTAAAAATGTATCGGTCTCAGATCTCTAAAAGCAAAGTGGTCCTGAAGGAGTTGAAGTGGTGCTTTGCTCTCTGTAGATAAGTCTAGATAATGGTGCTCCACTTACAATGACTGATAGTTTAAAGCCAAGGCATCATCGGCGGTATTGTTCAGATGTGGCTATAAGGCTATACGTGTACTTTTCTGTATATGCAACAAAGAACAGTGTTATTTATTTTTAAATGTTTCTATTGGCATTTTCTTGAGTACAGCCATGCATTTCGAATGTTACATGTCCAATAATAATCTTTATGCTTTTATCTCTATGTTGATACCAACAGTTAACAAACAACCACCAAACCAACAACCAACAAACCAAAAACCCAACCACAAACAACCAACCACAAACAACCAACCAACCAACCACCCAACCACAACCACCCAACCAACCACAACCACCCAACCAACCAACCACAACCAACCAACCACAACCAACCAACCACAACCAACCAACCACAAACAACCAACCACAAACCAAACAACCAACCACAAACCAACCAACCAACCACAAACCAAACAACCAACCACAAACCAACCAACCAACCAACCAACCACAAACCAACCAACCAACCACAAACCAAACAACCAACCACAAACCAACCAACCAACCAACCAACCACAAACCAAACAACCAACCACAAACCAACCAACCAACCAACCAACCACAAACCAAACAACCAACCACAAACCAACCAACCAACCAACCAACCACAAACAACCAACCAACCAACCAACCACAACCAAACAACCAACCAACCAACCACCAACCAACCAAACAACCAACCACAACCAAACAACCAACCAACCACAAACAACCAACCACAACTAACCAACCAACCAACCACAACTAACCAACCACAACCAACCAACCAACCACAACCAACCAACCAACCACAAACAACCAACCAACCACAAACAACCAACCAACCACAAACAACCAACCAACCACAAACAACCAACCAACCACAAACAACCAACCAACCACAAACAACCAACCAACCAACCACAAACAAACAACCAACCAACCACAAACAAACAACCAACCAACAACCAACCAACAACCAACCACAAACAACCAACCACAAACAACCAACCACAAACAACCACAACCAACCAACCACAAACAACCAACCAACTACAAACAACCAACTACAAACAACCAACTACAAACAACCAACTACAAACAACCAACCAACCACAAACAACCAACCAACCACAAACAACCAACCAACCACAAACAACCAACCAACCACAAACAACCAACCAACCAACCTCTTCTCTCATCGGGCATTGTGTTTACTAAACTTTTATAGTGCGAGCGCATTGGGGTTCGGGGCCCTACTTGCGCCTCCTGCTTCTGTTTCCCAGGGCAACAGTCAATTCGTGTGAGTTCACTCCAGTTGCAGTAAAATCAGAGATGGGCTCTATACAGAGGAAAGAAAAAAAAACATGCTTCGGGTTTGTCATCCGACAGATGGAGCATGTCCCAAACCAGCGCCTTCAAGGCCTCACATTTATTGCTTCCATCTGCTTCCATCTGGGCCTGCTTTGTTTGCCCCATCCATCCACACCCTGGTCTCTGCTCCTGCCCAGCGCTCAAATTCCCTGTGCCACCTTACATAATGCGGGCCCCCAGCAGACTTCCAGGCCGTAGCAATTGTTATTTTGGCCAATATACATGCCATGTCCATAAACAATCGCATGCTTATATTTACTGATCCTAGGGAATGCTCCAAGCAGGCATTCCTTTGGTGACCATTCATATCTCACTATCCCAGCTGTCCTACAAGCTTGCTCGATTCGTAACCAGAACCTTCATGCACACCCACACACCCAAAACATATGCATTAGGTCCGCCTCTCCCGTCCCACACCATGGGCATAGTGAGCTCACATTTTTATTGAACATTGCTATTTTATGTGGGGTCATGTACGTACGATACAGTACGTTTAGTTGTATCAGCTTGAAGCAGGGATTCCTTGATACTTCTTTGGGGTACCCCAATGCCCTTCTCCGTTATGCCTGTGCCCAGATCCTTTTCCCATATCTCTTTCAGCGCCAAGCTCTTGGGGTTGGGTCTATCAGCAAATTATACAACCTCGATATTGGCCGCCATCAATCGCTCATACTATATGCTAGGGTCAGCAGGGGGGGGGGCACTCGGCGGGTCATCTGGCCAGCCCTCCCATTTTCCTTTAGCCATTTTTCGAACTCTTTGATACCTTAGAAACTGCCCACCAGGCACTTCCTCCTTCTCTCACAGCGAAACAAACGCCCTGAAGACCCCTTCCTCATGCATATCCCCCAGGTGTATATGCCCCATTTTTCACACCGTCTTGCTGTTGCCAGGTCTGAACTGTCACTGCAAATGTCAGTCGCAATCGGCACCTCAGACTAGTGTGGATTTCCGAGTTTCAGTAGCGACACCACCCGCCTCCATATTTTACTACCAAATGTCACTACCATGGGGGTGCGTTCCAGACAATCAATGATAACTACAGTATTTCCTTTAATTTCATGGGTGCCACCATTCGTTGTAGCAGCGTTGTTTCAGACGTGGTTTCATCCGACAGCCATTTAATTACATGACTGAGCTGGGCCGCCAAAAAGTATTTTTCCAGGTACGGTAACTTCACCCCCCCCCCACACTACACCATAGGGCAAGCATAATGTGACAAGTGATTATTTGTGGCGGGACGTGCCCCACAAAAATTCGCGGTGCAGTGTGTCTAGAAGGCGGAAAAAAATATGCTTTGACATAGCAGTGTACGTTGTTAAAATAGTACAGATACCTTGGTAGGATAATCGTTTTGGTGATGGGCACCCTGCCGATTAGTGACAGCAGCAGTCTGGACCAAAACTTTCATGCATTTGTTCCGATGTATGCCGTATGTTAAACCCCAGGTACTCAAATGATTCTAGCTCCCATCTGAGTCCCACTTACGGTAATTCACTTGCGTCTTTCCCCCTCAAGCCGGCAATCAGGAATATACAGGATTTGGTTTTGCTGAAGCTAATCCCAGACACCTTCGCATAATTGTCCAGTATATTTAAGACCACTGGGACATTCAAGTGTGGATCCCTCAAGTACAATAGCACATCGTCAGCACATAACGAAATCAGATGTCCTGCTCCCCCTACCCAGATACCCGCATCTAGATACTGCTTTCGAAGATAGATCGCTACCGGCTCCAGCACGTACAACATTGGTGATAGTGGGCAACCCTGTCTGGTACCCTGTTGTATGTCCCACGCTTATGACACCACCCTTCTGGTTTTTACTCTCGCCACTGGGGCTGTATACAGTATCTGCACCCATTTAATAAATTGTTCCCCAAATCCAAATTCCCTTAGCGTTGCCACTAACCACTCCCCGTATATAGAGTCGAACACTTTTATTGCATCTAAGGAGAGTATGGCATACTGTGCCTGGGCGTCTACTGTTTCCGCAAGGACATGTTGTAGTCTGCAGAGGTTTAGTGCAGTGCCCCGCCCCAATATGAAGCAGTTTTGATCACTATGGACCAAGTCTGCCATTACCCTGCTCAGTCATTTGGCCAGTATCTTGGTTGGGATCTTAACATTGTAATTGAACATTGCTAGTGGGTGGTATGAAATCGCACTCCTCCATTGGTTTCCCTAATTTGGGTATCAGGACTACCAAAGTTTCCCTCAGATTCTGGCAATATCCCTTTCGAGTATGCCTCCTTGAATACCTCAAGCAGCACTGGGGCCAAGACTGTCTCGTATTTCTTATAGAACTCCTGTGGGAGTCCATCGGTATAAGGTGTTTTGTTCATGGCAAGTGTTCTTATCGCCTCGGATACGTCCTCAACTGTTATGTCCGACTCCATCGCTTCTCGTTGTGCTGCCACCATCTTGGGAAGACCTATTTCTTCTAATGTGTCCTGTATGTCCACCTGGTGCTCCTGATGTGCATGGCTATACAGGCGGGCATAGACTTCCCTAAAGGTGTAATTTATCGCTTGTTGCGATTTGTGCGCAGTGCCCGTTTCGTCCTTAAGTTCTGTGGTCGGGTGTTTTGGATGTTCCCTCCTACACAGCCATGCCAGTAGCCTACCTGGCCTATCACCTTCTGCATGTGCTCTGGTGGTTTTAACTGCATAGTCAAATTTTGCAAGCCTTCCCCGCACCTCTTGACAGTTACCCCTCATTTGCACTAATTCAAGCTCTTCCTCACGTGTCCCTTGCATGTGGGCTTCTCTCTGTTTTATAGACTCCTCCCGTCCTTCCAATTCTGATCTTAGAATCTTAGTGTCTTTCTGATGCCCCCCCATGCTAGCAATGACCTCCCCCTCACCACCACTTTCATTGCTTCCCAGGCCGTGCCCATCTTTCTAGGCTGCCTACGTTCCTCCAATTTGCACCGCAGCTCTTCTCTAAAGGCCGGACCTGTTTGGGCATCTGTGGGCATACGTCACATCAGTATGGTGTTCTAGGGCCTCGCATTCTCCAGGTCAGTAGCACTGGCGAGTGGTCCGATATTGACCTGCCCAAGTATTGGGCCGATTCCACCTGCACCATATGGGCCTTGGCTAGCAATAAGTAATCTATCCTAGTGTGTAGCTTATATGGCGACGAGTAGTAAGAATAACCCCCGTCAGATGGGTGTAGTTCCCTCCAAACGTCCACCAAGTCTAGGGCTTCCATTAGCGCATTCAGTGCTCCCGTAGCTGCTCCTTTCCAGGTAGCCGGTGGGCTGGAGCCATCTAACTCCTAGTCCTGTACACAATTAAAGTTCCCTCCCCAGATGAAGAAACAATCTCGGTGCAGGGTTTACCTTACCCCCAGCGTATTGAGGTACATCAGGATCCCATGACTGTGGAAGTAAGAGTTGACTATACATATTTCTATTTGTTCGACGTGGCCCCCTAGTATCTCCTCCGGGTCAGCCTCCCTCTCGAGCAGTTTAAAGGGAATCGCAGGGTTTATCCAAGTAAGAACCCCACGGGCATATTTAGAATAGGCCGCACTGTAGCACTATCCACCCCACTGATCCCCCACCGTAGCCATGGATTTCTGCGTTGGGTGGGTCTCCTGCAGTAGCGCAATAGACACTTTCTTCCTATTGAGGAAAGACTTCACCGGGTTCCTGCGCACATACGTGCCCAGCCTCCGGACATTCCACATCAACACTCTAATATCCGCAACGATATCAACTTTGTGTTCCCCCCCTCCACACCCCCTTATTACCCTGCATCCAGCGTCTTGTTGCGATCACTCCTAGCTGTACCCAACATGGGTGAGCTCCATTCCCGTCCATACACACACACACACACACACCACAACTCATACAGACATCTCCTGACACATGCCTCCCTTCGTGAAGCGTTCGAAACCTTAAGAATCATAAACCAAAACCCTCTCAGGCTAGCCATCCCTCAGGTGACTGTCTCTTCCTGACTAAGTTGTTGTGTTCCATCCACATAGTGGCCGCCGCTGGTGTTGAATACAGGTCATCCTTTGTATATTACTTTGAGTCGAGATGGGCACATCAACACATATTTCAGATTTAGTTGCCCGAGTCTTGCTTTGATTGGCACAAAGGAGTGTCTGGCACTTTGAACCGTGGGAGTGTAGTCCGATCATGGGGCGCGGGTGTGCTCCTGGCAGCGGTCTCTTTTGCAAGGGCCTGTGGGCCCTTTCCACCACAAAGCCTTGCGAGAGCTTGCCTGCCCCAACTTCCTGCAGTATGAGGTTCTCCACAAAATCCATGGGGTTTGCTCCTTCCATTCCCTCTGGAATTCCGAGCAGGCGTACATTACTGAGCCTGGCACGTCCTGCGTCTTCCGCTCAGGCTTCCAGTGCTGCGTTTCTCCTCTCCAACTCTTATTATCTTTTCAAGATCCTTGGTGGTCTCCATCGTTTGCCTTCCCGACTCTGCAGTTGTGACCCTTTCCGTGAGGTTACGCACGTCTTGTCTCATCAGTTGCATATCTGCCTTAACCTCCTCAATTTTTTTTGGGTCTATGAAGGATCTCAATGCCGCTATTGCATCTAGCACTTAGTTTTCTTTAGTACCAGCTTCTGTGTCTTGTTGACCTGCGTTTCTGCATCGCTCTGCGGTTGCACCATGGGTTTAGTCGCATTGAAGGAGTCCATGATTGTGGGCTCCTCCGTTCCTTTAGTGGAGGGCATGTCTGCCGTGTCAGTGCCGGGGTTAGTGTTCAACGTCTACTTATCGGGCGCCCCACTGTCCAGCAATTCCCGGTGGTCAGCAGTCAGTCAACCAGTTCAGTGGGCTGTTGACAGGGTTTTCCAGCTGCGTGCTCGTTGGTTTGTGCTTCACTTCTCCGGTAGTGCTCTGCAGGCGTTTTGCGTCTTAGCGTGGAGCCCAGGGGTCCATCAGCCGCAGGCCATGTGTTAAAGCTGGTTGTAGCTCTGCCCACCTGATGGTCGCAAGTCTGCCCTGCGTTTGCTTCTGCGTGTGGTTCGTGGTGCCGTGTGGTTTGGGCGAGCACAGTAATGGGTCTAGACTTTGGGTTTAGCTCCCTGCTGGATCGTGCTGTGTCCGGTTTGTCACCCGCTCTGCCTGCACTTTTGGGGCAGTGCCACTGTTGAGTTATGCAATGGGGCAGCTGCTGCTTCCTGCCACCATAACCCGCACCACATGTCGCGGATATTTTGGGTCTGCTGTTGCAGATTCTGCATGTGGCCTCCATACACAGCCCTCGTTTACGTTGTGCCACTTCGACTTCACCGCCGGGGGCCACTCAGTTACTATTCTGTGTCTCTCCTTTTGATTCAGCGTTCTGATAATTGGTGCGAACTACGTCCCCAGCAACTCCCTTTACCGGGCCTTTATTCTGTAGGGTGCTACCCTCCTGCTTAGGAAGTGTACTCAACTGCGTTGCCAGCAAGGTTTCCACAGTATGGCCCCTCAGTTTTGTGGTGACGCATGTTCAACAGCCTTCCTCCCACTGCACTGAGACAGTCGCCGTACTCCTTGGCGCCCAACTTTCCACTCTGGTCTCCACTGTATGCCTCGTCTCCCGGGCTATGGGCTTCCCCTGCCACTGACTAGCTTGTCACACTTCCTCAGCGAGTCTGTGTGCCAACTCAAGGACAAATCTTCTCCCCTGCTCCCCAACTGGCAGTGGCTGCAGTGCCAACTCCTTCCCGGGGTACTTTCACTCGATTTCCTTCCATTTTCCTTTTTCCAGCGACCCCGCGTGCTCTGGCTCTGTGCGTTGTTGTCCTCTGTCACCCGCAGCGCAAAATGCCACGCTACTGACCTTTCAACCCGCCATGTTAAGTCCCTTGCTCCGTGGGGGCTACCGCTCAGCTGACCAGCACTCGCTTGAGGATATCTTTGTATGCCTTGGTTCCGCTTCACTGGAATTCCACGTTTCAGCCATACGAAGCTGCATTGCTTCGCACGGAGCCCCGGCTGTACACAGCCTCCAAGCAGCAGCCGCATGGGGTCCGGGTTGGGGTGTGCGGCTGTCGCAGCAATCTGTCACACTTGGGATGCCCTCACTTCGGCTCGCAGGGAGCCCTCCGCACAGCGCCGCGCAGCAGTTTCCTCTTGCCGACTCTTACGCCAGCCCCTCCATTATTTCAATGCTGAGACGCGGCTCCATCCGCCATCTTGTTTGCACCAGGCCACAGTTTTGCCGGCGTCTTTCGCTCTAATCGCCTTCCGATTTCTGCCAAAACTGCTCACCAGGGTTGTGGAATCAGCTACTATGCCTGTAGGTATGCTTGTTTGCACACAGAATGCTAGTTGTTTTAAGTTGCAAGGATAAATTAGAGGATCTCAGCAGGAGCTCCAAACAAGTGCAGCCTCACACCATGAGCTCAGGCCACGCCCTCCAGCAAAGAACAGTGTTATACTTTTGTGCATAGGCTGAAGAAATAAAATATATTAAGTCCACTCTATGGGTCATTGCACAAACAAGTGTAGGCAAATTCGGGATGTGGTTTAGACACAAAAAAAAAAATTGAAATATTAGGTTTTGCCAACCTGCTCCAAGAAGCACATTTTCCCTCAAATCAGGATATTTCTGTAGTCAAAGCTGCATTGGAATAAAGATAAATAACCTGATGGATAGAAGCTTAAATTCTATCATGTTGATAAGCTACCAGTCACTAAAGTGTTCCACAGAACAAGAAACCTATTTGAGCCTTGTTGAGTCTACTGCTGCTAAAGTGTTATTTATTAATTGTAGACTAAACATTGTTCCGCCAGTAGTGTTCACCAAAGCTTAGAAATCTGCTTATTTCTAAATGTTGTCCATCTGAAAAAATCCTTTTTTACAGGCCCTTTATATTTTGCACTGAGAAGGAAGAAGTTCATTCAGATGACACTGGGCCGTGCACATGTTTATAAGAGCACAAGAAGCCCTTCTGAGGTCTAGAGGCTATGCGATATGTCGAGTGTTGGTGATAAATCGATATAGGAGACAATATCGTTATCAAGAGATGGAGAAAAAAAATAAAATGTAAAGGTGCTGGGGAGGAGAAAGCTCTCCCACAAACACCTACCAAAAAATGCCCAAGCACACAAGACTTCAAATTGTGTTCAAAATTTCATTTTATTTATCCAAAAAGAGTGAACATATATATATATATATACATACACACACATATACATATATACACATACACACATACACACAATTTCATATACTACCATTTTTACTTGCATTCTGATATTACACAGCGGAGTGTACTCTCAAACAGAAAGAGGAAACTGTATTTGCACTTTATTTTGATCAATGTAAAGGTGTTTGCCATATCTCCCATGTAGTTGGCAGCTTACAACTGAGCATTTAACCCACAAACAATATCAAGATACATCTTGTATATCGCCGTTCAGTCCAGAAATAGAGAAATTACTTTTGATCCATATCGCTGAGCCCTATATGCTGGGTCGATTTTCATCAGCAGGGCTTTGCAACTTAAAAGGGTCTTCTTAGGAACAAGCAAAGGTGTGTGTAATTTTATCTTTTTTTGTATTTACGTTTGTTTTCATGATTTAAATTGCAATCACAAGTTCTATATCTATTGCATTTTGTGAGCTGCTTGATCCATTTTTGAGTAGGTTGTTTTTAAACTATTTTATTTATATCTTTTGTATTTTATCGTTTCTGGGCCGCTTTAATGGCTAGGAGCAGAAATACAGCCATGTTCAGCTCTAATAGGGTTAAATACCATCACGGTCAAAGATTTCCTCAAGGAATCTGCAGCCAGTGTAAGCCCAAGTGCACTGATGTTATGGCAGAAATATGTTTTGGAAGCCAGGGAGAAAAAAATATAACAGCTCAAGTAATTTAATGTGTTAAACAGAAACATATTCTAATTCCTTGTATGCCCCCAATACTTTGTTTGCCATATTGGAAGTGGAGAAATCCTTTCTGAAATGTTCATTAGAGTAGATTCTCTCTTTTTAGGAATTGTTTCTACTGTGATTTGTAACTGGTCTTCAGTACCATAGGCTCGGCACACACCTAGAACTGTGAATGTTAGCAAGTGCCACACCTACATAGTGTGAATGTTAGCAAGTGCCACACCTAGATAGCACTGTGAATGTTAGCAATTGCCACATCTAGACTGCATTGGGTATTTTACCAATGCCACATTTAGATAGAATTGTGAATGCTGGCTTGCTTCGCATCTAGACAGGATTTTGAAGGTGGGCCAGTGCCACATTTGGATAGAATTGTGAATATTAGCCAGTGCCGGATCTAGACCGAATTGCGGAGATATTCAAACGCCACATCTAGAAAGAATGTGGAAATTTAGCACATATCACTTCTAGATAGCGAGGCCAATAATCAACCCACTAACAATGTAACCCCTCTGCATACACCTCTCAAACTCTAACCAAACAACCACAACCCTAAAGTACAAACAACGCAAACTTCACTACACCGCAAAAAAACAAACCGCAAACAGCTTCACACGACAACTACCAACCGGAAAGCACCCCTAAACTCAGCAAACTGTGTTAACCGAACTGAAGCTGCCAACAGCACATCACTGCTCTCTTGCACTTATCCCACTCGCTCCCACTAACTCACCCCTCAGCTCCCAGATCCGCCAGAGCGCCAGGGGACCACTCCGGCGGTGATAGTGTGCGGTACAAATATCCTTTAACATTAATGGCATTGTGTTATAATTGCCCCAGTTTAAGGTGTTCATTCCTTACATTATTTTGTAAAAGGTCCCTCCGGTGGTTTTCATGGATTCAAATGTGTGACTGGGACCAGAATAGCCATTACATATTTTACAGTGGGGGCACAGATGTCAAGAACATCGGGGCAGTATGCTTTAGTGACATTGGCTAGCATGGACCAGAGAACTATAGTAATCTTGCTCCATATCCTCACAAAGACTGTAGTCCGTCAAAGGCCTGAGCTTTATTCACTCCCACGGTCAAACAGACATGACGATATACTCTCGCTGAATCTGTAAATACTGATCTTATATTTCTGCGTGGTAATGAGGGCAAGCCATATAGGGAGGGAGTGCATTACAAACAAAAGAAAAATAATATAAGGGAACATATAAGCAGTGAACAATTCACACCAAGCATGTTAATTGAAACCACAGGAGGAAACGAAGTTGGAGATAAAGCGAGTTGGAGCGAGAGTATGAAAGAGCCACCCTAGACAAAGTAGGTATATTCTCTTACATCAAGTGGCTTTTGAAATCAAGCAAAAGCTTTGAAGGAGCGCACCGACAAGTGGCCAACAGTCTGAGCCAACAGCGTTAACCCATCCAATGAAAAATCCAAAGTTTTTAAAGCAAAAGAAAAAGATACTGAAATGACTTTGGGGACTATGGGCATATGAAGGACTGGTATGAACGTAGGACAAGCGTTCAGTCCTTCCTGTGGAATGCTACACATTGGACACTTTCTACTTGAGTGCTGCTCTACTGAAAATTATCTCCCACTTATAAACCCTGGCAAAACCGAATTTGCTGAATATTTGTTTTAAAGTGATGGGAGCAGGCATACACACAGTCCTGTGGAAGGAAAACAGAAAATTCAGAGAATTTAACTGTGTGGTAAAGTTGAGAGAGCTGGTGAAAATCCCAAAGCCCTTATGAAGGGCAAGGTAGTAGGCAGTGCAGCAATGAAACGATGGTCACAGAGGATGGTGTAGGCCGAGATCTCAAGGCTAGATGCAGCAAATCTAAGTAAAACATGCCAATTGCTTTTTGCCACCAGAAGAAGCACAAGCATCACAGAGCATACTCTTCAGGAGGGGTGTAAGCAGGCAAATAAGCATCCAAACACCTGCCTGACAGGGAATCATAAATGGTGCATACTTGCGCCTTCTTAGCGCCCACAACGGATTCTACTGTAATGTTGGTCTTTCAAAAACGGGAAGAAAAATAAGTGCTATGGAATTGTGGGCAGAGAATGACAACATACTGAAAGAACCACCTCAAGTCCCCTATTTAACCAGAAATCCCCCTAAGTCAGCCTGCAGTTATGGATGGTGCAAATTGGAATTGACACAGAATAAAATGCCTGTTCTTCAATGAATATTCTATAATCTTAAACAAAATACCTTCACGCCAGTTCTAAGGAAGACATGAATTTCTAGATTTTTAAGGTAGTTATCCAAATACTAAGACGTCGCAAAGGCACTTTCCAAACTGCATAGAAAAAGAGACTGTGAAACAAGCAAATCCGAGAGCACGTACCACACTGCCCATGCACAAATGATTAACTGTCCAGCCTGTCGAAACAAATCACTCGACATCACACTTCATTGATGATCAAGCCACTCTCCCTCAAGGGTCATCTGCTTCCAAGAACCAGAACCCTGAGCAGCCACATTTTTTGATGATAAAACGTAAATCAATGCAACAAAGCAACACGTGTTTTGCTCAAGCAGGAGCTGATAGAGTAGGTATGTCAACAGAAAAGGCATCATACACTGACCAAATCAAGCTTACCATACCGAGCCTTGATCAAAGACGGATAGCACTTACTCCTGCTAGAGGGTTAGAAACCTCATATGGGCCTCAATTCCTCACTCAAAGCATGACAAACATCTATGATTTGTCTAAGGCAGCCAAGAAACGTAAATGCTTATCAGCATAAGGCAAGCGAATCAGCAAGTGTACTTGCAGTCTGCAACAGAGTCCTCGAACAGTCCAGGTTGAGCAGTGAGATTTACAGTGCACCCTCCACAAACACAGAAGAATTTAAAGGGAGGCAAAAAATGTCACTGCCTGGCGGTGTCGCCCAGCAGGAGTGAAATGACTAGTGTGGCACCTTGATCAGGTGTCACGCATCGAAAGGCTACCAGAGAGCAGTGGTCCCAAATATTTAATGAAATTTAAATCACAGGAGGAGTGGCATCATTGCATTTGGCCTGGGGCACTCCGCATCCACAGCTGAAAAAGATGCAGACATGTAGGCACAGATTACAGAGTGGCGAATCTACATTTTTTGAGCTAGCTGGAGTGATCTCTTTTCAGCACAATCCACCCTGCAGAGGTCAAGAAGGGTATGTTCGCCACAGATACAGGCGTCAGGAATCTGTCAAGTAAGGACAAAGGCAGTGAATATGGCAAAGGAAATGTGCACACTATCACACAGTGAATGGTTCGAGTCAAAATACATACATACATACATACATACATACATACACCAAGACTCCGGTATACTAAAACCCAGGAGTGCAAAGTGTGACAACAATACAAATATATGAAAAGGGATGGGGGGGTAAGCACTTGGAATACTCCTTATGACTGTAAGGAAAGTCGGCAAGCTCCTACCCACAATTGCTATTACAGGTACTGAGAGCGCAAAGCCCACGTAGAGGGCAAGCAACGACAGGATCTGTGATCTAACACTCTTGATGGTATTAAATAAGGAAACTTAAAAACAGTACTCACGAGGACGAGAAATACCACTTGAATGTCAACGAGCCCACGAACCCTGTTGATCAAACAGGGACCCCGAAAGGCTGTAACAGCAATGGGCGGATAACTAAATACTTAAGACTCAAGACAAGGGGCAAGTAGGGATAGGGATTACAGAATAGTGAGGAAAACAGGCATTGACACAGGAGCTAGCTACAACCGCACACCACACCTAATGATCAATGGAAAGTAAATGCAGAGGTGCAAGGGAAAACATGGAATGGATTCCAAGAAAAGTAAGGAACAGGAAAAACGAAATTACAAGGGCAAACTTTCCCCACCCATCCAAGGAAAAAAGGCAGAAGCTAATCTAAAAAGGAGGAAAGACTAAGGCATTAAGGTGTACAGCAGCAAAGGACAAGTCAGAGAAATATAGAACACAGGCAAACTGGGCTGCACCAAAAGGGAAAGCACTGAGAAATGCTGCCTGCAAACAGGGGAAGACAGAAAGGAAATCTGGGAAGCAGAAATCAATTAAGCAGATAAATTCGAAATCCAAGGATAAGGAACAAGCAATGGAAATTTGGAACTAGGCACAAGGCTAAGAACCAGGAACAAGGGGCCAGTCACAACAGGAACACTGCAACAATGACCAGCGCTGGACTGAAGCAAACTGAGGCTTTTAAACCTGCTTAACGAGCACACGCCGCAGGTGTGCTGCTTGCTGCACCTGCAGCCACAGGTGTTGCCTATCCTCCACCCAGCCTTGTTCTGCAAGGGTGGAGATGAAGCAGTGGCCCAGGCATTCTGGGAAGCATAGTCATTTGATTAAAGCAGCATAATGGATGGCAAAAACCTGGAATGGATCCGGAACGGAAGTAGTTTGGCAAATAAGGATTTAGTGTTCCCAATTCATCACAGCACTGTAGCCTAAGGTTCAGAAGGAAAGTCCAGTAGGGAATAAACCCCAAATCATGCCCCCAAGTGGTGGGAACGGGCGCGAAGGAAGTGGATCGTGACAGTAGGCTGATCTATGGGCACGGATACAGAGGCAAATTGATGCTCTTGGCTCTTAGATAATTGCTTCTCCGATTTACACAGTGTTTTTCTGGCATCCACTGGGGGTTGGCACCCCATCAGCCCGTTGGAAAGCAGAAAAAAAGAAAAAAAAAAAAAAAGGTACTGGCTCAGGGGCTGGAAAAAATTCACGTCACACTCTGGTGGAATCCTTAGGGGATTAGAGTCTTAACGATTGAGTGTGTTGTGTGACCAAATTGAGAGGTGCTGTGGTGGTGATGGCACTCTGGCTAAAGCCCCTGTTAGAATGTATACTGCAGCAACATATGATGACAGCCGGGACTATATCCCAAGAAATCTAGGCATGACCATTTCAAGACCTCAAAACAAATGGTGACCGAGGGGCGTGGCTTGGAGCGCCATCGATGTGGTTGTTCCTCTAAAGCCGCCCGTGGGTTGCCCGCAGCCGCCGTAAAATGTATGCAGTTCCCATGAGGCAATCAGGCCACCGCCACCAGCCAAGGTGATCGGAACCATTGGTGAACAGCTGTGCCAAAGATGAAAGGCTAACGCAGGAGCGTTGTGCCCAAATTTGGCAGCCGAAGTCCTGCACCCAGCACCGTCCAGGAAAAACAAGATGGCGGGAGCAACAGATCCCAGGAGTGAGGCGGACTTCGCCGTGACACACATGCCGGAGGATCCAGAGGAGGGAAGCATCCTGCACCTCATGAACAGCTCCGGACCCAGCTACAGAGGGCGGCCCAGAACAAGGAAGAGGCAGGCCGAACCCTAAACAGGAGGACCAGCCCTGCCCTCCGAACGCAATATCCAGCAGCTGCGGTGAAACAACAGCTGGGGTCCTCCCGCGCTCGAAACGCTGACTGGAGCGGGCGGCGTGGTGAGGAAGGCTCCCCCCTCCCCCAAACTGACCCGGAACCCAGAAGCAGTACCGCGAGGTCGTCCGAGTTGGAGCCCTGGCCAGGAGTCCCATACAGCCGGTGAACAGCTGGGACAAACGACGCAGGTAGGGGTCCCACACCCCAGCCCGCTCTGTTGAAAGCGCAAGAGCAGCTCCTGGCTCCTAGCAGCAACCTCAGTCACACGGGAGGGCTGTGCTGGGACTGCGGCCAGGAATCCCCTAAAAGTGGAACAGCATCGGGAACGAGGTCCCCCGCCCGCTCCCAGCACGAAAGCAGGCCTGGCCCCAGAGGAACTGGACAGCAGAGGCAGCCCCAGCAAGGGGACAGCAGAGGGCCCCCTCCAGGCCAGACGTGCCCCATTGCCAAGGAGCACCAGAATCGACCTAGGGACCCTCCCCATTGCCAAGCAGTGCCATCAAACGCCCAAACACCAGCCCCATTGCCGCAGACTGCCAGCAGGTATACAAGGACCATCACCATCTCTGGGGATTGCCAGTACTAGCCCAGAAACCGGCCCCACGCACAGTTCACCATTTCCGCAAGGACCATCCCAAGTGCACAGTATTGCTAACAATTGGCCAGAAACCGGCCTTATACCCAACAGAGGACTCCTACGGCCCACAGGCGACGCTGGGGAACCACCCGAAAAACGTGCAAACAGCGCTAGCACCACACTAACACAGCACTAGGACCGCTTCTCACCCCCCGTGAGCTTCCTGGGGCCCCCCGGCCCACATACTCCCCAACTGTTTGGTCCATCGCAAGACAACAGAACGGGCCTCTGGCCCTTCCCTCAACACAAAAAGAGCTCCACGGCACTGAACACTGGAATTACACAATTGACCAACCCAGCAAAAAAACAAATCTGCAGAGCCCAATTCACTGGAGAACTCGCAGTGGTCGCTCCCCCACAAGTCTTCCTCTACAACCCCAGAATCCCCCTGGGGAAACCTAGGCTCTCCCAGACATGGCCGCCCCGCACAGCCACCATATCTAAACAAACGAAGACAAGTAAAAGCTCGGATATAGCCACTATGTTCACAAAATCAGACAAAGGTAAAAAGCAAGACCCTCCTGAACTTACCCCGCAGAAACACCAAGAAGAGACAGAAGCCCTTGCCACCAAAGGAGACCTAATCGCCTTCATGGTTGACATCAAGACAGAATTTCGCTCCCGCCTGTCAGAACTCACCACCAAAGTAGAACAGACTGACCAAAGGGTAACGGAGGTGGAGCAGAGGCTAGGAGAGATCGAGGATCACTCACAAAACCACACAGCCACACTAGGGGAAGTCCAGGGCTCAATCAGAGCCCTACAGGATAAATATGAGATCTTGGAGTTTAAACAGGTGGACCTCGAAAATAGGGTGCGCCGCAACAACCTCCGGATCGAAGGCGTTCCATCCTCCGTACCCTATAAAAATCTAGCAGAATAAATAGGTAACTTCTTCCAGGCCTTGCTCCCAGAACTGGACAAATCCCAGCTTCTATTGGACCGTACCCACAGACTGCGCCCACGCCGGGGAGTGGACTCAGACCTCCCCCCAGATGTTATTATCAGGGTCCACTTCTTTACTACCAAAGAGGCCATTTCAGCTATTAGCCATACTAGGGACGAACTCTCTTTTCAAGGCACCTCGCTTCAAATATACCAAGATCTCTCAATACACACCCTCCAGAAAAGAAGAGCACTCTGACCCCTGGCACTCTTTCTCCAAGACCAACAGGCACGATACAGATGGCTATTCCCAACCGCCTTTCAATTGTCATACAAAAGGCACTATGCGACACAAATTAGTCACCTGGAGGACGCAAACAAAATCATACATCCAACCTCACCCAGGGAGACCCCCTCGCCGGACCCGGAGACTGCCGAGGACCCTGAGCCACCCCCCTCCCCGGAGCCTAGGCGGTCATCATGGTCAAAGGTACAGCGGAACAATAGAAGGTAGTCAGGGGCGGACCTGCGCCCTCTGAACCCATACCACAACGGCTCTCCGATCGCCTGGCCTTGCTCCACAAGGAACCATTATCTCACTTCTAAACATACATACCCCGGCACTGGTAGCAGCGGGCCATACCCACGGTTCATACCCATTCCAAGGAAAGTTCCAACTCTGAATCCTTGGAAACCCACAGTACTTCGATTTGTCAGTTGGCCAAGGGTGCGCCCGCACACACCATGTCGGCCCACCCGCTGGTTAAAGTTACGGCCTCCCATTGGGGGCACGTGTAAAACTCCAAGCGCAGGAGGATACACTTCAGCTCACACCAGAAATGGTGGTTGACCCACACTCTTTCAACCCCCCCCACCCCCCAAACCGAATGACGGAGAGAGACTTGGCCTCGGATCACCAAAACTTCAGACTCCTCTCCCTAAAAGTTAATGGGCTGAACTCTCCCACCAAATGAAAGGCAATCCTACTAAAACTCCAGGATGAAGAGGCGGCGGTAGCTATGCTCCAGGAGACCCACCTACTAATGGCGGATGTTGGCCAGCTCCGCTCCCGGCTGTACCCACTCCAATTTTTTGCTTCAGGAGGGACTAAAAAAGGAGGCACTGCAATCCTCTTTAGGAAGGACCTAAATCCCCAGGTCCTGGAAACGAAAACATGCCCAGAAGGCCAATTCGTAGCAGTCAAATGCCTCCTGCTAGGAGATCTGTACACCTTCGTCCCGGTGTATACCCCCATTGCTGGACAACCAAACTTTTACGACTCACTAGGTTCCTCCCTCTCACGCTTTGTAGAAGGCCAAACGATAATTGGATAATTGGAGGGGACTTTAGCGGAGTTCCAGACCCCACAAGAGACAAAACACCCCCCCCCCCCCCCGACACCAAGCGACTTCACCCAGGCACTGAGCCTCCTACACTTATTCAGATCCCTGGAGGTGGTGGATGCATGGCGGGTGCTGCACCCCACTGAAAAAGACTACTCCTTTTACTCTTACGTCCACCGAACTTACTCAAGGATCGACCTCCTCCTGACATCCCTTCAAATTCTTGCCTTCGTCAAGGAGGTGTCCATCGGCACAAGAGCCCTATCCGACCACGCCCCAGTAATCTTGGAGATCCGGGCACAGAACTCCAAACCCAACGCTCCACGTAAATGGTCCCTGTATGACCCAATCCTCAATGACATAAGGGACACGATCGCAAATGCAATTAAAAACCTTTGAAGAAAATCCAACCCCAGACACCTCTCCGGCAAACAACTGGGATGCCATGAAGGCAGTGATTAGAGGCGTCCTGATTGCACAAGGAGCGGCCTACCACCGGAACAGGCGGCAGACCCAGATAGCTTTGGAGGAAGAACTGGGAGTGGCAGAGGAAGCCCATAAGAAAAAAGGCTGGTCCCCCAGAACACAGCGAGCCGTACGCACAGCCAGGAAGAAATTGGAAGCCCACTACGCGGAACAAACTGCACTACTCATGGCTAAGGCCAAACAATATTACGCGAAGAACAAAGCAAATAAAATCCTGGTAGCCAAACTAAGACGGACTAACACGTTCTTTGGCTGGCGCGACCCCCAAGGAGTCACTCAGAACTCAAAAAACAACAACTGGCAGTGGACCACCTGACCCAGCTCATGACAGCTACCCCACGAGACCAACCGAAATAGATGGAATACCTGCAAAGTGCAGCGTTGCCACCGACTCTCCGACACGGCAAGAGAGAAACTGGGAGGTGCCCATCACGGAGGAAGAGGTCGAAGAAGCTATTAAGTCGCTCAAAACACAAGCCCTGGGCCCAGACAGATTCTCGGCCAGGTTCTACAAATTTAGACACCAAATGGTTCCCCCCTTGGTAACACTCTTCAACTCCTTTAGCTTTAGGGAAACAGGGTCAGTGACCCCCCCTCCCCCACCTCGATGCAGGAACCAACCACCATCCTCCTGCCCAAACCAGGGAAAGATCCGAGAGACCTGACCTCCTACAGACCAATTGCATTACTGAATATAGATGCAAACCTATACTCTAAAACCCTAGCAAATCGCCTGGGTCGCGTCCTACCGGAGATCATCCAGCCAGATCAGGCGGGTTTTATCCTACAAAGAGCAGCAGGAGATAACATTCGGAGAACCTTAAACCTGGTGGACCTCGCCACCCGAAACTCCCAGAAACTAGTTTTAATGGCCCTGGATGCTACCAAGGCATTTGACAGGGTGGACTGGTCGTTTATGAAACACACTCTAGGGGCCTTTGGCTTTGGGACAGCATTCCAGACAATGGTTCTGGCCTACTACAAAGGACCGAAGACACTCCTGAGGATCAATGGATTCAGCTCGGCCCCAATCTCTCTGTCTTGTGGAACTAGGCAGGGCTGCCCCCTGTCGCCTCTGCTTTTCGCACTCACTATGGAGCCCTTCGCCCCGATGGAATTAGGCGAAACGACCAGATCAAAGGCCCGCAGGTCGGCCCATCACAACAGAAAATCACCCTATACGCCGATTAGGTCCTGCTCATGATCTCGGAGGCTTGCTCGTCTTTGAAGCATGCCCTACTAGAAATAGCCAGCTACGGAGGGGTGTCCGGCTTTGCAGTAAACTTCACTAAGTCAACGGCTCCAAGCATCGGCCTCTCCCTGGAGGAACGGGAGGCACTGGCCAAGATGTGCCCAATTACGTGGAAAAAAAGGGCTATCCCCTACCTGGGGGTCTATATCCCGGCGAACCCAAAAGATACATATAAAGCTAACTTTCCCCTGTTGCTCAAAGAAGGTGGAGACCTGAAACGCTGGGCGACCCAAGAGATCTTGCTAATGGGACGCATAACAGCGTGCAAGATTAACCTCCTCCCGAGGTTCCTTTACGCCTGCTCCTCCATCCTAGTGGCAATCCCTGCGCCAGCCCTTCGAGACCTACAGAGGAAGATACTGAAATTTATCTGGAGAGGTAAGAAGGCAAGAATCCCCCACAAGACACTACTGGGGGGCTCCAAACTGGGAGGACTGGGGGTCCCGGACCTACAGGCCTACAGAGTGGTGGCTCAATTAGCACAGGTCCACGCATGACAAACAATCAATCACAAACAGCCCTAGATGGGTAGAACTGGAGCAGTCACAGGTGTCCCTACCCCTACGATTCCTGCCGCACATCCCACCCCCCTCAGAACTCACTGGGGAGGCCTTCTCCAAGCAACCAAACATACCCCAAGCTCCTAGGACTGGGCACTAAAACGAAAGGGAATCCAGAGAGGTCTGAGCCCACAATCCCCGATCTTCCATAATCCATCTTTTCTGCCCGTATCGAACCCCCGCAACTTCCAAAACTGGATTAACGGCGGCCTGGAGACCATAGACCCGCTGTATACGGGAGAGGTACCCCTCAAATTTGAACAATGTAAAGAAAAGTTCCAACTCCAGGAAAGAGACAGATTCACTTATATCCAACTGTGCCACTGGTGTTCGCACCCCCAAACTTTGCAGGCGGCAACGCAACCTCTCACCGCCCTGGAACTAACACTCAAGGACCCTCCGACCCGAGGCAGGGTATCTACCCTATACAGACGCTTTCTGGGCGACTTCCTGCTAACGAGGACCTGCTGCATGGCTCAATGGGAGGCCGATTTGGGACACCCGATCGAGGACCAGACCTGGGTGGACATCTGCTGCGGTGGTACTACCCGCCCCTTAGACTCCATCGCATGAACCCCCAAGTGGACTACTCTTGCTGGAGAGGATGTGGCCACCCAGGCTCCTTCCATATGTGGTGGACATGTCCAAAGATCCAGCGATTCTGGAAATTATGTCTGGGAACCATCGCACAAATCACCGGAACAATCCTGCTGGATCCGGAGCCCGTCCTGTTGGGTGTCCCGATACCGGTGGTCTACCCACGCTCCGGGAATAGAGTGAAACTACTGACCCAATGTCTACTGGCTGGGAAAACGGTGCTGGCCCGTTATTGGAAATCCCTGGACGGCCCCCTCATGGCCCAGTTGTGGACAAAGCTATGGGACATTCTGATCGCGGAAACGGTGACAGCGGCAAAAGCAGGAGTCCTCCACAGATTCCGGAACATCTGGGCCCCGGTACTGGAATATGATCGGCGATTTCCCGCCCTGACCTACAAACCCATCAAGGCCCGGTGGACCCTAAGGGACCAGGAAAACCTCAAATGGGGGACAGACAATGGGGCGTACAGCGGACAGCCCAGGGAGGGGTAATCCCATCTCGGGAACGGGGGGGGGGACGAGACTTGAAGGGAATGTTTGGGGATCAACAAGCCTAAGTTACTGTTAATTATATGTAATGGTCAACCTGCCTTGATTTAAAATAAACAAATAAAAAAAAAAATTAATAAAATGGCCACCAAAAACGAGGGAGAAGGAGAGACAACTTAGCGACTCCAGTATTAGGCCAGGCGATTTTACAAGATATCCAGGACTGTAAATTGGCCACGAAACAGAATAGGAGAGGTGCACATAGAGTTCGCATTGATCCATGGGAATTTGCCTTCTGTAGCTAAAAGGCTGAAGATTACTGAAGGAAATGTGCGCAATTAATCCAAAATCAGCAGATGCGCTCAGGTGTTTTGCGAAATGTTGGAAAAGCGGCAGTAGGGTCTAGAAGGTATGGCGTGTCATTTCAACATACAAATATTGTGCCTGCCCGAAGGCAAAAAGGACTTTTTTTTAAAGGAAAAAAATAAACAAACAGTTATTCCTGTAAGAGTTGCTTATTAAATAAACTGGTACATCAAAACTCCTGAATGTTTGTGGTGGAGAGGGTCCACAGAGCATTGGCCAAGCCTCCACCACCGGGAGACCCACCTAGTGCGAGAATTAATACAATTCTAAACTTCAGGGATAATTGCATGAAAATCCACATCCCTTATGGATCTTCAATGTCCAGGGGCAATAGAGTGTTGAGGAAGTTATTGTAAAGAACAAGTTACTTTCTTACCTGGTAACGTTCTTTCGACGGGATGTTCCTCCGACGTATTCCTCATCTTTGATATACGTTTCCAGCTTGCTGGCCTCAGAAATGTTTTCTTTTTAGAGGGCGCTGCGCGTCGACGTCCACCGATTCGATGTCCCTCGACGGCCACCGTATCGGCACGGACGACACCATGCACATAAATAGACACGTGCTGCGTCCTTTGCTCAGTTCCGTTTTGTAGTATAAGAAAGGCATGCCTGAATTGGTTAGTAACCTTGAAGGAGCGAAAGCTGCAACCACAAGGGAAGTTATCACTGCAGGGATGGATGGGAGGGGCGATAAGGAATACGTTGGAGGAACATCTCGTCGAAAGAACGTTACCAGGTAAGAAAGTAACTTGTTCTTCGAAGGGATTGTGTCCTCCGACGTATTCCTGATCTTTGATAGACTCCCATAGCAGTGGTATGTAATTGGAGGAGGGAGTGATAGTGTTATATATCCCTTTAGGGATGGACCGAGTGTAATACCGCTTTGCCAAATCTGGTCTCTTGAGCAGTGGAGGAATCCAGGTTGTAAAATTTTGTGAATTTATGTGCGGACGACCATGTGGCAGCCGCACATATGTCCCAGACCGGTACCCCTCTCTGGAGAGCCGAAGTAGCTGCGATACCCCTGGTTGAATGAGCCCTGAGGTTTTGGGGTGGCTCTTCCCCCTGCTTGTCTTTAACATTCCAGGATGGCCACGTTAATCCGCCTGGAGATGGTTTGTTATGGGTAGTCCCAACTTGTGACCCGAGTATCCTACAAACAGCTGGTCTGCTTGCCTGATTCTAGCCATTCTGCTGATGTAAAAGCTGAGAGCTCGCCTAGGGTCCAGCCTGTGTAGCCTTTCGTCCTCTTTCCCCGGATGGGGAGGAGGGTAGAATGAAGGCAAGGTAATTTTCTGAGTAATATGGAATTCAGAAACTACCTTTGGGAGAAAATTAGGCTTCACCTGGAGGACAACCTTGTCCTTGTAGAAGATTGTATGTGGGGGTTTACAGGAGAGCTAGAAGCTCACTCATCCTTCTAGCCGATGTTAGTGCTACAAGTAGGACAGTTTTAAGTGTGAGAAATCTTAATGCGCAAGAGTGAAGATGCTCGAATGGAGTGCCCATTAAGAAGTTTAAGACTAAATTTAAAGTCCCATAATGGAACCTGGAATGGTTTTGGAGGGTAAACATTAGTCAGACCCTTGAGAAATTGTACCACTAGAGGAATTTTTAAATACGATGGTTCCTCCGCAGTGCGCTTGAAGATAGAAAGCGCTGCGAGATAGCCTTTTACAGTGCCAACTTGAAGGCCTGAGTTTGCCAAGTAGAGTAGAAACGATAGCACCGTTGGTGTACCGCATGAAAAAGGGTCGATATTCTCTTCCCTACACCTTGCTGCAAAACTTGTTCCAACGGCAGCGGTATAAAGACTTTGTTGCTGGTCTTCTGGCCGAAAGCAACGCCTCCATGACGTCATCAGGGAGATCCCAATCCTTGTACCTCAACCTTTCAGAAGCCAAGCGTGAAGGTTGAGGGTTCTGATGTCTGGATGGAGAACCTGACCTCCCTTCTGCGAGAGAAGATTCTCTTTGAGTGGAAGACGGATTGGAGGACAGATGGACATATCTAGAAGGTCCGGGTACCACGTTCTCCTGGCCCAGTCCGGGGCAATTAGGATCATGGTTTTCCAGAATCTTCTCAACCTCCTGATCATTTGAGGAATAACAGGGACTGGTGGAAACGCGTAGAGGAGTGGAAACTCCCAGTCCACTACGAACGGGTCTCCCAGAGCTCCTCTCGGGGGAAATTCCCTTGAACAGAACAGATCGCACTTCCTGTTGGTGCTTGTGGCAAACAGATCCACCCGAGGGGTTCCCCAAAGGGCGAAGATCTCTTGAAGGACTTCCTGAGCTAGCTCCCATTCGTGGGAGACTGTGCTCTGCCTGCTCAGAGCGTCCGCTGTCAAATTATTCTCTCCGGCTAGATGGACTGCCGATAGAGAGATTCCTTCCCCAATTGCCCAAAACCAGAGCTGCATTGCCTCTCTGCACAGTGGTAGTGAACCTACGCCTCCTCTTTTGTTGAGGTAGTGCATGGCCACTGTGTTGTCCGTCATTATCAGGACATTTCTCCCCTGTAGTGATGGCAGGAAAGCTTTCAGCGCTAGTCTGATTGCTCTCAGCTCTAATAGGTTGATATGTAGTCTGGACTCAGATGAAGACCAACGACCGCTGATGGTCAAGTCGTTGGCATGGGCTCCCCACCCTGTGAGCGAGGTGTCTGTGACTACTGTTATCTCCGGCCATGGTTGCCAAAACAGTTCTCCTTTCAAGATGTTCTCTGAATAGGCCCACCACTGAAGGTCGTGGGCTACCTTGTCCGGAATCCGGAGGAGGTCTGACATTCTCCCTGAGAATTGTGACCACTGACTTCTCAGTGCCCACTGAAGAGATCTCATTCTCAGGCGAGCCTCTGGCACAAGGAAGATGCAGGATGCCATGAGGCCTAGCAACCTCAAAAAGTCGAAGGCTGGGAGACGATGGGCATTTTGAAACTTGGTGACCATCTGTAGAATATCTTGAGCCCTCACCTCTGGTGGCGAGGCTTTTCCCAGGAAAGTGTCCAGGACCGCTCCAATGAACTGGAGTCTGAGATGGTATCATCTGTGACTTCTTTAAATTGAGGGAGAAGCCCAGTCTGTGAAGGAAGAGGCAGACATAACCTAGCTGGGTCCGGGCCTCTTCCGAAGATACGGCCCTGATCAGCCAATCGTCCAGGTAGGGATAGACGTGGATCCCTTCCCTCCTTAGACTCGCCGCCACTACAGACATCAGCTTGGTGAAGACCCTCGGGGCGGAGGTCAGCCCAAATGGCAGAACTCGAAATTGATAATGAGAGTTGCCAATTGCGAACCTCAGGTATTTCCTGTGCTTGAGATGGATTGGCACATGGAAGTAAGCATCCTGAAGGTCCAGAGATACTAGCCGGTCCTGGAGCTGGAGGGCCTGAAGGATCTGAGAGAGAGTTATCATCTTGAACTTGTCCTTCCTGAGGAACTTGTTCAATTCTCTTAAGTCCAGGATGGGTCTCAGTCCTCCGTCCTTCTTTGGTATGAGAAAGTAGGGGGGAGTACCAGCCCTTGTTCCCGTCCGCTACAGGTACCGGTTCTATGGCACCTTTCTCTAGCAGGTCCATAATTTCCTGCAAGAGGAGCGGATCTGGAACTTTTCGGGAGCTGTTCCCCGGTGGATGACTGAGGGATGTGTAGAAAGGGTAGGCAGTAACCTTGGGCAACTCGCCCAAGCATCTGACGTTATAGCCTACCATTCCGTCAGATGGTAAGTTAACCTGCCCCCTACAGGTGTCTTGTGTTCAAAGGCCTCAGAGTGGTTTGGGGGCGGCTGATGCAGATGCCGAGGCTAAAGAGGCACCTGCTGCGGTTTTAGTACCTTTGACCCGTCCACCTCGGGTGGATCTTCTTTGGCCCCTTTGAGCAGGCTGTCCTGTGCCTTTTCCGAATGTGGAATAATAGCTAAAGGACTTTCCTCTCCCAGAGGTTCCTGAGGGGCGAAAAGGAGTTTGGCAGATAGCAGCTCCTAAGGATTTTGCTGCTGCTTTAGAAGTCTAACTTTTCCAGACTGTCAGCCTTGTTTCCGAATAACGAAGAGCCGTCAAAGGGCATATTCAAAAGTCTGGCCTGTACATCTGGAGCAAAGCCAGACTTTCGCAACCACGCATGCCTGCGGATTGTTGTACTAGCCGCCATGGCCCTACTGATACCGTCAGCGGAATCGATGCCAGTTTGAAGAGACTCGCACATGGCATCCTTGCCATCTTGAATGATGTTGAGGAAGGCTTCCTTCTCCTCTCCATCGGGTATGCAGTCTGCGCTGATGAAGCACACTCCCATAATATGTGACTGAACCTGGCGAGCGTACAGGTGGCGTTGATGGACTTCAACGCCATACTACAGGCAGAGAAGACTTTCTTTGCCATAGAGTCGTACCTCTTGTCATCCCTGTCCTGTGGGACAGTAGGGTAAGCAGTCCTACTGCTGGATGAAGTTGCCGCTTGAACCACCAGGCTCTCTGGGGTCGGGTGTTTTGACAGGTATTCAGGGTCAGCAGCCGCTTCCCTATACTTTGTCGACAGTCTTTTATTGACTGCTGGGATGACTTCGGGAGTCTCCCAATTGGAAGCAATATTTCTTTGTAGGGCTGCATGGAAGGGGACCACCGGGCCCTCCTGTGGGCCCTTGTCCAATATATCCGTTAGATCATCCTGTTGGAAAACAGGTGAAGGCGCAGACCAACCAATAAACTCAATTATTCTTGCCATCAGGGTTCTATATGGTGTTTCTGCATGTTCCCCTGGGTCTGGCTTTACAAATTACACTTCTGGGGAAGTGTCAAGTCCACTGGCCTCATGAAGTGAGTCCTGTAGTTCCTTCAGCCTCCTTTCTTCAGAGGTGAAATCCTCTGCAGCAGGCAGTGAGGATCTCTGTAAACCAAAAGTTTCTTGGTCAGAGTCTTCTCTTTCTTCATAAATTGAAGAAAGACCAGGGTATTCTCTCTGAAATGGAGTAAAGCCCATCTCTAGGGCTGAAGGAGCCAAACTCGTCGTTATCGGACGAGAAAATGTCGACGCCGATGTAACCGGCCTCGAAGGTGCCGAAAATGGCATCGAAAAAACTGGAAGGGGCCTCGAAGAATTCGAGAGGATCGGGATCCTACTCGAGGGCATCGACGACGGTCTCGGTGTTGTGCCGGAGGCCCTTGAAAACACCGTTGGCTGTGGAGCCTTGGTCCTCTTTCATCGGCGTCGACGATGGCATCGAGTCGATCGACCGATGCGTCGTTGAACCCTTTGTCGATGGCGCCGACCCGTGCATCGAGGGAATCTTCGATGACGGCCAAGGAACCCTCGACGACGAAGACGGTGCCTTCTTATCCGATGGCGCTCTCGGGTGGAATGTTTCGCCGGGTGCTGCGACTCGCGGCGTTTTGATTTTTTTTGGTTTTTCACCCGTGGTATCCCCCTCAGCTGTCTTCGAGGGGGTCGAGGGCGCGTTCTCGAAGACGCTTAACATTTTCTTTCTGAATTCCTCCCACTCGGTTTGAGAACTGTGTTTGGTGGGACAGGAAACTCTTTCTGGGGACACCGAAGACGAGGAATGGGACCTTCTACGTCTCTTTTTTGAGTGTCTAGATCCCGACGAATGGTGGGAGCTGCTTCGAGATCTAGAATGGGAGTGTTTTCGACGGCGAGGAGACGAATGCCTCGGCTGACTTACCTCTCTCGAGCTTCCCCTTTCGCTCCTTCAGGGCTTTCGTCGTCATGGACATACAGTCCTCACACTCCGAACAATGGTGCTCGGACCCCAAGCACCATAAACAGACCCTGTGTGGATCCGTTATTGACATTTTTTTACCGCAGTCTCGATATTTCTTGAAGCCGGATCGCGGCGTCGTCGGTTCGGATGAAGAAGCCATCGAGAACGATAAGGAATATTCGTCAAATTAGATTTAGATAAACTGATTGAACTGAGCAACGACGTTCCGAGGCCCCACGAAGCGCGGAAAAACGGAACTGAGCAACGGACGCAGCGCGTGTATTTATGGGCATGGTGACGTCGGCACCGATACGGTGGCCATCGAGGGACATCGACTTGGCGGACGTTGACGCGCAGCGCCCTCTACAGAGAAAATATTTCCGAGGCCAGCAAGCTGAAAACGTATATCAAAGATAAGGAATATGTCGGAGGACACAATCCCTTCGAAATACATGTTACTATACCCATTGCAATTCAAGTACTCCATTAGAGTACATGTGTTTTTAAAAAAACACCAAAGTCAGCCACAGAATGGATGGAGGTCCGAGGTCTTGAATGAAAAGCCACATTAGTGCAGGAATTGGGGCAAGCCTAATGATTCAACCTTAAACACCTCCTGCTTTGACTGAAGACAACAAGGACAAGAGAGAAGCTATGCGAGCATAATGATTAATATAACTTGATGGTGTCAGTGTACTATATAGAACGTGAAGGGTAGATTCCCACAGGAGTAGTGATGATACTTTGCCCTTTTAAAGAGGGCTGTTCATTTGTACTATAGAGCTGTAGGGAGAGAACATCTATTCAAGTTGTGCTATTACACTTCGGCATGAGGCTTTAATGTTTATAGGGAGTGTACATAAGAGTGACCTGAATTGCATTGACATAAGTAATGGACCTGCTTCTGATTATCAGACTGAAGATCGAACTAGTTATCTGAGCGATTCCTTAGCAAGGATTGACAGTTATCTGGATGACCTAGTTGCTGGGGACGACCAGCCTCCATTCTGGGACAGTTTAACACCCAGTTTAACAAATGATCAAGGTTTTTTTGTGTGGGGGGTGTTGGTTAGATGGGGAGAGGGTGAGTGATCGCCTCATGTGAATTTCGAACAAGCATGCTACGCAGAGTTTGCACGTTATGAATCCACAGAGTGGATCTCAGGGGTGGTTAATAGGATAGTGAAGCAACGGTGTAGTCTATACCAGAGCACAGGATGAAAGGGGACATTTGTATGAAAAGATGCGCAAATTTATAGTTATGACTTGTAGTGTTTGATGGCTCCACAACTACACTAAACTGTTTTGGGGCGATTGTTCTTAAAGCAGCATGATGTGCAAAAAACAGCTCTTCTCAAGTGTTGGTGAAACTGAAAGTGCTGGAGGACGGATAATTGTCAACGTTCTATTCCACATTCTCTAGATGGGTTTTACTCTGCATGGCTAGTGGGGTTCTGATAGGTGGTACATACAGTATTAGGATCCTAATGGTCGATACCCAACAATGACTTGCATTATAGAGGGGTAGTTGATCAGTTTTGTGATTGTATAGGCCACCAATATAGACGGCAAGTCATTTTTTGCTGAACTGGTTACTAAGTGTTCTTAAGTAACGGGTGCATGGCTAATATGGGCAGAGGACTTTAACTGCACATTAAAGACCTAGATCGATCCAAGCAAGCAAGAAAAATAAGGGATGTGGTAGCATGCTCATTAAGCAACGCCTTGGATCAGTTGGCTCATCTGGATGTGTGGAGAACTTCGAATGGACCCATTAAGCCGTTTTCTTACTTCTCAATAGTACATGACCGACACACCCACATTGATTATATGTTTATGTCTTTGCTTCAATGTCAACAAGATTAAGAATGTCTGATACCTTGCTAGGGTCACATCAGACCACTCCCCAGTGGAATGCATCATCTTCACTAGACCACTTTCATTAATTGAAACCTCAGACAAACTCCTTGGATGATCCTGAATTTTATGAAGAGATAGGGGAGGCTATTGCTGTCTTCTTATGAGAAGCATTCAAGCTTACAAGTCGAGATGGCTGTACAGGAAGGAGTAACGGGTTGAAGGTTGCGTTGCATAAAAAACGGAATGACTGAGGACACTGAACACTCTGGATAGTATTGTTCAGAGGACACAGAAGCAGGAGCTAGAAATGAAAGATGTGAGGGCCCAACACATGCAAACACTTCAGGTCTTACAAAAGTTTGAATTCACTTCTTGGTGATCGAAAACCCATAAATATGGAGATTAGACAAGTTGCTAGTTAGCATGGTTACTTATACAAGAAGCTAATTAGAGACACATTCCTTCGGAACTCTAAAATTCTGGGGAGATCATCTGTACTCACAAAGATATTAATGATACCTTCTGTACATATTCAAAGACATACTTCGAAACAACGTCTATAACAGAAGAGAAAATATCGGCAGCAGATAACCAGGGATCCAAAAATAAAACCGGCAAACTAAATTAGGGGAAAGATGAAGATTCACATTACAAAGCAAGAGATTGGATTTGCAATTAGATTACTTCAAACATGGGGACACCAGGGCACGACTGAATGCCTGTGTAGTTTTATCCAAAGTTCAAGGTCTTGTTGGCCCCTAGATTTGCAATGGGATTTCATGAGGAGATTCTTTCTGGTACAATACCAGTATTTATGTTGGATGCTGTGATAGCAGTTTAATTAAAGCTGGGAATTCTCCCTCTATAAGCGGTTCTCCCAAACATGGATTTCAAGATTCTCAGCAGAGTCTTGTCTAAGAAAATCCAAACATATGCCACAGTTAATTCACGCGGAACCATCAGACTCTACACACGAGATAAACGTTATAATTTGAGTAGGTTTGCACAAGTAATACGATCTCTTGACGATGCACAGTGAGACTATGCTATAGCTTCATTTGACGCAGAGAAGGCATTCAATGCCATCAGGTGGGTCCTATATGTTTCACACAATGGAGGCAATACATTTTGGGCCCATTTTCTCAGGGTGTTCAGATTGTGATACTCGAATTAACGACCAAGAGATAAAATGGGTGCTCACATCAGAGAGCGCTGGGTAATAGGGACGAGAGGGTTGTCCCCAGTCTCTTTTTGCTATGGTGATGGAGTCACTAGCCAATGCACTGAGGAAATACTTGAGCGGTCGAGGAATTATTATACGTTTGCAACAGAGGTCCTATACGAAGATGACCTACCATTATCCATGAGGGACCTGGGAAACAGTGCTTCGATAATGCTAGACACCATAAAACAGAGTGGGCTTTCTCTAGTCTAAAGAAGAGTTTGTCTAAATCCTGCTAGTTTCCCTTAGATCTGAAAAACCAGTCGCAGACATCCCTTCAGAGGCTGCCGCCACCTTGCCCCAGATTAT
This sequence comes from Ambystoma mexicanum, assembly GCF_040938575.1. NCBI lineage: Eukaryota > Metazoa > Chordata > Amphibia > Caudata > Ambystomatidae > Ambystoma > Ambystoma mexicanum. The sequence goes on from NC_090926.1 coordinate 215,397,168, forward strand.
ATAAACTTACTTGGGGATAAGATTTGTTTGCAAGATAGGTTTGTGCATAACGTGAAAAAGAGCAGTTAAGGGGTTAGCTCAGTCAATAGAATTCTGGATGAAGATACCCCTTTACTTGTTTGGACTGGTACGCAGCAAGATAATGCAGCAGATATTGTCATGTCTTTTCAGGGACACCAGTGAATCACTACCATTAGGAAGCTTGATAGTTTACGGACATCTATGGGCTAATCCGAGGAAGAGAGCCTCTTTGAGAACACTCTGTAGAAAAACTAGGAGGCAGGTGGTGCAAGTGCTCCTGATTTTCAAAGGTATTCTCTCAATGGTCAATTATAATTAGTGGCAGGATGGTTTGATAACAAGAAGAACTAAATGAAACTTTTGGGCGGGTTGATGTAATTATAATATTTATTGTGATATATCCATAATTTGGACTTTACACAACATATAAAAGAAAACAAAGGCAATACAAAAGTACAATACAATGCAGTACCATATATAAGATACAATAAAGTGAAGTAAAATAGAATAAATAATAGAAATAAATACAATACAACTAAAATACAATAAAATACAATTTAACTTCAAATACTGCTCAATGCTCAATTCATCAAATATCCAATATTTGAGACAATTCATCAGAACAATTCATTAGGACCATGGGCAACTCAATTAGAAAGAAAATCTAGGGACTTATGGTAGTCACCTCACCAAGGGTACCAAAAACGGGGTGAGATGGGGGGTAAATACCAGGAAAAGGCGTCACCATATTATTCGGGTAGTAGAGTCTGGACATGCTTCCATACCCTAAATAAAGTGAGCTGCACTGAGATGGTGCCAGAGTTCAGGCAATAGTCCCAAAAGGAGTCTGCAGTAATTGCCTCCTACGAATGGACCAGTCTGCCTAGCATACACACATATAAAGGCCCCAGATTAGCGCACAGTTAGGACATACCTAGCTGTCTCCAGCTGGCTCGGAGGGCCATGCGCCTTAGGGATGTTAAGCCTAGTTCTAGGCAGAGGTACTCCATGGGATACGTGAGGCCCAATCCCAAAACTGTTCACCAGTAACACCCATCCAGTTTATTTAACCAAGTTAAATCCTAGATTGCTCATGCATCCAGGCCATAAAGAATGGCTGGGACAAAACATTGCTGGTCAAGTTTAACAATCCTGGCCATACTATAGCCTGCGGTGCCCCTGGCGAACTTACAGGCTTGTGGCGTGAGTAATTTGGCCCGTCTCTTTTTGTTAAGAATTATTAATTCATAATTGGGCGCGTATCAAACTCCAACCCTAAATAGGGGTAGGATTCTGTGTAATCTATTGTGCCCATGGAAGTGTCCATTCTAGTTCTGCTGACCTTATTTCTTGCAACCAGTATTATATTGTTTTTTTCCAGGTTGATGGTAAGACCCAACAGGGATGCATAACAAGCCAGCTCATTAAGCATATTCTTTATCCCAGTAATGGTCCTGTCAAATAATATCAAATAGTTTGTGTAAACCATACCCACAATAGGCCGGTCTCCTATCCCAGGAGAACAATTCGATTTTAGTAGCCATACAGGGAAGGAGGTCTGCAGTGTACAGAGTGTACAGCATGGGGGCCGCCACGCACCCTTGCTTTACCCAAAGATTCATGCATATGGGGTCAGACACTTCACCCTCGTTATTCAGTCTAACGCTGGCTGAGTTTTCACTGTGCATCAGGATCTGCAGGAGCCAGCTATAGCAATTCAAAGCTCTAAGTTTTGCCCACAGCATATCCCTGTTCACCGGATCAAAAGCACTGCGGAAATTGATAAAGGCAATGTGTAGGGTGGCCTCCTTTCTACTAAGCATTGTGTTAATCAGCAGGTCTGGGACTCTAATATTGTGTGTAGTAGCAGAACCAGGCCTAAAACCAGTCTTTTCAAAGCGGAGGACCCGGTTTGTCGTAGCCCAGGTTTCCAATCCCCTGAGCACAAGTGTCAAAGATCTTGCTCATAACATCCAGCATGGACAGCAGTCGGTCGGGTCAGACCAGTCGCCCTTTTTATACACCGGTATACTACTGACTGCCGCCATGTTGGCGGAACAGAGTAGGAACTACATACTCGGGAAAACAGAGTTAGTAACACCTGTGCCCAATTATTCGGGTCCTTCTTTAATACTGTATTGGGCAGGACATTCGGTCCCGGCGCATTGGATGACTTAAGTTTCAGTATAACTTGCATCACGATTCTGTGGCTCAATGGTAGAGGCCAGGACTCGGACAGGGGGGGGGGTCATTAAGGGGCGTGGCACCTCGATGTAGAATTTGGCAGTAACATGCTTAACCCATTGTTCCCCAGATATGGGGTTTAAGACTCAGCATTTGATCACCCCCAGATCGGGCCAGATGGCACCAAATTTTGCGGCTGTCCCCGCTACATATTACCACTACAAACCTCTGCCACTTCGCTCTTTGTTGGGTCTGTCGGTAATGGCGTAGCCAGGAGGAGAATTTCTGTTTTTATGGCTTTTATACTTGAAAGGGTCTTAAGCGTATCAGCAGGATTAATGTCAGCCAGCCTATCTGCTCTAAAGTCACGACACATGAGGCGTTTTTAGTCTCGAATATTAATATCAAAGGCGTTGCCCCCTCCTAAAAATGCCCGAGGTGGATGTTGTATCCATCCCTCAATTGCCTCTGGATTTTTACCACCTCAGTGCGAGATCTACCGTGAAGTCCAGAGGAAAGGAGATAGAAATCATTCTTTCGATGTTCTTCTGCGTCCATCGGATCCTGTTCCCTGAATGATTAGGTACCATCTCCCTACATACACTGGTCCCAACTCTTTCCCACCAATCATCAGAGTGAGGGTGGCATGGTCACTATAGGTATTCAGGGAGACATGTAGTTGAAGAACTTTATCTAATAGGCACTCGGATACTGCTATATAATCCAGCGTTGCACACTTTTTCCCTGCAGCCCAGGTCATCTGCCCCGGTTGGTCACCTGTGGTTCGCCCATTTAATATGGAACAGTTCCACGCTTTCAAGAAATCCAACCACTGCTTCTCCTTACTATTAGATTTTTCAGAGGACATAATGCGGTGGTCAAAGACATTTCCATATGACCCACACCCAGCCAGATCAATACATTTAGCATTCCAGTGTCCACAGATAACCACAGGGATACCCTCCAACCCTATGTGTCGGGAGTAGAGAATGGCATCCAATTGATCACTTATAGCCCTAGCCTGACGGCAGTTACACTTAGAACAGCCATCAGGACTGGGCGTCCTGGGCAGAAGAGCATCCAAAACGTAGCCCAAGTGAGTGAGAGAGGAATGATGCTGTTGTATGAGATGCACTGTTTCGGGTAGGCAGCAGTGAATTTTCGTAACTTTAGGCCTATGGGAGCAGAGGGGTTCAATGAAGTCAAAAATCACAAATTCAAAATCCGAAGAGAAGGGATCTTGTAGAACAGTGTCAGAAGTGTGGAGCAATTCAATGGGCGACAAGGTTTAAAACCATCAACTGGCGAGATGGTGAGTTTTCTACCATCTAATTCAGGGGGAGATGCCACCATCCAGTTGGATTTTTGTGTCGAGTCTGGTGTCTCGGGATGGGGCTGGTTTTGCTCCCTTTGTGCATTTGACAGGCTGTCCAATGAAAATGGGACCAGTGCTCCCTAAAGTTGGCCCAGTTAATTCTACCGGCAAAGGGAGGGGAGTCGAGTCTGGGGCCTCTTCCAGTAGCCAACTTGTCAACGTATCCACCGTCTGTGCTGACCTTTTGCGGCGCTCAGCCCTTTTCCATCGTTTCTTGTATATGTTGTTACACCCTGGTCATAGAGTTGAATTCAGAGGTTGGGATTCTAGGAGCAGGTTTTCCTCCAATGGGGATAAATCAGGCTTGGACTGAGGTAGGGTCTTCTTCAGATTGTGGGGGTCAGTTCAGTTGATTTCAGGGTGGACAAAATTCTATGCATGGAAGCTATAGTGGTCCCCTGAGACTTCAACTCTTTGTGCATCGCACCACAAAGTTTCAACCAAATTTTTACTGCAAAGTTTAATATTCCATGGCTCTGGGCCGTACTGGAGGTGTCATGGGTGCTGAAGTCTTCCTGGGCTGAGCCAGATGACATAGCTGCCGATTTAATACAAGTTTGGGCTCGCAGAAAGGCGAGGGGACGATGGCAATATTGTGTGCTCCTGGCCCCCCAGAGATGGGAGTGTGGCCCAAGAGGGTAGGGCCGAAGTATGGCTGACAGCCACAGGCACCCGAGTCCCAGGACGTATTGCCAGAGAATCACCCGGAAGAGAGTTCACATCAGGATACACCTCTACATTCTCTGGGGCTGATCCACCAGAGTGCCCCATCCTGTTAAAAATCTTCCCTCTCCCATCCCACTAAAGTGGGGGCGGGGTGCTAGGGGGAGGGGTTGCATGTGCTTGCAATGCATAGCATAGTTGCAAGAGGGAATCATTGACCAGATCCACCGGGTGGTAGCTGGTTTCAACTTTTATTGAATGTTTAATTCTGTGTTTGACGTAGTACGCACCCGAGCCGGGGACTTTGTTGGAAAGTAAGCATCGAGGGGGCCTATTTGTGACACCTGCAAGTCTTTACTAATGGCCCCGTTGCCCTCTCAACTCGGACTGTGCCTGAGCAGCCAAGCACAGTGCAGACTGCTAGCCTGACCGCAGTCTGTAGTGCTTCTATACGTGAGAGACCACCACCTTGCTGCGGCTTTGTGCCTTTCCTTGCGTTTCCAATCTCCTGTTGAATGTTGTTCACCACTAATCGTAAAAGATGTAGCTAGTAGAGACCCACTTCCGTATGGTAGTGGATGGTATAGTCAGGGGCTACGATAGATTCTACCACACTCTCACCGACTGGACTGGCAGCTTTACGGATTGCCGGGGGGCAGGGAGTGGGGCTTTATTTAAGTTTCAGCTTTCCCTATAGTTCTCACTTTAAGAGCGGTCCTCTATGAATGATTAAAGCAGTCTTCAACCAAACAGAGGCAAAGTGCCACAGTCAATGGGGAGAAAATAACTACTTAAAATAATTGTGCACAGTACCTGAAAGTGATTTTGATACTTCTGCAGGTGCAGCTGGAACACAAGAACACACTGCGCACAACGCGCGCTCCGCGAGTCTGGGGTTGTGCTTTATTTATGAGGGATTACTCGACAGATGGGGGGAAAAAAAAACTTCAGAAGGCGAATTGCCCTTTCTAGTAGAGCTGGAGACAATATGGATAAGAGCCCTTAAGGTAACAACAACAAGGGCAGATACCTTACCAGCATTACTTACAGTTGGCATTGGGACGGCAATGCTCGAGATGGAGAAAAGTATCACCCTGGGGTGTTTCTTTAGGAGAGATAAATGCCTTACATTTATTGAAATGAGGGAACAATACAGCATCGGGACACGCCACTTCTAACAATTTGCTTACCTTACAAAAGCAATTAATGATGGTTGGGGTGGGTTTCCAAAAGAACGAAAAGGCCTCAAATTAATTTTTGGTAGAGTTAACCAATCAATATCGAAGGCGCAGAAGGCAATTTATACCAACCAAACTAGAATGAAATCGGCTAACAATGCCCGATGAAAAGGCAGATATTGGTAGTGAGTTTGCAGACATGGAATTGTGGAGATTAGCCCTAATGTCAAAAAGGTTTCCAGAAAGGCACAATTCAATGAATTTTCACTGTACGCTTATTATCCCAGTTATAAAACACACAATGATTGACTTGTTAACTTTGGGCTGCCCGAAGTACTGCCCGAAGTATAAAGTAAAAGAATAATCCTTTTATCAGATATGGACCTGCACGAAGGTTGTGGAATTTTGGGCAATTGTTTTGGAATCTTTGTAGAGAATAACAGACAGGTTTTGGCATCCCCTGCAAAGTGTCTGCCAGGATCAGCTCTCTTGTCAAAGACAAGCTAAACTACAGATGTATTTATTGTAATACAGCTTAAAATGTAAAACCTTTTCCAATATAAACAAGAAAAACAATCCATATTACATTCATTTACATTTTAAGTTCAATACAGCAATACTCAATTCAGTTCTTTGGGAGTTCAAAATGTAGTACCAGAAATAATCAGCCGATTGACAAACTCCCAACTTCACAAATTTCAAAAATACTTGTCTTCTTAGCAGTATCAAATGAGGACATTCAATTATCTGTTTCAGGGACTCAACATGAGCCTGGCAAAGTCTGCACACGCTCTCAACACACAGTCCGTGTTCTAGCACCAATAACCTAATTTGTTAAATATAGATTAAAACGTTAAGGAACAAGTTACTTACCTGTAACTATTGTTCTCCAGCATGGGTCTGGCGTGGATTCACATGCTCATGAATGTTCCCTGTCGTCAGGCTGGGAATCCTCAGTAAAAAAAAAAAGTTTCACTTTCACTTGCAAACTGTATTTCTTCTTTAAACCAATCACTGTCCTCTGAGTCATACTGCCCCCATCCTATGACAGCCCTCTCCCTAAAACCCCTTCTTCTGGCAGCCAACTTCAGATTTGGTAAGCACGTAAAGTGGCAGTATGACCTAGAAGAGCCGCAGAGGGGACAGAGTAAGGGTTCGATTGTGAATTCATGACAGGCCCATGATGGAGAACAATAGTTACAGGTAAGTAACTTGTTCCTTTGCCAGCAAGGGGTCTGGCATGGATTCACATGCTCATAAATAATGAATAAATAGCAGAACAACATTACACAGCCATTGGAGGTGGCAAAGCGCAACAGAAGCAATCAACTCGTACCTTTGGAAGAGACTCAACTCAAGCGAACAGGTTGCGTAGCACTGCTTGGCCGACTCTGGACTGCTCCCTGGAATCTCTGGCGACGCAGTAGTATTTCGTGAAGGTGTGCGTGGAAATCCACGTAGCTGCCCTGCGGATGTCCAGCAGGGGTACAACAGACAGGAACGGCGTGCTCGCAACGATCGCTCTGGTGGACTGGGCTCTTGGACGGCCGGGCAGCGGTCAGTTTGCCAACCGTGCATGATGCAGCCGGAGAGCCACCTTGAGATGAAGCCTTGGACAATGCCTTCACATGGCTCACAGTACCAAAGTTCACGAACAGTTGAGAAGTCTTCTGAAAACCCTTTATGCGGGTCACAGAACTTCAGGGCATGAGCAACTTCCAGCGAGTGCAAGGCCCATTCAACCGGTGACGAATCGATTCGTGGAAAGTCAGGTATGGCGGTTTCCAGGATAGGGCCTGGATCTCATCTACCCTCCTGGCAGAGGCGAAGGCCACAAGAAAAGCAGTTTTCCACGAGAGGAACTTGAGAGGAGCGATGCATAGGCTGGAGGGGCGAGGCATAGGCTCGAAAGGCCTTCCTGAATTTTTGGGAATTGAGTTATTTGTTCAGACGTCGCAGGTCTAAAATGGGCCTCGAGCCCCCGCTCTTCTTTCTGACCAAAAAGTATCTGGAATAGACTCCGGAGCCCTGGAGTCGCAGGGGAACTAACTATCACCACTTTTCGCAGCATGGCCGGTACCTCCTCCAAGAGCTGAGGGATGTGTTGCTCCAGACGGGCCACCGGAGGGATACGCAGACACCTGCGCTGCAACTCAGAGTATGTCCTTGGGCGAGAGCGTCCAGCACCCATCTATCTGTGGTGATCTTTTTCCACTTATTAACAAACCTAGTCAGCCGGCGGAGCACGGGTGGGGGCCCGACATCCTACCCAGTTCAGGCTTGCTTCGGCACCCTGCCTTGCGGGTAACGCGGTCCTCCTCCACTGCAGTCCTGGGAACTGCCTCTGTAGGCTTCGTGGATCTGGAGATCTGACCGTACAATAAGGAGAAACCTTTTGAAGACCTGCGTGACTTTCCTCTGGAGGAGTGAAAAGAAGAGCAGTGCTGCTGAACAGTGCCCAGGGAACAGCCGTTTGCGTAGCCACCTTGGGCTGTAGGGACTTGTCGACAACCTTCCTGAAAAGGTTATCTCCGTTGAAAGACATGTTCAGTATCTACGCTTGAACCTCCTGGCGGCAATTTGTGGCCTTCATCCAGCCCTGGCGATGAAGGCAGACGCCGTTCCCCATATCTGCCTGAGCCCTGTGTCGGCAATGTCCAGCGCCACTGTGATGGCGTGATCCGACGCTACCGCCCCTTCCTAGAAGATAGCGATTGCCTCCTCTTGTCGGGGAAGAACTCCAAAATCTGCCCAAGCTTGTACCACAGCTCCCAGTCGTATCTGGCTAGGATCACCAGGGAGTTGGCCGCCTTGAGGGTGGACGCCAGTGTAAATCACCTTCTTATGGCGTCCATCTTCTTCCCTCTCACTGTCCGGAGGAACTGAACATGGAGGACGGGTTAGCAGACCGCTTCCTCGCGGTTGCTGACACCACTCCGGCGATGGTTGCAATCAAAGGCACTTGGGTGCGGATTCCGGCACTTCTCCAGCCTAACCAGTTTGGTCAGAGCCGGGCAAGGGTTCTTCAAGTGAGCCAGGCCCTCCTCCCACACGTCGTGCAGAAGGGGAACCGCCATGATGGTCTCCCTCTTGGCCTCACGTATCTGGTACAAGAAACCCTCCTTCCTGGTTTCTTCTGGGACAAGCCCGAATAGCTCGGAGGCTCTGGCGATAATGGAATAGAACGACCCCACCTCATCTGGTGGGGCCGCCCTAGGCTGCGAAGACCTACCGCCCGCTGCAACGATATTGTTGTTGTAGCCGTATCCGTCCCCATGTCTGGGTTTGCTGGGGTAGAGGGGGCCCGACTGATGTGGAGGCTGAAATGGGGGGCGTCAGACGATGCTTCCTCTTCTTCGCTGGCAGCTGATCGGGGGCATGGAGGACCAATGGAACCGGGCCCTGTGACATCCTCCTCTGGATCTCCCAACACCAAGGTGGAGGGTCAACAGGATGTCCAGAGAGACATCCCTCGGCTGAGCTGGCGTGATCAGAACACTAGGCCCCACGCAGTAGTCATCCTCTTCCACGTCCTTGTGGACCTTGGGTAAGGACTCCAGGTCCTAGTCGTCCAGGGACAAAACTTACTTGGTTTTAGCCATGACCTGGGACTGGTCCGGTGCCTCCTTGCCACCCCACCCCCTTCTTTTTCCACCCCGAGGGGCCGGAACCGGAGTTCTGCGACTGTGTCCCCTTCTCCGGTGTGCCAGCACACTTTGGCGAAGTCACTCCTGTGGTTTCGCACCTCAGGGGCAGGGATACCTTTGATGCTGCAAGGGCTACCTTCACTGGGTCAACCTCCTTAGCCTTCATGAGAGCAGCCGCCACTAACTATATCGCCGACTAAGTCGTATCCTGTGTCTATTGAGCCTTCTTGGCAGTTCGGCCCTCTCCTTGGTCCACGGCTTCTCGGGCTTCTCCCGCAGTTTAGCCGGGTTGAACTATTTCCTTTTCGAAGAGGAGCTTGATTGCCAGCTGGCAATGGAGGCGGAGGGTGATGTTGATCGTGCCCGTCCACCGTGGGACCCGCTTCCGCAGTTCTTGGCCTTGGTCTTGGACACCCACGGATGAGGCACCCTCAAAGGACTTAGAATATCGCTCCACAGACCAGCCGGTCCTGGATGAGGCATGACCCTGCTCGGAGCACGATTCAGCCATGCCACCAGTCTGTTGAGCGTATCCTTCGTCGTCTTCTTGGAGAAACCAAGGCATATCTTGCATTCTCCTTCGTTGTGGTCTGGATGAAGCCAGTAGAGGCATTGCAAGTGCTTGTCTTCAACAAACACATTCTGTAGCCCGCACTTGGTGCAGGACTTGAAGAAGGATCTTCCTTCTCCTCTGTCATGGTCGGAGGGTGCGAAGTAGGCCCGATGACCTTCTGGAAACTTCGACGATCTTCACCCTTGAGGGACGCTGAAATTCACAGACAACGGATCCCCGCTGTTGGCAGATGGAGAAGAGAGCACACAGGTTCTCAGAACAAAAATAACCTTTTTCCATCAAACACGTAGAAGTAGCTCGCAGAGCAAACTCGAGGACTTTGAACACTGAAGCGGTTGGTACAAATCTGAAGATGGCTGCCAGGGGAGGGGCATAGGGAGAGGACTGTCATTGGATTGGACAGTATGACCCAGAGGACCCCGATTGGTTTAAAGGAGAAATACAGTTTGTAAGTGAACGTGAAACTTTCTTTCACTGAGGATTCCCAGCCTGATGACAGCCTGTGAATCCCTGCCAGACCCCATGCTGGAGAACCTTAAAAACTGAATTCTAAAAATATGTGAAGGATGCCTTGTCGAGGAGGATAAGGTGGTAAAATCTCAAAGCTCTGACAAATAAAATGACTGGACAGATGATAATCGGATAGCCTCCTACGATTCTCAGTCCAATCTAACTCAAGCAGCTTAAGCTTTACTTTTTGCGGGGAGAACGTTTTATCTTCTGCAGCGATGTCGTTTAAGAAATTCTTACAAACCTACAGTACACATTTTGCACATATTGCAGCAAAGCGATCAATAGCCTTGAAGTGAATGTCGTCAACTGCTCGAACCTACCACCATTGGGGGAAGGAATGAGCGATTGGGGTGAAGGGGAGAGGGGTTTAGCAGGAGGATACGATTAGGGTGAGAGGAGACGACAGAATGGAAGCTGCATCTCTTCAGTGGAGAATGATAATGAATGAGCTATTTCCACCAGACCGTCATACCCATGGATACATCAATTAATTTACTGCTCATATACCTTCAGGTTCGAGGACACAAGTTAATTACCTCCGCTTTCGATGACTGTGCTTTCTGCTTAATGAGCCCACTCCTGTAGAAATACAGACTTATGGAAGGACATCGCTTTCATGTTGCAGAGAGGGTGTTTTAACGGCAGAATAAGTGTTTCATTGTACACTGTTGAGGAGCGGAATCATGATACTAAGTGCAAGTGTTCTAGGAAATTGACAACTGACCAGGGGAAATAAATTCAAGATGCAATCTACAAGGCAGCCATAAAAAAAATAAGTCCCTCGCCACCTCAATTCTATACATGCACGCGCACACCATTTCTTACTCGCCAAGAGTTAAATCTCACTAGCAAATAGCTAGTAACACTTCTTCATTTAAGTACTGAAAGTATCTGCCAGTCCACTTGCAATAACGAATGAGCGAGCATTTCCCAAAAGGCATGCCCAAGACCAGCATTGGGCCTTTTCAATAGCAATGGCCCACCACAACTGGAAGTGGGGGGGGCAGGTGGAGTAGTTGTGTGTGACGAACCTTAACAGCTTTTTTTAAGTGGTCATTTAGGATTTTCAGCTTCCTGCAGACTACCTTTCTATGTTCTGCTGTGCAGAGGCAAAACATCCTATCCCTTGATAATCTGCGGCTACTCAACCGCTCCGTCCATTGCTCTACCTTGATTTTGCCACACAATGAAGTCACGAGGCGGGTCTGGTGGGATGCACATTTCCCTCCCAAGGCAGCATCACTTCACAAAATAAGGTTTACTTGCCGGTCAAAGACAGACATGCTTCACCCTGATTTCAGCTCTCTGGTGTGGACAGCAAATAGGCTTGGAGATATAGACCTGGAGATTAGTGGGTGTTACTTTCTGGACCATCAGCAATACAACCATGGAAATCACGCACCTTCACTCGGCCCTGGGCAAGCCAGCAACACAAAAAAGTCTATTTTCAAATCGCACCGGCGCCACAGGAGAAAAATATACAGTGAGGAGTGCATCAAGAACATTACAGAATAGTTGGAAATAAACAGTGTTCTAGAGAACCTGAAATACCGGAGCCTGGCGACAGCCCTAAGGAGAACGGGGAGGCGTCAAAGCATGGGTATTTTTGGAACAGTGTTGCACACCTTGTGACTTGCTTCTTAAAGCTGTCAAAATTTGCAGCAATAAAGCCAGCTAAGGCACCATGTGAGGGACCGCTTCACAGCCTGTGGGCTCCATGCAAGTGGGGTGCAGTCATCCAGCATCCGCGACGGGATAGGGCGAGGGGGCGGTAGCAGGAGGGAACTTTACTAATTTTGAGGGCTCGCTGTTGAGATTTGCACAGTCTTCCTGCAATTCAAATACGTTGCTGTTTCCCTAGGAACACCTCTCAATGCATCACTGCATGGAATAATCCATTTCTTCATTAGATACGTGGCGACATGATATAACACATGGATTAATCGGTTTGTTTTGTCTTGGACGGGAATTGCCATCATAAGCAGACAATTTTCCAACTTTGCTCATCACATACCAATACAGGAACATCATTTGTCAGATACTGCATTGGCATGCTCTGGTATTCACCTCATGGTGGGCATTGCTATCATACACTGGCAACTGCGATTAAAAGCCTAGTTATACAACACCATTGCTACATATTTAAATAAAAAAGCCACAATAGTTGCCGCAAATTAGCCGATTATGACCTGCTTCCATTAAGGCAGATTAGCAGAGCAAGGGAATATAGTCTATTAGGCCTGGTTAAGGCAGCAAGAACAGATTTTAATAGGACCAGTACAGGTCGTTTCTCACTTGGTTGGGACCATGTTTTTGAAGGGCAAAATGAACCTTTGGAAGTCAAACACTCCAAATGCACATAAATGGGGTTAGTAAGGCAGGGCTAGCAACAATAGCAAATGGCAAGGAGCATAGTTGCTCTACACCAGAGGTCTGCAACCATCAGTTGTCTCCATGTTTTGGACTAAGACTCTGATGATCCTGCACAGTATACTATGCTGGCTATGGCCGATAGGATTTGTAGCCCGAAATATCAGGAGACACAAAGGCAGCATATCACGGTGGCAATTATTTTATTTTTTTGGTCCAGAGAGCAGAGTAGCAAACAATGCCAGATTCCATTATCCGTAGCACAGGATGTCCTGAATTTATTATAGCCAGTTCGCACAGCAAGCCAAGATTCCATTAGGCTGAGTTAGCACACCAGGACTAGATTCCCTTAGGCACAAATTATATAATCTCAGGAATCCACTATATTCAATTAGTAGAAGACGACCCCGTCATCCTGTCATCCCTGCTAAGCACATCAAGGCCTTATTCAATGATTAACTATAAGTACATAAGGCCCATATTTAAATCAGGGTCACAGCTAGCAAAACGAAATTGCAATCAGCTCGTTAACATAACATATTCAGTTATTAAACAGAGCAAGACCAGATTCTATTGGGTCGATAAAGTACTGCAATAACCGATTTCAATATGCCCAGTTAGCACTGCAAGGTGCAATTTAGCATTCGGATAAGGGGCTCCAAATGGAGGTGGTTCCCCTTTTGCTCTAGTGTCTCAAATTTGGGGGATCCATTGTTTGTTGCTTGTCTGGGATGTGAGCGCTTTCCCATTTACTGCTGTGTTCCAGACTTGGGTGCGTCTCCATTTGCTGCTGTGCCTCAAATTTAGGCATTTTATTCCCACTGCTCGAGTTCTGAAATTTAGGTGGTTCTCAATTTGCAAGAACAGCCAATCGCCTTGGGAGACCTAGGAAAACGACTTTGAAGATAAAATCTGTCCACGGTATGTATAAATCGCACGTCTGCGTACTCATCCATGCACTCTAGAATGCAGCTATGGCTATGTGAAATCCGGTCTAGCTGCTCGCATAGCAGTCCGCACTGAAACCCCTACGTGCCTCAACAAGTCTGCCATTAGTATGCAGTGACAACCTATGACACATTTTAGTCTAGCTGGGCATACCTTGAGTCTAAATCACTAGCAATCTGCCTCAACCACCGACAGCATCCACCCACGTGCCGGACCTCTGGGTTGCTTACTTGAACCTAGCCAGCCCTCCTAAATCCTAATCCTGCCAGAATGCACACACGCATCTTAAACTCTTAGAACTTTCCCATACTTGGGATTTCGGTCCCCAAGGGCATTCCAACCACAAAGCGCATTGAGGCCATACAAATGGGGAAATGCCGCTATATAAATAACTACAATACAATTCAGGGATAGAAGTTCACATTTCTGCAAAATCTGTAGTTCAAACAACTTAATGAATCTGCTCGACCAAGAGTAACGCACTTGACCCATGAATTGGGCAAAACTTTTCTATACAAGTAGAAACATGCCACATGGAGTATGAAGAAAAACTTCAAACAGTGTCAAAAAACAGATTTCAATGGGCTCACCCTCATGTGTGCCCCCAGGCGAGTCCTACTGCCTAACAAAGGCAAATGTCTTGAGAGTGCCTGAAGTGCAAATGCAAACAGCCCTGCTGAACCTCCACCAGGCCAGTATATACAGTTCCAACAATGACTCTTACAACACAAAACGGCAGCAGAGTTAATAGAATGGAGGTGTATGCCACAGCGTGGGAGGGAGGGCTGAATGTGTGCTCTTTGGTGGAAAGAACAGCCTGGAGGAAGGCTAGGCAATGGCAGTCAGTAAAAACTGGGCAAACATTTAAAGCAAGAATATATGTTATTTATACTGCAAACTAGTGCTATACGATTAAGGTGTGTAGTACTTAGTGGGTATGTGGAGGAGAATCATCTTGTCAGTCTACTGTCCTCATTTGTTGGTGAAGTAAAGAACAGGTCTTCAGAAACTTCGTTAGCAGGAAGATTGTCCAAGAGAGTGGGACCATAGAAGGAGAATGCTTGCATTTCTTGGATTTTAGTCTGGCGATATCTTGGCTACTTGTGTTGCATTGAAAACCTGAGATAGTGCTCATTTCAGCCAAGTATTATGGTGACTTGGACATTAGAGCATTTTAGGCGATGCAGACTGTCTTGAAGGTTATGCAAGTTTGTAGAGGTAGCCAGTGTAGTTACTTCATAGCTGGGGAACTGTGGTTGAATTACTTCAATGGTGTACTGTGGATTACTGGACAGCATTCAAGAGGGCCCAAAATAGTATCTGGGACATCTGCCAGGAGGGTGTGGCCCCACCCATGTGGGCTAATGCCATGGTCTAGACAATGGACCCGACGTCCGAGGTGGGAAAGAGGGGTTTGATTCAGCAAAGGAACGAGAGCGGGTACCATGTTTTCTTGTCAATTTGTGCATAGAAGCAGAGGTAGCAATCAATGGTGAGGGACTTTGCACTAGGGACGAATTGGGGGAGAAGCCGCCAAGATCCATCCGAGTCAGCTAGTTTTGATATTGGGCGAATATGGTGGGGCCCCAAGGAGAATTAACTGCTTGGTAGGTTTGACTTGCGGCTTAAAATTTGCACTTGGCACTAGATACTGGTTAATGAATCTTCGAGAGTATAGAGAGTAACAACTGATGTGTTGTGTGCATGAAACAAACTGTGGGGGCATGTGGTCCTACTAGAAGCTTGCAACCTGAAATGCTTAACCTGGTTTGAGTTTCAAATGGGCATTTGACATCCAGGCTTGAATGTTGGAAAGATAGCGTTTCAAGTGATTAACGTTGTCATGGCAGTTAACCTGCAGCTATAGCTCTGTATCATCAGCATACTCATGACTTGGATGTTGAATTTGGTCAAGAGGGCTTCCAGTGGTTCCATATAGAGGTTGAATATGACTGGGAAAAGGATGGAACCTGGTGGGACTCGCACGTCACTGGTAGTTGATTGGATCTGTAGGTGAGGTGCCCATCTGGATGAGCTGTTGTCTCTTCGTGAGGTAAATCATCGAACAACTGGCATAGAATCCCATGAGGAAGGACAGGATGTTGAGTTGCACTTTGCCGCATTCGACATGGACGACAACAGAGGTCGAACAGGACCAGGAGACCTGGGTCACACTTGTCCATGGTGAGGAGTGCTTAAATTAACTGGATGATGGCAGACTCTGTACTACATCTTGGTCGGAAGCCGGATTCTTGAAGTAGGAAATGTAAGGAAGGCATAGTATCAAACCGTGAAGACATACAAGTGATCCCAGTTCAAGGGTGTTTATTGAACTTCAGTGGGTTGGTTGAACGCCTATCTAAACCTAAATCTAAGGCTGGGCGAAAGGTACAACCATCAAATAATAATAATAATGCAGTCCTAGTCGAGTGTCAAAATAAAAGCCTATATTAAACCTATTGCCAATCCTTACTTCTATACAAAATGGTGTGGGACAATAGTGTATGCAAAAAGAAAAAAAGAAAAAAGTGTTCAAGAAATAATATGTCAGGATAGCTTGCAGTTGGCTTCTGTTCCACATGTTTTCAGCACGGGGAAAGGTGGCACGTTCGAGCTTTGCACACACTCTGGCTTCTCGATCACGAGGATACAATTCAAAGCACAGGTATCCGGGCCTTTTCCCAAAGCCTCCTTTCCAATAACAGTCTCTTACTGCAGAGGGCCTGCGTAACAAACCAGCACCAAAGTTTAGTTCTTATCAGTATTTTCACATGCACAAGTTCTCGCTTCCAGTATTCATCATGGGTCTCCCTCCTTCAGGCTTGGACCCCTTTTTTTCACCATGTTCACAACTTGGGTCAGACCATGGATCGCCCTCGTTCGGGCTTGGATCCTATTAGCACAATATTCAACTTTGGTCTCCCTTGTTCAGGCCTGGACCATGTAATCTCACTTTTTACATTTTCCTCTTGATATCAAAAATCAAAGACTTCCGAATGTGCAATGGGTTTTGCTCAAACCGTCGCCGGACAACTTCGATTCACTTCGCACAATGTTCTTACTTTCGTTTCTGCCACTTTTTGGCTGTATACCTTTACAGAGACCTTCGATTGAGCACCCACGCACCACCGGACCACTGTCACTGGTATTGTATCCTTCTCCCATAAATGTCCAAACATCCATCAGCAATTCAGCTTTCCTCGTGTCTTTCATCACACGCGTTTCAATCTTCAGTCTTGTGCTCTTCATACAATGTTGCCGTTTGCAACCTTGACTTCACAGACCGGTCTTGTATCGGTCTCCACAATTTACCATCTCTCCTGATCTCTCAAGCACTGCTTTGATCTTGGAATCAAGGACGGTACCATGGCAGCTGCTGGTCTTCCCTGACTCGATCAGCCATGCAGCAGGGCCCTGGATATCTCCGACACACAAAAGGGGACTCTACAGTTTGGTTCCCAGGACTTATGCTTTCTAATTTGAAGGGTTCTGGAAAGTAACGGTCCCTTGCTGAAAAGGTCATGGCATCTCCCTCCTTGTGTACCCTTGTTGGTTTGCCGACTTTGTTCCCTCGTTCAACTGATATCGGAAAAGTACTAGTCCTTCGTGTGGTTTGCCTTGCTCAGAGTGTGCTCTCGTGCTCTGCCTTTTTTAACATTTTATTTTTTATTGTGTTTTGGTTCCCATAATCAAACAAATGAAAACCTTTCACAAAAAGAAACAAAAGAAATAAGAAACACATAGTAAATAATACATTTCTTCATAGACTAATCATAAAATAATGCACAATTTCATAATCACAATTTAAAAAAATAATCTTCAAATCCAGCTAATTGATAACGAGGGGAGGAATGAGAAGGAAGAAAAATACAATTACACTCCTTCAGTAACATCTTCAGACTTTAGCCACTCTAACTTTGATATTCTACCGAGCAGTCCAGAGAGCCAAAAGTCAGGCTCTGTAGGTCGCCTCCCATCAAACTCTACCAAAAAACATCATTCTCTTTAGCCAGGCCCAGGTGTTTAACTCTATCTTCCCTTAAAACAGTGCACCTCATTACCAGATGTTTCATGGTCTCTCTCAAATCAGTGTTGCCACGAAACCTACAGTTCTTACTGCAAGGCCCAACCATCCAACCACTCACTCACTCTCCGCCTTTTATTTGCGTGGGGAAGGTTAATGGAAGTCAGATGCAAGTGATTACCAGTAATAGCCTGACTTTGTCTGACCATAGTAGTGGGACATGTCAGGTACAATGTTCGGGTTCGAGTCGGTTTTCTCCCAGAGCAGGCTATCCATGTTAAAGTGTTCATGAAAGGGAAAGTGGGTTGGAGGGTAGAGTTTCTAAATCTCCTATCAGGTAGGATGGGGTAAAGGTGTTGCAGGGAGGGGAGGGGGGAGATACCACGTCTTGCAATCAGGTGTCCCACTCCCACAACACCCCTCTCACCACAGGTGATCCTCCCGCACTGGTCCAACCCCCAGGAACTGGATCCAAAAGCGATGGCCGGGTCCTGGCCACTTAGATAACAGATCCCCCTAGGGCAAGCGGGTGAGACACCTTCTGGTTTCTCTCAGAAAACCACGATGGTGGGGCCCCCTTTGTTTGGTCCAGTTTTCTCTCTGGCTACTACTGTGGTCTAAGGGGAGGTCCTAATCTTCCTCTCAAGGAATCAAAAGAAGGCCAACATCCTGCATAGTGCCTCACTGAAATGAGTTCCGACAGCCAGGTTGCCATGAATACACTTTGCCCTCACATAGCGGTGCTTTAAAAAATTGTGTGATTTTTATCAGTCACCATGCCATAACCACAGATTGCTTATTCTTAGAGATTAACGTGCCACCAAACTTATGAGGCAACAATTATTGCATTCTGAATCAGAAGTGCAGAAGTTAAAATGTCACCTCTAGTTGGTTACTTTCAGTCACAGTAGCTGTCAGGAATGCACATGTGACCTTTGAACCTGCCCTATGCCACTGAAGAGCAGGTGCAGCAGCAATCAGTAGACTGGTGCACCAACTTTCATTTGCATAATTTGCACAAAGCTGTTGCCTCTTTGCATGCAGAGGCCAGATGTTTAGAAACTCGCGCTCTGAAACACTTGTGTACGAGCGCGATAGAAATAAAATATCAATCAAACCCAGAAGAGGCACATCTTGAATATGTGAGGAAAGCACCAGGAACAGTGGACAACAGAGAACTACACTTTTCGTCTGGCCATCATTGAATTCTGGTGGTCACTGCTGTTCATTGGTGCTGTTCATTGGTGGACCGAGGCCATTAGGGCTTTTGAACTGATGCATTTGGACACTGCAAACCTTCAAAGACCTTGGCCCAAAACATCAGGTGCTGCAGACTTCTGCAAAGGAGCGGCGGCTACACCAACTATCATCCAGTGGCACTGAAGTGGTTGGCAACTACATTTATTGTTTCAAATATTCTTTGGATCCTTGAGCCAGTAGATACCCAGAACTCTTATGCTCGACTTTGCCTTCGGAATGGCATCCGGCAAACTAAGAGGTTGACTCCTCGAGTTTTGAGTTCAGATGCTAGAGTCTGCACACTCCAGTGGACTCCAAGAACATTGGTTTGGCAATGGTCCATGTGCTGCAAGTGGCCCTGTGTGAATCTTACATCATCCGGTGTTTTCTTAATTTTTCCCTTACACTTGGACTGAACAGTATATTGGGAGTTAGCAATTGTCTCATGTACAGTTGGCAGGTTATGGTTCAGTGGTATCAATGGAGTGTGGTCTGAGGTGCAAAGCCATCCCTCTTCTCTCAGTCCTCCCACCTAGTGCCCAGTGTGTGCCCATGTGGGCTTGCTAGACACAAAAACATTCGGTGAGCCTTCCAACACTTATATATGCACCACAACAAGCTGCATGTAATATGCCAAACAAAGATTAAAGGCAGGTGGCCTTATCAGTTTTCTTTATTGCGTCTCTTGCAGCCCTGTGTTTATGGAGGAAAAAAATAAAGCTAGACCTACTAAAAAAGGTAATGCAAATGGATTGGTTAAATATAAGAAATGCAGAACATCGCTTGAATGCTTTATCAAATATTTTAGATGGTTGGCAGTTGTTCTTTAGCATTACTTGATTAAAAAGGGGCTTCAGAAGGATCTCATTTCATTAACTGGGCATGCCAATTATGAATAACAAACAAAATTACTCACCGTAGTGACTACCTTACTCCTAGTCCATAGTCACCTTTCCTCCATACTTTTGGAGATTCCAAAGCACCGACCAAGAAAACGGGAGGATGGAAATTTCCTTTACTGGAACATGTTCTTAAGAATTGCCTGACCAAATTGGGCATCAGCCCTGGAGCTCTGGTCAAGACACTAATGTCTACAAAAAGCAGCAGTGAGAAGCCCACGTAGCAGCCCTGGCTATGGACTCCCAAGGGACATATATTTCTAGAAAGCAACCACAGCTGCTTTGCCTCGGACTAAATGTGCATGGATGACCCTTGGGGGCTGAAGGCCTTAAATTGTATACCCTTCTGAGATACATGAAGCGACTCAGCGAGAGATGGATGCTTTTGAAGCCGGTTTCCCTTTTGGGTTATTGAACGGAACAGAGTTGTGAGGAGCTTCTAAATTCGCTTGTTCTGTCAAGGTAAAACTTCAGAGCTCGTCTGACATCTAGGTTATGTAGAACCTTTCCAGCATCCGAGACCGGACTCGGAAAGAAAACCAGTAAGGATATTTGATTTATGTGGAACTCAGACAATTTTTGGAAGGAAAGAAGGTTGAGTGCGAAGCACAACCTTATCCATGTGGAAAGTGAAGAACGGGTGTTCAACAGAGAGCTTGAAACTCACTTATTCTTCTCGCAGATGTTACAGCAATCAAGAAGGCCTCTTTCCAAGACAAACTTGAGCCCAGTAGTGGCCATTGGTTGAAATGGCTTGTGACAAAGCGGTAAGGACCACATTCAGATCCCATTTCGGGTGAGGCCTTACCGGTGGAAAGAGGTGAAGACCTGTGAAATGCCTCTTAATTACTGGGTTTGTCAGAGACAACGAGCAAATGTCGGTGGAAAGAGAAGCAAGATGTGGATGCCAGTGGTCTAATATAAAAGACACGACACAGTCAATAGAAGTATGTCTAGGATCAAGCTGTTTAGCAAGACACCAATGACAAAAACAAAGCCATTTACTTTTGTACTGCGCCCTCGTAGAAGGATTCCGTGCCACCTGCATTATGCACATATCATCCTCTGAAAAGTTAAACTGCGCTAAGGACATGAATTTGGGTACCAGGCCGCCAAGCTGATGGATTGTGGGGAGGGGTGCCACACCTGGTGATCGCTCTGATGAAGGAGGTTGGGAATCTGCAGCAACTTGATCGGGTCACATATTGATAGGTGCTGCAGTTCTGAAAACCGGAACCTGGCTGGTTACCAAGGAGCTATGAAGAGGAGAGTGCAGTTGTAGGCACTCCTGAGCTTCCAGAGCGACTGATGAATTAATGGCAAAGGAGGGATGGCATAAACATTCATGTTGTTCCAAGGAATCTCGAGGGCATCCCCCAGGGAAGATGCTCAGAGACCATCCCTGGAGGCATAGAGTGGTAGTTTTCTGTTGGCTGAAGTTGCAAAAAGGTCCATCATTGGAAAACCCCATCGCTGGAAAAGATTGACAAGAACATAGTTGTTAATTTCCCACTCGTAATTCACCATAGATTGGCGACTCAGGGAATCTGCTGCAACATTGATCTGACCCAAAATATGCACAGCATGTAGCCAGACATTGAGTTGGAGTGCCCAATTCCAAATCTGGATAGCTATATCCACCAGACAAAGCCTGTTGTACGGGGGACAGTAGCACAGACAACATACATTGCAGGGGACCAGGTAAAGTTGTATCATAACTGACCCGGAAGTGAAGCCAACTCTTCCTGTGCTCTAAGGCTATGCTAAACACAGCAGTTATTACTGTACGCAACTCCAGTACTCCAGATCATTTGAAGTGCTTAATGTTAATACCGCCTTCTTGATTAGCACCCAGGGAATGGCACCAGCCAATCAGGAGGCTAGAAACACAGGCTTACCCCAACGATACAAGCATCCATTCCTTTGCAGCCCCCGGCACCACTCCCCCCCCAGTGCAACAATTGTCTACATTCTCTGGGGGAAACACTGGAGAAGGTTTATCACAACCCTGTGGATCAGTGGGGTCAGTGGAAATGAGGTTGTACAAGGGTTCAGAAAAGCTTGTGGTGAAAAGGGATTTGTCAGGACTACCCGTACAACTGCAAGTGGCAATCCGGTTGCGTCTGGTCGAACTCATCTTTAGCAGCTGCGAAGGGCCTGCACAATCAACCGGCTGCGAGGTTCTGAACACTTGGGAGAGGAGAATTATTTGGTAGTAATGATGCATAGCCCACCACCACAGGGATTGATCGCTTTGGCAAGGCTCAGATGTAAGGCTGGGCGAATAGTTAGTTCCTTGCACGTTCGAAAATCTGATTTTGACAGTTTGAAAAAGAAAACAACGATATGGTGGCAATATTAGGCAGTTAATTTACTAGTTTCCATAAACTGTCACAGCTGGGTACTTCTGTGCAGGACGCTCGCTTGTGTTACGGCTGAGCTTTGCAGTTTGGTTTTAGGATGCCTGTCCTCAATCTTCCCGCTGCTACTACCTCGAACTACCTACCACATGTCCCTCATAGATCGCCCAAACCTCCCCCAATGAACTAACACTACCCTGCCAGATCATCCAGATGGCCATGCCCCCCCCCCCCGGGCATGTGAAAACATGCAACCGTGGGCATGTTTAGCCATGTTGGGCCCCCATCAATTAGTTATTGCTCAATTTCCCCGGAGTATGGTGAGTGAGGGGCCCACATCTGGGCATCTCCTGATAAACATGTCTGAAGTTGCATGAAAGCTGAACCGGACCCAAATGGGGTTCTCTGCCTGTGCACCGAGCACGAGGCTTGGCACAGTGGGCTAGACTCCTTCTGGGATCAGAACCAAGACTATTTGCATATGGTTGGTCCCCTTCTCTGGCGGCACAAAAACAATGGGAAAGTGCCCAACAGAACTCTGTGTAGCTAGAATTAATTCAAGCTTTCAATCGACCACTTGTGTTGGTATAACAGTGCTCAACATATATAAAATAGCAGTCACGAAAGGCATCTGCTGAAGAACAAAAACAACAAAAATAAGTGTGTCAGGTTTTGATATTTTCAACATTGCAGAATGCATCTGCCATCAAGGCCATTGTTTAACCTGCAGGCAGAAGGTTGTAAGCAAAACAGTGCTGAACCAAAAATTGGTAAATCATGATTTCAGGGCTTTCTCCAGTCGGCCCAATAGTGAGAAAGGCATTTGCACCGTAAACACCACATATCTGTTAAATTGGAGAAACCCTTGGAAAAAGACCCCATTTTGAAAAAATTGTCCATCTAAAAAACTGAACAGGATCCCTCCAACCTGCGGGGCATTACCGTGGGAAGTAAAGGGCCAGGGTTACTGCGAGTCCCAATCTCATAAGTAATCCAGAGGGTAAATTGTCAGCTTCCCAACATAACCAAATTGCCAGATCTTGTCAGCTATTGTCTAGCTTTCCCCACGTAAACTAGAATCCTAGGGAAATCATGTTGGGTGAAACAAGCGACACTTAGCCAGACAGATGTAGTGCACAACTCCTCGCCAAAAACCCATCACACTTGTAACAAGTTCTCTTTCCCCAAACATTCAAAACAGGTTTTCATGCGCCACTGACGAAAAACACTTTGCTAATGCTTGCTATCGGTAGTGTCCTCCTCCATCAACTTCAGTTACAAAGACTTGCAGTGGTCATGCAGATTCAGTATCCGAATCCAACAGTGCCGCACAAAACCCAGGATGAACAAAAGCAAAAAAGGAGTATTGGGGACTTCGTAAATTCTCACTCTTACAGCCAGGTTTCACAAAAGTTGGCCATGAGAAAGAACATCTTTATTGTTGCCACTTTAAGTTTAATGTTGGCAACACTTGCTACTTACCTTTTACCCCAAATTTGAGGCCTGCTCCTTGGAAAAAACGCTCTAGTTGTGTGGGCTGTGAGAACCTAGACTCCCTTTCCCCTTCATCAAGCGATGAAGTGGCTATGTGGAGCGGGTTTCTCTCGAATGCCAGCTTGCCTTTGACTTAATAGCTGTCAGGGTGCATGCTCCAGATGTCTAGTATGGCATTTCAGACCACCATTACGCCGAATTGTAGATATTGAAAAGGGCTGCCCTTCTTCACTCGAGATTGGGTTGATCCTTCCACCATATTAGAGATTCCATAAACAAGTCAGCAGGGTGGATTAGTCTTCCCAATTATTTGTTGCAAGCCTGAGCTGGGATGGTCCTGGATGGATTGCACGCTCAATCTGGAGCAGCAGATTAATAAAATGCGTGGAGGAGTGGTCACTGTTTTTAGAGCTACGGAACGTAGCAATGGCAGGATGGATATTACTCTTGAGATGGCAGGACCAGAGTAGTGTTGTAATTTAAGTGCACTACCAGAAATTGCAATTCATGCAATGGGGTCAGCTGCATTTTCCCAGTCATGGTTTGCTGCAGGATTCCTGCAACAGAGGACTGTGTTCTATAGCAAGACCATTTTACAAGACTAACTTCAGGAATGTGTTCAAGTGTCTCAGGTCAAAGATGGGCCCAAACATTACATTTTGGCAAGAAAGTGCTAGGCGGATCCTTCTAGATTCTGCTGTGCTGAAGTCCCTCTTTAGATTAGTTTCTTGGCAAGAATGCAGCTAACATTTTGCACTTCAACAGCCGATGTGGAGGGCATGTGACCAGGTGCTTTTCCAGAGAACTCTAATTTAGGGTAGGTGTGCAGCAGAGTTAGCACCAATTTGGCCGTTATATGTTTTGGCCACTGTTCTTGAAAACGTGCGAGTTGTTGTGCCGAAAGCCTGTGTTAGGTTTGTTTTCTTCATGGTTCCTTGGACTGCTTTGAAGGCATTCATCTGATAAATCTAAAATCATTAACCTTTCTAAGACTTGCAGTTCCATGGGTATCCAAGGTTGTTCTATTGTCTTGAACTCCTGTTTGTGGGGATCTTTCTTAAGCATCATACAAATTCCCTAAGTAACTAATGTTGCAGCATGCCCAGGGATGGAAATCAACTGGAGAAAATCAGCAGTTTTCTTGCCAGGCGATTATCTCCATTAAATGGCACATCCAGTACTTCTGCTTGCTATTTAGTGCAAGGGAGGTACACTTAAGGCAGTACCCTCCACAAAGAGCCGCCTCATTTGCTCCAAACCACTTTGAGCAACATCCAATGCTAGGTTTATGGCATGATCGGACACCACTGACCACCCCCCACCCTTTTCTTTTTTTAGATGTCTATAGCTTACTTTTAGCTTTTCTTACAGACGCACCATACAATTTCACACTCACTGTGGTATTTGCAACCTTAATGGCAAAGGACTGTGCAGCTTAACTTTCTTTCCAAATGCATCAGCTTTTCTGCCTTCTCTGTCCGAAGAGGAGCGTTGTGCAGATGGGTTCATGGACTGTACCCTAGAGCCACTAGTCTGTATAGATCCCACCCCTCGTATACCATCCTGTCCTCCCCTCCAGCCCCATTCTCTTCTCATACAATCCTGTCCTCCCCTCCAAGTTCCAACACAGTCCACTCCTTTCTTCACCTGCAAACTCTCCCATACTTGCCTCACCTAAACCCCCTCCTAGCCCCCGCCCCCCAACTCCCAACTCTTACCTCTTTCAACATCCCCTGCTCCCCCCCCCACTCAAGCTACCATAACCCATCACTTGTCCCCACCTCAGATAGACAACCCCCCCTTGGAACGAGCACTCTTCCCTCTCAGCCCTAAACACCCCCAGCATCCCCTCCCCCTTCCTACAACCACCTTTCCTCTGCTACCATGCACACGCCTTCCCACTCCAACCCCCCCCCTCTATACCAGCCAGAGGCTTGCATGCAGAGCACTCACTCTCTCCCCCGGCTACCCTAAACCCTCCCTACTGTCCAATACCAACCTACCCTACCTGATCTCTTGCATCCTCATCAACGCCAGATCCGTCGACAAAAACAGACGCATCATTTTTGACTATCGTCTCGTGACATCCTCTTGATCACAAACCTGGTTCTCTGCCGACTTCAAACCCATAGCACACAAGGCTTTCCCCCTCGGCTATTCCCCGATCGTGCACTGTAGATCCAGCACAGCTGGAGGGGTAGCCATCCTCTACAAACTACACCTCCCAGTCTTTCTAAGAAACAGCCCTGCAACACTGACTGTGAATCACTAGTGAAATTCCAACTCGCCTCCACCATCACCCACAGCTTCCTACTCCTTTACAGACCGCAAGGCTACAAAAGACATTTTGCAGACTCCCTGACTGACTCTTTAGCAGCCATCCTGATATCACACCCCTCCCTCATCATGCTAGGGGATTTCAACATCTGGATTGATGTTGCTGCTAACCCTATGACCCATCCACTCATTGAAACTTGGAAGCCCTCAACATGACCTACCCCATATCAGACCCCACTCACAGTAGGACACTCACACCCTTGATGCTATAGTCAGCTCTACCAACTTGATCTTCACTCTGCCCCCCCCTTCACTAATTTGGATAATCACACCACCATCTCTTACTACCGCTGCCCCCTTCCCCACCCGTCTCACCAGTCCCATCCATTCCTCTCGTTTTCCTCTTTGGAACAAAGTCATACTAAACACCACCTGGCCAAATCCCTTCTACCCTCCCTCCCAAATCTCACTATCCAAGGAGGACCGCCCTTGATCGACCTTTTTGGCCAGTGGCCCTCTAATGCCCTGATCACCCACCCACATCTGCTTATCGCGGACTAAGCCCTACTCCCAAGTGGCTCACTCCCTCCCCCTCACCCCCAATCAAACCCATCAAACCCCGCCTGAAGCGCACACATGCCCGGCCAACCAAAACCATAGTACTGAGCCATCTATGTCAGACAGCTCAGGGCCTATAGAACAGAAATGAGGAAGGCCAAAAGATCCCTTTATGGAAACTGAATAGCCAACTCCCAAATCCCTAGCAGGAAACTCTGCAGAAACATTGCAGAATTCAAAGCTCCACTCTGCTCTACCCCTCCCAAGCACTCTGCAACACCTAGTCAGACCACTTTCACGACATGGCTATCAAAAGAGACAATACCATCAGCACCAAACTAGCAACATTCACAACCCACTCCCATTCTCCTCCATCTCCTGACTCTTCCGACCACCCTCAACCCGTGCAGCCCCCTCCTCTCTTCCTTCTCTGCCATTTCCCACCCCGAATTCCTGAAAATACTATCCAGTAGCAACCCCCCTACTAAAGAACATTCCATGCTCAGCCTGTGCAGGCAGCGTCGCTAGATTGATATTAACCACTTGCTGACATCACGCATCTTCCCTGTAGCTTTCAAAACCTCTCGCATCAAGCGCCTACTTAAAAAGCCCTCCCTCAACCCCCTGCTTCCATCAAACTACCATTTTAAAATTAAAATAAATACAACCTCAACCCAGACTGAATTTAGTCTGTTCTCCCGACCCCACTGCCTGATCGGACAACCTCTTGCCCCGGTTTGTCTTTTTGTGCGCCCCGAGGACCATGGGTGTGTGGTGCTTTATAAAAATTTAAATAAATACCCAATCTCAAACACCTGCTACATCACTAAACTCTTAGACCCCCACAGCATATACCCAGCTCTGCCTCTTCACAGAATCCAATTGCTTACTCGACTCTGCCCAGTCCCGTTTCAGACCCCTCTGAGGAACGGAATCTTCCCTCATGTCCATCTGGGATGACATGAACAGAATGGCATACTCAGAGGGCTCTGTTGTACTCATCTCGGCCTTTCAGCTGTCTTTGACACCATCGACCACTCCATCCTCAGATACAGACTCCACTCTCTAGGCATCAGGGACTCAGCTATCCTCCTTACTCACTAATCCCTCTAAAAAAAAAAAAATCACACTTCGCCCACCCATCTCCTCTGCCCCCCTGCCCAGTCTCCAAAAGGGGCCTCCCTGTCTCCTCTCCTCTACAACCTCTACCTAAGCTTGCCCCTACCTAAGCCTGCATTCATATGACCTAACCTGCTACAACTACACCTAGATCATTTTCAAGATTCCCAAATCCTCTGCCTCCTCCCATCCAGACCTTGCCTCCTGCCTCTCAAACTGACTGCTGGATGATATTAAAACTTCACTTTTCCCACAACAAGCCGCCTGGCCACCCTCCCAAGTACCCCCACCATCGAGCTCAGTAAAGAACCTTGAATGCACCTTGGACTCTGATCTAATGCACACATCAACGCTGTATCCAGATCATGCCATTTTCACCTCTGCATCCTCAGACAAATCTTCCCTTATCTCCCTTACCCCCCCCCCCCACCCCCTTAACCCCCTCCAGAGTCTCAGCAATCGTGGCTATCATTCTCTCCTGCTCAGACCACACCAAATCCCTCTATCTGGGCTCCCCTGCATATCAGCTCAGAAAGCTCCAACGGATCCAAAACTGTGCAGCTAGGCTCCTCCTTGCCCTTTCACACAGAGAACACATCACTCCTGAACTCTGTTCTACCCACTGCACCCTCCAAAAGACAGGCCCTGAATACCTCCCAACACAAGCTTACATGCTACCAACTGATCAGAACCTTTGATCTGGCTCCATGCTCCTCCTCGCGATTCCGCCCACCCCCTTTCAATTCAACCAGAGTTGGAGGATTGTCATTCCCAGTCCAAGCTCCCACCCTCTGGAACTCCCTTCCACTAACATCTGCTACAAAGATCGCCTTTCCTTCATGAAGGCCCTGAAAACCTGGCTCTTCCAGCAACCTGACAAACGTTCCCCACTTCATGCCACCTAGACCATTCATCTGTTAACCTGCCCAGTATAGTATAATATAATCTCGGAGCAGACGGGACAAATACATTCCACAGGTACTTCTAAGTAAAGTACCAACTGGTGCTCAAGGCACGTAGTCATGCACCACCGCTTCAGTGGAAACTTAACCATAGGCACGGCCACCCACCTGCACGCATTCACATCCCTACACCAGACTAAAACACTATGAACATCTCTGCCATCAGAATGCAGTTTAGTCACACGAAGAAAAAAAAAAAGAAATTGGTCCAACTCAAAACCAAAAAAAGTCACATCATAATCACTACGCAGGAGAAGACTGTGCCAAAAAATCATTATGTGATAGACTCCCCCAGTATAGCATGTAAACGATACAAATCCGCGTTCACCTGACATACACATGAAAACTGAGCTTCTCCCCTGTTCAAAGGAAAACAAATGTTCAATTAAGTCTCATCTCTTCATCAAGCGCTACCATAACACAGGAACAGGAACCTCCCTTCTTACAAACCCATCAACAGCTCCCACGCCCATCTACCCAGGACTGCATGTCCCCAGAAGAGGAAACCAGATAGTTTAAATCATTTGTGCAAGGTCTTTACTTTACCAGTGGCTAGAAATGTTCAAAATAAGCAACTTGTGAGTTCCTGTACTAAAATGATAAGCTCCGGTAGTCAAGAACATGCGAGATCGGCACACTAACACAAACACTAATAAGAAATTCCAACATGATCAGAGAATCCCTAGCAAACAGATCAATTATGACGACTAAGTGCAGCAGTATCTTTTTTTCCTGTAACTGTGACCGATGCGATGAATACTGGATGCAGCTTTAAGCAAATATCTCTTAACTAGGTTGCTTCAATTACGTATGCTGCTCTCAAAAGCAGAAGAAAGGCACCAGAGCCGGGATTCCCTTGAATGGGCCGCAGAAGCACATAGACGGGCTCATTCCTCCTCTCACTATGTGTATTGTGTAGATACACGCGTGCCTTGCACACCGCAGATGAGTCACTCATTCAATTACTCACACAATCATTGAAAATGTGAGCAGGCTGAGAATTTGCACTTTCTAGTTGATGCCTTCTTGTTCTTGCCAACTTCTCCTTACAACAATCATCCATTTCGCACACTAAAAGCAACTCATTTGGTTGAAAGAGCCAGGCGCCTTTTCACAAAATATAAATGAGGTATTCCAACATTCGGTATTCCTGCAATTGCACAGCATGCACGATGCAAGACTGCTTGTGTAAGCAGCCCCATGTGCGGACGGATTCCCCTCACCATAATACTCTGTGGTTCGAAACGCCTAAATAATGCAGACATTACCAACACACCCAAATTAATAAAACAGTATAGAGAATTGGCAACCCTCAAACCCTGAGGGAGAATGTAATCTTAATCACCGGGACAAACCCTGAGGGAGAATGTAATCTTAATCACCGGGACAACAATGTCCCTCAGATTACATGGAAATAGGCAATACAACATTAGAAGGCACACCTACCTACCTGCATGACATTTTACAGGCTCAGAGCCAAAGCACCTGATCTAGGTTGCATTATGTTACTATGCTTTTGTACTGCAATCAATCACCACTGCAGTAGTTTCAAAGCACGGGGAAGGTGAGCACAAGAGCATAGCAGGAGGGAAGGGGGGGGGGGTGTTGCATACACAGGGAGCAATATGTACCATTCCACCACCTGCACCAAATGATGCATAGTTACCTGACCTGTGAGGACACTAGGGACATCACATGTGGACACCCCACCCGGATCCCTGGATTTCAGTCCCTGCACACGAGACTGTTGCCTGGAAGCGGCAAAATATCAAGGTGGGCGTCATCCCAAGCGTCTTGATGCGAGAAACAAAATGGGACCTCGAAAACCATGATTCAAGGCTCTAAGATACACCATTTCCGAGATATTTGCACTGCAATTCACACAATCGGGGAAACGTCAATGTGGTTGTAGAAGTACCAGACAAAGCTCATTTTAAGCATCTCGGCAGTCACGCCAGGATCAAAACTGGACCTCGTAAACCATGTTTCAAGGCCCTAGAAAGCACCATTTCCGAGATATTTGTACCGCAATGCACTGCGCCAGGGTGAGGCGACCGGTAGGGAGAGCGCATTAAAGGTCCAAGTATTCTGCAGCACGGCACTTGCCTCCCCTCCATGTCTGCTTTAGGGTATGTAAGCCAGCCACACACGCCCATTCCCAGTACAGTTTACTTCAAAGTGCAAAGCACATCAAACGAACAGGAACATTGATTTTTCAACTGTAGATGACAGGGTCATCATGTTGTCTACATAACATTTGCATACACCACCCCTTTCCTTGGATTTCATCACCTTAACACATGACATGGTTGCCTGAAATCAGCGAAACATCAATGTGGTCACAGATGGACCAGACAATGCTAATTTTAAGCGGCTTGAAAAGTGAAACAAAGCTCCAGAGGAAAACACGTTTCAAGGCCATAGGACGCACAGTTTGAGATATTTGCACCGCAATACTACGATTGATAGTTATGCAAAAACCACGCAAGATTCAGTGAACACATGGCGGCAACACTGGGCAAAGAAATCAGAGCCGACAACGAGGACAACCAAATCCTGATGGCCATCGCAGAATTGAAGACCGCACTCCTCGCTAAGATAGACGCCTTTATTGTTGATGTTGTTCTATTACACCAAGACGTTAGAAAATTATCCAAAAGGACCACTGAATTGGAAAAGGAACCAATAGAAAACAATGCAGTGAGCCAAGAGAACCACACCCAATCGCCATCTTGCAGCAAAAGGTCGACCTTCTGGAAAACAGGGCTGACGACGCCAAGGGCAGAGCCCGAAGAAATAACGTCTGCATTGTCAGCCTACCTGAAGGAGAAAGGGGCAGACTACACAATGTACATTGAGAATAAGAGATTGGGCCTGGGAACCTTTCACAAGGATTCACAATCGAAAGGGCACATAGAGCCCTCACTAAAAAAACACCACCAGATGCTCCCTCACGCCCCATTATTGCAAAGTCCTGAACTATAAATGACGGGGAGAAGATTTTATCTTACACAAGACAAGGAGGCATAATACAGAGAGCATCGACAAACCTGGCTGTGTACCCTGTACACCTTTCAAGTTCAATAGAATGGCGCGTACTTCTCAATGTTTAAAGCCAAACTCCACAAAGCAGGCTTGAAATATATGTTAGTGTATCCAGTGCGTTTAAAGATCCTGTTCAAGAACTGCGCCTTATTCGTCGACCTCCCAGAAGCTGCACAGAAGTGGATGACAGGAACAGATCGACCCCTCGACAGAGCATCACACCACCCCACCCCACCTGCACACCAAGTCTCCTTTAGACCCTGGAGAACAAACTAGGAACAGAATAATGTAAGATTCAGCTGAAGACCCCCAGGACAACCGGGATGCCGACGCAGCCATCCGCCTTCACAGGCCGCAATTGCTATCCAAGTTCGCTTAGGTGCAGGACACACCTTATGGTTAAGACCACATTCCGGAAGATGGAGTCCGGTGCCAGGGCTGCTGCGGACACACCCACAGAGTTTTTTCTTCACAGAACGATAGTTTTTGCGTTCACCCGCTGCGCACACGCCCAGAGACCAGACCTTGTGGGCGTAAGCGAGAAGCGGACACGCCTGAGCATGGGCAACAATGTTATTGGTGGAGGAAGTTAAGAGAGTGACAACGTTTGCCCAACCTGTAGAAGTAAAAAAAAAAAAAGAAGAAAATAAAAAGAAAATGGGCCCGTCATTCGTTACTGTATACAAGGCCCACTTACTGGTTGTAGATAATAATGGCCAATAACAAAGTTACTTACCTGGAATGTCCGGGGCTTGAACAATTTTGTTAAGAGAAACAAGAGTATATGCGTACTTAACAGACATAAAATTGATATAGCGATGTTACAAGAGACCCACCTCACTAAGGAGAGACAAGCACTAATTGATAAAAAAAATGGACAGATCAAGTTATAGGCTCTGCGTACTCAGCGTTTGCACGAGGAGTATTGATATGGATTGCGCCCACAGTACCTTTTAAAGTAACTCATTTTATAACTGATGAGGGCAGAATGATACTCAGGGATTCTTGGAAAATGTGGAAACCTGCTTAATAAACACATACGCTCCCAATCAAGGCACAGCGGCCTTCTTCCAAACGCTATACCCAAGATTAGGCCCAACAATGCCATGACAATTGAGACAGACTGGGCAAGTATAATTATAAAGCATAGAGAGACAGCACGCAGAGGGAGACAAGACAGGCAGATTACTAGCCTGGCTATATAAAAGAGTGAAGAAGGATATATGTGATTAATGCGACGGCCGAAAATGCTGACTTTTTTTTTTAAACCCCTTTACACCATATTATATAAAGAAAGTCAGCATTTGCGGCCGTCGTAATTGTGACGGCGACATTTTGGTACGATTCCATGAAGAACAACGAACACTGGTTCCATGTGTTAAAATCGCGGCAAAAAAGCTGTGGTTTTGATACAATATGATTGTGTATAGGCGCTATATAAATAAACTGTGTTTCAAAGCGCTTTAAGGCAAGGAAGGGAACAAGGGAAAATACGACGACATTCTTACAAGCCATGAACAGCAAGGATGTGAAATTAACTATCGTACTCGGCCGGACAACATTTCAGTGCAAGAGCTAAGACATAGATAAGGAACGGAGGGGGAGAGTGGGAAGGAAATTGAAACAGACAGGCGACTACCATACTAGGCCACCGTACTAAGCCTGATGGCATTTCTGGTAGAGCTGGAGAAAAACAAAAAGGTGAGGGAGAGGGGTGCAGAAAGGGAGGGGAGGAACAAAACAAGCGACTATCGTACTAGGCCTGACAACGTTTCAGATATTGCTGGAGGGAGGGGGAGAGAACAGTAAGGGGATGGGGGAGCAACAGACGAGGTCGCCATCATACTAGGTCTAGGGACAATTCTGATAGAGTAAGCGCATAGAAGAAAGTAAGGGGAGGCGATAGGAAAAGGGAGAGGGGCGGAGAGAACAGAGAGTAAGCAGTCAACAAGAGTGGAGAAGCAAGAGGGGAGAGCGAATACACCTGCAGAAGTCAATAGTAACACATAAAGTTGCAAGTCAGGATACAAGATGAAGATGGGAACAGCATGATTCAGGGTCACCATGAGTAAACATGCAAAGAAGTCCAGCATGAGAGTTGAGAAAGGGCAACGCACAGTGAATCCATAAAAGTCAAATCTAGCATTGGCCACAAGACGGTGATGGTGAAACCAGTATGTAGCAGGACAGACTCCTGTGTGCGGGAAGGGGGGAGGACACAAGGGAACAATACGGGGGACCAGAGAGGGTGGGGATGACCTGTGGGGACAAAGGGTGTAAACACATTTTGGTGCATGCTTACCTGCTGTTTTAGCAGGGGTTTGGGTCCTGGATCCTCCTGGTCCGAACAGGAATTGCCCTTTTCTTTGACTGCCCTTCGATTTGGACGCCCGGGCGATAGACGACCTTGATCTAAGAGTTAAGAGCAGGAAGGAAGAGGCAGGGCTAAGAAGGTGGGTGGTGCTTAGGCCAGGTGACCTAGATCCACTTACACCTGTACCCCAGCTGCAAAGGAAAAGAGTCTGGAGGGCTCCTTAAGTAGGGAAAAGAGCGGCAAGCCGCCGCAATCCATGTAAAGGATGAGGGGACACCCCTGCAACCCCCAGACCCATTATACCATTTAAGGGGAGGGGGGGGGGGGACACCCCCGCAACCCACGCTCCCCTTTGGCTTCAAAGACTCTGTCCTCATCCGTCTATCCTCTTACCTCTCTTCACGCTCCTTTACTGTCGCCTGGGGAGGCCGCTCCTCTTCTACCTATCCTCTTGAATACGGTGTACCCCAAGGGTCGGTACTTGGTCCTTTCCTCTTCTCTCTTTACACCTCCCCCTCATCGCCCCTGTTATCTCCTCGTTTGGCTTCTTCCACCACTTTTATGCTGACGACACTCAACTCTTTCTCTCTTTCTCCTTCTCACCGGACCTTCACCAAAAACTCTCCTCCTGCCTTACTGCTATTAAAAACTGGATGTCTTCCCGATTTCTCTCTTAAAGGGATAGTCCAGTAAAAATGTTTATTTTAAAACTAGATAGGCAACATTAAAAAAAATACTAGCACTTTTTTTTTTAAACTTCCTATGTAAAATTTTGAGCTATTCAAGCTCAAAATTCGCAAAAGCAAGCACATGGGCGCATCCATTTTGTCAATATATAGGGAGACAAAGTTAGAGAACAGGTACTAGGGGTGCCAAGCATATACACTCTTAGTAATACAATAGAAGGGACCAGACGTAGTTAAAAAAATAGTATCACATTTTAATAACGAAGACATCGTAAAGTTTAAAACGTCCAATTAAATAGATTGGTCCATAATACAAAATTTGTTAATATCACTTCCAATGTGCAAAACAACAATAGGAAATACGTAACAGGCTTATATGGCCAGTGTACAAAGATGTTACCAGAAAAATATGACCACTGAGGGTACTTGTCAATCAAATGGTGTGGTACCCATCCAAACATGGTTCAATGTGTCATGAATTAGAATACCTGTTTAGAGTCCAAAGATGTGTCTCGACATGTTTCTGTTCCATAGGACAAAGTGTGGAACATTCATCAGGAGGTAAATATTATACAGTATAGCCTATTTTACAATTGGGGTAGTACACAGTACAGTTATAGTATCAAAGCACCTGTAAAAGATAAAAACAGACATCAAAGGATTAGCTACTAGATAACTAGGTACTTTGGTAAGCTCTGAAAGTGAGCTAGGCAGCGTTCAAGGAGTATAGTTACCCATCAGGGTGCCGGTGGGGGCTCTCTACTTAGATTAGTAGGTATGGGGAGGCGAACATCGCGACCCTACGAGAGATGTAAAAAGCACAATACAGCTGAAGAATGAGCTGCAATATGAAAAGCCAACTAGTATTAACAGCGCAACAGCAAAAAGCGGGAAAGAGACACCCATGAGTATCAGAAGGTGGGAGCAACTCGTAGTAGTGGGAGATCCGGAGGCAGTTTGTTACGCCAGAAAAATCGAGAGAGAAGGACAGTGCAACTGTGGACTGTGTGGTCGCGGGGCATGTGATAAAGGCTGACCGTATAAACAAGTTGCTCTGCTTGTAGGGTGTGGGGACTGTAAGCTCAGGCAAAACAGAGGTGTGACTCTAAAGATATGTGAGTCGTAAGGCGTTGGTAGCTTAAATGCAAAGTGGCCCGCTCCGTGTAAGGCACAAGAGAAAAAGGCACCGCGGTGACTTAAGTGCAAGTACAGACAAGTAAAGGAAAAATCATTTAACTTTACCTACATGCGTCAGCCGGTGAGAATACGGGGCGTAACTATGCGGTCCACACTAAAAGAAGGGGACAGAAACGGTACGTACTATGTTAGAAAGTGCGCGATCCCTCGAAGAAGGATCCGGTACTATGGAGGGAGGCGTGAAGCTAGGCGCCCGCCGAGTAAACCTCGGGTCACTTACCCGTTGCGGAGGTGCAAAGTATCACAGTCTACCGCGCACGGAGGAGCATACAGACAATGATCAGTGGTTACACTGAGCGGCCGATGCTGACTGGTAGTCAAGGAGACCCCGAGTAGTCCTATGTTGGTGCTGCCCGGAAAGTGCCGTGAGACAGCAGAGAACGGCGGCCATCTTAGAGTGGAAAAGTAGAAACGGTAGACCGGTTATTCTCCTTGGGAAAGTTCTGTGGCTCTAAATGTGAAGGCGGCTCTTACAATTTATTGGGAAAGGGTTAAACCTCAAAAGGATTAGTGGAGGATACATGAGGGGATCACAATGTCTCACCCGAAAAACTCAAAACAGATGCAGCCAAAGTCAGAAAAAATGACATATAACCAAAGTCAGAATAAATGACAGGGGGGAAAAAATAAAAGAATGACAGTCGGTAATCCATACATCAGAACAAACCAGTGAAGAATAACAAAAGGCAACTAGATGTTATGCCAATCAATCGACTCGTTGAGCCCCGTAACATCACTGTGAAGGGTGAAGATCATCTTTTGTTCCATTTTCAACAGTTTCTTTTCCCGTATTGTGTTATTTGTTCCTTTCAAGGCCAAGAGGACCGTCCATGTGAAGTCCTCGTGTTTGTGTTTCAGAAGGTTGAAGTGTTTCACCAGGGGAGCATTCTCAGTTCTGTTCTTCAAACAGCTTCGATGTTCAATTATGCGTGTTTTTACTTTTCTGACAGTTTTACCAACATAATGCAATCCACATATACATGTAATCATATATTACAGAGAGCCCCAAATGGGAAGGCAGATTTAGGCAGAAACACTGCAGCATTTAGCATTTCCCTGGGGGAGCACCGGAGACCCAAAGTGATAGCCACAGCAGGCAGAAACACAACGCAGTTGTGTTTGAAAACGCTGCAGTTTTTCTTTCCGAGTTTCTTAGGCTCCTCCGAGCTGGAGGAGCCTGAGAAACTTGGAAAGAAAAACCGCAGCGTTTTCAAACACAACGTATTTATGTTTGCGGTCGCTTCAAAAGCGACCGCAAACATAAATACGTTTTTAAAGCTGCGGTTTTATTTCTAAGTTTTACGGGCTCCTCCAGCCCGGAAAACTTAGAAAAAAAACCGCAGCTAGTGCTTATTTTTTTTTTCAAAAAAATAAATAGCACTTACCGAGATTCAGCTGCAGCTTTCCTGCTCTGGTCTCCGGTCCCAGTCCTCCACGTACAGCACCAATGAAGGAAAAGCCACCAAGCGGTAGCTTTTGTTTACTACAGCTGGCTGGCTTTTCCTTCATTAGTGGCGCAAAAGCCAGCAAAGGACTTGCATCCATTTCACAAAATGTATGCGCCCATGTGAATAGCTCAAAATTTTACATAGGAAGTTTTAAAAAAGAAAGTGCTAGTATTTTTTTAATGTTGCCTATCTATTTTTAAAATAACATTTTTTACTGGACTATCCCTTTAACCCAGACAAAACCGAAGTTTTATTCTTTCCCTCCAACTCTCTTCCACCTCCCTCCCCCTCCCCCATTCATTCACTTTCCTCCCTCCAATCTTCCCATCTCTCTTCAAGCTCGTAATTTAGGGGTTCTATTTGACTCCTCTCTCCTTCTCTCAACATTTTCCGTCACTTCCCGCACCTGTCGCTACCACCTCTTCAATATCCGCAAAATCCGTCCTTCTCTCACCTTCAATGCAACTAAAATCTTAATCTCCTCCCTCATCTTCTCCCGCCTCTTTTACTCTTTGGGCTTCCTACTACTCACCTTGCCCCTCTTAAATCCATCTACTACTCTGCGGTTCGAACCCTCTGTCTACTTACCACCCGTGACTCCATCTCTACCTCTCTCTCTTCCCTTGGCTGGCTTCCTTTCCACTCCCAACTTAAATTTCAATTTCTCTGCCTTGTCTTTAAATCTCTCCATGGTCTCGCTCCCCCTTATCTCTCCTCCCTTCTCTCCTTCTACTCTCCCTCCCGTTCCCTTCGCTCAGCTGACCACTTCCTTCTCACTGTACCTCCCTCCGCCTGTGCCTCCTCTCGCTTCCGCTCCTTCCAACTCCTAGCCCCTCTACACTGGAACTCCCTTCCTCTTGCCATCCGCTCAACCCCCACCTTCACCTCCTTCCGCTCTTCCCTTAAATCTCCCCTCCTCCATTCTCCTCCCTGAATCACCTCCCCCCCCCTTCCTTCCCCCCTCTTCCTTCCCCCCTCTCCTCCCTATTCTTCCCCTAACTATTCCCCCCCTCTCACCCTTCCCATCCCTCCTACCATTTTTCACCACTCCCCTCCCATCCACTCCCTCTCCCCTCCCAACCTAACTCCCTCAGTTAATTGCTCTTTTCATTGTTTAGTCGACTGATTCATAATGTATTTGCTTCTACTGTTATTGGTTGTTTATGTAATTTGTTGTTCAATTGTACAGCGCTTTGGCGTAAAGCGCTTAATAAATCAATAAATACAAATGGTATAATGTGGTACACCTTTACCAGGTCAAACCACAGCATTTTTGCCCCGATATTTTGTAAAGGCGCCATTTTTGCCGCGATTCTATTACTGTATACCCGAACACCCATATACTCAATTCTTACACAACAGGGCACCCCATGGAATACACAAAAGGGCATCAATGAACCATTTCAAAAATTCTACTGCAACCTATATCAAGATTAGGAGACTATTAGTGAGCTAGACTCCCCAATCACTGTAGAAGAATTGGTGCACACAATAAGATCACCTACAGGTAAAACCCCGGGTTCAGACAGTCTGCCTAGCAAATTTTATAAAGCATTCGCCACTGAATTGGCCCCACACCTTCTGAACACACTGAACAAAGCTTATGATTCTGGTCTCCTCCCGGCAAGCCTAAGGGAATCAATAATCATACTGTCACGACCCTCGCCCAAAACCCCCCTCTGGCAAACCCATTGGCCAGGTGGAGTCAGGACTCGGGCCTCTTGAGCCTGGCACCCTCTTCAAAAGCCCTCATGGCGCCAGGCTCATACACCATGAACAACAATGTGCTTGGGAACTACTTTATTGTATTGTCAGCCAACATGGAGGCATCCACATAGCTTGGTTCCTAAGAACCAAGCTATGCGGTCTAGTGTTTTGGGTGTGGCAGGCCTGGAACTACTTTCCCTGGGCTATATAAACCACACCCTGACTGCAGAACATGCTTCGTGTTACTTTGCAGCTTGCAACCTGACGCTCACCGTGTCCAGCTATTCCCTCGAACCTCAGAGAAGCAGAACCTGCAAGGAGACAAAAACATCATTAGCAGCAGCATCTTACCTGCAGTCTTCATCTTTAAACTCTCCAGCTACTGAGAACAGCTTCCTCGAATCTGCATGCCTCCCGGACAGAACAACCCGAAAGAGGAAGATAGAGACAACATTAAAGAAAGCAGTAGAGACATTTACAAATTACAAACTGCTCAAAAGGCTTACCTGGCTTGTCGCCTCTCGGCTGGCACCACTCCAGACATTCCACTCGCGCTGAAGAACACCGCGACCTACAAGGAAGGAAAAAACAGGTTAGCAAAGGTAAGACTTTGCAGCGCTGAGCATAGCGCTTACTTACCGCATCATAGCGCTCTTAAAGCGCCATCATTTACCAGCGGGGCTCAACCAAGCCAGTTCGCCACGCTGAAGCTCCGCATACCTAGGGGAGAAAAAAAAAAGACATTTTAAACAAAGAAAGGCATGCAGGATAGCAACAAAACTAAAGAACAGCAATAAGACCTACCTGAACAATATCAAACGGGCCGGCGTCAGTGAAGTAACTGGACCGCACTCGCCCATGAAAGACATCGCGCCCCTGCAGAGAAGGCAGGACGGAGCGCATCCCTAATTCTACCACTAGGTGAGGAGAGGGCACCCGAGGGACTGAAAGCATACGGGGGTGGAGGGAGGATACTTACCCCAGTCAGTCAGTCTTGAACACCGTCCTCCTGTATTTTCAGGCAGAACCTTCCCCGCAGATCACATCAGGGCAAGGCTAAGAAGCATACCAGCGAGTAACCCAGCTGGGTGGCGCCCCTGTGGATACCAGGTGAGCGTAACACATACCCATTCTGAAACCAAACAAACCTCCACAAGAATGTGGTTCTTACAGGCCCCTGTCCATCCTTAATCAAGACATCAAAATCCTTACGACGACATTAGCTAATAGGTTGAAGAGTCATACATATACTTGTGCACCCGGATCAAACCAGTTACGTGCCAGGCAGGAACATGTTGTGGAACTTAAGACGCCTACACCATATCATGTGTAGTACCGCCTCCTGGGATGCGGTACACCATGCACCATTGCAACTCTGGATGCAGTGAAAGCATTTGATTACATTAAAATGGGATTGGTTGTACGCCACGCTACACAGGTTTGGCCCAAATTACCTAAAATGGGTGAAACTAATATATACTAAACCCGCAGCAAGAGTCAAGACGGGTAGACACTTTTGAAGGCCCTCCGTACTAGAAAAGTTCACCAGACAGAGTTGCCCTTTATCCCCACTACTATACATCCTAGCTATGAAACCGGTGGCAACACATTTGAGGACAGGATACAAGGAAACCGGCATACTAGTTCATGGAACGCACCACCTATTATCCATGTATGCTGATGATATGCTCATATATGTGAAAAATCCAGAAGATAACCTAGAACTTGTACTGGAAGCCCTCACGCATTTCTCCCAAATTTCAGGCATTACAATTAGTTTGTAAAAATCATCCCCGTTTTCAATAGCCAGACTGACCACTAAACTAAAAACACAAACTCCTGATACTAGCCCTAAAATGGTCCACTTCCACATTTCGTTTCCTGGGGATCAATATATAACATGATCCCTTTCAGGAACATAACAATACCCTAAAGACCCTAGATGGCATACGACGAGGAATTAAGTTCTGGAACAAACTACCCCACTCGCTAATGGGCAGCGCAGCACTACTAAAAATGGTTGCCCTTCCGAGGCTTTTACACCATTTCACAAACATACCATATAACATACCTAAAACCTTCTTCAAAACTACTGATTCTGTATCTAGAGAATTCTTGTGGAAAAAAGGCAGATACAGTTTAGTATTAGTCTCATTGCATAGACCATACGAAGAGGGCGCCATTAGGGTACCCTGCTTTGAACGTTACTACCTGGCGGGGCAACTACAATATATAGTGAGATGGCTGGCAGATTAACCTAATTCAGACATTCTGCTACTTCAGCCTATAGAACCACGCTTATTCCTTAAGGAATTATTTTGATATAAAAAGGCCTTATCCTAGACAGCATTCATACCTTATACTGCTGGAAATACAAATATGGGACAAGCGTTAGCACTCAAACTAAAAGACCCCCAACCCATCTATGCAAATCACCTGAACGTCACTGCTGACATTGGCAACCCAAGACCAACTGGGGATACGGACACCCTGGCAATCAGAGGGCATTGCCACGATTGGATACTTGCTCCGTGATATCACCTCTATACCCTTTCAGGAACTAGTGGATAGCACAGGCCTTCAACATAGCCAATACCCATTATATGGCACCATTAGGAAAGCGATCGCATGCAGATGGCCAACGTATAGCGAGCTAATAGAGACACAATCTATAAATCGACCCTATACGACATCGCCGACTGAACACAAACTGTCTCTAGGTTATATAATTTTCTCCTAATCAGCCAACCCCCCCCACAGATGTGGCTATAAGGACCAAATGGCAAAAAGACCTAGGTGAACCTATCCTGAACAAACACTGGTCTGAGATACTGCAATACCGTAAAACAGTGTCCCGGAACGCCAGACAACAATTGATTCAACTGTTCATGACACACAGAGCGTACCCAACTCCTCATGGAATATCCAAATTTCAGGGGGCGACCCAACAACAATGCCCTAGATGCTCGAACACTGAAGCTGATCTGCTACATATGTTCTGGTCATTCCCCACGATACAGAAATATTGGTAAGGAGTAGCAGGGAAAATGAATAGAGGAGGCCTTAACATGAACCATCTAACCACCGCCCTCCTCTGCCTCCGCCTCAGCCTGAATGCATGCATGGTCGCTT
The DNA here is from genome assembly GCF_040938575.1 of Ambystoma mexicanum. Lineage (NCBI taxonomy): Eukaryota > Metazoa > Chordata > Amphibia > Caudata > Ambystomatidae > Ambystoma > Ambystoma mexicanum. The sequence goes on from NC_090926.1 coordinate 215,439,102, forward strand.
TACGTTCCCCCCCCCCCCCTCAACACAAACGCTACATATCCAAGATGAAGGATTTAGCGTTTATACTAGCTAAGCGCAGAATAGCGATGACGTGGAAGTCCCCAAATGGCCCCAATATCGAGGACTGGTGGCGAGATCTTAAAAAAATGGGCGCTGGCTGAAACAACTGTCTGGAGACATGCAGCACACAGAAGCCTCTCCAACACAAGTGCAGGCATAACAGCATGGAATACTAGGACACAGACTCGTTAAGCTCCACCCAAATCGGTGACAAAGACAGAATACAAACCCCTATTGACACTACTACCTTATCAACACAGTGAACGGCTAAGGGCAAAGTCTAAAAATAACTGATACCGTGGCAACAAAGGGGGGTGGGAAATCAAGGGAGGGCATGTTGGGGAACAAGCATAGGTAGACTAACTTCATAACTGCCAAAATGTCATTCTATAATTAATATGCATATGACTAATATAATATACTGGTATTCTAACATGGAAATTACAATAAAACTAAAGAAAAATTATTAAACCCTTGGTGACTAGAACAGTACAAGGTAGCAGCAAGGTCTTTAAAACTAAGAAGAGTTGCCTCATTTTCAAAAGTTAACAAACGTTGCCACTTAAAGTTAAGGAATAGTTATTTTATTAAGGCCAAGTTCACAATACTAGCCACTTAATGTCACCTCCCGCCCTCAGAGGCCCGGTGGGGAGTGGGACTCTATAGAATGAGAATATGTGCTTGTGGGACGGTTGAGGTTTGTTAGGGGCTTCAGTTATACCTGCAGGGTGTATGGGAGGATGAGTGGAGAAATGTGACTTATGGGATTGACTGGGGAGGGGGTATGCTGGATGAAAGAAAAGGCTAAAATGAGGTACAGTGATATATTGGATACATGAGTAACAGTGTGATATTTAGTTATTGCTAGTACTGCATGTGTTCAGCAGCACTAAGCCGGTCTGGTGGCCTATACTGTAGATTAGACGATCAATATCACTAACCGCCTGCCAATTGAACAATGTATGGTGACTTATTGTTAATGCCTACAGAGATCAATATTGATATGCCCTCGCCTTTTGATCTCTTACAAGTTACACAGCATTGTAAATTCTACACAATGACCAATAGTCTAAATACGATCTGGTGGGCTTTGTTATTACAGAAAGTTGCGAACTAGCTGTGTGCTACCACAAAGAGGAGCTTTTCTATTTTGCAGAATGATCCGAAAATGGACTAACATTAAAACAAATGCAACAAACTCCCCACCCCCTTTTCTGTACTGGAAGTATCTGCTAAAAAAAAGATCGTTTACTTGCCTAAAATTACTCGAGAATATCAACTACTTTTTACTCCCAAAAAACAAACAAACATTGTACAACGCCCTTCCATGAGTAGTACTCATGTTTCAAAAATCGTAATAGGAGCCCCGGTTACAATTAGGTATAGGGAAACCGTTGCATGGAAATCAGCTACGACCTCAACATAACAGAGCACCGTCACATCTTCAGTCAACCTGTTCCTGCATGTGCAGCTGTAAGCTGAAGTGCTGAAAAGACCTGTATGTGTCTTGCTGGAAGTTAGCTCTGCAACCCTCCAAAATATCGCTCACAGCGATGCCTGGAAGAAGAGCTTCCCTGGATTTTTCACCCCATGTTGTAAATATTGTTCACAACTTTTCCACACATCAGGGTGTTTTACCATAATATTAAACAGCATAATATTAAACGCCACAAGTACCAGGACTTGTTTTAATTTTCCCCGAGCATGGTTCCCAACAATACGGCCACCGTGAGCGTCTGAATTTTCACCTTATGCTCTAGCAGAACTACAAATGTAATTTTCAACTGTCTAATCTCAGTAGCGGGGACGATATAGATTTCTGAATGTTTGTTACGGTTACAATCACATCACACCAAGCTGGAAGGAGGACACATTATTAATGTCCTCTCTACTAAGACTCAAAAGTCGACCCTAGGGACAAGAGGACTTTTCAGCATACTGGAAAGATTCACAGATTGCCTCAAACAACCTCTGGTGGAGTTTAGAATAAACGCACAAAAAAAGTGACTGCAATTGCATTTTCTCCATTCTGATAAGATTTCTTGGCACTTCACTTGTGCTTAAGCGCTTTACAAATAAACAACTACAATCTCTTTCATCACAACACTGATTTATAATTTGGTTAAGTACTAAAGTTAGCAGTGCTTCAGTGAGTGCAGTTATGCACGGTTATTCTGTCCGCGGTTTCCTGGATCTCCATTTCCTTTGTGACAAGCTTTATTTATAAGTTACTTTGGACATTATTAGATTTTTTTGGGGGACATTGCCTGGCCATGCCCCCTTGCCGACAAATTCCTTGAAAAGCTACTCCTTGCGCGCATCAAGAAGTGCTTCAGTGAGTGCAGTTACGCAGTTGGGGCGGTTGTATTGTACCTACCTATTTAAAACGGTTCTCAGGAGTAACTTCATTGCTCTGTTTGCATTAGACTATCATATGCATATACATTAAAATCAACCGTGCCGGGTAAAGCATGATTAGATCAAACTACGGATACTCCAACCCAAATGCCCAAGGCATCTGTGAGAACAGGGTGTCGTCTCCTAAAGAATCCATCCTTTGCAATGCCTGCGACCAAAATCTTTAACTTCGGACATTAGGGGATATTGGGCTAATGTGAAGAAAACACACTGAGAAGACAGCAGAACCCTGCCCCGATAAAATCTAATATGAAGCTGAACATCCTGTCGACTACGAATCAAGAACTTCTAATAGACTTCTCTGAAATTACTGACTCAGCTATGACAGCAGAGCCTTCACTTCCAGTGCAAGAGGCGGAGTCCCGGGGAGGTCGGCAGGTGTGCCAAGCTTCTCCTCCACATGGGAGACCCACTAACATATCCCCAAAGACTAACTTACTGGGGGTCGGTGCGGTCCACCCTCGCTGTAGTCGCCCAAGTGCATATGAAAAAGGGAGTTCCAGGCCCCCTCCTTGCCACACCCATTCGAGAGACTACGATCTCAAAGAACGACCCCCTTATACCGATTGAAAAGGGGAACTCTTTCATAACAAAAGAAAACTGTGGGTCTCCCTCATCAATGGGTCCTTTTATAATCAGAAACAGTAGATACAATTTTGGTGCAGGATACTCAACCACCACAAATATTCTCTCTGCTTCCCTTAAATTTGTCAATCACCTATAAAGTATCCTGATTCAATGAATACATCTAGCTCTTCGGTGTCCTTCGTAAATACTACCCCAAGAAGACCCTTAGGACTGAACCAGGGACAATCACCAATGGTCAATGTCACTTTAACGACTATGTATACCGCTTTAATGGCCTTGGCCAGATTGTATGAAACTCTGGACATGAAAACGGCTGACCAGTGTGCCCCATTATCTATTGTAACTGCTAAAACATTGAACTGCATTTATTGTAAGGCAAGGACAGACTCCAGGAAGACATCAACTCTAAAGCTGGTATCGCTGATACCGATCCACACTTCAGCTGAAGCAGAGACCGATCTAACCTGGAATGTGACACCATAGTCTAGGTCTGATCTCAAAATATTGAGGACAATATTTGATCCGTCAAGAGCACTGTATGTCAGGATCCCCTTGAGGTGGCCGGTGATCAGCAAGGTAAGGCTGTGGATTCAGTCTCGCCTAGTAGTGAGGCTACTACTGATAGCATCAGCAGGGGTTCATTTTGAGAGAGGCGAAGAACTCTTGCTTATCTAACAGTGGGATCAAAGATGAGGTTTCCAATCACCATACAGACAATAAAACTCCTAGACCACGCTTGAGGATTTCTTATTCACATGGTCAGTCGAATAACAAGCGTCCGATTGAAATGGTAGACCCTATTTGAAACATCCGAAGTCCCACGACCGTATGGCGACTCAATCACGCATTAATAGACATCCACAAAATTTACTTTTGCATAAACCGAAAAGCAATACCTTGAATATTGCAGTGTGGAACACAAGAGGGTTTAAGCATTTACTAACTAATGAAGCAAACCCTTTGAGAGGTTGGGACAGTGATGCTCCAGGAAACTTGGCTGATAAATCCCTGGTTTGGGAGGGATACGCTTTATTTTTTTACTCCAGCTGCTAAACCAAAGAAAGGCAGGCCTTCTGCTGGTCTGTTGATGGCCTGTAGGAAAATGTACTCTGGATCAATGGGCACCCCCCAGCCTTTTGCTGATAACCCCATTTTGCCCCTTTAAATCTGTATTGGAATCACATAGCAATATCGGAGGTGGTGTTTTTAAAGGGTGTGAATCAGATGTTGGATGTAATCATGCTCGAGAACGCCTTAACTTCGACTACTATAGGAGATTATGTAAATATTCAATGCATTAAGACAAACTCCCTGGCTCTGACGGGCTTAGCAGAAAGATGCTTGACCTTAATGGAAAGCTGCAATTTTATTATGCTTAACGGAGCTCTGAAAGTTGATATTTTGCCCAGGCCTACATGGATAAGAAATCAACAAACCTCCATTATTGATTATATTTTTGTCCAAAGTAATCTCTTTGAAGCAATTAAAGATTTTCAAGTGACCTACCAACCCCATAGTGACCATCATTTAGTATGGCTAATATGTCATCTACCTGTCCTGGCGGTACAATAGAGTTAATATAGGTTTCTATTAGAGGTCTCCGGTGGCAGAAACAGATTTAGATGGAATCCCTCTAATTTACTAAACTAAGGGAACACATAATGAATGATCATTCTTTACTCAATCAAGATAAACAAATCTCGGGAGAGCCGCTATGTCGTCGCAATTAGTCTTTTTATACAACAAAATGACCACACCCGTAAACCATCATTTAAAAACAGAGGCATACCTTTGATATTGATATCAAAGATAGGAAAAGCAATTAAAGCAAGGTGTTCGAGCAATTTCGTATCTAGATCCTCCAATTAGATTTTGAATTACTCATAAATTAATGCTTCGGTATAAAAATTGGCTGAAGTCCCATCATGCCGCCATGTACCAGCATAATGGCGAGTTTATGATACACATGAGGTCTTCTAAAAATCTTGCCATTGGATGCCAAGGGTAAGATTTTTGCACGGCTGCTCCTCAGGGATTAAAAAAGATTAAAAAAAAATAAACAAAAACGCTGGATTCAGCGCGAATCCCTGGCGGACTGCTATCAATCAGGGTTCGTCCCAGTCTTAGGAACTTCTATAAACCTTATACCACTTACCTTGATTAAGAAGAGGGCCATACAGTCAGGTCAGATGATATATATGGCCTTCGAGTCAATTCCACGTGAACTTTTGCTGTCAAAAATGAAGAGGCAGCATGTCCGGCTCATATTTTGGCATTTGTTTCTTAACTTTATATGAGTACCTCCATACAAATTAGATTAATCAGGAGGGACTTTTGACAAGATCCATTCCAACCCCAAGAGGTCTTAGGCAGGGCTGTATTTTGGCTCCTACACTTTTTATAGCGACATTGGCACTTATTTGGAACGCGTCACTTATCCGCCAAGGTTAGGAACTGTTTGTTTACCTTGCTAGGACTTATTTTAGATAAAACTCTAGGGGCCTACAAAACTCTAATCGCACTTGAGACTTACGCTAACAAGAATAATCTAGTTATTAATATAGAGACATTTAATATTCTTATTTTTACAACAAAAAACTTTTTAAAGAGATGTTTATTTAAATGGTTTCTATATAAAAAGTCCTCTTGAGATAGAGGAACTGTATAAATTGGATCCGAGAAGAAAGGCTCTCTCGTCAGTCTCCCAATCTATAATAGACAGGAAATATGGACATTTTTATTACAATCCTGTACTCACCGTTTATAAGCAAAAGGTGATCCCCATTTTATCCTATGGAGCAAAGACTACGATGCTTGAAACTGGGCCACTCTGGAAAAGATTAGAAGGTCTGTTCTGGAGGAAAGTGCTGTCACTTTACCTAGTTTCCCAGTTCAAATTATACATTTTGAGCTGGGTCTACTGTCTTTAAATATCTGCAAGTGGTGTATCATGAGTCCCTGTAGGAAATGTATTATTAATGAGGGGAATTGGAGCTTAATACTGTTTGCGTAGCAATATTATTAGATTCTAACAAGCATTGGTCTTTGCAAACATGAAAGCCGACGTGCATGTTCATCATGAAGGAAGCAAACAGCTCATTAGATCTGCGAATATCTAATCCGGCCAGAGCAAAGACAAAATTGTGACAGTATGATTGGAGACTGACTTGGGAGCAATATAATACTTATAAGTTTAAAAACAGTCATTTTAAATTGAAATCTTTGAATCATCCAGCTGCTTATTTGATTAAGTTTCCAGCACCTAAATACGGGACATTGAACCTAAATCTTAAAAACAAAACAATCTATGGCCGACACAAGATGTATTAGAAGAAGACTGAAAACCTCCAAGATAGAAACTGTCGATTTTGCAAATTTCTGAATCATTTAGAGACTTGCATTTGCTGTGTGAATTTGGCCCCGCAAAGAAAGATGTGTTTGCAGCACCTTTTTGAGGATTTTAGAGATTTAACTCCCAATATTTTTTGGGACTTATGGACCAACGAAGATCTGTGATTTCAGCGACAATTACATTTTTTGCTATCTCTGGATATTTTAAAATGCTAAAACTCTTTAACAGATTAATGCAGAAATGTTTCATATCTAGATATCGCATGATGATCATGAGGATCATGATCATTGAAGTTTTTTTTAATTTGGTTTATGTAATATTGAAAAGGTTAAATTGGCAACCGTAACTAATAAAACTAATTCTAAAAGTACTAAGGTTATTAGGTTTACTCTTAAAGACAGAGTTAAGGCAGGCGAACTATACTTTCATGTTCCTTGTTTAGTGCCACTTGGCTGCTCACAAGAATTATCCAGGAAGAGTTTGGTTTCTAGGTGCATTATTAGGCCATCAGACAAAACAGCTGGGTTTTGAAATACTTTACCTTGAGATTGCACATGTGATGCTAATGGATAAAAGGTTACTGTATTGTTAATGGACTCTATAACCTGAAGCATTATGGAGCGCATTCCATTGTGAACTGATATCCTTTTAATAGACAAAACCGCATGCAAATAAAATCTAGTAATACAGATGAATGCATGCAATATAAATCACCGATTTGTTTCCTGAGGTTTTTCTACAGCACCAAATGTCGCCTTTCAGCCAATTCAGAGGGCTTCCTGACACTAGAAGGAGAATGCAGGTAAGGGGATACAAGTAAACATCGAGAGATCAGGAGGAAAAGAAGAAAAAAAATAAGATGTAGAAGTAAAACTGGTCTGCAGTGGCAGGACAGAGTTGTAATTCACAGTGGCGGGGACAAATTAAATAGAATGCAAATGAATTGTTATTTTGTTGGCAACTCTATTACCACTAGCCTCTGAAACCTTTGGAACAGAGAAGGAGGCGTTTGAAAACACAAAAGGATCCATAGAAGTTGTGTTTGTACTGCCCATTTTACGAGCAACCAATCAGAATTGTGTAGATGTGGCCGCAAGCAGGAGGGGCTGAGAGAAGGTGGGGGGGCACCATCACAAGAAACAAAAATAAAATCAGTGACAGCAACCAGTACCTCACTGAAAGCTGTGAAACAGGTGGCGTGGTGGACAATGGGAGAAGTACAGAGCCTGCAAGAAAAGGAAAGCTGTAGAGTGGCCTTGAGTTTCTGTAAAAATAACCTTACTACTTCTGTTTCTCCCTACCTAAATCAACACATTTAGTGGGAGTAGAGTCAGGACGGAGGAGACCTCAAAGTTGCCCTATTTCTTTGAGTTTTTGGATCAAAGCAACAATAGGGCTCAACAGAGAGGAATCTCTGGTTGCTAAATGCCATGTCCTGGCGATTTTGCTGGCGCAATTAGTTGGATATGAATGAAGGACTGTGGAAAGTTAACATGCCAGAACTACTGGCCCCTTTGATAATTTGGAATTAAGAAGAGTTGAAAACCACTTCGCACTCAGGGAACTAAACCCACCACAACAAAGGAAATCTTGTAGCGTTCTACACAGACGCCCCTGGCACCCTGCATTTGTGTAGTCGACCAGATGGGGGAGTGCTTCTTTAAACTATTGAGTTCCATGCAAAGAAAGCATAAGACACAAACTAGGTTGCTTAATGTACGTACAACAGCATTACAGTTGGGGTGGAGAAAAGACAGTCATGGATTACTGATTATAGTTATTTATTCAGAAGGGAGCAGCTAGGAACATGATATCTTCCATGTTTGCCTTGGTCCATGAATACATTGACGTGACATCAATGTGGTCCGTTTGAAATTGATTTTTTTTAATTATGGAATTGTATTTTTATCCAGTAACTGAATGTTTGGAATCCATAATTTGTGTATAGAAATGGTTATATATTTGATGTATATGGTTAAGATATCAATTAAGGCATTTAGGCAATTGAAATCGAATTTATTGCTCTTTATTAATTCTTGATTTTGCATTTCAGTTTCATTAATTAAAGCAATACATGTTTAAACAAAATGACCCCATCTGTAACTTGTTCCATCTCAATCACTTATAGAAGGGAGAAATAATCATTTTGTGGTTGAAATTAGTCTAGCAATCCATTTTTTTTTTGGTGCTCATCTAGTCCCTTGCCAATGCGAAGACCCAGCAATATTATCACAGTGATGGCTTTGATTGGAGAAAGGAGCAGTCAGGGCATTTAATGAATGATGTAAAACTATGCCCGAGGATCACTGACCGTAGCAAGAATTGGCACAGAAGTTAATATTTCTTGCACTATTCATCTACCAATACTATGAACCATTTTTTTTTTAGACAGTATATATCAGTAACAATACTCTTGAGGAGCACTGCTTTATGTCTACAGTGAACACGTACTACAGAGGAGCACTGTTCCGCATGTGCATTTCACATATACTCCTGAGGTTTACTTTTCACAAAATACATTTTACAAGCACTCTTAAAGATTATTTCTCACAATACAGCTCATTACCAATACCCACAAGGGTTGCTGCTCAAGACATGAAAATTATCGATCCTACTGGTAAGCAGGGTTCCAACTAGAAGTTACCCCAAACTCTCGCAAGGGCAATGTAGCAGAGTAGGGAGACTTCACAAGGTGGGAAGGAAGGCTGGTAGCGAGGTATGGTTAGTCCCGAAAGTACACATTAGAAGTTCAAATAAGTACTGTCTGTTTAGGAGACACGCAGGAAAACACGGCAAGTCAAAACAGGATAAATTGCCTCATGTACAACCGTCCCACCCCTCAAGCTAAATAGAAGGCCTGCCCTTAGTAACAAGCCCTATACATTACAATGTTAAATGTTGAGGAGAAAATGGGATCTGTGGATAGCAGTAAAATAGGTAGCAAAGTCAAATTCCCCATACACCCGATTATTCAATGAATTCTACTTTATTAGCCTCATACTTTACTTCACATTTCTCCTATAAGGTGCCTTCTTTTCACTCTGCCATTGCGTCTTCTATCTTACAAATAACTCCCTCTCTCCCTACATCTCCTAGGGAGATCATTATGTGTTTTACACCAATCTCCAATGAGGAGACCTTTCTCCTACTGGCCCGGGCTCACCCAACCACTTCCCCAACAGATCCCATTCCATCAGCACTCATTCCTAAAGTCTATCCCTCTTGTGTTTCTTATCTTACATCTTTGTTTAATATCCGTCTATCCACCTCAAACTTTCCTTCTTTATTCAAACATGCCTCCATCATCCAGATCTTAAAGAAACCTTCTGCTGAACCAAGTTCCGCCCCATTTAATTTCACTCCTGCCCTACCTTTCCAAAAACCTTGAACAAATGGTCTGTTCTCAAGTCTCTACTTTTGTTTCTCATAACTCTATTCTTCCCCATTTTCAATCAGGGGTTTCGCACCGGTCATTCTACTGAGACTGCTCTTCTTTTTGTCTTAGATTCTTTACTGTCTGCATGTTAGTCTAAACATTGGTCTCTTATCTTACTAGACCTACCTGCAGCTTTCTGATAATGTTGATCATTTTCTTCTACTAACTTCTCTCTTCTTTTGGTTTTGATGGGTCTGTTCTTTCTTGGTTTAGATCATACCTGTCCCAAAGGACATTCTCAGTCTCCTGTGATGTCATGTATGGTGTCCCTCAATGTTCGGTCCCTTCCTCTTCTCTCTATACTTCTCTGCTTGCTGTTCTCTCTTCTTTTGGTCTGTGCCATCACTTTTACGTTGATACTCCGTTTTTTCTAACGTTCCCATTCTTTTCCTTAGACAGCCACAATAAGTTCACTTCCTGTCTTCTTGCCCTTAAATCTTTGATATCGGCTCACTTCTTAGTACTCAATGCCACTAAAACAGAAGTACTTTTCTTTGCCGCTAACACTATTCCACCTCCTCTTCCTCACTCATCTATATAATTTACTCTGTCTCAGCTACCCATCTCTTCTACAGCCCGTAACTTAGGAGTTTATTTAGATTCAGACCTATCTTTCTATTAAATCTTCACATGCCCGCTGCTTTAATTTATGTAACATTCGAAAAGCTAGTCCTTTTCCCGACTTTTGAGGCCGCTAAACTCTTGGTAACTTCTTTAATTTTATCCTGTCTTTTCTATTGTTCTTCTGCCCTCTTTGGGATCGTCTAGTTCCTCTGAAACCTGTCTTTAACACTTCTATTTGCATACTCTTAGCTCCTCAATACTATTTCTTCTTCTCACTAATCTTGGATGGCTTTCTTTCCATTCTTGTTTAAAATGTAATGTGTGTCTAGTTTTCAAATCTCTATGGTCTTGCACCTGACATTCTTTCTTCCCCATCTCGCTTGCTTCGTTATTCTTCCCCAATTTCCTCTTGCTATCCCTCGTCATCCCTGAGCTCAGTCTCATCATTCTTTGCTCCTCTACACTGGAATGCTCTTCCCCTCTCTCTTCACTCTATTTCTGTCTATTCTGTGACTCTTCGAGGTCTCACCTACTTCATTCTGGTTAGTAATGTTGACCGTTTCCTTATTTTCATTTTCGTGTACCGTTATATGATCTTATGTACAGCGCTTTGTTGTAAAGCACTATATAAAACCCAAAATAAAATACAAATTCAGAACCCACATTGCCAACAAAGGAAGATTCACTGCAATTGCCACAACCTCTAGTACATAGTAGAATAATTAAAGCATGGTATAGCATGTACTGAATATATAATAGGGTTAGAGGAATACCAAGAGGCATACATGGCCTCAGAAACAGACCTAGAAATGGGAGAATAGAACGTAGAAAAGGTTAGAGACAGTAACCGAATACATTTCATTAGGCGGCAGTGCAGCGATTAAATTATAATCTGAAATAATTTGGGATAAATGCAAAAATGTCAGTCTGATATAAAACCCAGGAACCCTGAAAAAGGTCAAAATTCAGGATAGTACCTTTTTAAGTCTTCTTAAATCTCCTCCTAAAGTTTGCAGAAGTTCCCCAAAGAAATACAATGCAACAAATTCCATACGCAAGGAGCACCCAACACCTGAGGACACAACAAAAGACCACCATGAATAGCTCCAGTCCCAGGTGTGAGGCCCAACTAACCAGAAAAGGAAGGAAGCAGATCAGGATTCGGCCAATGCAAGTCAATGAATTGTGGTAGAGAGCGTGCCCAGCAACTCTCCAGGACCCAAGAGAGCCCTGAAAAGGATTCCAAAGAATATCTCAGGACCACCAAACCTAGCAACATGTACTCACGGCACCAGTCTCAGGATTCAACTTGGAAGAGACGGGATAACCCAGTAAGTACACGTTTCTTTTAGAGGGTTTGAGACAGGACCGGGTACTCTGGGTCTTAAGCTCTGGACCAGTGGCAATCCAGATGGGTGGAAAGAAGAATCATTAACGCACCCAGGACAACGACACACCACCAGGATGCTGATGCAGTGACAAGGAAGGCACCAGGTGGCTGAAGCTATTCAGCAAAACTGATCTGGGCAGCTAGAGAGGCAAAACGGGGCAGGCAGTCAAAGAATGGCCACACATTGGGAGCAACGGTTGTGGGCAACTCAGGACGAGGCCACTGAGCAGCTCCCTAACTTGCAGCACTTGTCAAGGCAGATTTTGTGGGGAATCTGCACTACCAGCGACCCAGAAACTGCCCCAACCTGGGACTGCTAATCCAGCCAACAAGGAGGATGAGGACCAACCCAAGAAGGCTTTCCAGCAGCCGAAAGAAGAAAATGAGGGTAAGGGCATCATTTAGAGGTTGTGGTGTGTGCCAATAAAGCGCCAGTAAGGAGATTGATGCCACTTACCACACCACTAAATTTAAAGTTTCAAAATTAAAATTTTAAATTCCATACGGTTTTGAGAGGAGGAAGTTTCCGCCGCATAAAACTATTGCTGCATGCAGTAATTACCGATGCCAGTGGGGTCCTATGGGAGTCAAAATGGGGAAAAGTGAAGGATCCACATGACTAAATCATGCAGAAACTTCCTGTTACTGATGCATTTCAAAAAGGAAATTCCACCAAATTCTAAACGAGGACCTAAGAAAATGGGGGCAGGGCCCCAACAAGTAGAGAAACATCCCAATCTTAAAAATCAGAAGTCCATCTTTGAAGCCTCCCCCAACAATTCAGGTAAAAATCTGAGGGATGGCGATGGTCTCGCCTACATATGATGCCCATTCAATCATGGGTTGGCCTACGCCACCTCTTGAACTACATTCCAGACTGACGAGAAGATGACGGTCAGCCAATCAGATAGGCCTGAAAAACACCAAAGTGCTCAGGTTCACCCACAAGGGCTGCGTACTGATAAGGGGCAAACTGACCATTGAAACTGATTAGGCGTTCGACCTGGTGGGGCAGCAGCATACAAGAAACTGAAGGGCTGGTCCCTTGATGGTTTAAGACTGCCTCCCTGCATCCCCCTCAAGCCAAGGCCTTCCTCAGAAACAAAGCAATTAAAAATACACTGTAGCGTAACCAAAGGACGTGAGAATTTCTGCAACATCTTGCTCCTACTGTTATCAGTGTAAACAGTGGGCTTATACTAGTCAGCCACATCAAAACAGCTCACTTTTACCTGCAAGACAGGCAGTTCACAGTATTAGGTGCTTGCTGAGGAGATCTGTGCTCACAACATGTTAAAGCTCAGGAAGGAACAATCTATTTTCTTTCTGGGTTTGATGTATATTAACCGCAGAGCTGTGAAGAATAAGAAAAAGCACTATACCAAAAACTATTATCAGTTCCGATTATTTTTACCACGGCCTGAGCATGCTGCCTTTGTACACCGATACATTGCAAATTATTTGAGAGAGAACGTCACACTGTCATAGGTTTACAAGTCTTTTTTGGTGACTGTGCGTCTGAGCAGAGAGGCATGCACAGTGCTGTATAGAGGAGACCAATTTAAACGTTTTCCAACTGGGCTGGCGTCCCATATCCCCCTGGCCACTGGTAGTAACCCGTTTCACCCATGATACCAGGCTTATCTGTGGCAGGAAACCAGCCTAAACCAAAAAAAAAAGATAAAGGCCATGTTAGCAAAACAGACTGGGAACTTTTACGTCTATCCAGAATATAAAGATGACACTGGGTTATACAAAGGGGTGGAGATGAAGATGTGGAGACGATGGTAGCCTGTAGGCAACTAGTAGCCACACTGTCTGGGTCTGACCAGACATGCTTGGAGGACGATGGTTCTTCAGGGGGAAAGGGAAGTGAGGTGCCCTCAGAGAGGGCGGTGGCCACATCACAAAATTGTACATAAGATACGGAATGTATCTGTTAGTTTTTAATCTTTGTTTTTGTTGTTGGAAATAATAAAAATTGTTCAGAAAAATAAAAATGATGACACTGGGTTCACAGAGTTATGTCTTTATTACAGTATTTAAGGCCCAGAGTTCATCTTTGATTAATAATGGCATTTCTGGATTTCACCTTTTTCGTTTTATGTCAACAATTATATGCAGTGTGGACACCTGCAAGAAGAGAATAGTCTTGTAAGGTTTGTATTAATTTAAGATAACCTTCAAAAGCAATAGAAAGTCAGAGTTATGCAAATGCACAACCACAGAGACATTCTGAAAATGGATAAACATTGAGCTCTACATTTGTATGATAAGACAATGAAATGACCAAAAATAGAAATGTACAATCATACCTCAGAACGTTCAACCATCACTAGCTATTGGCTAGTAGTGATCACGAACTTGGTCAGTAAGATGTTGTGCTGTGTGTATGTGGAGAATTGAGGGGATGAGTGACTATACCGGACATAGTAGTTTGTAACTTTAAATGTTTGCCCCAATGATGATATCTATAATGTACCAGGTTTAAAAACATGTTTTTAAACTAGGATGATTACAGTATTTTTTCATAGCATTGAAAAGGAACTGCTTTTACCATTATGTACCCTGCCCCTCCTGTCCTCATGTACCGTTCCCAGGCATGCCCTCTTGGCTGTGCCGTAACACTTGCATGATCTGACTGTCTCTAGACAGAGTGCAGTAGCTAGTCATCACATTTGCACTGCTCATGGCCTGTGGGAGTATCTCTGCGTCCTCCCTCGCCCCCTCCTTTGTCTTCGAGCGCTTCCATAGATGAACCATCATACATCACTACGCTTACTCTCTACTCTACACCATCACACAATTTAAGCACAGCTATACCCCGCGATAATTTCGGTCTAGCTGCTCACATACGAACACTACCCCATAAACACCTCATCACTCTAATAAAACGCAGCAATATCCCCATGACAAACCAGCCTAGCTGCACATATAAGTGTCTTACAGGCCTAATGCAGCCAGAACCCAGTCTGGCTGTCTACCCACATTCAATTAATATCTTCACCACCACGCCTAATGCTAGGATACAGCAACCATCAGGCAATTACATCAGCTGCACACATAACTGGTGCGCCCACGCACCCTACGACACTTACTCTCTTTACTGACCTGTTCTGCGGACCCCGAGGGTGTGTGTACCCACAACCCCTAGGTCCCCAAGTTTCACTATTGCCCAGACCTTCTCGTCACTGCACCAAACCGCCAGCCCAATATGCCGCCACTGTGTGGCCAACCTCTGGCTCCCTGCGGTATCGCTATGCCTGCCGTTTACCCCTACCCAGCCCCCCGCGATGTCGCTATGTACCAGCCCCTCTGGTTCCCATGTACCATTCGCAGACATGCACTTCTGTCCCTGCCTTAGCACATGCACGGTCTGGGTTCTCCAGACCGAGTGCTGTAGCTAGTCTTCACATTCATGCTGCGCTTGGCCTGCTGGAGTGTCCTTACATTCTTCCCTCCTTCGCCCCTTGTCACCTAGCGCTTCGAAGCGCACTATGCTTAAGCGCTTTGTGGATGATCTATCATCATATCACGCCGCTTTCGCTCTACTGTACACCATCACACAATTAGATTACAACTATACCCCTCGATAAATTCGGTCTAGCTGCTCACATACGAACACTACCCCACGAAGAACTCATCACTAATAAAATGCAGCTATATCCCCATGACAAACAGGCATTGCTGCACACATAAGCGTCCTACAGGCCTAACGCAGCCAGAACCCAGTCTGGGTGTCCATCCACCAGACTGCACACATTCAACTGATAACTTCAGCACCACACCGAACGCTAGGATGCAGCCTCCATCAGGCAATTACATCACATAACTGGTGCAGCCACGCACCCTACAACACTTACTCTCTGTACTGACCTGGACTGCGGTCCCAGAGGGCGTTCAACCTACCAGTGCTTTGAGGTCATACCAAAGATATATAGAGCACTATATAAATGCCAAATAACATAACATAATGCAATGTGTGAAGCTGAAAAAAAGTCTCTAAGCTCTAGCCAGGTAATTTGCAGGATGAACACGAAATCATCAGCACACTTAACTCACTGAACTACCCACCAGGAAGAGAATGGTGTTTAGGCATATGATGGCGTGTGCCCTGGATTTTTGATGACGTGATACGCTAGAGAGATTTTTTTACTACACAAAATCAACACTCGGTGGTTTCACAGCACTGATGTATGGAATGTCCTGTGTGTTTTGGGAATATAGATTTACATACAAAGCTATGAGGAATATGGCAATATACATTTAGACAATCATCCTTGAGAATCCAGAAGGATATCCAAGATCATTGCTTTATGGACTGGCAGGACTACTTACAAAAATGATTGCTTATGGATGCAAATAGATATGTACGAGAAACATTATGTGTTTTAGGACTATACCAATCTTCACTATGTACAATACAAATTGTCTTTATTTTGGCGGAAAAACTTCATAAAAGACCACATATCAAAACAGTCATAAAAAAGAAAAATTAAAAGTGCCAATAGCAGCACATGTTCTAGACATCACACCAACAAACAATGTAAATACCATTACAGATTAGACAGAGTTCCCCTTTTCTTAAAAGCAAGTCTAAAAAATGCCACAACTACCACAAAGACTTTGTGAGTAGGGCATCGTTTCATCACATTCAGAGCAGCACAGATAGTTCTTACATTGAGTTGGGTCCACATTGGTCTAAACCAGGGTTGTTCAACATACGGCCCGCGGGCCACAATGCGGCCCTCCAAGCCATTTCACGTGGCCCGTGAGGCTGAACAGAAAACATTGAACAAATAATACATAAACCGGGCCGTGGCGGAGGACTGTTACTGCCTCTGGTGACCCCTGCAAGGGGGCACCAGAGGCAGTTACAGCCCACCGCCCGGTTTTATTTATTTATTTGGTCAATGTTGCAGGGTTCAAGCCACATCTAAGGCATGTAAACAAAAGAAAATGGCTGATTGAGGTACAGGTCAATATTTTATTTTAGTTCTGTCTTTTCTTATATAAAAAAATAGATTTATTCTTATTTTATTTTCAACAAACTTCAAAACCCCCAGCAGAAACAATGATACTTTGTCATTGATATTTTGGGGGAGAACCTTCATCCATGACACTTTTGGTAGAAGACATACATCGAGTGACTGAAAGCACACTTGGTTAGGCCATTCTTATAACACCAGTTGTGCATTTACGATTGCAATAAAGCCTTTAACTGTCAGCAGATTTCTAAGACATAACTCTGGCATGCCAATATTTGATGTTACTGCTGGCTAGAGCCGACTTAAATAGATCCCAGGAGGATGTGTTTCAGGTGGGGAGGGCCAGGAAGTGGGTGAGAAGGGTCGCATGACCATGGGAACTGAATGGGTGTTACCCACACATTTATTACCAAGCACCCGCAAGCTGTGTGCCCCTCCTCACATTTCATCTCCCTCCTACCCGTATTCCAATTTCAATCCTTTTAGGTTACAGGTGGTGCCTAATAGCCAAAACTAAAAACAACTGGCTGGGCAGAAACCAGGCTGCAATGGATCTAGTTGCAGCTCACTAATTGTGCCCCCTGCTCCTCATGAACCCACATAGTTGGACTTCTTCTTAATTGTGCTGAATGCTTTTAGAAGGCTTAATAACATGCACAAGACAGGAGAATTGGCAATCATGCCCCCATTGTATTTGGAGCCGATTATCCCAGATGTAGTATAAAACCCACTGTGGCCACTATTTTGACTTTTGTTTACTTCCGTTTCTTGTTTAATTGCATGGTTTAACCTTTCAGGAAAGGTTATCAAAAAGTGACTAATCATGCAATAAAAAAAAGTCCTTCATACTTTTAGATTGTGCTCACATTGTGTTTCTTCAATTGGGTTCACCTTTGGATGATCGCTTTTCCACATTTTATCTTTTGAATTGGATTATGCTTCTTTCATTACCACAGAAGTAATGAATGTGTATTACAAAGATAATCTGGCATATGTATTGGGCACACTGCACATGCTCAAGCAGCATCAATCATGCTTTGTACAGGACAATGCTGATCTAAATTGGGAGCAGCCAGCATAGACATGTTTCTACAGAGGCATATTTTGGGTACAACCAGCATGCCAATGTGTTACATCAGTGACAGTGCTGTTTTACACTGTGGACACATTGTAATGATCAATGTTCTTGTCTGCTGTTGGTGACATGGAATGTACATGTTCCCATTTAAACTTATGGCTTTTTGGTCACTTTCCCTGCTGTAAAATGCACCATTTCAGCCCAATATTTGGAGAAAGGAATTTTGGGGGGTTGGGGGGCCCAAACCCTCCCTAGATCATTACAGCTCCCTCACTACGCTTGGTCGCCCCCACTATTTCAGAGAAATATCAACACATACACACTGGAAGAAATCACAAGAAACTAACCTTTGATCACTGCCCCTGACACCAAAAGCTATCTTTGGGACTGCATGGCTATGCCTGTGATGCTATTGTATCAAAGGTCACACACCATCGCTTTTGAATATACTGCTTTGGGTGAGGGTGTTGACTTTTGGCTCGCTGGCCCACCGGATGACAAAAAGTGAATGCTTCGGCCCCACATTCAAAAAGGTTGGACAAGCCTGGTCTAAACCATTTGGACCTCTCCAGTAAGTATGTGGGGCTATGGGAAAACACACTTTGCCCTCAATCTTGGGGGGACAAAAAGAACATAAAAGATGGAGATAAAGAGTTCTTGACCCATTTGGCAGTAAATTGGGGAAGTGGCGAGATTCCTAAACGCAACTTGGTAAGAATGCTTTTCAACTTCAGACTTGAGTGGTAATCAAGATACGATTCCAGCCCCAATTTATATGGACTAATGAATACTTAGTTGTCAGCCTTCCTACATAACAAGTGTCAATCATCTGCCCAAGATGCAAACTTTAAAATGGTTCTTGACACTATATTTGTACATACTACCAAGTTTAATGCGATCTTCCCATAAATCTTTGAACCCAATATTTACTAGTATGTTTTTCACATGCCTAAATCACAGCAACTGCTTTCCTCCCAATCTATTCCAACACCTCCATTCCTTCTCTGTGCAGTACCAGCGCATCAGAATTACAAATTCTAAGCCAATACAAAACTGGTTAGAGCATGATAGAATATTTTATTTCAGTTAGGCCAACCTCACAAAACACCGGACCCGAGGATGCGCTTGAAGGTAAACCAAGGAGGCTCTTTAAGAATGTATTCTCTGTTTGGATAGAGGGGAAGGAGGTGTGGCCCCATAGTTCAGCAAAATATACAATAGCTAGAATTGCCTAAGGCCTATAGATCTTAAGAGGTACTGACACAACATTACCTTCCAAGCGTAATGCCAGGCTCGCAATTAAACCGCTTTGCCGAGAGCATGTCATTGTGCTCATTTCATGTTTTTGAACAAAGTCAGCCCCAGATAAGTATCTGAATTGACTGATTCCAATAAATTATTGTTCAGACAAAATGTCACTGCTGCCCGAAAAGCACTTCCCGCCAGGGCACGTATCATGGTCTTAGTTTTAGATTGATGCGCAGGCCTTTGATGCAACATACATTCTCTAAAAAGTAACCCAGCCAGTGTTTTTAACTAGCAAAACTGCATCATCTGCAAATAAAAGACTCAATTTCTGACTGCCCAGGCTGGGAGCATCATTTGCCACAGCGTGCAATGCAGATGCCATGCCATTAATATACAATAAGAATAGTAATGGGGCCAAGATGTAGCCCTGCCTCACTCCAATGTTAATGGGCACTGGAGCCTTTGATTCACTATGCAACCCAAGCGAATGCGAGCATTATTCCTATTGTATAGGGACCCGATTGCATTACAGAACTTGCAGGAGTTCCCAGATCATCCAAAGTTTCCCACAGGAGGTTTCTCGGCACAGTGTCAAAGGCGGTTTGATGATCTACGAATACCAAATATATGCATATATGGACTTCAACTGCATGTATTTTTGTAATACAAAAGGTCCAACTTTATCGATTGTCGAGGCCCCTGCCCCCAAACCCGCGTGGACATGAGAGATGTCTGACTTAGCTACAGAGTCATCCATGTTATGTAAAATAATCTTCAAGTACATTTTTGCCAGGTAGTCAGTTAATCACTGATGTGGTCAGTCCTTATACACCATTTATAAACTTTGTGAGAAAGGGAATCCAGATAGCAACAAATCAGGCAGAACCAAATCTGGACCTGGGGTTCTGCCTCGTTGCTGCTTGAATATTGCCTGTTTCAATGCCAACAACGAGATGGGGCTAATCATAGCATCTCCAGTCAGCAGAGTCATGTCTGATGCCATATCTATAGGTCCCTCTGTAGTAGTGGGCAATCCTGGTAGTAGGGAGATTGAAAATACTTCTACCACTCATCCAGTGAGTCCTCTAGGAACCACCCGTTATAAACTCTTAAACCATGGGAATACAATCTTGCATTAAATCATCACTGCTAATGGTTAAATGCACGATGATGGAAGGGGGGGGGTGGGGACTGATAAGGTCAAGATTCCCCATGCCTCATCCTCTCTCGACAGATCTTCAGAGAGTTGGTTAGATTCTTCTAGTTGCCAATTGGGATCACCCACCATTATCAAAAGCCTATTAGGAAAATGTGCCATAAGATTGTACATTTCATTTAAAGCCAGTTCCAACTAGGCGACTGCTCGCCGATTTTGTCTCAGGTACACATCCAATATGTATATGATGAATCCCCCGTTAAACCGCAACACCATGTAATGCAAATCCACAGATACCAATTCCCCTTGCTTGAAGAAGCCCCAAGACTAATATGGGCCCAGAATAGCATGCCCCCTTTTGGTCACCCTCTACTTGCTTCTACTGCAGGATTGAAATAAGTGTGTTAATTGGTCTTGTGGACTGAAGCAGACTACCACGTTTCTTGCAGGCATATGACCATGTGATTGTCAATCAGTTCATTCCAATCAGGGTCCGAATTTTAGCCATCCCATTAATATTCCACAATAGAATTTTGAAAGAGTTGTGAGTCAGGGGGTTGTTAGATGGACGAGGAGTTCCTGCCGAAGCATGCTGGATCGAGGACGAGTCGGTAACATTAATCAATTGGGGACCAAGGCCTAAGTCCCCCAGACTCGACACACTGCCCTTCGAACCAGCATTACAGAGAGAGTGAGTGAGTGTGTGTGTGCGTGTGTGTCATAGCTCCTTGCTTATGGTCCATCATGAATATATAATGAAAAACAATTGTACTGATATTGAGCTCGTGAATTCATATATGGAATTCACAACGCAAGTTGGCTGATCTCTGGTATGGATGCTGCAAACCAGAGGCCTGAGCCCAAAGCATCCCTTTTGGAGGGTGGAAGTCTACAAGAGTTCTCGTGAAGATTATGTTTGTTTATTTATGAAAACTAACATGTGTTATGAAATTTAGAATTGTCACAATAAGGTAAAGTGGGCGATAGAAAAACTGGCATCGGCAAAACACGCTGCTGTATAAGGATAATGCAATGAACACAAAATTATAATATCTAGGTAAATTGCATGTTAAATACTCATAATGCTATGCCCGAGACATTAGGGATTAAAACTGCTGTGGGTATTAAGCTCCTATTAGCAGGTGACCTAGAAGAATTGTTTAACAATAGGTGCCATACAATACAAACAAACCTATGTCAGATTAACGCAGTGTGATGAGGAACATATTCAAAAGGGAGTATTATTACATATCTAGAAGGCATGTAAAGCACGACGTTTCATATAGAAGGGACAAAAGACAAAAGACATAGTTTGCACAAAGTGTGCATTACAACATTCACTTCCTCCTCATTCCTCACGAGTAACTCCTACTTTGACGTTCTCCTCAAATCTGTTATTTCAATCCCTGCCCAGTATGGTTTATGGGTTGAAATTGAGAATTGAAGTAAAACAACAACGAGGCCCAATCTCACAGGTAAACTCATCACATATGTTGCGAACCAAGTTAAGAGTAAAAAAGTCTTCCTTTATTCTGGCATCCGATTAATCTTTTCGACTTGTAGAAGCTGGTGTCTTTGCCTTGAGGTTTCAGTTTTTTTGTGGATTCATAAACTTAAAACCATTAGCGATTCTGTATTGTGGTGAATGGTTATTTAGGGCAACATTTGTTAAAGAGTTTATACTGACCCATATGAGGTATTGGGGTTGTCGGATATTGGACAAGTATTGTGCGACATTAATGGAGATTCATTTATCACGAATGTAGATTGATATTGAAAGGAATAAAGCTCGCAAGTGACGATTCAAGTTACTGTTTGAAGGTTTGGACTACTCAATCCTGCGCTGACTGGAAGCACCTATTGGGGAGCATTTGAATGCTGATGACTAGACATCAGCCAGTCACACAAGCACCGCTTATCAGCCTGAGATACGGTGCCCCACCTTCACAAGGTCCTCCCGACAGACTACGACTCTGGCTACAGGTTGAAAAGCAGAGCTCAATGAACCCCCAGCATGAGTCAATAAAATGGTGCACATCATATGTAGGTTGAACTGTGTGCTTATTTTGGAATTACACAATACTTCAGAAGAATATGGGAGTTCAATATTTATTATAGGAGATACACATGTATGCTTGTGTGGGGTACAGATGTCCAGTGCTGTCATTGTTGTGTGTTTGAACGATGTATCAGAAATTCCTCAGATTACTTTATTGACATGCCTCATACGCAAACATCTGTAGAGTTAACCACGAGATAGAGATTATTATTTCCTTCTGAGCTTACCTGCTCTTCTCCCTTTTCTTAAGGCGCTCTCCTCCTCCCCATGGCAATAAAATAATGGCAAATAATAGGTAACAGAACACCCGGAAGGGAAAATGGGTAATCAGATCCAAAAATTGGAAATAAATGACACTAGTGAGGCAGGATGGGAGGAACACGCGAGAAGTTAGGAGAAATTGGGGGAAGGGGAGATATGCGCAGTGCTGCGGGGAAGGGGGGGCCGCGGGCAAAACGAAAAGAAAAGAAAAGAAAAACGGGGAAGAAAAAAAGGAGGAAAAGCGGCCAAGATCCCCCTTCCACCTCCGACCTCCGGCCGCTGTGCACTACGTCAGCGCTTCCTGCGCAACCTCACTGGGCCTTTCACCTACTGCACGCGCGTCATCTGTTCCTGCGCTCTCAAAGCGGCTGCGTCATCTGCCGGCGCTCTAGTTTCCATGACCACCGGAGGAACAGAAGGTGGATCGAAGTGTACAATAGGAACACTGGAGCGGCGGTTTCAACAAATCCGACATGTTAGGTGTAAAATAAAAACGGAGTTGTCAAAAGTGGGTCGCCCTACCAACAGAGATCAAGGCTGCAGAGTATATGTAGTTCATGAATGTCGACTGTGTCAGAACGATATACTTTCATCAACAATCATGTTGCAAGCGAAAACAGCCAAAGTAGGATGAAACGCCTTTTCAACCACGTCAACTCAAAAGCTCTATTGATCTCGGAAGGCAGGCATGGTTGACTCCACGCACAAGAAATGCGTGGCGGCCATATTCGAATGGATTTGGCAGTAGGAAGTATTACACTCAACTGTCACTATTTTGGTAGCACAATCAGTGTCGTGGTTGGGCCATGCTGGTTACATTTTTGGTTAGAATGCGTGGCCTTGTTCCAAATGAGTGACATTGTCTAAAAACCTAATGGAGCGTCTTTGTTTTGTGAAAGGTACAATTCGTGCAGAGTACCCCTAGACATAGCTCTCAACTCACACACTTTTGGCGGGTGTCAGCCGCCTTGGAAACAGCAGACTCACCCGCCAAGCCTCTGACACGCCCATTCATTTCAATGGGCCTCTCACCCGCCAAACACAAAATCGGGTGATTTCACCCGCTTTTGCATCGCAAATGGTTGAGAGCTATGCCTAGAACTGGGAATAACCTCGCGTGCAGTTTCCAACTTTTACAAAACAGAGTGCTACAGATGCCAACTGTTTTTTAGAGTGGCTTGCGAGTCACTTGTGCACTGCCCACACTACCATGGCCTGCCCTCTAAAAATGTGCATATTTGCATAACCACACCCACCAACCAAAAAAGGACATAATGCACTATGCACCAACCACATTGAGGGCACATTGCATTATAATCCGGCACCAGCACAGTTCACTTTGATTTACCTTTTGTAATCGTTTTTAATAGTTTAGATACATGTATTTTCCCCAATAGAGATGAGCCATTAGTTTGACAGGGGAGCACTTCATTTTATTTGTATCATTCAGTGAAGGTGTGTATTGAGTTGTACTTTTCGGTTTCCCTTTAATCACCATTGGAAAGTTGTGGGATTGCACTGTGTCCTTGGGCAAAACTGTTCTGAGCTCCTTTGTTCACTATAGTGACTTTTTGACATATTGAAACAACATTAATTGATAGATGTAGTAATGGTTCAGATACAATTGTCTGGACTTACAATTAACCACATTGTAAACCATTCTCTATCTGGTTCCCCAGAGCACGCTTGTTTTATCATTTTCAGCAATTAGCTTTATTTTTAAGTAAACCTTACCAATAGCTTGTGCAAATTACTCTGACACTTAAATGGCATGTTTTTTTTTACAGACTAACAATTTTGACAGAGAGAAAATGATTAGTCTAAATTCACACACTTTAAGTGGAGATTTTGGCATTTGAGCCCAGTCTGCAATTTAGGCTCATGAATGACCACATATCTTCTCAGCTCTGGTTGTTAAAAAATATATAATAAACCAATCGGAAAAACATATACATCCTTATACAAATACATTAAGCAAAAAGAGAATGATTGTAGTATTAAATTCCCTATCCCATCCAGAATAGTAGTATTTAAGCAACGGAATGTTAAGTAATGTAAGACTAATCATGTGCCTCTTGGTTATGCAACTTGATTTAAAGCCTATGGGGAAGCCTGAGCCCCCTTCCTTACTCCCTAGTTCTGCTTCGGCTTGTAATATGGGGGTCATTTTTGACTCCTTCCTTTCATTTTCATTTCACATTTCTTCTATCCTTCACTCCTGTCGATTTCAACACGTCAATTATTGCTGGTTATTAACTTTTCATGCTTCTAATACTTATTTAGTTCTTTGTTTTTTCTCGCCTATTCTATTGTTCTTGTCTTGGTCTTCCTGTGTACTGTCTTGCTCCATTCCGCTCTATTTATCAAACTTCAGCAGCCCTACTGATAAGAAGTTTATCAGCCACTTTTACTCCCTAAAAATAGGCAAATACTCCCAAAAAATAAAAACAGCGGGTAAAAATACTCACAACAAACATATATATTTTTTTAATAAATAAAAAAAAAACATATGAAAAGACACATAGGAGCAAGTACCCTGCTTTCATCCACACATCTCCATGAATATGTTTTGACCAGTGGAAAACAGGGCCACAGGAAGAAATGAGTCTATTATAACTGCCTGATCTGAAGAGGTAAACTTGTATCTTTTTAATGTACAGGAATAGCTTTGTGCAAAGAAAGATTAGTTACAAAACATTTCCATTTTACAGTTAGAACCTATTTTACTTGCTTATAAAACACTTTCATTGGGAATGAGACTTACTTTTTTTACTCCCTAAAAAAATTTTTACTCCCAACTTTCAAAAATGGCGAGTAAAATACTCTCACTTCAAAATCATATCTGGAGCGCGGTATTAGCATAATTGTTCATTTATATTTGATCGAATGATAAATTTGACTGAATTTTGCCTGTACCATTCGATCGAATAAAAACCAACAATTAGGATAATAAATACCAAACATGTGGACTGGGGGCTGTGGGCGTGTCCCCCGCTCCCTATGATCGGTATGTATTAGCCTTGGGAGGGTTGCTGGGGTGTCCCCTGCTTCCTCAATATTGGAGGCAGGGGACCGAAAAAAAATAAGAAAAGAAGAAAAAGGGACCCTGCGGTGTCGGATCCGACTCCTGTTAGAGGGACGGATCTGACGCCGCAGGGCTGAAGTGGACCAGGAGGCGAGCAACAGGTAAGTGGGGGTGGGGTGGGTGGGTTGGTGTGAGCGCATTTGATCCTCTGATAATTGATCGCATGCAGGCAGTTTTTTTCCAGACAGTTTTCTGCAATCAATTGTCAGACGATCAAACACCACCAAACCCTAGAGCACTTCCCTTTGGTCTGCATTCTTTGCACTCTCTACGGTCTGCCCTTTAGTTTCTTTCTATACTCCTTCTCATTCCCTTCACTCCCAGTCTCTCTTCTATTTGTTCCTCATCTTCCCTGTGCCCCTTCTCATTTTCGCTCTTTTTCCCTTCTTACCCCGAAGCACTGGAATGCCCTCCCTCTTTCTATTTGATCTGAAGCGATTAGGTGTTAAAGGGATAGTGCCCTCAAGAATATCATTGTCCCGATCGTTCGGGCATGTGTTTTTCAGCATGCGGTGATCAATCGTAAAAAACGTTTCTATGCATCTTACCTTGGTTTTCCTCACTTTTACACATGCGAAAACAAGGAGTCAGACGCGGCCATCTTGTACTAATCTTTTCCATGGATAGATCGCCCCAAGTTTAAGTGCCTCTGCAGCACTAAATCATATCCCCCGCCCCTGAAGCTTATGCCCCTTTTCACAAAGCCAATGCACATCTCGTGTCAAGGTTCTATGTGCGCAAGCTATTGACGTGTCTCCATGGAAATGGCCGGACGCCTCTTTCCTCAATGAGTATAAACGGGCCCCTTCTTATCAGACAACATCAAAGTTGCTTTTTCAATCGTTTCACTATCTTTTATTTTGGATTGCCTGTGACTCGTTTCTGCTCAGATACTTGGACTAGCATTAATATTGATTTCAATCGTTACTTGCGTTTTATTAAAAAACTTGTCATATAATGGCAGCAATACAACCCTACCAGTACAAGCCTGAGTATTCCGAGGAGGAAGTAATTGAAAGAGAAAGGTGCAGAAACAATGGAAAATCAAACGATAGTTGGGAAGATGAATCACTGGAGCCTGAGCATAGTTGCATGGAAGACGTTTCCACCTGGTGTACCTTCAATCGCTGCAAGGTCATGCCAACCAAGGTAGAGAACTGCTGCTGCAAAGAAAACTCTGGATGCTTGGCCTACATATCAGAAGAAGACACACCACCGCTATGCGTTACCGAGCTGCATGACTTCAAGGCAGCCTCCCTCACAAGGTCCGTGTTGAGGATTATGATGGTGCTTATGCACGAACTTCGTGCAACAGTTCGCCCTCACAATCCAAGTAACGAGTAAGTGTACTGTAGGTGTGATGTCATTTTGACCACTGAGACAAATAAAATTTAATGTTTTTACCCTACATTGTCGTCACTTTGATCGATCACTGATGAATGAATTTAGTCTTCAAACTGGATATATTTCTCTATCTTTTTGCAAAGTGCAGTGTTCATCGCTTACATGTGTTTCACTTTCAATTAAGAAACAATATTTCTCTGTGGCCAAAACCGTTATGGATTGAATGGTTGATCGCTGTTGCAATGTGTCTAGACTCCAAAGCCCAAGTTCATTTATCAATAAATTGATGTTTGTAAGGGCAACTATGTCATACAATTCAGGATGCAGCTTCAAGTAAGGATTGAACACTTACAGTATGTATGTTTCTCTGCCACAGGTGGTACAGGCGAGTGGCCTACTGTTCATTTACATGGTGGCTTTATGGCAGGATTGGATTCCGCATTCAACATGTAATACCTGCCTGTGTCGTTGGAGCCATTCGCGCAAAATTCCCCAGTGACAGCGGACAGTACTTGGGATTTACGCACACTGTGCTGCAACCTCAAGTATACAATTTAGTTGTTTTTTGTGCAAACATCACCAAACTAAATAAAATACAAATGAGCATATACAAATAGTTTACATTTTTCAGTGAATCAAGAACACACTCACTCGTTTCTGAGGGAAATGAAACAATGGTTGGTGCCTTTTTGTGCTCACATCGCCCGCAACAAGCCATCCCCCTCCAGGAATGGCCAAGGTGCCAAACACCATGTACACTTCAAAAACGATCTTCTGGACGGTGACTATTGTTCTCATGGCCTCCCCAGACCCAATGTCTCCAGACTCCCCTCTGCAAGACCCGCCTTTGCAATCCACATATGTGTGTCTCCCTTCAGCAGTGTTCCGGGTCTTTTGCACTCGCCTCATGCCCATCCATCCCCCCTCCAGTGTCAATGTACCAGCATCACTGATGTCATCATGAATAGGGTGCACATTCTAGCATTGCATCGGTGAGGGGCCTACGGAAAAGTTGATACTATATGGGAAACAAGCTGATAATTGTCTGCTGTCTCTCCGTTGCTCTTGACACACGTGGGTCCACTGGGCCCATCTCTGCGGTTTGAAGGTCAGGGCAAGGAAGCACACATCTTTCTAACTAAAACAAACAACATGATCTGACTGATAATGCAGAAATAATGATACACATAAAATCTAGTCTGTATAGGTCTATTCTGGTCGCATGAGCTAATATATTGGCATTCTAACCTTTACCCTTTTGGATTCTCTTTGATACCGCAAACTCTTCACCCAGGTGCTGACCCCAAAGGTTTGATTTGCCATTTGGCCTGCTTGGGTCCTCATAAGATAGATAGACGTTTGTTGTTCTTTGGGAAAATATATTGCCACACAGGATTAGGGCCGTGTTGCGGCTCCGTGAGTGATCGGTGCGCTGAAGGGTAGGATGGGTATCACCATAAAAAGAACTGGGGGCAGGGGGTCAGAGCTGAGGGGCTCTGAACTGTCGGGGACAGTGATTGGGAGGGCACGGGAAGTTTAGTGGAGATGAATGGGCACTTGGCTTATGACTACTCACTGTCACACGCTCTTCACAGAGCACATTCTTTCAGAAATCATACCACAGGATTGTAACAAGGCATGGCTGGCTTCCGTCAGAACAGGGCTCGCGCAGAGCTGGCAAGGGAGAGGCGGTGGTGTGGGCTGGCTGTGCAAGACGCTGCGGATGATGGATGAGAGCTGCATTTCTACATAGAGGTTGTTTTTCGGGCTTGGTGGAAAAGATGGCTTTGGGACTAGTTCACAAATGGTTTCTTATGGCTGAGCTGGGGACTATAAAGTATTGTTTATTTTCTATGGGCTGTGGTGCTACAGAATGCCGCAGGGGGTTGCTACGCCTCCCCCTTGGTTATAACATATGGTATGTTTCTAGAGCGGAGCAAGGGTGGGGGGCAAGGATCGTCTCCTTACCAACAACGGTGACCATTGTTCTAATGGCCTCCCAAGACCCAGTGTCTCCAGACTCCCCTCTGTAAAACCCTGCCCTTGCAATCCACGCAAGTGTGTCTCCCTTCAGCAGTGTTCCGGTCTTTTCCGCTCGCCCCATGCTCATCCGTCCCCCCTCCATTATCAATGGAATTTCGCACCTGTGGCCATGCGCAAGCAAGGGGGCTGGGTGGGTGTGATTGACCAAGGTGCCAAACACCATATACACTTCAAAAGCGATCTTCTGCACGGTGACCATTGTTCTCATGGCCTCCCCAGACCCAGTGTCTCCAGACTCCCCTCTGCAAGACCCCGGAACAAGCATGTCACACATTCACATACACACCCTCTTTTCTAATCCTCTATAAACACCTTGACATTTAACAAGAGAACATCTCTGTGCTCAGTAAGATATCTGTTCGTCGTGCAACTTGTTCCCCGGATCGTTGCTCTCCTGCTTGCTGAATCAGCTTGTTTGTTCATCCAGGTAAGGGTGGGAGGTCACCGAATTTCCTTCTCTACATGTAATGTTCATTTAGCCCAATGACTTCACCATTGTCTAATGTTTTAAGTATTTTCATCTAAAAAAAATACCACCTTGCATCTTTGTCCATTACAATAAAATAGAATATTTCATGGGACATGTTTGTAAGCATGTTCCCTTTTGATGCATGAAAGTGCATGCAACGGACAAGTGACATGTTATGAATAGTGGTATACCAATCATATCTGTAAGACAGTTAGCGCCGTGTTCATTCAACAACGTAAACATGTTGTCCCCCTTTGGAAAAACTAATATTGCATAGAAAGCTGTAATACAATCACATCAATCACTGGCATACAGTAGTTGTTTTGAATTATTTATATATTTCTATAGAGGTCTAAAAGACATTTGAAGAATTCCGGCCTGTATGGTACTCGGTTGCCCTTCTAAGAGCCATTCAAAAAGTCTGGGCATGGTCCTGCATATATTCCCAAAGGATATTGATTTAATAAGAGAATGGGTTAAATACTGTGGTTTTCGGGTGGACGAGATTGAAAGTAGAGCCCAGGCTGTCTTGACGGACGTGAGGTCCAATCGATTCCGCGTCTGCGCTGGCTCTTTACCGACGATATGTACAACCGATCCGAGTACACTAAGAAGCGTCAACCCCAAATTCATCGTAAATTGCTTCCACATGCAATGCCAACCGAATGTATGCACACGCTGCCTCCGGTGAGTCCTGCGTGATGAATTAGCTATGTTTGTTGTTATGTTGGATGATGGGCTGAATAAATAAGTACTGTAAATGATCTCTCTATCAAAATCTGGTAGGGAACTGAAATGGTAGCTTCGGTTTACATTTACTTCAAAAGTGTCTTACGAAGGTCTCCATTGCTACAAGATAGTATTGAATTTTTACTATAATAGATTTCACTACACTACATCGGTCCCCGCTTCCTTGAGCCTCTAACAAATCTAACAATAAGACCACTATAAAACAATGCCATTGTGCCCTTTAAAAGTCGCATTGTGTTTTCGTAATCAGTTGCTTGGCATGTTCCTTTTTTGGGTTAGAGCATAGTGATGGATGCACAGACCCTCACAAGTGAACAAAACCACTGACACGTCCAGTGTGCCAATGGTGAGTCCTTCTGGCATGCACAAAGTGATATTCTCGAGCGTTGGATCTGCCCACACATCTAATACAACTATTTTTTCCCTTTGGCCCACTTTATGACAATGCTTGGAAAATGAAGCAACAAGATTCAGCATCAATCTCATTTCCATAGTCAACATCAAGTTCGCTCGCCTAACAAGTAATTTTAATGTACGTGTCCTTTACGAAAATGTGTTATGCTTTCAATTTAAAATGAAATGAAAAAGTTTATGTGTGCTATCGGTTAGTAACACTAAGTGGCATGTATGGTTGTCCCTCTCTTTGTACAATTGTTAGTATCTTATTGTCACAATTCCATTTCGCTGTTTTCACCCGTACTGAAACAAGTACTGTGTTACAGGTGGATTCTGAAACTTCGGGCACAATCACTTCATCCTTTGCAATTGGTCCAGAGTTTGAGGTATGCGTACTTCCTCCCTAATACAGAATACATTACAAAAGGTTTGAGGGCAACATTACAATCAGTATGTTTTGCACAGTGATCTCTGATGAAGCACATGTGTCATCTCTGAACGTTATCAGGTGCAATGTGAAAGGTATATTATGATTGTTTACGAGGGAATGTTCATACAAATGTTCTCTTACAGTTGCGAGAACAAACATTGTAGTATACGGTTCTTACTCATTTAGTAATATTTTGTGTGTAACTGCACAGTGCAATGAAAGATTGTAATTTCCAGTACAATTCACTTTTCCTTTTTTTAAATGAATAGTGTATGATTGAGACTGGATTCAGACAATCGAGGCCAGAGGAAAAGCAAACATCTATGGTAATAACTTTAAGGACATAAGAACAAGGGGCTTGTTGCCCCCGAACATGTCCAAATATCCGTGCCTATTCAGGTGGCAGGGCTTTCTATGGATCAGGATGAGTCTCTATCCAACAAAGGTGGTCCTGGAAGCTAGGAGATACAGGATTACAAGTGTTGTTTGTGTGCCCATGAACGTGAAACCTTATTCCATCTTATCCTGTACTGTCCGGGTTGTAAAAATATCTGATCGAAATGACTGGCCAAGTTTTTTGATCTATTTGTAACTATAACGGCGGAGAAGTGGTGGGGTAGAATGATGTCTAGCACACAAACATCACTGACCCTGGCTTTGTTGGCTTTTGTTAATGAACTTTTTGAAGCAATAGCAGCAAATTAAACTGGAGTTTTGGAGGTTTGAAACCATGGGATCACCCATTGTACTAACAGGACCAACGGGTCTGACCGGATTTTATTTGCAGTTGCAGAGCAGGCAATAGGGGTGCTCCTGGTCATGGTTTTTTGTTTGTTTTTGTTTTGTTTGTTTTTGAAATGAAGTGCTGTAAGAGATTTTGTAGGCAATTATGAATTCTATTTTGTTTTTAATGTTTTATTATATTGTACTATCAAGGCAAAGGTAAAAACCAAATGCTAATAATAAAAAATAAAAGAAAATTAATATTCTGTTCAAGGAATGTACATAAGATGTTGAAATAGAAGAGGAGGCACATGGACCCGAGCTAAACCTAACCTAATAGTGAATACTATTGGACATCACATTGCATTTGGAATAGATTTAATGTTGTAATTGTTTCTATTCAATCAAGTTGGTTCTGTATGTAGATATGTACAGATGTTGGTTTGCGATAAAATGAAATGTGCTGGATGTACACCATATAAAAAGCTATTTATTTCAGCTTGCTGGTGCGGTGGAAAACAAAGCAAACAAATAAAACAAGGGTAACGAACGAACAAGTTTGCTTGGTAGAACTTTTTAAGCTGTTGATTTATTCATAAAATGTTTTTGTATATAAAGTGGTATCTGCTGTATTTTTGCTATACATTGAGCATGTTTCTCAACACATCTTTTAGAGGCCCAGAAGGAAGCAAAGTATAAAGACACAGACAACAAATGAAACAAAAGATGTTGCTGGCCAAACTGATTTCACAATGGAACAACTATTATTTGGGCTGCAGCGTGGTCCAGTCACTAAGCAGACTTGTGATGCTTTGCCCAATGGCTGGAAACTGAACGTAATGTGACCAGCGATCCGTGCAAAGTGTCCATGGACCATTGCTACCATGTGACGACTCAACAAGATGAGACTGAATACAATGAAGATGCATTACAATTCCTCGCAGACCCCTTGACACAATCTACATCGCCAAAAATGTTCCACCAAAGAAACATTCGATTATATCTGTTTCTCCAATTTGCGATCAAATATCACAACCTAAAATAACAGAGATTGAAGCTTCAATGGAACTGACCAAGGAACTTGCTAAAGATCTCGACTTCAGTTTGCCGAGTTCTTTTGATATGTCCTCCGCAGCCAAAACACAAACCACATTCATGCCAGAAAATTGGCTAATAAAGGAGCAAAAATACATTGTATTTGACAGATGCCCACTAGAGATTGTACAGATGCTGAAAGTGTCCATGCATTAAGGGGGAACATATACGTGCAGCCAGTGGTGAATGTATCTCGTGTATTATAAGGCACTAACCTGAAAATCCAAACCAGCTGTGTCCACCTCGATAGTACATTTTCACGGTCCGCTCAACCGATGCTGGGCAAAGTGCCAACTGGAAATCTACTATGTTCTGCAGCTCTACATTTCAGCGGGTCTACTTTTGGTAAGATTTCCAGTTTCTGTCAATTTATGGGAGTTGAGTTCTTTGCTAAAACCCAGTACTTCAAATATCAAAGGGAATTCTTATTCCGCGCCATTAGTGAAGCCTGTAAAGTTGAACAAATGTCAATCAAAAGCACATTCTCTGGCAAAAGCTTTTGGCTAGCTGGTGACAGACAGTGTGACAGCCCAGGATTTTCAGCAAAGTACTGCACATACCACTTTCAAGACATGAAAAGTAAAAAAACGGTGAGTTCGGAGATAGTGCAGGTGTCCAAATGTACATTTTCTGTGGCCATGGAGAAACGTGGTTTCATCAAATCCGTGGAATTTCTTCAATCGAGGGGGTGCAAATAGAGTTTATAGCCACTGATAGGCATGTTTCGATAGTCAAGGCCAATGCGAGAGCAGCTTCCACAAAATCGTCATCAATTCAATGTATGGTACATTGCCAAATCTGTCAATAAAAGAATTACAGATGCTGGTAGAAAAAAACGTTCTGAAGAAATCTTAAAGTGGTGTCAGTCTATCAGCAACCATCTTTGGTGGACTTCCAAAACTTGTGAAGGGTGTGTTGAAATTCTACTTGAGAAATGGCATTCATTGATGCACCATTGTTCCAACGTACACTCACGGATAGAAAACCAACATTTTCACGAATGCGCACATGGACCTTTATCTGAGGAGCAGATTCGAAAAAAGAAGTGGTTGGTGCAATGTTCACTTCCACACAAAGCTCTTGAGAAGATTGTGTACGATAAAACGCTTTCCAGAGACATGAAGGGACTCACCGAATTCTGTCATACTGGAGATTTGGAGGTGTTTCACAATATGTGCCTAAAGTACAGGCCCAAAAGGTTGCATTTTGGCATAGACAGTATGGAGGCCAGAACAAGACTTGCTGTATTTGCGCACAATGAGAACGTTGGGAGGGAAAAAGCGAAAACTGCAGGACATTTCAAGATGCATCGTTACCTCAAGGCCTTCACAAAATGAAGCAAACAATGGGTTGTTAAGCCAATATATCAGGATATGGAATTCGAATTTGTGAAAGAGAATGTTGGCTATGCATACTCATGGAATTGATCCAGATTTTGTTCCTAGGACACATACAGTGCCACAAAACATTGCAAACGAGCCCTGTCCACCTAAAGAGGAACTTGTAGAAAAGTTGACTTCCCAATATAAATAATTAGTAGCTGTCTTCACAATCTACTCACAGTAACATTTTCGATATGTTCCCCAATGTTTGTACATTGTACATCAACAATTGAATGCTATTACACTCAATTTCAATGCTACCATTTTTTAAAAAAATTATTTAAATATGCAGATTAAATTTGGGGTATGATTCATTAATGTATTTCATTCCCCTTCCCTTCCCCTTCCCTTCATCGATATTTATGTTCCTCGAACGATAGGAACGATAAGAAACATGTCTGCAATTGCTATTCATCAGTGCTGCACTGCCCATTTCAGTTGCTGAAATAATGATGGGCATATTGGATATTAGCCATCAGTCAACGGGACACTGAGACTTGGTGTCTGTCAAACCCTTAATTCTTGACCCAATCCACATACACATATGCAGTGCTTGGCACTGGCACTGAAAGATTTTCATAGCAATGATCAATCGACTGACCTGTGTCAACCCCCTAACATCCAGAACAGGCTGCCTTAACAGTTTTTTTTAAACACCTCTGTGATTAGGCCCCTTTTTATTCTCTCTGATACTATTTTAGTATTTTGATGTGTGAGTTTTTTGGGTTTCTCCATAGCTCTACATAGCACACCATTGCGTCCAAAATATAATTTTCAACAAAAGTATCGTCTTTGTCAACATTTTGGCAATCAGTCCCTGCTTTTTCTGGGTTTCCATAGAGTGTGACACTGTGTTCTGTATTTTGCTTTGCATGCGCCCCTCCTTGTGTCCTTCCCTTGTATTTTGCTTTGCATGCAGCCCCCTCCAACACCATTCCTCTTCTTCCCTCTGCCTACCAACTCCCTGGTGCTCTCTGTCTCTCCTATCTTTTGTAACTGTTTCTCTATCGACTACCTTGCTCTCCTCACTAAATCATGTAGGAAGAAGTTTACGAAGGACTTCTTGGTCTCCAACCCCGGCCTATCTATCGCTGATACCTATACCTGTGCTGGGTCCAGACAAACCCTCAGCGACATACTCTTTGGTGTTTCCTCGCCACACCTATGGACTCTACAGATGGTCTCTGTCATCTCTCCTTTCTCTTCTTCTCACATTAATGGTGGCACCCGGTGGGAGGCCCTCTTGGCCTCCTTCCACTCTGTGCAAGGTCATCATTAATGTTTACTTAATGCCTCTTAATTTAGATTTCTCCTTGTTAATGTCTCCTTCTAGGAGAACTTAACATCCAACTGGATGCTTCGTGTACTTCCTCAGGACACACAGAAAACTGCTTTCCTGAAC
This sequence comes from Ambystoma mexicanum, assembly GCF_040938575.1. Taxonomy (NCBI): domain Eukaryota; kingdom Metazoa; phylum Chordata; class Amphibia; order Caudata; family Ambystomatidae; genus Ambystoma; species Ambystoma mexicanum. The sequence goes on from NC_090926.1 coordinate 215,474,819, forward strand.
AACCCTGAGTACGTGCTTTCCAAACTTGATTCCTTTACCCCCTGCGTCCTCATCTTATTCGATCGCTACTCTGCCTTTTACATGGTGAACCCTACCATCCTATTCAACCGCCTCCATGATAACTGGGGTTATCACCCGTCATGCCCTGGCTTGGCTGACTTCTTTCCTTTCCGATCGACCCTCCCTGTTCCAACTTGGGTCCTTCCTCTACTCTATCTCTATCTGATTAAATAATAATCAACAAAGGTACATGCTGTCCGTGAAAGTTGAGACTCCAGATCTAATGCGTTTGCCTATGGAAAGGCCACAACGGTGTGAATGACATCACATATAGATTCATAACCCGCAGTAGTGATGGGTGAGACAGTATTCAAGATCGCACAGCATTGATCGATGCCTACAATTCGTTTGTTTTTCTTGTGTTTTTCGAATGCCATGTGCATCTGCTGTGCTCAGTGCTCCATGTACTGAATGAAGGTCACTTCATGGGATGATGCTTGTGGTGAAAGAAGAAATGTATCAGTTCACAGTGTGGCATCTTCTCCGGTATGTTTTAATATTGTGGGATTCATTTTCAAAAACAAAACCTACCAAACATAAGCGCAGAAAACAAGCTTCAATTGTTATGTGACCTTGGACCGAAGGGAGCAATCGCCAGGCCAGAAGGACAGAAGCTGTGGAATACCCGCAAAATGATAACATTTACTATTATGAAAGTGCACATTGGAACATTTAGTTTCAATTTATGCAAACTTTTGTTCAGAGCAGGCACTGGGAACAACCAAACATAATGTAAATTGAACTATACATATTTTTTCCATAAAAAAGGGGAAATTGTTATTTTTGCATATTGGAGAATTTAGCGACGTGCGAAAATGACATTTTCACGTAAAGAGTGAACAGAATACATTCCGTATACCGTGCCATATTTAAAATACTGCGTGCGTGACTAGCAGTTTATTTATAAGTCTACTTATAATTGTTCTTGGTGTTTTGGTTAAGTTGGGATGAGTAAAGGTTGGCATTTTTGGCCTGCATTGATTATTGGCTTTTTATGGGTTGTTCGTTGGAACATATTGTGACGATTACTCATAGACAAGACAAAAGCACAACCAGTATGCAGGCTAGTGATATCTAAACCACTTCGTCCCATGAAATATCAGGGTGTGCAATCAAGGTTGCATTATTGAAAGAGTCGGGGTCTGAACATTTTCCAAGGGTAAATGGTTCTCTTTTCTATGGATAATATTCCCAGTTCTCTTACTATGCCATCTGTTGTCCAATTCCTGAGTCACTTTATCCATACCTTTGGAAGCTATACCGACTTCTCAGCGCTAAACTTTCATGCACATCGTAGTCTAAAACAGTCCCCCACGTTGTCTGTGTGTGTTCATTTTGTGTGGTTTGTGTTCGTTATTCTGTTCCATCCGGTGCAGAATTACAACATAAATTACTATAAAGAACGGATACTAAAATATATTTTTATTCTGTTATATACACAGATATATTGTACCATTCTGTGAATGCCATAGTTTCCACCTGCCATGGGATGGCTTTTTCAACCAGCAATGGCAGATACACCTAACTGCATCGTTCAGCATCACCATAATGTGGGACGATAAACCGGGACCGATATGGCCTTTGGCGGTACCAGCGACAAGGAGCTACCTGTCATCGTTTATGGTGTAACAAGAATTTTATGCGTCAAATCCACATCTTCTCCCGAAAGGAACACCATGTGCGTCATTTTAAACTTTTGCCACTGGAGCCTGAGGGCACACAAGTATTGGTGGTTTATCACAATCTGTGGATCTCAATGTGGTTTGGAGCGTTCTTTGATAAATAAAAGCACTTGTGAAATTGCACATTAATGATGTTTTCTGTAAAGTTATTAGTAGCAAATTTGATTTGGGATGCACTGTGAGAGTGTGTTGATCTTCCATGTTCTGCATCAACTGATGTTATTACGTGGGTGATGAATGGGCACGTTTGGCTACGCTGCCCACTAAGACATGAAAATAGGTGGAGCATATTGTTTGGAATAGTGATGTCAGCTTCAGTGGCGGGGGATATGATTTAGTGCCGCAGGGGCACATGAACTTAGGGCAATCGATCCACGGATAAGATTAGCACAAGATGGCCACGCCCAACTCCTTGTTCTCGCATGTGTAATAGTGAGGAAAACCAAGGTAAGGTGCATAGGAAAGTTTTTTACGATTGATCACCGTATGCTGGTAAACACATGCCCGAACGATCAGGACAATAATATTTTTGAGCGCACTATCCCTTTAAGCGCTGTATGAATAAATACAAATCAAACCCAACCTACAGCTTGTAATTATGCACAATGTTAAGAAAATGTGAAGTGCCAAATACAAAGAAAACTGTTTTTGTCCTTGCCATCATGCATATAAATTAGGCAGTTTAAAATGTAAAAAGTGGCCTACTTTACGACTCAATTTAGGTGTCTTGAGGGAAGATGCAGATTTCCATAGTCAATTGTTGGAGCTGTGTGCTGGCTTTGAAATGAAAAAGCCCCCATCAGCTCTCATCACCCAAAAGGTTAATTGTAAATTGGAGTACTTGCTGCCCTTTCAAATGTGCAGACAAGTAAAGCAATATGCAAGGATCTAATGCCAGGGTCGGCGACTGGCATTAGAGACAGAGCAGTCTCCTATTCATGGTTTTGAAGTTGAGGGAAGGCTGCAAGGCCCCAAGGCGAGCAAAGCCATGGCCCTGGTCAATGTTTGAAAAGGTGAGGTTGTCACAGGAGGTCAAAGCCCTTTGACTGTTTACAGCAGAAGACATCAGCAAAGATATTGTAAGCAGCTTACCCTGCTTGCGGTTTTTCTGCCACTTTTGCAGCCTTAAGGGTTTGTTGGTTTATTGCGGGTCGAATCCTCGAGTTATGGGTCAGTTAGCAGCTCTGGAGTGGGAAATGAAGGAGTCAAATTGGACAAAATCTCCATTATTCCTTTATTTTTACTCTGTTTTGTTAAACAATATAAATGTCACCTGCAAATAACACTCTTTAGACATAATATACAAACTCAACTTCTATGAAAAGGTTCATAAAAGGCAGGCAGATTCCTTAGTAATTCATTTTCCCCTGCATGAAAATTTGGAATCGCGGTTACTTTCTTGATTTAAGTTCCCGTTTAATACACTTCAATTCAGACCATTTCGAATGTGCGATTCCGCCTCGCAGGACCACTCTGTTACTTTGTATACTTTCTTCATCATTCAACAATTGTTCTTTCCATAATGCATTTTATCGGCACACGCTCAACCTTCAACTTTTGGTTACAGTTGCTTTTGCTTTCAACACAACCCGGGCTTTTGTTGCCTTTGATAACTCACTGGTCGTGTTAACTGGGCTACTCTCTTCAACGCATTTCATGTAGCAGTCAAGTTCGTTACCAATGCCTCCTCTGCTTATCCCCAACTCTGTTGTTCACCAGGGAGGGTAACGGGCTGCTCTGAAGCATCTTGAAGGTTTCTGCCTTCTTCTCACTTGGTTCAGTCTTGGAATGCTTACGGCTTCCTGAAAGTGTGGAATTCTCTCCTGCCTCTCTCTCGTTCTTCAAAGCTGCAGATCAGCAGCTTGGGCTTACAACTTCCATAGCCTGGTTTGCATCACCCCCTAAAGGGCTGCTCCTTCTCGGTTGTACCCAGCCTCGCTCAGCCTCGCTCAGAGTGTGCCACTTTTTATCCTGACAGGGAGTGCTAACAAGTGGCAGGTCTGTATAGTTAGGATTACGTGCCTGACTCTGCCTGGTCTCATTAAAGACACAGAGCCATTGCAAGTCAGTAGAGGTAATCTTCCTGGCCTCATTCCTCATCTTCCTCGCTGTCAATGTGAAGTGGGGAGGAATTATGGGAGTTGTAGTTACACATAAAATAAACAGGGACAGGGGTTAGATGGGTTCTGCAAAAAGGGGGATACCATCTCTCACTATCAGGTGCTTCTCCCCCACTCACCGAGGAGCCCCTACCCAGGCGATCCTCCCTTGCTTGTCCACCCCCAGCATTGGGATTCAAAATCAATGGCCTTTCCCTGACCACCTGAGTACGAGATCCCCGGGGACTAATTTGTGAAACACCCTATGGTTTTCATTGTATCTTTCAATTAGTTTGGTATTCAATAATGCTCTTCTCATCTTTCAAAAGTACTTCATTTGCTTAGTAACTTGTTCGTTATTCCCAGTCATCTAATTTGACATTCCATAGCATCTGTAATAAGATTCAGTTTGTGAAGTATTCAGATACCTCGGTTTCCGAGCCCCAGAGCGCCGTGGTATGATTGTTTCCCTTTCTGTACTCACTGGTAAGCATTCGCTCCTCCGGGCTTCTTGCTTCATTTCTCTGCGTTCGGTCTTCCTGGGCCTCATTACGAGTGTGATGGGCCGGAAATAATAGTGCCGGAAGCACAGTACTAGCACCCTTTTCCAGACCAGCACACTACGACCTGCAATGTGGGAAACTACATACCCGCAAACATGACTCACGGTGCTACCGTCACCGGCAGCACTGTAAATACCAACAGCGGCAGCCGCCAAAGGCACTGTCGGGAACACTAGCACGACAGTAGTATGGCATTATTACGACTTCTGTCAACACAGAAACCCTGGCATGAAAATTCTGGTGCCACCGTGAAAACCGGGTAGGAAACACTGGCATTCCAGAGCAGGCGTTAAGTAGTCTCTGGTGTGCAGCAGCAGGCCACAGGTGGCCATAATCAGCCCAGCTGCACACCATGAGCACCATGAATGCTCAAAAGGACCACACCCACACCCCACACATCTTCCAACATAACCATGCTGGCAGCTGCAGTAGCAATCATGGAGCTGGGGGCCCTGCATGCAGGGATCCAATATGAGCTGGAATTGGAAGAGGCAGACAGGCAAAGGAGGTGGTGGAGGCGCAGGATGAGAAGGAGGAGGATGATGGCCATGCAGATGAACAATGGTAGCACCCCACAGGCAGCCACCCATACCCTGCATAAGGGCCACACCCTGGAACCTCACTGACACACAGATACACACCCTATATTGGCTGTACAGGGCAACCATTACTACCGTAGTCGACCCGTCGATCCAGGGCTGCCTGCAGGGCTATTACGAGAGACTCGGTCATGGCTGACATTATCCTGTTTACCTCGCAGACCCTCCTGGCCAGGTGTACAATGGCCGACATTGCACATCCGAGGTCACATGCACTGCGACACCCAGTGGCTTGCCCACTTTCCCGCATGAGCTCGGCCTCAGTGCAGAGCAGGGCCGCCTCCTCCTGCATCAGGGGGGACTCCTGCAGGTGCTGCTGCACCAGGGCCGACAATCTTTCCTGCCCTTTCCTCAGTGCGGCGCAGACGGCCGTGCAAGTCCCTGGCACTGGGGAAGGGCAGGCGTAAGGGGCTTTGCAGGTTAATGGGGCTGAATTCCATCCACTTATATGCAGTTTGATCCGAGGCGTCCCCCGTGTTCTCACCAGCATCATCAGCAGGTTCTTCGTCGCTGGTGTCATGCGTATATGATGGTGGTTGTTGGGATTGGGGAAATGGCTGTCCTCATGCCATTGCCCTTGTAGGCAATTGCGCCATGGCAGGGGCTGTAGGAGCTGCCAGGGCGGTAGGGGCAGCTGTTGTGACCACTGCAGGAGCTGCCGAGGTGGTCGGGGCAGCTGTTGTGACCACTGCAGGAGCTGTCAGGATGATGGGGGCAGCTGTTGTGACCACAGCACGAGCTTCTGGGGTGGTGGGGGCAGCAGTGACAGCCACAGTGGGTGCTGCTGTGTCCTGGTTGGTGGTGGTACGTGGAGTCAACAGCCTTCCACGTCTGGTGCCCCTTGAGGTGCTAGTCAGCCTCTGTCACTGTCAGATGATGCGCCTGAGGGTGGAAGAAAGGCATGATGTTAGGGACCAGTGTGGCTTCCAGTTGCCCTGAGACATGCAATATGTTGATTGTGTGGCATGCTGTTGAGGGGACAGGCCGTGGTATATGGCATGGTGCACTCAGGCATGTGTAGTGTGGCCTCAGCTGCAAGGTCTGGGATGTTGGCACATGCAACACAGCTATACTGGGACTACCTAATGGGATTGTGGCCGTGCATTTGCTGGGGACGGTGGCATGCAGGCCTGTTCGGGAGTGGGGTGTTGGGAAGTGAAGAGGGGAGTATCGAAGGGGGGGGTTCGTAAAGTGCAAGGCACAAGTCGACAGATGACCCAGTTGCAGGTCCACCATGTGAGTGGGGGCTTGCGGTTGGTCTGGCAGCGACATGGAAGGTCCATGCCCTCACCATTGAAGGGGATGGGTGGCCATGTGTGGGTGTAGGTGAGGGCTGTCATTGTTATGGTGGCATTTGTGGCACGACATGCATGTGGGGCAGGCATGTTAACTTGGCTGTACAGGTGCCTGTGGAGTGTTCATAATGGATTTCAGGAACGGATCATTGCCAGGAGGCCTGGGTGTATGCTCACAACAGTGCCATGTGTGTTTATCCTGGTGTGTGGGTGTGCCTGCAGGGTGTGGGTGTGACACAGTGTGCAGGTGACACAGTGAGGTGGCCTGTCATGTGTTTGGGAATCTGTCCGGCATGGGGGAATGGTCATGGGACTTGGTTGTGTGAGAAACCTGAAGGTGTCTCCCTATCTAGTCACTGAGGATCTATCATCCAGGTGGCTAGGACACAGCCATCGCTTTTGGATCGAATTCCTGGGGGTGGACCAGTGCAGGAGGATCACCTGGATGGGGGGTCCTTGGGGAGTGGGAGTGGGACACCGACAGGTGAGACGCAGTATCCCACTTCGTTAAACACCTTTTTCCCTATCCAACCACGTAGGATATTCCAAAACACTGTCCCCCCCTTTTCCGACACGAACACTTTCGCACAACACGAAAGACAACGGACTAACATCAGAGCCGTTTACCTGAGACGTCCCAATACAAGGGTCAGGCTAAGTCAGGCAGTTGACCAGAATCATACACACCGGACGGCCCTTTCCCTTCACCGCAGGGATAAAAGGTGGAGCATGAGAGCACTCTACGAACAAGGCAGACCGCATGACATGAGAGCTAACTCAGCATGGCAGTTCAAGAGAAGGAAAAAGACGGCGCAAGTCGAGAGGATACCAAGGGGAGAAGTTACCTTGCCCTTATCGACAGAGAACCATGCAGCCTCAAGAGAAGGAATCGTAAGACTGCAGACACTAGCCAGCGTGTGTTGAAGCAGATGTCAATGGTACCCGGGCGCCTCCTCCGCTGACAGCCAAGCCGGGGAGAGAGGCATGGCCTAATGGTACCGGCCTTGACTCTACAGACAAGAAAGCAAAGCAGTTTATTAGAGCCGATGAGTCGAAGGTAGAGCCGATAAAGAAACCGAACTGTGTTGAACGAAAGTGGCAAGCAGCAAATTGAACTTTGAATAAACATGGAACTGTTGGTAAAAGAAAAGGGGAAAGCCAGCATAGCAGAATCAAACATTTCGTGGGTGTTCACTCGAGAAACGCTAGGCGATTACCACGCTATTGAACTACAGTTACCAGAAGGCCTTGGGAGAAAGGCGTGAAGAGGGGTCAAAGTGGTCATACGGGGGTCTTGTAAAATCCTCCGAACAGTCGTAAGTCTTTGAGCGACAGATGATTGTGAAACAAAGGGAAATTAATCCTGCATGGTAAAAAGACATTAAGACTTGTGAGTTTAAGAGTCTAAAGTTCCTTGAACCGTGTGCTGACAAGAGTGAACCCGGCGGAGGGATTGTTGGGAGGGAGATGGCTTATTCCGCCCCACTCACCACTCTCGCATGCACGGATCTCACTCGTGCTGAAGGTGGGAGACATCCCCCCTTCCGCCCAACTGCATGCAATTAGGCCTTATTAACACACAAAGACCATATTTTAGGTAACTCACAAGACAGCATCTTTTACTAGGCCCGATAATGATCTCTAAAAGCCTGTCACTCCCTTATTTATTTATTTTCATTTTTAAAGCACTCACACAACCCGCGGGCATCGAGGCACTGTTACAGGAATAAAATTAAAATGTTAGTTGCAGAATTGTTTTTTTTGTTTTAGTTGTGTATTTATAACACGCTTACATACCCACAGGTTTCTAAGTGCGGACCCAGGGATCGAACCTGTGTTGCTTCGTGTCGTCTTGCTTCCAAGGCGAGCACGTTGCCGCTGAGCTATCCTCCCTTGGTCCCATACTGCACACCACCAGCCCAGAGCCCCACCCCACTGCCTCCTTCCAGCTTCGCGCAAACCCTGTTCTCACGGAAGTTCAGCTATTCATTGTTGCAAACTTTAGTGCTGTCCCAGAACAGATGAACTCACTGCACTGTGTGAGACCAGAACAGGCCCCCGCCTGAGAGCCCATCCGTCTCCATTAACCTGCTTGTGCCCCTTCCGACCCCCACCCTGCTAAGCTGTAAACTATCAGGCCCCTGCCCCTCTGTTCTTTGATACAGATACACATCTGGCCCCCTGTAGTGACCCAACGAAGACACTCTCGAGAGCCCCGACTCCAGACCCACATATATTTCATTCTAACTACAACACTTGTCTATTCGTACCATGAGGGATTAGGTAGATCAAAACCTCCAAGGTGAGCTCCCGGGACGTCTAAGCACCCACCAATCCCATGAGGTCAACACGTATGGATCCATACTGCGCCCATGATTTGACCCAATGGAGTTGCACGATTGTATACTGTAACGTGATGTCATTTATGACGCTGGATGCCTTTTTAATGTGCTGCCCGTGTATCTGTTGGCAGAGCACTCTCCGGGCAACAGACGTCTCTGCATGCACAATTTATCTTATGTAAAAAAATGTTGTTCTACTTGCAATCTCTCTCTTGGTCTCATTCCCTAGTGGGGTGTGTCCATTATTCTGATTTTGGGATATTTTGTCGTGGAGTGGACACCCTCATCTGGTGATATTCCCTGGCGTTTCCGTACTGCGGCGAGATCCAGGGCTTCCACTGAAAGGCTGACCCCCACCTACGGCTGACCAGATTAACTAAAAAATGCGTGCGCAACGAGGCAGGTTTTGTGGGTCCCAGCTTTGCGAATACTCAACTGCTTGCCGGAGCCGGGCAGGTGCCACAACGGGGAGGCCCCCACTTGTGGATAGACCACGAACAGAGGCTCTCAGAATACCACGGGCATATGAGTATTAATTGCAAGGGGAAGTAAAGGAGGGAAAGGGAAGGTGTTGAGCAGAATAATTAAGGGGAACACAAAAACATTGGGTTTAGTGTGACTGAATGGAGTGATTGTTGCGAACAAAGCATTATTTTTCTTTTTTCATGGCCATTAGGTTTTTATATAAAGGAGTACAGTGAGAAAATAAGAGGAGATATGGGAACGTAGCTCCAAAAGGAGGGGGCGGCGCCGCGTAGCACTGTCCCAACCAGTGCTGGAAATAAGTGAGGAAATGGAATAAAGATGGAGCCTTGTATATTTAGTAGGCTCGGGAATTAGTATTTAGTATCTATACTGTTCTATAACTCTTGTGGAGGTACACCCAGGAGGGGCAGGGGGTGATGTGAGTGTTGTGTGTGGGGAAGGGAAACTCAAGGCTGCGTTAAAAGGGGGACTAAAGGCATATGGGTTACTGCTAGAGTGTTTTATGTTCTTTGTTCGATGTTGTCGGTGAAATTGTTGATTTGTCCTGTCGAAATGTTTATTGTTTATATGTAACTTATATGAAAATGCATAACTAATGAAAATAGAGGAGAGGGAGAAGAACCTTTTTGATAAATATGACTTTAGATACACCACTTATACACATTTGCAAACATCTCCCCTTGTATAGTGATCGAATAAGGAAATACCATGCCCAATGGGTAACTGAAATAAAAAGGGAGGGGTCACCTCATATCTGGCCAGAAGGAGGGTCTTTTAATAAAAGGATATTGGACCATGTAGCAACCTATCTAATGGCAAAATACAAAGGGAAGCAGCTTCAAAATAGATGAGAAGTGTTAGATTTGTGGAGGATGTTCGAGGAAACACCCCCTCTGTATGTTCCGTATGTTCCATCAAATACAAATGTTGCCCCTGTGGGCCAGACAACACAAGATCTAGAAATATTGATGACAAATACCCACGTAGAGTTATCTAGATTGCGAACATAGTGTGAAACAACACTGCTGCTACAGGGGAGAGGGCTCCCACCGTTGCCACCGCCATAACAGAGTTCCTCCTTGTTACCAGAGGACAAATGGAAATCCGGAGAATTCCTCTTTCGAATAGATAGCGCCCCAGTTAAAACAGTTCGAATAGAGCAAGATTGGGAAGCAGCGAGTGTGGGGTATGACAAAGTAGCCTCTTAAAGGGAAGATGAATGCTGGAGCAACTTTGATGAGTTAGACGAATGAGCAGTAGGAGGGATTTAGCAGATAAAGTGGGCTACTCCACAAGTGACAGAAGTAGAGGAAGAAAGGTGGGAAGGAAGGCACTGTAATAGTCTAGGGCGAATGGCATTGGCCAAAAAAGAAAGGAGTGAAGGTAAGTAGATGGAAGGTGATGTCCAAATTACAGATGCCTCTTATTCACAATGGAGCAGGATGACCCCATTATGTCCCCTGGGCGCTGATGGACACAAACAACTTACTAAAGGCTCTGCCGCCACTTTCAGGGGGTGCAGGGAAATGGATATGTGAATTTGAGAAAAACACAGCAGGAGTGCCCTCAGCTATAGGGGATAGCAAAAGCCTTTTGGTGTCATCAGTAGGTGACCAGGCTGATTCAGTGTGAGTGAAGGCGGGGTTCCCAGCAGTGACCACGCCACGCCAACACGTGTTTCAACCTTCCAAGGTCGTCCTCAGGGCGTAAAAAGACTTTTTTTTAAAAAAACACATTTGCACTTTGAATTACAGGTTGTATATGTATTACTTTTTGTCAAATCGTGTGTCAAAAGAGAAAGGTAACAAACGGAGGAAAGGGAAGACAAAAACAAAAAACACAAAATCAGATGAGTGAGAGATAGAATCATTTGAATTAAATATAACAAAACTGTATTATCAGAGCACATCAACATTTGGATTTTGGAAGGGTAAAAAAGACATGATTACCTCTATTTTGGTAGTTAGAAAGTATGCTTTATGCTTGTGTTAGAATGCCATATTGATCTGAACTTCTGCCGCACCCGCTGTATTTTTCCTTTTACTGGGTTGGTTATAAACTGCCGCTTCTTAGCTGCAATGGGGTGAAGGCAAGGTGCCTGGAGAGAAATGTATGGGTGCTGCGGTGAGTTACGATCCTTCTTAAATGTAAAATATACATAGCCGAAAATAATCTAATGCTACTCCTGAGATGTCAAATTAACAAGTTACCTGCAGCTGGCTGACGGATCTGTTCATATTGAACCCAAAGCCATTAGTATTTGGAAAGTGGTATGAGCTTCCTCATTTTGTTTTCGCCGACATCTAAAATGCGGAAAGAAGGTGGGATGATTCCCAGTGCTAGTCGAATCCACATATGGTTTGCCTACACCGATTAGATAAATTGTTTTTGGAATATTAGGATCAAATCTGTGTAAGTAATTAGCTTACCGGCAAGGTCCTTTTACTTAATCGCACAATGGCGAACGCCGTCGGGCACCGCGGATGCATCGGCTGAAAGAGCCGGTTGCTATGGGAACCGTGGTTGACTTCTAGTCAGGTGATACGTCACGTGACACAGGTTGCTGAGCAACTAATAGCATTTCTGGTCCGGAAAAGTACCAAACGTATTAAACGGGTTGAAATTTGCATCGTCCTTGACATTTTCATCGTACGTGCAGGTTACTGCCTATAAACATTCCACAGGAAAATTTCCTATGGTTAAAACAATATATCTTGAAGACTAATAAGTATGTACGAATCAATTTACAAATCGATCTATCTTGAATGCTTGAATAACCTAATGGGCCTCATTCCGAGTCATGCCGGTAAGTACTGGTACTTTCCGGCATGGCGGAAAGTACGACACCGTGCTGGTTTAAGAGCGAAAATTTCGGCCCATTCCGAGTTCTCGGACATGCGCTTTCCGCCATGCCGGAAAAGGACTAAGCGGCCTGCCGCAAAACCCCCCGAAAAACCCCTACCGGCATGCAGCGACACGTAAAGTACAACACCCCCCTGTAAGCAGTAGCGTCAGTGCATAACGGTGACCGTAATTTACGGAGAACGTAAATTACGGTCACCGAAAAAAAAGGAACCGGAAATTACGACATCGCACAGGAACGGGAAGGATAGTGGCGGCCATCTTTAAAAACACAATCCATTGCCATCCGCAGCCGCCAGCACCCTTGTGAGGAAACTAAAGTTGGAAACCAGACCAGGCACCGCTCAACATGCCAAAAGCACCAAAAAGGGTGGCGGATCGCATTCGCAAGCAGAGATTCTGCCCCGATGAACTCCAGGCCATGGTCGACTTCCTGGCAGAGCATGCCGATGTCGTCTTCAGCAGCAACATGCGGAGGGAGTCGACCCTCCGCAAGAAGAACATTTGGGCGGAACTGGCACAGAGGGTGAGCGCTGTTGGCAACACCCCCCGCACCCCTAGGGACTGCCGCAAGCGGTGGGACGACCTGCGGGTGCGGGGCCTCCTCTCCAGCAACCGCAGCCAGGCCCTGCAGATGGGAGGTGGCCCAAGTACCGCAGTCCAACTTGAGCCGTGGGAGGAGACCTGTGCGGAGCTCATTAGCACTGAATCCATTGAGGGCGTGGGGACCATGGAGTGCGGGGGAACGACTTCTGCAGAAGGAGGTGAGTGTCGACAGTGTACACTGGCAATGTCCATTGCATGATGTAAACTGACCCAGGGGCCATCGAAGGCACCCTCTCGTGTTGCCCTCCCCCCATCCAACGCACCCCCCATCCAACAAATGCTGAGGCAAGTGCCGCCTAACGATGGCCCAAGTGCGAGTACATAACGCACATCAACCATAGTGCATTGACTTGCACAGCCCATCATGCACACTGTCCAGTGTGGTAGGCATTGTACTAGCCAAAATGTACATGACCAGGGCACAATGAGTCACTCCCGAACATGTATATATGTCATCACCATGCACATGTACCACTGCCATAGCTACCCCCCAAACAGAACAAAACGTAAATGACCGAAATGTCCATGCAGCCATGTATGCAAATAGGACATTGCACATACACTAATGTTGTCCCTCTCTTCTACCCCCACAGGCACTGACCATGACAGCACAGAGCCCCAAGCAAGGTGGCCAAGCACCTCCACGGATACTGGCAGGGTCAGACCGAAGCCAGCACCAAAAAAACCCACCCCCCAACCCACGGAAAGGCCACTTGAAGCTGGCAGACCAGCATGCCATACAGCATCGGCGGCAGCAACTGTGCCAACCCCCAGCTCAGCGCAGTCGAGCGTCTCAGGGGAGGCTGCTGCTACCGCGCCGGATGAGTGGGAGCCCAGCCCGTCACCCATCCGGGGGCCCATGTCGGAGGACGGCCAAGACACAATGCACAGCCCGGAGCCATGCTCTCTAACCCTGGCGTCATGCAGTGACTCCGGGGATGCACCATCACCTGTGCACAGTCTGGAACTCAACCTGCAGGGGTATGACGCTGATCCCCCCAGTCCACCCATACCGCCCCCTGCAGAGCATGCTGGTGCAAGTGGATCTTCAGATGGTCTCCCTTCTTTTGACCAGCAGGGAGTGCACCAGTTGACTGATCTCATACAGAACTACATTGAGGACAATCGCCAGGCCAGGGCAGAATTGCATGTAGAACTCAATCAAATGCGGCAGTCCCTCACCGACTGCACCACCAGATTGTGTGACTCTTTGACTGACAACACGACCCGGCTATGTCATGTCCTTAATCGCATAGCAAATGCCCTTGAGGCAGGGCATCCAAGTACTGAGCCACAGCAGGAGGACACATCCGCAACCAGTGAGGCCACGCAATGCAGCCCAGAGAGACGCACTCGGCGTTCCTTGCGTCAACGGGATTTGCCTCCCCCAGGCAAGGGGAGAAAGAGACATTAGGCATTCCTGCCACATGTGGGCCCCACATGCTACATGGGACGACTGCTCTGGGGTTGGGGGGAGGGGGAAGATGGTGTGTTCTGGAGTTGGGGGGAGGAGGGAGGGGGGAGATGGTGTGTTCTGGAGTTGGGGGGAGGGGGGAGATGGTGTGTTCTGGAGTTGGGGGGAGGGGGCATGGGCAGTTGCTGATGTAAGCACTATTTTGTTTTTTTTTCTCACAATACACAATTGGTGTCGCAAACTTGAACCGTTGTGGACATTCTTCATTGTACATTTGTTCATTGACTACTGCCAGTGCATGGTGTACAAGTATGCACGAGTCCGTTGCCCTGTGTGCCCATTTCATGACACCCTCTACTGACTTGTGTCCTGGAGACCTTGTCCACTGTAAGTACAGAGCATTGCATGTCCCTCAAGTGCACAGCCTCAATGACCCTTTGTTGGCACTTCACCCTCTGTCTTCACCGCATCGTCCTGTGGTTGTAGCAGTACCATGTATGGGGTGATAGCCGTTCACGTAGGGATGCACTTTTTGTCCATCTGCACATATGGCATGGGCCCATTCGACACCAGATATCAGTGGAGGGGTCACCCACCAGTCCTCCTTCGCCGGCACATATGTGCATCACGCAAGCCAGGTGACTGCTTCATCTACATGCATGCACGGGTATGGCCATTGTCTGGTTGCCCCATGGCCCTGTTCAGGGGGTTCGTGACAGGGGTCATGTGGTTTGCTGTCAAGGGACAGCCAACAACAGCTGCATGTGTCGCCAAATGAGGTGGGTGTGTGGACTGTCATGGTGGAGAACAGTACTTGGCTGTCATGGCAGGGTTTCAATGATGGCCATCTGCACATGTCCATGGATGTATTGCGCACGATCATGGACACAAATATGTGTCCGATGCAATGTAATGCAGTGGGGTGTTGCGTCTACATGATGGCCCGTGAACGATGGTGTGGACATCTTGGGGTACATGTTCCTTTGTTGCATGCTGCTGTCCTGATGTCGGATCAATGTGGTGCTGTGTACTGTGTACATTCTTATTTGGGTGTGATGGCTGTAGTCTGTGGATCATGGTCATCATCCTGTTCTGATCCATTCTATGGTGATTCCCAACACTCCTATGGGTGTGCCATGCCGGTGACGTGATATCGTACCCCTGCTGCCCTCCGTGAATTCCACTCCCAGGGATGGGTCTCCAATGTGGTGCCAGGCTGGGGGATGCCACATTGTGCATGTGCAGTGTGTCCTCCGATATGCGCTCACGGTTGTGTCCGCCAATGAGTGGTGCTGGTGTAGTGTGATTAGCCCTTGTCAGTTGGTGGAGATGTAGTGTGATGTGAGTGCCTTATTCTAGCAAAGTGGGAATCTGTTCATATGTGCCGTTGCACTGGTTCTGTGGCAGGTTTGTTGTCGGGGTGAACAACGTACAATGGCTTCATCGTTTCAACCCAGTTGGTTCATGCAGGCACCAACCCCATGGCACCAGTGCACTTGCATGACACAGTCAGACGACTCAACAGCCAGCCAGGCAGGTCATCCTGCATGTTGGACCATGTGGCGCGGTAGCGTGGTGAACTGCTGGCCCTTTGAGTCATGTGTAGTTGTTTGGTGTCGGGCCCACCCATGTATGCGGTTCTTGGTAGCATTGGATTCCATCTGCACGTAGGGGGAGTGGTATTGTTTGCAGTTGCTGTCCGCCACCTGTATGCCATGCTGGTCCACATACGACCTGTGGGTGCTGTCAGGGGAACCATTGTCATTTGGCATGCCTCCATTTGTATTAGGTCCAGCTTTACTATTGTGTATGTCATGGGTGGTCCATGTTGGGGATTGGTGGACCCTTGTGTGCTTGGTGAGGTGTGACGGCACTTGTATATGTGGCCGCCTAATGGATGTTTGTGACATGCCACTGTGTGTTGGTAGGTGCCTTTGGCATGGGTGTGGGGCACAGGCAACACCATCACTTGTGCTGGGTTGGCACTGTACATTTGTATGGTGCTCGCTTTTCTTGTGTCTGTGGTGCAATATGGTGGTGAGGGTGTCACACTCTAGGTGGTATGGGGTCTCTATCTGATAGGACTTCTAGAGTGGCCGGACATGCTGCGTGTGCATGGGGGCTGCTGGGGTGGTAACGGAGGCTGCACTGGTGCTGCATGCAGGGCCTGTCTCCCCCTCCTTCTACCCCTGTGTCTCTTCAGTGGGGGTGTGTGGTGTTGATGCAGGGGTTTGTGTGGTTGTGGCCTTGCTTGTTCGATTGGTGTCATCTTGGTGTGGGAGGGGGGTGGTGTGTGGGTGTGTTCCTTTTCTGCTGTGGCAGACTCCTGGCCTCCATCTGTGTTGCATGTGTCCACCTGTGGCTCTGGGTCCCACTGCTCAGGGTTCTTTACTCCTTCTCTGAGATGCCTGTATGTACTCCATGCCGGTAAGGTACTTTACGGCCTTGAGGAGGCCGTAATTTACGTGTGCTCCTTACTTGTGATCAGCTCCGGTTTACGCCATGCCGTTAATTTCGGCATGGTGGGGCGCGAGCACGACCCAAGACCGATAATTACGGCATTGTAGTTTACGGTGCCGTAATTAACGGTCTGAGGGGTCGGAATGGCATGGAACGGAAAACCATGCCGGTAATTCATCACCGGCATGGTTTGTACCTTACCTCCATGCTCGGAATGACCCCCAATGTCCTTACATTACGATTTACAGACAATATCATGTGAAACTTCAATTAATTTGTTGGGACTCTTTATAAAACAATGACACTGGGCCGCATAACACTTAGTATGTGTACAGTATTAGATTTATTAGAACGTTCAAACGCATGCGCTTGCCATATATAAACTCTAGAATGTTAGCTAACATTGTAAATCACCATGGTAACCAATACCATGTGACGGGCGACCTAACAAGACTCTCGTCTAAATCGCGATGATCGATTTGTAAATTGATTCGTACATACTTATTAGTCTTGAAGATATATTGTTTTAACAATAGGAAATTTTCCTGTGGAATGTTTCTAGACAGTAACCTGCAAGTACGATGCAAATTTCAACCCGTTTAATACATCTGGTATTTTTTCGGAAACGTTATTGGTTGCTCAGCAACCTTTGTCACGTGACGTATCACCTGACCAGAAGTCAATGACGGTTCTCATAGCAACCGGCTCTTTCAGCCGATGCATCCACGGTGCCCGACGGCGTTCGCCATTGTGCGATTAACTAAAAGGACCTTGCCGGTAAACTAATTACTTACACAGATTTGATCCTAGCATTCCAAAAACAATTGATTTAATCAGTGTAGGCGAACCATATGTGGATTCGACTAGCACTGGGAATCATCCCACCTTCTTTCCATATTTTAAATGTCAGCGAAAACAAAATGAGGAAGCTTGTACCACTTTCCGAATACTAATGGCTTTGGGTTCAATATGAACAGATCGGTCAGCTAGCTGCAGGTAACTTGTTAATTTGACATTTCAGGAGTAGCATTAGATTATTTTCGGATATGTATATTTTACATTTAATAAGGATCGTAACTCACCGCAGCAGCCATACATTTCTCTCCCAGCACCTTGCCTTCACCCAATTGCAGCTAACAAGCGGCAGTTTATAACCAGCCCAGTAAAAGGAAAACTACAGCGGGTGCGGCAGAAGTTCAGATCAATATGACATTCTAACACAAGCATAAACCATACTTTCTAACTACCAAAATAGAGGTAATCATGTCTTTTTTACCCTTCCAAAATCCAAATGTTGATGTGCTCTGATAATAGTTTTGTTATATTTAATTCAAATGATTCTCTCACTCATCTGATTTTGTGTTTTTTGTTTTTGTCTTTGTTACCTTTCTCTTTTGACACAAGATTTGACAAAAAGTAATACATATACAACCTGTAATTCAAAGTGCATATGTGGGTTTTTAAAAAAGTCTTTTTACGCCCTGAGGACGACCTTGGAAGTTTGAAACACGTGTTGGCGTGGCGTGGCTAAATAATGACTTCTATTCACAATTATACTAAGTATGACTTAAATATTGTTGTATACAGGTGTGATAGGAATTACTTCACTGATGAATGCTTGAATTACATGAGGTTCAAAACTTCAATGTGTTTCTGACTATATACATGTTTAATTTTCAAGGAGGATCAAACCTCTATGTGTTTTCTTATCTTTTGATACTAATTACCTCCACGTCCACTCTTCCTCGTCCCAGTACTTACTTCATGAGGCACCCGCCTCCGACACAGGACCTTCTTCTATTTCTTTAAATCCCTATAACTCCTCCCCCACATCCATGTCACTCAGTTTAAATTTTTCCTGCCTCCGGCAGGTTGGACTTTTTCTTCCCGGTGCGGGGCACTGGGGAGCACCGATTGCTGGCCCCCTGGGGGGGGCTGTGTGGCGGGGCCCTCGGCTCCCTCAGGTGCGGCACTGCTCCTGGGCCCCCTGCGGGGCTTGGGGTCACAGTTGAGCTGGATTGCCTCGCTCGGTTCTTTGCTGGGCTCCGGACCGCAGCGTGAGCATTGTGTCCCGGGTCCTGCACGGCCCGGGGGAAGGTAAGGAGAGGGGAGGACTGGGCTTGATGTTTTTCCCCTCTCCTCCTGTTTTGGCCATCTTGATTCGACTTGGCAGTATGGGCTAGCCTTCCCTTTTGTTGTGAGGCCTCTCTGCTTCTTGTCGTGGGGTGACAGTGGCAGAGAGTCTTTGGAAGTGCGGGGGCTCTGTTCTGTCGCAGGCATGTCACATACCACCCGCTCCTCAGACACACACAGCACAGGATGCACCTGATGTTAGCTGCATTATCTGGGGGAAGGTAAGGAGAGGGGAGGACTGTGCTTGATATTTTTCCCCTCTCCTGCTGGTGTGGCCATCTTGACTCCTTCAACATGCCGTTTTCCTCGTGCTTTGTGTGCACATCTTTATTGGAAATGATGGCAAGCACTTGGCAGTATGGGCTAAGCCTTCCCTTTTGTTGTGAGGCCTCTCTGCTTCTTGTCGTGGGGTGACTGTGACAGAGTATTTGAAAGTGCGGGGGCTCTGTTCTGTCGCAGGCATGCCACATACCACCCGCTCCTCAGAGACACACGGCCCAGGATGCACCGGATGTCAGCTGCATTCTCTGGGGGAAGGTAAGGAGAGGGGAAGACTGTGCTTGATGTTTTCCCCTCTTTTGCTGGTATGGCCATCTTGACTCCTTTGAAAGGCCGTTACCTCGTGCTCTGTGTACACATCTTTATTGGAAATGATGGCAAGCACTTGGCAGTATGGGCTAGCCTTCCTTTTTTGCTGTGAGGACTCTCTGCTTCTTGTCGTGGGGTGACTGTGACAGAGTATTTGAAAGTGCGGGGCTCTGTTCTGTCACAGACATGTCACATACCCCCAGCTCCTCAGACACACACAGCCCAGTATGCACCGGATGTTGGCTGCATTCCTTGCGTGCTGCCTGTGAATACAGCGCAGATTTTGGAAACATCTGCAAGCGGCCGGAAGGGTACCGGCCTGGCATAGTCTACACTTCGGGTTCGAGTCTCAGCGGTGCTGACTCGGTCCTTCATCCTTCCTAGACGGATGCATTGGAACGATTTAGAGCATGGGGCTACCAGCTACTGGATACAGGG
This sequence comes from Ambystoma mexicanum, assembly GCF_040938575.1. Lineage (NCBI taxonomy): Eukaryota > Metazoa > Chordata > Amphibia > Caudata > Ambystomatidae > Ambystoma > Ambystoma mexicanum. The sequence continues at coordinate 215,494,446 of NC_090926.1, forward strand.
CTCAAGCCACCTCTCAGTCATGTGGTGTGTTTGGGTCTGTGCTAGCTATGGACGCAGACTCCTTCTCCTGTCCTCTTCCTCTAAACTGCGCAAGGGAAAGTCAAAGGAGTTGATTTGCTTTTCCCTTGTCCGGCATGGGATTATGGAAAATGATCATGGAAGTAACGGCCATGCAGGGGGTTCCCAGTGTCTCTTCTTTTAGGCCCTAGGTCCTCCGGTGCTGACGTGTTGCTTTCACGCCTCCTCTCAGACTTGTGGGAAGTGATAGGGCACATGGTGGCACATGTCTGTGCTTAGAGGGGTTCTCAGAGCCCCTGGTGCCGGTGGAGGGGATGTCACTTCAGTGGGTTTTCCAGTATAGGCATACCTCAGGTAGGGGGTTGCCTTTGATGTCGGCTATCCGGGATGGATTGCTTTGCCCCGCTTTGTGACAGTACTCTGCCCTTTTGACGCCAGCCTGGTGGCTCCTCTGTCGGCTGAGGGGGCCATAGTCTGCTGGACTTCTGGGCTGTCCAGTATCTTCCTTTTGATAGGTCAAATCTTTTTGTGGGCTGACAAGCATGCTGTTATATTGTGGCGCAGGCCTGTTTCAACGTCCTGTGATTTCCCTCTGGTGCAAGTGCAGTGACTGGCGGTTTTCCCTGGCTCCTCGTCTCTATCTTCTCGGAGGTGTATGGGACCGGTGGGCTTCGGCTTCCTGGGTAATGGGATCCGTCTGGAGGGGGTATCAGTTGCCGTTCCTGTCTCCTCCTGTCCAGGTTTGCATGGTTAGGACTTTGGTACCCAGCTCACGGTCCAAGTAGTTGGCCATGGGATCCGTTCTCTCCGAACGGTTGTTGTGGGTTACCGTCTTGCCCGTTCCTCTCCCTGTTCAGGGTCAAGTTTTCTACTTGCGGGTGTTCCTGGTCCCAATGCCTTCTAGGATGTGTCACCTGCTTATGGGTCTCAAGACCCTGCACTGCTTGTCCGGACGTCTGGGGAGAGCGTACTCTGGATGTTGTGCAGGGGGGCCGAATGCTGGCTGTTCTGGGCTGGGTTTCCAGAAGGCAGTATGTCTCGACTCACCTGTTGCTGAAGTTACGGGGCACGTGGCGTCTCGCATGTTTTCCAGTTCCTTGAGCCTGTCTTCGGTTACGTCTCCTGGTGTCTTATACTCTCTCCCACTGGCTCCCGACATCTCGGCTTTCGTAGTTTTGTTTTCAGTGTCCCCAGCGCTGCGAGTGTCCCTGCTATGGTGGCGGGGGGTTTCAGGTCTACAGGCTGAGGTGTGCATGGTCCTTCCTCCTGTGACCTCTCCTACTACCAACACCAGCAGAAAGTTTATACATTGGGGGTCCTCTCAGCTCAAGGGTTGTGAGATCTGGGGAGAGCCGGTGATCATCCAATTGGCAAGAGTTGGGCCATTGTGCAAGCTCTGGTGTACTTCGAGGAGTTGCTGGACGGTCGGCGGTTTTTGGTCCGATCGGACAATACGACGGCCTTGGCATATGTGAGCTGCAAAAGGGGTTCCGGCTGTTCCTTGAATGCTCTGGCAGCGCTGATAGGCACCTGGGAGGAATCTCATCTGGTGTATCTGCTGGCCTCACGGATCAGAAGGGTGGACAATGTTCAAGCGGATCTTCTCAGACGCCGGTTTTCACTCCTCTGCAGAACTGGTCCTGTTGGCCCAGGTCTTTGCGGTGACCTGTGTCAGATTAGGGTCCTTGGTTCTAGACCTGTTTGCATCCCCGGCCTCAGCAGAAGTTCCCCTCTTCTGCTCTCGGTTTCAGGTTGAGGGGATTGGGGGAGGGACGCCCTCTCTGTACAGTGGCCTTGGGGTTTTCCTTTATGCCTTTCCGCCTATTCCCCTTCTGCCCCAGGTGGTTTGGCGCATCTGAGTGTCCAGGGTGACTGTGTTGTTGTTAGCTCTGTTCTGGTGCCGCCGGAGCTGGCTCCCCTCTCTGTTGGAGCTTCGTTCCTAGGAACCTTGGCTGGTTCCGAGGTGGCCGTGTCCCCTTCAAGGGGATCTGCGGTTAGAATTCCACCGGATGCAATGGGCGGTGTGGCTATTGCTCAGTCTAGGTTGATATCTCAGGGGTTCTCAGAACCTGTAGTTGAGTCCAAATGGATGCTCTTAGACCCTCCACTCTGAAGGTGTTAGGCAGACATTGGGGCCATTTCCGAGACTGGTATGGGCAGTCTGGGATCCCTCCCCTGCGTTCTGGCCTCTGCTATCCTTCGGTTCCTCCAGGAGGGGTTTTGACAGGGGCCTGGCAGTTTTTCCAGGCTTTGCTCTCAGCGGGCCTCCATGAAATTCCTTTTGGGGGACTCTGACGGTCACTTGGATGGGGAGGTGTTGGTGGGGAAGTTGATCCAGGGTTTTTCTTCTTCCCTTCCTTGTGCTGATAAAGGGCTTTCCTTTTGGGATCTCCCTCTTGTATTACGGTTCCTTCATGGGCCTCCTTTTGAGCCCATTTCCGAGATTGATATCAAACATCTTACACTGAAATCTGCTTTTCTTATTGCCCTCACTTCTGCCCGTAGGCTTGGGGAGATTGGGGCTCTCTTATGTCACGCTCCTTTCCTGAGGGTGCTGCCAGACTCGGTGGTGCCGGGGTGTGGTCCGAAGTTTCTCCCTTCAGTTGTCTCTCGGGTTTCACACCTCTCAGGGTCTGGTTCTCCCTGACTTCTTTCATGATCCAAGAACGCCTGAGGAGGTGGCTCGGCTTAACATTGATGTCCGGCGGGACGCGTTGGAGTATTTGGCTTGGCTTGCCTTTTCCACCAATCTGATAGTCTTCTGATTGCTTATGGTCTGGCTGGGGCTGGGCATAACGCATCTGTGGTTTCCATTTTCCGGTGGTTCCGAGTTGTGATCTCTAGGGCCTATGTGGCTTCTGGCCTGCCTGTGCCTGCGCACAATCAGGGGCGGTCTACCAGGGGTTTCGCGGCTTCCTGGCCCGATGTAAGGAGGGTTTTTCTCTGCAAGAGATTTGTATGGCTGCCGCCTTGGCTGGTCTAGGCATTTTCATCAACCGCTATGGGTTGAGTTTCTCCCACTCGGGGGTTGGTTCCTTCGTGGTTGGAGTTTTTGTCTGTGGGGATGTGATTTAAGAGTTATTGTGGGTGTGTTTTGCTGCACTGTTTTTGGCTCTGTCTCATTGGGACCTTTTCCCCGTTGATGCTTTGGTATACCTCATGAAGTAAGTACTGGGACGAGGAAGAGTGGACGTGGAGGTAATGCTCTGATTACTTACCGGTAATCTTCATTACTCCTAGTCCTACTCTTCCTCGTCACAGTACTGACGACCCTCCTCACCCTCCCTGCGGGGAAGGTCCCATGCTCCGGCTTGGTAATATGAAACTGAGTGACATGGATGTGGGGGAGGAGTTATAGGGATTTAAAGAAATAGAAGAAGGTCCTGTGTCGGAGGCGGGTGCCTCATGAAGTAAGTACTGTGACGAGGAAGAGTAGGACTAGGAGTAATGAAGATTACCGGTAAGTAATCAGAGCATTACTGAATAAAACAAGCACTTACCAACTACTAGTACGGTCTAATAATGATTCAGTCATTTTTTGAGCGCAGTCAGTGAGGTCAGCTCCTTCTAGTCTATCAAGGAACATGTGTGCTAAGTGAAAATGTTTACTCTTGCCCAGGGACAAACACTCACCTAGACTAGGACAGCCCACAGAGAACCCCTGCGCGTCCAGTCCTATCCACTACCTTACGTACAGATGAGGAACCACTGGTGGGGGCACAGATAGTAAACAAAAAAGTAAGTTGAACATGGCCATCGCGTTTACAGACAGAAAGGTGATATGCTCCACCCCGGGTATGTGCCACATGCGAGCAATGCTTCTCATACAGACAATAGCAAACGAGACAGCTGTCTGAGGGGTACCAACCAATGCGGACATGTTTGTCTATGGTATACAGGTGTTAGCAAGGGTGGTGCTAGAGATTACACGTACAGATTGGAGAGAGGATAAGGCCAGGATAAAGGCCCTGTTAGCCCCTGAGGATCCACACAGCCAAGAGCCCCCCAGTGAGGTTGAGAGGGCTGGACTCCATCTCCCTCGAGTGATCCCCCAGCTCTGAGCAGAGCCTACACGACAGCGATGCCGTTCTACTACAGTGATCTTCTATCACACATAACCATCTCACCAGTGGCCCGTGCCCACCTTGATCTGGTGATAAAAAAGCCTTTTACTTTGTTTCCGAAGCCAGAAACAGCCTTGCAGCTCCTCTCCGAAGTGTGTTTCTGCATCAATACTAAGCTGCCTGACCCAAAATGGCAGCATGAGAACGCGGCATGATAGCGAGGCTCTCCCTGGTTGCTAAGCAATCACCTGCTTCTTCACCCAATCTTGGGCGGAAGCCGGTGGCGGATTAAGGCCAGGATAAAGGCACTGTTATCCCCAGTTTGCTCCGGTTTACGACGCCACACATTCAGACTCCTTAAGCCCAAGATGTGCTCTATGAGGAAGCCGTGCAGCAAAATCATGTGGGGGAAAAACCCTCCTTGCACGCTACCACTCCCTGCTGCTCCACGAGGCTGTACCAGAGTCCTCACAAGGCATCCACGCTGTCTGCATCAGTGCAACATCAATGTGAGAAACTGCCCACACCTAGTTGTCCCCTCGACATCTTTGCTTCTAGTCACTCTTACCCCGCCACGCACAACATCAGGCGAGCGCGCCTCAGAGCACGGTCCATCCCTGTGCCACATCCCAGCCGCCACACCTCCCTCACATACCGCAATAAGCACATTGGCTGCAGGATGTCACCACCAGCCCTTAATGCGCCTGCCACAGCCTTGATCAATGCATACACTCCGCCTTCAAAAATGAAGCCAGTCAACCCGACAAATGATGCTAACACTTCCACTGCTGCTGCAAGTATGCCCCAGGATGCATTTGCCAACAATGATGCCACATGTATGCCTTACAATACAATTGCTACTAATGTTGCCAATGATGCCACTACGGCCACATGTATGCCCCAGGATGCAATTCCCAACAACAATGCCAATGATGCCACATGTATGCCTTACAATATAATTGCTAGTAATGTTGCCACATGTAGGCCCCAGGATGCATTTCCCAACAACGATGCCAATGATGCCACATGTATGCCTTACAACATATGCCACTACGGCCACATGTATACCCCAGGATGCAATTCCCAACAACGATGCCACATGTATGCCTTACATTATAATTGCTAGCAATGTTGCCAATGATGCCACTACGGCCACATGTATAACCTAGGATGCAATTCCCAACAATGATGCCACATGTATGCCTTACAATGTAATTCCTAGTACTGTTGCCAATGATGCCACTACGGCCACATGTATGCCCCAGGATCCAATTGCCAACAATAATGCTAATGATGCCACATGTATGCCTCACAATATAATTGCCAGTAATGTTGCCAATGATGCCACTAGGGCCACATGTGCGCCCCTTGATGCAGCTCCTTACAATGATGGCACTGGGGCTAAATGGATGCCTCATGCTGCCCCTGCTACATATAAGAACTACCATGATAGCTCACACTTAAAGTGCTCCTTGATTAATGCCCGCTCCATTAAAGCCCATGCCCTAGATGTCCATGACCTCATCATTACCCATGAGCTGGATATCCTCATGATAACCGAATCATGGCTACACGAGGCCTCAGGTCCTGCACTTACCCTAGCTCTACCGCCAGGCTACACCATCATTAGACAGGACTGCCCCACTATGGGCGGAGGAGGATCTCTGATAGCGAAAGAATTCCCCTCTATTAGAAAAATAGATAGAGACATAAACAACATCAGTGACTACCCTCTCACCAAAATTAACCTATCCAACCACTGCACCATCACTGTACATCTTGTTTACAGACCACCTGGTCCCGTAGGTGACTTCCAAGCAGCCCTCACTCACATCCTCTCTGACAACTTGAAACAATCGACCAAAGCCATCCTACTCGGTGACCTCAACCTAGGGCTCAACGACGCCAATGACCCTGCAGCCAAGTCACTTAATGCTGCACTCGAGCCCCTCAGGTTCTCTAACGCCATCACTGAACGCACGCACATTCAAGGCCGCTCCCTAGACTGGATAGCCCAACACAACTCCCCATTATTATTACAGCCAACTCACCAACCACATGGTCGGACCACCATGTTATTCACTTTAGTATCCCCACTACCAGGAACAAGCACACCTCAGCGCCACCCCTGCCCGAGCCCTCTCCAGAAACTCTTGGAAACTCACCAAAGAAAAGCTACTCCCATTCCTATCAGGACCAGACTTCAGGCCCCCCTTCTCGGCCGACCCAGAGAACCTAGCGTGCTCCTATGACATAGCCATCAAGGCAGCAGTTGAAGCTATCGTGCCACTTAAACCTCGGAAGGCTAAAATAACCAGCCACACCAATGCCTGGTTTACCACAGACCTCCTTGTACTACGATCCAAGAAACGTACAGCCTTATCCCTATGGCGAACCACCCGCACAGATGAAGCAAAACTTGACTTCAAACTACGGGCCAAAGAGTACAAAAAAGCTATTATACGTGCCAAAGCCATCTCATTTGAAACCAGGATCCAGGAAGCCAAATTGAACACCAAAGAGATCTCCTCTATCTTCAGGGACTTAGAGACCCCCACACCCACTCCTCAAAACGTCACTAAAGACAAGGCCTGGTGTGACGGGATCCAATCAGCCATGATCGGCAAGCTCAAGATCCTCCAAACCAAAATACAGGCTACCAACCAATCTCTGAATTCCACCCCCCCTGCCTCGGCCTCGGCACTACCACCACCCTAATCACATCCAACTCTTTCTCTTTCAAGGAAATTAAAGAAAGTGTCATGATCAATATCATGAAATCTATTAAGCCATCTAACTGCAAAGGTGACACTTGCCCAGCAGCACTCATTAAGGACTGCGCAAGCCCTCTAACCCCCTTTCTTACAGCATTTGTGAACGCCTCCTTTGCCACTGCAAAGTTCCCCTCCTACCTTAAGGAAGCCTGGGCCCACCCCCTCATTAAAAAACTTTCCCTTGATCCCACCTCACCCAACAACTACCATCCCATTACCATGGACTACTTATAGGTACAACAATTTATTGAGGAGAACCAACTTCTTGGGCTACGCCAATCCGGTTTCCGTCCAGGGCCCGGGACCGAGACTGCCCTACTCAACTTAAAAAACCAAATGGACGATGCAAGAGATGCAGGGAAGCCTGCTCTCCTCCTTCTCCTTGATCTATCAGCGGCATTTGATCTCTTCGACCACAAGGTCCTATGCCACCAACTATCACCCAAGGCCACTTCCTGGATCTTGTCCTTCTTGCAAGGAAGGAGCATGCAAGTCTTCTCTCACCTGCCCTCAGCCTCACCTACCATCATCCTGTGTGGCGTCCCACAAGGATCCTGCATCTCGCCCACCCTCTATAATATCTTTACACGGCCCCTCTTCCTCATTCTTGACTCACTGGATATCTCGTACACTAACTACACCGACAATACCCAGATCCTACTCACGTTGACAGGAGACTATGACACCGACTCCAAAACACTCAACGACATTTAGAACACTATCCAAGCCTGGATGGCAGCCAATGGGCTCTGTCTAAACTCAGACAAGACCGAACTACTCCTGGCAGGCTCTAAAGAAACACTTAAGAACCTCGATACCCAGTTCAGTCACTTAATGATCGACTGCATCAGAATCCCTGTGGTTAATGTAGTAAAAACAGTGGGAGTCTATCTCGACACTAACATAACAATGACCAGGCAAGATAATGCCTCTTCGGCGGCTATCACGCCAAACTCATGACCGCAGCCAGACCCTTCCTCTCCAAGTACAACTGCATTACCATTGCAAGAGCTATCACAGGATCTAGACTAGATTACTGTAATCCCCTCTTTCTGGGTACCTCTACCAAAAACGTAGCTAAGCTACAAGTAATTCAAAATAACGCTCTGCGTGCAGCCATTGGAATCCCGAAAAGAGAACACATCACGGCCGCCAGGAAGCAGGCGCACTGGCTCCCAGTTAAAGAAAGAATCCTCTTTAAAAACCCGGGCCCTTACTCATAAGTGTATTCACCACACCGCCCCCCCACCTCTCAGAGAGAATTCACCCTACAGTCTCCACAAGACCGACCAGAACACCATATGCAAACATGCTCTCACTCCCCAGAGTCAAGAGAGCTCGAGCCGGGAGCGTTAGCTTCCCATACTTATCAGCTCTGCAATGGAATACTCTACCACCACCCCTGCTAGGAGAGGCCTCCCTCTCAGCATTATGCAAAGCCATGAAAACACTGCGCTTCACATAATGCCCTGACCAATATGTACCAATACCAACCATGTATGATCCATTACCGCATGTTCAGAAATGTCCCAATTTATGTATTTATGATTGTACTCAACTATCCTGACATGTATATATGATCCCCATGCATACCTTTCTACTGTAAAAACGAGCTAAAAGTAACAGCACTACGATGCCCTTGGACTGTATGTGCACTATACAAATGTACAAAATAAAATAAAATAAAGAGTGGCATATGATTTTGTTTTTCGCCCAGTAGCAATCCCCGAAATAGTGGCCGGCACCATTTTGTCTCTTGATCTGCAAGGGGTTCAGGTTTCTGCAAAACGTATTGTGGCAATCGGACTGGACAGGCATGGTTGTGAGTGGAGGACAGTATTGTGTATTGACCCAAACATAGCACTGCGCGAGTTAACTGATGAAGAGCTGTTCACTGACGATGACACTGGTAGCAAAATAATATTAGAAGTATGCATGCCTTGTGACATAATGGTGCAAAACAGATGAGTGTTTAACCCCCTCATGGCCATCGTCAATGCACCTCTGTCTTTCTGCAACAAAGATTTACAATTGATGCCACCCAATTTATGGACTACAAACCCCCATGATGTAGGGTTATTGAAGGAAGTGACCCTGATAAAAATAAAGATTAAACCAGGAGCAGTGTTGCCCAGAGTGAGACAGTACCCCTTGTCCAAAGAAGCAGAAGAGGGCATCAAAGACACTATACAACAGGGCATCATTGTACCCTCAAATTCCCTGTGTAACACTGCAATTTATCCAATTAAAAAAGTGAAAGGGGGGTCATGGAGGATGGTGCAGGACCTCCGCCCACTTAATGATATTGTTCAAAAGGAGTTCCCTCTTGTCCCAAACCCGGCGTCCATCTTATGCAGTATTCCAAAACAGGCCACCATTTCACTGTGGTGGACTTGGAAAACACCTTTTTCTCGGTGCCCCTTGAGCCAGGTTCTCAATACTTGACAGCATTCACCCTCGGAGGGAAAAGATACAAACATTGCTGACTGCCCCAGGGGTACTGTGAAAGCCCAAGCATTTTCAACAGAATATTGCACGAAGACCTCAGCAACATTTCTGTTCAAAGCACCATCATTCAATACGTTGATGACCTCCTAGTGTTCAGTGAAGGAGAGGAAATATGCAGAAAAGATTCATTAACTTTGTTAATGTTATTGGCCCACAAGGAGTACAAGGTGGATAATAACAAACTTCAATACTGTTTGGCAGAAGTACTGTACTTGGGCCAAATAATATCTAAAGATAGCAAGAGAATAATTCCTGACAGAGCAGCAACAGTACGAGTACAGCCAGACCCCACACAGTGAAGGACATGCAAAAATTCCTCGGCATTTGTAATTATTGCAGGGCATGTATCTTAGACTATGCCACATACACACAACCCCTATTGCAAACTTTAAAGGAAGCACAGAAAGAAAAAACAGTCATAAGATCGACACCTGAAATGCATGCTGCTTTCACCACGTTAAAAGACCTAATAGGCACAGCACCTGTCCTCGCCACGCCTGATTATGAACGAAAATGTTTCTTGTTATCACACTTAAATGGAACACTGATGATGGCAGTATTGACACATAAAACATTGCTGGGCCATAAACCACTAGCTTATTACAGTGGTACCCTTGATTCAGTGATGCAAGGCCACTTTGCATGCAAACAGGCTCCTGCTGTGGCCGCCTTCGCAATTGAGAAGAGCTCCACGATTGGGATGGGTTGCTCAGTAATGCTGTTTGTTCAACATTCTCTATTTGCCATACTTGAACAATCGAAATCCACACTCACCACACTGAGGGCCACTGCTTATGAGATCATCATCTCAAGCCCAACAGTGAACACAGCCACACAGAGCCATGCACATTGCAAGGCATACAAACCCATGATTGTGCCTCCTATGAAGGAGAAGAAGATGACATTTCCAAAGCAAGTGAAATTCCTTTGAGTGAAGGTGAAGTGCATTTTGTAGATGGGTCAGCGTGCATTTTCCCCAAGACTGGTGAAAAGCATGTTGGTGCAGCAGTAGTGAGATTGCAAGAAGGGGAATACAAGGTGTTGATACAGAAGAGATTGCCAAAGCATTATTCAGCTCAAGCAGCAGAATTGGTAGCGTTAGCAAAAGGGTGTGCAGTGACGATATACACAGATTCAGCATATGTAACAACCACAGTGCATGCTGGACTCTCTAGATGGAGGAGAAGGGGTTTCAGGAGAGCAGATGTGTCACCACTGCAACATGCAAGCTATTAAATCAGTTGATAGAGGCAGTCGCAGAACCATCAGTAGTAGCCCTGGTAAAATGCCAAGCCCATACTAACAACAAATATGAAATATCACTAGGAAATGCGGAAGCGGACGCCGTCGCCAAACAAGCAGCCTACTTCCAGAAAGATTTAGCAACAGAATGTGTGATGAAGGAACATATAGGGGAACACTAGGATAGCGGCTATAATTCCCTCCCCACAGCACAAATAATTGAACTGCAGAAGAAAGCACTCCAACCTGAACAAGAACTATGGGCAAAAAGGGGTTGCACACAGTCCCTGACAGACCTCCTCTGGAGGCAGGACACAAAAGGGAATATAGTAATGCCTGTAGAACTATTGCAAATAGCTTTTGCACAGCTACATTTTCCAGCCCATACGTCAAAACAACACATTGCTGCAGACATCCAGGAGGATTGGTTCATCCCAAATCTCCAGGAATGCATTAATAAATTGACAATAGTGTGTATAACATGCCAAACATTCCATTCTGGAATGACTCTCAGAACATTGCGGGGAACATTGCCCCGCCCTATTGGACCTTTCTGTGAACTGTAAATTGACTATGCAGATAAGGGAGGAAGATGCAATGGGGCAAGGTACTTGATTGTAGAGGTTTGTCCCTTTTCTCACTGGGTGGAGGCTGGACCCTGTGCCCACCCAGACACCAAGTGTGCAGCTACATTTCTAGTAAAAGAAGTATTCCCACGTTGGGGCATATGCAATGTCATACGCTCCGACAATGGGACGCACTTCGTTAATGACCTCTTCAGAGAAGTAACAACATTATTAGGGATAAAACATAAAATGTGTTCAATTTATCACCTGCAAGCAAACGGATGGTAGAAAAGATCAACGGCTTCCTCAAAAGTAGACTGTCCAAACTATGTCACACTCACAAAAAGAACTGGGTTTATTGTCTCCGACTGGCCTTGTTTCAACTGCGCACCCAGCCAACTAAGCACCACCATTTTTCCCCCCATGAAATAGTAACAGGGCGACAAATGCAAATGCCCTTGTCCCCGGTAAGAAGATTGTCCGATGCCCATAGAAGTGCCACAGTGTTAGGAGAGGAATTCAAGGAATACCTTACGCAGATTACAAGGGCTGTACGTGTGATTTTAAAACAAACAGCTCCCCTGTTTAAGAGGGAAAATGAGACATATGCATCCACGCCCTCGGCAGATAGCCTGTCAAGTCCTCTAATGCCTGGAGAACTAGTGCATGTGCGCAGCTTTGTACACAGATGGAACAGTTCAAGATTTCATGGCCCTTATGAGGTTATATACTGCACACCTTCAGCAGTAAAGGTGAACGGCCTGATATACTGGATTCATCTGTCAGATGTCAGAAAATCACATGACAGTGTAGTACTGTAGTACGCTCCAGCAAGGCGAACAAGACACAGCAACTCCTTAATAAATATCAGTATGACACCACACAGTGATATGAGAAATAGTAGAGCAATAGCAATATAATAGTACCAGAAAGATGTACACTTTCAAAAATGATATATTGCTTCTCTCTCTTTGTGTCTCTCTCTCTCCTTCTCTCTCGCTCTCTCTCTCTCTCTTTCTCTCTCTCTCTCTCTCTCTCTCTCTCTCTCTCTCTCTCTCTAAATTGCACCTATATGTTTAAAAATGTTACAATGATGATGAACTGAAAATGTATTTAACCCCTTATATCCCACTCCATAGGTGCAACGATGGTGGAAAGTAGTTCTTTAATTACAAATAGAATTGAGTTAAATAGAAGTAGGAATAGTATAATGTCATGATTCCTGCCCCTCATGTCCCCAGCCCTCCAAGATGTCAGGCTGGAGCCAGGCCACGATCACCTACATGGCCCTCAAGGGCCTCTTCATCCCTCCAAAGACCCACTTGGAGTCAGACTTGGCGCTTGTGGCACCAGACTCACTCACTCCCATAGGATAACATTGGGGATTGGACTTGTAGTGCATTGATGGGGACAAGATGGATGCCCCCACATATTTCGGTTCCCAGAACTGCATGTGCAGTCATCCTTTTGGGTGTAGTTCAGCCCAGAGACACCTGGAATACCCAGAGACTATTTAAGCCACGCCCAGGCTGAGAAACATGCTTTGCGTTTAATGCACCTGCAGCGTGACACTCGCCGTGTTCGGATCGTTCTCCAGTAGGCCTGCATCTTTCTTCTGCGCTCGGCTCCTGCAAGAACAAGAACACCTTTAGGAACAGCCTTACCTTGCGGCGCTTCTGCCCATCATTCATCGCTCCTTCTCTTCTGCGGGCATCTTCGGCGGTGTCATTCCCATCCCGGCACGCCGCTTCCTAAGGAAAAGGGAAAAGAAAAGAAAAAAGGCATTAGTAAGCTTTCAGCAAATCTTTGCTTATTTTTAAACACTGTACGAGCTTCAAACGCTTACCTGAATCCCAGTCGCTCTGGGGGAACTCTGTGTCCGGAAGTTCTCATCCATCTGCAAGAGGGAAATGACACTCCAGGTTAGCGTGGAAACATCTAGAGGCGCCGCATACCACGATTACTCACCGCATTTCTTCTTCATAACCGGCATCCACGCTGAAAACGTCGCGGCACCTAAAAGACACAGAAAAATAACTCAGTTCAATACAAATATGAAAGGGTCGCATCGCGCATCGCGCTCTCACTCACTTTCAGTGCTACTCATCTCAGCAGCACGTCGCCATCCCCGGACGCCGGCCATCATCTAAGGAAGGAAAGGAACAAAGTTAGAGAACTGTTTTAAAGACTCATTATACTTACCTGTCGGACTCTTGCCAGTGAAGTAACTAGGCAGCAACGAGCCCACATCAATCAACGCGCCCTTGCGCTGAAAGCAGGACGGAGAGCCCACTTTCCAAGAAAACAAGGTGAGCTGTGGATCAAAGGGAAGGGTTGGACCCCGGGGAAGAAGGGGTTCAAGCACACAGAGACAATAGGGAGTTAAACTCTACCAATCCTGTGTTTCAGGCCCAGTCTCCAGTCGAGTAGACTCCAGGGAAGGGTTTGAAGTCGTAAGAGGACGGAACAGGCTGAGTGACGTCCCTGTGGATACCAGGTGAGCGTTACATATAATTACCACTAGAGCATATTCTTACGAGTGTGGTCTTTATTTCACGCCCATTGTTTTCTCCACCATCTTATTGTGTTTGGGGTTGTATTGGAGCATTACTTTTATTGTTGGAGATATAAAAGAAGGGGGCGGTGGGGAAAACTAATACAAGAAGGGAGTAAACTGATATGGGACGGTGTAAAGCTAATATGGGACCATGATACTTTTTAAAATATTACTACACTACACAAGAATAGTGCAAGGGTCTCATCACAACTTGGGCCATTTGCCATGAATGAAAACGAAAATCTAATTTATGTATATAACGACTCTTTTTCCACTCCAGTAATGTTTACAACACCACCAAGTGACCTGTACACAACCAAATATCCTACCTCATATGTAAATAGTGTATATACTCTGTCGGACTCTTGCCAGTGAAGTAACTAGGCAGCAACGAGCCCGCATCAATCAACGCACCCCTGCGCTGAAAGCAGGACGGAGAGCACACTTTCCAAGAAAACAAGGTGAGCTGTGGATCAAAGGGAAGGGTTGGACCCCGGGGAAGAAGGGGTTCAAGCACACAGAGACAATCGGGAGTTAAACTCTACCAATCCTGTGTTTCAGGCCCAGTCTCCAGTCGAGTAGACTCCAGGTAAGGGTTCAAGGTCGTAAGAGGTCAGAACAGGCTGAGTGACGTCCCCGTGGATACCAGGTGAGGGTTGCAGAACGCAAAGCCTCACATCAAAATCCACCTGGGCGTCATGGAAACGTCATAAACTGACCAGTTAGCCCACATGTTAGGGCAGCTACGTTCTGAAGTACATGCAGCCAGGCAGGAGACCAACACCCTGAGGAGAGAGCTGATAGTAGCCAAAGAACGCACTGATGATTTAAACCGGCAACTTCTCCATTCACAAGCAGGGCATGCACCATTGCCGGGAAGCGTGCCCTCGATGCCAGCACCATAAGCCAATCCCGTTCAGATAACCCTTCCTGGGGCAGTTCCCTTGGCCCCGCCCGAACCATTTACGGGGGATCCCAAGAGGTTTGCAACGTTCATGAACCAGTGCCGCCTGCACTTCCTTTGTAGATCAGAGGCCTTTCCAAATGACCAATCACGGGTCGCTTTTGTGCTATCCTACCTGAGTGGTAGTGCCGCGGACTGGTCTGTACCCTTTGTGGCCCAAGATGATCCTTTGCTGCATGCCTTCATGGGCTTTCAGCAGGAGATGGAAAAGCTGTTTGCCCGTCGTACTCATGGGCAGGCATTAGACAACAAACTTCTGTCCCTACGCCAAGGGAATCAAGACCTATTAACATACATAGCCACATTCAATAGACTCGTAGTTGAAGCAGAATGGCCAGTGGAGAAGAGAACCACGTTATTTCATGGGGGTTGCGGGGGGAGCTCAAGGATGTTCTCGCACAAGTAGTGAACCCCCCGAAAGACTGCTCAGAATTCATTGACCTTGTTGTTCAACTGGATCATAGGTTGCAGGACCGAAGAGCAGATTGAACCAGACCGGACCCTCGCCCTATGTATGTGTGTTCAAAGGACAATATTGCCTGCACAACGGAAGGTTCAGGAGAACCAATGCAAATCGGGGGGGTTAGATCCCCCTTGACTAAAGCGGAAAGGGATAAAAGGAGACAGCAGCAGTTATGTCTGTACTGTGGAAGGTCAGGTCATTTCCTTAAAGAGTGCCCTGTGAAGCCACCGAGGAGGACAGTAGGGGCCACGGACAAGGAAGATACCATCAAGGAATCGGAAAACTCCCCAGCCCGGCAAGTGTAGGGGTCCACTTGTCGAGCGAAGAAAGTGAACTGCAGACCTCCCATTTTGCACTGTGGTCTTGATCAATCACCAACAACCATCTCGGATGCACGCAGTAAGAGCGTACATTGACAGTGGCGCCATTGGGAATTACATCGACCAGGATCTTGCGGCAAAGATGGGGCTTCCGTTACGCCCTATATCAACCACCGACACTGTTACCACTGTCGACGGCATCGAAATAGCTTCTGGTCCAGTATCCCAATGCACTGCAGCTTTAACCCTTCTGTGCCAGGATGGACACCAAGAATCTATCGTGTTCGACCTCATTAAGGCACCACAGTTCCGGTTGATTTTGGGAATGCCATGGTTGGTAGCTCACAATCCTCGAATCGATTGGCAAGCAAAAGAATTGGCCTTTCCCAAGACTTGCGCCCACACATGTTATCGCCAAGAGAAACAACCAATAGACACCATAATCTCCACGCTTGCGACTGTGGCAATCGGCACTCTACCAAGTGAATACCAGGACTTTCAAGATGTCTTTCAGAAAGAACCGGCTACCCTGCCACCGCATAGACCATACGATTGCCAAATTGACCTGATACCCGGCGCACAAATCCCTTGTGTGTGAATTTACGCACTCACGGAACCAGAAAACCAGCACCTGAAGTCCTATCTTGACCAATACCTGGCCTACGGGTTCATACGTCCCTCGAAGTCTTCAGCAGCCAGTCCTCTATTCTTCGTACCGCAAAAGGAGGGGGACTTGAGAACATGCATCGACTATAGCGCACTGAACCAGATTACCGTAAAAAACCGCTACCCCCTGCTACTGATCCCTGAATTGCTTGATCAAGTCAAAGATGTCCAAATCTACACAAAACTAGTCCTGAGGGGGGCATATCACCTTATTCACGTAAAACAGGGGGACAAATGGAAAACTGCTTTTCGCACCAAATACGGCTTGTACGAATATAAAGTAATGCCCTTTGGCCTTTGCAACGCGCCTGCAGCATTTCAATACTTCATGAACGATGTCCTACGGGAATTGATTGATGTCTGTGCTCTAGTGTACATCAACGATATTCTAGTATATTCCGCATCAAAGCAGGACCACGTTAAACACGTCCGATCCGTTTTGGAGAAACTCCGTCAACACCAGCTCTATGCCAAGCTCGAAAAGTGCTCATTCCATGTCTCCGAGGTGGAATTCCTGGGCTTTATTCTCAGCCCGAATGGAATCCGAATGGATGTACACAAGGTAGATGCTATCCTGAACTGGCCATCCCCAAATTCATTCAAGGGGGTTTAAAGTATGCTGGGTTTTGCAAACTTCTACCGCCGGTTCATCCAGGATTTCCGCAAATCGTACATCCCATCACGTCATTGCTAAGGAAAAGCAACAAAAGTTTCCAGTGGACAACAGAAGCTGAGGAAGCTTTCCAGGAACTCAAAGCAGGATTCACATCTGCCCCAATCTTACGCCACCCTCGCCCTGATCTCCCATACCTGGTGGAAACAGACGCCTCAAGCATGGCTATGGGAGCCGTCCTCTCACAAAAGGACCCCGAAACGGGCCAGTTACACCCTGTTGCCTTCTGGTCACGTAAATTCACTCCCCCTGAACTCAATTACGCTATCACAGACAAAGAACTCCTGGCCATTAAGCCTTTAAGGCATGGCAGGACTACCTCTTGGGCGCCAGACATACAATCACCGTAATAACTGACCACTGGAACCTCCAGTACCTAAAAACGGCAAAGGCCCAATCCTCACGACAACTACGTTGGGCTCTTTTTTTTTTGCTGAATATGACTACGTGATTACATTTCAACCAGGGGTGAAAAACGGGAAGCCCAATGCCCTTTCCCGTATGGGGGTGGAAGAGCAAGGGTATGAGACCCCTGACCCAATAGCAATCATCCTGAGTGACAAGCTCCTAGGAATCACAGCAACCATAACTCAGAAATAATTACATGAAGAAATCCAAAAGCTGATGAGTCCGGAGCAATTACGAGCGTGGAGTGCACAAGGAGAACATTACATGATAAAAGATCAGTTGCCCTACTTCAGGAATCGTTTATTCTTACCAAACCAAGAACTACGAGAACAAGTCATGTCCGGTTATCATGATTCCTTGATCGAGGGCCACTCCGGAATCGCTAAAACCCTAGCCAAGGTAAAACGAAATGATTGGTGGCCCACGTGGCGTAAAGACATTATCCAATTCATCCTATCTAGTGGAGTGTGTGCTCAAAACAAGTCATCCAAGCAGAAACCGGCTGGGCTATTACAACCATTGGAAATCCCACCAGCACCCTGGCACACGTTACTGATTTACCACCCAGTCAAGGGTTTAACACTATTCTTGTGGTCGTGGACATATTTTCAAAAATGGCACATTTCATTCCTCTTAAGGGGCTCCAAATGCTTCCACTTTGGCAAAGGTATTTCTTAAAGGCATCGTACGGCTCCATGGGTTTCCTTCAGTTTTAGTCTCAGACCGAGGTACTCAATTTGTATCTAACTTCTGGAGAAAATGCTCCTCTATGGCCCAGATCGACATCCGGCTATCCACCAGTCACCATGCCCAAACGGATGGTCAAACTGAGAGGACAAATCAGACGCTCAAGCAGTATCTGCGTTGCATGTTACACCAAGCGGAAATAAGATGGTTTGACCTATTATGGATAGCCGAATATGCTTATAATAATTCCCTACACACCAGCATACTTGCCAACCCTACCGATTTAGGCGGTAGGATAACGCCTTTTAAGCAGTCCTACCGCCTACCGATTTTTTTGACACCAAATACCGATTTAAAAAAAAAATATATATATATATATATATTTTTTTTACATTTTCTTTTTCCACGCCAGCTTGAGGGAGTCTTTCAAGGGCTCCCCCGAGCTGGCGTACCGGGAGAATGCGCGGCATGCAGGCTTTTAATGTTAAAGGCACCCACGGCGGTGGGCTAAAACGCGCCTCCGCCGCGGGTGCCTTTGGCAAAAGGCGCCATTAGCCCCCCACCACGCCAGCTCGGGGGGGTCTTTCAAGGACTTCCCCGAGCTGGTGTGGCAAGCAGGCTGTTAATGTCAAAGGCACCCACGGCGGTGGGCTAAAGCGCCCCTCCGCCGCGGGTGCCTTTGGCAAAAGGCGCCATTAGCCCCCCACCACGCCAACTGGGGGGAGTCTTTCAAGGACTTCCCCGAGCTGGCGTAGCGGGAGAAGGTGCGGCATGCAGGCTGTTAATGTCAAAGGCACCCACGCGGTGGGCTAAAAGCGCCCCTCTGCCGCGGGTGCCTTTGGCAAAAGGTGCCATTTGCCCCCCACCACGCCAACTCGGGGGAGTCTTTCAAGGACTTCCCCGAGCTGGCGTAGCGGGAAAAGGCGCAGCATGCAGGCTTTTAATGTCAAAGGCACCCACGGCGGTGGGCTAAAAGCGCCCCTCCACCGCGGGTGCCTTTAGCCAAAGGCGCCATTAGCCCCCCACCACGCCAGCTCGGGGGAGTCTTTCAAGGACTTCCCCGAGCTGGCGTAGCGGGAGAAGGCACAGCATGCAGGCCTTTGATGTAAAAGGCGCCCACGGCGGTGGATTAAGGGCGCCCCTCCGCCGCGAGTGCCTTTCACAAAAGGCGCCATTAGTCCCCCATCACGTCAACTCCGGCGAGTCTTTAAAGGGCTCCCCCGAGCCGGCGTGATGGCAGAAGGCGTGGCAGGCGCCTCATTGTCATTGAATGCACCCGCGGCGGCGGGCTCATTCAATGACAATGGGCTGCTGACGCGCCCAATTCCTATCATTACCACCTCGCCTGACTATTTTTGAAACTTAAAGATTCCTACAGATTTTTGGTCACAGAATGTTGGCATGTATGGCAGACACCCTTTTATACCATGTGTGGCAGGCACCCAGTATTTCTGAGTTGGACGTTCCTACAGCCCTGGAAATGCCAGCAGTCAAAACCTTGCACACAACCATTTCTCAAACCTTTAAAAGGGCAGCTGAACACCTACTTCAAGCTAAGAATCGCCAAAAGAAGTTTGCTGATCAACACCGAGCAAAGGCCCCCAACTACCAAGTGGGAGACAAAGTCTGGCTGGCGTCTAAACACGTATCCATTAAAGGAACCCAAACTTTCCGTCCAAGATACCTGGGTCCATTCACCGTCACCTCTGTGATAAATCCTGTGGCGGTCAGACTTGCTTTGCCGTCAAACATGCAGATTCATCCTGTGTTCCACGTGTCTCTCCTTAAATCTGTCCAACCTGGGACCCGGGTAGCAATGCCACCGCAGCCAGTAGTAGTCGCCGGGGAGCCAGAATTCGAAGTCAAGGACATCCTGGATTCAAAGTACGTCAGATCCAAATTATACTACTTAGTAGACTGGAAGGGGTATGGTCCACAAGACAGGACATGGGAGCCTTGTGAGTACATCCATGCACCTCGCTTGCTTAGACGATTTCATCAAAACCATCCAAAGAAACCAGGACCAGACAGAAGAGCCACCTTGAGAGGGGCCTTGGGGGGGAGTGCTGTCATGATTCCTGCCCCTCATGTCACCAGCCCTGCAAGATGTCAGGCTGGAGCCAGGCCACGATCACCTACATGGCCCTCAACGGCCTCTCCATCCCTCCAAAGACCCACTTGGAGTCAGACTTGGCGCTTGTGGCACCAGACTCATTTACTCCCATAGGATAACATTGGGGATTGGACTTGTAGTGCATTGATGGGGACAAGATGGATGCCCCCACATATTTCGGTTCCCAGAACTGCATGTGCAGTCTAGTCTTTTGGGTGTGGTTCAGCCCAGGGACACCTGGGATACCCAGAGACTATTTAAGCCACGCCCAGGCTGAGAAACATGCTTTGCATTTTCTGCACCTGCAGCGTGACACTCACCGTGTTCGGATCGGTCTCCAGTAGGCCTGTATCTTTCTTCTGTGCTCAGCTCCTGCAAGAACAAGAACACCGTTAGGAACAGCCTTACCTTGCGGCCCTTCTGCCCATCATTCATCGCTCCTTCTGTTCTGCGGGCATCTTCGGCGGTGTCATTCCCATCCCGGCACGCCGCTTCCTAACGAAAAGGGAAAAGAACAGAAAAAAGGCATTGGTAAGCTTTCAGCAAATCTTTGCTTATTTTTAAAGACTGTACGAGCTTCAAACGCTTACCTGAATCCCAGCCTCTCTGGGGGAACTCTGTCTCCGGAACTTCTCATCCATCTGCAAGAGGGAAAAGACACGCCAGGTTAGCGTGGAAACATCTAGAGGCGCTGCATACCGCGCTTACTCACCACATTTCTTCTTCATAACCGGCATCCACGCTGAAAACGTTGCGGCACCTAAAAGACACAGAAAAATAACTCAGTTCAATACAAATACGAAAGGGTCGCATCGCGCTCTCACTCACTTTCAGTGCTACTCATCTCAGCAGCACGTCGCCATCCCCGGACGCCGGCCATCATCTAAGGAAGGAAAGGAACAAAGTTAGAGAACTGTTTTAAAGACTCATTATACTTACCTGTCGGACTCTTGTCAGTGAAGAAACTAGGCAGCAATGAGCCCGCATCAATCAACGCGCCCTTGCGCTGAAAGCAGGACGGAGAGCACACTTTCCAAGAAAACAAGGTGAGCTGTGCATCAAAGGGAAGGGTTGGACCCCGGGGAGGAAGGGGTTCAAGCACACAGAGACAATAGGGAGTTAAACTCTACCAATCCTGTGTTTTAGGCCCAGTCTCCAGTCGAGTAGACTCCAGGGAAGGGTTCGAAGTTGTAAGAGGTCTGAACAGGCTGAGTGACGTCCCCGTGGGTACCAGGTGAGCATTACATATAAGTACCACTAGAGCATATTCTTACGAGTGTGGCCTTTATTTCACGCCCATTGTTTTCTCCACCATCCTATTGTGTTTGGGGTTGTATTGGAGCATTACTTTTATTGTTGGAGATATAAAAGAAGGGGGTGGTGGGGAAAACTAATACAAGAAGGGAGTCAACTGATATGGGACGGTGTAAAGCTAATATGGGACCATAATACTTTTTGAAATATTACTACACTACACAAGAATCGTGCAAGGGTGTCAATACAATTTGGGCCATTTTCAATGAATGAAAGCGAAAATGTAATTTATGTATATGCCGACTCTTTTTCCACTCCAGTAATGTTTACAACACCACCAAGTGACCTGTACACAACCAAATTTCCTACCTCATATGTAAATAGTGTATATACTCTGTCTCCTACTGACATGTCGGAAGCACCTTTGAATACTCAATACTGGCAACTTAATAAGGAAACCAATGTAATAGCTGATGTGGGTCTCTTCCACATTTACCGTTTATATGCTTTCAGCACACACAAAACGCCCATTGTTGACGGTGGAAGGTACAAAAGGTCATTAACTAAGGGTAAAAATAAGTTAGTACACAGGCAGAAGCGGTAAACAAAAGAATTAAAATATGATGCATACCATGGGTTGGGATAGGATGAGGTGGAGGATCTTCATCATCCGGACCAGTCTAACAAGTGGTACTCTGCTATGAGCACCACAGGGAGACAGGCCACAAATGGGAGCTGCTATGTGTGTTCACTGATACCTCATGCACCAGGGAAGCCTAAGGTTTTGGTGCCACAAGAATCCCCCTTAGTGGAATCCCAGTGTCTTGTTCATCTCGCACTATATAGGATAAGGAGCACCTTCCAGGCACACACAGTAAACTTACAATTGCTTCCTCCTGATGAAAAACTGTGCAAAAAGAAGCCGCAAGGTACGACATGCTTTAAAGAGGCATTCTTTGCAATGAAAGGGAAAATGTTCACTGAAAACAAATGGCAAGACGCAACAGTGTGTGTAAGGCAGAGGCGTTAAGTGGCTTATCAGACAAAAGTCTGCAACGGATGGAAGACACATGTTCCCACTTTTGGTCACAACACATCACAAAACTAACATGGGTCACAGCTCTCGAAAAAAACATTCAAGATCCGGCATGAAGAAAATTACAGACTGTGTTTCCAGGGGGAGGGAAGAGTACCCATGGGCTCCAACACACGCTGCAACAGAACTCTCGCAATACCTGACATGCGAAAAGGAACAGCTGCTTGATGGACCACTACTGGGTGTGCAGCAAACCGGCAAGCGAAGAGCCCCCCATCTATGATATGCTATCAGAAGATAAGCTGCAAGATCAAGTATCCCGCAGTAAGAGAGAATCCAATTAACTCTCAAAAGACTCTTCACACCTCTTGGCGCAAATACCTGATCAATATAAGCTATTCAACTCAGCATAGAAATGGTTTGCATCACTTATTCCCAGCATCCAGGCACGAGCAAACACCAAGTGGCTTCAAATTGTGCGCTGGGAACTGATCCAGCTGGCCAACGACACAGAAGAAGGATTCAACGTGATAAAGGTAGAACTGAGAGCACTAAGACTGATGACGATGCAAAACCGTTATGTGCTCGACCTGCCCACGGCTATGAAAGGCGTGTGTTTTCAGAGAAATCGCGAGTGCATGTTGCACTTTCGTGCCTTCTTCAGATGCTGAAAATGGAACACTTTTGCGTGTGATATCACCAGTGCATGAACTCGGGGTGCGGATGAAAGAAGAAAGTGGCGTTGAAGCAAGTGACTGGCTTAGCGTGGCATACGACTGGGTACCATCGTGGCTCGGGACTGCAATGAAGCTACTGGTTCCTATCATTGTCTTCCTCCTGCTGATCTTCTGTGTGTGCCAACTGGGTGTACGATGTTGTGCAGAAGCCTTTCCTAATAGTGCGATAATGATGGTGACTGTGGGCAATCCAAATAGTATTGGGAACATGCTCCATGGTACTAGGGAAGCCCAAGTACAAATGGGGGAAAATGACAAACCTAAAAATCGCATGGTGGCCATTTATAATACAGGGGATATAGTAGACACTCTATTGCACACAACCATCAAACAGCCCAGAGATTTGGAGAACTATAAGGAGGTGTGGGTTGACCTGGTGGGGGATGGAGGTGCATTTATATGACATGTACTCCTGAGGAGTATGCGCTGCGTGGGGAAAGTTTAAGAAGCATGTGCCGTGCATGGATGCTAATAAAGGGTACACCTGCATGGGATGAAGCAGTTAAAAGGGCAGAGGAATATAGAAGTGCCGGAGGAGGGTATTCGTTACTTTAGGAGTAACGAAAGAGGGGAGTGTTGGGAGGGAGATGGCTTATTCCGCCCCCCTCACCACTCCCGCATGCACGGATCTCACGTGTGCTGAAGGTGGGAGACGTCACCCCTTCCTCCCAACTGTAATCTGTGTTTATTACTTATTAATTACTAACAAGGAAATCATGCAATGCAATTATGCCTTACTAACACACGAAGACCCCATTTTAGGTAACTCACAAGACACATCTTTTACTAGGCCTGAAAATGATCTCTAAAAGCCTGTCTCTCTCTTGGTCCCACGCCGCACACCACCAGCACAGGCCCCCACCCCACTGCCTCCTGCCAGCTTCGCACAAACCCTGTTCTCACACAAGTTCAGCTATTTATTGTTGCAACCTTTAGTGCCGTCCTAGAACAGATGAGCTCACTGCACTGTGTTGGACCAGAACAGCCCCTGCCTGGGATTCCATCCGTCTCCACTAACCTACTTGTGCCCCTTCCGACCCCCACCATGCTAAGCTGTAAACTATCAGGTCCCCTCCCCTCCCCTCCTTTCTTTGATACCGATACACATCTGGCCCCCTGTAGTGACCCATCAAAGACACTCTCGAGAGCCCTGACCCCAGACCCACATATATTTCTTTCTAACCACAACACTTGTCTATTCTTACCATGAGGCATTAGGTAGATCAAAACCTCCAAGAATCTAGGTTTATGGGTACCGGGGTGCAGAGGGTACAATGTCTGTCTTTAACTTGTGTATGAACTCTGAGAAGCACCTACATTCCTACCTGACTTCACGAGTGTCATTTGTCTCATGCTCTCAAATACTGTTTTGCAAGATCAGTTAGTCAGGGAAAGTGTCATTTTGCCAGCCTGAACTTCACCTACCAAAGATGAGCCCAGCTGATCCACGTGCTGCAGGAGTGACGTCTAAGCACCCCCCAATCCCATGAGGTGAACACGTATGGATCCATACTGCGCCTATGATTTGACCCAATGGAGTTGAGGGATTGTATACTCTAATGTGATATCATTTATGACACTGGATACCTTTTTAATGTGCTGACCATCTATCTGTTGGCAGAGCGCTCTCCGAGCAGCAGAGTTCTCTGCGCGCACAATTTATCTTATGTAAAAAAACATTGTTCTACTTTCAATATCTCTTTTGGTCTCATTCCCTACTCGGGTGTGTCCATTATTCTGATTTTGGGATATTGTGTTGGGTTGTGGCCACCTTCAGGATGCTAACAAGAGGGGACCAAAACTGAAGTCCCATGAACATTGTGTTGACAGGATTGAATTCAGCGGAGGGATGTCCACAGTGAACTGTTTTGCAAAAGTTGACAAGAGTGAACTCGGCAGAAGGAAGGCAACAAAAAGCGGCAAAGCCTAAAAGGACGTTTTATAGAGACATTTAGTTTTCTTGAATACAAAATTATTGTAAGGCCAGGGAAAGTGGATTGTCCCCCTTGGCATTGGGATCCCAGCCCGGCAGAGGGAGAACCCGAAAGAAAAGCCATTGTAAACCCAAAGGAGGGAGGCTGGGAATTGAAAAGGGGGAGATCCAGGGGTGGAAAATCACCCCCCCCAAATTTCCTTGAGAAAGTTCCTTTTATGACACCCCCCCAAATTTCCTTGAGAAAGGAACTGTTAAATTGAGTTGTCGATTATGACTTTGAGAGGTCTGTGCCCGGAAGAGGGGGACCCAGGGGTGGGACCATCACCTAAAGCTATACGTGGAACAGAACATTTGTGTTTGTTTGTTGACATCAGGCCCTCCAAGACAAGACACTTTTTATTGAAAAGAGACTTACCCATCGAAGAACCTGATAGCTGGAACGGAACTGTCAGCTCGTGCTGGGAAAGCTCGAGTGTGTACTGTGCTCAGGAGAGCCACCTTATCCTATGCTGAAAACGTCGGGAAGGGAGACCCCTGGCAATCACATCCAGACTTATTCTTTGTGAATACTCCTTTCTTAATTGAAATCCCTATCCCACACTCTTTCTATAATTAGTTGTAAGGATTTGGCAATAGTCTTTTTTTCTCGTATAGGCCTTTTTACCGTGACAAGACGCCACAAGGAATGCTTATTTTTCATGTGATGGTCGAAGCTTGCCCCATCTTGGATTTAAGTTTAGGTTAGGCGTTTTTTCAACTTGCATATTGTTTAAATAAACACCCTTGAATCTTGATCACTTGTGCCTTTCTTTACTGTTGCCACCATGAGTTCCTTACAGTTGTCACCATTTGGACATATTGGGGAGGGGAGGCAGGGCTACTGCCGGGTGTGATTTGGGGGATGGGGACAGTGGAATTGCCATTTCAGTGCTGTTGCACTACGGTCGAGAGGGCAGGGTGGCCGGAGATGCAGGGGGAGGGGGGTTGTTAGTGTTAGGGTGACATGTCCATTGTGTTGGCCCATGTGCCCCAGCAAATATGGGAGGGTGGAGTGGTGTGCATTGCCATGGGACACTGTACAGGACTGCTGCGCCGGGTTTGTGTGTACTGATGTTTGCAGACCGGGACAGTGCTTACGTGCAACCATTGTCACAAGTCTCAGCCTGCCAGGGACTTGGATGGTCGTATAGTTCCATTTTCCAAGTTGGTATCCAGGTATTCCCGGAGGGCCCTTTTTTCGGGTTCTGACAAAATAAACATTCTCCTAAAAGGGATTACTGCTGACGGTTCAGTATCGATGACACAATCCTCAGGTCTGTGTGGAGGAAGAGCTTGAACAATGGCTGTCGAGAATACATCTGTGTAAGCCTGATAGGCCCTGGGAATCCAGATGATGTTAGAAACCATGACTGGAATTTGCTGAGTTTCTTGAGAGTCCTCAGAGGACCTTGGTAAGGTATCTAAGGATAAGCAATGGGACACACAATGTTCAGAACCAAGAAACAAGGAGCCTGCTGTCCAATTGATGTAGGCAGTGCTTAAAGTGGGCCGGGGCCTGCTGGGGCCGGGCCCCGGCAGTCTCCAAAAAGTGGGACTGAGCCGGGGCCCTACCGGGCCCCCCATCCTACAGCAACATTGGCGGGAATCGCGGGATGGATTATCCCGTCGCGGCCGCAGCCGCGACGGGAGATGCGCCTGCAATGAAGTCAGGCAAGCTGACAGAAGTGGCAGCCAGCCACAGCGACGTTGTGACTGGCTGCCACTTCCGTCAGTCATAGTAACTGCCTCTGGTGACCCCTCGCGCGAGAGAGAGGTCACCAGAGGCAGTTACTGTCCCTTTGTTTCCCCAGGTCGCCGAGGCGTCTCTAACCCTCGGCGAACCTGGGGATTTTTCCGTAGTCAAAGCTTTATAAAAGATGGCTTGAATTGTGTACTTTCAAAGCCATCTTTTATAAACCCGAAATGTTTAAAAAAGATGGCCTGAAAACTAGGCAAACCGTAGGGTATGCACACAAATATATATAAATGTTATATATTTGTGTGCGTACCTTACTATGGTTTGTGTACTTTGCAAGCCATCTTTTATAAACGTAGAAATATGTTACATAGTTCTATGTTTAGAAAAGATGGCTTGCACAGTACACAAAC
The DNA here is from genome assembly GCF_040938575.1 of Ambystoma mexicanum. Taxonomy (NCBI): domain Eukaryota; kingdom Metazoa; phylum Chordata; class Amphibia; order Caudata; family Ambystomatidae; genus Ambystoma; species Ambystoma mexicanum. The sequence continues at coordinate 215,521,580 of NC_090926.1, forward strand.
CATAGTAAGGTACACACACAAATATATAACATTTATATATATTTGCGTGTATACCCTACGATTTGCGTACTTTTTAGGCCACGCCCCTCCCACAAGCCACGCCCCCACATGAGGGCCCCCCCTCGATTTCTTACCCCACTTAAAGCCCTGGATGTAGGGGTTATGCTTCTGTAACCAGGGCATGCCTAGAACCATCGGATAGTGGGCCGATCTTATAATGTCAAATTTAATCCTCTCTTGATGGTGATTTATGGAAAGTAGGATTTTTTTAATTTGAAGGGTCCCGAAGACAGGGGTCTTCCATCAATAGCTTGTACAGGTTGCATTGTCTCTCGAGTTTCATGTGGAATGTTGTGAGAAGTGACCCAATCATGATCTATGAATATGCCCATGGCTCCGCAATCCACTAATGCCAGAATGGGGTAAGATTCTTTCTTGGAAGACGATAGGAATGCCTGTAGAATCACAAGATTATTTTGTCCAGGAGAGTTCAAGGAAGGAAATGATGTGGAGCAGACATCTCTCTTCCGAAACTGTGCCCCATCTAGGATCAGGAGCTGGCGTTTCCCGAACGCCTTGGTGGAGCAATAGGGCACTCTCTCACGAGATGTTTATCAGAGGCGCAATACATGCATAGACCAGTGTGAATCCGGCGCATTCTTTCTTGTGGGGTAATGGGTCCACGGAAGGCCCCCAGTTGCATGGGTTCTGGATCTGAGGTTGGAGAATCTGTGGGCTTTGGTCTGGTTGAGTGGTCTGTGGCAGCCTTTTGGAAGGTTGACTTAGACTTCTTTTTTTCCGCCTTTCTTTCCTGGATTCGAAAGTCGATTTGCAAGGAAAGGTCCATAAGAGCCTGGAAGGAGTTTGGCCCAGCTTCCCTGGCTAACTCGTTCTTTATTTCTTCATTCAGGCCTTTTCGGAAGAGGGTGAAGCTGGCTTCTTGAGACCAATCAGCTTCCTTCACAAGTTGTTTAAAGCGGGTCACATAGGTAAGCATATCCTGGGATCCTTGTTGAAATTCAAGTAAACCTTCTTGAGCGCTGTAAACCTGCTCTGGGTGATCAAACATGGCTTTTAGGGCTTCCACAAACCCATCATAATTATCCAGGAGGGCGTCGCCCGAATTGACTAGGGCGGTTGCCCAGGTCAAGGCATTACCAGTGAGGTGTGAGATCATAAACCCCACCTTTGCTCGAGGAGTGGAAAAGTAGTAGGGCTTGAAGGTGAAGTGTACCAAACATGAATCGAGGAAGGCACAGAGGGTCTTTGAAGAACCATCAAATTTGTAAACTATTCCTCCCAATAACACGCTTTCCTTAGATGCAGAGTCACGTGACAAGACTAGCTGCTTCAATGCAGCATTCTCAGCCTTAAGGTTCTGGACTTCTGTGGTTAGTTCCTGCATGCCTCGCATGAGGTCTTGAACCGCGGCTTCCATCTCTGTATCTGTATCGTTTTTTAGGTGTCTCAATCTGTCACAAGTCTCTCCCCTTCTCACCTGTTTTTGTTGTTTGCTTGAGACCTTCTTTGGTGACTTCTTTCACACGGTCCGGGATTTGTATAAACCCATGTGCAGGTCTTTGGATTCCAGCGTGAGGAATACAATCCAACTCCAGGATACGTTCAGATGTCCAGGACGGAGACCAGGAAGGAACAATGTCCGAGCTCGGAGACACTGAACGCTGTGACCCGAGCACAGGCAAAAATCCCGGAAGTTCGAAGATACGTTTTGAGGAAAGGAAGGAAGGAAGGAAGGGGGGTTTCAAGGAACCGGGAAACAGGATTCAGAAGAGAACTCCAGCAACACACGTCCAACTACAGCAAGCGGTAGCGTTGAGACGCGCAGAGCCGCGGAGGCATGTCTGTTTAGTAGAATGCAGAGCGTGGAGCGCAAGGACTGGCACGCAACGTTCTGTAGCAGGCGGCCATGTTGGAAGGATTACTGCATTCAATCCCCTATGAGTCAGGGACCACAAAGTCCAGAAAGGACGTAGACGACGGTTCATGACAGTATGCCTCCTCTGAAGCCCAGGTCCTCCGGGTTTGCCTGGATGGATAAGATGGTATCTTAGAATCAGCCTGGGGGCATTCATGTTTGACACAGGTTCCCAAGTGCGCTCACTGGGAGGATAACCTTTCCACTCAACCAAATATTGTAATTGACCACGTCGGTACCTAGAGTCACAGATTCTGGAGACCTCATATTCGAGTTGGTCATTGACAATCACTGGGGTAGATCTTGGAGCAGTTCGAGAGGGTTGAACATATGGTTTTAGCAGAGAGGTGTGGAAGACTGGATGGATCCTTTTCTATGATTCTGGTAGTCGGAGTCGAAAGGCCACTGGATTGAGGATTTCTTTTATAGAAAAGGGCCCGTAATACCTGGGAGCCAATTTATTTGGTTGTAGGTGACGGGGAAGGAGTTTTGAGGATAACCAGACTTTATCGCCTACTGAATAGGAAGGCCCAGTTCTTCTTTTGGAGTCAGCATAATGTTTAACGTCTCTTCGGGCCTTTTCTAGGTGTTCCTTTGCTTCTTTGTGCACATTAATAAGTGTTTCAATCCAGGAATCAACCGCAGGAACTGGGGTAGGGTGTGGAAGAATGGACGGTAGGACTGAAGGATGAAATCCTTGACTACAGAAGAAAGGACTGGTTATGATAGCTGAATGATCCGAATTGTTGTATGCAAATTCGGCCACAGGTATTAAGAGTGACCAATCATCCTGGACCTTGGTGGCAAAGCAACGAAGATACTGTTCCAGGGTTTGGTTTACTTGTTCAGTGGCTCCATTGGTCTGTGGGTGATAACCCGAAGACAAGGCACGTTGGATTCCCAGTATACAACATAACTGTTTCTAGAACTGGGATATGTTCTGGGGTCCTCGGTCAGAAATGATCTTGGAAGGTAGCCCATGAAGCCGGAATATGTGTTCCAGGAAAATTCCAGCAAGTTCAGATGAGGATGGCAGTTTGTATAAAGGTGTAAAATGAGCCATATGAGTGAACAAATCAATGGTAACCATTATAGTTGTGTAGCCCCTGGAAGAGGGTAGTTCCACGATAAAATCTGTGGCAATGATTTCCCAGGGTCTTGTTGGTATTGCTGGTTGGAGGAGGAGGCCTGCTGGTCTTTTGTTATCATGTTTGTTCTGATTGCAGACTGCACATGTCTGGATATGGATCCTGATATCATCCTTCATCTTTGGCTACCAAAACTGTCTTTGTATTAGATGGACAGTGTTGGTGATGCCACGATGTCCTGAATGGAGGGTATCATGGCATAGGCTTGTTATCTTTTGTCTCAGTCCAGGAGTGGGAATGACCAAGCGATTGTCCTTGAAAAGGTATTGTCCTTTGTTTTGAGATTCCATCAATTGTTTCTCTTAAACTCCTTCCAAGGTTCAGAGAACTGGGTTTGAATTTGAATATCCTCCAGGAGGGTAATTGCTTGGGCAACAAATATTGTGTGGGGATACATATTAGGAAAGGTCCGATCTTCAAGGGGTTCATAATCAGGACGTCTGGATAAGGCATTGGCTATAATGTTATGTGTTCCAGGGACATGATGGATTTGAAATTGGTATTGGGCAAAAAAGAAGGCCCAACGGGCTTGACGACTGTTTCTACATTCTAGGGATTGCAGGACTTGAAGATTCCGATGGTCCGTGTGGACTTGTACTGGGTGTTTGGATCCCAAAAGAAGATGACGCCAATCAGTGAAGGCTTGACGGATGGCTAGCAATTCCTTTTCCAGGACAGAATAATGAGTTTCACTGGGGGTCAAGGTGCGAGAGAGATAGGTGATAGGGTGTTCTAACTTGTCGCCCTGTTCCTGTTTCAGGACTGCCCCAATGGCGTAGTTGGAGGCATCAGTTTCGACAAGAAAAGGTTGATCAATGTCGGGTTGAGCTAGGATGGGAGCTTTTGTGAACTCTGACTTCAACCGCAGAAACGCCGAATCTTGGGCTGAGGTCCACCGAAAGGGGGTATCTTTCTTTAACAATTTAACAATAGGATGCACAATCTCAGAAAATGCTGGTATAAATTTCCGGTAGAAGTTAGCAAGCCCTAGGAAGGTGTCATGCAGCAGCCCTGGCGCTTATGGCCTTCGCCTTCATGGAGGATACACTGCATCACTTGCTGTAAAACAGGTATGGAGACAGACCTGCGGCGAAAAAAACACTTGTGGTCTAGTCCTCACCCAACATGGCCGCCACATGTAGGTTGCTATAACAACGAGCCACACCCACGGTTCGGCGCGTTGTATCTTTCTTCCTGGTACCCGCTGCAGCTCTCCCAGCTGTCTTCCCTCTCGCCCGCTGTGGATATTTCCCTGTGCAGGATTCCTCCCTGTACCGGTCTTTTGTCTCCTTGCTACCCGCTGCCTTCCCTAGTCTAGCCTTTGTATTTTGCCACTCTTACTTCTCTGTGGTTCTATACTTCACTGAGTCCCATCTCGTCTGTTGCCACTCTATTGGTAAGTTTATTTACTATCTTTTCATCGGCTCTTCCGCTTACCTCTCTTTGCCCGTTTCTGTTCCTTTCTTTTCTCTGAGCTCCTGCTCGTACTACCGTCACTCTTGACACTCGCTCTTCTGATTCTGCTTTTTCCATCTTTACTCCGAACCTTCTGTTTCCTGTGTGGCTGCTTCCCGGCTTAAACCTCCACCTGCCTGCTGCTTCAGAAGTCAATCTGTTCCTGACGGAATCATACCCACCCTCGACCTACCAGTACTGGAGCTTGTTCCAAATCCAACGGAACTCTTGCTGCAGGGTTTTTTGGTGCCAAGTGCTTTTTCCCTGCTTTGGAGGCTGGCTCCCCGGGGTTCCCGTTTCTCAGGAGTTCCAATCCTGCCAAGGTGGTCTCCAGCGGAGTTCGTCCTTATTTGCGTGAAAAGAAGAGTAAGAACCAGAAACACCAAGGAGGTGGACATCAAAGAAAAGGGGCAAGTGTAACTTCAATTCGATCACCTGAAGAAGGAGGTGAGGAGGAGGAGGGGTCATGGGAGAGTTCCCCGAGATTGTCCAGGCGAGACAGAATACAACGCCCAAGAACCCCCATGGCTTCAGTAGAACAATATCAAGAAATGGTAGCCGCCATTCAAGGCTTAACCGCCCAGATGCAGACGATGCAAGCGGAAAATGCCGTACTTAAGCAGCAGGCTGCAGTACGGAATGAAGAAAGAGGCGATTTATCCCCTATGCCTCTCTCCTTTGGCAAATATGATGGGAATGCCAAAACTTGGAAGGAATTCATGGGTGCCTGTCAAGTATACTTCCAATTCAGACGTAAAGCCTTCGAAACAGATAGGGCCAGAGTCGGATTTTTGGTTTCAAATATGGTGGGAAACACCTTGTCCTGGGCGACTCCACTAGTAACTAACAATGACCCGGCCTTACAGAATTTCGATCAGTTTGTCCAACTTTTTCAGAACCGTTTTGATAGACCAGAGGTGCTATTTACTTCGTATGAAGCTATGTTAGACATCTGCCAGGGCAGTGCAGATGTCCAGACTTACCTATCCAGGTTTCAGAAGATTGCCACTGATGTAGGATGGTCGGATATGGCTCAGCAGACTATCTTCAGAAGAGGGTTGAACGAAGACCTTAAGGATGAACTGGCTCGGGTGGCACGCCCAGGTACTTTTCAAGAATTAGTCACTCTTACCTTACAGATTGAGCACCGACTGGTGGAAAGACGACAGGAAAGAAGAAAGCAAAGAAACTACTCCCCGATGACAGACCCTTCTCCTCCCACCAGAGACACTTCAAGATCTGAGCGTCCTCAGGATGAGCCAATGCAGATTGGTTCGGCTAGAGGGCCCCTCACTCCGGATGAAAGGAAGAGAAGAAGAGATCTAGGCCTTTGTATGTACTGCGGGTCTTCAAGGCATCTTCTACGCAACTGTACAGCGGTACCTCCGAGGAAACAGGGAAACGCTTCCCCACGAGTCAACACAGGGGTGAAACCGGGGGAGCGAACAGAAGACCCTGCAACCATGCACAACCTGTAAACCACACAGAAGATTCCAGGCTGATGGTTTTCCTTGTGAAGCTGCAATTGAACCCCACTACGACTGTGGACGTGTTGGCTATGCTAGACAGTGGTGCTGCTGGCAACTTCATTGACATTTCTTGGGTTAAGGAAAGGGGTATAAATGTGTTGAACAAGAACAAGACCATTCCGGTTGAAGGAGTTGATGGTATCCCTCTCTCTTCAGGGCCTATTGTTATGGAAACCATACCCTTGCACGTACAGATGGTTAGACATCAAGAGACCATCTCGTTTGATGTGATCAGAGCAGCTCACTTCCCAGTCATACTGGGAATTCCTTGGTTAAGGAGACATAATCCTCTAATAGATTGGTCCTTGAACACATTGAGTTTTGAGTCGGATTTTTGTCAGGAACATTGTCTTCTCAATCAATCCCAAGAAGAAGAGGTCGGCCACAAAGTAGTGCTCTCGACCTCGGTGGTATCAAGTGTTCCGGTACAATACCATCAGTTCTCAGAAGTCTTCGAGGATAAATTACCTAGGCTTCTACCTCATCATAGAAGCGAGGACTGTGCCCTGGAACTACAAGCAGGGAGTTCTGTGCCTTTTGGAAGAATGTTCCCTCTTTCCCTCCCAGAGAGAAAGGCTCTCAAGGAGTACCTTGATGCCAATTTACAAAATGGTATGATCCAAAAGTCCAAATCCTCCGCAGGGGTGTCTTTGTTTTTTATCCCTTAGAAAGGGACGTCAGAACTACGCCCTTGTATAGACTATCGCGGACTCAATCGGGTCACTTTACGGGATTGATATCCCGTGCTTCTGATCTGGGATATTCTGGAAGCTGTACAAGGGTCAGTAATTTTCACTAAATTAGATCTTCGAGGAGCGTATCATCTCCTCAGAGTTAGGAAAGGCGATGAGTGGAAGACCGCCTTCCGAACTCCTTTTGGTCTATTTGAGTATATGGTGTATATGGTTCACCAGACCGAAAGGGTAATGCCTTTCGGTCTGGTGAACGCTCCAGCCGTATTTCAGAGGTTCATTGACAAACTCTTTTCAGGCCTATTGTATTTGTCGGTAGTCATATACCTGGATGACATCTTAGTATTTTCTTCCAGCCCCTCAGAACATCTTGTACATGTGAAGGAGGTCCTCAGCCGTCTCCAAAAGAATAAACTTTTTGTCAAACCAGAGAAATGCCAATTCAGTGTAGAATCAGTGTCTTACTTGGGGTATGTTCTGTGCCAGGATGGGGTCAGGATGGACCCAAATAAGGTGGAAGCAATTCTCAGATGGCCAGAACCCAAGAGCGTTAAAGACATCCAGAGATTTTTGGGCCTGGCGAATTTTTATCGCCGATTTATTCCCAGTTTCTCGAACATGGTTCTTCCCATCACCGCCTTACTGAAGAAGGGCGTTAAGTTCCACATGGATCCTGAGGCGGTACAGGCTTTCCGACAACTAAAGGAATTATTCACGACAGCCCCAGTCCTGATTCAACCAGATCAGACCCGTCGGTTCATTCTAGAAACCGACGCTTCGGATGGAGCAATTGGGGCTGTGCTACTACAGATGTCTGAAGATCATCTGGAACATCCGGTGGCCTATTTCTCTAGAACGCTTACCAATAGCGAAAGGAAATACTCTGTGCTAGAGAAAGAACTGTTGGCTATTAAACAAGCCTCTGAAGAGTGGAGACATCTATTACAGGGTTCCTTACAACCCTTTATAGTGAGAACTGATCATTGCAACCTTAGAGTTCTCCAACAGATGGAATGCTCCAATTCTCGTCATGCCAGATGGGCGTGCTATTTTTCTCAATTTGACTTCCTTCTCACGTACTTCCCAGGCTCCCAGAACACTTCGGCCGACGCACTCTCCAGAATTTGGAATGATGATTCCTGTTCTCTCCAAGGAAGAGAACTCATTTTGGCCGATAAGAAATGTGTGTCCTCCGTAACAGGATTCCTCCAGGCAATCCGAGAAGGAATTCAAGCAGAAAACAGAAACAATCCAACCTTGCTTCTAAAGAATGGACTACTGTATCATGACCAGGCATTGTTTATACCCACACCTGATCTCAGAATACAGGTATTGGCCTGGTGTCATGATATTCCACTAGCAGGACATAAGGGTTTGAAGAACACGCTTGAATTGGTAAGGAGGTGGTTTTGGTGGCCCACTTTATACAAGGACGTGCGGGCCTATGTCTCGGCTTGCCCGATATGTGCCACCAGCAAGACTTGGTCAGGTAAACCTTTGGGTTTGTTACAGCAACCTCCTTTACCCACACAACCTTGGGAACATGTCTCAACAGACTTTATTGTGGACCTTCCATTATCGGAAGGCTGTTGAGCTGTAATGGTTACAGTCGACTCCTACAGTAAACCAGCTCACTTTTCAGCTCCCCCAGGGCTCCCCACAGCACCAGAAATGGCTTCTGTTTTCCTCAAGGACATAGTAAGTCTTCATGGACTCCCTAGAACCTTGATATCGGATTGTGGATCCCAATTCACGTCTAAAATCTGGTCCACAATGTGTACCCAACTAGGTATCCAAAGAGCTCTTTCGTCAGGATTCCATCCTCAGAGCAATGGTCAGACAGAGCGTTTGAATGCCACACTCGAATAATATCTCAGATGCTTCTGCAACAGGGAACAGGACAGTTGGGTGTCATTGCTGCCTTTGGCCGAATTCTCGTACAATAACTCTCACCATACTGCAATCAATATGAGCCCATTCCGTTGTACCTATGGATATCATCCTAGACATGTGCCTTGGATGGAGTTTTCTGCTTCTGCTTCCCCTACATTCGACAGTCTGTTGGAATCACTGAAGAGAGCCCATAGAGATGCCAAAACTTCCTTGGAAGTGAGCAGACAAAGCTATAAGGACTTAGCCGACCGTAAGAGAAGGGATACTCCAGATTGGGAAATAGGATCTAAGGTTTGGCTGGCTACCAAGTTCCTTCCCAGATGAATACACCTAGGGAAGTTAGCTCCTAAATTCATAGGGCCTTACCCTATTCTGAAACGCATCAATCCGGTGGCTTACCGCCTCCGTCTACCAAAAAATCTGAAACGAATACATCCTGTATTCCATTCTTCTCTTTTGAAGCCTTTTGTATCAGACCCTTTTTCAAGGAAGAGACCATCACCAAGGAACATTAAAGACTCTGAGCCCGATGAGTATGAAGTTGAACACATTGTACAGAAGAGGTACCGTACAGTATTTGGTGCATTGGAAAGGTTATTCTGTAATGGAACGCACTTGGGAGCCCAAGAAACATATCCATGAACCCATCCTCTTGCAAAGGTTTCATAGGAGACATCCAGGCAAACCGGGATGTACTGTAACGCTCACCTGATTCCCACGGAGGCGCAGGTCTGGCTTCGAGTGCTGATGCTTCTTCAATGGTGAAGCGCAGGACTCTGAAGATGGACAGGAAGGGCCCTCTACTCTGGCTTCTCCGGCTCGCAGGAATATTCCCCTGTGCGTGAAAAGGGAGTATTACCTACTGACTGAGTTATGCTCAAGCCTCCCACTCTCTTCCAACCCTCCACGATACCCTTCCACGATTCCCCGTGAAGTCTCACCTTAGGGTCAGGAAGGATGAGCTCTCCATCCTGCTTCTGATGCAGGGGTGTGTTGAAACCCAGTTACTTCACTGTATTGAGGATTGATGGGAGTTCAGGTAAGCTTGACTATTCAGGTAAGGCTCTGTAAAAGTTCTGTTGCAAGTTCAAAAGTCCGAGCTTAATAATAATGTTCATTGTCTTTTTGCAGCAAGCGCTAATGCTTATGTCTTTTTTCCCCTTAGGGACCGGGGTTCGGAATGCCGGAGATATGGCGCCGACCCGAAGTGAAACGTGCAGTTCCAGTTCCAGTAAATGGCAGGTTAGTTCTGGATGAGCGCTCGGGAACTGTCTTTGCATACGCTCATTCAATGTCTTTGTCTTTTTTCCCCATAGGGGCCGGGGTCCGGAAAATGCCTGGAAGCGGCAAGACCCGAAATGAAATGGGAATGACCCAACAGGTAAGTCTTATTCCCTTCCTTCTCTCACCTCTTATTCTTGTCTTTTTCTCTAGGCTCTGGGAAGTGGCTGTGGATCCGGATGATCGCTGCTGAAGATGGAGGAACCCAGGAAAGGTGAGTGAAATGCAGCGCTGCAGCGATCGTAACGAAATGCTTTTAAAAATGTCTTCCCTTTCAGGATCGTCGGTGTGATGTCTCCGTGGTGCAGATTTAGCTGGTAAGGTCTCTTGTCTCCCTTTGCAGGTGACCCAGGATGCTGACAGGCGTGGCTGAAGTCCAGATGCAGGAGCTGACACGGTGAGCGTCCAGCTGCGAGGCGCAGAACAACGTGAAGCGTGAGTTGCTGATCGGGTGTGGTTTAAATAGCTTTGGAAGAAGTCCCAAGTGTGTATCCTTCCTCCGATCAGGTATGTATCCTTCCCCGACCACACCCGGGTGGAAAGTAGTCCCACAGGTAAAGTAGTTCCATTCAGGCCTCAAGAGGGCCTGGATGTGGCAGCATGGTCTGCATCAGGTAAGTGCACATTAAAACACTTGAACACATGTCTAGCTTTATGAGCCTGGCGCCTAAGGCGCCAGGACAGAGGTCCAACATGAGCCTGGCGCCAGGACTGCGTCCAAAGGGCCCCAGCTTGGGCCCGCTGGCACTCCCCTGGGGGATATGATGCCTGCCTCTGGGGTTGCTGGGTCGGACCTGGCTCCTTGGAGGTAGGCATCATGACAGTACCCCCCCCCCCCCTCCTCAAGGCTCCTCCCAAGGTTCTTCCCTCCGGGGGTTTGGGCTTGTCCGGAAATCTCCGATGAAACCTTTGTACTAATCGAGGTGCGTGGACATGGTTACTAGGCTCCCACAATCTCTCCTGAGGTCCATATCCCTTCCAGTCAACAAGATAGAAGAGTTTCAACTTTACCACCTTGGAGTCTAAAATGTCTTTAACTTCGAATTCTAATTCCCCTTCAATTTGAACTGGATCTGGAGGCTTGGATAATCGGGTTCATGGTTGTACTGGCTTCAAAAGTGATGCATGAAAAACTGGATGAATACGCATGTTGGACGGTAGATCCAGTTTAAAGGCCACTGGGTTGATTATAGCTTTGATGGGATAAGGTCCTATGAATCTGGGATTGAAGGTTCGCGGGCCCTTGAGGGGTAAGTGTTTAGTTGCTAGCCATACCTGGTCTCCTACTTGGTAAGGAGGAGTTTTACTTCGGTGCAAATCAGCGTTTTCTTTATACTTTTTCTTGGCTTGCTGTAAATGAGTTGCAGCTTCTTTGAAGGCTCGGGTTATTGTGGAATGCAGATGATTTACTGCGAGCATTTCCAGGGTCAGAGGTGGATCTAGGTCAGAGGTCCGAGGATGGTGACCATACAAAGTATAAAAGGGGGTTTGTCCGGTTCCAGAATGCACTGAATTGTTGTATGCATATTCCGCGATCCAAAGGATGTCTTTCCAATTTAACTCGGATTGGTGTAACATGCACCGAAGATATTGTTCGAGAGTCTGATTGGTTCTCTCGGTTTGTCCGTCGGTCTGGGGGTGGTGGCTGGTGGATAACCGCACATCTATTTGTGCTAGTTGGCAACACTTCTTCCAAAAATGTGAGATAAATTGACTTCCACGATCCGAGACTAATATGGAAGGGAAACCATGTATGCGAACTATATTCTCCAGGAATTCCTTGGCCAAGGTGGAAGCTGAAGGCAAACCCTTTAAAGGGATAAAGTGGGCCATCTTGGAGAATAGGTCCACAATTACAAGGATTGTGTTGTAACCAGCACAAGGAGGCAGATCTGTTATAAAGTCCATTGACAGGGTGTGCCATGGTGCCGGTGGAATATCCAAGGGTTGAAGTAGGCCGGCTGGCCTTTTCTTTTGAGCCTTGTTTTGGGCGCAAATTCCACAAGACAGTACAAAAGACTTTGTCTTTTCTCCAAGAAGGCCACCAGAAGTGGCGTTTGATTTTTTCCTCCGTTTTAGCGATACCAGGGTGTCCTTCCATTAAAGATTCATGATGATGGGCAATAACAAGTTCTTGCAATTCTTTACTTGGCAGAAACAACCGCTCCTGGAAGTAGGGTAAGTCATCCTTAACGGTGTAATGAGGACCCTTTTGACTCCATTCCAGTAAGGTTGAAGAGTCTAGAAGTTGTTTTACTTGCGTTTGGATATCCTCAATAGTTTGCAATGAAGTTAAGCCTAAGTTTCTTTGCTCAGGTATGATGGGCACAGGTTCTAAGCTCGAATTAGGTTCTTCCATGCCAATCCGGGATAAGGCGTCCGCTTTTCCATTCTTGCAGCCAGGGTGATAGGTAATTACAAAATCAAATTCCGCAAAGAATAGAGCCCATCGGAGTTGTCGTGAAGATTGAGCTTTGGCCGTCTTTAAATACTGTAAGTTTCTGTGGTCCGTAATTACGGTGATGATGTGTCTTGACCCGAGAAGGTAGTGACGCCAAGCCTTGAAAGCAGATTTGATGGCCAGTAACTCTTTATCGGTAATTGCGTAGTTGATTTCAGGAGGAGAAAATTTTCTGGACCAAAAGGCCACTGGGTGTAGTTGGTTAGTTTTTGGGTCTCTTTGCGACAGGACAGCTCCCATGGCCGAACTGGATGCATCGGTTTCCACTATGTACGGGAGATCTGGGTGCGGGTGCTTCAATACAGGTGCAGAGGTGAATTTGGTTTTCAGGTCCTGGAAGGCTTGTTCGGCCTCAAGAGTCCATTCAAAGCGTTTGTTTTTCTTTAGGAGAGCGGTGATGGGTTGGACTGTTCGGGAAAATTCCGGGATGAATCTTCGATAGAAATTGGCAAAGCCGAGCATGCTCTGAACTCCCTTCACCGAGCTTGGAGATGGCCATTTGAGGATGGCGTCCACCTTTCGCGAGTCCATTCGGACTCCTTGAGGTGTCAGGATGAATCCGAGAAACTCAACTTCTGTGGTATGAAAAACGCATTTTTCGAGTTTTGCAAATAGTCTGTGCTGGCGCAGTTTCTCAAGAACTGCCTTAAATCTTTTATGCGCACCAGGTGATAAGCTCCTCGGAGATCTAACTTGGTGTACACACAAGCGTCTTTCACCTGGTCGATAAGCTCAGGGATCAAGTGCAGAGGATAACGATTCTTAATCGTTATTTGATTTAGGGCGCAATAGTCTATACACGTTCTAAGGTCGCCTTCTTTTTTCGGCACGAAGAACAGAGCTGAAGAGACAGGAGACTTGGACGGGCGAATAAAAACATTGGCTAGGTACTGATCTAAATACTGACGCAAATGCAGGTTCTCAGGTTCCGTAAGAGCATAAATCCTACTACAAGGTAGTTGAGCATTGGGTACCAGATCGATTTGGCAATCATAAGACCGATGGGGAGGTAACGTGTTAGCCTGTTCTTTCTGAAAAACGTGTTGGAATTCTTGGTATTCTGACGGTAGCTGTACAGGGGTGGAAGTTGCTGAGGCTAGACCCATAGCTGGATTTCTTGGATAACAAGTTGGTTCACAATCAGGAAAATTTATCTTCTTTGCTCGCCAGTCAATTCTGGGATTATGTGTTTCTAACCAAGGAATTCCAAGAATTACTTGAAATTGTGGGGCCTTGATCACATCAAACACGATTGCTTCCCGATGTCCATCCTGACCCACCAGTGTCACTTCAACAGTGGAATGCGTTACAGGCCCTGAGGCTATTTCGGTTCCATCTACTGTAGTAATGACATCTTGGGTTACTTTCGGGCGGAGAGGGAGCTTAATCCTGGAAGCCAATTCACGGTCTATGTAATTTCCAATAGCTCCACTGTCGATGTATGCTTTTATAGCATGCAACTGCTGAGGCTGTTTTGGGTTCACGAGCACCATTGGCATGACAAAATGCGAGGTCAAAGAGTTTGTTTTCAAGCTTGGCAAGCGGACCCCTACGCTTGTCGGGCTAGGTCGTTTCCCGAATCAGGTGTCAATAAATCGTTATCAGTGGCTCCAACCACCTTCTTAGGTGGTTTGACCGGACAATTTTGAAGAAAGTGACTGGAAGTCCCGCAATACAGACAAAGTTGCATTTGCCGCCTTCTCTCTCGTTCCTTCTGCGTTAATGGTCCTTTAACACCGCCGATTTGCATAGGTTCGGATACATCGGTACTCTTGGAGTTAGCGTGGGTTTTGATCGGTACTCGGGTTTCGTACTTGAACCGATCTGCTTTTCTATTTTGAAGTCTGATCAAGTTGAACCACCAAGTCTATGTAGTCTGCGCAGACCTGGGGTGGATTTACTATCTGAGCTAGAACATCCTTAAGCTCTCCGCGCAGGCCTCGATGAAACAATGTGATCCTTTTGTTTTCTGGCCATCCAGTTTCCACAACCAGTCTGTTAAAGGTGGCAATGTAGGGCAGAAGATCCTGATTACCTTGTCGTAAGGATAGCAGTTCGTTATCAAGGGCCTGTCCTTGAGAGTGTCGAGCGAACAATCTTTCCATGCTGGCCTGGAAGCCCTGAAAATTCTGGAGAATGGGATCATCCTGATTTACCAATGGAATAGACCAATCGGCAGCACTGCCACTGAGGTAAGATAGTATAAAGGCTACCTTGGTCTGGTCATTAGGGAAGGCTCCGGGTCTGCATAGAAAGTGTAAACGACATTGGTTCATAAAGAAAGCATATTTCTTGGGATCCCCCGCAAAACGTTCAGGCGGGGCCAAAGGCATGTGTCCAGGTAGATTAATTTGTACCGGGTTACTCAAACCCATTGATGTGGAAATGTCTCCGGAATTAGGTAAAGGAGTGTGCCCTGTCTGGGCCTGTAATAACCTTTTGGCTACGTCATCTGTTCTTTCCTTGGATAAGATCAGTTCTCTTTTGAGAGCGTTAGTCTCCTGGCGGGCTGAGTGCACCTCTGCCCGTAATTCCCCCAAAAGCTGGGCCAGCTGGTCAGTCTCCATAGCGCCCGGGTGGGAAATTGTGGGTAAGCTTCGCGTTCTGTAACGCTCACCTGATTCCCACGGAGGTGCAGGTCTGGCTTCGAGTGCTGATGCTTCTTCAATGGTGAAGCGCAGGACTCTGAAGATGGACAGGAAGGGCCCTCTACTCTGGCTTCTCTGGCTCGCAGGAATATTCCCCTGTGCGTGAAAAGGGAGTATTACCTACTGACTGAGTTATGCTCAAGCCTCCCACTCTCTTCCAACCCTCCACGATACCCTTCCACGATTCCCCGTGAAGTCTCACCTTAGGGTCAGGAAGGATGAGCTCTCCATCCTGCTTCTGATGCAGGGGTGCGTTGAAACCCAGTTACTTCACTGGATTGAGGATTGATGGGAGTTCAGGTAAGCTTGACTATTCAGGTAAGGCTCTGTAAAAGTTCTGTTGCAAGTTCAAAAGTCAGAGCTTAATAATAATGTTCATTGTCTTTTTGCAGCAAGCGCTAATACTTATGTCTTTTTTCCCCTTAGGGGCCGGGGTTCGGAATGCCAGAGATATGGCGCCGACCCGAAGTGAAACGTGCAGTTCCAGTAAATGGCAGGTTAGTTCTGGATGAGCGCTCGGGAACTGTCTTTGCATACGCTCATTCAATGTCTTTGTCTTTTTTCCCCATAGGGGCCGGAGTCCGGAAAATGCTTGGAAGCGGCAAGACCCGAAATGAAATGGGAATGACCCAACAGGTAAGTCTTATTCCCTTCCTTCTCTCACCTCTTATTCTTGTCTTTTTCTCTAGGCTCTGGGAAGTGGCTGTGGATCCGGATGATCGCTGCTGAAGATGGAGGAACCCAGGAAAGGTGAGTGAAATGCAGCGCTGCAGCGATCGTAACGAAATGCTTTTAAAAATAATGTCTTCCCTTTCAGGATCGTCGGTGTGATGTCTCTGTGGTGCAGATTTAGCTGGTAAGGTCTCTTGTCTCCCCTTGCAGGTGACCCAGGATGCTGACAGGCGTGGCTGAAGTCCAGATGCAGGAGCTGACACGGTGAGCGTCCAGCTGCGAGGAGCAGAACAACGCGAAGCGTGAGTTGCTGATCGGGTGTGGTTTAAATAGCTTTGGAAGAAGTCCCAAGTGTGTATCCTTCCTCCAATCAGGTATGTATCCTTCCCCGACCACACCCGGGTGGAAAGTAGTCCCACAGGTAAAGTAGTTCCATTCAGGCCTCAAGAGGGCCTGGATGTGGCAGCATGGTCTGCATCAGGTAAGTGCACATTAAAACACTTGAACACATGTCTAGCTTTATGAGCCTGGCGCCTAAGGCGCCAGGACAGAGGTCCAACATGAGCCTGGCGCCAGGACTGCGTCCAAAGGGCCCCAGCTTGGGCCCGCTGGCACTCCCCTGGGGGATATGATGCCTGCCTCTGGGGTTGCTGGGTCGGACCTGGCTCCTTGGAGGTAGGCATCATGACAGTACCCCCCCCCCCCCCCCTCAAGGCTCCTCCCAAGGTTCTTCCCTCCGGGGGTTTGGGCTTGTCCGGAAATCTCCGATGAAACCTTTGTACTAATCGAGGTGCGTGGACATGGTTACTAGGCTCCCACAATCTCTCCTGAGGTCCATATCCCTTCCAGTCAACAAGATAGAAGAGTTTCAACTTTACCACCTTGGAGTCTAAAATGTCTTTAACTTCGAATTCTAATTCCCCTTCAATTTGAACTGGATCTGGAGGCTTGGATAATCGGGTTCATGGTTGTACTGGCTTCAAAAGTGATGCATGAAAAACTGGATGAATACGCATGTTGGACGGTAGATCCAGTTTAAAGGCCACTGGGTTGATTATAGCTTTGATGGGATAAGGTCCTATGAATCTGGGATTGAAGGTTCGCGGGCCCTTGAGGGGTAAGTGTTTAGTTGCTAGCCATACCTGGTCTCCTACTTGGTAAGGAGGAGTTTTACTTCGGTGCAAATCAGCGTTTTCTTTATACTTTTTCTTGGCTTGCTGTAAATGAGTTGCAGCTTCTTTGAAGGCTCGGGTTATTGTGGAATGCAGATGATTTACTGCGAGCATTTCCAGGGTCAGAGGTGGATCTAGGTCAGAGGTCCGAGGATGGTGACCATACAAAGTATAAAAGGGGGTTTGTCCGGTTCCAGAATGCACTGAATTGTTGTATGCATATTCCGCGATCCAAAGGATGTCTTTCCAATTTAACTCGGATTGGTGTAACATGCACCGAAGATATTGTTCGAGAGTCTGATTGGTTCTCTCGGTTTGTCCGTCGGTCTGGGGGTGGTGGCTGGTGGATAACCGCACATCTATTTGTGCTAGTTGGCAACACTTCTTCCAAAAATGTGAGATAAATTGACTTCCACGATCCGAGACTAATATGGAAGGGAAACCATGTATGCGAACTATATTCTCCAGGAATTCCTTGGCCAAGGTGGAAGCTGAAGGCAAACCCTTTAAAGGGATAAAGTGGGCCATCTTGGAGAATAGGTCCACAATTACAAGGATTGTGTTGTAACCAGCACAAGGAGGCAGATCTGTTATAAAGTCCATTGACAGGGTGTGCCATGGTGCCGGTGGAATATCCAAGGGTTGAAGTAGGCCGGCTGGCCTTTTCTTTTGAGCCTTGTTTTGGGCGCAAATTCCACAAGACAGTACAAAAGACTTTGTCTTTTCTCCAAGAAGGCCACCAGAAGTGGCGTTTGATTTTTTCCTCCGTTTTAGCGATACCAGGGTGTCCTTCCATTAAAGATTCATGATGATGGGCAATAACAAGTTCTTGCAATTCTTTACTTGGCAGAAACAACCGCTCCTGGAAGTAGGGTAAGTCATCCTTAACGGTGTAATGAGGACCCTTTTGACTCCATTCCAGTAAGGTTGAAGAGTCTAGAAGTTGTTTTACTTGCGTTTGGATATCCTCAATAGTTTGCAATGAAGTTAAGCCTAAGTTTCTTTGCTCAGGTATGATGGGCACAGGTTCTAAGCTCGAATTAGGTTCTTCCATGCCAATCCGGGATAAGGCGTCCGCTTTTCCATTCTTGCAGCCAGGGTGATAGGTAATTACAAAATCAAATTCCGCAAAGAATAGAGCCCATCGGAGTTGTCGTGAAGATTGAGCTTTGGCCGTCTTTAAATACTGTAAGTTTCTGTGGTCCGTAATTACGGTGATGATGTGTCTTGACCCGAGAAGGTAGTGACGCCAAGCCTTGAAAGCAGATTTGATGGCCAGTAACTCTTTATCGGTAATTGCGTAGTTGATTTCAGGAGGAGAAAATTTTCTGGACCAAAAGGCCACTGGGTGTAGTTGGTTAGTTTTTGGGTCTCTTTGCGACAGGACAGCTCCCATGGCCGAACTGGATGCATCGGTTTCCACTATGTACGGGAGATCTGGGTGCGGGTGCTTCAATACAGGTGCAGAGGTGAATTTGGTTTTCAGGTCCTGGAAGGCTTGTTCGGCCTCAAGAGTCCATTCAAAGCGTTTGTTTTTCTTTAGGAGAGCGGTGATGGGTTGGACTGTTCGGGAAAATTCCGGGATGAATCTTCGATAGAAATTGGCAAAGCCGAGCATGCTCTGAACTCCCTTCACCGAGCTTGGAGATGGCCATTTGAGGATGGCGTCCACCTTTCGCGAGTCCATTCGGACTCCTTGAGGTGTCAGGATGAATCCGAGAAACTCAACTTCTGTGGTATGAAAAACGCATTTTTCGAGTTTTGCAAATAGTCTGTGCTGGCGCAGTTTCTCAAGAACTGCCTTAAATCTTTTATGCGCACCAGGTGATAAGCTCCTCGGAGATCTAACTTGGTGTACACACAAGCGTCTTTCACCTGGTCGATAAGCTCAGGGATCAAGTGCAGAGGATAACGATTCTTAATCGTTATTTGATTTAGGGCGCAATAGTCTATACACGTTCTAAGGTCGCCTTCTTTTTTCGGCACGAAGAACAGAGCTGAAGAGACAGGAGACTTGGACGGGCGAATAAAAACATTGGCTAGGTACTGATCTAAATACTGACGCAAATGCAGGTTCTCAGGTTCCGTAAGAGCATAAATCCTACTACAAGGTAGTTGAGCATTGGGTACCAGATCGATTTGGCAATCATAAGACCGATGGGGAGGTAACGTGTTAGCCTGTTCTTTCTGAAAAACGTGTTGGAATTCTTGGTATTCTGACGGTAGCTGTACAGGGGTGGAAGTTGCTGAGGCTAGACCCATAGCTGGATTTCTTGGATAACAAGTTGGTTCACAATCAGGAAAATTTATCTTCTTTGCTCGCCAGTCAATTCTGGGATTATGTGTTTCTAACCAAGGAATTCCAAGAATTACTTGAAATTGTGGGGCCTTGATCACATCAAACACGATTGCTTCCCGATGTCCATCCTGACCCACCAGTGTCACTTCAACAGTGGAATGCGTTACAGGCCCTGAGGCTATTTCGGTTCCATCTACTGTAGTAATGACATCTTGGGTTACTTTCGGGCGGAGAGGGAGCTTAATCCTGGAAGCCAATTCACGGTCTATGTAATTTCCAATAGCTCCACTGTCGATGTATGCTTTTATAGCATGCAACTGCTGAGGCTGTTTTGGGTTCACGAGCACCATTGGCATGACAAAATGCGAGGTCAAAGAGTTTGTTTTCAAGCTTGGCAAGCGGACCCCTACGCTTGTCGGGCTAGGTCGTTTCCCGAATCAGGTGTCAATAAATCGTTATCAGTGGCTCCAACCACCTTCTTAGGTGGTTTGACCGGACAATTTTGAAGAAAGTGACTGGAAGTCCCGCAATACAGACAAAGTTGCATTTGCCGCCTTCTCTCTCGTTCCTTCTGCGTTAATGGTCCTTTAACACCGCCGATTTGCATAGGTTCGGATACATCGGTACTCTTGGAGTTAGCGTGGGTTTTGATCGGTACTCGGGTTTCGTACTTGAACCGATCTGCTTTTCTATTTTGAAGTCTGATCAAGTTGAACCACCAAGTCTATGTAGTCTGCGCAGACCTGGGGTGGATTTACTATCTGAGCTAGAACATCCTTAAGCTCTCCGCGCAGGCCTCGATGAAACAATGTGATCCTTTTGTTTTCTGGCCATCCAGTTTCCACAACCAGTCTGTTAAAGGTGGCAATGTAGGGCAGAAGATCCTGATTACCTTGTCGTAAGGATAGCAGTTCGTTATCAAGGGCCTGTCCTTGAGAGTGTCGAGCGAACAATCTTTCCATGCTGGCCTGGAAGCCCTGAAAATTCTGGAGAATGGGATCATCCTGATTTACCAATGGAATAGACCAATCGGCAGCACTGCCACTGAGGTAAGATAGTATAAAGGCTACCTTGGTCTGGTCATTAGGGAAGGCTCCGGGTCTGCATAGAAAGTGTAAACGACATTGGTTCATAAAGAAAGCATATTTCTTGGGATCCCCCGCAAAACGTTCAGGCGGGGCCAAAGGCATGTGTCCAGGTAGATTAATTTGTACCGGGTTACTCAAACCCATTGATGTGGAAATGTCTCCGGAATTAGGTAAAGGAGTGTGCCCTGTCTGGGCCTGTAATAACCTTTTGGCTACGTCATCTGTTCTTTCCTTGGATAAGATCAGTTCTCTTTTGAGAGCGTTAGTCTCCTGGCGGGCTGAGTGCACCTCTGCCCGTAATTCCCCCAAAAGCTGGGCCAGCTGGTCAGTCTCCATAGCGCCCGGGTGGGAAATTGTGGGTAAGCTTCGCGTTCTGTAACGCTCACCTGATTCCCACGGAGGTGCAGGTCTGGCTTCGAGTGCTGATGCTTCTTCAATGGTGAAGCGCAGGACTCTGAAGATGGACAGGAAGGGCCCTCTACTCTGGCTTCTCTGGCTCGCAGGAATATTCCCCTGTGCGTGAAAAGGGAGTATTACCTACTGACTGAGTTATGCTCAAGCCTCCCACTCTCTTCCAACCCTCCACGATACCCTTCCACGATTCCCCGTGAAGTCTCACCTTAGGGTCAGGAAGGATGAGCTCTCCATCCTGCTTCTGATGCAGGGGTGCGTTGAAACCCAGTTACTTCACTGGATTGAGGATTGATGGGAGTTCAGGTAAGCTTGACTATTCAGGTAAGGCTCTGTAAAAGTTCTGTTGCAAGTTCAAAAGTCAGAGCTTAATAATAATGTTCATTGTCTTTTTGCAGCAAGCGCTAATGCTTATGTCTTTTTTCCCCTTAGGGGCCGGGGTTCGGAATGCCAGAGATATGGCGCCGACCCGAAGTGAAACGTGCAGTTCCAGTTCCAGTAAATGGCAGGTTAGTTCTGGATGAGCGCTCGGGAACTGTCTTTGCATACGCTCATTCAATGTCTTTGTCTTTTTTCCCCATAGGGGCCGGAGTCCGGAAAATGCTTGGAAGCGGCAAGACCCGAAATGAAATGGGAATGACCCAACAGGTAAGTCTTATTCCCTTCCTTCTCTCACCTCTTATTCTTGTCTTTTTCTCTAGGCTCTGGGAAGTGGCTGTGGATCCGGATGATCGCTGCTGAAGATGGAGGAACCCAGGAAAGGTGAGTGAAATGCAGCGCTGCAGCGATCGTAACGAAATGCTTTTAAAAATAATGTCTTCCCTTTCAGGATCGTCGGTGTGATGTCTCTGTGGTGCAGATTTAGCTGGTAAGGTCTCTTGTCTCCCCTTGCAGGTGACCCAGGATGCTGACAGGCGTGGCTGAAGTCCAGATGCAGGAGCTGACACGGTGAGCGTCCAGCTGCGAGGAGCAGAACAACGCGAAGCGTGAGTTGCTGATCGGGTGTGGTTTAAATAGCTTTGGAAGAAGTCCCAAGTGTGTATCCTTCCTCCAATCAGGTATGTATCCTTCCCCGACCACACCCGGGTGGAAAGTAGTCCCACAGGTAAAGTAGTTCCATTCAGGCCTCAAGAGGGCCTGGATGTGGCAGCATGGTCTGCATCAGGTAAGTGCACATTAAAACACTTGAACACATGTCTAGCCTTATGAGCCTGGCGCCTAAGGCGCCAGGACAGAGGTCCAACATGAGCCTGGCGCCTAAGGCGCCAGGACTGCGTCCAAAGGGCCCCAGCTTGGGCCCGCTGGCACTCCCCTGGGGGGATATGATGCCTGCCTCTGGGGTTGCTGGGTCGGACCTAGCTCCTTGGAGGTAGGCATCATGACATGTACCTCAAGTGGAAGGAGGCATACTGTCATGCGGCTGCCCTGGCGCTTATGGCATTCATGGAGGATACACTGTATCACTCACCGTAAAACAGGTATGGAGACAGACCTTCGGCAAAGAAACACTTGCGGTCTAGTCCTCACCCAACATGGCCACCGCATGTAGGTTGCTATAACAACAAGCCTCACCCACGGTTCGGCGCGTTGTATCTTTTTTCCTGGTAGCGCTGCAGCTCTCCCAGCTGTCGTCCCTCTCACCCGCTGTGGATATTTCCCCGTGCAGGATTCCTCCCTGTACCGTTCTTTTGTCTCCTTGCTACCCACTGCCTTCCCTAGTCTAGCCTTTGTATTTCATCACTCTTACTTCTCTGTGGTTCTATACTTCACAGAGTCCCATTTCGTCTGTTGCCGCTCTATCGGTAAGTCTATTTACTATCTTTTCATCGGCTCTTCCGCTTACCTCTCTTTGTCTGTTTCTGTTCCTTTCTTTTCTCTGAGCTCCTGCTCGTACTACCGTCACTCTTGACACTCGCTCTTCTGATTCTGCTTTTTCCGTCTTCACTCTGAACCTTCTGTTTCCTGTATGGCTCCTTCCCGGCTTAAACCTCCACCTGCCTGCTGCTTCAATAGTCAATCTGTTCCTGACAGAATCATACCCACCCTCGACCTACAAGTACTGGAGCTTGTTCCGAATCCAACGGAACTCTTGCTGCAGGGTTTTTTGGTGCCAAGTGCTTTTTCCCTGCTTTGGAGGCTGGCTCCCCAGGGTTCCCGTTGGTCAGGAGTTCCAATCCTGCCAAGGTGGCCTCTGGCGGAGCTCGTCCTTATTTGCGCGAAAAGAAGAGTAAGAACCAGAAACACCAAGGAGGTGGACATCAAAGAAAAGGGGCAAGTGTAACTTCAATTCGATTAACTGAAGAAGGAGGTGAGGAGGAGGAGGGGTCAAGGGAGAGTTCCCCGAGATTGTCCAGGCGAGACAGAAGGATTTAATTTGTTTTACAGTGGTTGGAACAGGCCAGGATAGAATGGAATCAAACTTTGAGGGGTCCATTCCAATTCCTTTTTGGGATAAGAACGAATCCGAGATAGTGAACAGTTTATACATGGAAAAGACACTTCTCGGGTTTAGCCAGGAGCTTATGTTCACGTAGACATTGTAAGACGGTCTTTATGAGCTCTTCATGTTTCAGGTGGTCCTTGGAGTATATCAGTATGTCGTCCAGGTATACAATGACGAAGAGGAACAGCATATCAGAAAACACCCGATCCATAAAACATTGGAAGATCGCTGGGGCATTAGCAAGTGTCATGATCCATCGATCACCCCCCTTCTGGTCTTCCTGGTCCCTGGCACGTCGGGGGTTACTCGCTGTAGTACACCCAACATGGCCGTATACACGGAACGCGGTCTATCGACCTTTTACGTCCTATGCAGCACGTTCTATAAATTAGCCACTCCCCTGCGGTTCCGCGCGTCTCAACGCTACCGATAGCTGTGGCCTGACGTGCTCTGTAGTTCGTTCTCCTGAACTGTGTTGCTTCCTGGTTCCCGGACCTTCCTCCTTCTCCTTTCCTACTACCTTCCATGATCCTATCTCTTCCGTGTTCCGCGCAGACCGCCTCCGTGTGTTGCCTCCATTCCAAGCTTCCTGGAGTTTCCTAGATCCCAGACGAAGAAGCTGAACGAATCCTGGAATCCGAAGATGGCCGAGCGGGCTTGTACAAGACCCGAACTGCTCGAAAGAAAACCCCAACAAAGGACTCCGCAAAACAGACAAAACAGGTGAGAAAAGGGGAAACCTGTGACAGCAAGTCCAAAGGGCATAACCAAGTATTCAAAGTGGCCAAAGGGTGGTCTAAAGGCTGTTTTCCATTTGTCACCTTCCTTTATACGAATAAGATGATAGGCACCCCAGAGATCTAATTTTGTGAAGACGACTGCACCTCTGACTGCTTCCAAGATGTCCGAGATGAGAGGCAATGGGTAACGATCCTTGAGAGTACACTGGTTAAGGCCACGGTAATCTAGGCATGGTCTAAGCTCCTTGGAATCCTTCTTGGGAACAAAAAATAGAGAAGCGCCCGCCGGGGACTTGGATGGTCGTATAGTTCCATTTTCCAAGTTGGTATCCAGATATTCCCAGAGGGCCCTTTTTTTCGGGTTCTGACAAAATAAACATTCTCCCAAAAGGGATTACTGCTGACGGTTCAGTATCCATGGCACAATCCTCAGGTCTTTGTGGTGGAAGACCTTGAACAATGGCTGTCGAGAATACATCTGTGTAAGCCTAATAGGCCCTGGGAATCCGGATGATGTTAGAAACAGTGACTGGAATTTGCTGAGTTTCTTGAGAGTCCTCAGAGGACCTTGGTAAGGTATCTAAGGATAAGCAATGGGACATACAATGTTCAGAACCAAGAAACAAGGAGTCTGCTGTCCAATTGATGTAGGGCTTATGCTTCTGTAACCAGGGCATGCCTAGAACCATCGGATAGTGGGCCGATCTTATAATGTCAAATTTAATCCTCTCTTGATGGTGATTTATGGAAAGTAGGATCTCTTTAGTTTGAAGGGTTATGGGTCCCGAAGACAGGGGTCTTCCATCAATAGCTTGTACAGGTTGCATTGTCTCTTGAGTTTCATGTGGAATGTTGTGAGAAGTGACCCAATCATGAGCTATGAATATGCCCATGGCTCCGCAATCCACTAATGCCAGGATGGGGTAAGATTCTTTCTTGGAAGGCGATAGGAATGCCTGCAGAATCACAAGATTATTTTGTCCAGGAGAGTTCAAGGAAGGAATTGATGTGGAGCAGACGTCTCTCTCCCGAAACTGTGCCCCATCTAGGATCGGCAGCTGGCGTTTCCCGAACGCAGTGGAGGAGCAATAGGGCACTCTCTCACGAGATGTTTATCGGAGGCGCAATACATGCATAGACTAGTGTGAATCCGGCGCATTCTTTCTTGTGGGGTAATGGGTCCACGGAAGGCCCCCAGTTGCATGGGTTCTGGATCTGAGGTTGGAGAAGCTGTGGGCTCTGGTCTGGTTGAGTGGTCTGTGGCAGCCTTTTGGAAGGTTGACTTAGACTTCTTTTTTTCTGCCTTTCTTTCCTGGATTCGAAAGTCGAGTTTGGGCGAGCTACCCTGGCTAACTCGTCCTTTATTTCTTCATTCAGGCCTCTTCGGAAGAGGGTGAAGCTCGCTTCTTGAGACCAATCAGCTTTCTTCACAAGTTGTTTAAAGCGGGTCACATAGGTAAGCATATCCTGGGATCCTTGTAGAAATTCAAATAAAGGTTCTTGAGCGCTGTAAACCTGCTCTGGCCGATCAAACATGGCTTTTAGGGCTTCCACGAACCCATCATAATTATCCAGGAGGGCATCGCCCGAATTGTCTAGGGGGGTTGCCCAGGTCAAGGCATTACCAGTGAGGTGTGAGATCATAAACCCCACCTTTGCTCGAGGAGTGAAAAAGTAGTAGGGCTTGAAGGTGAAGTGTACCAAACATGAATCGAGGAAGGCACGGAGGGTCTTTGAAGAACCATCAAATTTGTCTACTACTCCTCCCAATAACACGCTTTCCTTAGTTGCAGAGTCACTTGACAAGACTAGCTGCTTTAATGCAGCATTCTCAGCCTTAAAGTTCTGGACTTCTGTGGTTAGTTCCTGCATGCCTCGCATGAAGTCTTGAACCGTGGCTTCCATCTCTGTATCTGTATCGTTTTTTAGGCGTCTCAATCTGTCACAAGTCTCTCCCCTTCTCACCTGTTTTTGTTGTTTGCTTGAGACCTTCTTTGGTGACTTCTTTCGCACGTTCCGGGATTTGTATAAACCTGTGTGCTGGTCTTCGGATTCCAGCGTGAGGAATACAATCCAACTCCAGGATACGTTCAGATGTCCAGGACGGAGACCAGGAAGGAACAATGTCCGAGCTCAGAGACACGTTACGCCGTGACCCGAGCACGGGCGAAAATCCAGGAAGTTCGAAGATAAGTTTTGAGGAAAGGAAGGAAGGAAGGAAGGGGGGTTCAAGGAACCGGGAAACAGGATTCAGAAGAAAGCCCCGAGCGAACTCCGGCAACACACGTCCAACTACAGCAAGCGGTAGCGTTGAGACGCGCAGAGCCGCGGGGGCGTGTCTATTTAGTAGAACGCAGAGCGTGGGGCGCAAGGACTGGCAAGCAGCGTTCCGTAGCAGGCGGCCATGTTGGAAGGATTACTGCATTCAATCCCATATGAGTCAGGGACCAAGAAGTCCAGAAAGGACATAGACGACGGTTCATGACAACCATGGGCATTGTTTCATGTGTGGCTCCACGCATGGCTGGACTAAGGTTTCACAGTGATTGACATCAGAGGCCACAGGGGCTGGTACTTTCCCCGGACCAATGTGGTTGCAGGCACTGGGAATGTGGTGCGTGTTGGGCTTGCACTCGACAGTGGCAAGGGGAGGGCTGCCTGGCAGTCAGGTGTGCTGTTGAAATTGGGATTTCATGTACTCACTGCCCTCAACAGGTGTCCCGGCTCCGGCCTCCGCAGCACCCCCTCCTTCAATTCCCTCCATGTGAAGCACACTGCTGCACTTCTCCTCCCAGGGAAGAAGCCGGATTGGGGCGGAGGATCCACCACCTGTTGACATGCATTGTCTGCAGTGTGCCGACAGGAGGTTCCTGACCCTCAGTCAGAGGTCATCCCATGTCTTGTGGCAGCCCTTCACTGTGCGTTGGGTCATCCCCACCGCAGACACAATTTTTGCCACTTCCTGCCATATTTCTTTATTCCGCTGCTGGTTCGGCGATGCTGGTCCATAGAAAAAAGCTCTCCAGCATGCTTCACTAAGGTATGAGTGAGCATGTGCAGCTCTGTCTCCATGAAGCAAGGCTTGCGCTGACGGGTCTCCGGGATGCGAGATGCCATGCTGAGGGATTTATTTCTGGAGTCAGGAGGGGTGGATGGCTGCTGGTACCCTCAGATTGCAGTGGATTGTGATTTTGATGATGGCCGCTGGCCAGGTTCCTGTTCTGGTGATCACGTAATTTCCGGTCACAGTGTTTCCGGTCACGTTATTAGCGGATGCCGCTGTTTCTGGTGCCACTCAGTTCGGCATGGTCATGCCGGAAACGGGGGTATCGGCACCCTGGATGATGGTGCAGCCGCCGTATAGCCTTTTCCCCAGTGTTACTGTGATGCCGGGGTAATCGTTTCCAGTGTGCCGGAATGCGTGCAACTAACCAACCGTAATCGACTTTTGATTCCGGCATTATGGGGTGCCCGAAATGGTGGGGACGGGATCACGGTAACACCATGGATTTACAGCCACACTCATAATGAGGCCCCATGTCTCACCAAAAGACGCCCTCTCCCCAATTTCCCTCCACCAGGTGATCCTCCCTCACATATCCATCCCCCAAGGTCAGGATCCAAGAGCAATGGCCTTTCCCTGGCCACCTGACAAGAGGATTCAGGGGAAGTAGAATTGAGGATGCTGTGAGAAACCAAATGGTGCCTCACCTACTAGTTCCCAGGGATCTCTCTCTCAGGTGGCCAGGACACAGCCATCGCCTTTGGATCCAGACCCTGGGGCTGGACTAGTGCAGGAGGATCACCTGTGTGAGGGGTCTTTGGGAGGTGGGGGTAAGGCAACCAATGGTGAGACCCTGTATTCCCCCTTTCCCGTTCTCATATCTCATCCTATTTTATAGGATTCTCTGATGTCCCAACTCCCTCCCCCTTTCTGCCCAAGCACTGGGGCGAGGAAGCGGGTGACTCAGAGTAAAGAGGCTAACCCTTACATATTACATTGGGCAAGTCCCGCTAATCTGGTCAGGCAAAGTCAGGCACTTGACTTTAATCACATACATCTGATACCCATTAACTTTCCCCATAGGGATAAAAGGTGGAACCTAGAGACACACTCTGAGCAAGGTGGAACACGAGAAGGCGCAGAACTTCCGGGGCAAACACCGAACCCAATGGAGGAGAGCGACCGATCGAGGAACTAGGGAAAAGGGTCAAAAAGACCTGAAGTTCCCTGCAGGAGGTCTTTTTCTCTGGGAAGCCGTGGAGGAGATGTGGAGAAAGACAAATCGCACACAAGAAGAAGATTGCATTGTGTTTCAAGGGCGCCAGCGACCTTCCCGGGTGAACAACAGAGTTGGGGAGGCGAGGCCAAGCCTGCAGTATCAACCTTGACTCGTGACTTAAACCTGTAAAGACAAGAAAGGAATGCACATAGCTAGTGAGTTGGTGAGCGACATGAGAGGCCGGTGTGGGCTGAGAGATTGAAGTTGCAACAGTATATGCAAAGTGGTCCTGCAGACGTCTATAGTAAAAGCCTCACACATTCGAAAGTCTTCGCCATCAGAAAAAGGTCAGAGCCTGACAAAGAGATATGGCAGGCATTAAGTTTTGTTAGTATAGGCCATTTTGATTTGAAAGAGACGGACTAGGACTGTTTTCTTTATTATTTGATGTTAGAGACTACTCTTATCACAGCTATAGGGCAAAGCAGGAGCTTTTCCAAACCCTGAAAACAGAATAAAGGTTTTGAAATTGTACCTCTTGTGTCAGTGTAAAACTTGTGATACCATGCCTCCCGTACATATGGTGTCAGAGCGGGATGCGACTCAATTGAGACAAATTGGGGGACCATACATTTCCAGAAACTTAGTCACAGAGCCTCAGACCCCTCTAACGACACAAATGAATCCATAGGCTTTGATATTTGTAGCAGCAGAGAAGCCACTATCCATCCCGGGAAGAGAGGGATAATTCCCACAGAATTATTTCTAATACCCCTGCTGTTATATAAGATTGGCCCCATAATCGGGCCTATCCTGGAAAGTTTGTCTAGATGTCCTAGCAGGTGTTATAGATCCAGACTTTTGGGGCGACTTAAAAGTTCTCTTACAGACCCATGGCGAGGCCCCATTTGAAATACATCCAGGGGACACAATTGCAGAGGGAATTCTTGAGAAAGCTCTATTTACCCGTTTTAAGGAAGAAATTGAACCAGAGGAAACTGAGAGAGTTGAAGCGGCTGATGAGATACGTACCACCGAAGCAAAAAGGGAAGAGGAACCTACCATCCTTCCCAACCTAGCCTTCGCCCAGCGAAATGATTCAGTACTTCCAGAGGCTTTCTTACAAGTGATTCAAGAGAGAGAAGGACAAGAAAAGGGAAGCCCCTTTTTCTTCCAAAAAGAGGTGTAGAGGAGCAGCTGCATGCCTCTGGAGGAAATCCTGCCCCCTACCTCCTATATGTTGGAAGCCTGAGATTGTGCCATGCTTAACACCAGCAGTTGTGACCATACCAGAGCAAATATTTGAAAGATGGTACCCTCTGAGAAAACCCTATCAAATGTATGCTCGGAGAGACGACAATCTGAGGGAGCAACTCCCCGAAGGAATATGAATAGGAGCAAGAGGAGGAGCTGGTGACTTCACGAAAGACGAGCGTGACAACCTGAGAATATTAGCTGAAGAGAATGTATGGACTGTACAGAAACTGCTGACAAATTTAAGAGTCAAGTAAACTTTCATACGCGAAAAGAAGATTGCACGTGTGGCAAGCACTGCAGAAAATGCAACCGGTTCAATCACTGTACAGATGCTGTAACGCAAGTAGATTAAGTAATCTTAGAAGCTGGCTATAAGTAGAGAATAGACTGCAGACAAAGCCACCATTGCATAGAAGTTGGACATTGGTGTCATGAATTTTAGTAAGCCAGGACCCATGGAGAGGAAAGGCAGAGAATTGTGTCGGAGCACGAATAAGCTGAGATCATGGAAGAGACTAGAAGGACTGTCGGGCCTGGTATCAATGCTGAAGCAGCCAAGGCCGGTTATCTATTCTTAAAGGCAGTGAACGTCAGATGCTGAATCAACCCCTGTTAAGGTGCAACAAAACAACACCAAGTGTGTCAAGTTTTTTTCATTTAAGACAGTTAAATGCTACAAAATGGACCAAATTGTGGTCTCCTGTCACGTGAGCTGAGGATGGAAATAGAGTTCAGCGTGGAGTTCTAGAACAATGATAGTGAAAGCCTGGGTACAACGTCATTTCATCGCCGGATGGTTTTTTCGCGGGTTTTTTACCGCATTTTCTCTCCAAAAAAATCATTGAATTTTTTGGGGGGGGTTATAAAAATGATATAAATTGGGTGTGGGTGTACGAGGATATTAAAAAATGAAAGGTGATGGGGGTTTGGGGGGTAACCCCCCCAAAAATAAAAAAATAAAAATTCGAGGAGTTTAAAAAAAAAAATCTGCAAAAACCCCACAAAAAAGCATCCCGCGATGAAATGACATGGAACCAAAGCCTGTACTCCCATATATTCCTACAGACAAGGATACTTTTCAAAGCCAAGTTCAAAGACAATCTTCATGGCAGAAGGCATGGGTGATGAGAGATGTTGGGCTAATTGGGTGGGGAGGTAAAGTCAAGTCCACCTCCTGGCACCTGGGTCAGAGCTTACGTGCTGCTAAGTGAACTGAATCTTCCAGAATGGCACAACCATGCCAACCAATTATAGAGGGCCGTCTAATGAAGGGCCTTATAGTTTGAGAGCCAATGATATACCGTGTACTTAATAGTGTTGAAGATGACATGTTTTAGAGGTAGGCATAAGTTGTCCACCTGACAGTAGATAGCCAATCCCAATCCCAGCCCCTCATAGAAAGAATACTTAGATGTTCCCTTGGAACCAATCACAACCACTCGTAGGTTTTTCTCATTTGCCACGTAGTGTGACGTCACGTCTGATGTATTTTCTGAATAAAAGAATGTTTTTATGAGAAATTCACTGAGAGCTTGAGCAAACGTCTGTTGATTTCCGTTGTAACTCCCTGCTTTAGATAATTGTTAATAAAACAGCACCTTTGCCCCCTTCCTGAGTTGGTTCACGATTATTTGGTGTCAGAGTTATTCTGCATCCCCATCCATTGCATGCACAATACCCGAAGGGCCCTATGCTCACGTGGTAGCAGTGCAGATGGTTCAAAGATCCAAGCTA
This sequence comes from Ambystoma mexicanum, assembly GCF_040938575.1. NCBI lineage: Eukaryota > Metazoa > Chordata > Amphibia > Caudata > Ambystomatidae > Ambystoma > Ambystoma mexicanum. The sequence goes on from NC_090926.1 coordinate 215,552,662, forward strand.
GTTTGTCCCCAGTCTTTCGGATAATCGAGTATCCTCTGCCATTAAGCCGGAAGATTGTAGGGTTTCCTGTGGAAAGCAGCTGATAGAAATAAACTTGCAAGAAAAACCGAGACGGTGGGCAGGTCCCCTATGATGAAATTCCTGCACGGTTTCCACGGGTGCTCTGCGGATGAAAGGCAAAGTAGTCGGATTGGCAGAGGGGTCGGTACCGAAAGCCTTGAGCCAATTAATGAACGAATGGTGAGTAAACTAAGGGGAATAGCAAATGATGGGGATGGGATTGTGATAATATTTGAGCAACAGGAAATATTGAGTGAAGAAAAGATAGCGCCTAGAGTCCTAACTCAAGGGAGTTCAGAAGGAGACGTTTCAAACTCCAATGGCAATCTTTCACATCCGGCATAGTGCCCAACAATCTGAAGGACTCCTGGGTTCTACCCCTACTCAAGAAGCCCACCCTTGACCCCAGTGTCCCCACCAACTACAGACCCATCTCGACTGTCCCCTTCCTCCTCAAAATCCTTGACAGAGCTGCCGATCTACAGATACAGAACCACCTTGAGAAAAACAATTTACTAGGACTTAGGCAATCAGGTTTCCGTCCCAAACATGGCACTGAGACTGCTCTGATTGACATCAAGACACAAATGGACAACATCAAAGACAATGTCAAACTTGCACTCCTTCTCCTCCTCGACTTGTTGGCTGCCTTCGACCTGGTCAACCACGACATCCTCTGTAAACATTTATCCTCAGCAGCCAAATTCTCTGACAAAGCCAATGCCTGGATCCAATCCTTCTTGAATAAAAGATCCATGAGGGTTTTTGCTCATACAGCCTCTGCCAAACCAACCCCAGTCACATGCGGTGTCCCCCAGGGCTCCTGCATCTCCCCCACGCTATACAATGTGTCCACAAAACCCCTCTTCGACATATTGGACCACTTGGGTGTCATCTACACGAACTACGCAGACGACACGCAAATACTTATCCCTTTAACAGGCGACTACTCCACTGACAACTCAGTACTTAACAACATCTACTCCATTATCCAAGAATGGATGGCCAAGCACGGCCTTTGCCTTAACGACGATAAGACTGAGCTTCTTCTCCTAGGCACCCAACCCAGACTCAACAAACTGGACAAACTATATCAGACTTTCACCATCGACGGAAACAATATCTCTGTCTCCAACAACGTCAAAACCCTTGGGATATACCTTGACTTATCCTCAGTCAACGCCATCTCATCCACCACTGCTTACACTTGCAAGCTCATCAACGCCAGTAGACCGTACCTCTCACCCACCAACTGCATCACACTAGCCAGAGCACTAGTTTTCTCCAAAGCCGACTATTGTAACGCTCTATATCTGGGCACCAGCCAAAAAAAAATCAACCAGCTGCAAGTTATCCAAAATAACGCCATGCGAGCAGCTCTGAACATCTCCAAACACGAACGCATCTCTGACACCAGACGATCCTGCCACTGGTTAGCTATATCTCAGATAATTGAATACAAAACGCTCTCGCTCACGCACAAGTGCCTATCCAACCAAGCACCCAGATACCTATCAGACAATTTCATACTCCACATCCCACCTCGTCTAACCAGATCAGCTCAAACACACTGTCTAACTATCCCCAGATAAAAACTCCAAAAAGCAGGTGGCTCAAGCTTCCCCGTGCTTGCCTCTAAACTTTGGAACTACCTACCGCTTAATCTCAGATCTGAACCCTCCTTTCATAGATTCAGACACAGCGCCGAATCCTGGTTACTAACCAAAGAAGCCATGAACTCCTAGCACTATACTGTTATCATACCTATTGCCTGCAACCATGTAAATTAAGTATTATTACATGACCTATGTTTGCCACACATTGTACCTTACCTGTACCTGCCTGATAATGCACCAACTTTCGGTATTGCAGACACATTGTCCTTCTACGGATCACTTTGTATTGTATTATTTTGATAAATTGTATTCAATTCAAGCGCCTGGATGCCCCTGGGCCAGGCGGCGCTATACAAATAATAACGTAAACTAAACTTAACTAAACTAAATACAGCAGAAATATATAACGCATAAACAGGTTTATGTAAGGTGACCTCTCTAACCCTGTATAAGGTATAAGTAAAGTGGAGAGAGAAAAAGGTGATCACGGTATTTAATAGTGTGCAATGTCGACTAGTCTGGATGTTGTTTGTTGAGTAAAAATATCAAAGAGCGATAGAAGTTGTGAAATAAGTGAAAACATTGAGGAGTAATAGTAATTGAACCTAAAGAAGCAGTTGGTACCAATCAAAAGGTAGAGATAGCTAATCAAGAAATTAGAGGCTTGAGCAGCGATTGATGGTGCATGCTCATATTTGTTGTTTTAAAGGCGTTGAAAAAGTGGTGATTTAAGCAAAAATATAAACGTTATTTTATAAGTCTGGTAAGTATTTTACAGTCAATTGAGACTTGTCACTATGGGAGATACTCCTCGGAAGGATAGCTCAGGGGCAATGTGCTTGCCTTGGAAGCAAGTTTTCAGAGAGCACCACAGGTTCGATCCATGGGTCTGTGCTTAGAAACCTCTTGGTAGTAAGCGTGTTTTAAATAACCTATCATATCATATCATCTCCTCTGATGTGCTTGTGTAAAACGTTACCAAAACATATGCCCAAGCTCAAACAGTATAGTGCAGAATGGGTGAAAGTCACAGCAGATAAAATGTTTATTCCGTGGCCACAAGGGAGATCATTGTCAAAAGCGGCATTGCAACACATGACTACATACTTGCACGCTGCGTACACTGGGAAGAAATTAGAGAAAAGGTTAGCGATTCCAGAGCTCTGGAATATGTACCAGGAAGAAAGGGAAGATCCACCACCTGAGGAGTGGATGCTTAGTCAGCATAAGGAGGAAGGTGTTGAGCCTTCTGCTCCCATTGCCTCGCCCAAAGTAAAAGGCGCTAGTACGGAAGAAATCGGGTTATATCCTTTAAAGGATTTGAAAGTGGCAACAGGTTATAGTAATCCGATATGTGAACCTCCCCCTTATTATAGCAATGATAGTCCAGAGGAGAACAGGAGAAAAGAAGAGATCTATAAAATCATACAAAACTGTCAACAGAAATAAAAAGGGAGATTAAGAGATGGAAAGGAGAGAAGGCTAAAGCTCACGAGTTAGTGCTTGTGCAGAACGAATGGATGGGAGGACAGATATTTTTTAAAATAGATGGGAAAAGCATTGAGGAAGTTAGGCAAAGAGACGGTAAGGGCAAACAAGAAAGAAAAGACAAGGAACGAGAGAAGAGATTGAAAGAAGACGAGCAGAAGAGGAAGATGAGATGTATCAGGAGCAACACGAGAAGAAAGAAGAACAGGCAGAAGAACAAAGAAAGTATGACAATAGACAGAGAGCGATAAAAGATAGGGATAGAAGAGAAAGAAAGAGAGAGGAGGAGGAGGAAGCGCAATGACTAAGGGTCAAAAGAATACAGAGACGTAGGGACGACGAGGAAAGAAGGGAAGGTGCAAAGAGAGACGAAAGAGGGCAAGAGAAGAAAGAATTAGAAGGGATGCGTGTAAAGAAAGAGAACTAGATGAAGAAATAGAACAAAGAAGAAGACAGCGGGGACTTGATACCAGTCTCATTCATTAAGTGAGCAGTAGCGCCAAGCCCAGAAATACGATGGGACAGAATAGAAGACTTCCTTCTGATGAAGGAAGCAACGTCAGGGGCATCTAGAGTTGCGTTAGATGAAGAAAGCTTTGATGTGGAAAGCATCGGAGAAAAGATCGATAAGGCCTATCAAGAATTAAAGGAAGGTAGCATGTATGGAAGTCGAGGGAAGAGGGATCAATCCCTAGCATTTCAATCATAAAGGGATGAAGAAATTCCATTCAGTCACGAATGTAGAGCATTGTCCTTAAGCAGACTGAATTTAGACAAAGGTGAGGAAGATAATAGTCACACTAGTTGGGGACTAGACATGTCAGACGAGGAAAGAGAACCCAGTCTTGGGTTAGAAGGAGGGAGCGTGTGCACCCCTGAAGGAAACCTGCAATTGGATAAAGAAGTAAAATGGTCAGATCTGGAACAACCTAAGGATAGGACACCAGATCCCATAGCATTTCCAGAACCTCTCTGAAGAAGATCATATAGTGAGAAGGGAGAATCGCTGCCATATGTTAGCAGGTTAAGGTTGTTACCAACAAAGAGACAAACAGGGATGATCGTCTCTGCCATGGATAGACTAATGATGGGAGCCGACTCTGGGATGGGGTTTACACAGTTTCCCTTATTGGAAAAATGTGGAGCAAGACTGAAGTATATTCCATGGCCGCAGATGGACAAGGATAATTTAAGGTGTAAGCTCCAGAGTTTGACTTCGGGGGCTGGGAAATGGATAAATGAATTAGAAAAAATGACAGGAGGGAACATGCTGGCCATAGGGGACATAAAAGGTCTACTGCATTCGCACGGTGTCTTCACCTCACTGTGTTCCACAGTTGTGGTAACTAGGGTTTTTCTCTCCTCGCAGGATTCTCAAACTTAGGTGGCCTCTCCACTGTGTTCCTAAAACACAATACTGTTGTTGTTCTGAAATGTGGTAACCTGTCTTGCCGTTCCTTCCTGTCTGTGGGCTCTCGCATCATCTGTCTCCCCCCCACCCCCTCCCACTCCATGGTGCTCTCTATCTCGCCTATCTTCTCTAACTGCTTCTCTATTGACTATCCTGCTCTCCTCACTAAATCTGGTAGGAAAAAGTTTAAAAAGGACATCCTGGTCTCCAACCCAGGCCTCCCTATCGCTGACACCTACACTAGTGCCTGCTCTAAGGAAACTCTCACCGACATCCTCTTTTTCGTGCCTTCACCTGACCTATGGACCCTTCATATGGTCTCTGTGCTCTCTCCTTTTTCCTATTCTCCCATTAATGGTGGCACCCGTTGGGATGTCCTCTTGGCCCCCTTCCGCTCCTCTAAGGCCATCATTAATGTCTACGCTAATGGGACCGTCTTGGTCCAAGGCCCTCAGGCCAACCTTCACCTCTTTGATAGACGCTTCCCTCGCCTCATCAACTTCATTTCCTCCCCTGCTGTCCCCCCCCTGTCTTCGGCTACCTTGCCTCTACCCTCCCTCCCTGCCCCCTCTCGCACTCCCTCTTCACCTCCTTCTTCTACACCTCCGCAGGGCGTACCTCTGATCTGTACCCCTCCCCGGAAGTCCTTCAAGGATGGCAACCTTCTCCACTTTGCCACTCTTAACTCTCGCTCTGCCATCAAGCATTCCTCCGATATCTGTCGCCTTCTTGAGGAACTGGACCTTGACGTCCTCTGTCTCACTGAGACATGGTTCACAGCCAGCTCTGTCACGAGCTTTGACACACTCCTACCTGAAGGTTACAAGATCCTCTCTGTGCCCAGGCCCTACCGTGCGGGGGGGGGGTATTGCCCTTATCTTCCCTGAGTGGATTCCTGCCACTGTCACTCCTACGCAGACCTACTCCTCTTTTGAATGTCTTGTCTGCCGACTCTCTCTCTCTCCTAGCCATTCCCTTACCGTGGCTACTATCTATCGGCCACCTGGTCAAATTTCCTCCTTCCTCTCTGAGTGGGCTGACCTCTCCTCCTCACTCCTGTCCTCTACCACTCAACTCCTCTTTCTTGGGGACTTCAACATCCACCTAGATACCTCCTGTCCCCCCACTGGACTCTTTCGTGACCTCTGCGACTCTCTCTCACTCTCTATTCTCCCATCTGGGCCTACTCATTCTGCAGGGCACACTCTTGATGCTCTGATCTCTTCTGACCTTCCCCTCTCTGTCCCTCTGTCCACTCCTCTCTCCTGGAGTGATCACTTTCTCCTATCCTCCCACATCACCCTCCCTACCCCACAGGCAAAGCCACCCTCATCATTGCCACCCACCTTCTCGGTCATCCGACCCATGAAGCGCGTGTCAGTTGCGGCCTTCGCTGCCACCTTCTCGCCCCCCCTCCCCCTTCGGCTGAATCCTACCCTGACACAGCCCTCTCCTTGCTCCACTCTGCTATATCTGATACCCTTGATATCCTTGCCCCTGTCATGAAAATCCGCCTGAAGCCCAAAGCCAAATGTAACTCCTGGTATGATTCGGATCTCGTCACCCTAAAACGCAAGTGCAGGGTGGCAGAGAGGAAATGGCATGCTTCATGTTCATCCTCTGACAAACTGGCCTGCCGCCTGCTCCAAAGGCAATACCGTCTCTCTGTTCTCACCAAGAAGAGAGCCCTTATCCAAGCCCGCATCTCTGCGGCATCTAACAACTCGGCTGAACTCTTTAAAATCTGCAAGGAGCTTGCCAACCCTGCTGCAGTCTCTACCTCTCCTGTCCCCTCCCAGGCCCTCTGCACTGCACTGGCCTCCCACTTCATCTCTAAAACTCAGGACATCCTGTCCTCACTCTCCTCCTATCACCTCCCCCCCTCTCTTCCCTGCTCTTCCTCTGGCCCTTCTGCAGCCACCCCTCCTCCCTCCTTCTCTGCCTTTCCCCTTTTTTCTGCTGACGAGGTTTCCAGACAAGTCCGATCTATGAAAGTCTCGTCTAAACAGATTCACCCCTGTTCCTCCAAAACTATCAAGGACCACATCGACTCCCTGGCTCCTGCCCTGGCTGACTTTTGCAACCACTCCTTCGCCTCTGGAGTCTTCCCATCCCCCCTCAAGCACTCCCTTGTGCACCCTCTCCTTAAGAAACCCTCTGCCGACCCCTCCTGTCCGGCTAACTATCGCCCAATCTCCATCACTCCCTTCCTGGGCAAGCTCCTGGAGAAACTGGCCATCTCCCAGCTTAACCTCCATGCTGAAGCTGTTGATAGTCTCCATGACCATCAATCTGGCTTCAGAGCGGCCAGAAGCACGGAAACTGCTCTCCTGAACATCCGTGAGGACCTGCTCTTGAACCTCGACTCCAACACTCCGTGTGTTCTCATTCTGCTCGATCTCTCTTCTGCCTTTGACACTGTCAACCATGCCATCCTGCTCAACTGTGTCCGTGATGACCTGGGTATCACTGGTCAGGCTCTGGCGTGGCTGACCTCTTTCCTTTCCAATCGACCCTCCCAGGTCCAACTTGGGTCCTTCCTCTCTGACATCTTTTTCTCCACCTGTGGCGTTCCCCAGGGATCTAATCTCTCTCCCTGGCTGTTCAACCAGTATCTGGCACTCCTTGCCCACCGCATCGCCACCCTCTGCCCCAACTTTCAGTGCTATGCGGACAATACCCAGCTCATTTTCAGGCTACCCTCGGCCTCCTCCTCTCCCTCCCTCATCTCTGACTGTCTGTCTGCAATCCAGGAATGGTGTGTTGCCAATGACCTCTGCCTTAATGCTAGTAAGACTGAGATCCTACTCATCGGCACACCCACTCCCTCCTTTCCTGCAGCTCTCTGGCCGGCCTCTCTTGGCCCTCTTCCTGCTCCTACCTGCAAGGCAAAAAACCTCGGGGTCATCTTCGACTCCACACTCTCCTCCATTATTTTATTTCTATTCTACTTATTTGTACTGCACCCCTCCTCCCCCTTCCCCTTGCACTTTTTCCCTTCCCCCTACCCCTGCACTTGCGCGGTCTGAATGACACCTGGCCTAGTAGGATCGTTGTCTGTCTTCCCCTTGTTCCCCCCTCCCTGCCTCGTCGCGCCTTGATACACTTGTGTATAGGCGCGTTACAAATGCCATATCATATTGTTACAAATGCCATATCATATCATATCATATCATATCCTGGCAGATATTCTTGGGGAAACGGCTGACGACATGTGGAGGAGAGCAGGATATTCGAGAGTGACAGCACAAAGCACAGCACATGATGGAGCACCATTTAATAATTGTAGAACAGACGTGTGGAGGGCTCTCAGAGTACAGTATCCTGATACATCAGATGTGGGTGCAAACATGACACGTAAGATGAAGGTAGATGAAGACCCTATTCCTCACATTCAGGAAATTCTCGAGAAATGGCAACTTCAAACTCGTGAGCGGTGGGAAAGGACTGGAGACTTATGTTACCACATTGTATGCCAGGGGTTGCCTGAGCCAGTGCAGAGACAGATGAAGAAACAAGTGGGGATGGAAGCAAAACCATGGGCTACGGTACAGCTGATGATAGTGCATCACTGTCGGTTATTATAAGAGAAGAATAAGAAGAAAGATGAGGCTAGGAAAATCAAGGAAGCCAAGGTAGTTCAGAATTTGTTTTCCGAATTTGCCATAGAAAGGGAAGTATTGACAAGAGGAGAAGGATTGGGAATGCAGGAAGCAGTGGGTGCATCGCAGGCGAGTAATCAGTGCCCGATGGATCAAGGTTGATATGGGTTCGTGCCAAGGGGCAAAGGTATGGGCTATAGAAGAAGAGGAGGTGGATTCCAAAATAATCAAGGTGGGTTTCAGAATACACAGAATGAGAATCAGAGTACCCAGGGAGGGTATAACCTATGGGGACTTATCAGACAGGCGCCCAGGACATCTTATCCTCCACCATATAGTACACAAACTGGAGAAGGGTTCGCCCAAGATCAGACATTTAATCAGGCGCAAGCACCATGAGTACAGCAACAAGAGCGAGTGCAAAATAATCCACCACAAGGGCAGTCAGACCCCGCCCCTATGCAGCCACATCAGTATGCAAACACAGGACAAGTGCTGACACCCAGAATAGGAGGTGTCACTGTGGTAGGAGGAAACCCTTTCACAGGGGCAGGGATGAACTTGTACCCACAATAGGACAGCTCACAGGGCAACTTGATGTGTTCAGTACTATCTGTGACACCAGACCCCCGAGAGGAACCAAGGGTCGATGTGACGATAGGAGGCAAATCTTTTTCTTTTCTAGTAGAGACTGGAGCTACTCATTCATGTACACGAGAGGGAAAATATCCAATGTCGGGAATTGCCATGAATGCTCCAGGGGTCTCTGGAGCTACGAGTTGAGTTCCTTTTACTAATGAATTACCAGTCTCTATAGGAGAGTGTGACATGTCTTTTCCTTTGTTGTATTCAAGACAGACACCGGTTAACATTTTGGGAAGAGATTTGATGACAAAACTTAACATGACAATTTAATTCACTGATCAAGGAATAGTGTGCTCCACTCCAGGAATACACTATTTAAATGTGGGCGAATTTATACTGGCGTTTACAGAGCAAGTGGCTCTGGGAGGCGTTCCAGTAGATCCAGAGATTTTTCTATATGGAGTGAGAGTTCTACTGACATAGCTACCTGGCTTAGTGGGAAAAATTGTGAGGATACCCGACGAGTTTTTATTTAGACCACGAATACCTATGGACGAAGAGGGAGGACAGACTATCCTTATAGAATTGGAAGCAGCCATAGTACGAAGAGAAATGGCAATGCTCGAAGGAGTAGATGATGAGGATAGACCATGGAGGACAGTAATAGCTCTCGAAAAGTGTATAGATTGTCTGACATGACTGATGATGACATGTTCAGGGAAGACCAAACAAATTATGAAGTGGTGTTTTTTATGAGCAGCACATATTGGATAAGGATAGAAAAGAGGGAAGTCCCACAGCGAATGGCGATAATGCGGCAGCGTCCAGCATTTTTTCCGGAAGATTTGTCGAAGGCACCAAGCGTCCTTTGGACCACAGGTCCTTGTGATGTAGATTTTTTAAAGGGAATGGGGGAAGTTAAACTAAAGCTTAAGCCAGGAGTGATTTTACCTCGAGCAAAACAGTACCCCATGTCTCGAGAGGCTGATCAAGGTATATTTCAGACCATTTAAAGATTGATGAAACAAGGGATTCTGCTGCCATCAGAATCATTGTGTAATAACGCAGTGTATCCAATCAAAAAATTTAAAGGAGGGTCGTGGAGATTTATACAAGATATCAGACCGATTAACCAGATTGTAGAGGCAGAGTTTCCTTTAGTTCCTAATCCGGCAACGATACTATGCAGTATCCCGGTGGAAGCTCGATATTTCATGATGATCGATTTGAAAAATGTGTTTTTCTCAATCCTGTTGCACAAAGACTCACAAGACTTGACTTCCTTTACGTTTCTCCAAACTTGACTGAAATATACTTGTTTGCCTCAGGGGGACTGTGAGTCCCCATCAATTTTTAACAGAGTCCTACAGATGGATCGAGGCAATATTGATCTTACGAGTGTGGTGATACAATTTGTAGATGACATTTTAATTTGTAGCACCACGGACGGGGTGAACTGGCCTATCTGCCATTCTGCCACCGGCAAAATCACAATGGACTTTGGATGGCCCCGGGGCTAATTATATAAACTACTCTGGGGCCGGTTTTATGAGCCACATTAATATCCATGGAGCTGGGCTGGATTTTTGTAACTGAAGTTGTACTTGTTACATTGCCTCACACAGCCTGCCGCAAGCTCGCCCCACAGTGGCAAACAGATGTATTTATGATTAGAATGCACATAGTGTCAGTCTAAATACAGTGATCTAAAGCCAGGTTGTGGCTAGTGTCAGTTCTGCAGCACGCTTTGTCTTACTGGTATGAGCATCACATGGTGCGCTGAGGACAGGTTTTCCTAATTTTCCAGTCAGCAATCGCACCTCAGTAGTTTAGGTGCATTACTCTGATTTAACGAGGGATGGTTCTCACACTGTAGAATTGGGTAGAAGTGGAGAGGTGGTAACCGTAGTGTGGCATCGCTTTAGATTGGGAATTGTCTGTGCGCCATGAGGTATATGGTGGCACCATGGTTGTGTGGAATTGTGGCATTGTTAAGTCGTAGCTGAAACTGCATGCTTGCGGACATCACCCTTTCCTGGCACCTTACCCACAGGACTAGACAACACATACAAGCATTGTAAATCCTGGCCCCTAATCCGTGAGAGATATATACCTAGACTGACCCAAATATGGGGTTCATTCATGCTTAGATTAAATACTTCTGTCTGAACATGGATTTATCACACTCTCATGCTGTCTTGACTAAGGGCTTGTTGATGCAGCTGCCCTTTGGTATCAGCTGTGATTAAAGAATGCTGCAAAGCCCATCATTGCACTCGACTCAAGTGCACCCTAGGCTGTTGACCCATGCACAATAATTTATCTTTAACTGCTATTTTCCAACATAACAATGGGGTAGGAATTACAGAGAGTGATGAAGTAAAGAAATTAAGAGGAATGGCAGAAGAGACAAAAACAAGGAGGGTAGAAAGATGGGGGAAGTTAAGAGGAAAGATGGTAGGGAGACAGGAAGGAAACAATGTGGGAGAGGAAGGAAAGGAGGAGAGGAAAGATGCCCATGAAAGAAAGGGGAGAGAATGGAAGGGGAAGCAAGAAAAAAGGAAGGAACAAAAGAAATAAAGAAAGAAGAAAATAAAGAGGAAAGAAGGGAGGGAAGGATAAGGGAGTGATGGATGATCGGATGGAAGAAGAAAGGAACTGCTTGATCCTCCTAGTTTACACCAGTAATATAGACAAGCAGGTTGAGTTCTCGCTGGCGCTGCTGCGATCTATGTATGATCTGCAGGTAGCAGGTTCAAATCCTGGCAAGGCCAACTCAGCCCTTCATTAACCAGAGGTTGATAAATGAGTGCCAACTACTTCGGTTGGGAAGGACTGTATGTAAATATGTGCTATGTACAGTGCTTTAGCAAATGCACTATTTAAATAAAAATGCCAGGGCCATGGAAAAGGAATGTTATAACTCGTTTTCTCAAGTGTTTACACAAAACATTACATGCAACAAACACCATTAACAATTAATAAGTAGCATTTTCTGTAAAGCTGTGAATTCACATGATTCACAGATGAGGGTTTGAGGGCCCCTTTTTTAGGTGAGGGCCACTTTCTTTGAGGTGTCCAGGCCCATTTCTTGTACGAGTCCAACCCTGACCATGGAAGATGAGTGTGGGCAACATTCTATTCAGTTAATGACTATTCTGGCAGACAAGGGATATAAGGTAGACAAGGAGAAGTTACAATACTGCCAAGAAGAGGTGTTATACATAGGGCAGTTAATTTCACATGAGGGAAAGAAGGTGACACCCAAATGAGCTGAGGCTATTATGAAAATTTCAAAGCAAATACAGTGAAACAGATGCAATAGTTTTTAGGATTATGCAACTGTGTTAGAGCCTGGGCGTTTGATTAAAGTGCATACACAAGACACCTTTTGCAAGCTTTAAAGAAAGCACAAGTGGATAAAGTAAAAATAGAATGGACTGACGAAATGGAGGAAGGGTTTGAGGAACTGAAAAAAGCAATTTGTACAGACCCTGTTTTAGCAATTCCCAATTATGCAAAGGAATTGTATTTGTTTACACACACAAATGGGACAGTCATGACAGCAGCACTTACGCAGAGAACTCCTTTGGGGTATAAGCCTTCAGCCTATTACAGTGGGATTTTCGACCCAGTTATGAGAGGACCCTTTCTTTGCGAACAGTCTTTGGCAGCCGCTGCATTCGCAATTGAGAAGTCTACAAGTATTGTTATGGGCTTCTCCATGTCTCTCTTCGTGGAACATGCTTTGTTTGCCATTTTAGAGAAACCCAAAGGTACATTGACATCTCAAAGAGCTTCATCTTATAAGGTAATGATTTTGAACCCAACGATTAAGATAGTAAGATGTAAAATAGTGAATACTGCTACGTTTGTAGCTGAGCCAGTAGAAGAAGGCGATCACGTGCATGACTTTGCTAATTATGTTGAATCTTATGACAATATATCCTGAGTGAAAGAGAATGCTTTGGTGGGAGGCGAAATTCTCTTTATTGATGGTTCTTCGAAAATTGATCAGGCTAGTGGGGAAAGGCATTCAGGCGCAGCGGTAGTGAGACACAGATTAAATGGAGAATTTGAAGTTGTAGCAAGTGCAATGCTATGGTCTCACTTTTCATCGCAAGCAGCATAATTAGTAAGCGCTTATTGTCGTGCTCAAGAAACATGAAGGACCGGAAATGACGTGTACAGTGACTCTGCCTACGTGATGTCAACCGTACACACAGGGTTAGCGCGGTGGAAAAGGAGGGGCTACCTCCATGCGGATGGCACTCCAGTGCTGCCAGCATCCTTATTGGACAGGCTTATTAAGGCACTACAACTCCCAGGAGCCATAGCAGTCATTTAAGCAAACAGATTTTTAGCTCTTGCGCGAATGAAGACGCAGACAAAGAAGCCAAAAGGGTTGCATATTCCCAGATATTTTGAGTTTTGATACTGAGAGTATTAAAGAAAAAGTAGTTACAACCATGTTAATGCAAGAAGGGTTTAATAAATTGTCGATAACCCAACTAATGGACATTCAATGAAGTGTCCAGCAGGAAAAGCAGGAATTATGGAAATGAAGGGGGTGTTCTTTATCCCCCACAGATGTATTATGGTGACAGACAGCACTGGAAAGCCAGTGATGCCAGTAGCGTTATTAAAGGTTGCGCTAAAACATCTGAATTACCTCGCGCATGTACCCAGGGAGAGTCTTGCTGCTACAATTGTGGAACACTGGTTCACTCCAAATTTGTTGGAGCACATTGTACTATTTAAGGTGAACTGCATTGTGTGTCAAAGGTTTACTGCTAGGCATACACTGAGAACAATTAGAGGGGTAATATCTCGACTGAATGGTCCATTTCAGCATTTACATATTGACTATGTCAATATGTTGCAAGTATGTAATGGATATAGTTATCTACTAGCGGTGGCGTGTCCCTTCTCCAGGTGGATCGAGGCAGGTCCATGTACACACCCTGATGCCACTTGCGCAGCAAAGTGTTTAGTGTGCAAAGTCTTTCCGAGATGGGGTGTGTGTGAAGTGCTGAGATCCGACAATGGGCCACATTTTGTTAATGTACTATTTGAGCAAATAGGTTTTCTATGGAATATTAAACACAAGTTTTCTTCTGCTTATCACCCACAAGCAAACAGAGTATGTGAGATATCTAATGGCCTCCTTAAAGAAAGGATTGCCAAGATTAAATTGACTTTGAAGAAGGGATGGCTATATTGCCTACCGTTAGCTTTATAAGCCCTTCGGAAGCAGCCAGGATCAGACCATCACCTCACCCCTCATGAACTAGTGACAGGGCGGCATATGAGAACACCCCTAACTCCTCCATCTAGAAGTAAAGGTGATGCTCAGAGTGTAGCTAAAACCTTAGGTGATGAATTGCATGATTATTTGACATGTATGACCTCTAGCATCTCTCATTTCAGATCAAGTCAAGCACCAGGGTGGTTGATCTCAGAACACAGAAGAAGACAATTCAACAACCAACCCAATTAAACTACTATCGGCACCTAAGTCATATACTTGTTTAAAACTTTACTAGAAAGTGGCATGAGCCATGATTCAATGGTCCCTTTTGCATTGCGAATATAACCCCTTCAGCTGTGAAGGTCCAAGGAAGACAAGCTTGGCTTCACTTAGGGGGTGTAAAAGTCTGTAAAGGTGAGACTCGCCCTCCTACTGTTGCTGATCCAGAAGCAAGGCAACAAGAAGAATTTCAGTGTGCGCAGACTCGATCGATGATGAAGATGAACGATAAAGCAACTGCCAGTGGATGATATAGACTTTGCATTTGAACTAGAATTCAGTGGACACTCATTATAGATATTCCAGCAGGAGTGCAAAGACTTGCCGAGAATTTTAAGAATTTTGAAAAATGAACTTTAGAAATACACAGTGAAATATCAGTATCATGCCTTAACATCAGTTCTTGATCAGAAATTGTAAACAAGATCAGTATCCAGATTAATTTTGTGGTGCATACTTGTTCTAAGTGTTTAAACATATGGTACTTACTGACAGCGATGTTCATCGGCTTGTGCTTGCTGTTTTTATATTTATACTTAAAGCTTATCCAGCACTTGACAGAAGAGATGTTGATATTACACTTTATTACAGGATCCTAAAAATGTCCCAGTGATAAAATGGCTCCTCATTGCAATAAATGAGCACATTTTACAGTTGAAAGTATAAAGAAATGTGATGATTATATTAAAAATGAATAATACAGAAGCTGGCACGGTTCTAGAGAATGAACAAGTGTAACAAGTACCAGGATGGCGTGAAAAGTGGAAGCCTATGTTTTTGTGCATAATATATGCCTGTACAATTACTCTCTTTGTCTTTCTGTTCCTCATCTTCCACAGTCTCTATCATGTTAGTACTCCTGCTGAGGCAGAGGCCCCTATGGGTCTCCCCACTATGAGAGCTGCTTTTGATTTGCTTCATGATTAATATACAAACTTTGCATATGGGAGACATAAGAGAAATTCAGAGTAAGATACTGAGGGGATAAATATCTATCTGGACAATGCAGCACACGTGGGCAATAACATGTGGTATCAGCACATGAGAAAGGTGGGAGAGAGAACATCTAAGGAGAGTCGCTACGTCTGTGCTCTCATAACCTATGCCATGAATACAGTGCAAACTTTAATTTCCCGAGAAGTCCCAGAACGTGATGCCAGATGCCTCATTCATCTTACAGCATGTATGACCAGAGGACAATTTCAGGGAAGTTGGGCCACTTTATGATGGAGATCGAAATGGTCATTTCCATTTCAGGATGTTTATATCAAGACTACACAGATGGAAAGGGAACCTGGATGGAAGAGCAAGATGCTTGTGTATCCTGCAGCAGGACAGGAAGAGGTAGTCGTAGAAGACAGGAAGAGAATGGATTGCTCTGATATAACAGAAATAGCTGCATCGCCTCGATGTTGGGAACAAATTCAAGTCTTAGTCTATGGACGAGTGAAGTTCAAGAAGGATGGGAAGAAGGACTGATTGTCTGTGCAGCTCATCTACTGAAGACAGAGTATGTACAAGAGGTGCAGAGAGTGAATGATTGGTGTTTGAAGTCATGGGCTAAGCATGCCAAGCTACTGACATGGGTAGAAGATTAATCAGGTCCAATGGTTGTGATCACCTTGTCGAATGCGACACTGTGCTTCCGAAGACACAGAAAGAATCTTGTGGGAGATAGTAGAGACTGTAAAAATTACAGTTGACATTTTCAGGATGGGAGCAGGGACAGCCGTCCTGATGGATCGATAATGGGTTTGTGGGCTTAGGGCCTACATGAAGCTGCCCAAGGATTGGGGAGGGGCATGCTCCTTGGTGCTTAGCTATGTTCCATCATTAGTGATTCCTCAGAGTGACTTGAACATTGGAGAAGGAGAAGATCACTTGAATTTCTCAATAGGACCAAGAGAGAGAATTACTTCTCAGCCAAGTCAATAGAAGCATCTGATGCCATTCCTTATGAACACAGGTTGTTCAGCAAGACTGCTTCAATATTAATGACTATATTCATGCCTGGGATCCAGACAATCGCCAATGCCAAATGGTTGTAGATTACGAGATGGGAGCTTCTGCAGACAATCAACACCACCATAAAGGGATTCAATGCTATCAAGGAAGAGCTGAGGGCCTTAGGACTAATGATCCTGCAGAACAGATATCTTCTTGATATGATCACAGCGATGGAAGGAGACATTTTCATCAAAATCGGTCCATCATGCTGCACATTCATACCTTCTCACGATGACGAGAATGGGACCTTGACAGAAGCCATAACCTTGCTGAGGAACCTGCATAACAAGATGGAAGATGAGACAGAGGACATTATAGATGATGGTTGGTTTGCTTCCATATTCTCATGGATTCCACAGTGGATGGCAAATATCTTCAAGTTTCTTGGAGCAATATTGGTGATGGTGATGTTTGCATTCTGTCTGACCAGGATAATAATTGCCCAATGCAAGAAGACAGCAAATAAGGCAGTAGGAATGAAGATCATGATCAATGTCGAATCATGGTTTGGGCCCAAGGAGTTGACTGATGAAGAGGCCAGCATCGTAGCGCCTGAAGGAACGAATGGACATTATAACTACATGACATGGAGAGTGGATGGACATGTTAAATCAGCCGGCAATCTGAGGGGGGTGATCAAGATCTGCACTCCAAAGGAACACTTTTTCAAGAGGAAATATCAAGATGTGCAGACCATTAAAGAGGTGGTCGATGACTCAACCAGAGGGGGGAATGTAGAGGAGCAGCTGCATGCCTCTGCAGGAAATCCCGCCCTCTGCCTCCTATATGTTGGAAGCCTGAGATTGTGCTATGCTTAACACCAGCAGTTGTGACCATACCACTGCGAACATTTGAAAGAAGGTACCCACTGAAAAAACTCTATCAAATGTATCCCTGAAGAGATGACAAGGAAGGAATATGAAAAGGAGCAAAAAGAGGAGCTGGCAATGTCACGAAAGGTGAGCGTGATGCCCTGAGAATACTGGCTCAAGAGAATGTATGGACCGTACAGAAACTGATGACGAAATTAAGAATCAAGTAAACTTTCATATGCAAAAAGAAGATTGCACGTGTGCCAAGCAGTGCATAAAATGCAATCGTTCAATAACTGTACAGATGCTGTAACGCAAGTAGATTAATTAATCTTGAAAGCTGGCTATAAGTAGTGAATAGACTGCAGGCAAAGCCGCCATTGTATAGATGCTGGACATCGGTGTCATGAATTTTACTAAGCCAGGACCCATGGAGAGGAAAGGCCGAGAATTGTTTTGCAGCACGAATAAGCTGAGATCATGGAAGAGTCTGGAAGGGCTGTCTGGCCTGGTGTCAATGCTGAAGCAGCCAAGGCCGGTTATCTATTCTTAAAGGCAGTAAACGTGAGATGCTGAATCATCCCTTGTTAAGGTGCAGAGAAACAACACCAAGTGTGCCAAGTTTTATTTATTTAAGACATTTAAATGCTGCAAAATTGACCAAATTGTGGTCTCCTGTCACGTGAGCTGAGGATGGAAATAGAGTTCAGCGTGGAGTTCTAGAACAATGATAGTGAAAGCCTGTACTCTTGATATATTCCCACAGACAAGGATACTTTGCAAGGCCAAGTTCAAAGACAATCTTCATGGCAGACGGCATGGGTGATGAGAGATGTTGGCCTATTTGGGTGGGGAGGTAAAGTCAAGTCAAGTCCCCCTCCTGACACCTGGGTCGGAGCTTACATGCTGATAAGTGAACCGAATGTTCCAGAATGGCACGAGCATGCCAACCAATTGTAAAGGGCCATATAATGAATGGCCTTATTGTTTGGGAGCCAATGATATACCATGTACTTAATAGTGTTGAAGATGACATGTTTTAGAGGTAGGTATAAGTTGTCCACCTGACAGTAGATAGCTAATCACAATCCCAGCTCCTTGCGGAAAGAATACTTAGATGTTCCCTTTGAACCAATCACAACCCCTTGTATGTTTTTCTCCTTTGCTACATAGTGTGATGTCACGTCTGACGTATTTTCTGAATAAAAGGATGTTTTTATGAGAAATTCACTGAGAGCTCAAGCGAATGTCCATTGATGTTCGTTGTAACTCCCTGTTTTAGATTTTAAAAAAAAATGTCAACTTTTTATTTGCATTTTTATCACAAAACAGTACAAATAACCATTTAAACAACAACAACACACAAACATTTCTACTGTCACTTTTCGTGTTGGAGTCCTTATTGTTTTTTATCTACTCAATTCACGGCAGGGCCCTCGTTTCATCCGTCCATAATGTCCTGCGCCACTCTGTGTTTCCCACTGGGAGCGATTGGGCCGGTCTTCTCACTATTGACTCATTTCGGCCTGAGATCTCTAGAGTTCCCCCGTCGCCTGTTGGTTCTTAACTCGGCCCTCCGACTCGCCAATGCTGTCTCCTTCTTATCCGCTGAACATTTCCTGCACAAGTGTATTCCATGCCAGGATCTTAGCCCCACTGTTGCCTTCTCCGTTTTAGTTAATTGTTAATAAAACATCAGCTTTGCCATCTTCCTGAGTTGGTTTGATTATTTGGTGTCAGAGTTATTCTGCATCCCCATCCATTGCATGCACAATACCCAAAGGGCCCTATGCTCACAGGGATTACTATATCGAAGGGAAACCTCCAGGGAAGGCCCAAGTAAGATTCAATTAGTAATACCCAAAACCCATTGCAAGATCGTGCTAGAGATTGCACACTCTTATTTGACCGGGAGACAATTGGGACAATCTAAAACCCAAGCTCACATCAGTGGGAAATTCTATTGGCCGGGTATTCATGCTGACATAAAGAACTTCATTCATACATGCGAGATATGCCAAAAAACCAGCTCACATATTCCCCTACCTGCCCCTCTAAACCCATTACCGATAATAGAAGTCCCTTTCTCTAGAATTGGGATGGATATCATTGGACCATTGGAAACCTCTAAACTGGGCAATAAATATGTTCTCGTAATTATTGATTAGGATGAACAATACCCAGAAGCCTTCCCCATGTGGAACAACACAACCCAGCACATTTAAAACACCTGTTGTCTTTTTTTTCTAGGATTGGTTTCCCCAAGGATATTCTAACGGATCAGGGATCCAATTTCATGAGTAAGCTCATGGGTGAAGCTAAGGAATTACTATACATTATCACCTTAAGAACCTCAGTTTACCACCCCCAAATGGACGGATTGGTAGAGATATTTAATAAAACCCTCAAAATGATTCTGAGAAAGTTAGTAGACGAGGGTGGGAAGGACTGGGATTGTATGATCCTGTGGGCCCTATTTTCAGTGAAAAAGACCCCTCAGGCATCCACTGGTTTCACCCTTTTCAAATTACTCTACGGTAGAGAACCCAGAGATATTTTATACATGCTCTGGGAGAGCTGGAAAGAAAGAGGAGAGGCACCAATCCCCCTCTCACAGACAGCTACCCAATTGCGAGAGCACGTGAAACTCGTCCGGAGTCTAGTCCACACTCATATGGAGAAAGCTCAAGCCCAACACAAATTTACCTATGACAAGAAGGTAAATCTAAGGTAATTTTCAGTAGGTCAGAAAGTATTAGTTCTTTTACCTACCTCGTGGCACAGGCCCTTTGAGGTACTAGAGCAAACAGGAACCTGTACCTATAAAATAGCCCAACCCGATAGAATGCAAAAGACCCACCTCTACCACATAAATCTCCTAAAAGAGTGTAAAGAAAATCCTTCTGCTACTACCTCCTCTATATTGTCTTGTTTGGTACCCGAGGAATTAGACAACTTCGAACGTATTCCCCAAGAACTATCTACAAATAAGCAAGAGGATTTGAATGATCTTATTACTGCATTCCACAATGTATTTTGTGAGAAACCAGGGAGAGTGCATGGTACTTGCCACTATATCAGAACTCCAAAGGGGAAAGTGGTCCATTTGAAGCCATATAGACTCCCAGAAGCAAAAAAGCAGGTAGTGATTGATGAGGTTAAAAATATGTTAAAGGCAAACATGATCGAGCCCTCTTCGAGTCCATGGTCCTCCCCTATTGTGTTGGTGACTAAACCCGATCACACTTGGAGGTTTCACATAGACTTTAGGCAAGTCCACATATCGGTGATTTAATAGATAAACTTGGAAATGCCACATTCTTGTCAACCCTAGATTTAAGCAAAGGATATTGGCAGGTCCGTGTGCATGGACCTGATAAGGAAAACAGCATTCTCAATGCCAATAGGGCTATACCAATTCAAGGTCCTCCCTTTTGGATTGCATAGGGCCCCAGAAACTTTCCAACGACTCATAGACAGGATATTACATCCGTATTCCGATTTTATGTGGGGCCTACATTGATGACATATTAATTTTTAGCAAAACTTGGGAACACCATCTTTTCCTTCTTTCTACCATTATGAGAACTGTTTAACTGCCAACCAAACAAAAAGCTAAGCTGGCTCAGTCAGCAACAAAACACAGAGGCTTCTTTGTAGGTAAGGGCAGTGTCCAGCCCCACCAAGAAAAAGTGAAAGCCGTCCTAGAGGCTCCCACACACAAGACCAAGAGAGATCACAGGGCATTCGTAGGATTAATTGGTTATTGTCGAAGGTTTATCCCGAATTTGTTAGATAGAACAGCCAGACTGACAGACAAACTTAGAAATGCAGAACCCCAGAAAATTAATTTAACTGATGATGACGATGCTTGATACAATAACATGAAACAAACCTTATGCCAAAATCCAAAATTAAAAGTAGTAGACTTCTCGAAAGAATTCGTATTGCATTCTGATGCCTCCCTCACAGGGTTAGGAGCAGTATTATCGCAAATACACAAAGGATTAGAACACCCCATCCTATTCACTAGTCGTAAACTCTTCCCCTGAGAGAAGAACTGCTCTGTGTTGGAACTGGAAGCCCTTACCATCAAATGGGAAATTGTCCATCTTATATACTACCTTCTAGGGAGACAATTCACACTAATCACTGACCACTCACCTTTGGTATGACTAGGTCAACAAAAGGACTCTAACCCTCGAGTCATGCAATGGGTCTTAGACCTGCAACCCTACTATTTCACTGTGGAACACAAAAAAGGTAAAGAACAGGGGAACATGGATTTCCTTTCCCGGATCCCTGTGAAACAGATGTGGCTACATTGCATAGGGCAAGGGTATGTGAGAAACCAAAGGGTGTCTCACCTACTAGTTCCCGGGGATCTCTCTCACAGGAGGCCAGTGCGCGACCATCATCTTTAGATCTAGACCCTGGGGTGGACTAGTGCAGGAGGATCACCTGGGTGAGGGGTCTTCGGGAGAGGGGGGTGAGGCAACCAATGTCGAGATGCGGTATTCCCCCCTTTCCCTTTCCCATATCTCATCCTATCTTATAGGATTCTCTGACAGCCCAACTACCCCCCTTTCTGCACAAACACTACGACGAGGAAGAGGGTGACTGAGATTAAAGAGGTTAACCCTTACATATTACATTGGACATGTCCCACTAATCATGTCAGGCAAATTCAGGTGCTTGACTTTAATCACATACATCTGATACCCATTAGCTCTCCCCACATGGATAAAAGGCGGAAGACACACACTGAGCATTGTGGAACATGAGAAGGAGCAGAACTTCCGGGGTGAAGGCAAATTTACTGGAGCAGAGCGACTGATCGAGGGACTAGAGAAAAGGGTAAAGAAAGCCTGAACCTTCCTGCAGGAGGTCAGTGCCTCCAGGAAGCTGTGAAGGAGACACGGAGAAAGCCAAATCGCACACAAGAAGAAGGTTGCATTGTGTTTCAAGGGTGCCAGCGACCCTCCCGGGTGAACGACAGAGTTGGGGAGGCAAGGCCAAGCCTGTGGTATTAACCTTGACTCGTGAATTAAAACCATGAAGACAAGAAAGGAATGCACACAGCCGATGAATTGGTGAGTGACATGAAAGGCCCGTGTTTGCTAAGGAGAGATTGAAGTTACAACAGTATATCTTACAATTGTAGGCTGTACGCATGTCGATGAGACGCAATGGAAGGCAGACCTGTGGTGAACTTTAAATTACTGATAACTGTGAAGCCAGTGATAAAGAGTAGAGGAGTGGTCCACTTGAAAGTCTCTGCGAAAGGTGAAATGTTTTTGTTATAAAGTGACCAAGTCAATGACTGCTATTATTCATGGAGGTAAGCCTGTGGGCTTTGCATACTTCACAGCCACTTCACATACTTAACCCCTATCCTGCTATATTGCCAGCAGCTTCATAATCATTGATTTGGCTGTGATCACCGAAGTGACCCCCGTGCTAACTTCAGCAACCTGTTCTTCATTTTAATCCGAACCGCGAGGGCTCAAAAATACAATGGGCCTCATTACAACCTGCCAGTCCGGGACCGTGCAAAATCCGTGACGGCGGTAAAAACGTTTCCGTGTCCGCAAGGTTGCGGAAAAACCGTCCGATTACACGCTGTCGGTCGCGCGCACCACACGGACTCGGAACCGTTGTTACCGCCGTCACGGAAAACCCCACGGAAATGGAAATAACGAAGCCACAAGTGGTGCAAAACCCGTTTCCGCCTCCGCCGCCACGGACACGGAACCGGAAATACCATGATCGCCAAAACAGGAAACAGAGAGGCGGCCATCATATAAAAGCACAATCCATTGCCATCCAGAGCCAGCACAAGCACAATCCTAACTCTGAGAAGCCAAAAGGGACCACCAGCATGTCTGCCAGGATTCCTGCTCAGAGGCAGCGCAAACAGCGCTTCAGCGAGGCGGAGCTAACCGTCTTGGTGGAGCACATTGTGGACAATGCTGAGATGCTGTTCAGCGCCGACCAACGGCGTGCCACACAGCAGCGGAGGAAGGAGGTGTGGGCCGAAGCTGCACGCAAGTGCACCGCCGTGGGCGTGGCAGTGAGGAGCGTGAAGGACTGCCACAAGCGTTGGGACGACCTGAGGCTGAGGGTACGCAACCTCATTTCCACGCACCGCCAACGCAGCAGTGGGACAGGCGGAGGACCCCCTTCCCCACTGAGGCTGCAAGCATGGGAGGAGCGTTGCAGCAGCGTCCTCCACCTAGAGGGAATCCATGGGATCGGGCAGGCTGAGGCAGGAGTGAGCCCACCTGCAGATGCCGGTAAGTGCCCAAACATGAATGCCACATGTAAATATGCAGTTGTGAGTACTGGGCCAAAGGACCCATTAACAACCCCCCCCCCCCAGGCAGTGCGTGTGTGGGCCAAAGGACCCATTAACAACCCCCCCCCAGGCAGTGCGTGTGTGGGCCAAAGGACCCATTAACAACCCCCCCCCAGGCAGTGCATGTGTGGGCCAAAGGACCCATCATGATCCGTATGGCAACCAATATCACTGAATGCAGACACCAGCAATCAGATGCATGTGACAAACACTATTCAATGTACAATCTTAATGACACATGTGATGCACCCATCTGCCACCACAACAACACTAATTGCATGCCCTTTGTGTCCCCACAGCCGTTTCAAGTGACAGTGATACTGCACAACAGGCCAGCCAATCTGCATCGGCAAGTACACTAGCCACCGCCACCACACAGGAGGATGCTGCCGGCAGTTCTGCACCTCTGGCCACAATACCAGCCACTACAGATGTGCGGCACACCACCACCACCGACATCCCCACCGTCTCCACACTGGCTGAGTCTAGACAGGTGCCACGGGAACCTATCATGGACACCCAACAGAACACCGAAGGCAGCAGCACTGCAGAGGGGGCGGCCTGCAGTGATAACAGTGCCCCGCAAGAGCACTCGGAAACGGGGCCACAGGGGGAGATGCCCACATTGGAAGACCTGGGCTCCTTCCATGAGCTGGGGTTCAGCCCCACTTCACTGGGGAGTCCCATGAGGTCGCCCACCCCATCCATGGCCGAACTGAATGCCCGCATGCAGCGGATGGAGGACCAGCAGGCTACCCTCACCCAGCTGGTGGAGAGGCAGCTAGAGGAATCCAGGCTGCAGAAGGAGAGCTACAGCGCCTCGGTGCGTCGCCTGTCGAGGTCCATTGGACGCTTTGCGAGCACCATAGTGACCCTTGCACGCCATGTGCGGGAGGGCAACGACCACACCTCCAGGCTTGTAGAGGCCATGTTGGTTGGCCAACAGGCAAATCTGGCACGGATGCCCTCAATCCCAGATTCTGGCCCATCAAACGCTACCACCCCATCCAGCTCCACTACTGCCAGTCCAAGGAGGCGCTCGAGTAGGCTAACGGGTCCTTCGGGCAAGGTTGCACAGACACAGAAGCGCACACGGAAGTGATGGCATGTGTGTGGGGCAGTGCAGGACACATGTGGACTACAAGGGTGTGAGAGGGGTGGGCACGTTTGGGTGGTGGGGTAGGTAGTTTTGGGGGTTTGGACAATGGGCTCTGGGTGGGGGTGGGCACGTTTGGGTGGTGGGGTAGGTAGTTTTGGGGGTTTGGACAATGGGCTCTGGGTGGGGGTGGGCACGTTTGGGTGGTGGGTGGCCCCGGGTGTACAGCTTCCCTGACCAATGCACCTTCTTCCCTGTTGTTATCACATCAATACATCACCATTTCAAATCAAGACATACATGTGTGGACATTGATCATTTATTTTGCAGTGCAACTATTAATTCATTGTCGTCACCATGTTTGTGCATTTCTGTGAATGTGCTGTGACTCAAAAGTAAATGCGAATCAGGGCATCCCGTGCTCTCTGGCCATCATGTGGACCCCCAGGGGGAGGCGGTGCCATCCCATCCCCATCTCCATCTCCATCTCCATCCCCATCCCCATCCCCATCCCCATCTCCATCCCCATCCCCATCCCCATCTTCCTCATCTGCGTCTGGTGGCATTGGGATGTTCCTGCGCAGGCATATATTGTGCTGCATGGCACATACGAGCGTGATTTTGCCCGTCTTCACTGGGCTGTACAGCAGTGATCCGCCAGATCTGCTCAGACAGCGGAAACGGGCCTTCAGCAGTCCAAATGTCCTCTCAATCATTCCACGTGTGCGGATATGTGCCCTATTGTATGCCTCTTCATGCCTGTTCCTTGGTCTCCGTACAGGTGTCATCATCCATGGCGTGAGTGCATATCCCGCATCACCTACATGGGATGTAGATGGGGGAACATGTCAGTGTTTGTGGCATCATGTCCTCATCTGCTGCTGTGCATTCGTGTATCATCATTCATTCATGCATATGTACCATGCAGTGTATGGAGGTATGTCTTGGGCATCACGAGGTATGTCGCTGACTGCATATGGGCCTACACATTAACTTGCATGTTTACTGTGCCCTGCGGGTGACATTTGATTGTGTGCATGTCACGGTGCAGTGCTGTCCACACATGGCAGAGTGACTCCACTGTACGGAAGTAGTAAATACACGTCGTCTCATTTACATGCCTCTCATGCTTTTTGGGGCAGTGTTTCAATTGAGGGTGGGTGTCTGCAGTGGCACAGGGTTCATGGGACAGTGACGGGATTGGCTGTGGCAGCGTGTGCACGGGCACATTGTGGTGCCCTGTCATGTCTTCCTTCATGATGTTTAGCATCCGCTTTGTATTTGGTAGATGGAAGGGGGGTGATGCATGTGCGATCACAGCGGCACACTCACAATGCTCATTGGCCTGGACACACACACACCACTCCGACAGGGTTGTAGCATCATCAGCTGTACTCACCCAATAGCCATGTGCTTTGTCCGGCATAGCGTTCCATGTACCGTGGCAACGTGGAATTCCGCAGTACCATTGAGTCATGTGATGAGCCTGGGAAACGTGCGCAGCAGTGTGTAATCAGTTGCATGGCATCACAAACCATCTGGACATTCAAAGAGTGATACTGTTTCCTATTGCGGAACACCGCCTCAATTGCATGTGGTACTGTCAGCTCGACGTGGGTGCAGTCAACTGCGCCTATGCAATTTGGCATGCCTGCTATGGCATGGAAGGCCAACTTGGTGGCAATGACCTCGGGGAGGTTGCGGGGTAGGGCTATGTGTTCCGACACATGGCGCAACAGGGCATCCAGTACCTGTACCAGGATTTTTGAGAAACACGGTTGTGATATGCCGTGCAGCTCACCAACCGTGTGTTGATAGGTGCCAGTGCCAAGGAAATGCAGAACTGAGACAACCTTCAAGAGGGGGGGGATGGCAGTGGGGGTGTCAATTAGGCTGCTGATGTTGTCCACAATCATGGCAGTGATGTGCAGGATTGTTGCGCGGTCCAGCCGGTATAGGGTGTGGATCTGTCCTGGGGTGAGGTTCCAGGGTGAGGCCCTGATGCGTGGTATTGGTGGCTGGCGGCGGGGTCGGGCTGGCTGGGCAATGGGGTTTGCCATAGCTGCAGGGTTGGCTGGTTGCCGCCTGCGCCTCCTCCGCCTACGCCTCCTCCTCTGCGCCATTACTGCCACCATGTGCAGTGCTGCCTGTTGGTTGAGTAGGCCCAGTCCCAGTGCTACTAGACCTGCTGCCTGCATGGTTCTGTGTTGTGTTGGGCTGGGTGTGGCCCTTTTGTAGGCTCCCAGTGGCCTGCTAGGTCCAGCTGGGCTGATTTGGTGCACTTGTGCCCTGATTCAGTTCAGCAGGCAGTGTATAACGCCATGTTCGCGGTGGCGGCGGTTCCGCCACCGTGATCACGGTATTTACGCCATTTTTTTGCCGGTATTTCCGTGTCCGCGCTAGTTGTGATGCTCACGGTGTTTCGTGTTGACGGTAACGGAGGGGTTTCCGTGCAGACGGACTTAACGGGAACCCTATTTCCGCGGTGGCGGTTTAGGGTGGTGCTATTACCGGGGCCGCGGGTCATGATTGCGCGGACATGGAAACGGTGCCGGTATGGTTTTACCGGCAGTGTTAATTCCGGACCAGAGTACTTGTAATGAGGCCCAATGTCTAAGATGGCCGCTTCATTTTTACACTCGGCTGCTACTTCCTGATGAGCTTCAGCCGCCCTAGCTCATTGGGCTCCTTCCAGTGCCATTCATCCAATCGCTACAAAGGGGCAGGCGCAGCCGACCCGCGCAGAAGGCACTGCAAAAGGCTCATGTTGTTAGTTCTAAAACAAAATTACCTCTGGCCTAGCCCCTTATGGGCGACCACTTGCTAGTCTCCAGATCTACCTCAGGGGGTGTGGACCACTATGCCCCCCCTGCTCTTGTATCTCAGGCCAATTGTGCACTGTGTTACTCCTAAATTACTATGCTATGGACAAACATAACCAAACACTAAGAAATGACACGAGAAATAAGATAACAATGCACATGAATAAAAACACACAAGCCAGTTTCAATTATAACAATAAAATACATTTATTCATGCACAGCAAGACATGATGCAAACACTGCTATAATGCAAATCTGGAATTTGCACCTTTTATGCTCTGGGTGCAAATCTAATAGCATCTGATAGCAACTTATCCAGTCCTGCTGGATATATCATGTCTAATGCAGCCTAATGCAAGTGTCAGCATTCAGCCTTCCTCTCCAATCCTCACCATTCCTCTCCAATTCACACCACACTTCACACTTTCTCTCTAAGACAATCCCCATCTGATTTCCCCTTCTCCATGTCAGCCAAAGCTCTGTGTGAGTGTCTGTCCTAATTCCCCATTGGCCTGTGTCTTATTCAGATCAATTAGGCCTCATATCAGTAATGCTCCCCTCTTGCCATGTCTCACCTCTCCAGCTCCCTCTGCCAAGCTCTCGAACTCTGCTCTCATCAGAATTCTTCCCCAAGCTTCCAAACTTCCAAAGCCATCGGATTCTGCAGCACCAAAACACTTCTCCCTCAATGGCAACTTCCTTTCATTCGCCTCTCGATCTCTTTCCAACTCTCTTTCCAATACGCCTCTCCTCTCTCACGGTCATCTCCATCTCCATATAAAAACTCCCAAAGCCTCACCTCTGGTTATACTATTCAATGACGTACATAAATCTCTATGGTTACATGTCTCTCTTAGCTAAAATGCACTCTCTTTCTCTCTGTCAGCATTTCTAAATCCGAGCAGTGCCTGAAAGTCTGTGATGCATGTCTTGTTCTGTTCAGTTACTGCTTGTTCTGTCATCGTGACATTTCAGCCTATCTTGTACATGCTATCTGTGTTACGTGTTACCATACCATCCTCCCATCTCCCATATTCCTCTATTCACTCCACTGTTAGCTTCCAAAATCCCTCTATCCTGTCACTCTCTGCAAATCACTCACTCCCTGCTGCCCCCACCTTTTCTCATCTGTCTGCGAGCACCCAGGGCCTGATAATAAAGCCAGCTATTCTCTGTTTCTACTAAGGCAAGAGTCAATCTCTTATCTGTGTCTGAACAACCAAACTGTTTACGCATTACTCGTTCCAGTGTAACTCAAAACATTATTTCGCAGTCCGTGACGCTTCTATTCTGTCTCATTCAGGATGACTTCAAAATGCCATAGGAGCCAGCTATATGCTTTCTATTCTCGAATGTAGTGTCTAACACATTCACTCATACCAAGCACTATCTATGGTGCAGACTCAATGCATACTCCTAAGTGCACACTCATGTGTGTCTCTAAATGCATACATAATACATAACATATATCTTTCTAAAATTGTCTTCTACATGTCTCTATATGGCTCTAGCAAGGCACTTAACATAACATTTATAGAAAATGCAAATGGCTAAATAATATGTGGATAACTAATATCACTACTAATCAGAATGAATGATGGATAACTGTATCCCTAAATGAGTCACTGTTTACTAATGATTCACTAAATGAGTAATGGATTTCTAATGATAACATACCAGGCTTCTTCATATAATCTGGTTTCACACTGTCCTGAGCCTGTTGTGGCCGACCGGGGCCAGTGGGCCAGAAACGCTGCATCTTGCTCATTATACCTACTCGGTAAGACTCACCGCCTGACTATTTGCCCTTGTGATAACATTCCTACGCCTGGAACTCGCATTGACCTCATACCGCTTATCTGCATTCGTATTGGCTCACCTTTGCATTTCAGCCAGTATTTGACTCTTACGAACCCAATGTGACTATGCACTCGCCGCATGCTACTAGTCCGCCAACCCTTACAGGACGGACAATGAGTCAGTATCAATGCACCGAACTCTCTTTCGCCATCTTGATTACTACTAATTACATTACTGTATGGTTGCACGCATCTATCGCATACATTTTGGCACACACATGTGTACTTTCCTTGATGATATTAAAAATTGTATTATGCCGCATTTTGTGTTTCTTAAACTGTACGGCAAGGCGTTACTTATTCTGTGATACCTGTATAACTGTAGGTCAGGTTGGAAAATGTTGTAGTTGCAAGGTCCTATCTGTTCCAACACCTCATATGACCCATGACAGTTAGATATTATTTTGTTCTCAGACGTGGGTAACAAGACTAATACATTTTGGCCTATGGAAAAAATCTTAAAGACACTTTTTTTATTGTATGAGGCTTTTTGTTGTTCTTGTGCCTTAGCCATATGAGTTTGCACCAAAGACCTAACTACCGTCATGTGTTCTTTAAGACGTGTGCAGTTTGAGAGAGTGGTATTGGGCTTCTTCTCTTTCTTCCCAGGTTTCTCTTAACATATGAAGAACATCCTGGGGTTCTGGCCGTAGAGTCTTTCGAATGGGGAGACTCCCGTAGAAGCCTGAGTGGTCTTCCTAACTGCAAATAGTGCCCAACATCTGACCCCAATTGCTGCCATCCTGTTCCACCAACTTCCGAAATATGTGGCCTCATTATGAGTATGCCAGTCCGGTAACGACGGTGCCAGTAAGCTATCGGCACCGTTGTTACCAGACCAACATACTCAGCGTCCTGAGGTCTGAACTGGCAGGTGAAACGGCACCCGCTCGCAGACTCTGACGGAAGCACCGGCACCGTTATGAATGGTGCCAGTGCTTCCGTCCTCCCCATTCCCATTGAGTCCTATGGGACTCAAATGGGAATGGGGAGTCAATTTTAGCAGCACTTGGCTTTGGGGAATTAACGGGACCGCCGGGGCTGTACTGCCCCAGTTATTTCCCAAAGCCAGGCGCCGGTAAAAAACATGACTCCGGCAGCAGCCATCCCATTTTTACCGGCATAGCTACCGCTGGGGTCATAATGAGGCCCATGATCTTTAATGTCTTATTAAATCTTTCTACAAGGCCATCTGTCTGTGGGTGGTATACTGAGGTCCTACTGAAGTAGTAATATGCAATAATTGTTTTACTTCTCCCATGAGCTTGCTCATAAATGTAGAGCCTTGATCTGTCAGTATTTGCTTTGGAAATCCCACTTGTGAAAAGAAAGGGAGTAGGTGCTTCAATATTTGCTGTGTGGTATTTGCTCGCTATCAGGGGAAATGCCTCTGGATACCCTGAGAATAATCCATAATTACTAAAATATACTTGTTCCCTAATTTTGATGCTTCTAGGGGTCCCACAATGTCCATACCAATTCTTGAGAATGGAATGTCAATGATTGGTAACAGATTTAAGGAAACAGATGGTGGTGTATTACTACTAGTCTTTTGGAATATGTCACAGGACTGGACAATGGTTTTAATGTCATCATGAATTCCAGGCCAGTAGAATGTATTAATGATTTGGGCTCGGGTCTTGGTCTGTCCTAAAGGGCCTCCTGTCAGGTGTGAATGAGCTATCTCCAGGAACACTTGTTCATGGCTTTTTGGAATAACTAGTTGGGTCTTTAATAAGCCTTCTGGTGTGGTGTCTTCTCAGTATGTAAGCCCATGTCTTAAAAAGAAAAAAAGGCCCTCCTTTCTCACGGCCCTCTTGTTCAGATGTCACTTGCAAAAAAGCTTCAGCCAGTAATGGGTTCCATGTGTTAAAATTGCAGCAAAAATGGCTGTTTACACAATGAATCGCAGCAAAAAGGCCATGGTTTTGCCGCCACAATCCATGTAAAGGATGCAGGGGACACCCACACAATCCCCAGACCCATTATATCATTTAAGGGGAGTGGGAGACACCCCCACAACCGCTGCTCCCCTCAAATGGTATAATAGGGTACACCTTTACCGGGTCAAGCGATTTTTTGTAAAGGCGATATTTTTGCCGCAATTTTATTACTGCATACCCAGTAATGGCCCGTTCCTTTGGGCAAATGCTAGGTCGGAGAGAGTTTCAGTTTCTTCCTCTGTGATCCTTCTGGGTTCGGGCTCTCGAGGGGCATCAGGTATATCATCCGCCTCCCAGAAGCCTTGAGTACCCTTATCTACCCTCTCTTTCCCAGCCTCTTCCTTAACCCCAGGGAACAATGCTCTCTCGAGCACCCCTTGGACAATTTTATTCCCTTGGTGGATTTGGAAGGAATCCTTTCTGTGTTTCTGTAACAACACTTTGATATGCCCTCTAAAGTCTGCATCTATGACCCAGCGAGAACATCAATTCCGAACCTCCACGCTAGTCCTGATTTGGGAGCCAGCCTAATGTAGGTATTACGGGGTGGAATCAGTCTTGTTTCTGTTGGTGGAATGGTCTTGTCCCTACTACTCCAAATGTCAAATTCTATAGATCCCTTGGTGGCTACTGAGGGGTCTGATGCTCTAGGACTTAATCTTCCAAATTTAAGGGTTCCCCAAATTGTATCAGTTGTATCAGTTGAGACGCATCCCACTACTAACACCATTTGTGAAGGCATCATGGATTAAGACACAAACAACAGATTCACCTTTCTTAGAAAAGCTGTATATTCTTTATATGTCAGGATGGTGTAAGGCCTAACTTGCCCCATGCTAAGGTGGGATTTCCCTACCTAATGAAAACTAAGCATAGTCAATGACAGTAGGTTCAAATGAAAAGTCTGTCTGTGTCCAAAACCTACGCTTGCCCTCACAGCTAACTCTATACAATGTGTAGGGATGTCAGCAACAAAAGAAAATAGTGTTCAAAAGTAAAAGTTCTGAGCTTCTTCCAGCTCTTTTGCTTTCTCGTAGCTACCCCTTTCCCAAGTTCAAAATAGTTCCACAAAGATCTTGGGGTTCCCTTCCCCAAGAGTTCAACATCATTCAACAATTCCTCAAAGCAAAGAGCTTCGGGTTCCCTTCCCCAAGGGTTCTATACAGTTCATAAAGTTTTGGGGAGTCCTTCCCCAAAACTCTGTCGCTTTCAGCCTGTAAAGCTCAAATGATTGTTCAAATACTCTGGCTCTCGAAATAGTACCAGTTCAACTTCTTGGCACATTTCCAGTGGGCCATTCAGTTTAGGCACAGTTGTCTGACCACAAGGTCCACCCATCACAGGTCACGCAACCGATAGCTGTGCTTTCCTTGGCTCTTGTCAAGTAGGGGTTTCTCAGTCTAGGCGCAGTTGTTGGACCACACGGTCCACCCATTACATGTCACACAACCAATAACCCTATGCACTTTGCTATACCTCTGTATTCTTTAGGCTTTGGCCAACACAGGTTTCTTCCTCTCTCAACCTTTAGTCCTGCAGACTCTTCTATCTTGAATGGTTCACCACACATTGACTGCACCACACACAAATTCTATATTGATTTTCCAGAAAGATTTTTGTATTTATGACTTGATCAAAGTAAATGAAAAAACGTGCAATTCTATTTGGTTATATTTGGTTATATATATATATATTGGTTTGGTTATATATATATTTCTATATATATAATGGAGGGTTTGCGGGGCGTTTCCCCCCGCATATATGTAACAATTGACCTTCACAATTCAGTCAATTGTGCAAAGGTCAATTGTAATTCGAACAATTGTAGTTTGAACAATTCGTATACAACCAACATCATGTCCCTTAAATGTTTTTGGTTATGTCATATACTATTGTATATCGCAAATAAAATCCCAAAGGTATAAAAAAGATTTTTCTTACCCAATATGCTTCTCAAAATAAGTCCCGGGTAAATCCCTGGAGTCAAAAGAGGTTTCATTTAT
Source organism: Ambystoma mexicanum (assembly GCF_040938575.1). Lineage (NCBI taxonomy): Eukaryota > Metazoa > Chordata > Amphibia > Caudata > Ambystomatidae > Ambystoma > Ambystoma mexicanum. The sequence continues at coordinate 215,585,854 of NC_090926.1, forward strand.
CTAATTTGTCCACATTAAATGCTTACCACATATTATAAATCCACTACTGATCCGATAAATATTTCATAGGTTACCTTACTTATCAGGATAGATAGTCCGTTAACTAAGCGCAAATTTCAACCCAGTCTATGTTGTAACACACTTAGGATTGCCACTATGTCGGAATTGAAACAATATTATGCCTCCTATCGCAGCAATTGTATGTGTATTGGCCTACGCCAAGTTGTCTAAAACATCATGCGAATAAACTCCGCGGCAAGGTCTTGACCTTAGAGAAAGTAATGTAAATCGCCATCTTGGATTAAGCCGCCATTTTAGGTTCTCTTGTCATGTGGAAGTCACCCTGAACATCAAAATGGAGGCCGAATGACATTCTGAGTAAGATTCTGGCCGTTGTGACCTCCGCACATACGAATAATTAATATGCCTGCAGGCTACTTGTTGGGGTCGCGAACTGAGACCTTGTCCTATTGCTGACCTATGTGTTAATATACAACTATATCAGCGAAACTAATCAAAATGCATAAATTATAGGATTGACCTGGCTAGGAACCCTTAGGCCCGATCCCTAGAATGGTTAACCCGCAAGGGGGTTGGCCAAGGGCTGGACAAATCATATAAAAAACCCAAGTATTCCAATGTACGGTCTCTCTTACTAATGCATCGAACCTTCGTTGAAGTTCGTTACGTTACTCTGAGAGCCAAATAGCTATCCGTTTGTCAATTGACTTTGGTAACTGTTGTAGCTTTTAAATAAAGCACTTGCATGTTCTTTGTAACCTGTGTTGGTGTGTTTCTTTTGGGCTTCCCGGCCTCATATTATTTTTATGTTTTCACAGTTGGCGTCCGAACAGGGACCCTCAAGATTGATGCCGGATCATTGAAGGTTGACGTAGACTATCGAACCGGGATCGGACGGTGTGATACTGCGGGCCCGACCGAACGGGACGTGATACCACAGCGCTGCACGATCCGATCCTCGGACGATAGTCGTGTGGTCTGACACGGCATCTTGACGAGGGTCAATTTTTGAGGCGGGCAGATTTGTCGAAACCACCAAACACAAGGTAAAATTCGTTAGGTAAGTTCTTTGGTAAACCGTACGGTCCTCCTTAGGTTTGGTCAGGTGCAGTTGTGACCCGGCTCTTAATTTAACCCTGACAATTTGAATTTGGCGTATTGTATCTGCAGACACAATTATTGACTAGGTAACACCAAATTTTTGTGAAATGCCTGGGAAATTGTCTAGCTGCTTTAGGGCTCTGTTCCGCAGCGATCGACAATCTTTGGAATTTAGCCACCCGGCACCATAGGAGGGGTCGCCGGCATGTACTATGTACTGTAAGTATAGCATTGGAAGTATAGTATTCAATGATATTTGGCACAGACAAACCAGACATGCCTCCGAATTTCAGTGGCCAATCAATGGTAGTTTTGAGATCCCCCGTATTGAATACCTAGAATCGGTCTTGCTAAAAAAGAAGGCCAGACCTGCAGCCTTTGATGTTTTACAGAATTGGAAAAAAGAAGCATTGCAGCAGCTTAAATGTAGGGATAAACATGCATGCCATCATAAAACAAATGCCGAAAAGGTGTTGTTATATGATAAAGAAAAACATTCAGAGTTAGTTAAAAATATGGATAGGGCTTTTTCACTCGGAATCCAGAAAATGTATCCCTCTAAAGATTTCCATGTTTCTGAAGAATTTATTGAAAAATTGTTAAATGAACAAAGGCCTGGTGCCTCTGCGCCACCTCCGTATGATCCTCTCCCGGGTGCTCTGCCCATCCCTGCTGTTGTTCCTGCTGTTATTCCTGTTCCCCCTGTACAACCTATTGTTCCTATTCCTCTAGTTGTTGTTCCTCCACCTATTGTACCACCCCTTTCTCTTGCGCCGATAGTTGCACCTTTATTTAATTTGCCTGCACCTCCGCTCCCGAGTGGTTCCGTGTTGACTGACGTTGATCAGGGTGCGGGGTCAAAGATTGTCACTCGTAATACTGTTTCTGCAGACAAGAAACGGGAATTGTTTGCATGGGCTAAGCACTGTATGGAGAAAGGTGATCAAGTTAATGTTTTTTCCACATTATCAAATTTGAACAGTTTTCCCGAGAAAAATGTTTTTATCGAAGGTTTGGGGACACATTTATGTGTGATGTGGGGTAGATTACAAAATTCGGATCTCCCACAAGGGGTGAGGGATCTAAATGCTTTAGCACTTTCGAGGGACACAGAGGAGAAAGTACATGGTCATGTTGAAAGATTGTTTGAGTATAGGAGGGACTTTGAAAAATCACGAGATGAGGATGATGAAGACGACAGTATGTATGTGCAGAAACGGTTCCTTCCGTGTCGTAGATCGGCACCTGAGGAAGTACGAATTTGTACCAAAGATGCGATTTGATGGATCTCGGATTCATCGATATCGCCAGATGAAGTATATGACACGTATAGTCAATATACAGTGGAAATGCAAAGGAAGGTGATTCAGGTAATGGTACAGTACCTGCAGGAAGAATGTGTAAGGAAGAAGGTTAGTTGTCCTATAGAATTATTGGGGATTTGTAAGAGGGCTTTTTCGCCTGACACTTCTTCGACTGCCTTAGCGCTCGACCTGGCTCTGTTGCTTAGTAAGCGGTCGGAGTTACCTATATCTCAGTTGCCTATGAGAGAGGTTCCTCCGACATTTGTCCCAAAGGTTGAGATTCCTGCTAACGTTGGGACTGGTGCACCCGCGGTGGATATCCCTGCGCATTATGTATCGCAATTTGTTCACGTCCTGTTTTCACGACAGGAAGTGAACACTATTAGACAATCAATTCCCGATATCAGGAAAAACCCGACAGGGTTTTACAAAGAGATAGAGTCCGTTTTGCAGTCCTCTGTGTTCACCTTAAGTGATATTGACTTGCTATTCCCTGTACTCCTACCCGTAGATTTATGGAAGCAGGTTCGGACAATAGACGATGTGCCAGGGTCGGGAGATACGTGGGCTAATATGACTAGGTTTGATGGGGAAAGACCAGCTGGTGAGAAACCACCTCAGGTAATACTCACTTTGCCTGATAGAATTGTCGCAAAATTAAAAACTATTATTATTTGGGACAAGCTTACGGCCTGTGTTCAAGGAAAAACTGAAGGCGCCACCGAATTCTTTAATAGATTCGAACAGGTATTTTCTGACTTCAGTGGACAGGACTTGGGTACAGAGTCTGGGAAAAGGTTGTTCGTGGACACAAATTTGTACGTGGATTGTTGCCTGACATCCAGTCACAGATTATGTCCTCTGAGAGCGCTTGGCAGGCGAAATCTCAATCGGAAGTTTTGCACATGGCTCAGTATTATGAGAACCGTGTTAATAATGAAAAGGAGAAAATAGAGAAGAGGAAAGGAGATCTAAAGACTAAAGTATTGTTACAACAAATTGTCAGAAACCCCAGAGGAGGTACGACACAGACCAGAGGTCAGTATGTCCCAAAAGGAAACGCTCCTTTGGGTTCTGTGAATATTAATCAATGTGCCTATTGCCGCCAGGAAGGTCATTGGCGAGCACAGTGCCCCGTCCTTCGACAAAGCTCAAACAATGCATTTGGGAGTATGGGTAGACGACCTAGCCCTGGAGCAGGGGGCCCTGATAGAGGTCAGTTTTCACAAGATCCTCAGCAACCTTTTTCACGGGAAAATCAGACCTCGAGTGTGGACGCAAGAAACATATTTGATCACCCTTCTGCTACCTACCTTTCTGAAGAGCTTCCTTCCGACGACATTTTATTTCGTTAGGACTGCCCGAAGCAGGGTTTGGAACCTTCACCTATTCCTGTTAATCAGAAAGGCCCCTACGTTGAATTGTTAGTGGGGAATAGGAAACACCAGTTTTTGATAGACACTGGAGCACAGAAGTGCTCCATTGATCATTCCCGGGTTCCAAACATTCCACTGTCAGGGCAAACAAATGTTTCTGTAGGGTTTTCTGGTATACCAATTGTTTGTCCGGTTTCTTCACCGGTGTCTGTTTCTCTTGGTCCCTTTACGGACCATTGTCCCTTCCTTCTGACTTCGAACTGTGGAGAGAATTTGCTGGGGTTAAATCTGTTGAAGAAATTGAATGCAGTAATTCATTGTTCCTCTGATGGAGTACGACTGACGGTTTCACCACAGCAACTTCCCAATTCTCAGTTTCTGATTCGACCATTGCCTCCTGAGTTTAGCGTTGTTCCGGAATGTTTATGGGCAGTGGACGACAATGATGTCGGGGTACTAGAGATTGAACCCGTCAAAATAGTTTTGAAACGCGGAGTTAAATTACCGCGCATTCCGCAGTATAAAATATCAGTTGAGGGCGAGCGTGCTTTGAAGTGCATTGTCTCCGATTTTGTGCATCGTGGGGTGATTGAGGAGATTGCAGGTAGTTTATGTAACAGCCTGATTTTGCCTGTATACAAGAAAGGCTACAATGCAATCCCATACCGCTCATAATTGATCTTCGTGCTATTAACAAAGTCGTCGCCCCACAATTTCCAATTGTGCCTGATGTAACAACGATACTAACAATGATCCCTGCTACGGCTACGCACTTCAGTGTTGTGGATTTAAAAAATGCTTTCTTTAGCATTCCTATACACAAAGAGAGTAGATATTTGTTTGCGTTCACCTTGGGGGGACGTTCATTTACATTTACTCGGGCACCTCAAGGGTATACTGAAAGTCCAAGCATTTATAGTAGAGCTTTGAAAGAGCAGCTCGACACCCTTGAATTGCCACCTACTTGTACACTGCTTCAGTATGTCGATGATTTGCTTTTGGCTGCAGATTCTGAAAGTGCTTGTAAAGAAGGCACTGTACTGTTGCTTGTTCATCTAGCTAAAAATGGTCATAAAGCTTCGCTCAAAAAATGTCAATATTGTTGTCAGGAGGTCGCCTATTTAGGCTACCTCCTGTCAAAGGAGGGGAGAAGATTGACACCTGAAAGAATAAAACACATTTCTGGCATGTCTGTTCCAAATACACAGAAGGAAGTCAGAGCCTTAATAGGTATGGCTTCTTACTGTAGGTTGTGGATCCCGAACTTTTCACTAGTGATAAAACCGATGTTGGCTTTGACGAAGAAGGGCATTTCTCTGCCACTGCCATGGAAGTCGGAACATCAACGATCATTTGAGCTTCTCAAAACCGCGTTATGCTCTGCACCGGTTTTGGGTACTCCAAATTATGATAAGGCCTTTGTGTTGTTTGTGCATGAATGTGATGGATGTGCTTTAGCTGTGTTAACACAGGAACACGCAGGGAAGAATAGACCGTGCGGCTACTGCTCCTCCGCCCTTGATCCTGTCGCATGCACTTTGCCAAGATGTTTGCGAGCTGTCGCTGCTGCTGCCGCGTCTGTAAAACAGAGTGAGGGAATGGTCCTAGGCCATGATTTAATTTTGATGGTACCTCACTCTGTAGATATCCTATTGAATAAAACCCAAACGCAACACCTCACCTCTGCACGGCTAACAAGGTATGAATTAATTCTGTTTGCCCCTCACATTCAAATTAAGAGGTGTTGTGTTCTTAATCCGGCTGAACTCCTACCTTTCCCGCAAAATACTGTTTGCGGTGACGAAGAATTACATGACTGCCTGTATACCACTGAACAGGAAACGAAGGGCAGGATAGATCTTATAGATACTCCTTTGGACAATGCAGAAGGGGAGCTGTTTTGTGATGGCTCCTGCTTCAAACTTCCAAATGGTACATGTACAGCTGCTTATGCAGTTACTACGTTGAGTACGGTTGTTGAAACTAAGAGAATTTCGTATAACTCCGCGCAGGCCGCAGAGATTATAGCGTTGACCCGAGCTTGTGAACTCTCCGAAGGGCGTATAGTAAACATATATACTGATAGCCAGTACGCCTTTGGTGTGGCTCACAACTTTGAGAGGCTCTGGTCAGAAAGAGGGTTCCTAACCTCACATGGGACAAAGATTCAGCATCGTCCCCTGATAGTGCAATTGCTCTCGGCACTCTCACTCCCTAGGCAGTTAGCGATCATGAAATGTGCAGCACATCGTAAGGTCATAGATGATGTGGGAAAAGGGAACGCTTTCGCTGACCAGATAGCCAGGAAAACGGCTACAGACCTTAGCGCGGACATGTATGCTCTAAGGGAAACAAAAGATGCCTATGTAATGGATGAGGGTATTGGGTCTGTGCGAGATATTCAAACTGATGCCACAGTAGAAGAGTCTAAAAGGTGGGCCGAAGGAATGGGGAAACTGGATGATGATGGGTGTTGGGTGGATGCATCTGAAGGAACATGGTTGCTCCCTGATTCATATGTGCTGGCAATGGTTACGATGGCACACGGTCCTACACATGTGTGTGCTCAGCAGATCACGAAAATATTAGAACAAGTCTGGGTGAATGATAAAATTTTGAAGACTGCACAGCGACATGTTCAGAATTGTATGATTTGCTTACAGCACAATGTGGGGAAGGGGACAGTAACTCCAAGGGGAAGCTTTGGGCCCCCTTCTGTTCCCTTCGAGGTCGTCCACTTTGATTTTATTGAGATGGAACGGTGTAACAATCTAAAATATGTTCTTGTGATTATTTGTGCTTTTAGTAAATGGGTCGAGGCTTTCCCCGTTAAAGATGCTACTGCCATGACCACTGCAAAGACTATGGTAAAAGAATTCTTTCCACGATTTGGGCTCCCAAGGGTAATTTGGTCGGACAATGGTCCCCATTTTGTTGCAGCAGTAATTTTGCAGATATGCACAGCGTTACACATTGAAAAACGATTTCACTCAGCTAGACATCCTCAAAGTGCTGGGTTGGTAGAGAGACATAACGGTATCTTAAAGAATAAGCTTGCAAAAACATGTGCCGATACCAAATTGAAATGGCCAGATGCCTTACCTATTGTATTATTAGCCATGCGTACCACACCTCAAACTAAGACCGGGCTTTCTCCATTTGAGGTAGTGATGGGGAGACCTGCTAACATTTGGGGTCTTCCGAAGCCTAAAGCCCTGAGGGAGGTGGAAAATGTATTGCTTGTAGACTACTGCAACCAGTTGACTAAAAACCTGTATTTCATTTATCATCAGGTTAACTCAGCTTTACCTGTACGGTTCACGGGCCCAGGACACGATATTCAGCCTGGTAGTTGGGTCCTAGTGAAGGCCTACGAAAGGTCTTCCTGTCTCGCTCCTCGCTGGAGGGGACCTTACCAGGTGCTGTTGGTCACCCGGACAGCAGTGAGGGTGGCTGGGAAAAAACACTGGATCCACGCGACGCATGTCAAGAAACTTCCTCACCCGATGCCACACGTTACAGAAGAAGCAGAACCCCTCGCTGATGCTACAATCTCTGATCTTGGAGTAGCAAACAGCACTGTGAGTGCGTCGGAGAATTTCTCTGAACCCGTGGAGCTTGGGGAACAGTCCATTTCGTCTCTGCACTCTTTGGAAAAGTCACTTCCGGAAAACACTGTTTCAAGTTCTGCGACTTCCGTCGCCTCCGATACGTCGCTTCCCTCAGGAAGTGACGACGCCTTGTTTCCGGATCAAACAGTTTTGGGTACCACCAGGTACGACCTTCGACGAAGAAAATAGAACTGCGGCACGGGTCTTTCCGTGCATTTGGAAAGAAGAAGTGATTGAAAGTTTTCTCTTGTAAAAGAAAGTTCCTTTCGAATGTAAAAAAAAAAGGGATTCTGCTGTCTAGGGTTGGGAAGGACTAAGAAGTCACGCGACCGTAGTGTCGCCAGCAACGAACATTGGGGTCGTCGATTGAGAAACTGCAATGCCTGCCACCTCCACCTCTGCTCCCCGCGCTGGACTTGTAAATAGGGGGGTGACCAACTCAGACAACGAACAATGTGCCTGGGCCCCGAAAACGTATTGCTGTGTTGTGTCAATAATGGTTGGAATTTGTGTAATTACTGCCGTAGGACTTTGGTACTTCGAAGAAATGTACCCTCTAAAACCTCTACTGCCAATTGAGATTGTACCTGCTGCTTTGACTCCCTCTGTACACCTTCACACTCTGTCACCTAGAGACTCCCAGCATAGACGAAAGTATCATAATAACACTTCAATGATAGTAATGAATGCAACGCATGCCATTTTTAATAAGAGTAATTGTTGGATTTGCACTCAATTACCGCAACATGGGAACAAGGGGCTAGGATGGTATATTCACCCTTTACCTTTAACGACTGCTTGCTATGCTTCTCTTAGAGCACTATTCTTTGGCCGTTGGAATGATAGCATCTCAGGGAACTTTGATGGAACTAATTTAAATGATTTTGAGAAACGTGAATTGATTCCCCTGGGATGCTCGCTTTTTGCAAATAGAAGTAAACCTAATGTTGCTTCTATTAGGCCGTCTGATAAACTATCTCTTCCTTTTCAAACTCTAATTTCCTTTAAAATGGCTCCGATAGGCAATAAGGACACCGTGCCTCCTTCCTACTCTATAAATCATAGCCCTGATTCAGTCCCCTTTTGTGTACAAAGAAATGGCACTCGGCCAATGGGAGATTTTGAAGGTTGTAAGAACATTGTAAATTTGACTGGAGAGAACAGGCCTCTGTATGTAGGGGGGCCTGTTTATTTCGTTTGTGGTAGTTCAGCATTTCCCTGGTTGCCCAAGGATTGGCAGGGAACCTGTTATTTAGGAATCCTGTTACCTGGGGTATTTGTAGCTAGTACATTGGAGGTTTCTAAGGCTCGCCCACGGCGGGACGAGAACGGAGATACCCCTGGGCAAATATTGGGAGATATAGCAAAATCAGTTGTGCCCTTTTGGGGACAGATAGCAAACTCTGAAAACATTAGTGGACTAGCAAGAGTACTGGAGAGAACCATCAACCGGACCACGGACATACTCTACAATATGACACTAGAACAAAAGGCAATAAGATTGGTAGCACTCCAAAATCGGATGGCATTAGATGTCATTCTGGCAGAACGTGGTGGAGTATGCAAATTAGTGGGGTCCGCTTGTTGTGTTTTCGTACCAGATTCCTCGCCGACAATTTTCAAAGCAATACAGAACTTGCACATCCTTAGTTCTGAGGTGCATGTTCCTGTGGGAGATTGGAATATTAGCGCCTGGTTTTGGGATTCTCTACGATCTTGGGGTTGGAAGGTGCTTTCTGTCATTCTGGTTATTTTAGGGATCCTGCTATTCCTTTGTTGCTGTTTTCAATGTCTACCTAGTATATGTGTAATGCTAGGGGGATGTTGTGCTCAAGCACAGTAGGGCACAGAATGTATGCCCCAGATACAGCATCTAAAGAGTTTTGTGTTACAAGAGGTTCTGATGAACGACCTAATGGCTATAGACATTACAGATAATGATTCAGGATGTATGGACGACAATGCATGGAGTTATTTGCAAAAGTATTAGAAATGATATTAGCACTTGGCATAGGCCAAAAGGAGGGTCTGTCGGAATTGAAACAATATTATGCCTCCTATTGCAGCAATTGTATGTGTATTGGCCTACGCCAAGTTGTCTAAAACATCATGCGAATAAACTCCGCGGCAAGGTCTTGACCTTAGAGAAAGTAATGTAAGTCGCCATCTTGGATTAAGCCGCCATTTTAGGTTCTCTTGTCATGTGGAAGTCACCCTGAACATCAAAATGGGGTAAGATTCTGGCCGTTGTGACCTCCGCACACATGAATAATTAATATGCCTGCAGGCTACTTGTTGGGGTCGCGAACTGAGACCTTGTCCTATTGCTGACCTATGTGTAAATATACAACTATATCAGCGAAACTAATCAAAATGCATAAATTATAGGATTGACCTGGTTAGGAACCCTTAGACCCGATCCCTAGAAGGGTTAACCCGCGAGGGGGTTGGCCAAGGGCTGGACAAATCATATAAAAAACCCAAGTATTCCAATGTACGGTCTCTCTTACTAATGCATCAAAACTTCGTTGAAGTTCGTTACGTTACTCTGAGAGCCGAATAGCTATCCGTTTGTCAATTGACTTTGGTAACTGTTGTAGCTTTTAAATAAAGCACTTGTATGTTCTTTGTAACCTGTGTTGGTGTGTTTCTTTTGGGCGTCCCGGCCTCATATTATTTTTATGTTTTCACAACTAAATTCCAAACTTCCAGGCGTCTTATTGAGCGGCAATTGTGTAATGGCGTTGCTTATTTCTTGGGCTGTTATGGGGGCCTGCAGATTAAGATTATCTTCCTCAGTTATATGGGGGAGCTGGATTTTGGTCATATATTCGAATTGGAGTTGTGTGGATAATTCCTTTCTTTCGAGGAGATCCTGGAGGAACTTTTCCATGATGTCTAATTTTTCGCCATTAGATGCGCATATCTCCCCTCTCGAGTTCTTAAGACTCACTATGTAATTACGGGACTTCTGTTTATTGAGTTTGGCTGCTAGGAATTTATTTGCTTTACCCCCGTGTACGTAGTAAGACTGTTTAGTGTGTAATAAACATTGTGCAGTGTGATCCGCCATATGGGTCTTTAGTTGAGCTCTCAGCTTCCAGAGGTTTCTTACCGTTTTGGGTGTTTGTTTAGCCTTATGTTGTGTTTCTGACTCCCTCAGTTCCAGTTCAAGTTTCTGTTTAAGTAACCTTCTTTCACATGTGTGTGCTGTGGTTTGTGATATAAATTCCCCCCGGATTACCGCCTTACCTGCGTCCCATATTACCCCCCAGTTTGTTTCGCTGTTATCATTATCTCGGAAGTAGTTGTTCAACACTGTCTCCATATGAGTCCTAAGGGCGGTATCTCTGAGTATGATCTCATTCAGTTTCCAAGTTCGAGGAGTACGGGGGGGTCTCTCCTGTGGGGAGCATTTTAGTGAGGTACTGTACTCCTGTTTGTACTTTATCAACTTGTGGGATCAATGTGGATGAAATCAGGATCATATCTATCCTTGAATAGCCCCTGTGTACCAGTGAGTAGTGAGTGAATTCCCTTTCTGTTCCGTGGAAAAACCTCCACGTCTCCACCACTCCTAGGTCTCTAAACAGTTTACCCAGAGCTCATCTGTTCCCCCCATCTGCTGCCATACGGGGAAGAGTTTTGTCTAAGGCAGGGTTCATCACACAATTAAAGTCTGCCCCTATTATAATTTGCCCCTCACACCAACTCCCCAGCTTTAACAAGATTTCACCCAGAAACAGGTCTGGTCTGTCATTCGGGGCATATAGCGCTATTAGTGTGTATATCTGATAGTGTAGGACCCCATTTAGAAGCAGGAATCTACATTATGTGTCCATGTATACTGCCCTTTTCTTAAATGATATGTTAACGCTTAAAAGAATGGCGACCCCTCTAGTTTTATTTTTGTCCCTAGAGGCAAAGTATTGTTTGGGAAATGCTCTGTGGGCCATTCTTTTCTCGTCCATCGTGAGCAGGTGTGTCTCTTGCAGGAAAACTATTGCAACCTGAAGCTCCACCAACCGTATTAGTATACTGCGTCGTTTCACTGATGAGTTTAAGACCTGTACATTCAGGGTCATAACAGTTAATTCAGACATCGGAATTGTACTGGAGTATCCTCGTTGTCAGGGAGCCATCTATCAGCCATGAATGATGTGCATTGTGTAGTCGCGAACCATGCCTCAAACCTTTCCCAACATAACCAAACCAAATCAACTATAAACTTCCCAACTTGTTTCCCCCTCCCATTAATGGGACCAAGGAGTCTTTGCGCCTTCTACGGGTTCCCCACGGAGCGCTGGGTCCCTTGTTTTCCCCAACATCCCTTTCGCCAGGGCATTTCTAGTCCTGGTCGTTGTTTCCAAGATGAACCCCCCTCCCCCACTCAAGCTTGTTTCAGTCTCCTCTCCATTTTACCTTTCGTTGCATCCCTAAAATGATCGGCAGGTTTCACTCCGTTCCGATTCCGAGTTCTTGTGTGTTCCACTCAATGTTGTTGTACCATATTTATTCCTTTAACGATCATCTCAGCTTAGTACCTTAGTGCTCTCTTTCTCGCCGTCGCCTAGTGTCCGAGGTCCCTTCCCATCATCTGGGGCCATCCCCTTTTCTTGGTTTGCGTGTCCCCATACCTTTCTGGGATTCCTCTTCATCTTCTAGCTGCAGCAGGGTTATTCCTTCTTCGCATGTGGAGATCCGCTGAGGTTTGCTCTCCCACACGAATTGCAATTCAAAGGGGTACGCCCATCTACATGTGAAATGTTTAGCTCTCAAGTCTTGAAACAGTTGAATCTGGCTGCCATTGATGGTGACTGTTTGTCGTGTTCGAGCTGCTCGCAGTATTTCTTCCTTCATTAGATATGAGGTCATTGCCATGAGCACGTCTCTTGGCCTGGTCCCCGGGTTGTTCCGTTTGGGCCCCACTCTATGTATTCTGTCAATGAGAATGTCCTCGGGCTGGATGCCATTGAGCATGCTACTAAAACACTGCTGCATTGTGTCTTTAAGATCTTTGTCCCCAATCGTTTCATCCAGACCTTTGACCCGTATATTGGATTTTCTCGACCGGTTCTCGAGATCCTCTGCTTGCAATTCGAAGTTATGCGTTGCTCTGGCAATCTGTTCTAAAAGTATACCTTTTGTTTCACATCTTCCATCGTCTCTGAGAGACCCCTCTCCGTAGTGTCCTCTCTTTCCCCCAGTTCCACCATGTCCTTTCTCACCTCCTGCAGAGAGGATTTGACTTCCTCTCGGATTGTGCTCAACTGGCTTTGAAGAGAGTCCATTATTCTATTCTCCATGCCTCTCAGGCATTCCTGTAGGTCCTCCTTATTTAACGCCATGGAGGTGGTATCCACGCTGTCTGTATCGGTGTTTGAGTCCCTTGCGTTGTCCCTGTGTTGTTTTCTTTCCTGGGGTTGTCTCCAGAACGATTCCAGCTGTCCGTTTCGCCCCTGCGTCGCAGCTCTTGTTCTTGCAGGGGTGTTCTTTTGTTTGACGCCTGGCATCTGTTTCGTGCGTTCTGTGGGTCGCAGTGTGGCTCGTTGTTGTCACCTGATCTTTGTGACCAATATATGTGATTGTGATGCTATAGTGCTCAGGGGTGGCTATCCTCCCAAGTTAGACCTCTAGTAGGAAAGCAATAGCCTGAAGTCAGGCGGCCGCCACTCTCAAGCCTCGGGCTCCTCCGGGGCTTTTGCCCGCTTTGCGCGCCTCTGCGGTGGATGTTCAGGTAGAGCCCATCCCTTCTATGGCCCAAGCCTCGGCGATGGCGCGGGGAACGTGGGAGGCTGCCCCGGCCCGACTACGCGTGGCCCCTGTGTGCTCCTTTCCCCCTACCTCTTCATTTGTGCTGCCCATCTTCTGCTTGGGGGCAAGGCTGGTGTAGCATTTGTAGCGCTAAGAATTTTCTTCCTCACACCGCACTCCCAGTAAGACTAGTTGCGCACGAGCTTCGGTCGTCTCCCCAGGGCGTTCTGAGCACGGTGTGCCCGTTGCCTCCTGTTGGTGTCTTGAGGATTGCAAGCCTTAAATTGTGGTCCTACTAGGCCCCCCCCGTGCATGTGTCCCCGCTCCCCACATTACTCCGCCAGGACCAGGGGGACATCCAAGTACTGGGGCCTGATCTGTGCCCTCACTGGTGTTTCAGGTGGGCATTCGTTAATTTATGCAGGCCCTTTCAATCCCAGCAGGGCGTCGGACCCCTGATGCGACGCAGCGTAGGGAGTTTATAATTTCCCTTGCCTTGAGGGCTCCCTTGCAAGCAGGCTCACGCACCTTGCAGAGGTGATCGAGCCTGGTTCTTGGTGAAGTAGGATATTCGGGGGTCACCTCGATGGTCCTCCGACGCGGGGTTCGCCAGCTGCCGCTGCCTTTCAAAGTTTCGGGGGGCGGGTTCCTCCTCGCTTGAGATGATTTCCCGGAGGGCGCCCGCCCTCCGCCGGAGCCGAAGAGCAGCTGTTCGTCCCCCGCTGTTCTCTGCACTCATCCCGCGCCGGTCTCTGGATCCTCCCCCGCTCACAGTCACAGTCGGCCCTCGGATCCGCCCGGCGAGTTGCTGCGCAGAAAACACCGACCGTCCGTTGTACTGCAGAGGACAGAGTGCGCTCCAATTCGTGTATTTCCCCCTTTTCACGGGCGTTTGAAATGTCAGGATGCACCAGTGGTCTCGGAGTCTGTGGCTATGAACCACGAATGTCGAGTTTCATTTCCCCCCGGAAACGAAGGAGCAGGGATGTGCATCCTCACAGGGTGGCGGCAATCTTGGAATCGCCGTTACTGATCTTTCAAACAAGCATTGGATAAAGCCAACAGTTCAAGGAATACCCTCAATCAGTCCACTAGGATTTAAAGAAAAATGAAATGAAAAGTACCTTGAATGCAATTGGACTCCCCCATCATATTCATTTTACCCTCCCTGCCCCAGGTGAGAGAAGGACATGTTAACATGTTTATTACTTATCCTAACCAAGAGGGCATCATCACTGGCAGACCCCTCTTTCGTGCTTTCTGCGGAACTAGCAGAGCAAAGTAAGCATAAGTATCAGGGGTCCAGCGAAGGGGAGCTGAGCTGGAGGGCGTTATGCTGATCACTATGGATTCCTTTCAACGACATATATGACAACAGGACACTATTCCTGACAAAATTAAAAATAAGGCAGTTGGGCACACAGCGGTGGTACTGTAAGGTTGTTCAGATTCTTCTTGGGGAACTGCACAGAAAATATCTCCAGGTTTGCACAAAGTAGCAGTATGATGAGCAATCTGAAAAGCACACTTTTCCTCATAAACTGCCTCTTGTATCTGTTGCCTTTCTGCTTTCCACTTCAACCTTCTCTATTTCCTTGAATCTTCGGGGCACCAACATTGGCCAATTGTTCAAAAACTCGACATGTACCATCATAAACATTCTTTCTACTGCTCGCCAGAACACATTCAACTGTCTAGGCTTGGTATGCACTGTAAAGTGAACATCAGTTTCAGGTGGTAGAATAAGCTCTACACATTTATCCATAGCTCTGAATAATCTTCTCGCCTCCAAAGTAAATTCCGATGCCTCTCCTTCCTAGCATATTCTATTCACTATTAACAAACTTTTCCTGTGGTTTAATTTATTCAGACATTGCAATTTGGGTGGCTGGAAAGGCCATCATTTCCAAGTAGTGCCAATTCCAAATTGCAAATCAAAGGTTATCCCTGGGGCAAATATTAAATAACGGGCAGCACTGTCAGGTGGTTTCACCTTCAACACTTCTCACTGAGCCAGCCATTCCCAGTTGTGTCCTCCCCACTGACCAGGCTGTATTCGCCTCGCTGGAGCCCACAGTCCTTTGATTTGGCCCTTGGCCGTAAAGGAGAAGATTTTTGATTCACAGAACTAGCCACTCTACATCCAGAAGTTTCTACAGGGCCACAGATACCTGTTCATGGACGAGGCTGACAAAAGAGATTAAGGTCTTCAAATACTCTAATAGTCTGTTGACAGACAAGTGTAAATATTTATATACAGCTTTTACAGGAGGAGATACAGGCAATCTCATTGGACATTCGCAGAGGACCACATACGGGCAAAGCCCTGTTTGCGTCTTTGGATTACTTTTCATGCTAAACAACATCAGTGGTAAGGCCTCAGGCCACTTCAACCCAGTCTCTTGCATTCATTTTCCAACTTGTTCCTTAGCACACCATTCCTCCTCTGCACTGCTCCCACAGACTGAGTGTGGTGAGGACAGTGCAAGTTGTGTTGCACCTTCAATGTAGACAAAAGTGACTTTAGAATGCTATTCACAAAATAGATGCCTTGATCCCTATTGATACCTATCAGCACTTCGATACTTGGGATAAAATCATGTACCAAAATCTCAACCATTCCTGCATCCTGCAGCCACCTTCCTACATTTGTAGGCTTCCACCCATCAAGAAAAAAACATCCACAATAACAAGGAGGTACTGCCAGTTGTTGCATGGTCCATAAGGAGGTGGATGTGCACCCTGGCTGGCGGGCATAGTCTTACCCACGTTATTCTGCAAACAGATTATGAATATGTAGGTGCAGACTCCTAATTACCTCAGCCAAAACCGGGTACACCACCTGAGGAACGAGTGCACATTTGTACGTAAAACAAGGTTCATTTTACAAATAAAGTCAAACTAACTCAAGTCTCAACGTACTACATTAATTGATCAATTTTTATAAATTCTAGCTACAGTTAAACACTCCTAGATAGTTTCTTGCCACCCACCACATAAACATTATTGGACAAAACATTTACAAAGAAGTTCCATCTTTTCCAAATTAATTCTTTCTCATTGGTCATCAACAATATTTACGACCATCTTGTTATCGCGTTCAAAGTCTGCCTTTTCTGGGGATTGTTCCATGGTAGGTTGTGACATCATGGTACAATGAACCATTCACATATACCATAATTCATTACTTAGTAAGAACTGGCCTAGAGCTTTTTAACCTTAAGTGTGATTGCACATGGTCCGCTCTGATGTTTTCAGTAATAAGAGGAAGGGCAGAACAGATTCTCTTCATTAAACTACTAATTGCGATCTCATCTACCCCAGTCTCCTGTCTCTATCTTGAGACATTCTAATTTATGCAGCCACTACTCCAACACATAAAGCATATGGTTTCACCATGTGAAAACAATTGAACACCAGGCACCCTGGCCTCAGGCCCCATTTGTATTGCCGGCCCAAACAAATGGTCAACCCCCCTATGCGACTTCAGTGCAATGCGCAAGATTACATCTGTTCCTTGTGGAACTGTTAAGCCATAAACCTTCATCCTGCACGCAGGCTGACCTTCTACTGGATGACTCATTCTTCCTCTGTCAAACCACCATGCACAATAACACAGCATCTCCCAGCTACCTAAAATGCATTATGTGGCGTCTCTAAGGAACTCATGGTGGCAACAGTAAAGACAGACACAAATGATCACAGTTCAAGGGTGTTTATTGAATTTTATAATGGGTGAGATAAACGCCTAATCTAAACCTAAATCTAAGATCGGAGCAAGCTACGCCCATCAAATAATAATAAGGCAGTCCTATTAGCGTCTTGTCAAATAAAAAGGGCCTAAACTAAAAAATAACTATTACCAATCTATTTATTTGTTTATTTATTTTATTCTTTACATTTATAAAGCGCAAAACCAGCCCCCGGGCATCGTGGCACTGTTACATGCAAGGCTTACTTAGTTACATGAAACAGAAGTATACGTAAATGGAAAAACGTGCCTCTTGTTGCGGGGAGCTACATCATTAATGCAAATGTGGGACATAATTGGTACATAGTATACATAAATGGAACAACTTGCCTCTTGTTGCAGGGAGCTACATCATGAATGCATATGTGGGACATAATTGGTACATGGTATACATAAATGGAACAACTTGCCTCTTGTTGCAGGGAGCTACATCATGAATGCATATGTGGGACATAATTGGTACAGAGTATACATAATTGGAAGAACTCGCGCTTGTTGCAGGGAACTCCATCATTAATGCATATGTGGGACATAATTGGAGTAGGGTATACAAACTATGGAAAACTCGCCTCTTGTTGCGGAGAGCTACCTCATTAATGCATATGTGGGACATAATTGCTACAGAGTATACATACTTGGAGAAACTCGCCTCTAGTTGGGGAGGGCTACATCATTAATTCATAGGAGAGGCCATAGGAGATGCAAATAACAAATAAGTCCGAACGCAGCATTGGCGGTAGGTCTAGCTATTAGGACAGCAGAAACTTTGGCATAAGCATTGACTAGCAATGTATAGTTCAGCTTGTGCGGAAGCACCGATGTAGTGCGTCAGTCTAAGACCTTTCAGAAGATTAGGAGAGATTGGTGTCAACAGAGCAAAAACAAAAATGTATGTAATAGTCAATGCAGGATCCATATTAAACTCACTGTTCCTGGTACGCTGAGAGGTGTGCTCGGGAGATTACTTATGGATCAGGTGATAATGGGCAGAGGCTCACACACAGATTTGATGCAAGACATTGGGGGGGCGGAGGATGGTATTGGTGGCATGGCGCACTCATGCACGTACAGGCACAGACAGGCACCTTCTTCACGGGGCCTTACTCTCGGAGGCTGGCTTCCACCAATCCTTAAGTTACAAAAAGAGTGTGGGATAAAGTTCACCAGAAAAGACGCGTTCACAAAAAGATAAGTCAGGAAGGTATGGCTGGGTCTCCCTTCCCACGTTTTAAGCAAACGCCTGAGCACAACACACTCTTGGGTCTCTCCAGCACAATATTCACAATTCCATTCAACAATACCAGAACCTTCAGGGGCTAGGTCTCTTTTCTACAACGTATCTTGCCTTAGAAGGCCTGCTGGATCAAAAACAACAAACAAACAAACAAATATTTCTTCTGTGATCTTGCACCTCGGGTGATTGCTCTTCACCCCTAGGATCTCCCTCCGCCGCGCTGAGATCCTCCTTGCAACGTAGGCCTCCCTTCGTCAGGTTCACTACGGCCTTCTTTGACAAAGTTCATGAGTTTTTAACACAGTCCATGCTTTGGTTTATCTCATCAGAAAACAAAGTTTCCCTTCCCCTAGCTTTCTTTCGGCATCCCTCTGTCAGGTTCACAGTTGCATTAGCTCACAATATGAGGGCCTCCCTCCATCGGTTTCACTATGGCCTTGCACTCTCACTCTTAACAAATTATTCTCGGGAGTATCATGCCTCACTCCAATTCGTAGGCATCCCTCAACCGGGTTCACATTTTCCAGTTTAACAGTCTACTTTGTTTTTATCTCGATGCAGGATTTGCTTCTCTTTGCTTTTCCCTTGGCATCCCTCCGTCGGGTTCACATAGCCACCTTTCACACAGTTCATGATTTACTCATCTCATCAAAAGTGGGGTTCCCTTCCCCTAGTTTTCTTTAGGCAAAAGATCTGAGACTTTCGATTGTACAGGGGATTCGACGTGACCCTTGTAGGACCACTCTGACACCTAACACTGCCCTTTCCTAGTGCCTTCTGGTTCTTGTAGTTTCAACACAAAACAAAAAGAGGCCAGCGAGAGTCCTTCGAATGAGCACTCCTGCAGCACCTGGCCATTCTGCAGCTGGCCTTTCTCTGTGCTTTCCCAAAAAGTTCAAACACTCACAAGTTCTTTGTTCCCAAGTTCCTTGCATTCATACAATGTTACCACTTGCAACCTTGGGCTCAACACAGTTTGGTTTGCTACAAGCTTCCTCCGACTCATCGGCTATGCTGAACCTGTTGTCTTGTCTTGCTTCCGGAGTCAAGAGCAGTACCACAGTATCCAGCGTGCCTCCCCGGCCTGTGCTATCAATGCGTGAGGCCCCGTGCACCATTGACATCTGTTACTCAACACTCCAGCTGTAAATCCAATCTCATGATTTCCCTTTCGGAGGCTTCACAGGTCTGAGTTAAAAAGAGCAAGGGTAGTTCCCCCTTTGTCATCCCCCCAGGTCTTGCCAATTTTATCCTCTGAGTGACCTGCTGGTCTGGTGTAGCTGTTTGCTCTTGTTCAGCCTTGCGTAGTGTGCTCTCCTGCCCTGCCTTTTATCCCTGTGAGTAAAGGGTTGTCAGGTGTGTGTGGTTACTGTCAATTGCCTGACTCTGCCTGACCCTTGTGTTGGGACATGTCAGGTCAACGGCTTTGGTGTTAGTCCGTTGTCTGTCACAGTGTGAGAAAGTGTTCATGTCGGAAAGGTGAGCGGTTTAGGAATAGAGGTCCCAATCCTACAGAGTAGGATGGGGAAAACATGTTATACAGAATTATAGCCCTCGTAGTAGGGGTTTGGCTAAAATCAGAAGGGTGAGGTTTGTAGGGTTGGTGAAACAAATGTAAAAAAACGGGATTATTAGGTGAAATGAACAGTGGGGATTGTGGGAATGGTAGTGTTTCGTCAAAGCAGACTGGGAGTTCGGGAATTCATAATCAGAGGCACGTGGAGCAGAATGACTGGGAGTATTTGGGTAGAAAATAAGAAAACAAGGATTCTGGGAGATGTAGTTTCCAAATGCAACTGGGTTTGGGCTTCTAGGGGATGTACCAGATGTGGAAGGGTCATTGGATACAGGTAAGGAAGATTATTTGGGTGGAATGGAGGTAGATGTAGAACAACCTACAAAGGCCTCAGTGGACTTCGTCCATCTCGCCTTTGTCCCTTGTATAATACCGCGTCTCACCTTGGATATTCTCCTGAGCATAACCCCGGGCTTACCTACCCAAGTGATCCTTCCTTTCTTGTCTGCTCCCAGGGTTTGGATCTGAGGGTGCCAGCCCCTCCCTGGCCACCTGAATAAGGGATTCTCGAGGTATACTTGGGAGAACACCCTCAGGTTTCTCACACTGCTAACTGCAAAGTCTGGATAAACTCACAAAACCCCACTACATGCAGAATTATATAAACTCCTTATTAAAATTCTTTTATATGTTCACCCGTGTGTATGTCTTATAAATATTATTGCTTCTTTACCACAGGATTTTAGGACAGGATCCCCTGCACATGTGCATTGAAACCCTCTCTATCTCCCAGTTTTCACGTACTTTAGAGCACCCCGTGTGTAGATCGTGTTCATGTTGCATTTGTGGTTTTAACATTGTATCTTTCTATGCACGTGCAACTCTGGTATGTATCAATTCCAGACAAACAGTAACACTAAAGGTAACTTATCTGAATCAAAAGTAACTACGTACTTTTAGTTCTGCACTTTCTCTACACACCAATTTTAACATTAGGCACACTTTAGTTACCATTGTTGTTCATTTCATTAACCTTCTAATAAGTTGAATTAGTATTTTAAGGGTTTCAGCCTTAATTGAGTTGCTTTAGACACAATGCTCCGCGAGCCATCATGGAGTGAAGCTGAGGCATGATTGCTGGGTTTGGTCAGCAGATGGACAGGCAAACATTCTAAACTGCCTTTCATCGTCCACTTCATCAGACAAGGTCCTATTTGCCTTGGCTCTCCCTCAGTGGGCCAATTTTCACGAGGTTCAGGAGTTTCAGGAAGTCAAGAGAGTATTTGAAAGCTGTGGGACACTGTCTGCTGAAAACACAGTGGGAATGCAGCATGTATTTAAAGAGAAGTGACTGTTAAATGCTTTACAAGCCAGTCTACAGTTAAATGCTTTACAAGCCACTCTATAGTTAACTGAGGATTTGCAAGAGGATAAGACTATGGGCCTCATTACGACCCAGGCGGTAACCATGGCGCTATTTGCGCCATGGTTGCCACCAGAACCCTACCGATTCTGCCATGGTGAATGGCTCAATTACCGCCCCATTCCAAGGTTGGCGGGGCGGTAATTCCCCATTCACCATTGGCCCTTCCCCATTCCCATTTTAGCCCCCATAGGGCTCAATGGGAATGGGGAAGGCGGTAATTACGGTACCGCAAATTGCCGTACCGTAATTACCTCCAAAGTCCCTTTGCGGGTCCCGTCCTTAACGGCTGGTTTTACCAGCCGTTGAGGGAGGACCCATAAAGGGACCTCGGAATAGGGCGGTAAGGGATTACCAGCACCGGTGCCCTTAGCGTACCGGTAATCCCTTGCCGCCCGGGTCGTAATGAGGCCCTATGTATTCAATAATTAGATTTTTAACGTGATGCTTAAATCTATTCTCAGTTTCAAAATTGTTATTTTTTTTCGGTGAAGGGCGCACACGTTTTTCTTGACATATGTGCGCGCTTGCTTGCCGGCAATTGAACGTTATTAATGCTGGAATTCTTTGAAAGGTAGTTCTGAGTTATTTTTTCCGATCAGATTGGAATGTAGATTGCAGTAAAGAACTGAGAAAGAGGTGAGAAATCACTTCCCTTCTGGCGGCATGAGAAATCATGCAATAGATACACATACCAAAGAATAATAAGGAAAACTGGTGTATATTTGGAAACACAAGATCACATGTATTGGAGTCATACAGCAATACGGGGGGCAGTCCCAGCCCTAAGTAAATTCACATCCTTAAACTTCTAAGGCGGCCCCTTAGGCAAGCATTGTCATAAATTCCTGGGGACACTTGGCACTTCTGGTTTGCAGAGTAGTGGACATATGCCTCTGATTTGTCACTTCCGGTTTGCAGAGTAGCGGACATACGCCAATGATTTGTCACTTCCAGTTAGCAGAGTAGTGGACGCACGCCTCTGATTGTAACTGTCAAACAGTAATTCTTCTGGACCAATGAATCTCATTGACGAGGAGTCTCAACTGTCCCTAAAGGACTCAGTGCCTGTCGTCTGAAATTTGGCTCGAGTGTGGCCATCGGGAAACTGCCCACGGCCGAAACCGCAGCGTCCTTCTCCTCCCCGGCTGGGACTGCCCCGTAACTCTGCCTGTGATAGAAAAAAGAAAATTAGCAACCTTTAAAAAAGCATGAACAAAACAACCACTAAACGTATACGCTTCGAAGTTCGTTGAAAAGCAAAATAAATCCAAAACCTTAATTTCAATGAAACTATACTTTTTAATAAGCAAACCCAATCCTTGACTACCCATTGCTTGCCCTAAACACCCCAGAAACATTTCTTAACTTCTTCTGCGGGCTCCTGATAGCCTATAAATCAGCAACCTTTACAAGAGCATGAACAAAACAACCTATAAATGTACACCCTTCAAAGACCTCTGAAAAGCAAAAGAAATCCAAAACCTTAGTTTCAATGAGTGAACTAAACTTTATAATAAGCAAACATGTACCTTTATTACCTATCAATGGCCCTGAAAAACTTCTGCGGGTGTCCTAATATCCTGCAAGAAGGTCAAGGGCGGGTGGTACCTCAGGCAGGGGGCTGCAAACAAAGACTGGGCTGCGCAGTCCCCCCGCCTATATATGCCGCCCGGAGCCCTGCCAGATGTGGCTGGTCCCGGGGACGCCCTTTCCTCCGAAGGAGGAGGCAAGGTGAGTGTGCCCCCGGAGGGGGTGGCCAGAAGGGTGGCCCACTATGCAGGCTGTTCCTCTAGTGCCCCCCTGCAGGGACTGGACATCCCCTTAGCGGGGCCATCCCCCATTGGTCACCCGCTTTATGGGGGCATAAGACATTATGCAATAGATACACATACCAAAGAATAATAAGGACAACTGGTGTATATTTAGAAACACAAGATCACATTTATTGGAGTCATACAGCAATACGGGGGGCAGAACCAGCCCTAAGTAAATTCACATCCTTAGACCACTTTCTGTTTGCAGAGTAGGGACATACACCCCTGATGTGTCACTTCCGGTTAGCAGCGTAGCAGACATACGCCTCTGATTGTAACTGTCAAACAGTAATTCTTTGGAACCACTGAATCTCGATGACAAGGAGTCTCAACTGTCCCTAAAGGACTCAGTGCCGGTCATTTGAATTTGGCTCAAGTGCGGCCCTCGGGAAACCGCCCATGGCTGAAACTGCAGCGTCCTTCTCCTCCCCGGCTAGGACTGCCCCGTAACTTGCCACGCTTTGGGGGGGGCCCCCACTAACTTCAGACCTTAACTACACTCCCCTTCTCTTATTAGCACAGCCTGCCCACTTAGGTGCTGTGACCAGAACCACAAGGAGATCTTTTACTGTGTGTTAACAGAAACACCCATACTTGCGGGCCTCAGGTATCCGACTAACAGGTCAGTCACTGCCAAACACTTTGTATCTATCTCTCCTGTTACAGTTCCAGCGAGAACGGCCCTCCCCTGGTTAACAACTGCTAGATCAGTGACATACATTACCTTTGTATGGATCACTCCGGTTTCTATCCCTCTGTGTGGATCACTATGTCAACGCTCCTGCGAGCACGGTCCACCTCTGGACTCTGACCACCATGTCAGCACCCCCATCACTGCCCCACATATTTCAGGCTAGATATACTCCACATCCTCCTTTCGGGTGTCCCCTTGGCATACTTGTTAACCAAATGTGCCTAGTTTGTTGTGGGGCGTAAGATTAATCCTGGCGGGGTAATACTAGCCATCCAACCCTCTCTGGGTAAGAGGGGGCTGACCCAACAGAAATTGTGCCTTCTAGAGGGGGGGCACTCTAGCCTGTGGTTCCTCTGAATGCTGGCCGGCTTATTGCTCCAGAATGCTCACTCGCTGAGCTGCTCCCCAGTGTGAAATCTCCTCGATCTGCCCACATTTCTTTAATTGATAACCGACCTAATTCATTATGCAACCTTTTCCTTGTTGTAACGGCTGGTGTTCCAACCCTGGGCCGCCACATGCTTTCTCTGCTCACATTTCCCATCATCCCGGGGCCCCTGTAAAAGTGCACATCTCCCAGACCAGCAGGGACGTCATTTCACCAAAATGCTAGGGGTAGCGGAAGTGGCATCACATGACTCTTGACCTCTGATGACATCACAGGAAGTGATGCCATTTGACCCATCCCAAAGTGACATAACGGGAAGCGATGGAACACAACCGTTTACCCCTTGTGGCATCACATAGCATTGTTTCTAAGTACACTATGAAAAATATGGTTACAATATTACTGTAAAGTGATATACATTTCATACAAGAATGGATCACCATATGTATCGGCAGAAAAAAACATGCTATAACTGCAACTTGAGAAAAGCAAAATACATAGTCCAAAATGGATACTTGTTCTACTCTAATTGCTTTTTGGAGGATTTTGTCTGAATTGTGAATTTGAGGTGGTTACGAACAGGCTAAATCAGTGATTCACCCCCTGAAGTGTGCCTGAAATAAACCTATAATGAGTCTAGCAATTATTGTATGGAATTCCAGAAAAATGAATGGCTCAAATAGGTACATGGCATTGGCCACAGTCCAGGAGCTTCAATTAGTTAAAAAAGGCACACAAAAAAAGCACATTCTTTTTTTGTCTGTTTTTTTTTAGGGGTAGCAAGGGAGAACACAGGGGTAGTAAGGAAGGGAGACCACAGGGGTCATATGTGCGACCCCTGGTGACCCCTAAATGACGTCCATGCACACCAGGGTCCCTGGCTGGGGCATCACTTGCGCCGGGTCCCTTTACATGGTGGTGTGTGCAGCTCGGGGTCAATTAACTGCTGGTATTACTTCCCATGTATATGTGTGTCCTTAGTTGGATTTTTTGAAAACAGCTCTGGCGCTGGGAAGGCTATCATAACATGCAGGTGGCCCAAGTATCCAGGGCATCTTGTGTTTTTGAAGGCCTGCTGACCAACCGAACACCTGGTAACCATGTGCATGCTTTCCCCGTTTGCACTGTAACCAGAATTTCTCATTGTCAGTTCACTTAAGCATCCATCCAGTCTTATCGCTGAGCCTGTCACCCTGGTGAGTGTCCCACACTTAACCAAATCCAAAAAACTGTGCACATCTGCTGTACACCTAGCCATAATCTAAAGACCAACCTGAAATGATCCTCATCGACCTTAGATATCTCCAATTCCTATGACAGTACAAACATAAGTCTGTTAATTTTCGACACTGCAAGTGCACTGGACAATTCCCCCCAGTCGGCCCCTGCTGGTGATGGATCCTCTGGCAAGTCAGTAATTTACATTTCCATTATCATTCGGTCCCTACCACCTGGCCATCCCCATTCGCGGGGTGGGGGGCGATTGTGCAACCTTGTGTCGCCATGCTGAAGGTCTGGCATACAGTAAAGGAACAAACAGCATATACATTTTATCTACCTACCAGACTAAACGACAAATTGAGGTAGGCATCTGGCGCCCTATGGCCTTTTCGGCAGGAGCTCACCATGGGTACACTGGCCTAATTTGACCCAATTTGCAACTGCAGGTCAGTTGTGCACGCCCAAATTGAAAAGCTTCAGAGCACCGGAATGCACACAGCAAAAAGTATTGGAACTTTACTAATATTTCCCTGTTCCTCCTTTGTCATTGACAGGCATGTTAATGTTCCTTTACCTTTCCACAATTACCTTGTTGTGTTTAGTACGTAAAACAAATCCTTTTTGCTGTAAAGTAAAAACTGTAACCTTCAGTACCCACCCCAGTAATCCTACTCCTTGCCTTCGCCTTCTGTATAGGTGCATTACAAATCCCCAATAAACCACCAACACATGTACCAAAAAGTTGAAAGGGGGGTGACCTCTGCCTTGTGTACAGGCCCCTTATAAACTGGCTAGACTGCCAGCCATTTGAACCCCAATTGAAGTAGGTGCTTTGTAGAATTTTACATTGGTGTGCGCCAAAGCAGGCTTCCCGATGTCACAGTACCCCTCTGATAGAGCATAACACAGTCTAAGACACCGGCGGGTCCAATTTTGTAATGGCTGCTAATTATATGAGACGGCCAATCCGCTGGGAGCTAACACACTAAATGGCCATTGAAAGCATAAATAATAATTATGAACCAGCGGCTGGTGTAGAGGACCGCTGTAAACCAGGGCAAGTCAAGCAATGTCAACAGAAGGCAAAGGGTAGAGAACTGCGCTGCCGCTGCCAGCACGCAATACACTGAGCCATCTCATCCCTCTGATAGAGCATAACACAATCTAAGACACCAGCGGGTCCAATTTTGTAATGGCTGCTAATTATATGAGACGGCCAATCCGCTGGGAGCTAACACACTAAGGGGCCGATTCATGGAACAAACATGCGCCGAAAATCTATGCGCAAGCAGGCGCAAGCGCGAAAAAACAGGCGCACGCGCACACGTGCGATTCATGGAAGTCCCTGCGCGTGTTTTCCTCGGGATGTGCGCCAAACCCGTGCATGGCGCACACGTCACTGAAACATCCCGAACGGCGTGCGCGACGCGCACAGTGAAAGCGCACAACCTCGGCGCACACACCAAAAAGGGGGCGGAACAGGGGGCGTAACGTGCGGAGTGGGGAACAACGCGCGAAAATAAGGGCGTAACTGGGATGTACTGCTGGGAAGCAGACGGAACGCCCACACGCACGCGAACCACACGTATTCATGGAATCGAATAGGGCAAAGCCGCGCACGGCCAAAGACACGCACAGGCCTAAACACGTCCGCCACACAAAGGCAGGCGGTAGCGTCCCTGCGCATCACAAAAGCGCCAATATACAGCAATGATGAATGTCCCCTACTGCTATTGTGCCTGGGGCCTGGGGGAGCGGGCTACGTGTATTACGGGGGTTCGCGTGAAGTTTTTCACGCGATCGGGCCTGGGGGAGCGGGCTACGTGTATTACGGGAGCGGGCTACGTGTATTACGGGGGTTCGCGTGAAGTTTTTCACGCGATCGGGCCTGGGGGAGCGGGCTACGTGTATTAAGGGGGTTCGCGTGAAGTTTTTCACGCGATCGGGCCTGGGGGAGCGGCTACGTGTATTACAGGGGTTCGCGTGAAGTTTTTCACGCGATCAGGCCTGGGGGAGCGGGCTACCACTCACCGTCTGCCTTGCGTGTAGAAGAACGCGTAGCCAACACCCGCTGTGAAGTAATAGCGTGTGAACCCCAACGGCTGGAAAACACACGCACCGCACCCCACGAAAAGCACGTACAGACCAATGTAAAGGCACGTGGGATTCTACAAGGCCTGCCAGGGAAACGCCCGTGCACGAAATGTCACAGACGCGCTTACGCACTAAGGGCCTTTGGTCCAATGAAATCGCGTATGCGTGCTGACGCACTTATGCGCTAAGGGCCTTTGGTCCAATGAAATCGCATATGCGTGCTGACGCGCTTACGCGCTAAGGGCCTTTCCTCGATTTACACGCAGACGTGCAAGATTTTCACGTGCCAAATCACTCCGTATCAAGCTGGCCAGTAAGCACACGGAAGACCACGCTCCTGCCCAAAAGGCTGAATTACTGCCCCCCAGAGCCCCGAGCAGCCTCCCACGAGCCATCTGCTGCTGCCTGCCTGCCTGCCTGCCTGCTGGCACCGTGCCCTGCCATTTGGTGCCTGCACATCAGCCATCTGCAGGGGTCCATTTGCTGTGTCCACCCCTGCTGGAACAGAAGACTCCCGACTGGGATACCATCGCTTTACAGCCCAGCCCCAGGACCCAGTTGCCCACCCACTCCTGCCTCTGGGGTTGCCATGTCGGGCACTGCAACATCTGGCACCACTGGCAACCCCCGGCCAGAGAGGCAGAGGGGCACCAGCTTCACTGCCACCGAAGTTGGTGTCCTGGTGGAGCAAGTCCTGGGGCAGTATGATGCCCTCTTCGGAAGTAAGCGCGCCAACAAGGAAGGACGGACTCGGATCTGGACGGACATTGTGACTGCCATCAACGCGGAGGGGGTGGCAGTCCGCGACTACCAACATGTCAAGAAGCACTGGGATGACTGCAGGACCAGGACCCTCTTGAAGGCCCAGAGCCTCGTGGAGGGGGGCCGGGGCCGCATGAGTACCATCCAGATGAGGGTCCTGGAATGCGTAGGCCAAGCGCTCCACGCCCAGATCCTTGAGAGGCAGACCCGTCTGGAGTTGAGCGGTAAATGGCCAAGCATTGCTGTGTGAGACAGGGCATGTCGCAGTGTGCTGGTTGTCTGATACTTGCCTGTATGTGTGACATAGGCCATGTATGCATGTGTGTGTGCAGGGACGTCATGCATGTGAGACCAGTAATGTGTGAACCACACGGTTGGTGCATGTGTTCAAATGCAACATGGGTTGCCCTATGCGGAATGGCCACATGAAAGCATGCCAGTCTCTGTTCCTGGACATGGGTGGGGGTGGGGGCTGGGTGCTGATGCCATGTACATGTATGCTGTCCATGTCTGTGTGTCTGACCTGCGTGTCTGTGACTTGTGAATGCCAGGGATGCATGACACATGTCTGTCGCAATGTTCAGGTTCACTGATGCAGCCTAGTCATCCTTGTATCCACTGTGTCTGTGGTGTACGAGGCCAGATGGTTGAAACTAGGGTGAAGTGTGTGCATGTGATAGGCATGGCCCATGATGCATGTGAGTTCCAAAACAACATTGTATGTTTCAAGAATCCCTTGGACATGTATGCTGATGTCCATAGCATGCGCCATGCCTGTTACCGCATGTGTTTTACCTGCACTGAGCCATGTGTTGTAGAGGGACATGATGGAAGTGATCTTTGACAGTGCCACTCATCTGCTATTGCTTCCTGTCTAGGGGACCATTGTACAGTACCCTGATGCTTGTGTTCTATGTCTCCCTCTACACAGCGCCACGTGAAGAAGAGGGCGGAGACGGCTCTGTGGAGCAAAGCGGCGGGGATGCCCCCACGGCTGCAGCGGAAGGGGTGGGTGAGCATCTACAGGGGCTTGCAACGGCGGAAGACGGGATGGAGCCATCCAGGTTGGTGGTTTCCACAGAGGAGGAGGAGGCCGCTACTGAGGCGCACATGGGGCCTGGTGGGGGCATCCCTGCTGGTGCAAGTGTTGCAGTCCAGGAGCAGGGGCAGGAGGCAGCACAGGTTGCCGTGGAGGGGCCTGTGCATGTCACTGTCCCTGACACTGTGACTGCACCACCATGCACCAGCAGGGATGCCCCATCCCAGGCCCGTCCGCAGGTAGGGGGGATGTCCATGTCATCTGACTCCCCTCCACCTGCGGACGAGGGGACCCCTCGCCGTATGGAGAAGGTCCTGATTGGTGTTGCGTTGCGCACAGGTGCAATTCGTCATGAGGTGCGTGCTTCCCGGGAGGAGCATGCACGTCATCACGGAGAGCACCGTGCCGACGTGGCCCAGTTGGGATCGGCCATGGTCGGGGGTTTCCTACATGTGTCGGCCAATCTGGCGACCCTCTCCTCCTCTGTGGAGACCATGCACCAGTCGTTCTCCATGCCGTCTTCCGGCCCAGATGCCACCAGGGCCCCCTGTGGACCTGCCCCGACCAATGCAGCCGGCTCGGTGGGAATCCCATCCCTGCCACAGTCGGGAGTCGGAGGTCCAGCAGGGGTGGACACACCAGCAACTGGACCCCAGCAGATGGAGGATGTGACGGCATCATCGGGCAGGGCACGTGCACGACGCCGTCGGTGGATTCCATCAGCCTGGATGCCGTTGTGCTGGCACAGGCAGTTGCGTCGGAGGCAGCGGCAGGCTCGACGTGGGAGGCATCATGGCTCGGGGCCATCAACATCAGGGGTACAGGCATCGGCCGGAGGGCAGGAGAACCCTGGAATGGGAGTGGCTTCCATGTGGGAGCGGTTGGGCCAGCAGATAGGTGCGGAGCGGCAGCGGGCAGAGGAGGAACGGCTCACAATGGTCAGGGCGGAGAACTCCATGCGGAGGGCGCTGAGGCGGGCTGAGTGCCTCGATGGTCTTCGCAGGAAGTTGGAGCTGGACACTGCTTTATCCCTGCGAGACCTCGGGTCCAGGGAACATGCCCGCCTCCAAGCCATTGAACAGGAGTTCGATGATGCCCTGGCCCATGACAACATCCAGTGAGCCGTTGGACTAGTCCGCTGCCCATGTAAATAGTTATGTAGTTAGTGTTAGGTTTCCTTTGTTTTTGCATTTTCTTTGGACCTTTTGGACAATGGGACACATTTTTGTATATAGTTATTTTTTATTAGGTAGTGTTGTTAGATAGGTTTCATTTCTTTTGTTGGGATCATGGACCCTGGCTTGTTCACCTGTACATAGTTCACTGTTGGATTTTCTTTTCTTTTTACAATTTACCCATGGAGCAATGGCTTTCAATTATAATTTCCCATTGGATTTTCTTTTGTGGACTGTGACTTTGGACACCATTCCTTTGGATTCTGATTTTTGGTTTTGCATTATTTCACGGACATGCTTCTTTTGACTTTTTTTACATTCCCATTTCTGTTAGTTTATTTTTGATTCAATTCATGTTTCCTTTAATACATATTTTTTGATCAAACTTCAATGTGTGGTATCATCTCATTGGTTTCATGCATATCATGATATGGGTTTTGAGATTCACTGACACCCATTGGGTGTATGTGAGGGACATGTGTTCATTTCCAAACTTGCAATTGGTGTTCTATCATGTTATTGCCATTTCTAAGTGGGTGGATGCAATACTCGGGTGGGTGTTTTGCATTTGGAGGCTGACCATAGGGACCAGGGATCTAGATTGTGATGACATGTTGGCTGGGGAACATGAGTTGGACATGAGTGGGGGCCTGCTGGCAGGTGCCCCACAGTGCTGGGGGGTGGGGGTGCAGGGGAACATGAGTTGGACATGAGTGGGGGCCTTCTGGCAGGTGCCCCACAGTGCTGGGGGGTGGGGGTGCAGGGGAACATGATTTGGACATGGGTGGGGGCCTGCTGGCAGGTGCCCCACAGTGCTGGGGGGTGGGGGTGCAGGGGAACATGAGTTGGACATGGGTGGGGGCCTGCTGGCAGGTGCCCCACAGTGCTGGGGGGTGGGGGTGCAGGGGAACATGAGTTGGACATGGGTGGGGGCCTGCTGGCAGGTGCCCCACAGTGCTGGGGGGTGGGGGTGATAGGGGACATGAGTGGGGGCCTGGTGGAGGCTGCCCCTGCACTGCTGGGGGGTGGGGGTGCAGGGGAACATGAGTTGGACATGGGTGGGGGCCTGCTGGCAGGTGCCCCACAGTGCTGGGGGGTGGGGGTGCAGGGGAACATGAGTTGGACATGGGTGGGGGCCTGCTGGCAGGTGCCCCACAGTGCTGGGGGGTGGGGGTGATAGGGGACATGGGTGGGGGCCTGCTGGCAGGTGCCCCACAGTGCTGGGGGGTGGGGGTGCAGGGGAACATGAGTTGGACATGGGTGGGGGCCTGCTGGCAAGTGCCCCACAGTGCTGGGGGGTGGGGGTGATAGGGGACAGGAGTGGGGGCCTGGTGGAGGCTGCCCCTGCACTGCTGGGGGTGGGGGTGCAGGGGAACATGAGTTAGACATGGGTGGGGGCCTGCTGGCAGGTGCCCCACAGTGCTGGGGGGTGGGGGTGCAGGGGAACATGAGTTGGACATGGATGGGGGCCTGCTGGCAGGTGCCCCACAGTGCTGGGGGGTGGAGGTGATAGGGGACAGGAGTGGGGGCCTGGTGGAGGCTGCCCCTGCACTGCTGGGGGCTGGGGGTGCAGGGGAACATGAGTTGGACATGGGTGGGGGCCTGGTGGAGGCTGCCCCTGGTGGCTGGGGGTGCAGGAGGACATGCGTTGGTGGGCAGTAGTGCAAGTTGACATGTGGGTTGGCTGGGGGGCATGGCCATGGTGGATGGGGTGCCTGCAGGACATGTGCAGGGTAGCCCCCTGTGGTGTGGGCCACCTGCAGGGGCCGTGGAGGGTGTAGAGGGAACACCTGGGAGGACCCACACGTGCAATTCACGTGTGGTGCTCCCTGCGCACCCCTGTAATACACGTACCCTGCTGATATCGCATGTGGAACTTCCAGCGCACCACTGGAATACACGTACCCTGCTGATATCGCGTGTGGAACTTCCAGCGCAGCCCTGGAATACACGTACCCTGCTGATATCGCGTGTGGAACTTCCCGTGCACCTCCGAAATACACGTAGCCAGGACATTCGTGTGTGGAACTTCCCGCGCACCCCTGATATACACGTACCCTGCTGAATTCACGTGTGAAAATTCCGGCGCACCCCTGATGTACACGTACCCTGATGGAATTGCGTGTGGAACTTCACGCGCACCCCTGATATACATGTACCCTGCTGATTTCGCGTGTGAAACTTCCCGCGTACCCCAAGATACACGTACCCAGGACATTCGCGTGTGAAACTTCCCACGCACCCCGAAATACACGTAGCCAGGACATTCGCGTGTGGAACTTCCCGCGCACCCCTGATATACATGTACCCTGCTGATATCGCGTGTGAAACTTCCCGCGCACCCCAAGATACACGTAGCCAGGACATTCGTGTGTGGAACTTCCAGCGCACCCCTGGAATACACGTACCCTGCTGGTATCGCGTGTGGAACTTCCCGCGCACCCCGAAATACACGTAGCCAGGACATTCGCGTGTGGAACTTCCCGCGCACCCCTGATATACACGTACCCTGCTGAATTCACGTGTGAAAATTCCCGTGCACCCCTGATGTACACGTACCCTGATGGAATCGCGTGTGTAACTTCCCGCGCACCCCAAGATACACGTACCCAGGACATTCGCTTGTGTAACTTCCCACGCACCCCGAAATACATGTAGCCAGGACATTCGCGTGTGGAACTTCCCGCGCACCCCTGATATACACGTACCCTGCTGAATTCACGTGTGAAAATTCCCGCGCACCCCTGATGTACACGTACCCTGATGGAATCGCGTGTGGAACTTCAAGCGCACCCCTGAAATACACATACCCAGCTGAAATGACGTGAGGTACTTCCTGCGCACCCCAATGATACACGTACCCCGCTTGCTGTGCTGGTACAGGGTTAGCGCAGCCCTTTGCGCTGGATTGGGGATTTTGATGGCTTTTCCCTGCGTGAGAGGCGTTCTTGGGGGCGTAACTGGCGCTGCTGCAGGGTCGTTGCGCCACTGTGCGCCACGGCTGGTTTTGGTAGCTGGAATCCATGAATACGTTGTGGGCGGAAATGGGTTTTGGCGCATGCGGCTGGCGCAGGGATTCGCACGTGCACACTGTGCGCCAGCCGCGTGCGCCACTTGTGCGCTAAATTCTATGAATTACCCCCTAAGTGGCCATTGAAAGCTTAAATAATAATTATCAACCAGCGGCTGGTGTAGAGGACCGCTGTAAACCAGGGCAAGTCAAGCAATGTCAACAGAAGGCAAAGGGTAGAGAACTCCGCTGCCGCCGCCAGCACGCAATACACTGCGCCATCTCAGCTTTTTAAACCCGACAGTGAACCTGGCCATGATCAGAGACATGACGATATTACTGTGGTGGCAATTGTTTAAATTGGGCAATTTATACCTATAATATACACTGCGCATGTTTAAACCACACCAATTCAGTAAAAGCTAGTGCCTCATTATACACCCTTATATGCAGGCATGTCTGCCCCATTGGCCTGCCAGCCCTATTCCGGACAATGGAAGCAGGCAATTGGAGGGGTATTTAATTCAAGATAACCGCACCTTCTTAATGTTTTTGTTGTGTTTTTATGTATTTTTTATTTTTATGAAAGTCCTTCCTTAAACGTAAGGATGCAAGAAACAAATTTGACGGTGCCCATGAAATAAACATTGAAACCAAAGTGCAAATATGCTATACCAAGCAAGCCCACCTTGGCTCTGACTGTGCCCCAAGAATGGTCTCTGACTTGAATGGAAAAATGGTACACAATTGTAACTGACCATTCCTTTCTTTCATGACACCGTTCCAATAGCACCCATTACGATGAAATAAGATGCTAATAGTGCATTTCACAATATGTACTCAGCAACACTGGTCAAATACTGACCATACAGTGAGTTAACGCATCCTATTGGTTAATTTTGGGCATGAGCCTAAAGGCCTTTAGGCCACGCTCTGCCTGTAGCCCAGCCATTTTAATATAGCTCAAGCCATGCTAGCATCAACCTCCTTCCTACCTTTTATGCCCAGCTCCAATGGCACCCCTTATAACATCAACATCCTCAATCTCACTGCACATGAACAAAGTTTTAAATGCACTACGGTAAGCATTCCACTAGTATTACCCATAAAAGGCTATGAAAAGATGCGCGCACATTTAGTAAACGAATGTGCCAAGGGGACACCCGAAAGGAGGATGGGGAGTGTATCTGGCCTGAAATATGTGGGGCAGTGATGGAGGTGCTGACATGGCGGTCAGAGTCCAGAGGTGGGCCGTGCTTGCAAGAGCGTTGACATAGTGATTCATACAGAGGGATGGAATCCGGTGTGAACCATACAAAGGTTATGAACGTGACTGATCTGGCAGTTGTTAACCAGGGGAGGGCCGTTCTCACTGGAACTGGAACAGGAGAGATACATACAAAGTGTTTGGGAGTGACTGACCTAGCAGTCGGATACCAGAGGCCCGCGAGGAAGGTATTTGTGTTAACACATGGTAAAAGATCTCCCTGTGGTTGTGGTCACAGCACCTAAGTGGGCAGGCTGTGCGAATCAGAGAAGGGGAGTGTAGATAAGGTCTGAAGTTAATGGATGCATCAGGGGAAGCGGGGGGGCACCCCCAAAGCGTGGCAGAGTTACGGGGCAGTCCTAGCCGGGGAGGAGAAGGACGCTGCGGTTTCAGCCACAGGCGGTTTCCAGATGGCCACACTCAGGTCAATTTCGGACGACGGGCACTGAGTCTTTTCGGAACAGTTGAGACTCCTCGTCAGCGAGATTCAGTGGTCCTGAAGAATAACTGTTTGACAGTTACAATCAGAGGCGTATGTCCGCTACTCTGCAAACCGGAAGTGACAAATCAGAGGCGTATGTCCGTGGGCCGGGACTGCCCCCCATATTTCAGTATGACTCCAATAAAAGTGATCTTGTGTTTCCAAGTATACACCAGTTGTTCTCATTATTCTTTGGTATGTGTATGTATTGCATGAAGTCTCATGCCCCCAGAAAGGGGGTGGCCAATGGGGGATGGCCCCGCTAAGGGAATGTCCAGCCCCTGCAGGGGGCGGTAGAGGGACAGCCTGCATAGTGGCCCACCCTTCTGTCCACCCCCTCCGGGGGCACTCTCACTTTGCCTCCTCCATGGGAAGAAGGGGCGTCCCTGGGCCCAGCCACATCCGCCAGGGCTCTGGGGGCATATATAGTTGGGGGGACAGTGCTGCCCTGCTGCTGTTTACAGCCCCCGTGCCTGAAAGCATGAAAAAAACAACCACTAAACTTACACCCTTTGAAGTCTGCTCACCAGGTAAGAGTAGTGTCTGAGTCAAGACTGTAAATAAATATCAGACACGCTCTCTATCTTGACGAAATAGACTTTCTGAATTTCAAAGAACTCTATGGCCAAATTTAAGTTATTCGAGATTTCAAGTTAATTTCAGTTGAGTATTTGTTTTCTTCTTTTAAATCTTTATCGGATCCAGTATGAACGAGAAGAGCCACAAACTGCTTATTAGCTTTTCAAAGGAGTCATTCTGTTTAAATAGATACAAAGGAAAAGTAATTCAGAAAATAGTTTTAATAGTTTAGCTCAGCTGAGCAAATAAATAGTTAATCAATTTTATTTATTTATTAGTGTTTGGTTTATACAAAAACCTTTCACTTCACACAAAATAAAACCAATTAAAACATCCAAAATAAACCCAATTCATCTGTCACTTGGCTGCGATTAATCAACAATCAACAATCTAAAAATACACACTGATTAACACACAATGGAAAATAAAAGCATTCCTAAGGAAATAAATACATTCATAATGTCCCCAACTACCCAGTTTGGGTCATAAATTGTCCCATGTTGTGTAACCGTAGATTCCGCGGTCTTAATCTGTACACCTTTGTGTGTCAGAATTTTCTGGGACAAGGTCTTTCTAGGAAATCCACCATTTTACTCTAAAGGTTCTTTATATTCAACTATAATTAGCAACTTAACTGGCCTCATGAGGATGTCGTCCATAAATCTAAGCAAGGCAATGGTTTGGTTCAAGCTTTCACCACTTGTAAGCTTGTACCACTATTCATCTAGAGTCAACGAGGGAAAGTTGTTAAATGTTTTGCCCAATATAGGGTTCTTTCCTCAGTTAGTCCCTCACATGACAGTGTTAAGTGATAGAGTGTTTCTTTGGTATCCGGTTTGTACCAAATCTACAGTTAGTATCTAGTTCTTGCCATTGTTTCCTGTTTATCAGGACCTCTTTTGTGGAGAGTAGGTTCAGTCTAAAGCTTAGCAGTTTTGCTCGCATTGAAGAGCCTATGCTGTTCCTATGAACAGTCTGAGATAAGTCGGGATGGAATACCTTTGTCTACATTTGACCTTAAAGTTCAAATAAGATTTGTACTGGTCTCTTGCTGCAATAGTGTCAACCCAGTCTTTCCTCCATAGCTTGAATTTAATAGCCTCTGGATTGCTCAACATGTCTAACTCAGAGGATCCTAGGGACTTCAACATCTTAATGCACACTAAGGACCAAATATTTAGGATAGGTTCAGCTGCGTTTTCCAAAGCCTCTTTCAATATCCTGGACCCTCCAATTGGGGGATCAATACGACACTTCGTGTACAATGACAGAGGTTTTCCCTCCATCATTGCACATAGGGAGGTTAGACCCAGTTCATACCTGATTGCGGGCATTGGTGTACTCCTCGGTTGGTCCAACACTCTCCTCCAAAATCTACCCTCCAGAGTCATCCACCAAATACGTCCGTAGCCAGGAAAACCTCTGCACCATAGGTGGCGATAGCCGTCACTTTGGCTTTGTAGAATTGAATCACCGGGACCATAGAGAATTGGACAAATGTGATGCCAGGTGAGCTATTCTCGTTTTCAATTGAGCCATCCCTGGGGCATCATTCAAGCTGGTGTTTATCAACATCCCCAGGTACACAAAGGAGGTAACCACCTCACTCGTTCTTTATTTAGTTGCCATGCTGGTCTGGATTTCTGTTTTTGAAACATTAATCCTAAGTTTATTTATTTTGACATACTCCTGGAGTTTGTTTAGCTGTCGTTGCAGTCCAATAGGAGTTTGGTCAGCTAAGACCAGGCTATCTGCATAAAGCAGGTGACCTGGTCGCCACTCACCAAGTTTCGGCTTGAAAGATCTTGCCTCGGCTAATGAAGTTCCCACGTCCGAGATGTAAAAATTAAATAACTCTGCCGCTAAGGGGCAACCTTGTCTAAGGCCAAGTCTTGTTTCAATACTTTCTGAAAGGTGGCCTCTATTATCAAGTATAAATCTTAGGGGGTCATTACAAGGTTGGAGGTAGCCATGGTACTAATAGCACCATGGCTAACCCCTTACCGCATACCGGGTCCGGGTTCCTCGAATGAGGAATTACCGGGCCCTTCCAACCTTGGAGGACCCGGTAATTCCTCATTCAAGGAACCTGGACCCGGTACCTCCCCATTCCTATTTGAGCCCCCATAGGACTCAATGGGAATGAATGGGGAGCATGCTAATAACGGGCCCGTTATCAGCATGCTGGTCGTTTAGCGGCCCCCACTAAGGGCACGTGGTAAAACCAGCCGCCCTTAGCGGGAGCCGCTAAAGGACCTCGTAATGCGGCGGTAAGGGGTTAACGGCACTGGCACCTTTACCGGTGCTGTTAACCCCTTACCGCCAAGGTCATAATGACCCCCTTACACTAGTACCAGAATAAAAGGATTTTATGGCTAATAATAAACCACCAGGACAACCATGTGCTCTTAATTTGTTCCAGATCAACTGGCGATCAACCGTGTCGAACGCCTGTTCGAGATCGACGAATACCACATGTATGTTTTTTTTGCTCAAAAGTACCTTAGGTTTCAGGATGTTCAATAGAAATACATTCAAGGGAGTCCCAACTTGTTTAACAAAGCCGGCTTCATGGAGGTCCAAGCTTGATGAGTCCAAGATCCACTGCTTCAAGCTCTTCAGAACCAGTGACGCATATATTTTGCCAATAACATCAAGCAAAGCAATGGGCCTATAATTGGAAGGGTTATCCAGGGCTTCTTTCTTAAAAATCTGTAGGATTACGGATGTTTTCCAGGAGTCTGGCACCCTTCCTTGCTTTTCAATTTTACTAAACAGTACCCAAAAAAAATCTGCCCACACCCACAGGTCTGCTTTAAGCATTATATTGGTGAGACCATCCGGCCCAGGGGCACTAGAAATGCTCGCTTTAGTTATTAGCGGATGGATATCGTCTTTATCAAACTAAAGGACCTATGGTTTCGCTTTGAAAGTTTGTGTGGGGTCTCCCCCTTCTTTCTGTTTCCCAAACAGGTCAGAATAATGCTTCACCCATAGATGTTCAGGAACTGCATTAACTTGGATCGCTCTTGGATCCAAAACCCCAGAGTTAACTAGTTTCCACATTTCGGCCACATGTTTATTTATGATTTGAGCCAGCATGGGTTCGGATTTGGCTAGGTATAACCTCCATTTGTACCTTTTCAACCAGTTAAGATAATTCTGGCAGAGTCTCCTCAAGCCATCTTTCATACTAGGGCCTCCAGCATCACGGATAGATCTCACGTAAGTTCTCAAAGGCCTCTTTTCATTTTTAATAACCCATTTAAAGGAGTGTTTTGGGAGAAAATCAATTTTGGTCGGACAACCCCCTACTTTGAGGAAGCCCAGCAGGATTCTAGGATAGTCAATGTCCTCTTTTTTCAGTCACATTGTTTGTTTCATTTCCAGAGCCCAATAATCTTTTGTAAAGGGTCTGCATTTCCGTAGACGTCATTTGCAGTCTATTACACCCTGAGTTAACCTCCACACCAGGGGTAAACTTTTTTTTTTTAAAGTGAGGCCTCCTTAGTAGACCAATGAACATATAAAATGTTATGGTCACTGCTAGCACAGTCTCTCACTTCCAACCTTCTAACAGACTCCAAGAGTCTCTCGGTTACAAAGACATAATCGATTGTGCTGGACTTCCCCTCACCTTTCCATGTAGGTCTCCCTGGGATATCTACCAATGCATGACCATTGAGTTCATGCAAATTTCTATCACGAGTTTCTTGTGTCCACAACCTCCTCTTGGATTTATCTCTCACCTTCTTGCCTCCATGCACTTCAAAGTCAATCAAATTGAAGTCACCACAAACAACAATCTCAGAGTCTGGGGAAGCTTCAAGACAAGTATTTAGGGTGTCTGCGAATGTGTCTATAAACAGTTCAACACCCTTGACACCCGGCTTCCACTAAAGGTTGCAGACAATATAGGAATCCCTCCCTAAGCTATGGGCAGCTTCCAGAACTGCCATCTGAATATAAGGATCAGGATGTTCATGCCTTATTACAGTCAAGTTGCTACTCATATCCACCGCCAGGAGCAACCCTGAAGAGGGTCTGACTTTTGGGCCCTTAATGGCTGGATTCAAAATGACTGAAAAGTCTTCCATTATCGGCGGGGCACACAACCATGTTTCCTGCAGACAAATAAATGGTTAAAACCCGTAGTGTTCCATGAGATCAAGGTAATTCCCTCCTCACCAGCTACGATTTCATGCTAGTTCTTGGGCTTTTGAACCAACAAAGCCTCAGGGAGCCAGGCCTAGGATGCTATATGATCGAGGCCCCTGTTTGACGGTTTACCTGTAGTCCCTTTCCTCTGATGTGTCAGACTATCACCCACTGTTACAGTAAATGTTAGGGGCGAGGGCTCATTGGAAGCTTGGAATTTGGCAAGGGTGCTCACCTGTTGGGCTACTTTTGGGCTGGGAATTCTCAAGCCCGCGTGAGTGGTTAACCCTCCAGGAGTGTGCATAGATGAAATCCTACCCTGACGCACCCGTGGCACGTTGCTCCTGCACCCCCGCTTGTGAGACCCTTTTGTCATTCAAATTTGTTCAATCAAACCCCAAAGAAAGCAAACCGGCAGCCTCTTCCAATAATAGACATTTTGCATGACTAGTTGCCAGATGTAAATGCACGCTATCCACACAATTGTCATAAGGAAAGACCGCAAGATCAATATCCGAAGTTTCAATCATTTGATCATTCTTAGTTTTTGGATGAAATGGAAAAGTCTCAGAATGTTATGTTTATTCCGGATGAGACCATCAGGCATCCTAAACAGACGTTCCAGACAGACCCTCTTTTTA
The DNA here is from genome assembly GCF_040938575.1 of Ambystoma mexicanum. Taxonomy (NCBI): domain Eukaryota; kingdom Metazoa; phylum Chordata; class Amphibia; order Caudata; family Ambystomatidae; genus Ambystoma; species Ambystoma mexicanum. The sequence goes on from NC_090926.1 coordinate 215,626,271, forward strand.
AGGCTCCTCCGGGGCTTGAGCTGCCCATCATTCACACCTCCTTGCTGATTACAGGGGCTTGCTCTATCCCTCCAGCGAGCACCACACCCGCAACCGAGGCAAGAGGAAGGTTGGGAGTACCACTACTCAGGTTGCATGTTATCACTTTCGTGGCTAGGATTGGGCCAATTGGCACCACAAAAGAATCAGATGGTCCGTCTCTCATCGTACTTGTAGATTTTGATTTGTCATGGATTCAGCAGAAGTACAATCTTTGCAATGAGCTTTTGGAGGTTCAACACTTAGTTTTGTCAGGGCATGGCGCTTTTGCTCCAATGTCATAAAAGGTTCAGTGCAGTATGGCGAAAGGATAAGGTTATGGTCCGCCTCCACGGATTTTCCATCAGAAGTTGCACCGTCCTTTTCTTTAGGATTTCTTTCGAGTGGAGCACCCTTAGTTGATGCTTTAGAATGGTAAATAGTTAATAAAGACAAACAGTTAGGAATAACATTCTTCTGTGTACAGTAGCAGTTTTCAGGCAAAATCCAGAGTACCAATTTCCAGAAAAACCCCAGCCCAGGCATAGATGTGGGTTAAGAACTCAACCAAATGAGTAATTTCCTCTGAGCTTTTTGTGGAGGAATACCTGTAAAGCTTAAGGTTTTCGGGAGGGGGGGAATCAATTTAAATACATGATTAGTGCAAAGATAATCAGTAATGCTGTTGTTGTTTCATCCATTGCAGAATGTCAGGAGCCCTGAAGACTGAGATCTGTCGTTTGTTATTTTATCCACTTCCCCTTCCCCTCATGGGTGTTTGGTAAGCAGCTATATGAAACCAGTTGTTGGCCAAATGCAAGTGTCGGTCTATGGCAGTAGTCTTCAAAATGTTTAGGCCTGGGCCTCCCCCGAGCAAAATGTGGGCAAGCATGGCCCCCCAAAATCCCAAATGGACAGTAAGTCCAAATGGCTATGAACTATTGTGCGCCATCACCACACATTTCTCCCAGTATAGTCCCTGGGCTCCCCGCCTGCTCCCATCACAGTCTCGGGACTCCCTCATCCCTCTCCTAGCCCTGTCCCTGTGCTCTCCCCACCCACCCCACCACAGACCCTGGGCTCTCCAAACCCTGCTCCCACCACTATGCATGCCCCCCCCCATCCTGCTACCACCACAGTCCCTGGGCTCCCCCACCCTGCTCCCAGCACAGTCCCAGGGCCAGTGGTGGCTGGTGAATTTTTTAAGTGGAGGGCCATAAATATTTCCAACAGATATGCCACAGCCACCGAGCGCAGAGAGGGAGCCCGAACCAATCAAGAGGGGTTTAGGGGATCCCCCCCATGAATTTCTTTTAAATAATGGGTTAAAATGTTGCATTTTAGAGCATACTTAAAAATAAATGGGTACAAAGCCAAACAGTTTGCAGTTGGCGCAGGGTGGGGGGGACAAGGGAGGATGTCCAGTAAACAATACCATCCCTGTCCCCTGGCCCCCACAGTGCCTAACACAAACAACATGATTGTGTGTGCATGCAAGGCGCTGGGGGGCCACGGTGGAAAGCATGGCATTTTTGACTGGACATCTATGAAAGATATACAGTAAAAAAATACCATCCTTGTCCCCTGGGTTCCAGATCACCTCAGAAGGAGAGCGGATTTTGATAGGTCGGTTGGGGGATTGTGCAGCGAAGGCATTTTTAAAATGCCTTTGTTGTACAACCCTCCTTTCCCCCATGTAACCACCACTCCTCAAAATCAGCTCAACGGACCAAAACACACACACATGCGCACACACACATTCACACAGCAATCACTCTATCATTCACACAAGCACCCATCACCATACACTCACTCACAACACAAGCATTCACGCATCCATACACATATTTAAATAAAAAGTAAATTAACATAAACGTACCTTCTCCAGGGGCTCTTGAGCAGCCGAAACACGTGTAAACTGGAGGGCACTGTAATCATAAATAGAATTGCACGTTTTTTCATTTTCTTTGATCAAGTCATAAATACTAAATCCTTAGATCGGCTCACTTTGACCCACTACAGGGCATACAGTGCGGCCTTTGGAACTCTAAGACTTCTGTACTGCTTACCTGCTTCTTCAAGCTGTTCCGACACCGAATCAACCCAGTGAAGTGCATCGCTGTCACGATTCGACAAACGGCTTGCAGCTGTGGATGTTCCCGAATCTCCCTATTCCGAGCGCTGACTTGACCCAACGGAATCATTATCTCAACCCGACTCGAAAGAATTGACTCAGCCCATTGCAAACGATCATCTTGAATGCTTATTTGACTCAGCGGATGCATCCTTTCAACCACAAAATCCGGCTGTTGGGACCCATCGATTTGAACAATTTCCAACACTGTCTCAATGCTGACTCTCCACTGGACCATTGTGCCTCGACCGTCTTGAAACCGGCTCAATGGCGGGAAATAGCCCAGATGTCTGGCTCAGTGATATAGGGCACCCAAGACAAAGAACTAAAGGTATTTGAAGAGGCCCTGTCCCCTTGGTCCACTGAAAAGGACCTTGGTGACTTTTAAGTCCCCCTTACGGCCTTTTAAAGACATATCTTTGAACATTGACACTGCTGCTGGAATCGTTTGCCTGAACACCCCTCCCTATCAATACAGAGTACTCTTTATTCTCAAAGTCTGCATTTTCTTTATTTCGTTTACAGGGGTGGGTGTTTTGTGTTTAATAAGTTGCATGCTTTGTTAATTTTTATTAAAACTCCTATTTTTCTAGAACCTTGGCTGGACGTTCTTTTATGTTGATATCTCCAGAGGATAGTTCATGGGCAACGCGCTCATCTTGGAAGCGCTGCTCCGTCTTGTTACGCCCCATTTCCTGCACTGGGCCCACCTCAGGGGGAGTTCTCATAGGGAAGTTTTTTTTTGTCTGCCTCTGGTTGAATGCACAGGAGCAATTGAGCATAGCTAGGGATTTGAACTAACGAAGGAGGGTTTCGGGGCCCGCACCCCAGAAATGTGCTTAAATGTGAGTTAAAATGATGCATTTTACAGAACACTTTCTGTGACAAATTAAGTTAAAAGCCACAAAGTTTACCATTGGTTTTGAAGTGTAAGACATGAAAAAAAATCTATTAGATGCCAAGTCACCAACAATTCACAGGAGCATTTTCCAATGCATTTTCCTAATGCCTTTCCCCAGTATATGCCAATACGCTGCGGTTTATGGTCTTTCCATCGATGGAAATGCCTCGAAATGCAAATCCATCAATGGAAATCCATCGGATGCCATTGCAGCGAAATGCTATCTTTTACCCCTAAACCTAACCCCAACCCCAACCCTAAACCTACCATAACTGCCAATGTAAAAAAACACGTTCATGCTGATTGTGCCCATACATATCCATGCTGGTGCACCTTTATACGGCAGTATTCCCACATAAGAACCTTCCCATGTTTGCTTTGCCCAACATGCCAGTAATGGTACTCTGACAATATATGCCAGTATCCCCATGTTAGAACATACTCCTGTTGACTTTGCTTCAATGCCATTAAAAAAAGCCATGCCAGAGTAAGAAAACATGTCCTTACTGGCTACACAAATGCCCCCACCACATATAAGAACACAAATCATGCTGCATTTGCCCTCTAATGCCAGTACAAAAATGTCATGCCACACCAAGAAAACATTGCCTTGAGGGCTGCACAGATGCCCTCTCTCGTGTAAGAACACTCATCATGTTGCCATAGCCGTTAAACCAGTAACAAAATGCCATGCCACAGTAAGGAAACATGCCCTCCTACGCCCCTTGTAAGGACCCTCTCCTTAAGCAATAGCAACACACACACATTTATACACCAGTCATGCATCCTCACAGCTTCTCTGTTCTTCACTCCTTCACAAGAGCACTCAGAACATCACACTGCATTATCATTCATACACGCACACAAACCCATGTACACCATTCACACTGCATTCAATCATACGCGTGCACTTACAGACACTCCTTCATATACATACATACATACATACATACATACATACATACAAGGGATGGAGCAGTACAAGACAGCAGCATCACGTCTTGATTGTATGCCTTCAATTACCACTCCACCCAGTATGAAATGGCCCCCAGTGAGTTTAAATGATTTGCCCAGGATCACACACTTTGGTTAGGTGGTGAAACGGGAATTTGGACTGCAATGTAAGTACTTGAGCACATATCTTCCCAACTATATTTGAGATAAGTATTTGTTAACATTTGCGCTTCAGGAGCCTAAATAATAATTTGTTTTATAGAGATGCCTTGAAAAGGACACAAATCAAATAATACACTACACTGACAATATAAATAATTATAGAAACATGGGGAATAAAAGGGGTAGGGTTATAGCTTAATTTTTTTTATCAGCAAAATACAGGATGTTTGGCCACCCTGGTACATTTGCAGATTCCGTTTCACATTGCATACTCTATGCCCGTATCACGACTTCATGAAAAGCCTTGATAGAATTGCAGGGCACGCCCTGCATGTACGTGGAACTTAAAATCGCATGCAGTAATGTGCAGTCAGGAGTGGACTGGGAAAAGAAGGGGCCCCGGAAATAATTGTCAAGGTGTCCCATATTACATTGTCTGCAAGCCCAAACCTTTTCCTATGAGAACATTTGGAAATACAATAGGTTAAAACACAAAATCGTTCCCTCTAGGCAGTCACATGCGTACTTGCTAAAGTAGCGCAGACGAACTGCTTCTGGTCAGGCATAGATCGTACATGTCAAATGTTCAATCGAACCGAAATCGGCACCTGAGCTTTCATGTGGAATTGTGCACGGGCGGCAACAGAAAGCCTTTCAATGGTGGCAAAGGGCTTCTTCGGATCCACTATTTACAAAGGAATGGCCAACATGCCATTGCTATATCTGTTTTAGCCAAATATTTGCAACACCATGTTAGTTGACTCCGTTATAGCGAACTAAGCAGTAATCGGCCGCACCAGAAGATGTCTAGGTGGCATTTTGATTGGCCAGGGAGGTATTATGAGTTATGGCATTGTATTGCCAACAGCAGGCTTTTGTCAACAGTTAGTGCCCACTTTTAAACCTTCGTGATAGGCTAGCTGGGGGAGTGCATGTTTGAAAGAGCGGAAGACGCATAGGTCAGTGGAGAATTAGAATTCCCATTGGTCTCAGACACCTTTCTGTTTTGCAGGTTTTCAAAATCACTCATTAGACCGCTGCCAGATTGTCGATGCTTTCTTCTTTTGAAACTAACCACTGCGTGTCGCCCTATCTCCGAAGACAGTGTAGGGCGCGTGAAATATTCAGTGTGCAGTTTGAGAAGGCGGCTCCCGGCAATACAAACCACGCTGTCATTTATTTTTGTTATATAGTTCTTTAGGCTAAGTCTGCCACATAGTGGCTAAGAGAAGAATTGATGATTGAAGAAGCATTGAATTAAAATGTGAAATACTAATTTTGTCAGGACAAACAATTAAATTATTTATTTATTTATATAGCCGAGGGCATCTGGGCGCATATTTCGCAATTGATGCCTGTCCCCAGCCTCTAATCGTGGGGCTGAGACTGGGTATAAGTCACCGTGACGGGAACTGGGTACCAAACCCGAACTGTTCAGTCACCGTGACGGGACTGGGTATCGAACCCGTGCTGATCAGTCACCATGACGGGGAGTGATTAACGAACCCGTGATGTTCAGTCACCATGCCCACCGCCCACATGCTGCTCGGTGTAGTCTTGTTTCCAAGGCGAGCGCGTTGCCAGTGAGCGCGCCGCCCCTGAATTATCCTCCCACCTGCGAGAAGGCGACTGAATTATGTTTACTGTAGTGCGAGCAATTATTCCAGTTTGCAAATTCTTCTGAGAGTTGTGGAAATTGTATGCTTGGTAAGCGAAGTTACTCCGATGAAGGTTTTAGCTTATTTTACTGTGGACCTGAAAATGATACATTTCGATAAAGTAACTAGTCGACAAAATGTTTGCCTATTAGAAGTGGGATACCTTACGAAAGAGCTCTTTCTACACTTTTATTTTGCGTTCTTATTGAACAAACTAGCGCTGGACAGACTCGGAATTTGTATATGGCAAGATCAAAGTCAAATTGGCACACAGGGCCGATGACGTAATGGTTGATTGCTGAAGGCACAATAAGCTGGAGTTTCTGGCAATAAAGTTATCATGGGAGCAGTGCAAGCCAACAAGCCAACCCGGCTAAGGATGTGGCCTACTACTTCGATACAAAATCGGAGGGTAGTCTCAAGCAAAAGTACAAGAAAAATGAGTCCGAGTATTTCTTAGAATTCAGATAAACGAAAGGCCCAAGATTTACATTTGACCTCCCTGCGATGGCAACAGGAATGCTTGAGTACTTACTGGAGAAGGTGCAGTGCAAATTATAATAAAGACGTTTGCTTCCAGCATTCTAACCAGCGGCGATAGGCAGGGGGCAACAGCCATGGCTCTACCCTGTAAGAACTACAAGTAGAAATCCCAACTGGACCCTGGCAGGTGCAAGTCAGTATCAGCAACAAAGTAAAACACGTGACACTGTTATTATAACATAAAGCTATGCAGCACTCATTTTAATAATGAAGTCTGTTTACTGTATGTTTATTGTAATGCACTAGTTATGTACCAACATAAAAACTATAAGGCCAATTCCAAAAAGTTGTTGCCAGAGGTTGTATTCGAACCCTGCTCTCACGAGTGCTCGACCAGAATCCCAGGTGGATTTCACTTTGTGAAGCCAACGGCGTGCGAGGGAGGCCCACAGAAGCGTGGAAACAGCAGAGTGTGTTATGATGTATGGGAATGGAAAGAGAGCCTAAAATAGTAAAATAAAATAAGTGTTGGTTTGCAAATCCTACAGAAAGGAACTGTAAGCCCTCGCTCGACCTTCTCCCCTTGGCCATCCAAGCCTCGAGATGAGCTGCATACTGTATTGTGAAAGAAGGACTGTACTCCTGAAGGCGAGAATAGGGTTTATTAGCTGAGGAACCCCAGCGCCCAGCTGGAACCTTGGTCGTGGTAAACAGTCCAAGGTTCCATCACAACACCTCTCCCTTCCATGGAAGAACGAAACGATAATAAAAGCTAGGGAAAACAGGGAAACACAACAATGAATGTCAAACTATTACAATGCAAATGCACAGCAAAATGAGTAGAACACATAGTAAGAACTTACTACAGTAAATGGCCAGGGATAAACAGGAGTTCCCAGTTTCGGTCAACGCCACACTGCAGCAAAGCAACGCCCGCCCTCCACTTTGGTTCATTCCTTCGTTCAACTCCAGTTCAAGCAATTAAAATCCATTTTTTAAACGGCTAGTTGCAAGCAACCAGCGTGGTTTTTAGGCTTTGGGAAAAAGAATAATAATTGCAATGGAGTCTCTTTTTTGCAGCATCTTTATGGTTTGGCTGCCTTTTTCACGTCTTGCCTGTCTTACATGACCTTTACATTTACACAGACCACCAGTCCCCTGACATTGCCTATGACACGATTAAAACACAAAAAATGCAGTGCATGTCTGTTTCTGTTTCTCTTGTTTGTGGGCGAAGCTTTGAATACACAAAAACAAATATATTAAAAATAATAATAAAATCAGTATTGGATGGCCAGGGATTTATCAATGGGAGGAATAACATAAAATATGAACTATTTCCCCTTAGTCTTGTTTTGGATCACTGGCCAGGAATGCATGCTGATAGAAGGTTGGTGTATGTTTGATAGGCAGCCCAAGAGAATGTTGAGGGAGTGTTGTGTGTGAAAGCTCCATGAATGTCAGTTGGGGGACTGAGCTGGATGTGAGAGCATGGCCAGGGGGTCTGCCCATTGATGTCTCCCTGTCTACTTACCTTGTAACATATATGCCAGTAACTGGAGCTATACAAAGGTACCTATGGTTAATAAAGCATCCTCATTCAACATTCATGGCTCCACAGCTGGGCTGCATTTAAGCCAAGAGAGCCCTACACACAACCTTAACATTGGCGATGAGCAGTGCCGGTGTAAAGACTGGAAGAGGGTATCTGCACTCCTGCTCTCTATATGGCATAGTCGAAGCACAGAGTACCCCAGCCAAGATTCTCTATTCAGTAGCTATGGTCGAGCAATCAAGGCTTAAGCTCCCAGGAGGTGATGCGGGCTGGTTTTTAAGTACAGTGTAGTCCCCAGTCACCAACAAAGGAATGTCCACATACTATGCTAGTGAAAACACAGGGCCTCATTACACGGATGGCGGCAAGGATTTACCGGTACCGGTAAAACACCGGTACGGGTAAATCCTTACCGCCTTACTACGAGGTCCCTTTGCGGGTTGGGGGATTTAACTCCTGCTTTTTGCAGGCGTTAAAAACCAACCCGCAAAGGGACCCAGGGAGCTAATTACGGTACCACAATTTGCGTACCGTAATATGCGCCTTCCCCATTCCCATTGAGCCCTATGGGGCAAAAATGGGAATGGGGAAGGGCAATGGTGGAAGGGGGAATTACCGCCCCGCCAACCTTGGAATGGGGCGGTAATTCCCCTTTCCGCCAAGGCGGTGCCGGTATTTTACCGGCATGAACCATGGCGCTAATAGCGCCATGGTTCTCCGCCATCCGTGTAATGAGGCCCACAGTCTTTATATAAATAAGGTTCACGTTATGTACACAATCCCAATAACACACTTTGTGCTCCGACAATTCTAAAATGGTAAACATATACAGTTTCTATGTGGTACCACAATTACTCTTTGATTCCATTAAAATGCATCAACTGTACTCAGTTCAAATGTCATACAAATCAGTTAATAAGGTGAACCAACAATAGACATAGGAGGTAAGCAGGTTGGTTAACACAATAGGCAGAATACAGGGCCCTACCCAAGACACAGCTCTGTGTGAGGATACCCCCACCTGGGCAACCTGTAAATAAAGATATAATACAAGCCAAGTTCAATGAGTCTTATTTCCCCCTAGAAAGGTTCTACCTCCCCAATTTACCTGGAATAGAAGAGTTCAACGTCGGGTCGTCGACGGATCCTTCTTGAGTGGCTCCCTTTAAGGCAGGAGCCACGGATCATCGAGATCCCACGAGGAAATGGTGAACAAAGGCGTTGAGGCAGCAGCTTCGGTCTTGGCAGTGCTCGTCGATGATCGGTCTTGGACGATCTGCACAGATGAGGCGTGCAGGGCACCTCGACGATGATAGTTCATTGCCGTAAAGAGTTACTGATGAACTTTGGCCCAGCAAGGCCGTCGGTGTCTTTGTGGTCTTCAGGTGGCAGGAAACCCACCAGCGGATTCTCCTCGGTGGCCTTGACTTTCTCTGGCAGGAAAAAGTTGTCGTTGGTGATGAGCGAGGGAGTCCTTCATTCAAAGTGTTCTTAGGCAAAATCAACTTCTGCTTCTGAACGATTTTTTAGCAGTGGGAGGCTGAATGTTTTGTCTCTCATTCACTCTGCTGGGTCACACTCAGGCAACCAATCACTGAGAAGGGAATTCAGGCAGTCAGGCAGCCAATCAGGCTCACAGCGTATTCAGGCCATTCTCCTCCCTCCAGACACTCACAACAAGTAATGTGTATTGGGACAAATACCCAGCCATTCAGCACTCCACACTGCTTTCATACAAGTTTCGGCAGGGCTGTCTCAGTCATTTTATTACATACCAGAAACCAGACACCCATAACATGAAGTGCATATTGGTCACACACTCCATTCACCCAGGTCCCACCCCAAGGGCTTACCGACAACACACAGTCACTGGGGTGGCTCCAGCCAGTCTGGCCTGGACTTTTCCACAATACCATACATGGAACTTCCACCCAACAGCCAGTCAGGGGGAAAGGACAGAGTCAGAGGTTCCCAGGACTTTGGGAAAAATAAGGTAACAGGCAATAGAAAGCAAGAGGCCACAGGGGCCATCTTGTCTCCTATCAGGAATCAACTGATTCCAATGGCAGGGCCTGGGTATCCCAAATTGGAGCATACTCAGAGTACATGTCAATTTCAGCATGGAGCTCCCACCAGCTCATACCCTGATCTGTGGGCCACACACAGGTGTCCAAAAAGATACAGTAGGGGTACAGGGTGTACCCCCACCCATGGGTGCCATACGGGTATCCCGAGGGTCTGTATACTAAACCAAAAAGAGGAAGAGCTGCACTGCGAGGAGTCCCACATGGACTCCTGGGCAGAAAATAACACAGAACATACACGAAAAAGGACTACAGAACAAGGACAGGGAGATCCTGTCCCTCTAATGCATTTCCAGCATCACAGCCGGCCTTAGTGGGTGGGTTTGGAGGTGCCAAATGTCTCTTTTTGTGGCAGGTGAAATGTCATTTTAAAATTAAATGCGCTTGCGGGAGCCGACGCATTTAACAACAATAGGCTGCTGCTGCACCCTATTAAGATAATTATTGCCCCACTCCTGCGCCGGAGCAGGGTGGTAATTATCTCAATAGGGTGGCAGCACCCTATTGATGTTAAATGCGTCCGCACCCGCGAGCGCATTTAATTTCAAAATGACACTTCTCCAACCACGCAAGCTGGGGAAGCCCTAGAAAGGCTCCCCCGAGCTAGCGCCCTGGGGGCCAATGGTGCCTCGGGCGGTCGCCCGGCTGGCCCTGCCCTAAGGCCGGCTCTGGCGATGAGTGTACCAAAAGAACCCACACCAGGAAGAGAGAGCGTTTGCAAAGCTGTGAGAGGGGGAAATAGCTGTGGTCAGGCCCACAGTTCCCCTATACGGTACATAAATCCACCCTCTCCCAGTGTATGGATACATGCTGTCCCTGTGGGTCCTTTCAGTTGCAGGCCCCAGCAGTACCTATCGCCCAGGGTCCCCAGTAAAGTGTTTGCCACGCTTAAATTGGTTATGCAGCTCCGCAACTCACCATTATTGATGCCTGCACATCACCATTTAAGTGAAAAAGTAAAGTGGAACCCGCCTGAGCGCCGGGAGAGTGCCATCCCTCCTTCACCACATGGCGCTGAATGAATTCTCTTTCTACCCCCTCGAATTGCATCTAATCCACTGCCTTAGGAGCAGTGTGCAGCGTTGTGCAAGTGTCAAAGTGCAGGGGGAGGGGGCGACGACTTCTACAGCGTGGGCGTCTGCAGCGGACAGTGGAGGTCCCCGGGCTAGTGAGTGGCATGGTCTTTCTGACGCCTGGTGCTGCAGTAGAGCTGTGTTCCCCTTAGTGTCAAACCTGCAATGATGACTTTGGATGGTTTGTTCAACAGCGCCACGTTCTTTTGCCATGCAGTGCAGCACTCAAAACCAATGAGGGGCAGTGATAAATCCGAGGAACGGCACACAATATGTGCCCAGGCTACGTGTGATTTGCATGGAGACATTATTCTACGTTCTGTTCATTTTGTTTTCCCTTTTTGAAGACATGCTGCGTCTTGGATAAAGCTGCGACCTGTTGCAAACTATGAAGATAATTGTTAGACACCTGTGCACCCATAATCGTCAAGCGCACCAGGCGATTTCATATTCCATGTTATATGTCAGGCAGATTGTGAGTAAAATAATCGGCGAATCACAGTCTTATTGTGAGCAAGTGTTCACCATGAACAAGGTAAAATGTTGCTCGCCACAAATCGGACCGTTAGTTTTCATCAAAGCTTTGATTTCACTGCATATTTTGGTTCGTATGTCAAACGTGGTTTGGCCCTGATCACGTCGACACATACATTTTAAGGTTTCATATGTGTATGCAGCGTGAAATGGCGATGCTTCTGCCTATTTGGGGATTGCATTGATTTTGGATTTTTATAGGATTGTTTTGGGATTGCATTGCTTCTACCAGGAAGGATTTCTAATTAACATATTTCTGATGCATTAAGCCAAAAAGAAGAAAAATGCAGTCCCTTTATTGGATATATTCTTGGATTGCTTTTGGATTTTTATAGGATTGTTTGAGGATTGGATTACTTTTGGATTTTTATGGGATTGTTTGAGGATTGGATTACTTTTGGATTTTTATGGGATTGTTTGGGGATTGGATTGCTTTTGGATTTTTACTGGATTGTTTGGGGATTGCATTCCACTGAGGATTTCTAATTAACATATTTCAGCTGCATGAAGACAAAAGGAAGCCAAATGCAATCCACTGCATACAATAGGATTTTCTGCATTTATAGAGGAATTAAAGAGGATTTAAATGTTTGGGAAAATCCAGTAGCAATGCCCTTTCAATCCAGATTTTTTTGGTAGGGACCATAAGGTTCAAAGTTATGATGGAGGGCCTTATAAGAGTTGTTTACAAAGGTTTTCCATTCTGTCTTTTATGGTGTGATAATGCGTTCATACTTGAGTTATTTTCCATTGGATACGTTTAGCAAAATAAGTTAAGATGCGTTAAGAAGTGCTCAAGGGGCACATTTAAGTAAAAGTGTTACATTTCGGACACACCATTGATTACCCCTGTCATGAGGATGTGAAGAGAGCTGGCAAGCAAAGTGAAATGAGCAGAATGTATATCATTTCCATTGTTCTAGTTATGTGATATGTGACTGTTAAGGTTATGCAATCTTTTCCCCTCCAGTTGTGGGCCTTTGTCACATCGAATGTTGTCAAATTGTTGTCGCCCACCTAACCCATATCACATGGTTGTGATCTGTTACACGCACCGCATTGCTTTGTTGGTGCTAGGCCTGCTCAAGGAAAAATGGTTCACGGGAATACAGTGCATTTAGAGTAAATGCCCCTGGTTGAGGATATCCACCTGTGTGTAAGACATCTGGTGTCATTATGTGCATCCATACTCCATACAATGCACCTAGTGTTATAAGGATGTTTAAAAACAAAAAGCTTTGGAAGAGGAAACATAGACTGACTAGTAAAAGTCAAAGGTAGTTAATTGTGCAGGGTGGGTCTCAACCACGCTTTAGCTCACTATGTTTTTCACAAAGGAGAAATGTCCATACACATATCAGTCTTTGCCCCAGCCATAGGTAGTCCAGCACCGAAATGGTAGGCAATTCTCCTCTGAACAAGAGTACCACCAGCAACCCCAGACAAGTGTTTCGGACTAGTCGGACCTCATTAGTCAGGTGGAGCTGTGCCTCTCTAAGCACAGTGAGCAAGGGGTCCATGTCTGGCTTCGACTGGTAACTTAGGGTGAGAACCTAAAGTACCCAAAATTTGCATAAGGATGTCTGGGAAATAGTGAAATATAGCAACGCATAGACTGCACTTCACATGGGCATTTTAAAGAGGGTTTAAGCTTGATGCATCTGATGCATCTATTTGTACAAATGTTGGCCAATTGTTCTTGTTTTCTCCTTTTAGTTAGTATTGTTCCTTATCTATAATTAGTTTTAGTTGCCACCAGCGGCACCTCATCTGTTTATTTGTTATATGTATTTGTTATACGTTTCTGAGAGATGTGTGTGTTGCAGTGTGGTGGTGTGTGTGTTGTGTATGCTTGTGGCTTCTGTGTGCATGCATGCGACGGGGGCTGCACTTGGGTGTATGTGGCATGGGTGGAGGATGGTTGAATGCACTTTGCTTCTGAGTTGTCCTGTTAGGTGTGACATGACACCACCTGTGTGAGAGGTATTCTTGCATCTGTTATATTGCTGACTCGTTCTACTTATTCCGCTGGTATGTTTGGTTGTTGGTTGGTTGCACGCAGAGATAGGTTGTTGTGTCAGCATATGTTTTTTGGTGATGCTTGGTGACGGTTGCAATGCACAAATGTTATGAAGTGATGATTGAGTGTTCAGTGAGTACCTTGCTGGTTCATACTCTTGTTGGGACTGTCTTATTTGGGTGATGTTTGGGAGCTGATTGCAATTATTTTGTGTCTGGAATGTGAGGGTGGAAGTTGGTGTATTATGTATCCCTTCTGTGTTTGTTGTTCCTGTTATGGGCAGCACCACCTTGCCTGCGTGTTAGTTTGTTGGATTCTTGAGGGCACGATAACCCGCCTAGGATCTGCATCGATGAGACGCATTGCATCTGGGTCCGGTGCATGGCAATCTGTGATCCCCTCCTGATCCCGTTTCCGACCTCTTAGTGTGAAGTTTGTCTTTGCTTGTTTGCCATTGGGTGTTTGTGCTAGGGTGTGGTAGACTCTGTATCCAGGGGTGGCAGCTCCTGATGGAAGGTTGTTGTTTGCGGCAGAGATATACTGTGTGTGTGTCTGAGGTGTTTCGCTGGGTCTGGTGTGTGTGACTTTCTGTATGAAAGGGAGATGTGGTGTATGGCTCTTTATAGGAAGGGAGATGTTGTAATGTGAGTTAGTCTTGTTCTGTATCACTGGCCAGGAATGCATGCTGATAGAATGTTGGTGTATGTATGATAGATAGCTCAGGAGAATGTTGAGTGGGTGTTGTGTGTGAGTGCTCCATGAATGTCAGTTCGGGGCCTGCGCTGGATGTTAGAGGATGGCAGGTGGGTCTGTCCATTGATGTCTACCTGTCTACTTACCTTGTAACATATATGCAAGTAGCTGGAACTATACAAATGCACCTACGTATAATAAAGCATCCTTGTTCAACCTTCATTACTCCACAGCTGGTCTATGTATTATTCAAGAGAGCCCTAAACACAACCTTAACATCGACTTTTCCCCCTTGGCCATGTAAGCTCTGAGATTAGCTGAATGCTGGATTGTCTATCACACCAGTCCAATTATTTTACATCACTATGCGCTCGGCTTAGGCAAAAATGTAAACATGGGCATTGTGTCTTTCAACAAGTGCCTCACCAGGGAGAGAGTGGAGAGGTGCAGTTACTTTCTCTTTAGGCATATCAGTGATGGGAACAAATCAATAAATAAAGCAAAGGTCAGCCACAGCGGCAATGGAGCTCTCATAGATGTAAAGGCTGCTATGACAGTTCGCGAGGACAAGTACTGAGCGGGGGGGTGCAGAAGGTTATAGGCCAAGAGACACCCTGGGACCTGTGTAGTGGGGCATGCGTCTGCCCACCGTGCAGAGGTGATATATGGTGCTGGCAAACATGAACTCTGACTCCTTTGGCTGTTCGAGACACTTTTCAGAGTAGGTGCTGCTTCTTTGAGGCCTACCCGATTAGAATCTTCCCAAATGGGCTCAGGTCGCTGCTGTGGAAACTGTGCAGCGAGGAGAGCGAAGGGGGAAGTCTGCCTGACATTCAGCTGGCATGCAGAGTGCCATGCCCAGAGTCTGCGAGGAGCCATGCTTCTGCGGACCAGATGCTTGCTTGACGTTCCCGCCTCTCAGTCAGATTAATAATCTGATGAGTTGTCTCCTAATCTGGATCTTGGAACATCGCACTGTGGGTAGGGGTCAAGAACTAAGTCTGTTGAGGGGAGGTTTGTTGGTGGGATGAGTACAAGCCTTTAGACATCTGAGAAAAGGCACGCTTTTTACCGTTTATCTCCTGGCCTTTCTTGTTTGGTTTACTCTTCTAATTAACTTAAATAGAAAATAACTAAGCATCTTACAGTATGCCATTTAATGGATTGTATTCCTTGTGTTGCACTGAGTTTTGAAGGCTTCCCAGAGTTAACCCTAATCCCCTGGGTGGAGGCACTTTTACTACCACATTCAGTTACTGATAGGAATCATCTTCGGTGTTATGCCATTGTGGTTAATTTGATTTGATTTGATTTATTGAGCATTTGTTAGGCGCCTATTCAACAAAAAAGGGGTTTCCAGGCACCACAAGTCAAAGTGGTAAGGGAACACAGGAGTAAATAATAATGGGAAAAGAATACAGTAAATAAATATTCGTGATCCTACTAGGCCTTGTGACATTTGAACGTGCAAGTGCTGAGTAAAGAAGTGCAGGAGATAGGGAGGGGGGAGCAAGGTATGGGCAAGCGCTGGTGAGAGCCCGAGAGGGAATTACCGGGAGGTGAGGGGAGTCATGGGAGGAGGACGCTGGCTAAGTGTTAGGGCGGAGGAATCCCAAGGGTGGGCTGCACAATTGCCAGTAAGGGGGTCCAAAAGTGCAGTGCTGGGGGAGCGGATGCTTGTGTCAACTGGGCAGGGGCCTGGTAACCTGTGAAATTCAAGAAGGTCCAGACTTCCAGTCTCAGAGGCAGTCAGATGATTAGCAGGGAAGTGGAAGAGAGAAAGAGATAGAGAAAAGGAGAGTTTTGAGAGGTTTCCGGGACATAAGGAGGTTTGGCTCACGTCTGAGAGGGAGGCTGTTCCAAAGAGAGACACCAGCCGAGGAGAGAGACCTACCACTCACTCTCTGCTTGGAGAAGCATTTGACAAGCAGAGAGTTTGGGTTAGAGGAGCAGAGGGCTCTAGCAGGCAAGCATTTAGGGAGAGAAAGTTGGGTATAGCAGGGTCCTAGGCCCCAGAAAGACTTGTGGATGATTCAGAGGCTCTTGAATGTGTTCCTCGTGTCCACCAGTGGATAGATCTTATGGATGGAGAGATACGGTCCCTGGGCTTGAGGCCAAGGATAAGTCTTGTAGCTCTATTCTGGATTAGCTGAAGGGTGCATAGAGAGGAAAGAGGGAGAATGAGGAAGAGGCTGTTGCAGTAGGCCAGACTAGACAGGTTCAGAGCTCTGGAAACATTGAGCTTCTGGGGAAAGGTGAGGAAAGGGAGAATGCCTCCAAGGAGGTGAAGCTGGAAATTGACCTTCTTGGCAAGGTCCAAGATGTGAGGAGTGAAGGAGGGAAAGGAATCGAAGATGACCTCAAGGGTTTTGGCTTCACAGGATGGTGTGGGTAGAGGGCCCAGGGAAGGAAGCCAGAGGGTAAGAGGGAAACAGGGCACATGTGTCCCAATAAGAAGGATCTCCATCTTACTGGCATAAGAACAGAGGTCATTATCCGCTCACTATGACTGGATAGTTGAAAGACAATCAGGGATGAGAGAGGAGGGAGAGGAGGTAGTAGAGGGAAGTTTGAAGGAAAGCTGTGTGTCATCAGCAGAACACTGGAAATGAGAAGAGATGGAGGGGATCAGGTGAGCTCAGAGGGACTAGATAGATATTGAATAGCCATGGAAATACAAACATCGCCAGTAATGGAAACAGTGCCTCTATGGACACACAAAACTCAAACAAAAACTCAAATTGGAATTGGTTGGCTGGTGTACTGGTTGGCAATAAAAGCTAATGCCAACGAGGACCTTTTGGTCCTACCATAAACATTTTATCCTGGAACACTAGAGGATTCATACACCTGTTTAACGGATCAAAAAGCTGGAGTGATGACTTAACCATAATTTGTTTGCAGGAAACATGGATGGCTTCTTGCCCAATTTCTGATGAATATGAACTGGCAATAAATCCAGCCGTAGCAAGAACTAAGAGACGTCCGCCAGCTGGCCTCCTGACTATGATTAAAAAGAACTCAGGTTGGACTCTAGTAAAAACGACAAACCATTCTCCATTTATACAGTACACAGTGGTATCTGCTAAAAATGATACGAACAACAGTATCAATCGAATTCACATTGTAAACCTCTACTGGCATCACAAAAATGCGGGTAGATTTAAATACTTAAAATTGGTATGCAATCTGGTTGATGAAATAAATAGCATACATCAAAAGCCAAACATCATTTGCCGTGGAGATTAAAATCTGGACTGCCTAAAAGAGAGCAAAAACTGCTGTGGTCTTCCAAATCCACTTTGAAAACTGGCAAAAAAATGGTGTACTGACTTGGAAGAAAGAAATGTAACCATGGTCAATGGGAACATCAAGGGCGACATCCCTCCTGAGCCAACTTGAAGATTTATGAACCAATCGTCAACCATAGACTACTTCTTCATATCAGAAAATCTACATCATCGGGCTGTGTCTCTACAAATCACACCGGACGTAAATAGTGACCACCGCCAACTCAAGCTTTCATTACAGATGACAAACATTGTAAAGCCTCAGCAATGGAACAATCAAGTGATGGTAGAACCCAATAGATCTCGGCTCAGGATAAAACCTCAGGATGTGAAAATACTTACAAACTCATATGATAACTATAAATCTGAAGTATTAAACAAGAAATCTGAATACACCACTCTTCTAGAACAATTTATGATCAAAGATAAAGGAGCCAAAAAACCATCGTTCCAACCGAAACATCTGTTTGATCAGCAAGTCCGTGAAAGAAAACAGCAACTCCTAAAAGAATTAAGACAACACAAAAGTCTTAAAGGCGACCAACAAAAACAAGCAAACAAAATCAGCAAACAAAGGTATAAAAACTGGGAAATCTCGCATAAAGCTATCACGTACCAGCAAGATAGCAAACATATGCTGGCCAGCCTTAACAATAAGAACTCTTGCGATTTTTGGAAACTGATAAATAACATCGAGTGTCGCCAAGAGGCAATCCAAATCAATATGGTGGGTGAGAGTGAGTGGGTCAAACATTTTCAAGCAGTGTATGAGAAAAGAAGTAGCTCAATTGACCCGCCACTACCACAACTTGCAAAATGGGACCTGCAATTTGATAGAGAGGACATCTTAACAAGCATCCGACAAAGTTCTTCATCAAGGGTCCCAGGACCTGATGGCCTAACTAGCTTTGTCATCAAACAAAATCCTGATGAGTGGGCAAACTTTTTGGTATCGCTATTTGCCTCAATCGCCAATGAAGGTAAAATCCCTACAAACTGGAAAACAGCAATTGTTATTCCAATTCTTAAAAAAGGCAATAGAGCTGATCCAAAAACTACAGACCAATTTCCCGATTGGATGTCTTGGGTAAAATCTTTGCCACCCGACTACAGCAACAACTCCTAAAGTGGATCCAAGAGTCCAGTCATATGGATTGTCGACAATCAGGCTTTGTTAAAGGAGTAGGCTGTGGCCTAAATCTATTTCTGCTCAACATGCTGAAAATGGATGCAATAAAAAGAAATAAAAAAATCTATCTCGCATTTGTGGACCTGTCGCAAACTTTTGACAGTATAGATAGAGAATTACTATGGAAGAAAATGTCAGATTGGAAGTGCCCAATTAGCCTTTTATTGGCAATAAAAGCTTTGCACACCGACACCGAGATAAAAATACGGATGGATAAAAGTGGTACCTTATCCGAATCCATAAAAACATATTGTGGTGTAAAACAAGGTTGCCCCCTCGCTTCGATTATTTTTAATCTGTTTATATCGGACTTGGGTGACGCATATGAAAATACAAACATCTACCCTCCAAAAGTAAATGGACAAGCAATCAACTGGATACTGTTTGAGGATGATTTAGTTTTGTTAGACCTGGTCTGAAAGCGAATATACAAAAGTCAGAAATTCTAATTCTACAAGATCTGCAGAAAAACAAACATCCAATTGGAAAAAAAAAGTTCTTTTGGAAACTGGGTGAAGGGAAGATCGAAGTGACAAAACAATCAATGTACTTGGGCATGTTGCTGAGTTCAAGTTTAAACGACGCCCCATGGGTTGAAAAAGTAAAGAGCAAATGCAAACAATTGACAGCGCAAGCTTGCATCGTAAATACGAAATATGGCAAACACTCTGTACTACCTGTCCTGACCTTCTATAAAATGAAGGTCATACCGGCTTTAATCCATGGAGCCGAGAGTGCCTTTGGTGATCCTGCTGAGGTATGGGCTTCGTTGGAACATTCCTTTTGGTCCAAAGTGTTGTGCTTACCTCCGGGTGTGCCCACTGACTGTATAAGATTTGAACTCAGTCTGCTATCTATCAATGGAAGAATAGCATGGAACACACTCAGTGAATTTTGCAAAGTAACTGCCAAGAAACCGCAACCACAATATAATATCCTAAAAGCTCTGACTAATGGACCAAGTGACTCAGTCTGATCGTTGTGGGAAAAACGCTGCGAAAAGCTATTAACGGATATAGGAGCAGATATGAGTCTATTACAGGAAAATCCAAATAAAGTTAAGTAAATGCTTTGGAATCAAGACTGGATAGATACTGGTGACTCATGCAAAAAACACAGAATCATGCAACTGATACCAAGTGAAGAGAAAAAACTAAACGTGATCAAGTCGTACTTACAAAAATTTCCTGAAAATAAACGTAGAGCAATTTTCATGAAATACCGCCTAAGCCAATTTCCCACCCGGGAAAATCTGAGTACACAAGAAGCAGGAAGCACAAGTTCCTTGACATGCAGACTATGTGGAAATGATACAGAAACATTGAAGCATCTTACATTACTGTGCCCAACTTGAATCAAGAACATGCAAATTATTTGTGAAGGTTTATAATGAAAAAAGCATCAATGACTATGGAAGAATGGTGGCTCTATTCTTTTCAAGACGCGGACCGCAGATTAACAATTGAGCTAACATTTTTTTTGGAATCATTGGAAAACAAAATAAAAAATGCAGAAGCTAAACAAGAACCCTAGTAGCAGCAATGTGCAAATATAATTGAGCCATGCAAAATTGACTAGATCAGCCTTTTTGTATTTTCGCTGTAGACTAGTCTCAATTTGAGCACAAGGTTTTTCTTTGCCCTTCTTAAACCGCGTTCTCATCCCCATTCAGAAACATGATGGTTGGTATGTTCTTCCATATTTTGATGCTTTGATGTTTTGATGTTTTGATGTAATCCTGTTTGCTGCCTTATTTTTTAAAGGTTTGTAACAAACCAATAAAAAAAAAAAGAAATAGCCAAAGTCATAGGATAGAGCCCTGGGGGAAGCCACTGGTAGAGAGTGAAGTGGTGGAGAAAAGGCCCAGCTGCAGCTGGAAGGGGTGGTTAGTGAGGAAAGAGGTTAGCCAATCCAGTTCCCCAATTCGTGATGCAGAGGGCATCACAGAGCCGTTTTATGAGGATGGAATTGTTGACAGTGTCAAAGGCAGAGGAGAGATCGAGGAGGATGAGAGCAACAGGAGAGTTAGAGTCAAGATTTGTGAGCATGTCTTCACAGGTGTCCAGGAGAGCAGTTTCCCTGCCTCTGGATGCCCGTAATCCAGATTGATGGTCCTTTAGGCAGCCAGCGAGTTCAGTATGAAGGATCAGTTGGGGGAGGACCAACATCTCCAAGAGTTTACCAACAAAGGCAGTGGTGGAGATAGGACAATGGGTAGCCGTCCAGGAAGGGTCAGCAGACAGCTTTTTTAGAAGAGGGTGCACAAGGGAGCGCTTAGGGATAGAGGGAAAGAGCCAGTGGCGAAGGAGTGGTTACAGATATTGGCAAGAGCTGGGGCAAGAGAGGAGATGTTGTCCTTAATTGCTCTAGAAAAGCAGGCAAACACCTGTTTAGATGTGACCTTCATAGAGCAGACGACTTTAGAGATGTCATCATGTGTTATGGGCAGGAGGGATGAGAGTGTGGGGGTTGGAGGGAGGGGTGCCAAGGGAGGCAGGAGAGCAGGAGCGGGAGTGGAGTTGGGAGAGGTGGATAGTGGAGACAGGATGTCATGAGTTTTTGATGTGCAATGGGAGGCCAAAGCGGTGCAGAAAGCCTGGGAAGGAAGGGGAGAGGTGGAGACTGCAGTTGGATTGGTGAGTTCCTTGCAGATTTTGAAAAGTTAAGCCATGTTGTTAGTGGCTTGGATGTGGGTCCTCTTCTTGGAGCGGATGGAGAAACTATATTGCCTTTGGAGCACGCGACAGGCCAGTTTGTCATAGGGTGAGCCCGAGGTCTGTCACTTCCGTTAAGCAACTCTGCACTTACTTTTCAGAGATGCTAGATCAGAGTCATACCAGCTGTTGTACTTGGAGGCAGGTTACATGTGGATCCTCATGACAGAGATGCAGGCTAGCAAGGACAGAGTCAGAGGGAGAGTCAGAAGCAGGAGTGGGATAGGGGGATGCAAGTGGAAGCAAAAGCATCAACTGACACTTGCTTCATCATTCAAATGACAGCAAAGGAGGATGGCAATGTGGGGGTGGCTCAGATAGAGGGCCGAGGGACCCTAAGCGGGAGGAGAGAGTAGTCTGACCAGAAGGGGGTGGGCGGTTAGAGTTAGGGATGTCTCCATAGATGAAGGCATCCAGAGTATGTCTGGCTGAATGGGTTGGACTGGAAGTAAATATAGTGACAGAGAGTGAATCAGAGGGGTCAACGAACTGTGAGGTGAATGATTCAGGTGAGTCGAGGTGGATATTGAAGTCACTGAGGAGGAGGAGTTTGGAAGAAGAGGTCAAGAAGGGGGAGGAGGAGAGGTCAGCCCATTCAGAGAAGAGGCGAGAAATAGGTTAGGAGGCCTGTAGATGATAGCGAGGGTGAGAGAGAGAGTAGAAGAGATCCGAGCCTACAGATGTGGCATTCAAAGGAGGAGTAGAATTGGGTAGGTATGATAGAAGCAGGGACCCACTTAGGGAAATCCAGGGCCACTCCACCTCCGTGCCGGTTGGGCCTGGGTTTGGAGAGGATTTTGTAGCCCTCAGGAAGGAGATTGTCAAAAACAGAGCTAGATCTGGCATTGAACCACGTCTCGGTAAGAACACTAAGGTCAAAGTCTTCAAGAAAGAGACAGATGTCAGAGGAGTGTTTGACAGCAGAACAAGCATTCAGAGTAGCTAAGTGGAGCTGATTACCACCTTTGACATTTTTCCGAGGAGGGGTACAGGGGCGTGTTACTCCCGTTGGTAGTGGTGGAGAGGTTAGAGGAGAGGAGGAAGGAGGGGTAGCAGGAGAAGGGAGGAAGTTAATGAGAGAGCACAGGCACCAGTCAAGGAGGAGAAGAGTAGGTTTAGAAACTTGGGCCATGATAGTGCCATTGTGGTAGACATTAATGATGCACCTAGAGGATGAGAAGTATGTCAAGGGTACTTCCCATCTACTGCCACCATTAATGGGTGAAGAGGAGAAGGGGAGCGAGTGGAGACCAGGTGGGGAGTCCATAGGTCTGTGAAGCGACAGAAACGAGGATGCCGATAATATTCTGCCTGGAAGTAGCATTGACATTTATTTTAGAATGTTTTTATTGGCATTTCTTGGATACTTTCAATACGGTTATACATAATCGTCGGCATGTGCCAATGACAACATATAACTGATCAATTAACTTTTAAACAAACAACAAGAACAAATAAACAAGTCTTCAATGTCTTACTCCGTCTTCTGAGAAAGTGGGGCGTCTACAGGATAGAGTAGGTGCGGCAGCCCCTGCAAAGGAGTGACGGGACTGGGAGTGGGGGGGAGGACAATCAATCTCTAATGGTTTAGTACCAGGTATATATCAGGACCTTGACGGCGAGTCCCAGACTATCATGGGGGTTTGTCATCTGACGGATGGAACATATCCCATGTTAGCGATTTCCAGGCTTTGAAGGTCAAGCTCGAGTCGTCCCCCATCTTGGCCACTCCCTCTCCCCAGATCCTGATTTCCACCTCCGACCAGTGTTCCAGTTCATTATGCCATTTGGCGTATTGGGGGTCCTTAGCTGTTTTCCATGCCATTGCAATAGTTATTTTAGCCAGCACACAAGCCATGTCCATAAATTTCACGATGTGTCTGATTTTGCCTATTCGCAGGTAGGCCCTTAGCAAACATTCGGTCGGTGACCATTGATATTGGGCCAGTCCCGCTCTTCTACAGGCTTGTTCGATATTGGCCCAGAAGTGCTATATGTTTGGGCACCCCCAGAACATGTGCGCCATCCCCGCATCGTCGGAGTTGCACCAAGGGCACAGTGGGATCGTCGTCTTATTGAATTTAGCAATTCTGCTTGGGGTCATGTAGTTTCTATATAGGATGTTTAGTTGGATTAATCTGAATCTCGCGTTTCTTGACACTTCTCTGGGATATTGTAGGATTCTTTCCCATTCCTTTTCTGTTATAGTTATCCCAAAGTACAGTTCCCATGAGTTCTTTAGGGCGTTGCTTTTGGGGTTGGGTCTATCCTAGAGCTGGGCATATAGCCTGGAGGTAGGTTTCCAACCTACTCCCAGTTTGTGTAGTAGGGTTAGGGTCTGGTTTGCTTCGGTTCCTCTGGCCATTCTTTCCATTTCAGTTTTGCCATTTCTCTGATTTTGCGGTACCTCAGATGTTGGCATTGGGGTAGTCCTTCTCTGGTATCCAGAGTGCAGGCGCTTTGATTTAACCGTATGCTTTATGCGTGGTTGGTTAGGGTGTATGTTGTGCTCCTCCTGGATTGGCGCGTACTTCCCTACCACATCGGGGGTCTCAGTGGGCGTCCATCAAGAATGCTGGAGGCCGCCAGCAGCATAGTGCACGCCTCTTGTGCGCTGGGATTCCCCCCTCTTTACTATTCACTGCTGTGCAGCCAACTCTTTGGGTCTTGCCTCCCCACTACCACGTGGTCTTTCGTACTTCTGTGTACCCTCCGGCTGCCCCAGGTCACAGAGAGCTGACCGTGGGATGCTGTGAGTGCGGGATGTGGAAGGGTAGTGCTGGGTGCTCCACACGCAACGTCCGGGGAGGCTTTTTGTCTTCTGTGGTGGCGTACGTTGCGGGACAGTTGCGTAGCTGGGGGGCCGTAGGGTCCTTGTGCCAGCGTTCAGTTGTGACGCCTTGGTGGGACCGATCCCACTGTCCGGTTGCATGCGGCTCGGTGCAGGCGGGCAGAACAGGCTCTGATAGGTCCCCAAGCCGGGGGCACCAGTGCGGTCTTGGTCTCCTAACTTTCTTCAGTTCTGTCCGCTCTGCTGTCCTCTGCCATCGGTCCGTGCCCTGATGGTGCTGGGCAATGAGTCTTCGGCAGCAAGTAGTTGCCCCAGCAAAGAAATGTGCCGAGGGTGCAGGTGTATGGATGCCGACCCTCGCTCGGGCCTCTGGGCGGGTTCCTGATCTCGCTTTGGCCCTTCCTCCCTCACGGAGTTAGAGCTCTGCTGCGGCCGCCATCTTTGGTCCTCTGGGGGCCTGAGATCAGGAACTTCGTTCTCTTGGAAAAGGGTTCCGTTCTTCAGCTGAATTATCGTCAGGTTGTGCAGGAATGGCTGTTCTAGGTAGGGATTTGTTTCTTTATTTGTTCGAGTCGTTTAAGCCTTAAGTAGAAGGATCAGTAGCAGGATCCGGACGGGAGCTTGGAAGAGACACGTCCTCACTCCATGTCACGCCCCCCGGCTGGAAGTAGCATTGACATAGGTGTCAGCAATAGGTAGGCCTGGATTGGAGACCAAGAGAGCTTTTTTAAGCTTTCTTCTTCCAGACTTCGTGAGTGAGATAGTATAGGTGAGAGAGTAGTAGTTAGAGTAGATAGGGGAGATGGAGAGCGCCATGTGCACGAATGAACTCATCAGGTGACCTAGCTGCCAAGGAGGCACAGATGAAGGAGGTGCTTTAAACAAGATATGCACAGGGTAGTAGAAATGCTCAGGTGCTCAGACTGAATGAGCAGCATAAGACAAACAAAACGCACAGGTTTAAAGGCACATCTAGATTCAACTTTCTAGCAAAGCACTAAAATGCAGCAGAAAAAAATCAATGTGCAGGTTTAAAGTCACATCCAGATTCAACTAGTTACTCTGTTCCTGTTTTGTCAACACACTGCAGCACTGTATGGGCTGAAGAAAATTCTAGGGAAGAAAGCAGGCAGAGAGTAGAAGCAACTAAATATGGCTGGGATTCGTATGGGCGCAATTCCATGGTTTTCACCAGTAGGTGTTAACAGTAGCACACATCATGTCCTTTACCTACCCTAACACACACACAACTGACATCTTCATACAAGTGCTATGACAGAAAAAATAGGTCATGTCACCTGCATTACTAATGATAGTCCCTGCGTGCAGGTCTTTGCTCAGGTCCAATGACACCATTGCAGCAGCATCAAGACTAGAAGTAACACTGGCATCAGTGTGGTTATTGTGCCAACCCTAACACTCGTGGAAATCCTTGATTGGACCAGTGCTAAGATCAGGGTCAACCTGGTTGATGTGATTCTTCTAGAACCAGCCATTCACGCATGCCTTAAAAGTAATTGCAGGCAAATATGCCTCACAACCACTATAAACTCCCATTTTGCCCTGTTCTGGGACACAGTTAGCATGGGCATGGCTTGACAAATCATGACATATCATGGCATTTCATGGATGTTGAGTGCAGGCGGCGAAGCCACCTGCCAGTTACCTGTTCTACTATTGTCAGAAAGAGTAGGGCAATCATTCCCAAAAGCCATATTGATCCTTGACAGAAAAAGGAGAGTATGAGGAAACAGGCAGTCTTAAAAAACCTCTTAAATTGGTCAGGGCAGTTCTGCAGAAGATGCTGCTTGAAGAGCAGGAGTCTAACAGGGATAAACAGCCAGCTAGGGCTAGTGAGGAATCCGAAACAGAAGATGGCCCAAAGACAACTGAAGGGGACGGAGACCAGAGAAGTAGGAGAAAAACCGGTACATAATGAGAAAAGCAGAGACAGCATAATTAAGGGGAATTGAAGACAGCTGCAGCAGAGAGTGACTGGAGAAAACTGAGGCAAAAGTCGATTGGAGACAGCTGGAGTCGCTGGAGAAGAATGCAACAGCTCAATGAGCAGACCCAGGGCAGTGCAGAAGAGTGTGCAGGGAGAAGAATGCAACAGCTCAATAATCAGACACAAGAGATTGCAACGTGATTGTGGAGGGAGAAGAATGCAACCGCTCAATGAGCAGACATAGGGCATTGTAACGTGATTGTGGAGGGAGAAGAATGCAACCGCTCAATGAGCAGTCACAAGGAATTGCAACGTGAGTGTGGAGGGCGAATAATGCAACAGATCAATGGTCAGACACAGGACATTGCAACGTAACTAGTTTCAACTCCCATTTGAAGAGGAACTTGAATGTGACAGGTGACCCAGATACTTTCAAACGTTCCCGCAACCATGTAGCCTCCATGATGGGTCCTTCCAGTTTAGTGTTATGATGCATCTTCCCAAACAAAGGAGCCAACTGTCCTTTATGTAGAAGGGTTCACTCGTGTTTACAGGTACTTCCCACTCCATGTAAAGAACAACCAGTGCTCCTTTGCTTGTGGTTACATGAGCACTGAATGTTCTTTATTTAGGGTGATATTAGCGCGAAATATGATCAAACCCTTTACATATATTATATTTCGTGAACCAGTAGCACACTGGCTGGGTCTTGATTTTAAGAAGCCACATTAGGCAGCCACATACACTGAAATTATATTTCAAAATAAATTCACTGAAAAGTCGTTCTGCTACCAACATAAGCAAAATAAAAAGTCATGTAGTAATATGCCATGTCAAGGCATGATGACATATCACGACCCATTATACCTTAATATGGCATGCCATGATATATTATATGATAGCATAGCATGAGATATTTCATGACACGACATATTCCATGACATCATTATATAATATCACGATATGCTGCTTTGGAGTCATTGTCAATCGTTTTCTACCAGGTACTCACGACTGCATGATCCCAGTGCTCTCCTGTCTCTCGCGTTTCCCTCATCCAGAACCAGCTGACGCACACTGCTCACTTCCAAATGTGTCAGCCCACACCAGGATGCCAGGATGCTACAGGACGTCTCCTTGCAAGCACCTCGCCTATAGGGACTCACTGACGAGCTGCCCCCGAAGAGGCACGCAGACATTACCACGTACACACTGGAAGACCGTGCACAATTCACCACTGGGTGCTCCACCAACCTCCCTGCTCTAACATTCTCACATCACGGAAGCGCACTGTATGCATACCAACCAAACCACTCTCACTAGGCAGCATAACTATCCCTCGAAACAGCCTTCAAACAACAGAACATTATACTGATGCAACCAACTTACAGAACACTTACATACGACACCCGAAGTCAGCTGATCATCAAATCACTGGCACACAAGGCAGGCCCACTAGACCACAAAGGACTGTACAGAAAACCGAGAAACAGACACGCATGCAGGGCTGTGGGTACTTGTGGTCTGCACACAACAGCAAGGTTATGTAGCCTTTTCCCTCCCTCCCCACTAAACTAACCCACCACTCTCTTCTCCAGGGCCTCCAGAGCACCTGAGGACCAATGAAACAGCAGCGGTGCATGGTAGAAATCCCAGCAATGTAACATAACATGACAAGATAGCGTGAGATGACACATCATGGACATAACTATATGTAAGGCAGTGTGCGCCCTTCTGCCATGTTTGCTGGCCTCAGAGCACGTGGGTCTGTAAGAAAATAAGAAGAGGGGCCTGTTGGTGAGGTAACGGGAGAGGCAGATGCCAAACCTGTGCTGCTGATGGCGGCAGGTAAGAAGTACCCGAAACTTGCATTTATAGGATTGGTAGGGACGCGTGGAAATATGTTATCAGATGGAAAGAGACCAATATATGCTGTACTACAGCCCTTTGGGCTAGTTAGCCACTGATGCGGAGGAGTGTGACAGGGCTACAGATGGCAGGTTATAGTCAGAACTGGATTCTTCATGTGGCAACGGCTAAGCCTGTGGTGGCCGTTGTGTCAGTCGTTGTGCAATGTTAGCGGGTAGAAGATTATAGTGTTGAGTTGGTTAGTCAGGGAGAAGAAGGTAGCAGACAAATGGCGGGTACAAGTGGTGAAGGACAGAAGAGTTGCATGCCACCTGGAACAGAGCTAATAGGTGGCATCAGGGAAAATGATTTGCACAGGCGCAGACAATGTTGAAACCACATATAGCACATCATCACATGGCATAGCAAGCCATGAAAAAGACATGCGAGTCATCACAACGCATTTGAAGTCATAGCAACACATGGAAAAGGCCTTACAAGGAAAAATAGCCTGGTGTCCTCCCCTGTGTTGTGTCCAGTGATGGACTCTTGCAGACAGGTCCCATTTCACTTCTTCAAGCTTCTCTCTCACAGTACACAAAGCCACCTGCCAAAATAAAATTCTCCTGGCAGCCACCTGCCCCGACTCACCTGGTTTGATGCAGCGCCATCGCTTCAGTTTTAGAATGATGCTGAAACCTTGAAGGGGTAATTCATGGTGTAATGAGAAGAAGGAAAGATAAATGCTGGAGTGTGGATTCCTTTGAGTGCCCCACAAAGCTGGGTGCACAATCCCTTCGCAGATAGGGAGTGTCATGGCAGCTAGAAGATGAAAAAAAGCATGCTGGCAGTGGAATAAAGGGGATGGGGTGGGGCGGTAGCGTGGGCAGACCAATGACATTGTAATCTTGAATTTTCATGATCTCTCCCCTTACTGGATAATGATCTCTGCCAGAGCCCCTTTGAAATCTGGCGCAAGAGCTTAATAATCGAACCAGGGCAAAGGCAGGTCTGGCATATTCAGCTCATGCCAGGGGCTCTCCTGCCAGAGATAAGAAGGGGCTGTCAGGGAGGCAAAGGTTTGACTGTCACTGTAGGATGCCTCCTGGTGCCAGGAAGTGACCACCTCACCCATCAATAGCTATTTGCATTACAAACTGGGAAGGAAGGGGAGTTTGGAGTAAAGTGCTCTCGACTGATTTGTCCCCTAATATTCAGATGTTTTTGCACTTTGATATCATTTTTAGGATGTGTCACAGACTGTGTTTGCATAGTTATGAAGCTAGTTCCAAAGGCTATGCAAACATGTTTTGGCCATATAGGCTCCTTTGGGTGGCCAGGTCATTTTCTGCCTTCTTGTGACATGCAAGCCCTTCGTGTATCCCATGTTTGTCCTTGTCTGCCTATTACAGGCCCGTTCCATCTCATGTGCAAATTAGGGGGGTAGCTTTGCTGTCTAGACCTTGGCAATGTATGGTACAGCATGTGCCCAAAGCCTAACCACGTAAGTTGCAGGGGAGGCCACTTTTTAGGATAGTTATGCTTTCTTAAGCCTGATCATGAAGGGTACCTTGTGTGCAATTTAGGGGTTCGCTCTGCTTTCTAAAGATAAAGAATGGAGAGCTGCAGTCCATTGCATACTTGTCAATTCTACCTTTTAGGTCTTGACACCCACGCTCAGTGGAACACACACTACTGATATGCATAGTGTTATACGACAAATGTGTATGAAGACACATCTACTTTAGTGATGGCGTTATTGCCTTCTTTTGTAGGTTTCTGGAATTGTGACTTGCTTGAAGGTGAATATTATTGGTGTGCCTTGGTCACTATTGGCTGTCTCTGCTGTCAAGTGAAGATGAAGAGTCGCAAATGTCTGAGGCTTGACAGAACTTTTAAGGTTTTGGCTCCCTGGTAAGGTAAAGCAAAAACGACTGATATGTATAGTGGTAGATGTCAGATGTCTATGAATGAACACCCACTCTAAATGTCAGTTTTATATGGTATGACAACATACCATGGCATAATGTTATAAACCCAATAAGCACTCAGTTCAACAAATCCAGTATCACTAAATCTAGCATACTAAAGTATTTTGTATAACACTCTAATATAGTATAGTATAGTACAATTGTGCACAATTGCAGTGGCAAGTGGCTTGCTAAGTGGCTGCTGTTAGCTGCCCTGCACTACAACAGAACACTGTGAATCACCGTGGTGTGGACTAACTTCTATGGATTGTCAACACTCTAAAAACCTGGAAGCGATATATATAGAGACTGGCGCTATAAGGAATAGCTCTATAAGACCCTAATCACATAGATTTTGGGCTTTTAGGAACACATACTATTGGGCTCCTCCCCCTTCCCCGAAGGCAAACAAATACTGGCAGGCGCGCGCATTAGGGTCCACATTGGCAAGTGGCTTGCTAAGCGGCTGCTGTTCACTGTTCAATCTACGTGGGGCGTGACATTGGGCAGCGCCGCCTTTAGGGTATAAGGCTTCAAATGATGTGTCCTTAAGCTCATAAATTGAACAGTTAGCCAGCTACTCCTCTCTTGTCTGCCCTCTATTTCTATTTGTAATTCTGTAAGTGCTTTTTATGGCTTCTTACCTTTTATGTTCTTTTGTTTATTTTTCCTTTATTTCCTTTGATCTACAAACTAAATAGCTTGTTGATATACTTTTCTTCTGCCGGGTCTGTCTGGGTACTTGAAAGCGTAGAAGGTCAAAACCCTCTCCCTCTACGCCCGTTCGATACTTTTGTTTTGTCTCTTCTTTCTCCCGATACATAATTAGATGGCAAACTAAATAGTTTGCCATCTAATTCCCTCTGTGATTTGCCCGTACTGGTTATCAGCGATTGTTGCTGTTTAAAGAATTTGTCTTCTACGCTCGCCTGCCAGTTTTGTTCTGCCTTCCTGGTTACTCGTAAATCGACCAGTTTGTCATTTTTGACTTCTCTTTTGTTTGACTTGCATTGACGCCTATGAGTGCTGTTTGAACACCTTTATTTTTCGTGCCCGCCCGAAACCTCCTGTTCTGATTTTCTCTACTCCATTTGTCTGAATGCGAGGAACCCCTAACTATGGGTCCAAAGTTAGGCTCGCAAAACAGGAAAAGAAAGGAACAGATATGATGTACGCCACCACATAATACCTCTGTCTCCATTAATACCTGTAATAGGGAAAAGTGGGCAATTAGGGGTGAGAAATCTTATAAAAACGAAAAAACTATGCTGAAACAGCCAAAAATCGACAGCTTTCTGACTATGCCTCAAAAGAGAGGGACGGTAGAAGGCGTAATAATGGAGGAAATTGGTAATAGGGCTGATGATAGTGAAATGATGGCCGAAAAGAGATATTTATCTATGGAGGCACTGACTGAAGAAAGTACTGTTATGCCCAATAGTAGCTCCATGGTGGATAACAACTCCCTCCTAAACCTATGTCATGATTTTAGGAGGCACTCTATGGGCATTATAGATGCCCCAAGGACTATACTGATTGAAAGAAGCAATGAGCAAATGCAAAATATGGAGAATATTATAGGTTGTAACTTATCCATAACCCCAGACTTGGAAAAGTTGGCACAGGAGGACTCCTCTATTGAAGATGAGAACTACTCATGGGATGACCTTAAGGGACCAAACAAAGACATGATGAATACTATAAATAAACTGGAGGCAATTACAACAACTTTGGACATCATTGTGGGCATTTGCTCCAGTCTTATGCAAGAACAACGGGATCTAAAAGAACTAGTGATACTTCTCACTGAGAAATCGGTAAATAAAAAGGAAAAACCTAAAGTGGCAATGTTAGAAGGGGCGCCCTTAATTGAGGAATGTATGGATGATTTGAGTGAATTATGCCTGGCCATGGTACACGATGATTGTGAAACCATAAGGGAAACAGATATGAATGAAATGGAAATGAATGAAGCACAATCTTTAAATGAAGTTATTGTTGATTTAAATACGCACCTGAAGGGTGAATTATACAGTAAACATGGGACTAGAAGACACACTCAACGTAAATGTAATAACAACAAGGGGGTTCAGAAAAAGGGTAAAAATGGTAAAAAATGTAAGAACAATTCAATTAAGAAAAATAGTGCATCACTGGCTGAGATAAATAACATGGATGTTATACGTGTCGTGGAAGGAAACATATTTGAATTAAAGGTAGATAGGAAGGTAAGAGGAGAGAGTATGCAGGTAAGAGAGGAGGTGGGTAAGGCTCAAAGAAAAATGATAAGCTGTTGGATAAATGGCTAGATGGAAAAAAGGTTGTTGGGAAAATAAACACGGTTACCCCGGTAGAGCCACCGGTGGAAAATTTGGAAAAAGAGTGCCTAATGGGTAGAAATGTGAGATTTTTAAACCTTCCTTTAAATAAGGGTGTAGGTTTGCTGACTAAAAAAGAAAAGGATGTATACATCGGTTAAATGGAGGAATTGGCCATGTCTAATATGAATAAAGAGTATCTAAAGCCTGGCCCAAGTGAACTAGATAAGTGTGGACGTAAGATCTTAATTTCTTGGAAGTATATTAAGATCATTGAAATAAATACCTCTGATGATAGCCACTAACTAAATCGATCCTGGATTTTGGATCGCTTACACTTGGCATCCCAATTGCACAGTATAACATCCTCTGACATTGAAATGGTGATACTGCCAGAATACAGTAGTTGGGAAAATTGAGCGATCGTTAAATTTGTAACACCTGTTATAGTACAACTAATTGGGGAACACTCAGAGAGTTTATGGGATAATGGCTTCCAAATTGTAATATGTAATAAAATGGTGGAAAATGGAGTCATAAATGAAACGGTGAGAAGCCATAGATTTGAAATAGACAGGAGTAAATATGTAAATGGGAGTAGTAAGATGTGGATACCTGAGAGGGAATATTTTGAAGGAAAAATGAAAAATGGCGCTTAGTAGTGCACTGGTTATTATTGTTTGGAACACCAGAGGGTTCAGGTCATTTTTTCATAAAGATGGAATGAGCATTATAGAGAACTGTGATATATTTGCCTTCCAGGAAACCTGGGTTAGTGACAATATTTAAATTGATGGGTTTAACTTATTGGTATAACCTACATTGAGCAATGGAGTTGGACGTCTAGCAGATGGACTCTGTATTGGTGCAAAACACCCGGTAATAATAAAAACGTACGATAAATTTGTCTGTTCACCCCATGTTCTATGTGCAACCGTTAGAAACTTGGGTGTTTTGGAGGAATTATTATTGATAAATGTGTACTCACACCCTGGGGGAGCACATATGGAGGAGGTGTTAAAAGTTATAGGTGATACTATTGAAGGTCGGATGGTGCAAGCCCCGCAATCAGACATTTTGGTAGTAGGTGATTTTAATGCCTATTGTGATGAAGCCACAAATATCATGGATGAATGGCAGGAATTATGTGGAGACTATGAGGTAATTACACCAATGGAATTGGAAAGGAATGGTAAAGGCTCTAATGGTTCGCCACAAATAATCAAATGACTGAAATGGGTTAATATGCTCCAGACCTGGAGTCTATTTTAACTAAATCCAAATGTTGTAGGAGGCAGACATGTTACATGGTCAAATGAAAATGTGGGGTATCGAATTGATTACCTATTTTCTAGCCATGGTATACGAGAACAGGTGGAACACTATATACATATTACCACACCCTTAAGTGATCATTCAGTTCTTAAATATACATTGAAAAATATACCAAAACGGCGCTTCAGTTTGAACGATTATGTCGTCTTCATTGAACCCTTCCACACCGAAAACTGAGTTTAAAAAATGTGAGAAATGTGGGAGAAAGATGTTGCTGACTGACCCTCATCGAAATTGCCTCTGGTGCCTCGGTTCCGACCATCGTATTGATGACTGCGGTTCTTGTCAGTCAATGACCCATAAGGCCTTAAAAGAATAAAGAGGTAAACTGGTGGTGGGGGAGGAATCCTCGAAGTTTTCTTCGAGAGGGAGGAAAGACTCGGCTGAGTCTTCAGCAAAACGTCACAAAAAATCTAGGTTGAGGACTAGATCCAGGAAGTCATCTTCTTCCTCTAAAAAGACGAAGAAAAGATGACATCAATCTCCCTCTTCCTCTTCCTCCACGTCATCGGAGGAAGTTATAACATGTCTGACAAGACATGACTCCCCTAAAAAGTGGGAAGCTTTCAGAGCATCTATGTTAAAAAATGTTGATAACGTGGCCCAGACCACCTCAAAAATGTCTGATGAAGACCATGCCCCTACGCACAAAAAAAGTGACAGGGGAAGATCCAAGACGAGGAAATCCAACCAAAAATTGTCGAGGGTGTCATCCAAAGAATCCTTACAAACACCTCATAAGAAAAACCTACCGGTGCATAAATCGGAGGTAGAACATAAGAAAACGGCATTAGACCCTCATACGTCATCAAAGTCCTCATCTAAAGCATGTCTGAAGCCTCTATTGAAGGCGGTCAAACACAGGGGTCGATGACCCAACCTAAAAAGGTTACCTTGAGTACACAATCGATGATATCGAAGGCTCCTTCGACGGTGTCGATTGTCTCGACAACTCCTTCGTCAACATCAACGATTCCTTCAAAGCCATCGAAAACGACCTCAACAGTATCGAAGGTAGTGGCTACAACATCGACGCCATCAACGCTTCTGTCGATGTCGACGCCCATTACAATGGTGAAATCGACACTAATGCCAAAACCTATGCTACCTGAAAAGTAGACATGATTTTTTTAGGACCATGCCATCTACATATGAAGGAATGTCATCAGGAGAAGAAGAAGAAGAGGTTTCACCTGCTGCTGTTAAAATTGGTACAAGAAAAGTTCCTGCGGATTTAGTTGATCCTCAGTCTAAGATGCAAGATCTATATGAGTGCTTGCAATCAGCAAGTGGTCTGGATACCTCTCCAGAATACGAATTTGAAAAACCTGACCCAGCAGAACATGCTGAAGCAGGCTATCGAAAATTAATGGACAGGGTTACGGAGTTCATGGGATGGGGTAGAAATTCACCTGTCTATTAGGATGATGACATGACTGAAATCTTGTCAGGAGGACCTCAGCCAGACCCCATAGTTCCATTTCATAAAGCTCAACAAAGGAAGGTTAATACTGCATGGGAAAAACCTGAAACTATTCCGGCAGTAAATAAGAAATATGTATCAAAATATAGACCCTGTCTTTTTGATCCAGAATATTTAAGTAAACACTCATCTCCAGAAAGTCTGGTAGTTCAAGCAGCTACATCGACTAGGAATGCTGCATACCCTACAATTCCCCCTGATAGGGATGATAAAAAGATTGATGCATGGTCTAGAAAGATTTTTATATCAGGGAGCATGGCTCTAAAATCCACAAATGTATCTTGCACCCTTGTGAGAT
Organism: Ambystoma mexicanum; assembly: GCF_040938575.1. Classification (NCBI taxonomy): domain Eukaryota; kingdom Metazoa; phylum Chordata; class Amphibia; order Caudata; family Ambystomatidae; genus Ambystoma; species Ambystoma mexicanum. The sequence continues at coordinate 215,661,721 of NC_090926.1, forward strand.
TTACATATACCCAGTGGGACAGCATGCCAGCGGCAGCTCAACACATCACGGACAGTAAGGGATGGAAAGGAGGCTTCGGGGGAATGCCTTCAAGCAGGTTTAGAAACAGCAGACAGAATCAGTAGGTCCATGGCATCTAGCGCAGTGCTACATAGATTTGCGTGGCTAAGAAAGTCAGGTTTTGCACCGGATGTGCAATCCAGACTTCTTAATATGCCATTTGACGGCTCGAGGTTGTTTGGCAGCAAGGCGAATGAAAGTTTGGAGAAGCTACAGACCTCCAAGGCAGCGGCAAAATCACTTAGTGCCACTATAAGACAACCTCAACAATGCACCTACACATGCTCATCTTCCTGGAAGGGTCATCCTTTTCAATTTTACTCCTCATTTGGGAAAGGAAGGGGACAGGTCAGTCAGAGAGGACAAATGAAATTTCCTCGGGGTGAGGAAGAGTCGCTGCTGCAGCTGCCGCAAAACCACTCTAAGGTTTTGATCCACAAGACCCCAGTGGGAGGCAGGATCTCACAGCATCTGGAGGAATGGTGGGGCTTTACCTCAGATGCTTGGGCACTGGAAAAAGTATCCCAAGGTTACTGCCTTATTTTTCAAAAGAAACCTCAGAATCACCCACTGGGATACAACTCTGCCAAAAATCCAGATCCGCTCCTGTTGCAGGAAGTTTTAACCCTGCTACAGAAAGGTGCAATAAAACATGTGCCTGTAGCGGAGAGGAACAAGGGTTGGTATTCCCCATATTTCCTCATTCCAAAGAAGGACGGAGGGTTGAGACCCATCCTGGACTTGAGAATCTTGAACAAGTTCCTCAGGAAGGACAAGTTCAAGATGGTCACACTTTCTCAGATCCTTCAGGCTCTCCAACTCCAAGACTGGTTGGTATCATTGGACCTTCAGGATGCTTAGTTTCATGTGCCAATACATCTCAAGCACAGGAAGTACCTGAGGTTCGCGATTGGCAATTCTCACTATCAGTTTCGAGTTCTACCATTCGGGTTGACCTCTGCCCGAGAGTTTTCACCAATTTGATGGTGGTGGTGGCAGTGAGTCTCTGGAGAGGGGGGATTCACGTCTACCCATACCTGGATGATTGGATGATCAGGGCACGTTCTCCGGAACAGGCCCAGGAACATCTGTCCAAGACTTGCCACTTCCTTCACAAACAAAGGTTTTCTCTGAATTTAAAAAAGTAAAATATGATACCATCACAGAAACTCCAATTTATCGGAGCAGTCCTGGATACTTGTTCGGGCAAAGCCTCGCCTCCCGAAGAGAGAGCACACCACATTCTGCAGATGGTAATAAAATTCCAGAATGCCCATTATCTACCGGCCTTCAATTTTCTCAGGTTGCCAGAAGCCAGATTGAGGATGAGATCCCTTCAATGGGCCCTCAGAATTTAATGGTCCCAATTTTCAGGGGAAATGTCAGATCTTTTACAAGTTCCTACCAGGGTAGTACAGGATCTACAATGGTGGGCTTGCAGGGAACATATCTTCAGGGGAGTATCTTTTTGGCAACCATGGCCGGAGATAACAGTAGTAACGGATGCCTCACTCACGGGGTGGGGAGCTCACACCAACGAGTTGACAATCAGCGGTCGTTGGTCTCCATCGGAGTCCAAACTACACATTAACCTATTAGAGCTGAGGGCAATCAGACTAGCGCTGAAGGCCTTCTTGCCCTGTGTCCTGATAATGACGGACGACACAGTGGCCATGTACTACCTCAACAAGAGAGGAAGAGTAGGGTCACTACCACTGTGCAGAGAAACAATGCAGCTCTGGTTCTGGGCAATACAAGAAGGGATCTCTCTGTCGGCAATTCACCTAGCCGGAGAGCAAAACACAGCGGCAGACGCTCTGAGCAGGCAGAATACAGTCTCCCATGAGTGGGAACTAGCTCAGGAAGTCCTTCAAGAAATCTTTGCCCTTTGGGGATCCCCACAAGTGGATCTGTTTGCGACCATTGCCAACAGGAAGTGCGAACTGTACTGCTCAAGGGAATTTCCCCCGAGAGGAGCTCTAGGAGACGCATTCGTAGTGGATTGGGAGTTTCCACTTCTGTATGCATTCCCTCCAGTCCCTGTGATCCCTCGGGTAATCTGGAGGTTGAGAAAGTTCAGGAAAACCATGATCCTAATTGCCCCAGATTTGGCCAGGAGAACGTGGTACCCGGACGTTCTGGACATGTCCATCTGCCCTCCAATACGTCTTCCAAAAAGAGAAGATCTTCTCTCGCAAGAGGAAGGCCATGTTCTCCATCCAGAGGTCAACACACTCAACCTTCACGCATGGCTTCTGAGAGGTTGAGATACAAGGATTGGGACCTTCCGGATGAAGTCATGGAGATCTTGCTTTCAGCCAGAAGGCCAGCAACTAAATCTTTTGTGTCGTTGGAACAAGTTCAGTAACTGGTGCAGAGATAAGAATGTGGACCCATTTTAGTGTAATATTCCTACAATATTATCTTTTCTGTTACATTTGGCGAATCTGGGGCTTCAGGTTAGTACGATAAAAGGATACTTAGCAGCCCTATCTATTTTTAAGCACTCGTCAGAGGAGGAATATTACTTTAAGATACCTTTAATAACCCAATTCTTAAAAGGTCTAAATAATGTGTTTCCTCCAAAACCCTTTCAAGTTCCTGTGTGGGATTTAAACTTGGTACTAAAGTTCCTCACATGTGTTCCATTTGAGCCTTTACACTCTTGTCCATTAAGGCTTCTTACTCTAAAAACAATACTTCTAATTGCAATGACATCAGCCCGCAGGGTAAGTGAGTTGCAGGCACTTTCTAGTGGTCTTCCTCACACCATCTTTTATAAAGATAAACTTGTCCTTAGGGACAAACCTGCTTTTTTGCCCAAAATCGTCTTAGATTTTCACCTGTCATAAAAAGAAAATACTACCTACTTTCTACCCTCCCCCTCACACAAGTAAGGAAGAGGAAAGGCTACATAGATTAGATCCCAGAAGAGCTCTTAGCTTCTATATTTCAAGATTGGCAAAAATACGTCAGTGTGACCAACTTTTTGTGGGATACACTGGCCGTAAATTGGGACTAGCTGTAACCAAGCAAACATTTTCTAGATGGATAATCTTAGCTATAACTGAATGTTATAGATTGGCTGGGAAAGATAATCCACCAGATGGGTTGACAGCTCATTCAACCAGGGGCATGGCACTTCAACAGCACTTCAAAGGGGTGTCCCTGTACAAGATATTTGTGCAGCAGCCACATGGTCATCTATGCACACTTTCATAAAACATTATGCTCTAGACTCAACTGCCTCTCAAGGAGGTCTATTTGCTAAATCAGTACTTAATTCTGTACATGATTAAAAACATTTCTGTACTCCCACCTCCAATACAAAACTGCTTTGGGAGTCTATCTAAGATGAGGAATACATGGGAGGACACAATCCATTCGAAGAACAAGTCACTTACCAACTGTAACGTTTTTTCGATTGGATGTTCCTCCCACGTATTCCTCATCGACCCTCCCAGCCTACCCCACAGTACAGTTTACGTGGTTTACACTCTAAGTTCTTTAAGGCTTGGGTCAAAAGAGGCACGCCTTTAACTACAATCCATTGGCTACAATATATGAAAAAACAGAACTGAGGCCAACGGGCGCGCTCGAGGGACATCGACGCCGCCGCCTCGATTGGAGCGCCCTCTGGTGGAGCGAGGGAAAACATTTCCAAAGCAGCAAAGCTGAAGGTAAGGATATATCTAAGATGAGGAATACGTGGGAGGAACATCCAATCGAAATTTGGGGTATCAAATTGATTACCTATTTGCTAGCCATGGTATACGAGAACAGGTGGAACACTATATACATATTAACACACCCTTAAGTGATCATTCAGTTCTTAAATGTCCATTGAAAAATATACCAAAATCTAAGCCACATTCATCCTTGGGAAAAATGAAAACTATGAAAATGCAGAACTCAAATAGTGGTAATAGGATACTATGGAGTGAAAAGAATTTAGAGAAATGTGATCATACGTTTAATCAATTAGTTATTGACGGTGAGGAAATTGTATTTACAGTGTTAGGAGTCGTGAGTGATATGCTTGGAATGATCCAGACAACTAACAGCAGTGTGAGTTACTCAACACACTGGGGAAAAACATTCAAATGCATATGGTTCCATGATACAATAGAGGAAAAAAAGCACCAGCGACGAAATAAAGAAAGTTAAGTATGAGGTTGGTAGAGACTGGAACGCAAAAATAAAGAAAATAGCCACTATACATATGAGATTTAAGAATTGGCTTAAGGCACACAAACACGATATTAAAAACCCAAATTGGAGGAAAATATTTGCATTATGTAAAACTAATGATTCTAAAAAGTTTGGGTACCTGTTCAGACAATATCTTATAGAAAATGATAATAAAGATGTGAATGTGATAATAGAGGTGGAATGGCGAGAATATGTTGGCCAGCTATACTACAGGGAACACAGACAATGTAGGATGAATATCAAACTTTGGGAATATAATAAAGTAGTATTCCCCTTTGACATTAGGGATATCCTGAGAATTATTTAAAAAAAATGAATACATATAGGGCCCCAGGGCCCGACGGTCTGGCCAATTTTGTAATTTAACGGAACTCGATGAAATGGCCTACGTTGTTACTGAAGTTGTACTTCCACATCTGGCATACAGGGTCTATTCCGGTGAGGTGGCGTAAGGCGATCCTAGTCCCTATATTTAAAAAAGGAATAAGAAAATGCCCCAGTAATTACCGGATGCTGGCTATGGCAGATACCAGCTGCAATATTGTTTGTACTCTGCTGCTGGAAATTCTAAATAAATGGATTAATGAAAAAGGTCTACTCTCACCTCAACAAACTAGTTTCAGGCAAGGACATAGTACCTTAGATAATCTGGTCACCTTGAAGCACATCCTCACTGAAGTAAATAGAAAAAAGGGGACCAGTTTGTATGTATGCTTTATCGATTACTCTAGAGGATTCGATTGCGTAAATAGGGATAGGCTGTGGGGGAAAATGTCTAAGTGGGGAGTTTGTCCTATAATACTACATTTCCGTAGGGCAATGTATACAAAAACAACGGTAACCATATGCCTTGATAAGGGAGAAGTAATCTCCTCCCCCATAAAGACTAAAATAAGACTAAAACAATGATGTGTTACATTACCAGTACTTTATAATCTTTATGTAGCAGACATGGGTGATGCCCTGAAAGTGGTCAATAACTATCCTCCAAAAGTGGCAGACTCTGCCATCAACTCGTTAACATATGCAGACGATGTTGTCTTAATGGACAAGACACTGGTTGGCTTGCAGAGATGCTGAATGCCTTGTATACCTTTGAAAAAGATAATAATCTCTGCATTAATGCTAAAAAAAGACAAAAGTCGTGGTATTTGGTGGCAAGGGGGCTAGGAACAAATGGCATAGCTTTAAGTGGAGGATTGACACTACTATATTGGAGGTTGTTGATTATTCCCCATACTTAGGAGCCCTTGTCATGAATAACCCCCTAACCCAAAACATTCAATACCAACACAATTGAAACAAAGGTGATTAGAAAATGGAATGTAATCAGGAGATATATGGCAAAAAAAGGGGGCCACTCAGTGGAAGGTTTTATTGAAATGTATAAGTGCAGCATTGTACCTGTAGCATTGTATGCGCTAGACATTCTTGATGCTAAATATGTCACCTGCCTTGACAAGTTGGAAGGCAAACTTTGGAGACCTCTCCTCAGACTACCAAAAGCAGAACCCATAGAAGCTATACGATGAGAATTAGGACTCGTTTCTCTTATGACACTATGGAAGATACGATGTAGCAAACTTTATATGAGGATTATGCTATCCGGCCTTTTGAGTATGATGGCTAGGAATATGGAGAGGGGTAAGGAATACAATAGCTTAATGTAAAGCCTAAGGAAAATTGCTGTCTGTTTCCTCAATGAAATTGGATTGTGTATGGATGACTAGGAAGTCAGTCACATATACAAACCCATAAAAATCAAGGTGTCGGAATGGCATGCCACTAAGAACCTGGCTACCTTGAGTACTAAGAAACGCTATGCCCAATAGATCATTCAGGGACTCCTGATATCTAAAGCAAGACACTATCTATTAATAATCAACAATCAGAACTTCTCCAGATTCATAACTCTCCAACACTTTAATACACTTCCGTGCTATGAATATATGGGGGCCTGGATATCAGTTCTGTGTGAGGAAATGATTGTGCAGAATTTGTAAACAAAATGTAGTAACTGTAAGGCACCTCCTAACTGAGTGTATTCTTCTGCAGGAAAACTACTATAAAGCATATAAGGAGTTGGTATGCGGTATTCGGATGGTAACTACAGACCCGTTTTGGTTAGCAATCTATATGGCAGAAACATTGCTCTATGTGGGAGCCGCCTACTATGTATTTAAACAGGCCATTTTATGTCTGAAAGAACTGGGTGTAAATTGACTAGAGTACTTTGTCTTATTAAAGTACATTTCGTATCTTAACTATGTTTATGTATGTGTGAGGTGTAATGATATTAGCTGTTGCACTGATAGATAGTTATGAAAGGTATTGTATTGTGATTGTATGCATATAAAAGATAAAATGATGGGAATGTAGATAGGCTTGTATGGAAGTATTGAAATAAGGTATATATTAAAGTTTTAAATGAAATAATATTCACTGACATGTAGTGTAACTATATGTGATGAACTAATGTGTATACTTTGTATTTTAATATTATTTCATTTCTCATTTTATAAAGTGTTTAAGGTTTTAATTAACCAATTACACTATGAACTAATAATAAGAAAAAACAATTGCAGTGTACTTCCATTTGAACAAATTCAGTATATTCACAGTTTGACAGTCACAGTTTTATGTGGCAGAATTCTTTAAAAAAACAACAAGACGAAATAATGTATTTTTATATATTGTTTATTTTGTTATAGATCAACATTTCTTATGGTTCTCAGAGTCTCTGCATTAGTGTTCTTTACATTTCCTTGTTTATTTCTCAATTTTATAGTCTTTCTCATTTTCTTCTGTATCCCACAAAGGTTCTGGGTTTTTCTTGTTTTGTTATTTTTCAAATTCTATTTGAAGTTTTCCAAAACGCAAAACTTGCAGTAAGATGATGGTAGATAATACTCTGTTTATTGAGAGCCTTGAGTGCCTGTGATAAAGCGTCCCCTGGCTTCATTGTAAATATCATTCTCGCTGCTTTATTTTGCAGTAATTGTAGCTGGTGGATTAGATGTTTACTGAGGCCCATGAAAATGGTATTGCAATAGTCTGACTTGCTAAGCACCAGAGCCTGCATAGTCTCAAATCATTTTCTGTGGCTACATAAGACGTGGTAGAATTTGTTTTGAACACATCTAGATGAAAGTGTGTTTTCTGAGCAACCCAGTTGATTTCGGGGATGAACGAAAGAAGACGAAGAGGACTCCCACATTTCTTGGTTCTCAGGTAGGTGTGGCACACGATCCCAGTTTAACAGTGTTTAAACACAAGTGGTTTTCAGTCTAAAATGCTTGGCAGACAAGCAGAAATGCAGCCACTGACTGAACGAATGGGCCAGATAGCCAATCTGACTTGGCAAATGTCCTCATTCATTTGAACGGTGAGGGAAAATGACACAATTAATTCCACTAAAGCATTAAGATAAGCATTGAATAATCACTTCTCTTTTTTGAGACCTGCCATTTCTAGATTTGGGAGCTTTACCTGCAATTGTACCTTTGTAAATTGTCCTGGGGTTTTGCTGAGTAGCCATCTCGCTCACAAATGGTTACCTGGTCCCATACAAATCTGTACCTGTTTTGTGGTTTTGTATATTCCATGTACAGTTGGAAAGTTGCAATGTCAGGGTATAATTTCACAATTAGCAATGTTATTGATGATTGGTCATGGCTGTCTGCTTCGTTAATAAGCAAAGGCAAAAGTACGGCGTCTGCAAATAATCTTTTAACCCTGCCCTATCTAGACCTATCTCCTGGAATACAAGAGGCCCGCCAGTTCTTTTAAATCCTGATACTGATTCCCCAGATTTAAGGACATTTGAAATGTTTGCCTTCCAAGAAGTGTGGCTTTTGGAAGTGCCACCACTGGATGATTATACTATCTTGTTAAAAAGGCCAGGAAAGGTGTTAGGAAGAAACCTGTGCAGTTACCTTAGGGACCACTGCAAAAGATTTAAGACTACAGGTGTTGGCAGTAAACCCACTTGGTAGCAGTCTGCACCACCCAGATTTACCTGGTAGCTGTGGCTGAGCAGTCAGACTTCCCTCAAGAAGAGTAAGCAGTATGCAAAGTACACACAATAGGCACTCAGATACAATAATACAAGCAAACACTGACCAGAGCTTTGGTATCAAAGTATATCATTATTTATTTAAAAACACACAGTTGAAACAATCCAGCACTCTTATTGTAAAATATTCTAAACACAGTTACTATTGTAATATATACACCCCCTTTTCCTTATTAGATAAGTCACAGTAAAACACCACTCATTTTCATACAGAGGTGAGCGCTTAACTAGATTGCACTCCAATAAGTTTGTGAGAAAGTGAGGGAAAAAGACAGAATATGGAAAGGCACACCACTCTAAGATTCAGGAACACTGCTAGCAAGGCAGAAGAGCAAAAGTCACTCGTGAGCCAAAGTCCAAAGCACTAGGCTTAGAAAGTCTTGCAGAGGGTTCAAAAAGAGTTTAGAGAGGCTTTAGGAAAGTTTAGCCAGGTTGTCCCAGACTAACCCAGGTTTGAAAACCGGGGGCTAAATCTACCCCGTACAGTCGGTAGCAAGGGAAGCCAGGCGGAACACGGTACCTTAAGTGGGAAGGATCCTCCAGCGGTGGTAGTTGTTCCTGCTAGTGGGTGCAAGTTGCGTCGTCGTCCAGGGGAAGAGAAGATCTCGACTTGGAGGAAAGATGAAGGTCGTTGCACTACCAGGGAAGAAACCAGCCGCAGTGTTTTCCGGTTAAAGGTGGTACCTTTGTTTCGCAGTCGTGGTAAAACATGGTATCCCGGTTGCCGGGGTGCTTGGCACGGGCAAGGCGGCCACGAGGTACGTCGGGAAAGCGAAAAGACGGTGAAACTGGTTATCCCCACCAGCCAAAGGAAGAAGACTCTCCGGCGGGAGATCTCCTCTGTCGTTGGGAAAAGTGGTGAGGCAGTCCAGCAGGGCTCCACCTGTGGTGGTGTTGTGGCAGGTCGGCTCAGCTTCTCCCTCGTCGGATTCTTAGGTCCTGTGGCGACTTCTAAAGTTCCAGTCCCCAAAGCCTTGCTTTTATGCAGCAAACCCCCATTCACTCAGCCTAGCTGTCACTCAAACATGCTAAGTGGTGAGCCGGCCGGCTCACCACTTGGGCCAATCAGGATGGAGTGCGACTTGAGTTGTCTAGGCAACTCAGTCCAGGGTGCCTAAATTTCCCTCCACCCCTCCTAAGTACCCCAGACAGAGTGGCACCACTTTGGAGGGCTTCTGTGGAGAAGCCCGCCAAAAAGTGGAACAAAGGGCTCGACTTGGGTTGGAGTCACAGAAGAGAACACAAACGCCTTTTTAGAATCAAGTTTTGGCAAAAAATACCAACCGGAGAATTAATATTAATTAAATAAACCGGCGGTATGTTCGAGGCTACCGTAAATAATTAAATAAAGGTAGTAGCCTAAAACAATGGGAAAATCCCATAGGAAAATATTCGCGGTAGAATATAAAAAGTAGTATCCACTGCCACCAGCCAAAACTCGATCAGGGGGGATGGAGACGTGCCCCCTCGACTAACAGACCCTGGGGCAATTGAATTGCCCCAGCCAGTACGTCCACAATATGATGGTTTGTACTGGTTCTGTTCAGAATTTAAGACTAGTAAAGTATATGGTGACTTTACATGCCCTGGGAGACAGTAGTCAGTCCCAGGGTATGGAGTCTATACTGGGGGGTCACTATGACACCGCTGTGTCACTGCACTGAGGGTGCTGTGTAACACACATCACAAAAACACATGAAGCCCTATGGAGTAAAAGACCCCATAGCCCATTAAACACATCTAGATTCAAAGAAACACACTCAAATCATGCCCAAGAGTGAGGGTAAAAGAGTCTCACTCTTGGCAGGAGAAAAAAATAAACCCCAAAATCCAGCAAAGCTGCTGGGGGACTCACTAGGTTAGGAAATTCAGCCTAAACAGAATTCTCCCTAACAAAAGGGCATCTGGGTTGGCCCTCAGGGGGTCTAAATATAGCAATTGATAACTCCTTTTGTCTTGTTATGCATGAATGGGTTACCGACTTGGATAGTATTATGGCAGTTGGCCTCAGTTGAATGAATCTAGCTGCATTGATTTGAATATATTAGTTGTAAATATATATTGCAACCCGATTTGTACTGATGAGGATACTAATTTTAACTCTTTGGAAAGGCCTTTAGATTGTTGATAAAGTGCTTTTGGCTCTGACTTTATTCTACTCATGGGTGACCTGCATTGTAATTGTCCGGACAGCTTCAATATTGATCCTGTTTGATCTGTGTTTTACGTTGAATATGAGAGGTATTAGTTGGGCAGAGGTAATGCAGTCTTTGCAGTTACATAAGCGAAATGGAAACATAAGGGGAGATATTCTGTGCTGTCCAATGTGTAAGAGAGGCAAGAGTTCCTCTACAATCGATTTTATATTTGCATCTTCTTACTTCTGCTGATTTGTTCACTGGTGGTAAAGGATATTCATGAGAGTGTTCACACTTGTCTATTACTTTCTAAGAAGCCACTGTTTAATTTTTCACAATCCGTTAGTGGCCCCACGTCCATTGTCACAAACACTCAGAGAAGTTATGTATTTTGGTCACCGGCCCTCGTGAGGAAGCAGAGTAATATCCAACACAATGTCATCTAGACACATTTTCTACGATCACTGATAGGGTGCCCATGTTCTGACTTGAGTGTCGTGTAGACCGATGAGACCTCCGTCCCCAAGTGACGCACAGGGGAACGAAATAGAAACCCGCTGTGCGACCCTTGAGGCCACAGGTGAGAGATGTCTTCCCAGATCCACGGAGCCTCTGGAACACCGATGCTGCTGTCAAGAAGGAAGGAGGTTAAGCACCAGGCAATCACAATACAGGCAGGTAAACAAAAGAATCTAAAGTGTCTTACCTATCTGGTGTAAGGGAGACCCAGGTAACCTAGTAGGGAGGTTCGAGGCTCATTAGATGCGGCGGTCCCTGGAATAGTAGAACCGCAGGTTAGCGTGGATGAAGGGTAGCCACCTGTGGGAGTCAGGGCTTGACTTGAATCCCCAGTAGGGAAAAGGCGTAGAAGATCAGCAAGGTACCAAGGGATGATCCAAAGACAAGTCGAGGTGCAGTCCAAATATCCGGCAACAGGTAAACAGTTCCAAGCAAAAGTACCAAGGGGTGTCCAAGGGAGTCCGAGATAGAGTTCCGTGATCAAGGTAACAAGGAGCAAGATGTAACGCCAAACAGTGTCCGAAGCCAGCTGAGAAGCAATGAGCGTTCTGTCTCTCAGACCTTTATACTGATCGCCCCTGGGTCACGTGACTTCTCTGGATCATGTGACGTCCACCAAGATCACATGGGGAACGCCATAGCGTATCACGTGACCGGCGTGGAGACGTAAGGCCGCCCTTTCTGCAATACGTTCTCCAAGGCAGTTGCCAATGCAGAAAGGGTTGCAATCGAGCCCGTACAACGGTACGGAGCTTTCGGTTCTGTGGCTTCACCGAATCACTTGAGCCTCGAAGCTTGGGAGGAGATGTTGGGGGAATGTGAGCAGTGTTCTGATGTGTCGTGGCCTGGTGTGCAGAGGATCGCCTAACATAGCCCCCCCCCAACGGCCCACGACCCCGTGGGCAGGATGGATGATCCCTATGGAAGCGGGCTACCAACCGCGGGGCGTTCACATCAGATGCGGAAACCCACGAACGCTCCTCCGGGCCGTAACCCGTCCAATCCACCAGATACTGGAGCCTACCCCTAAACCATCTAGAACCCAAAATGGCCGATACCTCAAAAACATCAGGAGAGGTCAAGGACACCGGCGCAACAGGGGTACGAAGACGGACTGAGTCAGGACAGGGTTTGAGGAGGGAGACATGAAACACAGGATGGATACGCCAAGAGCTGGGGAGGACTAGACGGAAAGCCACCGGATTAACAACCTGTGAGATCACATACGGCCCGACAAAGCGAGGCAGCAATTTCCGGCAACCCACTAGGCGAAGATGTCGGGAAGATAACCAGACCCTAGAACCCACCACCAGAGGGGGAGCAGCACGACGTTTGCCATCCGCACGGGCCTTCATAGAGGCCTTTGCTTCAGTGAGATGAACCACTGTACTCGCATGAACAGCAGAAAGATCCCTAAGACATGTCGTGGCCGCAGGATTCGAAGAACCAAAGGCATCAGGGACCGGCAAAACCTTGGGATGTTGACCATAGAGGGCGTAAAAAGGAGAATAACCAGTAGCTGAATGAGCCGCATTGTTATACGCAAACTCCGCAAGCCGCAAAACGGCCAACCAAGAGGACTGGTGTTGCAATATGAGGCAACGAAGGTACTGTTCCATCGATTGATTCGTCCTTTCGGTCTGACCATCGGTCTCCGGATGATAGGCCGAAGAATACCTCGTATCAATGCCCAATAGTTTCGTCAAGGATCTCCAAAACCGAGAGGTGAACTGTGAACCTCGATCGGAAACAATGACCGAAGGGAGGCCGAATAGCATAAACACATGTTCAAAAAACAAGTCCGCCAAGACAGGGGCCGAAGGGACACCTTTGCAAGGGACAAAACGGGCCATTTTTGTGAACGTGTCCACCACTACCCAGATGGTATCGAAGCCTTTCGACTTGGGGAGATCGGTAACGAAATCCATCGTTAATGTATGCCAGGGCTTGGGAGGTACCGGAAGCGGAAGCAACAACCCAATCGGTCGACCCCTTTGATGTTTAGCCTGAGCACATACCGCACAAGACCTGACGTAACACTCCACATCGCGCTTCATAGAAGGCCACCAACACCAACGCTTGAGAAGGTCTAAAGTGCGCTCTTGTCCGGGATGGGCATTAAAGGGGGCGTCATGAGACCACTCAAGGGCAAGATTACGTGTATCAGGTGTAGGAAGGAACAGGCGTTCATGTACGAAAGGTAAACCATCAGAATATACCGGATCCCATTCTCGCAACTGGTCAGAATGATCGCTAGTCCAGGATAGAACCGAGTCTATCAGTGACAATGAGGGTGTACAGAGACAAATCACATGACTCTTTTCGAGAACAGTGTCGGGGAAAATAGGCAATTGGACCCCCCCCCGGGGAACGTGACAAGGCATCCGCCTTCCCATGCGCCGTTCCAGGACGGTGCATAATACGGAAGTCGAAGGAGGAAAAGAAAAGATGCCATCGGACCTGTCTGCTATTGATGCATTTCAGGGAGGCCAAATCCTGTAGGTTCCGATGATCGGAGTATACTGTGACAGGATACTTAGCCCCCAGAAGATGATGACGCCAAACACGGAACGCGTCCATGACCGCCAAGAGTTCTTTTTCCGTAACGGTATAATGAGACTCAGTACTGGAAAACTTACGGGAGTGGAATGCCACTGGATGTAACTTGCCGGTATTAGGACACGTTTGTGACAGCACCGCCCCGAGGGCAAAGGAAGAGGCATCTGCCTCGACTATGAACGGAAGATCCGGATTGGGATGTTGGAGTACCGGTGCGGTAGTAAAGGCGGTTTTCAGAGTCTCAAAAGCCTCCTGCTGTTCTCTCTGCCACTGATATGGCACCCGAGGACTAGTCAGGGCCGTGAGTGGGGCTACAATCGTGGAAAAGGAAGAGATGAAACGCCTATAAAAGTTGGCGAATCCTAAAAAGGCCTGCAAGGACTTGAGTGTTTGAGGTACTGGCCAATCTAAGACTGCTTTGACCTTAGACTCGTTCATGGATACCGCCCCAGGGGTGATGTGGAAACCCAAAAACTCAACCGAGGTCTTATGGAACTGACATTTCTCAGGTTTGGCAAATAAGGAATGTTTGCTTAAACGGGTTAATACTTCTCGGACGTGTTTTACATGATCATCCAGGTCACGAGAGAAGATCAGGATGTCGTCCAAATATACAACCATGTACACATCCAGAATATCCCTGAAAATGTCATTCATGAACCGTTGGAACGTGGCCGGGGCGTTACATAAGCCAAAGGGCATGACAAGATATTCGTACAGCCCGTAACGTGTACAGAAAGCAGTTTTCCACTCGTCTCCCTCACGAACGCGTACCAAATTGTATGCGCCGCGTAGATCAAGTTTGGTAAAAACGGTAGCATGTGTTAAATGATCTAAAAGTGGAGTGATTAACGGGATGGGATATCTATCCTTCTTGGTGATCGCGTTAAGACGCCGATAATCCACACAAGGACGTAAATCCCCCTCCTTCTTAGGTACAAAGAAGATAGGACTTGCCGCTGGTGAAGTGGAGGGGCGGATGTGTCCTAAACGCAGGGCATTCTGTACATATTCTTTTAACACCAGTTCCTCCGAAGGAGACAGAGAGTAGATCCTGCCCGAAGGAACGGTGGAATCAGGAAGCAATTCGATTGGGCAGTCATAAGGTCTATGTGGAGGAAGTACCTCAGACGAGCCTCGATCGAAAACAGACTCGAAAGCCAGATATTCTGGCGGGATCCCAGACACCAACCCCCCAACAGTATGGGACTGTATGACTTCTGGATCGTCAACCGTCAGTGTGAGTTGTGCTAGGGCTCCCAAGACCCGAGAGGGTGTGTCAGGGGCTTGATGGATCGGAAGACAATAATTCTGACAAATATCGGACTCAAAGAGTACAGTGCCTGCTTGCCAATTGATCAATGGATTATGTTCACGTAACCAAGGTATCCCTAGTATGATACCGAATTGAGGTGCGGTGATCAAATCAAAACTCAAGGTTTCTGTGTGTATGTCCTGTATGTTCAACAAGAGGGGTGCGGTTTGATGTCTAACAGGACCAGAAATCAATGCGGAGCCGTCTACGGCTTGGACAGGTTCCGGTCGTGTTTTTACCACTAAAGGTAGATTGAGGGAATGGGCCAAATCAATATCTATGTAATTACCAGTGGCACCAGAATCAATAACGATATTGACTGCATGCAGAAGGCCAGTAGAGGGACATAGAGTAGCCTTTACAGAGATAGGTTGAACATGAGCAAAGGTAAGAGGGGTTCCCGGAGAAGAAGATGGGACACTCGACCTGGTCTCCGGTTCTAAGGTCGAGCCCTCCGAAAAACCTGACTCTTCTTGGGACGTCGAGGACACTCTTTCACGAAATGTCCAGTGGTGCCACAGTAAAAGCACGCATTATCAACCCTTCTTCGTTCCCTCTCGGATGTTGTAATAGGACTGCGTACCCCTCCCACTTGCATAGGTTCTTCAGTAACGGAAACGGGAGTATTAACAAGAGGAGGAGAGGAGGAGGCCCCCGATTCAGCTCTACGCTCCGCTCGGCGCGCATCTACCTGCAGGACGAGATCAACCAATTCCTGGTACTGAGTAGGCATAGAAGGGATTACTGCTAAAGCGTCTTTCATGGTGTTACTCAACCCCCTGTAAAAGACCACCGCCCGCTTATTTTCTGGCCATGATGTTTCCGCAACTAGCTGATTAAACCTGGTGATGTAATCTATCAGCGTTCTTTTGCCCTGAGTCAATTCCAACAACTCCAAATCCCTAGACTGTGCCTTGTGCCGAGTATCGAATACTCGGGACATTTCTAGGACCAACAAATCAAAGTCATAAAGAACCGGGCTATTGTTTTCTAACAGGGGATTAGCCCAAGCGGCAGCTGTTCCAGCTAAATGGGAAAGGGCGAAGGCGGCCTTAGCAGTGGACGTGGGAAAAGCCAAAGGCCTGCATAAGAAATGTAACTTGCACTGGTTAACAAAGGTTCTGAATGTCTTGGGATCACCCTGGTAACGTTCAGGAGCAGCCAGGGGGGAAGGAGTTGGGAGGACTATTGGAGTCGGTACTGGCGGTGTAGGGGAGGAGCTGCCCTCTCCAAACTCCGGGTCTGCAGGAAGGGAATGCTGAACGCTCTGTATGGTATCCAGCCTTTGGTGGATGACTGTGTTCGCGGCGGCCATGTCTGCCCTTAGTATTGTAATTGCCTGAACTAAAGCAGTTATGGGTTCGTCCGTGGATCCCTGCATCGTCTAACACGACTATACGGCTTCTCAGTCTGTTCTGACTTGAGTGTCGTGTAGACCGATGAGACCTCCGTCCCCAAGTGACGCACAGGGGAACGAAATAGAAACCCGCTGTGTGACCCTTGAGGCCACAGGTGAGAGATGTCTTCCCAGATCCACGGAGCCTCTGGAACACCGATGCTGCTGTCAAGAAGGAAGGAGGTTAAGCACCAGGCAATTACAATACAGGCAGGTAAACAAAAGAATCTAAAGTGTCTTACCTATCTGGTGTAAGGGAGACCCAGGTAACCTAGTAGGGAGGTTCGAGGCTCATTAGATGCGGCGGTCCCTGGAATAGTAGAACCGCAGGTTAGCGTGGATGAAGGGTAGCCACCTGTGGGAGTCAGGGCTTGACTTGAATCCCCAGTAGGGAAAAGGCGTAGAAGATCAGCAAGGTACCAAGGGATGATCCAAAGACAAGTCGAGGTGCAGTCCAAATATCCGGCAACAGGTAAACAGTTCCAAGCAAAAGTACCAAGGGGTGTCCAAGGGAGTCCGAGATAGAGTTCCGTGATCAAGGTAACAAGGAGCAAGATGTAACGCCAAACAGTGTCCGAAGCCAGCTGAGAAGCAATGAGCGTTCTGTCTCTCAGACCTTTATACTGATCGCCCCTGGGTCACGTGACTTCTCTGGATCATGTGACGTCCACCAAGATCACATGGGGAACGCCATAGCGTATCACGTGACCGGCGTGGAGACGTAAGGCCGCCCTTTCTGCAATACGTTCTCCAAGGCAGTTGCCAATGCAGAAAGGGTTGCAATCGAGCCCGTACAATGGTACGGAGCTTTCGGTTCTGTGGCTTCACCGAATCACTTGAGCCTCGAAGCTTGGGAGGAGATGTTGGGGGAATGTGAGCAGTGTTCTGATGTGTCGTGGCCTGGTGTGCAGAGGATCGCCTAACAGCCCAATGTATTGTTAAGTAATGTGCCCCATTTAGGCAAAAACAATTTGAATAGAATTATTTTTTTTGACCTGTTAGTTCTTCAACAAAAGGAAGACCTGCACAAACTAATTAGACCTCTAAAAACCGATGGCAGTTTTTCTAATGGAAATCTCTTTATACTGTTGAAATTTCATAAACCACAATATAGAAACTGGCTAAAAGTCCATAAAATATAATTACATATTCAGGAAAGTCAGTTAATTTACAAATTAGCTAATGATTGTTCCCCTTATCTATTTTGGAGATGTATCAATGGCAATTGTATTAATTATATATCTTCATTTCTAAAGGCTATTTCAGAATCATGCTGGAACAAGTATCTTGTAGGGAAGTTTGATAAGATTCTCGACCCTATTCCATGGACATTTGGTCCATGGAGACGTTCCTTCTCATGCTTGGATATGGAATTAAAAATTCAGAGATCAAAAAGAACCAGAGCAATGGGCCCTGATGGGCTACCAAATTTAATATTAAAAGGTGACCCCATCATGTGGGCAGACATTCTTTATAATTTGCATACTAGAATCTCTTCCCAGGGCATTAGCCCTCTAATGTGGCATTCTAGTTACATTGTACCAATCTTCAAGAATGATGATTTTAACAATCTGGCAAATTATCGCCTTATTGCTCTCTTGATTCATCATCAGAAATCTGTGCCTCGCTTTTACTGGACAAGCTCAATGAGTGGACTTCTTCATTGGGACGTCCATCCAAATTTATAAACAGGGTTCGCCAGGAAGATTGATACCATTCTGAATAAATCTTTTCCAAACACAAGCACAGCAGAAAAATAAGCCACCATTATACTTGGCCTGGCTTGGCCTCATTTCATTGTATCAATATGACACGGTTATGGAATAAACGTTATAGTTGTGGTACTCCTGGTGGTTTGCTCAGTATGATTATCCTATTGTGTAAAAAAATGACAATTCAAATAAGAACGAATAACTGCATCAATGTAGGCATGAAAGTGTTGGCTTTTCTAGGTCTTTGACAAGGGTGCATGCTGGCACTCTGCCTTGTCAACCTATACTTGTCAGATCTCTTTGAAGATCTGGCCAAATGTCACTTCTTTGCCCTTAAAATTGGGGGTTTGGCAATCTCAATGCTTCTATTTGCTGATGAAATTGTCTTATTTGACAACATCTAAATAGGTCTTCAATGAGCACTGAATAGCTTAAGCCAATATTTAAAAACAAATAATCTGTGAATCATCTTTGGCAAGCTAGTGCACTGTAATTGGACCACTGATGGAAATCAAACCAATGTTACGTCCAACCTTATCTACTTGGGAATCCCAATATATGACAAACCCAATTCCTCCGATATATTGTTATGAATAAGGTCCGATTTGGCCCCTCTTTATGTGCAAATGAAGAAAATAATAATTCAATATTGTAAAAATCAAATCCACTAATAAAGTTTTATGATGGGAAGGTTATCTCCTATATTTTATATGTTCGAGAAACAATACTTTTTTTTCGATTGTAATAAATTAAATCTCTTGGGAGGGAACCTTTGGGAAAAAAACGGTTGCGTTTACCCAGTGTTCGTATATGCCATGAATTGGGGATTCTATTCCTGGTGCACAGTTATTTTGTGGAAAAGACTGCAACTATTTGCAACAATGTTAAATCCCTCAAAGTACTAATTATTTGATGATTTAAACATCTTGGAGAAATGTGTGTTTTCCGTTAAAAACATTTATAGTCGACTGTGAAAATGTGTTGATGGAATTAGAAATTAACTGACTTTCTCTCTTAGACAATCGGCAAAAGTAAAGGAAAACATTTAACCACTACGATCAAATGATATGATCTGATATGAGAAGTAATTTATATCGCGCCTGTACACAAGTGTTTTTAGGCACGACAATACAAGGGAGGGAAGACAGAGGGATGACAAGACAAACTATCTTACTAGGCCTTGTGTCATTCAGATTGTGCAAGTGCAAATGATAAAGTATAAAGTACATCTAGAACATGGCAACACATTCAGACCATATCATTCTACTCTACCTTATCTGGAAAGATGTCCAGAATCCACATTTTGTATTCATGCAATTTTGCTTTAGTTTGCTGGGGACACTTGATAGATGGTCGATAAAAGAGGTTGTCATTTATGTTCTACTCCAGCAAATTTGGAAACACTGAAACATTGTGCGGTGGAGCGTGTGTCGAGCAGACTCCAATAGGGAAACAGGGGTCATCGATACAGACACAGATACAGACACTGAACTAACTTCAGAGGAAGGATGGCTCTTTGAGCAAAGAGCCAACGCAGATGACCGTACCAATAACTCGTGAACATGAGTAAAAGGACAACAATTAGCAAATAAACCGATTTAAAAAAAAATATAGTCTGTTTGCAACTCGAATTTTCACATCTAATGTCCCATGCTCTTATCTGGTTATTCTTTTATTATGAGAAAGCGGGATATTATTGAATTTGACCAATTTTTGAACAATATTTACTGTGCCAGGTCCATTGTAGTACCCGGGTCGGCCTACTTTATTTGGAAAGAGTCCCTACGCTTGATTGCACAGCCTAAATTGCACAGCTAATGTATATGTATAATTTATTGACAATATATTGTATTTTATGCATTGCACTCATTTTAGAATTTTTGAAATCTTAGAAATTGATTAATTCTTTTTCTGATGAATTATGATGAATTTTATATTGTGCTTTCTAAATTTTCTTTGTTGTAATTGGTTCATGTGCTGGAGATTTTGTTGTATAACCATTGCACAATAAAAAAATAAAATTAAAAAGCAAAAGTAAATCGGAAGAGTTCTGGTACTGCCTTTTGGCATGCTCACAGACTGCCCTGATTCTTGCTCTAGTTCGTTGTTTAAAAGTAATCATGGAACATCATCTGTGGTCAATTGGGGTCGTAACTGCGACCCTCTGAGGTCTCCCTTGTTACCCCTAAACATTTTTTTTAAATAAAACATTTTGTTTTAAATTGAAGCTCACGGGCTATGGCCAGTGCCATGTGGATCTTTGTTTTTGGAGTGGCTGGCTTCCTTGTTCAGGCTTCTTAAAAAACAGGGGGTTCCACAAGTGTAACCCTACATTTTTTATTTTAATTTTTTTATTTGCTTGATTTAATTGCATATGCAATTTTTACAAATTGACATAATTAAATACATGTGCATTTTTTCCTGAGTTAGCATCATCAAGTCTTAGTAAGAGAAAGAGAAGAAAGAGTAAAGGAAGAGAAGTAAGCAGTGGAGACAAAAAAAAAGTCCAAATTGACACCATCAAAAAGTAGGAGAGTGGAATTTGTGCAAATAAAATAGGATAAAATAGGAGGCCACTTTGGTGAAAAGAATGGTTTTTGATTTTACTAGAAAGTCCATCTGATATCGAGGCTTCTGTCGTCTGGACACAAAGTCTGTGATGGTTTCTCTTTTCCATTTTGCTCCTGTTTATGGAAATCCACCTTTTGTAAAAACTGTGCCACAGCTATCACATCAGGGGTTCTATCTCCCTCTATTAGACAGTTCCACCGGTCTTCTTCATTGTGACTTGACAGGTCTTTAAACAAACGACCCATATGTATATTTCTCTCATGTGACAGTCCCTTGCAAGATAAGAGCAGATGTCTAACTGTTTCAATTTGTCTAGGTTTGTCGCAAAAGCGACAGGTGTTACTGAGCGAAATTCCTCTAACAGCTCTGATTTCATTAGTCAAGAGAAGTTTCAAACGGGACCTGATGAAAACGTTTCGTAACAGTTTGTTGGGAAGTTTTTCCATATATGCCCGAGTGTCACAAATTCTTTCGGTTGACACTGGCAAGTGGGATGTCAATTTGTATCCCGCTGCTTTATCTAATGTTTGTATCCAATCCCATTTTTCCAGGTTGCTATTCACCTTGATTGGATTCTTTTTTAATTCTTCTTCTTCTTATTTCTTCAAGCTTTGCCTGATTTTTCTTTGCCCAATCAGTAAGAGTGTTATTCCCCCCACCCCCCGAAGTTCTGTGTTGATAATATCGAAAAATTTTGAGCAGTCTGGTAACATGACTTTCCTGTATAACATCAGATTGCTTCTGTCCACTATGATATGATGCAATATGATATGGCATGCGTAACGCGCCTATACACAAGTGTTTCAAGGCGCAACACGGCAAGGGAGGGGGAACAGAGGGAAGACAAAGACAACGATCCTACTAGGCCAAGTATCATTCAGATCGTGCTAGTGCAGGGGAAGAGGAAAGTGCAAAAAGGGAGTGGTGTGGGGACAGCGCAGAACATGGGGTAATAGAATAAATAAAACAATAAGAAGTAGGGACAGCTGGTGGCAAGTGCAAGGGTAAGTGCATCCATCAGGTGTCAAGTGCATGTGGGGGACTGTAGGGATATAGATAACAGTCCCCAAGTGTGGAGGTTTCCAGGGATGTAGTGCATGTGTGTTATTGGCGGGGGAGGGAACCTGGGCCCGAGATCAGAGGGTGGCCAGGTAACCAGTACCGTTTCAGCCATGAGTTCAGTAAGGGAGAGGAGGAGAGAAAGCAGAAGCAAAGAGGAAGGTTTTGAGGTGCTTCCAGAACCGGAGATGGTCCTCCCCAAGTTTCAGGGAGGCAGGGAGGCTGTTCCAGAGGGAGGCACCAACTGAAGAAAGAGATCTACCACCAACTCGTTGCGTGGAGAAGCGACTGACCCTGAGGGAGTTGGAGGCGGATGAGCGAAGAGCACGAGAAGGAAGAAATTTAGGAAGAAATAGTTGAAGGTATGGAGGCCCCAGGCCCCAGAAGGCCTTGTGGAGAATGCAGATAGTTCGGAACTTAATCCTCGCAGCCACTGGGAGCCAGTGCAGAGATTTCAGTCCTGGAGAGATACGATCCCTGGGCTTGAGGCCAAGGACAAGTCTCGCAGTCCTGTTCTGGATGAGTTGCAGAGGGTGGAGAGTAGAAGCAGGCAGATTTAGAAAGAGGCTGTTGCAATAGTCCAGCCTAGAGAGAACCTGAGCTCTGGAGACAGTGAGCTTCTGGGGGAAGGAGAGGAAAGGAAGAATACCTCTGAGGAGGTGCAGCTGGTAGTGTAACATTTTAGAGACGTCAGAGATATGAGGAGAGAAGGAGAGTATAGAATCAAAGATGACCCTGAGGTTTTTAGTCTCACAGGTGGGAGCAGGAAGAGGGCCAAGAGAGGCCGGCCAGAGAGTGACTGCAAAGGGGGGAGCTGCTGTGCCGATGAGGAGAATCTCAGTCTTACTGGCATTAAGGCAGAGATCATTGGCGGCACACCATTGCTGGAAATCATACAGACAGTCAGAGATAAGAGACAGAGAAGAGGTGGCCGAAGGGAGCCTGAAAATGAGCTGAGTGTCATCTGCATAACACTGAAAGTTAGGGCAGAGACCGCCAATGTGGTGGGCAAGAAGTGCCAGGTATTGGTTGAACAGCCAGGGAGAGAGGTTAGACCCCTGGGGGACACCACAGGTAGAGATAGAGATAGAGGAGAGGAAGGACCCAAGTTGGACCTGGGAGGGTCGATCAGAGAGGAAAGAGGTCAGCCACGCCAGGGCCTGACCGGTGATACCCAGGTTATCACAGAGACGGTTAAGCAGGATGGCATGGTTGACCGTGTCAAAGGCAGAAGAGAGATAGAGTAAAATGAGGACACAGGGGGTGTTGGAATCAAGGTTTGAGAGCAGGTCTTCATGGATGTTCAGGAGAGCAGTTTCCATGCTTCTAGCAGCTCTGAAGCCAGACTGATGGTCTTGAAGACAACCAACAGATTCAGTGTGAAGATTAAGCTGGGAGATGGCCAACGTTTCCAGGAGTTTACCCATGAAGTGAGTGATGGAGATTGGGCGATAGTTAGCCAGGCAGGACGGGTCGGCAGAGGGTTTCTTACGAAGAGGGTGCACAAGGGAGTGCTTCAGGGGGGGATGGGAAGACTCCAGTGGCGAAGGAGTGTTTGCAGAAGTCTGCCAGAGCAGGAACCAGGCAGTCAATATGGTCCTTGATGGTTTTGGAGGAACAAGGATGAACCTGTTTTGATGAGACTTTCATAGATCGGACTTGTCTAGAAAGCTCATCTGGGGAGAACAGGGGAAAGGCAGAGAAAGAGGGAGGAGAAGTGACCAAAGAAGGGCCAGAGGAAGAGCAGGGAGTAGAGGGGGGTTGGGAAGAGGAAGGGAGAGAGAGGACAGGATGTCCTGAGTTTTAGAGATGAAATGAGAAGCCAGAGCTGTACAGAGGGCCTGAGAAGGGACAGGAGAGGTAGAGACTGCAGCAGGATTGGCCAGTTCCTTGCAGATTTTAAAGAGTTCAGCCGAGTTGTTAGATGCCACAGAGACGCAGGCTTGAATATGAGCTCTCTTCTTGGTGCGGACAGAGAGCCGGTATTGCCTTTGGAGCAGACGGCAGGCCAGTTTGTCAGAGGATGTACCAGAAGCACGCCATTTCTGCTCAGCCACCCTGCACTTGTGTTTGAGGGTGACGGGGTCTGAGTCATACCAGAAATTGCACTTGGCTTTGGGCTTCAAGTGGATCCTCATGACAGGGGCAAGAACATCGAGGGAAGCACCTCAAAACTTTCCAAGCAGAGTGGAGCATGGAAAAGGCTGTGTCAGGGTGTGAGTCAGCCAAAGGGGGTGGGGGGTGTTGAGAAAGTGGCGGCGAGTGCCTCAACTGACACACTCTTCATGGGTCGGATAACCGAGAAGGTAGGTGGCAGTGCTGGAGTTGGCTTGGCCTGGGGGGTAGAGAGGGTGAGCTGAGAGGAGAAAGTTATCACTCCAGGAGAGAGGAGTGGTGAGAGGGATAGAAAGGGGAAGGTCTCAGGAGATCAGAACATCCAGAGTGTGCCCAGCAGAGTGAGTCGGGCCAGAGGGGAGACTAGAGAGTGAGAGAGAGTCACAGAGGTCACGAAAGAGTCCAGAGGAAGGACCGGAAACATTCAGGTGGATGTTAAAGTCTCCAAGAAGGAGGAGTTGAGTGGGCGAGACCAGGAGGGAAGAGGAAAGGTCCCCCTATTCAGAGAGGTAGGAGGAGATCTGACCAGGTGTCAGATAGATAGTAGCCACAGTAACTATGGCCTGAAGTGAAAGTATACACAGTTCTCCTTGTATCAGCACCATTGGTGTCGGTGTTGGAAGTGTCAAAACCCGACACCAAAAGTAGCTTTCCATCTTCAGACAAATTTCATCTGGAATTTTTGGCATGGCGTCTGATCCGTAACTCAAAGAGGGAACAATCTTAGCCTTGTAAAACTGCATGATCGGTGCCGTGGGGAATCAGCAGAATTTTCTGTCAATGGGACTCGCTTGGGATGCTAGTTCCTTAACTTTTTCATTTCAAAGAGACTTGCCTCCATTTTTGTTTCTCTTAGGCTATTGCTCAATATAACCCCCAGGTATTTAAATGCTCTCACGTGTTGAACTTTTGCACCATCCAGGTACCATTGTAGTTTTTCGTTTTTCCTAGATTTTTTTTCAAAAGTCATTACTTTTGTTGATTTCCAAGTTATTATTTCCAATGTATTTTGCCAGATTGTCTAACTGGCGCTGAAGACCTATTGCGGTCTGATCCGATAGGATCAGATTGTCCGCGTAGAGAAGGCGAGATACTGTCACTACCAGAGGAAAAGATCTGACATCAAATTCGGTGTCCTTGAAGTCCCATAGGTGCGAGTTAAAGATAGTGGGTGCGAGGGGACAACCCTGTTTCACCCCTCTCGCAGTTGGAATTGATTTTGATAGGGTACCTGCTTGATTTAACCGGGCTGTCCTCGATGTGTTTTTGTGGAGGGCTTGTATGGGTTCTAAGATTTCCCTTGGGCAGTTTTTGGCCAAAGGTTTCTCCCAGAGTGTTTTGCGGTGGACCTGGTCAAACGCCCAGACCAGGTCAACAAAAGACACGAGAATCCTGGGGCTGCCATCTTTTATCCTACCTTTCACTATGCTCAAGAGAAGAATATTCACTGAGGTTCCAGAGTTCTTCACAAAACCCGATTGAAAAGGGTCTGCCAGACTTGATGTCTTAACCCAGTCTTGAAAGCGTTCCGCCAAAGATTGTCCAAGTTTTCCGTAACAGCAACCACCCTAGACTTTCAAGTAGGGTGAGTGTGGTTTTACTTTTTACTTGATGCGTTGGATTCTGGTGGGAAGCTTGTGCATCGGTGGTTGTGCGGGGAACAATGGAGGAAAGGGGAATTTGTTGTGAAAGTTCCAGCGAAGTCATAAGTGTCCTACCTCCATCGAACCCCTGCCTTTGTCAGATTGTAGTTGCAGCATCTTTCTTTGGCGAGAGGGAGATTTCAAAGGGCTTCTGTGTTCCAGGCCACTGTCTTCTCCTCGTGGACAGTGGCCCTCGCCCTCCAGATTTTGCCTCAGCGCCACCACAGCTGCTAGAGACTTCTGCAGACTCAGCAAACTCAGCAGCCAACTCTGCGGCTGCTCTGCGGCGCAAAGGTGTTTTTTAAAGAGTCTCCTCCTTTCTGCAATTGAAGTGGTAGACAGACTGCCAGTAGACCAGCAGACCAGGGAAACACCAAAGAGTTCAGGACTGCTGTAGACTGCAGAAAACTCAGCAGCCAACTCCGCGGCCGCTGCGCGGCGCGAAGGTGTTTTTTAAAGAGTCTCCTCCTTTCTGCAATTGAAGTGGTAGACAGACTACCAGTAGACCAGGAAAACACCAAAAAGTTCAGGACTGCTGTAGACTGCAGCAAACTCAGCAGCCAACTCACTGAGAAGTGACCCTACATAAGAAAGAATAGTAAAAACACATCTTTTGTCTTTCTGGAATTCTATACAATAATTGCTAGACTCATTAAAGGTTTATTTCAGGCACACTTCAGGGGGTAAGTCACTGATTTAGTCTGTTCTTAAACACTTCAAATTCACAACGCAGACAAAAACTTCCAAAAAGTATTTAGAGTAGAATTAGCATCCATTTCGGACTGTGTATTTTGCTTTTTGTAAATTGCAGATAACAGCATGTTCTTGCTGCCGTTGTCTCTGTTACAATCATCACAAGACATTCCATCTCTGTATCCTCGGTCACTTGACAAAATCCGTGTGCTTAAAAGCTTGTGTACAGTCTAGAAATGTTTGACCATAGCACATAAAGTGGCCCTTGATCTAATTGTGCCACAGTTAATGCTTTGTTGTAATGTGTCTATCTTTCCTATATCCATGTTCAGAATGTTTGTTTGCATGTATGATGTAACGAGTGCCCAGAGTATGGGATGCCGTGTGAGAGCGCTGCTTTTCCTGCGCTACACTAAATTCTTTAATACACAGTTATGAACCCTCCCATTGGTATGTATTTTGCCAACTTCTGAAGCCTGAAAAGTAGATCCACGCAGGCTTGACATGTGGCCAAATTTGCATCAGACCTGCAGATGAACTGGCCTGCTGTTAGTTTGATGATATCCACTACAGAGTGTAATTTGCTTTTTGACTTTCAGAACATTCAGCAGACATGCAATTGCTCATTTTACTATAGATGGTAAAATAGCTATGGCTGGTGAAATAGCTCAGTGGGTTGAGAACTTGCTGCTGCAATGTGTGTGTGTGATCTGCAGGTTGCAGGTTCAAATCCTGGCAAGCAGGGGTGCCAATTTATGCTTTTCCAAGGGGAGCTTTAGGGAGCTGGGCTGAGTTGGGGGGAGGGGAGTAGTGGCAAAAAAGCCTGTCCCATTTTGAGAATAGGGACTTTCATTAAAATAGCGTTTGCCGGTGGTTGTCCGGGCCCCTGAGCACCTGCATACTTGGCACCCCTGCCGGCAAGGCCAACACAGCCTTTCATCCTTCTGAGGATGCTAAATGAGTACCAACACAGGTTGGGTGATATTGTATGTACATTTGTTCTATATAAAGCGCTTAAGCGCTATGTAATAACACTTCATTATCATTTGGCCTTTGACGTCGGCTTGCATTCAAATAAATTTGGTAATAGGGGCCTATACACACTGATACTTACAATACATATGGTGATCCATTCTGGTATGAAATGTATATCACATTACAGTGATATCATAAGCATATTTTTCTTAATGTACTTAGGAACAATGCTCTGTGATGACACTTCCTGTTTTGTCAAGGGGTGAAAGGTCATGCTCCATCGCTTCCCGTGATGTCACTTCGGGGTTGGCTCAAATTACATCACTTCCTGTAATGTCATCAGAGGTCAAGGGTCATGGGATGTCACTTCCACTACACCAGGCATTTTGGTGAAATGATGTCCCTGAAAGTAATCCATGATTGTCTTCGGAAATCTTGTTATTTTAACAGATGAATTACAGTTGATGTCCTTTTATTTATTTATTATTTTTATTTATTTTATTTGTTTTGGTTTTTCTTTTTTCCAAACTTTATTTTCATAGCCAACAGAGTTACATTTCGTTAAATATCACAGTCTCAGTTGTAGGTCGCCTTAACTATTGTTCCAGCAAAGTTTTGTGCTTGTGTGTATTTCTTAAAATGTAACCTTAGTAATAAACTTTACAACCCCCCCCCCCCAGGATCCCTACCACACCCTTGACTGGAATGGTTCTGATTCTGCATCGATGGCTGCTGATAGCTGTGGATTGTCTATCTGTTCAATTACATTGGTCTTGCTTACAGGGCCGTTCTAACTCTAGCTCACCTGAGGAGCTTCAGTTCAGAATTGCTCTCAACAGTCTTGGTCTGAAGTAATATGCCACCCTTTCTTTGACAAACTCTATGAATGGGTCCCGGGTTGCCACACATTTTTGATGTCTTCCTTCCTTCAGGGCTCCCACTTTGTCTATGGCTAATAAGTTGCAGAGTTTAACCCACCAGCATGTTTTCACCGGGCCCTCTAGGTTTTTCCAGATTTGCACCTGGGTCATCTTCGCCACCATTAGTAGGTGGGTAATGAGGGTTGCAGCATATATTCCTTCTACTTCAGTACCCTGAAGCACCACCTTTGGGTCTCGTGGGAGCTGTCGCCCTGTGGTTTATTTTATATGTCCCAAGACCTATTTCCAATACATCACGGCTTTTAGACAGGTCCACCACATGTGATATAAGCCCCCTCTGTTACCACATTGTCTCCAGCAGTCTGGGGGGTACGCAGGGTTCATTTTGTGGAGCCTGTGTGGGTTAGATACCATCTGGAGCATATTGTGTATGCCGTCTCTTTAATGGCGGTACTCTTGGATGTTTTTTGTGCCCTCCTCCAGATTTGTCCCCATTCCTCCTCGGTGATGGGTTACCCCAAGTCCCTTTCCCAACTGTCCTTTTATGAGATGTCGTCCACAATTTGTGCGTTATCTAGTAACTTGTATGTTCATGCTAATGCTTTTGAGGTCAGACCCTCTTGTAGGGTGACCTCCAGCCCTATTAGGGTTCTAGTGGCCGCCTCTTTAACCTCTTTCTGAGAGATCCAATGTCTTATTTGTATGTTTGCATACCTTTCCTTTTCCCCTATGCCAAATCTCTGCTTAGAGTCCTCAAACAGTAGGGGGGATCGCTCCAGAAAGAAGTCTTTCAGATAAATTGTCCATGCTTGACCCCAATTCTCCCAAAACTTTCTTTGTCTGCCCGGGGAAAAATCCTGGTTATATGCCATTGAGGTGAAGGGTCCTATTCCCGGCTTCATGTGGCATTTCCTAAGTGCCTTATCCCATCCCTTCAGTGCTACTTGAGTGGCTTCTAGTAGGTGTCCTTCTGGCCCCTAGCCTCTTTCCACAGCGCATGTAGCACTCCTAAGGGGATGTTGGGTCACCCCTTGTTCTATTACTGCCCATCTGTTTAGCGTATTTCCTCCCATCCATTTCAGCATTGGTGATACCTGTACTGTTAGTATGTATCTCTCGATTCTGGGGATCAAAAGTCCTCCCACTAGTGGTGGTCTGGTCAGTACACTCTTTTGTATTCTGGGTTTCTTCCCATGCCACACGAATTTTATCATTTCTTTTTGTAGGTCCCTGCTCATCTTGTGGGGTATCTCTAGCAGGAGGGAGCTTACCATATATAAGAGGCGGGGTAGTAGCGTCATTTTGAGTGCCGCAATGCGTGCAAACCATGACAGTTCTTGGGTGTCCCATTTATGTAGATCCTCCTTCAATTGTCTTCATAGCGGCGTTATATTTGCCCTGTACAGATATTTGCATTCTTTTGTTAGTTGGATGCCTAAGTATTCTATGGCTTTGGATTCCCATGTTAGTAGGTATTGTGGGTATTGTGCTTTTATTGCTTCAATCACCCTCTCCTCCTCAGTAATATTCAAGGCCTGAGATTAAGAGTAGTTGACAGTGAATCCTGATAATGTGGTAAATTCCTGTAGCCTCTCTAATGCTTTACAGAGCAAGGTTGTGGTATCTTTTAGGAGCAATAAAATATTGTCGGCGTATAATGCAATTTTATGTTTCGTCCCCCCCGCTTCCACCCCCATTATTTCCGGGTCCTGTCTTATAATTTCCGCTACCGACTCCATTGCCATAGCGAATATTAGGGGAGACAGCGGGAAGCCCTGTCTTGTACCTCTTCGTATTTGTATTCTCATTGTGAGCCTTCCATTGACCACGAACGTCATGGAAGGCAGCTGAAAATTTGCCAGCACCATCCTTATATAGGTGGGGTCACAACCATATTTTGTCAGGACCAGACGTAGGTATGTCCAGTCCAAGCTATCGAAGGCCCACTGTGCATCTAGGGCTGCTATCGAAAATGTTTGCACCTTCGTCGTTCCCATATCTATTATGTCGACTGTCCTCTGAATATTATCTTGTGTGTGTCTCCCCACGATGAAACCTGCCTGATCCTCGTGGATAACTTTGGGTAGAACCTTTGCTAGTCTGGTTGCCAGGATTTTTTCATACAGTTTGGCATCGCTGTAAAGCAATGATACCAGCCTGTAGCCTGTGCACTCTGTGGGATCTTTACCCGGTTTGAGAATCAGGACTGTGGTTGAGTTTCCCATGTCGGGTGTAACCGTTCCACTCTCCCTTACGTAATTGAAAGGTTTGTTAGGGGACCCAGCAGTTGGTTTCGGAATGCTTTGTAGTATCCATTCCCCAGCCCATCCGGTCCCAGGGTCTTGTTAGGAGGTATGTGTGATAGCGTCACTTATATCTTGCGCCGTTATGGGGGCTTGTAGGTTAAGATTATCCTCTTCGGTTATTTGGGGCAAGACGAATTTTGACATTTAATCTATTTGTGTTTGTGAGTGGAGGTTCTTCCTTTTCGAGAAGGTTTTGATCAAATGTCTCCATTATTTCTAATTTTCCTTCCTCTGACGTGTGTGTTACCCCCTCTGAGTTCTTAAGCCTCATTATGTAGTTGAGGGACCTTTGTTTATTATGTTTGGCCGCTAAGAATCTATTTGGTTTACCCCCATGCACATAGTATGATTGTTTGGTTTGTAACAGTGATTGAGCGGTACGATCTGCCACATGGGTTTCGAGCTGGGCTCTTGCCTTGCGGAGGATCCTTCCCCGCTTCCCAGATTGTACCCCAATTGGTTTTCCTGTTGACATTATCTTGGAAATAGTTATCCAGTACTTTCTCCATGTGTGATCTATGGGTGGTGTCCCTGGGTATCATTTCATTTAGTTTCCAGTTTCTATTGATTCGGGGCCCAACCTTTGTGGGGGTTATTTGCATTAGGACTGGGGCATGGTCGGAGAGGTACTGGACCCCTATTTGTATGCTGTCCACCTGTGGAATCAATGTGGTTGAGGTCAGAATCATGTCTATTCGTGAATACCCTATATGGACTGCTGGATAGTGAGTAAAATCTTTCTCTTCCATTTGGAAGAACATCCTCGTCTCTGAAGAGTTTACCCAGAGCTTGACTGTTCCTGCCGTTCGCAGCCATAGGGGGAAGCGTTTTGTCTAAAGCTGGATCCATTACACAATTGAAGTCTACTCTAATTATAATCTGCCCCTTGTACCAGCTCCCCAACCTCTGCAATATCTCTCCCAGAAATAGGTCCCGTCTTTCGTTTGGGGTGTATTTCACAATTAATGTGTATGTTTGTTCGTGGAACTTCCCCTTAAGGAGCAAGAATCTTCCTTCCGTATCTCTATATACCACCCATTTTTTAAAGGCTGTTCTAGCATTCAACAGATCGCCACCACTTTAGTTTTCTTTTCCCCCGAGGTGAAATATTGTCCAGGAAATGCCATGTGGGCCATTCTTTTTTCATCTATCGGAAGTAAATGCATTTCCTCTAGGAAAACTATTGCCACCTGAAGCTCTACCAATCTCATTAAGATGGAGCGCCGCTTCTCACATTTAGGGTCACCACCTTCAACTCAGCCATATCCCCAGTGTCGGCCATTTCTCATTCAGTGTCCTACCCTCTTCCACAGCCAGCATCGTGCATTTAGATATGTCTCGGACCATACCCCAAACGTTCCTTCCCTTGACCAAATTCCAACTAGTAATACCCCCTAGACTTTTCCATCCCCCTTTTACAATCCCCCCTTTTTGGGGATCAAGGATTCACTGAACCTCCTCTAAGCTGCCCTCAGAGCGTTGGATCCCATATGTCCCCAGCGTTCCCCTCGCCAGGACTTGTCCATGCCCGGAGTTTAGTTCCAATGTGTCCTCCCTCCCCACCCCGCTTCTTTTCTTTTCCATCTTTTCCCTTGTCAGCTCCTGTGTGAAGTCCAGCCTCTCCTTCGGATCGGGCCGTCCTCCCCACTGCCTAATGCAGTCCGCCTTCCCAGCTTTTCCGACCAACCCTGGGCCTTCCCACCCCCTCTCCGCTTCTGTCGGGCACTGCGGGGGGTCTCTTGCCCCGCTCCTATGTTTGTTCCCAGAGGGGGCGGGCAGTGTGTAGACAATGCGTTCCGCCCCTGGATCACTGATGGTTCCTAATGTTCTTTCCTGGTCATGCCCCGTACCTTCCTTTCACTGTCCCTGTTTCCTCCGTGGCGCCGCTCCGGTTGTACTGTGCTGAGGCGGCGGACCCTTCTGTGTCACTTTGACCTCCTCTTCGACAATGTCTGGGGAAGGGGGAGGCGGTTTGTCCTTATTTTCTTCAGCCTCCTCTTTTCTTTTGCATTCGCGTGTTGTGGGGCATTGGTACCTGTGTCTTCTCTGGCCTTCCGCAGGGTTGCGGTCCTCGGGGCGCTGTTTCCTCCATGCGCAGCCCGCTCAGGCTGTGTGTAGTGTAATTTCGGACGCTGTCTCGGCCGTGGGTTGGGCCACAGCATCCGAAGGCAAGAGGCTTTAGCTTCTGGGCTAAAGGTGCGGATCAGTGCTGCTGTGTAATGTCTCCTCCTCTCCAAGCTCCGCTTTAGTTCTTGCTGTGCTTACTTCGCGGGTGTCCGTTCCCTGTGAGGCTGCCGTTGGGAGATTACATTGTTTCAAACTTTTTCCGTTTCAAAGTTTCTCCCTCCCAGAAACCCCTCCATAAGGCCCTGCAGTAAGGTGCTCCTGCTGTGAGGCTGTTTTCTCACTTATTGATTTGTGAGAATTCTTTATTTCACTTTTCGTTTTCAGGCCCGGGTGGAGTGTGGAGTTTCGCGACTTCACCCAATGGCGGCCATCTTGGAATCTTGTTTTGGTTTTTCACAGAAAACCTATACAAAAAAAACGACAACTCTTTGATGACATTTCAAATGTTTACACTTTTTTCCAGATAAAATATTAAAATATTAAAATGTACATATTCACATTTTTTTTATCGAAAAGAAAAACATAACGCATGTTCCTTATGGTTACATTTCTTCAGTAAGAAGCAAAGAAGAATACCAAACAGTTATTATTATTTTTTTCCACAAGTTTTACCACAAAAGAAATTAGGAGTAAAATATTAGTTTGAGTTACTCAACAGGTGTTTTACATTTCAAATGAGCTAACCCACATCTCTCCAACAGGAACATGATTACTGCAATCTTTAAGGACACAGAATGTCTGTGTAACATATCCCACAATATGAAGTTAACTCTCCCTAAATCAAAGATAAATTTACCGAAACTCTTCTTCCAAAAATTATTTTATTAATTCATGCTATCGTGATAATTAAGAAAGTTGTATTGTCTTATGAATTCTCACAAACTAAGAAATTGTGAAAAGTCCTTACTAAACTAAACAAAAATAAATTCCACCCTTCAAACGTCAAGTGGTTTTAGTACCTCTCAGGCTCCCATAATCTCTGGCTTCTCAACACCTCTCAAAGTCAGGTGCTCTCTGGCTTCTCAACACCTCGTAGGTTCAAGATCCTCCTGGCTTCTGAACAACTCTCAGGTTAAAGTGCTGCCTGCCTTCTTAGCACCTCTCAAACCAAGTACACTCCGGCTTCTCCACCTCTCATGCTCAGCTTGTCAGAATGTACCTTTTTCCTTATATACAGTTTCTTTGAAATACAATCCTTTCATTGGGTAGAATCTGAGACTTTCGAAAACGCCAGGCTCTTTGCACCTCCTAAGCACGACCACTTTGATCTTTAGCCCCTCTCTTTATTTCTTGTACTTGCTTTCCTTTTAACCTTTGATCTTCACGCGCTTCCTGCACCCCTTTTCCATCTATCTGTGTTTCTTTTACTTTGTTGTGCACACTTACACGTTCTTTACTTTACTTTCTCTGTGTTGTGCCTCTTGCACACTTCCTTCTTTCTATGGTGCACACTTGTACCAGTCCTCTTGCTTGTTGTGCCTCTTGCACACTTCTTTCACTCATCTGTGTACTGCGTTCCTCCTTTCGTGTCACTTGCACCTTTTTCTTACTTGTGTATCTCTTTAAATATCTTCATTCTGGACTTCGCTTTATTTCTGTGCCACTAGTACGTTTAAATATCTTTATTCTGGACTTTGCTTTATTTCTTCGCCACTAGCATCCTTTCTTCTTCCTTCCACTTTCCTTGTTCCTTCTTTCTTGCTTTCTGTCCTTTTATGCTTTCACTTTCACTTTCCGCTTTGTGCTGCTTTACAAAATCTTGTCTTTCTCCCTTTCCGCTCCAACCAATTGCACGCTCCCGAGTTTCTCTCTCTCACTTGTTTGAAACTCACCAGGTAGCATAGCGCTGGCAAGCGGTCTTTTTTGGATGCATTGGTCAAGGTCAGGGTCTCACCACCTGCCCCTCTGACGCCCTTGGGACCGGCACACGTCCCAAGGGAATTAGCACTTTGCTGGACACTGCCAGTAGGATGCAGGATGCCTCACTCCGGCTCCCTAGCCACGCTGCAGCCCCTCACAAACTCCAGGCCAGCGTCTTGGCATGCCGCTCTCCTCTGGATCCTCCAGGCTTCTCCTCCTTCTCTGCTAGTAATGTAGAAGTAGAATTTGGGGTCGTTGGGAACTGTTCTGCCTAGCATCCTAGTCATCTTGCCAAGGACTCTTTCCCACTGGTTGGGGGGGTAGGATCCTTCTTCTATTGAATGCCAAGCCCCCTCTCCAGCTACCTCTTCACCCCTCCAACTTCCTCCCATCCTTGCTTACAGTATGGCACCACTGGGAAGGAATCCCCCACACCCCCATCGTTTTTCGGTTTAAACTGATGAGGCACTTTTTCTCCCGGTGGTGGTTTTCCGGGGTTTATCAGGTTCACCTGAAAAATAGAAAGCCTATACACACAGTTTTGCCATGTGACAGGAAAAAGGCATTCACAAAATCCTATCCATGACTAAATACAAGAGCACTAGCATATACATCATGTCGGCCATGATAGAATGATGATCCACCCTTCTACTACACGCATACATGGCCATTCAAATCCACCACCTATGACACAGCAGTGGAATTCCACTCCTCCAAACACGTCCGAACACCTCGCTTTATGCTAGTCTTTACACCTCTAAGTGAAATGGTAGTTCTGATGTCTATGAGTGCCTTACTTGATCCATCCAGGTTTCTGTGCCCAAATCTGTGCACATGCGGTAATTCCAGTGCCTGAACCGCTTAGATCAGCAATGTTTGTTGCTGCTTTAGAAATGGCAGCTGTCATGTCCCACTTATCTCTACCGATTGACCCTGGTTTCGGCTGCTGCAATAAAACTAGGTCCAGTGTCCTGAATCTCAGATTCACTTGCAGGTCTCTGGTTTTCAAGGTCATGGTGCTCCAAGATGTCACTGCTTTTGCTTGCATCTACAGCATGAACCAGGACAGCCGCTCCATGAGCCTGTATATTATTCTGATTTCCTTCAGCTGCATCAATAATCAGGATATATATGCCTGCTCCTGCATGTGATGGTTGCCTTGCAAAATCCTTTGTTCTGTATACCCTTGAAGCCCAGACACTCCTTACTCTGAGACTCCATTCTCTGTATCCTGCTCCCTCAGACTCCTTCTCCACATCATGCTCCCTGAGACCCGATACTCTGAAATCTGCTCACTGAAGTTCTATCCTCAGACATGTTCATCAAGTGATGTCAACGGCTGTACTGTCCCCCCTAGTACAATTGGATCTGGTGTGGATTCTGAGTACCCGGAAGATAGGAGGGCTCCAACTAACTTTGTGTTCTGATGCTCCTGTCTCTCCCTGCACCCACTGGTTTTCTTTCTGCTTCTACCTTTGATCAGCTCCAGTCCGCAGCTGTTAGGGAGAATTATCATTCTTTGGAAAATTTCCCTTACCCATAGAGTCCCCCAGCAGCCTTGCTGGATTTGAAGGGTTTGTTTCTTTTTACATGCTAAGTGTGCGACACTTTTTCCCACTCTTAGGCATTTATGCTATGTGTGTTCTAGGCTATTTTTGTGTTTAATGCCTATGGGATTTTCTCTCACCCATAGGAACTATCTTCATTCACATGTGTTACACAGCACCCTCAGTGCAGTGACACAGGGGTGTCGTAGCGACCCCCAAACATAGTCTCCATACCCTGGGACTGACTACTGTCTCCCAGGGCATGTAAAGTCCCCATTGGCTTTACTAGTCAAATCTTACAAACTTAACCAGTCCAACCCATCTTACTATGGAGGTACTGGAAAGGGTTAATAGGTTTTCCCTTGGGTTCATTTTCGAGGGGGTACCTTAAAGTCCCACTCTCTAAAGTGTCTGGCTGGTGGCAGTGGTTACTACCAAAAATATTCAACCGCAAATATTTTCCTATGGGATTTTCCCATTGTTCGAGGCTAACACTTTGGCCGACAGCCTCTAACATACAGCGGTTTATTTTATTATTAACTTTACTCCAGTAGGTTTTATTTGCCAGAACTTTAATATAACTTCTTTCTCGTGTCTTACTCTAAACTCCTAACCCAGGTCGGGATCCTTTGTTCACTCTTTTGGCGGGCTTCTGCAAAGAAGCCCTCCTTTCGGCGCCTCTGAGTCTGGGGTGGGTCTTTTGTTTGGGAGGGGGAGTAGAACCCCTGGACAGAGTTGCAGCAGCAACTCAGGTCGCACTCTAACCTGATAGGCTGGAGGGTCTCCCACCAAGAAGACCACTCCACTGTGTGAGTGACAGCTAGGCTGTATGAATGGGTCTCTTTCTGCATAAAAGCAGGGTCCTGAGGACTGGAAGAGCAAGACATCGCCACTGGAACTACGGAACCGAGGGGAGAGAAGCCACAGACATCTTCAGCATCTACACCACCGGTGAAGCCTTGCCGGATCGTCTCACCACTTTTCTTCCACACGACAAGAGGAGATCTTCATCGAAAGAGCCTTCTTCCCTTGAGCTGGTGAAAACAACCAGTTCGCCCATCGCTTCTCCGGACCCGCCTTGGTCGAATCGACAGTGCCCAGCACTTGGAGACTGGATAGCCAGGCAGCTATCAACCCGGACCGCGATTAAAGGGAGCGTACCTTTTTTTTAAAAAAAACATATTTTTATTGTTTTCTGATACAAAAATAAACATTAACACAATTATTTCTCCCAACTTCCCTTCCCCCCTCCCCGGAAGAGTGGATCCTCATCAGTTTTTCACTTCTAGAACGTTTACGTACTATACATGTCTGATATTTTAATGTTATGTGGGCACCATTGTTCCATGTAGTCTGATTTCAAATATTCCAGCACTTGTCCCCATTACTTCATGAAAGTATTGTTTTGGTCCTGGAGATGGTGCGCAATCTTTTCCATGGTCATTTGGGACCACACCTTTTGCAGCCAGGTGTATACCAGCGGCGGGTCTCGTTTCTTCCAGCTTTGAGCTATCGTTGCCCATGCCGCGATGACTAAACCCGTGAAGCTC
Source organism: Ambystoma mexicanum (assembly GCF_040938575.1). Lineage (NCBI taxonomy): Eukaryota > Metazoa > Chordata > Amphibia > Caudata > Ambystomatidae > Ambystoma > Ambystoma mexicanum. The sequence goes on from NC_090926.1 coordinate 215,699,034, forward strand.
CTCCATTGTGCTTTGTGTAGTCTCTTGGCCTGTGGGTCTTTAAATCCGCACAACCACACTCTATCCCCCATTTGGTCTGCCTCTGGGAATATTTTCAGGATTTCCAATCACACTTCCTTCCAGAAGCCCTGTACTCCCTGGCAGTCCCACCAGATATGCCTCCAGGTTCCTGCGTCCGGGCACCCCCTCCAGCAACGATCCGACGTTGCCGGGTACATTGATTTGAGCCTCTCTGGGGTGTAGTGCCATTGTATGATTATTTTCAACCACATTTCTCTGGTTTGGACTGCCCTGGTGAGTTTTGGGATGCCTGCCCAGAGTTCTTCCCATTGCTGCCTGGTTATTTCTTCCCCCAGCTTGGCTTCCCATCTCCTCATGTATGTCCATTTTATTTCCTCTCCTTGTGTGTTAATGAGGGTATAAAGGGTTGACACCATTTTTTGGCTCCTGGGTTGGATATTATGTACTTTTCAAATGGTGTAAGGTCCTTGTGGCCGCCTAGAAGATCTCTGGTGTGCTTAGCCAGTGTTTTATTTGCTCGTATCTATAACGATCGGCTTCTGTTAGTTTCCACATGTTTTTACATTCCTCGAAAGATCGTATTTCATTATCCTGGATCATTTCACCTATTTTCCTGCATCCAGCTGTTTCCCATTTTTCAAAGGCGCCGGATTTCTGTCCCGGTGGGAACTGAGGGTTTCGGCAGATTGGCGTGAAGGGGGCCAGTGGGGTGGTCATGATGCCCTTCCTGGTTTTGTCGTCCCATGCGTTGAGGGTGGCTTTCATGACCTCACTAACTCTAAGGTTCAAGTGTCTGTGTTGTTTATGTTTCCGCAGTAGGTCCTCCAGGGGGGTCCTGGCGACTGCCCTGTCTTGTGTTACCCAGATCGTCTGTTGGTCCTCCCCCAACCATTCCTTGAGGATCCAGAGTTGGGCTGCCTGATAATATTTTTTAAAGTGAGGGAGGGACATTCCGCCTGCCTTGATAGGTGCCGTGAGAATGGCTCTGGAGATCTTCGGGGGTTTCCTGTTCCATACATATTGCGATATGGCTTTGGAGAGTGCTTTGAAGAAGGAGTTAGGGACTGTTACTGGGAGGGCATGGAAATGGTAGAGCACCCTGGGGAGTATGTTCATTTTTACCTATTGAATTCTACCCCACCATGAGATCCTAAGCGGGGACCATCTTTCTAGATCCTGCCTGACTCTAGCCAGGAGATGTGTGTATTTGTTCTTATAGATCTTGTCTACTCTGTGTGCTAGTGTCACCCCCAGGTATTTGATACCCTCCTCCACTGTTTTTAGACTTAGCAGGCCTGCCACTGTTTCTGTTGTCTCCTTGTCTCCGGCAAGCAGCATGATCTCTGATTTATTCTTGTTAATCTTCAGGCCTGAGATCTCCCCAAATTCCTCCAGTATTTCTATGGATCTTGTCAGGGAGTTCACAGGGTCTTCCGGGGCCAATAGCATGTCGTCTGCATATGCAATAACTTTATGTTGCCTGCCCGCCATCCCGATCCCCCTTACCCCCTCTGATTCCCTTATCTTGATTAGGAGAGGCTCCAAAAATATAGCATATAGCAGAGGTGATAGGGGGCATCCCTGTTTCGTACCCCTCGAGATCTCCACCCTCTCCGTGACCTCTCAGTTTATTGCTATTCTTATCGATGGGGAGTTGTAATTGGCTTTAACCATATTTATAAATTGATCTCCGAACCCCATATGCTTCAACGTTTTAAGGAGGAAGGAACATTCTACCCGGTCAAAGGCCTTCTCGGCGTCTAGTGAGAGTAAGATTGCTGGTGTATGGGTAATGCCTATTTTTTCTATAAGGTGAATGACTCTTCTTAAGTTGTCGTGTGTTTGCCTACCTGGGATGAAGCCTGATTGGTCTGTGTTTATTAGGGTCGGGAGGAGGGGTGAAACTCTGGCGGCCAGGACTCTAGTGTAGATTTTGGCATCTAGGTTTATTAGGGCTATCGGGCGATATGAGGCCGGGAGAGTGGGGTCTTTACCTGTTTTGTGTTACACAAGGACTTTTGCTTCATTCATGGAGGATGTTACGTTTCCACTGTCCTTGAATGTGATTAGAAGCCTCGTCAGGAATGGAACCAAAGTGTCCGCATATTTTTTGTAAAATTGAGCCGTGAAGCCATCCGAGCCTGGTGCCTTTGACATAGGGAGGCCCGCTATTGCCCTGTGGACATCTTCCTCTGTAATCCTCGATTCTAAAGCCTGTTTATCTTCTTCTGCTATTGTCGGTATGGGAATAGATTGTAAGAACTTGTCTTGTTTCTTTTCGTCCGGGTGCTCCGTTGCATGTAGATCTTGGTAGAAAGCCTTAAAGGCCCCCCTATGTCCTTTGAGTTTGTATGAGGTATTCCATGCGCATCCTTGACGTTCAGGATCGTCATTGCTTTCTGTTTTTCTCTAAGTTGTCTTGCTAGATATTTGTCCGCTTTGTTGGCCTTAATATAGTATTGCTGTTTTAGATGTAGTAGGGATCTCTCTGCTTTTTTTTTGCGGAGCATCTCTAGTTGACCATGCAAGTGTTTCATTGCTTTCTTGAGGGTTCTTGTGGGATGGAGTGTTAGCTCCTCCTGTATGTCTGTTAGTTTCTTCTCGAGCGTTCTTTCCCATTCTTGATGTTGTTTGTCTTTGGCTGCCTTTTGTGCTATGACATGTCCCCGGGTTACAGCCTTAAAGGCTTCTCATACTGTTCCCAGTGGAACTTCTCCATTGTCGTTTAGGTCAAAGTATTCCTTGATTTTGTCCCTTAGTTCCTCTCCCTGCACCTGGTCCGTTAGAATGTCGGACGGCATTCTCCATCTCCAGAGACCTCTTCCCCTTCCGGGGGTCTGTACATCGAGCCATAGCGGGGCGTGATCTGACAACGCTATCGCTTCCTTTTCGATATCCTGGATCCTCCCCACCAGTCCCACCGACACCCAGAAATAGTCAATCCTCGACATTGTGTTGTGCGCGTGTGAGTAAAAGGTGAATCCTGCATCTTGCCCCTTTATTTCCCTCCAGGCATCTCGTAGTGCCATCTGTTTCATCCTTAGCTTTAATTTTTTGAATGGAGTCCCATGTGCCTGCATTCCCCCCGCACTCCTATCTATGTGAGGTTGCCAGGCCAAGTTCAAATCTCCTCCCAGAATTACCTCTCCCTTCGCAAATTCCTCTAGTTTCCCCAGGGTGTCCCGGAGAAATCCATCCTGCCCAGTGTTCGGCGAGTATATTGCCGCTAGGGTGAGCCTGTAGCCTTCTAAAGAGATATTAACAAATGCAAACCTCCCTTCCCTGTCTACTCGAGTGTCTATGAGATTTGCCACCAGACCCCCTTTCGCTGCAATCATTACTCCTGCTCTTTTTTCCCCAGCATTCGCCTGCGCCCAGATCGTATATCCTCTGAGGTGTACTTTCTTTTTGTCCTGAGCCTTAATGTGTGTCTCCTAGAGGAGCAGAATGTCCGCCTTTTCCCTTCTTACCAGGGCCTCCATTTTTTTCCTTTTCACCGGTGAATTCAGCCCCCTTACATTTTGTGAAAATATTCTGAGTTTCCCCATCCCTTCTACTCTGCTGGTTCAATTATCGTTCCCGCATACTGTGATCCCTTCCCTCTTCCGGATTGTCCCCCACCCTGCTCCCCCCCCCCCAACTTCCCAACTCCCCCCAACTATTAACATGAATTCAACTTCGATCCCGAGGAGGGCCCAGGCACCTATGGTTGCTAGGGCGTTGCACCTATCGCTCCCTGCCCTCTCATAGCTCGGGATTAACTGTGCGGGGGGTCCTAAACCCGGCTTCATCCTCAGACCTGGGTTACGTCCCTCCCGTTCCCCCGCCGAGCCTCATTCTACTTGGTAATCTGAGGTTTTTCTGGTTAATCTTCTTCCGCCCTCTCCCTTCAAGCAGGATGAGCTGGCGGCCCTGTTTGATTATCTCTAATGGTCTCCTGCTGGCTTTTCTGCTTTCCCATCCATTTGGTTTCTTCTTTTGTCTCACCACTTCCCATCCTCTCAGCCTTTTGTGGGTCTCCCCTTTCGTCCTGCCATCCCTCATGTCCGTCTCCTCCATCTGCTTGTCCATTATATTGAGGCCTTCCTCGCAAGTAGTCACTCTTCTCAGCTTGCCCTCCCACTCGAATAGTAGGCCGAATGGGAACGTCCATTTGTATCTGATTTCTTTCGCCACCAATTCCCTCACCAATGGGGCCATTTCCCTTCTTTTTAGGAGTGTTGCTGAGGCCAGATCTTGGTACAATTGTATTTCCACTCCATTCATGCTAATGTGATCAAGCTGCCTCGCTTTCCTTAGGATCAGTTCCTTTTGTGGGTACGACATGAGTGCTGCTAATACGTCCCTCGGTCTCTCCCCTGGGGCGCCAGTTATTCTCGGACCCACCCTATGGACTCTGTCTATCCCAATGTTCTCTGATTCTTGTGCTTCGATTATATCTCTGAACACCTCTTGTATCGCTGTTTTGAGGTCTTTGTCCGTCACCGATTCGGGCGCATTCTTTATACGGATGTTGGATCTGCGGGAACGGTTCTCCAGGTCTTCACATTGAATTTCCAGGTTGTGGGTGAGCCGGATCAGGTGTTCTTGTGTTTCACTGTTCTGTTTCGTTTCCTCTTCTATATTTTGTACAATTTTCTCTACGGTGTCTGTCCTTTCCTACAGCTTGGCCACATCTATTTTCAACTCTTGTCTGCTTCATCTCGTTTTTCATGGAGGCGAATTGGTCCTGGACTGTGGACATAAACTTGTCCTGGAGCTCCGCAAACCAGACCTTCATATCATCCTTTGTCGGGGGAAGAGCGCTCTGGTTTGGGAGGTATGTGTCGGTAGAGAGTTCTTCTCCTGGCCTGTCTTTTGTAGCAGACTTGTGTCCTGTTTGTGAGATTGCGGTGTGGGTTGAGAGGGGCCCCCTTTCCCCTTTGCTCGTGACATCTTCCTTGATTGTAGGAGTGGCTGGTGGCAGTGGTGGAAGGGCTATGTTTGGTCCCCCACGAGTCTGCTAGTCTGCTGGACCTGCCCCTTTTTATCGTGCTCCGCCACCGTATGCAAGGGTCTTTTGTATCGGGGGGAGTGTTGTTGCCACTCCTATGTCCTCCTTGGGTGTGGTGGTGCCCTGAGTTACATTGGGGTCTTATTCCCCCTCTAGTATGTCCCCCTACTGATTTCTGTGCCTATGTCGTTATGCAGAGATGGGGAGGGGCACTCCTCCGCGCCCGGTCCAGCGTCTTGTGTGATTGCCCCCACCTGATCGTGGCCTTATGTGCCGGGGAGAGTATAAGAGGGGGGGCGCTTCTGCGCGCTCACCTCTGTTTCTTGATCTCCTCTCCTGTGCCAGCAATGCCTGCCGTGCCGTGTCCGTGAGTGCCCGGATGGTGCCTCCTCCTCCTCTCGCTCTTCACCACCGAAGTGCCGGTCCCTGTGTGCCTCGCTGCTGCCGATCCGTCTGCTCATGGTTGTATTCCCTTGTCGTGTGTCCGCAGCCAGCCCTTCTCCCCCTGTCTGCGCCGTGCCGCCCACCGGCCCTGTCGCTGGGGGAGGGCCCCTTGCGCCCCGCGCGGATGGTCTCCCGGTGTTCCTGCGGCTGCACTGCTCCCAGCGCTGTACCTCCGTGGTGGTGCGCGATTTCTTCTTGGTGCCGAGCCGGGTCCCGTTTCTCTTCTCTCTGTGTCGGGGCTGTAGGCGGCTCTCTCCCCGGGACTCTGTTCTTTTTTGGGTCCGCCCCTGCGCGGTCTCCTCCGCTAGGCTGCCGAGGACTCCCTCGGTGGGGGAGGGGTGGTCTCTTCTCTCGGCAGCAAGATCGCCGGGGGCTGTGTTGCCGGGGCTGTCTCAGATCGCCACCGTGTCCCCTGTCTCTTGGGTGTTGCGGCGCTGATTCCAGTACAGGAACCGTCGGAAAAGCGCGTTTGATGTGCTTTTTTGTTCAGGCCCGGCGGGAGCGCGATTTAGACGCGACTTCCACTGCCGGCGGCCATCTTACTATTCACTGGAGCGTACCTTTTAAACTTCGTTTGGCAGTACCAGTGCTGGTTTCATCCCTGGGTGGTGCAGTGACTCAAACCTTCCTCCACGACGAGAGCATCTCTTCCTCTGCTGGACCCCTCGAACTGCAGGAACTACCAGGAACAACCGCAACTGCAGGAGCCACTTCTTCACGTTTAAAGTACATTGTTCCGCCAGGCTTCCCTTTCCCCGTAGTAGCCCCAAAGGTGTCTTAAATCCTTCATCTACTTGTTGGGTTGGCCGCCCTCTCTCTTAACATTGTCTTTCACCTCGCATCTACCTTTTCAATATTCGTTTACCAAAGACTTGACTGCAGCTACAAGAACATTTTTGCTCCTAAGCTCTTGGTCCTGTACCACTGACCCTGGCTCAGGCCTATTGACTCTGGCTGATTTGTTAGATCTGCTCTCATTAGATTGATTTTCAATAAGAAATGTTTAGATACACCTGAATCTTCTAAACCCCTCTTCCTTCCTACTGTTTTAACTTGTGGAGTGCCATTTTGCTCAGTTTTCATTCACTTATCTTTGTGCTAAAGTGTCACTGTGCATTGCTTTTTTTTAAAATTTTGTTTTTATTAAATTTTACAAACAAGCAAACAATAAAAACCAAACAAATAGTGCATGTTCCAACAGATTCCTTAAGGCCTAACCACTACTCCCTCTAACCCACCCCCCTTGCGAGTCTATTGCGTTAAACCTTCAGTTTCCGCATCCTGTGGTTTGGTCTCCTCCTCCACAGGCTCAGCTGGGTCGGCTAATGACCCAAACAGTTCGGCTATCAGTGATTTCCAGGCCATCAGGGACTCATTCTCCTCCTCCCCGCCATTGCTACACGCTTTTTGCCATGCCATGGTTTCGGCTTCTGCCCATTTTGCAAGTTTTTCCACCACACCTTTATCTTCGGCGCATGGCATGACTTCCATCCCATGGCAATCCTTCTTTTTGCAAGCACATAAGCCAGGTCCCTCAGCTTGCTTACATGCCTGAGCTTCTGTGGTCTAGGGAACCCCCCCCCCCAGCAGACAGGCCCACACCGTATCCACTACTATCTTGACCCCTCTTTCTTCTAGATTCTCTTTCACTCCCCTCCAGAACCTCTCTATGATCGGGAATGACCAGAACATATGCACCATGCCCGCGTTCTCTTCGTCACACTTGGGTCATGCTTGCCGTCCTGCATTTTCAAACCTCGATATCCTCCAAGGCATCATATAAGCCCTGTGTGTTATGTACAGCTGTATCTGTTTCAGCCTCGCGTTTCTGGACACCTTCTTATGATACCCTTGCACCCGTTCCCACATCCCATCTCCCATTTGGGCCCCGACCTCCATTTCCCAGTCTACTCTCAACTGCGTGACCTGCTTCCCCACTTTAGACATCAACATCTCATACAGTCTGGAAATCTCGTGCCCCCCTCAGCTATGTCATATATCACGTCTATAGTGGCGTCTAATTCTTCCTCCAACACAGTTTCAGGCCATGTTCTCTTGATCCTCTGTACCACTCTGTGATACCTAATGTACTGGCCTTCGTGCAACCCAGCTTCTTCCCGCAGCCCCTCAAAAGTAACACTTGAGCCCCCCTGCCAGATATCACCCATCGTTGCCACCCCAGCCGGTTCCCAGTGGGTCCGGAGTATCATTCACAGCTGAGCGTCTGCCCCCGTCAATACAACCAATGGTATCTGCGGTGAGCATGGGGACGGGTCCCCCATCATTTGACATGCCCTGCGCCACACCTTCCACCCCAGTAGCATAATTTTAGGGTGCCCCATCATTTCCGCCTTGGGTGCCAACATCACTTCGTTCAAATAAAAAGGTGCACAATCACGCCCAAACAGCCTAAGTTCAGAGGTCTCTTCATCAGAGAGCCATTTGGCAACATACTGCAACTGGCTTGCCACATAGTACGCCTCATAGTTAGGCAACTTTATTCCCCCTTTGTCATGGAAGTTCTGAAGTTTACATAACGCCACTCTGTTTCCCGTGCCATGCCACAAAAAGTCCCTACACATGCTATTCAGTTTGGTGAAGAACCCCTTAGGAATCAGGTATGGTATATTCCCGAAGTAATGTAGGAGCCTCGGCAGGACCACCATCTTTAGCATCGCTCCCCGTCCCATCATCGCCAAAGGCAGCTTTGCCCAAAACTGCATGCACTTCTCAATTTTTTTGATAGCTACTTCTGTATTACACCTATGCTCCTCCTCCATGGTGTGATATATGTCTATCCCCAGGTACTGAAAAGTACTAACCGCCCACGGTACCTGCAATACCGGTAACCTCTCCGCTGGAATCCCTATGTACCCCCCCCAACGGGAACAGGCTAGACTTCTGGGGTTCACCGCTATGCCGGACAGCACAGCGTATCTCCCGAGCACTTCCAAAATGTACTGGAGGTTTTCCTCTGGGAACTGCACGTACAGCAGCATGTCATCTTCATATAGGGAGATCAAATGCCGCTCCCCTTTAACCTCGATGCCTATGGTGTCATATTGCTGCCTCAGATAAATCGCGAGAGGTTCCAGGGCCAGTATGTAGAGCATAGGAGACCACAGGCATCCTTGTCTAGTACCCCTGCTAAGCTGCCACCTCTCTGATATCACAGATCTTGTCTTAACTCTAGCCAGCGGTTCGCTATACAAAATCTTCGCCCATCTTACATAGCCAGGCCTTAACCCGTAGTGTTTCAGGGCCGCTAGCAGCCATGGCCACTTGACGGAGTCAAAGGCCTTGATCGCATCCAAGGACACGATTGCCATTTCCTCATCACTTTCTCTGCCAAACTCAATGATTCTCTGGAGTTGCCTATGATTATTGGTAATGTTTCTATGGGGGACATAGCCCGTTTGATACGGATGTATTAATTTGCTAATGACCCTCTTCAGTCTATTTGCTAAGACAGCAGTTAATATCTTGCCGTCTTGGTTCAGCATCGACACGGGTCTAAAGGAACCACAGCTACGCCCAGGTTTATTAGGTTTAGGGAGAGGTACTATGACAGCTTCTCTCAGTGACTCCGGTAAGCGTCCCATCTCGAACGCTTCGTTTATCATTTCAAGCAGCGGGGGGAGGACCTCTTCTATATATACCTTGTAAAATTTGCTTGGGAGCCCATCTGTTCCCGGGGTCTTACTAGTAGGCAGCTGCCTTACCACCTCATCCAGTTCTTCTAGGGTAATCGGGGTGTCCAATTCCTCTCTTTCTTCCTTGCTTATCTTGGGCAGCCCCATATCCTCAAACGTTTCTTCTATCATTGCACGGCTACTTTCCCCATTTTCTCTGTATAACACTTTATAATAATCCACAAACGCTTGGTTAACTCCCTCCTGGGTGTCCTCTACGCTACCGTCTTCTCTTTCTATAGTTCTAATTGTGGCTCTGGGGGTCTCGCTCTTATATAACCACATCAAAAGTCTCCCCGGTTTATCACCTCCCGCATGCTGGCTCTCTATGTATTTTTTATAATTGAGGTTACACAACCTCTCCCAGTATTCAGCACATTTTTGCTGTAGCCTAAGTATCAATTCTAGCTTCTCCGCTGTATCGTCTCCAGCGTTTAAGGCCTCTTCCAATTTTACTTCCGTCTCCCGCAGTTCAGCCGAAACCCCACCCTGTAGGCCCTTGGATTTCGCTATGGCCGCACCCCTCATGACAACTTTAAAGGCCTCCCATAGTGTTCCCGCCGAGTCCACACTCCCATTATTTGTTTAAAAATAGTTTACAATCTCCTCCCTCAAATCCTCTCTAAAGAAGGGGTCTTGCAACGCCTCCACTCGTAGGCGCCATGTCGGGATCCTCGCACTCAGGGGGCAGTATTGCCACGCAAGAATCAGGGGCAAGTGGTCCGAGAGGACCCTGGCCCTATACTCTATGTGTGCAATCTCCGCTATCACTTCAGGTGATGCGAAAACATAGTCCAGCCTCGTTGATAACTGCTGTGGGGCAGAATAATGGGAATATTGCCTTTCCCGGGGGTGCCACACTCTCCATGCATCTTCCAACCCAAAGTCATCAAGCAGTGTCTGTAGCGCCCTGGCTGCAGGGGCCGGTCTATCCAATTTCCCATCCGATCTATCCACCCTCGGGTTCAATACGCAGTTGAAGTTCCCTCCCCAGATCACCGCGCTTCCCACACATATGCCCAGGTTCACACTCAATGTCCTAATGTACGCCGCTGTATTCTGGTTCGGGGCGTACGTGCTAACAATACTTATCTCCCTGTTCTCTACCAGTCCCCTCAGCATAACCATCCTCCCGTCTGTCTCAGCCACCACTTGCAATCGCTGAAACGGGACATGTGGTGCCACCCATATAAGTACTCCTCTTGCGGAGGCCGAGTACGATGAGCCCACCAACACCCCCTTCCACTTTCCCGCAATCCTGTCCATCCTCTCACGTGTAAGGTGGGTCTCCTGCAGCAATGCAATATCTATTTTCTGCCTACGCAGATACAGCATAACCTTGTTCCTTTTTAAATAGCTATTAAGCCCCCGCACATTCCATGTGAGTATTGTAAGGTCCCCCATGGCCTGATATAATCCCATCCCCTCCCCTCCAGGTGCAGTTTAACTTTGAGTTCCAATCCAATCTGTATAGGCTCGCATCCCATTCTAAATCCCCTTCAACCAAAAACACACCAAACTTCCCGCTCCCTCTCCCCCCACCTCCCATCCCTTCCCCAACATCACCCCCCCCCAAATGTTGCTAAGCTCCATCCCTGGATCTCAGGCTCCCCCGCATCTAGCTCTTTCCGGCTCTCGCCTGTACTCAAAGCTCCGCAGGATGAGGCCGCCCTAGTGGCCAACCTACTACAACTACAACTATAATTCGGGGGTTAGGGTGCTTTCGCCCTGCCGCTCTCATAGCACATCGGATAACTACACATTGCCATACGATTTAAATATATGTATCTGCCACTATATTCCAGTCCATCAAGTCTCTCACAATCAGCGGTATTTTATCGAATATCAGCCTCCTACAGCCAGGCCCATTGTTCTTAGCCTTCGCCTAGGCGCCCTTGGGATGTTCACACGCCGCCATAACAGTATGCATACCGTATCTTAGTCACTTATCGCATCCATCTTGGGTCTCTTCCGTGTCTTGTTCCGGGCAGCCCTGCAGATCCAGCCACGTTGTTGCTTCTACTGGAGTGTCAAAAAAATGCATTTTGCTCTTATGCACCACCTTCAATTTCGCAGGGTACAGCAACATATATTTTATCCCAGCCGCCCGCAGCCTCCTTTTGATGGTTACATAGCTGTACCGCTGCCTTTGGACCAGCATAGTATGATCCGGGTATGCTGTGATAGTGCTCGAGGCCCCCTCGATTGTTCCACCTTTTCGAAAGTACTCCAGTATTTTCTCGCGGTCTTTGTAGTTCAGTATTTTGGCGATTATCGCTCGTGGAGGGGCCCCTGGTCTCGGCTTCCTCATGAGGGCTCTGTGTGCGCGCTCCACTACAAATCCCTGCGAGAGTGTGCCGGCCCCAATTCCTTGTAGGAGTAAGTTCTCAATGTAATCAGTCGGGTCCTGGCCCTCCTCACCCTCTGGCAAATCCACCACGCAGATATTGTTTCTCCTCGCTCTCCCTTCTGCTTCTTCTGCTCGAGACTCCAAGTTGGCCACCTGTTGCTTAAGGACATGGATCTCCTTTGCATTGTTGGTGTTGGTGTCCGTGTTAGTTTTCACCGCACCTTTCAGGCTGCTTGTGCGTTCCGCCAGTCTTGTCTCAGCAGGGAGACTTCAATGCCCACTGCTTCAATTTTAGCCTCCAGGGAAGTGCGCAGGTCCAACATCGCAACCTCCCCCAAGATTCTTTCAGCTCCGTAATGGCTTCTAAAATCTGATGATTATCAGCCGCTGTGATGCCCTCAGATTGTGCCATCGGTCCTTTGGGTGCGATGGCCGCAGGAGACTGTTGTGTTTTCGCAATAATATCCATTGTGGGTTGTTTGTTCTTATTCTTGCCCATGGCCCCTCGCGCCGCCATTTTCCGGCCTTCGTTGGGCCTCCCTATTACGATTCAGCGTCCGCGTCTCTCCCCAACCGTCTTTTCCGCTCTTTTCGGCTGTTGTGGAGATCTTCAGGCAGTCGCGACATCCACCTCCTCTCACCGCTGCTAGTTGCTCATCAATGCCGAGCGAGTGCTTCTCGTGCCCGTCGTGGTGCAGCCTGCCTTTTCACACCTCTGCTGCCCTTGGTCTCCTGCCGTCCGGGCCAGCACCCAAGCCTTTGCGACCCAAGGCCCACCGCCCCAGGGGTTTCGCTCCGTCTTCACTTCGCCATCGTCGTTCTTTCCCTTTGGCCGCCGCCTCTATTCGTCCTCTTCGGGTGCCCTAGTTTCGTTCCCTTTGTCGTCGGCCATCTTGTGTGACAATGGACCGAACAGCCGCCGTCGTTCGTCGAGCAATTCTCCAGAATCCCGCTTACGATTCTCTTGATCTTTATACAATGAGCAGAGCATACATTCCCGTGCGTGTGTGATCAATTATGGAACCAATGGCGCACTTTCAAAGGTAGTTTCCACGGATCATCTGTCGGATCCTCCGGAGCTACACGGGAAGCACGTCCTACTCCATGGCTGCTCAAGCCACGCCCGCCATCACTGTGCATTACTTGTTCACAAAACTTCAAGGAAGTATTGCTAGGGGGTGTCTGAAGATATTTTGGTTTAACTTGTGCTTTCCCTCCCTCTTGTTAAATTGATAGAGTGCCATTTGTAGTTGGTTTTCACTGTGCCGTGTTGCTCAGTTTTCACTCTACCGCAAACTTGTCTACAATTGAATAGGGAGTTGTATATACTTTTCCTTGACTGAACTTAACTTACTTTATCAACTGTGATTTATGTGTTGAACTAGATGTGTATAGAATAAATATATTCTCTTTTTTTATACAAAGTTTTGGTCAGTGTTTCCTTGTTCCCTAGTACTGTGATACCTATTGTGTAAACCCTGAATACTGTTCATCTCCCTCTTGAGATAAGTCTGACTGCTCAGCCACAGCTACCAACTAAATCTTTGTGGTACAGACTGATACCAAAGGGGATTTATTGCTCTCACCTGTAGTCCTAATCTGGTGTAGTGCTCCCTAAGGGAACTGCACTGGATTCTGCCTAACAGCAGCTATACCTACTACAAGGCATTCCCAATGGGAAAGCATCCTATGACCATGCACCAGACGACTGTGACCCACTCATCTTCTCTGTGGCCCCTGATATTCATTCTGGCGCAGGCATGGAAAGTGGGAGTATTAGACCTGTGCGTCAATTAGTTCTTTTGCGGACATGGTTAGTTACGTATGTCATGCATTTGTTGAAAAGATGCTGTTATGCGGGAATTAGAATGACAATTTCTCATGCAGAGCCCCCGGGTAGAGTTTCCGTACCAGTGCAAGAAGACCTCTTGCTGCCAAGTATTGGAATGAGCAGATGCTGAGACAATCCATGCTATAAATCTTTTCATTGATTGTCTCTGCACCCGATTCATTCATTAGGCGGGTTTTAGCTGTAAACATTTACTTTGTCTTTGGTTGCCATTCAATGGAAAATCTCAGTTTCTGACTCCTTTCAGTCCAAGCTCTGCGTCTTACTTGCCCTTTACCTTGTAATTTCACTCGCCAAGCATTGCAGAAACCGAAGAACAAAGTGATTTGAGGTGTGACTTTACTCTAATTTTTGAGGCAGTAGCCATGTTTGAGGGCTTACTGCCACCTTTACACCACCACCTTTCACCTCGAACACCAAATATATCTCCTGTGAAGAGCCACAGGGTTCTAGTCTCTACCCCCTCCTTTTCAACATCTACATGTCCCTCTTGATGAAAATCATTGGAACCCACGGACTGACCACTTACAACTACGCAGACACCACACAACTGATCGTGAAGATCACCATGACCCGGGAACCAAACAATACGCTCAACAATTATCTGACAGGCATATTCAGCTGGATGACAGTGAAAAACCTCAAACTCAATCCAGCCAAAACAGAAAATGTGATCTCACCCCCAGAGGGCAACTGAACCAACTGTCAACTGGACTGGCCGCCAGACATTGGAACCCAACCGGAGACTTTAAATGTGATAAACAACCTAGGAATTCTCCTGGACAACGGTCTACCTCTGGAAACACAAGTCAACTCTATCACAAAGAAGTGCTTCTACCTCCTAAGACTAGTCAGGGGGATGCTCCTGTACCTCTCGATTCCACATATAACCTTTACGATCATATCTCTGATATTGTCAAGAATCGACTATGCAAACAGCCTCTACTTCGAAATACCTGAAATGCTCACCCAAAGACTTCAACGCATCCAGAACACAACAGCAAGTATACTGCTGAGATTAAACAGAAGATACCACATCTCACCATCACCATCCTTGAGAACCATAGATTGGCTCCCCGTAAAAACACGTATTAAATTCAAGGCCCTCTGCATTGCCCACAAATCTCTACATAGACAAGGAGCCACATGTTTCCAGACCAAGATCAGCCACTATCAACCAGGAAGAGAACTGAGATCAAGCAATGACTTTCAAATACAGATGAACCACTACAAAAAAGGACATTTGGAGGAAGTGCATTCTCGTGCCTAATGGCAAACCTTTGGAGCACAGTGCCAAATAAAACTAGAAGCACAGAAGTCCACCTCACCTTCAGTAAACAACCAAAACCATGGCCATTCAACTGCCAATGACCAGCACAAAGGGAAAATTAGCGAAGAAATCAATGAAGACTGCAAGAAACACCCCTCCCCCTCTCCTCCTGTTGTAGCCATGTGTCACACTTAGATAGACCTGCGTAGAATAGCCATGCCTCGCTCTAGAGAGAACTACAAAAGACACACATCACATGTTAGGAAATCTGGGACTTGGAAGGTACCACTGAGTTGCAGCTGGACAAGCTCTGAGGACACACTTTGAGAGATGCAAACTTACAAAAAAAAACAATGTACTCCTGCTCCTCCTACATAGCCGACAAACACAATACACGCCCGCGGGGCAGCCAACTACACAAACACACACCATACGTAACTAACATTTACACACAATGGGCCTCATTACAACCCTGGCGTTGAACCATGGTGCTATCAGCACCATGGTCCATGCCGGATTCCGCCATGGTGGATGGCGGATTTACCACCCCATTCCAAGGTTGGCGGGGCGGTAAATCCCCATTCACCATGGCCCCTTCCCCATTCCCATTTTTGGCCCATAGGGCTCAATGGGAATGGGGAAGGCGCTAATTTACGGTGCCGTAATTAGGACCAAGGTCCCTTAGCGGGTTGGACTTTAACGCCTGCAAAAAGCAGGCGTTAAAGTGTGAATCGGGCGTTAAGGGTTTAACGGCGCCGCAGCCTTTTACGGCGCTGTTAACCCCTTAACGCCTGGGTTGTAATGAGGCCCAATAAAAATCCCAGGCACTGAACCTATTTTACGGATGGAACAAACCAGTGCATTGAACACTAACCAAACTACACATAACAACGCACCAAAAAACACACACCAATTTAACGTATCCTGCACACACCATACTACAATGACACAGGACACCCCTTACAGATACAACAAGCCAGTGCGCACGATTACACTACCAGCCAATTCACATATGATCCACACACCGAACATAAACACAATATATAGCCGAGTCACTGAGTCTTGCCCTTACAGATACAACAAACCAGGCCTCTCAACCAACTCACACGCAAAACAGCACACACAGATGCCAGTTTCTCCTGGTTCTGAAACCAGCCTATCATTCTAACCTCACTAACACCTCTGCACTCTTTTCTTCCTGTGCCACGTGAGCACCTGGAGAGCGCCCCTGGGGTGGTAGCTGTGCACTGTGTAAGTCAACATAACTATTCACTGATAGTGGGGACACAGTATTTGTCAGAAGGCCTTAATAAGTAGTATTGAACATGTAATTGAGTCACGTGGAAGGTTGTAACACAGACATCTTGGTTCTGTATACAGGCACTATGATAAAAGTTGACCCAGACATTTTCAGAGAAGCTATGGGCCTTCATTCGCATGCCATGATTTAGCATCTTTGCCTCTGGGGGTTTCTGTCTGAACCCCATTTGGAAGTTAGCAAACGTCAGCAGAGGTGGCCCTGAATCACAATTCAACATGTCTTTGTACAAATCTGTGTTTCCAGAAAGATGTACTACTATTCCCATGATGTACCAGCAAGAAATCTGGAAAACCCAAAAACCTAGTCCAAAAAACTGCTCTGACTTGGATTTGCATGCACACTGGTTTCCTGAAAAACAGAAGAAGGAAAGCTCATTTCAAAGGACTAAACTAGAATGCTGTGGCAGTTACTCTCCTTTCATTTCTGTACAGAAACACCCAGAGCGTATCAGCATTGGCTGTTTTCCATGCCAAAGATTAAATCTAACCACACCTCTGACTTCTTGTGTGCTATCCAATCACAGGACTCTATCCTGGGCTTCTTCCCTGGTACCACTGCGTATAGGCGTCCACACCCTGAAGGTCCCTGTTCCTGCATTTAGACCATTTTGAATTGCTCTCTATCTTGTCAGTGATTGTTTCCTGCTCCTGTGTTGCCTTGCTCCATCTTCTCCAGCCCTCCCTTGGATTCTCAGTCTTCTCTGTGTGTCCAGCCAGTGTCCCTGCTTCATTTCCTTCTGCTGTGTCCCTGCAGCTTCCAGTCTCTGCTGATTGTGCTGTTTCCCTCTGGCCTCCTACTCCTGCTCCTTGTGCCGAGTCCCTGCAGTCTGAACCCCTGCTCCCTGTTCTGCTTTTTTCCTGCTTTCCCGGGTCTATTGCGTCTCAAGGTTTGCTCTGTATAGTCAATCTCTGCTTCCCTTACTTCTGTGGGTTCCTTTAACCCTTAGTTCTAGTTCTGAACCCCACACCTCTGGGTGATATGACTCATGTGTTTCCAGTTCCGTTTTTCAGCTTGCTCCAGTTACCTAGGTTCTGTCCCTTACTACAGAGCGATAGTTACCTGGATTCTCATCATTTGCTACAGATACCTTGTTTCGGTAACTTGCTCCAGTTACCTAGGTTCAGTCCCTTACTACAGAGTGATAATTACCTGGCTTCTCATCATTTGCTACAGATACCTTGTTTCGGTAACTTGCTAATTACCTAGGTTCAGTCCTTTACTACAGAGTGGTAGTTACCTGGCTTCTCATCATTTGCTACAGATACCTTGTTTTAGTAACTTGCTACAGTTACCTAGGTTAAGTCCCTTTCTACTGAGCGGTAGTTACCTGGCTTCTCATCATTTGCTACAGATACCTTGTTTTAGTAACTTGCTACAGTTACCTAGGTTCAGTCCCTTTCTACTGAGCGGTAGTTACCTGGCTTCTCATCATTTGCTACAGATACCTTGTTTTAGTAACTTGCTACAGTTACCTAGGTTCAGTCCCTTTCTACTGAGCGGTAGTTACCTGGCTTCTCATCATTTGCTACAGATACCTTGTTTTAGTAACTTGCTAAAGTTACCTAGGTTCAGTCCCTTTCTACTGAGTGGTAGTTACCTGGCTTCTCATCACTTGCTACAGATACCTTGTTTTTAGTAACTTGCTACAGTTACCTTGTGTTTCCTTATTACTAGGTCCTGCATTTCTGCTCCGAATCTGTGTTGTCTTGAATCTTTTTTCCCTCTGTTGCTTGCCTTGAATCCCTATAGAGCTCTTAGTATATGGTAAGTTTGCTAGTGTCCTCACTGTGCCGCATTTCCTTTGTACAAACACTGGCAATCTCTGCCCCTTTCTTTGTCTTGTCTTACATGTAGTTCATACTGTATCTCATGTTGCAGCGTGTTGATGTCTTCTCCACAGAAAGCATACACTGCATTTGCGGATAGGACCCATATCAGTGTGTGCCGTGTATGTAGGTTCATTGTGGATGCCCTAGAGTACAGGGACGGTAGGCACTGTTGCTCTTCCTGGGCCACGGGCGTGGAGGTTGAGTATCTGTAAGAGTAATCTGAACAGAGGATATGAGATTTGCCTTGTTTCCGTGGGTGTTCTCACCCTGTGCACAGCCCTGGTGGGCTTCCATATCATTTGTCTAGTGCATGGCTCCCACGACTTCTTGTTCAGCCTCTCTGTCTCCCCTTTCTCCTGTTTCCTTGTTTCTGCTTGTCTCATCTGTTTCCCCTCTTGTTCTCTTTTCTGCTGTATTAGGGGATGTACTAGCCCCTGCAGGGGGTGCTCGAGGGATGTCCCACATAGCGTGGGCGCCCCTCTGGCAGCCCCCCTCCCCGCAGGGAGGTTCCCACCCCTTCCGCTTTGTCACGGTGGGGGGAGGGCGTCCCCAGGGGCGGGCATTTCCAGCTGGGCCCTGGGACGGCCTACAAATAGGGATGAGGACTGCAAAGGCGGCCTCTGTTGCAGTTCTCTTCACTCTTGCGCCCAGTAGTGGCGGCAAGGACATCATTGGACATATATATGAGCCGCGATAGGGTAAGGGTAGGTTTTTGGTGGGGTTTCCGGGGCTATCAAAGCTCATCGCTGGCATTATTAGCCGCTGTACCGCACACCCCACATTTTCCTCTGATAGGGTTGAAAAGCAGCGAAGGGCGATTTGATGGCCTACAATTTTTAGGATAGGATGGTGTATCCAATATGTTTCAAAGTGCATGCATAAGGTATGAGGGGTAGGCATATGCTCCGGGTAAACTGAGAGTTTGGAATATGGAATTGTGAACGCGCCTATACAAAATGGTTTTTAGGGCGCAAGTTTGCCGCAAAGGATGGTATTACCACGTGGTTTGTTTGTAAATCATGTGTCGTGTGTAGATACGAAGGCGGCATAATTCTTACATGAGGGGTGTTGCCTTTTTCAGTGCGGTGGTGCATGGCAAGGCAAAAAAGTGGGATTAGTAATAGAAACACAGTGTGTGGGAGCTTGTAAGCTTGTAAGGAAGGAAAACATGGTGCGGCACCGAGGTTGCCGTGCAACTCCACGTGCATTCTTGTGGCATTAATGTCTCATGTGGGTTAGCTGGAACAAAGAGTTCGGTTTTTCGGGCCTCGTGTTTATTACGTGGAATGTTTGAAGCAAGTTAAAAAGACATGGGGACGGTTCATTTGTTCATTTGCAACCATAACAGCAGCTGTCCAGTGCGTTTGTTAAAGAGGTACCTGGCCATGAGGCCCCAACAGCCGGGTACGCTACTGGTGCACCAACGCGGTTCGCCACTGACTAACTATCAGTTTAGAAAGGTCCTGTCCACAACGTTGGGGGCCCTGGGGATAAGGGAGCAGGGGTGGTAATCCCACAGCTTTCGCATAGGGGCTGCCAGGGCGGCATTTTTACAGGGCATTCCAGCACACAATATCATGAGGACTAGGAGATGGGAGTCTAACAGGTTCCAGCTTTATGTAAGACCTCAAGGGGCCACAGGGCACCCATCAGCAGGGACGTAGGTTGCCGCAGCCAGGAGAGAACTGATGGACTGCGTGATCATTGATTTCTGTTTTCTTCCAGATTCCTATGCCTTATCTCTTTTGTAACTTTTTACCCACAGATGACACAGTATGGATTGTGGGACATTCCTTTGTAACAAGGTCGCAGCCCGGCAATGGCACTTGGGTTCCAACCAAGGGATGGACCACAATAGAATAGTGTGGTTAGGAACATCAGGCATGAGATGGCACTCTCTTTTGCTGACCGTCCATGGGCATTTACAATGGAGGCCTGCTCCTAGGGTGCTAGTGGTCCACCCAGGTGGCAATGAACTCGCAACCATGGGAAGGGGACGATTATGGGCACAGATCCAAGTGGGCTTAAGCACCCTCGCCCAGGAGTTACCAGGTACAGAGGTGATATGGTCGGAGTTGCTGCCCAGGCTGCAATGGCGTGGGGTTGATTCGCAGAGGGCCATGGAAAAATCTAGGCGCAGGCTCAATAGAGGTATCAAAAGGTTTACACCAGCTAATGGCTTTGGCTTTGTTAGACACACATTGCTAAACTCATTACCTTCCCACTATATGGCTGACGGCGTGCATCTGTCGGAGAAAGGATACAACTTGTTCCTTACGGCCATCTTGGGCAGCCTCTTGAAGGTCGGATGTAAATAAGTGATGGTAAGTTGGTAAGTTTTTGGAGCAAGGGGGCGCTGGGGGTAGCGGGGTGCCACCCCCAAAGCGTTGAGGAGTTAGGGGCAGTCCTAGCTGGGGAGGAGTTTGCCACGGCTTGAACCGTGGGCGGTTTCCCGATGGCTGTACCCGAGCCAAAGTCGGATGATGGGCATTGGATCCCTATGGACACTGGAGACTCCTCACCTTCATGTGCAGTGGCCCGAGGGAAAAGCACTTTGTGCAATCTGGCGCGGATGTCCGGTGCCTTGCGACATGCATGGAGGCGGCAAGGGGACACCGGAACAGTCAGAAGATGCCCCACACTTTTTGGGGGCTAGGACTTTTTGTGGTATAGATGGTCATGAACCATGGTGCTTTAGGGCTGGGACTGCCCCCCCCCCCCAATTTTGTTGTATGCTCCAATAAACTGTGATCTGTGTTTCCAAAAATGTAAAAGGTTGTTGGACTATTATTCACTGACTGATCAGGTTGGTTTCCAAGGGATGTCATCTGTACACGACAAGGGGGGGCAATGGGGGCTGACACTGCTATGCTTGGCCTGGCCCTTTACACCAGCACTGCTTTTCCGGTATTTGCCAGCTGTCTTCTTCCTGTTTGCCTCAGACATCCCAGGTTTACTGAACAATGGAGGCTTGCAAAGGAGCACGAGGCTGATCCGCACAGAGTGGGACAACAGAAGGCCGGTGCAAGTGGTCCCTCCTATAGTCTCGCTTCAAGGCTGTATCAGGTCACGCAGTGCTCCTCGCCCATTGCAAAATGCCTTTTGGGGATTGCCCCTTCCACTTAGATTACAGGTTCAGTCTGCAACTTTGTTAAAGATAGGGTTCTCTCAAGGGACATCTAGCTCAGAAGGTGCTGTGCAATGTGCCTGTTGGAATAGGGCCATTCAGCCATGCCGCCAACAGGAACCTTCTATTGGCGGTTGCAACATTAGTGCTTCCACTTGAGAGCAGAATTCTTTTGAAATGAACTTGAATTGTTTATAAAGTCATTCATTTTCAGAGCCTTTCTTATTTGCCTGATAAACGAAGCATATCTGGAAGTGCCGGCGGTCTTCCGAGTCGCGACTCTCTGCGCCGTGAAGTAGCGGGATTTCATTGTTCAGCTTTGCCGAATTGACCCTTCTCTGGTTCTGCTGTGAACTGCTGAAATGCCTTTAATCCTGAATTCCGACTGATTCCAGAATAGTTGAAGCTTTGCAAAACCTGAAAATCTTGGTTCTGGAATGCTGCATTTTAACTCTCGTGGTTTACTTTGGATCTACTTTTTGGTTTTACGGGTCTGTTTTAGCTATACCTCATTTAATAGTATATTCGTTACTTTCTATATGTAAATATTGTACAGCACTCTGTTGCATTTGCTGCCTTGTTCGAGCCATAGAGCAATTTTAAATAAGATAAAACTAAAAATCTCTGTAAACCATGAAGCCTTTCACTGATGACGAACCTTCTTGAGAGCTTCCCCGACTCTCTTATACACAACCTCACTCTCTCATGCTTTCGCCAAATCAATGCTTTCCTGCATTTCGATTGTATTTCCTTGTGTTGTATGGATAGCCAGGAATGGCATTTCTATCGGAAATGTCATACAATACCCCAGGGGCAAAAGGCCCTGCCGAGAAAGCAGGAAGGATGAGGACTTAGAAGGGTTTCGCGTGATGAGCATTCGGGAGAACATTCCAGACGCAGGTGTGCAGATGCGCTGCAGAACCGGGAACCGTCCTTCAGCTAAACTCTGCCTTCAGCATGCATTCCGCTGCCATGCTGCGTCAGCCCCGGAACAATGGTGCTTGCATTCCTTGAACGGCTCTGCAGCAGCCCATGCGACCTTCCTCAGACCACCGTATTCCAGGGCTCCGATCTTTCCTTCATCAGCCCCTCCCCGAAGAGTGCATGCTTCCTAGCCTGTGCCTAATGGCAGTGCATATACACACCATATTCTAATTAACTTTCATTCACTGCTCTTGTCGCAGGTTCTGCACAGAACTCTCCCAGAACTGTAGCTCAGGGCGGCCCTGCTAAAGCTTTTTAATGTTCATTATTAAGCTATTGGCACTGTGCTGCCATTTCCTCTGAGTCACTGTTTAAATATTACTTCGCTTCTTTTGAACTTTGTGTTTTTTTGGAGTCTATGAACTTTGTATGTTTTGGAGCCTAACAAAATGTGCTAAATTGCCATTTCAACGCGCCAGACTTTACTGGGCGCAGCATGCCACCCCTGCCTTCTCTCCCAGATTTCTTTGGGGGCAGCGCATGGGCAGTTTACCAAAGGAGAATGCCAACTGTTTACCGGACTCAAATGGTCAGTTTATCTGATTTTGGACCAACCGATATATCAGCACCCGGCTAGGTGTTGTGTTGCCCCAAATCAGCCTCTGCTGATGGACCTGGAGGATTCTAGTCATGCATTGGTAGCCAGGTCATCTGCGGCTTCTGAGGTCTTCACCCATGCTGGGCTTCGCCATGCATGACAGCTAGGAAGCTGCTTCACTGGCCGTGTTCCGGCACTTATCATCCCAGGATTCCTCAGTCCTGGGGAAGATGGCACCGTGGGCTTTCCCATGGCTCATGCGGCTCATGATTCTGAAGCTTCTTACAACCTCTGGAGAGGAGGCATGCCACGCCGGTGGTGGCCGGTCAGCCACCGAAACAGGACAGGAGATGCTGCTAGAGTTGGCCAAGCAAACCCTGTTGAGTAAGCTGAACCTGAAGGAGCTGCCAACCATCCAGCCGTCTGTGCCCAGCTCCATGCTGGCCACCGCGCTGAGGTTGCAAGGGAAACAGCTGGCCATGGCTGGACCCCACCCGCAAGAAGAACTGGAACCGATTAGGGATGAGGATCAAGGGCGACAATATGAAATCATAATGTTCCCGGAAGAAGGTGGGTAACTGATTTATTTATTTATTTATTTTATTTTTACATTTGTAAAGCGCCACACAGCCCAGAGGCATCGGGGCGCTGTTGCAAGATAATGACTTAGTTTTAGTGCAAGGAGGGGTAGATAGAGGAGGTTACAGCAAGATCGTATCTACCCTTAGCCTGGGAAAAAAGGACGTTTGACATTACAGCGGTTATACAGTTGACAGGGCCCAAGAGGGGTTTATACAAACAGCATCGTTTTTATTGCTTTCCTGAAGCACAGGTGGGATTTGATACCTCTAATCTCGGCGGGTAATAAGTTCCAGTTGGTGGCGGCGAGGACTGGGAAGCTAGTGCCACCTGCTCTGGTTCTGAGGCTTTTTGGAATTGCTAGGCGGTTGATGTGGCTAGATCTAGTTGGTCTGTTGGAGGGGGGATCAGAGAATCTCTGCGCAAGGTAGCGTGGTGCTGTGTCCTGTCGGCATTTGTGGGTGAGTGCCAGTGATTTGAAAAGGATTCGTTCCTTAACTGGAAGCCAGTGGACGGATTTTCTGGTGGCTGAAATGTGGTCTCTTTTCGAGATTCCTGTTGCTGCTCTGAGGGCATTGTTCTGCACCGTTTGAATTTTTTAAATGTTTTTGGCTGAAGTGCCTAGTAGGAGTGCATTGCAGTAGTCTAGGAGGGATCCTATGATAGCTCTTGCGATGGTGAGGGAAGGAAGGGCCTTCTGATGCAATTGTAGTGAAATTGACACACACACACTTCATAGCCTATGTAAATATTGTGAGTTGACGAGCATTTCACCCATTCATGCAACTAATACATTGATCCCCTTCTGGGTCATTGTCATCACACTGGATGTTATGGTACGACCTTTGCCCCCTACACACCCCTCTCTGGGAGATTCCTTGGGATGGGCGTGGACTGCCTCAGCAGGATGCACGGCTTCAAGAACTGAGCAATCCCCAGAAGACCCCCACCCCTCATCCGCGATAACTCAGAGGGAGACTAGTTCCGGTACTTGAAGAGGAGTCACACTCAGTCACCAAAAACGAGATGCGTCCAGTGTTGGAAAGGTCTCTGCCTGCAGGGGGGGAAGAAAAACAGGGTTTCAGGTGCAGCCCTGGCACACAACTGACAGGCCTGTAAAAAGTGTTAAATAAATCAGAGGACTAAAATAGCAGCGCGTTTTAACGGGATGACTTGAAATGTGCACATATGACACCATACACCAACCTGATGACATAGTTGAGCAAAACGAGTATGATTCTAGCTTTATTTTGCCCATCTTAACTACAATGACCAGCATGCCCCTGGAAAGGAAAACAGTGAAAGAAAAAGCACTTGCTTGCCGTCGTGGTGTTATGCCGCATGCAGCTTTGGGCATCCCTTTCGTGTTTGATTACCCGTCATTCCTCTTCTGAGACAACCGCCCTGCAAATGATGTACTTACTGCTGGCGCCACTGCCATCTAACTTCAGTTACACTTTAAAGTGCTACATTCCACCCACACAAATAGCCACAGCAGAGGTATTTTGAGCTTGAAATGTCCCCGAGGCACTGGGAACAGCTGGTCGCTGCTGGTGCAGTGTATTACGGCAGCTCAAGCACAGGCGTATGGTTCCCCAGCTACAGAATCTGTGGAGACTGTTTTTCTTTTGGATTTTGAATCCGGGGGGAATCTGGCTCAATTCCAACACTGGATACTGCTACCCTGAACGTTTGGACGAGTGTATCAGCTGGGAACCAGAGTGTGACACTCATTCCCCAAGGGAAGCACACTACTTTAGAGTTCTGGACTCTGGGGGGCCTGCAGCGCACCGTGGTCATTCACGCCCCCAATGTGAAGGTAATTCACGCCTTACCCACGCCCCCGTGCTGAGGATGAACTATGAAAGGAGTAGGGACTAGGGAGGCGTTTGTTCCTGGCTCCCTGCTAGGACTTCAGTGACCAGCATTCCTAGCAGCAATAGTACCAAGCCATCCAGACCTGGACTGCCTCCCTGAAGAGTGCAAGAGGCACACACACTTCTGGAGGAGGACAACAAAGACCTAGTGATTTTATATGACAACCACGGTGCGCCCATCCTCACACCCCCAAGGCAAAGGTCTAGCACTGATTACATTATCCTCTAGAAAGGGAACCTGTATGGCGTTGAATGTGCTAACCTATATATTTGTCTGATGTATGTTTATAATACTGAAATCCTTAGAACAGGGAAGGGAAGAAGAGTCGGCCCGAGGCATGGGCATAACCTGGGCATTTGGCCATCAGTTATCCCGCATGACATTACCAATTACTCATTCGCTTATGCCCCTTTCTTTCCCCTCCAGTAAGGTGCAGAATGAGACATGTTTTCTTTTTGGCATAAAAGGCTGCAGATTTATTTTCACATATAATAACCACAACAAACAAATAGTGAAAATAGCTCCAGAGGTGCAGCGACTGCTCCATATCAGAAACCTGCTTCCCCCATTTTCTCCAAGTCTTTCATAGGCCCAACTCCCCCAGGCCCTTCGTGTCTGAGAACTGTCTGCCCCTGCAGGTGTTTCTGGGCTGTGGGAGCGCCGTTTGTTGGGGGGAAGCTGAGCCCTCATTGCTACCACCAGTCGCCCCCGCCGTTTTAGGCTCCCAGGAGGCGCTGATCCGAACGAGCGAAGACCCTTCCGGCTTAGCAATGGCTCATTCAGAATCTGTCTCTTATCATTGGTCGCCAAAACACTGCCACGCCAAAGGTGGGTTACCACCCACCGTGGCTCCCCCTTTTCCTATTTCGTAGTTCTAGGAGGTCAGTGTACTTTTGTCTACATTTTTTTAATTGTACACCTTGTTGCCCAGCGCACTTCCCTCTAGCCTTCTTTGACCAGGGATTTCACCTTTGACAGGCTGAGCCTGATCTAGGGGATACTTCCGTCCCGTCAACTCGTTCGCCATACTTTGCCCTTATTAAGTTCCTCTCCACATTTTATTAGGCTAGATCTCCCCCACCACCTTGTTGCTTGGCTTACCAGTGCAGGTGTTACCTTGCTTGGGGGAGCGCTGTTACCCAACGGGTGAAGTTGAGCTTCCCTCCTTCGTTACAGTTGACCCCAACTTCGCCTTCACCCTCTCGTATCAGCCCTTTCCATATTACATCATGCTAAACTCGGACAACCACCAGACTCCTAAGCCTGTGCTCCCTCGCTGGAGCTCTTGTGCTGGAGGAGGGCCCTTTCTGCCGGGAGAAGCTGTCCTTTAATCCCTTCCCTACTGGCCCCTCTGGGCTTCCAAGGGAAGCTCTCGTTACCATTTCCCTTCGTCGTGTCTGCCATCTACCAAATGCATCCTCCTCACTGTTATTTGTTAACTGCTCCCAGAAGGATGAAAGGCCGAGTTGGCAATCTAAAACCGAGCTCCCAATGCCAACCTCGTACCCCAATGCATTGCTTACCACCTTATTTGACGCCTTTCCTACTTCCCCTTGAAACCTGTTAATGCCCGACGCATGGCCCCCAGTCATATTTCCCACAATCTAGCCACCCCCTGGGTCAGCCGCCATGCACAAGTTAACTTTTCCCCCAGTCCCTCATGCTACAACGCCATTCAGAGCCATACTCTTAGTGTGAACTGGTGTACCTCACCCACACTACACCCCCACACAAACCCTGGCGTCATAGTCCTCGTTTTACCACACTTTACCAGGCATTGCTCTCCCAGTTGCGGAATTCGACTACGAGCCTTACTTCGGGCGAATGCCTTAATATAACATCCCTTTAATGCCATCCTAAGTATCCCAGCGGATCTCCTTAGCCATTTTCCAAAGGCGCCCTTATCACATTTTCCGTTAATCCCAGTTTTGAGCCCCTGAGGGAGCAAAATTGCCTCTCTCAGCCATCGCTCCTGCGCTCTATTTACTCATTCGTTAAACTCCGACCTTCTTCCCATTATAGTGCCTTAACTAGGCACAAGTGCCCCCATGGGCCACCCCTGTTGACTCAGGGCTCTGACCAACTGCATACGCCCATCCTCAGCCGAACCGGGCTTGTGTACCCTTGCCGATAAGCCCCTGCATTTTACCTTGCCCTTAATAAAATTCCAAACGGCCGGCGCCAAGGCCATGGGCACCACTCCTAATCCCAACAGAGCCACTGTGAGTGACCTGGTCCCCTCAACCATCCCAGAGAATACTGCGCCTAAGCCACACCGTCCCCCGCCCAGTAACCATAAGGGAACCGTTGTAGGTGATAAGCGGGCCATTTACGTGCCAAATGACTTCCCCCCTGCATATACCGCTGTAAGCGGTAAACTGGCCAGTTAGATTACAACTGCAATATGCTTGGTGATCACATAAGATAACATAAGAGGGCTACACGCCCGTCAGTACTACCATAAGCATGCTGCTGCAAGCGATACAATAGCCAACTACCTCATTCTTAAATTAAGCTTGGTAATCCCTGGAGCTGCTAAAGTGCCCCTGAAACCCGTGTGTATTGGCGCGTTACAGTTGCCCTATCCTAACCTAAAGTGTGGCGTAAATTTAAGCAACTCTGTCACCAACCCGAATCCTGTGCTCTGGTGCGTTTCTGCCGCAACCCCGACTTGATCAAATGCAGCACATCCCACTTGCGGTATCACTTGTGCCTGGGCGAGTTATAAAACCATCATGTGTGTACCTTATCCTGTGAACACTTGTGCACGGGCGCGTTATAAATGACCCTAATGTGCCTACCTTTATAATGCGAACACTCGTGCATGGGCGTGTTATAATTTCCCATAATGTAGAGCGTGTTATAAATACCTCCTTCTAGTATATTATTAGTAGACCCGGCGCCCTACCCTATGCCTCCTGCTTACCCCAGCCGAGCTTTCACTCACATCATGTGAGCTGACTATGGAATGCCTTATGAAATGCTGTTAAACACCTCCGGAATTGCATGGCCGTTACCTCTTGCTGAGCCGTGGCATGGGGCGTATTCACTACTCACTATTTCCCCATCCCCCGACCGAAATGTGGCATCGCCGAAAAAATGCGGGGCGGCACCTGCTTTGCTCCGTCCCCATAATTTGAACCTACTTCCCCACAGTGTTATGCAAGGCAAGCCACTTCGGTAAATTGGGGCCCACTTTGCTCCTCCCGCCTATTTAATTATCCAGCATCGGGCATTCGTGCCGCTCTCCACCACAACTGGCGTTATCCAACTGACGGCACCCACCATATACCAGCGGAACAAGCGCGCTTTACGCTATAAAGCTGCGAGCAAAACGTGTAAAAGCTCGCTGACTGCAGGACGGTGGCCGCCTCCTGCCTATCTCCGGCACCAACCTTAATAATAACACACCTCACCCATTCTCGTAGGACACGCCTCCACCTTACCGCCCACTACACGGTCTCGCTCGCAAGGCCCGGTGACCGTACTACCAGTGTTACCAGGTCGGAAGCAAAAAATAAGCTGAATGCCCTTCAAAAACAAGCCCAAAACAAGCTGACTCCCATCCAAATAAGCGGAAAAAAACAAGCGTGCACCTAAAAAGTTGTGGAAAGGTCTCAAAAGTAAGAAACATAACACAACAAGAAAGAACGTACATAGACAGAACACTGACATAGTGTGTTAGAACAACAATATTTTATTGCATGGTGACTAGAAGTCCCAGATTACAAAATAATACGGCCCTGAAATATTTGTATTTATTGTTTTATATAGCGCCTTAATCCAAGGCGCTATATAATATTGTAACATGGCCAATTGGAAGCTGAAAAGAAACATGGCCTTCCTGAATACATCTTTCTGAGAAAATGTTTTATATAGATTCCAATAATCCTCTAACCCAGTCTTGCAAAAAAAAGTTTTTAAAAAATAAATAAATAAAGGATGTTAGTGGATAATGCGTCAGCACTGGGGATATCACCAGGGTAATATTGCTATAGAGTGACGCTTGCTAAACTAAACCAATCCCCTTCTTTACATCTTTACATGTCAGTGTGTCTACCTGCATGACAAAACTTTTAAAGTGCGCTTTTTTTGCATATGTTTAGGCATTTGGCATTGATGGGCCACCTGGTGGGCAAGTAACGATCCCATCAGTGCCAAACACTTAAGCATATTCAAAATACAGGGCGCACCCGAGAGCAAGACAAAGCAGCATTTGCCGTCAAATGCTACCAGCAGCCCAGTGCAGGGCGCTCTGTGCGACGTGTAATGGGCTTAACAGCAACATAAACAAGCCCAATTACACGCGCACAGAAGGTCCAACAAGCGGACGAAAACCGCGACAAGCGACCTCCAAATATTATAAGCGACTTTGGGCAAAAACAAGCCCAAAGTCGCTTATAATAAGCGGACCTGGCAACACTGCGTACTACCAGCCCCATTGTATAAGGCTACCCTTCCGCTTAATATAAAATCGGTTGCATCTTGTACAGCTCCCTCGTGTTGCGCGCCAAAATTGATGCTAAAGAAACCACGGTATGGCGCCCGCTACTATACCACAAGCTATTGACAAATTACCACACCAGCTACATATTAAACCCAGCGTCCTACCAGCCCCAAAACGTGAGCAAAACTTGGGCAACGTTAGCTGCCCTGCGGAACGGCGTCAGCTTCTTTCAAACCCAACCGAATAACATGCATAGGCTGCCTCTCTTGCACACCCGCACCCTGCACGCCACTACTGGTACAAATGAAAACGCCCCTCATTGTATTCCCCACTCCAAGGCTAATTCCAAAACATACTGCGTACGTCGTACCCCAACCGTTGAGCATAAACTTTGTGCCCAGGGAGCCGACTTATGAATTTCGGGCCGTGTGGGGGCCCAAATATAGGAAGTGACATCACTGGCAGTTATATGACCGCAAATTTGCATGTAGTCGCCCACCTGGTGCAACAGCGCGTGGGGGTGGGGGTGGGGGCGCACACATCGCAGAACAATGGAAACATTGGCTAGCATGCACTGCATATATTAAAGTCAAGTAAGAAGGAGATTTAAGCCATCCAGTTGCATTCCTGTAAGACATCACTGCCCCTACTCCACCGCTCTATAATCGTCCAGGTTGTAGTAGCCCTCACTCAAAAGGCAGAGCAACACAACTAGGATGGGAGAATGAAATGCTTGCTAAACAGAAGGCACAGCTGCAAGGTGGAGTACCACCACCACCACCAAAAAAAAGTTCCCAATTCAAGGGAAACGAGAAGTAAAGACGTTTCCCAATTAAAAACTACCAAGCAAGACGTGTGTGGTGCCATAGTTCAGTAAAACATCAACAATTCAAACTTACAATAGTGCTGCTGTAGATTGGCCAGCCACAAGTGAAATTTGCTAAGATGTTACCTCTGGGTAACCAGATAGAGTTAGGGATGTAGCTTAATCTTAAACCTTTCAGTGAACAGATCAGATGTGCTGCTGAAGTATAATGCAGTCCTGGCTGAAGTATAATGCAATCCTGGCTGAAGTATAATGCAATCAAGTGTGGTTTCAGACTTGGGGGGAAGAGTGTTAACTGCTTTTAACATTGTACACAGTTTACCAGAAATTCTGGTAAAGTAGTGTACAATGTTAAAAAGCAGTTACCCAGGCTCACCCTGCACCCAAGTGATGTTTGGGACTGATGGAAGCACTCGCGTCTAAATGTTGTAGCCATGGTTGTCTCCATGTTTTAAAAAATCCCACTTTCCTGGTTTTCAACATTCATTTGAAACACCCCTTATTCAAAAAATGAAGGAGTCAGTAAAAAAAAGTACACCCCACTTATGCTTAATAACGTCTTACCTTCCAAGAAACGAGCATACACCTCATTTGTCAGGGACTGCTATCACTAGGCAAGGTTAGGCGCTTGCCTATATGTTGGAAATGTTAGAGCTGCAAAATGCTTTTTTAACACCCCCACACTACTGCCTTGCCTGGTGATAGCACCGGTCCTGTTGTTAGTTACTGTCTGCAGTAAGGCTGGCTGCAGCAGCAGACCAGGTGGCGCAGTGAAGGTTGGGACTTGGGGCCGGGTCAGGGTCACGATGGGTGAATGGGCGTGGTGGCAGCGCCGGCACCTGTCCAATGTGCATTAGCACGCCACCAAGCACCACAAGTGCCCCCTTGACCGATCCGATCGTCAACTTTCCCCCAGCGGCTCTCTGTCTCCAGAGCCCTGGTTCTCTCTAGGCTGGACTACTGCAACAGCCTCTTCCTCAACCTCCCTGCTTCTGCCCTGCGCCCTCTGTAACTCATCCAGAACAGAAGCGCAAGAATTATCCTTGGCCTCAAGACCAGCAACTGCATCTCTCTGCACTGAAATCCCTTCACTGGCTCCCTGTGGCTGCAAGGATCAAGTTGAAGACCCTCTGCATTGTCCACAAGGCTTTCTGGAGCCTTGGAACTACCTATCTGCAACGTTGCCTACCTAAATACTGTCCCTCCCGAGTCCTCCACTCATCTACCTCCAACCTTCTGCGAATGAGCCGGTTCTCCAAGAAGAGATTTGGATGGAGATCCTTATCCTCAGCAGGGGCCTCCCTCTGGAATAGCCCCCTGCCACCCTCCGTCTTGAGCCTGATCTCCTTAAGTTCCGGAAACTCCTTAAAACCTTCCTTTTCTCCTCTTCCTTCTCTCTCCCTCTCTCCCTCCTTTTCTCTACAGCTTTCTGACTGGCCGCCTGGTGTACCTCAAAGTCTCACAGGTCCCTGGCGCCCCACCAGTCCTCTCTTGCACTTGCCTCAGCGCCCTGCACTCACCCCACCCTCAATGCACTTGAGAAAAGACCCAAGAGAGTGGCTGTGATGGAGTTTGCACCCTGGTCCCTTCCTCCCCTACTAACACACTCTCCTCACCTGAGCTGCTGGAGTTGTCGGTCTGCAAGGTAGTCTCTCCCCTTCTTCAGATGGAAATGCTTGTCACGGAGAGGAGCCACAGTGACCGCTGGTAAACAGCTGTCCCGTGACTCCCCTTCCGGAATCAAGCCGGAATAAGCGAAAACCTCAAATCGGGGAAAAACCCTTGGCGGAGTGTTGACTCTTTTCCAATCTGGATGACAAAACGGACCGCTGGCTGGAGGGCTATGTTGCAGATGTAATCAAAAAGGCAGGTAGCCAAGTAGAATGTTCAAAAGAGCGGATGCGAAGGAGCCGTTGTCTTTGTAGGAAGTCGAACAGCCTTGCAAGTGGAGACGAGGCAATACATAGGCGGGTGTTGAATCCAAGGCGGGACGACCAGGAGGAGGCAGAAGGTAAGTAGGGCGCACTGTCCCGGAGGATACAGAGGGAAAAGTATGAGATGGAAGATGAGAGAGAGAGAGAAAAGAGAGAAGCGGTGTCCGAAGGAACGAAACCGCCAAGAGAGCGGAAACTGAAGCGAACCGCTCAGGGCAGTGGTCGGGAAAAATAAGGAGAAAAGGTGGGCTTCGTATGAGATACGAACACAGGAGCACAAGAAACCTCTGACAGATCCGAAGAGGGAAGGCAGAAGTCAGGAGCGAGGAAACCCGGAACAGGAAACATCCAAGAGGGTTTGCAACGCAACGTCTAGCCGGGGGAGGAGGATTAAATACTCCCAGCAGCGCTGCACTACATCAATGGAGCAGCATGCAAGAACTCAGAGAAGGGACTAAAACACCCTACCTCTGCGTCACCAACTCCAACGCGGAAGTATCCACCAATCTTGGCTACTGCCGTGGCGGCGAATGACAGTGGCTCTCTCTGCACTTACCCTAGTATCCACCGACTGGGTGCACTTGGACCCCCCCGGAACTGTCTGTGCACTTGCATGATCTGAATGCACCGTGTTTGAAGATTGTCTGTTATCCCCTGTCTACCCCCCTTAATTACACTTGGTAAAACTGCATAATCGTCGGCAGGCCTATTTGCTGTGTCTCAACTGTTAATTGTGTTATTTGCACTTACTCTGCCTGTGAAGACTATTATCGTCTCAGAATTTCAAGGGCTCTGAACGACTGTTGTTTTGTCCCCATGTTTCCACCCTCCTTGAGCGCTTTGAAGCACTTGCCTTGTGTATAGGCGCTTTATAAATAAACATTACCATACCATACCATGACGTTGAGCGTGCTTTAGTCAAGCCTTACCATACAACTTTGTACTTGTAGTGGCTGCAAATGTTTTTTGAAAGCAATTTTCTGAGAGTTATTCACTTAATTTGAGCTGTACGTGCTACTGATATAATAAGAATGTCTTACCAGGCCTGCCCACAGCCACTCAATTTATAAGCACTATGGTGTCCTTCACTGAAGTCCTGTTAAAACAAGCCTTGGCAAAGCCAACAGTTTTGACTTGTATATAGGTACTAGGCATTTGCCAGGCACTGCAGTTATATGCCCAGGTAGCCGCACCATTTGCACCTGCTACCATCAAAGGCCAGTTTATACCACTACAGCAGTGCCTGGAAAATGCCTTTCCCATGTCTACAAAAAGGCCCAAACCATTGGCATTGCCAATGCTTGTTTCTTTTGTTTTCGTGGTATGGTGCCAAATCTGTCAGGGCACCTGGAGCTGCTGTTTTGAGCTGCCCCACATTCCTCTGTTGATTTCTTTTTATGCATGCTTGCCTAGAAGTCACCCCCTCCTGCAGGGGCAATACACGTCTGGTAAACACAAGGCTGTGGGGAGGGCGGGGTTGGTGGGAGGATGGTTGATTGAGAAATGTTAGAATCTGGAGTGGGGGCGGCAATCTGACAGGTTGCCTAGGGTGGCAAAATTCTTTGCACCGGCCCTGGGCCCTGGTACTCGCACGATTGTGCACCTGCTACAATCAATGGCCAGTTAATACCACTATGGGTGTGCCTGGCAAGTGCCTTTCCCCTGCCTGCACAAAAGCCCAAACGGTTGGCATTGCCAATGCTTGTTTGAGGTTACTGTAGACGGATGAAGAGAGAATTAAAGTGTGCAAAATAAAAAACGGCATTCACCGAAATATTCCAAATTGCGAACACTTGGGCAGTTCCACACCACTGCTGCCACCCAGGCCCGTTTCTTGGCCCGGGCGAGGTGGGCAGCTGCCCGGGGCGCAATTGCCCCAGGGGCGCAATTGCCCCGGTTCCTGCCCCTGGCTGGAGGGGTTCACATGTCTGGGTTTGTGGCAGCGATTGCCGAGGGCAGAGAGTTCGGCAGCGCCGTAGCAGGTGGTGGCGCTGCCTCTTCTGAC
Source organism: Ambystoma mexicanum (assembly GCF_040938575.1). Taxonomy (NCBI): domain Eukaryota; kingdom Metazoa; phylum Chordata; class Amphibia; order Caudata; family Ambystomatidae; genus Ambystoma; species Ambystoma mexicanum. The sequence goes on from NC_090926.1 coordinate 215,733,121, forward strand.
TGTAATGTCACGTAGTACTGGAGTACTACGTGACATTACGGAAGTCAGAGCAAGCTCCCAGCCCACCCCCTCCCTTGACGTTCGTGCCACTTGGGGTGGGGGTGGGCGTGTACTAAGTGTGTGTTTGTGTCAGCATGAAAGTATGAGAGTGTGTGTTTTCACTGGTCCCCTTTTCCCACTGTGTGCCCCCACTGTGCCCCCACTGTGTCCCAATGTGTGCCCCACTAGTACCCGTGTCCCAGTGTGTGCCCCCACTGGTCCCCTGCCCCACTGGTCCCCTTTTCACACTGTGTGCCCCCACTGGTCCCTGTGTCCCAATGTGTGCCCCCACTGTGTCCCAATGTGTGCCCCCACTGGTCCCCATGTCCCAGTGTGTGCCCCCACTGGTCCCCTGCCCCACTGGTCTCCTTTTCACACTGTGTGCCCCCACTGGTCCCTGTGTCTCAATGTGTGTCCCCACTGGTCCCTGTGTCACAATGTGTGCCCCCACTGGTCCCTGTGCCACAATGTGTGCCCCCACTGGTCCCCATGTCCCACTGTGTCCCAATGTGTACCCCCACTGGTCCCCGTGTCCCAATGTGTGCCCCCACTGGTCCCTATGTCCCAATGTTGTGCCCCCACTGGTCCCCGTGTCCCACTGTTGTGCCCCCACTGGTCCCTGTGTCCCAATGTTGTGCCCCCACTGGTCCCCATGTCCCAATGTGTGCCCCCACTGGTCCCCTGCCCCCACTGGTCCCTGTGTCCCAATGTGTGCCCCCACTTGTCCCTGTGTCCCACTGTTGTACCCCCACTGGTCCCCGTGTCCCACTGTTGTTCCCCCACTTGTCCCTGTGTCCCACTGTTGTGCCCCTACTGGTCCCTGTGTCCCACTGTTGTGCCCCTACTGGTCCCTGTGTCCTAATGTTGTGCAGTGTTATATTGAGTTTGGGAGTGGCGCGCGGGGTGCGGTGGGAGTGGGGTGCGGTGGGAGTGGGGCACAAGGTGGGGGGGCGCATTCCTAGTGTTTCACCCTGGGCACCAAATGGGCTAGAAACTACCCTGCTGCCACCCCCCATAGTGCGACAGAGGTCGGGCCTTTGTGGGGCCTCAGGCTCCATTAGGAGCCTATTCATGAAGAAAATAAAAAGGTCACACCTTCTTTTGTCTTCATAAATAGGCTGTTAATGGAGCCCCAGGCCTCACAAAGGCCCGTCCCCTGTCGCACTAAGAATGTGTGGCAGGGGCCGTGGATCGGGCTGCTGCTTGTTGATGAAGCAACAGCCCGATCCTTTGATAATTTAGGCTCTTTTTTTTTCTTTTCAAACTGTGGATGGGCGCCCCCCTGGGCATGAGGCTGCGGCCCACCAGAGGGGCACGCCCCACAGTTTGAATACCGCTGCCTAGGCCCTCCCCTCCAGGACCATACACCAATATGAGTCCTAGAGGGGAGGGCTTACTCGGACATGTTCGCACTTTTACCCGGCTGGAGAGAAGTGATGCAGTATCGATGGAAAGGGCCATCGATGCTGTATCACTTCTCTCTGGCCAGGGGGGGCTCAGCCCCGACTTGATTTTGCCGGGGGGGGGGGGCTCGGGCTCCGCAGCCCACCCGCACTCGGCGCCCCTGCTTGTGCCTGTATCCTATAGGCTGAGTAGTGTGGGTTCCCCCCCTGCTCTTGCCCCTGTTGTCCTATATCCTGACCCAGAAATGATAATGCACACACAGTTATGTTTCGTGGAAAAATTGGTGGCCGTAGGCCTGTTTATTTTATACAAAATTAACGCTACACACTGGTTATGACAACTGTACAATAACCAACGCTTTTTGGGCACCTCGTGTCCAGGGGTTGGGATGCCCACCTTCCTTTCGACTACATTTCGTTGCCCTGTGGCATCCTTTCCTGGACACGTGCCGCCGCCTACGACTTTTCTTTTACCGTGTACCGAAGAAAAGTACTCGGCGTTCCTGTTCCGGATTTCTTCCTTCCTTTCTTGTTGGGCGGGTTGGGTGGCAAAACCTATCCTTGTCCCCCTTTTCCAGGCCCTGGGAGCTTACACGAGTGAGGTGAGCTCCTAACCTGGTTGTGTCTTGGCCACGCTTCCTTGGGTTACTTATACCCCTTCCCCTTTTTGTTGTGCCGTTGGGGGCCGGCTTCTTCCTGTCCTCCCCCCCTGTTACTTTCACACCTGGTCTTTTCCTGTTTGGCGTTTCCTGGGGAACGCCGAGGGTGGGGGCGCCGCTCTGGCTGCCCCTCCCTTTTGTTTTCCCGCCGGTTGTCTCCCCCACCCTGCGCCTAACTCCCCAGGCCCTCCATCGTGTCGCACTTTGTGCAGCACGGGGCCTGTGGCATAGGCTGAGTAGTGTGGGTTCCCCCTCTGCTCTTGCCCCTGTTGTCCTATGCCCTGACCCAGGAATGATAATGCACACACAGTTATGTTTCGTGGAAAAATTGGTGGCCGTAGGCCTGTTTATTTTATACAAAATTAACGCTACACACTGGTTATGACAACTGTACAATAACCAACGCTTTTTGGGCACCTCGTGTTGTAAGAGGATTCAATTCAGCACTACAGCCAAGTTAACGCCTAGTCTAGAATACTGAATGAAAACCCTTATTGATATATCTTTAGGTCCAGTTCATGCGTTCTGGATGACTACCCTTGTATAACACCCCTCTCTTGGAATCCCCCTGACCCCACTGAGCCAAGAAGTAATTCTGTTTTGCAAGTTTAAAAGGTTTATTTGATAAATTAAAATATATATCACACTTTTTAATAAATTAATAATTGAATATCACACTTAATCTGATATGGTAAATATTAACAACGGAGAATCTGGCACTAGCACACTTCTTTAATCACTAATGAGTTGACATGAAATGGATAAGGTAGCACACTGGTAAATAGGAACAAAAGTATAATGTGGTAGAGGATGCTTTATGTAGGCTCAGGTGGATGCAATATTCAATGAATGCAGTACAGAAAGTACGCAATATGATTTCAACCAAACAATGTAATCACTTTTCTCTGGCTACTCCCCTCCCCCCCTTGATGCAAGGCAAGGAAATGGAAGGAAAACACACAGTTCTCAGAAATGCAATCAACTGTAATTCAGTTCAATCCAGCAAGCTTAAACAGAAGTTTGAAAACACAGGCAAATGCTTTGATAGGTGCTAGCAATGAATGAGAAATATGCTGGAAACGCTCTTAATTCCCTTTTAGAGGTTCAGGATGAGTGGTATCTAGTTAATATTAGTCCAGGCTCACACTAGCAATGATGCAGGGATAGTTAGCAGGTTAAACGAATTTCTGGCAAATGAAATCAGGCAGCAGCAGTTTTTTTACATGTGAAGAAATTGCAAATCGCGGCAAAATTCGCGGATGCGCCGAGCGCTATTACAAAGGAACCGCAAGGACTATCTCTACCGTTTTGGGGTCCTAGGAAAGCCTGGGATCTCAGCTTCCAAATGAAAGTTATTGCAAGTCTCTAGCCCAAACGGTTGCGGAGATATGAGTAATTTAGTAAAGGTCGTTTTTGGTTTTGTAAATTTTAAACGCACACTTTTTCAAAATGACAAATTTTACTAGAAATGACAGGTGACAGATAGGAGGCAGTTCTACTTAGGTTAAAGAGATTGAATTAGATGAATTTAAACTAAGAGATGTGTTCTGAGTTTTGCTAAGTACTCACAAGAGATTTTGAACAGGAAAGCGACTTGGTCACGATCTTCAGTCTGGTCAGGTCTTTCCGGATTCTGCTCACAGCGCCTGGTCTGGTCTCGGCTAGGCACAGCACTGCTTTCTCTCTGGTCTGGTCTCTGCTAGGCACAGCACTGCTTTCTCTCTGGTCTGGTCTCTGCTAGGCACAGCACTGCTTTCTCTCTGGTCTGGTCTCTGCTCTGGATAGATTGAAGTCTCTAGTTTGGCTTTCTGGAGTTTGATGGAGGTAAGTATGGATTTTTCCGGCAGGGCTTCCAGCGGCAGATGAAATTGAATGTCTCTATGTGTCCTGACTCTCTGCTTTTATCTGTTTCTTGAGAATGGGTGTGTGTGTTGCATCACTAGACTTGCCCCTCTCATTCGTCATTGGTCAGGCTTCCATTCCTCCGCTTGATTGGCAAACTGAACTGTGAGTCAGATTGATGTCATTTTATGATCTCTTGAAACAACCTCCCTTATCATCTGTGCACCCAAATATATATATGATCAAAATCCATACTTCAGAGTTACACAGTTGTTTGAAATTACATATACATGGTGTGGCTGAATTTAGCCATGTCTATGTCCAAATCTGCTCATTCTCGGAGCTTGCATTCAAAGAGTGTACATAATTGACTTTTTAACTGCTTTTTCAATTTCCGACATGGACCCAACTTTACATACATGTGTGCAGGGGGTAGGGACATTAACTGATGAAGTTTCAGATTTTTAACATGCACACATTTAGAGTAATATCCACTTTTCCGCTAAAACCCCCCTGAACATACCACCGGTTCCTACCACGTCTTAAACTGTGGGCAGAAAAATCACAAGAATTATGGTATCATTTATAAAATTTTCACATGTCCGCACTATGAATTATCCCCCTTTTTATAAAACCATATCCTTGCTGCAGGGGTGTGTCTTTTCAGGTCACATGGTACAGAAACCAGTCTTTCCAGTTTCTGCCAAGCCAGCTTGCTTCTCACAGGCAGTGCCCCTCCCAGCTTCTCCAGGAGGAAGCCACTTTTTACGACGTCTGTAATAAAAACCTTTGCCTGAGTGGAGAGGGCTTTGTTCACTCTCTGGCAGAGCACGGGAAATTCAATTATCAGATAGATGGCATATCCTTAGTGTGGGCAGCAAAAGGAACATTGGCCTGGGAACATAGTTGTGACTCAAGTTTCACTCCTGATGGGATCCGTTGCTAGGCAAAATCAAGTTCCTTAAGCCAGACCTTCAGCTAACTTTTTGTTGCTTTTAAAATAACTTGTAATTTTACACATGCAGCTAGAATGCTGATTCTAAGTGCAAAACTATGACATTTCAACAGTTACAAAGGCATGTGACACCAAACATAGGTCACTCATTTAATTTAACATTTTCGATTTTGGTGGTTTTAAATCCAGTTGCAGTTAGGCTTAAGCTGCTGACTCCATAGCATTTTTGTTATAAGCATTGTTTTTGGGCTCTTCATTTCCCAGATTTTGTAGGCACACAAAACTCCATTCTGCCAAATGTCTGCTGGTGTTCAGTGATTATTTTGCACATGTTGCAAGGTTTGAAATAGGCATTTTGCTTGCCTTCAGAAAAACACACAGTGGGTTTTAAAACGCCGGCTTTTGGATAGTGGTGAGTACTGGTACTGCACCCATTTTTGGGATTTTCTTGGATTAATGCATTCTAAACAGGAATGGTTCTTACATGGTAGTAAATCCTTGCTTAACATTGTTTTGATGGGGCTCCTTACAGTAAGATGGTTATGTGGAACCCCACAAAAAGGGTTGAATCTTTAAAGTGGTCCAATGAGTCACGATTTCAGCAACTTTTTGACATCAGTAAAAGTGGATTTTGTTAACAAAGACCTTTCTTTACCCTGGTGGGTGGCAAGTTAGGTAACCATTTTGGTGTGCGCACAACTGCGCAGCTTTCCTGGATTTCGGCGCACATGTGGGTTTTCCGCCATCTTGAATTTCCTAAGCCCACAGCACCAAATGTTGTAGCAGGGTAGCTTAAACGTGGGTCAGGACACCCTACAAGCCCCCCCCACGTGACTGCACTTTGAGTTTGGGTCGATGGGGAGTCGCGTGCCCAAGGGTTTTGACCCACGCACCGGTCTGTCCGCATAATCTTCTTCCTCTTCTGTAGATGGCACAGTTCAGCATCTTCTTCTCCATCCGGTCATATCGATCAGTTCTCCTCGCCGGTCCTGATGGGAAGATTGGGCGGTACCCCGGGCCCGTTGTGTCTTTGCTCCCGGTCTCCGGATCGTCCTTCTTGGCCCGTCTCCAGGTCTTCTTTCTCCTAGGACGACAAAGGAAGAGCGGCAATATCTACTCATAGACGATTTTCCACCACTGTTGAGATAGTGGGGCAGCATATGCATTTTATCATCACGAAACATTACATTCTTATTTTGAAAAAATAAAAACAGTATCACTAGAGACAGTTTCATGTAAATCACAATATTTTAGAGACTAGATGTGGTAGGTTTTATGATTGGAACTGAATTAGTCTGATACAGTACCCGCTAGGATTCCAGAGGATTCCTCCAGTTGTTGCAGAGTGTGCCTGGGATGGCAACATTTCAACTGGTTTATGTGGACCCACTTGTCTTCCCCCTCTGCCGAACCACCTTTGGGGATGCGGATCTTGTAGGCCACAGGGGAGATCTTATCGACGATCTCAAAGGGTCCCTTCCATGTAGGCAAAAATTTGCGCTGCTTGGCCTGGTTCCTTTGGAAGTTGTATAGATAGACCCGGTCTCCCACCTGATATTCCTTCCTGGAAGTTTTCAGGTCATAATGGGTCTTCATGCTATCAGTCGATCTTTCTAGATTCCGCTGAGCATAAGCAAAAGCATGTTGGAGGTGTTTCCTTAAATTCTCTACATACTCGTGAGTAGTGGAGGCATTTATCAGTGTCTGCTCTTGGGTCCTGTAGAGCAAATGCTGCGGAAGCACCATCTTGCGCCCAGTCATCAACTCAAATGGTGACATTTTGGTTGCAGATGAAGGGGTAGATCTGATGGCCATTAGGACCAGAGGTAATCGGATATCCCAACTTGGCCCAGAATCTGCCACAAACTTCTTTAATATGCTCACAATTGTCCGGTTATATCTCTCTACTGCCCCAGAAGAAGCTGGTCTATAAGCAATATGCAGCTTTCTCTTGACCCCCAGTATCTCCCACATCTTTGTCATTACTTCACTGGTGAAGTGGCTACCTCTGTCTGACTCAATCCTTTGAGGTAGACCAAAACGGGAAAAGATGTGGTTAATCATCAAGGCCGCTGCAGTTTCTGCCTTGCAATTTGGGGCTGGGAGACATTCCACCCACTTGGTAAACAAGCATGTCACGGTCAACATGTACTTATTCCCCCTAGCCGAGCGAATCACAGGGCCTACAAAGTCGATTTGTAAATCTGACCATGGCAGTGTCATTCCCCTCTTTTGTAAAGGCGCCCGGTGTGTGAGGGATGTCGGCTGAAATTGTGCACACACAAGACAACCCTTCAAATATTGGTTGAGGTCCTGGCCCATGTGTGGCCAGTATGCAACCTCTCTTAAGATTTCCAATGTTGTGTGAAACCCCCTATGACCGGCAGTGGCCGCATCATGGGCGTGACTTAACATCAGGCTTCGGAATGAGGTAGGAACCACCCACTGATCGTGGCCAGCTTTGGATTTCCTTACCAACAAACCGTCTTGGATCCGGAACATTTTGGGACATTTCATCAACACTCTTAGGTCCTCTTTCCCAATGTAATCGGTATCCGTCAGGGGAAAGTTCTCAGGGTCCTCAAGGTGCTGGTAAAATTTACCAATTATTGGATCCCCCTTCTGAGCAGTAATCAAATCAGCATCAGGGGTCTCCTTACTCCATTGTGCAATTGAGAGGTCGTTGTGAGCATTTGTCTGGGACCTAGTGATGGCAGTGACCTGGATTTCCCCCAACAGGGACTCAATCTCAATTAGATCCCCTTGGATGGCCCCGGTTTTGGCCAGCTGATCAGCTAAGTCATTTCCAGTTTTGTCTGGTCCCTCTACTTTGGAATGACCCTTGATCTTCTTCCAATAGATGGTCATCCCATTCGAGGTGACCAGATCATCAATGTTTTGGATCAACTTCCCATGTTTCAAGGGTTTGTTGTTAGCACATACCATGCCTCTGGTCTTCCAATTAACCAGGTGCTCCACGAACCCGTTCCGTACATAATCCGAATCTGTGATTATGACCAGTTCGTGGAGTTGATGCTGGACAGCAGTGAGGATGGCCTGATGCACAGCCATCAATTCTGCCACCTGACTACTTCGGGGACCAATTTTGTATCCAGCGGAGGGTTCTGGGGACTCATTCACCCATGCATTCCCTACGCCGGCCACCAGTTCTTTCTCCCCGTTGTTGTCGACATGGTAAGAGCATCCATCCACATACACAGTGGGCATTCCCTCACACTTGTCTTCTTCAAAGACTTTGTGGGGGGAATTAAGGTATGCCTCCATGTTGTCCTTTATTTTTAGACTTTCGTCCTCGAGACAGTTTTCTCTGGCACAATCATGCAAGTCAGCCAGACCTTGCGCGAGGGGACTCTTCTTGTTTTGGCCATATCTGACCTCCACAGGAAAGCCTTGCATTGACAGAATCCAGGAAGTAATTCGGGAATTACTCACATTTCCGGCCCGGATTCTGTCACTTTGGAGATATTGCAGAGGCTGGTGTGGAGTCTCCACTATGATGTGTTCCCCCTGGATAAACGGGCGGTAATTCTTCAATGCCCACACCGTTGCCAGGAGTGCCTTCTCACAATCGTTGAATTTTTCCTCCACAGAGGATAAAGTTTTGCTTGCATAGGAGATTACTTTATCGACCTTGTCATGCTTTTGATATAATACTGCCGTCAAGCACGTATTAGAGAACCCCGTCTCCAGGAAGAACTCCTTGTTTCTGACAGGGTAAGCTAGGCAAGGCGCTTGTGAGAGGCTTCTTTTGAGTTGTTTTACTGCCTCGGCTTGTTCTGGACCCCATTCCCACTTGACCCCCCCCTTCAGGAGATGAATCAGGGGTCTGGTGATCTCTGCGTAGCCCTCAATGAACTTTCTGCTGTAATTAGTCAGTCCAAGGAGGCTCCTTAGTTCCCGCAGAGTTGTGGGGTCTTTCAGTTTCTGAAGTGCTTCCACTTTCTTTTCCTGGGGACAGAGACCCTGAGGAGTAATCTCATGCCCCAAGAAATTAACACGGGTTCTACACCACTGTGCTTTCTGAAAGGAAAGTTTTGCTCCGGCGGCCCTCAACTGTGTCAGAACATAACGGATCTCTGCTATGTGTTCCTCCACAGATGAACTTTTGATGAGGACATCATCTACATAAGCCAGGTTACCCCTCGTACCCAGGTCGGGCATGGCCTTATGTAGGAAAATATTGAACTCATTACCGGAGTTAAGGTATGCGAAGGGAGTCCGGGTCCATGTGTACTGCTGGCCCCCAAAGGTAAAAGCCAGCTTGTATTGGTCCTCCCTACTGACAGGCACGGTCCAGTATCCATTGGTCAGGTCTATTGCAGTGAATACCTGTGTCCCCTGAATCTGGGCCAGCCCTTGGTCAATGTAGGGAAGAGGCCATCGGGAAGTGTGGACCCGTTTGTTGAGCTCCCTGAGGTCAGCGCAGAGTCTCCACTGGCCGTTTGGCTTCAATATTCCCAGCACCGGATTATTGAAGGTGCTGTGGACTGGACGGATTATTCCCCGGGACTCAAGGTTCTTAATTATTTCAGTAAGGGACTCCATTGATGCGAGAGGCAAGCGATATTGCTTCACAAACACTGGAGTCATGCCAGGGTCCGTGGGGATTGTTGTGGTGTGGATGTCGGTGCGACCACAGTCATATGAGTCTACCGCAAAGAGATCTTGGAAATCCAAGAAAACTTGTTTCAACTTTTGCTTTTGTTCCAGAGTCACACAGGCATCAGCTAGGTTGACTCTCTCTTCCACCATCTGCCTGAAGCCTGGAAAGACTTCTGGTTTGGCTATCTCCGCGGCCTCCTCCAGCTGGGTGGAGAAGTCCCTGGTCAGAGTGCTGATTTGGACCGGAGGCTTCAGGTGGGAAAGGCAGCCCTCATGGACCTGGAAAATCACCTCATCCTTCCTGAAGTCACAGGTCACATCTTCCTTACCATAGGGGCAGGAAGTGTACACCAGGAAGTTCCCCCCATGCCGGGTAAACATCCTGTCTGGTGTTGCGTTGTCATCACTGTCACTGTCAAAACAGTCCTTGGGGATGGGTCCTAACAGTTCATTTACAAGATCAATGGAGAAATGTCGGTCATCAACCGCCATTCCAATAATGGTGCCTGCGGCTAGAGTAATACTCTTTAAGTCGCTGTTATCCACCTCTATTAGAATGGGGTCATGTTCTATGTTGACTAATGGAGTCGGGTTTACCCCCAACCCTTGCTGTTGGAGAGAAGCATTTAGATGTATGTAAGCATCAGGGTTTTTCAACTCTTGTCCCCTTTTAACTTTCACTTCCAGGGAGAATTGTCGGGTCCTTTCTGGGATGGTGACTTCCTCTTTAACCTGAATTTCAACTGCATAAGGTAGCAATTGAGCTGACCTAAATGCTTTTTCTGGATCATCAAAGCCCATGGGATTATCCGCTAATCGGGACCAAGCTTTGAAGTTTATTAGGTCCAAACTAATGGCAAAGCGATTGAGAATGTCACTGCCTAAGTAAAAGGCGGCAGTGACGTCTCGCACGACCCAACAATTATGGACTATGCTCTTGTTGCCAATGGAGATTTTGAGCATACACCTGCTTGGCAGGAGATGTTTGGAGTCAGGTGCTTCCAGGTCCATTTCCCATTTGTCTATCAGTTTGAAGGTGGTAATGGCTGGATCTTTTGGGAGTTGGCGGAACATGGCTTCGCTGATGAAGCTCTTACCGTTGTTCACACACACTCGAGCGAGAACAGAGTCCTTCCCATCATTTAACTGAACAGGGATGAACAACTGCTCTCCAATTTGCTGAATATCAGCCAGGCTTTGAGCTGATTTCACATCTTTCTGGACTATAGGAGTGGGGGTTTCTGATTGTGGATTAGTATAGAATTTCAGAGTGTTTCCTTCCAGCGTGGAATACCACTTTAGACTGGAAGGAAGGTTGATTTTCAGAAATAGAGAGGACCCCCCATCACCAGTCTGTTGTCCTACTGCTATTACCGTCACGTCTGGAATTTGGTTGTTCTGGAAGTGAAATTCTACTTGGTCAGATTTTTGTTCAACCATGTGGCATGTGCCGTTTAAACTAACATGGTTGACACTCTGTTTTAATTTTATGGGTCGGCTAGTCTGGGTCCAGAGGACCTTGTTTACGCAATCTATTAGGGGTGACAACCTTCTCAGGAGGTCATTCCCTAGTAAACAAGGGGTGCCCTCCGGGGTCACAACTATGACCGGGTGTTTCAACTTGTGTCGCCCGATCTTAATGTCCAAGTCTGCAGTCCCCTCAACGGGAATTTCCTTCCCGTCAAAGTTCTGCAGTTGTCCAGGAAGAGAGGTGAGAGGAATTTGGTAATTCTCTCCCCTTCCTGCATTCAGTTCGTCAAAGGCCCTTCTGGACAGAAGGGTAGCTTGAGATCCAGTGTCCACCAGTGCCGAGATTGTACCCTGCCCCTGTACTTGTACCGGTGCATAATATCTTCCCTCCTTCTCCTCAAGGGGGCACAGATAATGTACATTTTTGGACAACTGGTGGGCTAACTTTCTGGTTTTGGACATCGCTAGCGAAGAGATTTGGGCAGAATTCTGTGGAGAGTCTTGGGAATCTGAAAGAAAAAGTTGGCAACTGGAGATCAGAGCCATTGTGGGTTCCCCTGGTTCTGGTTCTGGGCTGCCCCCCCCTTTTTGGAGGCAGTGCCCAGGATGGGTTTGAACCAGGGGATTTTCTTGCGGTTGGTTCTGGGATGAGATGGTGGGCGGCGGTAGCTCAGTCTCCACATCTCCCCAGTCTGGATTTGCATCCCTAGGGACCCATTTTTCTTTGGGAGGAGTTCCCCCCTCTCTGAAGGAGAAGATCCTTTTCCCAGGATCCTCTGAGGATCCCTCTCCCTCAAATTGGAAGACCTGTACCTCCTCCTCAAACTGAGTCTGTTTGGGTCTTTTGTTTCTCCTACCCCCCCTCTGCTCCTTAGGAGGCAGACTTTCAGGGGCAAGAGATTTTGTTTCCGGTTCCTGGGTTTCCAGGGGCTGTTTACAAGTGAGGAAGGAAGCTTCCTCCAAGGCTTTACACCCCCCTTCCCCTTGTGCCTCCTCCCTGGGAACCGGTGAGTTATCGGGGTGCTGCCCCCGTCATTGTTCTGGAGCACCAGGTCCAGAGTTGGGTGCGTTCTGCGCCGGCACGCCCATCTGAGGGTTCTGCTGAGCCCTCAGTATGTGACCCAGATCCCGCGCCATGTTTTGAACCTGGCGCTCTAACTGGGAAACCCGCTCAGGCTGATACGGGGCCCTGTTTTCTCCCCTGGGCTGATCCCGGGAAGGGTAGCTGTCCCTCCTCTGGTAATACCCCGGTTTGGGAAGATTTGGGTACCCCTCCACCCTTGGCCTCCCCTCTCCCGGATTCAGTGGTCTGGGCTCAGGGAATTGGGGAAAGAAGGATGGATGGTTTTGGGGCTGAAAGTCGGGAGGATATCTGGGGAAAAAGTTCTGCCCAGGGTTTGGTAAATTTCTGCCCTCCTGTGGGAAGTTTGGAGGGAAGTTCCCTGGGTTAGGTGCTTGGCTGGATCCCCCCCCTTGGGCTGGAGGAGTCCACACATAACCCAGGATGGGTCTGTTACCTTTGTAGCGAGGACTTACATAGTCAGGAGAGCGAGGGACCCCATTTGTGGGGCTGCCTCCCTGGCTCCCTGTCTGTGACTGGCCCGAGGACCTCCTGGGCCTAGCATTATTAGGTGCAGGCAGGTTTTTAGGCCCCCCCATCTCCAAATCCAAAACGGGGGTAACCTTTACCTCTGCCACCTTGGCAGCAGCAGGGGTGCTGTTGGCTTTGGGGTTTTTCTGGGCATTACTTTTGCTATCTACCGGTTTCTGCACCTCATAGATCCGGGTAGCCTGTTCAATGACCCAGTCTAAAGATCTTTTCTCGTGAAAATCCCTCACAAGCTGGGTCATGATATATTTGGGCAAGGCATGGAAAAACGTATTTATAAATTCCCTGCTGTCCGTGCGCACCCTTCTTGTGGTCTGTGCAAAAGCACGCTTTAACTCCTGCACAAATTCTTGTGGGGCCTGATCCTCCCCACATTGCAAATTGTAGGCTGCCTTGCGAGCCTCTTGAGGATTTCTGTGAACAGAAAAATGTTTCAGGATGGCCGCCTTATATGTGGACCATCTTAAAGGATTTTGGTCCTCCAGCCCCGCAAAGAAACTGGAGTATTCCGGGGAGAAGGTCCACTTTACATATTGAATACAGCTTTGGCTGTCCTTCATATGGAAAGTCTCCATCATTTGCTCAAACAACTCTAAGTGCTCCCAAACAGAATACTTAGCGTTCTTATGGTAAGGCGTGATGACGCTCCTGATCGCCTTAATCTGCTTTAAAGGGTCCTTAAGCAAGGCCCTTTTTGCCTTATTGGCCTTTTTGGTTCGGGTAACCCTTGTCCATTCTTCGTCGGACTCAGAGGCACTGCTCCCAGAGGTTCCCGTCTGTTCTTCCAGGTTTTCCCGGATTCTGCGAGCCTGGGAATGGCTGGCAGAATGTGGGGACCTGGTCTCCTGTGTCCTGCGCAGTTCAGAGGAGTCTTCAGATTCCTCCTTGCTGTCAGGATTTGATGGGTACCCCCTCCACTGACCTAACTGGGCAGAGGTTTTCAGGATGCCCTTAATGGGCCTACTCTCCTGGGGTTCCCCATTGAACTGTACTGTACTTGGGTGCCCATACCCGGATGCCCACCCCTCCATTCCTGAGTGGTACTGGCCTATGAGCCCCATGCTTCTGGCTGGATAGTAATCTGCCATCCCTGTGGCCCTGTGCTCATGTGCGCCAGGGGACATGGGGGTGGCAGAGTCCAGGGACTGAGAGGTATGAGGGCCTCTGGTACTAGGGCTCCTGAGGTTATGCTCCGGAGTTTCCATTTCCCAGCGAACCTCATCTCTATCCGCCCCTGCTCCCTGTTGCAATGCAAGAGCCTGCATTTGTGCCTTCAGTTCCTCAGTTAAGGCCTTACTCGACTCTATCAGTCTCTCCTGCATCGCTACCTGCTGTTGGAGCCTATCATTGTGTTGACAGAGGGCCTCATTTTCCCTCTGTGCTTCCTGGTTGGTCCTGGAGAACTGGGCCAGTCTTTGCTGCAGGAGGGTTACCTCCTGAGCTGTGTCCCTATTGGCCTGCTCCTTTCTTGCTAGAGCATCCTCCACCCTCCTGGTGTGCTCTAGCAAGTTCTGGTTTTCTTTTTGGAGGTCACCCAGTCCCTGGTGGGCCAGGTGATTTTCTTCCATTTTCCTTTTTAAATGGCAGACTTCCTGGCCTAGGGCGTCTCTTTCCTGACTAAGAGCCTGCATTTGTGCCGCCAGGTCGTCCCTTTGCCTTTGGAAGGCACCAGCTTTCTGGCGCTCCTGATCAAACTCTGCCTGGGTATCCAGGTCTTTCAGGATCAGTTTATTGCTCTCCTCTTTCTCTCTGTCTAGTTGGATTTGCAGGGTGGCTACCTGCTCTGTGCATGCCCTGTTGAAATTGATCTGTTGCTCCAGCTTTTTCTGGCTCTGCAGTAAGGAGTCCAAACTGTCTTGGTGCTCCTTCTGCAGGGCCAGAAATCTAGTATCCTGTTCTGACTTTTCCTTTTGCAGCACATCCATATCCTCCTTTATTTTAGTAATGTACAGTCTGCTGTCATTTTCTGACTCCTGGCTCCTCTGCAGCCTCTGCTCAGAAGAGTCCAGATCAGATTGGACCTTCTGTAATGCCATCTGTTGCCTATTTGCCAGATTTTGGCTTTCAGCACATCTATCCTGCATGTCTCCCATATATAGGTACAGGTATGCTGCTATCCTGGCGATCTTATTGTGTTCCTCTTTGGCTTTAGGAGCCATATATAGTTCACTCAGGGCCACATGTAAGGGACCCTGATCTCTATATATATCTGACCCTGTTTCAGTGACCTGTTGTGTGATGGCCTGCAACCACACATCCTGGCCCTGTTCGGTCCATTCACCTCTCACAAATAGCTTATGCAAGAGGTGCTCTCTGGCTATTTTCATGTCTACTAAGGTCGTCATTCTAGAGATTGGTCTCTGTCCTGACTTACAGAAGTTAGTAATTTATTTTTGCAGAACAGAACTTTTCTTGGAGTGTCCCTTTTGAGGAATGCTTCACAGCGTAATGCAGCGTGGTGATCCGACCGGGTGTATGTATCCCGTCAGTTAGCACACTGTATTAAGCTGCACAACTGGTAAATCTAACCCAACGTCTCGGCTCGAGCCCCCACTTTGTAAGAGGATTCAATTCAGCACTACAGCCAAGTTAACGCCTAGTCTAGAATACTGAATGAAAACCCTTATTGATATATCTTTAGGTCCAGTTCATGCGTTCTGGATGACTACCCTTGTATAACACCCCTCTCTTGGAATCCCCCTGACCCCACTGAGCCAAGAAGTAATTCTGTTTTGCAAGTTTAAAAGGTTTATTTGATAAATTAAAATATATATCACACTTTTTAATAAATTAATAATTGAATATCACACTTAATCTGATATGGTAAATATTAACAACGGAGAATCTGGCACTAGCACACTTCTTTAATCACTAATGAGTTGACATGAAATGGATAAGGTAGCACACTGGTAAATAGGAACAAAAGTATAATGTGGTAGAGGATGCTTTATGTAGGCTCAGGTGGATGCAATATTCAATGAATGCAGTACAGAAAGTACGCAATATGATTTCAACCAAACAATGTAATCACTTTTCTCTGGCTACTCCCCTCCCCCCCTTGATGCAAGGCAAGGAAATGGAAGGAAAACACACAGTTCTCAGAAATGCAATCAACTGTAATTCAGTTCAATCCAGCAAGCTTAAACAGAAGTTTGAAAACACAGGCAAATGCTTTGATAGGTGCTAGCAATGAATGAGAAATATGCTGGAAACGCTCTTAATTCCCTTTTAGAGGTTCAGGATGAGTGGTATCTAGTTAATATTAGTCCAGGCTCACACTAGCAATGATGCAGGGATAGTTAGCAGGTTAAACGAATTTCTGGCAAATGAAATCAGGCAGCAGCAGTTTTTTTACATGTGAAGAAATTGCAAATCGCGGCAAAATTCGCGGATGCGCCGAGCGCTATTACAAAGGAACCGCAAGGACTATCTCTACCGTTTTGGGGTCCTAGGAAAGCCTGGGATCTCAGCTTCCAAATGAAAGTTATTGCAAGTCTCTAGCCCAAACGGTTGCGGAGATATGAGTAATTTAGTAAAGGTCGTTTTTGGTTTTGTAAATTTTAAACGCACACTTTTTCAAAATGACAAATTTTACTAGAAATGACAGGTGACAGATAGGAGGCAGTTCTACTTAGGTTAAAGAGATTGAATTAGATGAATTTAAACTAAGAGATGTGTTCTGAGTTTTGCTAAGTACTCACAAGAGATTTTGAACAGGAAAGCGACTTGGTCACGATCTTCAGTCTGGTCAGGTCTTTCCGGATTCTGCTCACAGCGCCTGGTCTGGTCTCGGCTAGGCACAGCACTGCTTTCTCTCTGGTCTGGTCTCTGCTAGGCACAGCACTGCTTTCTCTCTGGTCTGGTCTCTGCTAGGCACAGCACTGCTTTCTCTCTGGTCTGGTCTCTGCTCTGGATAGATTGAAGTCTCTAGTTTGGCTTTCTGGAGTTTGATGGAGGTAAGTATGGATTTTTCCGGCAGGGCTTCCAGCGGCAGATGAAATTGAATGTCTCTATGTGTCCTGACTCTCTGCTTTTATCTGTTTCTTGAGAATGGGTGTGTGTGTTGCATCACTAGACTTGCCCCTCTCATTCGTCATTGGTCAGGCTTCCATTCCTCCGCTTGATTGGCAAACTGAACTGTGAGTCAGATTGATGTCATTTTATGATCTCTTGAAACAACCTCCCTTATCATCTGTGCACCCAAATATATATATGATCAAAATCCATACTTCAGAGTTACACAGTTGTTTGAAATTACATATACATGGTGTGGCTGAATTTAGCCATGTCTATGTCCAAATCTGCTCATTCTCGGAGCTTGCATTCAAAGAGTGTACATAATTGACTTTTTAACTGCTTTTTCAATTTCCGACATGGACCCAACTTTACATACATGTGTGCAGGGGGTAGGGACATTAACTGATGAAGTTTCAGATTTTTAACATGCACACATTTAGAGTAATATCCACTTTTCCGCTAAAACCCCCCTGAACATACCACCGGTTCCTACCACGTCTTAAACTGTGGGCAGAAAAATCACAAGAATTATGGTATCATTTATAAAATTTTCACATGTCCGCACTATGAATTATCCCCCTTTTTATAAAACCATATCCTTGCTGCAGGGGTGTGTCTTTTCAGGTCACATGGTACAGAAACCAGTCTTTCCAGTTTCTGCCAAGCCAGCTTGCTTCTCACAGGCAGTGGCCCTCCCAGCTTCTCCAGGAGGAAGCCACTTTTTACGACGTCTGTAATAAAAACCTTTGCCTGAGTGGAGAGGGCTTTGTTCACTCTCTGGCAGAGCACGGGAAATTCAATTATCAGATAGATGGCATATCCTTAGTGTGGGCAGCAAAAGGAACATTGGCCTGGGAACATAGTTGTGACTCAAGTTTCACTCCTGATGGGATCCGTTGCTAGGCAAAATCAAGTTCCTTAAGCCAGACCTTCAGCTAACTTTTTGTTGCTTTTAAAATAACTTGTAATTTTACACATGCAGCTAGAATGCTGATTCTAAGTGCAAAACTATGACATTTCAACAGTTACAAAGGCATGTGACACCAAACATAGGTCACTCATTTAATTTAACATTTTCGATTTTGGTGGTTTTAAATCCAGTTGCAGTTAGGCTTAAGCTGCTGACTCCATAGCATTTTTGTTATAAGCATTGTTTTTGGGCTCTTCATTTCCCAGATTTTGTAGGCACACAAAACTCCATTCTGCCAAATGTCTGCTGGTGTTCAGTGATTATTTTGCACATGTTGCAAGGTTTGAAATAGGCATTTTGCTTGCCTTCAGAAAAACACACAGTGGGTTTTAAAACGCCGGCTTTTGGATAGTGGTGAGTACTGGTACTGCACCCATTTTTGGGATTTTCTTGGATTAATGCATTCTAAACAGGAATGGTTCTTACATGGTAGTAAATCCTTGCTTAACATTGTTTTGATGGGGCTCCTTACAGTAAGATGGTTATGTGGAACCCCACAAAAAGGGTTGAATCTTTAAAGTGGTCCAATGAGTCACGATTTCAGCAACTTTTTGACATCAGTAAAAGTGGATTTTGTTAACAAAGACCTTTCTTTACCATGGTGGGTGGCAAGTTAGGTAACCATTTTGGTGTGCGCACAACTGCGCAGCTTTCCTGGATTTCGGCGCACATGTGGGTTTTCCGCCATCTTGAATTTCCTAAGCCCACAGCACCAAATGTTGTAGCAGGGTAGCTTAAACGTGGGTCAGGACACCCTACAGTGTCCAGGGGTTGGGATGCCCACCTTCCTTTCGACTACATTTCGTTGCCCTGTGGCATCCTTTCCTGGACACATGCCGCCACACCTGAGGGGTTGTTTGTATATACCGCTCAGGTCCCCCCAAAACAGCGACCCTACCGCCACCCTATTTGCAACCCTGTACCGCTAATGCTTGAAAAATGTTGTCCGAAAATCTCCCCAAGCCCTTATTGGACAGGTGTACCCCATCCTGGTGGAACCAGTCGGGGTCGTTCTGTGATAGCCCATGTCTTATAAAATGGAGTCCTGTGCTCCTGCAGTACTTCTCTACTGCTTTGTTCAGTTTTTTCCGTGCCGTCTCAATAGCCTGCCTCTTGTGAGCCCCGTACCAGATTCTGCGGGTTATGATCTCTGACATAAAAAGTTTTGTTTTACCCCAGCAATGAGCTATCGCCCTTAGTGATTCACACATGTTGCGCATTAGCTCGCCCCGATTTGTTCTGACCAAGTCGTTCCCCCCGAGGTGGATGACCAAATACTCGGGAGGGTCCCTGAACCCAATCAGATCTGACAGCCTGTCGTGGATGTCCTCCCAATGCATCCCTGGGAGGCCCCACCATGAAGTTATTGTCCGTTTGAAATGCAAACCCTCTCTGTAGTCCTCGATCCACCTGCCTGCTCTTGTCACGAATGAATGGCCGACTATCCATGCTGACTTGTAGGGTGTTTTGTCTGCATGGAAATGGGAAATGAATCATATCATGTTTTCACGCACATATCTTTTGAAACATTGTGATTTCCACCCCCCAATTCTCTTTACTCCATCTGCCCCCAGGCCCCCTGCCCATGCCGATGTGGCTGCCCCTATTCTGAAGGAGTGGGTCCCAAACTCTGCCTCGTCCCACCCCGCCTTTGCTATGGTTTTCTTCAGTACTGCCTGGAATTGATATCTGCTGAGGGCACTGCCGTTCCTATGTATCAATAGCTGCCCCCCTACTTCCGGGCGCACCTTGAGAAATTGTTTTGTGATGCACCTCGGGCAATGCTCTCTTTCCTTGATACAATTTAGCTCTATTGTCCGCCCTCTCCCCTCCTGGTCTGTTTTAGACTTCCTTAGTAGTATTGCCATTCCTTCGGCCCTTATGCCAATGTCGCTCTTTGCTAAGCCATCCCCTGCCGTTGTGTTACTCGCTACTAGCTCTCCGACCCTTAGTGCCCCATAATATGCTAATGCAAACGCTGCCCTAAACAGTTTGATCTCGTAGCTGCCTTTACATGTGCTATGCAGACGTTTCAACAATATCGTCACCTTTGCAAAATTCAAGGGCCTCCTGCTGTCAGGTATCTTTCCTTCTAACCTTGCCCACCCCTTCATTGCGTATTTTATTCGTGAATTTGATGTCGGGTCTGCTATCCCGGCCACCTTTGCCGTATATGCTATTGCCGCCAGATGTGCTGCCGCCCAACTTTTCCTCTTTCCTTGCGAAAAAGCGCTCCCCACAAATTCACATAACATTGCCACTGTGATGTCCCCCACCTTTTTTGCCCCCGTTTCTCTTAACACATTATTCACATGCTTTTTGTATTGCTCATCAGTTCTGTATGTTATGGCGTTTCTGGCCAACTTTTCGACTGTCTGCTCCTGTGGTTCCTCCTCCTCTTCTGAGCCAACCTTGTAGTTGACCGTGCTTCCTCCCATTCTTCCAGAGGTACCCATGCCTTCTTTGGCGTGGGCGTTTTTGTCCTTCTTGCATCTGGGCGCAATTCTCTGAACCTGGCCCACCGAAAGCGAGATAAGGCGTCAGCGACCACATTTGCTTCACCGGCGATATGTCTTGCCTTTAAGCTGACATTATTCATAAGACAACTCAGGGTTATAGCCCTCATTATTTCCAGCACCAGTGGGCATGAGGCGCTCCCGTTATTTATGACATGTACTACCGCCATGTTATCCGACCATACTTTTAATTCTTTGCAGCTCAGCTCCTTTTCCCATGCGCATAGTGCTACCCATATTGGGAATATTTCTAACAATGTAATATTACTAGTCCATGCTGCTTTTTGCCATGCTTCTGGCCATTCTTCCGCACACCATTCCGTACCTAGCATTGCGCCGAAGCCGAACCCCCCGGCTGCATCTGTGAACAATACCTTTCGTTCTCTTCGTTTATAGGTGTGCGCCAGATTACTGAGCCATTGAAGGACTTTAAGAATTCTGTCCACACCCCCAAGTCCCTTTTTATTCCTTCCCCAATTCTTACCCTATGATGTCCTTCTTTGGCCCCTCTTGTCCTCTGTTCTACCCTTCTCTGGAATATCCTACCTTGCGGTATGATTCTCCCTGCAAAGTTCAGTTTTCCTGCCAGTGATTGTAGCTCCTTTACGGTAGCCTTGTTTCTCCCTTTTAGGTCTTTGATTTTACTTAATAAGTCTGCTACCTTTTCTTCTGAGATCCTGCATTCCCCCATTCGTGAGTCTATTTCGATGCCTAGGAATTGTATTGTTTGTGTTGGGCCCATAGTTTTTTCTTCCGCTAATGGGAAACCCCACTCTTTCGCCAATGCTACGAATTTCTGCAGAGTATTTTGACATTGTTTGGAACCATGTGGCCCACGAATAAAAAGTCATCCAGGTAGTGTACTACCTGCGCCCCCTTACATTCTTTTGTAAGTGCCCAGTGTATGAATGAGCTTACTTTCTCAAAATACGCACATGAAATGGCGCAACCCATCGGGAGGCACCTGTCCACAAAGTATTTGCCTTCCCACTGCATGCATAACCACCTCTGTGACTCTTCTGTCACTGGTAATAGGCGGAAAGCCGACTTTATGTCTGCTTTTGCCATCCATGCTCCCTTTCCTGCCTCTCTGACTATGTGTACGGCTTCCTTGAAATCTGAGTAACTGACTGACACTGCCTCCTTGTTGATGCCGTCATTAACTGAGGCCCCTGTTGGGTATGATAGGTGGTGAATCAGTCTAAATTCACCTGCCTCCTTTTTTGGAACTAATCCTAGTGGTGAACATATGTACTCTTTAAATGGGGGAGAACTGTAAGGCCCTCTGATCCTCCCTAGCTCGATTTCTTTGCTGATTTTCTTGGTTACCAAATCTTTGTTTGCTAATGCTGATTTCAGATTTTTGGGCATGTTCGTAGAACCGTGCCCGTCAAATGGGATCTTAAAACCTTCTTGAAACCCTTGCCTGATCGTTTCTGCCATTTCTTGATCTGGAAACACCCGTAGCCATTTCTCCATTTTTTCTATCTTCACTGGAGTGACCCCTTTCTCACTTACCCTTTTAGTTCCGCTTCTCTGACCCCCTGTACTTATTGTATGCTGTTCTCGTGCATTTAGTGGTAATATGCTCCCCCCCACAATTCTCGCATTTGTGATTGAATTTGCATTTTTTCCCCCAGCTGCATGGCACCCCCTTCTCGAAATTTCTGCATTGCCCCGGCTGTGTTCTTGGACCCCCATTCTCTCCCTTGCCACCCCCTTGTGCTGTTGGTGGTATGTTGCTCTGCCAACTTCTCTGTGCCTCGTACTGCCTGCTCCGAAAATTCTGCTCGCTGGCCCTGTCACGACTACTATCGAACCTCCTGTTGCTGTATCTGTAATCGCTTCTATAATCGTTGTACCCATACTGTCTTCTGTAATAGCTGCCTGTATTTGACTGTTCTCTGCTGTCCCATTTCTCTTTTAATACATTAAAGATGTACAGATTGTAATTCTCTTCGTCCCACCCAATATCCGGGAAACAATCCATCTCTTTCCTAAACTCATGATCATACTCTTTCCACGCATCACCCCCAAATGCTTTGTAAACTTTCAGTACACTCTGCTGATAGGTGACTAGCGATGGGCCGTCCTCAGGGAATTTCTGCAAAATGATGGACGACATTATCTGGAATGCTGCTGTCCAATTGTCAAAGTTCCTTGTCACTGCTGATCTTTTTAATAAACCTTTTTCGTCTTCCTTTATATCTTCTTTTGCTATATCATGGCCCCTTTTCTGTACATCTAGCAAGGTAAATATGTCTATCAACTCTTTTCTCCATATTTTTTCTTTAACTTTGTCGCTAATATGCCAGGCTTGTGCTTTCAATGACCGCCCCTGTGCATCTTTGCCTATCGTGGGTCTCCCATACTTTGTCATATTTGTGGCTGGCTCAGTTACTGTTACTACGGCAGGCGCTGGCGTTGCTATAGGGTCTGGGCTTTGGGGAAGCCCCGGTGTTGGGATGGTAGCCCCGCTGTCTGTTGGCCCCTGCGCCCCTGCCCCCATGCCCCCTCCTGCCCTGTCCTCTGTATTTCTTCCATTACCTATTACCCCTTTCTTTTTCACCCAGGCTCGCAGGTGGTCTCTCTCTTCATCATCACTACTTTCCCATTATGATCCCAGGTTATCTTGCTCTCTTTTCTTTCCCTTCTTGGCTCTGGGCGACATACACTGAGCCCTTATGCATTTGACATTCGCATTTAATACTTTAATCATTTTGTTAATATTGTTATTTAATTTTACGATACCTTTGTTTTTCTGCTTTTTCTTAGGCCTCTCTGGCTCTTGCGACTCTTCCGCCACTCCTCTTGCCCTCTTCTGTCCTTGGGGTACCGCGGCTTCCTCGTCGCTGTCCGTGGAATCCTCTAGCAGCAGGGGCGACATTGCCCTAGCCCTTTCTTCCTTTTGCATCACATCCAGCACCCATTTGGCCCCATAGTCTTTTTCTGCTTTTTTGGCCCATGCGCTGAATTCCTGCGCTCTTCTTGTTCTTTCTTCCGTCATTCCCAACTTTTGCCTCTTCTGGCTTTCTTGTAGATTCTCCCTCACTTGCTTGTTCCTCCTGTATTGTTTCACTGAGCCCCTGTCTGGCTTCCCGTGTTGCCTGTTCCGACCGTTTGTTCTAGTTTATGCTTTTCCTTTTTCCCGGTGTTAATTGTTTCCTGGGCAACGCTGCCCTAACCAGCTCGGACTCCAGACTGTTGTTCCAGCACGTTGTTGTTTTTCGCTTCGTGCTGTTTGTCTACACCGGTATGTACTGCCGCTTTAAAGTTTATACGGCGTGTCCTTCGCCCCGCCCCCTAGGCGCGATGTTTCTTCCGCGACCTTTCTTTTCCGCTCTCCGCGGGTGTAGGAGGCGCCCGCCTCAGCTCTCCGGCTCTCCTACTTGGCGACGTGTTGCCCGGCCTCTCCCGCTTCTTCCGCCGGTTACGCTGCCTGTTCTTCCCCGATGACTTCTGCAGCGGTCTTCTTTCGCACCTCCGACTGGTTGTGTTGCAGCTCCGGATTCCCAGGTACGAAGCCGATGGTTCCGCTTCTCGCCTTCCGGGGTCCCGCTCTTCGCCGATGGATGCCACCGCCAAGCAGAGGTGGGTCCTCCTTCTTCCGCTCCTTCTACGCCTCGTTCCTTTGTTCTTCCCGACACTTAAGCCCGCAGAGGCGAAATTGACCGGGGAACCGAAGACACGGACTACGCATAAGCCCGCAGAGGCAAAACGTATCCTTGTCCCCCTTTTCCAGGCCCTGGGAGCTTACCCGAGTAAGGTGAGCTCCTAACCTGGTTGTGTCTTGGCCACGCTTCCTTGGGTTACTTATACCCCTTCCCCCTTTTGTTGCGCCGTTGGGGGCCGGCTTCTTCCTGTCCTCCCCCCCTGTTACTTTCACACCTGGCCTTTTCCTGTTTGGCGTTTCCTGGGGAACGCCGAGGGTGGGGGCGCCGCTCTGGCTGCCCCTCCCTTTTGTTTTCCCGCCGGTTGTCTCCCCCACCCTGCGCCTAACTCCCCAGGCCCTCCATCGTGTCGCACTTCGTGCAGCACGGGGCCTGTGGCATACCAAGCGTAATGCTGCTCCTCTCTGCCTTTACACGCCTTAAGCCCTGCAGCCCTCGGTGCTACCACACAGCTGCATTATAACTGCTACCAATGCACCCCGATATGCCCTACACCTCCACAGCAATCTACTTACCCCCGCACACAGGTTGTACCGCACCCCAAAACCAAACATCAGCAGCATGACGCCCCCTCGGTGAGCACCGCATATGCTGGAACCTCGCACCGGCTGGAACACTTCTTCTGCTCCAACGATACCTCTCCTTCCTTGGTATGGCGCCTGCATAACCGGAACCTGCATCCGGAACCCCACGAACCTCTCCAACACACGAACGAGCAGGAAATAGGTGAAACGAAATCCTCTCCTCGATGGAGGGCATTGAAAACTGGAAGTTCTTTCCAGCCGGACGCCTGCCGCTTATATGGGGCTTGCCCCGCCGCTTCCTGTTGTTTGCCCTTTGCGGGCTTTCTGCGTGCTTTGGCGCTCTTTGGACTTCCTGACCTCTCCCCCTGACCACGTGGGGGATGGGGGGAGAGAGAAGAGGAGGGAAGCCCCTGCCCCGGTTATTGGGGGGCCTCCTCCATTTTTGGAGCTCTCTTTCCGTCGTCACCTTCAGTCTATGCTGTGGCCCAGGGCCCCGTTGCCAGAGGGGCACTGCAAGGCATCAGTGTCTCCCTCAACTGCTGTGCAGCTTCCAAGGTACGAAGCTCGCGTGAGGCCGCGGTGTCACCTCCCAACCTCTCTAGAGAGAGACACCGGTTCGAGCGGCACATCCGATGTTGCAGGCCCTTTAATGGCTGCTTACCACTTTCTTTCTTCAAGCAGCGCATTAAAGTGAGGGCGAGTTACAAATGCTGGACCATTTAAGAGACCATTGTTTTGGAGGAGATGTTCATAACGTTTCTGTGTTAAGACATGCAAATAGGCATTTGCATTCTGAAAGCAAACACAAAGCACCAGCTAGCTGCCTAAATCTACGCTTTCCTCCAGGTCAATTACAGTATATCAAACAAAAAAGTTTTAAATCAGCTAAAATATTTTCAGATGTTGGTAGTTAGCACACCAAATAGAGTTTATTTTTGCTAGAATGTTATATTTTCATCACATCATATATGAACCCTGCAATTGTCAAACACAAACAGGTGCCCTTTCATAACATTACATATTGTTATACTTCTTGAAAATACATTTTCAAAACCCAAAGGCCATTTTGAATTGCATTCTGGTATTTGTAGTCTCCCAGTCAAGAGGGGAGAAAATGCCACAATTGTACACCTTTTGCTTGAGATATTGCTGTATTGATTTATATATTTGAATGGGTACCTTATTGTGGTATTTGTATTTTTTAAGTCATCTTTATAAAGCAAAGCATTGTTGAAAGCCAGACGTGGGGTTGAGGAGGAGGAATGATGAGAGGGCAAGCAACTCCTGAATATTTTCCCAGAATGTTGCAAGAGGTTGCAATCCTGGAGACTGGTGTAGTTATTTTGCCCTGATTGTGGCCATTTGCAACTTTTCAGGGCACAAGTAAAGGAGACATGTGGGTGAACAGCTTAACTTTTTTCAGAGGGCGGATGCAACTCTGCAGGTGTTTTTGAGGTCGGCAAGATTGCGCAAGCATTTGACCACCACGATTTCTCCCAGTTTGTCATGTTTCCAGTGCAGACACTTACCCACAAGACACATAAAATGATCATAGTAGCACATTCTCATATTGGGATTTTGTTTTCTCTTGAATATTTGACTACATATTGCTGGGTTAAAAAGGTGAGCACCTTTTATACTTGCCCAATATTTTTAATGTTATGTTATTGGGCATTTGTATACAGCCTTCTGCCATTGCGCTGTGGGTTGAACGCCCTCGGGGACGGTAGTCCAGGTCAGTGGAGAGAGTAGTGTATTAAATAGTGCCTGGGTGCACTCAGTATCTGTGCAGCGAGGGTGGATATGGTGGTGTCTAGCTGCATTCTAGTGCTAGCCGTGGTGCGATGGTTGTGGATGATCATTAGAATGTGTGCAGCAAGGCCAATCGGATTTGGGTAGCTGCATTCTGGCGGTGGTGCAAATGGGATTGTGTGTGGCTAGGCCGATTTTTGTGGGTTATAACTGCATTTCTAAAGACTGTTGAGGCGATCATGGAAGTGTATAAGTATGTGTGCAGTTAAGGCGAATGAATCAAGGGGTATAGCTGTATTCTGTTGTTTGTTGGTGCAGAGGAGAGAGTTAGCATAATGGTGTTTTTGAGTGACTGTGTGGATTGGAGGGAGACCCTGTTCCTGATGACCTTTCAGTGCCAGTCGAGCTGACAGTATCGCCCTTTGGGTTTGGGGCTATTAGGCTATGGTCATCCGTGTGCCTTGTTGGGTCTTCAGTTGCTTATCGGGGTATTGGAGTGACCTTACGTATTGCCTTACGATGGCTAGTTATAGGTCATTGCAACACAAATTAGCTATGATTGCTTTGATTTGATTTTGAATTTGAAATGCACATATCTCAAGAGAACCTGGCAACAAACTGCATCTAGGCACTGATGGAATGATATAGTACTAGCAACTTAAAGTATGCCACAATAGACAGAGGACTACAGAAACAGATACGTTTTCAGATTTTACAAAAGCTATGATGTGGAACACAATGGCTAACTATGGGGCGCAGCACAGTTATATCTCAGAGCGCAGCAGGGGAATATAACAAGGCTATACCAACAGTTTGGGTGTGAAATAGGGCTATCGTACGTAACCAAGGCTCCATCTAGAATATAGCTATCTTACACACTTAGACTGCTTGCCAAAATGGCTACCTTACACAATTAGGCTAGATGATAATAGGTAATATTGGTGGTGTGGATTTACTGAGTAATAGTTGTACTCCCCACCCACACCACACTTAACTTATCTGTCACTGTAGGTTGTATGCATCAGGCATCCCAGGTGGACACGGGCAAACATGGAGTGGAGCTCCTTAGACAGTATCTGCCCTTTGCCTTGTGGCCCTTACGTGGTGGCTTCCCGGGCAAGGCCGCCCTGGAGGGACTTCTGAAACGTGGCAGTTCCAGTCACGGGGGTGGGGGTCTCAGCACGGACCAATGTGAACCAGAAGGATGGGCAGCGGAGGTGTGCGGATGGAGGATCAGAGAATGGATGAAGGTGAATGGGAGACTGCAGAGGGAAGGAGGGAGAGATGGCCGCCAGGACAGAGTCAAGGAAAGAGACACCTGACTGCCTCAGCTAATTGATGTGGGGGTTGGGCGGGGGAAGCAAAAAAGCCAGAAAAAGAAAAAGGATTACACCGCAAAGGCAGGCCACTCTAGAGGTCGACCAGCTCAAAAATAAGGCTGGGAGTCAAAGGAAAACACCATATAAATCCCTCAGAAAACCAAAACAGAGCACAATGTTGATGTTAAAGAATATTTGTACCGCACACTATGGTCCCCTGGCGCTCTGGCGGCTCTGAAAAAAATGAGGGGTGGGGGGAGTTAGTGGGGATGAGCTGGAGAAGTGCAAGAGCGCAGTGATGTGCTGTTGGCGGCCTCGGCCTGGAATTCCGTTGGCTGGGCTTGGGGTGTTATACTGTCCGAAGACGTTGTGTGCTGTTGTGCAGGTCTATGTGTGCTTTGTTTTGTTGTTGCAGTGTAGTGAAGTTTGTGCAGATTGTTGTGTTGTAGGTTTGTGGTTGTGTTTGGTTAGGATTTGAGAGGTGTATGGAGAGGGTGAGGTTGTCAGTAGGTTGGTTAATTGGCATTTCTGTCTTGAAGGGTGGCGCTAAATTTCCATATTTCTAATCGGGCGGGGTGTGTGGGCGTCTGTGTCTACGTCCAGCCCAGGGGCTGTACGACACTCACGGTCCCTTTCTCATATGGCATCCATTCATATGCATAACCTTGCCCGAGTTGGGCAACCGTCTGCCTACGTGGCCCCTGTTAGTATGCAGGGTGGGCCGGTGTTTGTGCGTCCCTTACAATCTAGCCCCAAAAGCATTCCTAATCTAGTAGGAGGATTGCATCGGTAAACCCGGGTTTACTCCCTCCATGTGTTGGGGCTGCTCAGCATTCATCATCTTATTCGGTTGCTCATTCATGTTACTGCTCCTACCTCCTTTGGAATGTCGCAATGCTAACGCTTGCAATTATGTCCAGGGGTGGCGTCTGCATTCATTCACAACTCTCTTTGCTCCATGCCCCTGCCAATTTCCACAGCTTAGTTAGTGTGGCAAGTGCTAATGTTCACCCAACTGTATATAGGTATGATCTATAGTAGCATTTATCGTTTGGGTGAATGTTGTTAGCTGGGACGTGGCTAGGGATGCTGGATTCTGTCCTTAAGGGAATCGCTCATGTCCTATTAGACAGAAAGTCATCTCTCTTGTTTGTAGTAAGAGTTTCTTTTATTTGGTTCTAGATGTTGTCGTTGTCGTCCTAGATTTATCATCCTTTTCATTGTGTTTACCGTTTGGTGGTTTTGGTTTTTCAGTTTGCATCTGTGATGTTGAAGAACCAGGTTTTTAGTAATTTTCTGAATTGTAGGTGGTCTTTGATGTTTCTTATTTCTTTAGGGATGTTGCTCCATGTTTTTGCGGCTAAGTGGGAGAAGGAGGATCCCCCTAGTTTTTTTCTTAAGGTATGTTTTTTCTGACAGACGGATTTCGTTGCTTGATCTGAGGAGTCTCGTTGGCTTGCAGATTGTTAACTTTTTTTGCAGGAATTCAGCTCCTCGTCCGCTGATTGCCCTGCGTGTTATGCACATTGTTTTGAAGGTGATGCAATGTTTGACTGGGAGCCAGTGCAGTGTTTTTAGGGCTGGAGTGATGTGGTCTCTTCTGGATAGTTTGAGGAGGAGTCTGGCTGCTCCATTTTGGATCCATTGTAGTTTCTTCAGGAGGTATTCTGGTATCCCGAGATAGAGGCTGTTTGCATAGTCGATTCTTGAAATGATTAGGGCGATGATTGTGAGTGTTTTTTGGGTGAATGAGAGGAAAGGTAAGATTCTTCTTGCCGTGTGAAGGAGGAAGAAGCATTTCTTGATTATTGCATTTATTTGTGGTTCTAAGGTTAGGGTGTTGTCCATCAGGACTCCGAGTTTTTTTACTACCTTAGATGGAATTGGTGTGGTTCCCATTTCCGTTGGCCATGGAATATAGGCATTGTTCTCTTGATTTCTGGATATAATCATGATTTCTGTCTTTCCTGGGTTGATTTTCAAGTTGTTGGCTTTCATCCAACTAAAGACTTCTTTTAGACACTCGATTAGGGTTGAGTGATCGGCTTCAGTGTCTTCGATTTTGTAGATTATTTGAGTGTCATCTGCGTAGTTGTAGCATGTAATTTTGTATTTTTTGAAAATTCTGATTAGTGCAGTTTGGTAGATGTTGAAGTATCGTGGTGATAATGAGGACCCTTGTGGTACTCCACAGTCGTTGACTCGTGCTGTGGATTTGAAGGGCTTTAACAAAACGGTTTCTGTTCTGTCTGCTAGGAAAGATTTAGTCTAGAGTAGTGCTGTGTCTGTTATCCCTATGTCTTCTAGTCTTTTGGTTAGGGTGTCATTATTAACTGTATCAAAGGCTGCGGAGAGGTCGAGCAGAATCGGGGCTGAGGTTGTGTCGGAGTCCGCATTTGTTTTTAGGTCGTCCCAGATGGACAGTAGTGCTGTTTCTGTTCCCCTTGCAGGTCTGAAAGTCCTTGGGCCAACCGGTGGTGTTTTTCTACGTGTTCTTGGGTTAATTTGCAGACGTAGGTTTCCAGGAGTTTTGCTGGGTAGGGAATGTTTGAGATCGGCCTGTAGTTGGAGAGGTCTTCTACGTCAGCATTTGTGTTTTTTAAGAGTGGTTTGATATATGCTGATTTGAATGTTTTTGGTACAGTTCCTGTTGCTAGTGAGAGATTTAGGAGGTTTCTGTAATATTCTGATGGTGTTCCTTGTCCGAGTGTTGATTTGTAGATGTCAGGCGGGCACAGACCCATAGGTGAACCTGATTTCTTGCTGTGTTTCACCAGCAAGATGAAGGCCTCTGCTGATATTTAGGGAAAGTTTTGGAGTTTGTGTTGTGGTTCTGTCTTAGGTTTGGTTTGTTGGATGTTGTGGTTGGTTGGTCTGTTTCGTATAATTTGTCGGATGTCATTGATTTTGTTCTTGAAGTGGTCTGCCAGGGTGTTGCAAAGTTTCTCAGAGGGGGTTGGGGTATTGTCGCAGCCAGATGGACTTCCTATTTCTTTGAAGATGTTGAACATTTCTTTTTGTGAGTTTGTTGCATTGTTGATTCTGTCGTCATATCGCCTTCTTGTCGCCTTTTGTATTTCCTTCTTGTATGCTCGGATTTGTTTCTGAAACAGTTTTTTTCTTCTCTGGGTTGTATTCTTTCCTCCATTCCAGCTCCATTTTCTTGTTGTCCTTTTTCATGGTGCTTAGTAGTGGGGTGAACCATTGTGTCATTACTCTTTTTTTGGATGGGGTGAATGGTTTTTCCGGGGCAATCTTTTTGATTGTGTCAGTGATCCATTTGTGTAGCAGCTCCGCTTTCCCGTCTAGTTCAGCCAGCTCGAGTTCTATAATTGAGGGTTATTCACAATCAAAAGAAAGGCACTCACAAAGCATCAGACAGGCCCTAAAACTGATTACCAAGAGTTCTCTGTGAGGATGACTACAGATTGCATTCAGGAACGGAGGTGGAGCAGAGGGGAGATGGCCGCCAGGACAGAGGCAAAGAGACACCTGACTACCTGAGCCAATTACCGAGGGTTTGGGTGGGGGGAAGCAAAAAAGGCACCAATAAACCAAGGACTACAGAAAAATGTCCTCTTACAGGTTATTTTTTTTGAAAGGCCAATGCTCTTTTGTCTGCTGCACTTTCTTCCCAGGGGAAAGGTCAAGTGAACTACATTTGTATCTTTCACTTTAAGATAGGTTCATACATTCTTGGGTGCCAGTTTTTGACTTACGCTATGGGGGCAAATGTTCCCACACTGAGTAAAGCGCAGGAGCCGTACTCATTCCCATGCCAAAACACCACATTTTACAGCTCATGTTGCTGCAGGAATAGGAAAGAAGACACATGATTTACAGGAAAGTCTAAACATATAACATCTCAGCAACAGTCTCCCAACCTGCTCAGTTGCCTTTGCAACTTTCTGCTATAGGATCCCGTGCTATTCTACACCTAGCGAACAGTTTTGGCGTGCTCACCCCTCCATTCAAGGCTCAAGTGGTACATTAATGAGGCTACCATCTCATTTTGTAGTGAGCAGCACTTGAAAAACCTAGTTATTATTTACCATAATTTTTTTTTTTGACAGTCAAAATAATCCTTATCTGAAAATGAATCATATTGCTAATTTGAACAATATGCCCAAATATAAACATAATAAAAATAAAAACAATTGTAAAACGACTGCAAAAAATGACGTTAGTTTCAGTTAGCAAACACATACACAATTTGTTTGTAATGCCATACATAGACAGTGTTTTTAAACCAAAGTTTCAAAAGACCTTTTGCAAACATTATTTCTATGAATTACATCTTGGAAGAGATGTGTTCAAGTTCTTGAATTGCAGACTGCTCTTAAATGCCACTTAACAAAAAGATAAATGCTGCAGAAACTTTTATCACACTATGCCTTATCTGTCAAAATTAAAAGTGTGTACAAGGTATTCAGCTCACACTCTCTTCTACTTCAAATAAATGCCTCACTCCTGATATTGCCCCATAGGTAAATAGGTAAATATTAATATCGACAATTCATATTCTGGCTGCCAGTGTATTTGTCTACTACCTTACGCATGGCAACATGTTTTTAATTTAACTTCCCATGATATTTTTGTGTACTAAAGACTCATTCTGTGATATCACTGCAAATTAGGGGCCCCACACATCTTTTGCCTCTCAGGGCCCTGCAAATCAGCGCTAAGGAAGGGACTTCGGGTGGGGTTCACCCCGAGATAATGGTGATCGGCCCACGTTAGGCTGCATTTTTTAAATGCATTTAAAAATCCTTCAAGTCACAACCACATTAGTACAGGAACTTTCATTCGGCCTGCTTTACTTTTTATATCACAGTTCCATCACTTCTCGGCAGGCCTGCAATGCATTACGTAAATGGCACCTGCCTAGGACTGGGTTACTACCTCTTATCTCATCACGTTAACACCCAATAAAGGAAAGCACCCTCCATTACACCTCCATATAATGCGTTTAGTGTTCATTGCCTCGTAATGTTTATCCTTTATTGTCAGCAGTTAGCTGTGCAACTGTGAGAGCTGAAAGGGTGCTTTATGTCACATTGCAAGTGTTAGGAACTGGAGCAGCCACTCCTTGAGTGCCACGGTATGATTGCCTATGACAAAGACCGTTGCTTTTTTCTCTACTGAGAAACGGTTGGGGAGAAAACACAGAGTCAGTTTCTGTGGGGCCTTGAGCAGACTCCCCAGTAATGAAGGAGGGCGGGGAAGAAAGGAAGAAAGCAGAGGTTGTGTGACTCCCTTGGGGGATTGTCGCCATTGTTGTCCCCTAAGGGTGGTGAGGATTGCCAGGCTAATTCCCAGGGATGCCATTTCACCCAAATGCCAAGGTAGCGGACGTGACATTACAGGAAGTGATGTCATTTGACCCTGCCCCAAGGGACATCACGGGAAGTGATGGCACATGACCTTTCACCCCTTGATAAACCAGGAAGTGGAATCACATGATAGGTTATTTATAACACGCTTAATACCCAGAGGTTTCTAAGCGCGGACCCGGGGATCGAACCTTTGTAGTATTGTTCCTCAGTAGACTAAGAAAAACATGGGTACGATATCACTGTAATATGATATACATTTCATACAAGAATGGATCACCATATGTAGCATTAATATCAGTGTGTATAGGCCCATATTACCAAATTACTGTGAATCTAAGCAGTACAAGAACCTGGACTTTTGTACATCACTAAGGCTAAACTGTAAACAGACAGAGCATCTCAAAGAGGCCTAAACCCCAAAGCATAGACATTCAGTGTCTGCCAAGTGTCTGACCACAGACTGGAAACAGCAACTGACCAACACAAGTCCAAGCAGAAGCCAAATAGAGGCTGTACAACTTCATGCATTTACACTTAAGCAGTACGCGCAGGGATTTTCTTGTCAATAGTGCACTTTGAACCATTTCACAGCAACCCAGTCCCGTCAGTCGCCCAGAGCCTGAATGTCCCCCACCCATTACCACCACGGGCACCCCTCCATCCACTGCGAGTCGCTAAGGGCCTGCCGTCAACAGCTTTAATTGTCTGGCAACCACTCCCACCCTCCAACACCTTACACCTCCAATTCCTTGCTCCAACACCTTCATGTTAACACGGTGCCACCCTCCAGCAACTTAAGTCTCCAGTATTCTCCAACACCATCAACCTCAAGCAAACTAGCAACGTAGGTCTTCCGTACCCTCCTTCAATATCCCAACAGTGTTAGTCTCAATTACCCTCCTCAAACATCTTATATCTGCATTCAATGCATTTCAACTCCTTTACAATACATTACGTCTCAAACACTCTCTTTCAATATCTGTAAGTCACTAGTACAACATAGTAAGTCTCCAGTACAAGCCTCCATAACATTGAGCCTCAAGCACACACAGCAAACCCAGAGCTGTGCCAGTGGCTATGAATGATTTGAAACATTCCAGCCATCAACTTTCTGTTTTGCCTTTTTGGTAATTAACTCACCGTTCTTTTGGGAGTTAGAGGGGCAGGATCTGTTGTAGGCCATAGTAATTGCAGTTTAAAAAAAAAATTAAAGTGCAAACAGCAGCTTCAGCTCCATGAAAAGGCACATTGTAATACTTTCTTTGGTCCCGTATATATGTTTCTTAATGCCTGCCTCCTCCAGCTTCTAAGCACTGGAATAGAAAAGTAACCCATGTTGCACTGCATCCCCTTTTTCCCAAAGCAAGAGGGTTGCCCCTGAACTATCCTTCCAAACACATATATGTTTTGCTTGAGGAATTAACAGATGGTTTACTTCAAAGGCGGAGGCCAACTTCATGTAAATTAATTATTTCACCTTGAGTCTATGTACTGTGTGCCTGTGATGCAGGTCTGGTAGATCTGGGTCAGGTCACACAGTGCCCAGGCAGAATTGGTGGCTGAAGCCACTGGGGCACACCCCTATCATCACAGGTCCAGTGGCTCACTGTATGTGCAAAGCAGACAGCGAGAAAGTCTGATGAGATTTGCGTTCTTGCTGTGCTGTCACTGATTACTGCTGGCTGCTCTTACCCATTCCCAGCCCTCTAGAGCTAGACCCCATGCCCTTCCTATTGCTACAGTACTGCGTCCGAGCTGCACAGACAGCTCCACCTCTGAACCCAACCATTCAGGCATTCTTCACTAATGGACTGCCAACCTGTTAATGATGGCGGCTGCATGGTTTTTCCTGCATCCCTTTTATTTCACCTGGTAATGAGATGTAGATTCCAGGTGAAAAAAGCTGTGGCACATTGAGCTGCATTTACAACTATGTGGTTGTAAATGTAGCTTATTGTGCCACAGCTTTTTTCACCTGGAATCCAGATCTCGTTAGATGGAGAAATAACAATGCCTCTTTGACCAATCAAATTGTTATACTAAAAATTAATCATTAGTGACATCATACTACTTGACAAATGAGAAAAACCTACAATGGGTTGTGATAGGATCAAGGGGAACATCTAAGTATACTTTCTATAAGGGGATGGGTTGTGATTGGATCTATAGAGTCAGGTCGACAACTCGTGCCCACCTCTAGTGCAAGTTCTCAGGCCAATTGCCTCCTCTTTGATAGGTGGTTCCCTCGCCTCATAAACTTTCTTTCATCTCCAGCTGTCCCCTCCTCTTATTCCTTGGCTACCTTGCCCACTCTTCCCTCCTCTTCCCCTCTTCAGGCTACCTCCACAACTCTTCAGGGTGTACCACTGATTTGTACCCCTTCCCGGAAGGTCTTTAAGGTTGGCAACCTTCTTCATCTTGACACTCTCAACTCTCGCTTTGCTGTCAAACACTCCTCTGACATCTGCCACCTCCTTGAAGAACTGGACCTTGATGTCCTCGGTCTTACAGAGATATGGTTCACGGCCAGCTCTGTCACAAGCTTTGACACTCTCCTCCCTGATGCCTACAAGATCCTCTCCGCACCCAGATCCAATCGGCCTGGAGGGGCTGTAGCCCTTATCTTTCCTGAGTGGATTCCTGCCACTATCATTCCCACTCAGGCCTACTCTTCTTTTGAATGCCTTGTCTGCAGGCTCTCAATCTTTCCTAGCCACTCTCTTACTGTTGCTACTCTCTACCGGCTCCCTGGTCAAATTACCTCTTTTCTCTCTGAGTGGGCCGACCACTCCTCCTCCCAGCCTCAACCACTCAACTCCTCCTCCTTGGTGATCTCAACATCCACCTTGATTCTCCCTGTCCCTCATCTCTGCTCTTTCGCAAACCTCTGCAATTCCCTCTCCCTCTCTATCCTCCCCTCTGGCCCGATGCACTCTGCAGGACACACACCTGATGCCTTGATCTCCTCTGGCGTTCCCCTCTCTACCCCTCTGACTACTCCTCTCTCCTGGAGTGACCACTGCCTTCTCTCCTCTCATCTCTCACTCTCTTCCCCTCAAGCCAAGCCCATCCCAACACTGCCACCTACCTTCTCGGACATCCGACCTATGAAGTGTGTGTCAGTTGAGGCTATCGATGCCACCTTCTCCCCCCCCCCTCCTCTGGCTGACTCCCACCTGGACACAGCCCTGTCCCTTTCTTTACTCTGCTATTTCTGATACTTTTGATGCTCTTGCCCCTGTCATGAGGATCTGCTTGAAGTCAAAAGTCAAGTGCAATTCCTGGTATGACTCCGACCTAGCTACACTTAAACGTAAGTGTAGGTCGGCTGAGAGGAAATGGAGGGCTTCTTGCTCATCCTCTGACAAACTGGCCTGTCACCTGCTTCAAAGGCAATACCGACTCTCTGTCCACACAAAGAAGAGTGTCCACATTCAAGCCAGTGTCTCTGTGGCATCTATCAACTCGGCCCAACTCTTTAAAATCTGCAAGGAGCTTGCCAACCCTGCTGCAGTGTCTACCCCTCCTCTTGCCTCCCAGGCTCTCTGCAATGCCCTTGCCTCTCACTTTATCTCAAAAACCCAGGACATCCTGTCCACCCTCTCTTCCCCTCCCCATCCTATTCCCTCTTAGTCTGTGCCTGCTTACCCATCTTTAACCACCCTTCCACCCTCCTTCTTGTCCTTTCCTCTTTTCTCCCCTGACGAGGTCGCCAGACAAGTCCGATCTATGAAAGCCTCATCAAAACAGGTTCATCCCTGTTCCTCTAAAACCATCAAGGACCACATTGATACCCTTGCTCCAGCCTTTGCCAATTTCTGCAACCACTCCTTTGCCTCAGGATGCTACCCCTCCTCTCTAAAGCAGTCCCTTGTGTATCCTCTTCTCAAGAAACCCACATCTGATCCTTCCTGTCCGGCTAACTATCGCCCAATTTCCATTACTCCTTTTCTGGGCAAACTCCTGGAAAAGCTGGCCATCTCTCAGCTTAACCTACTTTCCGATTCTGTTGCTGTCTCCATGACCATCAGTCTGGCTCCAGAGTTGCCAGAAGCCTGGAAATTGCTTTCGTGAACATCTGTGAAGATCTGCTCTCCAACCTTGACTCTAACATTCCCTCTGTCCTCACCCTACTCGATCTCTCTTCTGCCTTCGACACGATCAACCATACCAACCTGCTCAGCCATCTCCGTGATAACCTGGAAATCACTGATCAGGCTCTGGCCTGGCTGACCTCTTTCCTCTCTGATCGGCCCTCCCAGGTCCAACTTGGGTCCTTCCTATCATCTATCTTCCTCTCTACCTGTGGTGTTCCCCAGGGGTCTAACCTCTCGCCCTGGCTTTTCAACCAATACTGAGCATCTCTCTCCCACTGCATTGCCATTTTCTGCTCAAATTTCCAGTGTTAT
The DNA here is from genome assembly GCF_040938575.1 of Ambystoma mexicanum. NCBI lineage: Eukaryota > Metazoa > Chordata > Amphibia > Caudata > Ambystomatidae > Ambystoma > Ambystoma mexicanum. Next base: position 215,770,235 of record NC_090926.1, read on the forward strand.
GCTGATGACACTCAACTCATTGTCAGACTGCCCTCGGCCCCCTCCTCTCCCTCTCTCATCTCTGATTGCCTAACTGCCATTCAAGATTGGTGTGCCGCCAATGATCTTTGTCTGAATTCCAGCAAGACAGCGATCCTCCTCATCAGCACACCCTCACCATCCTTTCCCCTCACTCTCCAGCCAGCCTCCCTTGGCCGTCCTCCTACCGCCACCTGCGAGGCTAAGAACCTCGGGGTCATCGTTGACTAAACACTTTCCTTCTCCGCCCTCATCTCTGAGGTCTCTAAAAAGTCAAACTTCCTACCGCACCTCCTCAGAGGTACTCTGCCTTTCCTTCCCTTCCCCCAGAAGCTCACTGTCTCCCCTCTGCACTGTCCACAAGGCTTTCTGGGGCCTGAGTTCAAAATACCTTCAGATATCCCTCCGCAAATACCTCTGCTCTCGAGCTCTTCGCTCCTCTACCTCTAACTCCCTTAGGGTCAGGCATTTTTCAAAGAAATGAGCTGGGGGTAGATCTCTGTCTTCAGCTGGGGCCTCCCTCTGGAACAGGCTCCCAGCCACACTAAAACTTGAGGAAAATCATCTCTGGTTCCGGAAGCACCTGAATACCTTCCTCTTTGCTTCTGCCTTTGCTCCCCCCTCCCCTGCTGATCTGCTCTCTCTTGGCACTGTGCACCTGGCCCCCCTCTGTCCCCTGCCACCCTTCTGCACTGCCTCCTGGTCACCTCTTGCACTGGGGACTGTATCTGTACCCATACAGTCCCCCCCATTTTCTTCTTTTTTTTGCACTTATTCAGACTTACCCAGTCTGCTGCCATAAACGCAGCACTTGCTACTTGCTGGCTGCGCTACCACAGTTTATTGCCTCTATTTTCTATTTATTTGTATTTATTATTATTTATCTGTTCTCCTCTGCTCTGCACTTTCCACTCTCCCCATTCCATGCACTTTTCCCCCTTTCCCATGCACTTGCACGTTCTCAATGTCACTGGGCCTAGTAAGATCGTTATTTTGTTCTCCCCTGTTCCCCCTTCCTTGCCTTGTCACGCTCTGAAACACTTGTGTACGAGCGTGATACAAATAAATTATCATATCCTATCATATCATAAGTCATCTTCAACACTATTAAGTACACAGTATATCTTTGGCTCTCAAATTTTAAGGCCCTTCGTTATATGGTCCTCTACAATTGGTTGGCATGCTCGTGCCATGTCTGGAACATTTGGTTCACTTAGCAGCACACAAGCTCATACCCAGGTGCCAGGAGGTGGACTCGACTTTACCTCCCCACCCAATTAGACCAACTTCTCCTATCACCCATGCCTTCTGCCATGAAGATTGTCCTTGAACTTGGCCTTGCAGTGTATTTTTGACTCTGGGTATATAAGGGAGTGCAGGCATGCACTATTGTAGTCCTGGAACTTCATGCCCAACTCTGTTTCCATCCTTGACTCACGTTACAGGAGACCACGATTTTTACTATTTTACAGCATTTAGATGTATTAATTGAATAAAACGTGACACGCTTGGTGTTCTTTCTTTGCACCTTAACAAGGGATGATTCAGCTTCTTACATTCACTGCCTTGAGAATAGATAACCGTCCTTGGCTTGCTTCAACTTTTATACCAGGCCAGACAGTTTCACCATTCAAATCCGTGATCTCAGCTAATTCTTGCTGCAACACAGTTTTCGTTCCTTCTTCTCCATGGGTCTGAGCTTACTAAATTCATGAAACCGATGTCTAGCTTCTATACAATGGCGGCTCTGCCTGCAGTCTATTTACTACGTATAGCCAGCTTCTAAGGTCACTTAATCTACTTGCATTGCTGCATCTGTACAGTTATTGAACAGCTTGCATTTTCTGCAGTGAGTCACACATGTGCACTCTTCTTTTCGCATATGAAAGTTTACTTGATTCTTTACTTCATCATCAGTTTCTATATGGTCCATGCATTCTCTTCCACCAGTCTTCTTAGGGCGTCACGTTCGTCTCTTGTGACATCACCAGCTCTTCTTTCGCTCTTTTCACATTTCTTCAGGGAGTTCCTCCCACAGATTATCGTCTCTTTGGGAATAAATCTGCTATTGTTTTCTCAGAGGGTACCTTCTTTCGAATATTCTCTGGGGTATGTGCAAAACTGCTGGTGTCAAGCATGGTACAGTCTCAGACTTCCAACATACAGGAGGTATGGGGGAGGCACTTCCTGCAGGGGCATTCAGCTAATCCTCTACACTGCCCCCTCTGGTTGATTCATTGACCACCTCTTCACCGGTTTCCACATCTTGATGCTTCCTCTTGAAGAAGTGTTTCTTCAGAGTCTGAATATTCAGCACCCCCTTCAGGGTGCTGGCTGATTTAACATGTTCATCCACACTCCAGGTCATGTAGCTGCACTGTCCATTTAGATTACAATAGGCCTGTAATCCCACATACTTATTGTGGTTCTTTGGATACAGGAACTTTGTTCCCTCAGGTGCTACAATGCTGGCCTCTATGTATTTTCTGACATCCTCATCTGTCAATTCCTCGGGTCCAAACCCTGATTCGACAATGATCATGATCTTCATTCCTACTGCTTTCTTAGCTGTTTTCTTACACTGTGCAATTATTATCTTGATCATACAGAATCCAAACATCACCATGAGCAATATTGCTCCAAGAAACTTTAAGATGTTTGCCATCCACTGTGGAATCCATGAGAATATGGATGCGAACCAACCATCAACTATAATGTCCTCTGTCTCGTCTTCCATCTGATTATGCAGGTTCATCAACAATGTTATGACCTCTGTCAAGGTCCCATTCTAGCCATTATTAGAAGGTGTGAATGTGCAACATGATGGCCCAATTTTGGCACAAACTCCTCCTTCCATCACTGTGAGCATGTCAATGACATATCTGTTCTGTAGGGTCATCTGTCGTATTGTCCTCAACTCTTCCTTTATAGCATTGATGTCATGCCTGCCAGTCCTTGCTTACCTCCTTCTACACGGACTTCCCCCAGGATTGTGACGCTGCCTTCCCACACTGCCAATAGAACAGTCAGACCATTCTACACTCGTTGGAGGCTGTTCGGTAACTTGCCCGGGAAGCAATCTCAATTACAATCACGTTTGTAATGTCATGTGGTACGCGAGCAATCACGTGATCTGTGTGCGTATTTAGTAGTGCGTGTTAATCCGCTTGCTGCTTCTGATCGTTATTCTTCCTGGCATTCCGGAGCTGCATATGCTTTTCTACTTCCTGCGACTCACCTTTGCCTTTCAAGGCTTCTGACTGCAGTTTTTCATCTCCAGCGGTACATGCTTACTTCGACTTCGTTCCAAACGAAGTTCCTTTTCATTCCATACGGAACGGATTGGTCTATCCGATCCTCTTCGTGCTGACTCCCTATCAACATGGCAATTTAGCCTGACGAGTTTTTGTCATAGCGGTATTCCTGCTATATCTCATAGGTGGTTATTCCTGTTGTGCTCTCAGTGGCATTGTGCTAGCAGAGATTTCCTTTTCCTGCTATTTTCCTCACGCAAGACCAGCCTATGACTTTTGATATATTTGTTATCATCAAAAGGGCATTTCAATATTCCTTCCAGTACATCAAAGACTTTTGAACAACAACTTCTATTTTCAACATCAGAATACCCTGTAGAAATACTTCTTTACCTCTGGATACATGCACTGGACTTCTTGGACGCTAACCTGAGTGCACCAACCCGACACTAGTGTGGCCCTCGTACTGTTCGGGATTAGTCCCCTACTAACTACCCTTTCCTTGTCATTGTTTCCATTTGGATTACCTGGTGTACCTATGAAGACTTACCTGAGACTGTCTTTATCAGCATGTTAGTGTGTTGTTGAATTGCCCATACTGTTAATATAGGCATTAGATTAGTTATTAATGTAGTGTTTATTTGTTTTGCAGTCTGGGGAGTTGTTGTTCCTTCCACGCCCTTTCCACTGATTACTCACTCTAGCTGTCAGGTTTTACATCCAGAGAGTGACATCAGGTGGAAGGTCTAATTTGATTCGACGCCGTCCAGACCTCAGACCAGTCCTCATTATTCAGGAACGGCTCTCATCCTGTATCCTTTAAAGTGTTACACGACCTGTATCCTTTGATTGGTGTACTATTGCAGTACGATCTGATTTGTGACAGAATCAGAAGCCATTGATATGGAGGGAATGGATCCTTTGACTGTCTTAACTCAGTTAGTAGCGTATCTGAGACAAGAGATGATATAGGCCCAAAATACTTTGCGTCATCGCATGGATGCGTTGAAAGATGCTATGCATGCATCCCCTCAGGGGGTGGAAAACGCAGTTCCTGTTGCCTCTGGCTCGGGTTTCATCGCACCACAACGTGAACCAGTTCAGGTGGTAATGCCCACTCAGTTTCCTTTGGCACCCCCAGAGAGGTTCACTGGCGACCCCAAGGCATATCGCACTTTTGTAAATGAGTGTCGCCTCCATTTCCTTTGCAGGCCTAATTCCATTCGGACCTGACTACAAAGGCAGCATTTGTGTTGTCACATCTTGGGGGCACTGCTGCAGCATGGGCTAATCCGTTATTGGAATCCAATAGCCCGTTGTTGAATGATTGTGATGCACTCCTGTCATGTTTATGAGTAAAGTATTTGATATGCGATATGCAACAGAGGCTACGGATTTAGAACTATTGAATTTGCAACAAGGCAATCAGTCTTTATTGGCTTATATCACCAGATTCAACCAGCTGACGGCGGAAATACAGTGGCCGAAAGACAAAAAAAATGCGGTTTTCTACAAAGGTCTATCTGAAGACTTGAAAGACGCTTTGTCCACGGTGCCAGTGGTTCTTGCAGGTTTTACGGTACTACTGGACCTCATCTTCCAGATCGACACGAGGCGATCCACCAGAAAAGGCGAAAAGAAACCCTTCTTATCAGCCCTGGTTCGTTCTGATGTTCCTCAGAACACCACCAGTGACCCTGAATCAATGCAAATAGGGGCTATCCGCAGTCGGTTGTCTTCTGCTGAGCGAGAAAACCGCTGCAAAAACCAACCTATGTATGTATTTTGGTTCTGCTGATCATTTGTTGGTTTCATGTCCAAGAAAGCCAGTCAAACGGATGGGAAACGCCAAAGCTCGGCAATAGTGGGAGACCCTCTGTCGAGTACTAAACCGGACTCCAAACTTCCTATGTCTGCCTCCTCTATAGCGGTACCCGCATCGTTGTGTTTCAAAAGCATAACGGTTCAAACAAAGGCTATGGTGGATTCTGGTGCCTCTAACAATTACATTGATGTAACCTTTGCCAAACAATCAGCCATACCCACGGTGGTCAAGTCATTCCCTGAAATGGTCAATACTCTCGATGGGTCAGCACTATCTTCTGGTCTGGTAACGGAAGAGACCGTTCTTTTTAAGTTGTATTTACCAGATGGCCACTCAGAGAATATGGTTTTTGATGTGATTGCGGCGCCTCAATACAGGTTACTATTGGGTCTTTCATGGCTCAAGCTACATAATCCTGTTATAGATTGGGTAACCGGACACATACAGTATCCTTCTGCTTATTGTAATGACCGATGCTTTCCAGTACCAGAAGTGGTCCGATGCACACCTGCCCTAGCCTTTCTTGACGGGATCCCGAATATAGGTGCGGTTCTCCCAACCAATACACCAGTACCAAGTGACTATGTTGAATATGCAGACATATTCGAAAAAGGCATGGCAGAACAATTACTGCCACAAAGACAGTATGATTGCCCTATTGAATTGGTTGCTGTGGCTAAGACTCCGACCGGTCGAGTATACTCGCTGACCCAACAGGAGGATGTAATCCTGAAGGAGTATATTGATAAGGCACTTAAGATGGGGTTCATACGTCCTTCACAGTCTCCTGCTTCATCTCCATTGTTTTTTGTACCTAAAAAAGAAGGAGATTTAAGACCCTGAATCGATTACAGAGCGCTCAACGCTGTCACTGTGAAAACTCAATATCCATTGCCATTGATTAAGGTTCTGTTAGGCCAGTTGGGCACGTCTGTCATTTTCACCAAACTGGATTTGCGTGGGGCGTATAATCGTGTACGTATTAGGGAAGGTGACGAGTGGAAGACCACATTCAAGACGCGGTATGGTCTGTTCGAATACCTCGTCATGCCTTTTGGTCTATGCAACGCCCCCCAACTTTTCAGTACTTTATGAATGACATGTTTAGTGACTACATAGACCAGTTCATCGTCATCTATTTGGACAACATCTTGATATATTCAGCATCAGACAAGGTCCATATCGAACATGTGTCCAAAGTTCTACAAAGGCTCTGAGACAATCAACTCTTTGTAAAGGCTGAAAAATGCGTGTTTCACATTCAGCAAGTGGAATTCTTGGGTTACGACATAACCAGTCATGGAGTGAGGATGAGCCGTTCCAAGGTTAAGGCCATTCTCGATTGGCCAATTCCTGGTTCCATCAAATTCTTTCAATCATTCCTAGGGTTTGCAAATTTTTTTAAGAGGTTCATCCGGTCCTTTTCTAAGGTGGTTGTACCACTTACGGCGTTAACCAGTTCAAAGACAGTGTTTTTCTGGAAGAAAGAGGCTTAGGCAGCATTTGATTCACTAAAGCAGTCTTTTACCTCGGCTCCTGTATTACAAAATCTGGATCGAGACGTACCATATATTGTAGAAGCTGACGCTTCTAGTTTGCCAATAGGTGCGATCCTTTCACAGGAATGTAAAGATAGAGGGTGGAACATCCCGTTGCATTTATTTCCCGTAAGCTGGCCCCATATAAGAGAATTATACAGTAACAGAGAAGAAATTGCTGGCTGTCAAGGATGCTTTTCTGACATGGCAACATCATCTCCTTGGGGCCAAACATCCGGTGTTGGTTTATTCAGATCACCGTAATCTTCAAGCATTCAAAACTATGAAGTGCCTTACAGAACGCCTAGCTCGGTGGCATGCTTTCTTTGCCCAATTCGACTTCCACATCACTTATCAGCCTTCCAGAGACACCCTAAAGCAGATGCTCTGTCCCGCATCCATAGTGATACTAACGAATTGTGCATCAAGAAATGTCTGCTCCTGGCTGATAATGTGATTTGCAGTTGTTCTGTGCAGCCTTCCCTAAAGCAAGACATACAGAAATGGGTTTTACAGAATCCCCACAAGATGCAAGACCTCAATCAAGACGTCCGAAATGTCCTCCCTTTCATGCATGGAGTCCTGTATCTACCTACGGAGGAGACTCGAAGCAAGGCATTGCATTGGGGACATGACTCTTTGGTAGCTGCTCATCCAGGTCAAAAGAAAACACTGGACTTACTTCAACGGTGGTATTGGTGGCCTTGGATGGCACACGACATCATTGACTACGTCTCTTCCTGTTCAGTAGGCATACAGTGCAAGAACAAACCGGGTAAACCTATGGGGCTGTTACGGCCTCTACCAGTACCACACAAACCATGGTACATGATTTCTATGGATTTTGTAGTAGAGTTACCCCTAGTCCAAGGATATGATACCATATGGGTTTTGGTGCATTACTTCACTAAAATGGCCTACCGCACAGATTCTGGCAGATATATTCCTGCAGTGCGTCTTTCGTTTTTTTGGATTGCCTTCTGTGGTAAGTACAGACAGGGGTTCGCAATTCACGTCCCGTTTTTGGAAAGCATTGAGCTCAGCCCTTCTTATAGATGAACGAATGTCAAGTTCCTACCATCCTTAGACAGATGGACAGACAGAAAGGGTCAACAGCACTATGGAACAATACCTACGCTGCTTGTGTTTGCAATTCCAGTCTAATTGGTATTCTGTATTGCCAGCAGCAGGGTTTGCATACAACAACTCATTGCACTCATCAACTGACACCACGCCGTTCTATGCCTTGTATGGGTAGCATCCCAGAACTATTCCATTGGATCTGGAACCTTCCATGGCTGTTCCTGGTACGGCCAACAAATTAAAATCTCTCACTGTTTTGCATGCACAAATCAAGGAACACCTGGTGAGAGATCAGGCTCGTTCTAAACTTTATGCTGATAAGCATAGGGCTCCGGTCTATAAGACGGGTATGTCTGTCTGGTTGTCCACCAGGAATTTGAAGATTTCTGGTAAAAAGAAACTCCTGCCGAGGTTTATTGGTCCTTACAAGATCACTGAAGTGATCAATCCCGCAGTGGTCTGTCTAGAATTGCCCTCACGTTGGCGGGTACATCCCGTTTTTCATGTCTCACTTGTAAAACCTTGCCTGTCCAAAACCCGGTGACCTGTCCGGCCTTTGGCGGTTTCTGTGAGGGGTTCTGACAAATACAAAGTTCGGGCCATTCTGGACGTGAAAACGTGTGCTGATAGACCTTACTACCTTATCGATTGGAAGGGGTATGGGCCAGAGGACTGGTTTTAGGAACCTTTGGCCAATATCCAAGCTCCTGTTTTGTTGCATCATTTTCATGCCAAGAAGGGGGTGAGGTGCCCTTTGGGGGATGGCACTGTCATGCCTGCCAGTCCTCGCTTACCTCCTTCTACACGGACTTCCCCCAGGACTGTGACACTGCCTTCCCACACTGCCAATAGAACAGCCAGACCGTTCTACAGTTGGTGGAGGCTGTTCGGTACCTTGCTCGGGAAGCAATCTCAATTACAATCACGTTTGTAATGTAACATGGTGCGCAAGCAATCACGTGATCTGTGCTCATATATAGCAGTGCATGTTAATCCACTCGCTGCTTCTGATCGTTATTCTTCCTGGCATTCTGGAGCTGCATACGCTTTTCTATTTCCCATGACTCACCTTTGCCTTTCAAGGCTTCCGACGCAGTTTTTCATCTCCAGCGGTACATGCTTACTTCGACTTCATTCCAAACAAAGTTCCTTTTCATTCCATACGGAACGGATTGGTCCAGCCGATCCTCTTCGTGCTGACTCCCTATCAGCATGGCAATTTAGCCTGATGGGTTGCTGTCATAGCGGTATCCCCACTATATCTCATAGGTGGTTACGCCTGTTGTGCTCTCAGTGGCATTGTGCTAGCAGGGACCAGATTTCCTTTTCCTGCTATTTTTCTCACGCAAGAACAGCCTATGACTTTTGATATATTTGTTATCGTCACAAGGGCATTTCAATATTCCTTCCAGTACATCAAAGACTTTTGAACAACAACTTCTATTTTCAACATCAGAACACCCTATAGGAATATTCCTTTACCTCTGGATTCGTGCACTGGACTTCTTGGATGCTATCCTGAGTGCACCAACCCAACACTAGTGTGGCCCTCGTGCTGTTCAGGATTAGTCCCCTATTACCTACCCTTTCCTTGTCATTTAAATAAAATTCTTTGGCATAATTGGGAATTCCCAAAACAGGGGCCGTTAAGATTGCTTTTTTCAGCTCCTCAAACCCTTGCTCTATTTACTCAGTCCATTCTATTTTACCTTGTCCACTTCTGCTTGCTTTAAAGCTTGCAAAAAAGGGGTCTTGTGTATGAACTGTAATCAAACACCCAGGCTCTAACATAATTGCATAGCCCCAGAAATTGTTGCATCTGTTTCACTGTATTTGGCTGTGCGGTTTTCATAATCGCCTCAGCTCTTTCAGATGTCACCTACTTCCCTTCATGTGAAATCAACTGCCCTATGTATAACACCTCTTCTTGGCAGTATTGTAACTTCTATTTGTCTACTTTGTATCCCTTGTTTGCTAGAATAGTCATCAACTGAATAGAATCTTGTCTGCACTCATCTTCCGTGGTGCTACAAATTAAAATGTCATCAACGTATAGTATCACCACACTCTTAAGATCAATACTGCCTAAATCCATCTCTAGGGCTCTGTTAAAGATCGATGGGGACTCACAGTACCCAACGGGCAAATAAGTTTGTTTCAGTCGAGTTTGGCGGAACGTAAAGGAAGTCAAGTCTTGTGTGTCTTTGTGCAACGGGATTGAGAAAAATGCATTTTCCAAATCGATCACCGTGAAATATCGAGCCTCCACTGGGATATTACATAGTATCATCGCGGGATTAGGAACTAAAGGAAACTCTGCTTCTACAATATGGTTAATCGGTCTCATATCTTGTATAAATCTCCACAACCCTCATTTAGATTTTCGCGGTATTACACGACGATTCCAATGGCACCAGAATTCCTTGCTTCATCAGTGCCAAGATAGTCTGAAATATACCTTCATCAGCCTCTCGAGACATGGGGTACTGTCTTGCTCGAGGTAAAATCTCTCCTGGCTTCAGAATTATTTTGACTTCCCCTATTCCCTTTAGTAAACCTACGTCATAAGGGCCGGTGGCCCAAAGGACGCTTGGCACCTTCTCTGAGTCTTCCTGAAAATATGCTGGACGTTGCCCCATTATCACCATTCGCTGTGGGAGTTCCCTTTTCTCTGTTCTTATCCAGTATGTGATGCTCATAAAGAACACCACTTCATCATCTGTTTGGTCTTCCCGAAACATGTTGTCATCAGTAATGTCAGTCAATCTGTACCCTTCCTCGAGAGCTATCACTGTTCTCCACGGTCTACCCTCATCGTCCATCTCCTCGAGCATTGCCATTTCCCTGCGTACTATAGCTGCATCTAATTCTATAGGGATAGTCTGCCCCCCCCCCTCTTCATCCATAGGTATTTGTGGTCTAAACAAAAACTTGTCAGGTATCCTCAAAATGTTTCCCACTAAGCCAGGAGGCCATGTCAGTAGAATGCTCACCCCATATAGAAAAACCTCTGGATCCACTGGAACGCCTCGCAGATCCACTTGCCCTGTGAACGCCAGTATACATTCACCCATGTTTAAATAGTGTATTCCTGGTGTGGACCACACTATCCCTTGATCAGTGAATGAAATCGTCATGTTAAGTTTTGTCATCAAATCTCTTCCCAAAATGTTAAGTGGTGTCTGTCGTGAATATAACAAAGGAACAGACATATCACACTCTCCTATAGAAACTTGTAATGAATAAGAAAAAAGGAACTCGACTTGAAGCTCCAGAGAACCCTTCAGCATTCATGGCAATTCCCGACAGTGGATATTTTTCCTCTCGCATACATGAATGAGTAGCCCCAGTGTCTACTAGAAAAGAAAAGGATTTGCCTCCTATCGTTACATCAACCCTTAGTTCCTCTTGGGGGTCTGGTGCCACGGATAGTACTAAACACATGAAGTCACCTTGTGAGCTGTCCTATTGTGGGTACAGGCTCATCCCCGTCCCTGTGAAAGGATTTCCTCCTACCACAGTGACACCTCCTATTCTGGGTGTCAGCACATGCCCTGTGTTCGCATAATGCTGTGTCTGCATGGGGGCTTGTTGCGACTGCCCTTGTGGTGGATTCATTTGTACTTGCTCTTGTTGCTGTACCTGCTGTACTTGCGGTACATGTGTCTGATACACTGTCTGATCTTGGGCAAACCCCTCCCTAGTTTGTGTGCTATATGGTGGAGGATAAGCTGTCCCCCGTCTTGAGAATTGACCATTATGTACATTACCTTGGCTCCCTCATACACGTGTAATGTGCCATGTTATCCCACAAGTCCAACATACTGGGGGTGCTTGTCTTACAAGTCCCCCTTGGGTAAATCCTCCCTGGGTCCTCTGATTCTCATTCTGTGGATTCTGAATCCCACTCCTCTTCCTCTATACCCATACCTCTGCCTTGTATCATGAACCCATATCCATCTTGGTCCATCTGCCGCTGATTATTCACCTATGATGTACTCATTGCTTCCTGCATTCCCAATCCTTCTCCGCTTGTCAATATCACCTCGTCTATGGCACATTTTGATAATTTCTTCGGAACTAACTTGGCTTCCTCGATTTTCCTAGTCTCATCTTTCTCCCTATTTTTCTCCTGCAGCAGCCGACAGTGATGCACTATCATCAGCTGTGTCTCAGCCACTGTTTTGCTTCCATTCCCACTTGTTTCTTCATTGGCCTCTACACTGCTGGCTAGGCAACCCCTGACATAAAATGTGGTAAAATAATGCCACCATTTTTTCCCATGGCTCATGAGTTTCAAGTTGCCATTTCTCTTGTGTATCCTGAATGTAAGCAATAGGGTCTTCATCTTCCTTTATCTTATGTGTCATGATTGCACCTATATCTGATGTGTCAGGATACTTCATCCTGAGAGTCCTTCACACATCTGCTCTGCAATTATTAAACGGTTCTCTGTCATGCGCTGTGTTTTGTGCCGTCACACTTGTATACCCTGCTCTCCTCCATATGTCATCAGCCCTCTCTCCAAGAATAGCTGCCAGGAAACCTTTTATGTCCTCTATGGCCAAAGTGTTTCCTACTGTCATTTTTCTCACTCATATATCCATTTCCCGGCACCCGAAGTCAAACTTGGGAGATTACAATTTAAATTATCCTTATCCATCTGTGGCCATGCAATATACTGTGGTCTTGTTCCCCCTTTTTCTAATAAGGGAAACTGCGTAAACCACAATCCACAGTCGACTCCCATTGTTAGTCTATCCATGGCAGGGACGATCGTCCCTGTCCGTCTCCTTGATGGTAACAACCTTAATCTGCTCACATATGGCGGTGATTCTCCCTTCTTACTATACGATCATCCTCGGGGACTTTCTGGATATGGTATGGGATCTGGTGTCCTGTCCTTAGGTTGTTCCAGGTCTCAACATCTCACTTCTTTATCTAATTGCAGGCTTCCCTCAGGGGCGCACACGCTTCCTCCTCCTACCCTGAGGATGGACTCTCTTTCCTCGTCTGACATGTCTTGTCCCCAACTAGTGTGATTATCCTCCCCTTCACCTTTGTCTAATTTCAGTCTGCTTAAGGACAACGCTCTATGTTCGTGACTGAATGGAGTTTCTTCTTCGTTTTGTAACTGAAATGCTAGGGATTGATCCCTCTTCCCTTGACTTCCATAACTGCTACCTTCCTTTAATTCTTGATAGACCTTATTTATCCTTTCTCTGATGCTTCCCGCCTCAAAGTTTTCCTCTTCCAATACTACTCTAGATGCCCCTGACATTGCTTCCTTTATTGGAAGGAACTCTTCTGTTCGATCCCATTGTATTGCTGGGCTTGGCCTTACTGGTTCTTTTTTAACAACACTGGCATCAAGACCCTGCTGTCTTCTCCCTTGTTCTATTTCTTCATCCAGTTCTCTTTGTTTTCTTGCCTCAATCTAATTCTGTCTTCCTATTGCCTTTGTTCTTCCCTCCCTACTCCTTCCCTTCTTTCCTCTTCTTCCCTTTGTCTGTATTCTTTTGTCCCTTTGTTTTTGTGTTTCCTCCTATTCTCTCTTCCTATCTCTCCTATCCCTATCTTACATCGCTCACTGTCTATTGTCATATTTTCTTTGTTCTTCTGTCCTTTCTTCTTTTTTCTCTTGCTCCTCTTGATACATCTGCTCTCTTCGTTCCCTGTTCTTCCTTTTCTGCTTGTCGTCCTTCAATATCATCTTCCGTTCTTTATCCCTTCTATCTTGTTCATACTTATCTTCTCTTTGCCCAACTTCCTCAATGCTTTTCCCATCAATTTTAAGTGATATCTGTCCACCCATCCATTTGTTCTGCATGAGTGCTATCTCGCCAGCTTTATCCTTCTCTCCTTTCCATCTCTTAATCTCTCTTTCTATTTCTGTCAACATATTCGACCGCTCACTCTGTTCTTCTTTGTCTTGTAGGATCTTACAGATCTCTCCTTTTCTCTTATTCTCCTCTGGACTATCATCGCTGCTATAAACGGGTGGTTTTCTATATCGGATTACTATACCCCATTGCCGCTTTTAATTCCTTTAAAAGGTACAACCCTCTTTCTTCCATACTAACGTCTTTTACTTCGGGCAAGGTAAGGGGAGCTGAGGGCTCAGCACCTTCCTCCTTCCGTTGACTAAGCATCCACTCATAAGGTGGCGGATCCTCTCTCTCTTCCTGGTACATTTTCCAGGGATCTAGAATTGCTAATATTTTCTCTAATTTCTTCCCTGTGTACGCAGCGTGCAAGTATGTGGTCATGTGTTCCAATAAACTTTTGACAGTTATCCCCCTTGTGGCCATGGCATGAAGATCTTATCTGCTGTGCCTTTCACCCATTCCACATTATACTGTTTGAGCTTGGGCATGTGCTTTTGCAATGTGTTACATAAGTGCATCAGAGGAGTGTCTCCCATAATGACAAGTCTCAATTGACTGTCAATACTTAGCAGATTTATGAAATATTCTCTACTTTTGCACAAATCACCACTTTTTCAACACCTTTAAAACAACAAACATGAGCGTGCACCATCAATCGCTGCTCAAACCTCTAATTTCTCAATTAGCTATCTCTACCTCTGGATTGGTACCAACCACTTCACTATGATAGTCACAACAGCTCCTCAATTATTTTCAATTACTTCACAGACTTCTATCGTTCTTCGATATCGCCACTCAACAAACAACACAGAAACTAGACGACTTTACACATTGATAAAACACTGACTTTGATCACCTTCTTTTCTCTTGCCCTTTCTTATACCCTGTACAGGGTTTGAGACGTCACCTTACACAAACCTGTTCCTGAGTTATATTTTGCTGCTCTAACCCTGTTGGGATCTGAGACGTCTCCTTCTGAAACGCTCTTGAGTTTAGGACTCCAGGCGCTATCTCTTCTTCACACAATATTTCGTGTTACTCAAAAATGATCACAAACCCACCCCCCTTCATTTGCCATTCCCCTTAGTCTACTCACCATTCATTTGTTAATCGACTCCTCCTCCAATCGACCACTTTGCCTTCCGTCCGCAGAGTGCCTGTGGAAACCGGACTGGGATTTCGTCAAAGGGGGACCTGCCCACCATCTCAGTTCATGAAACCGATGTCGAGCTTCTATACAATGGCAGCTCCGCCTGCAGTCATTTACTATGTATAGCCAGCTTCTAAGGTCACTTAGTCTTCTTGGGTTGCTGCAACTGTACAGTTAATGAACGGCTTGCTTTTTCTGCAGTGCGTCATACATGTGCACTCTTCTTTTCGCATATAAAAGTTTACTCGATTCTTTACTTCGTCATCAGTTTCTATATGGTCCATGTATTCTCTTCCACCAGTCTTCTCCGGGCGTCACATACGTCTCTTGTGATGTCACCAGCTCTTCTTTCGCTCTTTTCACATTTCTTCAGGGAATTCCTCCCTTAGATTATCGTCTCTTCGGGAATACATCTGCTACGGTTTTCTCAGAGGGTACTTTCTTTCGAATATTCTCTGGGGTATGCTCACAACTGCTGGTGTCAAGCATGGCACAGTCTCAGGCTTCCAACATACAGGATGTATGTTGGAGGGACTTCCTGCAGAGACCTTCATCTGCTCCTCTTCAAGGCCATGTACTTGGGATGCCTGTGCTGGGCAGCTCAAGGAAGTGCAGAGAATCGTAGCCACAGCTCGGGGTGAAAAGTTGCATGGATCCCGCCCTCCCCTGGGCAGCGGTAGCAGAAGGTTTCTTGTCATCCCAGAATTGGGACGCATAAAAGTAAAAAGAAAAGAATACGCAGAACACTTCCTTTTCTACTCACTGCTTCACATTTCTATAGGATAAGCATGCCTGACGAGGCGCATACACAACCTAGTTGGGCTTTTTATCCCTTGGATGAAGGACATGACATCTTCCCCGAGTTTAATAGTGTACCTTGATGGAATCCCTGTAATGTCCACTGCTACATTTCTTCAATCAAGTGGGTGGGCCTTTTAATCACTCTTAATGGCTTGGAAAAGGTGTTCAATTCTTTGCTTCTTCACCTGGTGCGGGCTCCTGCAAATCCTCTTCACATTCCTTCAGATGGTATTTCTTGAAGCGTGAAATATTTTGTGTGGTAACGAGATCAGGGGTTCTTGTTGTCACTATGGGACCCTTTATGTGCGTGATGTTCATTGGTCTCATATCAAATAGAGATTCAGACTTTTGGTCCTTACTTCAGCAAACTAAGCGGAGTCACCGGCTTATAGTTGTGACAGTTTTGCCTGTCTTTTCTGATCTGAATATAATTTCATCTTGTTTTTGTTACTTTGATCAGTCACTGCAGTTTCCTGTTAATGCTGGATGTTTCTCGCCGGGATGTGTGGTAGACTTGTCCTTAATTTTCCGCCTAGCATTTATTCTGCCAGATATTTGACAGTCGTGCTAAGAGGTGAATTTTGATAGTCTCTAAGCATGTTTCGGTGACATGGCAATTTGGTAACATTGCTGAGCAACCCTTTTAAGGCTGAATCTCTCTACCATGCTATTTGCCTGTGGCTACAACAGGGTTATTTTCATATGTTCACCATGTTACCATGTATCTCAGGAGTCAGGACGTCATGTCCACTGAAAGGAGGACCATCAGACATGAGGATTTGTTGTATCAGGAAGAAATGTGAAGAACTGCTGCTGTCAACGGGAAGGTTGCCACCTGTATGATCTAGAATTTTCGCACATCAAGACTAGCAAGTATTTTCCATCCTTTAGAGGACCAAAGAAATCGACTACACACATTTGTAAAGGCTCAGGTTTTTCAGGCCTCAATTTCACAAATGACAGGAGCTCACAGTGCGTTCAACCAGAGCATCTAATCCAGGGAACCACATGGCATCCCCTATTTGTTGCTGAGTGGCCCTATGTCACTGTGTCCTTCATGAGTGGTGTCAGCAATCTGCTGTTGAAGAGGATTTGGAATTACCATGCGTGGACCCCTCATAAGCAGCACTTCTGCCCATATAGATATATATATTTGACTTGCTTGAAGGCCAGTAAATAGGTCAGTGATATCTCCTTGCATGATTGGCGTCTGGTCAGACGAAACTCCATCTTCTGGATACAATGAGTTCCTTTACTTTGCTCAGTGTCAGATCCTTCCTAGTATTCTCAGAAATGAAAGATATCCACATTGGGCCTGAGGGCAGTTTTTGTATAAGGATTTTTTAAAAACACTTTATTGGCATTTAATAACCGTAACACAAAGCTCACATCTCAAAACCAGTTACATTCAAATAAAAACAGATCAGTTTCCTCTTCCAATTAACATTTATGCAACAGTTACTCTTGTCCCCCAAACCTTCATCTCCCTCCCGACATCCCAAAACATATCCTTTAACTACCCTTGCTGCAGGCTCCTAGCTATCATTGGCCTACCGGCTTCTAATCTGGTCCATTTATCATGGCGGCCAATGCGGTTCAATCAGGGGTCACCTAGTAGCACCACTAGTCCAGAAATATATCTATTATTTCTAATTTGTCCAATAAGTCCAGTGTTTCCCTTCAGCTTTTTCTCCCCAGTGGTCACCCCTCCAACGCTCCACCCCTTTACTTCCCCACACAAGGTCTTTCAAGAAACATACGAACGAGGAGTTCTACCGGAAAGCATGAGGGAAACCCTGGTGATCCCAGTCCTTAAGCCAAATAAAGCGGCTGAACAATGCGACTCATACCGTCCCTTGGCTATGCTTAGTTACGACGTTAAATTACTGACCACAATCCTAGCTAAAAGACTGTCCAGACTTATAGGAGATATTATCCACACAGACCAATGCGGGTTTGTGCCAGGTCGCAATACAAGCATGAATCTACGCAGACTTCAGCACATTATCAAACAAACAGACACAAGCACTGAACCCTACGCCTTGTTATCGTTAGACGCCATTAAGGCATTTGATTATATATATTGGGAATGGTTGTTGGCGGTCCTAAAGGAATTTGGATTTGGCCCAGGGTTTGTTTGGTGGATTAAAATACTCTACACCAGGCCAAGAGCTCGAGTAAAAACTGGAAGATATGTGTCAGAGATATGGGATATATGTAGGGGCACTACGCAGGGATGCCCGCTGCCTCCCATGCTTTATATCCTTGGGTTAGAACCCATTGCCATTTATTTTAGGAAACAATTTTTTAATGCAGGCTAGGAGGGGTAGACCACATCATCTCGCTCTACGCGGACGACATCCTGCTATATGTCAGAGACCCGCACCTTAATATTCCAACTATGCTGGAGGTCCTCGACAACTTCTCTAAGGTCTCAGGTATACAATTTAGCAGGGCAAAGTCCTGTTTGTTCCCACTGGCAGGACTCAAGGGCAGAAGCACAGAGGAACTTCCAACGCTAGGAATGCAATGGCAGATCACTGCGTTCCTCTACCTCGGAATCCAGGTAATGCATACCCCAGAACTGATGCATGAGTACAACACGAAAGCGGCAATACCCGCATTACGTAGATCAATGAGTTTTTGGGTGAAACTTCCCCTATCAGTGATGGGCAGAGCCTCTGCGGTCAAAATGATTGTCCTCCCAGGTTCCTGTACAAATTCCAAAATGTGCACTACTATATTAAAAATTCATTCTTCTGTTTGCTTGAGACGATTGTCCGTGAATTCCTCTGGGGGCAGAACAGACACAAAATAGCACACTCCACCCTGGTATTAACATACGCGCAAGGCGGAATCCAACTCCCGCATCTCTAAAAATACTATTTAGCTGCCCAATTTAGCTTTGTGTCCAAATGGCTGGCCGACGAAACCACATCTGAGACCTCCCTACTGCAATCTATGATCTCTCCAATACAACTAAGGGAACTCATCTGGGCACCACAACACCTACTGAGAGACATACCCTTCATAGCCACCCTGGGAAGACAAATGTGGCAAAGGGTGAAGTCAATAAGTCATCTAAAACACCCATACTCCCCGGAAATACCTATGATCCAGGACATGTGCAAAACAGATGCAGACCTGCTGCACCTCAGATACTGGGTAAGAAAAAGTGTCTGCACTTGGGGGGACCTACATGACGACGGCTCCTTCAGGGAGTTTGAATCACTGCAAAGGGAGGATGACATACACGCTGGTCAATTCCTCTGGTATCGAAGGATACGAGTAACAGCAAAGAAAAAATGGGACACTTGGCCCGAAGAACCAGAGTCAGACCCCCTCACGACGCTACTATACAACTTAGGGGAGGGACAAAGAGCGGTCTCCCAGATATATAGCCACCTCAGCGACACCCCCAACCCAAAAAGTGAGACAATGAAAAAGAAATGGGAGACAGACATGGGACGGGAAATGTCAGAAGGCGAATGGAACAGAGCGTTAACATATCATAAAGCTGTGTCCAGAAACCATAGATTCCGGTTCATACAATTAAACATGCTGCACTGAACATATCTGACTCCCTGCAGGCTAGCGACAATCAACAAACAAACGAGACCCCACTGCCCATGGTGTAAGGCGGATAAAGCAGACCTACTCACATGTTCTGGGAATGCAACAAGGTGCAATCTTTATGGATGAAAATAAAGCAGACATACAAAAAAGCGGGCACCTCCAACTACAGGTGGTCCCCCAAGGAGTACCTCCTGGGAACATACCCCAGACCAGCCAAACTTAAACATTGGGTGAAACATATGGACCTAACGTGCATATTGGCCAAAAAACACATTGCCATGTCCTGGAAAAAGCCTGCAGGGCCAAACTACAATGCATGGCGTAACGAACTGGAAAGATGGGTCAATGCAGAAACGAGAGCATGGGAAGATAGCGTTACTAGGTCAACTGATGAGTCGGGCGCAACCCTAGAAGCATGGAAAGAAATAACTAGAAGCATACTTTACCCCTCAGACGATAAACCCCCATGAACAATACAGACTGGATCACATTGAATTGTGTGAACACAACACCCGCGGGGGAGACACGCACAGACTTGAACAGGTCCCCGGAATCCCGGGATTCCCCCCCTCCCAATACCCCGCCCTGCTGCTCACCAAGAGACTGAGTAATGACACCAAGACTAGGAGACAGTTAAAAGTAGTTAAGTTAACTTTATGAAAGTAAAAACGTTACTGTTTATTGTGTAATGTTGTTAATCCTGCTTCTAAACGCACATTCAATTTGACATGTGTAGTTGTATGATAATAAATGCCAATAAACAAATTTGAAAATAAATTACTTCCCCATTGGCCGTGTGGCAGAGTCAGTGGGCAATTTCAGCTCTCCTCAGTGCCAGACTGACTTCATCATGGGCCCCTGTGCTGGAGCGCTGGACCCCCAACTCACACTGCTGTGATTTCTGTGTGTGGGTATCTGGGGAAATCATATGCCTCCACCGCACCAATGGATCGCTTAGCTTCCCTTCCCTCCACAAGTCTTATTGGCGTCTGCCGAGGTCCGTCTGTGATTAGCCTTCTGATGCGTGGGTCCGTGCCGGTGGACGGGCCCGCTGTCATACTCAACAGCCGTAGAGTCGCTGTCACTTGCACCCGAAACCCGCCCCATTCCCCAACACAGCTCAGGGCACAGCCGCACCCTCCAGGCAGTTGAATCACCAAGTCCGCAGTGTGCTGGCCGCGACCACCACTCGTGCTGTCACCATATTCCAGATTGGCAGGGTACTTCTCTTGTCCGCTCCCGTTCAACGCTCACTGTTCTCACCAACTATCCACCAGTTCTTGCAAGCGGCGGTGCTCTCAGGGCTCTCAGCCCCCATCTTGGGAGCTTCGTCTTGAGCTCCGACAAGTGGATTCTTCCCCTTTTTGGACCACCAATCGTCACTGCTCCGCTTCCACTGAGACCCCAATGCACTCTGCTTCTCTTTGTTATGCAGAACACGACTATATATGTGTTCTGAAACAAAATACAGGTTCCTTATCAATAGATTTCCCTGTGCCTTGTTATAGTGCTAATTGATCCCAATTAGTCCTCTACGGTCATGTTTAATTATCAACGGGGCTGCAGTGGTGAAGTGAAGTCCTGACCCGTTAGGACTACTAATATGCACAACAAATCTCACAATCACTGACACCTCTTACTGCGAGCATACACAATTCTGTTTGAGTCAATATTATATTTAAACAATATGGTCATAACATTGACAACTCTGCTACAAATTCTTTTTAGTGAATCAAACAACAATGAATTGTCAAACAGACGTATTTTACAAAATCATGAGACAATCCATTTGATGTTTGTCCATGGGTTTCATCAAAAAGAAAGCCGACGCGTGTTTCTCATAGCCCCTGATTTTACTTCAACTGAGGCTTAGGAGCTTCTTCATGGCTAATGCATACATTTGTTGTCTTCAAAAACTATGATATGACATTAAATGAATCACCCAAACCGAGCTATGTACAGCAGTTTGTGTTATTGCGTAACTGTGCACAAAAGAGTAAATCTGCAAGTAAATGTGGATACAGTATGAAATATAAAGGAACTCTTATGTAAATTAAGTATTTTAAGAGAGTCACAGAGAAAGTTAATCATGGCAGAGTCTAAGAAGTTCATAGTTAGTTATACCTTTCCAAGAGGGCAGATGCCTTTTTGGATATAAATAGCACAATCTGTTTCACAGCATTTATACAAACTAAAACACTGATTGACGATGATAGGTTGCGTGCGCCGACAGGATACATCCCGTGTGAAGGCAATGTGAGCTTTGGGGTTATGAAATCTATAATCTTGGATGCAACAGCCATCATATATTTTTTGAGCAGTAGAGTAGTTGATATTTGGTTTGTGTTTGTAGATGGTACAGTTGGAATCTGCATAAGGCTATGTTTGTTGGAAACTTTTGGATCAATTTGCTTGACAAGATTGTAACACAACTTTGGTAGTGACTGGATTGCATTAGGATAGATCTAGAATAAGAATAAGTGTGGGTAAATTACGAGCAAATTACTTAGTCGAGTTAGTATTGGTAGATGGAATTCTAGCTAATTATGTCCTCTCGTCTAGAGATGAATGTATATCAAGATGGTGAAAATTGGTTGTGTTTATCATGGCAAATATAGATATTACCTTGCTGACCTTGATTCAGAATCCGAATAGGGCCATGGTCAAACTGTTTCAATTGGATTGGAGTCAAACATCAACCAAATGCAATAAATATCCCGATTTTGCTAACAATGTTCTGCAAGTTAAGAGATATGGAACTGCTGAAAGTTATATATTGAGGTATCCCTCTGTTGGTTTTAGGAATTAATTTATGCAAATCCGATTCAACCTATGGCCCGCGAAAGATGTAATGGCCAAGCGTAAAACAATTAATCAGAATGCGAATGTATGCAGGTTTTGTCGGTCTCTGACTGAAAATGAGACCCTGAAACATTTACTGACAAAATGTGCTAGCCTATTTGGGCTAAGGGTACATTATTTTAAACACATTCTAAAAGCCTATAGAGATATTGATTCTGACATATTATGGTTGATAAGCCATAGTGGGTATCTCTCAGGGGTGAGAATTGCTTCAGTAGGGTTCCTACATGCCTTGAAATTGGAAGCGTCATGATTCTGTTAATGATAAAGGATTATCATACAGTGATAACACACATTTTATTCCTTGTTGTCCCTTCTCGTAACCCTTTCCTCTTTTAAACTGTATGACTTATTTAAATTTGAAAGAAATATGATATGTTTTATATGTTGTTTGACAAATATGTATGATGAAGTATAATTTTATTAATTGAATGTAAACATTTATTTTAATACTTGGTTTTTGTGTATATAAATATTGTAAAGTTGCAAAAATGTCAGCTAAAACAATTAAAATAAAATAACAAATAAGTGTGGGTAAGTTACGAGCAAATTACTTGGTCGAGATAGTATTGTTGCAAATAAAATCCCTTTTTTGTGTTTTTCTCTCACATCTTAATCAGCCTATAGTATGCTCAGGGCGCGTCACATAATGTGTTGTAATAAATATCAATTTGTCCCTCTTGCTACCCAACATGGAAGGTCATGAAAAATATTGCAAATAGGGTAGACTTACAATATATCTGAGGCATAGTATGAGCAAGTGCAACTAAAAAAGGAAGATGAAATGTGATGTAAATGTTATACTGGATGGGAGCATGTGGTATATATGGTATATAACTCTGTTTGGGTGATTAATTGAATGTCATATCATATATTTGTAGACAACAGATGTATGCATTAGCCATGAAGATGCTCCTTAGCCTCTGTTGAAGTAGAATCAGGGGCTATGCGAAACACGTGTAGGCTTTCTTTTGGATGAAACCCATGGAAAAACATCAAATGAATTTTCAATAAGTTGTCTCATGATTTTGTAAAATACGTCTTTTTGACAATTAATTATTGTTTGATTCACTAAAAAGAATCTGTAGGAGAGATGTCAATTGTATGACTATATTGTTTAAATATGTTATTGACTCAAACAGAATTGTGTGTGGCACAGAAAGAGGTGTCAGTGTTTGTGAGATTTTTTGTTTATGTGTTCTAATGACTATTTCGGCTATCTATGGCAGGATAGTGTGGGAGCTCCAACATAAGCAGCCTCACAGCATGGCTGCTGGCCATGCCCCTTCTTGTATAAGGAAATTGATGTACTCTTCAGAAATTCAGGTGGCTTGCACAGTGACCTGTGCTCTGTGTCTAGAGATGAAAATCAGCCCAGATTGAATTCATTACCCCGTTTGCAAATCATGCAAAAATTGATCTTTCTATTCTCGGGGGGCATTTTGCACTTTGGGCTCCCATCAATGCTTGGTGACCCGTGATTTTAATGAAAGGTTTTGCAATGAGAAACATATGGACATGTTCACAAGCCTAGACCAGGGCCAATCCTTTTTTTTCAGGTTGTGAATATGCCTATTCCATGCCATTGAAGCTCTTACTGGCATAGGTGATTGCATTTCTCTCTGATTCCTGATCTGACTTATGTTGAGCGAGTATGGTGCCCAGCCCTACTGGACTGGCATCAACGGTCACTTCTGTGCATAGAGATGCATCGAAATAGCATATATTATCAGCTGAAGCAACGCCCTGCTGCACTAGTTGAAATTCTCTCTCACATTAAGAGGACGAGAAAAAAGGGAGAAGGGTGCTCTTGGTAGCAAAGTCTCTTATGTATTGACCACAATAACTGTCCATTCCTAAGAAAGAACAAACATCACTGACATTTCTGAGAGCTGCAATGCCAGAGATTGATTTAACTTTGATGAGGTCAGGCCTCATGCCTTTTTGAGAGAAGATGTGCCCAAAGAATTTGTAATGTGATTTATGAAGTTCACACTTATCAATGTTAAGCGTCAATCCTGCTGACTCCAGAGCTGCTCGTACTTGCGACAGTGGATGACAATGTTGCTCCAAGGTCGCCCGAAAAATGAAGATATCATCACTGTAGTTAAAATAGTTATGGATTTGCTTGATGACCTTCAGAATACTCCCTTGAAATATCCAAAGCAAAGTCGCTTGTACTGGTATAGACCCATATATGTAGAAAACCTTGGTTTATACCGCTGTAATGGCAGGGTGTAAAGTCCAAGCCCTTAAGCATAGGCGGAGAAGTCCAGAACCCAATAGACAGAAGAGTCAAAGTAAATGACAAAGGCCTGTTTTATTTTAAATCATATAAAACAGGGACAGCAATAATCAACAGACTCTCAGAGCTTTTGCCTTCTTCAATACAGGTAACAGGTTAATAACGACAAACGGGCCATCATTTGCATGATATGGCAAACTCAGTTACAAAAACCTATGAGGGTAGGGGATTGGTTAGGGGAATCATCTATGTATACAATGTATAGGGGTTAGTACCATCATGGGGTATGCCCTATCTGATGGATCCACCTGGAACCACCTCTAAATTGATAACAGTGACTACATGTCATTTCCATATCACTGAATTGCCCGGTGCATCAATTATAAGATAGCGTTTATTGAGGGTGGGCATTGGTTGGCATTGACTTTGCCAACCTTGATTAATTGGCAGGTCATCAACACATGAGTAACGATATTGGTAGGGGGAGTGACATCGAGAGGCCATTTTTCCAATTCAAATTTACCATCTCCAATTCTCTAGGCTGCAAGGCAGGACTTTGAGCTCAGCCTTGTCCTGCGTGGTAGTTCTGAGAACTTTTTAGGTAGTTACTGGCAGGTGTGTCTCTGTATATAGTGTTAACAAATAGGCACTGTTTTCAACTCTAGGTCACGTGTGACGAGACCATGTTTTGAACTACTCTCCTGGTCTTTAACTGGGATTTTAGTCTATTTGGATAAGGGTGTCTTTACCCTTTCTGTCCTCTAGAGACATGGTTGAGCTACTTTTCTTCAATATTGTGCCTTAACTAATGAGCACCTGGTTTTCAATTAGTTGTTTTGTTCCTTGACTTAATCTAAGTGAAATGTGTTTCACCCCTGTGTGCGTTATCTTCTTCCGTTCTCCTTAGTGCCGGCTGAAGCTTCCCCTTCCTACTGTAACCTTGGCAGGGGTTGGGCAGCTGGCTTCTGTGTTGCTTGGCCTTTGATTTTAGCAAATTTCAGTAGGCCTGTTCGGCTTGCAGGCTTCGTGTCTTCCCTGATGCCTTCCATTTACTTGACTGTGGCTGCGTCGTCTATCTTGTTTTACATGGCCACTCATCCTTCTTGCTCTTTTGCATTAAGCAGGCTTTATGTGTATTTTATCCGTCTTGAGTTTCAGCTTATATGGGATATGTTTTTTTAACCTACTGGATGCAAGCATATTCTTCATGTCTAAGTGCAGTTTGACCTATTGTTTGTGCAGCTTTGTGGTGGATGCGTATCTACTTTGTGTCTAAAGTATATACGTGTGTCAGTTCCAACAGTGATGTCATTTGCTTTTGTCACACTGGTCACAACAGGTTTAGTTCTTCTTGATCCTGCATGCTCACCTCCTCTTTGATTACTCCAGGATAAGGCTGGTATGGTTGTCTTAGTGAATATCATCTTTTATGTCCACGATATGGCAGCTTAGAGGGGACAGGTTCCATGAATGGTGCCCATTGTTTCTTTGTTAAGGAGGAGGGGGAGGAGGCGATGCTGTAGATGACTTATTCGTCTGTCTCCTGACATTCCCCCCTCTGGTCGAGATCTCAACTACATTTCTCAGCTGTCCTTCTCCCCATTGGGGTCCTTTGGGGGTCATATCTTTGTAACCCCCATCAGGTCACCAGAATCTTTGATGTATTTGTCCACACTCTAGGTCATGAACCAGCACTCCCCATCTGGTTTTCAGAATAAACAACACCCCACATAATTATACTGGTCTCGGGGATAACAGAATTAGCAACCTGGGGCGACAAAAGGACTTTGCTTCAAATCCAAGTGAGGCAGTTTGTGACACAGAGGCCGGAGACTGGAGTAAGGTAAAATTAAAAAAGAATTCCTTTATTCAGGTAACAGGGAGTTGAGAAGAACTATAGTAACACAACTTAGTTAGCCCTTAAATTTCAGGTGAGTTGTTCCCCTTATTTGGATAAGGAATTCTTCTTAATTTGGTCTGGAAGAATTTCTTAATAGGCCCAACAATAGGTCTCTTCATTTCCCAGAATGTGCGTCTCCTAACATGAAAAGACACTTAGTAACAGTTTGACGGTTCTTTATAGTGCCGACTCATGGTTTTGGTCAATCAGTGTGGCTGTTACTGCCTGGGTAACCTCCTGACTTAATCCTGCCCCCTTCCCAGACGTCAAATTCCAAGGGCCGCAATAGCCCATCACTGCTGCTACCGCAGGCTCAAACCACCGTTCTTCACACCCCATCCCCTTCTCACGAGCAAGGGCGGCTGGCTGCATGATAGCAACTGCCCGGCTCTGGGCCGGCACTCTGAGGGACCCGCCGTGGCATCAGGTAAGGATGTGCTTCTGGCGTTCTTGGACTCACTCTGGCTGTGGGATTGGGATCGGACCGCTATACTTCTGGGATCCGAGCATGTCTGTGTCCCGTCATGTATACTAGTGTTCCGCACCTCTGTTGTCCGCTGGCCTCCGTTGTCCCTGACCCGCCTCCGGGGCATCCCTCCTTGCCTTCACCGAACACATCTATTACCGGCTTCCTCTTTTGACCCAAGGACACCAGGTCACAAACACCCACTGATGGACCAAGCCGATCTGGCGTGTCAGTAGAACAGGACAGATAGTCAGGAACCACTTGAAAGGCAGCCGGATGATGCAGTGTCCGGAAGGTGAAGGGTTGTAGAGTCAGGAACCATCTCAGTACCCAATGGTTGGAGTCTTTCTGAGTGGATAACCACTGCAAGGGTGCATGGTTGGTGAAGATAGTAAATGGTTGTCCAAGTAAGTAATAGCGTAAGGATGCTATGGCCCATTTAATGGCTAAACACTCCATTTCAGTTGTGGAATAGGCCTGTTCATGGGGTAGGAGTTTTCGGTTAATAAAGACCACAGGACATAAATCCTCGACAGTTCCTTATGAAAGAACCACACCCAGACTGGTACCCGAAGTGTCGGTTTATAGAAAGAAGTGTTGCAAAATGCCAGGAAACTTCAACACAGGAAGCGAGGAGATGATGTACTTGAGTTCAGAAAAAGCAGTCACTGTCTTCTCGTCCAAGGTGAGATACCCAGAGTGGGAAGACTTCAGGGCATCGTGAGCTATGTCGCTATGATGGAGAATAGGGGTATGAAGCGTCGATAATAACCCACAAATCCTAAAAAGGCTTGAATGGCTTTCTTGGTGGTAGGAAGTGGTATTTGTAGGATAGCCTCGACTTTGTTGATTTGAGGCCGGATTTCTCCGTTTCCCATCATATATCCCAGGTACTTGCTTTGGTTGCTTGCCAAGACGGTTATCTTTGGGTTAATATGCACCCCGCTATCTGCCAGCATGGCAACCACCTTGCAGAGATGTTCCCAGTGTTCGGGGCAAGTGTGACTAAACACTATGATGTCATCCATGTAGGCTGAAGTATACAATGAATGCAGCACCAATATCTTATCCATCAGGGACTCGAAGGTGGCAGGAGCCCCATGGAGACCGAAAAGGAGCACTGGGAACTTGAATAATCCCTTTGGGCTGGCAAATGTCAATTTAGGTTGGTCTTCTTTGATTAGGTATTGTGCTGCCCCAGTCTCTTCAAAAGTTTGGCCATGCGTGGCATGGGGTAGGCCTGATAAGTGGAAATGGAATTGAGCTGGCAAAAGTCCATACAAAACCGAATAGAGCCATCAAGTTTGGGAACCTAGACCACTGGAGAGCACCAAGGCCTTGAGAAGGGTGCAATGATGCCCATTTTTAACATTTTGTTGATTCCTGTTGTACCTCTTCTCTTTTTCCTTCGGGATTGCGATATGGTCGCATATGTATGATCTTCCCAGGGGAGATGTCGATGGAATGTTCCACCAAGGTGGTTCTTTATGGTAGATGAGAAAACACCTAAGCAAAGGGTTTCAGTACCTGCATGACTTCTTATTTAGAGTGGTGGTTTACACTAGCACCCCACTTTACATCCTCTATTCCTGATGGTTCAGCTCTAGGGAATTTTTCGGTATTGCTTTGTTCAGGGATAATCAAAGTGACCTCCTTGGCAGGCTCCTGCCAACAATTCAAGAGGTTGACGTGATCGTTTTTTTCCATAACCTGTCTAACAGGTTGTTGAACTAGATAGTTTACTGGTCCCAAAACCAATTTCACTGTATAGGGTCCTCTCCATTGGGCCAGCCGCTTATTGCTGCTCGTCCATAATAACACCAGTACTTTGTCCCCTGGCTTGAAGGTCCTGGTCCAACACCATCTGTTGTAATACTCCTCTTGTTTCTCAAATGTTCGAACTAGATTTGTTTGTGCCAGATTTCATAAGGTGTCTAGGTGGGTGTGCATTTCTTCCAAGTACACTGGTAGGGGTTGTTTGTCCTCTTCTTCCCATCCTTCCTTCATTACGTTTAACAGGGTCCTTGGTTGATGACCGAACAATAGTTTAAAGGGGGAAAAACCTGTCGAGGACTGTGGGGTGTCTCGGAGGACCATCAGAATCCATGATAGGGCCCGGTCCCAATTTGTCCCACTAGGGGCTGTCATCAGATTTAGCATTTGTTTTATGGTCTTATAATAACGTTCAACCAACCTATCAGTCTGGGGATGGCACACAGACATCCTCAACTGCTTTATGTTGAGCTGTCGACAGACACATCCCATTATGTTTGACATAAAGTTCCTACGTTGGTCCGTGACTATCTCCATGGGAATCCCGATTTGGGCAAAGAAAGGAATGAGTAGGTCACAGACCTGGGTAGCAGAGGTTCCCCTCCTAGGGCACGCCTCAGGGTACCGAGTGGCGTAATCTACCCGGACTAATAGGTATTGATATCTTCTGCTAGAGGTTCAAGAGACCCTGCGAGGTCCATGCCAATTTGCTCAAAACGGTTCCTTTATCAAAGGCATTTGTTGCATGGGAGCTTTGGGTGGAACAAAGGGATTAGTCTCTTGGCAAGTGGCACATGCCAGATAGTGATTGTTGACTTTCCCATTGATACCAGGCCAGTAGGAATGTTTTAACACCTTTCCCAGGATTCTTTCCATTGATAGGTGACCCCCCCTTGGTTCATCATGTGCGAGTCTTAACACCACCTTCCCAAAGGTGTGAGGGGCCAGCAACTGTTCCAATCGGCTCCTATTCCTTTCTTTGATAACACAATAATATAGTCCTGCCCTTTCTTTGAAATTGGGTCCCCCATATCTGTTAGCTGTTTTGATAGGCAGGGCTTGTTCTCTGGCGTTCTGCAGGGTAGCATCTGTTTGGCTTTCAGCCCGAAAGAAAGCCTCGGATACCTCAGGAAGCCAGTAAACAGCATTATATCTTCTTTGGGTTCCTTGCTTCCTTTTTTCTACTCTAAATTCTCTTCTCGTTTTTCACATCTTGGTACCTTTGGGCTCTTGGAACGACACTTGATAAAAAGGCACCATCTGTAGCCATTCATTATTATTGATATACACCTGGAAAGGGGCGAGGCCAGTTCCTAGAAGCACGGGGCGGACAGAGTCGGTATTATGGCGGCCTGACATCCATGGTCATGTTTTGGGCACCCAGGCTGACTATCCTGGATGGATATGTCCTAACATCCCCATGAACACATCTGACAGGTATTGTTATGTCATCACAACTCTGAGTACCACTTACTTGTGGTATGATCACAATATGTTGACTTCCGCTGTCCAATAAAGCCTGGGCAGATCTTCCGTCCATGGTCACTTCTATCGTATATGGATAGCATCATCTGCAGTATTCTTGGGTTTGTAAGGTTCATACCTCCATTTGCTCAGGCTTGGATGATCGTGGACAAAACCGGGCAATGTGTCTCCATTCCCCACAATCAAAACATTGTGGTTGTCTTGATGGGGAAGGCCCAGGGGGACATGTGGTTCCTATCTAGGTGGTTTCTGCTCAATCAAAGGCCATCTATTTGTTGTGGGTTTTTGGACCTCTCCCATTGCACTGACTCCTGGGTGTCAGTTAAATCCGGCCTTCTGGAATACAGTTGCAATGCTGATTTCCTCAGACAACATTGGGCAGTGGTGTTGTCTCACCCATCTCTGTACAGGTTCAGGAAGGGCATCAACAAATTGCTCCAGTTGGATCTATTCCACAAGGTCGGCCACAGAAGCGGAAGTGGGTTTTAACCACTTCTCTGTCAGGTCTTGGATATGGTAATACAACTGGTGGGGTGTTTCACCTGATTTGAGCTTGATTTCTCGCAGTTGTAGTCAGTACGCCTTGTCATCCATTCCAAGACATTCGAGAATGGCTCTTTTAATATCCCCATATGGCGAGTCTCCAGAAGAATTTGCAGCTTGGTAGGCGCCGGTAAGAAGTGGGGCTACGTAATGCCCCCATCTCTCAGGTTCCCATTGGGTGTTTCGCGCCACTTGTTTGCAGTTGGTGAAGAAGTACCCCGGGTCTTCTCCCGGCTGATACTTTTGTAGGATGCTGGTAGGAACCAGGGGGGGCCTTCTGGAGGCCACCATGGCATCTGTAATCTGTTTGAGCATTTCTTGGTTCTTTTCCTGGGTGGCACTCTGATTCTGTATTGCCTGTTGAAAAGGCTGGCGGTCGGCCTGGTCCTGGTGACTTTGTACCTGCAACAACTGTTGCAGCTGTTGCTGTCCCTCTGCAAGCTTTTTTATTATGCCTTCCATGATGCGTTGTCCTGAGATCCCACCACTGCCACCACTTTTGTGACACAATGGCTGCAGACTGGAGTAAGGTAAAATAAAAAGAAGCTCTTTATTCAGGTAACAGGGAGTTGAGAAGAACTATAGTAACACAACTTAGTCCTTAAATTTCAGGTGAGTTGTTCCCCCTTTTTGGATAAGGAATTCTTCTGCTTTTTAATTTGGTCTGGAATGAATTCTTAATAGGCCCAACGATAGGTCTCTTTGTTTCCTGTAAAGTGCGTCTCCTGCAATGATCAGAGATGAAAAGACACTTAGCAATAGTTTGTCGGGCCTTTATAGTGCCGATTCATGGTTTCGGTTAATCAGTGTGGCTGTTACTCCCTGGGCAACCTCCTGACTTAATCCCGCACCCTTACCGGATGTCAGACTCCCAGGGCCATCATAGCCCTTCACCCTTCTACCGCGGGGTTCAACCATGGGTTCGAACCACCGTCCTCAACACCCAGTCCCCATCTCCCAAGCCGGGGCACCCGACTGAATGATAGCAACTGCCTGGCTTCTGGCCGGCGCTCCGAGGGTCCCGCTGCAGCATCAGGTAAGGCTGTGGTTCCGGCATTCTTGGACTTGCTCTGGCTGTGGGGCCGGTATCTGAGCCCGTCTGTGTCCCGTCATGTATAGCAGTGTTCCGCACCTCTGTTGTCTGCTGGCCTCCATTGTCCCCGGCCCTCCTAGCCTTCACCGAAAACATCTGTTACCGACTTCCTCTTTTGACCCAGGGACATAGATCATTGGTTGTTTGTGTGTGCTCATGTATTCTGGTGTCCATGTTTATCACAATCTTCATCCCTACCACCTTTTTAGCAATCTTCTTGCATTGGCTAACGGTAAATCTCAGGGTGCAGAATCCTAACAGTACCAGCACTAATATAGCTTTTAGTACTTTGAATGCATTGGCCAACCAGTAGGTGTTCTAGGAGAACAAGTATGTGAACCATTCATCTTTCCCTATTTCTTCTTCATCCTCAACCATTTTCGTATGAAGGTCAGTCAGCAGTGTTGTTGCTTCTGTGAGGGTTCCATTTTCTTCAACGTTAGCAGGTGTGTAGGTACAGCAGGATTCACCAATTTTTGTGCAAACCCCGCCACCTCCGTGGTGTTTATTTGGCCGAGTACATACCTATTTTGTAGGGTCATAAGCCTGATTGCTCTTAAATCTTCCTTTATTGCATTGAAGCCCTTCATCGTGGAGTTAATTGTTTTCAGCAGTTCCCAGCAGATTTTCTACAAACATTTAGCTTTTGTGTGTGTCTGCACCCTGGGGGTCAGGGACACAAAGAACATGTTTGCCCTGCTAAACAATCTGTGCTCCCATGGAATTACATTGAGGGCAGTGTGCTTCCATTTTAGGGAAGTCTGCAATGTGTACATTGCTTTGGGGCACTACCAATGTGGGCATGCTTATCAATACCATGGAACACAATCCTCCCCAAGCCTAATGTAAGATTAATGCTTAATTTATGCTCTGGACCCACAAGCCCAATAGTGGCCCATTAACACTGCAGTGCCTATCTTCATTCCGGGCACATCAAAAATGCATTTACAACATTTGTTGTCCCCTATTTTCACAGGGCCAACGTTCCCGAAGCACATGGTGGTTTTTTTCACAGGTGCTATGGATACAGGGCCTGCTTCATCTTCTACCCATGTGAGCAGTTTGGAGTATCTGGTCCATTCCTTGAGACATTTATCATTTGCATTCTGTACTACTTCCACTGGTACTATCAGGTGCTTTACACCCCATCATCCCCTCACCCACCCTACTTAGGTGTATAACTGCCCATATATCAGTAAAATGAGCTCTTGGACATCCATTATAAAGTGATCCATCTTCCTTCAAATTGTCCTTTGGTTGTGCATAGTGCTAAATGGGTTAAACAATGGGCATCATGTGCAGGCACTTCTGTTTCCACAAATGTCCTGCAAGTGCTCATGGAATAGGGAATGAGAGAACACACATAACAGTTCTCATCAAATGTCTCCCTTCCTACTCGTGCCATGTGTTGATACCACATATTATTAGGTACTCCTGTAGAGTCGGCCACATATACAATTACATGCTGAAAATCTTACATTGCATTTCTTTTTAGTCTTTTACTCTGTCTTGTGACAACTGGGGCTAGTTTGGCATTTAATTCGTTCCAAATCGGAATAGGAGTCATGTTAGTACACGTTGATTGGGGTGATTTAAAAAGAACCAATTCTCATAAGGCAAAAAGATCGAAGAAATAAAAGAAACAGAATATGAGAAATGTAGCTAAAAGCATAATTGCTACTGTGCCCGCCTTTTTAAAAAGACCATTGGCCACATTACAAGCTTGGAGGTCTGGAAGCAAAGGTGCCAGTAGCAACGTACCGGCACCATTTTCGGACCGCCAAACTTAGAGTCAGCCGGTAGGGGCATGGAACTCCTGGCAGTCCTGATACTTTGCACTGAAGCACCGGCACCGTTACTAATGGTGCCAGTGCTTCAGGTTTCCCATTCCTTGCAGTCCTGTAGGACTGCATGGTAATGGGAAATACCTGTTCCGCTGCCGCCTATGATATCCTGGTAGCACCGGGATGTCAGACGGTGGAAATGGTGTTACGGGTTGGCAGCAACCCGCTGGCTACCAGCAAGTTGTACCGTCAACCTCGTAATGAGTCCTCATGCATTTATGCCTGCCTTCGAGCTTAAAGTGTATATTGCACGAAGTTAAAAATTCTCATATTAATATATATAAATATATATATTACGTGGCCTGCGGTAGCGGCCATGTAGTTATGGTTAAGTTGCTCATCTCATAGGAAGAGCACTTTTTGGGCGGCTTATAACTTTGCTCTCCCCTGGACGAATACTCACCAAACTTTGCAGCAGGAGCGGCGGATTGGTCGCGAAAGCGTGCTTTTGTTAATTTGGTTTAAATCCGTCCAGTAGTTTTTTAAATGACCAAAATGTAAGGCAAAGTAATTAGTGATATCTATGTCCGGTCTAAAGTTTGGTGGGATTTTCTCAAGTGGGGCAAAATTAGAGGGGGGTCTCAACATTTTTAGATGGCTTATAACTTTGTTGCTATTTGACGAATGTGGACACAAGTTTTGAGAAAGATTATAGACCCAACCTTCAATGTTTGTGTTAAGACTGAATGGATTTTGTCAAGTGGGGGCTAAGTTATATGACTATTGTATGTACATACATTTTGAAACTTTTCAAAAAATAAAACATGGATGGATTTTGAGCAAAGTTGTGAGGAGCATTGGCAAGGACATTAAAGCATGGTTTTGCAAATGTGCCCGTGTTTTATTTTTTTGACAAGTGTAATAATGTAGGTACATAAAATAGTCATATACCTTTGGTGACTGAGGTATAGCTTGTGGCCGTGGGCAGTAGCCAGATTGTCTGGGTCATGGCATAAGGTTATGACACAGACAATCTGGCTACTAGCCATGACTGCTAGGGACGAAAAATGGTGTTAAAGTGGCTATGTCTACCTAGTACCGGCTATGTGGTAAAGTTATTCGAAGGTAGGATAGGTTTGAAAGGGGAAAAAAGTGCTTGTGCTAATATGTTCATAGGGTTTTGCAGGCTGCCATGGCAAGAGAAGAGGGGCTGTGTACGGAGCCCCACCTTCTCTTTCCATGTTGGCTGTCTTGGAAAAGGATTTTCCTTCCTTCTTTCAGCTATAGGAAGAAAAATATATGTTTTAGCACCCTGGGCTCTCGCTTTGGGAACCAGGGGTGCTAATGGACTTTATCTCCCATTTCAGGGGCTGCAATGGACGATAATGGTCCATAGCCCTCCTTATTTAATTAATTTATTTATTAATTTATAATGCACCAATGCCCGCAGACATTTGTTTGTTTGTTTATTTATTTGTAGCGTGCACCAGACCCGAAAGTATCAGGGCGCGGGAACACTAAATACTTTAGGCTTACAAGTTGCTTATAGTTACATAGGTTACAAAGGCAAAAACACAGATTAGTACGAATACAGCAGGTAATACATATGCATTACAAATGAATATTCAATACAATAGGTGGTCAAGGTGCAGTGCAGGTGCGGGTCACGCACGAAGGTCAAAAAGTCCAATTTGTTTGCTAGGTAAACTAGGTTGTGTGGCTGGGCTATCGGTCATTTTCTTTAAGCCACATAATCTCATTTGTTCTAAAATCATCAGGCTGTGTGGTTACAGTATTTGTTGAGGAATATGAGGTGGAGGAAGACAGCTTACTACTTGCTGAGAAAGCAACAACCTTACTGAGAGCATTGCAGTCATTGGATTTGGTGTGGCGGCGCATGGAAGTGGTCCCATAGGAGTACTGTCCAGGTAGTCTGCGACTGAGTACAAAACTGCACTCAGTGCATTTTACTTTGGTAGCTTTAGCCTTTGGTACATTCCCAACAGTAGCAAAGAACTGGCACACCCATGATTCGATCTTGGTGCTAAAGGTAGGTACTTCCTCTACCTCATCTTCTTGGTCCTCTTCATTGTCTTTGAAAGTACTGCGCTTTTTTTGTTGTGAAGGTACTCCAGCTGGTGGTGGTGGTGGCTCTTTGGGAGGAGGGATGGCAATAACTGATGCCATTTTTAAGATAAATAGCAGTTTTGATAAAATTCTTCCAAGTATGTAATGTGTACTAGATTGGTAATGGAGAATGAGCACGAAAAGGTGTCGGGGTGTGCAAGGGAAAATTTGAAGTTGAAAGTTCCTAGATCAGTAGAAAATGCAGTTCCGAACTGTCTGCGAAGGATGGATCTTATTGTGAAGTGCGGACGGGTTCTCGGACACGAAATCATGCCGCGCGCCAGCGTATGGTCATGTGGCACTGTCCGGAAGGTCCGCAATGAAGTCAGATGTTCGTAGACGTCTACGGATGCAAAACTAGTTGAAATATTTGCAAAAAGTGTATATAAGTATTAAAATGATTCTAGAAGGTGGAAAATGGCAGAGTTTTAAGGTGACACTTTGTAAATTGGACACAAATATTGTTATATTTGGTAAGTATGATATTAGTAAATTGTAGGAAAATAGCATGCACTGGTAAAAACCCATGAAATTCACTGAAAAAACTTTGTTAAAGGGACGTTATGGTTAAGTTCGACTAATAAAAAACCTATGGAATTCAATGAAAAAACGTTGTTAAAAGGACGTTATGGTTGAGTTGCACTAATAAAAACCTATGAAATTCAATGAAAAAACTTTGTTAAGGGGTGGTTATGGTTAAGTTGCACTGATAAAAACCTATGAAATTCACTGAAAAAACTTTGTTAAAGAGACGTTATGGTTAAGTTGGACTAATAAAAACCTATGAAATCCAATGAAAAAACTTTGTTTAAGGGATGTTATGGTTAAGTTGCACTAATAAAAACCTATGAAATTCAGTAAAAAAACGTTGTTAAAAGGACGTTATGGTTACAAGTAAAATCGAAAACCCCCTGAAATTCACCAGTTATGGTAAGCTAAGCAACCATAACTCGCGCCACCACCGTGCACTGCTAAGACTAACACCCAGGACATCAAAGATGACATTCCCGGGCGCTGGAAAATTCATGACTCTGGCGGCAGCCGTGCCGGTATTTACCGGCATGGTTACCACCAGGGTCATAATGACCCCCTCTGTCTCTTATTTAGCTTCATTGAGTTTATCAATAATAAATGTGCGTACCTGTAAGAGAAAGGCACACTTATGCCAATAGACAATCTATCACAAAAGGAATTGTGTAATAAGGGCTAAAAGAACTCTCGTCACAAGAGAATATGGGCCTCATTACAAGTTTGCCAGTCCGGTAGTAATGACGCCGGTAAGCTACCAGTGTCGTTACTACCGGACCGGCAAACTATGAGTTCTGCTCACAGGCGCCTTTTCGCCTGCCAGGTCAGTCCGGCACCCGCGAGCAGAGCATGTTGGATGCACCGGCCCCATTCACGAATGGTGCCAGTGCATTTGCCTCCCCATTCCCATTTGAGCCCTGTGGGGCTCAAATGGGAATGGGGAGTAATTATTACTGGAACCCGGCAATGGGGATGTGCCGGGTCCGCCTTCCCCATTGCCGGGTGCCGGTATAAAACAACTCCAGCAGCAGCCGTGCCGGCTACTTCCAATGTTGTAATGAGGCCATATATCTTCGGATTTTCAAAAAAGTGTCACCATCGTGATGTTTCAATAGCGGATTGCTGCGTACGAATTTACTATATAGGAAAAGATTGCCTGCAATAATCCTTGTAGTGGTGGCATCAGATGTCGGTTGGATTACATGCAAATTGTATGCTTGTGCAGGGATAGTTCCTGGGGGCCAGAGTCTGCTGTTTCCTTGTGTAAGAAAAGAAAGTGTTCAATGTTTGTTCTCCCATGAGCTGCTGTCTGTTCCTTTTAGTTGATCGTGACTGTACTCTCTTCACTTCTTCTTCTTTGTGCACTTCAGGTGTTGCCAGCAGGGGGTCTCGTCTTTGTAGGGTTTGATGTCGCTGAGGTGAAGCCACGCTCGTCTTCCTTGAACCTTTACAGCTGTAGGGGTAGTGTTCTCTACAAGAAAAGGGTTGTCGAACCTAGGCTTGTTTCATGTTCTAGAAAAACTTCTTATAAGAACAAAATCTCCAAGGTGTAATATGGGGAGAGGGGCTTAAAAAAGAGTGTGTGGGTCGAGCTGTTGGCTGTCTTCATTGTTCTTGTTTGACCTCTCCTGCCGGGCTTGTAGCTGTTGAGACATAAAAGAGATATTTATCGTCCTAGCATCCAAATATTAATGCATTTCTGATCCAAAAATAGCATACGCACTTTGGGCATCAGTGTTGTAGTAGGAGGAGCAAGGGGTGTGTGCATGCAGTGTCCCGTCCCCAACTCATGAGGGGTCAGGTGATGGTCTGATCCGGGCTGATTGTGTAATGCAAATAGGGCTAAGTGTAGGCAATAGAACCATCCTTTTTTCAGTGTCAATTTTATCTTTGCCATTCTTTCCTTGTGAAGACCATTGAGTCTCTCAAAAATTCCATTCATCTGTGGGTGATAAGCAGAGTAGAATGTATGCTTAATGGCCACTAGAATTGTGACATGTTCGAACAATTCATTTACAAAATGTGGTCCATTGTCAGACCGGAGTACCTCGCACACTCCCATCTTGGGAAGATCTCATGTATTAGGAACTTGGCAGCGCACGTGGCATCGGGGTGCGTATATGGACCAGCCTCAATCCACTTGGAAAACAGGAATACAACTGCCAGCCAATACCTATACCCGCGCCAATCTGGATCATAAGGTGCTGGAAGGGTCCATTAGGATGGGGTATTGCTCCTCTCACTACTCACAGGGTCTGTCCCGCTGTGAATTGTTGACATACCATGCAATTAACAAAAACCGCAGAAACATGTTTGGCCAAATTAGATGTGAACCAATCCTCCAAAATCAGGGCTGCAAGACTCTCTTGTGTTTTATGTGTAGGCTAATGGAGCTGATCTAGTGCTACTTTCAGTAATGCAGGGGCATCACCAGTTTGGCCGTGCTGTCCTGTTGCCACAGTGCATTAGTGGGGAAACTGAGCACCCCAGTCGTTTTCGCAGTTTATTTATTTTGTCATTTATATAGCGCACAAAGCCCAAAGGTATCAAGGTGTTTTAATTTAAGAATATGGTTACAGTAAGTGCTGGAAGCAAACAAGTTAAAATAGTTACACACCAGGCATACATTGGACCTGGAAAGGGCAAAACATACATACTTGAACATACATACTTGGAAAAGCTCTCCTTGTTGCGGCTAACTACATTAGGAGTACATATAAGGGACATAATAGGCGCAGTGAATACATACTTGGAAAAGCTCACTTCTTGTTGCGGGGAACTACATCATGAGTACAAATAAGGGACAAAATAGGTGCAGTGAATACATACTTGTAAAAGCTCGCCTCTTGTTACGGGGAGCTACATCAAAAGTACATATAAGGGACATAAT
Organism: Ambystoma mexicanum; assembly: GCF_040938575.1. Classification (NCBI taxonomy): domain Eukaryota; kingdom Metazoa; phylum Chordata; class Amphibia; order Caudata; family Ambystomatidae; genus Ambystoma; species Ambystoma mexicanum. The sequence continues at coordinate 215,809,064 of NC_090926.1, forward strand.
GGGTTCAGTGAATACATACTTTTAAAAGCTCCCCTCTTGTTGCGGGGAACTACGACAGGTATGCATACAGGACATAACATTTGTGTCAGAAGAGAACATACTCGGGAAGGCGCAGTCTAGGATTAGAGGGCCACATCAAGCATGTATACTAGCAGGGAATTAAGACATAAGCAAAGAGGTAACAGGTCTTCTCGTAATAATGGGGCTATAACTGTCAGATAGGCAATATGACAGTAGATAATAAATGTAGCCAACAGTATACCGTATATGTGATTTTGCTAAAAGGTTAGTCCAGTTATGGCTAAAGGGGTTGTGTGCGATCAGTGCAGAGGCAAATATGGGATGCTATTGCTGCGGCAGCCATAAAGGCCATAGCAATGATAAGGCGGCCAGCATTACAATATATTAATTTCAGCATTGATAGTTATCCCTGTAGATGAGGGAACATGACACTTGACATGGATGAAAAGTTATGTGAGGTATTGGATTGCACACCAACTAACTAAGTGTGGAAAGGCATATACGGCAGTCCAGGATGCATCAGTTACGGCAATGTGTTTACATCTAAGTTGAGAGGCTGTATTCGGCGTTCCAAACGACGCACATGAGACCTGCCACAGTAAACTGTTCATAGGTCCCCATCACGAGTTGGGTGGATAGCGCCGGCGTTAATAGCCCTACCGCCAAACCCTGCAGCGCTAATAGAGCCGGATCACAGGTTTGGCGGAACGGGTATTGCCCATTCCCCACTGAGCCCATTCGGGAATCTACCATTCCCCATTGGGCTCAATGGGGAATTTTCGCGCTCTTACCTCCGGGGGATTTCCCACCGGCAGTATGAGGGCAAAATTTCAGCGGATTTCCCCCCAGCTCAGAACTGGGGGGAAATCTGCCAAACCCGTGATTTGGCAGACCCTTAAATGCGGCGGTAATAGCGCTACCACCGCATTTAAGGGTTACCGCCAAACTCTTGATGAGGCCCATAGTGTTGAAAATCGAGGTGAGTGAAAGGTCAGCACAGAGGCCAACCTTTGTAGTAAGAGGTGGGCAATGTTCTAGTCTTAGATGGCTTTGGTAAAGTTCCAGGCGCAGACGGTGATTGATGCATAATAGCAGCCAGCTGCCGGAACGCGTGCCAAGGCAGGCAAAGTGCAAGTTTCGTTTGAGAAAGAATGTAGGGTGTATTGAGTGAAAGCTCTCGCGAGAGAGATATGTGGACAGCACAACAACTGTATATGAACGTAATGGCCAGTGTAGGTACGGGATCAGGAAGTGAGCACCTCTTACCTGAGGAGTGGACAGGAGCATCCCAGGGTGCACGCAGGCCGATCGCATGGCAAAGAGGTGGTGGCAAGCCCTGGGCAATACAGGGAAAAATTATAAATACAGGGGTGTACCTGCAATCAAATCCCTGGTCCTTCAGGTCAGATACATGAAATTAAAGCAAAAGATGGACCAGTGGATCAGGATGACACGGATTATTCAATAATTACAAATTTTAATCAATAAGTATATTACAAATAACTGTATGTATTGCTTAAAACAATTAACTCAGTCCATCAACATATATTTCATATTCAGGCATCCATTCTCAATCCCATACTTTCTCATTCATACATTCCTACATAAAACCAATATGGCCTTTTACACATTGTGCATTCTAATTCTACACAGAAATTTCCATAGGTTTTGACAATTATTTATGACCCAGTCCTTATTATCAGGTGTCGTATCTCATCTGGTGTCATGGGCACTACTCCCGAGGGGCCAGGACTGGCCCAGCACCCTCGGAAGCAGACCCGTCTTCGGACCCAGCAGACCCCTACAGGGGCCCTTTGGACCGTGTCCTGGCGCCTTTGGCGCCAGGCTCATGAAAGGTTTCAGTCCCGTCACCAAGGGCGCCAGGCTCATATTGTAAAACAGTGTCATAATGCTTGGGTGGACTTACCTGAGGCAGACCATGCTGCATACTTACCCAGGACAATCCAGTCTGGCTGAAGTCTCCAACCATCTGGGCTAGGAGGAACTATTTCCTTCTGGAACTCTTTTCTTACCTGGGTGGGACCGGTGGAAGAATACACACTGGAAGCACTTCTCTGCTATTTAAACCACGCCCGATGGGTTTCACGTGTTTCGCGTTATTCTGCAGCAGCAGCAGGACGCTCACCGAGTCGGCTCCTGCATCCCTGGTCCTGATACACGCTCAGCTTCCCGAGCAGCAACCTGTGGATGAGAAAGCACACAGGAACACAAACTTACCAGAATTCAGCCTCCAGAATCCAGTCTTCGAAACCTGCAAAACAAGAATCAAGGTTAGAAATTGTGCAACACGCTTGCAGCCGCGCTCGCTTACCTCATCCAATGGTGATCACGCCTAAGCTCACCGCGGCCTTCACTCCGGCTGCATCCAGCACCTGAAAGGGAAAAAGACATAGTTAGAGGTGCCCGAGCAGAAGCGGTCGCAACGCCGTTATACTTACGAGCCTCCGCACGTGCAGCAGCGGCGGCTTCGCCCACAGCCTTCCAGCACCTGAAAGGAAGGAAAGACATTGTTAAAGGTGCCCATTTCGGAAAACGGCCACAGGTCAGTGGTACTTACATGCCTCCGCACGTGCAGCAGCGGCGGCATCGCCCACAGCCTTCCAGCACCTGAAAGAAAGGAAAGACATTGTTAAAGGTGCCCATTTTGGAAAAGACCACAGTTCCGTTATTCATACGTGCCTCCGCACGTGCAGCAGCGACAGCATCGTCCAACAGCGTCTCTGCACCTAAAAGACTATACAAAGGGACTCTAAGCCTACACACTGAACTCATCCAGTGACGTAACTGGATTCCATGCGCCCCTGCACCAGAAGCAGGATGGAGAGCTCAGCTTTACCAAGCCTAAGGTAAGAGCTCGCTGAGACTAGTTGAGAGCCTAGAAGTGGGAGAAGCAGAAGACTGGGGGGGAACCTTATCCCACCACTTAGGTATTTACACCTTTTCTTCCACCTACAGAAAGCTTACCTCACAAGCCAGGCAGTTCATATTCGGAGGTCCCGTCCAGAGTGCATTCCGAGCCCGGTGCCGCAGTCCAGTCTGGGTCAGCGCCTCCGTAGGAACCAGGTGAGCGTTACATCTGGTAATTATTTGTCAGATTGTTCACATAATCGTCGACACGTTTTTCAGTCCACGTATAACAGAAATAATTGTCTTTCTTCTTTCAAGACCTTCTTCAGGACGTAAGGCAAAATAAAGTTGATCTGCCCTTTTTGGAATCGCATAAGCCAATCTTAAATCTAAAAAACGTACAGAAAACCCATCAGGATCTAGTGTTATCCATATTTCTTATTAGCGGTGACTAATGTTGTCACGTGTGTAATTCTTATCAGTAAACACATAAAATCCTACTCACCCCCACGTTTCAACTCTAGGGATAGCAAGTAGGTAGTTGGATTAAATCCTCCACTGGCATCTATAACCAACAGGAAAAGGTCTAAGTTCTCTGTTTTCTAATCAAATGAGGCATCTCTGACTAGACATTTCATTCAAATTCAATAAAAATGTGGATATCAGAACTTACAAGATCCACTTATTTCTGCGGTAAAACATATTGTTTAGGTGTCCTCAGACATTGGCACGCAATCTCTAACTCCACAACCTATAAGAACAGGACAATTCTAATATATCTTTTCTGTATGGCATTTTGGATTTTGCAAATTTATTAAACGTGCAAATGCACTGTGTGTACACTCACCCACATACAGGGTGTTACTGTGTGGACGGAACAAATGTTGGTTGGTGTCCTCCAGTCTTAAAAGAATGCGCACACCATCAGTGATATTCAAATGTTGAAATTCCTACAGAAAATGTAAAAGAATTACCCCACTGATAGATTCAACCTCCTCATTATTCTGTGCCCTATAAAACGAATTTCTACCACATCCTAGTTCCCTATTTTCAGATGTTATGAACAATGTATCATGTTCTTTATGAGACTTAAGTGCACGCTCACCATCCCATGGCATGTTTGTTAATAAGTGTTACGCAAATTTGATACAAAACATGTATGGCAGTTCATTATATGGCATTCAGATGCCTGCAGGATGGTGACCCATAATTCACTCGATGTATTTAGATTACTGATGCATTGCGTTAAATTATCAAACGGTCCATACTTAAAAGCTATTTGATTAGCCCACTATCGGTGCTTTAGGTAGTATGCTGTTCTTACTAGTCTGCACGTACTTGATGCCCACTCAACCCGTGCTCATAACATTCTTTTTAGTACCGCATGGGTTCGTTGCTCAAATGCATCTTTTAGCTAACTCAACGGTATTTGCTTTGGTCGTTTTTCTCACAGAAGTCACGTCGCAGTGCAACGCCAAGTCGATCACTGACCTGCTATTTCCTTCACAACATTAAAACAAACATTGTTTGTTTGTTCCAATACAGGGAAAATACAGGGGGCCTTAAACATGGGCCTTTAGGGCAAGAACCAAACAGGAGGCAGGAACTTGCTGGGTGCCTCTCCAGGCACTGTAGGCAGCCCAAAAAGGGCGAGAAGGCGGCAGCCTTCTTACTGGTATAGCAAGGTCTGCTTAAGGTAGATGGTGATGAAGCAGACTCCATCCCTCGAAGGTGTGAAGGACATCCTTCCTGCCCAGCTGATGCTCTTGTTCTTCTAGTTGGGCATGCCCCTGGAAAACTATGATCTGCATTATGGGCAATGAGTTTTATTAGGTGGTGTGTCAAACTCTGATATTGCTGGGAGATACACTGCGTTTTTGGGTTCCGTGTCAGTGGCTTTATTGCTGTGGGAAATTAAGTTCCTTCCTCTAATTTGGGTTATGCATTTCACCATGGCAACGGCCTATGGTAGTTGCATTGCGTCTATGAGCCTGGCCGATAACGGCACCTGCATGCATTGTTGATTGAACATAGGCGGAGTCAGAAGACACTCTTATTTACCCATCCTCGTGCATTTCAGGGGCTAAAATAAGTTCTACTAATTCTGCTGCTTGCACTGAGAAATGCAAAGGCAGTCTTGCACTCGCCACTACTTCCAGGTTGCCATTTTGTTTCAATTTTATCACTGTGGTCCCAGTATATCTTTCCCCTGAATTCTGATCAATAGTCGAAGATCTGTCAATAAAGAGCACTTCCCCCCTCCGGGGGCCGTCTCACTAACATAGGGTATGTCATAAGGCTCTGTATATTTGGTGCAGTCATGCATATAATCCCCTTATTCCACTGGCTCTGTACGTTGCTGGGTTTACCACTCTACACCTGACAATCTTGATTGCTGGGTTGGATATAATCACTTCATACAGAGACACCCTTTGCGTTGTAAGAGTGCTTTTTGGTTTTTCAAGAATGGTGAGCAGGGCATGTTCCTCATAGAATATAACTTCACAGCCCTTTGTGATATTTTCTGATTTCTCAATTACAAAGGCTGCAGCAACCAGCGATTGTTTGCAAGGGTTATGGCCTCTCATTACTGGGTTTAAAAGCCTGCTGTGATATGCTAGTGGCTTGTGTCCATGGGTAGTCTTCTGCGTAAGAAATGCTGTCATCACCACCCCATTTGAGTGTGAAAATAGGAAAAACTATGCACAGTGATCCGGGTGTCCCAGGACTGGTGCTCAGCATATTGTTCTGTTCAATTCGTCAAAGGCTCCTGTCATCTCTTCCGTCCATGCTATGTCTCTTTCATTTTTCTGGGCTTCCTTGTGTCCCTTCAACAAGGGTGTAACATATGTCGAAGACCCATGCCCTGCAATTGTTGCATAGGCCTAAAAATGGTTGCATTTGCCATTTCCCTTACTGTCTTTGGCTGTGGTGTTTTCATAATTGCTCTTTCAGGGGTCACTTTTCTACCATCTTGGGATATCAATTGTCCAATATGCAAATGTTCCTCCTGACAATATTGTAAATTCTACTTGTGTACCTTAAACCCTTGTCTGCCAAGACTGTCATCAACTGCACTGAGTCATTCCTGCACTGTTCTTCTGTTTCACTGTACACCAAAATGTCATCCACATACTGAATTACTGTACTTCCAAGGTGTACGTTCCCTAAGTCCAACTGGAGGACTCGGTTAAATATTGAGGGGGACTCACAATACCCCTGTGGTAAACGAATGTGTTTCCACATTTTATTTCTGTACAAAAATGAGGTCAGGTCTTGTGACTCCTCATGCAGGGGGATTGAGAAGAATGCATTCTTCAAATCTATTACTGTGGAACGTTTTGCTTTAGATGGGATGTTACTCAATATCGTGGCTGGGATCAGGACCAATGGAAACTCCACTTTGACAATATCGTTTAGGGGGCATAAATCCTGGATAAATCTCCACAACCACCCCATTCATTTTCTTCACTGGGTACACTGCCATGTTACATGGGGATTCATATGGTACTAGTATTCCCTGTTTCACTAGTGCCAAAATCATTTCGTATATGCCCTCATCTGCTTCTTTTGACATGGGATACTGTTTCACTCTTGGTAAAATCACTCCTGGCCTCAATTTAATTTTGACTGCACCTAGTCCCTTCAACAGGCTGACGTCTTATGGACTACTGGTCCACAGTATGCTTGGTACTTGTGTCAGGTCTTTGTGGAAAATGACAGTGGGCCTCATTATAAGGTTGGTGGTCCAGAAATAAAGGTGCCAGTAGCAACTTACCTGTACCCTTTCCGAACCACCAAACCACAAGTCTGTCGGTAGGGGCAAAGTACTCCCGGCAGGCCTGACCTGCCGGCAGCTTAGGACCCTACAGGCTGGCTTTTCACTGAAGCACGGGACCATTACAAATGGTGCTGTTGGTTCAGGTTTCCCATTCCCATGGAGTTCTGTCCTGTAGGACTCCATGGGAATGTCAAATAACCATACCACCACCGCCTGTGATATCCCGTAGCACCGGGATGTCAGGTGGTGGTAACTTTGTTAAAGGGTTGCCGGCAATCCGCTGCCTACCGGCAGGTTATACGCACATCCCCGTAATGAGGGCCAGTGTCTTTTTTTTATCGATGCCATCCTCTGTGGCACTTCCCTGTTCTCAATCCTCACCCAATACGTGAGATTTATACAAAACACCACTTAATTGTCTGAATCTTCATGCCTGAATAGTTCCTCATCTGTCAAGTCAGTCAATCTGTGTCCTTGGTCCAAGGTGATCACTGTTCACCATGCTATCCCCTTCTCATCTATCTTGTGAAGAATAACCCTCTTGTCTCTCACTATGACTGCCTCTAGTTCTAGTGGGAACACATGTCCTACCTCCTTGTCCATGGGGATTTATGGCCTGAATAAAAATTCTGCAGGTAATCATCACACCTTGCCCCTTATTCCTGGAAGCCATGCTAGCAAAAGGTTCACTCCATATTGGAACACTTTGGGATCCATAAGTATGCCACGCTGTGCTTTCTGCCTTGAAAATGTCAATATAAATTCACTTGCGCTCACATAATGAATCCCAGGAGTGGAACACACTATTCCATGGTCAGTGAATGAGATGATCATGTTGAGCTTACTCATCATATACCTTCCAATGATGTTAACCGGGGTCTGGCGGGAGTATAGCTGTGGCATGGAGAGATTGTGTTCCTTGATTGTAAGAGGTAAGTCGTCAGTAAATAGAACCAGATTTGTAGCCCCAGAAATTCCTTGTGCATTCATGACATTGCCTGACATTGGAACTCTTCCCCCCTAACACAGTACTTGGTCACACCCGTATCTACAAGAAATGTTTTGTCACCTATTGTTACCCCGACTCGTGGTTCCTCTTGTGGGTCAGGCGTAACAGATATGACTGAACACATCAAGTCAGTCTGTGGGCTGTCCTATTGTGGAACTAGGTGCATCCCTGTGCAAGTAAAGGGATTCCGCCCCACTACAGTGAAACGTCCTATTCAAGGCATAGGTGGTGCCTGTGCTCCTGCATCGGCATTCCAGGTTGCCATGGTAGCATTCTGTTATACTGGGGCTTATGGTTGCATCTGTCCTTGTTGTGTTGTATGGGTACTTGCTGGACCTTTGCTGATGGTAGTTGTGTCTGCATCAGTGGTGGATGTATGTGTTGTATTGGTGGTGCATCTGTCTGATACTTGGGTATAATACTCAGGTGGCTCTGCACTGTATGGTGGCAGACCTACCACCCGCCCTCTTGGTTCCTGCCAATTCTGTTGCATCCTTCCTCTGCTTCTACATACTTGGGGAATGTGTCCCATTTTTGCACACATTCAATGTTGTTGGGGTGGTCCTCCAAATCTGGGGGGTTCCCCATTAAATCCCCCTCCTTGCAGGGCCTGACACCCAAACCCTCTTCCTCATGGCACATCCCCTCTTCCCCTCTTTCCCATGGCCAATAATTATATTCTCTTCTTCCTGCTAAATTCACTCCAGCCATTATCTTTCCTTGCTGTGTGCCTTGCGTCACACCTCCCTCTCCACTTGTCAACACAGCAACTTCCACTGAGAACTTCAGCAGTTTTTTCTGAACTAGCTTTGCTTCTTCTAGTCTTCTCTCCTCAAGCACCTTTCTTGCAATAGTCGACAATGGTGAACTATTGTCAACTGAATCTATGGCCATGTTTTGCCTCTATCCCCATTAGTTTCTTCAATTGTCTCTGCACTTGCTGGGGAAAACCTTGATATAGTATGTGATAAGTAACTACGGTTTTGTCCACGGCTCTCGAGTCTTGAGATGCCAACGCTCTTGAATCTCTTGAATGTAAGCAACGGGGTCCTCATCATCAGGCTTTTGTGCATCATGATCGCACTCCTGTCTCACGTGGCAGGCTATTGTACAGCAGACCTGTTTATTTATTTATTTATTCACATTTGTTAAGCGCACAGCAGCCCGTGGGCATTGTGGCGCTGGTTACAGTAGATGTTCATATCTTAGTTCCAGTCACGTATACAAAAGCAGACGGAAATGGCATTGTGGCACTTGTTACAATAGGTGCAGGAAATATAGCTGTAAGCAATGAGCTAGCCATTAGTTGAAGAGGGTTGTATTTAGGTTTTTGCAGAAGGCATGGAGAGAGGTTTCAGCTCTAAGGGCTGTGGGGAGCGCGTTCCATAGCTTAGGTGCAAGATAAGGGAATGTAATTATTAAATGGTGCTTCATCATGAGCCATGTTCTGTGCAGTCACCACAGCATACACGGCTCATTTCCAAATGTCATAAGCTCTTTCCCCAATGGTGGCAGTGAGCAGGTTTTTATGTCGCCAACTGCTAGTGTCATCCCTGATGTCATTCTCTCTAGTTCATGAACCCATTTTCCCACCCTCGATGTTAAAGTTGACCACTTATATCTTAAATTATCTCTGTCTATCTGTGTTGTGAGAAACTGGAGGGTGTCCTCACTCCTGCTCCCCCCAGATCCTCTTCTCAGGTGGCCAGATAAAGGCATTTGCCCTTGGATCCCGACCCTGGGGGTGGAGAAGTGAGGGAGGATCACCTGAGTGGAGGGTCCTAGGGGATTGGGAGTGGGGTACCCACAGGTGAGCCATGGTATCCCCTCTCCTTATTGAAAAACAAACTAACCATCCCCCGGCCTTTATGAGCGATTGTCAAACAGCTCCCCTCATTTTCCCACATAATTCCTATGACAGTACTGAGACGAGCAAGAGGCGACTAGGAGAAGTGAGCATCAGTAGCTCCTTTCACCATTCTAGTACTGGGACGAGGAAGATGCCTGTAGAGTACTGTGAAGGTCAGGCATGCCCCTCTAACTATCTTCAGGCAAGTTCCATTAAGAGATCACACTTGCAACCTGTCAAGTGGTTGCAGGTGTATAAGAAGAGACCAAGAAAGCAGCAAAGTGATCAACAGGGAGGCCTGTGTGGGAGAGACCAGCAGGAGACCCTGCTCTCAGGAGGCAGCCATGGTGGGTCCTGCAGAGATGTCAGGATGCCAGCAGATGACCCCAGAAACCTGTGGAGCCCAGGAAAAGTTGGCATGTTGGAAATTCTCAGGTGTGGGAGCCTCCCGTGGTCCAGGAAAGGAAGTTGGAGCTGCGAGCGAGTGAAAAGAAAGGAAGCAGAGCGGAGCTGCCGGCGATCCCAGAGAGGCATCAAAGGTAAGAGCAGGGCTCACAAGCAAAGGCAAGCTGGCAGGCAAAGCAGAAGGACTCCAGCCCAGCCACCCGACAGGCCTGCCGGAGACCGGTGATTGAAAGGAAGCATCATTCGAGACTGGGGTGCTTCGAGGGGGCTGGATGTAAGCAGAATGAATGCAGAGTGAGCTGAAAAGCTTGCATGGAGTGGGAACGAACCCAAAGTCACAGGTGGCCTGGAAATTGAGCGGCAACATAAATAATAATGGAAAAAGCATGAATATTGGATAACGAACTGAATGAAAACTTTGTGATATCGAATACCGAACTGCATGAAAACTTTGAGAGCAAAGCTACGAATTAATAAAAGTTAAATGGGAAAGCGCCCATTTGAAAGCAACATATGAAATACGCATGCAAGTGTGAAAGCGCATGACAGAAAGGTGAGGAATAAACTAAGACCACTGCAAAGGGAACTTTGTGAATAAATACAGTGCTGCAAGGCCCAAGACTGACATAGGATGTGTGACACAGGGTTTCATTATAAGTTTGGCGGTCTGGAAATAACGGGCAAACTACAAGTCTGCCAGCAAGGGCACAGTACTCCTGGCAGGCCTGATCTGCCAGGAGTCCAGGCCCCTACCGGCAGGGTTTCCACTGAAGCACTCTCACCGTTACTAATGGTGTCGGTGCTTCAGTGTCCACATTCCTGTGGAGCCGAATGGGACTCCATGGGAATGGGGATTTACTGTTCCGCCGCTGGTCATGAAATCCCAGCAACACTCGGATATCGGGCGGAGGAGACAGTGTTATGGGGTCGGTGGTAGCCTGCCGCCTACCGGCGTGTTTCACCACCGACCTCGTAACGAGGCTCACAGTGTGTCAAAGCCAAGAGGCTAATTAGGAGAAGCCAGGAGGGTGTGAAACTGCACATAAAGCCAAAAGGCTGATAAGAAGAAGCTAAGTGAATGTGAATCTGTACACTGGGCAGATACAGAAGAACCTGTGTGGGCAGTACAGCCAAAGGTTCCTGGTTGCATGACCTGTGATGGGTGGACCGTGTGGTCTGACAACTGCACCCAGGCCAGGGAAGCATCCTTTGTGAAAGTTAACCACATTGTGAAACAAACCAAGAAGGAGCACTGTGAATAAACATTTAATGCAATCCAGAAGGCGTGTCAAGTTGATCTGGAGTTGTGTTAAACATTTAAAGGCTGGAGGGAGAAGAGTGTGGCAGAGGAGGGAGGCAACAAGGTGGCCAGAGAAGCATCAGGGGGTGCTGAAGAGGTGGCAGAGGAAGGAGGCGGCAGAGGAGCCAGAGAGGGGTAAGAAGGGATAGAAGGAGAGGAAAGGAAGTTGATAAGGTGCGGGAAGCATCTAGCAAAGAGGAGGAGATTGGCCTGAGGGCCCTGGACCAAGATGGTGCCATTTAAGTAGACATTAAGGATGATCTTAGAGGAGTGGAAGAGGGCCAGGAGGGCCTCCCACCAGGTGCCAACATTAATGGAAGAAGAGGAAAAAGGAGAGAGAACAGAGACCATATGGCGGGTCCATAGGCCTGGAGAGGGAATGACAAAGAGTATGTCGGTAAGGGTCTGTCTGGAGAGAGCACTGGTATAGGTATCAGTGATAGGGAGGCCTGGGTTGGAGACCACGATGTCCCTTTTGAGCATACTCTTGCCAGACTTATTGAGAGAGATATGATCGTCAATAGAAAAGCAGTTAGAAAAGATAGGTGAGACAAAGATCACCATAGTGGGTGCGGGGAGCAAACAGGGGGGGTAGGGAGAGGGGAGCCCAGGCAGTGGAGGGAGGAGGGAAGGTCACACCTTACTATAGATAGTAATGTTGTTTCCATTCCTCCATGGGTCTGAAACCTTCTTGTGCCTGTTCTAGTGTCCGATTGTTTTCTACATGGTCCAGGATTTGTTTGTAGACATAGCTTTCTAGTAGCTTTTCCGGGCATGGGATGTTTGAGATTGGTTGGTAGTTGGCAAGGTGTTCCATGTTTCCTGATGGGTCTAATAATGAGTGAATTGCTGTCTGCTGATTCGAAGGCTCGTTTCACAGCTCCTGTTGCTAGAGAGTGGTTGAAGAGATTGAGGAAGTATTCTGTGGGAGTTTTCCTGGTAAGGATAGTCTTGTATATGTTTGGTGGGAAGGAGTCTGCTGGAGAGGCGGCTTTGTTGCTTTTGCTCACAAGACTGTTGAATTGTTCTGTTGAGATTGGTGGGAGATGGTTTAGTCTAGTAGTTTATTTATTTATTGAGCATTTGTAAGGCGCTTATACATTAAAAAATTGTTCTTCAAAGCACCCACATGGCAAAGGGGAGGGAACATGGGAACAAAGGCAAATAGAATAACTGTTGAACAGGAAAGGGGTGGTCCTACTAGGCCGTGTGAGCATTCAGAACGTGCAAGTGCAGGATGAGAGAGAAGGCACAATGAAGGGGGAAGTGCTAGGAGTTCCCTGAGGGAAGTGCTAAGGAGTAAGTTGTGTGAAACAGAAAGTGCCTGGCAGAGATTGCTTGGTACAGAGTGAATACCTGCCATTAATAAGCACAGGCCTGTAAGAACACAAGCCAGTGGGTGCCCAAAGGCAAGTGCTGGGATGAGGTAGAAGGCTGAGTGCGATTGGGCGGAAAGGCCAGTACCCAGAAGGATACATCTCAGCAACTGGGGGTATTAGCACAGGAGTGAGAAGGGGAAGGAGGAGGTGAAGAGGAAGGTCTTGAGGAGTTTCTGGAATGTGAGGAGATCTGGTGCAAGATGGAGAGGAAGGGGGAGGCTGTTCCAGAGGAGGAAGCCGGCCGAGGAGAGAGATCTGACATCAGCTTGCTGCTTAGAAAAGTGCATGACATGCAGAGAGTTGGAGGCGGAGGAGTGTAAAGATCTGGAGGGAGTGTATTCTGTGAGAGCCAGTTGTAGATAGAGTGGTACTGTGCCCCAGACAGCCTTATGAATGATGCAGAGGGATTTGAATTTGATCCTGGCAGCTGGGAGCGAGTGTAGGGATTTTAGGGCTGGAGAGATATGGTCCATGGGCCTGAGGTCAAGGATAGGTCTCGCAGCCTTATTCAGGACAAGGCGGAGAGGGCGGAGAAAGGAAGAGGGTAGATTAAGGAAGAGGCTGTTGCAGTAGTCCGGCCTACAGAGAACCAGAGTTCTAGAGACATTTTGCTTCTGTGTAAAAGTGAGGAAAGGAAGGATACCTCTGAGGAGGTGAAGTTGATAATGGGCCTTCTTGGCAAGGTCCAAGAAGTGAGGGAGGAAAGAGAGAGAGGAGTCGAAGATGACTCCACACATGCTAGCAAATCAACAGCACAAACTCGCTAAACTGTGTAAACACACATTGCTTGGGTGTCTGTAAGTGTACAAGTGCGCCTAGACCATGTCTTCTCGACTGTGAATGCAAACCCAATGTAAGGCTGCATCGATTTTCACCGACATTTCATGATGCTGGCCCAGACCATCCGTGACGCTTCCATGACAACATCCACTTATATAACTACCTGCAAACAAATTGCACATGCATAATTATTGGATTCTTGCATTCACCACAAGCATCAGCCATGCATGTGTCAAATTTTCCTGCATGCAATTTATGACTCACTTTTCTTTCAGAAGCTGGTGATATACCACCTGGAAACTGTTTTGTTAATCGACCCGTCACTTCGGGAAGAACGGGAATTAAACACACAACACACACCGCCCCCTCCTAGTGTTAAATAAGCAAACGGTTGTGATTTTTCTTAGACGATTTGCTGTACACATAGTACTGAATTTGTAACACAAACTTCGAAGTTATCTAACAATTGTTTGCAGGTTTCATATATTTGGGAACCTTAATTCCACAGAAAAGCTACCATCTAACTGAAACAACCCAATGTTACATCCGTGAATTTGATTTCATCCAATTACAATCGCATCAGATAAGCAATCATCTGGACAACATTAAAGGTGTCTCACTGCAAGATGACATGAGATCAATTTAGCACCCATTTAGCAAAACAATTCCTATGTGCTGACATTTGTTAACAAGCTACAAATTTGGTTTCACGTTATGGTTTCCTGATGCGCGCACAATGAGAAACAATGGAAAGCGCGCCTTGGACGGGTGATTGATATAATTGGCGCTATGTTCATAGAGAACATGTTCAAAGCCCTTCTCCTATACTTCACATGTTTATGTATTCCTGCACTCCAGCAACAGGCAGTCCAGCATTCTGATTTTTCAAGGAATCCTTTTTTAAAGAAAATTGCTTGAAAGCTTTCTCTCCCAGCAGAGACCGGCATCCCATAAGGGCTGAAAACAAATGGTCCCAGTTTTATGGCTTTCTCTACAGTCCCGACCGTGGCACTTCATAAAGTACCGAGGTCTCTCATCTCCTCCATCTTGAAAAACACTACCCCTATACCTGGTAAACACTATGAGAACACCTTGGGAATTCCTGATGGAGTGCGCAATAATGTATGATGTGCCATGTGACCCTGGAAGGGATTCGGCACTAAATTGCGGAAAAAGCAAGTGCAGACTAAAGGAAACTCCCGGGCCTGATGTCCGTTTCTCTTTCGATGCCAGCGAACCAGCAGAAAGGCACGTGTGAACAGGCCCAGACCCCGGACTCTGCTGCTGCCTGCACAGGAGTACCCCCCTCGCCACAGGCCGGGATCGGGATGTGAGGAGATGACTGCACCCGTCCAGGGAAAGAGCGTGACTCACCACTGATGAGGACAGTGCACACGGAATGTGGGCACTAAACATGAGGGCATAGTGTTGTGGCCTTTAAGGACGACAGGAAGCTTCAGTGGGTTCTAACTGTCTTTATTGCAAGACAAACAGGTGAACATAAGCTTGTCCTCGTGCAGGCAGGGGAATTACTCACAGTTCAGTTCAGGGCCTCTCAGTTACTTCACTGGGGCTAGGTGTGCACAAGGATTGCACGCTGTAAGCTTCCAGGGTCCCCATGCGGCCTCCTGTGGCTTTGGACTTATGCCCTGGAAGCAGGATCATCAGGCTCTTCAGGGCCTCGGTTTGATGGCTCCTTATCAGGAGCAGCGCTGTGGGTCGACCGCTTGGTCTGGCGCTTCGCCAATGCTGGCGGGAACGTTTTCTCGCGGAGCGTGGGTTCGCGAGATCTTGTTATGCCGAGATCTCGCGAGACTACGCTCCCGCGATCATGTGATGTCCCCACACACCTCCCTTGCTGGAAAAAGGATGGGCGGTCATTCCATGACAAAGTCTGCAAACTTGCTGGGCTTCCTTCTCTCTCTCTGGGGTCTACTTAGATCTGGACATGGGGCAGGACTGCGGGAACACTCTTGGGGAGGTGCGGGTGATTCGGGTTCTCCTTGTCTTACTCTTCGCTGTGACTCCCTGATTGGGGTTGGAGAGTTGGGGCTTGAGGGCTCGTTGCCGTAGTGTGACTCCGAGGCATCTCTTTCTGACAGGCGAGGGTTTTTGGATGTCTCCTGGTGGTCTTGATCTTCTCCGGTTTCCCAGTGTGGCTGTTCAATAGTGCCTTTCCTGCGGTACATGGCCACCCTTTATAGGTTCCATTTTCTTCTGTCGCTGGTGCAAATGTGGTTTGACCCTTTCTCCAGGACTTCTATGGGACTGCTGTATCTGAGCCAGTCGAAGTGTCTTTGTGGGGGAGGCGTATCTTTACTAGGTCGCCTTTGTTAACTGTTGTGTGGCGAGCGGCTCGACGCAGGTCCCCTTGAGCCTTCATGGCTTCTTTGTTACGCTGCATGCGGAAAACTACGTCTTCCATGCCCACGTCTTCGTCAGCTCTCACTTGATGGAGCCAAGGTGGTACCAGTGTGGATGCTGCCCTTCTCCTCCTTAGCAGATGGAATGGCGAAACACCGGTGACAGCGCTGGGGGTGATGCGGTGGGCTGCTATGGCTTCCTTGACTGTCTTGTACGGGTCTAGGCCCGAGGCATGCACCAGTTTCAGCGCCCCTTTGATGAAGCGGTTTGCCCGCTCGACCAGGCCATTGGCCTGTGGGTGGTAGAGACTTGCTCTCCGCTGTCGAATGTTGTTGAGTTTGAGGAATTTCTCCATTTCTCGAGAGACCAGCTGGACCCCGTTGTCCGTGACAATTTCTTCTGGGAGACCTTCCCGCTGGAATATGGCGGTGAGTGCTTCAATGAATGTGATTGTGGTGATGTTTGAAGTGAAGTCAACTTTGACCCATTTGGAGAAATAGTCGACCGTGACTATCCCGTATTTGTGTTCTGGGGGCATGCTGTCCAGAGGCCCAATGAAATCCAACTCTAGTTTGCACCACACCCCTTTGGGGACTTCGGTGGGCAGCATGGGGGCTTGTCTCATGGCTAGGCGCTTGTCACTGTTGGTGCATTCATAGCACCTTTTGACCATTTGTCGTATGTCCAGGTCCATGCCAGGCCACCAGTAGGCGTCGCGTATCCTGCGTCTGGTCATGTTGCATCCCAGATGGCCTGAGTGTGCTCTGCACAATATCACTTTGCGAATTCCGCTGGGCGGGATAACTTGGTTGCCTCTGAGAATGAGACCGTTCATGGTGGTGATTTCCTTGTTCACCTTCCAGTAAGGACAAAGGCCTTCAGGGATCGCTCTTTCGTCGGGCCACCCTTTGTGGACCCAGGCTGCTACTTGCCGTAGGGCTTTGTCCTGCTCGAACTCCTCCTGCCAGTGGCGTTCACTCAGGTCCATGTACTCGCCGTTCTTCAAGTCACCGATGGAGGCTACGACACATTCATCTTCCAAGAATGTGGTACCAGGGGCGATTTGGTTCAGGAGCCTGGACATGCAGTCCGCTTGTGCGTTTTTTTCTCATATGTATATTCTTGAAGCTTTGCGGCGTTCCTGGCCAGTCTCGGGGTGGCAGTCTTGGTGCCACCCGGGCTCAACATGTGAATGAGGGGTTTTTGGTCGGTGACCAGCCTGAATTTTGTGCCCCAAACATAAGATCTGAAGTAGTCGACGGCCCAGGCACATGCCAGCATTTCTTTCTCAACGGTGGAGTAATTCTTCTCCGATGATGATAGGGCATTTGATGCAAACGCCACGATATTTTCAGTGTCTCCCTTCTTCTGGGTCTGGGTGGTCCCCAGCCCGTATGCGCTGGCGTCTGTGGTAATGCAGGTGTCCCATTCAGGGTTAAACGGTTTCAGGCATGGTGCGTGTAGAATTCTCCTTTTGATTTCACAGAAAGCTTAATTTTACTCTGGGCCCCAGGAGTAGGCTGCCCCCTTCTTCAGAAGCTCCCTCATGGGGGACGTGGTTTCGGAGAACCTTGGGACGAATTTAGCATAGTACTCGGCTAGGCCCAGGAACGAGCGTAGTTCTTCTCTGGACATCGGGCCGGGGCATCTGTTATGGCCTCCATGAGGTTCTTCTTGGGGCTGACCCCTTCGCTGGAGATGCAGTACCCAAGGTATTCTACCTTGCTCGCTCCAAACACGCATTTTTCCTGGCGTAGATGAAAGCCCGCCTCTTGAAGCTTGCTCAGGACTGCCCTGAGTGCTTTGTCATGGGTCTCGTTGTCCTTGGCATACACGAGAATGTCGTCTTGAAAGAACGAAACATTTGTGAGTCCTTTAAGTAGAGAGTTCATCATCCTCTGGAATGCGGACGCTGCCGACGACAACCCAAATGGCATGCGGGTATATTGAAAGATGCCGAAGGGAGTGATGAACGCTGTAAGGGGGCGTGAAGATTTGTGTAGAGGAATCTGGTGATAGGCGTCACGCATGTCCAGCTTCTAGAAGATTGCCGCCTCTTTCATCATGAGGACAGTTTCGCTAATGCTGGGGAGCGGAAAACTATCCGTGACAACCTCTAGATTCATGCTTCTCAGGTCGATGCATATCCTGAGGTCGTTGCTGGATTTCTTTTTCACTAACACCACTGGACTCAGCCACTCTGAGGATTCTACGGTCTCGATTGTTCCTTCTTCGACCATCTTCCGAAGGTGGGCATCCAATGCAGGTCTCGCTGTGGCAGGTACTGCCCTGACTTTGTGTTTCACAGGGACCGCATTGGGTTTAAGGCGAATCTTGTGGACAAAGTTTTTCACTTTCCCTGGGTTCTCGGAAAACAGGTTCGGGAAAATCTCCTTGAAATTTTGCGCTGCTCCTGAGGAGACCATGAGTACCTGTTCCTAGTTTTATACTGAGTTTGTGTTGATCGTCCCATCCCAGCACGGCTGGGCCCTTGGGTGAGAAGTACACTTTGGTGGTGGTAGACCTACCTTTGAATTCGATCCGGGCTCTGATGTAGCCTAGGAGGTCGACCGTCGCACCTCCGAACACCGTCAGTTTTTGCCTGGTCATTCTGATCTCTACTTGTGCTTATCCCATCATCTCCTTTCCGTCCTCGCATGGGGGGCGTTGACCATGATGACCATGGGTCTGTCCTGTAGTTCATTATCATCGCTTGAAGCGCGGTCGCCATCGACGCGGGAAACGATTTTCTCCCGCCACGTACATGCCGGGGCCACGTGACCAATGCGTCCGCACTTGGAGCACTCCTTATTCCTGGCGGGGCAGTCGCGATCATTCGCCATGTGCTTGGTGCTGGCGCATCTATAGCATTTCGGCACGTCCTTTTGCCTGGGGCCTTTGTCCCTGGGGCTGTCGCGGGACTGCTTGTCTCTGCGCCCTCTCCACTGTAGCGCCGCAAGTTCGGGTACGGGCAGGTGACTTCCCGCCTCTTTGCGTCTGCTAGAGGTTTCTTCTTCCGCCCTGGCAATTTGGATGGCCTAGTCGAGGGTGACCTCCTTTTCTTGGATGAACTTGTCCTGCACTTTCCTGGAGTTAGTGTGAACGACAAGCATGTCGCTGATAACTTGTTCTGCGTTTTCGCCAAAGGCGCAAAGAGAAGCCAGCTCCCTCATCCTGGTGATGTAGTCATCCATGGGTTTGTTCCCTTCCTGTTTACGGGTGTAGAACCTCAGCCTGTGTAGTACCATGTTCTCCTTATTGGTGAACCTCTTCACAATGCGACGAGTCGCCTCCTTGAAGACGTCGTCATCGTCGCCGACCACTGGAATGGCTGTTAAGCTGGCAAATATGTGCTGACCTTTAACCCCCAATGCATTCAGCAGCATCGCCCTCTTCCTGGCGGGGGCATATCTCGTGCCGCCCACAGCCTCCAGATAGGTGGAGAAAAGGGGCTCCCACTGCATCCACGGAATTGCTGGGGTCCCTGGTGAGGGGAGAAACACAGGGGGCGGTGTGGCGCCTTACATGGTGGGCCCGTGGGTCTTTTGATATCCTCGTCACCAATTATGTTGTGGCCTTTAAGGACGACAGGAAGCTTCAGTGGGTTCTAACTGTCTTTATTGCAAGACAAACAGGTGAACATAAGCTTGTCCTCGTGCAGGCAGGGGAATTACTACAGTTCAGTTCAGGGCCTCTCAGTTACTTCACTGGGGCTAGGTGTGCACAAGGATTGCACGCTGTAAGCTTCCAGGGCCCCCATGTGGCCTCCTGTGGCTTTGGACTTATGCCCTGGAAGCAGGATCATCAGGCTCTTCAGGGCTTCGGTTTGATGGCTCCTTATCAGGAGCAGCGCTGTGGGTCGACCGCTTGGTCTGGTGCTTCGCCAACACTGGCGGGAACGTTTTCTCGCGCAGCGCGGGTTCGCGAGATCTCGTTATGCCGAGATCTCGCGAGACCACGCTCCCGCGATCATGTGATGTCCCCACACACAGTCCATGGAAGAAGCGCAGACAACACTCCTGGCGTGGACATCAGGTGTGGTGCAAGGGGTCCCGGGCAGCAGAGACAGCCTCTGCAGCAGGAGAGAGAGCTGCTCCCACACGCATCAGTGCTGCATCTTTGGGTCTATAGACATTATGCAAGTCATAGTTCAAGGAATAGCCATTTAAGAGGCAGTCGGCGGTCGCCTGCGCCTTTCAGCTAAATCATATTTTTTACGAGGAACGAGCAGCACCAGATGTCTACATAATTTATAAAATAACAGCACTTATGTTTTCATTGACTTACTTTACTGGGTCGGCAGGAGCAGGACGTGTCACAATTGGCTGCTGCCTGCCAGGCCGGCACCGCTACATTATTTGTTTTTATTTGTATTGCGCGCCTTGCCCTGGGGCATCTGTGCGCATTGGTTACAAGAAGATGGTTACATAAATACATATATACATACATGGTAGCCATCCCTATCACAGGTGACTATGTCACTGATACTATTGCACTCAATCAAATCTATTCAGTCATCCAGGCTTGGATGGCTCATCATGGGCTTTGCCTCAATGACGAAAAAACAGAGCTGTTGATACTTGGTTCACAGTCCAAACTAACCAAACTAGCCCCTGACTACACTGCATTTACCATTGACGGTAATACCATCAAAGTATCTAACTAAACAAAAACACTAGGTATTTACCTTGACTCGACACTATCTCTTACTAGACAAACTAATGCGGTGGCATCTGCATCGGCTTATACTTGTAAACTCATCACTGCCTGTAGACCTTTCCTTTCTACAGATAACTGTATTATCCTGCTAGAACTCTAATCATGTCAAAAATTGCTTATTGCAATGCCTTATATCTAGGGACCAACCAAAGAAACATCGACAAGTTATAAGTAATTCAGAATAATGCTGTCAGGGCTGCCCTTAACTTTCCGAGGAGATCTCACATTTCTGAGACAAGACCCAACCTACACTGGCTCCCCGTTGCGCACAGAATTTCTCTTAAAACTCTAGCCCTAACCTACAAGGCCCAGAACAACCTAGCACCGGACTATCTGGTCAATCGCTTCACGCAACATTCTGCTAACAGACAATTGAGGTCAGCTTATGTGCACACATTAACTATACCCAGCTTCAAGTTG
The DNA here is from genome assembly GCF_040938575.1 of Ambystoma mexicanum. Taxonomy (NCBI): domain Eukaryota; kingdom Metazoa; phylum Chordata; class Amphibia; order Caudata; family Ambystomatidae; genus Ambystoma; species Ambystoma mexicanum. The sequence goes on from NC_090926.1 coordinate 215,829,959, forward strand.
CAGACTGCCAGGGGAGCAAGCGTCCCAGTCCTCGCGGCCAAACTGTGGAACACAATACCCACCTCACTCAGAACAGAACCAACCTTCCACGCATTTAAGAACAAAATCAAACTCTGGCTATTTAAGCTAGATGCATCCCTGCACTCTTCTTAACGTTACTTCCTGCTACTATCTATTGCATCCTTAGTCCTTTATAGATATTTCTTGATATGATGCTCCTATATGTATGTAACATGCTATTTTTGCCCATGCCACCATCTGTATTATGATTGTACCTTTATGTGAAACTTGCTACCAGCAACAATAGGCCCCCGGATCCCTCAAGAAAGCAGGTAGGTGACAGCCCTGGGCCAGCCCTGCCACCCACCCACCCCAGGCAAGTGCAACTTGCAAAGTACAAGACGCAAGAGAGCTCAGCCGGCTCAGCACACACATCCTAGCCAGGCCAGCCCTACACCATTTGCCTACGTAACCATCTGCTTCCTACACTGTAGGCTCCACGCTCACTGTAACCCTGAGCAAAGAATCATCCTATTACTAAGACACTTTCTTGCAACAGCCCCTCGATGCCTCTGGGCTGCTATTGCACTTTACAAATTTAAAATATAAAAAAATAAAACCGGCCCAGGCTATTCCCAAGATCACTTTCATTAAGCTGGGGAGAGAATGCCTGATAGACCCAGTCCAACCCTGTTTGTCGGTCAATATATGCGCTGAGACTGTCTTTGAGACCTTTATGTGAGTCAATTTGATCAGGTGTCAGAGTGGGTATGCGGTCTTCTCCCTCATTAGCTACCAAATAAAGCAGGAGGCATCTGGCACACTTATTTGATGAGTTTTGATTGCGGGGTTCCAAATAGTGTTCAAAACGTCTCATCCACCTTTCCTGCTTAGGTTCTAATGCTTCAGGATCAGACATGTTAAAAGGTACTGGGCGGTGGAAAGCAGCTGGACCAGACTGCTCCATTCTAGACTGTTCTATACCAGACATGTTCAAACGGAATCCGTACATATAATCCCCCCAAAAACGAATGGGAGATTTGACTGAATTTCAGCCGTACGAAAATTTCGACCAAGTCTCCCATTCTTTTGCATTCCAGTGAAGAAGGGCAGCGGGTGCTGCGTGGGTGTCCCCCACACCCTTGTTCACTGTAATGTGAGCAGGATGTCCCCCGCTCCTGTCTCAATAACGTATTTTAAAAGTAAAAATAAAAAAGAAAAGCAAGCATTTCGGCGCTGGTTCCCATATATTCAAGTGAAGGGAGGAAGGGATGCTGGTAACGGCGGTGGCACACAAGGAGGTGTGCCGCCCACAGGTAAGCAAAGGGGCAGGGGGCAAGTGAATACTCTGAAATGTCCGGGGGAGAGAAAAATGAAAGTTATTTCTGTTAAAATAAGGTTCCGTTTATTCTCCTTCGAACATTTCAGCTTCGATTTAATCTCGGTAATCCTTTTCGAACTATACTTGTGACGATACTGAATTTAGGATATAAATTGAATGACAGATGGCACTCTGATGAACAGATTGGAGCAGACCCGCTCAACCGAAGCACTGCAGGAGTGTGCAACCATGTGGTGAGCAGGCCCCGCCTACAGGCAAGCACTCACCCAGATGACAAGGAGACAGTGAGGGTGATGTGCACAGATATATTCTTTGTGGGCAGGTTTCAGGGACCACCCATGTGTTGGAACCTCTCTGGACTCAGTAGGAATGCAAAGCAGCTTTAGAGAGGGCAAAAGGGAGACTGGCTAGTCTTGTTTATGAATTACTCTGATGTCAATCATAAGACTTTATAGAAGCAAAATAGAGATTGTGTATTATTGTGGGCATGAGCTATTGTTGGTGGCTGTGATGGGTGTAAACCTTGTGTCTACAGTGCTGGGTGGTTAGGATGTGAAGGCAGGCTGCAGGAGCATGTTGATGGGTACTTCGTTGCAGCCCTCCCAGAGAACAATCCCCATGTTCATAATGGGGCAAAGGCTGGGGTAGAGGATCAGCTCTAAGTGACTCAAGCAAGACTGATGTTAAAATTATGCAGGTTGATGGCTCCATATCAAGGGCACAGGTGTGGTTCCTGCTTGTGCAGGTATCACTTAAGAGCCACCTTCCTTGCTCCCATACGGGAGATGCATGATGGAGGATGGGAGGGAGTAACTGTTGTTTACCGGATTCATATTGGGATCACCATATATCTCTCCTTCTCATTGCCCCGAAGGGCTAGATTGGATGACAAGTGTGGTGGTTTAGCAGTGTTCAAGATGCAATGAACTTAATAGACATCCCCTTTGGGGCAAAACATTATGAAGCTGTTGTAGGAATAGTTCAATTTTCCACTATTTCAGGATTGCTGGCCTACTCCTGGTAAATTGATGTTGCCTAATGTACCCTTTCCTTCGTGACTGTTTTGGCAGGGTTGGGTAAGGTGCTCCGCTCCTTGGCCTGGTGGTAGGTGCCTAGCTGCATGGCAGGAGCGCCATCCCTTCTTTCACGACGCCATCATTCTCAAAGAGCTGCAATACTTTTCATGTAACAGTAACAGGCCTTCTCAGCAGGCATGTATTTGTTTCCTCTAAACATGGTTGCTTTACTTTAATTGTGACTGTACTAGCATTCCAGAGGTCTTCGATACATTTGAATGGGCACTAACATTTTTTAAATTGCTTTTGCTTAAAATTACAAATTCAACTTTTTGGAAAGCCTTTATATAACAAAACACCAATTAATTTAACAGATGTATTAAACCATCACTTACAAAATAAGAAAAAAGAAACAAAATTACAGAGAGAAAATTCATTAAATTATTAAAACCATGAAATACAACATGATGTAAACACGATAAAAAAAACTATATATTAAAAGGGAAATCCCAAATATATATTTAAAATTAGTACAACATTCATTTGACACGGTCAACCAACCCATCCTGCTCAACCGGCTTTGTGATAACCTGGGTATCGCTGATCAGGCTCGGGCCTGGCTGACGTCTTTCCTCTCTGACCGACCCTCCCAGGTCCAACTTGGGTCCTTCCTCTCCTCTATCTCTCTCTCCACCTGTGATGTTCCCCAGGGGTCTAACCTGTCTGCCTGGTTGTCCAACCAATACCTGGCACCTCCCATCCACAGCATTGCTGCTTTATGCTCCAACTTCCAGTGCTATGCGGATGACACTCAGATCACAGATCACTTTCAGGCTCCCCACTGCCAACTCTTCTCCTTCTCTCATCCCGGATTGTCTGTCTGCAATCCAGTAGTCGTGTTCCGCCAACAATCTCTGCCTGAACGCCAGTAAGACGGAGATCTTCCTCATTGGCACACCTGCACCTTTCTTTCCTGCCACTCTCTTGACGGCCTCCCTTGGCCCTCTTCCTGCTCCCACCTGTGAGGCTAAGAACCTTGGGTCATCTTCGACTGCACACTTTCCTTCTCTCCTCACTTCCCTGATGTCTCTAAGAAGTCAAACTACCAACTGCACCTCTTCAGAGGTATTCTTCCTTTCCTCTCCTTCCCCCAGAACCTCTTTGTATCCAGCGCTCTGCTTCTCTCTAGGTTTGACTACTGCAACAGCCTCTTTTTAAATCTGCCTGCCTCTACTCTCAGTCCTCTGCAACTCATCCAGAACAGGACTGCAAGACTTGTCCTTGGCCACAAGCCCATCGATCGTATCTCTCCAGCCCTGAAATTTCTCCATTGGCTCTCAGTGGCTGCAATGATCATTTCAAAACCCTCTTTATTGTCCACAAGGCCTTCTTCTTCGGAATCCTTCCTACTGAAGCTATTCGCTCCTCCACCTCTAACTCCTTGAGGGTCAGTTGCTTTTCCAAGCAACAAGTTGGGGGCAGATCCATCACTTTGGTTGGCGCCTCCCTTTGGAACAGCCTCCCTGTCTCTCTGAAACTTGAGCAGAACCATCTACGGTTCCGGAAGCATCTCAACACTTTCCTCTTTGCTTCTGCCTTTTATTGCTTCTGCCTTTTCTCTTCCTCTTCCCTGTTGATCTCCTGTCTGATACTGCACTGCTCTCCTGGCTATGGGCTCAAGTCCCTGCCTCCCAGCTACACACCTGCACTGCCTCCTGCAACCCTGCATTTGGGTCTGTATCTGTATCCCTAAAGTCCCCACTTATAAGGCACTTGTTGTCTGCACCTAACCTTGCACTGCCAACTGCTGGCCGCACTACTTGTTCTTTGATGTTTGATCCTGTGTTCTGCAATTCTCCTCCTCCCCGTCGCCCTGGCACGTTTCCCCTTCCCTCTCCCCTGCACTTGGGCAATCTCAATGTCACTAGACCTAGTAAGATTGGTGTCTTGCTTTGTTTCCCCTCCCTTGCCTCCTCGCGCTTGAAACACTTATGTATAGACGCGTTATAAATACTATATCATATTATATCATTTCATTCCTCACTGATAGGGTCATCCAAATTAAGGCCTTTCAAGGAACCAACTATCACAAGGACAACAGAATTGGGAATGCTGTCCAACAGCCTGAACCATAGGTCCTCTGAATGAACATAGTCCAGTCAACTGTTTCTGAAAATAAGTGTTCAGTGAGGACATTAGGGCAGGACAATATAAAATTAAATGCTCCATTGTCTCTTCTATAGCGAAATTCTGGCTAAATCTATAGCTTCCATGTTCCTTTAAGATTAGTCCTCTTCTGTTTAAAATCCGTTGCCTATGAAGAAGATTTATCAAAATCTAAAAAATTGTCTACTGACATATTTATCTTGGTATTAATTTAAGTATGGAGCAGCCATTCCCAACTTTCTATGAACATGTCTCAGGTGAGTGAGAGAGTTAACCATATGACATTTTTCTGTAGTCTCAATACAATCACAAGAGTACAACTGTTTTTAGCCAAATTCGGAGTATGCATCAAGTCTCTGGAGCTCATACCCAATGTCTCTAAATATATAGTGCAAAAATCTGCCCATACTGAGAGGGTCTTTCCTTTGTTAGTAATATATATATATATATATATATACATATATATATATATATATATAAAAAGAGAAGGAAAAAAGAAAGCGGAATATCGCTTCCTGGACGGCACTCTTCCTTAGTCATTAAAAATCATCCAGACACGTCAGAAAAAAGGATCTCCATCAAACGTCCTTTATTTGTAAATCATAGTGGACAAGTTGCACAGGAGAGAACAAAAACAACTACGCGTTTCACCCGAAAGGGCTTCGTCTGGTTATCAGGAAAATATATATATCAGGAAAATATTCTCACATCGAGTCTTCCTAAGGACAGAATATATTACGATATAACATCAAGTATTTCCATACTGCACTAATCTTTGTGGATTTAAGGCCCAGCTCAAATCTTATCGCTATTATGGGTAGACAATTGGGTAGGCACAGGATCCTCTTCAATATAAGTGCCTAAAACAATTTAAGTTTTCCCAATACCCAAAATTGCAGCGTCTCTAGGCCATAAAGCATTTTATGAATGACCTTCCCTTCCTAGAAGTCAATATACGGTTTAATTGAAAATTTGCAATAGAGAGAATACATTTATTGCATTTGTCCAGCCAAAACCAATGCCTTAGGGGATCACATTTCCTTGGTTGATTGTATATAGAAAAACCCAAATAAATGAAGCTACTACATTTTTCCTGTTTAGTGGTTCCTATTTTCCAGACAAACCTTTTCATCTTTCTTGATACAGCGATTTGCATTATTTTTGATTTGTGTGGATTTATTTGCAATGAGTTTTGTTTCGAATTTACCACAAAGTGATCAAGTAGCTTTTAAAGGCCAATGGGAGAACAGTCAATTCAAACAAAATCATCAACATATGCAGAACAAAAGAAACGTTTACCAGCGATCTTAGGGCAAACAAAGCAGGCAGAACTTAATAATCCTCTGCATCTGAAACATAAACATTGAGCAAACTTGGTGGCAAAATACAGCCTTGTCGAAGGCCTGAGTATGTTAAAAATGTTCTTGAAAGGTCTCCCTCCATATTCAAACGTACTTGTATATTGGAGTTTTTACGGAGACCCCTCAACACATTCAGTAGACCTATGGGAACCCCCATTCTGTTAGTTTTGCCTATAAACAGATACGATTTACAAGATCAAATGCAGAAATAAGGTATATCGACGCATTGTAAATTGATTCATAAATTCTCGCCCAAGCCAAGTCCTGCGTTGATCTCAACAGGAAACCATTCAAAACTGTACCCTGATTCTTTCGAAATCCTGTTTGAAAAATGTTTTGTCTGTCTGCCTTGTTTGCCCATGAATTGAGTTGTGTCAGGGTGATGGACGCAAACATCTTGCTGTGCGCGTCCATCACCATGAATGGGCACAAACATCATTTCTCATGGCTCTCGCTGAAAACACTGATTACCAGGTAGACCCACAGAACACTTCTTATGCTCCCTCCTTATCCTTATTCTCTCTTTAAGGCTACTGTGCTTACCATTTCCCTTCCCCAGTTCATGTGCACACCAGTGTCCAGTCCAGAGTCCACGCCTCAGCTTCTCCGACTCGGCTCTGACGTAAAGTACCCATCTGGCCTGCTCTGCTGGCAGCCCTCACCTGCAATCCATTGCTTCCTGTGTTGGTCTTTCTTACTATGTTTCTCTGTTTATGGGTAGGCCCCCTTTCCCCTTTGTCCCTACTTTGCCTCCTACCTGCATGATCTCTCATCACCCCGACCCTCCGCCCTGTGCCTATCACACTGTGGCTGCTATCAACTCCTTGATGGCGGTTGGGATGCCTGTTCCCCACAGCAATGTTTTGGATGGGTTTGTGTTTTAGGGGGAAGTGTTTTCGCTTGGAGGTGTCAGTCAGAATAATCTGTGTTATACAGGTCTGTTATTGTGGAAGACGTTATCACATGTTATCAGTGTCAGCAGTAGTGAAGCATGCAGGGCTGTGTTAGCATGTGGGCATGCCTCACACTAATCTTCCCTTTCCCCATAACCCAATAGCTGTTTCAGCAATTACAGTTTTACAAAGGTGGAGAGGTGGGTGAGGAAATCCACACTATTTTAGATCAGCTTTAAGTTAAGAGATAAAGAATGTTGGGGAGTTCTGGAGAGATCTTTGACTGCAAGGGAGGGTGGCACAAACAGAATGTCCTCTTGCTGCTACCACATACCCTGCAAAGCTGATGGTGATAAAACATATGCCGTAACGCTTTCCGAGATATTGAATCTAGCAAATATGCCCCATCGTAAGCACTATTTACATTTCTCAAAGTCAATCAACTCTGAGATTGGGTTTAAGAAGTGCCAGGTCTGTGGTGCGAAGATGTCCCTTTACGGACCCCCATTGGGTGTGTCTTTGGTGCCTGTCATGATGCCCGCTCCCGGGGATCCGGTTCAAGCCCTGTGTCCCCGAAAGCGGACATCCAGTCCCCAAGGAAGGACCCAGCAACCCCATATAGGGGCCCTTTGGACAGTGTCCTGGCGCCTATGGCGCCAGGCTCATAAAAGACATCAGTCCTGGCGCCTATGGCGCCAGGCTCATTATGGAAGTGCTTGGGTGCACTTACCTGATGCAGACCATGCTGCAGGATCCCGGCCTCCTTGAGGCCTGAAAGGAACTACTTTACCTGTGGGACTAATTTACCATCCGGGCGTGGTCGGGGAAGGATACATACCTGATTGGAGGAAGGATACATACCTGGAACTTCTTCCAAGGCTATTTAAACCCCACCCGAACAGCCACACGTGCTTCGCGTTGTTCTGCATCTAGCAGCTGGACGCTCACCGTGACTGCTCCTGCATCCTGACTTCTGCCACACCTGCCAGCATCCTGGATCACCTGCAAAGGAAGAGAAGAAGAGAACAGAAGAAGGAAAAGTCCTTACCTGCTAAATCCGCATCCCGGAGACATTTCGCCGACAATCCTGAAAAGGAAGACTTTTATTTAAAAGCTCATCACGTCGATCGCTGTAGCGCCGCATTCCACTCACCTTTACAGGGCGCCTCCATGTTCAGCAGCGATCATCCGGATTCGCAGTCACGCCCCAGCGCCTAGGGAGAAAAAGACCAGAACAAAAGGTGAGAGAGAGAAGGGAATAAGGAAAGCTAAATCTCCATGTTAAGACTTAGCTGTTGATTCATTCCCTCTTCATTTCGGGTCCGCGCCGCATCCTGGCATTTCCGGATCCCGGCCCCTCAGGGGAAAAAGAGACATCAGCGTTAATGAGCGAATGAAAAGACATTACCAAAAAACGCTCATTAAAGACTTAGCTGATTTCTACAAGGATTTCACCTCTCATCTCGGGTCGGTGCCTGTTCCCCGGCATTCCGTACCCCGGCCCCTATGGGGAAAAAGACACTAGCATTAGTACATTAATGCAGGGACACAAGGGGAATCTCTTATCAAAAAACTTACCTGGAAGCCAAGCAAGTTTGGTTCTCACCAATCCGAAAATCCAGTGAAGTAACTGGATACCAACGCGCCCCTGCATCAGAAGCAGGATGGAGAGCTCGTCCTTCCAGACCCTAAGGTGAGACGCTACGAGGAATCACAGAAGGGTTTCGAGGAGGGTGAGAGGGGAAAGTGGGAGGCTGATTGCTTTACCCCGCAGACAGTTAATCCCCTATTTTCGCCTACAGGTGGATACTTCTGCGAACCCGACAAGCCAGATTTGGGGGCCCGGTCCAGTCCGTCTTCCGAACCCTGCGCATCACCTTGGAAGAGGTCACAGCAGCGCGAACCAGTCCAGCGCCTCCGTGGGAGTCAGGTGAGCGTTACAGAACGCGAAGCCTTCCTACAAATTCCCACCCAGGCGCTATGGAAAGTTCTGAGACTGATCAGTTGGCCCAATTACTGGGGGAATTACGGGCCGAAGTACATGCCGCTTGTCAAGAGATAAATGCCCTCAGGAGGGAATTAATAATATCAAAGGAAAGAACTGATGACCTGGCCAGACAGCTTTTGCAAGGTCAAGCTGGGCAAACTCCTCTACCCGGTTCCGGAGGGAACCCCGCTCCTGTGGTTTCCAGTAACCCTGTGCATATTAATCTACCTGGAAACATGCCGCTGGCCCCACCCGAACGCTTTGCTGGGGACCCCAAACGATTCGCCGTATTCATGAATCAGTGTCGTTTGCACTTCCTATGCAGACCTGGGGCCTTCCCTAATGATCAGACCAAGGTAGCCTTTGTATTGTCATATCTCAGCGGCTGCGCTGCCGATTGGTCAGTTCCACTGGTTACTCAAGATGACCCGATTCTCTGTGATTTTCAAAGGTTTCAAGCAAGCATGGAAAGGTTATTTGCTCGACACTCTCAGGGGCAGGCTCTGGATGACGAACTTCTATCCCTGCGACAGGGCAATCAGGACCTCCTATCCTATATTGCAACCTTTAATAGACTAATTGTGGAAACGGGATGGCCAGAGGATAAAAGAGTCACGTTGTTTTATCGAGGCCTACGCGGAGAACTTAAAGATGTCTTGGCCCAAGTTGTAAATCCGCCCTAAGAATGCACAGAGTATATAGACTTAGTGGTCCAATTGGATCACAGACTTCAAAACAGAAAAGCAGATCGGTCCAGGTTTGAGACCCGGGTGTTGGTCAAGACCCATGCTAATCCCAAGGGAGTTGATGTCTCTGAGCCTATGCAAATTGGAGGGGTTAAAGGACCCTTAACTCAAAAGGAACGTGAAAGGAGGCGGCAGTTAAAATTATGTCTTTATTGTGGGAATTCTGGACACTTTCTACGAGATTGCCCAGCAAAACCGCCCCGAAAGGCGGTAGGAGCCGCTGATAAAAACCATGAAGACTCTGTTTCGGGAAACGACTCCACCCGACAAGTGTAGGGGTCCGCTTGCCGAGCTTGAAAACTAACTCTCAGACCTCGCATTTCATTGTGCCAATGGTTCTCGTAGATCCAGAACAGCCTAAGCGGTTGCATGCAATAAAGGCATACATCGATAGTGGGGCTATTGGAAACTATGTGGATCGTGAATTGGTCTATAGGATTAACCTCCCTCTCCGTCCTAAAACCAGCAAAGATGTCATCACCACAGTCGATGGAACTGAAATTGCCTCTGGACCGGTAACACATTCCACTACTGAGGTGACTCTTATTGGTCCCGATGGCCATCGGGAGGGTGTTGTGTTTGATGTAATCAAGGCTCCACAGTTTCAGGTTATTCTTGGAATCCCTTGGTTAGAGACACATAATCCTCGAATTGATTGGCGAGCTAAGAGAATAACCTTCCCAGATTGTACACAAACCTGCTACCCAGAAAACCTGAAGATTAATCTAGCATCTGTAACCTCTGCCTCCATGCAACTACCTCCGGAATACCAAGACTTTCAGGACGTCTTCCAAAAGGAACAGGCCAACACGTTACCTCCTCACAGATCGTACGATTGCCAAATCGATCTGGTGCCCGGTGCACAACCCCCTTGTAGCAGGATTTATGCCCTTACCGAACCTGAGAATCTGCATTTGAGACAATATTTGGATCAATACCTAGCTAATGGTTTTATTCGCCCGTCAAAGTCCCCGGCATCCTCGGCTTTGTTCTTCGTGCCCAAAAAAGAAGGCGACCTTAGAACTTGTATCGATTACCGCGCATTGAACCAGATAACGGTTAAAAACCGTTATCCTCTGCCTCTGATCCCTGAACTCCTTGACCAGGTGAAGGACGCTTGCATATACACCAAGTTAGATCTCCGGGGGGCTTATCAACCTGTACGAGTTAAAGAAGGCGACGAATGGAAAACTGCCTTCCGTACTAAATACGGATTATTCGAGTACCAGGTGATGCCTTTCGGATTGTGTAACGCGCCGGCTGCCTTCCAATACTTCATGAATGATGTCCTTCGGGAACTCATCGATGTTTGTGTTGTCGTATATATCGATGACATTCTGGTGTACTCCTCTTCGGAATCTGATCACAGAAAACACGTCAGGGCAGTACTTGAAAAACTGCGCCAACACAAACTATTTGCTAAATTGGAGAAATGTGTTTTCCATACCACAGAAGTCGAGTTTCTAGGTTTCATCCAGACACCCAAAGGAGTCCGAATGGACTCAAGAAAAGTGGATGCCATCCTCAAATGGCCATCACCTAACTCTGTAAAAGGGGTTCAAAGCATGCTCGGCTTTGCCAATTTCTATCGCAGGTTTATCCCGGAATTTTCACGCGTGGTACAACCCATTACTGCACTCTTGAGGAAAAATAAACATTTTGAATGGTCTGAAGAAGCCGAGCAGGCCTTTCAGGATTTAAAAGCTAAGTTTACCTCCGCACCTATATTGAAACACCCGCGTCCAGATCTCCCTTATGCCGTCGAGACTGACGCATCCAGCCTAGCCATGGGAGCTGTCCTGTCCCAAAGAGATCCCGAAACCAACCAACTGCATCCCGTAGCATTTTGGTCCAGAAAATTCTCGGCACCCGTGGTTAATTATGTAATCACGGACAAAGAACTGTTAGCCATTAAGTCCGCTTTTAAAGCCTGGCGGCATTATCTGCTTGGCGCTCGACATACCATCACAGTGATCACTGATCACCGGAATTTACAGTATTTGAAAACCGCCAAGGCTCAGTCATCACGGCAGCTCCGATGGGCTTTGTTTTTCGCTGAATTTGATTTCGTGATTACCTATCAACCTGGCTGCAAGAATGGCAAAGCAGATGCCTTATCCCGAATTGGAATGGGAGAATCTGATACAAACTCAGAACCAGTACCAATAATTCCCAAACAGAGGATTCTAGGCATGACTTCGTTACAGACGCTTGAAGACATTCAAGCCAGAGTGAAACAACTCCTGGACCCTACAACCTTACAGGATTGGATACAAAAGGGATCAGACTTTACCATAGATAATGGTTTACCTTATTTCCAAGGACGCTTATTCCTGCCACATAAGGAATTACACAAACTAGTTATTTCCGGTTATCATGATGCATTAATAGAGGGACACCCCGGTATTGCCAAGACAGAGGAAAAGGTGAAACGACAATTTTGGTGGCCCTCTTGGCGAAAAGATGTTAAATCTTTTGTGATGTCCTGTGGTGTTTGCGCCCAAAATAAAAGTCAAAAGAAAAGACCAGCCGGTCTCCTTCAACCTCTAGACATACCGCCAGCACCCTGGCACACCCTATCAATGGATTTTATTACGGACATGCCTCCTTGTTCGGGGTTCAATACTATTCTGGTAATTGTGGATTTGTTTTCCAAAATGGCCCACTTTATTCCTTTGAAAGGTTTACCTTCAGCTTCTGTCCTAGCCAAAGAATTCCTCAAAAATATTGTTCGGCTACATGGATTCCCATCTATACTAATCTCTGACCGGGGAAGCCAATTCATTTCCCACTTCTGATGCAAATGTTGTCAAATGGCACAGATCGACGTAAGATTATCGACCAGTCACCACCCTCAGACCGATGGTCAGACCGAGAGGACAAATCAGACCCTTGAGCAATACTTACGGTGTATGTTACAGCAATCTGAAAGCAACTGGAAAGACATTCTTTGGATAGCCGAATACGCATATAATAATTCGGTACACTCTGGAACTGGCCACAGTCCTTTTTATACTTTGTTTGGGCATCACCCTCGAACCTCAAACCTTGACTCACCTCAGAACCTCGGAATGCCTGCAGTAGAACATCTGCATTCTACAATTACCCAAACCTTCAAAGAGGCAACTACGCATTTACAACAAGCCAAGAGAAAATACAAGGAGAATGCTGATCTACATCAGAGTGAATCACCTCCGTATCAGATTGGGGATCAAGTGTGGTTAGCTACCAGACATTTACCACTCAAAGGGCCTCGAACTTTTAACCCAAAATATCTGGGACCTTATTCTATTACGGCAATCATTAACCCAGTGGCTGTTAAACTTGATTTACCAGCTAGTATGCGAATTCACCCTGTTTTTCATGTATCACTTCTGAAACCAGTGGTACCCGGAACCCGGCTACTCAAACCTCCAGAACCTATTCTAATAGATGGGGAGCCCGAATTCGAAGTGAAGAACATTTTAGACTCAAAAATGTTTAGGTCAAAACTGTTCTACCTAATTGATTGGAAGGGGTACGGACCTCAGGAAAGGTCGTGGGAACCCAGCGACCATGTGCATGCACCTCGATTAGTCAGGAAATTCCACCGACTCTTCCCAGACAAACCAAAACCCCTGGAGGGAACAACCTTGGGAGGGGCCTTGGGGGGGAGTGCTGTCATGATGCCCGCTCCCGGGGAGCCGGTTCAAACCCTGCGTCCCCGAAAACGGACATCCAGTCCCCAAGGAAGGACCCAGCAACCCCATATAGGGGCCCTTTGGACAGTGTCCTGGCGCCTATGGCGCCAGGCTCATAAAAGACATCAGTCCTGGCGCCATAGGCGCCAGGCTCATTATGGAAGTGCTTGGGTGCACTTACCTGATGCAGACCATGCTGCAGGATCCTTGAGGCCTGAAAGGAACTACTTTACCTGTGGGACTAATTTACCATTCGGGCGTGGTCGGGGAAGGATAAATACCTGATTGGAGGAAGGATACATACCTGGAACTTCTTCCAAGGCTATTTAAACCCCACGCGAACAGCCACACGTGCTTCGCGTTGTTCTGCATCTAGCAGCTGGACGCTCACCGTGTCTGCTCCTGCATCCTGACTTCTGCCACACCTGCCAGCATCCTGGATCACCTGCAAAGGAAGAGAAGAAGAGAACAGAAGAAGGAAAAGTCCTTACCTGCTAAATCCGCATCCCGGAGACATCTCGCCGACAATCCTGAAAAGGAAGACTTTTATTTAAAAGCTCATCGCGTCGATCGCTGCAACGCCGCATTCCACTCACCTTTACAGGGCGCCTCCATGTTCAGCAGCGATCATCCGGATTCGCAGTCACGCCCCAGCGCCTAGGGAGAAAAAGACCAGAACAAAAGGTGAGAGAGAGAAGGGAATAAGGAAAGCTAAATCTCCATGTTAAGACTTACCTGTTGATTCATTCCCTCTTCATTTTCGGATCCGCGCCGCATCCTGGCATTTCCGGACCCCGGCCCCTAAGGGGAAAAAGAGACATCAGCGTTAATGAGCGAATGAAAAGACATTACCAAAAAACGCTCATTAAAGGCTTACCTGATTTCTACAAGGATTTCACCTCTCATCTGGGGTCGGTGCCTGTTCCCCGGCATTCCGTACCCCGGCCCCTATGGGGAAAAAGGCACTAGCATTAGCACATTAATGCATGGACACAAGGGGAACCTCTTATCAAAAAACTTACCTGGAAGCCAAGCAAGTTTGGTTCTCACCAATCCGAAAATCCAGTGAAGTAACTGGATACCAACGCGCCCCTGCATCAGAAGCAGGATGGAGAGCTCGTCCTTCCAGACCCTAAGGTGAGACGCTACGAGGAATCACAGAAGGGTTTCGAGGAGGGTGAGAGGGGAAAGTGGGAGGCTGATTGCTTTACCCCGCAAACAGTTAATCCCCTATTTTTGCCTACAGAAGGATACTTCTGCGAGCCAGACAAGCCAGATTTGGGGGCCCGGTCCAGTCCGTCTTCCGAACCCTGCGCATCACCTTGGAAGAGGTCACAGCAGCGCGAACCAGTCCAGCGCCTCCGTGGGAGTCAGGTGAGCGTTACATGCCTGGCTTCCTCTCACGCTACCTTTGACTGTAAGGTCTGCCTGTCGATGACTGCGAAAGCCCTGAAAGAGTGAAGAGGAAAATTAATGGCGGGTAGGTTTAAATCCCCATCGAAGACTCTGTCGAAAAAACGACCTTCAGGCGAATCGAGAAATATTTCTCCTTGCGAAAGAAGACAAAAATATCCCGATCACGCAGTGGCTCTCACCACTTGTCATCATCGCAGCGTTCGAAGAAAAGGCCCATAGGTCGCTGTCTTTGTTGTTGTCGAGCTCCTGCCCAGAACGGGTCAAGTGCCTGAAGAAATCAGCCTCTCCGGCTGAGTGGGAACATTTCAGAGTAAAAATGATGAAAGTATTCGAGAATGCAGCCTTGACCCCCTTGAAGACTCATGAAAGCTATGTGGTTCTGCAAAGGTGGATAAATGCCAATTGGGAGACGCCAGAGTTTGTTCCGGAAAAACGATCTTCAGACGAGTCGAGAAATATTTCTCTTTGTATAAAGATGAGAAAAAGATCACGATCACGCAGTGGCTCTCACCTCTCGTCATCATTGCGGGGTTTGAAGGAAAGGCCCCATAGGTTAATGTCTTCGTTGTTGTCGAGTTCCTCCCCAGAACGGGTCAAGTGCCCGACGAAATCAGCCTCTCTGGGGAAAATCACTCTCTGAGTGGGAAAATTTCATAGTAAAAATGATGAAAGTATTCGAGAATGCAGCCTTGACCCCCTCGAAGACTCATGAAAGCTATGTGGCTCTGCAAAGGTGGATGAATGACAATTGGAAGACGCCTGAGTTTATTCTGTCAGTAACTAAAAAAAAACTAACATCTAAATACAGGGCGTCCAATAGTGACCCCGGTTATTTGACGAAACACCCCACTCCTGAAAGGTTGGTAGTACAGGCTGCCACGTCCACCTCAAAACAAAATGCATACCCAACTATTTCCCTAGACAGAGATGACAAGCGTTACAATGCTTTGGCCAAGAAAGTTTTCTCTGCTGGGAGTATGGCCCTAAAGTCAGTGAATACTACTTACACATTGGCCTGGTTCATTTTTACACTGGGGAATGTATATAGCAATGGCGGCTGAACATATCCTCGAAGGGGAGGAAAGAGACAGATTTTTAAATCTAGTCAAAGATGGGAAAGACGCAATGTGCGATTCCCTCCAGACAGGTCTCGACACTGCTGACAGTATCAGCAGATAAATTGCAGCTACTACAGTAACACACAGATTTGCCTGGTTAAGAAAGTCTGGTTTTGCTCCAGATGTGCAGTCCAGACTTCTTAACATGCCCTTTGACGGCTCACATTTATTTGGTAGCCAAGCTGACGAGAGCCTGGACAAGTTTGTAAGTGATTTCAATCTGGCACACATCAAAGTCACGCCCAGCGTGTAGTGCACAAATGAAACCCTTATTTATTTTATCTATAAGTTCAATATTCTGAACGATATACCACTCATATCACACCCTTCTCCTGAAAACCCCCCTCCCCCCGGTCACACTGAACCAGGAATCAGGCTAGTTTGCAAAGGTAAATATTTATTTATGTATTCAGAATTTAATCACAATATATTTTAATAGGTAACCACAATCACCAATGGGGTGACAGAACACTGAACAACATCTTTAATACACTAGGAATCAAGTAATGAGCACAAAAACAATTGCAGTACAGAAAAGAATACTTGTGGTTTGATTTGGAAGAGATGGCACTATGGTTAGGGGATCGCCCTGCAACACCCCTCAACCCACCAATAGGCAATTAAATAGATGTGAGTAGAGAGCAGGTTCAGGAATAGCACAAATCAAACAGAATATCACTTCCACCTTCCCACTTCAAACACAAGAGAAAAACGGAATTGACTTTTCAACTGTCAGAATGGCTTTGAAATTGTCTTTGGAATTGGCTGAGCAAATACACCAAATGTGGTAAAAAAATACTTAAATTGTTATAAATTCCTATGGGAATCCACTTTGAACAGATGCAAACAATCACAGCCAATGATTTAGTCAGAAGAAAACATTTGAAATCTCAAAGTCAAAGTAGGAAATAATTTAAAGCTAATTCACATGTGTAAAATTTCTCAGAATGTCAAATTATGGCAAATTGTTCCTTATGTGATTTTCGCTATAACGGGCCAATCGCACTGTTTAGGGTTCTATGGATAGCTAAGGATATTAGGTACAAGTAGGAGTTGAAATTTCGCTTCTATCATAAGGCGCGAGAATGGAAAACAGAAATTCAGATTTAGAAATGGTTTGGGAATTACTTTTCTTAATCAAATCAATAAGAAGTTAGGGTTTAGTAACACAGATGAGAGAAAAGTCAGCACAAAGATAATACTAGCAATACTATGGTTCTATTGTTTCTGATTGGGATCATACAATGCAGATATATTCTTCCTATTAATAGTTACAGAATAAGTTATTAAATTGGACCATCAGTTCTGGTCATGGATTGGGTCTGTCAAGGAAGGACAGCACATCAGGCACAGGACTGGATCAGCTAGGCCGGTCATCGGATCTGCCCTTCTTGTTTGTGGGTATTTCAAATTAGCTGGATAGCGAGTTCCTCAGGCCAGCCTTGTGGTAGCAAGCCAGAGAGTTTCAGGGTACTAGCTCAGAAGGCCTTCTCACACCACAGCGCTTCACTGGGTTGTGAGAAAAAGTTTGAACCCGTAGGTTCTCTTAACTGTATGCTGCTTAACACCAGATCTTTGGTTAAGCATGCCCATGAAGTATCCGCCTATATTGAGGAAAAAAATGTGTCGTTTGTGCTATCACAGAAATGTGGGGCTCTGCTGCTGCGGGCCCCTCACTTCATCTAGCCATTCCTGATGGATACTGCATGCTTAGACAGGATAGAGAATCAGGGAGGGGGGGGAGGTTTCGCCTATATTCTCAGGAAATCCCTATTAGCTTGGAAAATTAAAGGACAGCTCATGGAAGGAATAGAATTCCTTCACATAAAAATCGGGATGAACTCTAAAACTACTGTTAATTTCGTCCTGATTTATCGTCCACCTTCTTGTTTAGGTAACCTCTCCTTGCGACTCTCCAGTTATCTCCTCCCATTATTGAAACCCAATGCCCGTTTTATAGTATTGGGAGATTTCAATTACTGGCTAGGACACACTGATGATCATATTGCAGCTGAATTAGTTCAATCCTTCTCAGACTTGGGCTTTACACAAATGGTTCAAGCCCCTACTCATAACCTGGGTCACACCGTGGATTGGGTATCTGCCATCAATAGTCTGTGTCATGACGTGATGGTAACACCCTGTCCTTGGTCAGATCATGCTTTCGTTCACTTTTCAATCTCAGTTCCTTATGTTACCAAAGTCCAGATGATCCATTCTGAAGCGATTTTATATTGCAACAATAAACTCTTGACCCTGGAAAAAATAGAAGCCCTGACATCACATGCTATGCTAACTTTGGAGACTGATGACACAGTCACTTTAGCTAAGAAAATTAAGTCTACTCTGAACCTGGTGGTTAACACAGTCGCGCCTCTAAAAAACAAAAAGAAATCTCTAGAAACCAAAAAAAACAATTCATGTTTCTCCTCCGAACTTCAAACTCTTAAAGCTGCATCCCTTAAGTTATTCTATGTATGGAAAGCCATTCAATCTCAATTGGCTCTTTCCAACTATAAAAAAGCATCCAAAGCACACAAAACAGCCATTATGGAAGCTAGGAAATCGTATCTGGACACCAGAATCTCACATGCATCATCTGATTCTAGGGAATTGTTCAGAATTCTGAAGGAACAAGAGGTTGTTCCAGAGCCTGTAGCATCCATGATCATCAGAAATGATGATTGGTGTTTAGATATTCAGAACGCCATGTCCAAGAAACTGGATGGAATCCAGGAAGGCATAGCTATTAAAAAAAAGTGCCTATGAGACCCACGGCACGCATATAGCCAGCAACACATTCACTAGGAGCCCAGATATTCCTATTTTTGATTTCACTCCCATATCGGAGGAGGAATTAGAATCAATTATCTCCAAACTAAAAGCCAACAATTGTACAGGGTATCCTTGTGCCTCTAATATTATTAAAACTTGGTACAAGCCATATGTAAATTTGTAAACTCTTCATTTCTCAATGGTATTGTTCCAGACGAGATGAAGCAAGCCTGGGTTACCCCTCTTTTAAAAAAACCCAACCTGGATCAGATGGTCCCTACCAATTCTAGGCCGATATCCAACACCCACTTCCTGTTGAAAATATTGGACCGGGTTGCTTATACTCAAATTGCTCAACATCTTAATTTGCACCCTATCCTTAATCCCTTTCAATCATGGTTCAGACAAGGCTTCGGCACCAAGACCTCTTTACTGGAACTCAAATCTCAATTGCTCCAGAGATTGGATAATCAGCAGACTTTTTTTTTTTTTTTTATTTTATTGTAAAACTTCAGTTCAATATACAATATCAAACTTTTGTTACATTGATTTAGCAACAACCTGAGTCTACAGAAAATTCCAAACAGCTTGGTCGACTTTAGAATGTTCAACAAAAAGAAATAATTATCTCCAAGAGTTACAGACTTCCATGGAACTTAAACAGATTTCTTCGCATTTAAATCTAAAACTTTAAGTAAAAAAGGACAACTCAAATTGGCTGGGTCGGCAAGATCATGTCAAGAAAGTTAATTAAGTTGCATGTAAGATTGATATTTCTGCCGGCCACAACAAGTTCCCACCAATCATCCGCATTGTAGAAAGATGGTTTAAATTTGCCCAAATGGAGTTCACGTTGAGCAGTCAGCATTGGACACTCGGTTACAAGATGCTT
Source organism: Ambystoma mexicanum (assembly GCF_040938575.1). NCBI lineage: Eukaryota > Metazoa > Chordata > Amphibia > Caudata > Ambystomatidae > Ambystoma > Ambystoma mexicanum. The sequence continues at coordinate 215,849,351 of NC_090926.1, forward strand.
TAAGGACTCGACCTCTGATGCAGCACAAAACCGACAATTATTGTCGCTGATTTCCTTATTGTGCCATATCCATTGCATTCCCTTAGTTTGTAGGGCATTTAACCGAAATCTTAGGGACTGACTCATATGATGGCGTGAGGGGCAGTTCGTGAGGTAGTTTAGTGGATTATGCAATTTCACTGTGCCTCGAGACGGAGGCAAGGTTGATTTGAAAGATGCTCGTGCATCGTAAGTTGAGATCCAGTCCCATGTTTCTAGCTTTCTTTTGGCGTATTGAGGACGGGTGAGAAGTTCAGACTTACTGATATTTGCGACTTCCATCATAGCTTTTAGTTTATTCACCCATGATGTCAAGATTGATGTATGTGAACAGTCGTTATCGTTGATAAAAATTTGGTAGGCAGGCATTTCAGAACCGAGATACATTTTTCGCATGGTGGATAATGATTTCCAAACGATTGTCATATATAATGAATTCAGAGCCAATTCGTATCGCAAAGCGACAATCGAGTTGCAATTAGGAAGGCACAGGACACATTGCCAGAACTTTCCTTCGAGACTCTGCCAAAGGCTGTGATCCAGATTCCACCCTGCTTCTCCACCGAAGGTGAGTGTAGGTATTACTTTCTGCTGATAGAACAGTTTTACAGGTGCAATTGAGAATTTTCCATATTATTTATTGATTTTAGCACCTTGTAAGTCTAGGATATCGGTTCGAACAATTAGATCTGAAGTCCAAGCTGCTTCAGAGATTGAGTCGTTTATCAGTACACCCGGATTGACTTCACAGTGTTTAAACGTTTGATTTCCAACGGCCCATCAAAATTGTTTGTCTTTTCTTGAGAAGGCATGCCCAATACACATGATCTTGGTTATTTCGGTGTTTAAGGACAAGTCATTTGCAGTCAGATAATCATTTAACCTCTGCAAAAGACGTTGTAACCCGATCTGTGTTTGGTCGATTAAGACAATGTCATCCGCATAAACCAGATATTTCAGATGAGACCCGTTGACCTTTGTCGGAAAACAGTGGACTTTATCCAACCATTCTGGGAGGTCAGCAAGGAATAATTTGAAAAGGTCCGCCGCAAGTGGGCAGCCCTGTTTCATGACTTTATGTGTTGTTTTTGGTGGAGTAAGGTCGCCTTCTGAATTCAGTCTAATTTGAATTGTAATATCAGTATGTAGAGCGATAATTGGATCCAGGAGCTGCTTTGGGCACTTCCATGAACGTAATTTATCCCATAATTTCTGCCGATTGATTGCGTCAAATGCTTGTCGTAAGTCGACAAAGGCAAAGAAGACTTTTTTCCTGGATTCCAAAAGCAGTTAGTTTCAAGAGTGTTATAAGAATAAGATTGACGTCCACGCCTACTTGGGTCGTGAAGCCAGTTTGACGACAGTCAGATTTGCTGGCTTTGGATGCCCATTGCAACAATCTTTGATGCAATCTTTGGCTCTTTCTTGATCTTTGATCAAGAAAGAGCCAAATATTTTCCCAATTGTATCGAGAAGGGCAATAGGCCGATAGTTTGCAGGATCAGCTCTACTGCCCTTCTTATAAATTGGAACCACTATTGCTTTACACCATGAGGTTAGTATTTTCTTGGTAATCGAAATCTTCAGAAATAGGCCTTGAATAAATTTAGCCCAATATATCTTGTGTTTTTTTAGCATTAGGTTTGAGATTTGATCAGGCCCAGCAGCTCTCGAGTTCTTAAGCTTTCCGATGGAGAGTTCAAGCTCTTGGGACGAAGGTGTGATCTCCCAGGCAATTGCTTGAGACTCTGATGGTACGTTTGAAGTAACCATGGGCTTTTTGTAAATTGATGTAAAGTAATCAAACCATGTGTCGCTACAGATTTCATTTGAGATGGTACGTATGGATTTGGTGTTTCCTTTATTCAAAATATCCCAAATTTTGCGTGTGTTCTTTGTTATTAGTAGTGATAGCATGATTTCTGCACGATTTTCATCAATTAGAGTCTTGTGAGATCTCAACCAGTTGCGATAAATATGACGCCGTTCTTTGATTTTCACTATTTTGAAAACCTGATCAAGGCATCTTTTCTTAATCATGCGTAAGTCTTTCCTTAAACTTTTTTTGCCACAGCTAGGTCATGACAGTATAAATGATTTGGGGTAGATCCAACTGTTCTTAAATTTACAAGCTTCAAGGGGAAGTCTGCCAGCACTGGTGTGTATTCCACATTCTGTGATTCATTGAATCCATGGGTTAGGGTTGCAATTAAGGGGCCGGTTGTTGAAAGCCTGTTTCCTGCGGCATTTATTGATAGATTGGTGCATATTTTTCAGTGGAGATACAACCTTCTTCTGTCCAAACAAGCCTTAGCATGTCGTGGTCGCTTTGCTTCATCTGCATCACATTAAGGGAAACCAATTTTTGCGAAAATGTTGTCCGAAGCCCAAATGAAGTCTAGAGTTTTATAATATTGCATACCCTTCCATGTCAGTCCGGGGGGTTGGTCACCTTTTATAGACCCGTTGACCATCTGACAACGTCGTTGAATAAGGGCATTCGACCAAGCTTGTCCTCTTGGGAGAACTGCATTGTCCATCAATCATTTGTCTTCGTAAACGGGTCATATTTAAACCAGCTACAATTGAGGTCACCACATACCAGAATGGAAAGATTGTTATGATTGAGAAAGGTGTCATCAATTAAAGTTGTCATGGTATGTATAAACGACGTGGCAGAGATCATGGCAGGATTCCAATATCCGTTGATAATAAGTAAATTAGACTTAATTTTTGATAATGATATCTGAATCAAAGTACTTTGTACAAACGGATTTGGATTGGAGGAAGCAAGGAGTGACAACCAGTTTTGTATTTTCAATAGCATTATTAAACCTGAGTTGGGACGTCCTTTGGTATTTTTTCTTGCCGGGTTTATAAAGGTGGTGAACCCATCACGGGTCGGAGGGTCGCGGAGCCATGTTTCCTGGAGACAGATTACAAAGACGTTCTCAAGAGATTCAGTGAAGTTGTTGAACAAATGTGTGAATCCTCGAGTGTTCCATGAGAGCAAGGTTAGCTCGCTGTATGAGCTAGACGCGCATTGATACTTTTGCAAGCCTTTTGCTACTTTGGATACTTGACCACTTTTTCCTTTGCTGATCGGTTGATTGGAAAGATAAGTGTTTGCCTGTGGAACTGATAGGGATTTTCGCAAAGCAGCGCGCCGATCACCACTGCGGGAATTATCTCCATTTAAACAATTTGCTGGATTTGTGGCTTGAGAGTTGAAATCAGGTTTGACACTAAGATCAAAGCCATACAGCAGAAGATCCTCTGTTGCTTGAAGAAAGAGCTTTTCACAGCAGCAGATGGAATGTGAAGTAAGACTTGGTCAGAGGTCAGTTCAGTAGGATATTCCATGATCTTGATGTCGTCTGATGAAATTGATCGAAGTTGTGGAATGCAGGCAAATAGTTTTAAAACATTTCTTCGATTTAGATTGACTTCGTTTTCATCTTGGTGTATATTTTGTAACCGAAGTTTCCAAGAACAGGAATTTTTTTGAGGAAATAAATTTCCATGTACTCTGGATGAGTAGTGGATACCCGGTTTCCTCTGGTTCATGGTTTGTTTTGGATTCAGCCTGGAAGTGCGAGTCGAGGGTTTGGCTTTTATGACGTTAGCACCATTCGGCTCCACTGCACGCCCGAAAGTGGCTAATTCCAGCATTGACAATTGTGGGCACCGATCTTACATTAGAAAAGACAGATGAGTCGACTTCCTTAGCCTCGGGTGACCGATCTAAAGAGTCACCAGTCTTAATGGAGTATGTTGATAGATTGCATAAGTCATCAGAATCAGAACTGGAAACACTATGAGAGCCAGAGTCCACACGTTGGCGTTTGGCTAAGTTCTTTGATGGATGCGTTGCACCTCTTGCATTTCCTGTTGGAGTAGGCACCTCTAGAATGTCGACCTGTACGGAAGAAGAAGTGAGCTACCGATCAAAATGGCTTGTTTTTTTTAGGCGTAGTTATATTTCTTATACATTTTTTGACATTCTGTCAAACAAGACTTTGTTGCTTGTTTTTTTCGTTGCGAGGTCTTAAAGTTTTTGGATCCACACGTTGCTCTTTCTTGTGGTCGCTTGTTGTTATGGTTTTAGCAGCTCCATTAAAGATGTTGAAAGTATTTGCAGAGGTGCTTTCCTGGACGTATATATTCTCCAACGCAAGAGGAGGTTGTAGTGGAGGAGCAGCCTCTTGTAGGAGGGGGACATCATTAGTCAATTGACTTCGATTGCCTTCGGCACTTTCAACTGTGTTCGTTCGAGTAAGAGGAGCCAAGGCGTTGACATGCGCTGTTGTGACCAAGGGAGCCGAGATGGTTGAAAAGAGGGTTCCTTTGGTGGAAGAAACTTGTTCAGGTTGGCTTCTGTGATCGTTAAAGTCCTTTTTGCGCATCCATTTTACCGCTTCCAGCAGACCTTCACTTAATGAATCATTTTGGCAGTGGTGGCGAGTTGCCAGGTCGCTTAGTCTGTCTTGCCACTTCATTGATTTTTCCGCCTCTTTCTCCATCTGATGTTGTAGAAAACTAGTGAAGCAATCTAATTTATCTAAGTTTGTTGTCAGGTTTGACAGCACCACTCCTTGATCACAAATTGTCCCATTTAGTGCTTCAAGTAGTTTTGTGAAAGGGGCAAGAGCAACCGCAGAGGCTGCTAGGACGTTGTTATGAATCTGGGTTAGCGCTTCAACAGAAATGCTCAGGGGGAGCAATCCTGGATCTTGGGATGTTGACGAGGATTGTGAACTGTCTAGATTGAATTGAGGATTAGTGAAAGAGGTCTTTCTAGTTTGGATTAAGGCAATAACCTCATCACTTGGACGGCTAGATTTTTCATGGGGTGTGCTTGCATTCAGGATTGTTTTGTCAATCAACGTTGATGTCGGCAAGTTAACTTTAGATTTGAGCTCGACAATGCGTTGAAGACGACGTGCCCTAGCAATAGAGCTTGAATCTCGAGTATTTTGGATGGAGAGCGGGCTAAAAGTGCTAGCAGGAACACCCGTTAGCAATGGATCAGCGGCAAGCGATCCAGGATTGTCCTTAAGACAGTGCAAGGGCCCTTCAGGGGCTTGACATGCAAGTGTGCCTTCATTTCCAGATTCAGTAATTTCAGAGACTCGTCTCAACAAGCTTATGTTGCAGAAAGTCATGGCTCGAGCTTCGCTGGTGATCACTTGAGGACTAATTGAAGCCAAAATGGTCTGAACACATTCATGGTCCCCCGTTAGTTTTTGCCGACCAAGCGGGGCAGTGGGTTGCAGGGAAGCATGAGACAATGGAAGCAAAGTTCTCAAGGGCGCCTGCATGCATATCTGGTGGTCAAGGGCTTGGTATTTATCCGTCGAAGGCCAGACTGTCTGAGCTTGTGAGCCATTTTCTGAAAATGACCAGATTGAAGTATTTGGTAGAGTTGGCTTCGTGGTTTTTAGAGCGGGAGCAAGAGATACTGGATGGTGAAGAGTCAACAGAGATCCGTCAACTTTCGAGATCTTCAATAGCTCTTCGTCGCTAACCAAAAATGATGATTGCCTTTTTCCGGTGAGAGCCCCATTTGATTGTATGGGTGTATTTAACTTTCCAGAACATGATGATAGAGGCAGTTCGCAGTCTTTTCCAGCGGGACCTATCTTTGCAATTGAGGCCGAGCTAGTGACAGAAGGGATTTTGTCGCAGCTTTTGCCTAGAAGGGCACCAGTATTCAATTCGCTGGAAGCAGAGGGCACATCAAACGTGCGAAAAGCAAAGTCATTACCAGCTGGGACTTTTTCACAGGCAGAATCAGGTACAGTTTCAATGTCAGATGAAATTTCGTGTGCGGTCACATATTTGTCGTGGCAGGGTTTATGAAGTTGATTTATCAGCTGATTCACGGCTAAGTCAATTAGTTGTTCCGATTGTGGTTCAGCCAGAAGGAATGGGGCGTTAGAGACGCTGCACAAAGTAACATGCGACGAAGACATTGACATTGACAGTGCTATTGGAGCCGTTGGTAAAGCTGCAGGTAGCGTTAAAGGGGCGAGAAGTGCTCGGCCAGTAGATTTGCTTACCTTTTCACCTGTGGCTGCTTTCAGCGCCGTCCACGGTTTCAGCATACAACGTTGCTGGAGGGTTTTCCTTCGCGTTTGCGGTCCCTCGGCGGATAGAGTCATTTGCACGATGTGGGGAGCGCAAGCCTAGGAAGGCTGGCTGCAACTTGAACACGTAGTGCAGCTCCTCTTCTGAACTCCAGTTAAGCCGCGTTCTGCGCACAGCGAACAGCCAAACAGCGGCCACAAAAGCACGCCCTTAACTTGCGTGGGCTTCACGCCGCAAGGGCGGTGATGTTGAAACTTTATCCGCTTCCTGGTAGAAAAGTGGGCAGAGCTACAATGACCGTAGCTCTTAAGGCAACAGTGCCTTTTTTCTTCAATAGAAGTCTGTGAAGAACACGAGGATCTGTGCCTCGAATGTCTCGTGTAGGCAGAGAAGTCAGGAACAGAGGCAGTTGCAGTAGATGCAGCAGTAGATGCACAGCACAGCCAAACAGCGGCCACAAAAGCGCGCCCTTGACTCGCTTTTAATCTCTTTGGACCAATCTGCAGCGTTTGATCTCGTCGACCATTCTATTTTGACAGATAGGCTTATGTCGGTAGCCAATTGTTCCCAAGCCGCCACCAAATGGCTGCTCTCATTTCTATCAAATAGAGTCAGTAGGGTGTGCGCCAATGAGGTGAAGGCACCGGCCATTCAGGTGCTCTTTGGAGTTCCACAAGGAACTAGTTTATCTTCTTGTATTTACAATATATTCATGGCTCCTTTCTTCGCTTATCTTGCTCAAGAGGGTATTCTTTTTTCTAATTATGCCGATGACACACAATGTGTCATCCCTCTTACGGGTCAACACGACCGGGACGAGAACGAACTTAATCGCATATTCTCCATTATTGAACAATGGATGATGCTTAACAACCTCGCACTCAATCGCAGTAAGACTGAACTTATGGTGGTGGGATCTGAGGGTATTTTAGCTAAACTGGACCCAGCTTACAAGTACTTCCAGTTAGGGGATGATCAAATCCCCACCCTCCCTAAAGTAAAAATCCTGGGTGTGGTACTGGATCAGTCACTTAACATGAAGCCCTATGTGGCCAGTAGAGTTTCACCCGCCACATATTATATCAAATTGTTGGCACACCTGAGACCGCATATCTCTCAACAGAATGCTGAGTCTATCGCTCGAGCAATTGTAGGAGGCAAACTGTATTACTGTTGCAGTCTGTAAGCAGGCTCCAGTAAATCCACTATTAATCGTCTTCAAGTGGTCCAGAATGGCGCGGTTAGAGTTGTTGCTGGACTCCCGTATAGGGCCCATGTATAGGGCGCGTCGAGCCTTGCACTGGATCCCTGTGGAGTCTCCGATATCCTTCAGACTTCTGGCTATTAACTTTAAATGTCTTAAGGGAACAATGCCCCCTTACTTACAAAGGTATATAAGAAAAAAATCCTGCCTCAGAAATCTGCGATCCAACAATCTTAATCTCTTTCACCAGCCAAGATTTAAAACCAAAAAAAGGCAACTGGGTGCCTTTGTGTTTGCGGCCCCTGCAATTTGGAATGCCCTGCCCAGTCACCTGAGAAGCTCCTCAGTCTTGAGTAATTTCAAAAAGGATCTAAAAACATTCCTCTTTAATTAACACTCATTTGATATCCTTCTCTCTGGCATCTCTTTGACCTCAGGATATCCACTGTTTGCTTTCTGTTATGTTCATTTTTGTCTGCGCCCTTACACCCACGGGTTTATGGCTGCGCATTACAAATGTTATAAAATAAAGTAAAGTAAAGTAAAGAGTGCTTCGCCGAAATCAGGAAAGTGAGTGGATCAGTGAGTCCCTGTGTGTTGTCAGCTGTCTCTATTTATCCTTTCAAATGACATCACAAAATGGGTGTATGGGCCGGCTTAACTAAGCATTCGCCTGTGAGCTGGGATTGGATCAAAATCTCATCTCTGCCTTGCATCTGAGCAATTGGACCAAGGCTGGATGATGTCACATTTTATGGTTTGCTTTGCATTCCTTAGAAACCTCCCTTTAGACACTGGTCTCAAAATTGGATTTTATCCTAAATACATATTTCTACATTGGTCACCTTTACACAAATCACATACAAAGATTCCATATTTTATGTAGTAGCTGTTCCTCAAAATCCTGCAGCTGTGGGATCTTGTTTCATCTTCCTACAGAATTTTGTCCTTTTCGCCATGAACACAATTTCCAAATGTTCTGCAACTTTCCATAAATGTTTGTGTTCACCATAGGGGTGTGTGTGTAAAGTCTCACAATTTTAGCATTAACACATTTCACATAAAACCATATATATTGCCATTCCTGTCCAGAATATGTTACACAGTTCTACTGCCTCTTAAAACGTGCAGCCAAAAATTAGACTAACAGATCTGTTCTTTTTATATTTTTCAACACTTTGAATCACAAGTTATGAGTCTTTAAAAACTGTTCATTGTTCATGCTTAACAGCAAATGGTCCTGCCCCTTTGTCTCTTCCTGAAGTCCTGGAGCAACCCCCTCCCGTGGGAAGTTCCTTCCAGGAGCAGTTTATGACCCCTTTCACACCTCCCTTTCCTAGGCTGAAGGCTCTGCTATTGTTCCTTCTCTTTCTGTAGACAAAAGTCTGGGCTAACCCACAATTATCAGCTCCCAGTGAGTTTTTGCTCAGAGGATTTTCCCTCCCCTTGGAATAAACCTATTTTTCCACTTCCAAAGGGTTGCAGCTCAGCCAGGCTAATTTATTCTTAATTAAAAATCCAGCAGAAACCAAACTTGTTGCATCAAATCACATAGATACATTACTTTCTTAGCTTTAAATCTGTGGGATCAAAAACACAACTAAGATCTGTATTCCTTTTAGCAACAATTCTTTTATGTTTGCTAATCTGGCAGACTTTTAGTTTAAAAACTTTGAAGTTTCATCAGGAGCTCATCTGACAGCTTTCATTCACAGGTAGCCCAGGGAACTGCACCCAGATTTTGACAGGGGATGTCAGTTTACAGACAATCTAGCTTTTCTGAAGAAATGTTTTACGCTTTACACTTTAGGACTTCATATATTCGCCATGCTTCATTAGATTACATGAATTTTAGCACCACGCAAGATTTTAAATGTTGAGGTGTAGATTTTAAAAACAAAGCAAATGTCCTTTATAGGCACATTTTGGAGTTTCATTTGCAAAGCGCTGCTCTTTCTGCACTCTGTTTGCTGGTCATGGAGCCCACTGGCACATTTTCTGTAGTGTGTGCTCTATGCCACCACACATGCACCATGGGTGGCAGGTTGTGCATCCATCTTTTAGTTGTGTTGCAGAACGTGGTTTTTGTAGGTTTTTTCCACGCACAAGGGTTTTGCTGCCATTGTTGCAGTTTCTTGCACCATAACTATCAGAGTGATGCCGCATAGCACAGAAGAGTGGGTCAATACAACCCACAGATCCCCCCTCCCGACTTGGCTTTTACTTCCAGTCGAGGGGGAGTCGGGAAATTGAGATGTTCGTTTCTGTCCATGTGGTGAAATTCAGCTGCTTCTCCCATCAGTGATTGATGCGACACGCTCTCCTCACTAGTTCTGGTTGGGAGTATGGAGCGGCACTCCGGGCTCCTTGGGTCTTTCCTCCCGGTCCCTGAATGGTCCTCCTTGGTGATTTTTGGGATGATTCTTAATTCAATGCTAGAAAATAGAACATAGCATGGTTATGGAAAATGTCCCACTACTGTGTCCACACATCTTTGGAAGATGTCAGCAGTGAGAAAGACACTTGCATTGGTTAACAATTGGCAGTATCCCCCATCTAGTCTTCAGTGATTCTTTATTAATTTTCTTAGGTGCAATCAAGGAAGGTTTAATAATTTTTCTAGATGTCCGGAACTTCCCCCTCCGGGTTTCCTGTAAACCCTTCTATCTGCCGTATAGTATGCCTGGGGTGGCAACTCTTCAGTTGGTTTATGTGGACCCACTTGTCTTCCCCTTCTGTCAAACTGCCCTTGGGGATGCGAATTCTGTAGGTGACTGATGAGATTCTGTCCACAATTTCAAAAGGGCGACGCAAAGTTGGGAGAAATTTGCGCTCTTTGGTTTGGTTCCTTTGGAAATTGTACAAGTATACCCGGTCTCCTACTTGATATTCCGTTTTAGTTGTCTTAAGATCATAGTGGGTCTTCATACTGTCTGCAGACCTTTCTAGATTCCGCTGAGCATAGGCAAAAACATGTTGAAGGTGTTTTCTCAGATTCTCAACATACTCATGAGTTGTGGAGGCATTTATCAAGGTCTGCTCTTGGGTTCTGTAGAGCAGATGCTGGGGTAGCACCATCCTTCGTCCAGTCATCAGCTCAAATGGAGACATTTTTGTTGCAGAAGAAGGGGTAGATCTGATGGCCATCAGGACATGGGGTAATCGAATGTCCCAACTTGTCTCAGAATCTGTCCCAACCTTTTTTAATATACTCACAATAGTTTTATTGTACCTCTCACTCCACTACTAGAGGACAGCGGTAGGCAATGTGTAGTTTCCTTTTGACCACAAGTATATCCCACATCTTTGTCATCACTTTGCTAGTGAAGAGGCTACTTCGGTCTGACTCAATCCTTTGGGGTAGTCCAAAACACAAGAAGATGTGATTGATCATCAGGGCAGCTGCTGTTTCTGCCTTGCAATTTGGGGCCGGGAGACATTCCACCCATTTAGTAAACAACCATGTGACGGTCAACATGTACTTGTTGCCCCTAGAGGAGCGAATCAGGGGCCTGATAAAATCGACTTGCAAATCTGACCAAGGCAGTTTCATCCCCCTCTTTTGGAGGCGAGCACGGCGTGTGAGTGATGTTGGCTGAAATTGTGCATACACAAAGACACCCCTTCAAGTATTGGTCAAGGTCCTGCCCCATGTGTGGTCAGTATGCAACCTCTCACAAGATTTCTTATGTTGTATGAAACCCCCGATGACCGGCTGTGGCCGCATCATGGGCGTGACTTAGCATCAGGCTCCGGAATGAGGTAGAGACCACCCACTGGTCATGGCCAGATATGGATCTCTTCACCAACAAACTGTCTTTGATTCGGAACATTTTTGGACATTTCATCAACACTCTGAGGTCCTCTTTCCCAATGTAATCTGAATCCGTCAGGGGAAAGTTCTCAGGGTTCTGAATGTGTTGATAAAACTTACCAATTACTGGATCCCCTTTTTGAGCCCTAATCAAATCAGCATCTGGGGTCTCCTTACTCTATTGTGCAGTTGAGAGTTCATTGTGAGCATTTGTCTGGGACCTAGTGATAGCAGTGACCTGGATTTCCCCCAACAGGGACACAATCTCAAGTAGATCCTCTTGGTTGGCTCCGGTATTGGCCAGCTGGTCAGCTAGGTCATTTCCAATTTTGTCTGGTCCCTCTACTTTAGAATGACCCTTGATCTTTTTCCAGTAGATGGTCATCCCAATCGAGGTGACCAAATCATCAATATTTTGTATTAATTTTCCATGTTTTAATGGTTTATTATTAGCACATAGCATGCCTCTGGTTTTCCAATTAAACAGGTGCTCCACGAACCCGTTCCGTACATAATCTGAATCAGTGATTATGACCAGTTCATGAACTTGGTGTTGGACAGCAGTGAGGATGGCTTGATGCACAGCCATCAGCTCTGCCACTTGACTACTTCGGGGACCGATTTTGTACCCAGCAGAGGGTTCTGGGGCATCATTCACCCATGCATTCCCCACGCCGTCCACAAGTTCCTTTTCCCCGTTGTTGTCAACATGGTAGGAGCACCCATCCACATAGACAGTGGGCATTCCCTCACACTGGTCTTCTTCATAGACTTTGTGTGGGGAATTAAGGTATGCCTCCATGTTGTCCTTGATTTTAAGTCCTCGAGACAGTTTTCTCTGGCACAATCATTCAAGTCAGCCAGACCTTGCGCGAGGGGACTCTTCTTGTTTTGGCCATATCTGACCTCCACAGGAAAGCCTTGCATTGATGGAATCCAGGAAGTAATTCAGGAATTACTCACATTTCCGGCCCAGATTCTGTCACTTTGAAGATATTGCAAAGGTTGGTGTGGCGTCTCCACTATGATCTGTTCCCCCTGGATAAAAGGGCGGTAATTCTTCAATGTCTACACCGTTGCCCGGGGTGCCTTCTCACAATCGTTGAATTTTTCCTCCACTGAGGATAAAGTCTTACTCGCATAGGAGATTACTTTATTGACCTTGTCATGCTTTTGCTATAATACTGCAGACAAGCATGTATTTGAGAACCCTGTCTCCAAGAAGAACTCCTTGTTTTAGACAGGGTAAGCTAGGCAAGGTGCTTGTGAGAGGCTTCTTTTGACTTGTCTTACTGCCTCGCCTTGCTCTCGACCCAACTCCCACTTGACCACACTCCCACTTGACACAGAGATCAGGAGACAGGGGTCTCCTGATCTCTGTGTAGTCCTCAATGAACTTTCTGCTGTAATTAGTCAGTCTAAGGAGGCTCCTTAGTTCCCGCAGAGTTGTGGGGTCTTTTAGTTTCTGGAGTGCTTCTACTTTCTTTTCCTGGGGACAGAGACCCTCAGGAGTTATCTCATGCCCCAAGAAATTGACACGGGTCGTGCACCACTGTGCCTTTTGGAAAGAGAGTTTTGCTCCGGCAGCCCTCAACTGTGTCAGAACATAACGGATCTCCACTATGTGTTCCTCCACAATTCAGCTTTTTATTAGAACATCATCTACATAGGCCAGGTTACCCCTTTCACCCTACTCGGGCATGTCCTTATGCAGGAAGATGTTAAATTAATTGCCTGAGTTTATGTATCCGAAGGGAGTCTGGGTCTAAGTGTACTGCTGCCCCCCGAAGGTAAAGGCCAGCTTGTATTGTTCCTCCCTACTGACAGGTAGAGTCCAGTTTCCATTGGTCAGGTCAATGGCAGTGTATACCTTTGAGCCCTGGATCTGGGCCAGCCCTTGGTCAATGTAGGGAAGAGGCCATCGGGAAGAATGAACCCGTTTGTTGAGCTCCCTTAGGTCAGCACAGAGTCTCCACTGGCCGTTTGGTTTCAAAATCCCCAGCACTGGATTATTGAAGATGCTGTGGACTGGACAAATTATCCCACGGGACTCAAGGTTCTTAATTATTTCAGTAAGGGACTCCATTGATGCGAGAGGCAAGCGATATTGCTTCACAAACACTGGAGTCATGCCAGGGTCCGTGGCAATTGTTGTTGTGTGGATGTCAGTGCGACCACAGTCAAATGAGTCCACCGCAAAGAGATCTTGAAAATCTAATAAAACTTGTTTAAATTTTTTGCTTTTGCTCCAGAGTCTCACAGGCATCAGCTAGGTTGATTCTCTCTTCAACCATCTGGCTGAAGCCCGGGAAGACTTCTGGTTTGGCTATCTCAGTGGCCTCCTCCAGCTGGGTGGAGAAGTCCCTGGTCAAAGTACTGACTTGGACTGATGGCTTCAGTTGGGGAAGGCAGTCCTGGTGGACTTGAAAGATCACCTCATCCATCCTGAAGTCACAGATAACATCTTCCTTACTATAAGGGCAGGAAGAGTACACCAGGAAATTCCCCTCGTGCCGGGTGAAGATCCTGTCTGGTGTTGTGTCATTGTCGCTATCACTGTCAAAACAGTCATTGGGATTTGGACCTACCAGTTCATTACCTAAATCTATGGAAAAATGTCGGTCATCAACCGCCATTCCAATAATGGTGCCTGCACCAGAGTGATACTCCTAAGGTCGCTGCTAGCCACCTCTATTGGAATGTTGTTGTGTTCTGTATTGACTAGTGGTGTTGGGTTTAATTCCAACCCTTGCTGTTGGAAATGTGCATTGAGATGAACATAGGCTTCAGGATTTTTCAGTTTCTGTCCTCTTTTAATTTTTACTTCAAGTGAGAATTGTCGGGTCCGTTCTGGGATGGTGACTTCCTCTCCAATCTGAATTTCAACTGAATATGGCAGCAGTTGAGCTGACCGAAAAGCTTTCGCTGGGTCATGAAAGTCCATGGGATTACTGCTAATCGGGACCAGGCTTTGAAGTTTATTATGTCCAAACTAATGGCAAAGCGACTGAGAATGTCACTGCCTAAATAAAATGCAGCAGGGACATCTCGCACGACCCAACAATTATGGACTATGTTTTTGTTGCCTATAGAAATTTTGAGCATACACCTGCTAGGTAGGAGATGTTTGGAATTGTGTGTTTCCAGGTCAATTTCCCATTTGTCTATCAATCTAAATGTGGGAATGGCTGGATCTTTTGGGAGTTTTCGGAACATGGCTTCGCTGATGAAGCTCTTACCATTGTTCACGCACACTCGGGCGAGAACAGAGTCCTTCCCCTCATTTAACTGAATAGGGATGAACAACTGTTCTCCAATTTTCTGAATGTCAGCCAAGCTCTGAGCTGATTTCACATCATTTTGGACTATAGGAGTGGGATTTTCTGATTATGAATTTGTACCAGTTTGTTGTCCTACTGCAATTACCGTCACGTCAGGGATTTGATTATTTTGGAAATGGAATTCAATTTGGTCAGGTTTTTGTTCAACCAATTGGCATGTGCCATTTAAACTAACATGGTTGACACTATGTTTTAGTTTGATTGGTCGGTTATTCTGGGTCCAGAGGGCCTTTGTACACAATCTATGAGGGGAGACAATCTAGGCAGGATGGCATTCCCTAGTAAACATGGTGTGCCCTCGGGAGTCATAACTATGACCGGGTGCTTCACCTTGTGTCACCCAATTTTAATGTCTAAATCTGCAGTCCCCTCGACAGGAATTTCATTCCCATTGAAGTTCTGAAGTTGTCCAGGAAGAGGGATGAGAGGGATTTGGTATTTCTCCCCCCTTCCCGAATTCAGCTGATCAAAGGCCCTTTTTGACAGAAGGATGGCTTGGGATCCAGTGTCCACCAGTGCCAGAAATGTACATTGCCCCTGTATTTGGACCGGGGCATAACATTTTCCCTCCTTCTCCTCAAGGGGCAAAGATAATGCACATTTTTGGCCAATTGGTTGGTTAATTTCTTTGCTCTGGATTCTGACAGAGGGGTGATTTGGGCAGGATTTTGTTTGGGATCTTGGGAACCTGTAAGAAAAAGGTGACAGTCGGATATGGGGGGGGGGGAGTTTTGGGCTTCCCTGGTTATGATTCTGGGCTGCCCTCCCCTTTTTGAAGGCAGTCACCAGAATTGGTTTGAAACAAGGTGATTTTCTTGCTCGTCCTTCTGGGGTTCAATGTTGGGCGGTTTTAACTCGTTCCCCACATCTACCCAGTCTTGATCAGGCTTTCTTGGGACCCATTTTTCTTTGGGAGGAGTTCCCCCATCTCTGAAGGAGAAGATTATTTCCCCAGAATCCTCTGAGGACCCCTCTCCTTCAAATTGGAAGATTGTAACCTCCTCCACAAAATGGGTCTTTTTAGGCTCTTTATTTCTCCTACCCACCCTCTCTTTCTTAGGTTGCAGATTTTCGGGGGCAGGAGATTCTGGTTCCGGTTCCTGGGTTTCCAGGGGCTTTTCACAAGTGGGGAAGGAAGCTTCCTCTAAGGCTTTACATCCCCCATGCCCCTGTGCCTCCTCCCTGGGAACCGGTGGGTTGTCGGGGTTCTCTCCCCGTCATTGCTGTGGAGCACCAGACCCTTGATTTGAAGGGTTCTGGGCCGCCATGTTCATCTGAGGGTTCTGCTGAGCCCTCAACATGCAACCCAGATCCTGCGCCAAGTTCTGGACCTGGCGCTCCAGCTGGGACACCCGCTCTGGCTGGTATGGGGTTCTCTGGTCCACCCTAGGTTGATCACGGGAAGGGTAACTATCCTTTCTCCCATAATACATTTGGTTGGGATAGTTTTGGTACCGCTCCACCCTTGGCCTCCCCTCTCCCGGATTGGGTTGTCTGGGCTCAGCAAAGTGGGGAAGGAAAGAAAGGTTGTTTTGGAAGTTGATGTTTGGCGGGTACCGGGTAAAGAAACTCAGGCCGGCTTTTGGGGGATTACTGCCCTCCTGGGGAAAGTGAGGAGGGAAGTTTCCTGGGTTGGCAGCTGCCTGGTTGGATCCCCACCCTTGGGCTAGGGGAGTCCACACATAGCCCAGGATGGGTCTGTTGCCCTTGTAACGGGGGCTGATGTAGTCAGGGGAGTTAGGGGTCCCATTTGTGGGGTTACCTCCCTGACTACCTGTTTGGGATTGACCCGAGGGACTTCTGGTTCTTTGGTTAGGAGGATTTTGCACAGGAATATTTTTAGGCCCCCCAACTCTAGATCTAAAATGGGGGAAAACTTCACCTCCGCCACCTTAGCAGAAGCAGGGGTGTGGGTTGGTTTTGGGCTTTTATTGGCACTTTTATTTTTTACTGGTTCCTGCACTTCATAAATGCGAGTTGCTTGTTCAATGACCCAGTCTAGTGATCTTTTCTCACGAAAGTCTCTCACCAGCTGGGTCATAATGTATTTAGGGAGTGCATGAAAGAAGGTATTGATGAATTCCCTACTGTCTGTGTGCACCCTCCTGGTGGTCTGAGCAAAGGCACGTTTCAGCTCTTGGACAAATTCTTGTGGGGCCTGGTCTTCCCCACATTGCAGACTGTAGGCTGCCTTGCTGGCCTCTTGAGGGTTTCTGTGTATTGCGAAATGCTTTAAGATGGCTGCCCTATAGGTGGACCATCTTGAGTGGTTCTGATCCTCCAGCCCCGCAAAGAAGCTGGAGTATTCAGGTGAAAATGTCCACTTGACATACTGAATGCAACTTTGGCTGTCTTTCAGGTGGAAAGTCTCCATCATTTGCTCATACAATTCGAGGTGCTCCCAAACTGAATATTTGGCATTTTTATGGTAGGGCGTTATGACGCTCCTAGTAGCCTTGATTTGCTTCAGGGGATCTTTCAGTAGGGCCCTATTCATTTTGTTGGCCTTTTTAATTTTGGTCACCCTTGTCCACTCATCCTCTGATTCAGAGGCACTGCTACCAGAGGTGGCTGTCTGATCGTCTAGGCTCTCTCTGATTCTGCGGGCTTCGGAGTGGCTGGCAGAATGTGAGGGCCTAGTCTCTTGAAACCTGTGGCGCTCAGAAGAGTCTTCTGACTCTCCCTTTCTCCCAGGATTGGCTGATTACCTCCTCCCCCACTGTCTTAGCTGGGAAGAGGTTTTTAAGATGCGCTTCGTGGGCCTACTTTCATGGAATTCCCCACCAAATTTGACTGACTGATCCCTTGGTAGCTGATATCTCTGAGGATCCAGTTCTCTGATTCTCCCCTCACTGGAGTCTCCATGATCAGAGAGGCTGGCCCTAATATTTGGGAACCTGTACATAGATGCCCGCTTTTCCATTTCTGGGAGGCGCTGATCTGTCAGTCCCATATTTTCCATTGTGTTGAAGTCTACCATCCACGTGGCCCTTGGTTCATGTGAGCAGGTGGACATGGGGGTGGCAGAGTCCATGGAACTGAAGGGATTAAAGTCCCTGATGCCAGGGGTCCTGAGGTTATGTTCCGGAGTTTCTATTTCCCATCTTACCTCATCTCTTTCAGCCCCTACTCCCTGATAACATGCCAAAATCTGACCCTTTTGCTCCTCTGTTAAGGCCTTACTGGTCTCTATGATTTGTTCTTGCATAGCTATCTGTTTGTGGAGCCTGTCATTCTTTTCACTTAGAGCCTCATTGTCTATTTGTGCTTCCTGCCTGGTTTGGGAATACTGGGCCAATTTTTGCTTCAGGAGACTCACCTCCTGAGTTTGGTTCTTATTGGTCTGATTGTTCTTTGCCAGAGCATTCTCTGCCTGGTGTGCTCTAACAGCTTTTCACAATCAGTTTTGATTTCCCCAAACTCCTGAAGGGCCAGCTTTCTTTCCTCCAACTTTGTTTTTAAATGGCTGACTTCCTGGCCTTACGCGTCCCTCTCCTGACTTAGAGTGGCCCTCTGCTCAGCCAGGTCGTCCCTCTGTTTTTAAAATGCCCCAGCTTTCTGGCACTCCTCATCAAACTCTGCTTGGGATTCTAGGTCTTTCATAATTAATTTATTATTTTCCTCTTTTAAGGATTCTAGACGGTTTTGTAAGGTGACTATCTGTTCTGCACAGACTCTATTATAATTCAATTGATGTTCCAGTTTCTGTTGACTCTGTAGTAGAGAGTCCAACCTTTCCTGACACTCTTTTTGCACTGTCTGTACCTGGGCATCTTGCTCTGCATTCTTTTGTAGTAAGAGAGCCAGATCTTCTTGGGGTTTGGTGGCACACTGCCTAGCCTCTGTTTCAGATTCTTGGCTACCCTGAAGCCTTTGCTCTGCAGAGTCCAGATTGGTCTGGGTTTTGTGCAGCGCTTCCCCTTGCCTCTTTGTCAAATCTATCTGGTCTGCGTGCTTTTCCTGTATGACTCCTATGTGGAGGTACAGGTAGGCCGCTATTTTGGCAATTTTGCACTGCTCCTCTTTTATTTTAGGGGCCATATACAATTCGCTAAGTGCTTGATGTAAAGGACCCTTAACCTGTCAGATATCCAGGTTGATTGCAGTGATTTGCTGTTTTATTTCCTGCAGCCATACCTGTTTGTCCTGTTCTGGCCATTCACCCCTGACAAACAATTTGTGCAGGAGGTGTTCCCTAACAATATTAATTTCCACCAGGGTCGCCATTCTGTAAATATTAATTTCCTTCTGACTTATCTCAGGGTTATTTTACTTTTGCAAACAGGCCCAATTCGTTTGAGTATTTCTTTTGAGGGGTGCTTGTACAGTGTAGCACAGTATGGTAACCCTTCAATGTGTATGTACCCCGTTGGCTAGCATGCTGTGTTAGACTGTCACGAGTGGTATGTCAAATTCAGGATCCCAGCACCGAGCCCCAAAGCTGTAAGTGATTTCAATCTGGTACACACCCAAGTCACGCCCAGCGTGTAGTGCACAAATGAAACCCGTATTTATTTGATCTATAAGTTCAATATTCTGAACGATATACCACTCATATCACACCCTTCTCCTGAGACCCCCCCCCGGTCACACTGAACCAGAAATCAGGCTAGTTTGCAAAGGTAAATATTTATTTATGTATTCAGAATTGAATCACAATATATTTTAATAGGTAACCTCAATCACCAATGGGGTGACAGAACACTGAATACTATATTTAATACACTAGGAATCAAGTAATGAGCACAAAAACAATTGCAGCACAGAAAATAATACTTGTGGTTTGATTTGGAACAGATGGCACTATGGTTAGGGGTTCCCCCTGCAGCATCACTCAACCCACCAGTAGGCAATTAAATAGATGTGAGGAGAGAGCAGGTATTCAGGAACAGCACAAACAAACAGAATATCACTCCCACCTTCCCCCTTCAAACACAAGAGAAAAACAATATTGACTTTTCAACTGTCAGAATGGCTTTGAAAGTGTCTTTAGAATTGGCTGAGCAAATACACCAAATGTGGTCAAAAATACTTAAATTGTTATAAATTCCTATGGGAGCCGCATTGAACAGATGCAAACAATAACAGGCAATGATTTAGTCAGAAGAAAACATTTGAAATCTCAAAGTCAAAGTAGGAAATAATTTAAAGCAAATTCACACGTGTAAAATTTCTCAGAATGTCAAATCGTGGCAAACTTTTCTTTATGCGATTTTCGCTATAACGGGCCAATCACACTGTTTCGCACTGCGGTTTAGTGTTCTATGGATAGCTAAGGATGTTAGGTACAAGTAGGAGTTGAAATTGCAGTCCCTGCAGTCCGGGAGCAACCCCCTCCATTGGGGAGTTCCTTCCAGGAGCAGTTTACAACCCCTTTCACACCTCCGTTTCCTGGGCTGAAGGTACTGCTATTGTTCCTTCTCTTTATGTAGACAGAATTCTGGGCTAACCCACAATTATCATCTCCCAGTGAGTTTCTGCTGAGAGGATTTCCCCTCCCCTTGGAAGAAACCTGTTTTTCCACTTCCAAAGGGTTGCAGCTCAGCCAGGCCAATTTATTCTTAATGAAAAATCCAGCAGAAACCAAACTTGTTGCATCAAATCACATAAATACATTACTTTCTTAGCTTTAAATCTGTGGGATCGAAAACACAAATAAGATCTGTATTCCTTTTAGCAACAATTCTTTTATGTTTGCTAATCCGGCAGACTTTTAGTTTAAATACTTTGAAGTTTCATCAGGAGCTCATCTGACAGCTGTCATTCACAGGTATCCCAGGGAACTGCACCCAGATTTTGGCTGGGGCTGTCAGTTTACAGACAATCCAGTTTTTCTGAAGAAATGTTTTACTCTTTACACTTTAGGACTTTATATATTTGCCATGCTTCATTAGATTACATGCATTTCAGCACCAAGCAAAATTTTAAATGTTGAGAAGTGCTGTGTATAGGCATTTTGGAGTTTTTAGCAACAAAGCAAATGTCCTTTATAGGCACATTTTGGAGTTTAATTTGCAAAGCGCTGCTTCTCTTTCTGCACTCTGTTTGCTGGTCATGGAGCCCACTAGCACATTTTCTGTAGTGTGTGCTCTATCCCACAACACATGCACCATGGGTGGCAGGTTGTGCATCCATCTTTTTGTTGTGTTTCAGAACGCGGTTTTTGTAGGTTTTTTCCACGCACAAGGGTTTTGTCGACATTGTTGCAGTTTCTTGCGCCATAACTATCAGAGTGATGCCGCATAGCACAGCGTAGTGGGTCAATACATTCCACAAGCTGCAGACGTCCAAAGCAGCAGCCAAATCCCTTGGTGCTGTTATTAGACAGCCACAAAAGAGCCCCAACGGGACACCTTGGAGGGGTAGGTCCTTTCTGTTTTACTCCTCAGTTGGAAGGGGGAGAGGACTGCCGAATCATGGTGGTCGAAAAAGATTACCCCATGGTGGACGGGGAAGAGGTACTAAGACAGCTCAGGTAGCCTTTTTCCTGAAGCCAATGCTTCAGCCGCCTCAAAACCTGTCTGGGGACTTAGGTCACAAGACCACGGTGGGAGGCAGACTCTCACTGCAGCTGAAAGAATGGCGAGGCATTACTTCAGAGGCATGGGCATTGGAAACAGTTGCCCAGGTTTACTGCCTTCCCTTTGTAAAAAAGCAGAGAGTCATCAATTGGGGAACAGCTCTTTCAAAGTTACAGATCCGCTCTTTATGCAGGAAATCTTGTCCGTGCTAGAGAAAGGTGCTCTAGAACCAGTACCTGTAGCAGAGAGGAACAGGGGTTGGTACTCTCCATACATCCTAATTCCCATAAAGGACAGAGGATTGAGATCCATCTTGGATATAAGAGACTTCAACAAGTTCTATAGGAAGGACAAGTTCAAGATGGTTACCTTTTCTCAGATCCTTCAGGCCCTACAGCTTTAGGACTGGATGGTATCATTGGACCTTCAGGATGCTTACTTTCATGTGCCAATCCATCACATGCACAGACAGTTGCTGAGGTTTGCCGTTGGTGATTCTCATTATCAGTTTCGAGTTCTGTCATTTGGGCTGACCTCTGCCCCGAAAGGTTTCACCAAGTTGATGGCAAGCGAGTCTCAGGAGAGGGTGGATTCACATCTACCCCTACCTGGACGATTAGCTGATCAGGGCCAGGTCCCCTGAACAGGCCCTGGAACATCTCAGCTACACCTTTCACTCTCTCCACAGACTAGGCTTCTCCCTCAACTTCAAGAAGTTCCACATGATACCATCTCAAAGGCTCCAATTCATTGGAGCCGTCTTTGATGCATCCCTAGGAAAAGCCTCACCACCAGAAGTGAGGGCTCAAGACATTCTGCAGATGGTCACCAGATTTCAAAGTGCCCAGCGTCTCCTGGCCTTCAACTTTCTGAGGTTGCTCAGCCTCATGGCATCCTGCATTTTTCTGGTGCCAGAGGCGTGCCTGAGAATGAGATCTCTCTAGTGGGCTCTCAGGACTCAATGGTCTCAATTCTCAGGCAGGACATCAGGTCTCCTTCAAGTTCCAAGCAGGGTCGCACAGGATCTCCTGTGGTGGGCCTGCAAGGACAACATTCTGAAGGGAGAACCCTTTTGGCAGCCATGGCTGGAGATACCGGTAGTAACGGACGTCTCACTCACAGGGTGGGGAGCGCATGCCAACAATCTGACAATGAGCCTTGTCTCTTCTTAACAGATAAGGAATATACTACAACATTCAGTCAGATTGCGATTAAATGCAGTCGGGACCTCATGGTCCTGACGATTACAACTGCTCAATGGTTAAACATTGAAATCCAAAAAGAATTAGATTTAGAAGAAAAAAGGTTTCTTGACAATAGAGCTATTACCAATGCTAGAGACCAACTCAAAGAAACCAACAAATTATTTGATGAATTCAAGACATCAACAATCACAAAAGAAGCTAAATAAAGACATCCATGAGTTTAAATTAGAAAACGTTTTCCCATATACTACAGATGAATTTTTAGAAGCAGCTAAAAAACAGGCCTTGTCACAACAACAAAAAATCAAGGTGCGACGCCCCTGGGTATCTTTCTCGAACTCTAGCAGTAGCAGTTCAGACAATCAGTCGAGATACAATCAACAACACATTTTTGGTAACTATCCACCCCCACCAACGCCCCCTTTTTTAGGCAGAGGAGGACAAGGAGTTCCATAGTGGGGGCAACCGTGGTTTCCCCTGTATGCCCCTCCACAACGACAATCACGGGGGAGGAGACGTCAGACTCGATAACCATGAATGAGCATAAAATGCCAATTTTTAACTTAGCAAATTTGGAACTAACACCTTCGCAAACCCATCCGCCTGACTGTAAGAGGATATCCAAAAAAGCTCATTTCTAAAGCAAGAAAAAGAGCTCGGTTTACAGATCGAGACATTCTATTAGCTCCATATAGCACATCCAACAAAATCCCAGAGTCAGCCAAAATGACTTGCATGATTACTCATGGACCTCAGACTTTTCAAATAAAAAAACGTATTTGCAAATACTGGCCAGTCGTTAAACTAAGTCTGCCAGACATTCCATTACCAAGATTCGCTTTTAAAAGAGCGAAAAACATATGAGACAAACTTGTGCACTCTAAATTCAAGAAGCCAGCACCTAGAATGGGCCTTTGGGATTTAAGAACAACTGTTGGCCATTTTCCATGTGGCTCCTGTTCTGTTTGCCAATTTACTATAAAAATGAAAGATTTCAAAATTGGCACAAAAACGGGTTCTAGGTTCCCTCACCAACTGCAAATCTAAACAAGTCATCTATTGCATTGAATGTCCTTGTGGACTATGGTACGTAGGGCAGACTAGTCTACCTGCCCACATCAGAATCTCAGAACACCGATCCAGGATCAGGTACAACACAATATCTGTACCCTTAGCGAATCATTACATTGAAACACACCACACTGCAAATGACATCAAGTGGTGGATTTTAGATGTTGTTAAGGAATCCTCAAATACATCACGTTGCTTATTGCAGAAAGAGGCAAGATGGATTCAGAGATTATCAACTCATACCCACGGCCTCAATGAAGAATTTTTACCCCCCACTTGAATACATAATGAGACCAATAGATCGAGGGGAAAGACAGATTCAAGAACTACAAAACCAAGGTCTTTTTGAAATTTCAGTCACATCACGATGACTACCAGATTAAAGGGTAAGACAGTTTCTAGAACTACTAAACTCACTTGTATGGTCCCATCAAGGATTTTCTTCTGTGTTTGTGTACAGAATCTTTCTCAAGACCATATACACACACATACTCCTTGTGTCCCAATTGAAATTCAAGCCGCCACTGACTAAAATATGCGCAACCAATTGTTTCACTTTTGAAGCAAGCATGGATTTGACAAAAGGCGCCATGTACCCATGTAACATTTGCCCAAAATAAAGTTCCTGCTTCAAGAAAAGAAAGAGAAAATATGTGCATTAAATAATTAGGCATTTTTTCTGTTTCCATTCAAGTCTATTCATGCACTCCCAATTGATTGAAGTTTGAACAGCCCCCTTGTGCCTGCTGAAAACATAGTTTCAGCATCATGAGTTGGGGACGTTTTCCATTTCATTTCAAGTGCATTCATGCAGTTTTGATTCACCGAGGGGTTCATTCTAAATCACAAATTTATTTTGAATCACGAATACACGTACTGCAAGCAAACGCACTTTTCAGTTGTACTGGCACTTTTTAGAAATCCATCATTTCCTACAGCGTCACTCATGAGTGAAACGGGATTACTTTAATAGATTTTCTCTATACAAAAATGCCTGTTTGATTTCTGTGCGTGAGTATACAACCTAACATTAGTAATTTAGGGGCTCGCCGCACCATCAGCCAATCTCATGGCAGCTCTAATTATGCATGTTAGGGGAAGGATGCCAAGTAAACAGTGACGCTCACTGTTTCTACCCATCACATTGATGCTTGACACGCGGTCATCTGACAAGACACCTCGCAGCAGCAGACACACCTTCCACTCGGAACAAATCAGAGGGTTCTGGCTTTTTCCCGTAACTCATGCCTTCAGTTCCTTCCTTAAGTGTCCCCCTGCTCCCTCCCTCCACCTCCTCCCATTTAGCCGCTGTCAGGGTCTGGAGCCCCCAGTTCCAGGACTGGTTCCCTGCCCTCAACTTGAAGGGCCCTTGCCACTAGGCAGGGTTTATAAGTCAGTGCTGGGAAGTTCTGGTCGTAATCCAGCACGGGTGACCAAATGTTTGCGAAGCGGTGAAGGAGGCCCCTGTTAGCCACTGTGATTTTCTCTGCTATTAAGATGTCCCAGAGATTTAGCCACCATAGGATCATTAGGGGGCCCTCTGGGGATTTTCCAGGTGCGTGTCACTGTGATCTTAGCGGCAAGTAGGAGTTGTGTTAAGAGGGCCGCCTTCCTGCCAGATCTCGGGTCAATACCTGGGATTGGGACTGCCAGTAAGATAGGTTCTGGCTCCAACTGTATCACTACCTGAGTGATGTCTTCTATAGTGGCCGTGCATTGGGACCAAAACTTCTGTATCACTGGGCATGACCACCACATATGCTGGTAGGAACCCGGGAGGCCACAGCGGTGCCAGCATAAGGGGTACAGAGCTTGGTTGAAGTGGTGTAGTCTCAGCAGCGGGTAGTACCATCGTAGTAGTAATTTATGTGCACACTCGCGATTGGTGATGCAGAAGGAGGACGAGTGTCATGCCCGCGCCGCTGGCACACGCATTGGCAACCATCATGGACTACTTGGTACTCATTTATCCTCATAATACTCCTTGAACAACTCCTTTTCACGCCTTGGTCTTTTATTTCCATTTGCTCAACTTTGGTTCTTTCTTATTTTATTCAATTAACTACATTTACCATAATGCACCTGGCTACAGTCCTCAATTCCTGGCTATCCTCATTCATCGTTATTGGGACCACAATCCCCAGAAGCCCTAGCTGCCAGTGCTGCTTCCACCTGCTCAGGACCAGAGAGGGAGGAGGCAGATTGTCATCAGGTGTGCTGCCCCAGGTGCTGTCAATTAGACTGCCTCAGAACAGGGCAGGGCTGTATATAAGCAGCTGCCTGCAGGAGCACAGTGTCTTGCATCTTGGGATCTCCCCGCTCCTGTTTGCCTTGACCTGCTACTTTGTATGCTGTTCCTGTTGCTGCATTATCCTGTTTTGATCCAGTGCCCTTTCTGGGCTCCCTGCCTTGCAGCCGATCACGCTCCGCTGCCTTCTACCTACAGCCCTGTCCTCTGGGCTTCCTGCCTTGCAGCCTATTACAGTCCTCTGCAGCCCTCTACAGTCAGCGGCCCTGCTCCTCTGGGCTCACTCCTTGCCCTGCAGCCTGCCTCACTCCGGCTGCCTACTGTCCTTGTCCTCTGGGCTCCTTGCCCTGCAGCCTGCCTCACTCCGGCTGCCTACAGTCCTTGTCCTCTGGGCTCCCTGCCCTGCAGCCTACCTCACTCCAGCTGCCTACAATCCTTGTCCTCTGGGCTCCCTGCCCTGCAGCCTGCCTCACTCTGGCTGCCTACCGTCCTTGTCCTCTGGGCTCCCTGCTCTGCAGCCTGCGTCACTCCGGCTGCCTACAGTCCTAGTCCTCTGCTGCCCGCCTTGCAGCCTGCCTCACTCCGACTGCCTACAATCCTTGTCCTCTGGGCTCCCTGCTCTGCAGCCTGCCTCACTCCGGCTGCCTACCATCCTTGTCCTCTGGGCTCCCTGCCCTGCAGCCTGCATCACTGCGGCTGCCTACAGCCCTTGTCCTCTGGGCTCCCTACCGTGCAGCTTGCAACCTTCTGCTGTCTCCAAGCCCTTGTTCCCTGGGCTCCCTACCTTGCAGCCTGCACCTCTTCGCTGCCTACAGCCCTGCTCCTCTGGGCTCCCTACCTAGCAGCCCTATTCTTTTGGGCTCTCTGTCTGTCGCCTACTACTAATCTCTCTCTGTCCCGTTCTCCTGGACTCCCTGCCTTTCAGCCTACTACAGTCCTCCGCAGTCCAATACAGTTTGCCTGCACATAGTGCCACTCTTGACTGCAGACCTGCTTCCTACTTTGCAGCCTTCTGTTTTCCTGACTGCTGCTCCTTGTTCTCTTCATTGAGTCCTCTGTACTCCACCTTAGGTTATCTATTTCAGTCTAACTGCCTTTCCCTCATTTCCTTCTGCTAGATTGCTCATTGATTTCCTTTTCGCTGGATATTTCTGTTCTTGTCTTCTCATGTGTCTTATATAATCCCTTTGTACAGAGCTTGCCTGTTGGTTTCCGGCAGGCAACCTCTGCCCCTTCCTTAGTCGCGTTTTCAGTGTTACAGACATCCACTGCTGTTGTTCCCAGCCATGAGCATACAGCGTGGGCCTCTGTTATAGCAATCTGTGCAGAAGGCTGGAGTTTCCTAAGGTTCGTGGAACACTCTTTCCCATTTCAGCATACACCCCAAGAGGGAATACAGTTTGTTTATACCTTTGTATCTTTTGCCCCTTTTGGCTCACAGCTACTGTTTCCTACTCTTCTTTCCTGTTGAACTTCCTGCTGTGCGTGCTTATCTGCTACCATACCTCAGCACAGCCACCCAAACCCTACTTGGGTACCCTGTGCCACTCTTGACAGAGTGCCATTCCTGACCGAATGCAAGACCAAAAAGATTCTTGTTCCATAGGCAGGAAGGGCACACACAGACCAAAGATGCTTTCTTTTCGGTTCAAGAAACCTCTGCAAAAATCTAAAGTTTTCTTAAGGACTGCAAACAAAAACCATAGTTTAAAAGACAGACTCGCCCTAGTAAACAAAGGTTTACAAGCACAGTACTACACTCACTGGCTCGCGGACCCTTCCATGTGTAACTACTATGACATTTGCAACTATGATCCGCAGTCTCTATCTATAGAAGAGCTACAGCAAGAAAATGAATTCCTGCAGATTTTGTTAGCCCAATCAGTGGAAAACACTCATGCGGTTTCTGGCATTTCTTCTGACACTACATTCGACATTCAGCCGGTACACAAACCTTGTATTCTTTATCCCAGGCTACCCTGTCTCAGGACCAATGTCATAACACTGCTACAGCCAAGGATATTGCACTCATTGTGGCAGACTCTTAACCAGAGTACGCTGTTGCCAAAGTGATATGCTCAAGATCAGCTTGGCAAGCTACACAACCTCCCCTGACTGCTGTAAACACTCATTTAACCGGACAAGGCATTCAGTATCCTGAGGTTAGTGCAGCAGGTTCTGGGTACAAAAGACCAATACTGACCATCAGTTGTCTTAATGCTTCCCCAGTAACTACTAACCATGATAACTCTAAGGTCAGTCTGCCTATTGCAACACCCGAATTTTCTGCTACACCAGATTCTGAAGCTGTAGAACAGGCTAATGGAACATACCTGTTACAAGAACAACTCTTAAGCCTTAAAAGACAAACCGAAGACCTCTATGATGAATTTGTCTATCTGTATTATAAGAATCTAGCGAAAGGACACAATCTACCAGACCATCTGACACTATGTCCAACACCCGACATTCTGTCTTTAGAGTTTAACAGATTAAGGCCTGTACTGGTAACACAGAAGAGGATACAGACTTATACAGAGGAGTTGGAAGACCTGAACTTGGCATATACATACCAGTTAAAGCTTGACACCGCTCATTCACTTACTAGCCACAGTAACACAGGCTGTCGTTCAGATAGTGAAGAATGGACTCCTCCAGTGGGCCAGATCGCTCACACGGCCATTACACCAAAGATCAAGTGTAATAATCTTACTGGACATTCCGCTGAGTCAAAGGATTGTTCCATTCTTGCCCGTGATGTCAGTCCTTTACTCCCACTTACAGCCTCTACTGAAGTGACCAGAACTGAGATGTACTCTGCTTCTATGAACATTGGCACTCCTGACCATGAGTCAGATCCTGAAACATACCCAGTACCTGTCTGGAATCCAACTTTGCCTACTGTCAATACCCCAGATCCATGTATCAACTTGGGCACACAAGACTTTGCAGGCCAGCCTTCGGATGGCTTACCCTTTCCTGGTCCTACATCCACCATGCTACTTGTTACAAGATCTGCTAGCCCAATCTCTGCTGCTCCCCCTGCTAGTACTCCTGAATCTGCTACTGATGCCTCATCTCAGATCACTCCTACTGCAGTCGAAGCACCCCCTTCCTCTCTGCCTGCAAGGACAGTACCTGTTGCAAAGCCAGTTAAAAGTTCTCCTATTAAGGCTACAGCTCCGGTAGATCCTGTTGGTGCCTCTGCAGCACCTAAACTACCAGTCACAACGCCATTAGTCTCAGTTGCGTCCCTGTCGGCTGGTGCTCCTGTGACACCTATACTTCCAGCTGTTACAGCATCTGAACTTCCTACTGCCATTCCTGATCTTCCTGCAACTCATGGTGTTCCTGCAACTTTTGTTACTCCTGAAGTCTCTGTCGCAAATCTTCATGTTGCCATTGCTGCTTCTGACAATTTGGATGACCGTCCTAGAGCAACCAATTCAGCTGAATCTCTGGTCCCACCTTTCAGCACTGTACCATTGCCAGTCCTAAGGAAGACCACTTCTTTCAAAGCAATATATGCCATGGAGCCTGCAGCACATCTCCACAGTTCCTCAGTTCATGAACGCACTGTTGGATTTTGGGTCCCTAAGAGGTTGTCTTTTCTGAATTCTACCTCAAAGGTTCGAAACATTGGTATTGTCTCCTCCCTTCAAGACTCTCACCTTGCAGCATTAAACAGTTTTTGGTGCTTCGTAATGTGCCTTTTCGGTATAAGACTCTCTCGCGGTGTGACAGGCCTTGGACGTGCTCTTCTTGTTGGTCAGTCTTCAGGGGGCCTGGAGAGGGGCATGGAGAGGGGCATACTGTCATGCCCGCGCCGCTGGCACACACATTGGCAACCATCATGGACTACTTGGTACTCATTTATCCTCCTAATACTTCTTGAACAACTCCTTTTCACGCCTTGGTCTTTTATTTCCATTTGCTCAACTTTGGTTCTTTATAATTTTATTCAATTAACTACATTTACCATAATGCACCTGGCTACAGTCCTCAATTCCTGGCTATTCTCATTCATCGTTATTGGGACCACAATCCCCAGAAGCCCTAGCAGCCAGTGCTGCTTCCACCTGCTCAGGACCAGAGAGGGAGGAGGCAGATTGTCATCAGGTGTGCTGCCCCAGGTGCTGTCAATTAGCCTGCCTCAGAACAGGGCAGAGCTGTATATAAGCAGCTGCCTGCAGAAGCACAGTGGCTTGCATCTTGAGATCTCCCCGCTCCTGTTTGCCTTGACCCGCTACTTTGTATGCTGTACCTGTTGCTGCATTATCCTGTTTTGATCCAGTGCCCTTTCTGGGCTCCCTGCCTTGCAGCCGATCACGCTCCACTGCCTTCTACCTACAGCCCTTGTCCTCTGGGCTTCCTGCCTTGCAGCCTATTACAGTCCTCTGCAGCCCTCTACAGTCAGCGGCCCTGCTCCTCTGGGCTCACTCCTTGCCCTGCAGCCTGCCTCACTCCAGCTGTCTACCGTCCTTGTCCTCTGGGCTCCTTGCCCTGCAGCCTGCCTTACTCCGGCTGCCTACAGTCCTTGTCCTCTGGGCTCCCTGCCCTGCAGCCTACCTCACTCCGGCTGCCTACAATCCTAGTCCTCTGCAGCCCGCCTTGCAGCCTGCCTCACTCCGGCTGCCTACTGTCCTTGTCCTCTGGGCTCCCTGCTCTGCAGCCTGCTTCACTCTGGCTGCCTACAGTCCTAGTCCTCTGCTGCCCGCCTTGCAGCCTGCCTCACTCCGGCTACCTACAATCCTTGTCCTCTGGGCTCCCTGCCCTGCAGCCTGCCTCACTCCGGCTGCCTACCGTCCTTGTCCTCTGGGCTCCCTGCCCTGCAGCCTGCATCACTCCGGCTGCCTACAGCCCTTGTCCTCTGGTCTCCCTACCGTGCAGCCTGCAACCTTCTGCTGTCTCCGAGCCCTTGTTCCCTGGGCTCCCTACCTTGCAGCCTGCACCTCTTCGCTGCCTACAGCCCTGCTCCTCTGGGCTCCCTACCTAGCAGCCCTATTCTTTTGGGCTCTCTGTCTGTCACCTACTACTAATCTCTCTCTGTCCCGTTCTTCTGGACTCCCTGCCTTTCAGCCTACTACAGTCCTCCGCAGTCCAATACAGTTTGCCTGCACATAGTGCCACTCTTGACTGCAGACCTGCTTCCTACTTTGCAGCCTTCTGTTTTCCTGACTGCTGCTCCTTGTTCTCTTCATTGAGTCCTCTGTACTCCACCTTAGGTTATCTATTTCAGTCTAACTGCCTTTCCTTCATTTCCTTCTGCTAGATTGCTCATTGATTTCCTTTTCGCTGGATATTTCTGTTCTTGTCTTCTCATGTGTCTTATATAATCCCTTTGTACAGAGCTTGCCTGTTGGTTTCCGGCAGGCAACCTCTGCCCCTTCCTTAGTCGCATTTTCAGTGTTACAGACACCCACTGCTGTTGTTCCCAGCCATGAGCATACAGCGTGGGCCTCTGTTATAGCAATCTGTGCAGAAGGCTGGAGTTTCCTAAGGTTCGTGGAACACTCTTTCCCATTTCAGCATACACCCCAAGAGGGAATCCAGTTTGTTTATACCTTTGTATCTTTTGCCCCTTTTGGCTCACAGCTACTGTTTCCTACTCTTCTTTCCTGTTGGACTTCCTGCTATGTGTGCTTATCTGCTACCTTACTTCAGCACAGCCACCCAAACCCTACTTGGGTACCCTGTGCCACTCTTGACAGAGTGCCATTCCTGACAACAAGTGTGTCCTTGACCAAATGTCTACCCAAGTCTAGTCCTCTATTGGGTGCCCCAGGTTCGCTTCCCATTGTGGCATATAGGAGGCGTTAGCGGCGAGAATGTCTACCTGTAATAACTTGTAGAGGGGTTCGATTTTTTTTTTTTTTTTCCCCGGGCCGGCGGGTCTGTGAGCTCAAGGGGGCTAAGGGCTCATTTAGCCACCAAGTGGGTCAGAGGGTGGGAGCACCAATTTCGTAGTTGTGTGTAGGAGAATCTATCAGTTTCCGCTAGTCGGAACGCACTTTTGCATTGCTCGAAGATGATCGGTTGGTTCTCCTCGAAGAGCTGACCTAGGGAGCTACGGCCACCCGCAATCCAGTTCTTGAAGTTCATGGGGCAAGCTCCCGGTGTAAAGGCCAGGTTGTGAAACACTGGGGCAGACGGGCTCAGATCTCTCGGGATGTCTCTACACTTACAAGCCCAATCACATGCTCTTAAGGTATGTTTAGTGGAGGACAGGATTCCTGGCCATGTCCTGCGCAGGGGAGCAGGGAGGTGTAGGAGGAAGCGCAGGGGAAGGGGCAAGCAAGACTGTTCAATCTCTGTCCATTTCGGGTGTCTTGAGCTGATTGCCCAGGCCTGGGTGTGGGCTATCTGGTACTTCTGGAGGTCAGGGACTCCTAGGCATCCCACCTTAGGACTGTTCATAATTGTTCTCTGGGGGATCTGTGACTTTTTACCCCTCCAGATGAAGCTAAATACTTTCCTTTGGAGGCGCTGGAGCGGGACCCGCGGGATTGTGATGGGAAGGGATGTGGAAGCGTAAAGGAATCGTGGGAGGAGATTCATTTTGCAAGCCGTGATATGACCTACGAGCGAGATCTCTTGCGAGAGCCCGCGGTCTAGGTCCTTCTCTAAGTCCTTAAAGAGTGAGTTGAAGTTTGCCCGATAGATGTCTTCTGGGTGGGCAGGGATCTGGATCCCCAGGTAAGGAATAGATTTCTTGCTCAGTTCAATCGAGCATAGGGACCTGAAGGACTCTCAATCCCCTGGTTCCAGTCCAGTCCCCAGAGCTGTCAATTTCTCAAAGTTGATGGTAAACCCCGAAACCCTCCCAAATCTATGAATCTCCACCAGGGCTGACCGCAATGAAGCAGAAGTGTCGATTATGGATGGCAACACGTCGTCAGTGTAAAGTGCGATCTTGTGTTGGGAGGGGCCCACTTGGAAGCCTTTGACCTGGGGGCTAAGGTGGACTTGCTCGGCTAGGGGTTCCATGACTAGGGCAAAGAGTAGAGGAGATAGGGGGCATCCCTGTCTGGTTCCGCAGCTCAGTGGGATTGGATCGGATAAAAGGTCATTGACACGCAAAAGGGTTTTCGGGGCTTGGAAGTTAGCTAGTATTAGTCTTTGGAGGGTGGGCCCAAAGTGGAAGGACTCCATGGTGAGTCGTAGAAATGCCCAGTCCACTTTATCAAATGCCTTGGTTGCGTCCAGGGCCAGCAAGGCTAACTTCTGTGAATCCTTATTCGCGACGTCAACCAAATTGAGGATCCTGCGGATGTTATCTGCGGTCGATCTATGCATTATGAATCCTGTCTGGTCTGAGTACTCCCTCCACTCTGTTTGCTAGGACCTTCGAGTATATGTTAGCGTTGAGGTTCAGCAGCGAAATGGGCCTATATGAGGAGTTATCTCTGGGGTCTTTTCCCGGTTTGAGGGCGAGGACTGTGATTGATTCCTGCATCGAGGGGGTGATAGTCCCTGAGGTAGCGAAGGAGTTAAAAAGAGGAGGTCAGCAGTTGGGGGAGAATGATTTTATGGAATCTGGTCGTGTAACGGTCTGGCTCTGGGGCCCTGAGTTTAAGACTCTTGATGGCTGTGTCAACCTCTTCACTTGTGATAGGGGCCTCCAGTTCCTCTTTCGTAGCGTCTGTAAGGTGAGGGAGGGCGGCACCCCGTAGGTAGTCATTGCTCTCAGCCTCTGAAGGACACCCCTCTGTCGGGAACCCCTCTGTTGGCTCCAGCAAGGCCAGTGAAAATGCTTGGATCCCAGAGGAGAACATCACTAGGGCCTGCGGGCGAGATCCACGGCTACCAGCCCGTCATGTATGGAGGAGCAGGACAGCCGGAATTGGAAGCTGAGGTTAGGAGAGTTGTCTCTTGGGCTGAGTAGGAGCTTAAGTTATTGGCAGGGTCTCTGGCGAGGACTTTCGTGCTACTGGGGGGGACGAGAGGGGAGAGACCTGGCTTGGTCTCAACAGCTGTTGGGAGTGAGTCCTGGGCCCCTTATTAGGCGATCCTCCAAGCTTCAGAGTCCTAAAGCGCAGGCTGATGGCAGCTGGGACATCCACGGGTTGGGGGGATCTCCTCATGCTGCTGGGCAGCTGCGGATGAGAGGATTACTGCCTCTCACAGCAAGCAGGCGCTGGGCCTCGGATCCTCAATGGAGAGAGGGGACCGGGCTGGGGTGCCCCAGGAAGCAGCCGGTAGGACGGGCCTCTCCGAGCGCTGACTGTAGAGGAGGGATCTTGGTCGGTGGGACCCGCTCAGTTAGGGTTGTGGCATGGCTGAGGTTGCCATTGGTCTGGAGTACTGCAGGGCCACGCGGTCCACCAGTGGCGTGGAGGGCCGAGGAGCACCCAGAGAGCAGAGAGATTGGCTCTCAGACCGCAGCGGCCAGAGGTAGGTGAGGCCATGGGTTGAGCCGGAGCACTGCTGGTGCTATGGGTGACTGCTTCAGGGAATCCAGGGTCCCGGCTCCCCACCCACAGGATCACTCGGGTCTTCCAGGCTAAGGTCAAGTAGCCCTACTCCTTTGCTGGAACTGTCATTTCTCCCGTACCCCCATCCCCCAGGACATGGGAGGCGTATCACAAGTGCCTGCGGGGGTTACTGGGGGAGTAGAAAGCGTTGTTGGGGGGGTCCTCGATTTCAGGTCTGTAGGTCGGGGTGAGCTGGGCGTTTTATTCGCAGCACGTACCTCTCATCCCGGATGGGCTGCAGTGTATTCCGGTCATCGAGTCTCCGGGCCGATTCTGGAGGGTGCCGCGTCCACGTCTCGGGAGGCTCAGGGGGACCCAGGCTGGGCCCACCCAGGGCTTGATGGTTGGCCAGTGCTCCAGGGGCCCTGACTCTCAGCTGCCGCCTCCTTGCCTCCCGGAGTGGGCAGTGAGCCCCTCCATGCAGCGTTGGAATTGGTTGCACTTATTTGTCTCCCTTTGCGGGGTCCTGCACCGAGCCAGCTCGGAGTTCAATGCTGTGGTGTGACGCGGGCTCTGGGGTCGATGAGTCTGCGGCGACCCAGGGTGCTGCTCCTCCATTGCGTTTTCCCTCAGCGGGGGTTGGGGGCGTTTGTCTCCCAGCTCTGGGGTTGCCTCGAGATTGGGGTTTTAAATGCTCTGTCCTGAGCCCCCGTCCCTAAGAGCGCTTCACGGCATTGCTGTGTTCATTTAGAGCAGTCCGACGAGAGACTCTCTACATCGGGCTTCATCTCGGATCCCCCGGTCTGCCACTTTGGATATGCTATGGCAGACCAGGGAGCTAGGTTCATCTCCGTTTCGGGGCTCCAAGGTGTTCCGGGAGCCCGTTCTGCCTTCACTGAACGCTCCGGAGCTTCCCACAGCTGTTGCTGTGGAGCTAGCCTCAGTTGAATGGCGGAAAGCTTATTTTATTGTTGCATGCTGCAGGTCCCGCACGGAGACCATCAGAGAAGCTGCCAGATAGCTGGCGCTCCTGGGCACGTCCCTACCATTTTCATCTCTTAAAGAACATAAGGTATTTTTTTAAAAACAATTTTGTTATGTCTTTCTGCACGAACGGCACATCAAAAATGTCCTTTCTTCCTCATAAAATATCTGACACACGGTCCCATTACCCTTGCAGGTCTCGAGCAGCAAAAGTACCTGAGTCTGTTGCCCCTCCATCTGTGGTGGACACCTCGTTTTAGAGATCAACCACAGCCAGATCCCCGAGAGTTTTTCTGCTTCCAACCAGGGTAAGCTCTTACCTTTCTCTGGACTTGAACGCCACAATGCAGTGTAACATAATTAGAAATAATACTATAGCCTAAACTATTCTGAAAACAATAATTCAAAATCTCCTTTTTTCTGTGTCTGCCTCCACACAGGGTCCAGTTGTTATTTTTCGCCCTGAAGAAGGCTTCTACCAAAATGTATTGCCTAGAAGGTGGCTTTTCTGCCGAAAACTTATTTTAGATGTCCGTTTATAATTTTTTGAAGTGTACTTGAACCATTTCTATTGACACAAACACGTTGGCAGACCTGCTCGATGAGTAATTAAGTTTGTTTAATCAAGAAAGTGGTTCTAAAAACAAACGCTGCTTTCGGCCAGAAGGCCAGCAACAAAATACTTGTAGCACTACCATTGCAACAAATTATGCAGCTGGTGCAGGGATATGAATATGGATCATTTTACATGCACTACAACTATGGTGTTATCATTCTTATTACTCCAGGCCAATCTGGTGCTCCAGGTTGGTACAATTAAGGGGTATCTGGCAGGGCTCTCTATTTTTATGTACTCCTCTGAAGAGGTATCTTTCTTCAAGATCACACTAGTTTAACAATTCTTAAAAGGACTAATGAATACATTTCCCCCGGTCCCTTTTAAATTCCCAATTTGGGACCTCAACTTGGAGGTGAAATTTCAAAGGTGTGCTCCTTTTCAGCCTATCCATTCTTGTCCTTTAAGGTTATTAACTTTAAAGACCATCCTTTTAGTGACTGCCAGCACGAAGGGTGAGTAAACTTCAGGCCTTGTCCTGCAAGCCTCCTTACACAATCTTCTATAAGGACAGAGTGGTCTTTAAGGTTAAACCTACCTTCTTACCTAAGATTGTGTCTGAGTTTCATTTAACTCAGAAAATAATTCTACCTTCATTTTATCCTCCTTCTCATCCTGGAAAGGCTTGATCCAAAGTGTGCACTTAGTTTTTACATCTCCAGGATGTCTAAACTAAGACAGGATGACCAACACTTGGTAGGCTACACAGGCCACAAGTTGGGTATGGCAATCTCGAAACAAACTTCATCAAGATGGATCATTTTAGGAATATCTGAATGCTACAGATTAGCTGGAAACAATCGTCCGGAGGGTCTTAGAGCTCATTCGACCAGGGTCATGGCTACCTCCTCTGCCTTACAGAGGGGAGTCCCAATTAAAGATATTTCTGCGGCAGCCACATGGTTGTCTGTACACACTTTTACCAAACACTATAATCTGGACTCTTCCTCAAGCTGGGAAGGTTTATTTGGAAAGGCAGTGCTACATTCTGTGCACACATACCTATAAAGGAACTCCTAAATTATTATGAGTCTGAAAATTCTGACTCCTTCCTCCAGGAATACTTACACTGCTTTGGGAGTTTATCATAAGACGATGAATACGTGGGAGGACACAATCCATACGAAGAACAAGTTACTTATGAAGGCAAGCGTCCCCAAAAGGCATTACCCTCCCCGCAATGAGAGGCAATAATAGACACACCCCAAAAGGGAATGAGGCTAGGACCAAGTGCGGGTGAAAGTAAAAGGTTCTTTATCTAATCAAATAGGGCATGCAAAGGACTCTGCAAGCTCCGAGAGTGCTCTGTCTGACAATAGCAAAGGCAGTCTTATTTATTACAAAATCCCGTCATAGAAACCTACACACTATAGGGGGCACATAATCTTGGGGATTGGGTGGCGTTGACTAACTATAGGTGCAGTTGTGATGAGCCGCTTCATGGTTGGTGGACATCAGCGTGGTGCCAACGTGGGGCGGATAGGTCAGCTGGGCTCATCGGGGTGGGGCTGCCAGGCCAGGCGCGGTCAGTGTCGTTGATGGACGGGTGCCCTGACTTTCTGCCCCTGTGGCCACACACACAACATTCATTCATTTAGATAATTACGGTTGTCCTGTAAATCCTACAATAGGTTATTCTAAGGGTTATTAAGACACAGGAGGAATACATATAATGTGAAGCTTTACCAATACATCAAGACACTGTTACTTCTGACCTGTTGACCAGGTGTCATAAACCTGGGGGTCTGGTCTGAGGGCATGGGGTGAGCTGCACTGTCATTCTGGTCTTGTTAGATGTAGTGACGAATTACTTTATGATGTGTTAGTACAGGGTTGAATATCTGTTTTCCAAGGCCCATTAACTTAAGGTGAACTGGAGTGCCACTGGATCAGCGAGGGTGTACCTCTGGCCCCTTGGGGCGGTGGGGTTTTAGGACCGGGTTGTAAATAATTCATTTGGCCGACCATGGCGGTCTGGGACATGGGGGGAGGCGAATACTTGAAGCAGGTCCAGCAGAATGGGGGGGGTGAGGCTGTGCTGCTCGCACCCCAGCTTGTCCTGGCGTGCCTTGGTGGGAGGGGAGGGGAGATGGCCTTGTGTGTGTGTGAGCAATTCTCTGTGCTTGGGCTACATACTATGTAAAACAAGGAAATGATTCATAAAGTTGGTAATATTAAAACTATCACACATTTCTACTGTCCATACGTTCGTATATTATTTTATATTTGTCTACAATAATTTGGCAGTGTTTCATACATTGAACGACTATATTTTGGCAATGTCACACGTAGTAACTGAATAACACATGAGGTAGCATTAGGTTTGATGGTGTACTTAGGAGCATGGAAGCAATACATTCAGAGACGATAATACATTTTCATTCTGGCTTGTATTTTTAAACGTATCACTCTATGCATATACATACACACACAAATGCTTGCAGTAATGCTCCGTTTGCCTTCCTTTGTAAATAGCAGCATTTGTTAGTTAGCCCTAGATGGTCAGTATCAATTTCTTTTCATTACACATGGTGCAGTGTATGAGCTGAGGTCATACTTGTTTTACCAATACTCATGAATTTTTATCTCCTTCTTAAACATGGATGTTTATATTTAACATAGCAACCTTTGCAAACCGTTAGGCATTGGAGTGTGGTTGGATATTGATAAGGGTTCGCACAAAGAGGGTATTGACATCATATATTTTACATGTTACGGGTTAGATGCAGGGTCGATGTGTGTTCTGTCAGGATGGTTTTCTGTTATTTTCCAGACTTGAACCGCGAGTCAGGTCACTTCGGGGACAGTGATGTACTGCAGAAGGTAAATGATACAGTGTTTGTTCTGATACTTGTTCGTGTCTGGTTGCTCGTGAGAACAGGCCTTCAGCAGATCTGCCATGGAGCGGAGGCGCCAAGGGAAGGGCATGGCTCTCTGTGAGTGGGGGCCAAGCTGCAGCATTCGCAGGCAGGCTGTCTTTTTGGGATTCAGATTCTCAGTATCTAAAATGGAGTCCTGATGCTTTTCCAAAATGGTGTCCATGGTCTGTTACAGTACAGCATGATCAGTCCTGTGTGTCGATCAGTAGTCACCCCGTCACCTGGGCCCTGGTGACAGGGGGGCCCCTGACGAGTCATGAACCTCACATAGGTGGTGCATGTCGGGGAGGGGCGTCTCCTAGACCTATCCTCCCATACATTTCCCCCCTTTTGTTCTTTAAGTAACGAATACTGTAACTCCCCCAACCTCTGGCGCACTTTTTCATCAGCAACAGCCTCATCCCATGCTGGTGTACCTTTTATTGGCATCCAGGCTCTACACAACCCTCTCAGGCTTTCCCCTCTCCTAGCATACTCATCAGGTGTGCAGGTCATGTATGTACATCCCCCATCCCCATCCAGGTCCACCCATACCTCCGTATACCATTCCCTTTCGTGAGGTTCCTTTATTGTGGTGTAATACAATCTATCTACTATGTCCCCATCGTAAGGTAGAGTTACCAATCTGTACTTTGGCCCGGGGTCCTCACCTGTTTGCACTTGAGCTTTGTGCATGACCTGTGCCACTCCTCTAGTGTTGCCCATTGTCACCATCATCATTGTGCCATTAGGCACTGCATTTGCGCAACATCGAAGACACAGCTGGTACACGCAAAAAATCAAAAGTAAAAATACCACGATAGGCATCAGCATTTTGATCGTCAATCCAAGCCATGATGGTACCCAAGAGAAGAGGTTGTCAAACCAGGTGCTGGCGTCTGCTCCTCCCTCATTTTTCATTCGTTCCCCCAGGTTGTGCACTGCTGCGATGACATGTAACATCGTACCATTACCTGCGTCTTCAGAAGGTATGAAGTGCAACATGCACTCCCAGATTTTTCGGCAAACACTGCCGTCCATCGCCGTTTACAAGTCTAGAACATACCTGTTCTTCATCGTCATTAACCGCAGGGCTCTTAGCTCCACCTTGATCATGTTAAATCCTTCTTCAGTGTTGTTAGGTAGCTGGATCAGCTCCCAATGTGTGATCTGGAGCCATTTTGCATTTGCCCGCGCCTGGATGCTTGGAATGAGTGAGGCGAAGAATGTTTCTGCAGAGCTGAACAGTCGATACCTGCCTGGAATCTGCGCCAATAAGGCTTTGGATATGTAGTTGGATGACCATCGCCTCCTCGATAGCACCTCTTGCACATTACTGGAAAACAGGACATACATTTATGGCTCTTCTGTTGGTGGGGTGTTTTGTTCACAGGGGGCATCAGGCACTCCTTTGCCCCCGACAATATGGCTCTCCGGAATCACCATCAACGCTTTACTTTAACTGCAGTCGGGGTGCAAAATATCACTTCATAAGGGCCATAAAATCCTGGAGCATTCCACCTCCGTACAAAACTTCTGACATAAATTAGGTCCTCTGGCATTAAGTGCCCTTGTGGAATTTGCTCGACAAATGTTACTGTCTTGTTCCCTTCTTCCTGAGTAAATGGTGGTGCGTGCTGCCTTGATATCATGCGGGCTGCTCTTGTGAGTTTTGTCAGATAATCAGTAAACTCCTCTCCTAGTATTGTGGCACTTCTGTGTGCATCTGAATCTCTGCGGAGTGGAGAGTGTGCTGTATGCATGCGTCTTCCCATCACGATCTCGTGCGGTGACAAATGGTGGTCCTTGCTTGGCTGATTTCTCAGCTCGAACAAGGCCAGAGGCAGGCAATGGACACAGTTCTTTTTTAGTGAAAAACACAATTTTGACAGCCTGCCTTTTAGGAGGCCGTTGATCTTCTCAACCACACCATTGCTTTGCAGGTGATAAATCGAGCACAGCTTATGTTTTATTCCTAACAAGGCAGTTACTTCCTTGAACAGCTCGTTGACAAAATTAGTGCCATTATCTGAGCGAATCACGTTGCAAATTCCCCAGCGCGGGAATACTTCCCTCACTAAGAACTTTGCAGCGCACTTGGCATCAGGACGTGCACAAGGCCCAGCCTCAACTCATCTGGAGAATGGACATACAACCACTATCATATACTGTGCCCCATTACACCTTTCCCCCATATCTGCATAGTCAATATGCAACTGTCTGAAGGGCCCTACTGGTTTGGGTATTGTTCCTCTAAGTTTCCTCAGTGTCATTCCTGAATTGTATATTTGACATGTTGTACATTCCATTGCTAGTTTTGATATATGTTCCTGGAGGCCTGGCACAAACTGGTCTTCTTGTATTTCTGCTGCTATGTGTTGCTTAGCATTGTGGGCAGGGAAGTGTAGTTGCTGAAATGCTATTTCTAGGAGTTTGAGAACCATTACCACCTATCCTGTATTATTCTGGCGCCACAAAAGATCTGTTGCTGATTGACTACAACCTCTCTTCTCCCATAGCCCTTTTTCCTCCTCACTTGTTCCTTCCTTTAACTCTAATATTTGTGACATGGGCATTGTATTGTATCCTTCCGGGTGCTCTTCCACTGCCTGTTGTTGCACTATGTACTCACCTGTTATTTCTTTTACTAAAT
Source organism: Ambystoma mexicanum (assembly GCF_040938575.1). Classification (NCBI taxonomy): domain Eukaryota; kingdom Metazoa; phylum Chordata; class Amphibia; order Caudata; family Ambystomatidae; genus Ambystoma; species Ambystoma mexicanum. Next base: position 215,890,409 of record NC_090926.1, read on the forward strand.
AGGATGCTTCCTTGGCTGCAGCGTCTGCTGCAGCGTTTCCCAAAGAGATAACGTCTGTGTTGGACGTATGGGCTTGGCACTTCACTATTGCTACCATAGTGGGTTCTTTCAACACCTCAATAAGCTCTTTCAGGAGCTCTGCATGTTGCACAGGTGACCAATCTGCTCTGCGAAACCCTCTCCGTCCCCATCTTGCCAACCCACCGTGTACTGTAGTAGCCATGTATGCTGAATCTGTGTAAATAGTCACTGTACATCCTTTTGCTGCACGTAATGCTTCAATGAGGGCTATAAGCTCTGCTGCTTGGGCTGAGTAATGGGAGGGCAGGCGATGCTGTACTATCACTTCGTACTCCCCTTCTTCCAATCTCACAACTGCCACCCCCACATGCTTTTCCCCTGTGTCAGTGTCGATTGATGCTGACCCATCTATGAAGTAAACCTCTCCTTCATTTAGGGCATTTTCACTTACCACTGTGCTTTCTCCCTCCTCTCCTGTATAAGTGGCACAGTTGTGTTCCTGCATGTCTTCTAATGTGCATGGCTCTGTAATGAATGTTGCTGGGTTTACTGTTTTGCATCTGACTATGTGTATGTTTGCACTGGACAGTATTATTTCATAAGCAGTTGCTCTTTGTGTCGTTAGTGTGCTTTTTGATCTTTCTAATATAGCAAATAAGGAGTGTTCCACAAATAGTGTCACAGAGAATCCCATCACTATTGTTGCACTTTTTTCAATGGCGAGCGCTGCGGCTGCGAGAGATTGCTCGCAAGCGAAGTGTCCTTGCATCACTGCATCTAATGTGCCACTGTAGTAAGCAAGTGGCTTATGTCCCAGGGATGTTTTTTGTGTCAGCACTGCTGTCATGAAATCCCCTTACAGTGGTAGAACTCGCGGTCATGATCTGGGTTCGCGAGTACCGGTGCGCTTGAAATCAATTCTTTGAGTGCGGTAAAGAAAGTCACTCATTTCTGCTGACCATTGGATTTCTCTGTTCTCCCGCTGAGCCTCTTTGAGTGCCTGCAGTAGTGGTCATGTGTACTCTACATAGTCTAATATCCATGCTCGACAGTAGTTACACATACCAAGAAATGTTTGTATGTCCTTTACCGTGCCTGGTTTTTTTAACTGCTGTAATGGCATCTACTCTGTCTGGTATTATCTTTTGCCATCTTTTGATATTAGCTGTCCCAAGTACAACACTTCTGGTTGGCAGTACTGTAACTTCCCTCTGTCGACCTTGTATCCCTTGTGGGCCAACAATGTCAAGAGAGTGACAGAATCTGTTCTGCATTCTTCCTCACTTTGTGCACAGATGAGCAAATCATCTACGTATTGAATAATCGTGCTCTCAGCTGTCATGTTTCCTAAATCTTCATGGAGGATGCGGTTGAATATACTGGGGCTCTCACAGTACCCCTGAGGTAACCTACAATGTTCGTACCTCTTTCCCCCCAGTGTGAAGGCTGTTAGATACCTGCACTCTTCTACCAATGGGATGAAGAAAAAGGCATTTTTCAAATCAACCACTGTGAAGTGCAAGGCATTCTTGGGGATGCTGCACAATATTGATGCAGGATTAGGGACCAAAGGGAACTCTTTTTGAATGATGTCATTCAGTGGGCGTAGGTCTTGGATCATCCTCCATGCCCCACCTTTTGCTTTTTTAATCAGATAGATACAAGTATTACATGGTGAATTAGAGGGTACTATTATTCCCTGGGCCAGCAATGCACTGATTGTTTCTTTTATCCCTTCCTCTGCTTCTCAAGACAGTGCGTATTGCTTTACCCTAGGCAAAAGGGCCCCAGGTTTAAGTTTTATTTTGACTGGGGTGACTCCATGCAATAATCCCACATCATGGGGGCCTGTAGTCCACAGAATACTGGGCACTAATTTCATATCATCTTCAAAGAAAGACGGCGGTGCCCCCACCACTGCCATCAGTTGTACTGGCACCTGTCTTTCTTGTATCATGATGTCACATGGTATTGCTATTTCCATTATTATCTCACCATCACTCTCAGAGTCTGAGAAAAGATCCTTATCTGACAGATCCCGCAATGCAATGTCGGCATTGATGCACAACACTGTGTGCCATTCGCAGCCGTGTATATCCATTGCAATTACGGCTATTCTCTTAGCTGAGATTTGAACTGCATGTAAATCTAGGGGCATTATTGTTCCTGGTACAATCTCTGGGCGTGCCATTGGTCGGAAGATGAATTCTGCTGGTACTCGCCATTCTAGCTTTTTCAACTCAGGTACTACTCAATGTTTTCAGTCCTTGGATAAACATATCGAGATCCACCGGTATGCCACGCACTTCTGGTGCTGTTGCTCGTGCATGCACCACCAGCATTACGCGCAAAGGACAGATCCCCAGGGTGGAGCAAGCTATCCCTCTCTCCGTGAAGGAGATAGTCATATTAAGCTTGCTGAGAAGGTCCCTTTTGAGCAAGTTAATCGGGGACTGTTCGTAGTATAGTAGGGGTGCTCTTACTGTCTTACCTCCCACTGTGACGTCTAAATCTTCCGTATAAGGAACTTCCACAACAGCCCCAGAGAACCCCTGCGTCTCCAATTTACGATTAGATAGCGGAAACCGTCCTTCACGTAAACATGATTTTTCAGCTCCCGAGTCCACCATAAATATGACCTGCTTATTCCCTATCTGCGCCCCTATCAATGGTCCCTCCGCTGCATTGTAGGTCGTAGATAGAACAGGACACGCAAGTGCTCTCTGTGGGCTGTCCTATGCTGGATGTCTCATGTTCCCCCCCCTTGACTGAAGACATTCCCCGAGACCACCGCCACTCCACCATATGGGGCCGGTGCACCGTTAGCAGTAGTGGCGAAGGGGTTACCTTGTGTGTATTGCATGTGGTTGCGGTTTTGTGGATGCTGCTGTACATTGTGAGGGTGTTCTCTGCGCTGTTCTACATACCCCCGCTCTGGCTGCCCTTGTGGCCCTCCCACGAGTAATCTATAGGGGCTCCCCGGGTGAGGATGACCACATTGTTCGATATCTTGATACACATTGTTTGGTCTACTTCTGCATTCTCGTGAGAAATGTCCCCACCTCCCACAATTCCAACAGTTCCCCTGTCCCCCTCTTGGACCTTGTCCTCCATACCCTCCATTTCACCCGTACCCTTGACCACCCCCTCTGCGGCCCCTGTACCCACCTCATCCTCCACGGGGGGGCCCACTCTTGCCACTGCAGACCTCCGTATTGCTCCTGTCCATTCCACTGTGGCTGCCCGTTGCCTGCCCAATTTGCTGCCATCCTCCCTTGTATTGCTACCAGCCCCTCCTCTCATCCCCCTCCCTGTCATGGGGTAGCGCTGCCACAGCTGCAGCGACCTTCACGAGTTTCGTTTGTACTAGTTTGGCCTCATCTGCCAACCTTTTTTGAGCGATGACCTTCTCCCTTTCCTTTATTCTTTTGCAGTGGTGTACTATTATGCTTTGTATTTCCGCCCACCCTTTTGCTTCGATCCCTGCTATTTTGTTGAGTCCTTTTTGCACCTCCTTTGGAAGCCCTCTCTTTATTATGAAGTAAAATAAAGATGTCGACTGATACCAGGGTGTGCCCGTTTCGCCTCTCCACATCTCCTGCACCCGAAAAATGTAATCCATAGCATCCTCCCCATCATTCATTGTGCACTGCATTACTGATTGTAAATCTGGTGTGTCTGGAAATGTTTCTCTTAATGCATCCCATACCCTTGCGTGCACTGTGTTAAAAGATGCTCCATCACGGCGATCACAATCCAGTGTCAGTCCCGGGAAGCCAGCCTTTGCCCACACTCTATCTGCTTGGTCACCCACTGCCGATACTAGTAGACTTTTGACATCTAGTGCTAATGGCACCCCTGCAGTATGTTTTTCGAATGCATATATCCACTTACTTGCCCCGCCTGATAGCGGGGGCAATGATTTTAACAAATTGGCTTTATCCTTCTGAGCCCAGGGTATATAATTTGGTCTCCCACCTCCCCTGTGTATCAATGGGAGCTGTAGTTTGCCCTTTGTCATCTTGCCAGTACTCACCTTCAATCTTTTCCTTCCTAGCAGTGCCATTCTTCCCATTCTATTCCTTAACCTTCCTGTCCATTCCTCTTCCATCGTTCTTCCCAGAGATGTCCCTTCTCCTCTACCGGACCCTCCTCCCACTGCCACACTCAACCTCCCACTTTCCTGTTTATGGTCCTCAATATCGCACCATAATTCTTCCATGCCCCCGGTAGCCATTCCCTCATCACCTGTATTGTCATCCATCTCCTGTGGCCCCAGTTCTACTATTCGAGTTGGCTCTTCCTGAATTCTGAACAGTATTTCCCCTTTATTCCATCCCTCTTCAGATGTCTTGTGACGTGCCTGTGCTCTAGTTGTTTGCTCATGTCTAACAACACTAGTTCCATTCTGCTCACATATATTTCTTATTTTAGATAACTCATCTCTTGCCATGGAGAGCCTGGAATCTAAGTCCTCTGTCAATTTTTCTATACCTACTGCAGGGGTGCTTACCTGTCCGCGCTGTCGGGGGCCCTCATATGGTGGTGGTGCAGTTGGTCGTGGGGTGGCGGTAGGTGCTGCAGGGGGTACATATGTGGAATCACTATAACCTTCTGCTGGCACTGGCTTGTTTAGGAGGGGGTACAATCGTGTCACCTCAATCGATCCCTCTGTTCCTACCTCTTCCTTTCCAACTTCAGGTATGAGTAAGGGACTATCAACTGTAGAGGGCAGGTCAGATACTGACTCAGGGACGTCATTTGGGGGTCGCCAGAGGTCGCAAGAGCGACCTCTGCTGATTGGACAGCGACCTCTGTCACTCTCTTGCGACCTCTGGGAGGGGGCGTGGCTTCAGCCACCAAGCGTTGCGTGCTGCGTTCCTCCATTTTGTGAGCAGCACGTGTGGTGTGGCACGGCGCTCCTGCTTCACGCTGCGTTCCTCCATTTTGTGAGCAGCACGTGTGGTGTGGCACGGCGCTCCTGCTTCACGCTTTCCAACAAACAACAAACACGGTAAGTCAGTTAAAGTTATTAGATTTATGTATGTTTGTCTCTCAGGTCGTCACGTCACGTGTAGTGTGCTGCTGGGTTGGGTTGGGTCTGGTGAGTGGGGTCGGAAATGCGGCGTCCTTGCCACGGCGGGTTCCAGTGCTGAACTCCCCTGCGGCCGCGGCGCCGCTAGCCAAAGGCCCAGGCTGAGGTGTGTCACAACTCGGCCTGGGTCTTGCCTGCGCAGGTGACTCTGAGTTGCCGGCCTCCCCGTCCCATTAGAGAGAAACCTGGGGGAAACTCAGACACGAGATGCCGGCACTGGAGGTTCCCGGGGCTCTTCTGTCGCCCCCTCTCTTCCCTTTCTACTCCACCATATGTTCTATATTACGCGGGGGCCAGAGCCCGGCTCTGGTGCCTTATTCTGTGTCCGCGTTCAGCGGCCTCTCTATCTTGCACCGGGTCTGTCTTTATCCCGGTCCTGTTCCTCGTGGCTCTCTCCCTTCCCCGCCGACTTGCTGCTTGCTTCCGCCTCCTCCGCCAGCTTCTCCCCTCGGTTATTTCGTGTCCCCTCTCCCCGTCGCCTGGTCTTCCCTTCTCCCCTGGTTCTCACGTCCTTTGTTTCGGCCCCTCAGTTCTCTGCCCCTCTTAAACCCCTGCCCTTCCCTGCTTCTCTTGTTGGTTTTTATCCCGTCTCTCCGCCCATCTTATCGTTTTATCTCGTTACTTTTCTCTTCCTCACCGTCTTCTTATTTTTCTTCAATTTGTTTTCTATTCCCGTCCTATAATGTTTCTTTTTGTTTGTTTCTCGGCCTGGTACTTCCTGCCCTGCCCCCCTCCCCACTTTCTCACCTTTGTATCCTTCTCATCTTCCTTCACTGTGTTTATTTTTTCTTTTCAGCCTTTTCCTTTCTTACTATACTCTGCCTTTACGCGTCCTCCTAATTGTTTTCTCGCTCCCCACCCTGCCCTTTTGATGGCTTCTGTTTGAATTTTCCTTCTGAAAGCTTGTAAATTAGCGCCCCAGCCCTCAACGTAAAATGTGTATTCCATCTGCCAGTCAGGTGCTGGAAACCTGAAAAAACGACTCAGCCTTTTATCCTCCCTGCACCTGTAGATTATCATGAAAAACAGCTCCTCTTAGTTACAGCGCTTCGAAACGGCATGACCTGTGGCAACAAGCGCTCTATGAAAGGTGTCATTCTTGCATCTGTGTCGAAAACCTTGCACTTTCCTTGCTCTTATTCTTTATCCCCTCCCCCCTCCTATGCACCATTCTCCCATCTTCGTCTCTCCGTTTTATTCTTCTCCACAAACCTCCTTGCGCATTCTTCCTTCCCATCTCTTCCTCTCTCCCCCTTTATTTTTCTACATGTAGTTCTTTGTCCTGGTTCGCGGCGTCCCACTTTTCTGTTACGACTGTAATCTTCCCTTCCTTTTTTTCGTATCCCTTTCCTCTGTTACTGTACTCTGCCTCTTCCCTCTCTATCCCCCATTCGTCTGTTACCGCAATCCTTCCCTTCCGTCCTTCCCTGCTCCCTTTCCTCTGTTTCTGTAATCTCCCGTTTCCTCCCTTCTCTGCCCTTTTCTTCTGATGCTATAATCCCCCGTCCTACTCTCTCTGCCTCTTTTCCTGTTACTTAGCCAGTGCTGACGGCCAGTGTGTTATAAAAAAAACTTGACAAGAAAAGGCAAACAGCTTGTTTTATAGGAGAGCACGCTTGAACAGACGGTTGAACATATTCCTCTCCCCCTATTGCAAAGTTGAAGTACTTTCAAAAGACACTTCACATGGGCACATTGCAACGGATGTGAATATTATGAAACATAATATTGCAGTGATCATGTAAACATGGTCAGGTGTAAACTGTAAGCACCGCACCGCCATCCTGTGAAGACATTTGAAACACTTGTTGACCACCCCCAAATGCCCACACAGTGGTGTGGTGCTGTGGGTGCAGATGTGTGCCCTTTCTGTGCACGTCTTGTGTCATACCCTGCCTCCAGAGACACTTGCAAGGGAAACGCACGGAATCCCGTCCCCCTGCCGTTTCGTGTTTCCATGGACTAATTCCTCCAGTGGAAACCAGAACAGCTGGATTTTTGAGTGCACAGCCCAGGACATTAGCACAAGCAATTGACAAGATTCGCAAATGAAAGGCTAACCATTCTAAATAGTGTTACCGTGTGTCTACAGACGTCGCATATGCTGACTTTGCATGCTACATTAACGTTCACTATTACAGATGTTCAAACTCTAGTCTTTTTCTTTTTTTTAAGTTTTCTGAACACACATAGTGTGCAGGGAGGTACTTGCCTCCCACAAGAATCCCATTTCCCATGGAAGACCTCCCGATCAGTGCACTTGCATACCCTGGAGAAATACAACACAACATTGTATATTTCCTCAATGGACGTCGCAAACTGTCTTGAGTTCATCGGACCGCAACCCCCACTGCTTGATAGGTGTCCTGTCCTGTGTATTTTGGGAAGCATTCCAGCCTGCTAGCATTCCAGACCTCAGCTCATGTGTCAATCCATTAAACCCATCAGAAACTCGTCTCGGTGTGACAGCTTTCAGGGACTCCCCACCAAACCACCCCATGCATCCCCAGCAATAAAAATGCACAGCGCGCCTCATAAACCCAGGCTAGTAGGAAGGAGCTACACATCCGGGACTACAATGGTACATTTTACAGCACACATTTTGTGAAAGATTTGGCAAAAAGCCATGCAATTGGCAATCGGTTTTGTAGGGTAACATGAAAAAATCGTCAGGTCACCAACAGTGCACGGTAGCATTTTCTAACGCATTTTCATGATTCCTTTGCCCACAATAAAGGCCAGTATTCTGCCATTGCAATAAGACATTTTCCTTCTGGCTGTACTCACAACACCTGCTAGGATCACTCAGAACCCTATGAGCCCATCCAGAAATCAGAGGCTGGCTCTGCCAAAAAATAAGTTGCCTTTACCTACTCCTTTAGAAATATGGACCTGTAAGAACCACCAAGATTAAGTAACCCTTTCTGGTCTCCCCATCAAAGTGTGTCATGTATCCACTCTGCTGAGCTCAAATGCCCATCCTCGCAGAAGCCTGGTCATGCCATCCCTGCTAGCTAGAGCCCCTAGGACCAGACGCGCGATTAGGCATGTCCCGCACTCACACTTAAAATGTATATGTAAGGAGGAACATTTTAGGCAGAAAGGTCAGGAGAAAGAAACTGAAGTACAGAATAAGTGACTACGTGACAGGCAGATGCGGTGTGATTGTGTTACGCTCTGCCCCTTGCCTTTGTTAGTGGTTCACCTAAGGCCTGTCCCGGCCAGAGTGCAGGGCAGGGCAGAGGCAGGGCAGAGTCACATAGCTGTCAGGTCACTGGATTGCTCTGAGTCCAATCAAAGTAATCACCTACCAGCCACTGTACAGACAGACTAATGATACATATGATGATCCATTCTTGTATGAACTGTCACAATACACTGATATCGTAACCATTTTTTTTCTTAATGCACTGAGGGATAATGCTTTATTAGGCCACTTCCTGTGATGTCATGGTGGGGGCGTGGTCTAATGACATCACGTCCTGTGGGGTGTGGTCAAATGACATCACTTCCTGTGGGGGTGTGGTCAAATGACATCACTTCCTGTGACGTCACTCTTGGGGGTGTGGCACTGTGATGTCACTTCCGCTACCCCTGGCATTTTGGTGAAATGACGTCCCTGTACTGACTCCTTCCTTCTGAGGGGAGGCACCTCCTCAAATAACCTCCACAAGTCTAGTATTTCTCTTCTATTGTGAAATTGTTTTCCTTTGTACTTCATGAATATGCATGTGGCCACCATATCTAGGACACTCTTATCAAACTATCCCCCTTCTGGCCATACTTGGGGTAAGCCTTCTCCCTTCAGTTCTGTGACCCACTGATCGTGGTATTTCTTTATACGTTCAGCATAACCAGGTAGATTTTTACAGATGTGGGCCAGGGGTGTTTCTGCCCCCATATTGTGTTTTCCGTTTATTTATTTATTATCCTCTTGTACTAGTTGTATCTAACGCTATGTAGTATAAGTGTGTGCGTGGCTGCTATCTTAGTCAATTCTTGGGCATATGCAAAAGAAACACTTGCTCATACTATTACTACCCTTAGATCAAAAACATTTGCTTACAATATTATTTCCTTTAGATCTTACCGGGTCACACTTACGATGGCCATACCACAGAACCATACAATGTCATCAATTTAACATCATTTCTTTGCAATTCATTAAAACATGATTAACTTAACAAATACAACATGGGACAAACACTTTTGACATACAACACATAACATTTACCCCTCCCTTTTCTCCTTGCCCTGTGCTTCTCTCCCTGGTAAGGTCCTCTTTCTCTAGATCCTCAATTGTCGCTACCCCTTTTAGACCTTTTATCTGTTGCTCAACACTAAGGTACACCGACTATAGAGGAAAGAGAAAGGAAGAGAAAGGAGCAATTTCTAACATATTCACTGTGTCTCCCTATTACCAGACACTTTTATTTGATTCTCCACTTTTTTACTTATTCCCAGTACTAGTTGAGATAGCACTACACGGTGCCACCTTCTACCCCCTTGCAGAGCTAGGTTCCCGTCTCTTATCTTCTCTTATTTCACCTTTTTGTCCTAATGGCCATATGCAGAGAAAGTAAAGTAAATACAAGAAAGTATTAATGGTTGAAAGTGCCCCTTTTAAATGACCTTGTGTACTCTGACCTCCTTCCCTTTCTCCCTTTACAATCACTCGCACTTAATACTCACATGCCCGTCTTGAATCGAGATTCTCTGGACTGGGTCCGTCCAGGCGGCGCTGCCACACACTCAATGGTCGCCCCCCAGCTCCGGCGAGCGGTACTCAAAGGGTTTTTTTGGAGCGGGATCCCGTACCCTTTATTTATTCTGTGCGCACGTCTAAGTGTACCAGTTGCCGTAGGTGTGCAGCTCTCCTGAGTGGGCGCACCGTGCATCTCCACTGCCGCCCGGAATCTCTCGCGCCAGAGGGGACGATGACGAAATTTAAAAATGTAATCACGCTTTCGGGGTCACCACTGAAGGCAAGCGTCCCCAAAAGGCATTACGCTCCCCGCAATGAGAGGCATAATAGACACACCCCAAAAGGGAATGAGGCTAGGACCAAGTGCGGGTGAAAGTAAAAGGTTCTTTATCTAATCAAATAGGGCATGCAAAGGACTCTGCAAGCTCCGAGAGCGCTCTGTCTGACAATAGCAAAGACAGTCTTATTTATTACAAAATTTCATCATAGAAACCTTCGCACTTTAGGGGGCACATAATCTTGGGGATTGGGTGGCGTCGACTAACTATAGGTGCAGTTGTGACGAGCTGCTTCGTGGTTGGTGGACATCAGTGTGGTGCCAACATGGGGCGGATAGGTCAGCTGGGCTCATTGGGGTGGGGCTGCCGGGCCAGGCGCGGTCAGTGTCGTTGATGGACGGGTGCCCTGACTTTCTGCCCCTGTGGCCACACACACAACATTCATTCATTTAGATAATTACGGTTGTCCTGTAAATCCTACAATAGGTTATTCTAAGGGTTATTAAGACACAGGAGGAATACATATAATGTGAAGCTTTACCAATACATCAAGACACTGTTACTTCTGACCTGTTGACCAGGTGTCATAAACCTGGGGGTCTGGTCTGAGGGCATGGGGTGAGCTGCACTGTCATTCTGTTCTTGTTAGTTGTAGTGACAAATTACTTTATGATGTGTTAGTACAGGGTTGAATATCTGTTTTCCAAGGCCCATTAACTTAGGGTGAACCAGAGTGCCACTGGATCAGCAAGGGTGTACATCTGGCCCTTTGGGGCGGTGGGGTTTTAGGACCGGGTTGTAAATAATTAATTTGGCCGACCATGGCGGTCTGGGACATGGGGGGAGGCGAATACTTGAAGCGGGTCCAGCAGAATGGGGGGAGGTGAGGCTGTGCTGCTCGCACACCAGCTTGTCCAGGCGTGCCTTGGTGGGAGGGGAGGGGAGATGGCCTTGGGGGTGTGTGTGTGAGCAATTCTCTGTGCTTGGGCTACATACTATGTAAAACAAGGGAAATCAAAGCCTTGAACAAAGCGTCTATTCCTTTCTCGGAACTTAGGCTGAGAAAGAAAAAAATATTTCAGAACCACAAAAACTTTATCAAGTCTCTGAGAATGGACCATTATCACGAAACACATCAACTGATGATGTATAATTTATGCAAGGGCAGAGAGGTCAAATTTTGGTCTACCATCAACTCCATACTCACGCCTGCTAAAGAAAAATTAGACTGCCCCATTCAAGCGGATGTGTGGACTCTCTTCTATAAGGAAAAGTTCGCTCTACCCTCTAATCTCTCTAGGGAACAGGATGTGAACTTAGGCCCTCCGGTTGTAGGTGAGTGTTTGTGGGATATAGAGGATATTAAATGGGCCATCAATAAGCTTAAATCTTCTAGAGCACCGGGCCCTGATGGCATTCCCCCTTTTGTTATAAAGTCGGCCCCGGAAATGTGGGCTAAGTTACTCAAACCCATATTTGATGATGTATTTAAATATCATTCCATCCCTAAAACCTGGTCGCAGAGCATCATAATTCCTATCTACAAAAAAGGGGACGTCCTTAATCCACAGAACTACAGGCCTATAGCACTGTTAGATGCAGCGAGCAAAGTCTTTGGTATTTTGCTTTTGAGGGACCTTAACAAGGTTATTAGAGGGAAGACTTGCTATAGTAAATTCCAGGTTGGTTTCAGAGAGGGCGTGGGAACCGACCTGAATGGGATGATTTTGGCTCATTTAAGAGATACAGTTCATCAAACTAAAATGGGAGATGTATACATGGCTTCCCTGGACCTCTCTAATGCCTTTGATGGGGTTATTAGAGCAAGATTGTGGACAAAATTGTTAGCTATGAATGTTCCACGCAAGATTGTCCAAATCTTGGCTCTTTTACATAGGAATACCTCCGTCAGGGTACGTTTATCACAAGAAGGTTCTCTATCCGATGCTGTTGATACTGAGGTTGGGGTCAAGCAGGGCAGCTCCCTTGCACCCACGCTCTTTAACCTGTACGTTAGTGATGTGGAGGACATGTGGCAGGGCCCTTCCATTGCTCCGGTCGGTTTGGGTAGCTTGGCTATCGAGTGGATGGCCTTTGCAGACGACTTTATCCTTTTTGATCGTACCCCGAGAGGCCTTCGCAGAAGGATGGATATTTTTTACCAATATGCACTGGCTAATAATCTTTCCCCCAACGCTTCGAAATCCCGAACGATTGTAATTTCTAGGAAGAGAGTTGTCAAACCATGTATCTGGAAGATGGGAGATAATTCGGTGGAACAGGTTCAGGCCATAACCTATCTAGGCTATAATTTTTCCAACCAATCAAGCCTAAAGATGTGGAAATTGAATCTTGGGGATAAAACAGCTAAACTAAAGACTCAGATGAAATTTCTGAGGGCAAAGGTTTGTAAATTTTCGCTCCTGCCTATTAGACGCTTCTATCTTGCGAAATGTGAACCGGTTCTTTTGTACGGTTTGGACATTTGTACAAAGGACTTGAGTTCCTACCTAAATGTGATCCAGGGGAAACTGTGGAAGGAAGTAATGGGCCTTTCTAGGGCAGTCCCCAATTCCATTATTCGGCACGAGTTATGTCTCATATCACTTAAAGCCAGATACTTGTGGAGGCAACTCTCCTCTTTTAGAAAAATACATGATCCTCCGACAAACACCTTATATGAGTTGTTGAATAAGGTAGTCAAAACGGGGGCGGTACTATCTATCAAGAGTTTTAGCGATAGAATGTTTTCTCTGTTGGAATCGCTGGGACTTTGTTTAGACGATCTGATTCAACGACCGGGATTAGTCAAAAAATCTTTATTTAGGTCAGACTGGGTAGACACAGTAAACGATATAGAGGCCCATGTTACCTACAAGGGGTATGCTAAATTTTTGCATGCAAGGGAATCGATTCCTCTATATATTCAAAGATTTCCTTGCCAGAGGGCGAGAACCACATTTATGCGTTTCAGACTAAACCAGATGCCCACCCTAGAAAGAATTCACCATTGGACCCATAAAGAAAAAGGGTCGAATGAAAATTCTAAAAGTCTCTCATGTCGATTTTGTGGAGTGACTGACATGACAGAAACACTTAGGCACCTTCTCCTTACATGCACCCATTTTGGGAATAAAAGATCTCTCTACTTTACAGATAGATTTGATGGGGATTGGGAAATGTCGAAGAATCTGTTCTGGAGTCGCTGCATGTGGGGTGCAAATATCTCCCTAATCCTTGCATTGAATTCACTCCTACTTAATATTCAGGAGGAAGTGGAAGCAAAAAATAAGGAATTCAATGAGTAGAGACTAGAGTGGATCTATGGTATATGAAATGATCTACGGTATATGAAATGTAAACGGTATAAAATTCGTATGGAATTTGATTTTATGTCTGGGAACGATTTTAAAGGCTGATAAATGCGTTGAAATCTTTTTTTATATATAGATATTTGTATTTGTATATTTGTATATCTGTTCATAAAATGAAATGTATTTTTCTATTTGTTTGTAATGCACTTTATGTTGTATAAGGTTTTATGTAAATTAATCATACAACAATAAAAAAAAAAAAAAAAAACTATGTAAAACAAGGAAATGATTAATAAAGTTGGTAATATTAAAACGATCACACATTTCTACTGTCCATACATTTGTATATTATTTTATATTTGTCTACAATAATTTGGCAGTGTTTCATAGATCATTAAACATTGAACGACTATATTTTAGCAATGTCACACGGTAGTAACTGAATAACACATGAGGTAGCATTAGGTTTGATGGTGTACTTAGGAGCATGGAAGCAATACATTCAGAGACGATAATACATTTTCATTCTGGCTTGTATTTTTAAACATGTCACTCTATGCATATACATACATACACACACACATGCTTGCAGTAATGCTCCGTTTGCCTTCCTTTGTAAATAGCAGCATTTGTTAGTTAGCCCTAGATGGTCAGTATCAATTTCTTTTCATTACACATGGTGCCGTGTATGAGCTGAGGTCATACTTGTTTTACCAATACTCATGAATTTGTATCTCCTTCTTAAACATGGATGTTTATATTTAACATAGCAAGCTTTGCAAACCGTTAGGCATTGGAGTGTGGTTGGATATTGATAAGGGTTCGCACAAAGAGGGTATTGACATCATATATTTTACATGTTACGGGTTAGATGCAGGGTCGATGTGTGTCCTGTCAGGATGGTTTTCTGTTATTTTCCAGACTTGAACCGCAAGTCAGGTCACTTTGGGGACAGTGATGTACTGCGGAAGGTAACTGATACTGTGTTTGTTCTGATACTTGTTTGTGTATAGTTGCTCGTGAGAACGGGCCTTCAGCTGATCTGCCATGGAGCGGAGGCGCCAAGGGAAGGGCATGGCTCTCTGTGAGTGGGGCCAAGCTGCAGCATTCGCAGGCAGGCTGTCTTGTTGGGATTTAGGTTGTCAGTATCTAAAATGGAGTCCTGATGCTTTTCCAAAATGGTGTCCATGGTCTGTTACAGTACAGCATGATCAGTCCTGTGTGTTGATCAGTAGTCACCCCGTCATCTGGGCCCTGGTGACAGGGGGGCCCCTGACGAGTCATGAACCTCACATAGGTGGGGCATGTCGGGGAGGGGGGTCTCCTAGACCTATCCTCCCATACAATTACCCATGGTACTGTTCTTTCGACTGGATGTTCCTCCCATGTATTCCTCATCGACCCTCCCAACCTGGCCTGCAGTGGAATGTTTCCATGTGATTGCAGCTTTCACTCTTTCAGGAGGAGTAACTGTCAGTGTATGATATCCTATACACATAAAAATGGAACTGAAGCCAACGGTCGCTGCGCACGTTTTATACTATCGATGGCATCGACATTGAGACAGAGGCCTCCGAGGGACATCGAGTTGACAGCCATCGAAGCACAGCGCCCTCTGCTTGAAAAAACATCTGAAGAAGCTGAAGTTGGATATGGAAATATCATAAGATAAGGAATACGTGGGAGGAACATCCAGTCGAAAGAAGGTTAGCAAGGGTAAGTAACTTGTTCTTTTGATTCAAACAAAATCCAAGTTTTGATTTGTTCTATTGGACTAACTGCAAATATTATGCTGAGATGGTAGATCCTTTTAAAGTTTGATAGACCTCTTCATCAGACAATGGCCACACGATTAAACCTCCGTTGGCTGCAGGAAGAAGTATGTAAGAAATTCAGTCCTGCATGCTCGCTTTCTCTGCAGAGCCGTAAAATAGGAACGAAACAGACACACACTCAAACGTTGGGAAGCAGTTCTTTTCAATGATGCAGGGAAATTACATTTCAAGCATGGCCACGTTATTAACCTCATATTTTGCACGTAATGTGTTCAAACACTTAAACGACGAGTCTCATAAGTGGAACCCAGTATGAGAAAACTGTGATATTATTGTAAAGAAATTCCGAAATGTGACATTCAAAGGCCCACAGGTAACATCATGTGCTTTTTCACAACCTCCCTGCGCAGTCTAAAGTTGTTCACATGCACAGTGGCCTTAAAAGTCCAATGTTTCAATTAGCTTCAATATTTTCAACTGTACTTTGTATTAGGATCTTCCTTGCAGCTGCATCCAAATAACTGCATGCATTGACTGTAATGCCCCCAGACTAAGAAAAGAACCCTGCACTAGTGTGTTGAGATTAAAACATTCCATATCAAATAGAGGAAACCCAAAATAGACCACTGAAAAAGTGGACGCTCTACCTTAGAGTTAGCAATTCTATCAACAGTTAGACCAAAGAATGCAGTTAGTTTATACATATTCAATTACAAAAATATTATTTTAATCAAAGTTCCTAGACTAAAAAGCAATAATCAATTTGCTGCAGATACAATAAATCAGTTATAAAACACAATAAAACACAAGGCTAATAGTGACATAATCTCCTCTAATTTCAAGGACAGTGTTTGGTCTATAAACACAATTAGTTCTTGGCAACTTGTGAGGCTTGTGCGGTCTTTAAATTGTCAAACCCAGTTATGGCTTCCACAGTTTATCTCTAGTAGAACATTCTACCAGAGCATAAAGCTCACCAATTTTCAGTTCTTTTTCATAAGTTTCAGAACATTCATGAGGAGGTGTGTCACATTGATATTTGTAACCATAAAATGTATAGTTATCAACTTGAATTGTTTACTTTTTATGTAGAGAACAATGTCTTCAATTCACTCTAAGCAGTGTAACTGTTGAGAGAAAAACACAAAAAGAAAAGAAAAGAAAGTAAAGCTATGATTGCTCAGTTCCTTCAAATATATTTTATATATCAAAACTCAAGTATGTAAATTAATTACCTGCTTGAGTGTGGAGTGAGTCCTTAGTTGATGAAATCCTAAATTAAGTAGGAATAATCATCTATGGTCGAAATCGCTTTTATGAAATAACTAAAATAAAAAATAACTCAACCTTCTGTTAACCCAGAGTAGCCATCCTCCTTTGACTCCTAATTCGAACCTCAATTTTAAATATAAAGAGTACCTTATTCGGTATATCTGTGGTGTAGCCAAAGAATGATCTCATGGCACCTCTACAGCTATTTTGCTGTGGGCGTGTCTCTGTCTTCGTAATTCGATGTATAAATAGTTTTAATTCATACACTGGAACTAAACATACAATGTGCTATTAGTCATCTATAACTTTCTGGATTTTATTCAGATCCATCTGACTTTCCGTATTGTTATCAAAATGTACCTCTAAGGTCTCTATAGATGAGAATCTGTAGCCGGATATTTCTACCGTATTAATCTATGTAGATGCCATCTCTCATCTGGGGACTTGCAATTGTATTCTTTCCCTGTGGCTGAGAGTATAAAATACAGAGTTATTTCTTTCACTAGTATATTGGCTCTATGGCTGTTGATTCATCCGCGATGTCCGCGTGTTAAAAAACACTTGTTTTTAACTTACCTTTCTACCGCTAGTAGTGTTGAAACCTCGCGTATGTCTGGTTTCTAAGCGATGAATGCCTCAGTGGCGAAGATAAACCTCTATTTGTTTTCTTCAATGTTACCAAGAAAAGCGGTATCCACCATCTTAGCTTAGGTCTTCTCTTAAGTCTCTTTTTTGTTTTTATTTTAAGTGGCAAACACTATTATCCACCATCTTAAGAGGTTGGATACCTCTTCATTAGTCCTTTTTTAATTTTTTGTATCGGAATGCCCCAGTCTACAATTTTTCAGTGAACTGTCTATCCAAACGCAAATTCTCATCTATCCAGAGAGAATATTGACCAAGATGTAATTATAGATAGCTGGAATAAATAGCATTAATAAATATCATTTACTCACTGGAGTGCAACAAAACAAGTTGGTCTTACTCTAGCACATTTTCTATGCCGGGTTAATACTCTTAATCAGTTCTAAACTAGAGTAATAGAGGGATATCTAAATCTTTACTCAAGTGATAACTTAATTTTAAGTTGAAAAAATGTATAGACCAATGAGTCGTTGCGGAAATGTCAATGTATAGAACCCTAGTTTTTATACTGTCTACAGTCTCTAGGTTTCTATAGATTTATATTTTATGTCACTCTATTGCTTCGTTCAGACCTTCCTTATCACTTTGTGTTTGGAAAATAAGTTTTTGCTCTTTTTCCAAAAGAATTTTCTTCTTGAGATTGCTATCTTTCCCTTTGATGGCCATTAACACTGTCCATTGAAATTCCTCGCATCCGTGTTTCTTTACAATAAAGTGTTTTACCATAGGTGCAAGTATAGTCTTGTTTTTAATACAACTCCTATGTTCAATAAAACATGTTTTGATTTTCCGGATAGTTTTTCCTATATATTTCAACTTGCAGGGACAAGTTATCATATAGATTCCATGATCTGTATTGCAATTTGTAAATGACTTCTGTCTCCATAGTTTAATTAGACCAATATCGATCTCTTTAGATTTAGATGTTAACTTACATATGGTACAGTGTCCACAAGGATAGTGGTCTGTAATTCCCTCTAGTCCCCATGTTTGAGTCAGACTTTTTGTAGTAGGTTTGAAACTTTTAAGTTTACTGCTGCTAACTTTATTGGCTATAGTTGTTCATTTTTTGTAGGCAAAAAGAGGGCATGGGAGCTTAGTAGCTGGTTTTTCAAATATTTTCCATTGCTTTTTGACATTATTAATTGTCAAGCTTAGATTGGTAAAGGTATTAACTGCTACTATCGTTTCATCAGGAGGTTTCTTTATTTTGTCTTCTAATAATGCCTCTCGGTTGTTATTATATGCTATTTAGCCACTTTTTTAATAAGATGTTTAGGATATTCTCGTTCTTTTAATTTTTTCCTTTAGGATCATAGCTTCTGTTTCATACGTTTCTTTTTTACTGCTATTTCTTTTTAAACGTAGAAACTGTCCATAAGGTCTTTCTATTGTGGAGCTGTTGGCTTTCTGCCTGACACTCTGCACCAATCAGTGTCTGCCTTATCTGACGGACCATGGTGAGAGGCTTTAAAAAACTCTAAGCCCCTCCCCTTTTCCATCACTGGTTAAACAACAATCTCTGCTGGTCTCCCTGCTGTTTCTCGGTTGTGCTGTGGGTCTGGAGGTCCACTTTTCGTTTGTTGTTGTCGGTTCTGTGCTTCTCTGAGGCGATGATCATTGTTGGGATGTGGTGAAGGCTCCACTTGCGTCTTAGTTGCAGTGTCTCTCTTTCCCCTTCTTTGGATTCCAGTCTGGGTCTTCTTGGCTGCTCCGAGGTGGAGTCTGGGTGTTGCGGTCTGATATTTGAAAAAGAGAACTGTGATTATAATAAAAGCAGAGAGATACTATATGTGAAAATTAATTCTTCAGTAAATAGGAACTGGCCAGAAACTGTATTGGGAGATAAAGAGTGGTCCCAGCAATGATATTTGTGGCACAAGAGAGGTTTCCCCAAAGGAACTTGGGTCCCACAACTCCCACTTCAGATATCTGGGACACGGCTGGTTCTGGTTTTTGTCTCAGTGAGACTTCGGCAGACAAAATCTATTTTAGTTTTCAACCATAAATTAAATATGGTGCTGTCCCAATATGTAGTTGGTGCAGTCATGATTTGCAGGGGGATCGGAGGACTGAGGGAGTAAGGTTATACCTAGCAGAACCATCATTGGCAAGGAGCATGACTTTCTTATGCCAGCACTGCCTTAAAAAAGTCTGTCAGCTACTCATCTCTGTTACATCCTTTTTGATTTCTTATTGTATAGCTGACCGTAGCACATGGCTGTAGCAGAGTGGCGCCGAAAACAAGAAAGAACCAAGAAATCTGAATGCTGAGAGTTTTGCTGTGAACATCCAGAGTTCATAGCAAAACGGCCATGACAAGTGGGAAGGAACCAGAAAATCACCGTAATTATCAAACAAGGAAGAAAAGACTTGAAGGCTGAGGGTTGTGATTCTGAAGTAGCAGTGGCACGAATAATTACCAAAGAAACGAGAGATCTGACCACTGAGAGCCATGCTTCTGAGAGCCAATTGGGAGTAGCGCATCAGTGTTGACAATTACGCAAGACCTTTTGAATTAGGATAATTACGTGTCTGAAAAGACCAGTAACAGTAGCACAGTGATGAAGACAAATACCAAAGCACCAAAGGCACTGAATATTGAACATTGTGTTTCTAACAATGCTAGCAAAAGTATGGTAGTGACTCTGATAGCTGGCCAAAAGATCAAGAGAACTAAATGCTGGGAATGATAGTCCCAAACCTCTAGTGACAGCAGCGCAGTGGCGTTGATAGCAGCACAACGAAGCAGGAGAACTGAAAGTATTGTAATTCTGACCAGAGGCGTTGCTAGGGGAAGGCTTAGGGGGCTATAGCCCCGGGTCTTTTGGTTGTAGCCCCGGATAGAATTTCAGGGGCTACAACCAAAAGGCTACCTAGCCCCCAGTCCCGACAGTCCTGACATTTGCATAGCCCCGGATCTTTTGCAGACCTAGCAACACCCCTGGTCCTGACCCTCAGAGGCAGTGGCACCGAGAGTTGCAAAGGAACTTTTAAGATCTACTGACAGAAAGACACCGAGAAGCAAAGACTGTGAGATGATACAGGAAGACCCTGATCACTCAAGATACAGGAAGTAAAGATGGACACTGAAGCAAAGCACAGAATATATCTGTAATTTAAAACATCTCCCTTTTCCTTTTCCAATTATAGTCTGACGTCAACATTTGCAAACATTTTACTTAGCAGTGACATAGGACTCAAAAAAACTGGAATCAAATTTAACTTCAAAAATTCATTATGATCTGTTTTCACTGTGGTGAAGCGATGTCTGAAGCTAGTACACTTGTCTGGCTCTTGCAACCAAATCACGCGAAGGCCCTACGCTTTCCCCCACATCCTTCATTATTCCCCCACAACCACGTCATTATTTTTAGGCACCCAGGGAATTCCCCGCCCAGTGTGGGAGCCACTCTGCGCACAGCTCCGCCAGCATGCAAAGTTTGGTATTTTGATCCCCACGCACCAATGTGATTTTGCAGATCTCCAACATGCACCTTTCCCTTTCACTGCATGGAAGCGGTGACTCCCTCAAGAGCGTGATATTGCGGGGGTGCCCCCATTTAATGTCAGGTTGGAGCAGATGGCAAAGCCAACTACGCACAGGAGGTCAATATACTTCTAAGTATGGCCAGCTCACAAACACCAAGACCACTGCCTCTATTCCACAGCATGGGCATAGCTCCGAAAATACTTCCGTTTTTTCTTAATCTTCTTGTGTGACTGACATATTCTAAAAAAAAGAATAAAGAAACCTGGGGAAGCCCATAGTTTTGACTTTTGCAGTTGTTCATTGCATTTTACATTTATTGGATTTCATTTGTGTTGCTCCAAAAAGAATGCTCCCAGCTTGTATTATTACAAGAGTTGTAAGCCTCTGCTGGCTTATTAAATACTTTTTACATTTTACATCAACAACTGAGGCCCAAAACCTGAAGCTTCCACAGACTGCTGCAGAGGCTCTTAAAATGCTTTAAATCTATGTACTAGCTATTCTGGCATCTTAAATCATGTTAAAATACACATTCAAACCCCAATTGACTATGGTGTCAATGATGTCCTAACATTCCCAATCACTGCATGACCAAAACGTAGGATTGTATCGCTCTGCAAATAGAGTACAGATATATGTGATGTGAGAGACCATGTGTAGGAAGGCGTGTATGCCTTTTATTTTAATTGTGATATGGTTTATACATTTAAAC
This sequence comes from Ambystoma mexicanum, assembly GCF_040938575.1. Lineage (NCBI taxonomy): Eukaryota > Metazoa > Chordata > Amphibia > Caudata > Ambystomatidae > Ambystoma > Ambystoma mexicanum. Next base: position 215,911,719 of record NC_090926.1, read on the forward strand.
CTTACACAAAATATAATTTAAACAGCACACCATCAAACGAACATTAGACATAAAAGATCATATATAAACACATAAAATCCAATTAATCAGAATCTTAATAGCATATTTCCCTCTGTAAATGGGACATTACTAAAAGTGACCACCCTGTTGATGTCAGACAAAGGCTCACACTACTAGTATATCAAACTTTCTCCACAGACCACAACCTATACGTCTTAAAAATGTAATATTGTATACACGAAATTCGTATTTGCATTTTATCGGAAAGATTAATAAAACATTTATAAAGAGGCCAACAATAGTGCCACACAATTTCCTTCCATAAATCTAGACCAGATAGATTCACTGGCTGAAACCTAATTATAATGGACAAAGGAATTAAAATGCAAGTTCCTGAGACTCCCAGTACACTCACAGTATAACACGATGTGATTAAGAGTTTCAAGAACTTCAGGTTTCTTACAGAGGTGCACTTCTTAAAAACAATCGTTCGCATTAATATGAGAATTTTGTGGCGTACCAAGACCTTGCACTAGTTTACAAGCCATGTATGCCTAAATAGGGCATCAACATGCATGCCAACAAAAGTTAAAACTGTTGCAAGGAAGATCTGATAGCGTAAAGGCCACTTGTCAATTTCTAGCTGAGAGAAACTTGAGTAACATTCATGATTTACCATTTACTTCCAGGACAATTAATGCAGCTGCTCCTCTCAGTACCTGCCTGCAAGTTTCATGCGTAATTTGTTGAGTCTTGTGTTCCCTCCTTGGTCCTGCTTGAATGCTTGCTTGAGAGGATGCATTATCAGGTAATATTGTCCCCATATATATGGTCGACCATGCATAATGTCACCGGGAGAAGGTCATGGCGACATTATATATGCAGGGTTTGGATGTCGCAGGGGTTTCCCCCGCATGTTACATGTTATAATGTCCCTGCAAAAAAACAGTAGTTTTTTGGTGACCTTTTTGTATGGTGACATTTATGTGGGGACATTATTTCATGGAACTGAGGCTGCCTGCTGGAATGTATGCCTGTGGAATGTTGTGGTGTGAGTGTCCCTGTAAGTTCCATGAATGTCAGTTCGAGTGAAGCAGCCTGTTAGAGTGGAGGCTAGTGGATGTATCCTGTGTATCTTCCTACTTACTTACCGTTGGTCTTACCTGATGTCATAACCTGTCACTGGAATTTAGTAAATAATTTCACTTCCCTTACTTGCAGAGTCAGACGTTCATTTCACACTGCTACATAATACCAGAGTTTATGTTCCATGCATACCTCAAACACTCCAGTCAAGTAAGGCCCCCATTTGTGAAATTTAGAACTACCAAATGCAGAGCCATATGCAGATATGGGGTGGTTGTTTCAGCATTACAGAGCAAAATGTTTGTGTATTACATCACATTTTATGCGTTCAGCATCCAGCCACCTTAAAACTTTCCACACTTTCTTTAAATGCTTTTTCACCTTCTCTTGCACCTTTCTACCCCAACTGGCATCACACTCTCTAGTGACAGAAATAAAAGGGGGGGAATGAGAGAGCAAGCAAGAGTTAAAGAGAGAATGACAAGGAGAGAAAGAGCATGGAGGGGGAAAGGAAGAAAAGATAGATGAGGTGATAGAAAAAGGGATGGAAGGAAGAGACTGACTGTGTCTGAGAGACTGATTAGGTCTCGGACAAAGGAGAAGTAGATGTGTGTCAATAATGGACTAGGATGAAGGACTATCACTAAGGACTGCAGTGGGAATAAGGACTAGGAAAAAGGAAACAAAAGTGAAGGACTATGACAAAGGTGAAGGACTAAGAAAAACGAGAGACTGGGATGTACGCAAGGGAGAAAGGCAGGGACAAAATAGAATACCTTGGATGAAGGGCTAGGACTAAGGAGAAGGACTGGGATGAAGGAGATGGACAAGGACAAAGGGGAAGTACAGGGGCAAAGGAGAGGGACTGGGATGAAGGAGAAGTAAGACTGTGATAAAGGAAAGGGAATGTTGAGAAGGAGAAGCACTTGGATGAAGAAGAAGATGGAGGAATGGGAGGTGGTCTAAGGAGAATTCATGGGATGAAGGAGAAGTAGAAGTACTTGGATAAAGACAAATAACTGAATAACAGGACTGGGACAAAGGAGGAGTAGTTTGACCAAGGGGAAGAAGAAATACAGGGATGAAGAAGAAGGGCTAGAATGAAGGAGAAAGAGAAGCACTTGCATGACGGGGAAGACGGACTGGGGTGAAGTAGAAGGAATGGGATGAAGGGGAAGGACTGAGATAAAGGAGGAGGGCTTGGATAAAGGACTGGGTTAAGGAAGGACGGGGATGGAGGTGAAGTACTGGGGAAAAGGACATGGGTATCTGGGATGAAGGAAATGGATTGTAATACAGGAAAAGTATTGTCTAAAGGGGAAGGGCTGAGACAAATGAGAAGTAGAAGCACAGGGATGAAGGAAAAGAAGAAAGACTGGGATGGAGGAGAAGAACTGGAAAAACGAGAGGAAATACTCAGAGGAAGTAGGAATGCAGTGAAGGAGAAGGAGGGTGCTGAATGTGAATCACTAGAATTTAGGACTAGGAGCAAGGGTTAGCTGTAGGACTGGGACAAAGGATAAATGGAAAGACAGGGATGAAACAGATGGAATGGACTGGGACAAAGGCAAAGGAGATAGACTGGGATGAAGAAAAACAAGAAGGACCAGGAGGAAGGAGAATGAATAGGACTGGGACATAGAATGAATGGAAGCAGATCGACTGGGATGAAGGTGAGAGATTGGGACAAGGAAGGAGAAGGACTTGAATGAAGAGGATGACTGGCTTGAAGAAAACGAGGTGAACTTGGAAGTAGAAGCAGAAGTGATGGGATTAAGGGGGAATGGGATGAAAAAGGAGAAGTACTGTAACAAAGAAAGAGAAGGAATAGGATTATGAAAGGGAAGGACTTGGATTAAGGAGAAGGATTTAGACAGAGGAGAAGGACTAGGGAGAAGGAGAATAACTTGGACAAAGGAGAAGGACCGGGACAAGTGGGAAGGACTGAGAAGGAGGCGACAGACTGGGATGTAGGAAAAGGGGGCGGACTGTGATGAATGATGAAACGAAGGACTAGAACAAAGATGAGAAGGACTGGGATAAAGGTAAAGGAGAGGACTGTGATGAAAGAGATCGAACAGGACTGGGTGGAAGGAGAAGCACTGCGATGGAGGAGAAGGTGAAAGTCTAGGATAAAGGAAGACTGGGATGAAGGAGAAGGCCTCTGGCAAAGTAGAAGAAGAAGGGGTATAAAGGAGAAGTACTGTGACAAAGGAGAATTAAAAGGACTATGGTGAAGGAGTATGACTGGGACACAGGAAAAGGCTGGGATGTTGGAAAAGGAGAAAGACTTTGACAAAAGAGAAAAGGACTGGGAAAAAGGAGATTAAGGAGGTGGACTGGGAAGGAAAAGGAGGAGGACTGGGATGAAGGACTAGTGATGAGAGACAGACTTTGACTCAGACCCCAAAAATTACCATAAGTTACAGGGGTCTTCAGTTTTCCTTCGTTTTCTTGTGCCTGCAACGAGACATGTGGGATGAAAAAAGACTGGTGAGTGGCAAGACATAAACAAGCCAATTGGATGCATGCACACCAGAAAAGATACACCAAGATAAGGTGGATCATCTAAACTTGGATTGACAGGAATACCTATGCAAAGTGCATTTGCCTATTTTCAGGCAAACAAAAAAAGGGCTGTTTTCATAGATATTTGATTTTATCCATTTATACATGTTTTGCATTGATTGGTCCTGTATGGCAACAGTGTCTTCCACTGGCATGTCTTTTGACCATTTATTCTCTGCCATGTTATTTTCCTTTTCTAAAATGTTCGGTAATTATTCTACTCTAAATGTGTACCTCCATCTTATGTATGTTTAATTTCCAAAGGTATCATACTTACGCGCCAACTGATCATAAAAAGGTTTGTTCAATAAATCAAGAACACATTAAATTTTCAATTTTTCTCTCAGTCTTTTTATTTTTCAATTTCCAAATGATTAGTGTTTCCAATTTTGCATCCAATTATTTATCTTTGGAATTTTTGTTTTCCAAGTGATTTATCCTATTACAACTCTCTACACGTTTTCACCACCTTCATACAGTGGCTCTTCAGGAGAGATTGCTAAAAACAGCTGCTCCTTCCTAACCATTCCGGCTGTCATGTTTTTATGCTACTTTCTTTTATTTTATAGTTTAAAGCGCAGCACTGGCTCGAGAGGGTGTGCCGTTTCTTCATTTCGATTGGTAGGGATCTTAACTCCACCTTGTTTCTGTGAGTTGTCTCTCTCATCACATGACCTGGTTAAGGGACAGCATAAACGATTTGGCAGCCATTTTGAATTTCATCCGTTAGTGTTTGCTTGCGGAAGCTACCACGTGGAGGTGCTATATATCATAGAATGAACACCAATGAATGAAAAACCTGTCATATTCAGCAAATGCACATACAGGTTTGTAATTTCTAGCACTGGGACTCCATCTGGTCTTGTACAGAGCTAGGCTGAGTCAGATCTTGCAGGGAACAGGGCCGATCTCCTATGGGTTCCACATTGCTTTCCTAAAAATACACATAAGGAAAAGCAAGTCAACCCTAAGGCTACTGCCAGGAAGGAAACTTTGTGGGTGTCATATGCGTCCCGTTGTGGTCAACACACTGGATTTTGTGATGTGTACACACAAAATCCTGAATATGTTAGCCAATAGGATGGCAGGCTCGCCAGCTTTCTCCGAGGGAATTCTTCCCTCTGGTATCAGCATGCAGCCAATGGAAATGGTTACGCAGCATTCTCTCTTGCACCAGTCCGCATCCTTGTTTATGATCCTGCTCTGCTTCTGTAGACCCATTCTTGGTGCGCATCTTACGAGGCCTCTATCGCTCTCACTGCTTTCTCATTGGCCTTAAAGGAGCTCCTAACCTGGCTCCAGAAGAATGCTGTTTACAGAGAATCTGCAGGGGGGAAAAAGGAAGGGATCCCTCCTCACATCTAAAAATATTGCATGTGGGGCCGAACAACCACCCTGAACATCACACAAGAACCCTCACCCCAGTCAGAGCGCACGCACTCGTCCATATAGGACCCACCTTCTCTCTTCTCCAGAATACATTAAAGCTGAAGCAACCCAGCTGTACAGCCCGAGGGTGGAGCCTATCAAGCAGCAGCTTTTTTTATTAGCTCTATTAGTCAGTCATACAATGTTTATTTGAATCAAAATATATTAAACAACATAGATAATAGAACAATACTAAATCATTCATAGACATGCTCAGATAGAATACTCCAAAAACATTATAAAAAAAGGAGAAAATTCATGCATTCTTGCAATGACATAACAATTACCAATGAAAGAAGACATCAAGTTTGCATTAAAAAGAAAACAACCTACCCGAAGAAAAGGAAAAAACGACAGGTTTAGTGAATAACCTACGAATGCACTCACAGATCTGAAAGTCTGTCCAGAGAATGAAGGGCAACTACTTCGCAGCCAAGGAAAACAGACAGAGCGGGTGAATGCCAGCCACCACAATTCTGGTTTAGAACTGTAGAGTGAAGCCAACTACTGCAGGCAACACTAGATGGACTTTGAAACCCGTTAATAACCAGCGCTGGAGTTAATCCAACGACCATTGTCAACTTAATAATAATATTTTGGCATTTATATAGCACTACGAACCCTCAGGTATCTGAGCGCTGCTTATTATTACCCACTGAGTTTGGCCCTGCCTGGGATTCAAACCTGCATTAGCAGGCTCTGCACAGATGTCAAAGCAAGCCCTCTACTCACTGTGCCACTTGACCAGCTAAGAGGGACTTTGCTGCACAAGGCTGAACTGGGGTGAATCGGCGCTCCTTTGTGCAGTGACCTACGTCAGATAACAGGTACCAGTCATTCTTTGGGGGGAAAGGCTAGTGTGGTGGACAGAAGACTGTCTGAATAAGAAACCAAGGAGTCAGTCTTTGTCCCTACAGACACACAAGAAGCAGTGGTGGACTGGGAACCAAAAGCGGCCCAGGAAATCATAATTTTCAAAGTGGCCCTATTTTACACATTTTCCTATGGGAACATTTGGACTCGGAATTCAGTGCTCCAAGCGTATTACGATTAAGCGAGCCAAGGAGGATTTCACTCCTGTGCCGGGAAAGCTACGGCAGACAGAATGGTATTGTGTTATCTGAAACACAAATACTACAGCATTAGTAGTGCATATGTAACCCGGCTCTGAAGAAGGAATTGTTCCGAAATGCATTAGCCAGAGGGTTATTGTTTGCCCCAGCCTCAGCACTAGCCTAATTGGTGGAGTCGAACCAATTACTATGATCTTTGAAACAACGAAATACCTTTTGGATAAAAAAAACATTTTTTGGAAAAAGCCATAGTTTGATTGAAATTGATGCACAGACATTAACTAATTGTCTAACCCGTAGTGGGTATTAAGGGTGTGCGGCCCACACCGAAGGCTAACTAGCCTAGGTCTTTCTTTTTCTCAGTTTACTTTAGTGCCCTACATGGTGGCACTCAATAGTGGTCTGCACCCTACTAATAAGCAGCAAATTAAAGTTATAAACAGCTAATACAACAAAGGAATATAACATAAAACAAGCTGTGCACTCTCGCCATTCCTTTTTTTGCCAACATTTGGAAATACCACACGCAAGAGGCCCAGTGTGCAGAGAGCTACCGGGAAATCTACAGAGTTCCCTATTGGCCAGTCCACCCCTGGCAAGAAGAAACCAGGGGACAACCGCCCACCACACAAGAATAACACCCCATCACCTTTCATCAACGGAAGCCCTAAACGCTTCTTGGACACCCTTATGGCTGTCATCGATCCCAGCCAGCAGGGTTTACAAAATGGGAAGACTGGTGCAAACTTCTGACAAGGCCTCAGACTGAGTTCTCCGGCGTCTACGAAGCCAGCACCTAGGTAGATCAGTTGGTTTAAAAATAAGCAACCTGTGGTTCCCTTTGTCTTGGACGCAGACACGTGTATTGTACCGAATTGTAGCTGTGCGAAGGCTTTCACTTCGAAATGTCTCATCTGAAATTCCTGCACACAAGAACGAAATGTGTTACAGAAGTAATTGCTAGGCTTTTGTTACAGTGATAGCCACGCAGCCCCGGACACTTTATATTTATATTCCCGGAGCATGGGGTGGGGGGTTATAGCCCAGGGTCTTTTGGTTGTAGCACCAGATCGAAGCTAAGGGGCCACAACCAAAGGGCTAGGTAGCCCGAGTCCTGACAGTCCCGACATTAGCGCAGCCCCAGATCTTTTGCAGACCTAGCAACACCCCTGCGGCGATTTCATGGGGCAGGGCTATAACCCAATTAGCCCAATGGTGTTGAGTGCCTCTCCAGGCATTAAACTTGTCACCAGCAGTAATGCTACACACCAGTGTTTCTGTACTACTCAGGCTTAATGATCTTGAGTGGTGTTGTGTTTGTATATGACTTGCTTGCAGCGTGACTGCGGACCATGTAGTTTTATTTTGCTATTTCAGATTATTTTACTTTTTAAAACAATTACAATGAGAAGAATGAAGAGACTGCTGTTTTTTTTTGCGCTCGATAGATTGCTAATGAGCAACACCCCCCTTCCAGTGATCCCCAAGGTTTCACTTTAAACCATTACTTTTGGTCAAAAACACCTGATCGCATATTCACGGCATATCAAAATTGTACAAATTCTGTAAGGCTGCAGATCAGAAGATTTCCATTCCCACAACCCAACCCAAAGGAATTGAAAACTATATCTCCAAAACATGGACACAATCTTCAGCTTCTTTGGACGATTGAGCACCCTGCCAACAGACACCCGCTGTGAACCCGGTGCCAGCGCAACTCCTAACATGATACCCGGGGGATCATTTTTGGTTTTGTACCCATAGGCGATGATCCTGAGCTGCTTTGCCACTACTCCGGTCAGCTCAGACACGCCTCACCCCCACAGCATGTTGGAACAATGGGACCATGCAATTCACCGCTAGGTGCAGCACGGTGAGGTAAGCAGAAGGCAGATCTTCATCTACTATGGCATTAGTGACCACTTCTCTCACATTCAGGAGTTTCAAGCAGTAGAAGGCCATGTTGCTAGGATCCCGCCCACACAGTATCAGCATCACCCAGGTGCAGAGCTGCCTTCCTCACAAATGAGTAACCAATGAGCCCCACCACCCTCATGCTACACCGGCCCTGCTGACATGGTAGCACACACACCCACCTCCCAATCCTCTGGACAGCTCTCTGTTGCTTGGCAGCTAGGTTATATAATTCCTATGCACAAGTACAGACATACCTTGGTACACAGACGAGTGTGAACATTCTAAAGCTAGAAACGCTAGTGGACACACCACTGACAATTTATTCTGAAACAGAGCTCTCAAATTACGTCTCTGAGTCCATGAAGTGAATAAACATGTCATTTTGCATTCCTGTACCATTCATAAGTAGCGGCCTACAAGTACCAGAATTCAAAATTGACGTGATTCAGAAAACCAAGAATATTATTTCACTCCTGGCATACAACAACCTGAGATCCTCCCTAATAATGTGTACTCATTTAAGACTCGGACACACACACACACACCCAGCCTGCCCCCACCCCTGCTCCAGCAGGCCATTTGGCCACATTGTTTAGGTTTTGGGCAGGACTGTTATTGTTCTTAGGTGGTAACCGTTTTGTAATGTCTTGGTGTCTACTCCGTGGACCATGAGAGCAAGGATAGAACTTGTATCCTATACGTGTGGTAGTTGTTATTTTTGTATTGTTATGAACACCTGCCAGGTTCAGCATAGTGAGGGCATGTATCAGGAGCGTGTTAGATGTTCCCCATTTGTGTTTTGTCTGTTAAATTCTTAGGAACACAAATGTTGCTAGAGGGCTAGTGTGCACTCCAGACATTATGGAGCTAGATCATGCCTCATGGTGTGTGCTGCAATTGTCCAAAGGAAGGTGCTTTCCTAAATCTGCTGTTGTAATAAAATGAAGTACTAGGTACTGGCTAGGCCTCCATGAGAGGCTGTTGAGTTTTCCAGCGAACCGGTGTCAGTTCATCTTACCAAAGGCCTCTGATCGCTCTGGTGGCAGCAGCAGGCTGCACAATTCTGATGCTGAGGGGAGAGAGGCATTGAAGGGTAGGGGTCTGCCCAGTATTTGCCGCTTGGCCATGGTCTAACTCCACCTCTTACCTTCTGTCAGACAACCTTCAGCTTCACAGACCCTACCATTGTCTCTTATAAGTAGACTTAGTGCAGACAGTGACTGTAACACCCATTGAGTGTCAAGGGTTTGCTGCCTACTGTGTGACTAAAATGAGCTTATGACTGCTTATAGCTGCTTGCCTTACACCCATGTTATGGCCTAATTTTCATGTCTCTGCGAAATGGCACGGACATGAAAAACCTGTAGGTTTTTCTGGAACAATAACATTTTGGAATGAATTCTGAGCAAGGAGCAGGATGTGGGCAGAGGGGCATGCATCCTTGCAGATTCCTCCTTTTGCATTTGAAACAAGCTGGTGCCATCTATAGGTATGCACAATTATAGTGCCAGTCATCTTTTTGACAATCACCACTATGTGGGCATGGACACGGTCATAATCTCTGTAAATGCATGCACGGTAGTGCATGGCACCCTGGCAATGTCCGGGTTACCATGCTCAACATTGCCCCCATAGTGAATGCCAATTATCCCATGGACTGAAGAAGCAGTGGCTTTGAGACTCATTCTAATTGATAATCCATTGGATCGAAAATGGGCCCATATGTATGTCTGTAATAACCTTCCTTTCTTGCACAAACAGAACACTGGTCTGTATGGCGTATTGAATTCTAAAAGATGATCTCATCAACAATTCTTGACACAAAGGAGTATATCAACCCTGTCAACAGAGACATATCTAATATCAAAACACAACTTGTGAACCCTAAACCTCATGAATAAACACATTTATACATTTTGTATCCTGAAGTATAAGGATTAGCCAATAGCACATACATCTCAACAATAGTGGCATATGTACACTTTAAATAGGTGTATTAGATGTCATGGTCATCAACGCTCACCGGCTACCCTACAGGCATGCATCCTTAGCTCATACAAATGAACTAATGAGAAAATAAATCAAGACCCTCCTCTAAAAGAAGCACATTCTTCGCAAGCTGTAAGGTGGACCTGAACCCAGCCAGCCCAATTTTCCTGCTAACAAAAAACTCTTTACAGCCCGCTCCCTAGCATTCACACTCCCACTCTCCCCACTACTACATGTTCCCCACGAACTATACATGTTAACTATTCCTTGCTACCTTAAATGGTATGTGAAATAAAGCCATTTACGCATATGGATGTGTCCAGGGAGGTCTTTATTAAGATCGTACAACACAGCAACACCCAGCACAAGCGATAGCCAACTCTTCCATCTCCAACTGACACTTTTCTTCCCCAAGACTCTAGCCTGGAATGTATTGCAATGTTCCACCAAAAGGTTCCACAGCCAGGCACAACCCATACACTTAGCAAGCCCAATATAACACATCTCCCCCCCCAACAATAAATAACAGTATTTGCATTTAAAACTACACATTTCACAATACATCTTAACTAAATAAGGCTACTCCTATACAACCTTACATATTACATCATCCAACCTGTGTTTTTCATTAACAGCTAGACATTTAACTATATACAGAACTAGGTGCATTTTTCCCATTACATTTTACACGACACAGTGCTGGAATGGTATTGTTCTATCATCACCCACATCTAATGCGGGCCACTCTTGACAAGTTATGCACTTGCCCTCCACACATCCCCACTGCACCTTTCAGGGCCTACTCCACTTGCACAGAATCTGAGTATAACAGATCACCCTTCCTCTTCACAACCCCTTTCCTTATATGTACCCAATCACCTACCGCCACCACTGCACTACGTCTAACAGATTTTTCATTTACCTTCTTCTCCCATTCACTCCTCTTTCTGTTAAGTATGCCTTTCAACTCCTCTATCACAGAGTCACTCCCCGTCTCCCTTCCCAGCCAGGGAGGCGACACTCTGGTATTGGGCTTCCTTCCCCATATCAATTCAAATGGGCTTACATCCGTGGCAGCATGGGGCGCCGTAGTCAAAGAATAAAGACTATCTCTCACGGCAACTCTTTTATCCTTCCTACAAGTGTACGCCATCCTCACGGCATCCACAACACACCTATTCACCCTTTCCATTGCTCCGTTCCCTTTCGGGTGATAAGCTGCAGTTCTTTTATGCTTCACGCCAGTAAGCTTCATGTATTCCTCAAAACATCAACCTACAAATTGTGTCCCATTGTCTGTCAAAATGGAACCGGGCAGACCCTCTCTCTCGAATACACTCTGTAAAAATTCCAACACAGAGGATACAGTAATATCCCGCACAATTTGAAACTCTTTCCATCGTGAGAGCAAATCCACAATAATTAAAATAAACTTTCTACGTCCCCCTCCTAGATCAAGGGGACCCATAATGTCCAGGGCCAGGTCACACCACACCATATATCAGAGGTCTTCAAACTGTCGGGTGTGCATAACATTTCTTTTTTTTAAGATTGGAGGAAATGAGCAGGGGCAGCTTACACAGTCGGACTGGAGCATAAAACTGTCCCAGGCACCAATGAAAAAGTGTCCCACAGTTGCAAATGGACATTCATTCCTTTAGTCACAGTCACTTTACACTGGGGGATGTTATTTTGTTAAGATGTAAGAAAATTGTGATATTTAAAGAATATTTATTCAGCAACAATGGTCAACAATGGTCAAAACTACTAGCTGCATAGTGAAGTAACTCATCAAACTGGCCTACATTTGCCAAAAAAGTGCCCCATTGTGACTGGCCTATACTAGCATTTTGCATTTTTGGTACAGGCATTGCCCTATTTCTGTATAGGCCAGTTCAAGCATGGCGGCTCATCCATAATGGGCGAAGGGGTGTCCACCCAGTGGCCCCTCATCGATTATGGAGGAGCCGAGGAGCCAGCCCAGTGAAACACTGGGCACTTACTCAGCTGCTTTTTCCAGCTGATGGTGCTCCTGGGCTGGCTGAACTGTCAAGTGGAAACACTGTTCCATTTGACAGTTCAGTTCAGTTCCTCAGCCGCACATGCTCACTGAGCCATGCAAGGCTGGGGGTGTTGTTTTCCCCAGCCTTGCACAGCTCATTGGAGATGCTGGCTGGGGCACTGCATTTCTGTATGTGTGAGGGAGAGCTCCTGCGCCTCCTCGCACATATGGACAGAGCAGCCTGGAGCGTGGCGTTTCAGCACCCACATGCAAGCCCATGCAGTAGTATGTTTATGTTCATTTATTTTTTATTTAAATATGTGTATGGATGTGTATATGCTTGTGTTATGAGTGAGTGTATGGTGATGAGTTCTTGTGTGAATAATGGAGTGATTGCTGTGTGAATGTGTGTGTGTGTGTGCGTGCGTGTGTTTTGGTCAGTTAAGCTGATTTTGGTGAGTGGGGGGTAGAAGGGGAAGGAGGGTTGTACGACAAAGGCCTTTTAAAAATGCCTTTGTTGCACAATCCCCATACCCACCTGCCAAAATCAGCTCTCCTTCTGAGGCGCTGTGGAGCCCGGGGGACAAGGATGGTATTTCTGTACTGGATATCTATCATAGATGTCCAGCAAAAAATACCATGCTTTCCCCTTGGCCCCCCAGCGCCTTGCATACACACATAATCATGTTGATCGTGTTAGGCACTATCGGGCCCAGGGGCAGGGATGTTATCTTTTTACTGGACATCTATCATAGATGTCCATTAAAAAATAGCATGCCTGCCCCCTGGGTCAGCCAGCACCAATTGCAAACTGTTTGGCTTTTTACCCATTTTGTTTTTTAAAGTATGCTTTAAAATGCAACATGTTAACCCATTATTTTTTTAAAAGATTCACAGGGGAAACCCCCCCCCCCAACCCTCCTTGATTGGTTCGGGCTCCCTCACTGCACTCTGTCGCAATAGCATATCTGGTGGAAATATTTATGCCCTTCCACTTAAAAAATTCACCAGCGACCACTGGCCCTGGGACTGTGTTGTGGTGGGAGCAGGGTTTTGAGAGCCCATGGTCTGTGGTGGGATGGGTTGGGGAGAGCACAGGGACTGGACTACGAGTCGGATGAGGGAGGCCAGAGACTGTGATGGGAGCAGGTGGGGGAGCTCAGGGACTATACTGGGAGCAGGGTGCGGTGATGGCACACGATAGTTCATAGCCATTTGGACTTACTGTCCATTTGGCATTTTTGGGGGGGCCTGGACAGCCCACATTTTGCTCAGTGGGCCCAGGCCTAAATTACTTTGAAGACCACTGCCATATCTGGAATAACTAGCTTCATCATCGGCTGGAGACGCGCCACAACACTTTTACCTGACACTTCACACTTGATGCACTTTCCCAAGTTTCTCTCCACATCTCTGTCAAATCCTGGCCACCAAAATTAATTTCTCAGGATCGCCTTTGTCTTGGTAATCCCAAAATGACCCTCATGAGCAATTTCCACCATCTTCCTTCTCAAGCACTTAGGGATCACCACTCGATCCCACCTGTATAAGATACCACTCTTGACACTCCATTCTGATCTAACCTCCCAAAAACACTTTTCCTCATCATTGAGTAATATTTTTTCAGGCCACCCAGGTCACTAAATCCACTACTCTCCTTAGAACTACTTCCTCCCTTACAGCTCTCTGCCACTCTTCCAGAGAAACAACACCATAATGTGTCACAAAAACCATATAAGTTATGACCGCTCTGGTCAATTCCCCAACATCATATTTCACATCCCCACCTAACCTTGATACATGATCAACTAATACATTCTTTTTCCCAGGAATTACGACCATGACCGATGTCCTTGCATCCTGGCCACCCAAACCGGCAACTCCCCTTGACACTTTGTCTAGGCCCTTCTGTTAAAATATCACCTTAAATGGTTTGTGGTCAGTTCTTAATATAAATTTCACTCCCCACACAAAGTTGCAGAATTTCTCAACTGCCCAATGACAGGCAAGGGCTTCTTTCTCCAATATGGAATCATTTCTTTCTGCACCACTTAACATCCTTGATGCATGCATGATGATATACTTGTGTCCATCCTCACCTATCTGAGTTAATACGCCACGAACACCTGTATCACTAGCAACCACAGAAATCACACTCCTTCTTCTGGTATTGAACATCGAAAGGGGTCTTGCTAAGTCACTTTCACTCTTTATCTCAATACATTCTTTCTCACACTGCGCATCCCAGCAGAACTCTACGCCATTCTTTAATAGAGCTTTCATTCTCACAATTTTATTAGCAAAACCTTGCACAAGTGTTTGGTGAAACTCGATCATCCCAAGAAAGGATCGTAACTCCCCTTTATCCTTCAGAGACTGCACCTTACTCATAGCATTCACCATTTCTGATTTGGGTTTTAGGCCATCAATTGAAATCTCATGACCCAAATACTCAACAGACTCTTTCCCAAACACACATTTCTCTGCCCTTAGCGTAAGACCTCTTCTTTCTAATATCTCTAGCACCTTCTTGAGGCTCTCCTCATGTTTCTGCCATGTCTCTCCACAAGCCACAATATCATCCTGAAAGCATTGCACATTTGGCACATCCTTCAATAATATATCCATCATCTTCTGAAAGACTGATGAGGCAGAAACCAACCCAAAATTCCTTTATGTGTAATGAAAGCAGTCAATTTCCATGATTGCTCATCTAACTCAATTTGGTGAGATTCCGAAGCCATATCTAGTTTTGAGAAAAACATCAGCCTTCCAATCATAGTCAACATCTCTGTCATGTTGGGAAGTGGCTGCTTCCCTGCAACAACACATTTATTGCGCTCTCTTAAGTCCACACACAACCTCAACTCCCCTGTTGGCTTCTTCACAACCACCAATGGGGATCCCCACTCCACACTCCCAGCAGGTTCTATCACACCAGACTCTCCCAATTTCCTCAATTCCATTTAACTCCCTCCCTCATAACCAATGGCACTGGATGCAATTCTGCTGAAACCGGCGCACTTCCCTCTCTTAGGACAATCATGTACTGCATACCATTTACACATCCTATGTTCTTTGAAAACACTTTGGGAAATCCCCTCTTCTGGTAACATAAAGATTCCCATGTGTTTCTCTTGTTTTGAACTTTCAATGAGCCACAAAATACCCTCTTATGTCTATCTTGCCCAAGTTGTATCCTCCTGGCCTTTTATCCGAGGGTAGCAGGTCACATATCTGCCCTACCGCCCGTTTCTCATCTAGGGTAAAATATAGCCCCTGAATGTCAGAAATAAAGAGGTCATGGCAGGCCAGGATTTAAGAGTGAAGCTGGCTGTTGCTCTCGATTGGAAAATGCAGGCCAGTCCAAAACACTTATTTTTCCGACTTAAGGTCAAGTAACATGGAAAGAAATGGGCCTAGTTGAAATCTACTAACATTGACAAGTGCGTAGGTGGAGAAAGAAACATACTTTTCACAAATGAACTGACAGTTAAATGGAAAGGCCTACTTGGAGTATTAAAGAGGACACCGGCTTCCCATGGTAAATAATGGCCTATGCGTGGACAATACCGAAGGGATACTCATGTCGTTTCAACTGTTATATTAAAGAAATACTTTACACATTGACAGATTTAAAAACTGCAGCAGTGCACATGGGATGAAAATAAATAGTTGTGCATTTGGAAGCTAAAAAGGAGGAATAATGCCTTTTCAATTCAGAAATAAAGTCAACTGGCAGACTGCTTTTATCCAGTAATAAGAGACTTGATTTCAGTCCAGCAAAATGACATTTGTAAGAGAGAGGCCTATTTCGTTTGGTGTAGATTTGAATACTGATTGCTGATGTAACTATGGCCTATCTGTGTGGATAGAGTGAACTAATTCCTGTTTATACAGTATGTAAAGAAAAGATTATATTGTGGTCAACAGGGGTGGGCTGGCCTATAGGGAACTCTGGAGATTTCCTGGTGGGCCTCTGCAGCCTGGGCCTCTGTGTGATATTTCCAAATTTTCTCATAGGAAAAGCATTGGGCTTGCTGAAAATCTGTCAAATGGGGCCACTTTGAATCTTATATTAAGGGCCTCTTTTGGTCCCCAGTAATTAATTCCAGGGCCTCTTTTAGTTCCCAGTCCACTCCTGGTGGACAACCGGCCCTGGTGTAGCATTGCAAGTTACAGATACACAGTGGGTAAATGTAATATGCTAGCCTTTCAGAATGGTAAACTGCAGCTTGCTGTTCTCTCTGAGCTGAAATCCCCCACTGAACTGTGAACTGAATAGTGTATCTGGATCCTGACCTCTCAGCTCTTTGGTTTGATGCAAACCAGGGATGCAGGGCTGTTTTCAAGTACATGCTTAAATATACAGAGAAAGAGATTGGAATTGTGGTAAATTGCCAATAACATGACCAACAGAAATGACCTTAAAGGTCAGGTATCAGATCAAAAGTGCATTAGCTATGAACATAAACCCTTTGAAAATCTGAACTCAAGACCTTTGGCTGGGCCCACCAAGAAACAGGTCTGGCTGTCAATTTAAATGCTAAGATATACAAGGAAGTAGATTGAAATTATATGGGAGTTGATGATAACATGTCCAGCAGAAGTGACCTTAGGGTCAGGTCTTCCCATAAACAGTGCATTAAGCTCCAAGCAGGGACCCTTTGAAGCCAAGAAGACAAAAGGTTAAGATAAACATGGATAAACCAGAAGGCTGGTCACATGTTGTAAGGGAAATGAAAACTGCTTGGGTCTGCTTTGAATGTGAAACTGGGGGCCATGTTATGCCCTACCATTGAGTAAACATTGCACACATTTTTCCTAAATAAAAAGAGCATTGTGTGTCCTATAAAGTCCTTCAAGGATGGCAACCTTCTCCACATTGCCACTCTTAACTCCCGCTCTGCTGTCAAACATTCCGCTGATATCTGCCGCCTTCTTGAAGAACTTGACCTCGATGTCCTCTGTCTCACTGAGACCTGGTTTACGGCCAGCTCTGTCACCAGCTTTGACACGCTGTTACGCTCACCTGGTTCCCACAGTGGCGTCAATCAGACCCGGACAGCTGCGGTCTCCACCAATGTGATGCGTAGTGAAGAGATGATAGTCTGGACTGGCCCGCCTAATCTTGTCTGCTGGACTCGTAGAAGTATTCTCCTGCAAGTAGAGAAAGGGATTTAGCCACCCGTGTGTCAAAGGTTTCCCCCCGGCTCACCTGAGTTCTCTTCTTGTGGCGTTGCGCGGAGGACTCCTTCTCCCGGCCGGACCGGGACTTGTATAAGTGCGCACGAGTCGAGTCTGACTCCAGCGTGAGCGTTCAAAGTTCCAGGAAGTCGCATGTTCCAGGACGTCCAGGAAGAGGATCGAAGAAGGGTAAGAGATACTGGAAACAGGGGAAAAGGGAAGAAAGAATAATGGAGTTGGCCAGGAACTTGGAAGGGTAACGCCGAGCAGCACACACACGTCGAGACACTACCTAGAGATAGCGTTGAGACGCGCGGAGGCGTGGCCCATTTATAGAACGTGCCGTGTCCGACGTACAGGCTAGTACGGAACACGGCACTGGGCACGGCCATTTTGGAAGTATCAAGGAGCACACTCTCCGTCTGGACCAGGACCAGGAAGACCAGAAGGGGCTATGTCCATGGTTCATGACAGCATGCCTCCTCCGAAACCCCGTCCCACCAGGCTTGCCAGGGTGTATGAGATGGAATCTTCTCAGCAATCGAGGGGTGTTTAGGTTGGATAGTGGTTCCCATGTTCTCTCGCTAGGAGGATAGCCTTTCCACTCGACCAGGTATTGAAGCCGACCCCGTTTGTACCTGGAGTCACTTAATCTGGATACTTCATATTCCAGCTGATTGTCCACAATCACAGGACTGGGTCTGCCGGTTTGCCGGGTGGAGTGGATGTAGGGTTTGAGTAGAGAAGTGTGAAAAACTGGATGTATTCTCTTCCAGGAGTCTGGTAGCTTGAGCCGATAAGAAACAGGATTGATGATTTCTTTTATGGAAAATGGACCATAATATCGGGGGGCTAACTTGTTAGGGCGTAGATGTCGTGGTAATAGTTTCGAGGACAACCAGACCTGGTCACCAATAGAATAGGAGGGTGCTGGTCTTCTTTTGGAATCAGCATATCGCTTAGTGCGAATCTGGGGCTTTCCCAATTGTTCCTTGGCTTCCTTGTGGATGTTGAGGAGAGTTTCAATCCAGGAATCAAGTGAAGGTACTGGAGTTGGATGTGGTAGAACTGAAGGTAACACGGAGGGATGAAAACCTTGACTGCAATAAAAGGGGCTAACGTTGATCGCTGAGTGATCTGAATTGTTATAGGCAAATTCGGCCAAGGGTATAAGGAGGGACCAATCATCTTGTACCTTGGTTGCGAAACAACGAAGATATTGCTCCAGGGTTTGATTAACACGTTCTGTGGCCCCGTTGGTCTGTGGGTGATATCCATATGAAAGAGCGCGTTGAATCCCTAGAACACGACAGAGATGTTTCCAGAATTGTGAAATATATTGCGGTCCTCAGTCCGATATGATCTTGGAAGGGAGTCCATGAAGACGGAAAATGTGTTCTAGGAAAATTCCTGCGAGCTCTGAAGAGGAAGGAAGTTTATAGAGAGGCGTGAAATGTGCCATATGAGTAAGCAAGTCTATGGTTACCATGATGGTAGTGTAACCCCGGGAAGGTGGTAATTCCACGATGAAGTCTGTAGCTATACATTCCCATGGTCTTGTTGGCAGTGTAGGTTGCAATAGAAGGCCCGCCGGTCTCTTATTGTCGTGCTTATTCTGACTGGAGACAGTACAGGTCTTGATGTACTCTTGTACATTGCATTTCATTTCCGGCCACCAAAACTGTCTTTGTATAAAACGGAGCGTGTTGGTTACACCACAATGTCCAGAATGAAAATTATCATGGCAGAGAGTTATTATTTTACGTTGAAGTTTCGGTGTGGGAATGACCAAGGCATTGTCCTTGAATAAGTATCCTTCCTTGATTCTTAAGTTCCAGGGATTCTTCCTAAAGACGTCCTTCCAGAGGTCAGAGGACTGGGTTTTGACTCGAATCTCTTCCAAGAGGTTGATCGCTTGAGCTATAAAGATTGTGTTGGGAAACATTGTAGGATAGGTCCTATCTTCAGTGGTTAAATAGTCAGGACGTCGGGACAAGACGTCCGCAATCACGTTTTGTGATCCAGGAACATGAGTGATTTGGAATAGGTACTGGGCGAAGAAGTAGGCCCAACGCGCCTGACAACTGTTCCTGCACTCCATAGATTGGAGAATTTGTAGATTTCGATGGTCCGTACGGACCTGGACTGGATATCTAGCACCCAGTAGTAAATGTCGCCATTCTGTGAAGGCTTGGCGGATTGCCAACAGCTCCTTTTCCAGGACGGAGTAATGGGTTTCGCTGGTTGTTAGGGTTCTAGAGAGGTAAGCCACTGGGTGGTCCATCTTGTCCTCAAGCACCTGTTTCAAGACTGCTCCTATGGCATGGTTGGAGGCATCCGTTTCCACTATGAAAGGGCGATCTAAGTCGGGCTGAGCCAGGACGGGGGCTTGCGTGAATCTTGTCTTCAAGCGTTGAAAAGCCTTCTCTTGCGAGGAAGACCAGATGAAGGGAACATCCTTCTTCAGCAGAGCAACGATCGGTTGGACGAGCTCAGAAAAGGTAGGAATGAACTTTCGATAAAAGTTAGCAAGTCCCAAGAAAGACTGAACCTGTTTCACCGATGTAGGAGCAGGCCAGGCCAGTATGGCCTTCACCTTTGAAGGGTCCATTCCAACTCCTTCTGGGCTGAGGATGAATCCAAGGTAATGAACTGAAGTCACGTGAAAAAGACATTTCTCAGGTTTGACCAAGAGCTTGTTTTCACAGAGCCGTTGTAGTACCGCCATGACATGTTCTTCATGTTTCAAGGGATCCTTGGAATAAATCAAAATGTCGTCTAGATAGACAATGACAAAGAGAAAAAGCATGTCAGAAAACACCCTATCCATGAAATGTTGAAAAACTGCAGGGGCATTAGCTAATCCAAAGGGCATGACTAGATATTCCAAGTGACCAAAGGGCGTTCTAAAGGCGGTCTTCCATTCGTCCCCTTCCCGGATACGGATTAAGTGATAGGCACCCCGGAGGTCCAACTTCGTGAATATTACGGCGCCTCTGACAGCTTCCAGGATATCTGAAATCAGAGGCAGAGGGTACCGATCTTTGAGGGTGCATTGATTTAGACCACGGTAGTCGAGGCAGGGTCTGAGTTCCTTGTAATCCTTCTTAGGAACGAAGAACAATGAGGCACCCACTGGAGATTTTGAGGGTCTTATGGTGCCATTTTCCAAATTGATGTCTAGGTATTCTCAGAGGGCCTTTTTCTCAGGTTCTGAAAGGATAAACATTCTGCCAAAGGGAATTACTGCCGAGGGATCTGTCTCAATGGCACAATCTTTGGTCTGTGAGGGGGTAAAGCCTGGACTATGGCAGTCGAAAAGACATCAGTATATCCTTGGTAGACCTCTGGGACTTGTACAATGTTGGAAACCATGAGTGAGGTTTTTTGCTCTCCTGAATGTTCAATAGCTGGTGTTAAGGAGAGATCCAGGGATAAACAGTGGGACATACAAAACTCAGAGCCCAGAAACAATGACCCTGCTGTCCAATTAATGTACGGATTATGTCTTTGAAGCCAGGGCATACCCAGAACCATTGGGTAATGGGCTGATTTGATGATGTCGAATGTAATCTGCTCTTGGTGGTGGTTTATGGAGAAAGGGACCTCTTTTGTCTGTAGGGTTATGGGTCCTGAAGAGAGAGGTCTCCCATCAATTGCTTCTATCGGCTGTTTAATGTTCCGTGACTCATATGGTATTTTATGTCTGATAACCCAGTCTTGATCAATGAAAATTCCCATAGCTCCACAGTCCACCAGGGCCAGTATGGGATAGGTCTTGTGCTTGGAGGGCGATAGAAAGGCCTGTAGCACCACCAGGTTATTCTGTCCAGGAGAGTTCAAGGATGTGATTGATGTGGAGCAGACATCTTTCTCCCGAAACCTCGCTCCATCTAGGGCCGGGAGCTGGCGTTTCCTGAACGCCGTGGAGGGGCTAAAGGACATTCTCTAACGAGATGCTTGTCTGAGGCACAATATATACACAGGCCGGTGTGAATTCTTCTCATCCTTTCTTGTGGAGTAATTGGCCCACGAAAGGCGCCTATTTGCATTGGTTCGGAGTCATTATCAGGGGTTAAGACAGGATCGGATTTCACAGTCGACTCCGGAGGGGTTCGTTGAAAGGCTGTCTTAGCCTTTTTCCTTTCAGCCCTTCTTTCCAGGATACGAAAGTCTATTTGAAAGGCTAGATCTACCAACGCCTGAAATGAACTGGGGCGAGCCACTCTGGCTAATTCATCCTTGATATCGTCATTTAGACCCCTGCGAAATAAGGTGAAACTCGCTTCAGGGCCCCAATCAGCCTCCTTTACCAGCTGTTTGAATCTGGTAACGAACGTTAGCATATCCTGGGATCCTTGCCGAAAATCAAGTAGGCGTTCCTGGGCGCTGAACACTTGTTCGGGGCGGTCAAACATAGACTTGAGCGCCTGGATAAATGCATCATAATTGTCCAGGAGGACGTCTCCAGAGTTCACTAGGGGAGTTGCCCAAGATAACGCATTCCCTGTAAGATGGGAGATTATGAAGCCCACCTTGGCCCTGGAAGTTCAAAAATAATAGAGCTTGAATGTAAAATGCACCAAGCAGGAAACCAGAAATCCAAGTAAGGATTTTGGCGAGCCATCGTATTTGTCTACCACTCCACCCAGTATCACGCTTTCCTTATTGGCAGAGTCACGTGACAGCACTAATTGTTTCAAGGCTGCGTTCTCTGCCTTTAAGTTCTGTACCTCAGTTGTTAGCTCCTGCATGCCGCGCATGTGGTCCTGGACCGCTTTCTCCATAGCGGTATCAGTGTTGATCGTTTGGCGTCTCAATCTGTCAAAGGTTTCCCCCGGCTCACCTGAGTTCTCTTCTTGTGGCGTTCCGCGGAGGACTCCTTCTCCCGGCCGGACCGGGACTTGTATAAGTGCGCGCGAGTCGAGTCTGACTCCAGCGCGAGCGTTCAAAGTTCCAGGAAGTCGCGTGTTCCAGGACGTCCAGGAAGAGGATCGAAGAAGGGTAAGAGATACTGGAAACAGGGGAAAAGGGAAGAAAGAATAAGGGAGTGGCCAGGAACTTGGAAGGGTAACGCCGAGCAACACACACACGTCGAGACACTACCTAGAGATAGCGTTGAGACACGCGGAGGCGCGGGGGCGTGGCCCATTTATAGAACGTGCCGTGTCCGACGTACAGGCTAGTACGGAACACGGCACTGGGCACGGCCATGTTGGAAGTATCAAGGAGCACACTCTCCGTCTGGACCAGGACCAGGATGACCAGAAGGGGCTATGTCCATGGTTCAGGAAACCATGGACTTTAGTGATGGCCCCCCAACAGTTCTCGTTCTCCCCACTAATCACCTCCGATATTCCCTTTTGGTAACCTCACCTTATGTTTTTAAATGATGAGCTCTCCATCCTGCATGGCATGCAGAGGTGCGTAGATACCAGTTACTTCACTGGGTTGAAGGTACTGGAGGAGTTCCGGAGGAATATTGACTCCAGTGTCTATAAAGTTCAAAGAGTTCAATATGTCCGATGTTCCCTCTTGTTCCATTCCCTCGTTAGGTTGCAGCTGTGTCCAAAAGAATTTTGCCTGAAGGCAGCTGATGGCGTTCAGGTAAGGGTCTGTATTACCAAACACTGTCCGGTAAACGTTGCATGAGTTTAACTTGCTGTTTTCTCTCCCTTTATAGGTGCGGCATAGGACGATGCAGCGAATTAAAGAATAATACCTCCGGTGGTAAAGCAGGTAAGCCTATGGTGGCAAAGAGATTGTCCTTGTTGGTTTTCTCGGCTCACCTTGTTATTCCTTTTTTTCCCCCCAGGTGCTGGGTTTTGACGAAGAAAATGATGGAGGCAGCGCCGAGTCGAAAGATGCGGTGGACTGGTGACGCGAAGTTGCTGCTGGTGAAGCGACGCATGCTGAAATAATGTCCTTTCCAGGCTCGGAGATGTGCTGGGTCCGGAATCAGGTAAGGAATCAAATAATGTCTGTGATCTAACCTCTTCTCCTTTCTTTGCCTTTTGTCTAGGAGCTCCGGATTCGAGGCGGGCGTGGCAGAAGACTGGATGCTGACTTGCAGACACGGTGAGCATCATGCTGCTGGATGCAGAATAACGCAAAGTATGGGCTGCTGTTCGGGTGTGGTTTAAATAGCCTGCAAAGTAGTCCCAGGTAAGAAGTTCCCCAGAACCACCCCCGAGTGAAAAATAGTCCCTGTAATAAAATAGTCCCATCCAGGCCTCACGTTAGCTTGGACTCATTTGCAGCATGGTCTGCATAAGGTAAGTAAAGTCTATGAGCCTGGCGCCTATGGCGCCAGGACTGATTTCTATGATGAGCCTGGCGCCTAAGGTGCCAGGACTGAATCCAAACAGCCCCCAGCCGGGGCTGTTGGGGTTTTAATGAGTATCTGGATGCCTGCTCCCGGGGCTGATGGACTCGATCCGGATGCCCGGGGGTAGGCATCATGACAGCACTCCCCCCCAAGGCCCCTCCTAAAGTTGTTCTTCCCCTTGGCCCTGGGAAGTCCCGATGGAATTTTTTCACCAATCGAGGAGCATGAACGTGGTCACTAGGTTCCCATGACCTTTCTTGTGGTCCGTAACCCTTCCAGTCGATTAAATGAAAAAGTCTTGATTTAACCATTTTAGTGTCCAGGATGTTTTTTTACCTCGAATTCAGGTTCTCCATCTATTAGGATGGGGTCAGGTGGTTTGGTTAATCTTGTCCCGGGTTGAACTGGTTTTAGGAGTAAAACATGAAAGACAGGATGAATCCACATATTAGAGGGTAATTCTAATTTGACGGCCACCGGGTTGATAATGGCCTTAATGGTGTAAGGTCCCAAATATCTAGGATTAAAAGTCTGAGTTCCTTTCAGAGGAATATGTCTTGTAGCTAGCCAAACTTGGTCTCCGATTCGATATGGTGGGGTCTCACTTCTATGTTGATCAGCATTTTTCTTGTATTTCTCTTTTGCTTGTTTCAAATGTTTTGTTGCCTCTTTAAAGGCTTGTGTAATAGTAGAATGCAGAAGAGTTACTGCCGGCATTTCTAAATGCTGGGGCGAATCGAGTTCTGGGGTTCGAGGATGATGTCCATATATGGTATAAAAGGGGCTTTGTCCGGTTCCTGAATGTACAGAGTTATTGTATGCGTATTCAGAAATCCATAAAATGTTCTTCCAATTACCTTCGGTTTGGTGGAGCATACAACGTAGGTATTGTTCAAGAGTCTGGTTGGTTCTCTCCGTCTGACCATCGGTTTGGGGATGGTGACTGCTTGATAACCTTACGTCGATTTGTGCCAATTGACAACACTTCTGCCAAAATTGTGAAATGAACTGACTACCTCGGTCAGAGATCAATACGGAAGGAAATCCATGTATTCGAACAATATTTTCGAGAAATTCCTTGGCCAAGATTGAAGCAGAATGTAATCCTTTTAAAGGAATAAAGTGGGCCATCTTGGAAAAAAGATCCACAATAACTAGAATGGTGTTGAATCCATTACATGGCGGTAGATCTGTAATAAAGTCTAAAGACAAAGTGTGCCATGGTGTGGGTGGAATATCTAAAGGTTGTAAAAGACCAGCTGGTTTCTTCTTTTGGCTTTTGTTCTGGGCGCACTTGCCACAAGACAGTACAAATGACTTTACATCTTTTCGCCAGGTGGGCCACCAGAATTGTCTTTTAACTTTAGCTTCAGTTTTTGCAATACCTGGGTGCCCTTCCATCAGAGCTTCATGGTAATTGGAGATGACTTGTTCTTGTAGTTCCTTGTGTGGCAGAAATAGACACCCTTGATAGTAAGGTAGGTCACTTACAACTGAATAATCTTGGCCCTTTTTAACCCAGTCCTGCAGGGCTGCTGAATCGAAAAGTTGTTGGATCTTTAAATGAATATCTTCTAAGGTCTGTAGAGTAGTTATACCAAGAATTCTTTGTTCAGGAATTATAGGCACCGGTTCCGGGTTCGAATATGCTTCTCCCATCCCGATTCGGGATAAAGCGTCTGCCTTACCATTCTTACAACCTGGTCGGTAAGTGATCACGAAATTGAATTCGGCAAGGAATAAGGCCCATCGAAGTTGACGCGATGATTGGGCCTTGGCTGTTTTTAAATACTGTAAGTTCCTGTGATCTGTGCTTACAGTAATGGTATGCCTGGCACCGAGAAGATAATGCTGCCAAGCCTTTAAGGCGGATTTGATGGCTAAAACTCTTTATCGGTAACCGCATAGTTTAATTCGGGGGCCGAGAATTTTCTGGACCAAAATGCTACTGGATGAAGTTGACCCGTTTCTGGATCCTTCTGGGACAGGACAGCCCCCATGGCTAAACTGGATGCATCGGTTTCAAATATGTATGGGAGCTCGGGGCATGGATGCTTTAAGACAGGTGCCGACGTGAATTTCAATTTCAGTTCTTGGAAGGATTTTTCAGCCTCTTCGGTCCACAAGAAGCGTTTGTTTTTTCGCAAAAGTGCTGTGATGGGGTGTACAACATATGAGAAGTCAGGAATAAATCTGCGGTAGAAATTAGCAAATCCAAGCATGCTTTGCATCCCTTTAACTGAACTGGTTGATGGCCACTTGAGAATTGCGTCCACCTTTCGAGAGTCCATTCGGACTTTTGGAGTCAGGATAAATCCAAGGAATTCAACTTCTGTAGCATGAAAAACACATTTTTCCAATTTTGCATATAACTTGTACTGGCGTAGTTTCTCAAGGACTGCACGAGCGTGCTTAACATGGTCTGATTCTGAGGAGGAGTACACTAGAATATCTTCTATGTATACGACAACACAGACGTCAATGAGTTCACGAAGGTCATCGTTCATAAAATACTGGAAGGCTGCTGGTGCATTGCACAACCCGAAGGGTATCACCTGATATTCGAATAATCCGTACTTGGTGCGAAAAGCGGTCGTCCATTCGTCGCCCTTCTTTACACGTACCAGATGATATGCCCCTTGGAGATCTAATTTAGTGTAGATGCAAGCATCCTTTACTTGGTCTAGTAGTTCGGGGATCAGAGGCAATGGATATCGGTTCTTCACCATGATCTGGTTTAATGCGCAGTAGTCTATGCACGTTCTGAGGTCACCTTCCTTTTTGGGCACGAAGAATAAAGCTGAAGATGCAGGGGACTTAGATGGACGAATGAAGCCATTAGCAAGGTATTGGTCCAAGTATTGTCGTAGGTGACGGTTTTCAGGTTCCGTAAGGGCGTAGATTCTACTGCATGGAGGTTGTGCACCGGGTATGAGGTTGATTTGAGAATCGTATGATCTATGAGGTGGTAAGGTGTTTGCCTGTTCTTTTTGGAAAACATCCTGGAATTCTTGATATTCCTGAGGGAACTGCATGACTGGATTAGCAACTGTGACCAGGCTTTTGTTCAAGGTTTTTCCAGGTAAGAGGTGTGTGCACACTCCGGGAAGGTTACTCTCTTCTCTCGCCAATCAATACAAGGATTATGTGTTTCCAACCAAGGTATCCCCAGTATTATTTGGAACTGGGGGGCTTTGATTAAGTCAAACACAATAGTCTCTCGATGCCCATCTTGACCCAACAGTGTCATCTCTGTGGTGGAATGAGTTACAGGCCCAGAGGCAATTTCAGTTCCATCGACTGTGGTGATAACATCCGAAGTGGTCTTTTTGCAGAGAGGTAGATTCATCCTAGAAGCCAATTCGTGGTCCACATAGTTTCCTACGGCCCCGCTATCAATGTATGCCCTAACTGCGTGCATACGTGATGGCTGCCTTGGATCAATAAGGACCATTGGTATGATTAGGTGCAAGGTCTGAGTGTCCTTCTTTAAGCTCAGCAAGCGGACCTCTATGCTTGTCGGGCGTGGTTGTTTCCCGAATCAGGCTCTGTTTGATTTTTATCAGCAACTCCGACTACTTTCTTGGATGGTTTTATAGGGCAATCCCATAGAAAATGTCCTGAGGCCCCACAGTACAGACCCAACTGCATCTGTCGTCTCCTTTCTCTTTCTTTTTGAGTTAAGGGTCCCTTAACCCCCCCGATCTGCATTGGTTCTGATGCATCTGTTCCTTTTGCAGTAACATTGGGTTTAACCAATACCCGATTCTCGAATTTAGCTCGATCAGCTTTTCTATTCTGAAGTCGGTGTTCTAGCTGGACCACTAAGTCTATATATTCTGCACAATGCTGAGGGGGGTTCACAACTTGGGCCAAAACATCTTTGAGTTCACCCCGAAGTCCACGATGAAATAATGTAATTCGCTTTACCTCTGGCCATCCGGTTTCCACCACCAACCTATTGAAGGTTGCGATATAAGTTAGCAGGTTCTGGTTTCCTTGTCGTAGGGATAGAAGTTCGTTATCCAGGGCCTGTCCCTGTGAATGTCTGGCGAATAATCTTTCCATGCTCAATTGAAAACCCTGAAAATCCAGAAGAAGAGGGTCATCCTGGTTGACTAATGGAATTGACCAATCCGCTGCACTGCCACTAAGTTATGACAGTACAAAGGCTACTTTGGCTTGGTCATTTGGAAAAGCTCCTGGTCTACATAAAAAGTGCAAGCTGCATCGGTTCATGAACACGGCAAACCTTTTCGGGTCCCCAGCAAAGCGTTCGGGTGGAGCTAAAGGAATGCTCCCTGGTAGAACCACAGGGCTGCTCGATGAAATGGGGGTTGAATTCCCCCCAAGTCCAGGTAGTGGTGTTTGCCCGGCTTGGTTTTGCAGCAGTTGTCTGGCAAGATCATCAGTGCGCTCCTTTGACACAATCAGTTCTCTCCTGAGGGCATTAGTTTCTTGGCGCGTGGAGTGCACTTCTGTCCTAGGTTCTCCTAACAATTGGGCTAGTTGGTCGGTTTCTGAGGTCTCCATTACGCCCGGGTGGGGATTTGTAGATAGGCTTTGCGTTCTGTTACACCCACCTGGTTCCCACAGGGGCGTCGATCGGACCCGGACAGCTGCGGTCTCCACCAACGTGATGCGTAGTGAAGAGATGACAGTCTGGTCTGGCCCGCCTAGTCTTGTCTGCTGGACTCGTAGAAGTATTCTCCTGCAAGTGGAGGAAGGGATTTAGCCACCCGTGGACTTTAGTGATGGCCCCCCAACAGTTCTCGTTCTCCCCACTAATCACCTCCGATATTCCCTTTTGGTAACCTCACCTTATGTTTTTAAATGATGAGCTCTCCATCCTGCATGGCATGCAGGGGCGCGTAGATACCAGTTACTTTACTGGGTTGAAGGTACTGGAGGAGTTCCGGAGGAATATTGACTCCAGTGTCTATAAAGTTCAAAGAGTTCAATATGTCCGATGTTCACTCTTGTTCCATTCCCTTGTTAGGTTGCAGCTGGGTCCAAAAGAATTTTGCCTGGAGGCAGCTGATGGCGTTCAGGTAAGAGTCTGTATTACCAAACACTGTCCGGTAAAAGTTGCATGAGTTTAACTTGCTGTTTTCTCTCCCTTTATAGGTGCGGCATAGGAAGATGTGGCGAATTAAAGAATAATACCTCCGGTGGTAAAGCAGGTAAGCCTATGGTGGCAAAGAGATTGTCCTTGTTGGTTTTCTCGGCTCACCTTGTTATTCCTTTTGTTTTCCCACCAGGTGCTGGGTTTCGACGAAGAAAATGATGGAGGCAGCGCCGAGTCGAAAGATGCGGTGGACTGGTGAGTATAACGCGGCGCTGCTGCTGGCAAAGCGACGCATGCTGAAATAATGTCCTTTCCAGGCTCGGAGATGTGCTGGGTCCGGAATCAGGTAAGCAATCAAATAATGTCTGTGATCTAACCTCTTCTCCTTTCTTTGCCTTTTGTCTAGGAGCTCCGGATTCGAGGCGGGCGTGGCAGAAGACTGGATGCTGACTTGCAGACACGGTGAGCATCACGCTGCTGGATGCAGAAAAACGCAAAGCATGGGCTGCTGTTCGGGCGTGGTTTAAATAGCCTGCAAAGTAGTCCCAGGTAAGAAGTTCCCCAGAACCACACCCGAGTGAAAAATAGTCCCTGTAATAAAATAGTCCAATCCAGGCCTCACGTTGGCTTGGACTCATTTGCAGCATGGTCTGCATAAGGTAAGTAAAGTCTATGAGCCTGGAGCCTATGGAGCCAGGAATGATTTCTATGATGAGCGTGACGCCTAAGGCGCCGGGACTGAATCCAAACTGCGCCAAGCCAGGGATGTTGGTGTTTTAATGAGTATCTGGATGCCTGCTCCCGGGGCTGATGGACTCGATCCGGATGCCCAGGGTTAGGCATCATGACACACGCTCCTACCAGATGGCTACAAGATCGTCTCCACGCCCAGGCGCAAACGCGCTGGTGGGGGAGTAGCCCTATCTTCCCTGAGTGGATTCCTGCCTCTGTCACTCCTACGCATGCCTACTCCTCTTTTGAATGCCTCGTCTGCAGGCTCTCTCTCTCTCCCCTAGCCTTTCCTTTACTGTGGCTACTATCTATCGGCCACCTTGTCAGATTTCTCCCTTCCTCTCTGAGTGGGCGGACCTCTCCTCCTCACTCCTGGCCTCAACCACTCAACTCTTCCTTCTTGGAGACTTCAACATCCACCTGGGCACCTCCTGTCCCCCCTCTGGACTCTTTTGCGACCTCTGCGACTCTCTCTCACTCTCCATTCTCTCCTCTGGCCCGACTCATTCTGCAGGGCACACTCTCGATGTTCTGATCTCCTCAGACCTTCCACTCTCTGCCCCTCTCTCCACTCCTCTCTCCTGGAGTGATCACTTTCTCCGATCCTCCCATCTCACCCTCCCTACCCCGCAGGCCAAGCCACCTCCGTCACTGCCACCCACCTTCTCGGTCATCCGACCCATGAAGCGCGTGTCAGTTGATGCTTTCGCCGCCACCTTATCATCCCCTCCTGCCCCCCTGGCTGACTCTCACCCTGACACAGCCCTCTCTGTGCTCCGCTCTTCTATATCTGATACTCTTGATATTCTTGCTCCTGTCATGAGAATCCGCCTGAAGCCCAAAGTCAAGTGTAACTCCTGGTATGACTCAGACCTCGTCACCCTAAAACGCAAGTGTAGTGTGGCCGAGAGGAAATGGCGTGCTTCAAGCTCATCCTCTGACAAACTGGCCTGCTGCCTGCTGCAAAGGCAATACCGGCTCTACGTCCTCTCCAAGAAGAGAGCTCACATCCAAGCCCGGGTCTCTGCTGCATCTAACAACTCAGCTGAACTCTTTAAAATCTGCAAGGAGCTGGCCAATCCTGCTGCAGTCTCCACCTCTCCTTTCCCTTCCCAGGCCCTCTGCACGGCACTGGCTTCTCACTTCATTTCTAAAACTCAGGACATCCTGTTCTCATTCTCCTCCTTTCCCCTC
Source organism: Ambystoma mexicanum (assembly GCF_040938575.1). Taxonomy (NCBI): domain Eukaryota; kingdom Metazoa; phylum Chordata; class Amphibia; order Caudata; family Ambystomatidae; genus Ambystoma; species Ambystoma mexicanum. The sequence goes on from NC_090926.1 coordinate 215,942,291, forward strand.
CATCCCACTTTTCCCTGCTCTTCCTCTGGCCCTTCTGCAGCCACCCCTCCACCCTCCTCTTCCTTTCCCCTTTTCTCTGCAGACAAGGTTTCTAGACAAGTCCGATCTATGAAAGTCTCATCGAAACAGGTTCACCCCTGTTCCTCTAAAACTATCAAGGACCACATCGACTCCCTGGCTCCTGCCCTGGCTGATTTCTGCAATCACTCCTTCACCACTGGAGACTTCCCTCCCCCCCCTGAAGCACTCCCTTGTGCACCCTCTTTTTAAGAAACCCTCTGCTGACCCCTCCTGCCTGGCTAACTATCGCCCAATCTCCATTACTCCCTTCCTGGGCAAGCTCCTTGAGAAACTGGCCATCTCCTAGCTCAATCTCCACATTGAATCTGTTGGTTGTCTTCATGACCATCAGTCTGGCTTCAGAGCTGCCAGAATCACAGAATCTGCTCTCCTGAACATCTGTGAAGACCTGCTCACCAACCTTGACTCAAACACCCCTTGCGTTCTCATCTTGCTTGATCTCTCTTCTGCCTTTGACACTGTCAACCATGCCATCCTGCTCAACCGTCACCGTGATAACCTGGGTATCACTGGTCAGGCTCTGGCGTAGCTGACTTCTTTCCTCTCCAACCGACCCTCCCAGGTCCAACTTGGGTCCTTCCTCTCCGACATCTTTTTCGCTACCTGTGGTGTCCCCCAGGGATCTAACCTCTCTCCCTGGCTGTTCAACCAATACCTGGCACTCCTTGCCCACCATATCGCCACTCTCTGTCCCAACTTTCAGTGCTATGCGGATGATACCCAGCTCATTTTCAGGCTACCCTCGGCCTCCTCCTCTCCTTCCCTCATCTCTGACTGTCTGTCTGCCATCCAGGAGTGGTGCACCGCCAACAACCTCTGCCTTAATGCCAGTGAGACTTCAATTTTACTCATCAGAACACCCACTCCCTCCCTCCCTGCAGCTCTCTGGCTGGCCTCTCTTGGCCCTCTTCCTACTCCCCCCTGCAAGGCTAAAAACCCTGTGGTCATCTTCGACTCTGCACTCTCCTTCTCCCCTCACATCGCTGACGTCTCTAAGAAGTCACACTACCAGCTACACCTCCTCAGAGGTATTCTTACTTTCCTCTTCTTCCCCCAGAAGCTCACTGTCTCCAGAGCTCTGGTCCTCTCTAAGCTGGACTACTGTAACAGCCTCTATCTAAATCTGCCTGCCTCTACTCTCCGCCCTCTGCAACTTATCCGGAACAGGACTGCAAGACTTGTCCTTGGCCTCAAGCCCAGTGACCGTATCTCTCCAGGACTGAAATCTCTGCACTGGCTCCCAGTGGCTGCGAGGATTAAGTTCAAAACCCTCTGCATTGTACACAAGGCCTTCTGGGGTCTGGGGCCGCAATACCTTCAACTCTCTATTCCTAAATATCTTCCTTCTCGAGCTCTTCGCTCATCCGCCTCCAACTCCCTCAGGGTCAGTCGCTTCTCCAAGCAACGAGTTGGTGGCAGATCACTCTCTTCGGCAGGGGCCTCTCTCTGGAACAGCCTTCCTACCTCCCTGAAACTCGAGGAGAACCATCTCAGGTTCCGGAAGCACCTCAAAACCTTCCTCTTTGCTTCTGCCTTCTCTCCCCCTCTCCCCTGCTGAACTCCTTACTGAAACTGCACTGATTACCTGGCCACCCTTTCTGATCTCTGGCCCAGGCCCCGTCAATTGCCCACCAGGACTGCCCCCCTGGCAACCCCTGTACCGGGGGACTGTTTTCTGTACCCTTCAGTCCCCCTACCAGCACTTACGTCTGCACTTCCTTGCACTTGCCACCATCTGGCCGTTATTTATCTTATTTATTCCACTTTCCCATGTACTGCACTTTTCCCTCTCCCTTCCCCCTTGCACTTTTCCTTTCCCCACTCCCATGCACTTGCACGATCTGAATGACAACTGGCCTAGTAGGATCGTTGTCTGTCCCCCTTTTGTTCCCCCCTTGCCTTGTCGCGCCTTGAAACACTTGTGTATAACCGCATTATAAATGCAATATCATATCATAAAGCCCACCCCTGGTTCAATTTAAAGGGGATGGAAAACCCATTGGGACCCTGTAAACACAACATGTTTGTGATGTTAGTCAGTTATGGGAACAATTATGATTCTGCCATTTTCATGCATTTGAGAAATATGACAGTAGGCAAAGGGATAAACCATGAAAGTAAGGTTTGAATTGGGAATGGTCCCATTTTTAGCTATTTTGATGCAGCAGCAAACCGCGTTAAACGGTAGCTCCGCCCAGGAAGGATGTGCTGAAATAAAATTAGTATTGCCCGACTTGCCATAAAATATAGAATTTAAAAATATCTATATTCATGTGGTTATCTGAAAAGTTGTCATATTCTGAGATTTTTCAGAACACAAAATGTAAAACTCCCTGTCATTTTGAAATGTATCTTTTCTCCTCCCGCAGCCTACATCATACACTCCTCTCAGCTTGTGGCTCTATCAGCAGTGGGTGTGGTGGGGGGATTGGAAGCGAGCGAGCTAGCCAATCCTGATCGTGGGATTTAGGACCATGTTGGAGTGTCAGCAGCACTATAAAAGGGTATGTTTGGATCAGAACAGGGCTTTTGGACTTTTATCCCGGGAGATAGCCTGCTGCTGGACTACAGCAAGTAACAACTAGCAGAGAGACAAGGAGAGCTACCAAGACCATCCGGTTAAACCTTGCCTGGAAACCTGGGAGCCCTATCTGAGAGTTACCTATCTGGAGGGACCTTGCTGTGGGAGAGGCCTCGTGTGAGCTGCCTACCAAAAGCGGGTCCTAAACATCTGGCGGCTTCCTGATCAAAGAGCAGAGAGCTCCCATGTAAGTAGATATCCCAAAGCCATCAATTGCATGGGGATCCACCTGCCTTTATCCCTTTCCATTAGTGGGTAAAAGGGGGGGAGGTGAAACTGGGTAGACCCTTTGCAAAATGTATTAAATCTCATTCAGATTATTTCCCCATAGAAAACCCTGCTCTCTGTTTAAATTGCATTGTGTTGGGAACAGCCCGCTTTAATCCTTTTCATTAAATTGTGCAAAGGGGGAGACACTGTGTAGACCCTTAGCACATTTGATTAAAGTAAATCAATTAATTCCCATATAGAAAAATCATGGGATGAGTTTTGTTAGAGTTCAAAAATAAAGTTCATGCCTAGTGTGTTAGAGCTGGTTTAGACCATAAAGACTTGGGTGACTGTCCTTCTGAAACCTCTGACTCCTAAACAGAAGAAGGATGGGGGTTCTGAATCCCAAAAGAAGTAATCCATAAAACACTGCCTTTCCATTCAGTTTGGAGGGTGAAACGAAATTTCCCCTTCACCCCTATTCATTTTAAATCAGAATTACAAAGCATTGCATCTCATCTGTATATGTGTTGCAAAGCGGAATTTCCCCATCATCCCCATTCATTTAAAATCAGAATTAGAAAGCATTGTCAGGCCGATTCATGGATTTAATATGCGCTGAAAATTTCTGCGCAAGCGTGCAAAAGCGCGCGAATCGCAGCGCAATTGCAAAAATCGCAGCGAAACCCGCACACAGCGATTCATGGAAGTCCGTGTGCGTGTGTAAATCCATGGATGTGTGCTAAAATCCTGCGTGGTGCACGCGTCTTCAAACAGCGTGTGGTACGCGCACAGCGAAAGCACACATAGCGCAGCGCACACAACAAAAGTAGGCGTAACACAGGGCGTAACATGGGGCGTAACACGCAGAATGGGGAACAACACATGAAAATGTGGGCGTCACGGGGGAAGTACAGGAGGCAAATGCGCGGAACGCCCACACGCGCGCCCACAACACGTATTCATGGAATCGAACGGGGGTAACGCGTGCGCCAAAAAAGACGCGCTAATCCGGAAACACGTACGCCAGCAGGAAGCAGGCGTACGTGGACCTGCGCAGCATAAAAGTGCGTGCAAACAACAAACAAGCTCAGACGCTAAAATGAATATACCGTTCCTCGCAGCAGTGGTCGTGGGATACCGCAGGAGGAGGAGGAGGATAGTCAGGGCCAGAATGTTTACACCCAGAACCAGCCTTTTTGGGATGCCTGATGACCAGGTGTATGGGAGGTACAGGTTTCCACCTCACATAATACTCGACCTGGTGAGTGAGTGGGAGGTTGACCTCACATCACCCACCCTGTGCTCCCAAGCACTGAGCCCCTTGGAAAAGGTGCTCAATGCACTGCACTTCTTGGCCACTGGTTCATTTCAGCGGACAAGTGCCATAGTGGGGGGGTGGGTGTCACAGGCCACGCAGTCACGCTGCCTGCACCAGGTGTTGGCCATCATGACTGCACGCCCATCAGTCCGTAAGGCACATATACCTGCCCAGAACACCTGCAGAAAGGCAGGCTGTCATCCAGGATTTTTACGGGGCGGCACACTTCCCCAAAGTGCTAGGTGCCATTGACTGCACCCATGTGACTCTACGTCCTCCCAGCGAAACTGAGCACATCTACAGAAACCGCAAGCACTGGCATTCCATCAACGTGCAGGTAGTATGTGATGCCAAGGGAATCATCACCTCAGTATATGCCAACTATCCAGGGTCCACCCATGACAGTTTCATTTACAGAATGTCAACCCTAAACCGGGGCCTAAAAGCTGGGCGGCATGGCGATACATGGCTGCTTCGTGAGTATAAATGCCCCTGCACATGTATGCATGTCAGATACTGAGTAATGTCACAACCCCACTAATGATACCCATCATCACCTCCCCAGGGGACAGTGCCTACCCTCTGAGCACCCACATGATGACGCCAATTCGGAACCCCACCACACCACCTGAGGTAAAATACAACACAGCCCATATTGCAACCTGGGGCATAGTGGACGGCACATTCAGAGTGCTCAAGTCACGCTTTCGCTCCCTTGACCGCTCTGGTGGGCAGCTGCTATACGCGCCCCCAGTAGTGTGCAGGATCATAGTGGCAGCATGTGTCCTGCACAACGTTGCAATACGCCTGAGCCTGCCGGTGGACATGGTGGTGCCCCCACATCCCCAACCACAAGCACGGCCGCTGTGCATGGGAGGGGAAAAGGCACGTGGTGAGGCAGCCCTTACGCAGCTGGTGGCTAATTACTTCACCTAAAATCACACCCCTGTGGAGTGCACACAGCCCTGGCACATACCAGCTGACAATCAATGATGATGACATAAGGGACAGTCAACTGTCACAACCATACCACCCTCAGATTGGTCACCTGGAAGTGTTAAATTGTGTGCATCCCTACCTACCCAAAGACAACCAATGCTGTGTCACAAAAAGACACACATTTATGCTGCATGAATGACTACCCCCTTGCAAAATACAACATGAAAATAGCGCCATGTCACCCAACCCCTCCCCATATCCGCCACCCAACACACCATGGCATGTCCTGCAATGTGAAAGCAAACAAAGGAATGCACAACACATGACACAAGTATCACAAAGTGCACTGTCCCAAATGGAAACAGGCCACAGACAATATGCTCCCAGTAATCAATAGCAAACAGCACACAATACAGCAACACAGCATGAAATATTGCCAAAATATGACAGTACAAACTCAAAGTAATGTAAGTCATACAACCTCAATAAGCCAGCACATCGACCCCTTCCAACTCCAGAGTGTTGCTGTCAGGCAAATGTGTCAGTGTACTGCATACAACATGAACTGCATCTGCAAAGGAGACGGCCTTGTGAAGACATGAAGAAGGTAGCTGCGGATAAGGAGGAGGACATGGATGCACAAGCACATATCAATACACCATGCAGTGTTCAATACAAAAACAAACCCCACTAGGGATGTCCACACAGTTATGACTACAGACTGCCCACACAGCTCATGGGAGCCCAATGTCACTGTGTAAGTCACTGTCACACCCTTTGCAAGCCCATGGAAACGGGAAGCAGGAGGGGTGTGTGTGTCAGGAACCCAAGCATCTAACCCAAACACAGGACAAGCCTGCATGTGCCCAGCCGGAATACACAGTGGATGCCCACGGGAGCCACACAAGGCAACACACTGTAAAAAATAAAAATTAAAAAAAAGAAATCAAAAATGGCCATGTGGGGGCCATGAGGGGGGAGGCCACCCAGGAGGTCCGAGGACAGGGTGCATACCAACACCCACCTGTGTGGATGTTGTGAAAAAAAACACCTCCATGGGCTCATGGCCTGCACGGCTACGCTACTGTGGGAGAAGTGCTGCTGTCGTTCTCATCACTCTCTGCTGCTGCATCAGGAGGTGGTGGTGCTATGGGAGGCAGCCCACGCAAAGCCCTGGTATGGTCCTCCATGGCAGCAAGCATGCGGGTGTGGAATGTCTCGTTCTGGAGGATGATAGTACAGAGATCCCCATGCAGCACCTGACGGGTTGCCTGCATGTCTGCCCGCATGGCCTCCCGTGATGCCCGGATCTCCTCCCGAGTTGCCTGCAGCTCAGCTGAGAGCGAACGTGTGAGCCTCTCCAGCTGCTGTTCTGTCCTCAAATGTGTGGAAGCCTCAAGTTCAACAAGAGTCTCCCTGAGGTTATGGAGTTCTACTCTCAGGGCTTCCCTGTGGCCCTGTGACTCTATAGAAATGGCTTCCCGCAGAGTCTCCAGTGCCGCCCGTCGGTCCCTGTTGGACGCCAACATGTCTTCCCTGTGTGATTGGCAAATGGAGTCTGTTGCCTGCTGCTGTTGGTCCATCTGCCTTTCAGGGGGGATAATGGAAATGGCCACCCTCTCCATTGCCTGAGCCATCATTTCAACTGATGCTGCCTGTTGGGTTGCCATACCGTACATGGAGTTTTCCCATACAGTATTGCCTGGTCGCGTACGGCCACCGTGTCGGCGGGCACCACACCTGTTCGGGGCAAGGCGCTCTGCACCTTTCTGTGCTGGCACTGCCTGAGGCTGCAGGACTGCATTCCCCCTCTGATCTGCTGGCCCAGGAACAGGATCAGATGTTGTGCAGTGTGACCCTGCATCCGTAACCGCCAAAGGCGGACTTACCATCATTGACATCCCCATAGAGGGTTCTACCCCTCGCGCAGGTGGATTGGACAGAACATAATTCCTGCCAGAAACACTCACCTGCGACAGCACATAAGTCTCATCATCCGATTCAGCACCTGAATAGAGGTCTGGGGAGGTGCACCCAGAGACACCCATGGACAGTATGGTCTGCAGTAAGATTGGGTTTTCACCCACCACCACACCACGTCCCCCACTGGTGCCCGGTCGTGCCTGAGATTCCTCCTGAGATGCACCATCTCCTCAACCTCAACAGCATCAAGTGTGTCATCACCTGCAAAAACATGAAAGACAAAAAATGGAAACAGGCATTAGCACCATAGCACACACATCGGCCTGACAAGCCAGAGATCCAGTACATGATTTACACATGTCCCACATGACTATAACCCTGGCATGCATGCACTGTCACTGAGTTTGAAGGGGAGGCAAAACGCAGACACTGATGACACCAAGATGGAAAAGCAACACATTTGCTGCATGCTGGTTAGCACTGGCATCGCACATTAGCCTGTGAGTGGCATGTCCAATACACATACATGACACATGCCAGCACACAGATGGCATGTAGCATAGCCATGGTACATTTGACAAGTACAGCCATATGTCAGTGAATGAGTACTGTCAGCCATCCATGTGAGATGGACATGATGAGCTGAGAAATGCTACATGGTGTGACAAAATACGCAAGTGCCACTCACTGCAACACATCCAGTGTACAAGAATACAGTGATTGCAGGCAGATGTACACATCAATGGTTGGTCACTTAAACTTCACAGGAAACAACTATCATGTACCACATACAAACAGGCACCAAAAATCAATGTGAGCAGGACAATACTCAATCAGCCTGAATGGCCTAATCATTCACATAACAACGTAACAAATGTGGGCCAATGTGGGGTGTAATCAATGACAGAAGCATGTCACATATGTGACAATAGTGCTGAAAAACAATCAGCCTGAATGAACACTGAACAATTCTGAACAATGTTGTTGCAAGATGACAGTTCAAGGGCAACTGCACTAATGTGGTGCTAAATGGCTATTGTGGGCAGAAGGGATACTGTCATACCCAAATCCAAGGCCAGTGAACTTTTTGGAGGAAGCACATGGGTGACCCATATCACTCAGGTGCACACACCCTCACCTGGAACTCAATCAGAACCCGTCACCCACACAATATACACATGGATTACACACACATGCATGGGCACTCACCGGACAATGCGTCGTAATCTGGTAGGTCTCCCACGCCTTGGATCTGTTCCTCTGTGACAAAGGTTCCAGCAACAGACTCATGTTCAGTGAGTTGGTTGTCCTCTTGTGGAGACCCACCGCCAGTCACCAGAGTAGAAGCATGATTTGAGGCCAGCTTGTTCTTTGCTCTGCGTTTCAGGTCATTCCACCGCTTGTAGCAATCATCAGCTGAGCATCTCACAAATCCAAGGGCACTAATGATGTCCGCGATGGTCTGCCAGTGTGCCTTACGTTGACCAGGTGTCGTCTTGCACCCTGCAGTCACCACCATTTCGCGGCTATGTGCCGACACATAGGCCAATAGTGCATCAAGTTCGGCATCATTAAAGCTAGGCTTCCTTGACTTGCCGGAGTGTGTAGCCGTGTCTGGGGTCTCAGCCTGTAGTGCCAGAGCACCCTTCTTCCTCTTTTTCGAAGGTGGTGCGGATCCTGAGTGGCTTACGCCGCTCTGGTCAGTAGGGGCAGAAGCGCTGGTAGACCGGGTACTAGGAGTGTGCGAATGCACAATGACCATAGGTCTTGGTGCAGGCATTGGCTGCAGGGTTATGTTGGCAGGGGCAACGTCTGTTTGATGGACCGGGACCGACACTGTCCCAGCTGGGAGACTCAGAGCTGGGGTTGATAGAGCTGCAGCTGCCCCTGCAGCCTCCCCACCCTGCCTACTTGGGGCAGCAGATGACATCGCTGCCCCAGATCCACATGGCCTGGTGACACCAACTTGCACCGCCACAAGTGGCGTAGACTTGCTGACCTGGAAGTCAGCCTGGGCGTCATCCTGTGCCGGTTCAGGTGCCACAATGGGCTGGTCCAACAAGGGCTGAGCTGGGATAGTGTCAGCTACGTTTCCCACAACCATGGGGGGGCATGGGCGTCGCTGATTGCTCCTCCACACATGGGGGTCTAGGGGAACCCTGCAAATCCTGGCCACGTCCCCTACCGCGCCAACCACGCCCACCTTTTGGAGGTCGGCCACCTTTGCCTCCCTTACCGCTTGGTCGCCTCCCAACCATGGCACTGATGTTCTTGTGTGTATGGGGGTAGCAGTAAACGATTGTCCTGGGCAATTGGGGGTGAAAGGGGTAGGGTACTAGATGGAATGGAGCAATGGATTTACCTTTTTGCGTTTCATTTGGATTTGGTTTGGTGGACAGGGAGTTTTGGCCATTTTTCTTTTGGATTACTTGGATTTCTTTGAGGAATTATATATTTTTTATTTGGACATGCATTTCATTTCATTTTTGCCATTATTTTATGCTCTCAGTACTTTCAATTGGTTTTCTTGTTAATACATTTTGATCTTTTACTTCAATGTGTGGGATTCACTCATTGGGTTCATGCATGTTGACATGTGGGTTTACTCAATGGCAACCTGTGTGTGTGTGTGTGTGTGTGACGGACATGTGTTGATGTACATAGTTGACCTTTGGTTTGTGTCATGAGATGGGCATGTCACTTCTGGGTGGGTGAGTGGGTGGGGGGACATGAGTGGGACATGAGTGGGGGACTCCTGGCAGGTGCCCCTCACTGCTGGGGGGTGGGGGTGCTGGGGGACATGAGTGGGGGCCTGCTGGCAGGTGACCCTCACTGCTGGGGGGTGGGGGTGCAGGGGGACATGTGTGGGGGCCTGCTGGCAGGTGCCCCTCACTGCTGGGGGGTGGGGTGCTCGGGGACATGAGTGGGAGCCTGCTGGCAGGTGACCCTCACTGCTGGGGGGTGGGGGTGCAGGGGGACATGAGTGGGGGCCTGCTGGCATGTGCCCCTCACTGCTGGGGGTGGGGGTGCTGTGGGACATGAGTGGAGGCCTGCTGGCACGTGCCCCTCCCTGCTGGGGGGTGGGGGTGCAGGGGGACATGAGTATGACATGAGTGGGGGTCTGCTGGCAGGTGACCCTCACTTTCTGGGGGACATGAGTAGGGGCCTGCTGGTAGGTGGACCTCACTGCTGGGGGGTGGGGGTGCAGGGGGACATGAGTGGGACATGAGTGGGGGCCTGCTGGCAGGTGACCCTCACTGATGGGGGGTGGGGGTGCAGGGGGATATGAGTGGGGGCCTGCTGGTAGGTGACCCTCACTGCTGGGGGGTCGGGGTGCAGGGGGACATGAGTGGGACATGAGTGGGGGCCTGCTGGCAGGTGACCCTCACTGCTGGGGGTGTTGGGGGACATGAGTGGGGGCCTGCTGGCAGGTGACCCTCACTGCTGGGGGGTGGGGGTGCAGGGGGACATGAGTGGGGGCCTGCTGGCAGGTGACCCTCACTGATGGGGGTGGGGGTGCAGGGGGACATGAGTGAGGGCCTGCTGGTAGGTGACCCTCACTGCTGGGGGGTGGGGGTGCAGGGGGACATGAGTGGGACATGAGTGGGACATGAGTGGGGGCCTGCTGGCAGGTGCCCATCACTGCTGGGGGGTGGGGGTGCTGGGGGACATGATTTGGTGGTCACTAGTGCAAGGTGACATGTGGCCTGGCTGGGGGCATGCCCATGGTGGATGGACTGCCTGCGGGACATGACCAGGGGTGCTGGGTAGTCCCCTGTGGTGTGGTTTGCCTGCAGGGTCTGTGGAGGGGGTAGAGGGCACACCTGTGAGAAATCACACTGCCAATTCATGTGTGGGACTCCCCACGCACCCCCCTGGATACACGTACCTGCTCTGACAGCGAACGCACGTGTGGAACTTCCCCCATACTGCGTTATCCACGTTCCCCGCTCGCACAGGGCCAATCGCGTGTGAAACTTCCCGCGCACCCCAGTAATCCATGTACCCCGTTCGCACAGGGCCAATCGCGTGTGAAACTTCCCGGGCACCCCAGTAATCCACATACCCCGCTCGCACAGGGCCAATCACGCGTGAAACTTCCCGTGCACCCCATTAATCCACGTACCCCACTCGCACAGGGCCAATCGTGTGTTAAACTTCCCACGCACCCCAGTAATCCACGTACCCCGCTCGCACAGGGACAATTGCGTGTTAAACTTCCCGCGCACCCCACTAATCCACATGCCCCGCTCGCACAGGGCCAATCGCGTGTGAAACTTCCCGTGTACCCCAGTAATCCACGTACCCCACTCGCACAGGGTCAATCGTGTGTGAAACTTCCCGCGCACCCCAGTAATCCACGTACTCCGCACGCACAGGGCCAATCGCATGTTAAACTTCCCGCGCACCCCAGTAATTGACGTACCCCGCTCGCACAGGGCCAATCTCGTGTGAAACTTCCCGCACACCCCAGTAATCTACGTACCCCGCACGCACAGGGCCAATCGCGTGTTGAACTTCCCGCTCACCCCAGTAATCCACGTACCCCGCTCGCACAGGTCCAATCGCGTGTGAAACTTCCTGCGCACCCCAGTAATCCACGTACCCCGCACGCACAGGCCCAATCGCGTGTGAAACTTCCCGCGCACCCCAGTAATCCACGTACTCCGCTCGCACAGGCCCAATCGCGTGTTGAACTTCCCGTGCACCCCAGTTATCCACATACCCCGCTCGCACAGGCCCAATCGCGTGTGAAATTTCCCACGCACCCCAGTTATCCATGTACCACGCTCGCACAGGCCCAATCGCGTGTGAGTCTACCGCGCGGGTTACGTGTATTCGGAGGGGTGCGTGGGGAGTTTTACAGGCGTTTTTGAGGTTGTGAGCCTGTGCGCCATGTACGGGATTTGTGTGCTGTACATGGCGCACAGGGAGGGGTTGGGGGCGTAACTGGCACTGCTGCAGGATCGCTGCGCCACTCTGCGCCACGGCTGGTTTTGGATGTTAAAATCCATGAATACGCTGTGCGTGGAAATGGATTTTAGCGCACGCGGCTGGCGCAGGAAGGTGCACACGCACACTGTGCGCCAGCCGCGTGCGCCACTTGTGCGCAGAATTCTATGAATTACCCCGTGTATCTCATCTGTATGTGTGTTGCAAAACGAAATTTCCCCTTTGTTCTCATCATTTCTGACCAGAATTTCCAGGCATTGCTTCTCATTTGAATGTGTGTTGAAAAACTATTTCCCCATTTGAGTCCCTTTTCCCAACCGTGCCTTTCAAATGTAAGCTTAAAACGAAATTCCCCATTGGTTCCCTTGCCTCCCAAACCAGAATCTCAAAGCACTGCCTGTCCCTTGAATGTGTGTTGCAAAACTATTTTTCCATTGTATTGTGAATGATTTCAATTGGTCAAATTGAAATTAAATTTGTTGTAAGTTGTGGCTGCATGTTTCAAAATTGTAACTGTGTTGTTTTAATCCCCCCGGAGAGCCTAGAAATCTATCGAATAATTGCCGAAGAGATCGAGAAGGGTAATAACCTAACGATGAATAAATGGGCACAGGATCAAAATTTGATATTGGAAGAAATCGCTTGTACTAAAGAAGATTTAAAGTACAATCCTGTTAGGATTAAAACCAAACTACAGTGTACAGATTGGATCCAGACAATCGAAAAAGCAACTGGTAATAAATTATTAGCACATCTACCTATGAACATCAATAAATTGAAAGAACCTATGGCATATTGCAAACGATATCCCAACAAAGCCTTAATGAGAACCTTCCTAAAAGCCCGCCTCAACGTTCTTCCGACGCAGGAAATTCTGGCGATCAGGACAAGATCCACGACAAATGCCTGTAGACTGTGCAAAAACGCTGCAGAAACGGAATCCATCAGACATCTTTTAATGCTCTGTCCTGCCCTGCACCAAGAAAGGATGGCCTTTTTCAGCTCCCTGACTGTTAACTCGTTTGCAAGCAAAGAAAGCATCTGGTGGAACCGCTTAATAACTGGGGACAAGACAAGATGGCATACGGCGTCTGCTAAACTGCTGAATCTAGCACTCCAAAAAATGACTCTGTCCACTGCCACTTGAGGCAGCATCTCTTAATGGGTGGAAGCTGATTCTCTGTTCTCCTGGTGGTGATGCTTTTGTTCTTTTTTTCTTTTTTTTTTTTTTCTTCCTCTTCTTCTTCCTCTGAGCTCTTGTAAAAATCTAGTTTGATTATATACAAGTAATAAAAAAAAAAAAATAAAAAAAATAAGCAAGTTATTGTTGTGATATTGGGTATTGCCACAGTATTGGTGGCTGATATTGACTACTAATATTCATTGTCAAACCTTAAATACATAAATAAAAATATATTCTTACTATACACCGGCCTTGTTCCGTGCAAGATGGGTTGGAGGCCTCACCAAAGCGAACCTGAAAGAAATAGCACTTTATTGTGCACCACATTGCCTGGGGGGGAAGGAATTCCCTGAGTGGAGTGAGACTGCTAATAGACTGCGTCATTCATACACACCTCGGGACATCAGGGACACCTTTGCTCCAGAGTCTGCCATCATTTGGACACCCCTACCATTACAGCAATCTCCGCAATCCGCCTGTCACATTCATCTTCTTCATCACATTGTACCATGTTCACAGTAACAACCTCCACTTGCTCATCATCTTCATCACCTGAAGACTGTTGCATGTCTTCGTTGACATACATAATTTGCAGCCAGAATCAAAAGAGAAGTTTTTACAACAATTGGCATAATGCCCCCATCTTTTGGATTTGGCACATGTCATTTTTCTTCCTGGCCATATTAGTGAACTAGCAAAATGACTAGCGCTGGCACATCTAAAACATAACCTCTCCTCACTTTTTGTGGTTTATGTTTATCTCCCTTTCCCCCTGGAAGGCCATAGCCCACCGCCCTCTGTTTTCTTTTTCTTCCCTTTCCCAGCATCTCTTACCCTTAAGATTTCTGTAATACTACTTTTCCTTCTTTGACAACTTAGCCACTTAAGCCATTGAATGCTCTACTCATTTGGAAATTCCTGTAACTTCATCTAAACTTGGCTCGTCTTTGAGCCACAACTCTTCCCTTATTTTATCATTCCAACAATGAATCATAAACTGATCTCTTATGTGCTCGTCCAAATTTTCACCAAATTTGCATGTAAGGGATAGGTGACGCAAGGCAGTGAGATATACCTCGACCATCTCTCCCTCTTCTTGCAACCTAACACCAAAATTATATCTTTCTAAAATGGTGCTAGTCTTTAGGTTGTAATGAAGATCCAGTTTATGCAGAGCTGAGTCCAATTCATTCGAATCACCCTCTTCCTCTGCTTGATTCAATTCTGGCAGGGTAAATGTTCTCTTGTTTGAGGGATTGATGCCATGGTTGTGAGGTTGGGGCCGTTCCCTACAAGAGCATAGGTCTTCAAATTGTGGGGCTTGACTGGTGCCAGTTTGGGGCATGGCGCGAAACCACAGCTTGAAATCACGGTAAAAAAAAAGTTGTTTGGGCTGCACTCTTGTCACGTGGTGGCATAACAACATGGCCTGTGCCGCACATGTTCAGTGTGACTGGGGCCAGGCTTAAGGTTCAGTATGCATCGCTGCCCAATGCCATGATGACCCTGGAAGTGCACTCTCTGTCCGACTCAATGCACGCTTCAAGGGGGGGTTTATTTCCTTTTGGTTTGAGGGATGGAGCAGACTGGGCTTTGGAGGTACCAGCTATGACATTTGGTAAGCTGTATCCACCTTCTGGGCAGGCATGAAGGTTATGGTGCCGCCGTGGGAGGCGAAGAGGAGAGCAGGCCAGGCCTCTCCTCTAAAAGGTCAAGCCGATGCCGGACCATTGCTGGTGACTGTTCTGTGCGGGATAGGAGCGAGGAGTTACAGTACCACTCTGGGATCGGGTGGTGGAGCCTTGTTCCTGTGCCAAGGGGCGTGGGGGTGTGAGATGGCAGAAGGCTGGCGTGGCTATCTCTCCCATATGTTCAAGCTAGAGGAGCTCTAATTAACGCACGTTCCATAGTAGCCCATGCTTCTGACATTGCGGACCTTATCCACCTAGAAAACTTAGATTTCCTAGCCATCAGCGAGTCCTGGCTCCACATTGCTGCTGGCCCCGCCCTTATGCTTGTCATAATAGTTAATTATACTATTCTTAGAACCAATAGAATGGATTCCAGAGGCGGAGGCCTCGTCATAATTGTAAAAACTAACCTGAACATGAGACTCATATCCTCGGACAAACCCAACTCCTGCGAATCCCTTACAGCCAAAATGCCTAATGCCAATTACCAAACCCTCACTATTCACTTACTCTACAGACCCCCCGGTCCCCTCAGAACTTTTGAAGAAGACCTAACCACCATCCTCACTAACAATCTCAAAAATACCACAGAGTCTTCTCCTAGGTGACTTCAACTTAGGCCTTAATGACATAATCATCGGTACCACCCTCAACCTCTGCCACAGCCTATA
Organism: Ambystoma mexicanum; assembly: GCF_040938575.1. Classification (NCBI taxonomy): domain Eukaryota; kingdom Metazoa; phylum Chordata; class Amphibia; order Caudata; family Ambystomatidae; genus Ambystoma; species Ambystoma mexicanum. The sequence goes on from NC_090926.1 coordinate 215,957,844, forward strand.
CATGCAAGTTAATCAGAGCCGCTAAACCTTTTCTCTCCACTGACAGTTGCACTACCCTGGCTAGAGCCCTTATCGTCTCCAAACTGGACTATTGTAATGCCCTATACCTTAGGGCTAACAAAAACATTACTAATAAAATCCAGATCCTGCAAAACAATGCCCTCAGAGCAGCATTGAGCCTGTCCAAAAAAGAACACATTTCACAAACCAGAAGAGCCAACAACTGGCTCACCACAACTGACAAAATCTTACTGAAAACAGCCTCACTGACTCATAAATGCTTGAACAGCGCTGCCCCCCGCTACCTCGCAGATAGAATCAATAGACACCTCACTAACAGGCCCAGCAGAACTGCTAACGCTAAACTCCTCACTGTGCCAAGATTCAAACGAGCCAAAACAGGCAGCAACAGTTTCTATGTGAAAGCCGCCCAACATTGGAACTCCCTCCGTCCCTACTTAAGGGCAGACCAAACCTATCCACAATTTAGACGCAAATACATTCACTGGTTAAAGGAAAATGACTGCTAAACCCAACACGGCCTACACTCTGTCATTGTACATATTTGTTTATTCGCTACCTGTACTCTAACTGTATATATCTGTATTCTCGCTATGTAAACTGAACCATGCCTTCTGTATATATTTGTAAACCTTTGTACAGCATTGTAACCAAGCTTTGAATTTTCCTGTTACTTGCGCCCTGATACCCTTGGGTCTGGTGCGCAATACAAATGAACAAACAAACAATCTTGCTCATTTGCAGTCTTTATGTGCAGGGGGGTGGGAACCAGGATGTCTGTGACGTTGAACCTTCCCTCATCGGGTGCTAGACTGATACCATGTCCTTGCACACATCTAACCACCTTGTCCTGTTGGGGTGATGGTATGTGGCACTACAGCCGGTGAGCCCAGGCCATAGTCCTGTGCAGGGGGGCAGGCGGGCCATTGGGCAGGTGCGCCATTCCAAAAGCTGTCCCTTTTGTGGGTGCAGGTGCGGAATCTATGTGATCACTGCGCCGCCAGTAACTGCGCCTACACAAATGTTGACGGCAATTATGGCGCAGCGCAGTGATCAGATAGATCACTCTTGCCCACATGCCCCGCAATACTCAAACCCCCACCCAACTTACCTGTACTGTGGCGCTCTTCTGTGTGCTCTGCCGACTGTCCTGCACGCCTGCAGCGTCAGTTCCTCCCACTTATGTGTGGGCAGAGCTCGCCGCTGGGTCCTTTTTTTTAAAAAAAAAAGAAAATGTCTTTCCTATGCCCCGCTTACTACAATGGTAAGCGGGGGACACCCGGCAACCCCTGACTCCTATTACTGCGACCAAGGAGAGCGGAGGACACCCCTGCAATCCCCGCTCCACTTGGGTGCAGTAATGGGGGTCGGCATTTTCTAAAATGCTGACAGCGCAGTAAATACGCAATTGGCATTTTAGAGTTGCAGTGATGGGTCAACAGGTTGAAGGCTCACATGTACTTTGGGTGGCCCTGTATTGCCATTACTGGTCTAGTCGTGCATGTTTCCGCATGCAGCCTCAGACGCCCCAGTAATGCCACTGGCTGGGTTAAGTCACCACATGGAAGGCATATGCTCCTATATGCAAATGCAGGTTTAGGTGCCCAGGTAATGCTAAAATGCCTGGTCTAGTCTCTGTATGTAATATGTGTGCGCCCATGTGCAACCACAGATGACCATGATATGCCAGAAATACTCAGGATACGGTGCATGTTATCACCTGCAGGCGTAACCTCAAAAGTCCAGGTATATGCCTGGCTTAGTGGCAGACATAGCCACATCTTGTTTCTAATAGACTTGACATGAAGGACGACGTGAGAGTGACTGTCTCAAAAATGGCACTGGACAGGCTGGTTGCAGAATGTCAGACACAACCTTCACATTAGTCCTCGCCAAGTGACAGACCTGCAATTTAATGATTTGCGAGCTAAGGGTTTCTAACAGCTTATATTTATTCACAAAAAGGAAACACAACATATGCATGTCCAGCGTTTATCTTTTTATAGTTTGCCCAACGTTTATCTTTTTATAGTTTTTTGCACTTTAAGTAATACATTTGCTCTTCAGGGGGTGATTTGACGTACAGATGTTTGAAGTCCACTGTTCTAGAGCTTGTCTATCAGTATTTTGAGGGATCAATGTGGGCTTTGAGATAAGAAGCTTTAGCAGAATCTTAGGTGGCAGTAGGACCCCTGTGCAGCTCGCCCAGCCTTGAACCTGTGTCGATCCTAACCACCACCTATGTACCAGCGCAGGTTGGTACATCGACACCGCTCCTCAGCAAGGTCCATGCTATACAGGTCGGTCCAGGCCATTGAAAAACACACGCATATGAAAGTTTCTGAGGCCATTGCACCTCAAAGAAAGGGAAAAAAGCTTCCTTAGTATCTGGACCCACAAACACATGTTCAACATAATGTCACTGAAAACAGAGCATGCACACATTAGCTGTGCACATGTAAATGTACAGTAATATGAACAGCACATTTGCAGCAACATGTTTTTTACATTGATGTAGAAGTACAAATGTCTGTGTGCTAAGAACACCTTTGTGGCCAGCGCTAAAAGAAAATACACCCCACCTGCGCGCTGTGCTGGAATTAACAGTGTTAATTGACGTTAGGTTAGCCTATGAGGGGTTTAGCACTTCTTTCCACTGCCTGTAGGGCTTTTTTTCTTCATGTAGTTGTCCAGAGGATCAACGCAGTGTAGGCTTTCGCTTTTTTCTGTATTTTGTGTGATGCAAACTCCTAGATCATGTCCACCATAGTACGTCTGTAAGAGGGCGGAGGCTGTTCGGACTCGGCAGGCATCGCAGGACATTTAGGTGCCGCCCAGTAGAACAGTGCTACTAACGCAGGAGTAGGAGCCAAATATTCTAACATAGTGTCTAGGGAAAAGCTCATCATTGAAAAGTGCATTTATTATCCGAAGATAAAAGAAAAGAAATATAATGACGGTATCATACCCGCTAAACTTAGTGAAAGAGTGCAAATAAAGAATAGCATAGTGTTAGATGAGTGAGCAGACAGATTTGATTGTTTAGAGTACTTTACTTGGTAAAGGGTTTCCCATGTCTGCCTGGGAGGTGGGGGGGCATTGCACCCTGCAGTTATTTGTAGATGTATTCTGCGTGATGAGAGGAAGAATGAGGGGCTAGCATTAATCAAGACGATCCAAAGACTTGGGTCCCAACTCCAGAAGCCTCTGTCTCCTGTTACACCAGGGAGGTGGCTAAGTATAGGCAAGCACCATTGGTGGGTGGGTAGCCCTGTGAGTAACTTCATCCCTCTGCCCCTATCACTTGACTTCCCAGCCTTGTTCCCAGTAAGGGTCAAGGGCCGCTGTGCTGGGTGGCAAGGCCGGACCCATCAGTGCCCATCTGCGAACGCGGTCTCTGGCACAGGGTGCGAGGAGACTGTGGCAGCGCTGACGTCTATATGGTTCCCTTGCTTGGAGGTAGAACTATGGAGTGGGTTGCAAAAAGACAACACAATTCCAGCCGTTTCAAAATATATGTATATTGTACCTCCGAAGCAGTAACACGCAGGAGAAGGAAAGAGGGGGTTGTGGCCTAGTACTGAGCAAAGCAGGAAATGTGTGAAACATTTTTTCTGACACTTGTCTGTTTTTGAAGTTCAGAAATTGTTGTGGTTCTCCAACTCACACAGCGAATTATGCTAATTTGATAAAACTGTCTCTTTTCATATTTCCAATAAGATGTGTGTTTCTTTATCTTCCATTTCGCTAGACTACGCCGACTCTTATGGAGTATGTCTGTACTTCCGGTTCAGCGCAGACGAAGAACGCAGCGTTGAATTCCTCAATGCTACTCTGTGGCTGTTTGTGCTCAATTCTCGCAAGAGGAGGCGCCTGGTGACCATCACGTCCTCCCTGTGCAGAAGGGATAACGTGGATTGCACATTTGTGGCGCAAATGCAGCTGGATGTATGGCGGAGCCGGTGGTTCAATGTGACGCTGGAGCCCCCCAACTTGAGTCAAGATGGAAAAAGGTTACGCATTGAGCTTAGGTGTGAAGGCTGCCATGGGGCCTCACGTCTGGCCAGTACCAGTGGCTTTGATCGCCCATTTATGGTGGTCGAGGCCAGGCATGGCGCGCCGCACGTGCCGCACCGAAGGAGTTTGACGTGCACTTCCAGTTCAGACACATGCTGCCGAAATAGTTTCTACGTGAGCTTCAAAGAAATTGGTTGGAACAACTGGATTATATGGCCAGAAGGTTACTACATGAACTACTGCAAAGGAGAATGTCCCCTGAACCTGGCTGGTATTCCGGGGCTGGCGGCATCGTTCCACACTGCGGTCTACAACCTCATCAAGGCCCACAATGTCCCGTCCTCTGTGGGCTCCTGCTGTGTAGCTACTAAGTTGCAGCCGCTTTCCATACTGTATTTTGATAACAGCACCAACATTGTCAAAAAGGACATCCAGAATATGATTGTGGAAAGATGCGGATGTACCTAGGGCCACAGTCTTGAACCTGGTGTGTCCAACTAGCAATGATCTGGAGCAAATGTGGGCAGCGGGGCAAGACTAATCTATATGTTATGTTATTTGGCATTTATATAGTGCCCTATATATCATTGGTATGTTCTCAAAGTGCTTGTAGGTTGAATGCCCTAGGCTAGGGTAGAATACAGTGCTTGGGTGCACTCAATATGTGTGCAGCCAATGCGATTTGCGTGATGGTGGCTGCATCCTAACACTAGGTGCGGTGGTAGTGCGAGATCCGTCGAATGTGTGCAGTCAGGTGGCTGGTCTCCAAGACTGCATTCTGGTGGCATTAGGCCTGTGTAGGATGTTTATGTGTGAAACTAGGCCGATTCTTTCGTGGGGTATAGCTGTGTTCAAACAGGTTGTTGAGGTGTTCATGGAGAATTCTTCATATGTGTGCAGCTAGGCTGAAATTGATCGAGGGGTATAGCTGCGCTCTATTGTTTGTTGGTGTAAAGTGGATGGCGAGCATAGTGGTAGGAGAGATGAGTGTCTGGAGTGGATGGTGTACTCTTAGGAGCCTACTGTTCCTGTTTACCTTGTGGGTCTGGATGAGTTGCCAGTGATCGTCCTCATGTTTTGCGCTAGTGGGCGTCAGCAGAGCATCATTATTCTTAGGCTCAGGACTATGTGTCAGAGAGCCCATTTTCCAGGTCCCTGGATGTGGTTTATGGTGGGTTATCTACCGACTATCCGCTTCCCGATAGTACTAGACAGGCCTAGTAGCCTCTTGTGCCATCAAGTTAATCATATCCATGCACTCCCTACCTTGCCCGAATGCATACTGAAGATATGAATCCTCCCAAGACATCAAATAACAATGTCCCTGTACTGCCTGTCCCTTAGCACCACTGCCTTGGTAGACCTACATTGCAGCAAGATATATCCTGACCTATAACCAGTATCCTGCCAAGACCTACCCTGTAACCCACCATAAACCAACCTATAATTATAAAGTAAGGTATACAGACTAGAGACCAATGGCATCATTACAGCTGCAGCAGATTCTTTGTGGTATTGTCATCAGTGGTATTGCGGTGGGAACCATCATCAGCGGTATTGCCGGGGGTAATCTGAAGGTCAACCTCTCATTACAGCATTACTGCCATCAAGATAGTAACAGTGGCAGAATTTCTGAACTACCACATGTGGTAGTTCAGTAAATCTGCATATATTTTTATTTTTTATTCCATTGCCACCCTCTTCCTGAAGATGGCAATGGTATATGTACAGTAGCGGATCATGTCACCTCTGCGCATATTTGTTTCTTTATGCAGAAAAGGGTCAGAGCGGACTCTTTCATGTATTACATGTGGAAGTCCTCATAGCAAACGTTTTTTTCGAGTATTGAAGTGAAGTGCTTGCACTTCCCTTCTCTGTATGTAAGAAATGTTCTAAATGACCTGGGAACTTTTTGGTTGGTATGTTTCCTTGTAACCTGGTGGTATTAACTGCCTGGAGCTCATGTTCGTTGAGGCATAACGTTAATGGAAGGCTTAAATGCCTTGATTAAGGCTCTATTTAACACCTTCCATTAATGTCTCGCACCATTTTCAATAATTTGTATTGGGGAGGGGAGGGGTGGAACACAACTTGCGTTTCTGCCACCTTCCTTTCTCTCCGCCATACAAATGCTGCAGCATGGATTTTGATGTCGGCGCAAATGCTGGAGATCCCAGCATACAGCAGGTGGACCCCATAGTGGTCCATTGTACACGCTGCCTGCCATGCTTGCATGGCAGGCAGCGTGTACAGTTAGACTTAAACACTGCTCGACATGCTCATATTTCGGACAGCATTTAATTGTATCTGTGAACGCTGCTTTCCATGCACAAGAAGCGTTCATAAGTCAAATTAAACACTGCCTGGCATGCAAACATGCCAGGCAGCATTACTCATTTGCATGGTGGATTGCATAAGTGCAGGGCAAAGGGTGCTATACACACGTGTACGCCGCCTTTTGCATTTCATATTTGCACTCCCTCATGCAAATGATGATACTTCTGTAGCCGGACCTGGCTACCCCTTGAGTGCACACGTACTAGGTCCCTCCCTTCCAATTACGAATAAGAGAAAGATGAGCTCCCCTGTGATATTGTCTTGTAGTACAACAGGCATTATACAGCCAGGGCGTTATTTTTATTTGTAATGTATTTCTGACATACCACCTGTTTTAACACTGAGGCTGTAATGTGAAATGTACATAAAAGACGAAAACCAATGAGGGATCAGATTAAGGACAACGTACAATGAGTAGAATGCCAGCAATGTGGGGAATGAGTGAATCTTCAGTCAAGTGCATGAGGACCGTGATGTGAGGAGACAGACTCCTATGACGAGTATGAAACCAGAGATGTGAGGAAGGAGTGAGACTCCAGTGAAGAGCAAGCGAACTGCGATGTGAGGAATGAAGCAGACTCCTGTGAAGAGTAGATAAGACCAGCGATGTGAGGAATGAGTGAGGCTCCAGTGGCGTGTGTGAGGACCGTGATGTGAGTAATGGGACAGACTCCTGTGAAGAGTAGATAAGACCAGCGATGTGAGGAATGAGTGAGGCTCCAGTGGCGTGTGTGAGGACCGTGATGTGAGTAATGCGACAGACTCCTATGAAGAGTAGCTGAGACCAGCGATGTGAGGAATGAGTGAGGCTATAGAGGCGTGCGTGAGGACCGCATTGTAATGGGACAGACTCCTATGAAGAGAAGCTGAGACCAGCAATGTGAGGAATAAGTGTGGCTCCAGTGGCGTGTGTGAGGACCGTGATGTGAGTAATGGGACAGACTCCTATGAAGAGTAGCTGAGACCAGCGATGTGAGGAATGAGTGAGGCTCTAGAGGCGTGTGTGAGGACCGCATTGTAATGGGACAGACTCCTATGAAGAGAAGCTGAGACCAGCAATGTGAGGAATAGGTGTGGCTCCAGTGGCGTGTGTGAGGACCGTGATGTGAGTAATGGGACAGACTCCTATGAAGAGTAGCTGAGACCAGCGATGTGAGGAATGAGTGAGGCTGTAGAGGCGTGCGTGAGGACCGTGATGTGAGTAATGGGACAGACTCCTATGAAGAGTAGCTGAGACCAGCGATGTGAGGAATGAGTGAGGCTCTAGAAGCGTGCGTGAGGACCGTGATGTGAGTAATGGGACAGACTCCTATGAAGAGAAGCTGAGACCAGCAATGTGAGGAATGAGTGAGGCTCCAGTGGCGTGTGCGAGGACCGTGATGTGAGTAATGGGACAGACTCCTATGAAGAGTAGCTGAGACCAGCGATGTGAGGAATGAGTGAGGCTCTAGAGGCGTGCGTGAGGACAGTGATGTGAGTAATGGGACAGACTCCTGTGAAGAGTAGCTGAAACCAGCGATGTGAGGAATGAGTGAGGCTCCAGTGGCATGTGTGAGGACCGTGATGTGAGTAATGGGACAGACTCCTATGAAGAGTAGCTGAGACCAGCGATGTGAGGAATGAGTGAGGCTCTAGAGGCGTGCGTGAGGACCGCGTTGTAATGGGACAGACTCCTATGAAGAGTAGCTGAGACCAGCGATGTGAGGAATGAGTGAGGCTCTAGAGGCGTGCGTGAGGACCGCGTTGTAATGGGACAGACTCCTATGAAGAGTAGCTGAGACCAGCGATGTGAGGAATGAGTGAGGCTCTAGAGGCGTGCGTGAGGACCGCGTTGTAATGGGACAGACTCCTATGAAGAGTAGCTGAGACCAGCGATGTGAGGAATGAGTGAGGCTCTAGAGGCGTGCGTGAGGACCGCATTGTAATGGGACAGACTCCTATGAAGAGAAGCTGAGACCAGCGATGTGAGGAATAAGTGTGGCTCCAGTGGAGTGCATGAGGCGAGATGATGTACAACTGTCCTCTGATAACCAGGTGTGTCTAGCTTCGCTAATGCTTTTCTGGGTGTGTAACTGTGGATAAACAGCCCTGCGTGAAGGTAATCATTCTTTACTATAACGTTTGATCAGAGTTCCCTGTTACGTTTAATGTTGTGAAATTAGAGGAATCTGAACGGAATCTCAGTGTGGATTTATTCACATTTTCCATCCAAATATTCACTATCTTATTGAAATAAACTCAAATTTCTGTCTTGATTATCATGTTTCACATTTCTTGTCTATTTCCTTCCACTGGTCCCTACCATTGCAGCTGTGCCAAATGCATGCCTCGGTCCATTCAGGTCTTGTTCCAAGACCTAGGGATTTGGCATTAGAATCTATGGAAGACCTGCTTTAGCTTTGTGATCACAGCTTCTGAATCTGCCAGAAATTGTCTATTTGATGGCGTGGGTTAGTATTTTTAGAAAGCAAGCGAGGGAGTGAGGGGTGGGAGAGCAATGAACGGCTCAGGACAGAGAGTAGGAGCAGAACCAGCAATGCCTTGGGAGTAATGCAGGAGAAGAGAACATGGTGCTACACCGTGTCAACAGTGGCAGATAATTCCAGAAGAATATGAAGGTTGAATTTCTTACTGTGACCAGCGGAATCAAGGATATTGGCGACATATGAAAGGGGGAGTCAGTGGAAGGGGCAGAATATCTGTTGCCGCAATCAGGTTTGAATTTTTGGCAGCTTTTTCTGTTTTCATTTAATTGATGTTGATTTAATTTCCTTTTAATTTTCTTTCAATTGTGTTTTTATTTTATTTTATTTGTTTTTATTCTAACAGTAGACCTTTATTAAGATTCAGATTGATTCAGAGAGATTCAAACTGACAGTGCCTATGGTTCAAACTGGTTAAAATCGATTTCTCCCACAAACCCAATGAATCGAACAATTTGAGTCTTGGTTTGACACCTTCATGAGTCAGGTTTATATGAGTCTAACGGATTAAAATTGATTGTAACCATTACATTAATTATTTGAATCACACACTTTAAGGCTTGTTCAACCCTGAGGAACAGTAGAGATTAAAAAAAGCTGTATGACGATGTGTTCTTGGCCAATGGCAGCTCAGCTGCATTCATGATGGAATGAGCTTCCGACACAAGTGAACTAGGAGGAGAAGCCTTACAACAGCAACACGCTCAAGCCCTTGAGACCCTGTGGACTAACCTCCTGTAACAGTCCTTATGATATCAAACGCCACCAGGCCACTGTTGCGTAGCAAACCACAATGAACCAAAAGACCTGCAGTTATCATAGAAGAAAGGTTGCTTTCATTTGAAGGACGGTAGCTTGCAAGATAACGCCAACCTGGCTTGGTCCCTTATAGAAAGTCCCTCTACAAACGTAACAATACACTTGCTATTCCGAATTCCAAACTGTCTTCACTTAAGCCCCAAGCTCCAACATGGATATTTGAAAATATATATATTTGTTACTGCCCTTACTCTCCTTTTAAACAAATGATCACATATCATTCCACCTTACAAACTGGTCCTTATCCTTTGTTCCCCCAAGCTGGCCTACCGCTGTAACTCTTCCCACTTTGGGAAACCCACTACCGATCTTTCAATGACTCTTTTTTCCAGAAGGTTAGGCTATCGGCACTGGCACAGTACTAAGCACGCCTTCTCTTATCTCCCCAAACCAAGGCATCTATTTGCAGCTATAAATATAAGCTGTGTCCAGCCTGATAGATAAGGGGTGTATCGACCACTATTAGTCCCTAAAAATAGGCAAATAGGGAGTAGAAATACTCCCAACAAAAATAGGGACACACAGGAGCCCTTTCCTCGGCTTTCATTCACACAAATCCATGTATATGTGGGGACCAGTAGTACACATAGTGCCAGAGGAGGAAGCTGCTCTTATTATGGCCTAATCCGAAGTGGTAAAAATGTATCTTTTAATGTGCATAAATAACTAGGTGCAAAGAAGTGTTCATTACAAAAACATTACTGTGTTACATTTAAAACATATTTTAACTCGCTTTAATCCCAAAAAATCGTATCTGTAGAACTGGCTGTAACTATAAGTAGCTACAATGACCAACCAAAAAACAATATAATTCTATTGACTCTTATCGCACGCAGTATCCGCCTCCCATTTCTCTTATCCACAAACCTCCACGAATTCTGCACAACACAAGCTAGAGGTTGACTGTTGGCATGTGCGCCTACATAGTACAGCATGAATGAGCATATAACAAACGTGCTATATCCAACAATGAATTGTTAACCAAAACAAAATGATTAGAACATGGTATTCGTAAAGGCTATACATGTATTAAACACATCAATACAAGAACATGTCTCTGATGTCATTGCGCAAGCATAGAAACTCCAAAAGATGTGCCCCTTTTCAGACAGTCAGCCTGCGCTGCAAGGTAAGAAAGTCACTGGAGTCCCTCATATATAGTCTGTGGCATCACCGAGCCCTGGGTCATTCCTCAGAACTCTGCTACACTGCTGCAGCTGCTTTGCACCCCGACTTTGCTACCGTTTGGCTTTTCTCCTTTCCAAAAAAAAGGGGCGGGGTTGGCCAAATGATTAACAAGCTTCAACCCAATGTTCCATTCCACCTTGTGACGTTCTATCACTCTCTGTAGCTCAGCTACACCCACCCAGCCATATCACCAACCACTTCTGATTATTATGCCTGAGGGCGTCATTAACCTCCCCACAATCTCGCTATCGAAGGACGTGAGATCAACTCACTCCTCTTTGACCATTCCCGTACTTCCCTTCACAATCCTCTTACTCACTCCCAGGGAAACTCTCTTGACCTTCACTGCCTCTCCTCCTCAATCTTCACCTCTGATCTTTTAAATTACCTCTCTCTTTCGGACCATTCTATCCTCCCCTTTGGTATTACTGTCTCTGTCACTCTCTTCCCTTCTCCTGCATCTGCAAATGAAGGTTCAAGCCTGAATTCCTGACCCCTTAGCTAGCTGACATCCTATCATCCCTCAGCGCCAGCCCCGGGTCTCCCTGCACCCTGTGCAAGATCTTTGGGTGCACCCCCCCCCCCCACCGCTCTGGCCTGCGTGTGCATAGTAGGTGCAGAATAAAATGGCATACCACAGTAAACAGCTTGACTGGTTGCATTAAAATGCCAATCTAGCCACGTAATAACACAACCCATGCTTGATTTTTCATAGATTCCCAGAAAACAAGTCATGCCACAGTACGAACGGGCAGTAACTATAAGTAGCTACAATAACCAACCAAAAATAACCCCAAAATGACAGTCTATCCAAGCAATACCACGTGCAATGCTTGATTTATCAAAGATGCCCAGAAAACAAGTCAGGCCACAGTAAGAAAGGGCTAGACTGGCTACCCCAAAATGCCACTTTTGCCAAGTAACAGCACATGCAATGCTTGATTTATCATAGATGCCCAGAAAACAAGTCACGGCACAGTACGAACAGGCTAGACTGACTGGCTACCCCAAAATGCCAGTCTAGCCATATATAACACATGCAATGTTTGATGTATTACTGATTCCCAGAAAACAAGTCATGCCAAAGTAAAAAAGGGCTGCACTGGCTACCCCAAAATGCTAGCCTATCCAAGCAATAGCATATACCATGCTTCATTTATCACAGATGCCCAGAAAACCATGCATGCCACAGTAAGAAAGGGCTAGACTTACACAGTTAAAACAAATGAGATGATGACTGCAAGGTTTAGAATTAATCTTAAACTCTGGCATGCTCTGGGCAACCCTCTGTTCTTCACCTGCCAAGCCATTACAAAAGGAGAATGACCATATGCAAATCAGGCTTTGTCCCACCCCAGAATGGGTAGTCCAGGCCGAACTGCTTGGTCACATCCCTTCTGCACGAGACCACAAGCATCCCCAAACATTTTTTGTGCTTTTTGGGCCTCATCGGTGAGGAGTGGCTTGGGTCTCTAGGACCAGCAGGCAGGGTACCCATGTCTGGGCACTGAGAGGCCCAACAAGGCCGAAACATGTCTGGGGTTGCTTGTGTTTCCATGCAGAGGGGACCTGGGATAACAGCAGTTCGGGCTGGGTTGCTAGGTTATGGGTGAAAGGATCGAATACAAAGGATCGAAATGCAATAGTTTTGAGTCAAAACGACCGGAAAAAAAAGGTCGATTTTTTTTTTTGGGCGGTTCCCCCATAAACCCCTGTTTATGGTGTAAAACCCACTTTTTTTCTCCTATGCAGAAACCAAAAAAAAAAAGACATTTTAAAAGAGGTATTCAGCCTTTTTTTCAGTCCTTTTGACTCGACCCTATTGTATTCGATCCTTTTGTTTTAGATCCTTTGACTGGACACCGGGTTGCTACCATTGGTGGCAGTACACGACGGATTTGCATATGGCTGGACCCCTTTTGCAATGGCACAGACGGTCTAACGGTCTAAAAAACAGTGGTGTGGAAGGTTGCCCAGAGCATGGCCAGTGGTTCAGATTCATTCAAAACCTTCCACCCATTACTTTTGTGGTTATAGTTTGTCTCACTATGTGAGAGAGGGTATGACCAGATGTGGGTCCCTTGCTCGCTGCGCCATAGGGAACCAAGCTGCACCTAACTGAGGAGGCCCAACAAGGCCGAAACATGTCTGGGGTTGCTTGTGTTTCCATGCAGAGGAGACCTGGCCTAGAAGTTCGGGCTGGGCTGCTACCATTGGAGGCAGTACCTGACTGATTTGCATATGGCAGGACTCCTTTTGTAATGGCGCAGATGGGCCAAAAAACAGTGGTGTGGTAGGTTGCCCAGAGCAATGCCAGTGGTTCAGATTCGTACATAACCTTCCACCCATCACTTTTTTGGCTATAGACTTACAAAGGTAACATTAACCTAAGGGGGAAAGAGCTTAAAACTAAAGAGGAGTACTAATTAAATACACAACATTATATTACTAAGGATGCTTGGAGGCAGTGGTGTGGGTCAGATAGGGGAGGTGGGAGAGAGTATGGGGGACCTCCCTCTTTAACAAGTAGGTGAAGTTTAAGCCAAGCTTTGTAGCAAACTACAGTTAGGTTGGATTTAATTGTTATGGACAGTGGGTTCCAATGGAGCAAGGTGAGAAGGGAAAAAGAGTAGAAGCGAGAGGAGGCAAGTGAGGGTATGGTAGTTGAGTACAAAGGAGGATCGGAAGGAACGAGATGGTGAGTAAACTGAGATACAATTAGACAGGTACTGTGGAGCAAGAACATCAATAGCTTTGTAGACTAGGAGAAGGGACTAGAAAAGAGAGTGGTTGTGCATGGAGAGCCAACCAGCATTTTGTCGATACATAGAAGGGGGGTGGATCAGGGTAGGTTGTAGAGAGCCTAGAGGGAGAAAGGAGTAGAGATGAATGCCACAGAGTATTATTATTATTATTTTATTTTATTTTATTTTTTACATTTGTGTAGCGCACAAACAGCCCTTGGTCATCGTGGCGCTGTTACTTGAGGGGAGCTTAGTTACAGTAGGATTGAGCAGTAGTCTAGTTTGCTGACCACAAGGGTGGAGATTACAGTTTTTGTACAGTGGTAAGTAAGAATAGGAAAAATGTTCTTAATGTTGACAAGGTTAATACGAGCAGCACAGTCAGTACTAGTGATGCATTTTTGCAGTTGTAGATCACTATCAAAGAGGACCCCAAGATTGTGAGCTTTGGGTGGCGGAGCAAGAAAGTCAGGCAGGAATGTGTGGGGTTTAATGGCAGCCCTAGGATGACATGAACTGAAAGGCCATGTAGCCCAAAATGTGCAGAAATATCTTTTGTCGTGGAAAGACACACCGGCAGAATGAAAAGCCAGCCTCCAAACTTTAACACAGCCAAGGTGCCTGGTGAATTCACATGTGTTTACTTCTGCAGTTGAAACAAGGAATATGTGGAAAATGAAACAAAGGCACATTGTGAGTTGATAGACAAAAGGCAGCATTTAATTTCCAGCTGCCACATTAAAAATGATGTGTGAAAATCAAGCGACAGACACTGATTCAAAAGGGCCTTTCATGTGATTGTTAACATCAGGAAAAAGTAAAGGCTGATTCAATATGGAAAGGACGGCTCTGCAAATACTGAAACTGCGTTGTCTAAAAGTGGGTGCATTTGCAGCTGGAAATAAGTACATGGAGAAAAACGTTCCCTTGCCAAAATGATCACAAGATGAGAAAAATAAACAGAAAAGGGCGAGATGCAATTTTACTAAAAATAAATAGAAGGTCTCCTGTGCCCAAAGAAATGTAACCTTCAAAAATATAAGTGTTTTTTGCGAGGCATGACTGGAAGTTTCTATTTCTGAAAAAAATGACCTAAAGTTCAGTGTCAAGAGACATGACTTTAAGTTTCTATTCAAAACACTCAAGTGACCTTCCCCCATTAAAGATCTGCTTGGCTCTCTCTCTGAAAATCAAATCTCTTTGAGGCCATAGCAGAAGGAATTCATGGTGGGGTTGCTAGCTTATTCCAAGTCAGTTTTGTTGCCACAAATTGTCATCAAAATCCAAATTACGGGACTTAGGTTACATTATAAAATGTGATGGTAGCTTCTCAGAAAATGTCACAAGCCCAAAACTCGGGAAGGTAGTAGATTCGGGAATCACGTGACTGTCTTTAAAGTTTGGTGACACTAACTTCTATTAATTGTGTGTAAATGGCAAAGAACCACAGTTCGTACATGCAACATCCGGCTGACATAGGAGTCATCTTAAAAGACTGACATGAGTAGAAGAACGTAAACATATATATGTTGTGATGTAAAACAAAAGGTTTTCTCATGTAAGACTTTTTCAGTGTAAAATTACATGGGTAGAAAAATGTTCATGCAGGTGGGTGGGTCCATACTTTGCACCATTTCATAGAACTCCAAGGGCCTATCGGCAGAAAGGGACTGAGCCTTGGGGAAGAAGAAGGATATACATCTCTAATGAAAATTCAGTGCTAATAAGTTTCACCTCCTGATTTCAATATTTCACAAGGGTGGCTTTGAGGGTAAAAAGCCCTTGCACTATGGGGAAGGAGAAAGCTGCCTGTAAAGACCAGAGGGGGGGTCTGCACTTCTGCTCTCTATATGGAAGAGGGGAGGCACAGAGACCCCTGCCAAGATTCTCTATTATTGGTACGTGGTCGAGCAATCAGGGCCTAGCTTCTCAGGAGGTGATGCGAGCTGGTTCTTAAGTACAGTGTAGTCCCCGAGCACCCATGAAGGAATGTCCACACACTGTATCGGTTAAAACACAGTCTTTATATAATTAATATTTATGGTCATATACACAATCACAATAACTCACTTTCTGAAAATCAACAATGGTAAATATGTACAATTCTAAAGTGGTACCACTAATGTTATTAGATCGCTTTAAACTGCATACGGTCAGAATGACACACAGATCAAAATAAAGAGGAAACCAGCAGTAGAGAAAGGAAGGAAAGCAAGATAGTTGAGCAATAGACAGAATACTGGTCCCGCTACCCAGACACAGTTCTGTGTGGAGATCTGCCCACCTGGGCAACCTGTAGAAGAAAGATACAAGCCCAGTCCATATATTGTTCACACTAGAGTTTCCAACAGTTCTGCAACCCCAAAGTACCTGGCGTTGTAGCATTCGTCGTCGGGGAAATTGACAACCCTTCTTGACGTGTCCTCCCTTTCAGGCAGGAGTCACGGGTCGTTGAACGTCCGACGGAAAACAGGTCGAGCTATGACGGTGAAGTGGCCGCGTCATTCCTAGCGGTGCTCGTTGACGGGGAAGCATAAACGTCCTGCAAGGAAGAGGCGTGCAGGGCACCTCAGTGTCGATAGTTCTGGACCGCAAGGAGTTGAAGAACTGTGGCCCAGGAAGGGCATCGAGTCGTCAGTGTCTCTGTGGTCTTTGGGTGGCGGGAAACCCACCGGTGGATGCTCCCCAGCGCGTCGACGGTCAGGCCTTCTCCAGCAGGATACGGCAGCCACGATGCGGACGAGAGCGTCCTTGGATCAATGAAGTTCTTAGGCAACGGGAGCACGGCGGCACCAGTCGGCGATGGCGGTCGGCGACAGTGGCAGACAACAGTCCGGGTGCTTCTCCTTGGAGTTCCGTAGCAGTCCCTGTATCGGGTCGGCAGCCTGTCGAAGGTCTGTCTACCATGGAGCTTAGGCAAAGATCATCTGTGCACGATGGTCCCTCGTAGCTCGGGAAGAGGGCGCCTTACCAGGTCCACTCTGGGTCAGTTCTTGAAGCACAACAGCTTTCAGATTGTAAAGGAGAGCAACAGCAATTCTTTTCGTCCAGCAGGGCTTCAGGATCAAGCTTCAGTTACTCCATTTACTCGTCGTAGTGGACTTGAGCTTCTGAACACGATTCCTAGCAGTAAGAGGTGCCCAGATATACTGTTGATCTCCCATTCATTCCACTGGGTCACACTCAAGCATCCAATCACGACTACGGCCATTCGTGCAGGCAGGCAGCCAATCAGGCACACAAGGTATTCAGGCCATTCTCTTCTCTCCAGACACTCACAACAAGTTATGTGTATTGGGACAAGTACCGAGCCATTCAACACTCCAAGCTGTATTCATACTGATTTCGGGCAGGGCTGTCTCAACCATTGTGTCAACCACCAGATACTAGACAGCCACAACATAGAACCCAGGTCCCACCCATAGGCGTACCCACAACATACGGTCGTTGAGAAGGCTCCAGCCAGTCTGGTCGGCACTTCCCCACACTACCATATATGGAACTTCCATCCAACAGGCAGTCAGGGGGATGGGACAGAGGCAGGGCTTCCCCGGACTTTGGGAAGATCAAGGTAACAGGTGATGTAAGGCAAGAGGCCATGGGGGCCTTTTTGTCTCCATCAGGAATCTACCGATTCCAATGACAGGGCCTGGGCATCCCAAAATGGAGGACGCTCAGGGCACCAGTCATTTCAGCACGGAGCTGCCACCAGCCCATACCCTGCTCTGTGGGTCACACAGAGGTGCCCAAAAACATACACTAGGGGCACAGGGTTGTACACCTACCCATGGGTGCCATAAGGGTATCCCACGGGTTGGTTCACCAAACCAAAAGAGAGAGAGCTGCACCGCCAGGAGTCCCACATGAACTCCTGCGCGGAAAACATGACAGAACACACGATAAAAAGCAGTAAGGGACAAGGATACGGAGGCCCTGTCCCTCCGATGTATTTCCAGCATCACACTGCCTAAAAACTTCAAGGAAAGACTTGCCTACAAAACATCTGGGTGTATCCTGACACAACTGCCTGATGCTGCCTGGGTTGGAATTATTGAAGATTGCTACAGTATGCTTTTTACCTGGGAGACAGCAATTGGAAAAGCCTAAAAACGGGCTGCTTCTTATGAGTAAGGAGAGACAAATAGAGGGATGGACACTGGTGGATATCTTTGACTGACATACCTGACCAGATCCTTGTGCTTCCCTAAAAGTGATGCCCTGCTGACTTTCCTGAGCACCAAAAACAGAGATTTCCAATGTAAGTAGCTTGTTCAAGCTAAACCAAGTGTGTGGGGGATCTCCTTGCCTTAATATGTTCCCCTTAATAGTGGGTGGGGGCATACTGAGTGGACCCTTAGCATATTTTACTGAATAATAATTTAATTAACTCCCATATAGGTTGACGCAGGGGAAGCTCCAGGGTGTTCGAAACCTCTGCCCTCTTTCCTACTGCTCATTCAAGTTATAGTCATTTAAAGTAATTGGGTACACTTTTTTTCATTGCCCACCCCAGAATTCCCTAAAGGAAAGGGGTGACCTTGTCCAAAAACAAAATTTCTATCTGTCACCATTTCTTAGACCTAGCCTTTAAGCAGATGTGTGCTGAATGGAACTGAAGTGTGGGTTTTTGGTGCCATGGAGCGAAGTGCTGTGTTTAATGAAACCAAGTCTAATTTCTAATCAGAAAATGGACAGTCTCTCCTCAGAGTGAGTAAGTCACCCTGATAGAATAAAGATTTTGTATTGCTTTGGGGTGAAGTCAGAAGGAGGGTTCTATCAATCCAACGTATTCTCAAAGGTCTGTGTGATTTTAAAACTGCTAGCATTTTCAAGTGTGCAGAGAAATTGAACCCCCAAAGTGCTGCATGTGTGAAATAGTTTTGGAAACCAAAAATGTGCATTTAATTTAAATCTTAACCTTATCAACGAATACTAATGCTCATGATCTAGTTATGTCCGGAGGTATTGGTTAATTTTGACATAAAAGAGGTTTGTGGGAGAAGAGGTTGGAACTGTTTATTTAGCCTGTGTTCCATGGATAAAAGTGAAATTCGACAGTATCCTCCCTAAAACACTTGTGTACAGGCATGTTATAAACATCATATTAAAAGGGAGTGGTTATATTGGAGCTTTGTTTTATGCCACAGAGAAGGCGGTGTGTGTATCATTTAGTGCAAATATTAATTGAACCTATTATTTAATAAATATATTTTTTTTCTGTACCCCGGCCTGGTTCTTGGCTCATTGGTGGCACAGGGGGAGGGATTTATGTGGGATTTACGTGGCTCTCTGTGAGTCACAGACAGAGCTGGCTTGAACAAATAATATGTTCTATTGTGTGGAACCATAATTGGGAGGAAGGACCTCCCCATGTTAAGCGTGGTCTCTCCATATATCATTACAAATGGGGTAGGAGAGGGGAGGGGAGTGATGGCATTTGAAGCTGGGAGAAAGATGACTTCAGTTTTTGACGAGTTCAGCATGAGGCAGCAGAGAGCAACCCAGTTATGAATTGCAGTGAGACAGTTTGTAATCTGTTCTTAGATGGCTTGTGTAAAGGAGGGAAAGGAGAACAATATTTGAGTGTCATCAACAAAAAGGTGATAGTGGAGGCCAAAGGATGAGATTAGTCTTCATAGGGCAGATGAATAGAGGGTGCAGATCAGAGGTGCAAGGACTGATCATTGGGGCATACCGACAGGTAGATCCAGGCAAGAGAAGATTTGTGAAACCCAAGGTCCTGGAGAATGAGTGGAGAGAGGAGAGTTTGACAGTGTCAAAAGCAGAAGAAATGTCCAAAAGGATAAGTATAGAAAATAATTTGGTGTGGCAGGCATTAGAAAAAAGTTGGAGTCATGCATGAATACAGTCTGGGTGGAGTGTTTACTACGGAAGCCAGATTGAAGTGGATCTTCAAGGCCATTATCCTCAAGGTACTTAGTAATCCAGTTCAAGACCACCCCTTCAAGAACTTTCAAATAATGGAGCAACAGATGGTTTCTTCACTAGTGGTAAGACAGCTGTAGATTTGAAGAAGGCAGGGAAGAGTCCTCCAGACAGAGAGAGGATAAAGAGACAAGGGCAATTGATTGATTGAGACCGTAGCGCCTCTGCTGTCCGATATCCCGGTATTACCAGAATATTACAGATGGCAGAGATGCTGGTAAATCCCCATCCCCATTCCCATGGAGCAATTGTCTGCTGGTAGGGGCCTGATCTACTGGCAGGTCTGTCCTGCCGGTAGATCACAGCCCCTACCAGCAGACATGTAGTTCGCTGGTCCAGAAAGGTGCCGGTATACATTGTTACCGGCACCTTTTTTCTGCACTGGAAAACTCGTAATTACCCTCTAAGTCTTTGACCATTTGGTATGCAAAAGGGTTGATAAAAGCTCGAGATGGGCTGGCACTGTGAACGATGGGTGCTAATTCAATAGGAGAGATGGGGCAGCAGTAGTCGAGCATAGAAGAGGTGGGGTTGTGGTGGTGGACAGAAAGAGGGTTGGGAGGAGAGAGGAGAGGGTTGCAAGAGTGTCACGAATATTGGAGAAGCAGTGAGCAAAGCCATAAGCAGAAAGGGAGGCGGAGATGGATATTGGCTTGGGAAGTGTGCGCCAAGAATGTAGGGTAGATGAACGTTTGCATGGTGATTGCAAAGGGAGGAGATTGGGTTTGTGAAGTAGGAGGATTTGACAGAGTCCAGTGCAGAAGTTAGGGCAGCAATGGAATTTTTGTAGGATAGGAGCAGCAAAGGTGTCTGTAATTTGCAGCAGCCTCGTTGGTCAGAGTGCATTTTTGTTTTGAGGGTCTGAATTTCTGAGGTTATCCAAGGCTGAGGCAGGGGGAGAGAAGGCGTGAATGTGCATGCAGGATAGTAGGGTCTTGAGTCATAAATGCACAGTGAATGTTAGAGAAAGCACGGTCAATGGAAGAGGCATGAATAGGGAAAGAGACAGGCGAGAGGCCCTTTCATCATCAAGACGAGGGGCAAGAGAGTCCTGCCTCAATTTCATCTTAGTCATTGAAGAGCGGAGATGAAGAGTAGAAGGAAGAGGGACTGAGATGTTAAAATGAACAATGGAGTGATCCGAGGGCTAGAGCTCAATGTAGAAGTCAGAGGAGGAAAGTGAATTAGAGAGAAAATCATGGTCAAGACAGTTCCCACCAGAGTGGGTAAGTTAGTCATGGAGGGCTTAGTGGGAGTGGTCAGAAAGGAGGGAGTGAAGTTCAAGGCAGGTGGCTGAAGAGGGCTTGGGAAGGTTAAAGTCCCCCAGCATGACAATGGGGATGCCAGTAGGCAGTGACTCAATGAGAAGGGTCATATCAGGGAGGAAAGAGTTGAAAGAACCTGGGGGTCAATAGAGACCCAGAACAGCGAGAGGAATAGAAGAGAAAGGTGAATAGTAGCCCAGTCAAGAGGAAGAGTTGATGTCAGATGGGGGTAGAGGGCAGTATTGAGGGACTTATTGATGAGAAACCAAACACTACCGTCCTTTCCAACAGGTCTAGGAGAACACGAGGAGGTTGCAGAGTCAGCATGGAGGGATGCTAGTGTAGCAGAGTCATGATGGAAGATCCAGGATTCTGTGAGAGCAAGAAGTGAAAGTTAACATTGATAAGTGGCCAAGTGGTCACTGATACAGGAATACTTGTTGCAGAGGAATTGTGCTTTCAGGGGCCAAGTGAAAGAGTGATAGGATGTGGGGGAGTGGAGCAGGTGTTGTGCAGCAGGTGAGGGAGTAGATGAGGTTGGAGATCCTGGGAGCACAGCACAGCAGCATCTTATTTGAGGGGTGCAGTTGCAGGGGCAAGGAGAAAGATGGGGAGGCTGAAGACTGATGCATTTATATCAAGTTGAGGCTGAAGTCTTTGGGAGAAGGGAAGGAGAAGAATCAGTAGGAGGAATGGAGCAAAATCAAGAGGCATGATGGAGGGTCGAATAAATAGGCAAGTGAAGACAATTAAGAAAGCGTGCAGCCCAAGAGAGAGGGAGGGTATATGGGTGAACAGAAAGGGAAGGAGGTGATGGATGGCTGAGAAGAATGCATACGTTGTGAGTTGGGATAGACCGGGGGTATGGGTAACCAAATGACAGTTAGGAATCCCAAAACAGCAATGTTCCTTGGTCTTGTGAGGTAACAGAAGCTCTGCTGTGGAGTGATAGTCAATGTGTGAAAAGATCCCTATGTTTGGAAGCAGAAGTCAGGTAGAGGGTGAGTTTGGTGGCCTAACTGCGCTGTTACAGGAATTGTTTGTTTTTTAGTTGCATAATTGTTTTTCTTTTTTGTCTTAGTTGCATATTTGTAACGCGCTTAAACACCCAAAGGTTTCTAAGCGTGGACCCGGGGATCGAACCTCTGTTGCTTCATGTCGTCTTGCTTCCAAAGCGTGCACGTTGCCTCTGAGCTATCCTCCCGGGACAATACATATGGTCCACCACTCCTCTGTTCTTTGAACTCCAGAAGATCTTGGAATTGAGGACCTTGCCCTTGACTTAGTTTCTTCCATATAGGCCCTTCTCTATCTTGTGCACCAGGAGTTATCTGTGGCCCAGAGGCTCTGTATTTGGCCCTTTACCTTTCACCTTCCACACCACTTCCATTGGTTCACCAAACTTCTCTTTGGGTTCTCCTATCTCCTCTGTGAGGATGACGACACGCAAATCTTCTCCTTCTAGACTCTCACTCCTGGACTCACTGCATGCCTCTCTGCTTACCTATCGGTAATCCATCACTTGATGCCACTTCAATCACTAATGCATAACTCCTCCAAGAACAAAGTAATCTACCTTTCTGACTTCAAGGCATGCCATCCTTCTGTCTCCCATCCCAATTCCACCTGATTTGCTCTTCTTTTCCCCTGAAGTGTGCCACCTTAGGGCCATTTCCGAAAGCGATCTCAACCTGTACCTCTTTTTTAGTGCGGCAGACAGGATTTACTTACTGCAACCAAGATTAACCTGCTTAATATCAGGAAAATCTGCCCCTCCTCACTTATAACTCACACTGACTCTGGTATTCAATTGCCATGATGACTGCACCAGCCTCAATGTAGGCATTCCTTTCTGCTCCTTCTTCCAGCTTTACAAAGTAATGAACTTCAACACCTGTACCCACTCTTCCCCCAAGTCCCAACACTACCTGCATCCAGGCTCACTTTCCATGAAAAACTGATTCCACTTCAAACTTCTGCTGCTTGGCTTTAAGTCCATACATGAGCCTATAGCCCCTCTACCCATGATGTGATATCATATGATTTTTCATTTATAGCGCGCCTATACACAAGTGTTTCAAGACGTGACGAGGCAAGGGAGGGGTACAAGAGAGGACAAAATAACAATCCTACTAGGCCCAGTGATATTCAGAACACGCAAGTGCAGGGGAGAGGGAAGGGGGAAAGTGAAAGGGGTAGGAGAAGAGGGGAAAGTGCTGCACACGTGATCAAAGCAACAAGAGGTATTGCGGCCAGCAGGTGTCAAGTGCAAGAATTAAGCACAGACAACGGGTGTCTAATGAGTGCAGGTGAGGGTACTGTAGGGTTGCAGATACATACCCAAGTGCAAGGGTTGCCAGCAGGCAGTGCGGGTATGCAGTTGGGTGGGCAGGGATCTGTGTCCAAATTAAGAGGGTAGCCAGGTGCCCAGTGCAGAACAGAACAGAGGTCAGCAGGGGAGAGGAAGAGAGAAGTCAGAAGCAAAGAGGAAAGTCTTGAGGTGCTTCCGGAAACGAAGATGGTTCTCCTCGAGTTTCAGAGCGGCAGGGAGGCTGTTCCAGAGGGAGGCCCCAGCCGAAGAAAGAGATCTACCACTAACTCGTTGCTTGGAGAAGCGACTGACCCTGAGGGAGTTGGAGGTGGAGGAGCAAAGAGCTTGAGTAAGAAGGTAGTTCCGAAGGGAGAGTTGGAGGTATTGCATACTTAGGCCCCAAAAGGCTTTGTGGACAATGCAGAGGGTCTTGAACCTAATCCCTGCAGCCACTGGGAGCCAGTGAAATGATTTCAGGCTGGTGAGATACGATCCCTGGGCTTGAGGCCAAGGACAAGTCTCGCAGTCCTGTCCATGATCAGTTGTTGAGGGCGGAGAGTAGTAGCAGGCAGATTTAGAAAGAGGCTGTTGCAGTAGTCTAGCCTAGAGAGAACCAGTGCTCTCGAGACAGTGAGCTTCTGAGGGAAGGAGAGGAAAGGAAGAATACTTTTGAGGAGGTGCAATGGGTAGTTTGACTTCTTCAAGACATCAGAGATGTGTGGAAAAAAGGAAAGCGTGGAGTCGAAGATGACCCCGAGGTTCTTGGCCTCACAGGTGCAACAAGAGGAGGATCAAGGGAGGCCGGCCAGAGAGTGACAGGAAAGGAAGGTGCAGGAATGCTGATGAGGAGGATCTCTGTTTTACTGGCATTAAGGCAGAGGTTGTTGGCAGCACACCACTCCTGGATTGCAGACTGACAGTCAGAGATGAGAGAGGGAGAAGAGGTGGCAGAGGGGAGCCTAAAAATGAGTGTCATCTGCATAGCACTGAAAATTAGAGCAGAGAGCAGCAATGCGGTGGGTGAGGGGTGCCAGGTATTCATTGAAAAGCCAGGGAGAGAGGTTTGACCCCTGGGGAACACCACAGGTAGAGAGTGAGATAGAAGAAAGGAAGGACCCAAGTTGGACCTGGGAGGGTCGGTCGGAGAGGAAAGAGGTCAGCCAAGCCAGCGCCTGATCAGTGATACCCAGGTTATCATGGAGTTGGTTGAGCAGGATGGCATGGTTAACCGTGTCAAAGGCAGAAGAGAGATTGAGTAGGATGAGGACAGAGGGGAGATTAGAATCAAGGTCTTCACAGATGTTCAGGAGAGCAGTTTCCATGCTGCTGGCTGCTCTGAAGCCAAACTGATGGTCATGGAGACAACCAACAGAATCAGTGTGGCGGTTAAGCTGGTAGATGGCCAGTTTTTCCAGGAGTTTGACCAGGAAAGGAGTGACAGAGATCGGCTGATAGCCCGGGCAGGAGGGATCAGCTGAGGGTTTCTTGAGAAGAGGGTGCACAAGAGAGTGCGTCGGGTGTAATGCTCCAGTGGCAGAGGAGTGGTTGCAGAAGTCGGCTAGGGCAGGAGCGAGGGTGTCAATATGGTCCTTGATGGTTTCAGACGAACACAGAAGAACCTGTTTTGATGAGACTTTCATAAATCAGACTTGTCTAGAAATCTCATCAGGGGAGAACAGAGGGAAGTATGAGAAAGAGGGAGGAGAGGAGGCAGCAGGGGGGCTGAAGGTAGTGGCGAGAGAAGCAGGAAGAGGAGGAGAGGACGAGAGGATGGACAGGATGTCCTGGGTTATAGAGATGAAATGAGAAGCCAGGGCCATGCAGAGGGCCTGGGAGGAGACAGGAGAAGTAGAGACTGCAGCAGGATTGACCAGCTCCTTGCAGATTTTAAAGAGTTCGGCTGAGTTGTTAGATGCCGCAGAGACACAGGCTTGTATGTGGGCTCTCTTCTTAGTGTGGACAGAGAGCCGGTTATTGCCTTTGGAGCAGGCGGCAGGCCCGTTTGTCAGAGGATGCGCAAGATGCCTGCCATTTCCTCTCAGCGACCTTACACTTGCATTTAAGGGTGACGAGGTCAGAGTCGTACAAAGAGTTGTACTTGGTTTTGGGCTTTCAACTGATCCTCATGACAGGGGCAAGAACATCGAGAGTATCACAGATAGCAGATTGGAGTTAGGACAGAGCTGTGTCAGGATGAGAGTCAGCCGGAGGTGGAGGAGGGGGAGAGAAAGTGGCAGCGAAAGCCTCAACTGACACACGCTTCATGGGCCGGATGACCGAGAAGTTAGGTCGCAGTGCTGGAACTGGCTTGGCCTGCGGGGTAGAAAGGGAGAGATGGGAGGAAAGGAGAAAGTGATCGCTCCAGGAGAGAGGAGTGGTAAGAGGGTTAGAGACGGGGAGGTCAGAGGAGATGAGAACATCCAGAGTGTGGACAAGAGAGAGAGACCTGGGCCAAATTGCCTTCGGTGTGGGCTGCACACCCTTATTTCCCGTTGGGATTCTTGAACAGTTTTGAGTATATTTGCAATAGATACTTGAGTCTTCTTGTATTTTACAGTAATACTCCAAATTTGATTAAGCATTTCAGGGTAGAATCTTTCAAATTAGAGAAAAGGAAAGTTGTTTGCTAGTTCCTTTTTTAAGCAAACTTCAGTCAATGGCCAATGCATTTTGAATATTATAATCCTTCTTCAGGGCCGTATCCAATCTGAGGTAAATATACTGTTCAAGAATCCCAACGGGAAATGAGGGTGTGCGGCCCACACCGAAGGAAATTTGGCATAGGTCTCTCTCTCTTGTCCATAATTCTATGCTTAACACAGTGGCACACTTTAGTGGGCTTCACCCCGAAAGCAAACACATTTGTGATTAATCAACACATATTTTTAACAAAACAAAAAATCTAAACCAAGCAGTGCCCGCTCATTCTCTGGCTTACTCAACATCCAGAGTGTGCCCAGCAGGGTGAGTCATCAGGCCAGAGGGAAGAATAGCAAGAGAGACAGAGAGTCGCAGAGGTTGCGAAAGAGACCAGAAGAGGGACTGGAAGCATTCAGGTAGATGTTGAGGTCTCCAAAGAGGAGGAGTTGAGTGGTCGAGGCCAGGAAGGAGGAGGAGAAGTCAGCCCACTCGGAGAGGAAAGAGGTAGTCTGACCAGGTGGCTGATAGATAGTAGCAATGGTGAGAGAGTGGGCATGCGAGAGAGAAAGCCAGCAGACAAGGCATTAGAATGAGGAGTAGGCCTGCTTAGGAATCCCAGAGGCAGGAATCCACTCTGGGAAGATCAAGGCTACACACCCAGCAGGACGGTTGGATCTGGGAGTGGAGAGGATCTTGTAGCCATCAGGGAGGAGAGTGTCAAAGCTTGTGACAGAGCTGGCTGTGAACCATGTCTCGGTGAGACCGAGGACATCAAGGTTGAGTTCTTCGAGGAGGCGGCAGATGTCAGAGGAGTGTTTGACAGCCGAGCAAGAGTTGTGAGTGACAACCTTGAAAGACTTCCGGGGAGGGGTACAAATCAGAAGTATGCACTGCGGAGGTGTAGAAGGAGACCGAGGGGGGCACAAGAGGAAGGAGGAGAGAACAAGGTAGCCAAGGAGGAGGCAGAGGTGGGATGCAAGGAAGTTGGAGAAGAGAGAGAAGGAACAGCAGGAGAAGAAAAGAAGTTGATGAGGCGTCTATCAAAGAGGAGAAGGTTGGCCTGAGGGCCTTGAACCAGGGCGGTGCCATTCCGGTAGACATTAATGATTACCTTAGAGGTGTCGAAGGGGGCCAGGAGGGCCTCCCACTCGGTGCCACCATTAATGGGAGAAGAAGAGAAAGCAGAGAGCACAGAGACCATATGAGGAGTACATAGTACTGGCGAAGGAACAATAAAGAGGATGTCGGTGAGGGTCTGTCTGGAGGATGCGCTGATGTAGGTGTCAGCGATAGGGAGACCAGGGTTAGAGACCAAGATATCCTTTTTGAACTTCTTCCTACCAGACTTAGTGAGAAGGGTAGGATAGTCATTGGAGAAACAGTTACAGAAGATAGGAGAAACAGAGGGCCATAGGTGATGTGGAGGAGGGGGGAAAGAGGAGAGAGAGGGGGGCATGGGAAGGGAGTGAGAGAAGAGCGGAGGGGTGGGAACACCAGGAGAGAGTGCGTGGCAGAAGAGGCAGAACAAGAGAGAAACAGCAGGACAGAATAGCACAATGCAGTCACTGGTCACAGCCAAAATCCAAATAAGCAAAAAGGGTGAAACACAGTACAGCCACTGGGCACAGCTAGATTAAAATTTAGCAAAAGGCAAAACACAGTACAGCCACAGGGCAAAGCTAGATTACAATTTAGCAAAAGGTGAAATACAGTACAGCCACTGGGCACAGCTAGATTCAAATTTAGCAAAAGGGTGAAACACAGTACAGCCACTTGGCACAGCTAGATTCAAATTTAGCAAAAGATGAAACACAGCACAGCCACAGGGCATAGCTGAATTAAAATTTAGCAAAAGGATGAAACACAGTACAGCCACTGGGCACAGCTAAATTCAAATAAATTTAGCAAAAGGTGAAACACAGTACAGCCACAAGCAATACGAATGGGAGTCCAGCTGAGATGGAATGAGTCAGAAGTGTAGGGTAGGAGTATTTATAGGTAGAGGTGACTAACCAATGGTGCAGTGAGGTGAATGTCACGATAGTTCCAGCTTCTCTGATGAGTGTAGCAGTGCCAGCCCCAATGTGCTAGTGAGGGGTGAATGAAGACCTCCCAGGTACGACCAGGCAGTGGACAGGGAGCAGACAGGGCCTTTGTTGCGGGCCTTAGATGTAAGGGCCAGCTCCCGCCTCCTGGTTGCTGGGATTGGCTGAAGAAGGCCAAACCAGCCAATGTGAGGGGGTGCAGGCTCCTCAGCAGCAACGCTCTTACAGTTTTATGACAAAGCAGACATTTTTGCAGGGCTTCAGGTTGGAAAAAAGGGAATCAGCAAGGAGGTTGGGATGACCGTGGTGCAGCACAGGATGTTTGTAATGCACAATAATGCAATCTTCGTGCAATGATATTCAAACCCCAATTAGCATCAATATTGCTATTTTAAATTGCACCAAGGTGCGCCTGCTGGAAAACACAGCAGAAAGCTTACCACATATGCAAGGGGAACTGAGTAGTCCAAGGCAGCAAGCGTGTGGGGCTACAACAGCACAGGCAGCAGGACTTCCTTATAGGTAGCAGGAGTGGGAAAAAGAACTCCCAGGGGCCCTGTTGCGGGCCTTAGGTGTACGGGCCGGCTCCTGCCTCCCAGTTGCTGGAATTGGCTGAAGAAGGCCAAACCAGCCAATGGGTGGGGAGCAGGCTCCTCAGCAGCAGTGCTCTTATAGTGTTACTTCAAAGCAGCCATCATCTGAGTTGATCTCGTCCTACTTCCCTTTACTCAACCCCAGCTCTGGTAATATCCTGGTTGGCGGAGGTATTAAGGGCCCAGGACACATATTAGGTGCCTGGGGAGGAAGGTCAGGTGTAGGAAGAATAGGGGGGTCAACAGTGTCAAAAGCTGCAGATAATTCCAGAACGATAAAAAAGGTGAATTGCTTTGTTTGGCGAGTGGAAACAAGGAAGTTGGTGACATGTACAAGGCGGATTGAGTGGAATGGGCAGGATGCCTTTTGTCTCGACCAGGCTTCAATTTTGGCAGCGTTTTCAGTTTTCACTTAATGTTGATTCAATTTTGTTTTAAATGTGCTTTTATTTTATTTTGCTTGATTCTGATAGGGGTCTTTCTTAAGATTCAGATAGATTTGACTAGATGAAAACGAACAGTGCCCATGGTACAAATCAATTTCTACCACAAACCCAGCAAATGGAACATGTTCAGGCTTGATTCCCCCAGTGTGGCATGGGAGGGTACAGACCCCTCATTATTCTTAAAGAAGTTGAGCATTTTCCTTTGCACTTCAAATCTAAATACTGCATCAGGGAGGGTCTACGGTTTGATCCTTGATTTATTTACCCCACTGCTACCAAATGGTATTTCCATTTGAATTAGAACCTGTGAATGGGCAGAGAGAGTGCATGCCAGTATTGTGCTTTTCCCACCTGGACTCAGGGCACTGCCAGCTTTTGGCCTGGCAAATTGTGCAGTGGCCCTAGCCCGCAATGCAGATGCCCCAAATTCCCATACAACTAAACTTCACCAACTGCTCCCTAAATCTACACATTCTCTAGCATATATAGTAGACATTAATGATTTTTTTTTTATGAGACATGTCGACATGTCGATTAGTTATGGTTGCCGTTTCTTAGAGTTTCGAGCCCCAGGGCGTCTCCCCCCACATATTAAATGCAGTCTAATGATTTGATGAAATGGCAATGCTGGGATTTGAGCCAAGGTTTCCCCTTGTCTCTGATTGCAATTTGACAGCAGGCTACATCTCATTCCGTGGGGAGGAAGGATAGCCCAGGGGCAATGCATTTGTCAAGGAAGCAAGACAACGCAGCGCAACACAGGTTACAATCCCAATTCCGCGCTTAGAAAACACTTGTTCTTAAGCGTGTTGTAAAAGAACAATTATAATCCCATCCAAGCTTTAGTTTTAAACCAATTGAAAGAGGTGGCGAAGCTAGAGATTTCATTGGTCGAGCAGAGTCAGGGGGTCTGGCTTTTCTCTAAGAGCTAAAAATGTGCTGGCATGGCAAAGCACCCATACCCAACTTCCTGCCTCCCCATTGTACAACACAACCTGGCATTCTGTCTCTCCATCTTAACCCCCATAACATAAGAACCTCACTTGGCAAACTGTCTCCCCACTAGTACACATTATATAAATGGTTAATATTTATTTATGGAGTAACAGTGTAGATTGTAAACACATTTGAGAGAGTCTTTCCTACAGAAAGTTGAGGAAAACAATACACAGTGATGAAAAGTGATTTGCTCAGGATCACATAATATGTGAATTGTGGAAGGCAGGGATTTAAGGCCTGCTTCCTTTTTTCAAATTTGGACAGCAGAGGAGAGTTCATCTTCTCCTAGTCCATCTTAGATATTAGAACCAACAATACATTTTCTGCAAAGTTGCTATTCAAGGGATAAACTAGTACACTTTTCAATAAAACTGGCTTTCAAAGCACTAAACCACATAAGGCAAGCTGTTAAAATGTAAGAGAAGTCTTAGTTAAACATGTTCATAAAGCAAGCATGCATGACTTTGTCAGTAGAAAGAAACGGGTCGAGCCAGTCCCTCAAATGTGTGCAGTGGCATACAGGTCAGGCACAGGCCTCAGCAACAGTCAATCAGTCGGCTGGCCTACCTTTTGCAGATTTGCACCTCTCTTTCAGTTACCCTATTTTCCTTACCCACCATCCTCTGATGTTCTTCCTTAGCTCCACATCCTGAATACGTTTTCATCCCCTTCCTACCAATTAACTTTCAGACGACTGTTCCCCTTTTAAGCCATCCCTTAACTATATCCCTTTCCTTTACCACAATCACACCTGCTTCCCATGCCCATATTGCTCAGTCACCAATTGCTTGTCACTCACCTCCTTCCATCGCCCTGTCTCCCATGCAGACTGCAGAGCACCTTCATTTGCTAGTCAGTCTCTGCATGACATGAAAAGAAGCTCTGGTTGGGGTCTTGCTGGTAAATGTGTCCATAGGGTCTGCACTAGAACAACACGGAAAAGGACACAGAGGGGACTTGGCTTTTATTGTGCTCCCAGGATGCACTTTGCGTGGGAAGTAGGCCGCATATTTCAGTTTAGGAAACTGCAAGAGGAGTCTGTCTCAGACCTGCTAATGGAGAAGGACTAAGAGCAAAATGCCTTTTCAAGGAAGGTCGACTGTGTTTGTGTGTGTGTTTGAGTGTTTCTGTTCAGTTTGTGTGACTGTAGTAATGTGTTTGAGTTTATCTGTGACTGGGCAAAGTATACGTGGAATGATGCATCTGTGTTCACCTAACTATGTATCTATATATTTGTATATGTTGTTGATATATATGTGTGCCTTTTGTGGGTCAGATAAGAGTATTAAGGGACATTGAGAGCTGGGGGAAATGCTACAATCAGTGGAATTTAGCAAATACAGGAGATTTTACCCTTTGCCCAATTCAGCATTTCACCAAATTCAACCGGCATGTATTCCATGGGAATAGTGGCGGCAGGATTTTAGGCGGACTTTTGCTGAAAAGCGACCTATTTTTACATCCACCTAAGAGGTGCAGTTAAAAAAGGCAAAATGGTCCACATTTCCGGAAAGTTTTTTATTTTACAGAGGGAAGTGCAGGCGCTTTCTTGCAATAGGCAAAAGGCCATGGTAAGGGGGTGAACAGGAGGGCATCTCTGAAGCCCCCCACCGGCACCATACCTATGTAATGCATAAAAGGGTCACAATGGACCCTTTTGTGTTTATGCATAGTGTATTGAGCCACTACTATACTGGTGGAAATGGCTGACATTTCTTTATGAAAACACCTTTTTTCATTACCACCAAGGTAGCTGTTTTTTCAAAGTTACTGCCAAAAAGATTCCAAACATACCGCCTCTGCTGGTGGTAAAGTCTGAATTGGACTGATTTTCAGAAATACCACTGGTAGAGATGGTAACTTTCTCCAGCAGTATTTCATAACAAAATATGCCCAACTCTGAAAGACTGCCTTAGTTTGTAGTTTGCTAATAATTAATACCTGAATGTCACATCTGTCTGTGCATATTTATCAACTGTGCCCAAAAGTGAGTACAACAAACCATCCAATAGCTGTTGCAATAAGCACCATATAGCACTTCCTACAGAATGAAATGGACGACACACGCTGATAAAATATGGATCCTTATTTCTGCATCAAGTAGGTGTCATGATAAGCTGCTGAGGATTGTAACAGACCAATAGTCTATGGGGTGCAGTGGTCCCAACATTACCGTCCAGGTGCACTGAATCTGTCATTTCAATGTGTGCATTGACCTTGGTGGTATAAACATGCCCGCGCCCCGGATATATGTGATCATTGCAAAAATGAAATACTGAATACAAAAATGTCTAATTGTATGTCTTTTTTTTGTGCAATTATATGCGGGGGAGACCCCCCACAGTTCCCCCAGTGGTCCCCTTACCTAATTAATTACCCTTACCCCCCACATTTAATTGCAGCCAAATCTAGAAAAGAACTTCTGCATTTTTGCATTCGGTATTTTTGTAGGGGCAGTATAAGCCCTGGGCGTAGTCTCTTCTGTCACTCATTCAACCACTGTGGAGTCCCATGGGTGGGGGCCACCCAGGTACATCTGCAACATTGCTGAAACCAAGACCACATCTATACAGAAGCCGAGCAGGCCTTGCAGGACTTGGTTCCTTTGAGGCAGTCTAGATTTGGAAAGATTTCGACTTTTTTAATTTTTGTTTTAATTCAGTTCTGGCCCTGTGAGCAACAGCCCAGCCAGCCTCAGGGTCAATTGCCTCATTGGCCCCCTTCCCCGACTGCCCCTGCCTGGACCCCACACATGACATTACGACAAGGTCTATTCTGGAAGCCGAGTTATGAACAGACAATACACTACTGTGAAAGTGGGTGACTGGATCTCCAAACATCAATCAGATCATATAAGTGAATGGTCTGTGAAAGCTTACGCCAGAGCTAGCTAGTCCCCATGCCATTGCACCCAAACGTGCATCTAGTACTGCATTAAAATCCCCACCCCATATTAACTCTCTTCTATAAAATTTTGCAAATTAGTCCTAATTCAATCCTAAAATCATGGCGAGCCATTATTTTACACCCCATAAAATCCCCAGAGACAATTAAGGTTCTCTCATCTGTGTCATGCAGTGTTGTTTGCAATTTAAAGCCTAACAGCCAATTAATAATAATGTTGCCACACCTGCACATGGAATAAGTTTTAGTAAAAATAATCTGTGGCATTCCCATTTCCTTGCAAAACTCGCTTCCATTGTTCGGGACAAATGGGTTTCCTGTTAATGCGCAACATTAACCCGGTCTTGCCATATAAAGCACCATTTTCCTAGCTTTTATAGGGTGGTTTAGGCCACGGATGTTCCAATTTAGTAGATCCATTGTAGTTTAATTGTTTCCCCCATTGTATTTCTTTGTCCTAGGCACCACTACCAGATGGATCGATGGAATCTAGACAACAGCACCTAGAACGCACAATAACAATGCAACCTCCTACATCCTTTTCGCAAAGCAGGATGGGTCAATTTGCCAATATCTGTGGTTTCCTCGCCCTAAACCAAATATTCTCCTTTCCTTATGTGTCCCGACCGAATGGCTCAAATTATCCCTAAACTGCGACTGTAGCATAACCCCCACCCGCAGCAACGCGGCGGACTTGCCTCCCATATCTTTCACGAAGCAACCATTTCAAGGGGTACACAGTCCGGGGATGAGGCTCGGCCCACAGGAACACCTCTCCGTGTTGGACAAAAAGGACCTGCAATGAAGCCAATGCCTCCATGTTTTATGGAGTGAATACCTTATAGAACCAGTGTGTATCACAAAGCATTATAGGTGTGTGCAGTGGATTCCCAGGGGCCAAGTACTGTCAGCTATAAATGCCACCAAATAGCTACCACAATAATGACAAGCCGCCAATGGCAATCCAGCATGGCACCGCAACACCTTGACTTAAGCCAAACCAGAAGAGATCATGACATCATGACATCAGAAGGTGGTGAATGGATGGTTTAGAATCAATCATAACCACTGGCATATCTCTTGCTGCAATCCAGAGGCTCAGAGCATAGGGGCCAGGCGTTTGACTGCAGTTTAGGACATCACAGCACAGTGAAAGCGTAGTCCATTTCAAATGTCAAGTTGCGACGCCTGGCAGATCACAAAACCCAGGTCCTTAGTTATCTAGATCAAGACGTTGCAAGCCACTACTTTTGTTTAGCGTTGTACCAAATGAACCATGCTGGCTGCGCCCCGGCTGCAATTCCTCCACTAACACCACGACATTTCAATCAGAGCCTTTCATGTCTGCGTCATCCGCCACAGCAGCATTGAATGTAATCGCATCACTCAGCATTTTTAGGCAAGCTGCCTCCCAATTGATGACGAACCAGGCATGCCTTTCCCCTCCCACTACATGCGAAGACCTCTGACAAAGTCATGTGCAGTTTCGGGAGAATTGAAGAAGTGTGATTTGCCGCTTTGGGTAACGTGCAGTGTTGCTGTAAATAGCGTTTCTGGAATTTTGAGCTCATAGTGCTATTCTGACCCCAAGAAGCGATTTTCTGGATGCCTGCACTGCACCCGAAAAGTCTAGAAAAAATATGAACCTCGTGGTCTTTGTTTTGTGGACTTCCCTCTTCTTTGGCTAATCGCATAATGTCATGATCTCTAATGTTCAACAGTTTAGCGATCATGGGAGGGTGGAGTGGAGGGGGGGGGGGCGATTCGGAGGGGACCCAGAGCTGGTTTCCTTGTTAAGGATCTGCTAGCCCTTTCTAGTACAAAGATGTATGAAAAGTGGCTTGCATCCAATCCTTCAGCAACTGCTCCACAGAAACTCCATTGATTTTCGGCTGTTAGAACCCCAAGCATACACATATTATTACGCTGAGAGCGGCTCTTTACATCTTCACATTTGGTAGCAATATTCTTGAGCGGGAATTGCATGATTGCAATGTCAGAGGCCATAGATGTAACAGAGTCCTCCAGAGGGAAGCAGCATCCCATCCAGCACCTTGTTTATCCAGCCTAGCTTTAAGATGGGTCACCTTAAAAGTTAATGAGTCCATGCCATCTTAATCACTTTTGGGGGCCTGGGCACGGACATCTTTGGGGCCCCCCTCCACCAAACCAAACGAATTAAGGCATCAAGAATAATGGTCACACCCACACCCGTTGCGCTCACAACCTATAGGTTGATATGCTGTCTCACAGCATAATGAGAATGTTTACTCCCTTTAAGTCCCCTTACCTTTGTCATTTTGGCTCTAATCAGAATGATAAACAAGTAGCATTTGAAGACCAACATTAGCAGTCTATGAATAGGTTACTGCTCTAGTGCTAGTATTAATGCAGGCCCATATGCAAAAGGTACATGTCACCCATAATAGACAGAGAACTCACATTAGCTGCCTCACAGAATGCAAAAGTGCTCATGCATGGACAGAGGAGACCAATTGGAAGGTAGGAGAACGCTACACATACCGTAGAATGGATAGTGGAAGCAGATTAGAAGCTTCCAGAAAGGTGTCTTTATCCAGACAGATTGAGATTAGAAGTGGGATATGGTTTTCAAATAGCAAAGTAATGTAAGATATATTAGATGATTTGACCAAGATCACTGTATCGTATGCTGGCAAAGCCTGGATACAAGCATGAACGCTTTTGTTCCATAGTCTTGAATTTGGATACTTATTCACCTCTTGGACTAACAGTTTATGCCATCATTGGAGGCGATTGCCTAGGTTTTACAACACCTCATCTGAACAAACCAATTTCTAGACCGTCACCTATTGCACAGGATCAACATAATTCCCACAGGAAGGAAAGAATGCTACAGAGATGTGCTGTAAGGAACACACAAACTATGTATACCACAGTGAACACAGAAAGCAATACATGATGAATTGATCAAGGCAGAATGTACTTGTCAAAACAGAAAGGCAATGGGATTAAGGACTCAGCAGCACCCCATAAAATATCCTGATGTGTGCTATTTAAGACTGGTTAACAATGTAATCTTACTTCTTCAGATCAGGCAGCCTTTTAGGGCCCCCCTCCAAGGCGGGGCCCCTGGGCAAGTGCCCCTTTTGCCCTCCCATAAAGACGTCTCTGAATGCGTCCATTTTCATGACCAGTGTATTTATGCCAGATCTGAGTTGAAGCAATATTTCCTTGATGCAAAAGTCATTGTTCACCTCGCCACTTGAGGGCTCATCACTTTCCCGCTGCACAACCATTGGTGCTGCCGACCATTTGTTGTGGTCTCCAGAGTCAAAGGATGATTTTGACTTGTGCTTATTTGGCTAGTCCATGCTGTTTTGAGAGTGCCTGATCGCTCTGTTGGGGAGTCCGCTTCACAGCAAAGGGCTGCACGCTCTTCTGCAGATCAGCAGCAGTACCTACTGGGCTGCTCTGGCAGTCTGATGCGGCTGGTCAAGCATGTAGTGCTGTTCTGCCCCAGGCCTTCCCAGGCTACTGGTCCTTCACAGGCTCCAGTGTCATCTGACTCAAGGACCCACCAACTGTCTCATGATGCAAGAACCATCAGCCAAGCATGTCCACCACCAAGGCCAAGATGTCAGCGTGTGCCTCCTGGGCATCACAATCCAGGAACCAGTGACCTAATTGCAGGTCATGGAGATGCCGGCAAGCTGACTTGACCAAGTCGATGCCACAGCTGACGGCGACTCCATCTCATTTTGAGCACCACTGTCCAGGGCTTTGTGGCACCAACAGATGTCCTGACGTTGTGGGACAGAGTGGACTGAGTGGATT
This sequence comes from Ambystoma mexicanum, assembly GCF_040938575.1. Classification (NCBI taxonomy): domain Eukaryota; kingdom Metazoa; phylum Chordata; class Amphibia; order Caudata; family Ambystomatidae; genus Ambystoma; species Ambystoma mexicanum. The sequence continues at coordinate 215,994,418 of NC_090926.1, forward strand.
CAAGGAGGAAGAGAAAGATTCAGCGAGGTATGCATCGTGCTCAGGTAGGAGCTGCCATCTTGGTCGGGTCCACAGGCACATCCACAGCCACGAAGCAACGAGCTGGGGGCAGATCTCTCTCCGCAGCAGGGGCCTCCCTCTGGAACAGCCTTCCTGCCTCCCTGAAACTTGAGGAGAACCATCTCCGGTTCCGGAAGCACCTCAAAACCTTCCTCTTCGCTTCTGCCTTCTCTCTCCCTCTCCCCTGCTAAACCTCCTTAACTCCCCTTCGAAGTCTGCACTTAACCTGCATCTGGGCCACTCTGTGACCTCGGCCCAGGGCCCAGCCACTCTCCACTTGCACTGCCTCCCTGGCTCCCCCTGCACTTCGGGACTGTCACTGCATCCCTACAGCCGCCTTCCCAGCACTTGCTCTGCACTTACCTCGCACTTGCCACCAGCTGGCCCTTTTATTTATTATTTATTATTTTATTACGCTACTTACCCTGTATGGCACTTTCCCCCCCACCTCCTCCCCCTGCACTTCTCCTTTTCCCATTACCTCTGCACTTGCGCGATCTGAATGACACCTGGCCTAGTAGGATCGTTTGTCTGTCTTCCCCTTGTTTCCCCCCCTCCCTGCCTCGTCGCGCCTTGAAACACTCGTGTATAGGCGCGTTACAAATACCATATCATATCATATCATATCCCTTTATGTCCTTTTCGGTCTAACTTTTACTCCTTGTTTTGCTCTCTTCTTCTAGGGCTCTTTTCTATGCACTTTCTTTCTTGCATTCTTTGTTTCTTTCTATCACGAGTTTATGCTCTTTCTCCAATGATTTCTCTGTTACCCTCGTTTTTGCCATTTGTCATGCTTTAAATTGCTCTTCTATTTACTCTTTCTTGCTCTTGATTTTACTCTCCCTATCACTCTTTCTCAATCTTATGCTTCAAAGAATACATCACCTTTTGAGCCTGATAGTGATTTTTCATCTGTCTTTTCCGAAAGATGAATTTGGACCATTTGTTTTTCTTAAGACTTCCAACTGGGATGTTTCTGATCTTGGTTTCTGTAGAGTGGTTGGTGGTCTCTGCTAGGTACCTTACATAAACACAAAACAATACAGAGGTAATGTGCCCGTCCACTGAGGTATGTTGCTAATAGGAAAGAGTTCTTACAGTGTAAACCATTTTGCTATGTAATAGACTCCTTTCAGGGAGGAAGAATTACCAAATTCTCCTTTCCTTATGTGTCCCGACCGAATGGCTCAAACTATCCCTAAACTGCGACTGTAGCATAACCCCCACCCGCAACAACGCGGCGTGCTTGCCTCCCATATCTTTCACGAAGCAACCATTTCAAGGGGTACACAGTCCGGGGATGAGGCTCGGCCCACAGGAACACCTCTCCGTGTTGGACAAAAAGGACCTGCAATGAAGCCAATGCCTCCATGTTTTATGGAGTGAATACCTTATAGAACCAGTGTGTATCACAAAGCATTATAGGTGTGTGCAGTGGATTCCCAGGGGCCAAGTACTGTCAGCTATAAATGCCACCAAATAGCTACCACAATAATGACAAGCCGCCAATGGCAATCCAGCATGGCACCGCAACACCTTGACTTAAGCCAAACCAGAAGAGATCATGACATCATGACATCAGAAGGTGGTGAATGGATGGTTTCGAATCAATCATAACCACTGGCATATCTCTTGCTGCAATCCAGAGACTCAGAGCATAGGGGCCAGGCGTTTGACTGCAGTTTAGGACATCACAGCACAGTGAAAGCGTAGTCCATTTCAAATGTCAAGTTGCGACGCCTGGCAGATCACAAAACCCAGGTCCTTAGTTATCTAGATCAAGACGTTGCAAGCCACTACTTTTGTTTAGCGTTGTACCAAATGCACCATGCTGGCTGCGCCCCGGCTGCAATTCCTCCACTAACACCACGACATTTCAATCAGAGCCTTTCATGTCTGCGTCATCCGCCTCAGCAGCATTGAATGTAATCGCATCACTCAGCATTTTTAGGCAAGCTGCCTCCCAATTGATGAAGAACCAGGCATGCCTTTCCCCTCCCACTACATGCGAAGACCTCTGACAAAGTCATGTGCAGTTTCGGGAGAATTGAAGAAGTGTGATTTGCCGCTTTGGGTAACGTGCAGTGTTGCTGTAAATAGCGTTTCTGGAATTTTGAGCTCATAGTGCTATTCTGACCCCAAGAAGCGATTTTCTGGATGCCTGCACTGCACCCGAAAAGTCTAGAAAAAATATGAACCTCGTGGTCTTTGTTTTGTGGACTTCCCTCTTCTTTGGCTAATCGCATAATGTCATGATCTCTAATGTTCAACAGTTTAGCGATCATGGGAGGGTGGAGTGGAGGGGGGGGGGGCGATTCGGAGGGGACCCAGAGCAGGTTTCCTTGTTAAGGATCTGCTAGCCCTTTCTACTACAAAGATGTATGAAAAGTGGCTTCCATCCAATCCTTCAGCAACTGCTCCACAGAAACTCCATTGATTTTCGGCTGTTAGAACCCCAAGCATACACATATTATTACGCTGAGAGCGGCTCTTTACATCTTCACATTTGGTAGCAATATTCTTGTGCGGGAATTGCATGATTGCAATGTCAGAGGCCATAGATGTAACAGAGTCCTCCAGAGGGAAGCAGCATCCCATCCAGCACCTTGTTTATCCAGCCTAGCTTTAACATGGGTCACCTTAAAAGTTAATGAGTCCATGCCATCTTAATCACTTTTGGGGGCTTGGGCACGGACATCTTTGGGGCCCCCCTCCACCAAACCAAACGAATTAAGGGATCAAGAATAATGGTCACACCCCGCACCCGTTGCGCTCACAACCTATAGGTTGATATGCTGTCTCGCAGCATAATGAGAATGCTTACTCCCTTTAAGTCCCCTTACCTTTGTCATTTTGGCTGTAATCAGAATGATAAACAAGTAGCATTTGAAGAACAACATTAGCAGTCTATGAATAGGTTACTGCTCTAGTGCTAGTATTAATGCAGGCCCATATGTAAAAGGTACATGTCACCCATAATAGACAGAGAACTCACATTAGCTGCCTCACAGAATGCAAAAGTGCTCATGCATGGACAGAGGAGACCAATTGGAAGGTAGGAGAACGCTACACATACCGTAGAATGGATAGTGGAAGCAGATTAGAAGCTTCCAGAAAGGTGTCTTTATCCAGACAGATTGAGATTAGAAGTGGGATATGGTTTTCAAATAGCAAAGTAATGTAAGATATATTAGATGATTTGACCAAGATCACTGTATCGTATGCTGGCAAAGCCTGGATACAAGCATGAACGCTTTTGTTCCATAGTCTTGAATTTGGATACTTATTCACCTCTTGGACTAACAGTTTATGCCATCATTGGAGGCGATTGCCTAGGTTTTACAACACCTCATCTGAACAAACCAATTTCTAGACCGTCACCTATTGCACAGGATCAACATAATTCCCACAGGAAGGAAAGAATGCTACAGAGATGTGCTGTAAGGAAAACACAAACTATGTATACCACAGTGAACACAGAAAGCAATACATGATGAATTGATCAAGGCAGAATGTACTTGTCAAAACAGAAAGGCAATGGGTTTAAGGACTCAGCAGCACCCCATAAAATATCCTGATGTGTGCTATTTAAGACTGGTTAACAATGTAATCTTACTTCTTCAGATCAGGCAGCCTTTTAGGGCCCCCCTCCAAGGCGGGGCCCCTGGGCAAGTGCCCCTTTTGCCCTCCCATAAAGACTTCTCTGAATGTGTCCATTTTCATGACCAGTGTATTTATGCCAGATCTGAGTTGAAGCAATATTTCCTTGATGCAAAAGTCATTGTTCACCTCGCCACTTGAGGGCTCATCACGTTCCCACTGCACAACCATTGGTGCTGCCGACCATTTGCTGTGGTCTCCAGAGTCAAAGGATGATTTTGACTTGTGCTTATTTGGCTAGTCCATGCTGTTTTGAGAGTGCCTAATCGCTCTGTTGGGGAGTCCGCTTCACAGCAAATGGCTGCACGCTCTTCTGCAAATCAGCAGCAGTACCTACTGGGCTGCTCTGGCAGTCTGATGCGGCTGATCAAGCATGTAGTGCTGTTCTGCCCCAGGCCTTCCCAGGCTACTGGTCCCTCACAGGCTCCAGTGTCATCTGACTCAAGGACCCACCAACTGTCTCATGATGCAAGAACCATCAGCCAAGCATGTCCACCACCAAGGCCAAGATGTCAGCGTGTGCCTCCTGGGCATCACAATCCAGGAACCAGTGACCTAATTGCAGGTCATGGAGATGCCGGCAAGCTGACTTGACCAAGTCGATGCCACAGCTGACGGCGACTCCATCTCATTTTGAGCACCACTGTCCAGGGCTTTGTGGCACCAACAGATGTCCTGACGTTGTGGGACAGAGTGGACTGAGTGGATTCAAGGAGGAAGAGAAAGATTCAGCGAGGTATGCATCGTGCTCAGGTAGGAGCTGCCATCTTGGTCGGGTCCACAGGCACATCCCTTTATGTCCTTTTCGGTCTAACTTTTACTCCTTGTTTTGCTCTCTTCTTCTAGGGCTCTTTTCTATGCACTTTCTTTCTTGCATTCTTTGTTTCTTTCTATCACGAGTTTATGCTCTTTCTCCAATGCTTTCTCTGTTACCCTCGTTTTTGCCATTTGTCATGCTTTAAATTGCTCTTCTATTTACTCTTTCTTGATCTTGATTTTACTCTCCCTATCACTCTTTCTCAATCTTATGCTTCAAAGAATACATCACCTTTTGAGCCTGATAGTGATTTTTCATCTGTCTTTTCCGAAAGATGAATTTGGACCATTTGTTTTTCTTAAGACTTCCAACTGGGATGTTTCTGATCTTGGTTTCTGTAGAGTGGTTGGTGGTCTCTGCTAGGTACCTTACATAAACACAAAACAATACAGAGGTAATGTGCCCGTCCACTGAGGTATGTTGCTAATAGGAAAGAGTTCTTACAGTGTAAACCATTTTGCTATGTAATAGACTCCTTTCAGGGAGGAAGAATTCCAGTCTCCATCGTATTCCATGTAGGAGAACTGTTGCAACTTGCTATCATTTGTAGGCAAAGCTCTAATCATGATATGTAGGCAGCGGAAGAAAGATTGGTCTTCCATTTCAGAGAAGATTGGCAAAGATGTTACCTTGATTTGACTGGTCTGCAGTGCATATAAACCCATCTTGCAGCTGGCCGCAAGGCGTCACCTTCAAACAAACCGGCGTAGGTTGTTTTGACACAACCCAGCATTACACAAATTGTTACCAAACCAGCTACAATGACATGGAGACAAAGTTGCAACTTCAGATCCAAACTCATGAACAAAAAACCTGAATCCAACGAACAACCAAGAGTTTTATAGATGACAAAAAGGAACTTTTCAATGCTTAAATTGCCAAAACCTTTACTATTTAAATGATGAATATATTTAATGCCACCATAATGTGGAAAAGATATGGTTGAGGCAATGTGCATCATATACCTCACAGAATGTCAGCTCCTTAAAATGGAGAGAAAAGGAAAATCACAAGCCTCAGTCATAGTCCTCCTTCATCACAGTCCCCCATCTTCACAATTTGCCCTTTCACCAGTGATTGGGGACTTGGTTGAGTTGAACGACTGCTAGTAACAGTTTCAGTAAAATTGGTGCCAATATTTCTGGTTTATGCTTCATCAGGTCTGCCGGGATCCTGTCGGGGCCTTGTGATTTATGGCTCTTAGCATTTAAAATTGCAGTCTTCACCTCTACTAAAGTAATATTCATTAGTGGTCGGCTACAATCCATCTTCTCTAAACCTTTGTCTACCTTTCCCTCGATGATCGCACTCCCATCAGCCAACCCATCTTTATATAACCCACGAAAGGGTTTGACCAAGTCCTCTGGGGGAATCTGACAGTGAAGCCCATTATCATGTGTTGCCTTTTTACCAGAAACCAGGGACCAAAAGGTCTTGGTGTCTCTCGTAATTGCTGCCTCTAGGAGATCCTCCCACTTCGTTTTGTGGTATCCCTCTTTTTTCCCCCAAATGTTATTCTTATAGATGGTTCTTCAGGAAAGTAGCTCCTCTTTGTTCAATTTACCTACCATCTGGTGTGAGGCAGTGTGTTAAAGCTGTCTTGGCCTTCCTGCACTCATCATCAAACCAGTTGGGCTTTACCATCCCTTTTGTTTCTATGTCTCTTGCTGGTGTGGTAAAGAGGGAAGCAAGACCCATAACCAAATGATCAAACTGTAGAAGAACCTCCCCATCACTGATGTTGCTGTTACAAATACTTTCAATTTAGCTAGTGCTGTTTGGTAAATAATATGTTTTAACCCAACCATCTCGAAGGGGTCTCATTTAATAATACGTCTAGTATTCCCAGAGATCCTGATTGGTACAGTTGGTACCGATACTTCAGCGGGTTTGCCTCCTAATCTCACAGCCAGCAGGAGGGGTTTATGATCGCTTTTTCTATGATCAATAATAGTAAACTCCTCGATGAACTCCTAATCACTCAGTAGCACAAAGATATAGTCGATCCACAAGGAGCAATCAAACCCAAAGAAGGTGCTTCTTCCTGGATGGTCACCAATACATCTTCCATTGCTCGCCCTTAGATTAAGCCCTTGTAATATCCAGGTTGTATCCAATACCTGTTTGGGGGACCGTGGGGGATAACCTGCCTCTAATGCTGGGATGTCTCACTCCTGATCAACCTCATCCCATAATCCTTCCAGTTCTCTTAAGGGTTGAATTGTAGATTAAAATCTCCTCCAATTAGAAAGTGCAATTTCCCCTGCACAGTGTCGCCCCGGCTGGTGTTTAATTCTTGCAGTAATGTTAATGTCCCAATGGGTTTACTTCCATAGGGCCCGTTGTGCAAGTTACATATACATTGGTTATGCCCTTCTCTATTTCTGGCAATGAGCAATTGCAGGTATGGTGAGCTCTGTTCACATAGTTCTGTTACCCACCCTGAGTCTACTGCTACCACAGTCAATAACCCCTCCCCTATGGCCTTCCTCTAGCACCTTTAGTTGCTGAGGTATTAAATGTCTTGACCCCTAGATCTCAACCACTGTTAGAGCCCAGGTTTCCTGGATGCATACAATCTCACATTCATGGATTAAAGCAATCCATTCTGGGTCCATTAAGTGCCTTTCAATCCCAGCAACATTCCAAAATAGCACCCTTGTTCCCTTTGGCTTTATCAGGGCTTCCAGCGCAGGAGCTTCCACGATGAGGGGTGGAGGGGATGGGAGGGATTGGTGGGGGCGATGTCAATCTACCTTGTCTAGGTCTACTCCTATTGGGGATGGGTTACATCTACCTTCCAATTGCAATTGCCTTGGGTTTCTCTGCTTCACACCCACAATAGGTGTATGGCCTTAGTGATATTGATGTTCGTGTTGCGGGATAAGATCTTGCCTTGATTTCCAAAAGACCCTCAGACAATTCTTTGCCCTTCAATGTCAGTTGAATATAGTCATTTTGTCCATTGGCATTGTCCCTCTATCACAATTGATGATATCCTCTCTTAAGATAGAGGTCCATCCCCTACCGTGGTGTATCCAATGAATGCTCTTGTTTACTAGGGTCTCTTTGTTCTCATAAGATCCTAGTCTTAATTTAGGGATGTTACAAATATAAACAGTTGCTCCATTCTTTACCCCCACATGTACGCTATTGTGGGCATTATGACTAGGTCGTCTGAGATTGGGTGGTGGGTTATACCTTCTATTTCTGTAACTTCGTGGGGGATGTGTGGATACATGCTTGTTAATGGTGTCTGGTTTTGATTTTGCCCACTGAAGATCTTTCCCAGCTCTCCCAGCCTTAACTATTGGCTGAACTTGCTCACCGTTGCTGCTGTTAGCCATACTCTGGTGTTGTGGTGGGGCCAACCCCCTTACTGATGCTTGTTTCTCGACCGACCTAGACAAACTGCCAGTCGTACTAGCAGCATACTCCTTTCAAAACGTGGATAACTGGATCCACTGGTCAGTAACAATGTTAGACAGTTTAGCCATCAATTCTTTCAGTTTCCTGGCCTCTCCTAATATCTCCTTCACATTTTACTTAGTTTACATTCACACCTTCACATCTTTAGTCCATGTAGTTCTTCTGTTTGGAGGTTGGGTGCTATCAATCTTTCCACTCTATTTCTCGATGATGTTTCCCTGGAACTTTCCCCCACACCTCCTCTGGGGTGTGACATTCTTTGCCCCCCTCACTATCAGTAGCTGCCTTGAGTATTGTTGCAATTGGGGGATCCACCCTGTTTGACCATTAAGGGAGAGAATCTGTTCTGTAGAGGAATTTCGGGCCCAACCCTAGTGGGACCTGGGCTCAAATTGATAATATTTGGTTTTACAAGACCCACATCTGGCCCCAGCGTGTATGCCCCCTCTGGTTCAATACTGGTTCAATAAGACGTGGAGTACACAGAGCTGTTTCTATAATTGCAAAGTCCTGTGATTAGCCTGGTTGGGGGTATACTTCAATAACATTACCGGTTGGGGAACCTAATGATTTTGGGCTGCGTACAGGGATAAGATAATTTTCCAACCTCCTGACCAGTGCTGTTCTCTACTATACATTTGTCTAGGGGGTCCTTGTTGCCCAATCTCTTTGCACACCTCGAACCCATTGTTCTATCTCTACAGGAGCTAATACCACCCTCCTCTGCCAACTGTATCACACCCATTTCATTGATGCCCTCTTCTCCAATTACACAATTAGATTTGGTGATTCTTGAAGGCCCCCAGTCAATGTCATATACCAAGCCTTTGATTTTTTAAATAAGTACATTTACGCCATTTATCAGCTTAAAGTGTTTAAATGCTCTCTTTGACCCAACCCCAGGCGACATTGCAGAATTGGCTTTGCGCTTCAACGTTCTTATTGGAGGCAAAGATCTGTTGCTCCCTAATACTATGTTAACCAGCACCTGAGACAAGCGGTCACTATTGGTGCCTCACAGGGAAGTAGAACTGTCCCTCTACCAATGGACTGTTGGTACTTCAAAGGGGAGTGATACCAAACAATAAGCTACTTGTTATGAGGTTCCTCCTGGGAAGCTTTACAATTGCCTACAGAGATCAAAGTGCAAATGCATGTGCAGAGGCTACTTTTTGTATTGTTCTTCTTAAAGTGCTAGTGAGATGTCCACAAAATTCAAAAGTGCAAGTGCATATACAGATATATAAAGTACAAGGTACAGGATACACAATACAACAGCAGAGTACACACTCCCCAGCTCCAAGGATGGGTAAAAAAGTAACAAGCAATTCAATGGTTCCACTATATATCAAGAGCTTGTCCAATAATATATCCCGTAATAGAATATCCCAAAATCTCGATATCTAAAAACTGTAAAAATCAGTTACATAAACTGTGCAAAAATACCAGGATGCAAAAAAACACGATTGATGTTAATGTGTGCTTCCTGGTGGTTACTCCTGTTAGAATTTATCAGTAATAGATAGTTAGTTTGAAAATCTAAACAATTGTGTAATTAAATTATTAACACTTGAAGCAAAACAGCGTTTCCCTTTGACTTCAAAAAAGCGTTGCCATTTGCCGGTTGTGGACTTTGCTGCAAAGGTAGCCCACTGAAGATTATATGGCCCCTCCTCTTCCTCTTATCCACCTGTGGGAGCGGGGGTACAGCACGCGGCAACAAGGAGCTGGAGCCCGAAGCTGGAAAAGCAAAAGGGAAGCTTCAAAAGAGTGTGGCCTTTGCAGGTGGTGGGTTTCTGCTTTGCTACAATCCTTCTCTTTCATTACAGTCCTTTGTCACAGTCTTCCATTACAGCCCTACAATTCCAGCTCTTCTCCTTCATGCCAGTCTTTCTCCTTCATCTCAATCCTCGGTTACTATCCACCATGGCAGTCCTCCTTCATCACAGCCCTCCTTCATAACAGTTCTTTTCCTTCATTACAGTCCATTTCCTCTGTCAACTTCATCGCATGCATTTCTTTTAGTGGAGTTATTCTCCTTCATCATAGTCCTTCGCCTTCATCCCAGTCCTTAATCACAGTCCTTCTACTTTGTTCAACGCCTTCTCCTTTATCAGAGTTCTTTGTCATAGTCCTTTTCCATTGTCAGTAAAACCAGCTTTTTCATTCCAAATTGCCAGACAACCTCCAGAAGATTAGACTTCACATCTAGAAGGGTTGGGTGTGTGGTCCCTCACACACCACTGTTCGGACTTGCACCTCCTCCTTCACTGCTTCTAAACATAACCTTGCTCTGCTTTTGTGTTTTTCCTTTTTTAATTACTTCTTTCCAATGGTGATATTATAACCAAATTTGAATCTCTTGGTATGCTAAGGAGTTTTTCTCCTTTCTCATTTTTATTTATCATGTATTATGCATTAATTATGTATCAATTGACTCCTTTTTATTGTTTGAGTCATGATGCCGATTTAGTTATACTTTCTGGTCAGGTCACATTTTATCAAATTATATTATGTCATGTTTCATGGTGTAGTTTCACATTAAATGTCTACTGCCACACACTTTAAGTATCTATAAAGTGGCAGTCAGCAGCCCTCAAAACACCCAAATAAATAATACACAGCAGTTGTACACAGTTTATGAAAAGGACCATAATACTTGACGTAAACAAATGTAAGTTGGTTAGCAGACTCTACATTCCTATTTGGACCTAGGACCTGCGTGGCACCTTCTATTAAAAGGACAAGAGGACTGCAGCCCCGGTTGAGAAGGATAGACATGGCTGGATGTTGCAGCTTAACCCTCAGAGGAGGCTAACCTCAGCCCAAGAGGAGTTGTGCATCACACACACTTAGAATCATGCCCATAAAGGTACTAGTAGACCTAAAACATCTTTCAGGATGGCCTGAAACCCACCCTCATTTAAAAGTGGGCATGATTTCCCATAATGTTCCTGTCTATAGAACCTGGCTGTTTGCTTTTACCTGGGGGAACATATAGAAGAGTATGGAGAAGAGCTTTGTTCTCCTGTTTTCCTGTGCAAGGTTTCAACAAGCCCAGGCTCACAATGACTCCCTGTCCCTGTGCAAGGTTGAAAAGCCTGACCACTGCTGACCAACACATGTGCTCATCTCCATCAACATTTTGCACAAAGGAACAAGACTACATGCTCTGGTGCTAATACAGTGATTTGGCACAGTATACACATTTTGTAACATACACAAATTTACAAATTTAAATGTTGCCAAAATTGAACATTTTGCTTATTTTCCAGGGGGTCAAGGACATAAATGTGCATGTCTGACATACAAACAGTCCCAAATGTAATTAAAATGGTTTACAGGTGCGCAAGGTGCCCAGACCACCACTTCTCTTGCCGTTGTGTCTGTTTTGGAGCACATTCATGTCTGTTTCATGTGTATTCTTTCAGCTTTGGCTGTCTGGTTGGCTGAGTGGGGGAACAGTGCTCACCTCTGGGTTTTCACTTTGTTGGCTGGTAGCCTGAAAGATACCCTCCCTGCTCCTTAGTCTGGTGAGGGGGCCTTACTATTGCATAAAAGGCAGCTCAAGCAACAAAGTGTATCATGGGCGTATGGTAACAGTAAAAGTACAGTATCATAACATAGGAAGTGAGTGCCAGACTGTCAGGGCATACAGGAGGAAAGATAATGGGTCCTTCACTCCCTACCTACTCTGTTTGTTGCACTTCCGCCCTTGCCTTTCACACTGTCTAATGAATACAGCCTGAAGAGGGAGCTCAGGCTATATTTTCAACCTTACATGGCTATGTACTACTATACTTTGATGGCCTACTCCCAGGTATTGTGCCACCATGTCTCACCATGAACTAGAATAAAGCCTAGCATAACATGACACAGAAAAAACTTAATAATAACCTTTTCGACATCAACAGGCCAGGTCTTTTCAAGGTAACCTACTAGTTTGACCCCTCCCTTCCCCTACCTTCTGTATCCAACAGCATTCCCCTTTATGAACAGTTTATTCTTCAGTACCCCAATCTAGGCTCAGGGTTGTCCATCACTGAATTCAGATACTGGAGTTTGATCTGAGGTATAACCTTATAGCCTGAGCAGACTCTTGAGCCTCTTATGCATTCAGTATTATAGTGTGTACTAACGGACAATTATCCAAATCTACCTAGGAAACACAATTCAATTATTATAATACATCCAAACATATCTGCCTTCTCCTTTTTTGCAGAACTATGGTAAGCCTAACAGCATTGACATGTCCCCATGCCATCACAACACGTTCTTTCCCCATTGGTGCATCCCTCCATCCCCTTTGTTTGAAGTATCTATTTCTCGCTGTTCCACCTTCTTATCATCCCTTTACTCATTCTATTTCCTACCTGAAGAATAAGGTCTGGATACCCCAGGTGTTGACAGTTAGTGCCACTTCATTGACAATCCTTGGTGCTCTAAACCTACTATGATGGTGATTTGGCATATTATAAAAACTTTTTGATGTAACATAATGTAGTCCTTTTCTTTTGCCACAGTCCTTCTTTTGTTCATAGTTATATTTTAAAGTTTTTGTTTTTATTTTGGTATTAATTCAGTGCAGGCCTAGCTTCAGGAAGCAATGGAGCATTTTACAGTCATAGGGGAAGAAAAAAGTAAGGGAAGCAGAAAAAAGGGGAGCAGGGAGCTAACAACAAGGGAGGGTGGGCAGTTGGCAGCAAGGTATCTACAACTAACCAGAGAAGTAAACATTGACGATCAGATGACAGAGTCTCAGGTAGGGTGCAGCATTGAGAGTGTGTGGACCTAGGTGTTAGGGAGGAGTCCTTCCTTGAAGAGGAAGGTCTTGAGCTCTTTCCTGAACTGTAGTAGCGATGGGGAGGAGTCTTGAGGTGTAGACAGAGAAGGCATGTCTTCTGGTTCTTTCCTTGATGCACCAGCAGAGTTGAAGTCTGCACATGTCATTACTTCTGGTGGATTGCAGGCCTCCAGAGATGAGGGTTTCTCAGTGAGGTAGCTTGGGGACTACAGGGTGACATCGTTACAGGTGATACAACATGTGATGAATCAGCAATGATTCCCCCAGAAAACATGGCCTGGGACTCTTCTCATATGGCCAGGGAAAGGCCCATGCTGATCCTGGGGGTGGTGTTCTGCAGGCGGTACCCCCTTGTTCAAATTCAAATTTCCCTGAAACCCCAACCTTCTAATGGCTTTTTGACAGTGCTCGACTGGCCCACCGAGACACCAGGACTTTCCCTGGTAGGCCTCGGGGTATAGGGCTTCTTTTATTGCTCGGGACAGAACATCCGGGACAGCCTGACCCAGCCTGGGTGGTTCCCTAATCACTAGCTGGATGGCTGCTGCATTACTTTCATGCATGTTGCTCACACCTGCACAGCAATGTGAGGGGTACTGCATGGGGGGAGGGGTGGCGCATCAACCGCACATGCCCTGTCTGCTTGCATGATCACATTTGCATCACATGGCATGCACAGGTGCAGGCTGTGCAGCCCGGGCCACTCGTGCCAACTCTGCTGCTGTTGGAGTCCTGAGTGCTCACTGTTAGACGAGACGATGACTGAGCTCAGCCACACGCACTGCTATTTCAGGTGCGAATGGATATGTTTTTTATTTTCGCTAATAATCTTCTCTCAGTCAGAGCTGGCGTGCTGTTTAGGTGTTTCTGACCAAACCTGTGGTGCCTTGGTGGTGTGGTGTGGCTGGGTGTGGGTGGCCTAACTGGTGGTGGGTGTGTGGAGGTGCCATAGATATGTTTTTTATATTGGCTAATCTTCATTCAGAGCTGGGGTGTTCAAGCGTTTGTATTTCCAAACCTCTGGTGCCTTTGTGTCGTGCCCTTCTGTTTTTGTATATGAATGTGGTGAATTTTACTTTTGCATTTCTCTCACATCATGTCATCACACACATTTAAAGTAAGTGCAAGTACAAGTGCACATGTAAGCTTTCCTTTTGAGAATTGTTACCTATATCTGCAATAAGGAGAGCAGAATCCTGGGGTTGGCTGCCTTCCGCTCTTTCTACTGAAATGAAAGTCTAGCAGCGAGCCGGAGGGGGTTCAGTACTGCCTAGCCTCGTCCTGGTGTCTTGGATCACGAGAGGCTTTTCCCACCTGACAAAAAAGGGGATATTTGATGGAACGATGTGGAATTTATCTGTTTTCAGGAAATATTTCTCTCTAGAAATCCAGCTCTAGGCGGCTTTGTGTCTTTTCTAAATCCAGCAACCGCCCCTTCAGTCTGGAGGCCCACAGCTGGCCTGCTGACACTGAGAAAAAATTTATGTAATTTTAAACCAGTAAAGCCATCGACCCATGGGCCCTTTATCCATGTCACCATCCTAAAACAGCGATTCAAAATGTCCCTGCTCACGAAGAAGATAAACAAGCATCTTGCCTTGATTTATATATATTGGAACCCGAAGAAAACAAGACGAGGATCATACATTGTTAGATACCTCAGAGGTCAGTGATGAAGCGTATAGTTTGGATAACACATCTATAATTTGATGTGGCAACCTAAACTTGTCCTGTGGGGAAAGCTGGACTAACCACGTTGAAGAGATGACAAATGCATTATTTTTGAAGAACAGAAGAGGCGCCCAGTGGGTGCGATTGATGAAATCACGCAATTTACACCTGCTAAATGGTGCTTTTGAAAAAGAGAAGAAATCGAAGCCAACATGGCATTGAGGGCAGCAATCGTCGGTCATAGATTATATCTTTGTCACAAGAAGCCTAATCTGTGCTATTGAATCTCTAGAGATATGTCCTACAGATCAAAGCAACCACAACCTATTTAGAGTTCAGTGTTACACAGAAGAGGTCCGACCGAAAAGAAGAACCACTGGTGCAACATCGAGTTGGAAAACAGAGGCTTGAGGCTCAGACTACAACAACATGATGCTGGACCCATGGGCCTAACTCTACAAAATCAACTAAAGCGCCTTGAGCAGCAGGACCTTTCATACATGGTCAACTACTTACCACTGGTAGAGGTTTACCAAAATCCCAGTCAGAGAAACCACGCCAAGCTAGATCCTCATAGCCATGGATATGACACTCAAATAGCCAAAATAAAATCCGATCTGAGACGCGAGCTGAGAATACTCAAAGGGTCAGACAAAGCTTCGACCACAGAGAGTATAGCAAGACTGAAGAACACTTACAGGAAATGGGTGAAAGCCCACAGTCTGGAGTTTATCAAGAGAGATGCACAACTGATGCTGAGAGCACTGATGAAAAAGAACAACACTCAGGAAATCCAGTCATGTATCAACTCCACAGACCACAACCAAAACCGATCTTTGATAAATGGTGCGTCAGAAATGAGGTGGATGGCTTTCTTTGAGGATCAATATGCAGTCCCCAAAGCAAACATTCCCTTCCCAGATAACCGGGCTCCATTGTGTTTAACCTACAACCGTGAAGACTTAATCCGCCTGATCAAACAAGCTAAACCATCCTGTGCGCCTGGCCCTGATGGCATTTCGAACATGATGTTAAAAGAAAACCCTGAAGAATGGGTGGCCGTGTTGGACTCAATCTTGATGATGATTGCAGCAACGGTCATTCCGACCCTGGCGGTAGGGGGTTAACGGCACCAGTAAGGATGCTGGTGCCGTTAACCCCCTACTGTCCTATTACGAGGTCCCTTAGCGGGTCCCACCAGGATCGGCTGGTTTTACCAGCTTGTTTTAGCGGGACCCGTTAAGGTACCATGGAGCTTATAACGGGCCCACACATTGCGGGCCCGTTATTAGCTCCTTCCCAATTCCCATTGAGCCCTATGGGGGCTCAAATGGGAATGGGGAATGGTTTTCGAAATGGGGACTTACCGGGTCCGCATAGGTCGGAATGTCCCGGTAAGTCCCCATTCTGACACCACGGACCCGGACCCGAGTTCGGAGGCAGCCATGGTGCTAATAGAACCATGGCTGCCTCCAAACTCGGAATGAGGCCCTATATCTTTTCCACAGTCTTGGAAGGAGGCGACCGTGGTTCTGATCTTTAAAAGCAGTGACCGTGATGAGCCAGGGAACTATCGGCCGATTGCACTTCTGGATATTTTGGGGAAACTGTATGCAACACTTCTCCTCCAGAGACTGAAAGAGTGGGCAAAGATATCAAGGCACCATGACCAGCTGCAATTCAGGTTCACGAAACGCCTTGGGACACCTCCACCTTTGTTTTTACCCTCACTATTGAAAAAGAAAGGTTAATGTTAAAATCAAATAAATAATGCTATCTTGCTTTTGTGGACTTTCCGAAAGCATTCGATAGTATCAGCAGACACTTGAGTGAAAAGCTAACGAAATGGAATTACCCGGAGGACCTTGTAGCACAGATCAAAGTACTACACACTGATACCTTGTTCAGGATATGGCTAAACGCTGCTGGCATTCTAAGCAATAAAATCCAAATGGAGCGTGGAGTTAAACAGGGCTGCCCACTCGCTCTGTACATTTTCAACTTATACATCTCGGACCTTCCTGCGTTTATGAAACCATGTAGAAGCTTCCACCAAAAAATAGGTGGGAAGGAAATCACTTTGTACGCAGACAACCTCGTCCTGGTGGATAGAACCCCAATAGGTCTACAGAGAGAATTGCGACGCTTGAAAGGATACACCACGTTGAACAATCTCTCGATCACCATAGAAAAAACAAACGTCGTTCAATTTCAGAAACACAATAAGAAGACGCAGACCTTTAGTTGGTCCATTGTCAACAAAAAACTGGAGTGTGTAACATCGTTCAAATATCTGGGACTGCAGATATCCATGAACGGGCGGAAAAGGAAAACATGCAAAGGGAAAGTCAGAGCTCTGGCCAACCAAGCCTTAATCCTCAAGTGAAGATTCTGTTCCTTCTCCCTACAACCAGTGTTGGACTTTTATAAAGCCAAGGCGGTCCCTACACTAACGTATGGCTCGGAAGTAACGTTAACCACCCCAAGCCAGCTATGGCCACTACTTCAAGGGATGTTTTGGAAACATGTTCTTGGTTTACCTAAATCAATTCCAATACAAATTGTAAGAAGAGAACAGGGCCTAATTTCACACAAGGCTGCAGTGGAATGGAAAGCACTCTCTTTTTTTTAGGAAATACATAACACCTGACTCGGCTTGATGCTTCCAAGTAATTAAATTTGAGTTATTTAAGGGGGACAACATAGTAAGCTCAGCGTGGGAAGACTCCGGCAAAAAACCTCTAGAAGCATTAGAGGACTCCCACAAGATGAGCTTCTGACTAATCCGGATACAACTAAGAAGAAGCTTTGTGAAAAAGACTGGATAACAAATAGAGAAAAAGCCAACCAATATAAACTCCATAACCAGCTGGGACATGTGTCTAGATCTTATAGTCAGACGCTGGGATATATAACCACATTTCTGGACCCTGTGTATAGAAACCAGCTGATGAGAATCAGATTGAAACTCTTTCCCACTCTGGAGATTATGTCGGCCAGATCAAAGGGACTTTCAATCACCCCGAGGTGTAGGTTCTGTAAAATAATCTCGTCACTGGAAATCTTACAACACCTCCTCACAATCTGCCTAGCTCCAACGGAGCTGAGATCAAAATTCTTTACTAAGCACATTAAGTACGCTGGGTCTCTATCTGCAGTCGAATGGTGGTTAATGCTTCTGAGACGCGACCGTGTGGGTGTTACCATTGCTGTGGTTGACTTTATAAGAGAGTGCTTAGACTTGAAAGGTCCCACAATCTAAACAACTTTGAATCAAATTGGAACTGGACTGGCTGGACGTAAAGTATATTTTGGTTACAACAAGGGGATGCTTTCCCCTTTTTCTGTGTGGATATAGGTTGGAGTGACTTAAAGAGTTTGGTAAATGTCTTGTAATAAACTAAATATGCAATAAAAAATAAAAGAGGAGAATAGCGGGAGCATTAGCCTCTGCCTCTGGACCACAAAGTGCTGTTGCTTTAAGATATTGTGACTTGCGAAGCACTTTACTACCCTCCCCCGTTTCCTCTTGTCCACATCTGGGGTCCACATATTCTCAGTCGATGCAAGTCGGGGATAATGGTGTGTGGGTCTAAATTGTGGTGGATGTGTGGGAGCTGCGGAGTGGTGCATGGGCCAAAGGGGAAGAGGACTTTAACAGTACTTGGAGTTGCAGAGACCAGCAGCCATTCTGTAACTATGCTGCAAATGCTGTTTATCGGGATGAGTGTTCTGGTGAGGGGAGCAGACGGGTGGGAAGGGGCACCATGGCATAGAGAGCATGTGGTTTTTAGGAGCATGGGTTGGGGAATGTTCGGACAGTCTGTGCTCAGACAGAGGGGGATCACCTCCTTGAAGTGAATCGCTGCTAGGGGGTACCCAGGGCAGGTCTGGTGAGAGGAGCTAACTCGTTGCAGTCGCGGTGTACAGGGAGATGGGTTGTTAATAGTATGGAGCTAGAGCAACCTTCAGGGTCATAGCCAAGTGATTGTTTTCAGATGGGACTTATTGTGCCAGGGACAGGGGAGGGCATACATGTTAATGAAATGTACATCAAATAATATAAAAGCAATATAAATTGAAAATGTGTATATATTTGCTGCTCTATGTGAATGTTTGCTGCTGTATATTTCCCGAGTACACGGCCCCTTCTCGCTCCCTGATTCTGTTCTCTGTCCCCACCCCGCAGAATAGCAGCAGATCTAGAAAAAGTACAGGACGAGCGGTTCATGAAGGCAGAGAGGGTTCATGGGCGAGAAACTCCGGCGCTGGTCTAACAGGCACAAGAGGAGGCTTAGGGGGCTAAATGCAGGGAAGGCAACGGTGTGCAAGGGAGATGTAAGTGCACAGGAAAGAGTGGCATAAGTTCAGGAGAAGAGAATATCAAAACTAGAGATGTGCAGGCTGTTGAGGGGGAGCAGGGAGTGAGCCACGAGAGGTGGAGGTAGGGGAGAGAGAAGGGTGCAGTGGGATCAAAAAGGAGCTTATGAATCGAGAGAGGGTCCACAAGTGTGGTACTCTGGCATTTACAGGGCAGAGGCTGGAGAGTGGCAGTAACAGAGATAGAGAGACAGCAGTTGCTGCTGGCAGGTGGGTTCTTTACTGGGTGCAGGTGTACAGATCAGAGTATGCAAAGAGTGGTGCGGGGGAGATGGTGGACAGTCTGGTCAAGTTGTGGGGAAAGAGGTTTGGGAGCATCATCGCAGCCCGAAGAGATGTTGGGTAGCCATAGGTGTGCAGTGAGAGACAGTGTTATAGGTGTACACAGGAGTGCAGCAGGATCAGAAGAATGAGGTGGAGCTGACAGTGAGAAAGTAGAGGACTATAGAGGGGTGTAGGAATAGGCACACACTGCCAAACATTGAGGTGCAGTAGGGAAGAGGCAATAAAGGTAAAGAACAGTGGTGCAAAGAGGGACCGAGAGCAGGGCTAACGAGAGTTGTGTGGTGATAAGAAGAGAGTGATGTTTACACTGTGTGGAAGGGAGCAGTGTAGGGGGGCATTTAAGGGTGATAATGAATAAAACGAGCAAGAGGTGCAGGGGAAAAGAGGGGTGTATAGCAGAGGCAGAAAGGCAAGCATGTTTTTTGGAGGAGCAGAGGCAGAGTCTTGGGACTCATTGGGTGCGTGATGACAGCAGTAGAACCTGAGTCCTGGGCTCAGCCCCCAGTCCCTCACTTGAAGAGCCACCTTTGTCCCCACAAAACTACAAATGCGAGAAGCGAACACTAAATCGATTACAATCAATGTAATATCCCACGACTGCTTACCCAAAGCATCTCCAAGCTAATATGCTAATTTATTTGCTATCAGTGGGCTTTTAGTGTGTATTAGCATTTCAACAGTGGGGCATAGTGTATAGAGTCATATATATTTACATCGAACCAGCGCTATCTATTTTAAAACCTGCAAAACATTTTCCTAGCACTGCAGCATGAATTCCAGCATCTTTCCATTTGAGAGATGCTAGTCCAGTCCTGTTTTTTTCTTTGCATTCTGTGAGTAATTGTCCTAGAATTCCCAATCATGATTTTTAGCCACTGCAGGTGCCTCCCTCTTGAACAGCCTCCCTGCCTCTGTCTGTCTTGAGCTGGACTGCTTTAAGTTCCGGAAACTCCTGAAGACTTTCCTCTTCGCCTCCTCCTCCTCTTTCCCCCTCCCCTGCTAACCACCTCTTTCTGCTCTCTCTCCTCTACTTCAGCTCAGTTTCACCAACTGGCTGCCTGGTGCACCTTCAGAGCCGCACAGGTCCCAAGCTTCCCTGCGAGTCTCCTGCACTTGCCCCATGGCCTTGCACTTGCCGGAGCACTACTGCACTTCGGTTACGACCCGTGAGAGTGGTATCTCTCTGCACTTAACCCATGTTCTGACAGGACTGGGAGCTTTTGGACCCTATTGCCCCTCCACCCCCTAGGACATTCTGTTTCTGTTCACCTGCATAATCTGATTGCACCATGCCAAGTAAGATCGTTTGTCTTGCGTTCCCTATGTCTTCCCCTCCCATTCATGGTTGCACTTTGAAACACTTGCGTATAAGTGCATAATAAATAAACAAACAAACAAACAATCAATCAATGCAGAACTATAAATTTGAGAATGCAAAAATAAAACCAGGACTGGATTAGCATCTTTAGAATGGATTAGGGAATGTTAGCATCCATGTAGTGGTCTTATTACATCACTACCCACCTGCAATAAGAAATGTCATAAGTACCCTACTATAATATTATTTTACATTTCAGCTGTGTTGGCCAAATGCATGTTGGCCTTCCAAAGCCAGTCCAAAGTGTTGAAAGCAGATCCCTGAGCAGAATACGAGCTGTCACTTTTCAGATTCCTTCACTCTGAACTGCCCACCCATCACAATTCAAGATCGTTAGCTAAGAATAAGATATATTTAAACATTTTATTCATTTATTTATTTATTACATTTGTTACTCGCCCAGACCCGTGGATATCACAGTGAAAATTCAATAAATTGTAGCATTTTTATACAGAGTTACAGTTACTTTCACATAGAAACATATTTTATACTGAGATGCAAATACATCATGTAATCACATTTCTTATACTAGGTTGCAATCAGTCAAAGTAGCAGGTCACATTTTGTTTAAACAATAGTTGCAGATCTAGAGGCGACCCTTGGGGGTACAAGAGGCCATGGGGCTACGTTAGCTGTTTAGATTCAGAGAAGGCGGTAAACCAGAGGCATTCTGTTGGGTTAATATTTGTTAGGTTTTCAGTGCTTTTTTGAATCTTAGTAGGGAGTCCTCATTTTTGATGCTAAGGGGTAGTGCATTCCAGTGCGATGGGGCTAGGACTCTGAAGCTACTTCCTCCGCTCTACTGTATCGGTATTGAGGAACTTCCAAGAGGGCCAGTTTATTAGATCTCAGTGTCCTACAGGAGATTTTTTTCTTGATGGTGTTGTTGAGGTAGCTAGGCGCTTTGTTGGTGATGCATTTATGGACGATGCAAAGTGTTTTGAAGATGATTCATGCTTCAATTGGAAGCCAGTGGTTTTCTCTTCTGATGCTAGATATATGTTCTGACTTCTTTATACGTAGAACCGCTCTAAGGGCTTTGTTTTGTAATAGTTGGATATTATTTAAATTGGTTTTGGAGGTTCCTAGGAAGAGGATGTTACAGTAATCCAGTTTCGTTAAAATCAGCACTCTGGCCAGAGTGATGCAGTTTGTAAGGGTGAGAAATTGGCTGCTGAGAGCAATACGTTTTGCTGTGTAGGCTGTGGAAGAGGAGAGGGTTGCTATTTGTTTGTGCATAGTGAGTTTTAACTTGTTTGAGTACTGGGATCTGTGTAGCGTCAATGTTGATATGAGAGTAGTCAGTGTGGAGGGAGCTTATTCTTTTTTGGGAGCCCACGATGAGGACCTCCGTTTTCTCATCGTTAAGGCAGAGACTATTTAGGGCCATCCAATTTTGAATTATGGAATAAACTTTGTTGATAGTGTCAGTGTCTTGGGTGTAGTCACCTGTGATGGGGATGAGGATCTGGGTTTCATCTGCAAAGTTGGTGTAGATGACACCCATATCGTCAAGAGCCGAGAATTGGAGTTTAATGTATGCATTGTAGAGGGTGGGCGAGAGGCAGGATCCCTGGGGGACTCCTATGGGTACTATTATAGGGTCCGCTGCATAGTTTCCGATGGCAACTCTAGATGTGTGGTCCGTTAAAAAAGATTTGATCCACTGAGTAGCGTTAATAGAACAATTAAAATCTTTTTTTAGGGTGTCACAAAGTTTGTCATGGTCTACCAGATCGAATGCTGCTGATAGGTCGAGTAGCAGAAGAGTGGCTGGTTTGCCCGAGTCTCTGATAGAGTCCAATTGGATTTTCAAATCCAAGAGGGCTGTCTCCGTACTGTGGTTGGGCCTAAATCCAGATTGTCTGGCTCCTAGTACGTTATTTTGTTCGACATGGGTTTGTATTTGGTTGTAAGCTATTTTATCGATAATTTTAAGTAGGAAGGGGACAGTCGTTATGGGCCGGTAGTTCGTGGGCACTAATGGATTTAATGTAGGTTTTTTTAGTAGTGGTGTGACCCACGCCGCTTTAATACTAGCTGGGACCTGATTGGTATGGAAGGAGGCATTCACGAAGTTGGTAATTATGGGTGTGAGAGTGGGGGCACATCTTTTGATTAGGTGTGATGGAAAATTGTCTCCTTTGCAGTTTGAAGCTTTAAGTTTAGATATGGTATTAAGTATTACATCATGTGAGACTGGTGAGAAGTTGAAGAGAGGGGTGGTGTCTACTATGTTCATAGAAATTTGGTTAGACGTGGACGGGTTATCGGAAAGGAGATTTCTTTTGGTGATGATTTTATTTTGTAATAGTTTGGTTTTGGATACCAGAGCATCTTGGATGGTGGTGCACTGGGTTGATTATGGGGATCGGATCGGATTCTCCAGCTCCTTGAGTATGGTGAACAGTTCTTTGCTGTCAGATGATGCATTACTGATTCTGGTGTTGAAGGCTTCTGCTTTAAGGGTGATGATAGCTGATTTATAGATTTTGTTTACAGAGTTGAATGCTTCCAGAGCTTCTAATGTATGGGTTTTATTAAGCCGGTGTTCGAGCGATCTTTTAATCTGTCTAAGAGTGACTAGTTCATCGTGAAACCAGAAGGAGGATTTTTTATTCTTGCGTTTGGTTTTGTTAACACAAGGTGCTAGGGCATCAATTGTACTGGGAAAACAATTATGATAAATTTCAGCTATGGTACAAGGGTTGTTAGTATAGATCTTTTTATTATTAAGGGAGGTGGCTAATAGAGGGTTGAGATTTTCTGCTGTAAGTTTCCGGATGTTTCTTGTTACATACGATTCCTCAACAATAGATTTAGGTAGGTCTGGTTCGTTACACAAAATAGAAAAATGTATACTGTGATGGTCTGACTAGGGTAACATGGAAGGATGTTTATTTAATACATAGCGTGCTGTGAGTACAGAAGACAATATTCTGTTGCAATGTTACTCCACCCCTTAAAATAAAGCTAACATATTTAAACACTTTAAGAATTGGTTTCCAACACAGAACAAACTAAACATTGGTGTGCTTATTTCTACAGTACGCTCTCCATGTGTATTCTGCCTATTTGCAATTCATGTGGCAAAGATCATTTGCTTTTACAGGGGTTGGGTGATGTTCGTGTCATGCTTAAGGAATAAGTACTCTATCATTGTCTGCAAATTTTGCTGTGCCTGTTCATTGTGAGCGAAACATGTGAGATTGCAGCCTATGATGGCCTGTTCGTTGTTTGAGGGAAACTTGCACCGTTTGCTATGGTCTATACTGTGCCTCTTTTATGTGAGGCAAGCTTGCCCTGTGGAGGGCCAATGTTGATTTGCCCTATATGAGGAAATTGTGAATTGTTGTGGTTCATGCTGCATCTATGAAAGAGAACCTTCCACTGCGGCGTCTTATGCTGATATTTTCTGTGTTTGATTGAAACATGCTTGGCTGTTGCCCGTGCTGTACCACTTCAATGTGAGTGAATTTGTCACTGCTGCTGCTTATGCTGACCTGTTATGTCTTTGTGTTTATTGTGGGGGATATGCCCAATCCCCTCATAGAAGGGTTGGGCTCAGAGGCTGTGCTTGCTGCTTCAGCGAAGTATGGGGCCACTTTGAAATCTTTTTTCAGGGCCAATTTTGGTTCCCAGTCCAGTCCTGCTTATTGCCAAATAGAAGAAGTGAGAAAAACTAACTTTGCCATCAGGGACCTCAAGTCCCGTAATTCCTGAAGTACTAGAACGAAGAAGAGTGCTAAAGAGGAAAAATGCTGCAGGATTGGTCAGATTGTTCATTGAAATCACCCACACCTGAGGGAGACTGGGAGGCTTAAAGGCCCTGCAGGTGCAGGCCATTGTCGCGCAGAGTGAGCAGGAGCGGTATGATTTGTGTATGCAGACGATGCAGAAACTGGAGGAGGGAGAAGACGCCAGGACCACTGTTAGGCAGCCTCAGCAGCACTGGAAGCTCCTTTTTAAGTGGCGCTGGTAAAGGCGGAGCAGGAATATCAGTTTGCTGGGTCACGAGGAGCCACTGAAGCAGAACACCTGCGAGCAGTGAGGGGATCGGATGTGCCTGCCTTACCTGGTGAGTTCACCAGCTGATAGTGACCCGCGAGTGCTCTGCGAATGCTCACATGCTCCAGGCAGGCGTTTATCGAGGAACAAACACGTGCGTATGAGTGTAAGTTATTTATTATATTTTATTTTTTTATTGTTGGTTGAGAAAACTCAACCTTTAATAATACAAAATAAACAGAATACATTTAATTAAAATAATTTCATCTCACATTGACAAACTTAAAAACCAATGCTTCGGGTATTTACATACAAAGTTTCATTTCTCATCAAATATGAACAGAGTAGAAAGCATTAAAATTCATAGATCATCATCCTAAATCCTCTTCTAAATTCAGTGCTCTAATAAAACATATGATTCCTATAACTGTCCAAGTAGTCCTCTCCATCAAGCAAGCATGCCAAAGCACATCAGTATCTAATCTGGTAGGCGTATGAAATTACTTTCCTAGATGAACCCTGCACAAATTGCTCAAAGCAGTGCACTCCATTACCCAATGTTTGGTGGTCTCCAACACACGTATTTGTTTACAGAATCTGAAAAAACTTAAGTTTTCTGGAATCTTGTTGTATCTCATCAAGATTTGTTTGGAGCGCAATCGATTCCAGTGAAAGCGAGTGAAAAGTGCATGCCTCAATTTGTCTGGGTGTATGCTTAGTAAGGGGGCTAACACGCCCCCCCTTTTATAATCGTACCTCAAATATTCCAACGATGGATAAGAGTGGACCCTTTCCACTGTCAATGTCCAATCCTGTTGATATAATAGTAACTTTACCCTACCTGGATAGTCAATCAAGTCCTGGGCAGAACAATATATCTTATACAATAACGTATTACACAGCCTCTGAAGGGCTAGAATTCTACTACAACACTTCTTAATGTAAAAGGCATTAAAGTCTTCAAATAAAGAGTTGAATACCGGACATAGAATCTTACGGAAGAGCGATAATGTTTTGCTCTTGATTTTAAGGAGACTAGTCCTAATTGTTAGCGAATGACTGCTACTGGAAAACTCATGGGTAAATTTAATACACATTTCCAAATTCTTCCCTCCAAGACTGTCATATAGACTAAAGTAGCAAAGAGATGGACTTCAATTCCATGCAGGAGCTTGGGAATGATTTTAGCCTTGTAGTATTTTATAACTGGTTTCAAGGAGAACTTGCCAAACTTTATGTCAATCATCTTTAACTGGATGATCATTTTCTAAGTTAACTCATTCAACCAAACCAGACGATTCTTCAAAGAGGGTGTTGCGTTGACAGGGAAGCCCAGATAAATCAATGAATCAACACTAGTGACCACCGATTTTCTGATAAACTGATTAAAATTACACTTCTTCCTAGTCTCAGTGAATCTTATTATTTTTGATTTTGCAGGATTCACAATCAACGCATGATCCTCCATGTAAGATGCATGCAGGATTCACAATCAACGTGTGATCCTCCATGTAAGATGCAAAGGAGGTAATCAGGCGTTGAAGACCGATTTGAGTGGCATCGAACAGAAAAAGTCGTCCGCACATGAGAGCCAACTAAAATGCACATTTTTCAATTTTGGAGATATTAGAGAGGCAGGATACAATGCATCCTCAATATCAGCTATGTATACATTAAATATAAAGGGAACGAGCACACGTCCATATCTCACCCCGCGGGAGGTTGGTATTTTCCTTGATAGTATCCCATCTTTACTCAGTCGGACTCGAATTTCCGTTCTAGAATAGAAACCAATTAATAGATTAAGAAGACCAGCTGGAATACCCCAACTAGATCATTTCTGCCAAAGCAGCCCTCGATCCAAAGCGTGAAAGGCTGGCATCAGGTCGATGGATGCCCAATTAAATTGCCTCATATTTTCCACTCAACGCCAATTACTGAACTGAGTTGATAACTAATCCATTCAACACTGTCTCCATCTGACGCCTGGAACCAATTTGCCATTTGGAAATTCTAGGAACTAATCAAATTCAACACCCTAGAGATTGTTTCTTCCCTGAAATCCATAGGTGACACTGCAAGGGAATCCCAGGACGGAATCTCAAAGTCCACTCTCGACCCCATGGTGTCTGCAAAGACCTGCACATAATACACCACCCAATCTGTTTTGAAACTCTTAATTTGTGCAAGAGACTGGGTGCTTCACTGCTGTTGATAATCTGCCAAAAGGCTCTTCAATTTGTGTCCTTTAAGTGCATTAACATTGCTTCTCCATCTAATTGCTCTCTTGCTGTTTCTGATTGGCACAACCAATTTCGATGAGCTTGCCTAATTTTCCTTCTCCCTTCTTGAACTTCCAAACTAGCATTGTTTCCCCGTCTTTTCAGATGTGCAAGTTTGTTCCGCACCTTCTTCTTACGTAGGACCACATTTTCATTATAAACGTATTTATGGTTATCCCGGAATCAGGTCGAACACCCCTTGGGTACCGCCTA
Organism: Ambystoma mexicanum; assembly: GCF_040938575.1. Lineage (NCBI taxonomy): Eukaryota > Metazoa > Chordata > Amphibia > Caudata > Ambystomatidae > Ambystoma > Ambystoma mexicanum. Next base: position 216,021,405 of record NC_090926.1, read on the forward strand.
AACCTGTTGTAATAAGGCCCCAATAAAGTTACCAAATTCACTGGGAACAAAAGTTTTAAATTTCCAGGACAGATCCATAGATTTAAGATATTTATCTAATAATCTATTTACTTTTAGAACTTTTCCTGAGTTCCAACGAATATGAGTGCCTGAACCATTAACTATCAAGTTTGAGACACATTGTGGTCTCTGGGCCTCTCCCCTCAAACTCTTGTGATAGTTCCATAAAATGTCAAACTACCTCAACGAGCGCACCGATATGTGTAATCACAATATAGCACAAAATTGATGGTCTCCGCCGGTAGTCCGCGACCAGTGGTCTATAGTTCGAGCACCTCAGCCCTGCAGCCCCCATACGAGGTAGCTCCAAAACTCAACAAACTCCAGGCGCTGGCCACCCTGTTTTGTTGGTAATCAATCAAGGGTACGCCTCACAGGAGAGAGTTCCAAAGACAACTCGATCAGCAGTCAATAAACATCCCCTATGAAAAATGCAGAGAGTTTCAATGAGGCCCCTGGGACGGCTCAAAGGCACCAAGGCCCGCAGTCAATGCCCAAACCAAAGAGTACACTGAGAGCTCAAAGTCATTAAAAACAGATTAAAAGAGGCCGCTGGAACGGCTCAAAGGCACCCCGGCCCGCAGTCACCACCCAAAACAGTAATTCAGGTAACGAGCAGCTGGTGAAACACCCAAAGGAGAGTTTTGAGGGATAACTCACAAATGACAGGGGAGCAGCAGCCACATATTGCCCTTCTCACCTTATGGTAGAAAGGTCAGCTAGGCCTCTAGACAGAAGGAGTCCCCCACACTTCCGCCGGAACAGCTTGGACTGCTGTGATTGCCTCTCTGTCGCCTCTCTGCACCGTTCAGTGGGAGAAAGGGATTTCATAGTAAATGCACTACCTCGTTCATGTAGGGAGGGTGTCAAAACTGATATAATATTGTTTCGTCCTCATTGTATATGTTGGCCTATGCCCAGTCGCTTTGCGAGGAAAACCGCATCGCAAGGTCGTGACCTTAAGTTAATCAAGCCTCCATTTTAGGTTAAAGCCGCCATTTTGGCTTGTCGTGCAAAGTCACCCTGTGGCCTAAAATGGCCGACCTGTGTTCTCTTGTTCTTACTTTAACCTCTTCAACCTCTGTAGGCGAGTTAATGTCCAACCTGCCTGCAGGCTACATGTTAGGGTCATGTAGACCTTGTCCTTTGTTGACCTCGGGATCAGGGGATTATTTGAATCTGCGATGTTAACCTACAAGTATACAAGACAATAATGCTATTTAAACATGACGTGCGAAACATCTGTTTGACCTGCATTGAAGCAAATGTGTAAAGAGTGTAAAGTTAAACCCAGAGAATAATAGTATTTGTTAGTAAATGTATTAAGAAGTAAACCACATGCACGAGATATGTAAATTAGGAATGAACCTGGCGCGAACCCTAGCCCAGTACATGATTAACTCGTAAGAGGCTGGACATCTTTATGAAGAAACTGTATAAATGTACAGATGTCCAGCAAGCAATTCCTGTTCACTGCTCACATTGAACCTGCTGGTGGTCTCTGTGATGTAGTGACGGCCAAATAGCTATTTGTGTACTTTGTTTTGTAAACTGTTCAGTGTTGCAATACAGATTCTGGGAATCTTTACAAGCCCGTGTTGGTGTATTTCTCTTTGCATGGTGTAAAAGCCTTAATATTGTATTTTCTGATTCCACAGATGGCGCCCGAATATGGACCCTCAAGATTGACTTCGTCTCATTGAAGGTTGGCTCGGCTATCGGACCAGGATCGGACGGTGCCAACAAAATGGCCCCTCAGGACGAGAAGCGAATTCCTCGACAGAACAGCACAATCCTGTCCCTGAACGGTGAGCTGTAGCCCGAGACGACGTCTTGACGAGGGTCCATATATCGAGGTGGGTAAATTTGCCGAAATCACCAGACACGTGGGTCCTTAGATTGTCCTTAGTAACCCGATCGGCCTCCCAGTCCTTTTGTCAGGTGAATCATGACCCGATTCTTAATTTAACCCTGACAATTTGAATTTGGCGCATTGTACTCGCAAGCACAATTATTTCACCAGGTAACACCAGAATTCTGATATGCCTGAGAAAGTGTCTGCCTGCTTCAGGGCATTATTCCGCATCGACAGACAATCTTTGGAAGTTAGCCGTCCCGCACCACAGGAGGGGTCGCCGGCATGTACTATGTACTGTAAGAAAGGATTTGGTAGTATAGCATTTAATGATATTTGGCACAGACAGACCAGACATAACCCTACTCTTCGGTGGCCAACCAACTGTAGCTTTGAAATCCCTCGGTTCCAATATTTAGAGTCTGTAATGATAAAGGAACAGGCTAGACCTGCAGCATTTGACGCATTGCACAGTTGGAAAACAGAAGCTTTGCAGCAACAAAATAGTAGAGAGAAACATATGCGTCGACATATGACGAATGCCGAAAAGGCACTGTTATATGATCAAAATAAACAATTGGAATCAGTTAGGAACACGGACAGAGCGTTTCAATTAGGCATTCAGAAAATGTACCCTTCGAAAGATTTTCATACGTCCGATGAATTGATTAACAAACTTTTGCATGAACGAAGGCCCGATGCCTTCCTGTCGCTATTCCTCCCCCTATAGTTCCCCGGTCCTTCCTATTGTTCTTCCTGTTGTTCCTCCAGCCGTCGCTCCTTTGCCTGCTCCCTTGCCTCCACCTATTGACATTCAGAATGTGCCTACTCTTCCTCTTCCAAGTGATTCTGCATCACTTGTAGTAGACAAGGGAGCGGGATCAGGGGTTGTGACTCGTAATACTGTGTCCCCAGATAAAAAGAATTAATTGATTGCTTGGGCTAAACATTGTATGGAGAAGGGTGAACAAGCTGATGTTTTTTCCACACTCGAAAATCTAAAAAGTATTCCTGAGAAAAATGTTTTTATTGAAGGGTTGGGAATTCATTTGAGCATAATGTGGAATAGATTAAACGATGTAGATCTCCCACAAGGGTTATGGGATTTGAACACCTTAGCATCGTCTAGAGATACTGTGGAGAAAGTATATGAGCATGTCAGGAGGATTTTTGTGTACAGGAAGGAGTTGGAAGAGTTACGGAATGAAGAAGCAGATGGTGATAGTTTAGGCGCTATATTCTTACAGAAACGGTTTTCTCCTCACCGTGAATTGATAGGTGAGGAAGCGCGAATTTGTACAAAGGATGCGATAAGATGGATTTCGGATATGTCGATAACTCCAGATGAAGTATATGACAAGTATAGTCAGTATACGTTAGAAAAAGAAAGTGATACAGGTTATGGTAGAATACCTGCAGGATGAGTGTGTAAAAAGAAAGATTTGTTGTCCCGCAGAATTGTTGGGTGTTTATAAGAGAGCCTTTTCGATTGATACCTCTTCGACTGCCTTAACGCTTGATTTGGCTCTGTTTCTTAGTAAGCGTTCGGAGCTACCTACTTCTCAGTTGCCTATGAGAGAGGTCCGTCCGACATTTGTCCCAAAGGTTGAGATTGCGGCCGATGCTGCTCAAGGTATAGTCGCTGTGGGGATTCCTGCACATTATGTATCGCAGTTTGTTCACGTCCCGTTCTCGAGACAGGAAGTGAACACCATAAAGCAATCTATTCCTGATATGAGAAAGAATCCGACGGGGTTCTATAAAGAAATAGAGTCGGTCTTACAATCATCGGTATTCACCTTAAGTGATATTGATTTATTATTTCCCGTACTCCTGCCAGTTGATTTGTGGAAACCGATTAGGACTGTAGATGATGTACCTGGGTTAGGAGATACATGGGATAATATAGTTAGGCTCGACAGAGAAAGACCAGCCTCAAGTGATATTAGCTTTGCCTGATAGGATTATTGTAAAATTAAAAACCATAGTTCCTGAAAAAAGAATTATTTGGGACAAGTTTACGGCCTGTGTCCAAAGAAAGTCTGAGGGTGCTACCGAGTTCTTCAATCGGTTCGAACAGGTATTTTCAGATTTCAGTGGACAAGACTTAGGCACAGAGCCAGGGAAAAGACTGTTTGTCGACAAATTTGTACGTGGATTGCTGCCTGACATCCGGTTACAGATTATGCCCTCCGAAAGCGCTTGGCAGGCGAAGTCTCAATCAGAAGTACTGCACATGGCTCAATACTATGAAAATCGTGTGAATAATGAAAAGGAAAAACTTGAGAAAACAAAGGGTGACCTGAAAACAAAAGTACTATTACAACAGATTGTTAGAAGCCCTAGAGGGGTAATACACAATTTAGAGGTCAATACGTTCCACAGGGAAGTATGCCCCTGGCTCCGGTAACCATTAACGAGTGTGCCTATTGTCGACAGGAAGGCCATTGGCGCGCACAATGTACGACCTTGCAGCAAAGGTCATTTGGGAACAAGGGTAGACGATCCAGAGGTTGCCCAGGTGTAGAGGGCCCTGGTAGAGGTCAGTTTACGCCAGAATCACAGCAACCTTTTTCACAGGATAAACAAGTATCGAGTGTGGATAATAGAAACATTTTTGATCACCCTTATGCCACGTACCTCTCTGAAGAACTTCCTTTTGATGACATTCTGTTCGTTAGGATTGCCCGGAGCAGGATTTGGAACCAACGCCTATTCCCGTTCATCAGAAAGGTCCCTACGTTGAGATGGTGGTGGGAAATAGGAAGCATCTATTTTTAGTAGATACGGGAGCACAAAAGTGTTCCATTGACCATTCACAGGTTACAAATATTCCCCTGTTAGGGCAATCCAACGTTTCCGTAGGGTTTTCAGGCATACCTGTAGTTTGTCCAGTCTCTTTGCCGGTACCGATAACAGTGGGTCCCTTCACGGAGCAGTGTCCATTTCTACTTACTGCAAACTGTGGAGAGAATTTGCTGGGGTTAAATTTGTTGAAGGAATTGAATGCAGTAATACATTGCTCCTCGGACGGAGTTCGGTTAACAATTTCACCTCAGCAATCACTCGCCTCTCAGTTTTTGACTCGAGCTTTACCGCCCGAATTCAGTAATATTCCGGAATGCTTATGGGCAATTGATGATAATGATGTGGGCATTCTTCAAATTGAACCTGTTCAAATTATTCTGAAACATGGAGTAAACTGTCTCGCATTCCACAATATAAGATCTCAGTTGAAGGCGAACAGGCTTAGAAACGTATGGTTTCTGATTTTGTACATCGTGGAGTAATTGAGGAAATTACAGGTAGTTTGTGTAACAGCCCGATTTTGCCAGTGGACAAAAAAGGTGATAATGCGATTCCTTTTCAGTTTATAATTGATTTGCGTGCTATTAACAACATTGTGGCTCCTCAATTTCCCATTGTACCTGATGTAACTATGATACTAACTATGATTCTGGCTTCTGCCACTCACTTTAGCGTTGTTCACCTCAAAAATGCGTTTTTCAGTATTCCTATGCACAAGGATAGTAGGTATTTGTTCGCGTTTACCCTAGGTGTACGCTCGTTCACATTCACTCGTGCACCACAAGGGTACACCGAGAGTCCAAGTATTTATAGTAGAGCATTGAAAGAGCAACTCGATACTCTCAAGTTGCCGACTACTTGCACGTTACTACAGTATGTAGATGATTTCCTCTTGGCTGCTGATTCTGAAAGTGCCTGTAAAGAAGGCACCATGTTGTTGCTTTGTCATCTAGCAAAACATGGTCATAAAGCTTCACTCAAAAAATTCCAATATTGTTGCCTGGAGGTCGCCTATTTAGGCTATCTCCTGTCAAAGAAGGGAAGAAGGTTGACACCTGAACGAATAAAAACTATTTCTGGCATGTCTGTCCCAAATACGCAGAAGGAAGTTAGAGCCCTAATAGGTATGGCTTCTTACTGTAGATTGTGGATCCCTAATTTTTCGTTAACGATTAAACCAATGCTGGCTTTGACAAAGAAGGGCATTTCTTTGCCATTGCCATGGACTTTGGAACACCAGACAGCATTTGTTTTATATCAAAACCGCGCTGTGTTCGGCACCGGTTTTAGGAACTCCAAATTATGAAAAGGCCTTTGCGTTGTATGTGCATGAACGTGATGGATGTTCTTTGGCTATGTTAACGCAGGAACATGGAGAGAAGAATAGGCCGTGCGGCTATTTCTCATCCGTCCTTGATCCTGTTGCGTGCGCTTTGCTGAGATGTTTGAGAGCTGTCACTGCTGCTGCTGCGTCTGTAAAACAGAGTGAGGGAATGGTCGTGGGTCATGCGTTAACCCTAATGGTACCTCACTCTGTAGATGTTCTATTAAATAGAACTCAAAAGCAACACCTTACTTCCGCACGATTGACAAGATATGAATTGATCTTGTTTGCTCCCCACATTCAAATTCAGAGGTGTTGTGTATTAAATCCGGCTGAACTTTTACCTGTCCCGCAAGATACTTTTGATGGTGACGAAACATCACATGATTGCCTTTACACTACAGAACAAGAGACTAAAGGTAGAATCGATTTGAAAGATACGCCTTTGAATAGCCCACAAGGAGAGCTATTTTGTGATGGCTCCTGTTTCAAACTTCCGAATGGTACATCCACGGTTGCTTATGCCGTCACTACCTTGAGCACGATTGTGGAAACCAAAAGAATCATGCACAATTCCGCACAGGCCGCAGAAATTATAGCATTAACTCGAGCTTGTGAACTTTCTGAAGGGCTTACAGTAAATATATATAACGACAGTCGGTATGCCTTTGGGGTAGTTCACAACTTCGGTAGACTTTGGAAAGAACGAGGTTTCTTGACCTCACATGGCACAAAAATATAGCACGGCACTTTAATAGTGCAATTACTTTCAGCCCTCGCACTCCCTGTTCAGTTAGCCATTGTAAAATGTACAGCACATCAGAAGGTTACAGATGATATAGGAAAAGGGAATGCTTTCGCTGATCAGATAGCTAAACAAACTGCCACTGATTTTAGTTCAGAAATGTATGCTGTAAGGGAAACTGTAAATGTCTGCACCTTTGGTGAAAGTATTGATTCTGTAAAAGACATTCAAGCAGATGCTACTGTAGAGGAGACCAAGAGATGGGTCGAGAGTGCAGGGAGATTGGATGGTGATGGGTGTTGGGTGGACAATGTTGAAGGAAAATGGTTACTTTCTGATGCCTATATTACAATGATGGTCATTATGGCTCATGGTATGACCCATGTCCGTGCGCGTAAATTGACTAAAATGTTACACAGTTAATGGGCCAATGATAAAATCTTCAAAATTGCGGAGCGCTTTGTCCAAGGGTGCATGGCCTGTTTGCAGCACAATGTAGGAAAAGGTACCTCGACTCCTAGAGGAAGTTTCGCTCCACCTTCTGTTCCGTTTGAAGTCATCCACTTTGATTTTATTGAGATGGAACATTGAAACAATCTTAAATACGTGTTGGTTGTCATTTGTGCATTTAGCAAGTGGGTTGAGGCCTTCCCTGTTAGAGATGCAACGGCAATAACCACGGCAAAGACTCTGTTGAAAGAGTTCTTTCCTAGGTTCGGGCTGCCGAGAGTCATCTGTTCGGATAATGGGCCACACTTTATCGCTGCTGTAATCCTACAAATATGTGAAGGATTGCAGATTGATAAACGATTCTATTCGGCCAGACATGCCCAAAGTGCTGGATTAGTGGAAAGGCATAACGGCATTATAAAGAACAAGCTCGCTAAGACGTGTGCTGGCACCAAGTTAAAATGGCCGGATGCCTTACCGATCGTGTTGCTGTCGATGAGAACAACCCCTCAAACTAAGACTGGGCTCTCTCCCTTTGAGGTGGTGATGGAGAGGCCTGCTAATATTTGGGGTATGCCAAAGAGTCGCTCATTGCGGGATGTAGAGAATGTGCTTCTTTCAGATTACTGTAACCAGTTGACTAAAAATCTATTTTCAATTTATCACCAGGTGCGAGAGGCATTACCTGTACGGTACGTGGATCCTGGTCACAGTCTATGACCGGGGGACTGGATCCTCACGAAAGTTTTCGAAAGGTCGTCTTGCCTTGCACCTCGGTGGAGGGGTCCCTACCAGGTCCTGCTAGTCACCCAGACTGCGGCGCGGGTAGCAGGGCGGAAGAACTGGATACACGCAATGCACACCAAACGGATCCCGCAGCCCGTGCCATACGATACAGAAGACACAGAATCCCTTCCCAGTGCTGTAACCAACGTGCCCAAAACAGCAACAATCGACAAGAGAGTATCAGAGACCGTTCCAGAGTTCGTAAGGCCAGACAAAACGGCCATGTTGTCTCCGCACTCTCCAACAGTGGTACTTCCGGATCATCAATTTTCTGATCCCATTTCCGTTCACTCGCCACCTCCAGTGGAAAGTGACGACGCACTGTTTTCTTACTCATCAGAACCCGAAATTATGAAATATAATTTACATCCCAGAAGATAGACGTACGGCACGGTTTGACTGTGAGATTGAGGAAATCATTTGAGGGCTTGCCTTTTGGCCCGACTGTACGAAAGGATTCTGTTGGCTAAGGGTTGTGGGAAAGACATTAAGAAGACGCGCGACTGGAGTCGCCAGCAAACGAACAATTGGTGTTTTTTCGATTGAAGACTACGATGCCTGCACCCGCTACCGCTCGTACCGAACATTTAGATAAATATGTGACTAGCAGAGACAATGATCAAGCGTGTAAGGGGACCCCGAAAATGTATTGTTGCCTTTTTGTAATAATAACTGGGTTTTTAGGAACTACTGGTTTTGGGTTATGGTACCTGGAGAAAGCATATCCCCTAGGGGACTTTTTACCTGTTGAAAATGTATCTGTTATACCCACTCCTTCCGTGCGATTGCATACCTTGGCGCCTAGAGATTCTTCGCATAGACGGAACTATCAGAATAATACTCTTTTGTTAATAATGAATGCCACTCATGCAATTTTTAATAGGACCAACTGCTGGATCTGTTCGCATTTACCGCAACATGGGGATAAGGGGCTAGGTTGGTACATTCATCCTTTACCTTTGACAACTGCTTTTTATGCTTCTCTTAGAGCACTATTCTTTGGCCGTTGGAATGACAGCATCTCAGGGAACTTTGATGGTACAAATTTGAATAGTTTTGAAAAACGTGTTTTGATGCCCCTGGGATGCTCGCTTTTTGCAAATAGGAGTGAGCCAAATGTTGCTTCTGTTAGGCCCTCTGATAGATTGTCTTGTCCTTTTCAGTCTTTGATCTCTTTCAAAATGGCTCCTATACGCAATAAGGATGCCACACCTCCATTTTATTCTGTTAACCATAGCCCCGATTCAGTTTCCTTCTGCATACAGAGGAATGGAACACGGTCAATGGGTGATTTTAGAAGTTGCGCCAAAGTTGCAAATTTGACTATTGAGAACAGACCTCTGTATGTAGGTGAACCTGTCTATTTCGTTGGCGGTAATGTGGCATTTCCATGGTTGCCCAGGGATTGGCGAGGAACTTGCTATTTAGGGATTCTATTACATGGGGTATTTATTGCCAGTACTGCAGACATTTCAAAGACTCGTCCACGACGAGATGTGAAGGGGGATACTCCAGTGCAAACTCTAGGAGACATAATGAAATCCTTTTTGCCATTTTTTGGGCAAATTATGAATTCAGAATATATCAGGGGACTAGCGAGAGTATTGGAGAGGACCATCAACCGGACCACTGACATACTCTATAATATGACGTTAGAACAGAAAGCGATAAGATTAGTAGCTCTTCAGAACCGGATGGCATTAGATGTCATTCTGGCTGAGCGTGGAGGAGTATGTAAATTAGTGGGGTCCGCTTGCTGCGTTTACGTACCAGAATCCTCTCCAACGATCTTTAGGGCAATCCAAAATCTACATGTTCTTAGTTCGGAAGTGCATGTTCCTGAGGGAAACTGGGAACTTAGTGCATGGTTTTGGGATCTCCTATGGTCGTGGGGATGGAAGTTGCTTTCGGCCTTGATGATTATCTTGGGTAGTTTACTGTTGCTTTATTGTTGTATACAGTGTCTCCCTGGTATATGTTCGATATTAGGGGGATGTTGCGCGCAAGCAACAAGTGTATTAGGACATAAAATATACGCCCCAGAGAAGGTTTCCAAGGAGTACGTGTTGAAAGAAACTCTAGTGTCTGATCTAATGGCAACAGATATGTCTGATAATGATTCGGGGTGTATAGACGTTGAAATGTGGAGTTAGTCGTGAAGTGATTGGAAGTAGTTTAGCGCTTGGCATAGGCCAAAAGGAGGGTTTGTCAAAACTGATATAATATTGTTTTGTCCTCATTATATATGTTGGCCTATGCCCTGTCGCTTTGCGAGGAAATCCGCATCGCAAGGTCGTGACCTTAAGTTAATCAAGCCTCCATTTTAGGTTAAAGCCGCCATTTTGGCTTGTCGTGCAAAGTCACCCTGTGGCCTAAAATGGCCGGCCTGTGTTCTCTTGTTCTTACTTTAACCTCTTCAACCTCTGTAGGCGAGTTAATGTCCAACCTGCCTGCAGGCTACAAGTTAGGGTCATGTAGACCTTGTCCTTTGTTGACCTCGGGATCAGGGGATTATTTGAATCGGCGATGTTAACCTACAAGTATACATCTGTTTGACCTGCATTGAAGCAAATGTGTAAAGAGTGTAAAGTTAAACCCAGAGAATAATAGTATTTGTTAGTAAATGTATTAAGAAGTAAACCACATGCACGAGATATGTAAATTAGGAATGAACCTGGCGCGAACCCTAGCCCAGTACATGATTAACTCATAGGAGGCTGGACATCTTTACGAAGAAACTGTATAAATGTGCTGATGTCCAGCTAGCAATTCCTGTTCACTGCTCACATTGAACCTGCTGGTGGTCTCTGTGATGTACTGACGGCCAAATAGCTATTTGTGTACTTTGTTTTGTAAACTGTTCAGTGTTGCAATAAAGATTCTGGGAATCTTTACAAGCCCGTGTTGGTGTATTTCTCTTTGCATGGTGTAAAAGCCTTAATATTGTATTTTCTGATTCCACAAGGGAAATTACACTCCAAAGGGTAGGGTGACTGCTTTGGCTGCCTCTCTGTCGCTTCTCTGTGCCACTCTGCGGGAGAAAGGGATTTTGTAGTAAGTGCACCGTCTCCTTCGTATAGACTAGGAAAGTAGACTCCAAAGGGTATGGTGACTTCTATGACTGCCTCTCTGCCGCCTCTCCACACCGCTCCGCAGGAGAAAGGGATTTTGTAGTAAATGCACCGCCTTCTTCATGTAGACAGGGAAAGCAGACTTCAAAGGGTATGGCGACTACTATGACTGCCTCTCTGTTGCCTTTAAGTAATACTAAAAGTCATTTTGAAAATCAAACTATCAGAAAACAGCTAAACCAGTATTGGTTAAAATCAAATGACTGTAACTTTAAGCATGTGAGTTTGTTGCAAACCTAGCAACCTGATGGGGTAAACCTATTAAAAGCTAATGCATTCAACTATTGCCCAAGCCAAGAGAAACTAAAAATAAAAATAAAAGGCAGAAGGGAACTAATGAAAAGCCCAATTGTTGTGAAGCGTGTTACTCATACTTTGAGAAGCAGATAACAAAAGCTGATACAAGCCATTTTGCCAAAGTCAAGGAAGAAGCAGAATAGGATCTTATCCTTGCCAGCATTTGGTTGTGCACTGGGCAAATGAGAGTGGCAAGAAGGCGGCCCTTCTGAAAAACATTATTCAGAAGGAGAGGAGCATAACGTGCATAGGAGTATTAAAGAGCACCAATGTGAATCTTGTTTTCCCTGAAGAGTTGCTAAATGTTTGATGTTGCAAAATAATGAACATTGTGTAGCAGTTATAAGTTGATCTTAACCACAGAGGCACTTGTTTGCGCTTTGCTGTTCGGGCAAGGGAGTATACTCAAATGGCAAATCTTTTAAGCAGTAGGCCTGACATGGAAGTAATCCAGGTCTGGTTGAGGTAGTAGGCCTGGCATGTAAGTAAACCAGGTAGAAGTTGATGAAGTATTCATCATTATCATTCAGCTTTTATTCAACATTTTGTCATTTGACGCAAAATAGACAACAAAAAAAGACACAAAAAAAGACATTTCAACATTTTCCCATATTTAAATATACGACACATCGGGGGTCATTCCGACCCTGGCGGTAGGGGGTTAACGGCACCGGTAAGGATGCCGGTGCCGTTAACCCCCTACCGCCCTATTACGAGGTCCCTTAGTGGATCCCACCAGGACCAGCTGGTTTTACCAGCTGGCCTTAGCGGGACCCGTTAAGGGGCCATGGAGCTAATAACGGGCCTGCAATTTGTGGGCCCGTTATTAGCTCCTTCCCCATTCCCATTGAGCCCCATAGGGGCTCAAATGGGAATGGGGAATGGTTTTCCAAATGGGGACTTACCGGGTCCACATAGGTCGGAATATCCCGGTAAGTCCCCATTCCGACACCACAGACCTGGACCCGAGTTTGGAGGCCCCCATCATTAAAAAATAAAATAAAACCTCTCCATAAAAGCATTATGCAGTACAATTGGGCCAGATCATCGCAATGTCACAGACGGTTAATTCATCAATTTTACTCCCTATGATATATAATCCCCCTAAACAGGTTTCAACAGCTAGAAAGTCCTCAGGCATGTGTGCAAAAAGCAAAAATGCATTTTTAAACTCAGCAGCAGCATCATTGCACCAAGGAGCTTTTCTCCCTTTACCCCATAGGGGTGTGCAAAAGAGCAAGAAAGCACACGTGTAGATTAGCAGCATTATTGAGAGGGAAGTTACATTTTCATAGCGACTACATTACGAAGCTGGATAATGAGTTCACCATATTGGAACATAGATTCTTCTTACATTTCCACTATATTTAAATGTTATTAAGAGTTTACAAGAACCAGATGGGTTAATAAATTGGTAGCCGCATCATTGCGAGTAGATCACATTTCCCTTGACCGATTAAAATGTCCAAACGGACAATAAAGTACATTTTTAAGTTAGTAGGGAAAAAGTTACATTCATGGTAATAAACCACATTATGCTACAGATTCCTCCCTGCTTTTAATCTCTGCTGTGGATCATATTTTCCGCAACTTTCAATATTCTCACTCTTGTACGTACGCCATGCCCGATATATATAATTTGCCACAAAGTACACTATGTTAATGTCATTAGACTGACCAACTAACCTTAGGACTTCACTTATCTGGCGGATACCATGAGCATGAAGTACTATAAAGTGGTGATGACAAAGACAATTTATGCTGTTTGTGCTGAAGAAAGAACTGTATAAAGCTGCTGTAGAGGAGTTATATTACTTCAGAAATAATCAATTGTGGCAAAACATCCTGACAAAGACAATTATTGTTGCTATTCAGGAACAAAAAACTATTCTTTATGTGAATAGGACAATTCAAAATCATACTCTCGCTCAAGGAAGAGAAAGCATCTTCTAATTTTCTTTGTTGAATCACTGGATTGTTGGAACCACAAAGAACTGTGTTGGAACTCGATTACAAACCAGGATTTCCTTGTTTCTTTTGAAACTGTGAAACAGAAGCTGCTTGAATCTGGGGAAGGGGAATTCAACCAGATTATGAGGAAAGACTGTTGTGTATTTTGATTTCAATTGTTATATTTTTGTTGCTTTTGAACTGACGTGCATTACCTTATTGAATTACTGTATGTATAAGTGTGAGGGACAGATATCCTTTGTTCAAGTGTTTCCTTTAGTTTAATTTAGGCAGGGAAATCCCCGTCAGGGTAGGGATACTGAGGTGTTTATACAACCTTTTATTTTAATAAAATGGCTTCTTTTGAAAAATCTTCACAAAGTTGTCAACCTCACATTTCTGAACCCCCACAACCAGGATTTGAACATGATACAGACTTGCAGCGGGAGCCATTGCAGTTTAATGAGGATCAGGGTGATGTTAGATTTGTAGAGTCCTTTGATGCATCATGATGCTGCATGCAGGACACATCTTTGGGTGCCAGTGCAGTTGTCGGAAAGCCTCCCAAAAGGGAATTTGCACCATCAAGGTGGGAGAGAACCAAGGAAGTTGTTTTTTGGAAGGAATGGCTTTATTTTCCTTAGGAGAGAAAATTGGTACCATGTGGTGTCTGTCATCCCTGCTATGTGCTGTTTGAAGTTGAGGAGTCTGTCGATGTCTAACACAAGGGACTTGGCACAGTTAGCTTGCTGGGGTCTGAAGCCCCTGAGTTTCATATCAGAGAGCCAGTTCTGGATGTCAGAGTTTTCAGTGTTGTTGGTCAGCATTAGGAATTCCGTCTTGGATTGGTTGAGCTTCAGGTAAGCACTGATCATCCACGACTGAATGTGAGGCAGGCTTTGAGCCTGTGGATGTTGTGATGAATCCTACAGAGTACTCACAGAATCCCAGCCTAAGGTCTCATCTGAGGTGGCCAGTGGAAGGCAGCTGCTATCTGATCCTACCCTAGGGGTGGTATTAGTCGGGTGGACCACATGGGAGGAGAAGGGCACCAACAGAATGGGATGACTCTGGTAGGAAGGACGCAGTATTCATCTTCTTCTGAGGGTGAGGTTTCTGTACATGATTACCTAATGGATTGTCATGGTAAGAAGTCCCCTCTCAAAATTACCCAGAATGTCAGTTATTAAAACTCTTATGGTAAACATGGAAATGATATATGTAAGCAGGTAGTTAATACAACTACTTGTGATAGTTATAATTGTACATTATGTTTGAATTATCAAACAAAGAAACAACCATTATTTCAATTGAAAGCTTTCCCTAAATGTACATTCTATCAATCATTAAAACAGAGTTACTTAAACAATCTTAAAATCACTAAAAACATTATGGACTTCAAGTCCCATAATGCTATTAGTACTGAGACGAGGAAGAGGGGCCCAGATTTGCAAAAATGCAGTCTACTGGTTGTAATGACCCACACCTGAGTGGGTCCTTTAAACATTTAAAAGCCGTTCAGGTTTGGGCCATTAGTGACAAGCAGTGGGAGCAGCAGAAGTAAGATGAAGAAGTAGAAGATGGAGCCGCCACTGCATTGCAAGCGGGATGCCTGGTCGAGAGAGTGGTAGAAGTCGGGAATCCTGTGAAATGCAGAGAATGCGCAGCAGGAAGCAGTACTTATACTGGCTGTCCCGAAGCAGAGAAAAACTCTCCTCGTCCTGCATCCTACTCCGGTGGGTGGCTTTAACCGGATTATGTGCAGAGCAGAGAAAGCTCCCTTTTCAGGAGGCATGAGCAGGAGGAGTATTACCGGAGCTGTTAAGCGCCAGGACAATACCGAAGATTGAAGAAAATGAAGCAGCGGGTCCAATGGAGATGCAAGGATAGACCAGTGAGTTGGCCTTCGCTAGGTAACCCCAGGGTGCTCCGCAAAAGACAGCTAGCTCAAAGTGGAAAAGCTTTTGAATACCAAAATGTTGAATTAAAGCATTTTGGGAGCAACTCTCATGTTAATAGAGACCGAGTTGAAGAATATTGTAACCACTTTTGCCAAAGTAAAAAGGGAACAATATTCTACCAAAGTCAATGTGATCTACAGAAAGGGAGATTACTTGTAAGAGAAGATTGTAACCAGTATTGCCTAAGCCAAAGAAAAAGCAATCACAAATGAAAGGGTATGCAACTGTCCTAATGAGGGATACTCAGAAAGGAGACATTGTAGACTACCTTACCAGCAGCTAATTGATGGTGTAAAAGGAAATCCAAGATTTCAGGATAAAAGCCCTATTTATAGAAATCATCAAAGGGGGAGAGAAATGTAACCTGCATTGCCTGTGGCAAGCTAATTAGAGTGAGAGGCATTGTCAATGTGTATTGTATACTTTTGGAAGAAGTTATAAACCCCTTGTTGTTGTTGAAAGTCAAAAGACTTATCCAAGAAGCAATTTTTGATTTCCTTTCCCCACTGAAGATTTGAGTGTAGAAAGTTTGAACCAAATCTCACAACAGAGTACTAGTAGTAGTAGTAGTAGTAGTAGTAGTAGGAGTTTAATCCTGGCAGGCGAGTGCACCAAGAAAGGGACAAATAGTGGTTAGGCCTGGCAGGTGAGTGTACCAGGAAGAAGACAAGTTGAAGTACTGCAGTGTGGTAGAAGGATGTGGTTGAAAGAAAGTGGCAAGTCCTCTAATGTGCTATGTAAGATATTGTAAAATCATCCTAACACAAGAATAAATGTGATTTGAGGAAAAGTTATTGGTCTTCCAAGAAGAGCATATTTACATTGAATACTGACTTGGTGTGGGAAGACAACCTGCCTCATTCCGACTTGGGTGGTAAGGGATACTGGGCACCGTTAAGGAGACCAGCACAGGTGAAACCTTACCGCCCAATTCCGAAGTCCCTGAGTGGGAACCGCAAAGGACATGTGGTCTGACCACAAGTTCTTTACGGGTCCCGCTAAGGGACCAGGGCGCTTGTCAGGGCCAAAGCCAAGACCAAACCAAGACAAGGGGTGCAGAGGGGCATGGTGGGGGCTGTGATGAACGTACAAGTTGGGTCCAGAAAGCTGTATCCATTTAAAAGGCTGCTGTGTCCCTTTTGCAGAAAAGCAGCCTTCAAAAACTACTGCCTACAACTCCCAGCATGCTCGGGGGCGCCACGGGCCAATCAGGAGTCCAGCAGGGTGTGGCACATCAACGCGCATGCGCAAGCCCCGAGGCACGGGGCTTGCGCTTGAGACTTCGGAAGGAGAGGACGTGCCAAGCCCAACTCCTCCAGAATCATTCGCGAGGGGCCCCGCCCCGCCGGAGAAGCAGTTCGGCCCCTCGCTCCCACAAGATAAGTCTTTAAACCCATCTTGGGGATCAGAGGGATCGGGGGAGAAGCGCAGGGGGCTTTGGCCCGCCCATTCCTAGCCCCTGCGCCTACAGGAAAGATAAGTGGGCGTGTCCTAGGCGCGTCGCTAATCCGCGCTTGCATTTGTAGTGGGGAAGTGAACCGTACGAAACGCTAGTACGTGTGTTCCCGCCTCCTGGAACCAGGGAAAACTCGGCGCAAGGGAGGCGAAAACACATGGGCAAAAGTTACCGCGGCGGTCTGAAGGAAGACCCCTGCGGGAGTTAACACTGGCATTTTTTCCACATCAGGAACAAGTGGAAAAGCCCCGAAGAGTGGCGAACTTTGGCACACTCAAAAACCTGTGATTTGAGCCCGGGTGGCAGCTAGAATGTTGTGTGTTTGTGTGTGTGAGGAATGAATGAGAAGGTTATGGGAATGCGGAGGCAGCACCCTAACTTGTGTTATTTCTTTTAGCTTCTTGGACCAGCACTGAACATTACGGACCTGCCACAAGACTTGACGGCTTCATCATGGACAGGACACTGAAACCCAGAGCTAAGTTTGCATGCTGAAAAAATGCTAACTAGTTGTGGACAGAATTAGGTGCATGACTTAGACTTGTACGTTAGATTGAACAGTGAGGGGGCCTAAGTCTGACTATGTGGAGGTGGTGTGCAAATAGCTACTTGGTACCAAGTACAATCTAAAGTGTGCAACAATCAACCCTTCAATTCCCCGTCCTATCCACAACCTCTTACCAACCCTCAATCCGGTTTCCCTAAAATTCCCCAACCTATCCAATCAACGAGACCCTAACCCTCCTTCCCTGCTCTGGTCCGGGTAGCCTGCGTAAGCTTCGACTTGCAGGCTCCACGACCATAGTGGGGGTGGTTGGTACTGCGTCGCTCCTGCGCCTAGGACCAGAGTGCTTTGACAGAAGCGCAAGCCCACGTATTTTCCAGGCGCCTGAGCGGCACAGCCAACCCTCACAACAAGTCATGGAAGAAATTGCTAAAGCCTTGCAGGATTTGCAAGGGGAGTTAGCCGCATCCAGGCAAGAATATGCAACTTTGTCCGCGCAGGTGCGGAATCTAGCTGCCCAAGCATCGCCCTTACCTGGTCAACCGTCTACCCCGGTACAGGTACATGTAACCCCGGAAGCCATAGTTCCCCTTGCACCTCCAGAGCGATATGCAGGGGATCCGCAAAAATTCTCTACGTTTTTGACCCAATGTCGTCTCCACTTTCTCACCAAGGCATCAGCCTTTCGGTCTGCTCAAGCACGTACTGCCTTTGTGATATCGTACCTTACAGGGGACGCCGCCTCTTGGGCGAATCCTTTGGTTCAAAAGGACGATGCCGTCCTGTATGACTGGGATGAGTTCCTAGGGGAATTTGAGAAGATCTTTAATCGACAGGCAGCTACCCTCTGTAAGGATCGGGAATTGCTGAGTTTAAGGCAAGGCAATAGGGAACTGGTGACTTATGTCACGCAGTTCAACCGGCTAGTAGCTGAAGCCGAATGGCCCAGAGAAAAGAGGATGTCCCTATTTTATCAGGGGTTAAAAGATGAGTTAAAAGATCTTATAGCTCAGGTTGATCCACAGCCAAGAGAGTGTTCGGATATGATAAACTTAGCCTTGCGTCTTGACCACCGCTTGGCGGAAAGGCGAGGCGACAAGAGAAGAGGAGAATCTCGTCCTGTACCACGGTTAGACCAGTTTAAAGGATCTCGTGGGACGGTGGACAAATCTGAGGGGGATGAGCCGATGCAAATCGGCTCCATCCGGGGCCCCCTAACAAAAGAAGAGAAAGAGCAGAGAAGAAAAGACGGGGTCTGTATGTATTGCGTTAAGGCTGGGCATTTCGTTCGCGAATGCCCCGCCAAACCAAAAACCCAGGGAAACGCCTTGGCTCGTCGGTAGTGGGGGTCACCCGGCCGAGCCTAGTCAGCAGGGCCCCAATTGCAGGCTATTCGAATCATGGCCCCTATATCACTCAGAAGGGTTGCTTAGAGTTCTTGACAAAGAGGAAACAGGTTACACTGCTAATCGACTCGGGTGCGACTGGCAATTTCATCGATGCCCAGTTTGTGGGTACTTTAGGAATTCCGGTGCAATGTAAACCTACGTCAGAACTGGTACATGCAGTTGACGGTACCCCCCTTAGTTCAGGTCCCGTTACCCATAGTACCTGTGTTATGATCCTTCGGTGTGGAGATGGGCATACAGAAAAGATTGCCTTTGACATTATTGCCGCCCCGCAATTTGGGCTTATCCTGGGTTTGCCATGGTTAAAGAAACATGACCCTCACATTCAATGGACCTCAGGGTCGATAGACCTGGATTCTCCATATTGCAAAGAACATTGCTTAAAAAAGGCTTTGCCGGACATACGCTCCGTCTGCATAGCCAACAGTCAACCAGAGGTACGTCCTGAAGATCTGCCCCAAGAGTATGCCGACTTTGTGGATGTGTTTAATAAACAGGCTGCTGAGTCTTTACCTCCACACCGGCCCTTTGATTGCCGGATAGACCTGGAGCCAGGAGCGGTATTGCCATGCAGCCGCATCTACGCTTTGACCGAGGCTGAAAATGACCATCTTCGGGAATACATAGCATCAAACCTCAAGAGTGGTTTTATTCGGCACTCCAATTCTCCGGTTTCGTCACCTCTGTTCTTCGTACCGAAGAAGTCTGGGGAGCTCCGGACTTGTATTGATTACCGCGGAGTGAACCGGATAACCATTAAAAACCGTTATCCGCTCCCTTTAATCCCAGTACTTCTTGACCAAGTTAGGGATGCGGTCATCTATACCAAGTTGGACCTTCGAGGCGCATACCACTTGGTATGGGTACGTGAAGGAGACGAGTGGAAGACCGCCTTCCGAACCAAGTTCGGATTGTATGAATATCAGGTCATGCCATTCGGCCTCTGTAACGCCCCCGCCGCCTTTCAACATTTCCTGGATGAGGTACTTCGAGAATATTTAGATGTATGTGCCGTTGTGTACATTGACGACATCCTCATCTATTCCAGTAGTCTCCAGGAACATGTCCAACATGTTCGTGCGGTGTTGCAAAAATTGCGAGAACATCATCTCTACGCAAAGTTAGAAAAGTGCGAGTTTCATCGTACCACTGTGGAGTTCTTAGGTTATTTCCTAACCCCAACCGGCGTACAAATGGATACCAAAAAGGTGCAGGCAATTTTAGATTGGGCACCCCCTGCCAATGTGAAGGATATACAATCCTTTCTAGGATTTGCAAACTTTTACAGACGCTTTGTTAAGAATTTTTCGGCTTTGGTTACTCCAATCACGAAGCTTCTTCGTAAGAATTGCCCGTTTGTTTGGGATGCCTCAGCCGAACAGGGTTTTAAACAGCTCAAAAAGGCCTTCACTGACGCTCCGGTACTAAAACACCCAGACTTGTCCAGACCATTTGTGGTTGAAACGGACGCCTCCAGTTATGCTTTGGGGGCCGTTCTGTCCCAAAGGGATCCCATGACGGGTTTATTACATCCGGTGGCCTATTATTCTAGGAAGCTGCTGCCAGCCGAGGTGAATTATATCATCGCAGATCGAGAACTACTGGCAATAAAGGCAGCATTTAGCGAATGGCGGCACTATCTGATGGGAGCACGTCATACGATAACAGTAATCACGGACCATCGAAACCTACAATTTATCAAAACCGCCAAGACCCTGAGCCCGCGTCAGCTGCGTTGGGCCATGTATTTCGCGGAGTTCGACTTTATCATCACATATAGGCCCGGAAACAGCAACCAGAAAGCTGACATCTTGTCACGCTATCCCGAGCCGACAATTCGAGAGGCGAACCCCACGCCCCAATCAATAATTCCCCCCGCTCATATTATTGGAGCGACCTCTGATTTCTTTGAAGGAATTCAGAAAGAAATCTCTATGCAAGAACTGCACCATTGGTGCAAACAGGACCCTCGGAACGTAGTTCTTGCAGGGCTTCCCTACCACGCTCATGCTCTGTATTTGCCTACTGCGGCACTCCGGGAAAAGGCCATGTCGTGGTGTCATGATTCATCCCTTGTAGGTCATCCGGGAAGGTCAAAAACACAAGAACTGGTGGCTAGATACTTCTGGTGGCCAAAGTGGCGACAAGATGTTCAGCAACACATATTGAAGTGTGACACCTGTGCCCGCAATAAGGCCAGTCACCAAAGACCTGCAGGCCTTCTGCGTCCTTTACCAACTCCGGACGTACCATGGCATACTGTAACCATGGATCTCATTGTGGATCTCCCGCCTATACAGGGTTACACGTCAATATTGGTTGTAGTAGATACCTTTTCAAAAATGGCCCATGTTATTCCTTGCAAGGGAGTCCCAACCGCTAGCGCAATTGCAGAACTCTTCCTGCAAAACGTCATTCGCCTACACGGGCTTCCACACCATGTTATCACCGACAGAGGCCCACAATTCATTTCACGATTTTGGCGTGAATTTTGTAGGATCGTTGGGATGGAAATCCATTTGTCATCCGGGTATCATCCCGAGACTGACGGCCAAACCGAGCGTGTAAATCAAGGGCTCGAGCAATACTTGCGTTGCTTTGCTGCAAGCAGGGAAAACACTTGGGTCCAGCATACTTGGTTAGCTGAACTGGCCTACAATAATGCCTTACACACGTCCACCAAAAAGACTCCCTTTTACTGTCTTTATGGACGACATCCACGTATTCTTCCCGTAGCTGTCCCGTCCTTAGAAGTGGAATTGCCCACACTAGCGGGACAGCGGATTGAAATTGAGCAAGTTTGGAAGGAGGTACAAGGTAATCTCGTTAGAGCAAAAAACTCTTACAAGTATTATGCAGACAAAAATCGCCGTACCAGTCCTCCCTATCGTGTGGGCGACAAGGTGTGGCTTTCCACCCGCAATATTCGATTGGATGGTCCCAGGAAATTACAGCCCCGTCCCTGCTAAAACCTGCCCCGCATGGAACTCCCGTTAAAAAAAACCCCCCGATAATTGTTTACGGGGAACCTGAATATGAGGTACGTGCAATTTTGAACTCCAAAAAGAGCACTAACGGCCAATTGTATTATTTAGTGGACTGGGTGGGGTATGGACCTGAAGAGCGCTCGTGGGAGCCCTCACATCACGTTCATGCTCCGAGATTGTTGCGCACTTTCCACAAGAATTATCCAGATAAACCCGGAGGGCCTACCTTCCGTGGGAGGAGGAGTGCTGTCAGGGCCAAAGCCAAGACCAAACCAAGACAAGGGGTGCAGAGGGGCATGGTGGGGGCTGTGATGAACGTACAAGTTGGGTCCAGAAAGCTGTATCCATTTAAAAGGCTGCTGTGTCCCTTTTGCAGAAAAGCAGCCTTCAAAAACTACAGCTCCCAGCAGAAGCGGTCTCCTGCCTACAACTCCCAGCATGCTCGGGGGCGCCACGGGCCAATCAGGAGTCCAGCAGGGTGTGGCACATCAACGCGCATGCGCAAGCCCCGAGGCACGGGGCTTGCGCTTGAGACTTCGGAAGGAGAGGACGTGCCAAGCCCAGCTCCTCCAGAATCATTCGCGAGGGGCCCCGCCCCGCCGGAGAAGCAGTTCGGCCCCTCGCTCCCGCAAGATAAGTCTTTAAACCCATCTTGGGGATCAGAGGGATCGGGGGAGAAGCGCAGGGGGCTTTAGCCCGCCCATTCCTAGCCCCTGCGCCTACAGGAAAGATAAGTGGGCGTGTCCTAGGCACGTCGCTAATCCGCGCTTGCATTTGTAGTGGGGAAGTGAACCGTACGAAACGCTAGTACGTGTGTTCCCGCCTCCTGGAACCAGGGAAAACTCGGCGCACGGGAGGCGAAAACACATGGGCAAAAGTTACCGCGGCGGTCTGAAGGAAGACCCCTGTGGGAGTTAACACTGGCATTTTTTCCACATCAGGAACAAGTGGAAAAGCCCCGAAGAGTGGCGAACTTTGGCACACTCAAAAACCCGTGATTTGAGCCCGGGTGGCAGCTCGAATGTTGTGTGTTTGTGTGTGTGAGGAATGAATGAGAAGGTTATGGGAATGCGGAGGCAGCACCCTAACTTGTGTTATTTCTTTTAGCTTCTTGGACCAGCACTGAACATTACGGACCTGCCACAAGACTTGACGGCTTCATCATGGACAGGACACTGAAACCCAGAGCTAAGTTTGCATGCTGAAAAAATGCTAACTAGTTGTGGACAGAATTAGGTGCATGACTTAGACTTGTACGTTAGATTGAACAGTGAGGGGGCCTAAGTCTGACTATGTGGAGGTGGTGTGCAAATAGCTACTTGGTACCAAGTACAATCTAAAGTGTGCAACAATCAACCCTTCAATTCCCCGTCTTATCCACAACCTCTACCCAACCCTCAATCCGGTTTCCCTAAAATTCCCCAACCTATCCAATCAACGAGACCCTAACCCTCCTTCCCTGCTCTGGTCCGGGTAGCCTGCGTAAGCTTCGACTTGCAGGCTCCACGACCATAGTGGGGGTGGTTGGTACTGCGTCGCTCCTGCGCCTAGGACCAGAGTGCTTTGACAGCGCTAATTACGGGCCTGCTATTAGCAGGCCCGTAATTAGCGCCTTCCCCATTCCCATTGAGCCATATGGGGGCTCAAATGGGAATGGGAATGGTTGGGTGAATGGGGACTTACCGGGTCCGCACAGGTCGGAATGTCCCGGTAAGTCCCCATTCACCCAGACCGGACACGGACTCGGGTTTGGAGGCAGCCATGTGCAAAAAGCGCCATGGCTACCTCCAAACTCGGAATGAGGCCTATGTCTTTTTGATTTGTTAAACAGACGTTGGAGGAAACTTTAACAATTGGGCTGGAAATAAGGGTGTCGGTAGCAACGTACCAGCACCCTTTCTGGACCCCCAAACTACAACAATGCTGCTAGGGGCCAAGGATCACCCAGCCGGCCTGACCTGCCGGGTTTTCAGGTCACTACCAGCATGGTGTTCACGGAAGCACCAGTACTTTCTCTCCATTTCCATGGAGTGCTAGTAGTCTCCATGGAAATGGGGAGTAACCACAACCGCCGCCACATGGGATATCTCTGTGGCACCGGGATATCAGGCAGTGTTACGGATGTTACAGGGTTGCCGGAAAACCCATCGCTTACTGGGGGGTGGGTTCTGGCAACCCTGTAAGGAGGGAAAACTGTCTTGAAGAATGAGAAATTCTGTTTGGAATAAAAAATTGCCAAGTGAAGGACTTTTGTATTTGGAGTAGAGCTTGGCTATTGAAAAGAACTTTCTCGATTTTGGACTTTGGTTTCAAATATCCTAAATTGTTCCTGGGGAAGGTGATTCGACCCTGAATACAAAGATTCATGTTTAAAACCTTTTCCATTTGAATTTAACTGTCAGTTCATGGAGTTTGAACAGCCATATAAACCCAGCATGATTGTGTTGTATGCATGAGTGTGAAAGACAGATACTTTTGGATAGTAGATCATTTTCCATTAGCTTTAGTTTGACAGGTAGGAAAATCCTTGTTAGGGAAAGATAGGCATTTGTCTCACTCTTATTTAATAAAATGGCTACTTATGAGAAAACTCAACTTGCATTTCTGACCCCTCACAATGTTTTTGATGGAGGATATCCTGAGGTAGATCCGCGTGCCATCTGTTTATTTGTGGATGTAGATGTTGTGTGGAGCAAGGAGGGTTCATAGGGGTTCCATGGAAAGATTGATGATCGCTGGGAACAGGATGGATCCTCTGGAACTCCACATGTGATTGGTATAGTTGATGATCGGGAGCAATCCATTTGTACAAACTGATGGTGATTAGCAAGGAAGGATTTGAACCTGCTGTGGATGGTCTTGCTGATCCCCAGGCAACAATGTAGATTGTCTGTCAGTGTCTGGTGGCCTACTGTGTCAAATGTATGCTGCTGAGAGTTCGAGGAGAACCTGGAAGCAAGTAGGGCCATCATCAAGGATTTTAAGGGCAGTGTCGATCATCTTGATGTTAGCTGTTTCTGTGCTTCATCTGGTTGTGAAGCCAGATTTTTAGAACAAAAAAAGGTTATTGGCTTTGATGTGCTGGAGGAGTTGTGTGGCTAACTCTTTCTCAAGGATCTTACCTAGGAAGGGAAAATGGGTGATGGGGGGGTAGTTGCTGAGGTTGTTAGGGTCCAGTGTTGGTTTCTTGAGAAGAGGGAGGATTTGTCTGGTCCTGAGGTGAGGGTTGAAGGGAAGATGCTTTGAGTTAGGGAGCGGTTGATTGTGAGGGAAGGGAGGAGTGCGTCAGTCACAAGGGTCTTGAGTATGGAGGAAGGGAGGATGGCACCTGGATATGATGTGACCTTGAGTGATGCTAGGATGACAGTGAGATCTTACATAGCTAGTGTCTTGAAAGTTGTCCAGGCAGTTGTCGTTTTGCGAAATGTGATGTGTAGTGTACTGTCAGTTGTGGCGTTGGTGTCTATGTGTTGGGAGATTATGCTGGTCTTGTTGATGAAGAAAGAATTGATGGCTGTGTATTTTTCAATGGAGTGTGGTATGGGTGGGTCAGGCAGAGGGTTGATGCAGTGCTTGATGGCTTTAAAGAGGACTCTGATTTCATGGTTGGCCTTGGCTATGGTGTTTTGATAGTAGGTGGTCTTGGCAGTGGTGATTAGTCATCCGCGTGTAGCATGGAGTTCCTTGAGCAAGTTGGATGTCGTGCAGGGATTTCACCAATTCTTTTCTTGTTTTCTGATGCTTTGTTTGCTGAGGTTCAGTCCTTGTGTGTACCATGGTCCAGAAGGTTTAAGCTTGATGGTGCATTGTTTCACTGGGGCATGCAGGTTGATGTTGTTTGTTAGGGTGGTGTTAAGCTCTTGGAGAAGAGAGTCACAGTCCTGGTTCATCCGAGGTAGATTAGCCCATTTGAGGTGGAGTTTGGTGAGGTCTCCGACAGAGCCTTCACTGAGAGGGTTGTGAATGATCTTAAGCCTTGTTTGCTGTGTTTCCGATGCCTTTGCTTGAAAGGTGTGGTGAGACTAATCTCAAAGGGGATTGCCATATGGTCTGACCAGTCAAGCGGAATAGTTGGACTGTGATGGAGGACGGGCAGGGCAGCGATGATGAGGTTGGGGAAATTATATTTCCTGTGAGTTGGGTCTTTCGTGTGCTGTGTAAGGTTCAGTGTGTTGAGTAGACAGTGGAGATATTCCTGCATTTACTTGATTGCTGGATTGCCAGGATGTTGAAGTCACTGAGGAAGATGTTGATGGCATGCATAAGAGACATGGGGCCTCATTACGAGTCCGGCTGTAACTGTGGCGGTAAAACCGCCTGGTTACCGCCGGACTCGTATTACCATTCTGCCTCTGTGACTCCCGGAATTACCAGGGAATTACAGCCCTGGTGTCCCGGGAATTCTGGAGGAGGAATTCTGTAAATCCCCATTCCCATTGAGTCCAATAGGACTCAATGGGAATAGGGAAGTGGAAACACCGGCACCATCTTGTGATGGTGCGGGTGTTTCCACGTCCGCCTGCAGGCGGGAGGTGTTCAACCCGCCTGGTCAGACCTGGTGGGAAGATCACCTCCCGCCTGCAGGACTCGGGATCGGGCGTTCCGGAATTAACAGTGGCGGCGGGTTGGGTGGGTCTTAGGTTCGCTTCACCTGCTCATCAAAGTTCTACTTTGTCAGTCTTCGTCAGTACTTCAACAAAGCCCTTCCACTTCATGGCAGTTCTTCTCCTTCGTTAGCACTTTATCACACCCCTTTTCCTTCAGATACCATTAGCCAAAGTCCTTCACATTAATCATAGTCCTTCTCTTCATCACAGTCCTTCATCATAGTCCTTCTGTGGGCTCCTGTGCCTCCATTCATTGTAACTTCGCTGTCTTTTTTTTCCTTTTTGCCCTGTGTCTCCAATTTTCTCAGGCAGGATTGTGCCCCCCACTCTCACTCTCTCTCTTTAGATCTCTCTCTCTCTGCTCTTTCCCTGTCCCTCCATTCTTCAATGTCTCCCGTCTTATGAACATTCTGTTCTTTCATTCATCACAAGAGCTCTGTGTCTCCACCCTATCTTGACCTTTCAATTCATCATAGGTTCCCCGGCTCTTCTTTGCTTCTTGCCTGGTCCCTCTGTTCTTCACGCACTCTCGCTCTCTCTCGTTTTCAATGTCCTGCCACTCATCAGCATCTCTCTTCTCCTTTCTGTTGCGTCCCTCCATTCATCGCAAGTTTTCTTGTTCTCCTTTTCACCCTCTGCCTTCAGTTAATTGCAAGGTGTCTGCCTCTGCTATGCTGCGTCTACTATGACTGCACCAACATACATCAGGTTTTGGGGCTATAAAAATCCTTGTAATACAGTATGTGGTCTGGCTGCTGAAAGCCACCAAAAAAGCTGGAAAACTTCTAATATTCAACCATGTGTTAACATCACTCTTTCATCCCTCAAGAAGAACTACTCTATCCCTGGTATGAAAATCTACCCCTAGAGTGCGGTGATGTGCCGCCTACCTAAAAGGATTAGCGCGTTTTGTTTATGTGACTCCTCTATCCTATTAGATAGGCGGCACATCCCTGCACTGTAGGGGTAGATTTTCATACAAGGGATAACGTAGTTCTTCATGAGAGATGAAACCGTGATGTTAACACATGGTTGAATATTACAAGGTTTCTGCCTTTTTTTGGTAGTATTACAAAATTAATATTAGGGGAACGCTTTTCGCTTAATTTTTAGATATTCCCGTATCAATACGCTTTTATTTCTTGCTGAATATACATCTTCAATAGTTGTCCCTAATAAACAGCAGCACTATCGCAACAGTAATGGAATGATTGATTCTAAACTGCACTTAATGACCCAGCCTAAATGAGTAACTGGGACAACCTCTGTGGAATGAAAGCACCTCTAGGAGCAAGGCATGGCAATTGGCCTACGAACCACCACTTTTTCGGTAGCAAGGTATGTGGCGTCACCTGTTATCCACACCGGAGGGACAGGGCTACCCGTGCAGTACACATGAAGTGAAAGTGCTAGCATTTCGACATTCG
Source organism: Ambystoma mexicanum (assembly GCF_040938575.1). Lineage (NCBI taxonomy): Eukaryota > Metazoa > Chordata > Amphibia > Caudata > Ambystomatidae > Ambystoma > Ambystoma mexicanum. Next base: position 216,049,163 of record NC_090926.1, read on the forward strand.
ACTGTGGTGATCAGCAAATATATTGAACTCCTACTGAGAGGAAGTCCTGAAATGTCCCCAACTATGAGCCAAGGACGGCACACGCTGGGCCAAATAGAGTCACTTCATTGGCAGAGATTCTTCTTTTGCTGGATGTAGCCCATAACTTATGCAATCATTAAGCAATTTTAAAAGATAAACACGTTGTGCTGACTTCCCACCCCCTCTCCTCTCCTGCACAGCAAAGGCAAAAAATGATCACTGGCAGCCATTTCTTCAGCAGGGGGATTATTTTGAAATAGGAGTGCTTTCTAATTTAGGGACACGAGATAACCACCACTGGACCCCTGGCAACCCCCAAATAACGTCCCTGGTTTTAGCTCGTTGTACCTTTCACAGAGGAGAAATAGCCATTTGCATATCAGTCTTTGTCCCACCCAAAAGGGCAGTTCAGCACCGAAATGCTAGGTAATTCTCCCCTGAACAACAGTACCAACAGCCACCCCAGACACGTGTCTCGGCCTAGTACGGCCTCCTTAGTGAGGTGAAGCTGTGCCTCTCTAAGCACAGTGAGCAAGGGGTCCACGTCTGGATTACCCTGCATAATTTAGGGTGAAACCCAAAGTTTCTAAAAATGCACAAAAAGTCTGGGAGCCCCTCTACCGCGAACAAACATGGCCAAATAACCTGCTCTATGGGAAGGTGCCCACTCGAGAGGGTCTACAAACACGTTTTAGCTCACTGTACATTTCACAGAGGAGGAATTACCATTTGCATATCAGTCTTTGTCCGACCCACAAGGGCAGTCACATGCTCGTGCTTGAACAACTTTCTGACAGATGTCTATCCGACTAGTGTTTTCTCTTCCTGTGAGTAGTGTGTTGTAATTTTCCCTTATGGCTCCAGTGTAGGTCCTTGGGTTGTTGTCAACACTGATTTACTTTATCTCTTCTATGTTATGTTATGATAAAGGTTCTTATATCGCGCACTGGCGCTCTGGCGGATCTGCAAAGCAAGAGGGTAAGTGGGGTGTAATTTAGTGGGACTGTGCGGGAGAAAAGAGCAAGAAAGCTGTGATGTGCTATTGGCAGCTTCAGTTCGGTTTACATCGTTCGCTGGGGGTAGGTGTGATTTTTGATTGGTAGCCGTTATGCGCTGTTCTGCAAGGCTACGTGTGGTTTGTTTTGTTGTTGTGGTGTAGTGAAGTGTTTGCAGTTTCTAGTAGATTTAACTGACTGGTGCTTTGTTTGCCATGAGGTTGGTTAACCAGAGCTCTTGGTTTAATTCTTCTGTGTATAGATTGCAAAGCGGGATACCAGGAAGCCAGTTTGGCCTTTTGCCTATTGTTCTTGGCCAATGTGAATGTATTATTTATGGAACTAGCTATGACGTTTCGCATACAAAAAAGACTAAGCTGTGCACCATGATCTCAACTTTCTTATCACATTCCCAGAGAGCTTGTTCCTAGGTGTCTTGCTCCACTTAGCAGTTAGATAGCACTGTGGGAGGCCTCTCAATCGAAACTGCATGAATAGCTTCCAGTCCATCTTTGATGTATGGGTACATTAGCCACCGTACAGCCTAATGTTTTTAATACCCGGCCAGCACAAGATGTTTGTTCAAGTTACCCAACAGTGCCTCCTACAGTGCCGTGTAACATTGATGGTGCCATTCTCAGTAATATGCATATCAATGCCATTTTATGGTTCTTCGTATTCGTATTGTGTAAGGGTCAGGCTTTGTGCTTCAGCTGTTGATTTAAACTGTTATCAGTATTTAATCAGCCAGCAACGGTTAAATGCTCATCTAATAATAGTCATGTTGTAACCGGTAATTCAGCTTACATGATCTTTCAGCTGGGCCAATTCTTTATGGGTCCAACACAAATGCATGCCTATGCATGTAAAATGCAAAGAACAACCACAGAAGCCAAAACTATTGGCTTTGCCAATGCTTGTTTTGTTTCGATTTGTTTATTGTAATTGACCTGCCAATTTGCATCAGTGCTCCTGTGAGTTGACTACTTCTGATCCTCAAGACAATGGGCCTCATGACAAGTATGGCGGTAGCCTTGACGGTAAAACCGGCAGGCCGCCGCCAAACTTCCAAAAATCTCTGGCACCCACAAATGGGTAATTACTGGGTCATTAAGGCCCTGCCAGACCCGGTAATTGCCCTTTCGCGGGCGCTGTAACAGAATTCTCCCCATTCCCATTTGAGCCCAATAGGCCTCAATGGGAATGGGGAGGTTGGATGCACCGGCACTGTTATAAACGGTAACGGTGCATCCGACATGCTGTGCTCGCGGGTGCCTTTCTGCCTGCCAGGTCAGACCTGGTGGGCAGAAAGGCACCCGCGAGCACAACTCGTAGTTTGCCGGTCCGGGAACTAAGGCAGCAGCAAGCTTACCAGTACCGTAGTTCCCAGACTGGCAAACCTATAACGACGCCCAATGTAAGGAGACCACCATTAGCTGGCATAGAGCAAGGGTTCCTGGGAAGGTTCTTTGTAATAGGTGAACCATTTTGGCTGTTTAAAAAGAGGTCAGGGCGCCCCTCTGCAAGAAAGAACACAGCATGATAACCTGTTCTGTGGGAATGTACCCACTCAGAGTCCGCAGTCACATGTTTAGCTCACTGTACCTTTCACAAAGGAGGAGTATCCATTTGCACATCAGTCTTTGTCCCGCCCACTTGAGCAGTCCAGCACCGAAATGCCAGGCAATCCTCCTTTTCGCTGTGTGTTGATCGCTGGGAACAGTATCCAGAATGTTGCCTCCTTTCTGGCCCTTACCTGACATTTGAGGTAGCACATGACAGCTACTAATGAGAAGCCTGGAATCCCTCAACTTTCTCCATGGGGAAGACACTAAGGGCACACTCAAACGAATTATTTACAATTTGTAATTGTGCTGAACCAGGTTCCTCCAAGGTCACTGAAAGGTCAAACTATGAAGAAAATCACAGGGCCAATGGAATAGTGAACATGACTTCCACAGCTCTGCTGAACATGCAAGCTATTTCAAAGAGCATAGGAGCAAAGTCATGGCCTGGTGGTTTCCTCTTTGATCTTTTGCCCTCCGAAAAAGGATGAGAACTGAAGCAAGGTGTCCTCACATCAGACCCATTACAATGTGCAAATATTAAATACAAACAATGTGGACGTGACATTGCAAAACCTGACTGGAATAGTATGGACGGTGGATGTCACAATCGGTGTACGTTTTGGATTGAGGCCACTTTTCATTCTCCTTCCCGAAGCACCAAGCAGGTGGCTCTCCGCAGCAATGCGCCTTGCTCCCCAAGCAGTAGAGTTGCGCTGCCAAGACAATAAAAAAAATTATAGATGGAGCTGTGTTGTAATGTAAGTCCTGTTTTGTCACTGGCCGGTGGGTCTGCTCCTTTGTATGTAGTGTTCATACCTATCCCTGTTACTGTCCAATCTGATGTACTACTTTATATGGCAATGAGAAACTGGTTTACTGTACATATGTACAATATGTACAATAAAGTTTGACCTGGACTAATTCAATGGCTCCAAACCTGGTCTGTGTTTGAGTGCTGAGCCCAACTTGAATGACAACATTTAGGGCCTCATCACGACTTCGGCGGTAACCCTTAAATCTGGCGGTAGCGCTATTACCGCCAGATTTAAGGGTCCGCCGAATCAGGGCTTTGGCGGATTTCGCCCCAGCTCTGAGCTGGGGGGAAATCCACCGAAAATGTGCACTATTACCGCCGGCAGGAAATCCGCCGGCGGTATTAGCGCGAAGATTCCCCATTGAGCCCAATGGGGAATGGGGCATTCCCGAATGGGCTCAGTGGGGAATGGGGACTTACATTACCGCCGAACTCGTGATCCGGCGCTATTAGCGCCGGGGAGTTCGGCGGTAGGGCTAATACTGCCCGCGCTAATAGCGTTACTGTTACCGCCCAAGTCGTGATGAGGCCCTTAGAGTTCACAACAAGCTGCTGAGCCAATTCTTCTTAACCAATAAGACGCACTAATCAATTCCATCGTTTTTGGGGTTTGCCTTTGCATTTTCACTGTGGGAACAGAAGCAACCCTAGACATGTTCCAGCCTTATTAGGCCCCATCGATGTGCAGGTTCATTGCCCCCTAGACACAGCAAGCTTGGAACCACATCTGGGCACATCCCTCTCACTTAGGGAACGTCAATTAGAAAAAAAAAAAACATATGTGTTTATAAATGCTTGACCCAATGCTTCCCTGCAATCATCTCTGAAGCATGTGACTGTTTCTTAGCTCGGTTCTACAAAACAGTGGTTGTTCCTAACAAGTCAATTAGGAACTCCCGTCCCCTGCACACTATCTACTGTCTGAACATCAGACCAAACATTCAAATGGGTAGTCAATAATTCGTATAAACCATTTGGTATAGTTTCAAACATAAGCAACAATTTGATATGCGAGATTGTTATAAGAAAACCCATTTTTTTAATTTTTCAGCAAAACATAGTATTTTATTAAACAAATGCGTTTCGAGTTACAAACTCTTCTTCAGGGGCAATGTAACAATTCTTCTAATTTCTAAAGAGTAAAGATAGAAAAGAACACATCTTAGTATATCATTTCAAACTTCATTTCAATAATCAAACAGGTATTTCATTACAAATGAACACATTTTTTAGAGGAGATAAACTAAGCTCCTCTTCTAATCAGAGGAGGTCTCCCCTACTGTAGTGAATCCTTAGGATAAATATGATGATTACTCAATTTTAGATACGCCTACTGGTCTTCTTTCAACAGAATAATAAGTGAGTTTAACACAGCTCTAACAACAGGAGGTTGTAATCATTAAAATAAATCATAACACTCAATCTAACCAAAGAGTCTAGAGAGATTACTGTCAAATGGTCTCGGTCTGTACAGTCAGTAGAAAAACGAGGGAACATCACTTACCCCAGCGGGTGGGTGTCTAGATTGAGATAAAGGATTAAAGGTACCAATATTCATCAAGTAAATGATTCCTTGGACATTCCTTCCGATAGAACTCACCCTCAACCGAGACCAATGGCACGACATTGCCACAGAGGAAACAAAGAACTGCAATGCACCCTGTTTCTGGAGCAAGCTGCCAATGCAGATAAGACTGGTCCCCTCCATCCTACACTTCAGGAAGTAACTGGTGATCCTACAGGACAAAGATCATCTCACCAAGCGCTTCACTCAATCTTGCTTCTCCCCTCAAACCTGCCCCCTGCACGCTCCACTCATTCCACCTACCTCTGCTCACCCTGCACCCTACCTGTAATCCCCTGCATGCGCCTCCTATGCACCTCAGTGCATTGCTGCCCAGGTAGGTTGGCACTTTATGAATCACATATATACATGCATACATGTGTTGGCCATAGTGGGTGTCATCAGGGAGGTGCAGCTCGATTCTTTCAGCGAAGTGAACTGGGGCGTACCATTTCTATGAGCAGAGCATGAAGCGATGGATGGAAATGCTTGGGCCACATTTGTTTCTGACCAATGGCAATTCCTCTGGGCAGTGCTCCATTGCCTCATTGGCCTCAAAGGGGAGATGTCCCAGAAGGTTTCCCATACATCTTAACATGGACATGCTACCATCATGATAAGCAGCACATTTACCCAACACACAGAGTGCCACCAGAGTGTCCTTACGGCATCACCAAGAGTGATGCTGGACCCTGCACTAGCTACGCATGTCAGGTTGGTATATGTATGGTCTCCAGGGGTGTTGTCGGGTCTCAGGGCTAGCTGGCCTTTTGGTTGTAACCCCTGAGCTTTGTGGGATGTTTCAACCCATGCATCCAAGACAAACAACATCATTGTGCATTACTGACATGGGAAACATCATAATGGCCGCCAGAAAGCATGCAGCTGGGCAGAAATCACCAGAAAGTGTGCAGTGAGAACCTGACAGACAGGCTGTCATCTTCTTTTGCCTCTGTCAGTGTTAATACAGGAGACCATTGCCAGCCCCATCCTTTGGCTGCCCACAGAACAAAATCAGACAAGGAATACAGAGCTGTTCAACAATTCATTTTCTTGATTGTCAAAATTGCTAAAATCATGGGCATGAAACCACCAAAAAAATCCAACTTCTGGTTGGGTGTTCTACATTACTCTACTGCAGAATCCACATCAATACAATGTTAGCAAGGATCATATGCTATCAAGTAAAATCCCCTTTTTGAAATGTATTAATTTAAGGCAGCTGTCAAAAATGGGTGCAATACCGGTGCCCGCCACTGACCGGCCCTAGCGATCTAAATTCTGACAGGAGACTTGTATTTCAGGGGCTAAACAGTGAACCTGAGTTAGCTGGGACTTTAAAGGCTTGCTTGTCCATGAGAAGTCTTCACACCTAGTATTCTCAGCAAGAAGGCAGGAAATCACGTGGTTCTGTTAATCAGATGGAGAGTGGCACCCTGGACTGATGCCCTGCTAGCAGGAAAAACCAGACAAAGGATTCCTTCAGCTGAATAGGGTATGCTGATTTTGGGTGTGAACTATCAACACTGCTCTGGGGGAAGGCAAGACACTTGACCTCTGACCCAAGCCAAGTTTCTAGGGGCGGGGACAAACAAATGGGTGTACTGCAGTGGAGGAAAATGTATGTTTTATTAAATTGCTTATAAAATATTGTATCAAGCTGACAGAAATGTACAATTTGGGGATTCTTAATATGAAAAATGCACCCACAATTTGAGACGAAGCTGGACGCTGTAGGATGATCTAAGGCCAAGCCCTGTAATTATTAATATTGTAACATCTGTGTTTATGCTAGAGACCTCAAAACTTACTGTAATATGCCCCGAGAGGGTGTGTACCTCCGTGTCAGATTTGATGAAAAACCAATATTACGAAACCCATCAAAAGCGCAAAATGTTTTCACTTCTGCACCAAAGCTCTTAGAAAGATCAGGGTTGAACAGAGACCTGTCTTCATTCATCTGTGATGTGTACATGCAATTCCAACAACTTGTGTATCTGGGAAGCATGTTTGGTTATGAAAAATAGTTTTTCTAAGTAAATGCTAAGGGGAGGGACTTCAGTCAAGCCATACACATAGCATCACTCTGACTCATTCTGACTCACTACTCCGTTCTCCAGTCAGAGGACAGTAAATCCTTTGACCTATCAGAATCCTTAGTGGGTTGGGCATAGAAAGTCAGCCTTCCCACCCACTTTCAAAAGACATAAAAAAGAGCCACTGAGACCCAGATAGACACATTCATTTTCCACTCTTTAATCGATTTCTGCGCAGCACGCTGCCCTACCATATCCAGAACTTAGACTCCAGATAGACTCCAGAACTTGAAGCAGAGAGGACTGAACCAAAAGCTGAATCCTTCTCAGCAGGCCTCAGAATCCAGCAACCTAACTAAACTATTCAACAGCCGGACAAGCTGTTTGATTCTGGCTAGAACCCTGTGCCAGACCCAGACCCGGAAAGCAGAGCTGGATCCAGAACCCGTCAGACCCAGACCAGACCGCTGTGCTATGCCGATAGCAGACCAGAGGCCACGCTGTGAGCAGAACCAGTGCCAGAGACCGTCCGGTGGCGGGAGTGCAGTCCCAGGCCCATTCCAGTCCAAAACTAGGAGTGAGTATCCAGCCAAGAACTGTGCATAGTCATCTCTTCGTCTAAAGTAATCTCATCCCATCCATTTCAACCTATTTAGAACTGCATAGAAATCGTGTATCCATTCTGTGATTTCAAAGCTGCAAAAGTGTCATCTGTCATTCTGAAATCTTGACTTCATTTCTGAAAATCTTCCTCCACGAAAACATCTGTATCTTTTGAAGCGTATGTCCTAGTTAGTTTTTCCGTAATCGCGATCGACGCATTTGGAAAAAGTGCCGCGAATTGCAAACTAGCTCAATTTCACCACTTTTAAAAATAGCTGCTTCTTGCTTTCCACTGCTTTCCAATGCTGAAATTAATTTTCAACCTGATAATCATTCCTGAATCATTGCTAGTGTTGACAGGAACTAATTCAAAGTAGCTGTCACCTACCCTGAATCTCCTATAGGGAATTAAAATCATTTTTAGCATATTTTTCACTTCATTGCAACCACATTTAAAAGTATTTGGCCTGTGTTTTAAAATCATCCCTGTTTCTCTATGCTTGCAGGGGGGAACGGGAACTGAACTGCTTTTGATTGTATTCCTGAAAACCTGTGTGACCTCATTTCCATCTCTTCATATTGCATAGGGGGGGAGTGAGTTGTCACAAAGCAAAAAGTGATCAGATTATCTCTTCTTGAAACCATATCCAGTTTATTTCTGTGCTGCATTCTTTCTATCATTGCTTTTCCTTGAAACCATTCAAAGTATTCTCTGCTACCTTATCCTCTCTATACCAACTCCTAAGTAATTAAGAAATTGTGCTACTGTAATATTATCCATTGTTGATCACTGTTCATACTCATAAGTGTGCTATCAAACATTAATTTAATCATAAAAATGTGATATATATATATATATTGTTTAATTTTTCCAATAAACCTTTCAATTTGCAAAACAAACCTACTTCTTGGCTCAGTGATGTCAGGGGGATTCAAAGAAAGGGGCGTTATATAAGGGTTTATCATCCAGATTTAAGAACTTGACATAAAAATATATAAATAAGGGCTTCCATTGTGCATCCCAGACTAGGCATTGACTTAGTTGGATTGCTGAATTGAAGTCACTTACAGAGTGGGGGCTCGGAGCCGGGCATTCTGGATTAGGTCTACCACTTGTGCAACTTAATACAGTGTGCTAACTGACAGGATACAAAAATACTGTTGGATCACCACGCTGTGTTACGCTGTAAAAGCACTCCTCAAAGGAACGCTCTAAGGAAACGGTCTGTTTTGCAAAATAAAATACTAACTTCTGTAAGTCAGGAAGGAAATCAATTTCAAGAATGACGACACTGGTAGACAACAAAATAGCGAGAGAGCACCTCTACATAAGCTATTTGTGAGAGGTGAGTGGACTCAGCAGAACGAGATGGGGTGGTTGCAGGCAATCGCACCCCAGATCACTGCAACAGGGTCAGATATATGGAGAGATCAGGGTCCCATACATGTGGCCCTGAGTGAGCTATATATGGCCCCTAAATCCAAAGATGAGCAGGACAAGATTGCCAGGATAGCAGCATATTTATATTTATATATGGGAGCCATACAGGACAAATGTGCTGAAGGCAAAGATCTGGCAAGTAGGCAACTGATGGCAATAGAGAAGGCCCAATCTGACCTGGACTCTTCTGAGCAGAGACTGCACAGGAGCCAGGAGTCAGAAAATGATAGTAGACAGTATATCATTAAAATAAAAGAGGATATGGATATCCTGCAACAGGAAAAGGCAGACCAAGATACCAGAATTCTGGCCTTGCAGAAGGAGCATCAAGAAGGTTTGGACTCCCTACTGCAGAGCCAGAAAAAACTGGAGCAACAGATAGATTTCAGCAGGGCACACACAAGGCAGGTAGCCACCCTGCAAAGCCAATTGGATAGAGAAAAAGAGGAGAGCAATACATTGATTTTGAAAGACATGGATACCCAGGCAGAGTTTGATGAAGAGTGCCAGAAAACTGGTGCCCTTCAAAGGCAGAGGGACGACCTGGCGGCACAGATGCAGGCTCTTACTCAGGAAAGGGACAACTTAGGTCAGGAAGTCTGCCACTTAAAAAAGAAAATGGAAGAAAATCACCTGGCCCTCCAGGGACTGGGTGACCTCCAAAAAGAGCATCAGAACTTGTTAGAGCACACCAGGAGGGTGGAAGATGCTCTGGCAAGAAAGGAGCAGGCCATTAGGGACGGTACTCAGGGGGTAACCCTCCTGCAGCAAAGACTGGCCCAGTACTCCAAGACTAACCAGGAAGCACAGAGAGAAAATGAGGCTCTCTGCCAGCACAATGATAGGCTCCAGCAACAGATAGCCATGCAGGAGAGACGGATAGAGTCTAGTAAGGCCTTGATTGAGGAACTGAAAGCACAGGCTCTTGCATGGCAACAGGGAGCAGGGGCTGAAAGAGATGAGGTTCACTGGGAAAGGGAAACACCTGAGCATAACCTCAGGAGCCCTAGTACCAGAGGCCTTCATCTCTCCCAGTCCTTGGACTCTGCCACCCCCGTGTCCCATGGCGCACATGAGCCCAGGGCCACGGGGATGGCAGATTACTATCCAGCCAAAAGTATGGGGCTCATAGGCCAGTACCTCCCAGGTCTGGGTGTGGACACCCACGTACAGTGCAATTTAGTGGGGAACCCCAGGAGAGTAGGCCCACTAAGGGCATCCTAAAAACCTCTGCCCAGTTAGGTCAGTCCTGGCAGCAAGGAGGAATCTAAAGACTCCTCTGAACGTCACAGGACACAGGAGACCAGGTCGCCACATTCTGCCAGCCATTCCCAGGCTCGCAGAATCTGGGAAAACTTGGAAGATCAGACGGGCACCTCTGGGAGCAGTGCTTCTGAGTCAGAGAATGAATGGACCAGGGTTACCCGAACCAAGAAGGCCAATAAGGCAAAAAGGGCCTTGCTTAAGGACCCCTTAAAACAGATTAAGGCAATCAGGAGTGTCATCACGCCTTATCACAAGAACGCCAAGTATTCTGTGTGGGAACACTTGGAGCTCTTTGAGCAAATGATGTAGACTTTCCATTTGAAAGACAGCAGTAGCTGCATGTTGTACGTCAAATGGACATTCTCCCCAGAATACTCCAGTTTCTTTGCGGGGCTGGAGGACCAAACTCATGCAAGATGGTCCACCTACAGGGCGGCCATCTTAAAGCACTTTTCTTTTCACAGAAATTCCCAAGAAGCTTGCAAGGCAGCCTATAATTTGTGCAGGAATTGAAGTGTGCCTTTGAGCAGACTACCAAAAGGGTGCGCATGGACAGCAAAGAATTTGTTAACACTTTTTTCCATGCCTTGCCCAAATACATCATGACCCAGCTAGTGAGAGAGATTTTCATGAGAAAGGGTCACTAGACTGGGTCATTGAACAGGCCACCCAAATCTATGAGGTGCGGAAGCCCATAGAAAATAAAATTAATGTGCAGAAAAGCCCCAAACCGACCAGCACCCCTGCTGCTGCCAAGGTGGCAGAGGTAAAGGTTGCCCCCATTTTGGATTTGGAGATGGTGGGGCCTAAAAACTTGCCTGCACAGAATAATTCCAAGCCCAGAAGGCCCTCGGGCCAGTCACAGACAGGGAGCCAAGGTGGTAGTCCCACAAATGGGGTCCCTCACTCCCCTGACTATGTAAGTCCCCGCTACAAGGGAAACGACCCATCCTGAGTTATGTGTGGACTCCTCCAGCCCAAGGGATGGGGATCCAGCCAAGCACTTAAACCAGGGAACTTCCCTTCTAACTTTCCACAGGAGGGCAGAAATTCCCCAAATCCTGGGCAGGACTTTTTCCCCAGGTATCCACCCAACTTCCAGCCCCAAAACCATCCATCCTTCTTTCCCAAATTCCCTGAGCCCAGACAACCTAATCCGGGAGAGGGGAGGCCAAGGGTGGAGGGGTACCCAAATCTTCCCAACCCGGGGTACTACCAGAGAAGGGATAGCTACCCTTCCCGGGATCAGCCCATGGGAGAAAACAGAACCCCGTATCAGCCTGAGCGGGTTTCACAGTTAGAGCGCCAGGTCCAAAATATGGCACAGGATCTGGGTCACATGCTGAGGACTCAGCAGAACCCCCAGATGAGCATGCCGCCGCAGAATGCCCCAAACTCTGGGCCTGGTGCTCCAGAACAATGACGGGGCAGCACCCCGATAACCCACCGGTTCCCAGGGAGAAGGCACAAGGGGAAGGGGAGTGTAAAGCCTCGGAGGAAGCTTATTTCCACATTTGTGAACAGCCTCTGGAAACCCAGGAACCGGAAACAAAATCTCCTACCCCTGAAAGTCTGCCACCCAAGGAGCAGAGAGGAGGTAGGAGAAACAAAGGACCCAAACAGACCCACTTTGTGGAGGAGATACAGATCTTCCAATTTGAGGTAGAGAGATACTCAGGGGATCCTGGGAAAAGGATCTTCTCCTTCAGAGATGGGGGAACTCCTCCCAAGGAAAAATAGGTCCCAAGGGATTCACAGTCAGACTGGGTAGATGTGGGGACTGAGCTAGCGCCGCCCATCATCTCATCTCAGAACCAACAGCATCAAAATCCCCTGGTTCAAACCCATTCTGGGGACTGCCTCCAAAAGGGGGGGGGTGGCCCAGGGCAGGAACCAGGGGAACCCACCATGTCTCCCATTTCTAGTTGCCAACTTTTTCTTTCAGATTCCCAAGACTCTTCACAGAATTCTGCCCAAATCTCTTCTCTTTCCTTGTCCAAAACCAGAGAATTGGCCCACCAGTTGTCCAAAAAATGTGCATTATCTGTGCCCCCTTGAGGAGAAGGAGGGAAGATACTATGCCCCGGTACAAGTACAGGGGCAGGGTACAATTTCGGCACTGGTGGACACTGGATCCCAAGCTACCCTTCTGTCCAAAAGAACCTTTGACGAACTAAATGCAGGGAGGGGGGAGAATTACCAAATTCCTCTCACCTCTCTTCCTGGACAACTTCAGTACTTTGACGGGAAGGAAATTCCCGTCAAGGGGACGGCGGATTTGGACATTAAAATTGGGACGACACAAGGTGAAACACCCGGTCAGAGTAGTGACTCCAGGGGGCAACCCTTGTTTACTAGGGAATGACCACCTGAGAAGGTTGTCACCCCTAATAGATTGCGTAAACAAGGTCCTCTGGACCCAGACCAACCAACCAATAAAATTAAAACAGAGTGTCAACCATGTTAGTTTAAACGGCACATGCCACATGGTTGAACAAAAATCTGACCAAGTAGAGTTTCACTTCCAGAACAACCAAATTCCAGACGTGACAGTAATAGCAGTAGGACAACAGACTGGTGATGGGGGGTCCTCTCTATTTCTGAAATTCAACCTTCTTTCGAGTTTAAGGTGGTATTCCACACTGGTAGGAAACACTCAGAAATTCTTTACCAATTCACAATCAGACATTCCCACTCCTATAGTCCAGAAAGATGTGAAATCAGCTCAGAGCCTGGCTGATATTCAGCAAATTGGAGAGCAGTTGTTCATCCCTGTTCAGTTAAATGATGGGAAGGACTCTGTTCTCGCCCGAGTGTGTGTGAACAACGGTAAGAGCTTCGTCAGCAAAGCCATGTTCCGCCAACTCCCAAAAGATCCAGCCATTCCCACATTGAAACTGATAGACAAATGGGAAATGGATCTGGAAACACCCAATTCCAAACAACTCCTGCCAAGCAGGTGTATGCTCAAAATCTCCATTGGCAACAAGACCATAGTCCATAATTGTTGGGTCGTGCGAGACGTCACTGCTGCCTTTTACTTAGGCAGTGACATTCTCAATCACTTTGCCATTAGTTTGGACCTAATAAACTTCAAAGCTTGGTCCCGATTAGTGGATAATCCCATGGGCTTTGATGATCCAGAAAAAGCATTTCGGTCAGCTCAATTGCTACCTTTTGCAGTTGAAATTCAGATTAAAGAGGAAGTCACCATCCCAGAAAGGACCTGACAATTCTCCCTGGAAGTGAAAGTTAAAAGAGGACAAAAATTGAAAAACCCTGATGTTTATATTCATCTAAATGCTTCTCTCCAACAGCAAGGGTTGTGGGTAAACCCAACACCATTAGTCAACATAGAACACAACACCATTCCAATAGAGGTGGATAACAGCGACTTAAAGAGTATCACTCTAGCCGCAGGCACCATCATTGGAATGGCGGTTGATGACCAACATTTTTCCATAGATTTAGGTAATGAACTGTTAGGACCAATCCCCAATGACTGTTTTGACAGTGATAGTGACGATGACGCAACACCAGACAGGATCTTCACCCGGCATGGGGGAATTTCCTGGTGTACACTTCCTGCCCTTATGGTAAGGAAGATGTGACTTGTGACTTCAGGAGGGATGAGGTGATTTTCCAGGTCAATGAGGGCTGCCTTTCCCACCTGAAGCCTCCAGTCCAAATCAGCACTCTGACCAGGGACTTCTCCACCCAGCTGGAGGAGGTCGCTGAGATAGCAAAACCAGAAGTCTTTCCAGGCTTCAGGCAGATAGTTGAAGAGAGAGTCAACCTAGCTGATGCCTGTGTGGCTCAGGAGCAGAAGCAAAAGTTGAAACAAGTTTTCTTGGATTTCCAAGATCTCTTTGCGGTAGACTCATATGACTGTGGTCGCACCGACATCCACACAACAACAATTCCCACGGACCCTGGCATGACTCCAGTGTTTGTGAAGCAATATCGCTTGCCTCTCGCATCAATGGAGTCCCTTACTGAAATAATTGAGAACCTTCAGTCCCGGGGGATAATCCGTCCAGTACACAGCACCTTCAATAATTCGGTGCTGGGAATATTGAAGCAAAACAGCCAGTGGAGACTCTGTGCCGACCTTAGGGAGCTCAACAAACGGGTCCATACTTCCCGATGGCCTCTTCCCTACATTGACCAAGGGCTAGACCAGATCCAAGGGTCACAGGTATTCACTGAAATAGACCTGACCAATGGATACTGGACTGTGCCTGTCAGTAGGGAGGACCAATACAAACTGGCTTTTACTTTTGGGGGCCAGCAGTACACATGGACCCAGAACCCCCTTCGGATACCTTAACTCCGGCAATGAATTCAACATTTTCCTACACAAGGCCATGCCTGACCTGGGTGGAAGGGGTTACCTGGCTTATGTAGATGATGTCCTCATCAAAAGTTCATCTGTGGAGGAACACATAGCGGAGATCTGTTATGTTCTGACCCAGTTGAGGGCCGCCGGAGCAAAACTTTCCTTTCAGAAAGCGCAGTGGTGTAGAACCCGTGTTAATTTCTTGGGGCATGAGATTACTCCTCAAGGTCTCTGTCCCCAGGAAAAGAAAGTGGAAGCACTTCAGAAACTGAAGGACTCCACAACTCTGCGGGAACTAAGGAGCCTCCTTGGACTGACTAATTACAGCAGAAAGTTTATTGAGGGCTACGCAGAGATCACCAGACCCCTGATTCATCTCTTGAAGGGGGGGTCAAGTGGGAATGGGGTCCAGAACAATCCGAAGCAGGAAGACAGCTCAAAAGAAGCCTCTCACAAGCGCCTTGCCTAGCTTACCCTGTCAGAAACAAGGAGTTAAACGATTGTGAGAAGGCACTCCTGGCAACGGTGTGGGCATTGAAGAATTACCGCCCATTTATCCAGGGGGAACACATCATAGTACAGACTCCACACCAGCCTCTGCAATATCTCCAAAGTGACAGAATCCGGGCCGGAAATGTGAGTAATTCCCGAATTACTTCCTGGATTCTGTCAATGCAAGGCTTTCCTGTGGAGGTCAGATATGGCCAAAACAAGAAGAGTGCCCTCGCGCAAGGTCTGGCTGACTTGCATGATTGTGCCAGAGAAAACAGTCTCGAGGACGAAAGTCTAAAAGTCAAGGACAACATGGAGGCATACTTTAATTCCCCACACAAAGTATTTGAAGACGACAAGTGTGAGGGAATGCCCACTGTCTAAGTGGATGGATGCTCTTACCTAGTTGACAACAACGGGGAGAAAGAACTTGTGGCCGGCGTAGGAAATGCATGGGTGAATGAGTCCCCAGAACCCTCTGACGGGTACAAGATTGGTCCCCAAAGTAGTCAAGTGGCAGAGTTGATGGCTGTTCATCAAGCCATCCTCACTGCTGTCCAACATCAACTCCACGAACTGGTCATAATCACAGGTCGGATTATGTACGGAACGGGTTCGTGGAGCACATGGTTAATTGGAAAACCAGAGGCATGCTATGTGCTAATAACAAACCCTTGAAACATGGGAAGTTAATGCAAAATATTGATGATCTGGTCACTTCGAATGGGGTGACCATCTATTGGAAAAAGATCAAGGGTCATTCCAAAGTAGAGGGACCAGACAAAACTGGAAATGATTTAGCTGATCAGCTGGCCAAAACCGGGGCCATCCAAGGGAATCTAATAGAGATTGAGTCCCTCTTGGGGGAAATCTAGGTCACTGCTATCACTAGGTCCCAGACAAATACTCACAATGATCTTTCAACTGCACAATGGAGTAAGGAGACCCCAGATGCTGATTTGATTACAGCTCAGAAGGGGGATCCAATAATTGGTAAGTTTTACCAACACATTGAGGACCCTGACAACTTTCCCCTGACGGATACCGATTACATTGGGAAAGAGGACCTTAGAGTGTTGATGAAATGTCCAAAAATTTTCTGAATCCAAGATGGTTTGTTGGTAAGGAAATCCCAAGCTGGCCATGATCAGTGGGTGGTTCCTACCTCATTCCGAAGCCTTATGTTAAGTCACACCCATGATGCGGCCACAGCCGGTCATAGGGGTTTTCAGACAACACTTGAAATCTTAAGAGAGGTTGCATACTGGCCACACATGGGGCAGGACCTCGACCAATACTTGAGGGGGTGTCTTGTGTGTGCACAATTTCAGCCAACATCCCTCACACACTGTCCACCTCTTCAAAAGAGGGGGATGACACTGCCATGGTCAGATTTACAAGTCGACTTTATCGGGCCCATGATTCACTCCTCTAGGGGGAATAAGTACATGTTGACAGTGACATGCTTATTTACTAAATGGGTGGAATGTCTCCCAGCCCCAAACTGCAAGGCAGAAACAGCAGCTGCCCTAATGATCAACCACATCTTTTCGCATTTTGGACTACCCCAAAAGATTGAGTCAGACAGAGGTAGCCATTTCACCAGCGAAGTAATGACAAAGATGTGGAAGATACTGGGGGTTAAAAGGAAGCTACACATTGCTTACCGGCCAGCTTCTTCTGGTGCAGTAGAACGTTACAACCAAACCATTGTGAGCATATTAAAAAAGTTTGTGGCAGATTCTGGGCCAAGTTGGGATATCCGATTACCTCTTGTCCTAATGGCCATCAGATCTACCCCTTCATCTGCAACTAAAATGCCCCAGCATTTGCTCTACAGGACCCAAGAACAGACATTGATCAATGCCTCCACAACTCAT
Organism: Ambystoma mexicanum; assembly: GCF_040938575.1. Taxonomy (NCBI): domain Eukaryota; kingdom Metazoa; phylum Chordata; class Amphibia; order Caudata; family Ambystomatidae; genus Ambystoma; species Ambystoma mexicanum. The sequence goes on from NC_090926.1 coordinate 216,066,182, forward strand.
GAGTATGTTGAGAATTTAAGGAAACACCTTCAACATGCTTTTGCCTATGCTCAGCGAAATCTAGAAAGATCAGCCGATAGCATGAAGACCCACTAGGGCCTGAAGACCACCAGAAAGGAATACAATGTAGGAGACCGGGTTTATCTGTACAATTTCCAAAGGAACCAGGCCAAAGAGTGGAAATTTCTGCCTACCTGGAAGGGACCTTTTGAAATTGTAGACAAGATCTCACCAGTCGCCTACAAGATCCGCATCTCCAAAGGCAGTTTGGCGGAAGGGGAAGACAAGTGAGTCCATATTAATCAGCTAAAGTGTTGCCATCCCAGGCACACTCTGCAGCAACTGGAGGAGTCCTCTGCAATCCCAGAGGGGGCCGCTCCAGATTAATACATTTCCAACCCTAAAATATCCCACATATAGTGTATGAAATACCATAATAAGAATGAAATGTCTCCTGATTAAAGTGTGAAATACTATAATAAGAATGCAAATGTCTCCTGATTTAAAAAAATGTATATGTTCACCCCGCTACATTAATAGTGGTGGGGAAATGTCTACGAATATGTTTCTGCCACTTTTGCTTTGTCATCCTAGGAGAGATAAGCCATGGAGACTGACCAAGGAGGACGACCCGGGGACCGGGAGCAAAGATCCGAGAGGCCCGGGGTACCGCCCAATACTCCCATCAGGACCGGCAAGGAGAACCGATCGATCCACCCCTGATGGAGGAGAAGATACTGAACTTTGCCATCTGCGGAATCAGAAGAAGATGAGGCGAACATCCCAGTCTTGCGAGTTCCATCGATGAAATATCAGAATGGCCATCGCAAGAGGGGGGCTTGTGGGATGTTTCAACCCACGCATCCAAGCCGTACAACATCATTGTGCATTACTGACATGGGAAACATCATAATGGCCGCCGGAAAGCATGCGGCTGGCCAGAATTCACCAGAAAGTGCGCAGTGAGAACCTGACAGACAGGCTGCCATCTTCTTTTGCCTCTGTCAGTGTTAATACAGGAGACCATTGCCAGCCCCATCCTTTGGCTGCCCACAGAACAAAAGCAGACAAAGGAATACAGAGCTGTTCAACAATTCATTTTCTTGATTGTCAAAATTGCTAAAATAATGGGCATGAAACCACTAAAAAAATCCAACTTCTGGTTGGGTGTTCTACATTACTCTACTGCAGAATCCACATCAATACAATGTTAGCAAGGATCATATGCTATCAAGTAAAATCCCCTTTTTGAAATGTATTAATTTAAGGCAGCTGTCAAAAATGGGTGCAATAACGGTGCCCGCCACTGACCGGTGCTAGCGATCTAAATTCTGACAGGAGACTTGTATTTCAGGAGCTAAACAGTGAACCTGAGTTAGCTGGGACTTCAAAGGCTTGCTTGTCCATGAGAAGTCTTCACACCTAGTATTCTCAGCAAGAAGGCAAGAAATCACGTGGTTCTGTTAATCAGATGGAGAGTGGCACCCTGGACTGATGCCCTGCTAGCAGGAAAAACCAGACAAAGGATTCCTTCAGCTGAATAGGGTATGCTGATTTTGGGTGTGAACTGTCAACACTGCTCTGGGGGAAGGCAAGACATTTGACCTCTGAGCCAAGCCAAGTTTCTATGGGCGGGGACAAACAAATGGGTGTACTGCAGTGGAGGCAAATGCATGTTTATTAAATTGCTTATAAAATATTGTATCAAGCTGACAGAAATGTACAATTTGGGGATTCTTAATATGAAAAATGCACCCACAATTTGAGACGAAGCTGGACGCTGTACGATGTTCTGAGGCCAAGCCTTGTAATTATTAATATTGTAACCTCTGTGTTTATGCTAGAGACCTCAAAACTTACTGTAATATGACCAGAGAGTGTGTGTACCTCCGTGTCAGATTTGATGAAAAACCAATATTGCAAAACCCATCAAAAGCGCAAAATGTTGTCACTTCTGCACCCAAGCTCTTAGAAAGATCAGGGTTGAACAGAGACCTGTCTTAATTCATCTGTGATATGTACATGTAATTTCAACAACTTGTGTATCTGGGAAGCATGTTTAGTTATGAAAAAATATTTTTCTAAGTAAATGCCAAGGGGAGGGACTTCAGTCAAGCCATAAACATAGCATCACTCTGACTCATTCTGACTCACTACTCCGTTCTCTAGTCAGAGGACAATAAATCCTTTGACCTATCAGAATAATTAGTGGGTTGGGCATAGAAAGTCAGCCTTCCCTCCAACTTTCAAAAGACATAAAAAGAGCCACTGAGACCCAGATACACACATTCATTTTCCACTCTTTAATCGATTTCTGCACAGCACGCTGCCCGACTATATCCAGAACTTAGACTCCAGATAGACTCCAGAACCTGAAGCAGAGAGGCCTGAACCAAAAGCTGAATCCTTCTCAGCAGGCCTCAGAATCCAGCAACCTAACTAAACTATTCAACAGACGGGCGAGCTGTTTGATTCTGGCTAGAACCTTGTGCCAGACCCAGACCCAGAAAGCAGAGCTGTATCCAGAACCCGTCAGACCCAGACCAGACTGCTGTGCCATGCCGATAGCAGACCAGAGGACACACTGTGAGCAGAACCAGTGCCAGAGACCGTCCGGTGGCGGGATTGCAGTCCCAGGCCCATTCCAGTCCAAAACTAGGAGTGAGTATCCAGCCAAGAACTGTGCATAGTCATCTCTTAGTCTAAAGTAATCTCATCCCATCCATTTCAACCTATTTGGAACTGCATAGAAATCGTGTGTCCATTCTGTGATTTCAAAGCTGCAAAAGTGTCATCTGTCATTCTGAAATCTTGACTTCATTTCTGAAAATCTACCTCCAAAAAACATCCGTATCTTTTGAACCGTATGTCCTAGAAGCGAGATTTAACTGTCATTTTAAAGCTAAGAACCTATGCTTTCCAACAAACCCAGAACCACCATCCGTTATAGTTGTTCTGTAATCGCGATCAACACATTCAGAAAAAGTGCCGTGAATTGCAAACTAGCTCAATTTCACCACTTGTAAAAATAGCTGCTTCTTGCTTTCCACTGCTGAAATTCGTTTTCAACCTGATAATCATTCCTGAATCATTGCTAGTGTTGACCTGAACTAATTCAAAGTAGCTGTCACCTACCCTGAATCTCCTATAGGGAATTAAAATCATGTTTAGCATATTTTTCACTTCATTGCAACCACATTTAAAAGTATCTGGCCTGTGTTTTAAAATCATCCCTTTTTCTCTAAGCTTGCTGGGGAGGAACGGGAACTGAACTGCTTTTGATTGTATTCCTGAAAACCTGTGTGCCCTCATTTCCATGTCTTCATATTGCATAGGGGGGGAGTGAGTTGTCACAAGGCAAAAAGTGATCAGATTATCTCTTGTTGAAACGATATCCAGTTTATTTCTGTGCTGCATTCTTTCCATCATTGCTTTTCCTTGAAACCATACAAAGTATTCTCTGCTACCTTATCCTCTCTATACCAACTCCTAAGTAATTAAGGAATTGCGCTACTGTAATATTATCCATTGTTGATCACTGTTCATACTCGTAAGTGTGCTATCAAATATTAATTTATTCATAAATGTGTGATATATATATATATTGTTTAATTTTTCCAATAAACCTTTTAATTTGCAAAACAAACCTACTTCTTGGCTCAGTGAGGTTGGGGGGATTCAAAGAGAGGGGCGTTATATAAGGGTTTATCATCCATATTTAAGAACTTAACATAAAAATATATAAATAAGGGCTTCCATTGGGCATCCCAGATTAGGCATTTACTTAGTTGGATTGCTGAATTGAAGTCACTTACAGCTTCTATCCAGGGTTATAACCAAAAGACCCGGGGCTACAGCACCCTCAGCACCCCCCCCACCCTCCCTTAGCAACGCCTCTGCTGGTCTCCTTGAGGACAACGAAAAAGCAAAGACCCAGCACCCCTTGCAGAAAAACAGGCGCTGAAATGGGTTGCTGGAGGTTCAACACTCAGTTGACCATTGGTTCACTGTTTCATATTTCTCCCAGGATCATAGGGGTCTAGCATGATATGATATGATATTATATGATAAGGCATTTATAACACACTTATACACAAGTGTTTCACCTCATTACCATCTGCACATTTCGGATGGGCAAAATTTGGATTTGCACTACCAAAATTTGGCAATAGCCTGTTTGGATGGAAAATTCCTAATTGTTAAGCAGAATTGTGACTGCCAACCCCGAGTTCTGCACACCCGCTGATGTGCACTTCTGTATCATCTGCAATGCAAACCAATTGGGCTTATCAGTACAAATACTTACCTTTTGTTAATGTGTTTTTTCCCTCCGCCTTTGTGTTTTGCCCTGCTGATGACAAACTACCATCTGTACTTGACTTCTATTAATGTATGAACTTACCTACTGCCTTTGTGACTTTCCCTCTTGTATGTATGTATCCTTCATGACAAAGTGACTGCTATACTCATGTAATTGTACTTCAAAGCGCCCAGATACCCCTGGGTCAGTTGCGCTATACAAATAAAATAAACAAACAAACAAACAAACTTATGCGGAATTCACACATCTTTGTGGGCTAGGCTGCAACCCGCAGTGTCTGTGCCCTTCCTAACCTCGGAATTGATAGTCAAGTCTCTGATCATGGCCTGCCAGGCTAAGCTTCAGTCTAGGCAAATATGACAACATAACACACGCGCTTTAAAATCTGAGGCGCCTCTCCACAGAGAATTGTAACAAACTTCAAACACCTTGCAGTAAACTAAACATGTTCCGGAAAAGACGCCCTCTCTAGCTGTCAAAATACCACAAAAGGTACACCCTAAACAGAACCTTGAGACCTTCCACCGGAATGAACATTTACCATGTCAGCTTTAGAAAGGAAAGCTCAGCAAACAAGACCATAGTAGCACAGGGGAACACCTTCTAGGACAAAATCACCCAGGAACCGAGAAAAGGACAGGGAAGAGAGAAATGCTCTGAGAACCCCATGGGAGGAGACAGTAGATTTGCCAGGAGCCATCTGCACCCAGAACATGAGACAGTCAGCACCTCCATGCTGCAGAGATATCAACGTATTGACCCAAAGGACTAATTATACCCTGTATGTATTTACAATAAGTTATTTTTCTATCCCTAACGAAAATCTTAAGTGCTGGGAGCTTAGCTCAGGGGCAACGTGCTCGCCTTGGAAGCAAGACGACACGGAGCGACACAGGTTCGATCCCCGCAGTTATAAATAACCAATCATATCATGTATGCATCTTGTGCTTTTGTTTCCAAATGGTAAACTGCAAGTTCCAAATGAAATCTGGGATCTGAAAACATTGGCATGTTGAAAGTTCCCCGTAAAAACTAGCATTATGGCCATGCCACCTAGCATTTGCCTGTCAGCTGCTACCAGGTTCGCCACATCTCATGTGAAAGTACCGAAGTGTCCATTTCGGAAGAAGTGAAGGGAAATATTGTTACAGCTTCAGTCCGTGGGTAATTGGGGCAGGATCCCAAAAATCAATCGACTTGTTCAGTGTGTCCCCCAAACTGCACGTTACAGGCAACCCGGTCACATTGTTCGTGTCTTTTCCTTGTGCCTCGACAATACACACACCTCCCAGGTGCAGTTGTCGGGTTCAACGTCCAAGGGGGGAGTGACCTCTGCTTAGGGGCAACAGGTTGATTGGCATCTATTCCTTTGCGGAAAGGTTGCGACTGTCGTGTGGCACTGGGCTCCCGGGAAATCAATACTGTCTGAAAGGCAAAGGCCATGTTGACTCAAGGCTGAAGTGGATTCTCCCCTGTCTGTGTTTGCTGAACCAACAGACTCCAGCACCGTCAGTGTGCATGGAAGGAAAGTGTGCGAGTCACCTGCTTCTGAAGCTGTCAATGTCCTTCATTGTGGGTGACATGACATTCTTACAGATCTGGGTAGGCCAATGATCCCCTCAGATGGGCTTCTAAAACAAAGCTCTGAAGGACTGAGTGGTAGAAAAAGAGCCTCCACCCCTCATCATTTGAGGGGTAGACGATGCATGGACTGGAACTCGTAGTGCGAGCAGCAGCTTCATTGCTCTCTGGAAATTGAAGTAACCACAAGTCAATAAACACCTTCAGCTCTCCAGATGTTTTGGACTACGGCTCCCATGATCCCTCACTGTTAACTATGATGGCTAGGGCGGATGGCAGCTGTTTGTACTACAACAAATCTGGAGAGCCAATGGTTTCAGATCCTGTCACAGGGAATTACCTGTGACTATAGTCTTAAATCACAGAAATATGTGTGCATGCATGTGCATGTTTGTGTGTGCGGTGTGGTGGGCATCAAGGGACACGTATCTCTTGGATCTCCTGGGACTGTCCCACAAAGGATGCTATATTTTGGGTAAACCTTTAGGGTGCCTCATGGTGGGAAAGACTTCAGAGGTTCGCCCGCTGCATAACACAGCTTGTACCAGGACATAGAGCTCAGCAGCAATAGGGACAACAAGGGACGTGGTCCACCGAACCAAACTGGAAGTTCACTTTGCACCTCCATAGTGGGGGCATCTGCATAGTAAAGGGGTAATTTAATTGCCCTAAAGGTTACAGTTATAAAAAAAGATACTGGATAGGGGGAGGTGTATCCCATCAAACTAAATCATTAAATATCCACACACTTAAACACCATGGGACTCATTTTCGTGATGCGTGGGATGTAAATGGAAGGTGTAAACGGCTTTTATGCCTTCCATTCATGTCACGTTACGTTTTCAATCAATTGTATGTGAGAGGATGGGCAGAACTCAACTTGCATTTCCACCGCTCCCTTCCTCTATTCCATACAAATACTCCCAGCATTTGTGCCGGCATAGTACGCTGCCTTTTGTCATGCACTTTTGCACACCGTCTTGCAAATGACCTAAATACAGCGGCGTGGACCCGGCTACAAGTATATCTAAAAGTAATGGATCCCCGTGGCAGCATTACGCTGAACTCGAACATGAGCCCCAAGGTCTATTGTAGGTCAGTTCCTTAAATATCCTATATTAGTGGCCTTTTCTTTGAAAACAAAGAACACAATGCAATTCAAGCTGTATCTTTTCACTTTAAATTAATTATACACAATATTTAATGTCCAGAAAACATTTTGGTAGAAAACAGCATTTACATAATATTGACGGCCAATTTTCATATATCAAAAATACAATATAATCTACACCCTTTAATTAAAAATACTATCACCTTCAACAGATAACAGAGAGGAACCACGTTTAAACAATGACACCTGTGCCCACATACCCATCAACACTATTCATTACATCAAAGACAAATATGCATCTAAAATGTATTAGCATTTTGTTTCTGGTCAAATGCCTACATGTCACTATACCTACATGTTTCGGTCCGACAAACTAACACGGGCCCTCATCGGGGGACAACCTATTAGCTCTATGTGAAAGATATATTTCAGTAGAATATCAGTGTGGTGCTTGACAGTGACCTGAATTCGGTACATATGGGAAGTTCAGAGAGTCTTTCCTCTCTGCCGAGCCCATGGTCTGGACTGACCACTATTTAATACCTTGTTCTTTACTCAGCAATTGTGCTCTACCCAAGGGTCTCCCTGAGCGCACTTTGCGTCTGTGTTGCCGCTCCGCTAATCTCCAGGTGTTGGTCGGCTCCGTTAAGGAAAAATTGTCCCTGGCCTCACCTCCTTCTATGTCCCTATTTATTTCTCTGCTTCTGGGTGCTGCCAATGAGGAGGCACCTCTTCGTTATTTTCAACCCCGCAGACTTCCCTCCAAACCATGGTTTTCTGACCAACTGAGATTGTTGTGCCTTGGGGTAAAACAACTCGAGCGCAAATGGCGTCTGCGCTATGATACTACCAATAAATTGCAGTATTGGGCTAGTCTTTCAGCCTACTCAGTGGCTATTCTTACAGCCAAAAAGATTTACTTTGCAGAAAAGATTGCAACTGCCCTTAAACAGCCTAAAACTCTATTTTCAGTAATTAACTCTCTGTCATCTTCCACCAAATGCATGCTCACTATTAGATCTACTCAGGAGTTATGTGACTCCTTATCTGACTTCTTTATTACTAAAGTCGAAACCATTCGTGCAAATATTGCAGGTAGTCTCGTTCTGGGGAATTTCACTGCTCCATTTGGTAATGTGCCCGCTCTTCATGATACAGACCAGCCCAGGCTCTCCTGGTCACACTTTCTGATGTTTTCGGAAGACATGGGAGGTCATTAGGAGTTGGGCGCTAAGGGTTAACGGTCACCGGTAATGATGCCGGTGCCGGAAAAACCCTTACCACCCTATTGCGAGGTCTGACCAGCCGTTCTCTGCGGGTCCTGTTAAGGGACCTTGGAGCTAATAACGGGCCCGCAAGTCCCCATTCAGCCAGACGGGAACCGGACCCGGGTTTGGAGGCAGCCATGGCTCGTAATGACCCCCATGATCTCCAAAGCTGTGCTAGGGATTAAGTCTTGTGCTCCCTCGGATCCGCTCCCCCTGAGAGTGATAAAACAAGTATCGGCTGATCTCCTAGGCAAAATCACCTTAGCTGTCAATCTCTCTTGCCAGTCGGGTTTTATTCCACCCGAGCTTAAGGCTGCGCTTGTTATACCTCGCTTGAAGAAGCCATCACTTGATCCCTCCCTTTCGTCTAATTTTCGTCCCATCTCTCTCCTACCCTGTCTCATGAAACTGCGAGAGTCACTGGTTTCCCCTCTACTGTCCTCCTTTGTTGAGTCATCCAAGATGCTCGACCCAGTCCAGTCTGGTTTTCATCCTGGTAGGGGGACGGAAAGTGTTCTCATCTCTGTACAGGACGATATGGCCTGGCTGGTCGAGCGGGGCGGTGTCGGTGCCCTTATTCTTTTAGATCTGTCAGCAGCATTCAACACTGTGGATCATACCACTTTGCTCGCCCGCCTGGACCTGATCGGTATTTCTGGACAAGTACTGGCCTGGTTTGGCTCTTTTTTGGAAGACAGATCCCAAGCTGTCTCATTTCTGGCCTTCTTTTTTGGGCCTTCTCCCGGCTCCTTAAACTAAGGTAAAGAATCTTGGCGTTATCATGTCAGCCGATCTGCCTTTAGGCCCTCAAGTCACCGCGGTATGTCAGCAGGGGCATTTCCAGTTGAAAAATCTTAGGAAAGTGCTCCATCTGATCCCTCCCCTGCTGCGTCCACCTATAGTTGCAGCAATGGCTCTCAGCAGGCTTGATTACTGCAACTCTCTGTACCTCGTTCAGCCCAAGGGAGTGACCAATAGACTGCAGCGCCTTCAGAACCTGGAAGCCAGGCTAGCAACGGGCACTCCTTTTGGGTCTCAAATATCCCTGGTTCTCTGCTCTCTCCCTTGGCTTTCGGTGGCACAGCGTGTTCAATTTAAGTCGCTGTGCATTGTCCACCAGGCTCTATTTGGCCAAGGGGCAGAGTATCTTTGTACTAAATTTGAGCGGTATACTCCTAACTGTCCATTGCCCCCAGCTTCAGCAGGTCTACTATCAGTGCCCCCTTATTGCCGTTCACATCTGGGTGGTCTAGCTTTCTCTGTCACTGTATCTCAGTTATGGAACAGTCTCCCATTATATCTGAAGTCACTGTCCAATCATCTGGTCTTTCGGAAGGCTCTGAAGACCTCTCTCTTCTAGGTATATTGTTTCGTGACTGTGTTTCCTCTCCTTGTAGCTTCCCTTCTCTCAGCGCCAAGATACCCCGGGTGAACGTGCGCTCTATAAATAACGCTAACATGACATAACCTAACATATATCTGTGAAACCAATGAAAACATCCTAGTCATATACAGTTAAATTGATAATATCTCGTACTGACATCTTTATCAGTACTTGCAAGCCCGGCTTGAGCCGAATACAGACATGTAGCTATATACCTTTTACCAAGCACAGGAAAAGGCATACCTCCTCTATTGGGCGCTGTGTGACAATAAGATTGCAATCAGATCAATTTACACTTCCTACTGGCAGTAAATGATATCTGCTAATTATTTATCTTATAATGCATTATAGTTCTAACTATTCCAAAAATATTAGGTTCCTATTTTTGCTCGCCTTCAAAGTATTCTTTCCCAAGTGCCTTATTTATGTGCCAAAGATAGCAATACTGTCATTGTTTGGTGTTCCACAAATGCTAAAAGTTGTAGTACATTTCGTTCACCTGTGGCCTACCCTTGACAGTGGGGTGTGGTGTGAGGAGAGGGGAGCCAAGCTTCTTTTCTGAGTATACTGCAGTTTACTGGAATTTTCCTTCATTACTATAATTACCAACATAAACCCAGAACTAGCAAGTGTTGTTACCATTGAGATTTCTCAATTGGGCAGTGACAGGGCCGTGACGGGTTGAGAACACTGCATAAGTGCTGGGCTTTGCCAGCACAGGGTGATTGTGAGGTTCCTGGGCCGATGAGAGTGAGTTGCCATCTAGCGATAAGGTTAATCCCACAAACCCCACCCGAGCAGGGTCAGACTTTGGCAAGAAATGGACCCGGGTAACCCTCATGGGGTGATGTGGCCCCTTTCTGCTCCTTACATGTAATGTTGTATGCAGACTTTTGGGAAAGTTGGCAGGGGGTAACATTCCTTGTGTTCTTTGCAATAAAGTAACATCATAACATCACCCCCCTCCCCCAACTCTGTTTTGACCTTTCTAAGACAGACATAAGGGGCGTCTTCTTGCCGATAAGAACTGTGCATAGTCATCTCTTAGTCTAAAGTAATCTCATCCCATCCATTTCAACCTATTTGGAACTGCATAGAAATCGTGTGTCCATTCTGTGATTTCAAAGCTGCAAAAGTGTCATCTGTCATTCTGAAATCTTGACTTCATTTCTGAAAATCTACCTCCAAAAAACATCCGTATCTTTTGAACCGTATGTCCTAGAAGCGAGATTTAACTGTCATTTTAAAGCTAAGAACCTATGCTTTAATCATGACAGAGTTGCAGTTGAAAAGCAAACATCTACATTATGAAGCCATAAAAGCAAATTATGCCGTATTTAAGCTCAAACATTACAACCCAATTCATACAACAGAATACCTTTGCATGCTTGCAGTGTGGAAACTAATTTTGGCGTAGTCGTTTAGCTGGACTCAAATTCTGATGAATGAGGATGGAAAACTGAGGGCTCACAATGTCCTGGTGATGTTACTGTTCTCTCTTGACAAAGGTCCCATTGCCACAGAAACAGAAGCTTTCTACTTCCGGCTCACCCATCTCTCGTTGGTCTTTTACTGGACACCTCTTGTTTTCTTAGCAAGCCTACTTTGAATGTCAGTTTCAGGGGGAACTAGGTCTGTGAGATGAATTTGGGGAAGTCAGAGAAATCTCGTTTGTTCTTTGAATCTATGAACGTGTTAATATGTGTAGACAAGCCGGTGCAAAATTCCACCTCGAAAAATTGACAGCTAGTCCATTAAGAGTTCCCACACCAATGCATGCTTTGTGCAACCGCATGGATTATATCTATATTTTTCTCTTGGATGAGTGCATTCTGTTGCGCAGATACGAGCATAACTGCTTCAAGTTTGTCCTGCCTGATATGGTTGCTTCTGTGAGTTTTAATAGACTTCACATGCTACTTCTGATCATAATAAGATCCTGATAAACTTGTATGCCAAATAAGATTGCAGGCAGCAAATATTGAAGAAAGGTTTTCTGTTTTTGATATGAGTAACAGCATACTGCACTGTTAAGGCATGTATTGCTTTTATTTAGCAAATTTAAAAGATGGTCTCCAAATTCCTATTGTAGTGCTGCATCTTCACTACATAGGTCATCAAAGGCATATTCTTCAGGTATTGTCGGTTCCATGTGATCTAATCCAAAATTGTTATAATGAAAACTTTATTACCAAAACATGTTTGCTGAAAAAGACACATTTTTTTTGGGGGTCTCCTCTAAGCCCCCGTTTCCCTATGTTTGTAACCCTGCCCCTTCCCCACCCCTTTTTACCCCGTTCCCCACCCCCACATACTTTCTTTTCCAAAAAATGTGTTGTTTTTTCGTTAATGTTCTGAACACTCACAAGGCATAGCAGGTTCTGATTTGTACTATTAATTCAATTATTTATCTTTGTGTAATTCATTGTGTACCTTCCCCTATCCCCATCCTGTTGCCCTGTGGGCGCTTTGAAACAGTTTTGATAATTGTATAAGCGCCAAACAAGTGACCAATAAATAAATGAATGAATAAATTAATAAAATAAAGTTTCTTTTTAAAATGCATTTGTTATTACATTTATGGTAAAAATCACTGTATACCGTATCATCAAACTTAATTTTGACAACCTGGACGCAACGTCCAAACGTTAATTCTTTAACACCTGCATCATTTTGAAGTGATCAATTCTTTCAGCTAGGAGCAATTATGTGCAAGAACATTATTGGATACACTTTCATTAAAGTGATTTGGTTTAAGACCAAAGGCTATATTTGCAGCTAAAAGTTAGTGGGTTGTGAAACAGCTGATTAGGCTAACGAGGTCGATAACATCACTATGTACTCTAGCTTGAAACCAAGGTGATTGGCACACCCCTTGCACTCGTCACGGGCATCTTTTATTTGTGGGCCATTCTCCCTTTAGAAAGTGCTGTTTACACTCCTATGTCGCAGTGTCCATGTTTTAAGCCATGTTGCCCCACTGAGCACTTTTCACTAATGCAGAATGGATGGAATCCAGACTTCTTGACTTTGCAGCAAACACTTTCATAGGATTTGAGCCCATTTTCTGCACCTGAAGGATATCCTTTCTACTTGTCTGGAGATAGTTAGATCATGATGTATTGTAATTTATGCCGGAAAGTTATAACCCGGCTGTGAGGTCTGTTTGCAATTTGCAAAAGGCAAAGGTTTGAAGTAAATTAATCTGTGGATAATCAAATATTATTAAGTGGTGTTACCAGATCAGCAAACATGGCTTTGTCAGGGCGATTAAATACGACCAATACTTCCCTTAAAGCTAGACATTTGCCCACCAGCTGGTTCTCCTATTATTTGGACTGTGTTGTCTTTTCTAGGCAACTTGTGCCAACTTTGTCGGACTGACACAGAAAAACTGCACCAGAGTTTAGCAGCTCAAATAGAGAAGTGGATTTGATTGATGCCTGTGTGCCTTCTACATGTGCACATTGTAGCACAAGTGCATAGCACCAAGCATGTATTTGAACTGGGGATTTGTTGACGAGCCAAGATGGGACTCCATTGTACTGACCCTGTGTATTGGTTGCACCATTGTTAGAATATCCAATGCAGTTCCATAGGTCGGGACCATTTACTCTAATAACACTTTTAGTCCAACACAAAACAAAGTTCACTTGGTTACTGCTCGCAGGAGTTCCTGTGGAGAGTCTTTAACATATCTGTTCATAATGGAGCACTGATTAGTAACTGTGACAGGTTGGGTGCAGTCTTTATGGACTGATAATAGGCTGCCTTCCTGTATTTCTCGACTGATTACATACTTTGTCAATTTGAAAATGGCTTCTAATCACACAGGCAGTAGTGATCTTTGATCGGAAGGTCACAGGTGCACTCCATCCTTGCTCTGCTTTCTGCTTGGATTTGGATTGGATACCCTCACTATGTTCCTGAAGAGGCTGGTCATGTTTACTTATGAGCAGAAGGATTTCAAGAAAGTTCCCATGAACCACATCTGCTATAAAGCTTAAACATGGACTTTCCAAGAATGCTCAGGCCACCTTTGACAGATACTTCCAAGTGTCAATAGCATGCTCCAGTACGTCTTGCTTTTTTGGGAGTTGTTCACTTCAAGCTCACAGTTGTCATTGTAAGAGCAGGCAGCTTATGTCAATGCCAGAGAAGATCATCAAGAAGGTATCAGAACATCTCTGGTGACCTTTGCTTGACTCTTGTAGAATGCGTTCATAACTATGTTTCCAATTTTTCATCCCAGGATGAAGGGAGCACTTTCTCTGTTTTTAGTAACTGCTAAACAAACTGTGCAAAATGTTTTTGTTGTGTTGTAGAATAAGTTAACCAATGTCATTTACTCCCATCCTTCCTTCAAAATGCTAACTGTGAAATAATCAATTTATGTTTGGACGGTTGAAATGGATAATGCTGAAAGAAATCAGAAAGAATATTCTACCTTTTTGCATATTTCCTGGTCTGTAGTCCACACCCTAGTTCATTATGGCATGTACATTTAGGAAAAACAGAACCGAAACAGCACTCTTGGATCTCAAAATCCAACTTGACAGCATCCGAGACTCAGGAAATATCACCATCCAGCTCCTCCTCGATCTATCAGCAGCATTTGGCCTCGTTGACCACGACATCCTCGGCCAACACCTCCTCACAAACTTCCACTTCTCTCACCATGCAACCCAATGGATCAAGTAATTCCTGAGTTAGCGCTCATCATGGGTCTTCATAGGTAATTTTACTGCTGATTCCATTCTGGTTCCTTGTGGTGTCCACAAGGGCTCCTCCATCTCCCCTGCCCTAAATATTTATTTATTTATGTATGTAACGCACAAAGCCTGGAGGCATCTAGGTTCTTTAACTGAAGAATATGGTTACGGAAGTGCTGGAGGCAGAAAAAGTTATAATAGTTACAAGACAGGCATACATTAGGCCTGGATAGTGCAGAAAGTATACATACTTGGGAAAGCTCGCCTCTTGTTGCGGGGAACTACATCATAGTACATAAGAGGGACATGGTAGGTGTATAGCATACATACTTAGAAAATCTCCCCTCTTGTTGCAGGGAACTACATCATTGTACATAGGAGGGAAACTATAGGTGCAACAAATCCATACTTAGGAAAGCTCACCTCTTGTTGCAGGTAACTACATCATAGTACATATGAAGGACATGGTAGGTGTATAGTATACATACTTAAGAAAGCTCACCTCTTGTTGCGGGGCACTACATCATAGTACATAGGAGGGACATAGTGGGTGCATAGCATACTTACTTAGGAAAGCTCACCTCTTGTTGCGGGGGAACTGCATCATAGTACATAGGAGGGACATAGTAAGTGCATAGCATACATACTTAGGAAAGCTCACCTCTTGTTGCGGGGAACTGCATCATAGTATATAAGAGGGACATAGAAGTGCATAGCATACATACTTAGGAAAGCACACCTCTTGTTGCACGGGACTGCATCATAGTACATAGGAGGGACATAGTAGGTGCATAGCATACATACTTAGGAAAGCTCACCTCTTGTTGCGGGGAACTGCATCATAGTACTTAGGAGGGACATAGTAGATGCATAGCATACATACTTAGGAAAGCTCACCTCTTGTTGCGGGGAACTGCATCATAGTACATTGGAGGGACATAGTAAGTGCATGGAATATATACTTAGAGAAGCTCACCTTTTGCTGCGGGGAACTGCATCAGAGTACATAGGAGGGTCATCATGGAATACATACTTAAGAGGGCTCACCTATTGTTGTGGGGAGCTACCTCCAGGTATATATGAGGGACTTGCGTGCATACAGGATATAACGTTAAGGAAGATGGTAAAAATACATACATAGGTGGTAGAAATACATATATAGGAGGGTGCAATCTAGGGATAGCGGGCCAGTATACGGTTAGAGATTACATGAGGCAGCCACAATATACTGTTATTAGCATACAGCATAGCACAGTACACATGTAGTTTTGATTATTGCAGAGGCAAATACAGTGTGCCAATACTACAGCAAGCATGCAGGCCATAGCAGTGTTAAAAACATCTGACATCACAAAGTGACAGTTGCAGTATTGGTAGTGACTATAGCTCATGACAAGGGATGCAAAGTTAAATGCAGGAATGGAGCGTGCCAGATGGCCCAATGTGGAGAAGAGGGTCCGGTGGACCAGTATCCATCGGTAATGGTAATATGGTTGCATTAGGAGATTAAGCTGTAATCAGCATTCTTAACGACGCATGGCAGTACAACCAAAGTAAGCTAAGCATTATCTTGAAGAGCGATGTAAGATACACTTCGGTGCAGCAGCCAATGTTTGTGGAGCGGCTGGACATTGATCCGTGTTTTGGAAGTTTCATTTATAACACTTACACCAAGCCACTATTCGACCACCTCAACGCATTGGGAATTCCTTATACCAACTTTGCCGACGACATGCAAGTCCTTCTTCCAATATCAGGAACTTATGCCCAGGGCGTGGTACTGATCAGTCAGACCTTCAATGTCATCCAAAACAGGACGGTGGCCCACAATCATTGTCTAAATGATGATAAAAACCGAGTTTCTCATTGTGGGTTCAGCTTGCTGCCTAATCTTCCTGGCCCTTTCATACTTCTCCTTTCCCATCGATGGAAACACTATCCAGGTCTCCAAGCACGTGAAGACACTGCAGGTTTATCTTGATGCTGAGCTAAACATGTTCCGCCATATGAACGTGCTAGCTTCTTCCACTACCTACACGGCTAAACTCATTTCTTTCAGTAGGAAATTCATCTACCTGCAAAACTGCCTCACACTCACGTGAGCATTTATTGGCAGTAAGCCTGCCTGACTATTGCAATGTGTTAATTTCTGGGACCTCTGCCAAAGACCTCGCAAAATCGCAACTCCAGCACATTAAGGCCCTTAGAGCAGCCTGGGGCCCATATTCCAGCAACAAGAAGGGAAGCTCAATGGCTTCCTATAAAAGCATGAATCGAATTTAAAATGCTGGTCATCGATGACTGATTTCTGCACAAGAATGCCCCCTCCTACCTCATCCCACGCATTTCAGGAAAACCAATGACACGGTCCTTCCGTTCCTCCTCCAGCCGTGCTTTGCTTACGCCCAGATTCAACCTTAAGCAAGCAGGGGGCACCAGCTTCTGTGTCACCACCCCCACCTTGTGGAACACCCTCCCCGAGCATATCCAAAATGAATTGTCTTTCCTCGTCTTTAAAAACTCTTAAAAACCTGACTTTTTAACATATATGTACAACATGCAACGTAATATGCTCACTACCAGTTTTTGTTTGTAACGACCTACTATGTACAAGTGCAGTGATACCTCTGGGTCTGGGCGCTATCTTAAATGAAATAAATACATGAATAAATAAAAAGCAGAAGAAGAACTTTCTGAATGACTGGTATCTGCCACTTCTCATGTGGGGGGCATCTTTAAGTATTTCTGCCAGACTGGCAAGTTCCACTTCCTCGGGTGTGATGCCCACAACTCTTCCTGACGCATTCGCTTCTGTCACTTCCTCTGGAGGGGCATTTTCAGTGGATGCCTGACACTTCCTCTGGTGGGATGTCCTCAACTAGTTCTTACAAATGGGTTTCTACCACCATGTCTGCGGGGGTACCTTCAATTATTTCGGACACCCTCGCTTCAGTCCATTTCCCTCGTGCCACATTTCTATTTATTTTTGATGAATGCTGTAAGGGGCAAGGTTTAGCCATTGTGAAAGAAAAAGACACAAGGCCACTGTGGCCTCAGAATTGCCACAAGACGTTTCGGTGATCTGTACCATAAACCTATCTTCTATTTTTTGTTTTTTTGTTGTGACAGATTTCGTCTTCAAACGGCTCTCAACTCTTTTCTTGACATGTTTAGAGCTGACGTCTTCACAACTAGAGGGAGGGGGCTACTGCATTTCCAGCAACTACCCAATTTATTGCCTGCGTTATTTATTTATTTGTATTTATTATCATTCTTCTGTTCTCCTCTGCTCTGCTCTTTCCACTACTCTCCTCCAATGCACGTTACCCTCTCCCTCACCCATGCACTTAAGCGTTCTCAATGTCACTTGGCCTATTAACATCGTTGTTGTGTTCTTCCCTGTTCCCCTCACTTGCTTTGTAGCGCTCTGAAACACTTGAGAACGAGCGCGATACAAATAAAATATCATATCGTATTATACCCTCCCTCTCCAAAGAGAGAACATGTGATCACAGAGGTTTAGTGAACTGAGTGCATGCATGTATCTGTTCTATTTCTCTTGGCCAGGTGACTGCTGTATTGGCCCCTTAACTGCTGAGTTATTTTGCATTCCTATGCAAAAAAGGACGAGCATACTCGCACTTAAGGTATGACTTGTGTATTATATAGTTTTTCTCGAATCAAAATGAATATACAAAGAAATGGCACGCGACATCACGTGCACATCTAACAAGTGGCTTTCCAACCCTGCCGCATGCGCAGCCATTCTATCCTGCGGGCCTGCAACAAGTGGGCGTTTCTTGTGTGCAGGAAAAAGTGATTCCTATACGGATCGTGCATAATTTCATCACCACTTGACCCGCCTGAAAAATGTGGGAGTGATTGATTGCCCTTCTGTAATCTAGGTGAGAATGATCAGGAGAGGTTATTTCTGCCTGCCTGGGCATTCCTGCAAATAAACCGGAGCTGTAGCCCCTTAGTGAAGTGCCAGCACTTACCCACCTGATCGAACTTGTCTGGCTGCTGCTGGCTGGCTGCAATGAAGTCTGGCTGGTACAGGGTGGAGTTGATAGCCAGCTTGAGCTGAGGCTTGGTGGATAAAATAAATAAATAAAAGGTGAATACAACTTAATACATTGTAATTATATACATACATATACATATATACACATACATATTAGAGGGCAAGACAAGCCACATTTTCCATGGTGTCTAAAACCTATACTATGAATGCCAATGTTCCAGGATTCCCTAAACATTGCAGGGCCATTAACAGCAAGGGGCATTTCGCCAAATTCAAAATTTCAAAATCTTTCATAACTCATCAGCACTACATGGCAGGACGAGGGCAGAGCATTTCTAAAACTGAAAAACGTTTCTCGGTGATTGTAGTCATGCTTTCATGATCATTTCAATTTGGGGGTAAAACCAAAAATGACATAATTATGGCTTGGGACAACACAAAGCCACGGATCGTGAACGTGGAATTAATCTGATTCAACAAAGGAGCGTGGCGCAGAAGACAAAGTGACTCGCAATAAATGACAATGGTTACCATGATGAGAGAGTTGCACGTGCAATGGAGTAATGTGTGTGGCAAATGTTTCCCTGCGGCACAGTATGTGTGTTGGCATTGGAGGATGCATGCTGTATATGTACCTGGACAACTACTGTATACCATAATCACGCACCCGCATAGTGGGTACCAGGGGGAACCTGGGACACGTTTCCACCGGGTGGATTTGGGCACTGCGCGCTTCGCAACTCCTGGGCATGGGGAAGGGTTAGACCGCATCTGGTGGTCATCAAGGTGGAATGGAAGGGGTGGCACAGCGGTCACAGTGCATGTTAGGGGTCGGTGCCCTGTGTTGCCTTGTGCATGTTGGGGGTTTCTATGGATTTGTGGTCCGGCGCAGGGCGGTTTCTAGCCAACTTGGTGCCCAGGGCGAAACGCTAGAATGTTGCATGACAAAACCACTCCTCAATATCAATAAATAATTGCTATACAAATGAAGCTGGTTTCATTACATTGTCATTCAAGTACTTTACACTAGACATCTAATGTTAAAACACAGCTGTTGTTGCCCAAATAAATCGTTCTTCTGTCAACTGCGCTTAGGGAAGGCCTTGCCTAAGTGCATTTTCAAACTGTCCATATTGGACATTGCAATGTAACCAGCCTACCAGGTCTGAAGACCCACTCACCACTGGCCCTGTGTTGAAGGCATTCTGTTCGTACCACCTCATATGTATTTTGCAAGGGGCAATACCAGACTAACCATATTGTTTTCTGATTGAAGGTTATCATTCCAAGATGGACAGTCTGGTACACTCCTTCTGTACTCTTTCAAAATAACTCTATGAGAGTTGGAAAGGGAACAAATAGCACTAATGAGTGTTCATGTCTGCTTTGCATTGAATGACAAGAGCATTTCAGGAACATAACAGTAATCTCTATATTTGATAAACAATTCTGTGATAAAAGGGTTATATGTGTGACTCTCTAAATACATACCTGACACATGGCTTGGTGCTCACATCACTCTTCACAACACACACCCAAACATTAACATGTTTGTAACCATGAATCATACATACTCATTCCGACAGTTTACGTTTTTGGATGTGACTATAAAATGGCTGCAACATCAGCCACTCAAATGGGGTACAAGGGCTCTTTTGCTTCTTGATTCTGGAGAATTTTAGATGAGGAGAGGCTGGATCTCCGCGTGAGAATGCCCAGCCCCAATACAGAAACATCTTTAGGGAATTATATCTATAGACAGGAAAGGATACCCTACAAGAGACATCCATTAAACAATGCACAGAAAGGATACACAGAAAGGATTGCACCTCCTGCAAACTTTAGCCTGACCAGTAATAAGCTGATGAAGCGTTTTAAACAAAACTGTCTTCTAATGCATGATAAAGGGTCCACAGTTCCTCAGCCACTACCTCCTCACCATTACGCAGGCCTCATGTGTTATATCTGCAAAAAGAGCAGGCCAATGCTTTATCTAAAAGAGCTGGCATTAGCATCTCTTATTAGTGCTGGCATGCAGCTAGTGAAAATCATGGTGTAGCAGTGTAGAAACTGTGTTTGGCCTAGTGGATGTACAACTTGGGGCAACTTCTTTGATTGCTTTTTGTGTTTAGGTGTGGGCACAGTATGGCATACTCGTGAGAGCCACTTAAACAAAACATTCCAGTGTGCTATTATAGAGAAATGGAACACATCATACAAAAACAGGCATATGTGCTGTTACATAGAAGTGCACCACAAAGACACCATTAACCAACCAACCAGGTGCTGACTTGTGCGGCACAAAAATCATTGCTACATAAATATCACAGCATTGATTTGCCAAGGACTACTGCCTGCATGGTGACACATAATGAACCCTGCTTTCCAAATCAAGCTGCCAAGTCACATTGAGGTGCCATCTGGTGTGCACAAGGCAGTGGCAAGAGATTTGACGCTGAGCGGATGCATTTAGTCCATGTCCCAAAGCAGCCACTAGAAGAACAAAAAATGTATATAAAAAAACGTTTTGGTGGGCCAAATAAAAAGACATGAAAATAAAGAAAATAGTTTGAAACTTTTTCTTTGTGGCACGTTCATTCTCTTGGAAGAATGCGCAGGTTTGGTCAACTAACATATGTTTTATACTGGCCTTCAGAATAAAAATGTCCCATGTTCAGTTCTTAACAATGAAATGTTAAAGGAATCATGTGCTCAAAAATATTATTGTCCCAAGCGTTCGGGCATGTGTTTTTAAGCATACGTTGATCGATCGTACAAACATTTCCTATGCACTTTACCGTAGTGTTCCACACTTTTACACATGCGAAATCAGGCAGCAGGGCGCGGCCATCTTGTGCTAATCTTATCCCTTGCCACATCGCCCTAAGGTGAACTGTGCTGGCGGCACTAAATCATATCCCCCGCCCCCGAGGCTGACATCACCAAACCTAGCGATATTCTCCACCTATCTCCATGACATTACTGGTCAGCGTAGCCAAACGCATCCAGTCATCACTACGTGTTGATGTCAGTTGATGCATAACCCGGAATATCAACACACATCCTCTCACAACACAGCGCGTCCCAATTTTGAATACAAAACTATATTTTTAAAGGAAATGGCAATACTCTGCAATTTCACAATAAACACTCCGAGAACATCCGGCGATTGCCATATGCAACCACATTGGTAATTTCTTTCTTTGTTCTCGATCCACAAATGTTTATTGTGAGTCACACGGTGTTCCTTTTAGGTATAAGAAGCGCATTGGACGCACCGTGAATCGCAAGGCTGCGGCAGCAGCTTGGTGCTAGGCCACCGTAAACAATGTCAGGTTGCTCTGTATCGCTAGTACCATGAAAGGGCATATCGGCCCGGGGCGATCGTCCCAAAAAAGCATCATAGTTATCCAGCCATTTAAGTGTATCTGCAGCTGCCAGCTAAAGAAGCCATCAATTGGTATCTGGAATCGATGACATTCGCAGAAAGGCAGGATGTAGCTGTGTGGAAAACATAACAGCAATGTGTCTCAGTAGCCGTTCTTTATTATAATTTATCAATTTACCCATTAATTCTGCACCGTGTGAAAACTAATGATGAACACAAACGTGAAACAATGGTAATAAAGAGAAAACACAGTGGAAAGTAGTCTACAATTTGCTTGAGAAGTTAGTGCTATGGAGTATGTTTGGCTCGCAATGGGATGCGGAAGAAGACACTAGAATTCGAAGAACACATAAACGGCATTTTAAGGAAATATTAGGGTAGAATTTGGGGTTGGTGGAACCTGGGGGAACCCAAATGTGGACTACATGCATTTCAATGCTGGACTGCCCATGTGCATGGGACAAAGACAAGTACACACTGGTTGTTTTTGCGTGCCATTGCAATATGCCACAAACAACAACCCATTACAATGTAAGCCATCAATAACGGTCAGAAAATGAAACCCTGACTCGTTCATCTATAAAATCGTCATAAAACTTACATAATATTCGGCATTTCAATTCTCACGTTGTAGCACAGAGTGTCCGTTCAGATCAACGAATTTTCATAAAATGAAATACATTTTCCTTTGTCCAGTTTTGGAATGGTGAACCTTATCATATTTGACGGTATTACATACCTACCTTCATTCATTCCATTCGGAATCCTCCCTTTCTTCCAAGGTTGAAAAACAATTGAGCCTTATACTGTGTACGATAGGTGGGTGTGCTCAGCTCACCAGCAAAATTCAAAGCCGCTGACCTTCACTTCCAATGGGAGCGAATAGCCCTTCAGACCACAGTGGCATTTGAAATATTTTTGAAAAACAAATTAATTGTTTGCTACCATCCACCAATGCCACGCAAAATTTCTAGTGATTTACTTTTTTTTTTAATGAAAACAGTTACAGTTAGTTTACTTCCAAATGCCTTATTTATAATGTCCCTGTGGAGAACTTCGCACCCTCCCAGCGATTCGCACAGCCAGTCCACACCATCTGTCAGCTCAGCCCATCTCCTCTTCACACAGCAAATCATGTAAACATTTCCCGCAAGTAGTGAGTCTTGAGCCCTAACAAAATGTGCTTGTGCGAGAATGTCAGAGCAAACCCTGCTGAAACCCCCTCCTGCCAGGCCGTGTTCCCTTGAACCCATGACCCCTGTTCCCTATGAACGCATCTGGTCACCAGACCCTAACCCTGCACCACCTCAACTTCACCTCCCATATACCTAATCAGGATTGGTCATATATTTTGGTAACGCTGACACCTCGCCTCACTGCGTTTGAAATTGTAAGACTCCAAGGGCTGCAAGTGAAAGATCGGCCCCTGTGATAAGGCATCCGATAGCAATGACCCCTAACACATGACCCCATAAAAATGTAGGACAGAATGCACAAAGTTCATGCGTGCCAAGTATCTTATCTAGCCTAGGTCTCATTCCTTTTGTAGGACGCATATTTATTCAGCTATTGGGACACGTGTTTGGTAAGGCAACTGCAGAACCCCAAAGTTGCTTTCATGCTGATATCCATCTGACCCTCCCCCGATCAGTGAAGGACCCACAAGAGCTTGACGAAAGCGGGAAGTGTGAAAGCACAGAGTTACACTAATGGCATCCACCAAAATGCACTTCTTGCAAAAAAAGTTGGCAAAGAGGAAACATTTCAAAAGACAATTTAGACGCTTTATTTGGACACTTTATATAAACATTGTTGAATAAATAAATAGCTGCTAATCATTTGTACCAGGAAGTGAACTGTTCCAAGAGGTCTGTTTTCGATTGACAGGGCACTTTTGCAATGTTTTGTGACAATGTATGTGTCCTTGGAAAAAATCATGAGCGATTACATGAGTATGTATGTCCAACACAGTCAAAATGAGATATTTCACAAAATAAAATTCCATTTCCTGGTATATTGGCTTGACCACCCATTTTTTGCTTCTTTTCATAAAGGCCATTGTGTAACGAAGCATCCCAAAGTTTCCTGCAGTCCTCGATAGTTCTCTCCCTACGTTCTCGTTATGCGCTAAGACTGCTAGTAATGTCCTATATTGTATCCCGTCTATGCCTAAATGCAATCTCTTGGGCCTGTACTTTAGGCACATATTGTGGGACACCTCCAAATCTCCTGTGTGACAGAATTCTGTGAGTCCCTTCAGATCTCTTGATAGAGTTTTATCAAACACAATCTTCTCAAGAGCTTTGTGTGGAGGTGAAGATGGAACCAACCACTTCTTCTTGCATTCCTGCTCCTCCAATAAAGGTCCATGTGCACATTGGTGAAAATGTAGGTTTTCTGTGCAAGAGTGAATGTTGGAACAGTGGTGCATTAGTGAGCACCATTTTTCAAGTAGAATTTTCACAGACCCACCACAAGTTTTGGAGATCCACCAAAGATGGTTGCTGAAAGACTGGGTCCACTGTAAAATATTTTCTGAACCTTTTTTTTCCAGCAGCTGTGATTTTATTATTGATTGATTTGGCAACGTGACATATATCAAATTGATGGCAAATATTTGGAAACTACTCTCTCATGCTCTTGGCTATTGAAACATGTCTGTCTGTGGCTATAAGGTCTATTTGCATTCCCCTCAATTGGAGATCTTCTAGGGATTTGATAAAAACATGTTTCTCCATGGCTGCTGAGGATTTACATTCGGACACCTGCGCGACCACCAAACTCACAATTTGTTTAGTTTCCATGTCCTGAAAGTGGTATGTGCAGTACTTTGCTGAAAATCCGGGACTGTCACACTGTCCATCGCCAGCTAGCCTGAACCATTTTGTCAGAGAATGTCCTTTCAATTGACATTTGTTCAATTTTCCAAGCTTCACTAATAGCAGGGAATAAATATTCTCATTGATATTTGTAGTACTGCATTTTAGAAAGGAACTGGAGTTCCTCAAATTGACAGAAACTGGACAACTTACTAAAAGTAGAGCCACTGAAAAGTAAAGCTGCTGCACACAATAGATTTCCAGCTGGCACTTTGCCCAGCATTGGTTGAGCGGACCATTGAAAATTTAGCATGGAGCAGATCACAGGTGGCTTGTATTTTCAAAACAAAGGGGGTTCTGGGAGTCTCTCTACCAGCACGAACACAGCCCATTGACCTGTTCTTGGGAGGATGGCCCCCGGAAGAGTCCCAACCAAATCTCTATCTCACTGTCCCTTTCACAGAGAAGAAATATCCCTGCAAATGAGTTTGTCCCGCCCAGGGGCAGTCCAGCACCGAAATGCTAGGCAATTCTCCACTGAACAAGAGTACCAACAGCAACCCCATACATGTTTTTCAGCCTTTTTGGGCATCATCAGTGAGGTGGAACTGTGCCTCTCTGAGAACAGTGAGCAAGGGGTCCACGTCTGGATTCCCCTGGTAACTTAGGGTGAGACCCAAAGTTACTTAAGATGCAAAACAAAGGGGGTTCTGGGAGTCTCTCTAGCAGCACAAACACAGCCCATTGACCTGTTATTGGGTGGATGGCTCCCGGGAGAGTCCCATCCAAATCTTTAGCTCACTGTCCCTTTCACAGAGGAGAAATATCCCTGCATATCAGACTTTGTCCTGTCCAGGGGCAGTCCAGCACCAAAATGCTAGGCAATTCTCCTCTGAACAAGAGTACAACAGCAACCACACACATGTGTTTCAGCCTTTTTCGGCATCATCAGTGAGGTGGAGCTGTGCCTCTCTGAGAACAGTGAGCAAGGGGTCCATGTCTGGATTCCCCTGGTAACTTAGGGTGAGACCCAAAGTTACTTAATATGCAAAACAAAGGGAGTTCTGGGAGTCTCTCTAGCAGCACGAACACGAAGAATTGCCTAGCATTCCGGTGCTGGACTGCCCCTGGGCAAGACAAAGACTGATATCCATGGATATTTCTACTCTGTGAAAGGGACAGTGAGCTAAAGACTTGGTTGAGACTCTCCCAGGGGCTATTCACCCAAGAACAGGTCAATGGGCTGTGTTTGTGCTGGTAGAGAGACTCCCAGACTCCTCTTTGGCTTGTATTTTCAGGTTAGTGCCTTGTGATACACGAGTCACATTTAACAATGGCTTCCCGCATACTTCCCCCCTCACTGGATGGACACATTTCATCATCAGTATAATCTCTACCAGGCAGCTGTTGGATACAATCTATTTGGGCTCCTTTATTAGACTATCTTCCTGCATGAATGTGGTTTGTGACTCTACTGTGGTGGGCATATCGGCCAAACAGGACACAATGAAGTCAAGATCTTTGGCTAGTTCCTTGGTCAATTGCGTTGAGTCTTCAGTCTCTGTTATTTCAGCTTGGGTTATTTGAACACGAATTGGAGAAACCATTAATGTCGATTGTTTGTTGGGTGGCCCTTTTTTTGCGGGTGTAGTTTGTGTCAAGTGGTCAGCGAGTAATTCAAAAGCATCTTCATTATATTCAGTTTCATCTTCATCTTGTGGAGTTCTCACATGGTTGCAATGGTCCAACAACACTTTGCTGGCTTCGCCGGTCACATTGAATTCATTTTCTGGCCATTGGGCATAAGCATCTCGAGTCTGCTTATTGATTGGACTACGCTGCGCCTCAAATAATAGTTGCTCCATGGTGAAATCTGTTTGGCAAGCAGCATCTTTGGTTTCTGGCTTAATTTGTTGTCTGTGTCTTCACACTTTGTTTTCTTCTGGGCCTCTAGGAGATGGGATGTAAAAACATGTTCAGTGTATATTCAATATCCATATATAGCACTTTATATTTTAAAAAAAAGCATGTTATGAAGACACCAGACCAAAACACTTTTTATAATCGAAATTGTTTGTTAGTTACCCTTGATTTCTTGATTTTCTGTGAAACCATGTTCTTCACTGTAACGACTGCACCAGCCACCTCGGATCCACATGCCTCTTCTTCTATTTCCCGATCTTGTATACATCCCTTGAATAGAATATTAATTTTAAAAAAAGTCAATCATATTTGAAATCAAATTCTTTCCTCGCACACATGGCTTGCATGGATACCCACTGTGTACGCCATTTAGTCAAAATATCCATTTTGAATTTCACCAGATTGATGGCTAGTGTACTCGATCAGTGGTCACTGTGCAAAACCCACTGATTGTAATGTTGCACTCAATCATTCTGCGTTGTATTCAGCATTAGGGTAGAAATTGCAACATTAGAACTGAAATGGTAAAAGTTTGAAAAGATGCTCATTTATAATAATGTCACTGTCTAATAGTATCAGATGTAGGATATATTTTCTTTCATTCAAGGGAACTGCCAGTATGCATAAATCATGCTGTGGACCAGCTTCATAGGATGATGTAATTGTAGTCGAAGTACCAGCATCACCCTGTAACACAGTACCTGTTTTAGTATGGATGAAAAAAGTGAAATTGAACAGAAACAATGGGGTGCAGACAATGGTACATATGAATAGAAACCCATAAATGAAACATTATGTAAACAAACAACAGGATACATAAACCATTTCATATTATCTAAAATTCCATGCATAATACATTTCCGTAATCGAATAGTGAAATAAAAGTACTTGATAGGCGCTTGAAGTTGTTGTTAACTCCGGGAAAGAAATGGATGCAGAATCTTGCTCCTTCAATTTCAGTGCATTGTCACGGAGTTGTAAAGGGAAAATTAGGTTTGAATTAGAAATGTGGGAAGATCCAACTCGGAAGAATATGAACTTCAGCAAGTATGTATGGCTCACCATTGGTATACTGGACGTGACGGTGATGTTGTCACTACCGATCGTCTGTGCTTCAGTCAATATGCTAACCTAAAAAAATTGACAAGTAAAGCAACCAATTACGAAAAGATTATGCTTATATCCAAGGGCACTATAGCATAGTTTTCTGTGTCCATAAATAGTTTTCTCTGATGCTCCTAAAACCAGGGACAGATGTCTAGCAAAATGGGGTGTAGTTATAAAGCAATACAATCTGGTAAATATGCATAGTTTTCTAAGAAACATTTAAACCAAAAACCCCAATCCGTTCATGTAGTTACTTGTTCAGTACCCCAAGGCCTAGAGCTAATTCATGGACCGTGACTCACCTGAGGTAGCATGTGCATTAATAGAGTTGGAATTGCATTTGGAAGCAATTTACGAGACGTTCTGAGTCGATGCTTCTTTGTGTACTGCGATTCGTCGTACATATTCATGGTAAAGTGCAGGCTGCAGATGCAGAATCGATCTCCCTTGAAGTCCCCCAAGACTTCCTGGGCTCGACTTTCAAGCTCGTACGGCGCAAATCCACAATATTTGACCCATTCTCTTATTAGATCTATATTCCTCGGGAATGTATGTATAATTGTGCCCTTAGGTTTATCATGGGTCTTAGAACGGCAACCGCCAACCATACAGGCAGGCATTCTTGAAAAATCTGTAAAAAAAGTACACATAGTTAAAAAAATGTTTTACATGGATGCGTGAGAAAGATGGAATGATATCATAATTTTTCTGCAATCTTTGTTTTGGTCACAGAAACAATTCCTGTGTAGTGTAGTCGCCTATAAACAAGGATAACTTTCATACAGAATCGATTGATGTGACGCAAATCGTAACGTATTACTCGTCCATTGAATGTACTTTCATGCATCAAAAGGAAACATGCTTATAGACATGGTCCGTGAAGGATGCAATTCCATCCCAATTGATACTGATGACAATTGCTATATATCGATAACAGAACAAATTAAAAATAAGTCAATGGTAATGACAATGAGATGTATGAACATTACACTACTGGGTACATTCTTTCAAAATAGACAGAAATTTAGAGATAAGGAAGAGATGATTAGGTGACCCGCCCTTACCTTGACCAACAAACAGTTAGATTCAGCAAGCAGGGTAGTTAGTAGCAGGAGAACAGGTAGCGTGATCACGAGTTGACTTCCACTGTTCAGAGATGTTCACAGGTAGCACAACGACGAGTTGATTTCAGTGGGCACAGATGTTCTCAGGTAGCACGATCACGAGTTGACTTGCAGTGCTCACAGATGTTCTCATGATAAATATCAAGGGGTTTATAAAGAATTAGAAAATCAGGTGTGTATCTGAATGAGTGACGTCTATATGGCATGGTCTACTGTGGATTGCAGGGGCGTGGCCTGTTTCAAGGGGAGCCTGCCTGGAAACACTGTGTCTGGGGAGGCCATGTGTACAATGGCCCCTGCGAATAAGATACCTTTGAAGTGTGCATGGTGTTTGACACCTTAGCCATTCTCATCCATGCCAACCCCCTTGGCAGCGCACATTGAAAGGTGTGAACTGCCGTTTATAATGGAGGGGGGATGGATGGGCATGAGGTGTGCATAAAAGGCCCGGAACACCGCTGAAGGGAGAGACATACTTATGTGGATTGCAGGGGCATGGCCTGCTTCAAGGGGAGTCTGCCTGGAGACACTGTGTCTGGGGAGGCCATGTGTACAATGGCCCCTGCGCGTAAGATATCTTTGAAGTGTACATGGTGTTTGACACCTTGGCTTCTCCCATCCCTGCCAGCCCCTTGGCAGCACACATTTTTTACAGGTGTGAACTGCCGTTGATAATGGAGGGGGGGATGGATGGGCATGAGGAGTGCAGACAAGGCCCGGAACACCGCTGAAGGGAGAGACTCTTATGCAGATTGTAGGGGCGTGGCCTGCTTTAGGGGAGCCTGCCTGGAGACACTGGGTCTGAGGAGGGCATGTGAACAATGGCCCCTGTGCGTAAGATACCTTTGAAGTGTACATGGTTTTAGGCACCTCGTCTGTTCCCACCCAGACAGTCCTGCCAGGACAAGTGAGCGTGTCCTAGATTCAATGAAAAATTGAAACAACCATTCATAAAAGTTCAGTTGTATTTTATTTTGTTGCAGATGTTGATGGCACGAGTGTACTACATATTATATAATTCGGGTTGCAGCACAGTGTGGGATAATTCCCTGTGCTGACCGCTGTCCCTGGGGAATGTGTCTCTAATGGCACCTACGACACACCGGGTATTACTCGTCGAACGCGGTGTCCAAGCCTCCCATGAAGCCACCATGTAAACACACGATAGGCCACCAGTCTGTACCACATGTGGAAGAGAAAGATGCAAACTGTATTTAAATGAACAAGATAAGTGTATCAAACCTTAGATGAAAATGCAATCTTGTATCCCATGGCATTGTTGCCAGTACAAACGTTACTTCACGGATCAATCAACTTGGGCTTTAAAGTGTAGCCACATTACACTATTGAACAACTATGCTTTCCATTACATTAGGGACATAAAGAAATATTGTTTCTTGGTTGTACATGAAAGAAACATAAGATGACCACTATGATTCCCCCCAAATGATGTATAGAATTTCAAGACTACATTCATTTGGCAGTGATAGATCACAGTTACGACAATATAGGTGACAAACATGAAATGTTAGTGGCCTAAGTGACATCACATCTAGAGTACACTTACTCGTTACTTGTATTGCGAGTGCGAACTGTTGCGCGAAGTTCGTGCATAAGCACCATCATAATCCTCAACACGGACCGTATGAGGCAGGGTGCCCTGAAGCCATGCAGCTCGGTAACGCATTGCGGCTGTGTCTTGTCTTCCGATATGTAGGACAAGCATCCAGAGTTTCTCAGCAGCAGCAGTTCTCCTCCTCGGTTGGCATTACCTAGCACTGATTTCAGGTACACTAGGTGGAGACTTCGTCCATGCGACTAGGCTTAGGCTCTTGATCTGGTGATTCATCCTCCCAACTGTCGTCCGAAGCCCCATCGTTTCTGCATCTTTCTCTTTTGAGTAATTCGGCCTCGGAATATGCCGGCTCGTACTGGTAGGGCTGTATTCTTGCCATTATGTGACAAAATTAAAATAGATATTAATGATAGTACTAGTATCTGTTTGCGCGGGCTAGGAGCAATGAAGATAGCTGAAGAGAGCAGAAACGAGCCACAGGATACACAAAAAAAGACAGTGAAACAATTAGAAAAGCAAATCTGATGTTGTCTGTTGAGAAGCAGTCTGTTTATACTTATTGAGGAAAAAGGCGTCCTGCCATTTCCATGTAGACACGTCATTAGCTGAAGCGCAGAGAATGTTGACACGAGACATGTATTGGTGTTGTGAAATGGGCCGTACGTGTCTAGTGATGTCAGGTTTAGGGGCGGGAGATATGATTTAGTGCCGCCAGGGCAGTTCACCTTAGGGCGATGCAGAAACGGACAAGATTAGCACAAGATGGTCCTGCTGCCTGATTTTGCATGTCTAAAAGTGAGGAAAACTATGGTAAGGTCCATAGGAAATGTTTGTAGGATCGATCAACGTATGCTTAAAACACATATCCGAACGCTCGGGACAATAATATTTTTGAGCGCACTATTCCTTTAAGCACATACTGTGTAAAAGGCCATACCCTATAAATTACCTCCACTTTAAAGGCTCTGTCAACACATAGGACAAGGGGCCCAGGGTGTGTGTCTCCAGAACATCTCAGAGGTTGCCTTTGCAATATGCATTCCCTTGTTTGTAACAAATGAATGCTTAACTTTTTCTCTGGCAGATCAGATCAGCAATGTGGGTGAGCCCCTTCCTGTGCCCCCCTGATCTATTTAGGTGTGCTCTCCACTTTGCCCACCCCAGGAAACAGGTCTGGCCAGGGGGACCGTTCCGGTTCCTGACGTGGGCCGGTGATCCCACACAAGTGCCTGTAGGTTTTCTGGCATTCACAGCGTGAGTGCACCTGCACCGGCTGAGAACGTTACATTCCAATTTTCTAATTCACATTCCCAATCTGGTAATCACACATTTCTTGTCTAATGGTTAAACGGGCTGGTGCACATTGTTAGGCCCCTTTTTGCCCTGTTGACTCTTCTTGCTATGCCTATGTAGTCTTCCCCATTTTTAGTCAGTGAGTACCTACCGCCGGTCAAGTGGCACAGCGAGTAGAGCACTCGCTTTGACACCCGTGCAGAGCCTGCTAACGCAGGTTCGAATCCCGGCAAGGCCAAACTCAGCCTTTCATCCTTCCAAGGTCGATAAATGAGCACCACACACCGTGGGTAATAATAAGCAGCGCTCAGATACATGAGGGTTCGTAGCACTATATAAATGCCAAATTATTATTACACACCCTGCATTTCTTCCCTGCAACCACAGGACCTCTTTCTACTGATTATTTTTCTGGTTGCCTCTTTTCTAGAACCAGTTGGTTTTCAAACTTTTCGTTTCAACTGGGGGTCGGAGGGTGCCCATGCACGTGGCCCCTGGGTGGTGACATGCCCTGTGAACTCCCCCGCCCTCAGGGAACTGGGCTTTAGGTGGTGTGAGGGGTCAGAAATGTGAGGCAGGCCACTTTTTAAAGGTTTTTCACAGGTAGCCATTCTATTAATTCATTGATTGGCTGCCTTCAACAGGCGAAGCAGGGCCTATATGGAAGGGCCATGTGTAAGGGCCCTGTCTTTCCCTACTGCTGCTTGAAGCAGAATGATGTGCCCCACTTTCATTGCAGCACAGAGGCTGATCCAGCCCCCACCACCATGGATGCCAATCGCCTCTCACCCTTGCCGAAGATGGTGACAAACTTGGTGCCCTTGCCTGGCCTCACGGGGATGCCTGGAGAGGCACTAAACACCACGCAGCCTGCTGATTGGCTGCCTTCTACATCAAATCCGCAAATCCGACCGAGCTGGGAGGGGAAGCCAGGCCTATATGGAAGGGCCCTGTCTTTCCCTGCTGCTGCTTGAAACAGAAGGATGTGCCCCCCCTTCCATCAGGGCACAGAGGCTGATTCAGCCCCCACCACCATCAATCCCAATGGCCTCTCACCCTTGCCGAAGATGGCCGCCAGCTTGGTGCCCATTCTTGGCTCACGGATGTGCCTGGAGAGGTACTCCACACCATGCAGCATGCTGATTGGCTGCCTTCTACATCAAATCCACAAACCCGACCGAGCCGGGAGGCGAAGCCGGGACTATATGGAACGGCCGTGTGTAAGGGCCCTGTCTTTACTGCTGCTGCTTGAAACAGAAGGATGTGCCCCCCTTCCATCAGGGCACCAATGCTGAACCACCCCCCACCACCATGGATCCCAATAGCCTCTCAGTCTTGCCGAAGATGGCCGCCAGCTTGGTGCCCTTGCCTGGCCTCACGGGGATGCCTGGAGAGGCACTACACACCACGCAGCCTGCTGATTGGCTGCCTTCTACATCAAATCCGCAAATCCGACCGAGCTGGGAGGGGAAGCCAGGCCTATATGGAAGGGCCCTGTCTTTCCCTGCTGCTGCTTGAAACAGTAGCATGTGCTTCCCTTTCATTGGGGCACAGAGGCTGATCCAGCTCCCAACTCCATGGATCCCAATGGCCTCTCACAACTTGCCAAAGATGTCCACCAGCTTGCTGCCCTTGCATGGCTTCACAGAATTGCCAGGAGAGGCACTCCACGCCATGCACCCTGCTGATTGGCTGCCTTCTACATTAAATCCGCAAACCCGACCGAGCAGGGAGGCAAAGACAGGCCTGTATGGAAGGGCCATGTGTGAGGGCCCTGTCTTTACCTGCTGCTGCTTGAAGCAGAAGGATTTGCCTTCCTTCCATCGGGGCAGAGAGGCTGATCCAGCCCCCACCACCATGGATCCCAATGGCCTCTCACCCTTGCCGAAGATGGTCACCAGCTTGGTGCCCTTACATGGCCTCACAGCAGGCCCGGCTCTAGGAATTTTCATCTGGGTGGGCCAGGGTTGTGATCAGGGGGGCCCACATTCCATTGGGTGTGGGTCTAGGAGTACCCTCAACAAAGTGCTGCCGTTGATCCAAATTTACTAGATCCGTGATCCAGCAAAAAATGTCTTCCTAGATAAACTGTACATAGCAAAAGAGAAGCAAGGAAAATAGTGTTGCAACATCAATCTACCTATGTTCCCTTCCCATCTGCTCTCCCCTTTCTATTATATCTGATCCTACTTCACCTTTCACCGTCCAGTCACCTTCCTTCAGCTGCCCTAACCATGTTCCCATTTACCTCCCCTCCCACCTATTCACACCAGCAGCCAGCATGACTTTCCTGGACTGGTCTGGGATAATTGAGGGTGATGCCGCCTTCTCCTCCTCCTCCTCTTCCTCCTCCTCTGAGAGGGCTGAGCAGTGAGGTCCCCAGTCTTTGTACCATCTCAGATGGTGCCCGCCCAACAATACCTTCCTGGGCACTGTGGCTACTCCCAGCAGGCTCCGGAGGAGATGCTTGTGGTCCCTCCATCTTGTGAAAGATAGACCCCCCACCCAGAAAACTGAAGCAAGGAATAGGAGATTTTGATTCCTACAACATTACATATATTTTTTTTTTTTGCATTTTTGCTGCACATTTTAATTGAGTTGAGAGTGCAAGGGAGTGCTAGGGTTGTAAGGGCTGCATCAGGAGGCAGACAGTGCTGTTTGAGGGGTTTGCGGCCTCCTGGTATCACTCCTAGTGGGGCCTGCCCCTATGCATCATTTTCTGGTACATACTGTTTACATACTGGTTATAATATGCAAATGTCCATGATGACTGTTTGATGTGTTTACTTTGATTTCCTATTAAATGACACAATTGTGTTCAATAAATGTGGCCCGGCTATTTTCAAAGTTAGATGTGTGTGTGTCCTAATCCCTGTGCTGCCCATCTATTAAACCATGAGTGAGACTTTTTGGAATAGCTTATAATGCGAACGGAATCATTTCTACGGGCACCTAATTTTAACAGATAAGGCATAGTGAAATTAAAAAATATGCCCAGGATCACACACTTTGGTCAAGTGTTAAAGCCATAATTTGAGCTGGAAATGTAGCTACTAGAATATGTGTTGAAGTTTGGCTTTGAATACCTAACATAATACTCCATTTTATACAGATTACTTTAAAAATGCACAAGTCACATGATACACCAACTTGACAATGTATTCATCATTGTAGAAACATGTTGATGAAAAGATTAGGTGAGGCATTTTGTTTTGAATCCTAAATTTCACAGATCAGAATTCTCTTGTTTGCATTTTTTTGCAAAAGGGGCCATTCATTAATTTTAATTGTTTCCACCAAGTGCTGGACGAGTAAAGAGTAAAACACAGGAGAAATTCGCCTTTTCTCTTTACTTTACCACTACGTGTCTGGAAAAGTGCAAATCACTTCCACCATTAATGACTGTGGGAGCCATCCACAATGGATTCCTTTGGACTTTGCCTGCTTTTATTCCAGGTGTAAAAGTCAGGCAGGTCCCATAGCATTCTTTTGGTTTTCTGCCAACGTAAAAACACATGCTGGTGGAATACCAATCTGATTTGGTAGGGGGATCGTGTTAAGTCCAGTCTGCTCTCCAACTTCACCTGTCAAATCATACAAAATCCTGCAGCTCATAAAAAGTGGAGTTACATGCATTTAGCC
This sequence comes from Ambystoma mexicanum, assembly GCF_040938575.1. Taxonomy (NCBI): domain Eukaryota; kingdom Metazoa; phylum Chordata; class Amphibia; order Caudata; family Ambystomatidae; genus Ambystoma; species Ambystoma mexicanum. Next base: position 216,101,455 of record NC_090926.1, read on the forward strand.
CCACTTCTTACACTCCGCTTGACCTGGAAAAATATCCCCTATGACTATAACTTTATTTTCCCCATCCTGAATAGAAGCCTACAAACTCCAGCATAGCAATTAATGAGAACATACAAACATTCTCATACAGACACAAAGTGAAATGAAATGCATGACAAGGTTATTGTTTCACAGAGCTTGTTCTGTATCCCCTTACTTACTAATCACCCAACAATCACACTTAAATAGCTTCTTAAAAACCTATATAATTGTTTTTTAAAGTGCCACAGCAATGATCACTGCCTTTTTACCTTTTCCCATCTCTAGTCACTCCCTGTTGTAAATAATCTGTCACTGAGACACGTTAAAAAGATAAGATCTCACTGGGTGGGCCTGATCAGCCCTGCTGTTTGTATTTGAGGGGAGAGAGTAGAGCAGGAGGAACAGGAGGAGGCATTGGCATGTGTTCTCTTGTCCAAATGTTAAATCCATCTCTGATTGCACTTTTTAGAAAATAGTTAAATACTGCTTTTAGTTATAAAGGATGTACACTTTTTATACTTTGCCCACAACATTATAGAAAATGCTCTTCTTTTTTGTTATTTTACGGGTGTTCATGTTTCATTTCTATCTCTGCCTAAACACTCAGCACCTAGGATTTACATCATACTTTCCAAACAAACCCCACAACACACATTCTGTTTGCATGCAAACTCTGTAAAGTTACTCAAACAGAATGAGGTTATCAAGTCAGTTCTTATCAGTCTGAATCATGAAATGTTCAGTCAGAGTAGACTAGGCTTCCAAACAAAGCTACATTCTATTTAGGTCAGAGCCCCACTGGTAAGTATGCATGAGAAGATCTGAAACTGATCAATACTTTCCAACCTAGCCTTATTTTCAGGTAGGACCTTGTTGCACCAGCTCAGTGAGGTGCAGCTTGATTCCCTAGGCATAGCAAGCAAGACACCCACATCTGGGCATATACACATTCACTTAGGGAGACAAAGGGAAGCCAACATGCATTGGCAAAGCCCACAGCTTGGGCTTTTGATTAGGCATGGATAGGCATTTGCCAAGCACTGCCATAAGGGCACCACCTGGCCATAAGGTGGGAACAGCTGGAAAATGGTGCCAGTCACTGGGCATATGATGGCATTGCCTGGCAAATGTCTGCTAATACCTATGCGCATGCCAAAACTGCTGGGTGACCCCCATCATTGCTCTGGACAGCATTCCATACCATTGTTTGCATATTAGTCTTAGCCCTGTCACTAATGTCAGAAGCCATTCCCAAACTGCTAGACCACAGGGCCTATAAATGGATGTGCCTGCTTGTGTTTCAGTGGAGAGGGAACAAGGCCTGGCAATTCAGACTGAACTGCATCATTTGGTGGCAGCACCAAAAGTCATTTGTAATGGCTTGTCCCCTTCTCTAATCGCACAGACATACTACTGAATTATGGCATGGAATGTTGTGAAGAGCAAAGGTAGTGGACATGTTTAATTCAAAGCCTTGCATCTGTCACTTTTTGATTTTACTACACTCTCCCCTACAGAATTAAATGTTATTACTACCAACCTTATCTTTTCACTTTTACTCAAGTAGTTAATGCAGCAGAATATCTTTATTGAATGGAGTTTTTGAATGAGTCAGTGACTCACCTTCTGCAGAAATCTGTGTTCAAGCAACTTTACCTGTCATTTATTGTTTGATATAGTTAACCATTTCATTAAGCACGATGTGAAAAAACACTATATTCCCACAAAAAATAAACACACTTTAAATTACAGAAACCAACATTGTGATTTTAGGTTTGACAAAATAGTTGTAGGCAGCCTGCTTGAATAATTGTGCTACCTCACTTAGAGGTGTGACTGGCCCTCCATCACCCTGGTCAGTTGCACTTTATTGGCTGTGGGTCATAAATCTTTGTCTAGGGCAAGAAAACAAATCCTGGTTGGGCCTCCTGAAATTCAGCTTCTCAGAATGATGTCTCTGAGGTTACTGCTGAACGTTTAGAGTGACATCACCCCCCACTCCATCGGATATCAGTGGTGTATCCTTTCTAGGGGGGGCAGAGGCTGGCTCTGGGGGGGGCTGGCCCCTCTGGCCCCCCTGCTGGAGCTGGGCTTGCCTCACAGAGGTGCCTGGAGGGGCACTCCACACCATGCACCCTGCTGATTGGCTGCCTTCTACATCAAATTCGCAAACCCGATTGAGCCGGGAGGCAAAGCCTGGCCTATATGGAAGGGCCGTGTGTAAGGGCCCTGTCTTTCCCTGCTGCTGCTTGAAGCAGAAGGTTGTGCCCCCCTTCCATCGGGGCACAGAGACTGATCCGGCCCCCAACACCATGGATCCCAATGGCCTCTCACGCTTGCTGAAGATGGCTGCCAGCTTGGTGCCCTTGTCTGGCCTCACGGAGGTGCCTGGAGTGGCACTCCACACAATGCAGTCTGCTGATTGGCTGCCTGCTACATCAAATCCGCAAACCCGACTGTTAGGAAAGATTTCATAATTGTATGTAATTTTCCCTCCATGCGTCAACCCCCAAACATTTTGCTGCTGTTTAGACACCATTGACTGACTTTGCCAGAGAAGCACAGCCTTCAGCTGCACTCCTCTGGGCTTTCGCTCACTTTTTTTAGGGAAACTGACATGCCCTTAAGACGGTCACTACTGGGAGACTTTGTTTCCCTTAATCCTTTCCTCATGTTGCAACTATTGTGCAACATGTAACACGTGTGTAATGTATCTTACCATACAGCACACTTGGGTCTATAGTCATTTGCAAAGGCCCTAGATACTCTCGCTGGACTTTTTATGAACTGTGCAGATGTGTCATGGACAGAACTGGTGGCAGCTATCTATTCGCATTATTTTTAACCCTTTTCTGCCATGTTAACCATGTTAACCGTGTTTGGCACAAATAGGTGGCCTGGCTTCAAAATGGCCATGGCACAAGGTTCTTTGTCCTGTCCTTTGGCCATCTTGCCCCTTCACCTTCCCCAGGTCGAGTCGACCCGGATCAGTCCTTATTTGGTCATGCACTTTCCTGCAAATCTCAATGCTTTTGCGGGCTTCTGCATGCCTGGTGTGTGTGCCTCTAGGATGTGGGCTGGAACGTCTGGTTCCAATACACATCCTGGGTGCCAGAGAGTCTGGAGTGCCATGAATGACTGGGGCCACTGTGGTCCATGATTGGTCCACGTATGGAGTGTGTGTTTGTGAGCAGATCTCCCATTGGGTCCTCTACGTTTTGCCGCAAAGGGAACTTTTGATAAGAGGCTGAAAACACCCATATGATGTTGATCTCGTGAGTTCTCACTGAACAAAGGATAGGATCCAAGTATCCTGCAACATGATGCCGAGTCAAGTACCGCTGGTGGCCCACTGGAAGTTTTGGCACCCTGAGCCTGCTGCCGTCCTGTGGGACCCCTCTGCATCTGGTCATCCTAGATGGTCTGCAAAGACGCTTCGAACCATTGGACTAGTGGGACCAACTATTCTCGGGACCTTCATCAAACCCTGCAAGTAAGCTTTCTCGGAAGTGTCCCTGGGCAAACCAGTGGACTGACCAGCTTACCCAGTTGCTTTGCTCTGTCACCACCGCCATTTTGAGGAGGCCCGCGAAACTTGGTTTACTGCTAGCTCTTTGTCCCTGGCACCCTCACACCGAATTTCGTACACTTGGCATTCCCAAGTCTGAAGTGAGACGAGTGCGCCAGGACCGGAGTGAACGCAGTTACCGTGTTGTCCTGTCGTGGCAACATCCTTTGCAAGACTGCTGCATTTGTGACCCTCTTGCCCCTGAAGCCTGTTGCAGTGAAACTGGGTCAATTCATCCACCCGGAGCGGAGAAATCGCCACTGTTGCGTTTGGGAATCATCGCTGTAACTCAAGAAATGAAAGGTGCCGAGAAGCCCTTTTTGCTGCATTCGAACCTGCAAGCGAAGAGGTCTGACCAGGCGAAGTTTGGGTCTGCTTGCATCGAGGACCAGTGAGTACTCCATACCCAAACCGGTGACCCCTAGAGCAAGGGCCCATTTTTATGCATAAGTGGCCCATGGGGGCCCCTTTCCTTTCCACTGCTATTGCTGAATGGCGACTCCATCCCAAACTCTCGATTTGCCTCTGCCTTCAAGTGGAGGCCCTTCTTGAATAGTGGGAACTTGTTCTGCATCGCATCATCCACTTTCCCGAGCTGCTAGAGGCCCCTGAAGAGACCCCATTTTGCCCATTGGAACAACCGCGTGCGGTGCCATTGCATGTACTATTGAGCACAAGGCTCCTCTCTTCTTACGGCTTGGACTGCCTCTTAGTTAGGTGTATTATCGATGTCGAACTGGGCCTAAAGACTATCTGCACTGCCTGTTTCTTTCCCCTCTAGGTTGTTGACATATTTTGTACATTTAGCCCTTTAGACCCCAATTGTATTGATAGAGTTATGTTGGTTTATTTAGTGTTACTGTGATTCTTCTGCTATGGTCTATGTAAAAAAGGCTTTGTAATAAATGTGTCTATATTTTTGATACAACACCTGTCTGGAGAAATGTGTAAGTGTCCTTGCTCTGTATGCTCATTGAGGTCCTGCAATCACCCTCACCCCTCCTGAGATATAGGGCCTCATTACACGGATGGCGGAGAACCATGGCGCTATTAGGGCCATGGTTCATGCCGGTAAAATACCGGCACCGCCTTGGTGGAAAGGGGAATTACCGCCCCATTCCAAGGTTGGCGGGGCGGTAATTCCCCCTTCCACCATTGCCCTTCCCCATTCCCATTTTTGCCCCACAGGGCATAATGGGAATAGGGAAGGCGCTAATTACGGTACTGCAAATTGCGGTACTGTAATTAGCTCCCTGGGTCCCTTTGCGGGTTGGTTTTTAAGGCCTGCAAAAAGCAGGCGTTAAATCCCCCAACCCGCAAAGGGACCTCGTAGTAAGGCGGTAAGGATTTACCGGTACCGGTATTTTACCGGTACCGGTAAATCCTTACCGCTATCCGTGTAATGAGGCCCATAGTCTTGACCGCCTGCCATAGCTACCCTGATTGGTCTGGCTTGTCCAGAGGTTACCCTGTTCCAAGAAACTAGGCTGGCCTCCTGAACCTCTGCCCCTTCAGGTTAGAGTTCAGAAATCTATTTTAACAAATTGGTGTACAGCGGTGGGATAGGACTGAAGGTATCAGTGTTGCATACTAGTGAAGGCATTTCGAGTTATTCCTAAAAGGACACATAGTGAATTAATGTAGTAGAACTGAAAAAAGCCATAGTCCTATCTAACAAGTACCTTGTTAAATTTAAATGCTTCTAAATCTGAAACATTGAGAAAGATGTGTGCTGAGAGAGATATCTCTGTTCAAGGCACAAAAATGGAAATGATCCAAAGAATCATGGACTGGCAAGAAGCTCAGTTTAGTGCCATAGCGTCTGATGACAGTGCAGAAGGAAGTGGGGCTGCTCTCACTGCCGGAACTGGTAGTTCTGCCAATGCACTGATTCACAGAGACCATGACGATTTGAAGGATGTAATGTCTAATGGTTCCTCTGCCAGTGCTGAAGGTGAGGCCATACTTGAATTCAAGAAGCAAGAACTGCTGTTTAGGCAGAAGGAGCTTGAAATTAACATGACCAAACTGAAGCTAGAGCAGGCAGAAAAACAGAAAAGGATCACCAGTTGGAACTGGCCAAGCTTCAGGTTGCCAATGGATCCAAGGGTCCTGGACATGGGTCTGGGTCCTCCTCTCATCCAAGGTTTCCTACGGATCTGCTCAGTGTGTATGAGGAAAAGAATGACATTATGGACTGGCTGAATGCGTTTGAGTATGCATGTGAAGTTCAACAAGTTGACAATGCTGATAGAATTGCCTGGTTACTTAGCAGACTGCCCCATTCTGTCTGCAGTGCCATTATGGAAATGTCAAAAGCTGAGAGAGCAGATTTTGCAATGTTGAAGCAAACTCTCATCTTAAAGTTTGGAAAGACTCCTGCCTAATACTTAAAAAGATTCAGAGAGCACAAAAAGAAAGAAGGTGGTACTTGGGTATCTTATGTAACTGAATCCTTAAAAAACTTGACTGGCTGGGTTGAAGGTTATAAGGTCTCTACTGTTGAAGTATGATATGTCTTGTCATGCTTGAACATATTTTTGCATCTTCTTCCCCTGAGTTTAAGCAGAACTTGGCAGATTCAAAGGAGATAGATCCTAAGAAACTTGCCATAGCAGCAGATTTGTGGGTGTCACATAGATTATCCCATAAGAACAAGACTCAACCTGGTAAGCAGGAGGAAGGGAAAAGTCCAAAGATAAGGAGGGTGGAGAATCTGATAAAACTTCCTCCCAGAAGGGCCACAAAAGGAAAAATAAGGTTAAGATACAAGAGAACTCACAGGGCAGTGGAGGACAGCCTCCAAAACAGAACTCTGGTTATAGTAAGCCTCCCTATGTAAACAGACCCAGTGGATCTTGTTTTGCTTGTGGAGCAACTGACCATGTGAAGGTCAAAACCTTGGAGGTCCACTGTGCTAATATGGCCTTCTCCTCCTATGAGGAAGAAGAGATTACACGGGGGTCCTTCTCCTCAGACTCCTTCCCCAGTGGGATAGAAGCTGAGGTAGTTTTAGTTTCCCTGGGTTCCTGGGAGCCTAAGTCTCAGAGTCTTATGCTATGATTCCAGATAATACCAAGCACTACTTTAAAGACAGTGTGCTGATCAATGGAGTAGATACTCCAGCTCTTAGGGATAGTGGGTGTAGTCTAACTGTAGTGGATTCTACCTTGGTAGACCCAGAGGAAGTTGCCAGAGCTCCCCTGGTACCCACTAAGGTGGCTGATGGCCCACTTCTTATGTTCTCAGTAATACCTGTAAATCTTACTATCAATGGTACAGCAGTCAGGATTCCAGTGAGCATACAGAGGAGTGTCCAAGGAAAGGTCTTGCTGGGAAATGATCTCAGAGCTCTAGGGCTTGTGTGAGATACAGCTGAAAGACCCAGCAGAAGGTCTCAAACAAGGACAGCACTGGCCAAGACTAATGCAATTCCCCAGCCAAAGGGGAAACCCAAGGCTAAAGGAGTAAGAAAATTCAAAAGATTGAAAGAAAACATTCCCCCTAACTCACCTACCACTGAGGTGGAGGTAGTTGGTCAATCACCAGGACCGGACGAGGAGGTGGTGATACCTAAATTAATTGAGCCAAATGGCCATCCTGAACTAAATGATTTGTTAGTAGAAGGTGGTCCTGACAGGGAAGAATTTAGTAAGGGCCAACGTGAGTGCCCATCTCTGGAAGGCCTAAGGAGACAGGCCTGCTCCCAGCTTGAGGGTGAACCTCCTGGGAAGCACAGGATTTATTGGGAAGGTGGGCTCCTGTATAGTGATCCCACAGAGTCTACAGAAGGAGACCATAGGAGGTTGGTGGTTCCCCTTGCTGTAAAACTCTTCCTCCTGCAGCTGGCACATGAAGTGCCCCTTGCTGGTCACCTTGGAATCAAGCAACGGTTATCCATGCACTTCTACTGACCCAAGATGGGGGTGCAAGTAGAAAGTCATTGCAGGAGTTGTGCCTCCTGCCAGTTATCTGGTAAGAGTGGCTCAACAATCCTAGCTCCATTGGTACCACTCCCAGTCGTGGGGCTACCATTTGAGAGGGTAGGGATCGACATTGTTTGTCCCCTTGACCCCCAAACATCCTCAGGGAATAGGTTCATCCTGGTGCTGGTCAACCATGCCACCAGGTATCCTGAGGCCATCCCATTAAGAACTTTGACTACCAAGTCAGTTGCAAAAGCTTTGCTTGGCATATTTACTAGGGTTGGCTTCCCTAAAGAAGTTGTGTCTGATAGGGGCAGCAACTTTATGTCCAAGTTTCTGCAGGCCATGTGGAAGGAATGTGGGGTCACCTATAAGTTTTCATACCCATACCACTCACAGACCAATGGTCTGGTTGAAAGGTTTAACAGGACCTGGAAAAGCATGATTAGGACTCTGGAAGAACATCAAAGAAGAAAATGGGATCTTCTGTTACCATGCTTACTGTTTGCCTACAGAGAAGTACCACAAGAGGGTGTTGGCTTCAGCCCCTTTGAACTTCTGTTTGGTCACCCTGTAAGGGGACCCTTAGCCATAGTCAAGGACGGATGGGAGATGCCCACTCCCCCCATTCCTACCAACGTAGTGGACTATGTGCTAGGGCTCAGAAAAAGGATGGTTCTCCTGATGGGTCTGGCTAGTTAAAAGTTGAAGGCAGGGCAACCTCTGGTGAAACATTGGTATGACCAGAAGGCTTCCCTCATCAATTTCACACCTGGTCAGCAAGTCCTGATCATGAATCCTATAAGGCCTAGAGCTTTACAGGCCGAATGGTCAGGCCCTTACACAGTGGTGGAGTCACTGGGTGAGGTCAACTATTTAGTGGACCTTGGAAGGGTTGGACAGGCTCCAAAAGTGTTCCATGTAAATAGACTGAAGGCTTTCATCCCAAGAGTTGAAATTGCTGCACTGCTGCTGGCTTCAGATGTTGAGGACGAGGAGTCAGAACCTCCCCTGACCTGTTCCAAAGAAGTTCTTCAGACAGCTCCATTGAGGGTGTCCAAGTGGCCCCTCACCTGACTTCTGATCAACAGTTTGAAGTGAAAGGTTTGCTTAGGCAGTTTTCCCCCTTGTTTTCACAGTCCCCTGGTTTGACACCTTGGTGCAAACATAACATTGACACAGGGGACAGTGTACGTAGGGGATACAGAATGTCGGGCAAAGCAAGGTCTTACATTAAGACAGAGGTCAACAAAATGTTGGATCTTGGGGTGATTGAACCCTCCAGTAGTCCTTGGTCCAGCCCAGTGGTTTTGGTTCCAAAGGCAGCTACTTCTGAATTGAGGTTCTGTGTGGATTACAGGGCTCTGAATGCTGTCACCAAGCCAGATGTACACCCCTTGCCTAGAACCGATGAGCTTGTGGATACTTTGGGTGCCTCCATGTACCTCAGCATGTTTGACCTCACTGCAGGCTATTGGCAAATAGCCCTTGCAGAACATGCCAAGGAGAAGACAGCTTTCTCAACACCAGAGGGTCTTTACTAGTTCAGGGTAATGCCTTTTGGGTTGAAGAATGCCCATGCTTCTTTCCATAGGCTTGTGAATCATGTGTTGAATGGATTGGATGAATTCTGTCTTGCATATCTGGATGATTTGGCAGTTTTTAGTGCCACCTGGGAAGACCAGATTGGACAAGGTTCAGTGGTCTACCTTGGACATGAAGTAGGTGGAGGGAGGATACAGCCTCTACCCAGTAAAGTACAAGGAGTACAAGAATGGCCTACCTTCACTACACAGACCCAAGTGAGAGCCTTTTTGGGACTCAATGGGTACTACAGAAATTTATTGGCAGACTATGGTACCATAGATGCCCCTCTCACTGCTCTCACTACTCCAAAGAAACCCAAGAAGGTCAATTGGTCTGAACAGTGTGGGAAGGCCTTCAATGGCTTAAAAGACTCCTTGTGCCAGGCCCCTGTTCTCAGGGCCCCTGATTACCAAATACCTTTTATTGTGCAGACAGATGCCTCTGACACTGGGATAGGAGCTGTACTATCACAAGTAGATGAGAAGGGTAAGGAACACCCTATTGGCTTCATTAGTCGCCAGCTTAAGCACAGAGAGCTCAGATGGTCCACACTAGAGAAAGAATGTTTCTCTGTTGTGTGGGCCCTAAGGAAGCCTGAGGACTTTGTTTCCCTTAGTCCTTTCCTCATGTTGAAACTTGTGAGCAACATGTAACATGTGTGCAATGTATCTTAACATACAGCACACTGGGTCTATAGTGTTTTCCAAAGGCCCTAGATTCTCTCGCTGGACTTTTTAGGAACTGTGCAGAGGTGTCCTGGACAGGACTGGTGGCAGCTATCTTTTCGCATTATTTTAACCCTTTCCTGTCATGTTAACCGCGTTAACCACATTTGGCACAAATAGGTGGCCTGGCTCCAAAATGGCCATGCCACAAGGTTCTTTGTCCTGTCCTTTGGCCATCTTGCCCCTTCACCTTCCCCATGTCGAGTCGACCCAGGTCAGTCCTTATTTTGTCATGCACGAATCCCAATGTTTTTGCGGGCTTCTGCATGCCTGCTGTGTGTGCCTCCAGGATGTGGGCTGGAACGTCTGGTTCCAATACACATTCTGGGTGCCAGAGAGTCTGGAGTGCCATGAATGACTGGGACCACCGTGGTCCACCGTGGTCCACCGTGGTCCTTGATTGGCCCACGTATGGAGTGTGTGTTTGTGAGCAGATCTCCCATTGGGTCCTCTCCGTTTTGGCGTGAAGGGAACTTTCGATTAGAGGATGCTGAAAACACCCATACCACGTCGATCTCCTGAGTTCTCACTGAACAAAGGATAGGATCCAAGTATCCTGCAACACGAAGCTGAGTCGAGGAACTGCTGGTGACCCGATGGAAGGTTTGGCACCCTGAGCCCGCTGTCGTCCCGTGGGAACCCTCTGTATCTGGTCGTCCTAGAAGGTCTGCAAAGACGCTTCGACCCAATGGAATAGTGGGACCAACTATTCTCGGCACCTTCATCAAACCCTGCAAGTATGCTTTCTCGCAAGTGTCCCTGGGCCAACCAGTGGACTGACCAGCTTACCCAGTTGCTTTGCTCTGTTACCGCCACCGTTTCGAGGAGGCCCTCGAAACCTGGTATACTGCTAGCTCTGTGTCACACCGAATTTCATACACTTGGCATTCCCAGGTCTGAAGTGAGACGAGTGTGCCAGGACCGGAGTGAACGCAGTTACCGTGTTGCCCTGTCGTGGCAACGTCCTTTGCAAGTCCGCTGCATTTGTGACCCTCTTGCCCCTGAAGTCTGCTGCAGTGAAACTGGGTCGATTCATCCACCCGGATTGGAGAAATCGCCACTGCCCCATTTGGGATTCATCGCTGTAACTCAGGAACTGAAAGGTGCCAGACGTTCTTTTTGCCGCATTCGAAACTGCAAGAAAAGTGTACTGACCTGGTGAAGTTTGGGTCCACTTGCATCGGGGACCGATGAGTACTCCATACCCAAACCGGTGGCCCCTAGCACAAGGGCCCCTTTTTACACACAAGTGGCCCCATGGGGGCCCCTCTCTTTTCCACTACTATTGCGAAATAGCAACTCCATCACAAACTCTGTTTTGCATCACCTCATCCGCCTTCCTGAGCTGCTAGAAGCCCCTGAAGAGACCCCATTTGCCCCTTGGAACAACCGCATGCGCTGGCATTGCATGTACTATTGTGCACAAGGCTCCTCTCTTCTTAGGTCTTGGACTGCCTCTTAGTTAGGTGTATTATCGATGTCGAACTGGGTCTAAAGACTATCTGCACTGCCTGTTTCCTTCCCCTCTAGGTTGTCGACATATTTTGTGCATTTAACCCTTTAGACCCCAATGGTCTTGTATATACATTGTATTGATAGAGTTGTGTTGGTTTACTTAGTGTTACTGTGATTCTTCTGCTATGGTCTATGTTACAAAGGCCTTGTAATAAATGTGTCTATATTTTTGATATAACACCTGTTTGGAGGAATGTGTAAGTCTCCTTGCTCTATGTGCTCATTGAGGTCCTTCAGTCACCCTCACCCCTCCTGAGACTTAGTCTTGATAGCCTGCCATAGCTACCCTGATTGGTCTGGCTTGTCCAGAGGTTACCCTGTAACAAGAAACTAGGCTGGCCTCCTGAACCTCTGCCCCTCCAGGTCAGAGTTCAGAAATCCATCTTTACACCGCCCGAGGCGTGAGGCGAAGTAGGGCCTATATGGAAGGGCCGTGTGTAAGGGCCCTGTCTTTCCCTGCTGCTGCTTGAAACAGAAGGATGTGCCCCCCTTCCATCGAGGCACATAGGCTGATCTAGCCCCACCACCATGGATCCCAATGGTCTCTCACCCTTGCCGAAGATGGCCGCCAGCTTGGTGCCCTTGCCTTGCCTCACGGAGGTGCTTGGAGAGGCACTCCACACCATGCAGCCTGCTGATTGGCTGCCTTCTACATCAAATGCGCAAACCTGACCTAGCCGGGAGGCAAAGCCGGGCCTATATGGAAGAGCGGTGTGTAAGGGCCCTGTCTTTCCCTGCTGCTGCTTGAAGCAGAAGGATGTGCCCCTCTTCCATCGAGGCACATAGGCTGATCTAGCCCCACCACCATGGATCCCAATGGTCTCTCACCCTTGCCGAAGATGGCCGCCAGCTTGGTGCCCTTGCCTTGCCTCACGGAGGTGCCTGGAGAGGCATTCCACACCATGCATCCTGCTGATTGGCTGCCTTCTACATCAAATCCGCAAACCGGACTTAGCCGGAAGGCGAATCCGGGCCCATATGGAAGGGCCGTGTGTAAGGGTCTTGTCTTTCCCTGCTGCTGCTTGAAGCAGAAGGATGTGCCCCGCTGCCATCGGGGCACAGAGGCTGATCCAGCCCCCACCACCATGGGTCCCAATGGCCTCTCACCCTTACGAAGATGGCCACCAGGTTGGTGCCCTTGCCTGGCATGATGGAGATGCCTGGAAAGGCACTCCACAGCATGCAGCCTGCTGATTGGCTGTCTTCTACATCAAATCCGCAAACCCGACCAAGCCGGGAGGCGAAGTCGGGCCTGTATGGACAGGCCGTGTCTAAGGGCCCTTTCTTTCCCAGCTGCTGGTTGAAGCAGAATGATGTGCCCCCTTTCCATCGAGGCAGAGAGGCTGATCCAGCCCCCACCTCCATGGATCCCAAAGGCCTCTCACCCTTGCTGAAGATGGCCGCCAGCTTGGTTCCCTTGCCTGGCCTCACGGAGATGCCTGGAGAGGCAATCCACACCATGCAGCCTGCTGATTGCTGCCTTCTACATCAAATCCGCACACCCGACCGAGCCGGGAGGCAAAGGCTTTTATGGAAGGGCCGTGTGTAAGGGCCCTGTCTTTACCTGCTGCTGCTTGAAGCAGAGCATGTGCCCCCCTTCCATCGCGGCAGAAAGGCTGATCCATCCCCCTCCACCATGGATCCCAAAGGCCTCTCACCCTTGCCGAAGATGGGCGCCAGCTTGGTGCTCTTGCCTAGCCTCACGGAGGTGCCTGGAGAGGCACTCCACACCATGCAGCCTGCTGATTGGCTGCCTTCTACAGCAAATCCACAAACCCGACCAAGCTGGGAGTCGAAGCCGGGCCTATATGGAAGGGCCATGTGTAATGGCCCTGTTTTTCCCTGTCTACACCTCTAACACTGTTCCCTGGCATTGCCCTAAGGTAAGAGTGACGGCACCGGCATTTCAATTTCCTGAGGCTGCAAGAAACACTTCCTCCTCAACTTTCCTCCACACGCCACTTTGTCCTGCACCTATGTTCCCCTATTCTTCGTTTTGGACAAGCACACCCTTAGCACATTCCCTAACAGAACTGTATGGACCCAAGCCTTGCACATGAGGTCTTTCTCTAATCTGCACCCCTTACCTTCCAAGTTTCTCATCATCTACTGCCTTTATTCTTCGTGCCTATCCCGCTGTCAAGACTGTTACTTTAAATTCTCACCGGGAACACCAATATACCGCCACACTGTCTCTTTGCTAATACTGGTGCTAATATTGAACTGTTAACTCAGAACCTTATTCTGCAAGCCGCTTCTTACAGTTTCTCTGTTGCATGCCTTCTCCCATGGATTTATAATATATTGTTGCATACTGACTCTCAGTTTGCCATAGGACCGCCCTGCATGCTTTTTTTTACCACTACTGTATTACTCCTTTGGTCTATATATGCTTCTTCACTGTATCCCTGTCGACTTTGCCCATGCCCACTATCCCCTTAAATGCGTGTTGCAGTCCCCGCAAATAGAGGTGAACCTAGTATGCATGTGGCATTCCATGCCTAAATTACCCCCTCCGATATATACACCTTACTGCTATCCACATTAATTCCTGATGGCATGTTGACCACAACTCTCTGAAAAAACCAAAGGGCCTTCTCTAACATGCACTGAAAGTACCCATTATGTCCTTCTCATGTACCTAGCTGCAAGTTAGGAGCTTTCTCATGTATGTATTTCTGGCTATTTTGTCTACATTTGTACCTGATGTAGTTCCCCGTAACAAAAGGCAAGCTTTGCCAAGTATGTATCTTCTGTACCTATTATGCCCCAATATGTACCTGATGTTTTTCCCCGCTACAAGAGGCAAGCTTTCCCAAGTATATATCTTCTGCACCTATTATGTCCCGATATGTACCTGATTTAGTTTCTCCACAACAAGAGGAGAGCTTTCCCAAGTATATATCTTGTGTACCTATTATGTCCCCACATGTACCTGATGTAGTTCCCCGTAACAAGAGGCAAGCTTTCCCAAGTATATATCCTGTGTACCTATTATGTCCATATGTACCTGGTGTAGTTCCCCGCAACTAGAGGCGAGCTTTCCCAAGTATATATCTTGTGCACCTATTATTTCCCCACATGTACCTGATGTAGTTCCCTGCAACAAGAGGCGAGCTTTCCCAAGTATATATCTTGTGCACCTATTATGTCCCACTATGTACCTGATTTAGTTTCTCTGCAACAAGAGTAGAGCTTTCCCAAGTACATATCTTGTGCACCTATTATGTCCCCACATGTACCTGATGTAGTTCCCCCTAACAAGAGGCAAGCTTTCCCAAGTATATATCTTGTGTACCTATTATGTCCCCATATGTACCTGATGTAGTTCCCCACAAGAAGAGGCAAGCTTTCCCAAGTATATATCTTGTGTACCTATTATGTCCCCATATGTACCCCACAAGAAGAGGCAAGCTTTCCCAAGTATATATCTTGTGTACCTATTATGTCCCTTATGTACCTGATGTAGCTCCCTGTAACAAGAGTTGAAGCTTTTCCATATATTTATTCTCCTGCACTACCAAGGCCCAATGTAAGCCTGATTTGTAATTTTGCTCACCCTGTCTGCCTATTGCACTTACTGTATCCATATTCTTAAGTTAACTTTAACTTACCTAGATGCCCCTGGGCTTTGAGCGCTATATAAATAAAAAACCAAACCAAACCTAGGGTTTGAAAAATACCCCAATATCCCTACCCTAAAGAGGATGTCCCTGTCTATCAAAATAAACTAAAGGAAAACACTCTAATACAAAGGAATCTGTCCCTCACACTTATACATACATCAAACCCATAAAGGTAATGTACGGCAATTCAAATGTAACAGAAATAACAGCTATATAAAACATACATCTAATAACTGTGTATCCTTATAACCTGGGTGTGATCCCGCTTCCCCAGATTCAAAGCTGGATTTTCAGTCAAAAGGTTAAAATGCGAAGGTTCCTTGTTGTCATCAAGTTTTGTTCACAAAGTCCTTCTTACTCCAAAAGTCTTTCACTTGGACTTTAACAAATGTTCAACCAAACAGAAAGTCTTTATCCCTCCACATACGGAGACACAAGTTCAACACAATCTCTTCTCCTTAAGAAAACAAAAATACTTCCAGAATTTTTCTGTATAAACAACAATGTTTTGTCAGGAGCATTCCACCACAATTTATTGAACACTTAAGTGGTCTTGACACTTCTTCTCCACAACCTTTAACCACAATGCAGTACTGACTACCACTAAAATGTCCCTTTCCTGGTATACTCCCCTGCCAAGACAAAGGGCCTCATTCCGAGTTGGGTGGTAAGGGAAAAATGATGCCGGTAAAGGAATACCGGCATCGTTTCCCTTTACGGCCCATTCTGACCCACCACACCGTTATTTACGGCGTCGTAAAGTACGATGCCGTAAATAGCGGTTTAGTGGCACGCGCACGACACGCCATGCCGTAATTAGCGGCATGGCGTAAACCGGAGCTGATCCCAAGTAAAGCGGACATGGAAAAAACGGCCTCCACAAGACCGCAAAGTACCTTACCGCCAGGGAGTAAATACCGGCATCGCTGAGAAGGTGTAAAGGACCCTGAGCAGTGTTTCCAAGAGGAACAGGTGCACTCAATCAGCACAGGTGGAGGCAATGGAGTCTGGCACAGCACAAAAGGAGCACACCCACACACCACACCCCCTCACACACCAAAATGATACCGATTGTAGCAGCATTCCTGGAGCTGGCGGCCCTGCTTGCAAGGCAAGAACAACTACAACAGCAACAACAACAACCACAGCCACCACCACAGAGGATACACAGGAGGAGAAGGAGGGTGAGACAGGGCCAGCATGCCCTACCGGTGCAGCCACCATTACCACGCCGGCAGCCCCCAATCCCCCGCATCAGAGCCACCCCCTTCAACCTCACACCAGAGCAGATCCACACCCTGTACCGGCTTGACTGGGACACCATTACCAGCATAGTGGACATGATACATGATGATATCGTGAGCCGCATAGAAATACGCACTGCCATCCCCCCTCTACTGAAGGTAGTGTCTGTTCTCCACTTCCTTGCCACAGGCACCTACCAGCATACAGTGGGGCAAATGCATGGCATTTCTCAGCCCATATTTTCACGGATACTCAAAGAAGTGTTGGATGCCCTCCTCACCCACACAAGGGAATACATATCCCTACCCCAGACTCCCCAGGAGATCTACGACACCAAAGCTGCCTTCCATGCACTGGCAGGCATGCCAAATTGCATAGGTGCCCTCGACTGCACCCACGTTGAATTGGTGGTCCCGCATGCCATGGAGGTGCCGTATCGCAACCGCAAGCAATACCACTCCATCAATGTCCAGATGGTGTGTAATGCCAGTAAATCCATAACACATTGCAATGCCCGATACCCCGGATCAACTCATGACTCCTTGGTTCTGCGGAACTCAACACTACCACGCTACATGGAGCGACATGCCGGACGTCGTGCCTGGCTGCTTGGTGAGTCATCTGAATGGGCCATGGCGTTGCTTTGGGGCTGTGAGTAGTTCTGGGAAGGGGGGTGGGGGTTCATACTCCACCTGCCTGGGAAGGGGGGGGTTCATACTCTACCTGGCCGGGAAGGGGGGGATGCATGCTCATCCCAGTAATCATCTGTGGCCATGCATGACCAGTACAATTTTCCACCATGAGGGCACACACGATTACCTCATTTCCACTTCCATGCAGGTGATGCTGGCTACCCTCTGAAGCCGTGGCTCATGACCCCCGTCCGCAACCCACAGAACAGGCACGAGGAGGACTACAACAGATCCCATACCCGTACACGCGTGGTGATAGAGCAGACCTTCGGGCTCTTGAAGGCACGATTTCGTAGCCTCAGCCATTCAGGTGGGGCACTCATCTACAGCCACGAGAAGGTGTCCAAGATCACCATGGCATGTGTAATGCTACACAACATGTGCATCCGTCGGAACGTGCCACTGCCCCCTGTCGTGGAAATGCCACCACCAGATGACGATGAGGGGGAGGAGGTAGGAATGGCAGGACAGCAGCCGGGTCCCGATGCACAGGAGGGACGTTCTGTGCGTCAAGCATTGATTGGACAATATTTCTGACTCACAAGTCAGCTGAGGGTTTCAGGATGAGAGGACATTGGGCACGGGGTGTGGGGATACATGTACACCATGTACTGTGCGACATTAAAATACACAAGCAAAATGATCAATGTCCACTCTGTTTTAGTGAATGAACAACCAGTGTATTAAAAAGTTTAAGTTTGAACGTGTACAACAAAACCACCACCCTCACCCCCCTCCCACTCCCCCCAACTCCCAATGACACACCCTCACCCCCCTCCCCCTCCCAAATGTGTGTGCCAGGATGTTCATTGGCCACTTCCGGAGCCAGGGGGATTCATGTTCTGGCGGCGGAGTGTCCGCATTGACCGGCGGACAGGGCTGGTCTGTGTGGATGAACTTTGTGATGGTGGGTACTCCCACTGGGGCTGTGGTCTTGGGTGTGCTGCCTCCAGGGCATCAGCAATCCGGCCCAGCACCTCACAGAGGCGGTTGGTGTTTGAAGTGATTACCTCACCCAGGGCCTGCAGGTCATTGTGGCATTGTGAATGTGATTGACGGTTGTCCCGTAGGAAGTCCTCCAGCAGGGCTGTGATGCGCTGCCCGTGCACTCCATCCGTGGATGGTGTGGCAGATGTGGTAGCCAGCCGTGGTGTTGACCGTGCAGGGCTCTGTGGGCTTTCGGCAGGGGAGGAGGATACAGGACAGGCAGGTGGTGCTCCTTGGCCTGTAAGGATTGGGGTGTCACTCTCCCCAGAGTCGCTGAGTGCGACTTGTGTGTGAGATGGTGTTTCCGGCCTGTACGCTGTGTCACATGTCTCCCCCACGTCAGATAGGTGAACCGATGTAGGGCTCTCCGGCTCGTCGATGAGGCACATGGCAGCGTGCTCCCCTGCCACACTGGATTCCTCCGAGTGGACTGTGGAGGCATGGGTAGGGGTGTGGGTGGTGGTTGTGCAGCCTCCATGGGGGTTGCTGGTGCAGATGGTGTTGCCTGTGGCCTCCTCCTTCCTACAGGCTTCCGCTGTCCCCTGCCTGTGCCCCTGGAGGTGGAGGGCTGGGTGGCTTCATGGCCCTCAGTTTCATGTCCGCTGCCTGTGGGGTGGAAGAGAGAGATGGCATTAGCTATGATTTGGGGGTCAGCATCGCTTCAAGGCTATGGTATGAGAATGGTGTTGCAGCGTTTGGGTGACATTTGGGTGGTGAGTGGGACATTGATCTGGGCTAGGATGGTAAATGCATGCAGGTGTCTGGGTCAATCAAGCTGGCAGAGTACTGTGCTGACTCACAGTGACTGCCTCTTTGTGTGCTATGGGCAGTATGGGTTGTAGCCTTGCAAGTGGCATCAGCCTGGGTCTCACTTGTTACGGCATGATTGGGGGGGGGGCATATGTGACATGACTGCTTGCCCATCCCTTGGCGGTGGCTTGAATTGGGAATGCATTTACTGTCTTCACTCATGACACTCACCTCCATCTGCGGATGACGGGGCACCGCACTCCATCTCGCCGACCCCCTCGATGGATTCAGGGCCCATCATGTCGGCACAAGTCTGCTCCCAGGGCATCATCTTGATTGGAGATGCTGGGCCTCCTCCTGTCTCCAGGGCCTGGGTCCTGTTGGCCGATAGGATGGCCCGCACCCTGAGACGGAGGTCGTCCCACCTTTTGCGGCAGTCCCTTGTTGTGCGGGGGGTGTTGCCGACAGCGCTCACCCTCTGGGCAACCAGGTCCCATATTTGTTTTTTTCTTGCTATGGTGGCCTTGCGCATATCAGTGCTGAACACCACTTCTGCATTGGCATGCAGGGTGTCTACCAGGACCTGTAGCTCATCCTGTGTAAAGCGCTCCTTTTGGAGGCGTGCGGCTCCTTTTTTGAGTGCTTTCGGCATGATATAGGTGAATGCTGGGAAGTCTCAGGTTCAGAATCTTCCTCCGGGTTCTGTATCAAGGGGATGGCAATGGATTGTGTTTTTAAAGATGGCCGCCGCGCTCCTTCCCGTTCCTGTGCGATGATGTAATTTCCGTATCCGTTAATTAGCGGTGACCGTAATTTACGGTGTCCGTAAATTACGGTCACCGCTAATAACGGATAGCAGAGCTTCGGTGGCGGTGTTGTAACGACCGTCTCGCTTCATGCCGCTAAGGGGTTTTACGGGCCCTTTAGCGGTATGCCGCTAGGGGATTTACCGGCATGGCGGAAAGCTCGTGCCCGCGAAGTCGGAATGGCCTGCAAATTGCGGCGTTGTACCAGACCGGACTCGGTCTTTCCGCCATGCTGGTAAAAACCCATACTTACCGCAAACCTCGGAATGAGGCCCAAAAGGCTCCTAACACTGCTAAAAGTACTCTGCGCTGAGGTTCACCTGAAACCTTCTGGAAGTGTCTTTGACTTTCAACAACATCAAACTTCACAACAGCCTTTGCGAAGACATGATACACATTGGAGCTATTTGTTCCACTGTTGTATTTGCCACAAGCAATGCAGGTTATGGTCCTCTCCTCATTGGTCCTTTCTACCAAGAGGGCTTATTTCCTGCCCACTTTCACATCGAATAACTGCTGACAATGTTTCTTTATTATGCTTGCCCCTCTTTGGCGTTGGCAATGCTTGTTGATGTCTTGTTCAACTGTTGCCTCTTCCTCACTCTGGAAATAATGCTTACAATCTTTCTGTAATAATGTTCTCTTGTTATTTAGCAAATATGGTTACATGCTTTTAGAAGCATTGCCCTCTCTTTGCTTTGGCAATGGTGGTTAAAGTTAGCTTGCTTCAGTATTGCCCCCTCTTTGTCTTGGCAATTATATTGGCTTGGATAGCAATGATTATAACCTTTCTTTTCTTGTCTTTTTATAAAGTTCTTACTACGCCAATGTGACTTCTTTATAATAGTTCGATATTCAAAAGTGTTGATAGTGGCCAGCAGTTGATTACAGAGTGTTCCAGGATTACCCGACAATGGTAAACTCACTAGTGTCTGCTAACGCATCTGCTCGATCCGCTGCCACTATTCGTTCTGCCTCTTCTCCTGCCTCCTGCACGGTAGACTGCTTCGGGTATCCCGTGGCCCGCACTGATCGGGGAAGGGGCTTTTCTCACTCCTTGTGCACTCCAGTGCTCGCCAACCACCAGGAAACAGCATGCAATCAATGCGAAAGACTGCTACAACACCACTTCCCACTGCGCAACCTCTGCATTTAAGGCCATCAATCTTGAAGACCCTCTCAGGACCAACATCTGCTTCAAAGATAGCTGTGGCTCGGTTTCCTTTCTTTTTCCACTGCAACTACGGCTGGCAACCTCTGCCACTTCTCCACCTCCTTGTTCTCATGGTCTGCACCTGAGGGGCTCATGCTTTATCTAACAGAGCTGGCAGTAGCATCTCTTTTTAGTGCTGACCGGCAGCTAGTGAAAATCATGGTGTAGCAGTGTAGAAAGGGTTTTTGGCCTAGTGAACGTTCAACCTGAGGCAACTTCTTTGATTGCTTTATGTGTTTAAGTGTGGGCCCAGTATGGCATGATCGTCAATGCCACATACACAAAAGGTTGCAGCGTGCTATTGTACCGACATGGGACTCATCATACAAAACAGGCATAGGTGCAGTTACATAGAGGAGCACCACATAGATGCCATTAACCAACCGGGTGGTGACTTGTGCGGCGCAAAAATCATTGCTACATACATTTCACAGCATTGATTTTCCATGGACTACAGTCTGCATGGTGACACACAATGAACCCTGCTTTCATAATCAAGCTGCCAAGTCACATTGAGGTGGCATGTGGTGTGTGGTAGGCAGTGGTTGGCTTGTTAAGAAAATGAAAAGAGATTGGATGCTGAGCAGATGCATTTAGACCATGTCCCAAAGCAGCCACTAGAAGAACAAAAAAATTATATTAAAATCAAAACGTTTTGGTGTGCCAAATAAAAAGACATGAAAATAAAGAACATAGTTTGAAACATTTTCTTTGTAGTACGTTAATTCTCGTGGAAGAATTGGTAGGTTTGGTCAGTTTACTGATGCTTTGTGCTGGCCTTCAGAATAAAAATGTCCCATGTTCATTTCTTAACACTGAAATGTTAAGCACATACTGTGTACAAACAATGACTCGTTAAATGAGCCATCACTTATACATTACCCCCACTTTAAAGGCTCTGTCAACACAAAGGGCAAGGGGCACAGGGTGTGTGTCTCCCGAACATCTCAGAGGCTGCATTCGAAATATGCATTCCTTTGTAATAAAGGAATACTTAACATTTTCTCTGGCAGATCAGAGGCAGCAGTGTGGGTTAGCCCCTTCCTGTGCCCCCACCCCTGAGCTATTTAGGTGTGCTCCCTGCTTTGCCCACCCCAGGAAACGGGTTTGTCCAGGGGGGCTGTTCCAGTTCCTTGCGTGGGCGGGTGATCCTACACAAGTCCCTCTAGGTTTTCTGGCTTTCACAGCGTGAGCGCACCGGCTGAGAATGCTACTTTCCAATTTTCTAATT
Source organism: Ambystoma mexicanum (assembly GCF_040938575.1). NCBI lineage: Eukaryota > Metazoa > Chordata > Amphibia > Caudata > Ambystomatidae > Ambystoma > Ambystoma mexicanum. The sequence continues at coordinate 216,123,347 of NC_090926.1, forward strand.
GACGTTCCCAGTCTGGTAATCACACATTTTTTATCTTATGGTTAAACAAGGTGGTGCACAGCGATAGGCCCCTTTTTGCCCTGCTGACTCTTCTTGCTATGCCTATCCTTGAAATTATGTATTCTTCCCCATTTTAAGTCTGTTGCTGTTTAACAGTAAACGAGTACACACCACGTTTTTCTCCCCTGCAACCACAGGGCCTCTTTCTATTGATTATTGTTTCTGGTTGCCTCTTTTCTAGAACCAGTTGGTTTTCAAACTTTTAACTTCACCTGGGGGGTCGAGGGGATGCCCATGCATGTGGCCCTTGGGTGGTGACATGCCCAGTGAACACCCCCTCACATCCCCCAGGGAACTGGTCTTTAGGTGGTGTGAGGGGTCAGAAATATGAGGCAGACAACTTTGTAAAGGTTTTTCACAGGGAACCATTTTATTAACTCATAAGGGTTTGACAAATACCTCATTATCCCTAACCTAAAGAGGATGTCCCTGTCTATCAAAATAAACTAAAGGAAAACACTCTAATAAAAAGGAATCTGTCCCTCACATTTATACACACATCAAATTCATAAAGGTAATGTATGGCAATTCTAATCTAACAGAAATGACAGTTATAGTCAACATATATCTAATAACTATGTATCCTTATAACGCGAGTCCGATCCCGCTTCCCCAGATTCAAAGCAGGATTTTCAATCAAAAGGTTCAAATAAGAAGGTGCCTTGTTGTCTCCAAATTCTGATTACTAAATACTTCTTTCTCCAAGTGTCTTTCCTTTCGACTTTAACAAAGGTTCAACCAAACAGAAAGTCTTTATCTCTCCACATATGGAGACACAAGTTCAACACAACCTCTTCTCCTTAAGTAAACAGAAATACTTTTACAATTCTTCTGTATCAACAACAATGTTTTGTCAGGATGATTCCACCACAACTTAGTGAACACTTTTGTGGTCTTGACACTTCTTCTCTACAACCTCCAACCACAATGCAGTACTACAATGATTTCTTCTTGGTCCCCTAACCTGCCATGACTACCACTAAAAGGTGCCTTTCCTGGTTTACTCACCTGCCAGGACGAAGGCTCCTAACACTGCTAAAAGTACCCTGTGCTGCGATTTACCTCAAATCTTCTGGAAATGTCTTTGACTTTCAACAACATCGAACTTCACAACAGCCTTTGGGAAGACATGATACACATTGGTGCTGTTTGTTCCACTGTTGTATTTGCCAAAAGCAATACAGGTTATGGTCCTCTCCTCATTGATACTTTCTACCAGAAGGCCTTCTGTCCTGCCCACTTTCACATCGAATAACTGCTGACAATGTTGCTTTATTACACTTGCCCCTCTTTGGCGTTGGCAATGCTTGTTGATGTCTTGTTCAACTGTGCCTCTTCCTCACTCTGGCAATAATGGTTGCAACCTTTCTGTAATAATGTTCTCTTGCTATTTAGCCAATAGGGATTACATGCTTTTTGACGTATTGCCCTCTCTTTGCTTTGGCAATGGTGGTTATAGTTAACTTGCTTCAGTATTGCACCCTCTTTGTCTTGGCAATTATATTGGTTTGGATAGCAATGATTATAACCTTTCTTTACTTGTCTTTTTATAAAGTTCTTAGTACGCCAATGTGACTTCTTTATAATACTTCGATATTCAAAAGTGTTATTAGTGTCAGCGGTTGATTACGGAGCGTACCGGGATTACCCGATAATGGTAAACTCACTAGTGTCTGCTCACGCGTCTGCTCGATCTGCTGCCACTGTTCGTTCTGCCTTTTCTGCTGCCTCCTACATGGCAGACTGCTTTGGGTTTCCTGTGGCCCATGCAGATCATGAAAGGAGCGTTTCTCACACTTTGTGTACCGCGTTGCTCGCCAACCATCGGACACAGCATGCAATCAGGAGAGCCTCTCTCTTCAAAGGGAAAGCCTGCTACAACACCACTTCCCGCTGCGCAACCTCTGCATTTAAGGCCATCAATCTTTGAGACCCTCTCAGGACCAACATCTGCTTCAAAGATAGAGGCGGCTCCAGCGGCACTGTATCATTTTGTTCTTCCACTGCAACTGCGGCTGGCAACCTCTGCAACTTCTCCACTTCCTTGTTCTCATGGCCTGCACCTGGGGGCGGGGGGATTTATATATTCAAAAGTCTGGCTCAGGTGTAGGTCATCAAAACCACTAGACTGCACCCTGCAGCTTGGTGCTTCTGAGTCTCTCTTCCACGTTCCAGTACATAGGGTATTGTGGGACTTGAAGTTCCCAGTGTTCTGATTACCTTTTTATTCACAAATACAAACTTTAACTTTATTTAATTCACTCTGTTTAATAAACACACTTTGGAAGGGCTTTGGAAAGGTTAATGATTGGTTTAGACTTTGGAAATTTAAATGATTGGTTTAGACCTAACGGTGAATTATATTCATCAGAACCCAGGGTCTAAATGCTCTCATTTCCATATTTATTATTCCCATGTTGATCACAATGGTCTTCATTACCAACAAAGAGGGTAGGTTTGAGAAGGGAAACCTTACTCTGGCAGCAAGCCATTAAATATTCTGTCATCATGGAAAGCTCCCCTTCTGAAGAAGATACATGCTGCATCCCTCCTAGCTGAGTCATCCTGTTCCCTTGGGGCCCTTCTCCTCCCAGGTGATCCTCCCCACTAATACCAACTCCAGAGCTAGGCTCAGGTAGTTTCTGGCTTCCCCTGGCCATCTGGGAGGAGACTTTAGGCAGGGATTCTGTGAGGACTCAGCAGGATTCATCACAGTGGGCAGGGCGGTTGGGGTAGGGTGCCCAACTGTCTGGTATTTTGTGGGACTGTCCTGTTATTGAGGACTCAGCCCCCTGGTGGATGGGTAAAAGTCCTGCCTCTGTTAAATCAACAGTATCGACCCAGAATCCTTTGTGAGCCTGCAGATCGAGCTGCTGCGGCCGCTCTTCCAGTCTCACTGCTAATTCTCTGACACCTGGCTTCGTTACAATGCTAATGCTTTGTTCCTGAGGTTGTGATGACCATGTCTGAAGTTAACAAATGTGACCATCACCTTCGAATATAAATCATTAGCATTACAATTAAGCTGGATGTTAGAGCGTTAAAATCCATTCACCAATTGTTTAAATAATAATTAAGGGGCCGGTCAAAGGTGACATCATGTGCCCTAATCTAGCCCCAAAGTGAACTGTGGTTAAAAGGACGCACGGGATGGGGGAATCTCTTAGTGGTAGGTGGTCCCCACATGGGGGTTCTGAGAGGCAGTGTGGGCTGGGTTTGGAGGCAGGTGGAGGCTAGTGACAGGTCAGAAATGGGTGAGGAGCCGGGGTGCGGACTTCAGAGGGGGGGGAGGTGGGTACAGGAGGGGTGTAGGAGGCTTATGGTGGAATCAGGAAAGTAAGGGGGGTTGGGAAAGGTTGGGTGTCCTATCCTAGCTGAAAAGGTCCAGAGCGGCCTCATGGATTGTGGGAGGGATGGCAGGGCTCCATCACCCAGCATTGGCTGAGACAGGGAAGGGTCTAGTACGGCTACCCAGAGGTTGATGGGGGTGAGCGCTGCAGTCCCTCTGGCGGTTGGGGATGCAAGGGTTACAGGGTGGAACGCCTTGAACATCTCCTCCTAAAATGGCAAGCTGGGGTTGGGCAGACACCCCTCCCCTCTTCTCGGAAGATGTGGACAGCCACAAACAAGCAAATGGCTCGACAGCAGAAGGTAAAGCACAGGGCGGATGAGGGGATGGATGGGGAGCGAGAGATTAGTGGTTGGCCGGCAGAGTGTGGAGTACATTGGCATGAAGTTAGGAATGTGGCACCGGGTGCATGCACGCCAGGAGGGGAGGTCTGTGCTTGAAAGGGAAATGGGGGATGCATAGGGTCTGTAGGGGTGATGTATAGTGCTGTGGAGATGGGGGGGGGTTCGGCTGACACAGGCAAATGGCGAGGGTCGGTTTATTGGGGCCACGGGGGAAATAAGATCCTGGCAGAAGGCTTGGGAGCAGGAGGTGCTTATCTTCTTGCTTTAGGAACCCTGGTAAAAAGGGGAAGGGAGATGCGGGTGCTGAATCGAGGTGAATGGCAGCAAGGTCGGGACTTCTCAATTTCAGGAGGTGAGCAAAGAACACTAGAGGGGGCAGACCTGACTTGTGGGAAGATCGGCGTGAAAGGTCGGGGAAGTGGTAAGAGGCGGTGTCTAGGTTTGGATCATCAATAGCAGGGGCGTTGCTAGGGGGGGCTAAGGGGGTTATAGCCCCTGATCTTTTGGTTGTAGCCCCGGATAGAATCTCAGGAGCTACAGCCAAAAGACTAGCTAGCCCCCAGTCCCAACAGTTCCGACATCAGCTTAGCCCCGGGTCTTTTCCAGACCTAGCAACTCCCCTGATCAATAGACAAGTTATATTTACTATATGTCCCTTGGGTACTGGGCAATTACGGGCTTAAAAGGATGCGGATGGTTAATTTAAGGGGCCACTCCCAATTTTCCAGCCTAAGGCCTAATGACATTATATTTTAAATAGATATATACATAACTTTGCAGGATATGGTGCAGATTCAACCAGTGTGGGTAGCTGGGGTGAGCGATAGTCAAGGAATACATGGGGGGGGGGACATCTTGGAGTGGAACAGGGAAAGGCAGTGGTTTGGGAGTGGAAAGGGTGTTATTTGGACACGGGAGGTCGGGACAGTAACGGTTGAGGACTGAACGTTGGCCAAGGAAAATGGGAGGGGTACAGGCAGGGAGGAACAGTCTACAGGGCAGCATGAGGAATGCACAGTGGGGAAGGAAAGGGTAGCAGATAGGGTATGACATGGGGAGGACAGGGACAGTAGATACGGGGGCGTGGAATTTCAGAATTGGGTGGCACATTTTGAGAAGATCTCATGAATTGCCGCTCCAGGGGGAGGCTCTGGGTGCAAATGGGAGTATCACGCGTTGGGACAGAAGGTAGAGTGCCCCCAGGAGGATTGACATGGAGGCAGGGAAGGCATGATGATATGACTAAGTTGACAGTGAACCTTAAAAGCAAAGGATATTTAGAGGATGTTCGGGAAAGGGTTCGAACGTCGATACTTACACTTTTAAGGAATTTTAAGAGCATTGCCAAGGGCAATGCCAGGGCTCGACAAGCAATTTTAATGGATTGAATAAAGTGCAATAATTAGTCAGCTAAGCTGCCAGGCAAAAGGGGGTAGCAAGCTATGGCAGGAGGTGGAGCGTTGGAGCCGTGTTCCAACTGAGGTACGGCCGGGTGCAGTGGGTGCACAAGCGGCAACCAGATGTGGGGGCAGCTGTTGCGGGAGTGGGGTGCAGAGTTGGTCACAGAAGGGTAGGTGCGTGCAATGGCACCTGGACACTCAAGGGTCAAGGGCTGGGGCGTGGTGGGGGTATAACAACAGGGGTGTTAGGGCAGTGTGTAATTCGGGACGGGTGCAGTTGGGGGCGTGGAAGGGCACTGAGTACACAGAAGGTGATGGGCTGGTACACTGGGACAAGGAATGTATGAAAAAGCACAGTGAAAGAGCATAGGACTCTCGAATATAGGGTGCCAGGTTCAAATCAATGATAAACTTTGGCCTGTATCAAAGGGTGCAAATTGGGATACAAGTGGGTGCAAGGGAGGTGCATGTCAGGGATTACTTGCACCACAGAAGGGGCTGGAATAACACAAGCCAAGGAGGGCAGGGACCCTTTGAAGAATGCAAGCATCAGGTAGAGGGTAAGTGAAGGGAATTTGGTCCAGGCTGGGGCGGGGGCCAGCGGATATTACAAGGGCTCTGGATAAAGGCCAGCAAGGCTATAGTTTGCTTTTAGTGGTCCTGCACGCAGGGCATTGCATGGAGGGCAGGTTGGGGTGAACGTGTGGAGGGGCCATCAGCTGCGTTGAAGGTTGGCATTACCCGGGTTGGTGGAGTCATTGGTGCAAGGGGGGGAAAGGTTTGTTCCACAGATAGATGTGAGCCAGTAGCCTATTTGTCAGTATCTTAGCAAATACCTTATTATCCTTATTGATCAGGAACATGGCTCTGTAACATAAGCTGAATTCTGCCATTTTTCCTTCCATCCTCCCCAGGTGCTTTGGCCTTGGGGGGGGACTTAATGACTTTTTTGATCTCGTCCAAAGTGAGATGGGTGTCAATGACTTGTGCTACAACCAAGCCTAGTTGATACAGCTCTATGGAATGTAAAAAATCTTTCATTTCTCCCGTTATCGTATTCAATTTTGCCAAGTGTAACCTATGGTAATATTTCCTGGACACCTTGTGGATTGCCCTACCTTGTTCTCCATATCATCTAGCACACAGGTGTCTATTCAAGTATCCGATTTATCGGTCTGCCGCGTCTCCGAATATATCTTCATCTCGCCCCAAAGACGTTCAATCTTTTGTCTCACCATGTTTTATCCCTCGCTCTTTTAAATCCTCTTCCATGTCCTGCACCTCCTCTGTCCTAATTTTCCTTCAGACACCCGATTTTACTCACTGCACACATTCCTGGAATATAGGATTTAAATGCCTTCCATAGCAATCGTCAGTCTTCCGCTAACCCTACATTGTTTTCCAAGAGCCTTGCAATTACAGCAATCCCTTTTTTAAATTCATATTGGACCAGCGCATCATTTTCAAACCTCCAAAACCTACTTTTTGATTCCCTCAGTCAATTCTACAATCGATAACTACTGAGGAATGGCCTGAGAGTGTCATCGGGAGTATGTTGCAGTCACGCAAGCTTTTTAATGAATTTGCAGACATTATTCTTTCACCTATTTGTGGTGAGGGGTGAGGCTATATGTGTCTGCAAACCTCTGCATTGTCTAGCTGTTGGGCAATGCCATGCACTTGGTAGGAACATTTCTCGAGGGTCTGTTATATGTAGTGCTCTTATCCCACTTGGCATCTATAGCGGAAATGAAGTCTCCCACCAAGATTAGTTGGGTAGTCAGAGTACTTATGAATTCTTCGGCCCACCGGTTAAAGAAACTCTGGGTTATCAAAGTTAGGGGTTGCACATTTAGAAACAGCTGTTTTGTTCTCTTCATTGTACTTGCTAGAAAAGGAACCCTACAACCCTCACTCGTCTCATGCTTTTAAAGAATAAACTTGACATCTTTCCGTATAAACATTGCAACACCTCTAGAGCTCGCACCATATGATGATTAGTAGCTGTGTTCCACCATTACCGGGATATAGTCAATCGACTAGTCGGGTGTAGGTGCGTCTCTTGCAACATGAAGACGTGGATATCCTCTTTACAAACATATCTCAAGATCTGCCTGACCTTCCTCCTGTTTTTTCTCCTCGCACATTGAACACATGATGTTCAACCTCTGCGGCGCTCCACTAGCCGTATCGCCAATTTGGGTCTACGACAGGTATGTGTAACCCACTCCACAGTGCTGCCAGCGTTTCCCAACAGTGAACCTTTAGTTCTTTTGACACCACTGTGGCAATTCCTTCCCCATGCAAAATAACAATATAGTGATATCCCAAACCCCCATGAAAACCCAACCCCCACTGACGCAGTCTGAAAGGAAGTAGCTCTACATTTCCTAACGCGGCCATATTAAACAATCAAACAAGTGCGGTGCATGCCTTGGCGGAAACTGGGCAGCAGCCATCACGCCTCTTTGCTGCCAACATCCAGTGAGTAAGTCAAAACTTAATTTGTTCAGATTTCAGTGCAACTCAGAGATAAAAGTTAGTCATTGTCCTCAAGCAGGACTCCCTCTCGTCTGCCCCTCTTGGGTGAGGATCTAGGATTTGTCAGCAACCCTCGAAGGAAATACTCCATCGCTGCTTGGTCTGTGAAGAAAGGCATCTCGTCATCTGCTGCAACCCTTAATTTGCTGGGAAGATCCTTGAGTACTTCATGCCACAATATTGTAGTTTTCACTTGACTATAGTGAAGGTTTTTCAAGGCTTCCGGGACCGCTGGCCTAAAGTCAGGCTATATGGAAAAGGTGGAGTTCTTGTATTTGAATTGCCCTTTCTGTCTTGCCTCTGCGAGTTTTACATCCTTGAAACAGTTATTCAGGACGCGTATGATGGTAGGATTGTGGGGTGCACACAAGGTGGTATTTGTGCTGGTGACTGATGAGCATACAATACAATTAAGTGATGTGAGGTATGTTAGGGTTTTTTCCCAGGATGCCCAGTAATAGCTTTTCTATGGATACTGCGATCCTCCCGTCAATCCGTGTTGACTCTGGAAGGACCAGTAGGTGAACGCTGTTACGCTGTTACACCTCAACCCACCCTCCAAGTCCACACTTGATCTGGGCTGCCTTGACCTCACGTTGTAGAGCTGCAACATCTTGCTTAAGGATGGCTGACTCATCTTCAAATCTACTTATCCTTTGTTCAGCCACAGACACTCTTCTTCACAGCTTCTCTATCTATATTGATGAGTCCTCCATTTACTGGTGAACGCATCCAGCTTTAGACCAGTGGCGTAACACAAGCTCTGGGGGCCCCCCTGCAAGCCATGCTGAGGGGGCCCCCCCAACTCGGCAACAAATCACAAGTCGCGCCACACTCTGGGCCGCCCTAGATTACCACACTTGCGCAATACGCACAAACGTTTTGCTGAAGGGGTATGCCACACACTGCTCTAGGAGAAAGATATAAATATGTGTTTTAATGCAATATACAGCACACTTTCTGAGAAAAATTGACTAAAAAGCCACAGTGTTTGCTATTGTTGTGTAGGGTAACAGCAATCCAAAACATGCAAGTCACCAACAGTGCACATGAACATTAATGCTTTGCTATTAAAAATGCCATGCCACAATAGAAACATGTCCAACTGGCTGCACAGTGTAGACCAGTGTAGACACATAATACCATTACAGTAACATTAAGACATATCTAGACTGGTTGCACCAAAATGCCAGTTGAAGCAATAAGACTCATCAAGAAGAGAGCCCACATTCAAGTCTGCGTCTCTACGGCTTCTAACAACACAGCCAAACTCTTTAAAATCTGCAAGGAACTGGCCCATCCTGTTGCAGTTTCTACCTCTTCTGTTCCCTCAACAGGCCCTCTGTACGGCTTTGGCCTCTCGCTTCTCCGCTAAAACTCAGGACATCCTGTCCACTATCTTCTCTTCATCTCCCACTCTCGGCCCCCTTTGGCCATCTCTCCTTCTCCTCCTCCTTTCTCCTCTTTCTCTCTAACACCTGACAAAGTCCCATCTATGGAAGTGTCGTCGAAACAGGTGCTCGCCTGCTCCTCCAGGACCATCGAGGACCACATTGACACGTTCCAGCCTTGGCCAATTTTTGTAATCATTCTTTTGCCACTGGAATTTTCCCCTCTCCCAAATTCTTGGAAAAGCTGGCCAACTGCCAGCTTACACTCCACACTGAATCTGTTGGTTGTCTCCATAACCATCAGTCTGGTTTAAGAGCTGCCAGAGGCACGGAAATTGCTCTTCTGAACACCTGTGAAGATCTGATCTCTAACCTTGATTCCAGCATTCCTTCTGTCCTCATCATCCTGGAACTTTCCTCTGCTTTCGACACAGTCAACCACGCCATCCTGATCAATTGACTCTGTGAGAACCTGGGCATCATGGATCAGGCCCTGGAGTGGCTGACCTCCTTCTTCTTGGACCGCCCCTCCCAGGTCCAACTTTGTCCCTTTCACTCCACCACCTCTCTCTGCTTGTGGCGTTCTCCAGGGCTCTATCCTCTCACCCTGGTTTTTCAACCTCTACTTGGCCCCTTCGACCCACCTGATCTCTACCTTCTCCTCTAACTTACAGTGTTATGCGGATGACACTCAGCTTTCCTTCAGGCTCCCCTCAACCTACTCTCCTCTCTCGCTCATTCCTGGTGTGATCTTCAACTCCACTCTCTCTTTCTCTCCTCACATCTCGGACATCGCCAAGAAGTCCCACTACCAACTGCACTGCCTCAAAGGGACTCTTCAATTTCTCACTTTCCCCCAGAAGCTCACTGTCTCCAGAGCTCTAGTTCTCTCTAGGCTGGACTACTGCAACAGCCACTTTCTCAATCTGCCTTCCTCTACTCTCCACCCTCTGCAACTAATCCAGAACAGGACTGCAAGAATTATCCTTGGCCTCAAGCCCAGGGACTGTATCTCTCCAGCCATGAAATCTCTCCACTGGCTCTCCGTGGCTGCAAGGATCAAGTTCAAGACCCTTTTCATTGTCCACAAGGCTTTCTGGGGCTGGTATCTGCACTACATCCAACGCTATCTTCCAAAATACCTTCCTTCTCGAGCCCTAGGGGTTCGATACTTTTCCAGGCAGAGAGTGGAGGGAGGTAGATCCTTCTCCCCTGCAGGTGCCTCCCTCTGAAATGGCCTCCCTGACCCTCCCAAACTTGAGCCGGACTACCTGAAATTCCGGAAGCAGCTCAAAACTTTCCTCTTCTCCTCTGCTTTCTCTCTCTCCCTCCCCTGCTGTCCTACCTGTCCACTGTACCAACTGGTTGCTTGGCTTCCCTCAGTCTCACTGAATCCAGACTCTTTCTTGATCAGTCACCCTTGCACTGCCTCCAGGCCTGCCACGCATTTAGGGTCTGTAACTGTAACCCTACAGTCCCTTGTTCTCCTTGCACTACCCAGAGCCGCGCTGCCCTGGCGGCACTTACTCAGAGCATTGCTGCCCTGTTTACCCCTCCCCTCTCCCTTGCACTTCCCCCTCCCTTTCCCCTTGCACTTCTCGTTCTCGCACTTGCACGATCTGAATGACACAAGGCTTAGTAAGATCATTTGTCTTGTCTTCCCTCAGTTTTCCTTCTCTTGTCGTGTCTAAAAACACTTGTGTACAGGTGCGTTATATATGACTTATCATATCATAACATATAATTTTATCACAGATGTCCAGAAAAATATACAGTGCCACAGTAAGAAACGGCTAGACTCGCAGAACCCAAATGCCAGTCTAGCCAGGTAATTAAACGTAGCAGGACTGCTTTATCAGAAATGCCCAGTTAAAAAAAGTCATACCAAACTGAGGAATGACTAGACTGGCACCACCAAAATGGCTCTCTAGCCACTAATACCACATATTATGCCTGCTTAGCATGGACATGGATGACCATTATGATTCATTGCACAACCCCACCCCCTCACACATCCCTTCTCCCTCCCATCCCCTACCCTAACCTCCAAAATCAGCTCAATGGCTCAGAATTACCTCCACGTCCCTCTTCCTTGTCCCAGTGCTTACTTATGAGGCTCCTTGCCTCACTGGTAAGTACTGGAGGAAGAGTGGGACTAGGAGTAATGAAGATTACAGGTAGCTAATTCAGGCATAGTGCCTCATACCTAAGTACTGCCTCATACACAAGTACTGGGATGAGGAAGAATAGGGCTAGGTTTATAGAAGATTACCAATAATCAAGGCATTAAACACAAGTAGTGGTGCAACACCATTGAGCTGACTGGGCTTCAGCACTCCCCCCCCACTGAAATTGTGGGCTATGTTGACTTGACCTGGCTGACCTTCAGAGCAGTTGCCGACAGAATAGAAGACAGATGTTAAACGGCACCTGGGTTTTGCCATTAAGAAGGGCCCAGCCCAGCAATTACTAATGTACATCATTTCACTGTTTTACCTGCACTCAAATGCCAATTTTTTGAAGCAATTGAAATTGTGATGTGTTGCATGCCAGGGGGGTGATTGGAAGGGTAGAGCGGAAACAGGAGACCAGTCATTCTCACAGCAGCCCATAAGTGGGTGCTTTCAGACCTAAAGGAGGGAGTTAACTGCTTGTAACATTGAGGCTGCACTAGAATAGTCTCATTAACATGCGTAAAGAAGTTAGATGCCCCCACACAAATGAGTTTTCACCTCCTCACCACACGTGAAGTTAGCACTCTCCCAACATTTGAAAAGTTAGCCCCCCTGAAATGTAGGTTTTCTTGCACTCCTGAACACAAGCACACACACCATTAACCATATATACACACGCACACCCAGCCATCCATATATTTAAGTGTGCACCCTTTCACCATACAGACACACCCAGGCAGCCACCTGTACATTTAAGTGTGCAACCTTTCACCACAAAGGCACACACACCCAGGCACCTATCCATATGTTTAAGTGTGCACCCTTTCACCATACTAGCACACCCAGGCAGCCACCCACACAGTGTGCATCCTTTCACCATACATGCACACCCAGCCACCCATACATTTGTGTGCACCCTTTCACCATACCCTCACACAGAAAGTCACCTATACATTTAAGTGTGTACATTTTCACCATACAGGCACACCCAGGCAGCCACCCATACATTTCAGTGTGCATCCTTTCACCGTACACTCACACACGCACACACGCACATGTCATGGGTTGAGGGGAGCCAAAATACTTCAAAAATACATTGGGCCTCATTAGGACCCTGGCGGTGACGGTATGAACGGTGCCGGTAAGGCACCGGCACCATTCATACCGTCCCGCCGCATTACGAGTTCTGCTCGCGGGTTCTTGACAGCCCGCCAGGTCTTACCTGGCGGGCTGTGCGGCACCCGCGAGCATAACTTGTAATTGCGCCGACACCATTATCAACGGTGCTGGCGCAACCATGCTCCCCACCCCCATTCTGCCCTATTGGGCAGAATGGGGATCGGGAGCCCGGCAATACCGCCACCCGCGAATGGGCAATTACTGGCCCATTCATCTTGTAATGGGCCAGTTATTGCCCAATCGCGGGAGGCGGTGCCGGTAGCGAGCATGGCAGTAGCCGTGCCTTCCATACAGGCACGGCTAATGCCATGCTCGTAATGAGGCCCATTATTTCTTTTTGAAATCACTCTGGGCCTCATTCCGAGTACGGCGCTAACCAATGGCGCTATTAACGCCTTGGTTGACGCCGTACCCGGAACGGCAGCGCCTTGGTGGATGGCGGAATCACCGCCCCATTCCAAGGTTGGCGGGGCGGTGATTCCCCATTCACCAAGGCTCTTCCCCATTCCCAAATGAGCCCCCATAGGGCTCAATGGGAATGGGGAAGATGCAAATAACGGTGACCGTTCATTACGGTCACCGTTATTGGCTTGGGGGCCTCTTTTCGCCCTCGACTTTAACACCTGCTCAAAGCAGGCGTTAAAGGCGAGGGCGCAGAGGGAACTCGGAGTATGGCGGTAAGGGAATACCGCCACCGGTCTCGTTACCGGTGGCCGCTATCCCTTACCGCCATACTCGGAATGAGGCCCTCTGACTTCATAAAGAAATTATTTCCGTTAAGGACTGAACCATAATGGAAATAATTTCTTTATGAAGGCAGAGTGACTTCAAAAATAAACTATTTATTTTTGAAGTCATAGGGCTTCCCCCACCCCATGACATGGAGGCCTCCAGCCTAGGGTCTTCATGTCATGGGTTGGGGGTAGCCACCAGACTTTTTGTATTCACTCTGCCTTCATAAAGAAATTATTTCTGTTACAGATATCATTTCTTTAGAAATGCAGATTAAATCCAAAAAGAAAATGTAAAAAAAAAAAAAAAAAATGTTTTGACTCCAAGTGGGGCCCCTTCCAGAACATGTGGTCGCGGTGCCCCCTGCACCGCGGGGTGTGCGGGGGCCCCTGTTACGCCAGTGCTTTAGACTCATCATACCAAAACTGGCCTTTATCACCTGCAGAACCCCAGCCGCCTCTGCAGCCGGGGTGGGCAGTTGCACCTCTGCTCTAGACACCTCTAGACACCTCTCTTTCTGATGAGCGGCTTGAACTGTGTCACTGTGTAGTGAAAGTGTCTGGCCTCAATTTGATTCTTATTATTCTCAATGTTTCTGAGACAGGAAGGCTGGCAACTCCGCCACTCCAAACGTACAAAAACATTGCACCCATCAGGACTGATTTTCTCTACACTGTGCCCCGATATCTGGGTATACAATCTTTATAACGGAAATGTTATGAAGAATGCACATATATCAAATCTTTTATAAGGAAAAATATAACAAAAGTTTATGTGGGGGTGGGGTAATGGGTTAAATCTTGTGGGGAAACGGTTGGGGTGGATTTTTATCGGTGGGAAAAAAAACGTCCTAAAATGATCTGTAATAAAGACATGCAACCGGTATCTGCCTTGTGCTGCACTAATGCTCGCGAGACTTTGGAAGGATCTTATACTGTTAATTCCCACTCTCACCAGCCACGCATCCGTACCTCCCGATTGAGTTTGTTGATCTCTAAGTTGTGTGTTCGTTAGTCTGTCCGAAGGAGGGGCCCAGCTGTGCGGTGCATACAGTCACAGTATCTCTCTGATGACAGTCGGTGCAATTAAGGTCAAGGATCTTCTTGATAATTCGGCAGACCAGCAGCTCCAGGTTGACCAATATTCACCACCATTATATGCAGCTCCCATACTCGCAGCCCCGCCAGTACGTCGCTCCTGTCTTTGCACCAGTGCATCCCCACGCAACCTGTCCCCGCTACCCCAGCCTAGTGCATCCTTCTAGTGTTGCGACCCACGCAATTACCCCAGCTCCTTTGGCCTAGCACATCCCTCTCTTCAATGCTCCCCACTTAACTTCTCCCTTCTCGCCCAGCCTTGCGCATCCCTCTCTGCCTTGCTCCCCATGCAACCCAGGCCTGCTTCCCCCTCTCCATCCTCTTCAGACTCCCCTGAGCCGTGACCAGTGTATTGTGCCCTGCTTCTGTCTCTGCATTCCACGCTCTTTCGTACTGTGACTATTGTATTGTCATTCTATTGCATTACTTGTATTTTCCTCTTACTTCCAGGTCTCCTTGGATTACTAGTGTTTGCATATTTTGTTTTGTAGTGTGACCATAGTATTGTTTACGTGCTGCATTTTTCTTCTTCCCCTTTATGTCCCCTAGGAATACCAGTTGCATATTCTATATTGTACTTCCATTCTCACACCCTTGAGTACTATTGTAGTGTACATTTGTGGCTTTCTCCACTCACTGTAGGGCCCCGCAAGGTTCCAGTGTTCTTGTTCTGTGGAGGACTTACTTGTTGTCCCCTCTATTGTGCTTGACCCCCTGTGTGCCTCCCTCCTGTTTGCCCCACCCCATACTCTCTGCCTGCATCCTCTACGGTGCTCTATGTCTCTCCTATCTTCTCTAACTGCTATTCTATCGACTGCCCTATCCCTCTCACTAAGTGGTAGGAAGAAGCTCAAAAGGGACATCCTGGTCTCCAACCCAGGCCTCCCTATCACTGATACCTACACCAGTGCTTCCTCCAGACAGACGCTCACCAACATCCACTTTGTCGTTCCCTCTCCAGGCCTATGGACCCCACACATGGCCTCTGTTCTCTCTCCTCTTTCGTCCTCTCCCATTAATGGTGGCATCCAGTGGCAGGCCCTCCTGACCTCCTTCCAGTCCTCCAAGACCATCATTAATGTCTAAATAAATGGCACCGTCTTGGTCCAAGGCCCTCAGGCCAATCTTCTCCTTTTCAATAGATGCTTCCCGTGTCTTATCAACTTCTTTCCTTCTCCTGCTACTCCCACCTACCCCTCTCTGGCTCCTCTGCCACCTTCCTCTGTTTCTTTGGCTGGTCTGCCGCCTCCTTCCTCCACCGCCTCTCTGGCACCGTCCGCTGCTTCTCTGGCTGCTCTGCCTTCCTCTTCCTCTACCACCTCTCTGGCAACCTCTTCTTCCTCTCTGACTACCCTGCCATCTCCTCCTTCCTCCTGTGCCCATTCTCGGGCACTTCCACAGGGCATATCTCATGCCTGTACCCCTCCATGGAAGTCTTGCAAAGGTGGGAATCTACTCCACGTCACTACTCTTAACTTTTGCTACGCTGTCAAACACTCCTCGGACATCTGCCGTCTCCTTAAAGAGCTTGATCTGGATGTACTCGGTCTCACCGTGACTTGGTTCACGGCAAGCTCTGTCATAAGTTTTGACACTCTCCTCCCCAATGGCTACAAGATCCTCTCCGAACCCAAAACTAACCATCCTGGAGGTGGAGTAGCCCTGATCTTCTCGGAATTAATCCCTTCTTCTATCATTCCTATGACCGCCTACTCCTCCTTTGAATGATTTGCAAGTTCTCTATCTCTCCTGGACTCTCTCTCACTGTGACCACCATCTACAGGATGCCTGGCCAGGTTGCGCTCATCCTCTCTGAGTGGGCTGACCTCACCTCCTCCCTCCTTGTCTTTACCTCTCAACTTCTCCTCCTGGGAGACCTCAATATTGACTTGGATGCTTCCCCCTGGCCTGACTCACCCTGCAGGGCACACCCTGGATGTTTTGATCTCATCACACCTCCCACTCTCCAACCCTCTCACCACTCCTCTCTCCTAGACTGGCCGCTTTCTTCTCTCCTCTCACCTGTTGCTCTCTGCCCCTCAGGTTAAGCACTGCCACCCACCTTCTCGGTCATCCGGCCCATGAAGTGGAGGCTTTTTGCTGCTACTTTCTATCTTCCTCCTACACCTTCAGCTGACTCACAATCTGACACAGCCGTTTCTAACCTTCATCTCTCAATCTCTAATACTCTGGATGTCCTTGGCACTGTCATGAGGATCCGTTTGAAGCCTGCATCCAAGTGCAACTCTTGGCACAATTCCGCCCTCGCAACCCTTAAGCGCAAGTGTAGGGTGGCTGAGAGGAAGTGGAGGGCATCAGGCTCATCCTCTGACAAACTGCCCTGCTGCCTGCTCCAAAGGGAAAGCAGACTATCTGTCCTTTCTAAGAAGAGAGCCTACATCCAAGCATGCGTCTCTGAGGCCTCTAACAACGCAGCCGACCTTTTCAAAATCTGCAAGGAACTGGTCAATCCTGCTGCAGTCTTCACCTCTCCTATTCCCTCCCAGGCTCTCTCTCTGCATGGCTCTGGCATCTCATTTCACCACTAAAATTCAGGACATCCTGTCCACTCTCTCCTCTTCGGCTGTATCTCCTCTGCCTTTCTTCTCCTTCTCACTGTTTACTCCCGACAATGTTTCTAGACAAGTCTCATCTATGAAAGTCTTGTCAAAGCAGGTACGCCCGTGCTCCTCCAGAACCATTAAGGATCACATCAACACCCTTGCTCCAGCCTTGGCCAATTTCTGCAATCACTCTTTTGCCACTGGAACCTTCCCTTCCCCCTTAAGCACTCACGTGTGCACCCCCTCCTTAAGAAGTCCTCTGCTGATCCTTCCTCTCCGCCAAACTCCAGCCGATCTCCATCACCCCTTTCCTGGGCAAACTCATGGAAAAGCTGGCCATCGCCCAGCTTGATATACATACTGAATCTGTTGGTTGTCTTCATGACCACCAGTCTGGCTTCAGAGCAGGCAGAAGCACAGAAACTGCTCTCCTGAACACCCGTGAAGACTTGCTCTCTAATCTAGACTCTAAACTTCCTTCTGTCCTCATTCTTCTTGATCTATCCTCTGCTTTCGAAATGGTCAACCACACCACTGTGCTCAATAGTCCCCGTGACAACCTGGGTATCTCTGGTCAGGCCCTAGCCTGGTTGACCTCCTTTGTCTTAGATCGACCCACCCAGGTCCAACTTGGGTCTTCTCTTTTATCTCTCCCTCTACATGTGGTGTTCCCCAGGGGTCTAACCTTTCTCCCTGTCTCTTTAACCACTACCTGGCACCTCTGGCCCATCACATATCTACCTTCTGTTCTAACCTTCAGTGTTATGCGGATGACACTCAGCTCTCCTTCAGGCTACCCTCAGCCTCTTCTGCTCCTTCTCTCATACCTGACTGTTTGTCTGCAATTCAGGAATGGTGTGCTTCCAACAATCTCTGACTTAATGCCAGTAAGATGGAGATCCTACTCATTGGGACACGTGCTCCCCCCTTCCCTCTCTCACTCCACTCTGGCAGCCCACCCTGGGCCTTCTACCTGCACCTTCCTGTGTGGCTAAGAACCTTGGTGTCATCTTCAACTCCACCCTCTCCTTCTCTTCTCACATCTCTATCGTCTCTAAGAAGTCACACTACCAGCTGCACTTCCGCAGAGGTATTCTTCCTTTTCTCACTTTCCCCCAGAAGCTCACTGTCTCCAGAGCTCTGGTTCTCTCTAGGCTGGACTACTGCAACAGCCTCTATCCAAATCTGCCTGCCTCCACTCTTCGCCCTTTGCAACACATCCAAAACAGGACTGCGAGACTTGTTCTAGGCCTCAAGCCCAGGGATTGTATCTCTCCAGGACTGAAATCTCTGCACTGGCTCCCAGTGGCAGCAAGGATTAAGTTCAAAACCCTTTGCATTGTCCACAAGGACTTCTGGGTCCTGGGACCTCAACACCTTCAACTCTCTTTTCCTAAATATCTTCCTTCCCGAGCTCTCCGCTCATCCGCCTCTTTCTTCTGCTGGGTCCTTCCTCTGGAACAGCCTCCCTGCCTCTCTGAAACTTGAGGAGAACCATCTCCAGTTCCGGAAGCACCTCAAGACCTTCCTCTTTGCTTCTGCTTTCTCTCCTCCTCTCCCCTGCTGATCACTTGACTGAATCTGATACTTCACTCGTTACCTGGCTACCCTCTGATCTCAGGCCCAGGTTGCCCCCCCCCACCAGTTGCACACCTGTACTGCCCCCCTGGGAACCCTTGCACTCGGGGATGTTTCTGTATGCCTACAGCCCCTACCAGCACTTGATACCTGATGTCTGACTTAACCTTGCACTTTTATTTATTGTCTATATTTATTTACTGTTATCTTATGTATTGCACTGCCCCCTCCCCTTACTCACTGCTTTCCTGCACTTTTCCTCTTACTCCCTCCCCTGCACTTGCGTGATCTCAATATCACATGGCCTAGTACGATCGTTGTCTCTGTCTTCCCTCTGTTTCCCCTCCCTAGCCTCGTCGCGCCTTGAAACACTTGTGTATACGCGCGTTATAAATGCCATATCATATCATATCATATCATATCATATTATAGTGTAAACTGGTATGTTCAACAAATTATCCGTGATCACAACTTCCTTTCCCAAACTCAGATTTATCTCTGTTTCCATGATTTTCTTAACCTCTACTTTAATAATCTGACAGGTCTTTTTCGCTGTTGATTTAAGCGCGATAGTTGCCAAGGGTGTGATTGTTAGAGTTCTCTGAAATTTCTGAGAATCATTTGATTGGTAATTGCTTCTGTTTTTTTTGGTTTCCTTAGGACCTCTTTCCTCCCTTGCCTTTTTCTTTTGTTGGAGTGGAAAATGTGAAAGGTTTCAGGGGGTCTTTCGTTGTCCACTCCTCCGGTCACCCCTGCGTCATCACATCTCCCCAGCTGTTTATCATATGTGAATTTGATCTTCATCAGGTCTTAAGTTTTCAGACATGGTACATGTGGGCTTTACAGCCAGCGATAGAAGGGGGTTTTGGGCTGCTGATACATTGTGGAATTTGAGCACCTCTGGGCTAGGTTCTTTCTCTGGATTGGGGCCATAGGCCAACTAGCTCAGGCACTGCCACCTCTATTCCTGGTTTATTCTTTGTCAGTGAAGTTGCTTAATTTGCTGCTCTTTCCTTGATAATGTTTTCTATTGCTGGTAACAGGAGATCCATTTCATTTCTGGGTTGAGTAGCTGTAATAAAGCCTTCTAGGAATATCATTTTCTTGTGGTAATCAATGTGGCCTGGTCTTTCATGGAATCGTTTATCCCTTCATATAGTTTTAGGAATGGAGCCAGCGATATTGTGATGGCCGACATGATATTAAAATTCTCAGAGATTAGAGGTTTTGTAGATCCCACCATAGGCCGTCTTCTCGATCTTGGGAGGTTTTCCTACGGTCCTAAAGAATTGGAGGACGATGAAAAGGAGGACTGGTCATTGTTATATTGCACATCATCCTTTCTTTGTTCGACCTGATCCTGATCCTGATCCGGCGATCGTGGGTCCATTAGTGTTTTTTCTAAATCACCCAGTGGGTGCATAGTTTTTCCAAAACAGAGTTTTTGATCCAAGTTCGTCACTTGTTGGAGGTCTGGTTGCGCTCTCCCTGAGTCGATTACAGCATTCTTTCGATTCTGTGAATGTCTGTTACCAGTCTTGTTTTGAGAACATTTACTTGAGGTGTTAACGTACCTCTTTTCACCATTTGGTCTGCGGTACTGGTTTGGGTGAGCAAATACCAGCTCACTGTCTAGCAGTATAGGCAATTTCAACCTTGATCCTTTGACGCACTGTTATTCAGGGCTTAGGGATGCAGTCAGTTTAGCAGGGCCCCTTTGCTCTATTTCCTCTGTGTTCCCTCCAGTATTTCTGCATCCATTATCTTCCCACTTCAGTTTCGATCTGATTGTGAACCACAGCCTTGGACAAGTCTAGACCCAAATCTGGGAGAGAAAATCCATACTCCAACCCCAAGAGGGCTCAACCTGGGGCAACATCCCCAATTCCTACAACCATTCCCCTGCCTTGATAAAGATCCCTGGGGGTTGAAACACGTGTTGGCTGACCACCACTAGACTACGGGCCTCATCACGAGTTGGGCGGTAATGCCGGCGCTTTTACTGCCCACGCTATTAGCCCTACACCAAACCCCCCGGCGCTATTAGCGCCGGATCACAGGTTTGGCAGAACGGTTAGTGCCCATTCCCTGTTGGGCCCATTCGGGAATTCCTCATTCCCCAAGCTTACTTTCAGCCATCATCAGCGCAGCGCGCAGCAGCTCAACAGCTAAGCGTGACTGTAGAATTATCCAATTCACTCACTCACCACTTTCTGCTTTCCTCTATCCCGCTGCACCAGCTATGCCCGGCTCTGGACTCAAGGGCAAGAGAAAACGTTCTCATGGAGCTCGTCTCTCCTAGCCATTAGAGTAAAAGACCGAAGTGCGTTTCAAGCTATACTGCACTGACTCACATTGCAGACTCAAATAGCAGCTGCCTCCGACACGTTTGAAAGCTGATTTATACCGTCCATCTCTCAAACTTTCCATGATATCATCACTTTGTTATATCGCCTGAACTCGGAGTTCCACACGTTCTCTTCCCTCATCCCAATACACACTTTTTGAGGTCTTCACATCTTATTCAAGAAAAATGTTCATATAATTTAACAGGCATTGCTCCTGTGATCCCCACTGGCCTCTGATCCTACCTCCTCCATAATGTTAATCTTGGAGGCAGCCTCCCCCTGTAGTATCTGTTTCCAAGCACTACTCCATGGGGAGAGACCAAGAGGTGCCTGAGTATTGTCATGAGGTGGCCCTGCACAATGGTGATTGCCATGGGTTATACATGTATTACCCCATGGTCTTCTTCCCTATCCCGCTCCTCATAAATTGGGGTTATACCCACTCATACATAACAGTCACCATACCAGTTGAAATAGAAAACATACACCCAGACTTACTGCAAAACCCTCTGTTTTATTTCCAAATTCACCAATATATTCAAGACAAACATGCAACCTGCAGGACTGTATGGCCCACTGCCCTTTCCCTTTCCCACTTCCCATTCAATGTGCAACATATAATGGGAAATGAAAGTGGATGCTGAAGCTGAAGTAGCCACCAAACAGCCATCTGCTAAAAGTCTTCCAAGGGCCTCCACCCAGGAGGCGCCCATGCAGCTGCTAGATCTGACCTGTATGATGAGAGGAAGCAGCCCCAGCACAACTCTTAGACTTTGCCAAGCGATAAGTGAATCTACTTGCTGGTGGGAACCACAGAAGGCTTTAAGCCTTTCCCATGCTTGCTGTGGGTGACTAATAGTTATCACCTGTCCTCTAAAATGCTGCTCTCTCCTTGTAGATCAACCAGTTCTTTTTTGGGTTAAAACTTAAAGAGCAACCCCTTGGTGCAGCATACATTTTGGGGGGCAGTCCCTGCAATAGGGAGGAGGAATCACAAAAGGCTCTAAGCACCCATTGTCTCCCTCCATCTCAGCTTCCTTGTGCTCTTCATCCTGTCTCTCCATCTCCTACTTTTCATGTCCCCCACATATGCCTCATTGCCTTCCTCCTCTTCTGCCTCTGATCATTAGGTTCGATCCCCGGGTCCGAGCTTAGAAGCCTCTGGGTATTAAGGCACGTTATAAATATGCAACTAAGACAACAACAACAAAACATTTTTGTAACAGCGCCTCGATGCCCCCGGTATGTGTGAGCGCTTTAAAAATGCATATAAATAAATAAATAAGTTAGCCACCCACTGAAACAGTATCTCAATTGCTGATATCACCTCGTTCTGCTGCACAGTTTCCATCTCCTCCTCAAGCCCAGACGCCTTTGCCATCTTCTCCCACATCAGTTGAGGAATTACCACAATGACTACATGCTGCTACCCTTTGCCTGCACCCTTTCAACATCCTACTTGCCCTGTTTCTCTCAATTGCTTGGAGGCTCGCCACCTTCATCATCTCAACTGGCTGCCTCATCTACCTCGTCAGGTCTCTGACCCTATTTGCCCAAATATCCATCCCATCCTCCTTATCCAAAGATGAAAAATGCTCCCAAACAGATCCTCATTCTTTGTAAATATTTGTAAATGGTGTGTGTGTGGGGGGGGGTGGGGGGGATGGGGAGGGTCTAATGGAAAGAGTGCAGCAAAGGATTTCTTTTTTCTTGTTTTTGACTTTTTCGGTGGAAGGAGGAAGGTCAAGACAAAAAGGTTTCAAAAAATCACAAAGGGAGCCCTAAAGGTTTCGAAAGATTCCTTTTTCTTTTTTGGGTAAAAAGTGGAAAGTTAACGGAAAGGGATTAAAACAAAAACCCAAATGGTGTCATAAAGGGGTTTTAATTTCTGTGTGGACAATGGAAAGATAATAGAAATTAATTATTTTTTAGAACCAACCACAGGGTTCCACAAAGTGTTTCATGAATAAAAAAGGTTTTTGCAAAGTACGATTTTAAAGGACTTCACAAAAATAGCACCTCCAAAAACAATGTCAGTCACAGGGAATCAGACGTGAAAAAGATAGCCAAAAAATAACCTGAATGGCTACAGCACATGCTCTACTGCCCCCACCTTGTGTGGATCAGCCCTGTTCCTCCCCCTTACTGTTACGCAGAATGCACAGTAGACCAGGACGTAAGCTGGGCGTATGTATAGTCGTGTCAACTGTGAGAAATTCAGCAATCTGATTGAACCCCCAAACCTAAGCCTGCCTGCACAATTTATGTCCAAGTCTGTGCCTGGAAAATGTGTGAGTCGGCTGAATCCTGAATTTGGAATTGAGTTAAACTTGCAAGTTCAATGGGCCAAAAGGTTGCCTGGCACTATAATATACCCAAAAATCAACACACAGCATCTCTTGGGTACATCCTTATCAGATTATATGACCTTTGTAAATCTAGTTCTGCATAAATTATGCAACCTTCTGTCTGATAAAGTAGTACTTGGATTAGGGGCATAGGGGTACGACTCTTCGTATCAATGCCATTGAGTTGCTCAAAGTCATCAAAGGGTTGAGGTCCGGCCTTATCTTTTTCGGAATACAAAAGAATGGTGAAGCAGCCAGGAAAATGGAAGCCCTAATGAATCCTTTTGCTAAAATCACCTTTTAACAGTGCTGGAGTACCTTGCCCCCAGGAACCATATGGACGTATGATCTTCCAACATGAATGTCCAAACCTGGCACTTTTTTAGTCAAACAACCTAAAGAATGATGTGCTTGTAATCCGTGTGCCTCTATTGGTGCAAACTAATCTGAAAGCCCCGATATTTCACAGGGATAAAAGCAGCTTCTAGGGTCCCCACTAACAGATCTCTGACTTCATCTGAGAGTGATAGAGACAGAAATCAGATTTTGATTGACTTGTTCCTTGTTGCCACCCTATTTCTGGGTTATATCAAATGAACCGCCTAGTTCCCAACATTAGGTAGAAGCTTAAGGCATCAAGCACAACGAAAGCATTCCTTTCTTTATGCCACTGATGCCAAGTGAATGCTGCCATGCGATGAATGAGTGATCCACCCTGAAGGTCCTTCCCATTCAACTGCCTCCCTGGCTTCTGGTCGAGACTTCTGAGTGCACTGGATGCTATATTGGTGTCCAAGCTGTACATATGGCAAGTTTCCGGTGACACCACAGTTAGTGAGATGCATCAATGACGGAATAGTTCCAGGAGGTACCATGAACTGACCACTATAAACAAATGATTGCAGAGTATGTGATGGCCGTTAGTCATATATTAGTAGCAACGGCTAAACTTTGTGTTATTTTCTCTGTCTTCTCGAAATCCACTCACTTGCATGAGTTCTCTCACCCACATAACCTCATACCTATTCTAAACAGACGTCTTTACTAGATTCCGCCCAATTATAGCACATTTCTCCTCCTCTCAGCTCCACCATTCCTTTGTAAATTTGCTGGATTAAATCAATTTCCCTGTCATTCGTTTTGGGAGGAGAAGGAAACAAAAGGTGGGCCAAAGCCTTCCCTCTTCTTCTCACAGTCCTTTCCAAAAGAGAGTTACTTGGAAATATGTTGGCCACTGTGTTTCTAAACGTAGAGCCTTGAATTAAAAAAATGTGGAAATCAGACCCCTTCCTTCTTGCCAGAGGTAATTAATTATTTGCTGCATGACTGTTGAAACTATCATCTCTAGATCAAATGCTAGAAACCTTTCCTTAATTCTCCATGATGATTTAGTTTTGGATCATTTTGAGAAATCAAAGCAGTAGGCCCTGAAATTTCTTCCAAATTCAAGAGGGATTTTTGATATCCGTTCTCCTCAATGATATAATGTATACAATTAAATGTAGAATCGCAGTGATTACCACATGCACATGACTTTCACTTTGTCCCTAGTCTGTGTGTGGTTCAGTCAAACGTTTCGCCTCATATGTACACATGGCGAGTAATATAGATTCAAGTCTGTTACTTTATTTCTCATATATCATTGCGTGTGCTGACTCTGAGGAATGGCCGCTTAGCCCTTGAGCTCTGTACCCCCGTTGACAGGAAGACAGCAATGAAACCCGTCCTCCCACTGCAGCAACACTGAAATTCACAGGAGTTGCCTTGGAACTCCTTGCGCACCGATTCATTGCGTTCTGAAAGCCTGCGATCTGCTGGAAGACTCCATTCAGCCACGATCACCTACCCGTGTTGCCCCTGCTTTCGGCACGCCAACATGGCCACCATGATAATCGGCAGCCAAATGCCCCAGGAGATAGCACAGTGAGAACCTGCGGGGTCCCCCTGAGGCTGCTGTGTCCTTACAGTGGCTTCTGCAGCTCCGGAGAGCGGTCACCGGGAGCCCCATGTGCCTCGCAGGTACGGCCGGCCGTCACACCGTGCTCCATCAAAGGAGGTGTGTACTGAAGGAAGACGTGAGCTGGGGAGCTCTGTTGGGAAGGACACAGAAACTGAACAATATGTTCCTGAAAATGCAATACTAAGTGTGGGGAAATGCAGGAAACATTAACAAGAGCATCAGTCATCTCGGTTCAGACCCTCAGCTTACAACAAAATAATTAAGCAAAGCGTCCCATCTGAGGGATGCCATGGTACCCGGGAAAAAGACACGGAACATGAGCCAGAGGGGAAAAAGACACGGAACATGAGCCAGAGGGGAAAAAGACACGGAACATGAGCCAAAGGGGAAAAAGACACAGAACGTGAGCCAGGGGGGAAAAAGACACAGAACATGAGCCAGAGGGGAAAAAGACACGGAACATGAGCCAGAGGGGAAAAAGACACAGAACATGAGCCAGAG
Organism: Ambystoma mexicanum; assembly: GCF_040938575.1. Classification (NCBI taxonomy): domain Eukaryota; kingdom Metazoa; phylum Chordata; class Amphibia; order Caudata; family Ambystomatidae; genus Ambystoma; species Ambystoma mexicanum. Next base: position 216,148,913 of record NC_090926.1, read on the forward strand.
GGGAAAAAGACACAGAACATGAGCCAGAGGGGAAAAAGACACGGAACGTGAGCCAGAGGGGAAAAAGACACGGAACCTGAGCCAGAGGGGAAAAAGACACAGAACATGAGCCAGAGGGGAAAAAGACACAGAACATGAGCCAGAGGGGAAAAAGACACAGAACATGAGCCAGAGGGGAAAAAAACACGGAACGTGAGCCAGAGGGGAAAAAGACACAGAACATGAGCCAGAAGGGAAAAAGACACAGAACATGAGCCAGAGGGGAAAAAGACACGGAACATGAGCCAGAGGGGAAAAAGACACAGAACGTGAGCCAGAGGGGAAAAAGACACGGAACGTGAGCCAGAGGGGAAAAAGACACAGAACATGAGCCAGAGGGGAAAAAGACACGGAACGTGAGCCAGAGGGGAAAAAGACACGGAACATGAGCCAGAGGGGAAAAAGACACAGAACATGAGCTAGAGGGGAAAAAGACACGGAACGTGAGCCAGAGGGGAAAAAGACACAGAACATGAGCCAGAGGGGAAAAAGACACGGAACGTGAGCCAGAGGGGAAAAAGACACAGAACGTGAGCCAGAGGGGAAAAAGACACAGAGGGGAAAAAGACACGGAACATGAGCCAGAGGGCTGGGGGTTTCGACGCAGTGTGGGAGGAAGAGAAGTGTGCGGCGCTGCTAGGAGGAACACCAAAAAGAGAAGGGAGCAGCAGGAGCGGTGAAGTGGTGATGCTGCAGGAGTGACCCTTGAGAGACGTGCGAGGCACTGGAAAAGGCCACTGGCAGCCTGAGATGTGTCAGTTTCGGTATCCGGTAATAAAATCACGGCAAAAATGTTGCCGGTAAAAAAAATTGCAGCAAAAATGCTGTGGTTTGACCCGGTAAAGGTGTACCCATTATATCATTTAAGGGGAGCGGGGGTTGCGGGGGTGTCCCCCACATCCTATACATGATTGTGGCGGCAAAACCGCAGCATTTTTGCCACAGTATTTTGCATTCACTGCCATTTTTGCCACGATTTTAAGACATGGAACCGTCAGTTTCATGGGAACCAAGCAGAGAAGCATTTCTGGGAGAAAGGAAAGTGCTAAACTCAGCCCTCGAAGCTGGACTAGCTGGAAAAGACAGGGTAGAGGACGGAGCAGGGACTATGAGCGGCACGCCTACACTGGTCACATCAACACAGAGGTGGAGCCCCACCTCCCTCACTCAGACAACGCTGACAACACAGGGAAGTGAAGGGAGCAGCCGGTAAGGAGAGACACACTAGTCCTGCTGTGCCCTGTCTCCTCCCCCCACAGACAGCAACTTCCGATCTATTTGGTTCCGTGTAGGACAGAATTAATATCAAGCAGTTCGTGTCCTTCATTGGACACTCTATCTGCTCTAATTCATGCATTCTCCTTCTCCTACCTGCACTATCTGTAACCCATAACTCTACACACCTTCAGCACCATGCATCTTCATATACACCATCATTCTGACTGGTCCGGCTCTCTTATTGCCGTACCTCAATGAATGAACTAGAATACGATTAACTTGAGACTTTTAACTCTTCTCTTCTCTGGTGTGCATCAAACTGTGCATCCACCACAATTTTGTACTGCTTGTAGTGCTTTTCGCTAGAATAGAATTTAGGTGTGCAATCCAACTGTGCATCCACCACCATTGTGTACTGCTTTTAGTGCTTCTGGCAAAAATCGAAGTTGTGTGTTAACAATTTGCTAACTGCTCTGTATAACTGGGCATTTCCAACGTGCTCATTTATCTCTGTCTGCTTTGCCACCTGGTGTGATTCTAGTGCTGCATAGTGCTTGACCCTATCGCCTGGTATCCTCCTACTCCGTCCACCACCTCCTCCTCTTCTCTCTCCCCCATGGCTGTTCTTCTCCCCTATCTTTTCTAACTGTTTCTCCATCTCTTATCCTCCCCCTCTCACTACGTCTGTAAGGAAGAAACTAAAAAAGGCATTCATGATTTCCAACCCTGGTCTGCCCATCGCAGATGCCTATATCTATGTCTCCTCTAGACAGATTATCACTGACATTCTCTTGCCGTTCCTTCCTCTAACCTATGGACCCCCCATATGGTCTCTGTCCTCTCCCCTTTCTCCTCCTCTGCCATTACTGGCGGCACCAGATGGGAAGTGCTCTTGGCTCACTTTGTCTCTTCCAAATGCACCATTAATGTCTATCATAATGGCACTATCATGGCCCAGGGCTTTCAGCCCAACCGCTGCCTTCTTGACAGGTGTCTTCCTCCTCTCTTCAACTTCCCTCCCTCTCTTTCCACTCCTTCCTAACTCATCCAACCTCCACCCTTCTCGCCAGTGGTGGTGCCCCACCCCTGTGTCCCACTCGCAAATCTTTTAAAGGGGGCAACCAGTTTCACTTAGCCACCCTTATTTCTCAAATTCTTGCACTGCTGTCAAACATTCCTCTTACGTCTGTCACCCCCTTGAAGACTTTGGCCTTGACACCTTTGCTCTCACTCAGACGTGGTTCAAAGCCAGCTCAGTCACTGCTTTTGACACTCTTCTCCCTGAAGGCCAAAAGATCCTGTCCAATCCCAAGCCCTCTCAGTCAGGTGGTGGAGTGGCTCTTATTTTCCCTGAGTGGGTTCCTGCCTCCATCGTCCCCACTCAAATGTACTCATCTTTTGAAAGCCTAGTCTGCAGGCTGTAAGTCTCACCTGCCTTCCCTCTTACTCTTGCTGCCATATACAGACCCCCTGGACCGCCCTCCCTCTTCCTCTCAGAATGGGCTGACCTAACCTCCTCTCTTCTTGCCTCCTCCCCCAAACTTATCTTACTTTGGGACTTCAATATCCATCTCGACTCTCTCGATGGGGCCACTGTTCACTTCCTCAATATTTTGCGATGCGTTTTCCCTCTCTATCCTTCCCTCTGGCCCAACCCATTTGGCCGGACACACCCTTGATGCTCTCATCTCAACAGACATCCCTCTCTCTAACCCTCTCATTACGCCTATTTCCTGGCATGATCACTATATCCTCTCTTCTCACCTTGACCTTCCCTGTCACCTTATGCCTCCACCTTCACTGTCAGTGTCCTTCATCATTCGACCGATGAAGCGTGTGTCAATCACTGCATTTTCCTTCTCCTTCATCCCTCCTCTGCCCCCTCATTAGCCTGTCCCTCGGACTCCACACTTGCTAACTTCCACCTCTCTATCTCCAACACCCTGGACATCCTTGCCCGTCATGAGGATCTGCATGAATCCTGCCTCCAAATGCAACTCTGGGTATGACTCCGATTTGGCCGCTTTGAAACACAAGTGCAAAGCTGCAGACTGGAAATGGCTGGCATCTAGCTCATCTTCTGACAAACTGGCCAATACCGTCTCTCCATCTGCTGCAAGAAGAGGGCTTTGCGCAAGCCCGTATATTTCGAGCCTCCAACAACACGGCTGAACTCTTTCAAATCTGCAAGGAACTTGCCAATCCTACCGCAGTCTCTTCTTTCCCTCCCATGTCTTCTGCTCTGAACTGGCCGCACACTTTGCCTCCAAAACCTTAGACATCCCGTCATCTCTGTTCCCCCACCCCTAGACGCCTTACCACCTCCCTTGTCCTTCATCCCCCCTCATACACTACTCTTTCTCTCCCATTGCGCCTGATGAGCTCTCTAGAGTTGTCCGCTCTATAAAAGTCTCCTCTAAACAGGTGTTCCCCCCACTCCTCCAGAACCATCAAGGACAACATTGCCTTTCTCGCTCCGGCCTTGGCTGACCTTTGCAACCACTCATTTGCCACTGGCTCCTTATCCAACCTCTCAAGCACTCTCTTGTGCACCCCCTTTTAAAAAGGTTCTGCTGACCCTTCTTGCCAGGCTAACTATCATCCTGTCTCTATCACCCCTTTCTTGGGCAAACTCATGGAGAATCTGGTCATCCTCCAACTGACTCTCCACACCAAAATGGCCGGTTGCCTCCACGATAACCAGTCCAGTTTAAGGGCTGCCAGAGGCATGGAAACTACTCTCCTGAACACCCATGAAGACCTACTCTACAGCTTGGATTCCAACTCTTCCTCTGTTCTGATCCTTCTTTAACTCTCTTCTGCCTTTGACACTGTCAACCACTCCATCCTCATAAACTGTCTCCATGATACCCCAGGCATCACGGAAAGGGCACTGGTGTAGTTTACCTCCTTCCTTTCAAACAGACCTTCCCAAGTGCAAATGGGTCCTTTTCTCTCCTCCACCACACTCACTACCTGTGGCGCCCCCCCCAGGGCTCTATTCTATCGCCATGGCTTTTCAACATCTACCTGGCCCCTCTAGCCTACTGGATCTACACTTTCTCACCTCATTTCCAGTGTTATGCAGACAACACACAGCTCTCCTTAAAGCTGCCTTCCTCTACCTCCTCCTTCCTTATACACAACTGCCTGACTGCTATTCAGGCATGGTGCTCTGCCAATGATATCTGCCTTAATGCCAGTGAGACAGAGATCCAACTCATTGGACTCCTGCTCCTTGTTTCCCTCCCTCTCTCTGGCCAGACGCCTTAGGTCCCATCCCCTCACCCACGTGTGAGGCACAAACCGTGGGATCATCTTTGACACCTCTCTCTCCTTCTCTCCACACATCATGGACCTTGACAAGCAGTCCAATTTTCAGCTCCACCTTCTCAGGGGCATTCTACCTTTCCTCACCTTCCCACAGAAGCTCAATGTCTCCAGAGCCCTGGTTCTCTCTCGGCTTGACTACTGCAACAGCCTCTTCCTCAATCTGCCACTTTCCTCCCTTTGCCCCCTCCAGCTAATCCAGAATAGGACTGCAAGATTTATCATTGGCCTCAAGCCCAGGGACTGCATCTCTCCTGCCCAAAATTCTCTCCATTTTCTGCCGTTGACTGCAAGGATCAAATTCAAGACCCTCTGCATCATCCAAAAGGCTGTCTGGGGCCTGGGACCTCTTAACATCCAGCTTTCCCTCCCTGGCTCCAACTCTCTGCAGGTCAAACGTTTCTCCAAGCAGAGAGTGGGAGGTAGATTTGCCCTAGCTCGTCACGCCTTGAAATACCTGTGTATAGGCGCGTTATAAATGCCATATTATATCATATCATTCCTTTCCTCAGCTGGCTTCTCCCTCTGGAACGGCCTCCCTCCCCCGCCCTCCGCACTGAGCCAGATCTTCTAAAGTTCCAGAAACTTCTCAAGACTTTCCTTTTCTCCTCTTCCTTCTCTCTCCCCCTCACTTGCTAACATTTCCTCTGCTGTTACGTCTGGGGATTGGGGACTGTTCCTTTCACAGTCATACAGGGGCCAGACCAACCCCTAACAGTCCCCCCTGCATCCTTTGCCAGCACTTGCCCTTCGGCTCCCTTTCCAGGACTAGCCCATCTTGGTCCACCCTGCCCACTGCACTCATCCTCCCTTTCCCTACTTCCCCTGGCACTTCCCACCTTGTCCTGCCCAGCACTTTCCTGCCCCCTTTCATTGGGACACCCCACCCCTGCACATCTCCTTCTACCCCTCAACCCCTGATTTTACCACCTTCTTAAGCACTTGCATGGTTGGACTTTAGTAAGGCTGATATACCCGTTTCTTTGTTTTTTTGTTTTTTGTTCATGATTTCCGTATTCCCCCACATCTTGTCTTGTGGCACCTGGAAACATTTGTGTATAGGCGCCATACAAATGTCCAAACCAAATGTTCTGTCTGTGTCCAAACCTATTATTTCCCTCACTTACTACTTGGATCAACATATGTAAGGGTTGAGTCTCAAAATGATAAGTGTTGAACAATTGTTCCACTGGCACTTCACAGCTCATGGCTTGAGAAGGGATTCCTTGGCCCAAGTTTTCAGGCACTTCAAAATGACAAATCAAGGGTGCGTCCCAGCCCCTGTTATCCAACTAAAGGTTCTTCACTTTCCTCAAGACACAGATCTCAAAAGTTCCCACAATACTTCCAAAGGACGAGCATGGGGTGCATCCCAGCCCCTCTTGTCTGGCAATGTTCTCAAAAGGTTCACAAAGCAAAGGTTTCTTCACTTGGAAACTGGTGTGTGCTCCTATCAGATTTCCCAAGAGTTCATCAATGTTAAACACAACAAAACTGTTCCTCATCTGTGTAGAGGACAACTTGATATACTTCCCTGCCAGGCTTCAAAGTTCTTTCAATATGCAAATCACAGGGTTTCTTCTTCAATGGGAACCTAGTATACTCTCCTTCCAGGTTACCAATTCTCTATCAGTCTGGGCAGTGCTTGCTGTGGTTACTTGCGCCCAGTTTCAGCGGACTCTTGACAGTACTAGGATTCATTGGCTCTTGGCAATACTTGCTCTCTCTTGGCCCTTGGCAATGCTTGTACTCTCTTGACTCTTGGCAACACTTGCTCTCTGTTGGCCCTTGGCAATGCTTGTGCTATCTTGACTCTTGGCAACACTTGCTCTCTCTTGGCCCTAGGCAATGCTTATCTGCACTTCGTTCACTCACACGTGAGTGAAAAGATCTGCACGGCACACGCTGACAACTTCGGAGCGCCCGGGAGTCACTCTGTTGACTCAAACCCACCAGGTAAGTTGTTTCTCTGTGTCCCGCTGGGTGTGCGTAGGACCTCGACGAATGCAGCTCCTCCCGACCAGGCACCCAACCTCCCCCGGGTCACTGTCGCTTCCGCCACACTGGTTGTGAGCCGCCTCGGCTCCTGTACATCCCCGGTGCAATCCGGCCCAGGGGGATAACTCGGCTACACTCACCGCCTCAGCCTTCCACTGTGCAAGCACTGCAAGGGTGACAACGAGAGGTACAGACCATCTCAGGACCCATGGTGGTCCCAGCGTACTCTTGCCTCTGAAGTCCTGCTTTGAACTGCTTCTCGGGCTTCTTCTGCTCGTTTCCCTTCTCCTTAGTCTGCACCTGAGAGGGATATTTATACTACCCAGTCTCAGTATCCCTCTTCTTCTTCCCAGTACCAAAGTGGTGTGTGTACCTATGGTTGTCAATGAGAAAACAGGGAACGGACTTGTAATAGCCCATGAAGGCTTGTAGAACGGAAGGCACATCATGGAAGGGGAAAGTGGAATACTGCATCTCATCTTTGGGAACCCCATCTCCTCTCCCCAGGTCACCTCCCCTCAGGTTGTTCTCCCTTGTAAATCCACCCCCAGGGTCAGGATCCGGCAGCTTCTGCCTTTTCCTGGCCACCTGGGCGGAGGCTGGTTTAGGGAAAGGAGTGAGGATGCCCTGCGATTCCTCACATATTGCAATAAAAAACCCTTTCAAACCGGACTTTGCCTTGATCGTTTTACGAATAAATAAGCAGGCTTTAAAGTACCCAAAATTGCTTTCACAACCAAAATTAACATTTAACATTATCTTTTACGCCATTTTCTGTTCATGTAATGCTTTTTTTGCACACTTCAAGCAGCAAGTGTGTTAAATTGGGAGATTGGAGGTTACACAAATTAGCTTATTATAATGTATTAGTCATAGCAAACTTTAATAATAAATTGAGGAGGAGGAAGCTCCTCAGCCATTTTACCACAACTTCAATTTTGCAGAACAAACAATGCATTTTGTATACAGTTTGTAACTTGAGATGTCCTCTCCCACCCACCACCAGTTTATCGGAAAACTATTGTTCAACACAACAAACCAATTGGAGAAAATTAAAATTGCCAACCGGTAAACCTTTCCAATTAACCAAACACTGTACTGGAAATAATTTCAGCAATCAGCCTTTTAAGAAACTTCCAATTCTTGACGATCATCTAACCTCATGGAAAGAGGAGGAACAAGGTCATGCTCAAATGGGTTCTGATTGACAGGTGTCACGTGAAAACTTGAACTAGACCAATCCTCCAGTTCATTGATAACTGAAGCTGATGTCTAACAGTATTGACAATGCGCTGAACCTCAAAAGGCACATAAAACGAGTGAGCCAACATAACTGCGCGTCCTGAGGCCTGCGAGTTAGTGGCGCAATATAAGAACTCAGATAGATAGAACTGCCAAGAACTGGTCAGGGAGAAACTACAAGGACAACCAAACCTCGCCAGCCGAAGAATATTTGAATGCTGAATGTTTTAACCTATTGCGACTCTTCTTCAGGGTCTCATTCGCTGCACACAGTTTGGCAGCAACCACAGTAGGTGTCTGTTGTAGTATTCATATACAAGAATCAGTAGCAGTAATCTTCCTTTCCAAGGTAATGACTGTTAGTAAATCTCAAAGAAGCACCCAGGAAAAAGGGGAAACATGATTTCCAAGATGTATAACTATCATAGATACATGCTTTGTAGAAATAAAAATCTTCAAAGTCGTGTGAGTTGCATTGGCAAAACACTTTGGAGCATACATTAATCATAGAGGCCCTGTTACGTTTGCAAGTCAATCTAAATGGGTCCCTTAAAACTATTGTTCAACGTTTGCATGACTGGGTGCAAAATGGATGTGTACATTGGTGACAAAGCACCTTAACACCACCCCTTTGCACGCTGCTGTGCAAAATGAGTAAATACCACTTGCCCGTTACAGATGACAGGCAGCATTTACAATGGATTTCTATGGAATCTGGCTGATTTATGATATGCTGACCTAATGCTGGGGTATTTGTACCGCAGAAAGGAAGGAGGAAGCAGAATCATAAGTTCTGATCCGTGCCTCCTCTCCGCCATATAAATGAAGGAAGATGAGGTGTAGCGTGAATCTGATCTAATCCATAAAAGTCTTACAAGTGACTTTTCTGCATTACATTTACATTACGCCTCTTGGAACATGAGGCCATGTACATTTTGCTAAAGTATATGATTTATCCTCTCCATCAGTCATTAGTTTTGTAATTGTAGATAGAAGGGAGGATTTGTTCAGCATCCAGTGCTACACCATAAACTCTCGTCTGCTTTATGGAAACAGTCTGATGTCTGGATGTCCACGGAAACAGTTGTTGAGACTCTAGAGAGCACAAACTGCTTCAGTGAGGTTCATTTTTAAATTACCAAAATCGACTGCTACCTCGTCACTCTGCAGATCTTTACTTTGGCTGCCAGTGAAGGAGAGAATTGATTTTAAAATTCCCTGTCTAGTTTTTAGATGTTTGCATGGTCTGGAACCACCATACCTGGCAGAGAAGCTTAACTGGTACCAGCCAAGCCGCTCATTGAGATCTTCTGATAAGCTACTACTCCTTGTTCCATCGTCTAGATGTGTGTTTGGCGGGGATCAGCGTTTTGGGGTCTATGGTCCAAGATTATTGAACCCCTGCCCTGGGAGTTATGAAACCTGATAGATAACTCGATAGCTCAAAACTTTCCTGTTCTATTAAGTCTTCTGTCTAAAGGTCTTAGTTCACTTTTGCCTTTCTCTGTCTAAAACTTCATTCTGATGATACAATATGTAGTTGAATTATTTATGATGTCACCTGCGCCCAGATGCATTTTGTTCTGCCAGGTTTAGCGCTATATAACTATTTTAACATTCAAAATTCAAAAAATCCAATAATCATATACCTTTCCAGACATTCGAAATATACTACAAGAAATGATATAGGTAGAAAGACCATAATATTGGGTAATGCCCATTACACTGGGTCTCCTCTTACATCTTATTACCGTAACTCTCTTTTATCTACACTAAAGTAACAGGAGGAGCACAAGGAGTCAATGCCCCTAGCAGGTCTGGAACGGGTTGACCATGAGAGGGTATTACAGTGAATGTAATTCTTTGGGAGGAGTTATGTTGCAAGTTCAAAGGGACTTATTACTGTGGGTGACATGGGGAATGAGGAGACTCGATGTAATGGGGATAGCATATATGGTATTGAAATGAATCCTAAAGCTGATCATTCTACCCATTGTTTCACATATGAAAATATATATGGGTGCTCCATGGGAAGGAGCACCCATACTTACTGCCCTGGTAATCTGCTTCCTTTGTAGAAAGTGGACCTCCAGGGGTGGAGCTGCTTCTGTTTTGTGTAACATGAGCATATATGACTCTAAGCTCTGCCCCCTCATCTGAGTGCCGTCCCCAGCCCATGCAGCAGGCAGCACAGTCCAGCTGTGTGCCTTATTTGCTTTGTTTGCACAGAGGACTGTTCTGTCTGCCTTTGAGCTTGGCCGCATCCCCCCACTACGCATTTTCTTTTTGCTTGTTTATTTATAGTTTGTTTTCATAAGACTGGCCTCACCGCCTCTCATTATTGTGCTAACAGTGTAGACATGCTGACTGACATGAGAGTAGTCGTCGAATTGAGCGGGAGCGGTTGGGAGCAGTGCTCCTCTACTTTTTTAAATTAAGTTTTACATCTCCTATACTTTTATTTTAAAAAGAAACCGTTCCGGAAAGGTTTCGTTTTAAAATAACAGTGTAGGAAGAAGTTGAAAATTGCACTTTCAGTGCACTCCACTGAACATTCCATTAAACAGCAGGCAAATGTGTCTGGGGGTTTGTATTGTGTGTGGGAGGTGACAGGGGAATGGGGTTTGTGAGGAGCTGAGCAGGTCAGCAGGGAACATAGTGTCACTACTTCTTTTCTTACACTTTGACTGCTGCATGAGAGGAACCCTTTCATGTCAGTGAGCATGTTCAGGGTTCAAAGAGTTGGGCCATCTGGTCCTCAATGAGGGCATGGCACACATACAGGGTGCATGCAAGTATGGTAAATGTTGTTTTTTTAATATAATGTGTATGTTTATATGTATGTGCATGTTGGCCTGTTTGTTTTTATGAAAGTGTACATGCAAGGAGTTTGAATGATGTCTGAAAGTCCTGTATGTGTGCTTGTTTGTGTGTCATCTCCCAACCTTAAATGCAGGGGCCTCACTGAGTGGAGCCCCTAAATTTGGGGTTAAGGAATGCTGTGGGAATGGCATTCCTTTTTTGCTTTGTCCTTGTTGCACAGTAGTGTGCATCAAGGGTAAAGCAAAGAGAAGTGTTATTAGAAGTGTTGTTACATGTCTAGACTGGCCTACACTAAATGTATGACAGTCTAGACACTAATAATGCATATAATGTTTGCTTTACTCTTCATGCACAGTAACTGTGCATAAAGGGTAAACCAAACCTTATAAGTGAAGTGTTATTATGTGGATAGACTGGCCTACACTGAATGTACACTAAACGTACATACTTCATTGAATGAAGTCCAGTCTGGCAATGTAATAACACATATCATGTTTGCTTTACCCTTGATGCACTGTGCACAGCTAGTGCCTGTCTGCATATAATTTCTTATTGTGGCATGGCATTTTTTACTTGCCATTAAATGTAAAGCAAACATGATAAGTGTTATTATGTGGCTAGATTGGCCTACATCAGTAGAGACAGTCTGCATTTACATTTTTAATGTGGTATGACAGTTCCTACTTGGCAAACATGATAAGTGTTATTACGTGGCTCTAATAGCCTGCGTTAGTGGTGGCAGTCCCCATATACTTTTTTTTTACTGCGACAAGGGCATTGCTTACATGGCATCAAGGGTAAAGCAAACATAAGTGTTATCAATTGGCTAGCCTGGCTTATTGTGTTGGTGTTCATTTACTTTATTCCTTTGGCAGAACATTGGTTAATTTTTACTTTCCATCAAGGGTAAAGCAAACATGAGTGTTATTACGTGGCTAGAGTGGCTTACTTTGGTGGCTCAAGTCTGACCATATATTCTTTGTGTTTAATGTCATTTTTGTACTTTGCATCAGGGGTAAAAGCAAACATAAGTGTGATTAAGTGGTACACTGGCCTATGTTGGTATAGCCAGTATGGATATGCTTTCTTTCTGTGGCATGACATTTTTACTGGCTGGGAGTCATTATATGGTAATACAGGCATATATTGATGCAGCCTGCATGGACTTGTATGGGCACAGCCAGTATGAATATGTTGTATATATATTGGCATATGTTGTGGGCAAGCGAAAATGCTTCGGAAAATGGTCCTGTGCACTGTTGATGACTTGCATGTCATGGGTTTTGTAATGTGCTACCATACAAAACTGGTTGCAAATTGTGTGGCTTTATACCTAATCGTACACAGAAAGTGCTGTAAAATGCACAATTTTAGCCCATTATTTTAAATGTTTTCTCCGGAGGAGAACTCACCGGAAGTCCCCTTGTTTGTTTTGGTCTCCCTCACTGTGCTTGGTCACTCCCACATATTAGACGCAGACATTTAGGCCCTCTTCCAGTTCAAAAATTCACTGGCAGCCACTGCTCTCATATATATAATCATTTAGGCAGCACAATGTACAATATGAAAATGGAAACTGTCAATGCATACATTTTTCAATTATTTTTTCAGTGTGTATTTTTTATCTGGCATTTGCTGAAATCATCATCGTCTTCTGAATTACGTGCAGAAGAAGTTAATCCTTTGTTACGTTCATATTACGAATGAAAATCGAATCCACTGTACTGTATATGTACACACATCGCTCCAGGATAGTTGAGTCCCCATTCGCCTCACTATTTCGGAGCTTTCTAAATACAGTTCACCCCAGAACCAACTTGTGTGTATCAAAGCTTTCACTGAGGAAGACCTAATTTTGGGTTAAAATGTTCCAAGAGCAAGCCCAGAAAAGTACTGCCTTCAAAGCACCTTTGACACCCAAATTGGTCAATAATCACAGACGTGTTTTGCCCTCTGTATGACTCATCAGTGTGATGCAGTTTACATGCTGGTCATGTAGCTAGAAGGCCTATGGACAGCTTCTGTTTGACAATGTGACTGTCCTTTAGTAAGTCAGGGTAAGTCAGATTACAATGCAGAGTCCAGCAGAAGGAGCCCTGCCTGGCTTTGATGCTCTTTTCTGATTCTCTGGTTTTGCTGGAGCTAAATATACACCTGCAGTATGCTGCTTCGACATTTTAGGGCACATAGACAACACATATTTAAAGACATGAAATGTTAAAATGAAAATGTAGTGCACCAAGGAGGTAGCATGTAGGTGCCGCTTCTGGCGGTTGTGTGTGGAAGCTGCTATCTTCCACACAGATTCTCTTTTATGCTGGCCTTGTATATCTCAAAGAAGAGATCTGTGCTGCTGCGCTGGGGAAATGGCATTTGCGAAGAGTTTGCTTCTGCCAATGCAAACAAGTCCAAACTAAACAGTCTAAGGGTCTTATTTTCCTAATGATGTGTCCTCTAAACGCCCATGGAAAGCTGGATTTGGTCATATTTTCTTTCAAATATGACCTCTTACCTTGATTATGCCATTCCAGCCAAGCTTATCAAAATTGCTTTTTGGATCAAGGACACACGTGGGGGAGGGTTGCCCTTTCTTTGACATGTTGAATGCCTCCCTTCCCTCGAAAGTGTTTTTCCAGCTTCAAAAGTTGGCTGAAGTTCTTATCTATCTATTTTTTCCAAAGAACAGGTTTCATTAGCGAAATCCCTGCCTGCCTCCTGCGGGAGGCACCAGTGTCCAGGATAATGATCCACTCCTGCATGTTTTCCAATGGTGGGGCCGAGGGCTGTGCGCTGGGGAAGGTCCATTGGCCAGGGGTCTTTAAGGCTCTCACCAAAAATAATTGTGCAAATAAAAAGCACAGAGGATTTATTGTGGTGCAAAATTCGCACACAAGTAATTCATAATGTTAATTCAATTCAAATTGGGGAATTGAACTGCACATGCTCCTCTCTGCCTTTGCTTGTCCTCAATGCTGCTTGTCAGGCTGCTACTCAAATCATAATATTTGAAATGAGGTCTATACTAGAGATTGTAGACTGACTTCCGAGTATTGTGATTGGCCGATTGGAGGTTGATAATGAAATCCATGTGTTAATGCCCTTCACCACAACGGTTCCCTGATAGTAAAACCTATCTAAAAGCACTCTAGCTATCCAGTTATCTAAAGGATGTACGTTAATAGAACGCATTCCGAAAAGATCAACTGACAAAATAGCGAAGCCGACTTTCTCGCATTTTGTAACTTGAGCTTTTTCGAATGTCTATATTTGTCCCCTGCTTCACATTTAATGTATGTGGGTACACCCCCGCAAACCCTGCTCCCCTTGTTCGGCATTTTGGGCTTTGTTTATTTTTACCAAGCCGAATGTGCACTAAATGCGCATTTGACTTTTTTAAAAAGACCTTTTCAACCGATGACTATGCAGCTTTAAGATGGTTGCTTCAGATGGCGCAGGATTCTTGTGTATCTTAAATGAGGGTGGGCTCTGTTTATGCTAAACACCATGATCTGTCACAGCCTTTGATGTGGTCTTCCATGGGTTTTGGTCTGCAGCCATTGCTAATATTTATCAACCACCTCACTTACAACTAGCCGTGCCTCAACCATGTGTACAGTACAATTGTTCTTACCGAGCAGGAGATAGACAGTACTAGTTGATACAGCTGCTGGCACTAATGGCTATTTACTATGGATGGAACAATAGAACACATCCGAACCGCGGTACCAAGGAAATACCCCATAGGAAAGAGGTTAGTGCTGTACTGCTTAGCCATGATTGGTAACAATGGGTTTGTCTTGCCTCTTTTTACAACTCCCAAATGCATCACTCTGTGTGTGCTGACATCTTAGTGGCAGGTGAGCACAGGTTTTCTCTGCAGAAAGGGACGTTTGATGTTTAATTTGATGATAGAAGGCAGGTTACAGGCTTAAAAAAAACATTCTGAGCCGAGTCATAAAGTCTTTATTGTCTAAATTTGCAATTATTCAGTTTCCAGTTTGTGTCTGTATGAAACATGCTCATATTTGTGACAAGGGGAGGAGTGGACGAACTTGTTCCACAATTGATGCTGTGGTGTCCCCCAAGGTTCTGCTCTGTCACTATGGCGTTTCAATCTTTATAGGAGACCATTAGCCTTGACATTACCGTCGGATGAATCTCAATCTCAACTCATGAGCTGACTTGACAAAGGTGAAAAAACAGCACAACGTAAGTATGCGCCCGGAACTGTGGATGCAACACCTCTCTGTTAGAATGAAGAGAATTCGGACATTTTGTTATGTGGCAATTCAAGCCCAATTCATCTGCCACACATATGGTATTCTACGTTAGTAAACCTCTGAACTCCTGTGGGGAATCTTTAACATTCAATTCTGATCCGTCTTTTCTCCTTCGAATAAATAAAATAACAAGTTCCTGCCGCAACGCACCCCAAATGCTGAAAAACATTGCACCATACCGAGAATTACAGGATTAGGCGGAAACGACCAGAAGGAACATACTATCAAGACTAGACTACTGCAACAGCCTTGACATTGTTCTCCCCAAGAAAGCTAACCTGGGGACTGGGGTTGCAACACTGTGAACAAAAGACCAACTTTGCATAATTAAGCCAGTGAAGGCCGCTCAGTGAGGGCCGCTCATGCAAGGTTGGTCTTTTTCTGATGGTCTCTTCTCCATTTCGGGGGGATTCTGCGCCCCCCTCCCCCCCTGAAACTCTCTGTGCTGCACGGCCTCCTTCCCCACACCCCCCTCTCTCCCATCCCCTCCACTTACCTTTGATGCCATCAGGCTGCCTTTGTTCACAGTCTATATGCCCAAACCTGGAAACTGAACGTACAGCAGGTCGAGCTTCTGTATGTGACCTTTTGTACGTCGGGGTCCCGGGTTCACGGCAAACAGCTCCTGAATGGATCCAGGATCTACAACTACTTCAAAATACATCCCAACGTAACATGGCAAGTGTATTTGAAGGGTGCACATTCACCCCTGCGGATAGCATGGTGCAAAATACCGATGACAGGTGTTCATTGTTTAAAAGAGCTGTCAGAGGGTTTGGGTTGTTTACTTCGAATCCAATTGGTCGTTAGAGAATTGGTTGAATTTTGCTGCATATATATGCAGGGGGAGACCCTACTGCAGGCCCCCCTTAATACCTTTACCTAAACCCACCCCCACAAATATATGTGGCAAAACCCGCTAAAGAATTGTGAGCAATTCTCCAACAACCAATTCAGACATGCAGTAATCAACCAATCTCATGGCAGAGTGATCAGCAACTTGACAAACATGACTACCTAACTGGTGTGATCAAATCCCTCTACTGGCTTTCCATAGACCACAGATTTGCCTTCAACTTGCAATGCATCACCCACAGAGTGGTGGTAAAGCCCGAAATATCTGACAACACATTTAAACCTGTATACACCAGAAAGACATCTTGGATCATCTAAAGCAGTCCTCCTGCAAGAACACAAGCTAAAGAGTCACACCCCCAGTAGGAAACCGATCACCTATCCAGGCCCGGCCACCTGGAATCAATTGCTACCAACAATGAGACAAGAAGCAAACTCCCGCAAATGTCAATAACCCTCAAAGGTATTCATTTTCCATTAGTCCTTCCCAGTCTCAATGACAAGACAAGCACAGTCCACTGCCAGTTGACCATATCGTGTAACATGCTCATTTAATTTAACTTTGATTAGATGTTATGAGGGGACTGCATTGTGGCGCTATCTCCCTTTTATTCTATTCCACATGCCTTTGCAAGTGTCTCCCTTCCATCCACTGCTCTCATTCGCAATCCCACCCGCCCATAACGTTGTTTTTAAGGGCTTGTATTGCATATAGCACCTTGTTACAAACAACCCAGATATATAAAAGAACGAGGCCTTTGATGTGGTCATGAATGGGCTATTGCTGTTCTGATGTGCCCCAATTATACAATAGGCCTTAAACCCCATGGTGCAAGCCTCAGTGTTCATTTGCCTGTCTGCGCCTGTGCACTCACAGTAAAGGGAGAGACGAATGCCTGCCAGCTCCTTACGCCACTTGGCCGGTCGACCAGCCCCAGTGCACACTCGCCTAAAAACAAGAATAATGTTTACAATTGGATTTTTCCAGAAGTACATTTTTTAACAAAGCAAGACAAGTTAACCAAAGCCCCAGTGGGGTAATGTTTAGTGGGTTGTCTAGAAACGCCAGCTGGATTCCTTGGCTCTCTAGAAGCTCCAGAGCTTCAGCTTCCTTTTGTCATGATATGATATGGCTTTTATAACGCGCCTATACACAAGTGTTTCAGGGCGCGGTGGGGCAAGGGAGGGGGGACAGAGGGAAGACAAAGACATCGATTTTACTAGAACAGGTGACATTGAGATCGTGCAAGTACAGGGGTGAGGGTAAGTGCGGGGAAGGGTGCGGGGCTGTGCAATACATAGGAACAACAGTAAAGAATAAATAAAATAAATAAACAAAAAGATAAAAGTGCGGCCAGCTAGTGGCAAATGCAGGAGTAAGTGCAGGCATCATGTGTCAGGAGCTGGTGGGGACTGTAGGGATACAAAAACAGCCCCAAAGTGCAGGGGATGCCCAGGAGGCAATGCAGGTGGCGGGGGGGGGGTCTGAGAGGGTAGCCAAGTGACCAGTGCAGTTTCAGTCAGGAGTTTAGCAGGGCAGAGGAGGAGAGAAAGCAGAAGCAAAGAGGAAAGTCTTGAGGTGCTTCCGGATCCGGAGATGGTTCTCGTCAAGTTTCAGGGAGGCAGGGAGGCTGTTCCAGAGGGAGGCCCCAGCCGAAGGAAGAGATCTACCACCAACTCGTTGCTTGGAGAAGTGGCTGACTCTGAGGGCGTTGGAGGCGGATGAGCGGAGAGCTCAGGAAGGAAGATATTTAGAAAGAGAGAGTTGGAGGGATTGAGGCCCCAGGATCCAGGCCCCAGAAGGCCTTGTGGACAATGCAAAGGGTTTTGAACCTAATCCTCGCAGCCACTGGGAGCCAGTGCAGAGATTTAAGTCCTGCAGAGATACGATCCGTATGCTTGAGGCCAAGGACAAGTCCCACAGTCCTGTTCTGGATGAGTTGCAGAGGGCAGAGAGTAGAAGCAGGTAGATTTAGAAAGAGGCTGTTGCAGTAGTCCAGCCTAGCGAGAACCAGAGCTCTGGAGACAGTGACATTCTGGGGGAAGGAGAGGAAAGGATGAATACCTTTGAGGAGGTGCAGCTGGTAGTGTGACTTATAAGGGACGTAAGAGATGTGTGGAGAGAAAGAGAGAGTGGAGTCAAAGATGACCCCAAGGTTTTTAGCCTCACAGGTGGGAGAAGGAAGAGGGCCAAGAGAGGCCGGCCAGAGAGCGACAGGAAAGGAGGGAGCAGGTGTGCCGATGAGGAGAATCTCAGCCTTACTGGCATTAAGGCAGAGATTGTTGGCGGCACACCACTCCTGGGCAGCAGACAGGCAGTCAGAGATGAGAGAAGGAGACGAGGTGGTGGAAGGGAGCCTGAAAATGAGCTGAGTGTCATCCGCATAGCACTGAAAGTTGGCGCAGAGAGCCGCAATGCGGTGGGCAAGAAGTGGCAGGTAAAAAAGGCATTCGTCAGCTGCCTACTGGTTACAGACCAATAGCGTTGCTTACATCCCAGGTAAACTCTTTTCTAGATTCATTCTAAGAGATTTAAACCATTGGATCAACCAAAACCTTTTGTTTGATCCTCATCAAACAGGTTTTGTACCTGGGATGGGGACATCTGTCAACTTACTTACTATAACGGCAATTCAGCAGCAAATTATGAGATCTAAGCAGCCCATTTACATGGCTTACGTCGACTTTAAGTCAGCATTTGATTCGGTAAACAGAGCCTCATGTTACATAAATTATCGACTGCTGGATGTCCGACAACGCTATTGACCTTAATCACTCACTTGCACACAGGTACATCTGTCCGCATCAGGTTAACAGCGGAAGGTAGACTCTCAACTCCGATATTGACCTTTCGCGGATTGAAACAGGGATGTGTGCTAGCATCTACCATCTTTAACTTTTTTTATTGCTGACATGGGGAACAGATTTTCATCCATGCCATCTGTTCCCCCACAACTTGGTGACCCCGTAGCCTGGCCTCTGTACGCAGATGACCTGGTTCTCATCTCAAAGGCTCGTATAGGTCTCCAGAAATTGTTGAACGCACGTGAGAAATATGCCACCTCATTTGGAAATCAATGTTGAAAAGACCAACATTTTATGCTGTCATTCGAGAATGCCAACAAAGTCTTGCAATTTCAAATGGCGGCTAAATGGTGTGGGATATATTGACGCAACTCAGCTGTGCTTCCCCACATCACAAAGCTGCATTTCAGCAGAAACAGCAAAATAGCTGCGCTGGCTTCTGTGAGCTCCATGGTCTCAAAACTCAATTTTGCAGCAACAAAAAGGATGGCTGCACCGTCTTGCCAAGCACACATTGGGCAGGATGGAACAAGGGGACACAATGAGGGAGTGTGCCAGTGTGTTCTGACATATAGAAATGGAATAAAGTGAAAAAGCAGCGTTGCTTTGCTGCTAGCCCAAAATCCCCAGTAAAAAGGAGACTTTTTCCACCTCTAATGCTGCTGACACTATTTTCATCTGCTCTTCCTTAAACTACTGTTATTATTAAAGCCCTGCCATGCCCAGTATATCCCATTGTGTTCAGCAAAACCAAGCATGATTTCTAATTGAGAGGCCCTGTCAAACCAACTCTGTGAAAAATCAACAAAGGAACTTCACTTTTTACCGCACAGGAAAACACATTCATTTTCTTTACAAAGTAACAACGATCAGCAGTTCAAAGGTACTCCAGCTATCTGGGCCATGTCAATTTCAATGCATCTGTGCTTCAAATCAAACTCTGGCATACAAGAAATAACTAAGGCTGCAAAACAATGTGGGAATCTGATGGAGATGCAAAACTGAATTTAAAAAGAAACGCCAGCTTGCACCACACGTGTAAAAAAAAATGGGCTTTGCGAACTAAAAGGAGAAAAATGCCCGTTTTAAAAAGTACAACTGTTGAATGAAAGCCTGCCATTACCTAGCCATGTGAAGGGGTTAGTTGCTGGTGAAAATGCACACATGGGCTGTTTTATTCCACAGGATTGTTTTAATTCAGGACAAAATATAAGAAAATAAAGGGTTTAAACCGCCTGGGCTGGGGTTTGCAACCTCTCAAAAACAGGTTATTTCAGTTGGCAGAGCTAAGGCTTCCCCCAAAGAAAGGGAACCACCATAAACTCTCAGCAGATACTAACACCCTAGTGATAATTACTAGGTTGGACACAATCTGGTCTGGGCTGAACCCCCTGACAATGGAACTCCCAGGACAAGGAAGTGTGAAGTGAGGAAAGGGCAATAAACCTTCAATCAAGCTGGGAATCCGCCACCTAGCTCTGGAGGAAATGACAGTTGGTGGCAGCTGAAGAGAAAAAATGGTCCAGTGACAGGCAAAGGACTGCCATTTGTTTCCAAAGACTATTGATTAATAAAAATGTAAAGACTTTTGTCTCTGCAGCAAGACTTTATAAACATTTCTCAGTTTAAAAATGATTTTGTGGGATTTTGTGGGATATAATTTGAGACATTGTAGAATTCAGTGACACCTTGGGTACAGAAATGGCAAAGAATAGGGGATTATAAGAAAAGTATCCATGATCCCATTGTGAATTTTCATACTTACCTCCCTTCTGATAATCCACACACGTGTATAAAGTTGCAGAATGTTGGGCAGAATCTTTCATACTCAAAACTACCAAAAAGTATTAGAAGGGCAAAACAATGTCTCACAGATTTCCGAGTTGGAGTGGAATCTTCTGCATAAAATATGTAACCTGTTTATGTAAGTTGCGAAGAGACTTCAACTGTATAAATGTAGCATTTGTGGCAAAATCAGGTTTTAGCTAAAGTAACTGTGGGAGATTTTTGAACATTGTAAAACTGAAATCATAAATCTGACATTCTGCCTTGAGATCCAACCAGTTGAGAGCGAGGCAGGGACTAGCACCCCGGACCTATCCAGTCGGTTAGAGGTGTGCTTATCTAAGCCTGCCCAGCCATACACTTTGATGATGTCACTATGCATTATAAATAAGAGTCCCTGACAAGACTCTAGACAGACACTCTTCCTGATTTTCCTGCGCCGGCATTCCTGTTCCATTCATCCTGCTGAGACAAGATTCCACCGACAAGACCTAAGCATTGCTGACCCTTCCAGCAAGGCCTCTATTCTAAAATCCCAAATAACCAAAGGGAGAATGCTATGGTATTCTTTGGGAAGTTTCCTGATACCACTAATTGCTGCCCACTAACTGCATCCAGCAGTACCTGTGCCATCCAGCGACCAGAATTACCATCCGGTGACCCAACCTTGCCCAGCTGTCTTTTGCCCAGCTGTCTTTGCCCAGCTGTCCTTTGCCAGGCGCACTGCCGTGTGGTGACCAGAACCTGTTGACAGTCCAAAAATCCCAAACTAAAAGTGGACTGTAAGTCTAATCCCTACCCCATTGAAATCCATAGCCTATCTTGTCTTGCATTTGTCCTTATCCCACCCTCTAAGCCATCCTATCCTTATCCTGATAACTTGTTAAAACTGTCAGAATTATCTGTGCAACCCTGCCCTTGATTCTAGTGCTAGCGCCATCTCTCTTTTCATTTTTGTCTGGTGTAAACTGTAAGCCCTTAGTTATATTTCGAGTAATCCAACTAATTTCCATATATTTTATTGTTGGGGTTGAGCACTGAGGTGGTAAGGTTGACTTCACGAATCAACCTTGGTGCTTACTGTGTTCCCCTTCAACAATATAGTCTAGATAATTCATTTCAAGTAACATTTGCCTTTCTTTCAAAACTGAAGTCTTCATTTTGACCGCTTTGTTTTCTGAAAACTGAACCCCATTTCAACCTGAAAATCTCATTCAAAACTGCAGCTACCCTCATTCTTTCACTTCTGTAATATCCCTGTGATGTACCTCTGTTCCCCAGACTAAAAACCACATCACGATTTGCAATATTTCACCCAGAAACCGTTTGAGTAAATTTACACAGAAATTGAAAGGAAATGCAACTTTTACACGTGTCATTTGGCTGCAATCCGTTTTGAACTTTCCACTCGTTTTTTGAATTGTATGCTCTTTGTAATCCATTGTTTGTGATTGTTAGTATCTTTGCATTGTTGCTTTAGTGAGGAATTGTATTTGTTTCAAGGTTTTTAACACACATTAATTACTTATTTGTCAATTTCCATGTGTCATTTCGTAACATTGCAAGGGGTTTAAAGTTTTCCCTCTTATTTGGGGAGGAAAGATTCTGTTTCCTGCCTCTTATTCCCGATAACCCACTGCTTCTTTATATCCACTCAGAATTGATTATTTGTGGGTTGAAGGAACATTGCAGGGGGAAATCCTAACTTGGGTGCTATCTTTCCTAAATCAAAAAGTGCTCCTATTCCCTTGTGTTTTGTATATGTTCCACTAGAAGGTTAAACCAAGTGCATTGCTTACATTCTCATTGTAATTATCACCCCGTTGATGATTGCTGCCCCATGTTAAAAATTGCATGATTTCTTTTGAATTTTAGAATAAATAAATAAATATGGTCCCTTGTGACCCAGGTTATTTGAAAAGGGGGTATGATACGAGTTGTGTACCATCTTAAATTGAATTTGTATGAAATAAGGAGAAAAGCATCTCAGTTGTGTGCTGAGACCAAGGTGTGTGTCGCCTGATTGAAATCCTTGTAATTCCGCTACGATCCTTCCTTGTAGCCCCTTGGACTTGGCTATTGCTATCCCTCTCACCACTACTTTAAAGGCTTCCCAGAGAACCCCTGCCGACTTCACACTACCTGTATTGATCTCAAAATAGCTTATGATTTCCTCCCTCATGTCTTCCCTGAAAATGTTATCCTTTATTGTTTCCGCTCTGAGACGCCATGTCGGTATTCTAGCTCTCGGAGGTCGATACCGCCATGTAAATATAAGCGGCGAATGGTCCGACAGGACCCTCACCTTGTATTTTATCTGTGCTATCTCTGTCGTCAGCGCATGCATGACAAACACATAATCTAATATGGTATGTAGATTCTGGGGGGCCGAGTAATGTGAATATTGGCGATCTTGCGGATAGTGTGTTCTCCATACGTCCTCCAACCCGAAGTCTGTTATCAAGGACTTCAGTATCCTAGCTGCTGGGGTCGGTCTATCCAGTTTGGAGTCTGATCTGTCTATCTTTGGGTTTATTAAGCAATTGAAATCTCCTCCCCAAATCACTGCCTCTCCCAGGCTTGTGCTGAGTTTACTATATAGGGTTCTGAAGTATGCCGCCGTATCTTGATTCGGGGCATAGGTGTTTATCACACATATCTCCTTGTCTTCCACCAATCCCTTTATTATTACCATTCTCCCGTCTGCCTCCACCGTGGATTGAAATAGTTGGAACGGTACATGGGGTGCCACCCAGGTGATTACTCCCCTAGCATATGCCGAATAAGTTGTTCCCACTACGGTCCCTCTCCATTTCTTCCGTACCACCTCCAGTTTTTCTTGCGTTAGGTGAGTCTGTTGCAATAGGGCTATGTCAATTTTCTGCCATCGCAAATACATCATAACCTTATTTCTTTTTAAGTAGCTATTGAGCCCTCTCACATTCCAGGTGACTACTTTAACGTCTCCCATAGCATATCCGGGTCTCTCTCCTCCTTCCCCAGGTACCCCCCAGTCCTATCAGGTCTCAGATCTTCCCTTAGTTTATGTAGGCTTGTTCCCCAATACACACTTCCCCAAACTACTAACTCTACCTCAACTCCCCACCCCTTCCCCACCCCCCCTCCCTTCCCAGCCCCATCACACTCCCCAACTCTTCCCCAACTTCCTCCTGCCCTCCCTCCCTCCCGTGCCTCAACACACCCCACTTCCCCAACTGTTGCCCAGCTCCATCCCTGGATCTCAGGCACCCTCGCATCTAGCCCTTTCTGGCAATTGCCTTACTTGCGGCTCAGCAGGAAGGCATCACCCTAATGGTGATCCTCCTAAACTAACTCTCGGGTGGTAGGCAGTCTCCTTTTCTCGCTCCTTATTCAAATATCAGGTTACTCGCACTGTCCATTATGCTTCTTATATTACACACCCAATATTCCAGTGCAACACGTTCCAATGTCTCATATTACTGCGATCCCCCACCCCACATTATACATTCAACAGACATGACTACTAGGGCACTTATCGTGTTCATCTCAGCCCTGCTCCTCGTCCTCCTCCTGGCAGCCTTGTGCAACCAACCACGTCGCTGCGTCTTCCGGGGTATCAAAAAAGTGCACTTTGTCTTTGTGGAGAACCTTGAGTTTTGCCGGATGCAACATAATGTATTTAAATCCGGCCGTGTGCAGTCTCCTCTTGATCGCTACATAGCTATAACATTGTCTCTGAACTAGCATAGTGTAATCGGGATATGCGGTAATGGTGGCAGATGCTCTTCTTATCGTCCCTCCTTTCCTGAAGAACTCCAAGATCTTTTCCCTGTCTCTGTAATTTTGGATCTTTGCTATATTTGGTCTTGGAGGGGTTCCAGGTCGCGGCTTTCTCATCAAGGCTCTATGTGCACGTTCTACCGCAAATCCTTGGGAGAGTTTATTTGCACCTATCTCTTGCATGATCATATTTTCCACATAGTTCGTGGGGTCTTGGCCTTCTTCTCCTTCCGGCAGTCCGACCACCCGTATATTATTGCATCTCGCTCTTCCTTCTGCTTCCTCTGCTCGATTCTCCAGGTTGGCCACCTGCTGCTTCAGTATGTGGATTGCCTGTGTGTTTTCCTTGCTAGTATCTGTGTTGACTTTCACAGCACTCTCCAGGCCACTCGTCCTCTCCGCCAGTGCTCTTACGTCTTGCCTCAATAGGTTGACCTCCACTCCAACCGCGTCTATTTTGGTCTCCAGCGCTGTCCTCAGTTCCGCCATCGTTATCCCCCACGTGGCTTTCAGTTCTGATATGGCTGTTAAGATAGACTGGTTTTTGCCTGGCCTTATCGCTCTTGCGGATGCCGTCGCCCCACTTTGGGGCGGGGTAGTAGGCGACTGCTGCTGTTTCGTGAAAATATCCATTGTGGGCTGTTTACCTTTGGCTTTGCCCCCTCTCGCCGACATTTCTGTCTTATTATCTGCCCTCAGGGTTGGTGCACAGGCCGTGTTCTGGTCTGTGTTCTTCCACAGTCTTCCGCCTCGCTGGGGATTTCGCACAATGTGTCTCGCCTCTGTTTCCGCATCGCACGTTGTCTCAGCTTGCCCTCAACAGCACCTCCTTGTCCCCGCGCGGTGCACCTTTTTAACAGCCCGGTCACACATTCACTTTACTACGTGCCTGCTCTGGGCACTGTGCGCGGCTGTCCCGCTATCTTTACTTCCTCCTGTTCTCATGCGGTATCTGCACCAGCCACGTCAACCTTCCTTCCGGGTCCCTGGCATCCATGCCCTGAGGGGTTTCGGGGTGCGCAGCGCACATTGCTTTCTCACTTGTGCCTACTTGAGCACTTTCGTGGCTGCAGGATGCCCCTTTCCAGTCACTTCAGTCCAGGCGCTACAGGACAGTGTTTTGTACAAATGTCTCATGTGCAGCGTATGAACGTGGACTTCATAAGGGCTTATCAGTCTCATGCAATCCAATAGACCATAACACACCACACAATGCCAGGAGACCCATTGCCATCCGCAGAAATGGTTCCCTCTCGGCTCATCCGGCCCTTCGTGTCAATCCAGTGTCTTCCATGCCATTCATGGTGTGCATCCCACTGTGCTTATGCTCGTCGGGATCTCTCCAGGTCCAGATATCCACCGGTGCTCGGCGGTATTTCGTTGCCATTTCTCACTAACTCTGTTTGGCGCCACCTTTGCCCATGCACGGGGGTAGGATTATAACATTTATTTCTAATGTTTATGAACTCACCTGCGTTTTCGTCCGACTGACTTTAAGTGTTAGTCGGTTTCAGCAATGTTCCCCCTTCTGAGTGTTCGCTCCGTCTGCAGCGGTTCCCCATAGGGTTTCACATGGCTCATTAAGCGTAATGTTTTGTTGTTGCAGCCCTCGTCTGCTCGCTTCTGTGAGGCATATGCTTTTGTTCGCGCTCCTACACCGCCAGCATACCCTCGCGCCTCATCTCCCGTTGTTACAATGTTCTCGGTGCCGTGCCGTGTAGCTCACGCTGGCACCCGCTTGCAGTATATCGTAACAATGTGTCCGCCGCTCCGCTTTGTTTAACCTTGTTGTGCCCACGCCAGCAGCAACCTTCAGTCCACTCTTCACCGCTCGTATCGTCTGGGTTGCGCGGGACAGCTGTGTCGGGCAAACTCCTCAGTTCACTGCTGTACGATCCGGCCGCACTCCTCTGTCCCTTTGTTCTTGGCAGGGCGCCATTTTCTTTTCTAAGCAGATTGCTTCTTCCAATCTTCGTCGTCTCACTGCTCCGCTCTCACCACGTTATTTGCCCAACGCTCAGCACCGCTGCATACCCGGCATTTTCATGTAATTTCTCCTGTATTTGCACGGCTTTTCATCGGTGTTGGGTGTTCTTTTTTCCGTCGGATCGTGAACGGATCAACAGGAGCTCCCGGAGATCACGTCCTAGCTCGTGGCCATTTAGCCACACCCCCCGCCTGATTGAAATCCTTAACAATGGAACCAACCTCGAAGTGATACATCAATATAAATACGTGGGCATTAATGTCAATGATCATCCTGCTGATCAACCATACCATTGGGATCTAGAAATAAAGAAACGCACAGCCACATGTCAGTCACTAATAATACAGAGTAAAATTGGAAAATGTTCTTACTCTTCCACTATTACCTTTTATTTACAGAAAGCATTGGCAATCATCTTGTATGGTGGTTGAAACTAAATTTCCAAGACCAGAACAATTCTGGATAAAAATAGAGGGTTGTATTGGATGAGACTATTGGGTCTTCCAAAAAGTCAACCAATGTCTGTATTGAGGTTTGAATTAGGTTTACCATCTCTATTTGCAATGTACTTGTGGAAAACTTTGAATTTGCTTGTTTGTTTGTTGTTTGTTTATTTATTTGGTAATGCGCGCCAAACCCTTATGTAGCCGGGCGCAATAGTATACACAAGAAATCTTAAGCTTCATTACAGTGTTTGGCATGAATATATAAAACACATAGGCAAGAATATGTACAGCGATATATGCAGAAATATATATAGGTGCAGGACATAAATTGGGATGTCCAGGACACTCTAGCAAGTTTATCAAAATAGGCAGTATATAATCAAGTTTATGAGTCAATCTAGTCAGTCTGTGTATCATATAGGGCCTAGTTGGTGATGGTGCATGCTCAGTGACCTAGAGTGCAGAGTAGTCCATGGATGCAGAACGTTGGGTATGGGCAAGGTGTAGAGGGCTCAGTGTAAGTCAGGTCATGTGTCGTTTGCACGTAGCCATTTGAGTATCTTGTATCTGAATATAGGGTAAGGTTGTTCAGTTCTGAGGTCAAGAGGTAACTTGTTCCAGCATTGTGCAGCTTTGACAGGAAAGCTGGTTCCTCCCGCAGTCGAGTGTTTGAACCTAGGAGTCTCTAATTTAAAGGTGTTAGTAGATCTCGTGGGGCGAGTGGATGTTTTCCTATTGATTTTTTCCATAAGATACGGGGGGGCTAGGTTGTTAAGACATTTAGATGTGAGGGAGGCTGTTTTGAGGAGGATTCTGTCTGTTATTTTCAGCCAGTTGACCTCTTTCCTGAATTTAGTAATGTGCGCTCTATGAGGGATGTCTAATGCTGCTCTTAGGGCATTGTTCTGCAGTCTTTGGATTTTGTCTGTGATGTATTTATTGGCTCCTGAGTACAGGGTGTTACAATAGTCTAATCTAGACAAGATAAGAGCATTGGCTAAGGTGGTACAGCTAGCACTGGAGAGATACGGTCTAGATGTGCAGATGAGTTTGCAGGTGTAAGTGGTAGAAGAGGCAAGGGAGTTAACTTGCTTCTTGAGTGTGAGGGAGGAGTCCAGATAGAATCCAAGGGTTTTAACCACAGACATCACCTTGATTGGGTTGTTATCAATGCTGAAGGATGTGTAGTTTGGGCTTAATTTTTGAATGTTAGCTTCAGAGCCTAAGATTAGTATCTCCGTTTTATCGTCATTCAGGCAGAGGCCATGGGAGGCCATCCATGCCTGAATGAGGGTGTAGATCTTGTTCACCAAGGCTGAGTCTGCCTCAAAGTCGCCCAAAAGGGGTATGAGGATCTGGGTGTCGTCTGCATAGTTTGTGTAGGTGACACCCAGTCTGCCCAACTTGTCAAACAAAGGCTTGGTGAAGATGTTGTACATGGTGGGGGAGACACAAGATCCCTGTGGGACGCCACAGGTTATTTTGATGGGGTCAGCAGATGTGGAAAAGACTTGCATAGTGCGATTCGCTAAGAAGGATTTGAGCCAGGCTGTAGCATCTCCGGAGAAGTTGGCGGCATATTTGAGGTGGTTGCATAAGACTGCATGGTCCACCAAGTCGAAAGCTGCAGACAAATCCAGTAGGAGGAGCAAGGCTAATTTTCCATTGTCCTTTAGTTCCTCAATTTGTGTCTTGAGGTCTAACAGAGCTGCTTCCGTGCCATGGAGTGGACGGAAACCAGATTGCCGTGAGCCGAGCAGGTGGTTGGCTTCCAAGTAGTCCTGGATTTGTATGTAGGCAGCTCTGTCTAGGATTTTGAGTAAGAATGGCACGGTGGTGATAGGTCTATAGTTGGTAGAGATAGTGGGGTCCAAGGTTTGTTTTTTAAGTAGTGAGAGGACCCAAGATTCTTTGAGGTTTGTGGGTACCGTGTTCGATTTGAAGGAGGAGTTTATAAGCTTGGAAATAAAGGGAGGTAGGTCTCTTGCTGCGTTCTTTATTATTTGTGCTGGGCAGGAGTCACCCTTGCAGTTGGAGGGTTTGAGGGAGAGTATTATTTTTTCAGTGTCAATTATGGAGATAGTCTTGAATTTGAAGGGTGTGATTGTCCTATTCTCCTGAGGTTGAGGTATTTGTTGGTCCGAGGGTGATAGTATGGCCTTTGTTTTTGCAATTTTGCATTGAAGAGAGGAGATTTATTTTGATAGGGCATTTTGTATATTGATGCACCATTCTTTATTTTTAGGGGCGTTGTCTATCGGTTGAATTGGGGATTCCGATTCACGGAGGATGGCGAATAACTCTTTAGTATTGGAGTTAGCTTTCACAATCCTGTCATTGAAGGTGTTCTTCTTGGTTTTGATTATTTCTTTTTTGTGGAATTTGGCGAATTCAGTTAGGTTGTTTTTGTTATTTTCAGAGGGTGAGTGGTGCCAAGTAGATTGGAGTTTTCTTTTTTGTAGTCTTAGAGATTTGTGGTGGGGCGTAAACCAAGTGTTTAATTGGGCTTCCTGTTTAGCTTTGCGCAGTTTGGCTGGAGCAATTACGTCTAGTGCTTTAGTCATAGCATCATTGAAAGTATTTACTAAGGAGTCAGGATTGTTACTTTCCGATCCAGAAATAGCTGGAAGGAGAAGAGGGATAAGGTTTTCAGTAGTTATATCCTTCTTACTTCTGGTCAGGAGAGGGGGTGCCATGTTGTTAGTTTTAGGGCTAAGAAGATCTAGTGTGGCAGAAAAGGTTATTAGGTAATGATCAGTCCATGTTTGTGGGACAATATCGGTAATGCTGATATTGCAATTCAGTTCAGATACCCAGTCAAGGGTCCTTCCTTTGATATGGGCAGGGGAGAGGACTTTCTGGTCAAGACCGTGGTCCTTTAGCAAGGCTGCAATTGACTCTGCATGTTTGTTATCAGTATCATTAAAGCCGAGATTGAAGTCTCCCATCAGTAAGGTTTCGGAATGGTCTTTAGTGTTGTTGGCTATAAGGCTGGTTAGATCATCTTCGAAAGTGCCCAATGGGCCAGGGGGTCTGTATATCAAGTGGATAGATAATGTACGGTTATCGGAGAGGGACATTTTAACTGTAAGTATTTCACAGGATGAGTAGTAGACTGGTGTGGCAAGTCTAATGGGTTAGGTAGATTTAAAGATGATGGCTAGTCTACCGCCTCTGGTATTAGGCCGGTTGGCTCTAAGGATTTGATAGCTATCGGGCACTGCTAGCATTAGAGTTGGTCCTGCAGCCTCGTGGAGCCAGGTCTCAGTTATGGCCAAAAGGTCCAGGTTATCATTGTTTATAATGTCTTCAATTTCTGAGGCATGGGCTACCATTGATCTAGCGTTGATAAGGGATCCTGTTAGCGTTAAGGAGCTATTGAGTTTGGCTGTTAGAGTAGTTTTGGGTGGATTGGGTGATAAAGTATCTTGAGTTAGGTGAGTCTTAGTAGGAGTTTGAGCGCAGGTATGGGTAGGCTGCTTGACTATTCAATGAGAGTTCTTTGGCTGGGTATTGGTGCATCTGTTTGCATTATTAGGGTGGTCTCTTACAGGTTCATAGATGCTAGGTAGTCTAGACCTGAGTCTCAGGTTTCTATCCTTGGGGGGGGCTAGTTTTGATAATGAAGGTCATCATACTAAGTATGGCTGTGGTAAGTATTAGGGTCTGAGCGACTTTAATTTAATTTGTACATAAAGCTCTGTATGATTTCAAATTCTGGGTTACATCTGGAGAAAATATCTATTTACATGGTTACTTCAGAACATGACTTGCCAAAAAAAATTGAGATCTCATGTGAGCATTGTAATGGATGCAGCAGAAATACAGGTAGACTTATTGATCTCAAATCCATCTAAAGCCAAAAGCTATGGAGATCAGACTGGATGAAGACAATAGACCAGTGCAAACTATATAGTGTCTTTAAAGACAATCTGTTCATAGATAAAAGTCTCCGCACCACTGAGCCCTACTTACTTAAATTTCCAGATCCTAAATTGAGAAAAATTACTCTACGATATCGACTGAATTTGTGTAAGCAAATTCTGGCTTGACTAAAACATATAAGCCAATCTGAGAACTACTGTCGATTCTGCTGCAACTAGGATCACAAAGAGACCTTACAGCATTTATTGACCGAATGTGTAGCCCTAGCAGCTAGACGAATTCTATTGTTTAAGCCCTATTTTGGAAATTACAGGTTACTAACTTCTCAAAATCTGTGGAATAAACTCTTTCACACGAACTTGGTAATGGTCCAAGTACCAGTAGCAAAATGTGTTAATCACCATGGACTTCAGAAAATTGACTACTGCGAGAGAAAAACTGTAGAAATAACTAGAAAGTAGTGGGAAAGCACCTTGTTTTGATTTGATATTTTTCAAATGATCAAATAGATTACATTTTATTCATTACGTTATCCCTTATATTTTATGATTACTACATTTTTTTTCCTTGTTTTATTTCCTTTAGACAAGCAAAGAATCAATTTGTATTGAGTATCTCATGTTTTTGTAATTAATCGGATTTCATGTATTTTATTTTTCTCTGTTTTTGTAAAGTAACAATGCAATCAGATGTAAAGTCTTTTATGAAAAGTTGATTATCAATGAAAACAATAAAAAAAAAACAGGAAGTGGCAGGTATTGGTTGAACAGCCAGGGAGAGAGGTTAGACCCCTGGGGAACACCACAGGTAGGGATAGAGAAGAGGAGAGTAAGGACCCAAGTTGGAGCTGGGAGGGTCGATCGGAGAGGAAAGAGGTCAGCCAAACCAGGGCCTGATCGGTTATACACAGATTATCACGGAGACGGGCGAGCAGGATGGCATGATTGACCATGTTAAAGGCAGAAGAGAGATCAAGTAAGATGAGGACACAGGGGGTATTGGAGTCAAGGTTGGAGAGCAGGTCTTCACGGATGTTCAAGAGAGCAGTTCCCATGCTTTTGGCAGCTGTGAAGCCAGAATGATGGTCATGGAGACAATCAACCAATTCAGTGTGACGATTAAGCTGGGAGATGTCCAGCTTTTCCAGGAGTTTGCCCAGGAAAGGAGTGATGGAGATTGGGCGGTAGTTAGCAGGGCCAGAGGGGTCGGCTGAGGGTTTCTTAAGAAGAGTGTGCACAAGGGAGTGCTTCAGGTGGGAAGGGAAGACTCCAGTGGCGAAGGAGTGGTTGCAGAAGTCAGCCAAAGCAGGAGCCAGGGTGTCAATGTGGTCCTTGATGGTTTTAGAGGAACAGTGAAGAACCTGTTTTGATGAGATTTTCATAGATCGGACTTGTCTAGAAACCTTGTCTGGGAAGACTGGGTGAAAGGCAGAAAAGGAGGGAGGAGAGGTGGCCACAGAAGCACCAGAGGAAGAGAGTGGAGCAAAGGGAGGAATGGGAGAGGAAGAGAGAGAGGACAGGTGTGCCAATGAGGAGAATCTCAGTATTACTGGCATTAAGGCAGAGATTGTTGGCGGCACACCACTCCTGGATAGCGGACACATCAGAGACAGAAGGGAAAGAGTTGGGAATTTACTGAGCACAGTGAACAAATGTGAGCTGCGAGACCTTAGAGCAGCCTGGAAGGGAAAACCTCCTTAGTGTCACACCTGTCAGTCTTAACCAAATGCAGGGTGGGACTGAACCATAAAATTGTCTCGGGCACCAATTAAAAAGTGTCCCGCAGTTGCAAATGGCAATTCATTCCTTTTGGGGTACTGTTTGAATAGTAACCAAGGGGGATTTTTTTGATAATGTGTCATACAAATTGTGCATTTTAAAGAATATTTATTCAGCAACGCTGGTCAAAACTACTAGCCGCAGAGTGAATTAACTCATCAAACTAACCCAAATTGGCCAATAAAGTGGCCACCTTTGACCCAACAAACTGGCCCACAACTGCTTTTTGTGTTTTTGGTTCGGCCATGGGACTGTTGCCCTATAGGCCAGTCCGAGGCTGCCCAAATGTCCCTCTAGAATGTGTCCTAGTCTCCATGTTGGGTGATCAGGAAAAGTATTAAGAGATCTCTTAGGCTAGTGAGGTAGGCTAGAAAACCCACCAATCACATAGCTATCAGGTGGCAAACTGTGTGAGACACTTTGACCATCAGGAGCAGCGGTGTCAAACTTAATCGGCTAGGGGCCGGGTTTGGCTTCAAAAGAACCTCTTGTGAGCTGTACCATTAGATGTACAGCAATTAGAAGCACAATAATACACACTAGTAGCTGATTGGTTTTAAAGTGGCCAGGGATAGCGATAATTGGAAGTTTCACAGGAGGCTACCCTGCAGAGAATCTTTTTTTAAAATAGGCCAACATTATGTATTTTACAGTACAAATGTCAGGAGACATTGGATAAAAAGCCATAGGAATATGAAGCATTTCTGTAGGGGAACATATGTGTTAGGCGGAAACCTGTGCAGTTCCCTCTGGGACCACTGCAAAAGATTTAGGACTACAGGCGTTGGCGGTAAACCCACTTGGTAGCAGTCTGCACCACACAGATTCACGTGGTAGCTGTGGCTGAGCAGTCAGACTTCTCTCAAGAAAAGTTGAGCAGTATGTGGAGTATACAAAATAGGGCAATTCTTCACAGCAAGACAAGCAAACACGCAACGAGGCTTAGTGTAAAGATATTAAGGCATTTATTTATAACAGAACATCTATGAAAAACACTATGGCACTATCACGGCAAACAAATCAAACACAATTACTCTACGAATAAGAAAACGATCAATCCCCCTAGCAATATCTCGACAACTCTAGGTTCTACCGGTACCACTTATTTTCAGACAGAGGTGTATACCTCAACCTAGATGACACTCGAATATTAGTTAGGACGGGAGAGAAAAAGATAGGCAGGTTACGAAATCAACGCAGGTCAATACTTCGCGGGTAAAATGCACGGCAAGAAGGCAAGCATCACAATAGAGCATAAAGTTCAGAGGCCAGGCCCACTCGGAGAGAGGCGAGGCGCGATGTCCCAAAAAGTCTCTAGCGGAGATGCATTCAAGTCTTATAGCAAATTGTTATCGGCAGATTGAACCAGTTCAGAACAATGAATGAGAAAAGCTTGGAGGCGACCCAACGGAAAGGAGAGGATTAAGACACCTCACTCAAACCGATCGAAAGGGAAGCCAGGCAGACACGGTACCTTGTTGTGGAGGGCAGCTTCGGCGGGGGCAGTTGTTCCTGGTGGTGGATGCACGTCGGGTCTTTGCCAAGAGTAGAGAGGTTCTCGTCGTCGAAGAAAAGTGAAGTCCGGTGCACCACCAGGGAAGAGACCAGCCACAGAGTGCTCCGTCACAAGGCACCACCTTTTGGTCGCGGTGCAGGGGTAGTGGCTATCCGGTTGCCGGGGTGCTCTGCACGGGCAATTCGACCTCTGCGTCCTGAGGCGAATAAAAAGCAAAGGGGACTGGTTGTTCCCACCAGTCAGGGGAAGAGATTCTCCGGCAGGGAGATCTCCTCTGTCGTCGGGAAGTGGTGAGTCGGCTCAGCAGGGCTCCACCGGAGGTGTCGTCGTTGCAGGTCGGCTCAGCGTTACCCTTGTCGGATTCTTAGGTCCTGTGGTGACTTCGGAAGATCCAGTCCCAAAAGCCCTGCTTTTATGCAGAAAACCCCCATTCATTCAGCCTAGCTGTCAATCAACTCATGCTAAGTGGTGAGCGGGAACGCTCACCACTTGGGCCAATCACTCCAGAGTGCGACCGGAGTTGGCAAGGCAACTCGGTCCAGGGTGCCTAAACCCCCTCCCACACCCCTGTGGTGACCCAGACAGAATGGCACCACTTTGGAGGGTCTCTGTACAGAGGCCCGCCAAAAGTGGAACAAAGGGCTCAACCTTTGGTTTAGGAGTCACAGAGACGAACACAGACGCCATTTTACAAACCGATTTCTGGCAGAAAATACCATCCGATAAACTCATTTAGGATAAGTAGACCGGTGGTACGTTAGAGATTAACGAGAAAAAGTATCAATCTCCAACAATGGGACGAATCCCATAGGGTTATGTTCGGGGTCGAACATAACAAGTAGTTTCCACTGCCACCAGCCAAAACTCGACGAGGGGGGACGGGACAGTGCCCCCTCGAGTAACAGGTCCAGGAGTAATCGAAGTACCCCTACCAGTACGTCCACAATAAGATGCTTTGTACTAGTCCTGTTAGTAAATTTAGGTCTAGTAAAGCCAATGGTGACTTTACATGCCCGGGGAGACAGTAGTCAGTCCCCGGTTATGGAGTCTATGGTGGAGGTCCGCTAGGACGCCCCAGTGTTGCGGCACGTAGGGTGCGGTGTAACACACATAGCAAAACATATGAGACCCTATGGAGTAAAAGACCCCATAGCCCATCGAACACATTGATATTTCAAAGGAATTACACACATACATGTCCAAGAGTGGGAGGAAAAGAGTCTCACTCTTGGCAGGATGGAAAAAACAAACTCCCGAAATCCAGCAAAGCTGCTGGGGGACTCACTAGGTTAGGAAATTCAGCCTAAACAGAGAATTCTCCCTAACAATATGAAGTATTTAACGCTTAAGACAACAGATCACCGACAGTACAGAGGAGCATTTCACTGCAGCAAATCATGGACGTGGCCATCACTAAATAGTGCACTCCATAGAAATACCACCACAAAATAGGGCACCCCATAGAAACAACGGAAGAACAGTAGGCAAATCTAAAATTGTGCTCCTGAAATCTCATTTTTTATAATTGTTTCTTTATAACGCCCTTAATACCGAAGAGGTTTCTAAGAGCGGACCCGGCATTCGAACCTGTGTTGCTCTGCTTCGTCTTGCTTTCAAGATGAGAGTTGCCACTGAACTATACTATCCGTAACATTTGGCTTTTGGTTAAAAGAAAGCTGCTGTTTAATGATGACTTGGTTTTAACTCTCCATTTTTATAAAGATGTCTTAATTTTCATTTGCCACTGCATTGTCTACTTTGCTTTGTATTCATTTCACACCCATCCACGCTGTTTTGCTCGGTATCAGGTAATAATGTCCCCATACATAATGTCGCCGGGAAAAGCCAGTGGTGACATTATATATGGTGATATTATGTATGGGGATGGGTTACAGAGAAGTCCCCTGCTCCCCTTGTAAAAAAAAAGGTGGTGTACCCTGCACGTTCAATGTAATAATGACTCTGCAGAAAACGTCAGGAAACATTTTTTGTGGGTACATTATTTCATGGAACCTTTTGCTCTTAGTCCAGCAGCGCTCTTCAGCCGTAGAAGCCTCTTCCCTGCTCTCTCCTGACGGACTGTGTTTCCATGTGATGTGCAGTGACTACGTGGAGGTCCTGGTGATGGGATCCGGGTCGCAGTCCTCTTGTTTAACACACCTGATCTGGGGGCTTGTTTACATTATGAAATGTTTGAGGGCTCCTTTCTCCCTGTCAACAGAATCTGTTTTCCTTATGGTCCGCGTGTTGGGATCAGGATCTGTTTGCAGGGGCTTCTAAAGCCAGCCTTGGGATCTTCCTCCAGGAACGGCAGGGTCTGGCACATTTTGGCTAAAAGAACATGGAGGCTCTTGCAGTTGTGGGACATTGTACGCCCAGTCCGCCAGGAAGAGGAGACTGAAAGAATTGAACTGGACCGCTCGAGACATGCAGGCTTATTCCAGTGCCATTTACAGTTGTGAAACTAAGCCCCTGAATTGGGGGCAAGTGGGGAAAGTGTGGACAATGACAGCTGCAGCGCCATTTTGATGATCATCAGCATCCTCTACTCCGTTCCTTGGAGGAGAGTTGGAAGAATTCTGGGTGCTACTTCTAAAAGGTTCTACAGTGACTGAGCTGTGCAACTGCTGAATTGTGGGAACTCGGCAGGAATTCCTGGTGACAATACGCTGGGTGCATCTGACCAGTTTTGCTGCTGCAGCCAGCTTTAATGCTGCTCATGTCTGGTCTGGATCTCTTCGGACCCGCCATGCTGCTCCAGTTGAAGTCCTGTCCCACAGTGGTGCCCCCAGACATTTTCCATAGGGTTGGCCTGATAGAAATCTTGAGGTGGCACACCAAAACAAACACATAGAGACAGGCGGGCCGGTGGGGCCGGTGGGGGGACTAGAGGGGGTGGCATTAAAATGAATACATAGCCCGTAGCTGCGCTTTCATAAAGAATACAATGATGTGCTTTGTTTGGTTATTTCATCAAAGATATTTATTTCATATCCAGGAAGGGAATTATAAATGTTACAAAAAACATTTATAGTGCACTGGTATATAATTGTTGAATTAGATAGATCAGTTGAGATTCACTGATTGTCTCTATCCAGTTGGATTGCACTGAATTTCTGAACTTCGTGCTTTTGTCCTCTCTTCAAAGTCAATTAAAGATCTTTGTATTTGTTGAGTAAGATAAATCAGTTGGGATTCACTGATTGTCTTTGGTCTTGTATCCAGTTAAATTACACTGAATTTCTGGAGTCAGTGTTTTTGATCTCTCCTCAAAGTCAAGTAGAATTCTTAAATGTCAGTTCAAATTGATTGAATATCTGTAGTTGTTCCGTGTAACCTCTTAGTTCAAATTGGTTAAGTATCTGTGATTGTTCCACATAACCTCGACACGTGTTTCCCCGCGCTTGGTTGGAAGCGGTTGTTCAGGAGGTATGGCGTCAGCAATGCTAGGATTATTGTGATGATGAAACAACTCATTGGTATTTATCATAAGTCTTGTTGACTACTGGTGCAAGTCCTTCGTTGTGTTAAGTTTCCATATTTTGCATGACTGTTTAGATAACCTCTTGGGTTAATATGTGTGAAGTACAACCTACAAAACAAGGGCATAGTATAGGTTTGTATGTCATGGATATATATAACTGTTTGGGATTATCTGATAAAAAACATACTTACTAATGGTACTAAGATTCAGCCACAGTTATTTGTTGTTAGACAGGTGATGTACTCTGTTTGTGTGCTTGACGATTTTAAACAGAAATGTGCATGGCTCTAGAAAGAAAGCCTTGACAGGGTTATCCTGTAAGTGTGTATAATGGGAGTGGTAAGTGAAATACTAGTTCTGATATATTGCCCCAACAAATATCCGAATTTTTGAAGAGCTAGAAACTAATTGTTGTGGCAAAAACCTGCTTACCTTGTTAAAGGAGTCTTTAAGCTTGCTGCTGAATCGAAATGCCTCAAGAAGGAAAGCTTTGATAGGGTGATCCTGCAAATATATATGGTGGGACTTGGTAAGTATGATGCTAATTCTAGTGCATTGCCCCAAAGTTATCCAAAACATTTTAGAAAGCTGGAGGCTAGTTCTTATAGCAAAAGGAAAAAACTGCTTACCTTGTTTAGGGAGTCTTTAGGATTGCTGCTGAGCAGTGGATGGTCCGATTGCCATGTAGTGCAAATTGAAAATGGGCGTCTTAATTAGCACAGTTGCTTGATGACGCCATCGCACAAATTGACGCAATGACATCATAATCACGCACACGGCAGCCATCTTGGACCAGCACACGCGAATGGCACTCTGTAAAATGTGTTTTTATGTGCTACTTATAGTGATTTTTGAATTGATTGTGTTTTTGATGGTACTATGTTTCGAATTACTATTTTTTATATATGTAAATAAGTTATGCTCATAACTATTGTGGAAGAGCTATCTCCAAACTATGCCCTGTTTGCAACCTAGGTGGATGTGGACTATACTGCCAGACAGATGGTCAATAACAAATCTGTTGGTGCCTACTGTGTACAATGTGGTGGTTTGAAGTGCTGAGCTTCTGTGGACATTCACTCAACATTAACCGTGGCTATAATGCATGATGAGGGGGGTGGCAGCATACAGTCTCGGGAGGTTACCTTAGTGTTGGGAGGATAGCTCAGGGGCAACATGCTTGCCTTGGTAGCAAGACGACATGGAGCACCACAGGTTCGGTCCCCGGGTCCGCGCTTAGAAACCTCTGGGTATTAAGTGCATTATAAATAACCTATCATATCATATCATAAGGGTGGCTGTGGCCCCTTTGGCCACCCCTTGGTGGTGCCTCTGTTGTCCCATACCCTGAGACTGTGGGACTCTTTACATTTACAGGAACTCACCAGTGTAGCTGCTGAGAAAGACCTGTATGTCCGGTGTAGACCAATTGCCCAAAAGGAGACTGCATTGTGTGGTCCTGGAAGCCGTGGTTCCTGCTTTGGCCTCTGGGAACCTGGGCTCTTCTCTTATGGAAAGGCATGGGAGAACGCCTCACAGAGGGTACTTGTTACAGAACGTTTAATTCAACTGAGGATTTTTCCTGCCTGTCACTGATTTTAACTCCACCCTTTATTCTTTACCCCTGCAAACTATGCTACGCTTTCTCTAGTCAAGATCCAACGTGGATAACATCGATGATCCAAGTATATGTAACACCTTAAGCCTTAGAGATTCTGAGTCAAAAATATTAACTTAATCGATTGTTTAGCATCCAAGAAAGTGGCTCAATAAAGAGACTGGGCTGAGACCATTCCAAAAGAGTTTCACAGGAAGCACCTTGGCAACCAGTGAGATATGATCTCTCAACAGCTGATTGAGAACCACGCCAATCAGAACAAACCAATCTTACACATTAATTTAATAACTTTCCCTCAGAATTTGCTCTTGTGTATGGGATCCTTCTGTAGAGAGGGTGGTGGAAGACATCGGGATCCAAGCCTGATCCCCCTGAAAAGGAAACCTCATGACAGTGCACGTGCAATTTCCAAAGTGGCCATCGAGTGCATCAGCTCAGTTCCACACCAGAGGGGAGGGACGAAGGGCCAACTGGTGCATCACCTTTGTAATTTATATGAAAACAACCTGCCAGAC
Organism: Ambystoma mexicanum; assembly: GCF_040938575.1. Taxonomy (NCBI): domain Eukaryota; kingdom Metazoa; phylum Chordata; class Amphibia; order Caudata; family Ambystomatidae; genus Ambystoma; species Ambystoma mexicanum. The sequence goes on from NC_090926.1 coordinate 216,188,279, forward strand.
AGCCACCTGAAAGCCACTTAGATGCTCTGATCATAGAATACATCATTATTCTGGTGCTTCGTGCTGTGGGGTATTCTAGTCTTTTTGCCAGGGGCCACATTATCAAAGCTTTGCACTGGTGCAAAAATGTCGAGCAAATGAATTTAGAACCGATTTTTCTGCTTAGATAACTTGGAATGGAGCAAACAGATTCAGCCCCAATTTATATTATCTGAAAATGTTTTCACAAGGGAAAAAAGGAAACACACTGTTTTATTTTCTATGTTTGATGAGTCACAAAAAGCAAAAACAAATTAAAATCAATATGACAAATCTTGAAGAATTCTTTAACTTTGCCATTTAACTCTTCTGCTCTAGCACTTGGAAGCATCTCATGTGCTTTATGGAATTACCAATAATGATCTCTGACCCAAATAACTGGACAGACTCAAAAAATATGGAAAAGTACTACTTTATTGTCAGCTCAAATAAAGTAGGGCAATCTGACGAACAACAAACTGTAGTCCACAAACTCAAACTTCAATTTTGATTATACAGAGGTTTTATACCTCAATGTACATCATATATGATGCCATCCTACGTGGCAAACTGTAAATGACATGACATTACTGATGACATCACATGTGTGCCTCACTTATTTTGGTGCATTGAAAAATGTAGGCTAAGTGGTTTTATTCAATGACCAGCACAATATGAAAATTGAAAAGGTGCAGTGTAGCAAAACGTTACCCTTGTCGTGTCTTCTTAAAGTACTTTCCTTAGGGTCTGGTGGCAGCTCATGATGCACATGCATGGGGCAATAGCAGGCCTCAAACACACAATTAATTTGTATACAGGAAGATAAACTGTGGGATGCTGCTAGTTCTTTCTACCCTACTTCAGTTTCCCTGTATGTGCCGCTCAGTTATTTGCATTGGGTCGTCATATGTATTGTTTGTTATAGCACAAGTGTGTATTAAGTCTAGATTTGTGAGCTAGTTATTACATGTGTAACATTACACAATCACCCCTGACATCTTGTTACCAACATAATAGAAAGAACCCCTTGTAGGTAGGGACTTTTTAGGAATATTATTTACACATGTGATGCCATCAGTGATGTCATCAATGATATTTGTGATGTCATCTTTGATGTCCTGGGTGTTAGTCTTAGCAATGCACATAGATGGTGCGAGTTATGGTTGCTTAGCTTACTATAATGAGGGAATGTGCAGTGGTGTTTGGTTGCACTGTGAAGTATAACATACCTTTAGTGAATTTTTTTTACTGAATGTACATATAATATGTATGGCAAGGAAGGAAAAGAAAGGGGCTAAACAAGTGATGTTGTCATTGATGTCATCATTGACATTTGAGATGACATCTTTCATGGTCTGGGTGTAAGTGTTAGCAGCGCACAGGGGTGGTGGCAGGGTTGGGGGCTTAGTTTACCATAACTGTCGAATTGCGGGGGGTTTTCGGTTTTAATTTGAAGCATAAAGGGGAGGAGGAAAGTTTTTTTTTAGTGAAGTGTACAGGTTTCTGTTAGGGCAACTTAACCATAATGTCCCCTCAACAAAGTTTTTTTTGTAGTGAATTTCACTGGTTTTTGGGAGGGCAACTGAACCATAACGTCCCCTTAACAAAGTTTTTTTTTGTAAGGAATTGTATAGGTTTTTGGAAGGTGGAACTTAAGCATGAAATTGTGGCAATGAAGTTGTTGAGCAGAATATAGACTGTAATCATGTGATTTTGAGAGATATGTAGTATAATGTATGTACTTGACATACATTTAACATAGAACATACAGAACCCCCTCCCTATTGATATTGGAAAGGGACGGACTGAGCGCCTGTTTGCGGACGGGGTTGGACAGGATCAACATTACCCAAAGAGGTGGCTGGTAGCTGAAAATGTACTATTTTCTTATGCAAAAAGTGTGCAACGTAGAAGAAGAACGTAAAGATATAAGTAGTAATAAGTAAATATAGAAACCTGAAGCTGGGAAAAGAAAACAACACATTTAATAACCATGTGGAATGAAGTGGATGGTACCATAAAAAAAAGGATGCCTCCAGCGTATTCACTTCACAGAAACTCGGCGGCCAGGAACGACAGTGGAGGGACGCAGTAGGTCAAAGGGACATTACAGCAAAAGAGTGAGTGCAGGTCTTTCTTTTATATGGGTGAGTTTTTGGTATGTGGTGCAGAAATAATAGTTTCTTTCTGTTGTTTTGACTCCAGAAATGGCTAGTACTTTGGAGTGGCTGGAGGAGTATTTCCCGCATGGGGAAATGTCTGAAGACAGCGACAATAATGGTACACATTGCCCTGCATATGCAAAATAGTGACCAGTATTTTAGACCAGTGACCAGTATTTTTAGAGGCATTCAACCTATGTTTTTTTTTTAAACAGACCAGGAAAGAAAAGAAGAAAGGGCAACAAACGAGACAGAAGAAGATAGGATAAAAAGGATAGAGCAGAAAATGGACATATTGAACGAGAATTTTAAAAGTTTACGGGAGTTTGTGGAGGACTATGTGAGAGGAAAAGTTCGTTATCATTACCCCACCTGCACCTGCCCTGCTTCTCCATTCTCTAGTGAACCATCCCCAAACCTTGAACAGGAAAATAGACGTTTTGACGAAATATCCATTCCTTCTTCCCCTCACAAATCTTCTCCTCATAACCAGCCCGTGTTGAATCCTAATTCCCCATATTTGTTTCAGTGTCTGCTTCCCCCGCTATTTCTTTAGAATGATGTGTGTGTGTGTTTTAAATGTTTTTGTACAGTAGTTGTAGAGAAAGAGTTTGTGTGTAGATTTTTTTTTTAAAAAGACGTAAAATGTTTGCGAACAGCGCACCTGTTCGACCTATCCGCAAGGAATGGAATGTGGGCGCTTTAAAGACAGTACACCTACCCTTACAAATGTGAAGTAAGACGGATCTAATGTGTAACTGCACCATCTGTTGAAATTGTGCGTACATAAAGATAAAGGGGTGTCCGAAGGATATAGTACTTCGCCGTACCGCTTGGAAACAAGATGATACATCTTTGTAGAACACACCAGATGTCCGGGAATGGGTGTAAATGAGCAAAATGGGAGTGTGTGAAGGGCAGTATAGCGGTCCGTATCGGGCGCAGCCAAAATGGTGCCGTCCGTAGATCAGGCGCGGTGACCGGCAAGTTCGTAGGCAAACAAAATGGAGTTGTCCTAAGGACACTGGAACTGTCCGTACAGTGAACATAGCATGCTTGCACATGCGCAGTACAAACGTAAATATAGCGAACATCGCCCCTGTTCCTAACTGTCCGTCTCACTTTGCTTGTTTGTTTGTTTATTTATTTATATCGCGCACCTGACCCGGAGGTAATTGGGCGCTAGAGAATATTAGTAGTTACAACGTATTATAGACAATTGGATGCATGAATACAGTTTAGAGATTCAAGGAAAAATTACAGTGGTACATTTATACATAATAGATATTATACAAAGTATACATAGGAGATAGCAGTGGTATGAAAGGATGATGCATACATGTGCAGACAACCTAGTGGTCGATGGTATCAAGGGCTGATGCATTATGTTTTGTTGAGTATCCAAGTGATGACATAGCTTCTGAATTTGTTGAAGGTTTGAATAGACTGAATATTATGAGGAAGAGTTTTCCAAAGCTGTGCAGCTAATACCGGGAAGCTAGAGCCTCCGGCTCTTTTTAGATTATATCTGGGCACTGCCAGACATGGTATGTTGGATGATCTGGTGATTCTGTTAGAAAACTTCCATGTGACCTAATCCGTGAGGTAAGGGGGGGCTTGGTAGTTAAGCACTTTGTGAGTGAGGCAGATAGTTTTTAGGTCAATTTTGTCTTGTATAGAGAGCCATCTGTAGTGCTTTCTAATTTCTGACATGTGCTCTCTTTTGGGAATATTTAATGCTGCTCTGAGCGTGTTGTTTTGCATAATCTGGAGTTTGTTTAAGATGGTTTTGTTAGCTCCTAGATAAAGGCTGTTGCAATAGTCCAGTTTAGATTGTATGAGCGCCATGGGTATACTGTTCCCGTCGATGAGGATATTTGTGTATTGCGGACTTAGTTTGAGAAGGTTATTAGATGATCCAACTAGGAGTAGTTCTGTTTTATCATCATTCAGGCAGAGGCCGTGTGTGGCCATCCATGCCTGAATGATGGTGTAGACTTCGTTAATCCGCGCAATGTCTAGGTCATAGTTTCCTGAAAGGGGTAGGAGTATCTGGGTGTCATCCGCATAATTTGTGTAGGTGACACCCAGACGATCCAGTTTTTCAAATACTGGCTTTGTAAAAATGTTGTACAAAGTAGGCGAGACGCAGGATCCTTGAGGGACTCCACAGGTAATGGGGATAGGGTCAGCAGCTGCTGAAGGTCAGAACACGAGCATAGTTCTGTTAGCGATGAAAGATTGGATCCAGGCAACTGCAGAACTGGAGAAGTGGGCCGCTGATGATAGGTGGTTGCATAGTATGGAGTGATCCACCAGATCAAAAGCCGCAGAAAGGTCGAGTAGAAGTAGGATGGCCATCTTTCCTTTGTCTTTTAATTCATCAATCTGACTTTTGAGGTCGACAAGTGCGGTTTCTGTTCCATGCTGTGGTCTGAAGCCAGATTGACGGGTACCAAGTAGTTTGTGTGCTTTAAGGTAATCTTGTATTTGCACATAGGCTATTCTGTCCAAGATTTTCAGTAGAAAGGGGACTGTCGTAATTGGTCTGTAGTTGGTGGGTATGGCCGGGTCAAGGTTCTGTTTTTTTAATAGTGGTAGAACCCAAGATTGTTTGAGGTTGCTTGGGACGGAATTATTGGCAAAGGAGGAATTTACTAGTTTAGTAATGAATGGGTCTCTCGCTGCATCTTTTATAATCTGTGCTGGGCAACTATCGCCCTTACAATTAGATGGTTTGAGAGATGCAATGATTTTGTGGACTTCAGGAATGGTGACTTTTGTTAATGTGAAACCTGAGTTAGTGTGAGGAGTAGGGGTCAGTGCTGGTGTAATGACAGTTAGTTGGGATCTTTTGTCAGCTATTTTGATCTGCAGTCCTTTAATTTTATTGGAGAGGGCATTTTGAATGCTGGTGCACCAGGCTTTATCCTTAGTGCATGTGTCTGGCGGTGGGTTGGGGTTCTCTAGTTCTCTTAGGATGTTGAATCATTCTTTAGTACTGGAGCCGGCTTGGGCTATTCTGTCATTATAGGTTTCTTTTTTAGCCTGGATTATTTTATTTCTATAGGTGGTGGTGGTAATGGTAAGGTTAGTTTTGTTTTCGAGTGTAGGGGATGATTTCCAACATGCTTCCCATTTTCTCTTTTCAGTACGGAGAGTTTTTAGTTCTGGAGTGAACCACAAGTTGAGATGGGCTTTGGGTTTACTTTTCGTAGTTTTAGTGGGGCAATAGCATCAATGGCTTTTGTCATAGTCTCATTGTAGAAGTTAAATAAAGTGTTAGGATCATTAGTGTCTGGTAGGGTGTTGAGTAAGGGGGCTACCATAGGAACTAGAACATCTGCAGTGATGTTACGTTTATTCCTAGTGAGGCAGGGGGGAGCAATAATGGACATTTTCTTTTCCAAGTTGTTGATATGCAATTCAAAAGTGATAAGGTGGTGGTCTGACCGTACTAGTGGTGTTGGATCTTGTGGGGTGATGGTACAATTGAGAACTGCAACCCAGTCGAGTATCCTTCCTTTTTCGTGGGTGGGTTTGGTGCAAATTTGGGTATAGCCTTGTTCTAGTAGTGCAGAGGCTAAGGAGGTGGCATGTGGGTCGCTAGTGTC